>NC_140756.1:68602500-71102500 GCF_051527215.1 Medicago sativa
GACAACTAGTACCAAATCACAACTGAGACACAACAAGTTTTTTGAAGAAGCACATCCAATTGTATGGATATCACTAAATTTTAGTCTATCTGAGCTTCTATTATATCCAAAGAAAAAGTAAATAATTAATATACAAAACAAAAACAAATTCAGAATAAATACTTAACTTAGGAAAGGCTCATAAGTATCATCATCTGCAAGAGCATTGTCATGAAACAGCCTTGCTCTTTTCGGGTTCGCTGCCAAAGACAATAATTCAAAAATTCATCTTGTTACACCACAAACAACAAACAAATCATACAAAAAACAAACCCCCTTTTTATCCAACAAATTACCTGTCAGCATTTCATCTATCATAGCCAAAACATACTCCACAGTATCTTCCTTGAAAATATCGCGCAAAACATGCACAAACACGCGAACATAAGCCGGACCATCCTGCCACACAATCAAATTCAAATCTAATCAAAATTAGTTACAATAATTAGTTAGATTAGATGTAATACTATCTAATATCGAAAACCAAATCTACTTCGAATCAAAATTCAAACAAAATTAAAGAATTACATCATCAAGTAACTGTGCTCTCTGGCTTTCTGATCGATGATCGTAACGGCGTAAGAGTTGAAGGCTTGTTCCGGAGATGAGCTTGGTGGACATGTAGGTTTCCCATGGGATATCCCTACTTAGAACCTTCCAGAAAACAATTACACAATATCAATTGAACAAGATCGAAGACATTGTAATCAAAACAAGTAATAAAATCGAAAAAATTGAAAGGGAAAAGGTTCGAAATCGAGCATAATCGGATCAGATCGAAGAAGTGAGAAGAATCGGATCGGAACGAACCTGATCGGTGGTTAATTCGGCTTGGTCCATGAGAGTGATGAACCCTGGAAATTGAAGAGTTTGTGATTTGGTGGTTTTTTATTTGATTTGAAGTGATGAGAGAAAAACAGAGAAGTGAGATAGATCAGTTTTTAGAAGAAAAACATGAGTGTCGTTGTTCTCCCTCCATCAACATTTTTACAATCATGTTAATCCTTGTTACACGTAGTTCTCCATCACTTAATATTTTTATTAAAAAAAAAAAAACATTATCTTTCTCCCATCATTTTTTTTTCTCGTTCTTCTAGTCAATGGAGAAAAGAAATTAAAATTATAATAACGACGGTTTCACATATGTTAATGTATAATTTTGCTAACTATTTACACATAAAAATAAAGGGCAAAGATTTTCTAAAACGAACTTCTAGAAATAAAGTGAGAAAAGTAAAGATTGTTATTGTAACAAACTCGTGAAAAGTTATGTTGTACCTATGATATTTATCTTTAATTTGTTAATTAATTGTGGATATACTTCACTTTGCATTATAAAGTGAATTGTTCACTTTAGAGGAGTCGGGTGCAAAAATAATCGTATTGTCAGTCGAATTAGTCAAATGACGATCGAGTGAATGATATGAGATACTATAACAGTTAAGCGAGAAAGTTAACTCTTTCTCAAAACCACTAACTCAAAATGTGGGTCATTAAAGACTCAAAGTTGAGTCAAAGACACATTGAGATTTTGATAATGGTGAATAACTCATGGTTTGCTCCTATCAACGCCAATAACTGCTATGAGTAATGAACTGAACATGATCGATAATGGGGATTCGCATAAAATGACTGTGCCAATGTATCAATAATGGGGATTCGCATAAAATGATTGTGCCAATGTATCATGTGTAAGTTCAGATTGTAACCTAAGAGGGGGGGTGAATTAGGTTTCTAGGAATATTGGGTAATTTTTCAGAGTTTAGCGTTCTTGATAATTTTTCCGGAAATCATAATGTTCACCGGTGAAACTTAGTGGACGGTTGACATTGGAACCTTCTCCTAAAAATGTTTTAGCGGAAGCCATTTTCTGGATCAAAGAAGCAAGTTATCTTTACTCTTGCTCTGATACCAATTGAAGTTCAGATTGTAACCTAAGAGGAGGGGTGAATTAGGTTTCTAGGAATATTGGTAAATTTTTAAGAGTTTCAAGTTGTTGATTATTTTTCTGGTAAATAATGATGAAGCTATGAATGCGGAAAAATAAAAGAGTAAGGGAAGAAGAAATGACACAAGGGAGTTTATAGTGGTTCCCCTCTAAATCTTAGGGTCAGTCCACTCCCTTCACCTCCCGCGAAGGAATTCACTATGTTAGAATCTTTGTTACAAGCAATCTCACCCCAAGACCCCCTAACAATCTTTCTAACATAAACACAAGAAAGAAACCCTCTCTCTTGATTACAACACAAACACCAAACACTTTTGGTGGACTTTGAATCTTCCCGAATCAAAGAACCTTTTACAACAATCACAAGATAGCACCCCCACTATCTTAAACAATAATTCTCACCAACAATGGCAAGAAACTTTACAACAAAGTAATTGAAGAATAACAAATGTATGGCTGTATATCTTTATCAATATCACTCTAACAAATGGATTTAGTGCTCAGAAAACTTTTTAATAAATGTTAAAGTGTAAGCAAAGTTTTCCAAACAATTTGAATGAAAGTTTGAAAGCAAGTGATATTGAAAATGTCAATTGAGATAATGAAAGTTGTTGTCTTAAACTAGTTTTGATTCTCAATTGAATTTATAGAGGCTAAAAAGATGTTTATGAAACAATGCTATTTTTCAAAAAGTTTTTTACCAATGAATAGACACATATTTCAAATAGCACCTATTCATAAAAATGTATTTAAGAAAAAAAATTAGCCGTTGACATTTTTAATATAAAAAATAGCCGTTAGTTCAATAACAAGTTTTGCATTCAATAATATAATTAGATGCAAACAAATATGTTACGGCAACTCATTATTAATAATAGATAAATATTAGTATGATATTATTCAACAAGTAAATCAACTCATTGCATGCTAAAATTATTTCAAAAGCCAAAATAATAATTATCGAATTTTCGAAAATCAATTATGGTTTTTCATGCAAAAACATTTTAATGCAAAATCACATTTATATGAAAATCATTATGAGTGTGTGATTTATTTTCTGAGCATTCTAAGTTGTTCCATAACTTAAGAATGATAAATCAAAGATAAGAACCATACTTACAAAAATATAACTTTGAAGTCTAAGTCTTATTATCTTCATTCTTCAATTTGAGCCTCCATAGTTTTTCTTCTTTTGTGATGTGAGTTTGTAATCATCAAAACCCAGTCAAGTCTAAGAAGGAAATCTTCTTTTGTGATGTGGAAAATTAGGATGACAACGTATCTAGAAGCCCAAGGTGAAGAAATTTGGGATGCTGTCCAGAATGGTCCTTATGTTCCCACTACAACTGTGAATGGTGTGACTAGTATCAAACCACAAACATCATGGGATGATGATGACCGAAAAAAAGTGTTATTTGACAAAAAGGTAAAGAACATTCTTCAATCCTCTCTTGGGATGGATGAGTTTTTCAGAATTTCTAACTGCAAAACGGCCAAAGAAATCTGGGACACTTTGGAAACAACACATGAAGGAACGGAAGAAGTAAAACGTTCCAGATTGAATACCCTCTCTCAAGAGTACGAGATGTTTAGAATGCAACTAGGAGAAAACATTCTAGACATGCAGAAGAGATTTTCACATCTTATCAACCATCTTGCAGCCCTTGGAAAAACTTTGTCCAACAATGAAATAAACTTGAAGATTCTCAGGTCACTGTCAAGGGAATGGCAACCAAAAGTTACAGCCATATCTGAAAAGAAAAGTCTTTCAAACATGTCGTTGGCAGCACTTTTTGGGAAATTACAAGAGCATGAAATTGAACTTGCAAGACTAGAACAACATGAAGAAGTAGTAAAGAAACATAAGAACATTTCCTTGAAGGCGGAGTCCAATGCTGTTCAACAAGATGATAGTACCGATGAAGATGAAGACATCACTATTCTTTTAAAAAAAAATTGGAAAATTTCTACTAAAAGATAAAGAAATTAAAATTAATAAAAGAAAATTTCACAAGAATAATGATGCTTCTACATCAAAACAGAATTTCACATGTTTCGAATGTGGAAATGAAGGTCACATAAAGGCAGATTGCCCAATCCTTGCAAAGAAGAACAACCACAAAGGAAAGAAAGAATTCAAGCCAAGAAGGGCCTACATTGCATGGGAGGAAAACGATATAAGTTCGTCTTCAGAATCAGAAAATGAAGAAAGTGCAAACATGACACTAATGGCGTCTCATCATTCTAATGATGAAGAAAATGAGGTTAGTGACTCTGAAATTAATGATAAACATTCTTATGAAGAATTGCAAAATGCATTTAATGAATTGTATGAAGAATGCATTAATCTTTCTAAAACTTGTGCAAAGCAAAAGAAACAAATTGTATCTCTTGAAAGAAAAGCTTTTGATGCAGAAGTATAATTAGAAAAGGTTAAAAGTTCTTCATGTAATAAATGTAAAGAAAATGAAACAAAAATTGTTGAATTAAATCAAGTGATCAAAAATTTTGAAAAAGGTCACAATGGTTTGGAAGAAGTGCTTAGTAAACAAAGATATTCAAACAACAAATCCGGGCTTGGTTTTTCTAAATTTGATAAACCAAACACCAATAAAACAGTTTTTGTTAAAGCAAGCACAAATCCCAACAACATAGAAACTAAGAAAATGCATGTTGTTAATTCTTCCAAGAATGTGAATCAAAGAATTAATTCTAAAAGAATAAATTATTCTAACAATTCTTTTAAAATAAATAATTCAAATGTTAAGAATAATTTCTCTAAAGGAAATAATTTTGGTTCATATTATGTTCATAATTTCACATGTTTTTATTGTAACATAAAAGGCCTTACTCCAAATACTTGCTACATAAGAAACTTTGGTGTTCCTTATGGTGAATTTATTTGGGTAAAGAAAGGTATTAACCCACAAGGACCCAAATCACAATGGGTACCTAAAAAGTATTATTAATTGTTTTGTAGGTACTTGAAGACCGTATGCTAAAATAGTCATATTTAGATTGGGTTTTTTAAGTACAAGACCATATGATATGATTCAATTTATAATTTGTTTGATTATCGAATGGCTGGAATTGTGAAAAAAGAGCATCGATGATAACAAGTTTCTATCCTAGTGAAAGCATGCAACTTTGATGAAGAGACAAATATTCATATTTTTATTTATCATGGCTATGGTGAAAGGTACATAAATTATTTTTGTGTTAAATGAATATATGACATGTTTGATTTTCTAAATTCATGTGTTGTGTCTCAAAAACCATATTTGTGTATGTTAAGTTTAACATGTGATATTGGATTGATATATTCATGATACGTGAATTATTATTATTTTCCGGAGAGGATGATACGTGAATTTTAATAAGCATTAAATGAATGGATTTGATTATCAAGCATGTCTATATATCTATTTTACTTTAAATTGAAAGTAAGTAGTGCAATATCAAATGTAAATTTTGATGACATTGTTGCTTTGTGTAAGAAATTACAACGCCTACAAATTATGATCTCAATTATATGTGCTTGATAGTATCAAAGTAATTGTTAATTTCTTAATTTTGAATTAAAAATCTATGTGAATGATTGAATATTCATTGTGAAGAAGATAAGTTATTTTTACATAAAATTTATTATTTCCCTTATATTACGACCCTTTGAATTTTACCCTTTTTCTTCTTTTTGATGATGTCAAAAGGGGGAGAAAGTGTTTGTTTGTGTTTTGTGCTTAAATTGTTTCAGGTTATCCAATTGCAAAACAAAGGGGGAGATATACAAGATAGGGGGAGTTTTCGTTGAGCAAACATTGTCAAAAGGATATGGTTTGTCATCATCAAAAAGGGGGAGATTGTGAAGAAGATTTCCTTCTTAGACTTGACTGGGTTTTGATGATTACAAACTCACATCACAAAAGAAGAAAAACTATGGAGGCTCAAATTGAAGAATGAAGATAATAAGACTTAGACTTCAAAGTTATATTTTTGTAAGTATGGTTCTTATCTTTGATTTATCATTCTTAAGTTATGGAACAACTTAGAATGCTCAGAAAATAAATCACACACTCATAATGATTTTCATATAAATGTGATTTTGCATTAAAATGTTTTTGCATGAAAAACCATAATTGATTTTCGAAAATTCGATAATTATTATTTTGGCTTTTGAAATAATTTTAGCATGCAATGAGTTGATTTACTTGTTGAATAATATCATACTAATATTTATCTATTATTAATAATGAGTTGCCGTAACATATTTGTTTGCATCTAATTATATTATTGAATGCAAAACTTGTTATTGAACTAACGGCTATTTTTTATATTAAAAATGTCAACGGCTAATTTTTTTTCTTAAATACATTTTTATGAATAGGTGCTATTTGAAATATGTGTCTATTCATTGGTAAAAAACTTTTTGAAAAATAGCATTGTTTCATAAACATCTTTTTAGCCTCTATAAATTCAATTGAGAATCAAAACTAGTTTAAGACAACAACTTTCATTATCTCAATTGACATTTTCAATATCACTTGCTTTCAAACTTTCATTCAAATTGTTTGGAAAACTTTGCTTACACTTTAACATTTATTAAAAAGTTTTCTGAGCACTAAATCCATTTGTTAGAGTGATATTGATAAAGATATACAGCCATACATTTGTTATTCTTCAATTACTTTGTTGTAAAGTTTCTTGCCATTGTTGGTGAGAATTATTGTTTAAGATAGTGGGGGTGCTATCTTGTGATTGTTGTAAAAGGTTCTTTGATTCGGGAAGATTCAAAGTCCACCAAAAGTGTTTGGTGTTTGTGTTGTAATCAAGAGAGAGGGTTTCTTTCTTGTGTTTATGTTAGAAAGATTGTTAGGGGGTCTTGGGGTGAGATTGCTTGTAACAAAGATTCTAACATAGTGAATTCCTTCGCGGGAGGTGAAGGGAGTGGACTGACCCTAAGATTTAGAGGGGAACCACTATAAACTCCCTTGTGTCATTTCTTCTTCCCTTACTCTTTTATTTTTCCGCATTCATAGCTTCATCATTATTTACCAGAAAAATAATCAACAACTTGAAACTCTTAAAAATTTACCAATATTCCTAGAAACCTAATTCACCCCTCCTCTTAGGTTACAATCTGAACTTCATCATGCCAAGGAGAGGAGAATAAAGACGAATGTGGGGGTGGCACGATCCTACTAACATGGGAATTATCACGCACACTCACAAAAATTAGCCGAATAGGGGCTACTAACTATATGTCATGTTGTTTCGCTAATAGGTAATAGTTTCACTATAATTACTCTAATTATACATTATAATTTTGGTATTTTTTTTATCTTTCATTGTAATTAAGACATCCAATCAATTAAACAAACTATTTTCGCAATTCATCTCTTTATTTTTCTACTTTTATTTATACATTTCTTAATGTAGCTCAAAAATCCAAAAACAATTGTACCTAACGCTCGAGTAGAGTAGTTAAGGAACCCACAACTGGGGCGGTAGATATCTTTCCTCAATATTAATCACTTGAAATAGGGGAATCACAATTGAGGAATCTCCGTCAACCTCGGCTAAATTCATCTTCCATCAACAAATTTGACACGTCCAGTGGGACAATATGACATTTACCACTGAAAATTTGAGTTTCCCATGTCAGGATTATATTTGACATATGCAACTAAGGTATGAAAAGAGCCTCAAAAGTATGGAGCAAATGTCATCTTCAACAACCAAAAGGTCATGACATCGTCGACTGAATGAACCTTCACAAACGTTGGGAATGCCAACTAACTCTTTCTAGCGTTTCTCATATATAGTTGATTGAAACACCTGAGACTCCAGTAGTAATGATAGTGTATTTATTAGTCAACGGGATACATGACATCGTGTATCAAGCCTCTAAACAACTTGTTTACATTGTGAAACTCGTGGTTCAAAATAAGATTCAACAAACCAAGGATTTCGAGGTTGTGTGAGCCAATCCTCGTGACAATTCTATCACCAACAATCCACAAGGTATGCAAGGGAGCCAATATCGTGCAGGTGTTGTTGATTGGGAAGCCATGAGGATTGTAGATATATAGTATTCCTAGTAAGGTATTTTTAACATGCATATTTAGTGAGGTCTATAAAATTAATTAATAAACCAATAAACCGAAGTTAAATTACAGGTCCAGAGTTAAATTTAATCGCTTGCTTCAAAGTGGAGTGTTCATTTGGTTTATGTTTATTAGGAGGCCATGATAGTTGTATATATGTAGCATTACACATTACTGGTAAGATATGTTTGACATGCATATTTGGTGAGGTCTTTATATATATAGGGTTTTGCTAGAAGACACATTTTATGAAGGTGTCTTTTAGCAAGTTATTCTATGAGCATTTGTTAAAAGACATAGTTAAATTAAATAGTTCAATGGTATATTACGTAATAGATTGAAATCAATAACGTTTAAATTACAAAAAAAAAAAAAAAACTCCATCAATCATAAACAAAACAAACATGCATATATTTACAAAAGTACTAACAATAAGAAGGATAACAATATTTTGTTTACCTAAACAAATTTGTATATATATATTTATCGCTTCCCATCACCTCTTTCTATAGTTATTGTCTAAATTTAACTAATTGTTGTATTCTAACAACTTAAGTTAATAATTTATAACAAACTAAGAAACTCTTCCTCCTATTTTTAGTTTCCCTCTTAAATATGAGTCATTTGGCCAAAGCATATCACAACAACTTAAACAAACTTCCAAACCTCAAACAATCCTTAACAACTTTAACCTATATTACCACTTTCTACACGATTACTCTCCAATATAAAACTAAGAAAACCTCTTCCTCCTTACTATCCCTTTCTTCTCAATAACACAATTAGTATTCTAATCAATTCAAAAACAGGTATATATTGAATCATGGTTTGTCACCAAGTAATCAACTCCGTCATTTGGTGCTTTATTTTACTTGTAGTTTTGGACACATTTTTTACTACAAAAGTTAGTTCTTCCAAGCAATCTGAGATAGAAGGCATGGAAATGAATGTGATTGATCAATGCTGGAGATTCAATCCTGAATGGAGGAAACATCGACAACAACTTGCTCTTTGCTCAGTGGGATATGCAGGGAAAATGACAAACAACATTGGTAAAGACCTAATCCATTATAAAGTTACCGATCATAGTGACGACCCTTTAAACCCAAGACCTAGAACATTGAGATATGGAGCTTCTAAGATCCAAGGTAAAGTTTGGATCACATTCCAAAGGGATATGAACATTAAACTTGTGAGACCACTTCTCATTAGCAGTTTTACTACCATTGACGGTCGAGGTGTCGATGTCCACGTAGCAGATAATGCGTTGTTGTGAAAGTGACTCAAAATTGGAGTTTGGAGGCCAAAATTGATGTTTGCTGAAAGTACAAATCGGTGGCCGATTTGGAAAATCGGTGGCCGATTTTGGCTGCCTTTTGGGAGGCTTTCTGTTCGGGAAAAATCGGTGGCCGATTGGGAAAAATCGGTGGCCGATTTCGCGTGCTGTTATTTTTCAGAAACGTATTTTTGGGCCAGATTTGTTACAATTTTATGGGAGTTTCTTTTACTATAAATATAGGCCTTGTATCAGACTATTTTGAGAGAGATAGAGGGGGCTGAAACAAGGGTTTAGAAATCAAACTAGGGTTTGTATAGAGTTTGTCTCTTGGCAACAAACTAGGGTTTGAAGGTTGATTCACCTTGGGAAACACTATTAGGATTGAGTCTCTTGGTTACGGGAAGAAGCTGGGATTTGGGTAGAATTAGGCGGGAGACTTATTCTTGTAACCCATTGAAATCTCTTTTGTAACGTTACTCATCATATAGTGGAACGGAGGGCTGCTCTCTCCCCCAGACTAGGTCAATTTGGACCGAACTGGGTAAACAGATTCTTTTGTGTTCTCTCTGCTTTTCTCTCGCTGTTTTTCTACTTTTGCTTGTTTAATTGCAATTCACTTTGATATTGGTTGCTTAATTATCCCTTGCTCCACACATCAAGTTTGTTATTGGTGTGTTTTCTCATCGAATCCGCAACATGCGTGTTTGATGATATATAAGGTAATTACTAATAATAATGTCAAAATTACTAACAAGTATTCAATTTTAAATGAAAAATTTTCATGAAAAAAATAGACAATTGAAATCTCTCCCACAGTGCAGCTTTGTAGCAAAACAAATGCATGTCAAAAAGTGATATCAATGTTACCATTGTTAGAAAAAAATGACATACCTTTAATACTAGCAGATTATCCGAAATTTTTAACAAATTCAATTCATCTTTAATTTATCATCTCTAAAACATATATCACATTAAAATCAGATATAAACCGTAACGGTTTTCTCTACCTTTCGTCCAATTTTTTTCTTCATTCAAGTTTGTACAATCATTATTATCGTTACTTTAAATTTCTTCTTTTATTATTTCAAACATATATCTACTACTTCCTAACTTAGAATGACATGTTTGTTATTTGTTATTAGGCAACCAACATTATCATCCATGGAATTAGGATTCATCATTGTCGACCTCAAGCTCCTGGAATGGTGATGGGTCCCGATGGAAGCATAATGCCATTAGGTCAAGTTGATGGAGATGCAATCAGATTGGTTTCTGCTTCAAAAATTTGGATTGATCACAACACACTTTTTGATTGTCAAGATGGTCTTCTAGATGTTTCACGAGGTTCCACGAATATAACAATATCCAATAATTGGTTTAGAGAGCAAAATAAAGTTATGCTTCTTGGTCACGATGATGGATTTGTGAGAGACAAAAACATGAAAGTCACAGTTGTATACAACTATTTTGGACCTAATTGCCACCAACGCATGCCGAGGTAATCAATAATTGCAAAATTATTAGTTTTATTATACAATATACGAAATTAGAAATTAAAAAAATCACCGTATTTATTCATAAATTTTATCGTTAATTAAAAATATTACAGAATTCGTCATGGATATGCACATGTTGTGAATAATTTGTATATGGGATGGGTGCAATATGCAATAGGCGGAAGTATGGAACCAAGCCTTAAAAGTCAATCAAACCTCTTCATAGCACCAACCGTAGGAAAAAAAAAGAGGTAATTATTACAAGCAATTAATACACCTAGCTTTTATGATTGTTTTGCTTATAAAAGGATATAGTATGTTATATTAATTAATTATATAATTGGTGTAGGTTACATGGAGAAAAAGTAGTAACGAAGTTGGAGATACATGGGAATTTTATTCAGTTGGGGACGCTTTTGAAAATGGAGCATCCTTCATGGAAACAAAAGGTGGAGAAGTGACAAAACCAAATTATAACCCTGAGCAAAGTTTTGAAGTTGCTGATGCCAAATCTGTAAGATCATTAACAAGATCATCTGGTGTATTACAATGTAGTAAAACCTCAATATGTTGAGTTAAAATTTGCAATCACATTCATTCTTATTAAACAATATCTGACTCTGTGAAATATTAACAACTTTAAATTCAAAAAAACATTATCTCACATTTAAATATTATTTTTATTTATTTATTATTCAAAAAAACATTATCTGACATTTAAAAATATTTGACTCTGAGAAACATTAACAACTTTAAATAATCTTTTGTTGGTGGTGTCCGGGGTTCGATTTCCAAACCATGCATAATATATGCATTGTCCTTACCAACTGAGTTAAGTTCGGGGACAAATAATCTTATCACACATATAAATGATTGTAAATTTTTAACGATGCATAGAAATTACAGTAATTTCAAAACCAATGAGGAAATATAATAGGATTATAATTTGTATTCAATGACGCTATAAAAATGATTTGATCATATCTTTTTTAGGAGAGATTTGATCATCTCTAACATTTACATATATAATAATATTTTTTATAAAATATTTTTATAAATATCTATTTTTATTTAATTATTGGCCCAATGGGCACAATAATTATGGTGATCTCGTCTCGACCCGAGATTTACAAAAAATATCTTCAAAATCAAACCACAAGTTTTTTTTTTTCAGAGTCAAACAATTAAGTTGCGAAGGAAACGTACTTATAACATTTCATTAATAATAATATCATTAATATAATGAGGGATATCAAAATAAATGATGAGACTGACTAATAACACGACTTCTCTAGTTAAAGCATGAGCCACCACATCTGATCGTCACCTGTTGAACTCTACCCAACATCTGAATATGATATGACCAAAATCTAAGACATCAATTTGTTGGAGTGAAAAATGTCAACGGTTGTTTTAGAATCAATCACAAAGTCAACATTTTCCATCCCTTCACTAGTATCATTATCACTATCAAAAGGATCAATAATAGTTAGTTCCGACCTGCTACGAGCCTATGAGTGTGTGAATCAGAGGATTTTCTTCAAATAATAGTTATAAGAGTAGTAATTCTATAAAGACAAAATAAAAAATAATATTCAGTTAAAAAATATAAAGATGTAGATTGATAAATTGGATTTGTATTATTTCAATTGCAAGAACACAAAAGTTAAATTTGGGATCTATTGTTCCAAGGCAAACATACATCAAACGACATTGTTTCTGTACGATACTTACAACCACCAAATTTACTTATTTTCCATTTGCAAGTCTTGCAATCATCTCGTTGGAAATCAAAAATATCAAAGTAATAAGGGTGTAAGCTTCCTTGCCATGTAAATCTGCAAAAGAATAACGTTGCTCCAAACAACTGTGGCCTGAATGAAAAGATGTATCTCCCTCCAAACTCGAGTGTGTGAAATCCAAGATCATCGTTTTTCGATTTGCAATGAAAAGTGATATTTGTAGGGATGTGATTTTGCCTCATATCATTGATTATTGTAACCGATACTTTACCAAAAAGAGAAGCAATTGTCTCTCTAGCCTCAAAAGAAAGTATTACAATTAACACTAATGAGAATTTTAAGGTAGTTTGATTAGGGTTTGCCATATCCACACACACAATACATGCAAGACTTGTATCAAATCTTAATTTATAGAACTCTAAACAACTTAGCCTAGGAATTTCCAATTCAAAAAAAATTTATAATTTTTTTGCACCTTCTTTTAACCTTAGTACATTCATTCATGGTTAACCTCCTTCTACATAGGAGGCAACTTATATTCAGAAATAGATGGCTAACTTTCTTCCATTTCTCATGATCAGTCCACATTAACTATGTAATCAAAAGAAGTCCATTGCCATCAATTTCCTTCATGACTATTAAAGACTAGCTAGTAATTCTAGTAATACACTCCTTTTTCTAATCTGATTTTCTTACTATGCACTTATGGTAGAATAATTTCATTGTCTCCATTTAAAATAATTGCTATTTAAATTCTCACCTAATTGCCTTCATTCCTCATTATGGATCCAACGTACATAGCAATTTCTCCCTCACACTTCATGACAAATTATTCCCCCTTATATTCATTGTCTGTTGAACTATTAATTTCACAAGTCTAATCAGGATGTTCGCGACGTGGGTTGAACCTGTTTTTTTTTTTTTTTTTCTTTTTGGTTCAAGTAAGTAGTCTAGTGGTTAGAGCTCACACAATTAAATGTGGAGAAGTGAGGTCTCCGGGGTTTGAACCCCGACCCATGCATATAATATGCAATATCTCTACCAACTAAATTAAGCTCATGGGAATGATTGAAACTATTTTTAAATTAAAAAAAACCATATGATCCAAAAATAAAATGATACGCGGTTTGGTTTGGATGATTAATTGAAAAAATTCTATTAATATATATATATATATATATTAAAAATACATGATGAAGTAATATGTTTGATGCAAAAATATAACATATAATATATTAAAAATTAACATTGCGGAATGACAATAATCAATTATGTTTTTTCTGTTACATGAGAAATGAGGGAAAAAAAAACTAGCCACAAAGGGATGGAGTTTGAAATTAAGCTTATGGGAGACCATGTTTAAAAATAAAATTTTGTAAAGAAAAAATAAATTTTCAAATGTGTAACATATACAAAAACTTATAAGATATAAGAGTGTTAAGAGCATAATGTCCCTATTCGAAAGTAAGAGTGTTCTTAAGATCTTAGTCCCTATTTGGTATAACGTCCCTTCAAAATTAAGAATGATCTTAAGAGCATAGTCTTTCATTCGATAATTTATGTCCATTCAGAATAAAGAGTACTTTTAAGATCATAGTCCCTTTTGGAATAATAATGTCCCGTCAGAATAAAAAATGATCTTAACAATTTATAAATATTCTTTCGATAGTTTTCTACTTTTAGAGAAGTTAAAAATTCAAAATGGCAGTATCACCATATTTGAGAGGTCGTAGTACCATATTGATATTTTGGAGAACTCAAATGTTAGAATGGTGACAACACCATATTTGAGTGGTCTTAGCACCATAACAGAGTGGTCAAGATACCATATTAGAGTGATTTAAGTATTAAAGAGTGATCTTAATACAATATTGGAGGTGTAAAACGATTTCCTACGGTACCGTAGTTAACCACACAGTTGTAGCTGAACTTGTTTTATCCTTGAGGCAACTTGGTTGATAGTCTGACTTGCACAATTTTGACAGTGCCACGAAACGTTGTAAAAGAGCTATCTGATCATGATTCAACCTAGTAACAACTTCAATAGATATTATCTTTCAAAATAAAATTTGAAAATACAAATACAACATTTTAGAAATCCAAATCTAACAACTAATTTATGACATAATTCTTAGATATGAAAATTGACATATCTAAGAACATTTGTGAAATTAACAATGGTGTACATGCAAACACCTTGCATCAAGGCTACAATCTCAGCATGCATGATGTAAGACACCATTATTTCCGTAGTATCCTCGAATAAAGTCTCCATAAACAGGGGCGGATCTATTTGATGGCTATGTGGGGCTAAAGCCCCACATGCCACTTCCCTATTTTTTTTTTATATATTATAAAAACGATAATAGTCATTTTGAACTTTGAATGTGTAATAAGTAGTTATAATAGTCTTTTAATGTATTAAAATTTTAAAATAGTTTCTGATTTTGTATTTTGTTAGTCATAATAGTCCCTGAAGTGACAATAAGTAAGTATATTGAAGGGCTAATATAACAATATTAATGAAGTATTTTAATGTTAGGGACTATTTTGATTAACGACGTGTACAATCAGAGAAAATTTAAAATTTTGATACATTGAGGGACTATTTTAGCCCCATATGTATCAAATGTCTAGATCCGCCCCTGTCCATAAATATATGAAATATTAAAAAATAATAATTGAATTAAACTAATAAGTATGATTAAAAAAAATTAAATCAACAAATAATAGAATAATATAAAATATCATGCTAATGAAAAAATAAGTATTAAAATATAAGTATGCAGTTTGATATCATTTTAAAAAATGAATTTGAAATCCAATCCATTTCATGCAATTTTCATAAAAAAACATCTAAACACATTCAATAATATTCATTTTTGTGTAATTTTATGCTTTTTTAGATCAAATTTTGGTTTTAATTTAGATCGATTTGAATTTAAACATTCATAATTTTAATGTCTATCTCCCTCCCTTTAGTAACCTCTTAATGACTAATAATTCTACTCCAAGACAACTGCAAGTGGACCATCAACATGAAAATTCAAGAAAATAATGAGATAAACCTTAAACAAAAATCTTCTCTAAAGTAGAGCTCATACAAGATAGAGTATTATCACATCTTGCTTTTCTGTCTTTATTTATTTATTTATTATTTATTGTATAAAGTATTATCACCACCTTCCACGTTCATTCCAATAAAAGGAAGCTTCATATTTTCTTACTAACACTTAACTTTTTCCCTCATATTTTCACTAGATCTTGAGACATTGATTATTTTATCACTTTTCCTTATGGAAAGAAAATTGTGTGCATGTCCACATGTGTATTGGAGTGTATCTAAAGAAAAGTGGAAGATATTTCTTTTGACTTTATTGTCATAGGTGAAAATGGTTTCTTCTAGCCATATTTTCTGCTTCATTTTGCAGTTGGGGAAATAATGAATTGCAATGAAGACTCTTTATGCCAATTTTCACTCAGACAGTGATGTGCATCACTTATTACAAACTCAAAATATACAAAATTGATACTTTATTGTATATCTGTAATTGCATCAGTAACTGCTATAAGGTATTTTGTGATACATATGGAGCATGAGGTTCCATGAGGTTCCAAACTGCCAATATTCAAATATAGATTACAAGAACTGCACATTTGACCCCCTAAACAATTGCAGCAACTTTACACTATCACTCACATTTTCAATCCTTATTTTGTGTAGAGTCTGGTGTAATTATACAATTTTGGAATATTTGGTTTCTATATAATTTATATGACAAAGCTCAAATATATTGGTTGATGTAAAGGTAAGAAAATTATATTTATATCACCATTTCATTATGGAAAACTTCCGGTCATTCGGATATGGTCAAGAGTCCGTCTAAGCCCATACTTGAGCACTGCCTGGTTACCCTCTCTAAATCCATCTCCATAGGCTGGTGAGCTGTCTGTCTCAATCTGGTGTTTAAAAAATTTACCAAGTTCCTTCTCAAAATCGGACCGTTTACCCTTCTTTGAAGATGTAGAGGAAGGTGATGATGAAGACGACGAAGATGAAGACGAAGATGATGATGCTTCTTCACTTCCGGAGCCGGAATAGATCTCTGAATCTAACCACATATGAGCCAAGACTTGGCATATTCCTTCTTCAACTTCAGGCCTCAGATTACCATAGCCTGTCGAAAATAAACAGAAGAGATTGTCCTACTTAATACCGAAATATAAATTTTCAACATTGCTTTGATCATTGGAAAGACGACTGTACCTTTAAGTCTAAGCCAAGCATGCATCATTTCATGAGCTAGGATTGATCCTGTCAGTAACCTATAAATATAAAATCCTTGAATTATGTACTGCAGATTTCATATGCAAGTATTGTTGAGCATAAAAGTAGATAGTAGCTCAAGTGATTTGGCTCTAGTAGTTATCGAGCTCCAGTTAAGAACAAATTGTTTGAGAGAACACAAATTTGAAACATGATTGCAATAATCATTGGTCACTTCACTTACTTTCCGACCGACTCCAAATTACAAGGATCATTCTCCTGAATCAGAGGGTTAAGACGAGAAAAAAAATAGATGGTATCAGAAGATTACCTAGGAAGGCCATACAAAACAAGTATGGCTGTCACTTCACATCGACGTATCAGCCTAAAAGGCTCAGTTATCATATCTATGACACGGTAGCCTGCTCCTATACTTGGTCTCCTTAAAATCTGGAATTACAAAAAGAAAATGTTAACTTCTGCTTGATAAATAGATATTTTTATCGATATAGATACAAATTCGCAAGTAAAACGTCCTTACAGTGGGGACAGTTTGCTCTTCTGACAAGCAAAGTCCTCTGGTTTCAGGTAAATGGTGATTATGACCCTACAATCAACATTGAAAAAATCCGAAGGACAATCCAAAATCAGGACAGTAGAAAGAATATGTGATACAGAGAAGAGAAATAAAAGGCACATTTCATGTGTAAAAGTTCAAAACATAAACTATTACATTCTTTTCGCCCTCCATGGCTTCATTCAGTGCTTGTCTCTCAACCAAAAGCATAGGAATTTGCTGCTCTATTTTCATATGCAAACCTTCATAAAATTCTTGTATTTCAAGATAGAGAGGTTGGCATTCATGAGTATCCATAATAGCCGAATCGAGACACTCAAGACACAGCTTTCGACCGTCATCAAGCAACAGATACTTTGTGTCCGTTGACTGCACTGATTGGAAAATTTCATATCAATAAATGAAAGGAAAAAGACGAAAAAACAACGATAGTGAGTGTCTCCTTGTTGGCAACAACACATGATAAAATATTTTGTGAGATGATGTAACTGACCTCCATTCTCTGACAGCTACAACAACGAGGAGTACCATCGCGCTCGTGTGATGGACAGTATTTTTGTAGCCAGAAAGGATGTGCTCTATACTCAATGAGGCCAGCTGAATTTTGTGGGATCTGTAAAGAAAGAATCAATTGATATAGTGTAGTGAAATTTCTAACGCGCAACAAAATTTAGCTAAACTTTTTATCAAAACCAATCACAACAGAATTGACAAAAAAGAATAATTGTAAGCAAAAAATCAAATCAAATGCTACTTACAAAGATCTTGCAAACATCACACCTTGGGTGATGCAGCTCCTTATAGCATGATTTATGGTAGGGACGATTCCCAGACATGGAATACTGTCATGAATAAAGATCCAAGTATTATTTACAATCATATTGACAACAAAAAATCAAGGAATATAATTTAAACATCATCATTCCTAAAGAAAGTTTAAATAAATAGATATAAAATAAAGTCATGTTAGCGTTCAATAATAAAAACAAGACTCGAACCTCGTAATCAGTGATTGGAAGTTTGCAAGCATGGCAACAAAAACATTCTGGATGCCATACAGCTCCCATGCAACTCAAAAACCTTCCATGACCAATCTCGGCATTGCAGCCAGCGCAGGTTCTGCAAGCACATTTTGCAGTAACCGGTTTTAGTCTATGCTTTTATATATAAGGTTCAAGAACCTATGAAAAGCAAACTTTTTCGATGTGTACTATCTGGATCTATGTTGTCAACACAGAGGTGGCTATTTCAGTTTTTCTACGATTTTACATATTAGGCCAATCATTTTCCCTTTTTATCATATGCAGTGATCTTTAGCAAATTCGATATATGGTATTTAGACTTACAACTACAGATAGAGAATGTCATCTTTCGCATAGTTACCTGTATACAGGCGAAAAGAGGTTTGTAAAAGGTTGAAATATAGAATCAGTTTGAGATGGAGGAGGTGAACCAACGCTCAAACTTTCTTGAATTGCCCTGGCAAGTTGTTCATCTTCCTCAAGTTGAACTTCGTCAACATTTTCGTCTTCTTCCTGTTGAATTTTAGCAACATGGTCCCCTTCATTTTGTTCAACATCAGCAACATGCTCATCTTCCTCGTCATCAAGTGGACACAACTCCTCATCTTCAGATTCAGAATCTTCTTCTGAAGGCAATACAATAAAAAAAAAAAAATGAGACGTTTTTAAACACTTCACCGGCCCAAAAAAGAGGTAACCTTTTCTAATCAAATATTTATAAAATGGAATTTCATATTTGTTCAATGGACTATAACTATACAAAAGATATGTCAATATGCATTTGCTTAGAACATATATTTTAGATATGAAATTCCATTCAAACAATGTTACACAAAGCAGCATTTTAACCACCGTCTTGCAAAAGCATAAATCTTACCGATAACTTTTTTCCCTTTATGATCTTCCTCTGTAACCTCCTCTGTAACCTCTGAAAGAGAGATCGCAATTGCACGATCAATTTCTTCTCTCTCAAAATCATTCAAATCATCCTACACTCAGAATTTACCACTATTGCAACTTCAGTCTCTTTTATAAGCAAGAAAATAACTACTTTTTTTTACTACATAAGCATAAACTGTTATTACCGCGGAATTATCATGATTATCCGAATCTCTGTCGTGTCCATATTTCCCGGTGTATCCTCGTCCTGAATGTTTATGGTTCGAACCCTTTAGAAACTTGGTAAGCCAGCCCATACAATCTTATTTTCTGTAGGTCGGCAAACCTCGTCTCAAAATTCACCTACAATTCACATAAACTGAAATTGCACAGATTAGTTAAGTATGCCAAAAAATTAAATGAAAGAGAAACCTTAATCTAAATGTATAATTCAAAAGGAAAAACTAGAATCACTCTTCAGAAAGCAAGAAAAAAAAACCTGAATTCCAAATCCAAATCCAAATTCAATCAAACACACTTGATAGTAGATAACTACTACTCAAAGCAAAACACAAATATAGCTTGATAATTAATAAAAACTACTTTTTTTTTTCTTTTTCCATTATGCAAAGCAACAACCAAATATAGCTGGATAATTAATAAACTTTAATTGAATTGCTTCAAAGAAATTCAAATTGCACATGCCTAGAAAAAAGGATAAAGAAAAAAAAATATTTCACCAACCCCACCATCAATATTGATTGAAAACACAGCAAGCATAAACAAAAACAACCCATGATTGAAAATTTGTTATACAAGATAACAAAAGAAAGAAAAGTCACAAGAAACTTTTTGTGTCACAAGAAAACATTACCAGGAAAAGATTAGGAATCAGATGAATCTTTAGTGTTTTGAATATGAAAATGCAATATATGATTCTCATTAAGACATAGTCAACCACATAGTATATGGTTAGAACTTTCTCTTTCTCTCTCTATATATGTGTCATGTCAGAGTGTGTGTGTGTTCCAGAATTAGCTTTTTATGAGTGTAAAGAGTGAAAAGTTGAAGGAAGTACTTGGATCCTACGCAAATATAGGCAAATCTAAAAGTAAGACAATAAAATAAAAATGACAACAGTGTAAACTTTTTTTTCATTTTCTATTTGTTTTATAGCGAAACTCATACGCACTAACATTAACGATAAAGAAGATAAGTATTACGGTTTCAAACTTACGTTATAGATATTAAATATCTTCTCTGTCGTTTATCACATTGACGTAATTACGAGACATCATCGGTGTAATCTTTTAAGTAGTGTTTTATTCAATGTTTTAAAAACCGAATTAAATTGGTCGATTGAGCTTGTTGAATTGTTGATTGACATTTTATGCAGTTTGGTTATTTAAACGATTTAATCGTGTTAGGTCTCAACGGAGTCTTTATTGATTATCATATTGAACTTTGAGCAACCATACTCGTGTATATATGTGGATGAAAAAGTTTAGAAATTAAAAGCAGTTGAATCATAATATGAAGATTTTGTCATTGGATGTTCAATTTGTGATTTAAAATATTGGTCTTATTTTATATTACATTGCACTTTTTTTATCTCTATTTTTCTACACCTAAAGTGTGAGATAGAATAATATTAATAATAAGAAGAAGCAGCATATGGGTAGTTTTAATTCAACGACACTGTGTTCTAGTGCTGTCATGTGGGTCCATTTGTATTTGTTTGTTTTCCTACCACATTCTACCAAACGTAATTGACACCATAAAATAATAGGAAAAACACTTTTGCGGTTGAAATAGCTCTTGAGAGTGGGAAGGTGAAAGATACGGCTTATGTTTGATTTTGTGTTCTGCCCTAGCAGTGGTGACTAAGCCTATAATCAACTGTTTTCGATGCTGCCATACTCTTGTGTTGTAATTGTTTCTTAATTTGACAAAACTTTGTATATTTTGTTCTTATTATTCTTTCTTTTTTTTTGACAAAGTTCTTATTATTCTTTTGGCATTCATAAGAAAAATAGTACTTTTTTGAAGTGAAAAGGCAGAATGCAAAAGTTATGAATTTTTATAAGAAATTTATTACTATTACTATATCAATATATTTATGTATAGAATTTAATTAGGAACACAAAAGGAAAGATTTTTTTTTATGAACGGATATCCTCCGCACGTAACTGCAGAGTAATACCTTGAGTCAGATAGAATCACATTGAGTAATACCTTGACAGGGTTATTGCATAATATATGTAAAGGGTCAGAGTTCGAACCCCACACACCCATTTATTTATTTTAAGAGGTGAATTTCTAATCACTAAACTACTACCAAAACTAATAACGTATATAAATATACATATATCTCGTAGGTGACTTTATTATTGGTGCTCAATGATTAACATTTGATCAGACGATATAAATGAAACACATCATACATATAGACATATAGACATCTTATTGAGAAATTGGTTACTTGAATTGAAGGGTAAGCATCAATCTCTTTTGAACATAGTAGGAAGAGAATGGAGTAGAGGTGGAGAGATTGAAAGAGATGGTTAGAAAATGATGATAAAGGGGTGCACTATAGATAGAGATAGAGATAGAGATAGAGAGATATATGAAGTATTTACTTTTTAATAAAAAATAATCATTGTCCTTATGATTGTAAGGTTGGTTATTTTATTTTTTTAAAGAAGGTTGGTGGTTATTTTGGTTCATCAAATGCGTAAATAGGTAAAAAAAGAAAAACCCTTAAATGTTACGAGTCTTGCGAAGTAAATGAAATTAGTCATTTTGTTAAGTTATTATTAGGTTTTGTTTGAGAATTTGGAGGAGAAGGGAGAGTAGGATTTGAAAAAAAAAAGGAGTAAGTGGAAGAAATAGAGGACATTAGGAGGAGGAGGAGGAGGAGGAGGAGGGACTTTGGGGGGGGGGGGGGGGGGGGGGTTATTTTCCCCTCTATTTCTCTCCCCCCAAAGTCCTTCCTTCCCTTCCCTTCCAAACTCGCAAACAAAACCTAAGGGGATTAACCGTCATATCTAAGGGACTAAATGACCGAATTGTTTGTATGTTGTGCTCTTCAACGATTGATTTGTCTCCAATACTAGATTTTTGACCCGTGCTCCGCACATGTTTATTGTAAAGGGATTGACATACGAATAATAAAATGCAATATATAATTGGTAACGGTGAAAAAAATAGCACGTGATAATCCATAGCAGACAAAATAAAACACTTCATAAAATGTATGAAATCTGAAAATATTATAAAAGAAATATGAAAATTTTAGTACATTGGCATGTAGTTTCATCACACTTTGCGAAATACTTCCTCATATACTACTTATATATGCTTTAGTATGCTATATGCTTCAAAAAACACTACTAATAACAATCCAAAAAATGGAGAAAAAAAATCAGAATTGAATCAAAGTTACCAGTTAAGCAATGGTATGAGAGGAAAGTTGTAAGATTACATCCTTCCATTTGCAAACCTCTAAACATCAGAATATATGATTCTTGTGCTGTGTGTGAAATTTACCACGGTTTAGGTTTTTTTTTTGGAGAGAAACACGGTTTAGAGCTTGGTATATATAGCCAAGTTTATATGGAAATTAGGGTAGCCGAGTTTGCATGGAAATTAGGGTATTCTGTTTGTAAACATATTAAATAAGTGTAGAAAATATTGTAAAAAAAAAAAAGGCAACATGATAGGAATGAAATTGGTGCGATGCATTTTTTTTAGTATTAAATAAGTGTACAAAATATTTTCTTAAAAAAAAAGTGTACAAAATATTGTCAACAAAAGACATGAAATTGGTGGTGGGCATGAAATTGGTGCGATGCATTTTTTTAGTATTAAATAAGTGTACAAAATATTGTCAAAAAAAAGGCAAGAGGATAGGAATGAAATTGGTTCGATGCATTTTTTTAGATGAAATTTGTTAGATTAAATTACTGCTAACCTAATACAGCAAATGAGCGGAAAAATATTAGGTTAAATTGTTGCAGACTTAACAAAATTAATATATAAGGATATTTGTCTTCCTCTTCAAAGCCTCGCAGGAAATGTAAAGCTATAGGAAAAAATTGGTAACTACTTTTCTTGAATTTCTAGGCCTCATGTTTTTTCTAATGGGATTGAAGCTAAAATCCAAAATCGATAAGGGAATATAATGAGTGAGTTATCTCCACCTCTAAAGGACAGACAAATCAAAGCAAAAAGAAGATATTTCCTTCTTCTTTTATGAGTGAGGATGTTGAAACAAAGGTTCAGATTTTGTGCAAATTGAGAGAAGAGAGAGAGAGAAAGAAAAGAGAAGAGATTAGAGAGAAAATTAGAGTTGTATATTCCTTTTGAAATCTCTAATTGTTTGTTACATTGGGCATGTGAAAGGCTATGTTATTTATACAACAAAATTTGTTACACAAATTACTTCATATTCAAGCTATCTCACAACAACACAACAACTTTGTTAACTAACTAAACTACTCTAACAAACTGAATTACACTTTTAACGGATGAGAAATATATTGTGAAAAAATAACAATAAAAGAACACAATATCCAAAATAACTTTGATCATTTTAGTCCATATCATACTCCGCATCATGCTCCTAATGAAATGATTTATCATAAGGACCACATTGATTGATTTCGGTCCCTAAATTTTAGGGACCAAAATGAGCGACCTTTACTATTTCATGGACCATATTTGCGATTTACTCATCTTTTAAACTTAAAAAAATAAAAAAATAGGCAGTAAAAAAACTACAAAAATGTTGTTGAAAAAATGTATCATGGTGAAGGCTTGCAAGATTTGTATGCTCGTTCCATTCTTTGTCGATTTTGTTGTTTTGTTTTAATAATTGATTAAAAAAGGCATTATTTTTTAAGGCGACACATGCTCTAATTGAGTGGGGTCAGAACTGACAACAAAAGAATTCGCAAAGTTAGGAGTGGATTTTCCACTCTTTTGAACCATTGTTTCAACCAAAACTGACTTTTTTAAACTCGATATCTGGCCTAATGACCGACTAATTCGGAGGATCAATCATGCCTTAACAACACCACTCACCACCAAACAACATAACTAGTACATCGCTCATCTTTAGAGGATTACATGACTAATATGATTGATATTCATCAAAAAAATCGATCACACCTCCATGTAATGGCATCTACTATGAAATAAATTGTGATTATAAATTTACTTCGATTAGATCTAAAGATCGAGAGTACGAAATGAGATTAAATAGTACGTGTAACTTCATATAAGCTTAATTTTTTGCATGAGTTTTGGTTCTTGTCCCTCATGATTATGTATTTTTCTACTTTTTATTTTTTAAAATATATCATTTTGCTTAAAAAAAATTAGATTTAAAGTTTAAATTCATTGCCAACAAGATTAATTTTTTTAAAATAAAAGCTTATCACTAAAAAGTTGTTCCATTCTGATTTGTCTGTTTTGCCAACAACCAAACTATAATAATGGCATCGATTATACTATACATCCGAATTATAACCATCCTTAATATTATTGACGCAAGCTCAAAATCATTGTGAAGATGACTTCACAATTAGCATGCCCATTTTGTTTCTGTTGTGGATTAAATGTTGGAACTTGTGTTGGGGGTCTGCTGCAATAACTTGACCAAGAAGATGATGAAGATGACTATGATGAAGTGTGCACATAAATTCCAAAGATTGTTGTATATCTTGATTGTTTGGGAAGAGGCTGCCGCACTTGAAACCTGAAAAGTTTAATTGTTATGCATGTAAACTCAAAGCGTATGGGGTTGCCATACTAACCTTTAGGTTCGATTCGCCCCCACCAATAACTGTATATTGGATGCAATAAGGAATGACCGGCGAATCCCCTTCAGGATACTATGAGTTCCTTGACGTGTATTGCACAACCACACCAAGCGTATCTCCTAACAGTATTTTACAGATTTATGGTTCCAGCAATTCACTCATGAATTAGAGAATTGATGGATGATTTAGAGTAAGAGAATGAGGGAGAACTATGTTGTTAATGCAACAAAATTCTGTCCAAAGTTGTGTGTTGTTGTTCTTTCTCTTGTGTCAAACTAATGCCCAAATGCCAAGCATTTATAATGCATTATATAACCCTTCATATGAGAGAAAACACCCCTTTGATTTGAAACAATGTTATGGTTCATTAAACATCCCTTTCTCAAAGGTTATAATCATATACAATTGAATCAATGCAAAGGTTCATTAAGCACCCTTTTGCCAAATGTTATAACCATATACATTTGAATCAATGCAAATGTTCATTAAACATCTCTTTGCCAAAGGTTCCAATGTATATGAATGATTCCCATGAAGAGTTACAACTTTTGGTTCTAAAGTGATTCCATTATTTTGGAAATTACCAACATTAAAGGAATATGACACGTGATTGGTCACTTCTGCTTGTGTTATTGGAAGGTGAGAAGTCCTTTTTCCATATTTTGGTGCTACCAAGTTGTTGCTTTCTCTAGCGTGTGCAAGATCGATAAGGTAAGGAACCTATATATATATTAGGAGAATTATTAATTTTTAGATAAATTAATAATAAAATAGATGACATTTTGTACCAAAAATAAAAAATATGAGATGACATTGCACAATTTGATGATCGATATATACACACCAAATCAAACTTCGGAAGATCCATTTTGTTCACCTATTTTTAATCAAAGAGAAAGGGAAAAAATTATTGATCCTTTTGTAACTTATGCAATAGTACATATATATGGATGGGGTAAGTGCCCCACTTGCTTGATTTTGTATGTAGTAGTTATTGAATAAGTAATTTTATCTTCACAGCAAAATAAGATATTGTCTCCACTAAGTTAAGTGATTGCCCCACTAAGTGATCTTTTAAATATATAAGTGTTTGCCAAAAATAAATATTGCATCTTCAATGATATATATACTTTTAAGTTTTTATCATTCTTCCTTAAAAAAAAAAAGAAGTTTTTGTCCTTCTATTTAATTAGATTTCTTAAGTTATCAATTTTAGATACTTTGGTGTCTTAATTTTTTTTTCTTTCATTTATGTTGATCTCTTAAGTTATAAATGTTAGACTTTTTGATCTTTTAAGATACGTTAGACATTTTGTTTTTTAAAGGTATTTTTTTTCTTTGAAAGAAGAGATCTTATATCATTTCACTAGTCAAAATGTGTTCAATACAATCAAGTGGCTCCACTAGGAGCTGGAAACTAGCTGACAATAGGGCTACCTTTGCTAACTTATGGGCAACCTCATTTGCTTGTCTCCGTACAAACTCAACACTAGAGTTTTCATAATACTGACTAAATACGGATTTACATTCATTGATAATAGCACCATATTCTGTATAATCTTGCTTGTTTGAGGCAAAGCTGTCGACAACCGTCTTTGAGTCAAGTTCAAAGTCTATTGGTCCTAACCTCAATTCATGAACCCATTGAAGAGCTGATAACAAACCCAACGCTTCTCCAATATGCACCTCATGCTTGTGCTCAAACCATTCCGTTTTTGCAATCACAAACATGCCTTCCTCGTCTCTAATACATATGCCAATACCCACTCGGTTGTCGTTGTTTGGAAAGGAAGCATCTATGTTACATTTGAATCTACCTGTGCATGGTTTCTGCCACTTAAACCTTTGGTTTTGCTGCTGCTGTTGTAACATTCTAGTTCCACCTGAATCTGTTCTGGTTTTAACATTTCTGGCAGCTGTCCATTCATAAAGTAAGGACTCGGCTCTCTCTAAAACAAAGGCTCGCGCATCTGTAACGTTATTCCACACCTTGTTGTTGCGTTGCTTTCAAATACTCCAAAGGATACAAGCAAACAACGATGCATCTCCACTTGAAAAGTCCTGCAAAATGTGAAAAATACAAGCCTTGCAGTCTACCTCTTCACTTGCAACAGACATGACAGCAGTGGATACAGTAGACAAATTCCATACATTGATGCTATTTGGACAGGAAAAGAATAGATGAAAGTTATTTTCTACACCAGAATCACAAAGAACACAATTGTCCGGACAATTCACTCTCTTATCTTTGAGCCGCATTCTTGTTGGTAACACAATCCTAACAATTCTCCACATGTAGTTTTTGACCTTGGGAGGTGCTTTTAACTTCCAAATCTTTGCCCAATTTCCAGGAATTTTAAAAGCAGAAACGTCGAGCAGTTCTTGCATACAAAGACGATAGGCACTACGAACTGTATAATCTCCATTATTTTCTTTACTCCAAATAAGTCTATCTTCTTTCACTGACGTAAACAATGGTGTTTCGGTGATATGATTGACAGTTTGTTGAGCAAAAATAGATTCCAAAAAAGGAACATCCCAACTCTTATGATTATGCAGCATACAATGTGACACCCTTAAGTTAGAGAGATGAAAATCACCTTGAGATGGTGGGATTAAAGTAACATCTCCTGCAATCCATTTATTATACCAAACTGAAATGTCATCACCTTCGCCTATCCTCCATCTACTTCCAGCCTTTAGAATAAATTTTGAATTGCAGAGACTCCGCCACACATAACTAGGCTTATGCCCAAGTGTTGAACGAAGAAAATCACAGCGAGGGAAATATCTCGCTTTATATATACGAGCAATGAGAGTATTTGGATTAGTCATGATACGCCAACCTTGCTTTCCCAACATTGCTAGATTAAAAACAGGCAAGCTTTTGAAGCTCATTCCACCATCAATTTTTTGTGTAGATAAATTATCCCAAGAAAGCCAGTGAATACCTTTATTTTGAGCACCAGAATGGCCCCACCAAAATGAATTAAGCATTTTTTCTATTTCATCACACAGAGTTATAGGAAGGGTAAAAATGCTCATAAAGTATGTTGGAATAGACTGTAAAACTGATTTGATAAGTACGTATAGACATTAGACAATAGACACCAGACATAAAGAACCAAAGTGTCTAACAACGAATCATCGAAGATTTGTTAATCAACGGATTTCATGGAATTTGGATTTTTTTATACATTTGACCTTCCTGCATTAAGCATAACCTTGTCATTTTTTTTTTAGTATGTTGTAAAGACAAAAGTACCTTAAATTTTTGCCAAAATGAAGGGCAATCATAATTTTTTTACTCCGATTTCATGATTGGCAAAACAATGTGGACAAAGCCATATATTAGAGTTAGAGTCATATACAATTAAAATCCAACACACCCCTATAGATTTATATTAAGTCAAGATGGTCCAGAGCTGGCCACATGCTTGATTTTATATTTATGCATATAGGTATTTTATTTAGAAACTAACTAAACCACATATATCCTCCAAAAAAACCAAACCACATATATTTTTCGTAAAAAGTTAAACTAAACCACATGTATGACTATTTACTTTAGAGATGCGTAATATCAGTGTAAAGGATTTTGTGTTTGGATGACGTTGTAGCCAATGAGCCATTCTAATAGCGAATATAGGAGTGTAATAATTAATTTATTTTACAAAAAAGAAGTTTGCATTTTGGATTTGGATACCTTTTGATGTCATCAGCAAAAGAGATCCTTAGACTTTTGCGAATCACCTTTCGGTTAGTGGCTTGTGAAGGATCACATGTATCTTAGGTTAGTAGGTGAGGTATTCGGATGTGATTCAATGATATATTTTATAGGAGGGTTTGAAGTTTACCTGCACGGTTAAATTGTATATCTATTAACCCCTAAAAATAATTTATGAACAAATTTACTACATGGCTAAGTAATTAATCTTGCTCCATGGGAGCAACTTTATTCTCTTTGCTTCTTGGCTAAATATTCTTGACTAATAATTTCTCACTTGAATGCTAATTTCAACCGGTATTCACACCTCGACCACACATCAACCTTCATCGTGTTTGTTACTGTAGTAACTAGCAAGCCAACTTAAATTGAGCACAACTTCAATTTGTCGATGATTACCACTTTTGTCAACATATGTATTGGGTTCCTATTTCCTTTTGATCTTCTTTAATGTTAGAACTTCATCCTCAAGCAGAGATCTGATTAAGTGATAACGAAGATTAATGTTATTTGTTCTTGAATGAAATGTCAAATTCTTTGTGAGATTGTAATGATCTCAAATTTAGCACAAGTAAAATAATGAATCTCAAACAATTTTCATTAGTAAACAATGAGTACAAAGGAACAATTGATTGAGAACACAGGTGTTGATAATGGGAACAATTTGTTAAAGTGAAAGTACAAAAAGTAACTTGGATTTAAGAACAAGTCTAAGAAGAAGAAATCATTCCGAAGAATGCCAACGGGAGGAAGTAGAGACTTTCATCAAATTCTGCACAACCTTTTTGTTAACCATTTGCTCCATTTTATAGAAGTTTAAGAGAATATTATCCCTTAATTGTTGGATCAAGTGACACATGTCCCTTTTCTCTAACCAATTGTTGATTCCACTTTGATGACTTGGCTTTGTTTATATTTGAATCATAACAGAGATGCGTCACACTTCAACCGTCATCGTAACATCTCAATTCTTAATAATTATTACTTATCTCATGCTAGTTATAAATATTTAATATAATGAGTACGTACATGTTTGATTATACAATTTTATGAGCTAATTAGGCTTAGTATTACACCTAAGAGCATGGGATCAATAATATGTTCATTATACTTGTTTATAGGATAAGTTAAGGGTATATACAATTCTAAACAACTATATAGAATTCCCTGTCTCATTGGATCACCTTTATAACAAGTTGTTTGCAATAAAAGAACCTATCAACTAATTACCGTAGAAAAGAACATAAATGAAAAATAAACATTGTGCATCATAACAAAAATTCCATTATGTTCAAAGAGAATATTTGGTAGCCACATGGTTGAATACCTAGCCGATTTAAGAAGGGAAAATACAACAAGACCAGATTCCATGATTGCTTTCTAAGGAAGCAATATTTTTTTATCGATATCAACGTAGAACTTCATTTATCGATTGATAGTCATTTTCATCTATTCTCTCAACATATAGGATAGTGGAATTAGTTGATCCATTTTGGGCCTTATAGCCGCATGTCAATGCATCAAGAGATTCATCCTAGTGCTCACTACCTAACGACGATAGAGCAGTGCCTACTTCTCCAACTCAATCACAGAAAAATCAGTTATGAATTAGTCTAGCATGTCTTCTTCCAGCATGCATATTTTGTAAAGAATGCCAAAAACCTAAGCATGTTAGGTTAGAAACCAAGGTAGTCCCTTAAAACATTCCCTATTTAAGGTATTAAATATTGAAAGGATATCTTATCGGATGCCATTAATCGAGATATTTAAACTCTAAAGAAGTTATCTTGTTGGCTTCTGAAGGGAGATCATATTGCAACATTGTGTTCCATTTAGTCAAATATTCTTGAAAATATAAGGAGGCTGCTAAAGACATACCAATGTCGGTAAAAATGTCTCTTCATATCTCCTTTAGGGACACAAACTAAGGGAGAAAGTGATGGATATAGAGAAGTGAGACATCTTGATGTTTCAATTAGGAACACCGCCAAAGAATGAGTGAAAAAGCATTATACAGCCTGAAATACGTGAAGAGTTGTTCAGAAAAAAAAAAAGACAGAATACAATGGATACTTAAGAATATCAGCTAAATGAAACTGCATTCACATAAGAAATCCAAGAAAATTTGGAGTTGAATGTTTCTCCTTTATTTTCCTTTTCACGAAAATTTCGTGAAAAGGAAAAGAAAAAAGAAAAGCGTCCATTGTCTAATGGATAGGACAGAGGTCTTCTAAACCTTTGGTATAGGTTCAAATCCTATTGGACGCAAATTTTTTCCATATCAATTTTATTGCAATTGCCTATATATTAATTATATTCGTATCTTTCTAAAAATATATTCTGAATTTATTATCTTTATTATTTTATTATTCTAAAATTCTTTATAAATATTTTAATTTTAAATTAAATATTTAAAGAAAAGATAGTAAAAGATACTAATTATGAATATAATAAAGGTATGAAATTTTGAATCAATTTTGAATCAATTTTTTTCTACTTGTTCCTGAAGTAAAAAGAGTTCCATCTGTTCCTGAATAGCTTCCTTCAAAAGGGCTTCTGCTTCCCCAGTGAATGTCTTGGTAGAAGATATGATTTCGTTAAATTTAGGTTTATTCGTTTTTAAATAAGCCCTTAACTCAACGAGAAATTTACGTACCTGATCAATTTCTAATGAATCAAGATAACCATTCGTTCCAGTATAAATAGTTATTATCTGTTCTTCCACAGTGAGAGGAAGAACATGAGTTATAAGAAAATAAGGTTAACAAAATTTAATTATCCTTCTCCAGATCGGTAACCTTCTTACCTAGAAATAACATGAGTTATAAGAAAATAAGGTTAACAAAATAGGGAAAATGAATTACACCACTTATATGGGGTCTTGAAGTTAGGTATTGGGGTTGAAGGAGGTACCATGATGTAGAATGAATAGATGGTTATGGAAATGAATTCACTTATATGGAATAATGTTTCAAACATAAGGAAAAATCCTCCCTATGGAAATTGGAAAGATCACAATAACCATTGGAATAAGTCAAAGCTACAAAGTCGGTTGACACGTCTCGACGATGTTTTCACTTATAGCAAGGAACAAGTCATTCGTCGATACATTACAAACAATCATGATTATGCTAAGGCATGGATGCCAAAATAAAATTTCATTACTATTCACAAAAAGAGTATCCACAAGGCCAAACTATCTTGTCGATTCTACAACCTAATAACAAAAATAAATCTCATAAGAATCTCTCTTTGGAAAGCTGCAAAAAGGAACGTTTCCTAATCATAATACATCCTTGCTAGGGCTAGACTAGGGCGAAGGAACCTCAAAATGAAGATCCTGAGATCAACATGTTTGCCCTAAAGGAAGCTTCTAGGCAAAATATTCCCGAGCTCAAACTTGCTCTTCCTGCCAAATATCTCTCCATATTCCACATCAAAGGACTTTTCATCTTAGCTTGAGGAAATAAAATAAAGTACACCCTCCGGTCACTATTATAAGCAAAAATCAATATTTTAGATTCAGTCATTAAATGATGTATGTGATCTATAATAAAGACCTTATACATTATTAATTGAATGAATCTAAAATATTGATTTTTGCTTATAATAGTGACCAGAGGGTGTATAGTTAAGTTGATAGAGTCAATATATGAAAAAAACAAGACTGACGGGAATAATAATTTACCTCGACATGAACGAGTACTAAAATTTATACAGTTCATGTCCACAAGGATCACGTTATTTCAACTAAACTACCGTGATGGTGATTACAATTAGTTTACTGATTGGGGGGTTTTGCATGTGGCAAGTTGATTAATTATTTTTTTCTTAAGAAAGAGAGAAAAGCGACTAGGGCCCCGTTTGGATAAACAGCTTATATAGATGCTTATAGCATTAGAGCTTATAACATTAGAGCTTACACCATAAGCTCTTATACTCGATAAGCTATTTATGTTTGGATATGTACACTAAAAAGTACTTACATAAATTGAAGTGTTTGGATGTGACATTACATAAGCAATTATAGAATTTTTAAATATTTTTAATCTAACATAAAAAAAATCAAAGAATCAAACCACAATTATCAAGATTTTTTTGACAGTGATGTAAAAAACAATATTATAATATATTAATTATAAATAATATTCGTCCTTAAAAAAAACACTATCAATATTCGTTTAAGACAAAATTAACATAGAGGTGTAAATAAATAGTCTAAACATCACCATACACAAGTATAATAGTATAATATAAAATTTCTTTAAAAAAAAAAGTATAATAATATAATATAAAAGTAAGAAATAATTAAACCTATGTAAAAGTTTAATAGTCTTACACCATTGTTGAAAAAATCTTTATAAATAATAGTTAAAAACAAAAATAAAATAAAATAAACCTACATATTTCTAGGCATCCGATCTCTAATGATATTTCTTACTCGCTCCATTTGTTTAATGCTCCCTTGATTTGGTTCTTCCCAAGTGATATCTTGAGCTATACTATCTTGTGCTTCAACACTATCCTCTAACACAACATGTTCATCAAACATATGAAATTCTGCATCATATTTGTCGTTCCTTCTTATGAAGTTGTGCAATGTCATACAAGCAACAATTATTTTATTTGTAGTATCCAATGAAAAAGGAGGCATCTTCCCAAAATTTTCCACTTAGCTTTGCAACATCCAAATGATCGTTCAATTGTGCTTCAGAGACTAGAGTGCATATAATTAAACACTTCATTTCTTCCTCTAGCTCTAGGCCCCAATCTGAAATGAGGGATGATGCTATTTAAAGCGAATTCCCTGTCGTGAAATTTCAAGAAGCTTACGTGTTTGATTTGGAAAACAGGAGAGCGGTTGCAATTCCTGGTTTTGTGGCTAAAACGTGGGTCAGAGGGTGATAAGCAGCCAATCAGGAGTATTCGCTATGCATTCGCGAAATAAAACTTCGCTGTATTCAGCATTTCCGGGGAGATGATACCTAGTGGTTTTGTAGGGACCCATGTATCCCATAAAGATAGGATAACCAGCATCAACAAGGTAATATTTTCCTGTAAAGACAATATAAAAAATATTTATATCCCGACGAGTCACGTTATTGTAACATTTAAAAAAAATACAAGTCACTAATTACCTGAAGGAGGATGCGGAAAATGCAATCTAGGTGTGCGTAATGCATCCATGAAGATCCTAGTATCGTGTGCAGAACCCTCCCATCCTGTAAGCACAAATGTGAAACACATATTGAAATCACAAACATCCATGACATTAGTTGATATAAAACCTTTTCGACAAGTGTAAGGAATTTGATGTTCACTTGGTACAATTATTTTCACATGTGTGCCATCTATAGCACCAATACAATCTTTAAAATAGGGATAGTATCGGTCATCATTCTTAATTTGATGAGGAACATCTTTAAATGTTGGATCAACAGGCGATATGATATCTCTAGAAAGGGCAATTATTGCTTTTAGGACACTATGGAATTGTCTAGAAATGGTTTCTCCAGAATGTTGAAGTCTCTCTTGTGTGTTACGAACTGAAGCTGGTTGACCTAACATATATAAGAAAAGATCGACCTGTTCATGAACAATCATGCCCTTTGTTTTTTTTAGTCCATAATTTCGTTCCAAAACACTGCACAACTTTAGGAAGACTGGTTTTATCATTCTCAACTGCTCAAAGCAACGATTATCATTTCCATGAAGAATCTCTTAAATCCAATCATGTCCTGACAATGCAGAAGTTCTGCATGGATTCTTCACTACACGCTTTAAAAAATAATCTGCTGCTTGCATTGTCATCAACAACAATACTTTTCTTTTCCTTTTACATCGAGACAAATGAATGTTATCACATGAACTATCGCCATCTGACCCTGAGGTATTATCATTAGAACTGGAAGTAGACATCCTGTGGAATTATTTAATATGGAAATCATATTATTTACTTTCATAAGAAAAATAAAACTTTAATATTGTCAAATAACATTAAAAAAAAAAAAAAGATGAACACAAAAATTACTAAATTGATAGGTCATCTTGAAGAAAAAAAACTATTGCAATTAAAACTAGAAGAATAAACAAATTAAAACTAAATGCAACCAAATCAATTAATGACGACAGCTAAGGTGTGGCTTTTAATCCAATCAAGGCGAAGGATTGGGTCATCCAATGCAAGAAATGTCTCTCTATTTGCCTTAGATTTCATCAGCCTAATACCAAATGAAAATTCAATTTTAACTCCTATTGTGAATAATAATTAAAAATTGAACAGAAAAAATAATTAGGTTCAAAGAGTTCCCTAAATAACTAGACTGAAAGAGTAAAAAATTAATATGCTAACAAGATGACGATAAATCCAAAGATTATGGGAGAGAAAAACAAACAAAAAACCATTAATTAATGGAACAACAGGAGTAAAAATAAATAATTATGAATTAAAGATGGAAGCAAGACAAGTTGAAGATGAAATTATTAATGGCTAGTGAAAAGATGAGGAACAAATTGGAAGATGACAGTATGAAGAAAAGGAAGAAAAAATTATAAAAAAACATGCAAGGAAGAAGAAGCAAAACAACCATGAAAAAGTTAACTGGTTATTCTATTTGTGCGCTGCAGTTTGTAAACACTGTAAATAATCTTGAGAAGAAATTATGATGTAGAACTTGAAGGGGTTTAACATATATATAAAAATTATGTACAGTTTGTTTAAAAAAAAAAAAAGAGAACAAATTATGTTTGTTATTTTTATCTTTAATGATGTTGTTAGGTGTGTTACTAAAAAAGATAAGTGTATATACCTATCTTTCTCAATTCATCATGGCAAAAGATAAGCGGTGCCTGCCAAGTGCCAACAGATAGTTTTCTTTCGTTCAAAAAAAAAAAAAAATTAAAAAATAGGTAAAGAAGTGGAATGGGGGAGAATCGAAGGAGGTCACTTGAATTCCATAAGCTCCGTGATAAGCCTTGTGTTAAGCTAAAAAATTGGGCTTATTAAAATATGGCATAAGCAGCGTATGAAGTTACAATAAGCTATTTTTATTGATTTACCCAAACGCCTTTAAAAAGGCTTATAAGAGTAGATAAGCTCACATAAGCTTAAAATAAGCCAATCCAAACGGGGCCTAGGTCATTTCATATTTTCTTCCTGAATTATTTTTGTAACTCCAAATTATGGCTAAAGTGTTTAACTGATTGCTTTGTTTTAAGACTGTTGATAGAAAACAGTGAGGCAATGTCTTGATCTCTCTAACCTTCAACATACGTCACTACCTAATATATTAAGTGAATCTACAAGCGTTAAAGGTTTAAGTACGTCAAAATAAGTATACTGTTATTCTTAGAATATGTTTATGCTAAACATTAAGTGAACAATTTATACTACTTCTCCCATCAAGGCTAGGGTTAGTAGTCCTTGAGTTCAAAATAAATTTATGAGTAATATATAAACATAAATAACACAAGTAAAATTGAATAAAACAATAAAAGCAATCAATTGAAGCCACAAAATGATTTAAAGTTACATGGATCAAAAAATTACAGAAAGCTCATCCTATGATCTAGAGAGGTTTAGCTACGCATGATGTCGAAGCACATATTAATACATATGAATAAACAAACATAAGAAAATAATCACTCCAGAAGTGTTTCAGATTGCTCTGAATAGCCATAATTTTCATTTTTGTCATTTTATGATTGTCAAAAGGTATCCTCTCGTTAACATATGGGTCAGGTTTATATAGGAGCCCTGTTTCCCAACATATTAGGAAAAGTCGACCTGCGACGGGAGAAAATATCTCGCAAGGCAAGCCTTGACAAGGTTGGTTCTATTGTTCTTCCCATCAGTTCTTGTCATGTTACTTGTATTTCCAATGACTAGTATTTCTACCCGTGCAACGCACGGGCAAACTGATTTTTTGTGGAGTTAACAACTTATTACTATGAACGTACCACTAAAATACAAACATATAATTTAGTTATTAGACAAATCGGAGTATGTTGTCATCATAAAATTAAAGACGTCTTCGTTTGACATATAGTTCAATTTAATTTAAAGTAATTAAATATCCCTGACCAATAATAATTAATGACTACTTATGTTATAAAGACACAAAAAAGTAGTCAATACTTTGAAGAACAATTAATCCAAAAAACATAATCCTTATAAATTAAACTCTGAGATATTGCAAGTGGACTTAAATGGGTGTGGTTCCTAATGAATGATAGATGATAACATTGCAAGTGATATTGCACAAACTGTTTGATTTTACAACTTATTAAAACGATGGCGAGTTTTATAACACAAAATCCGGCTATTTAGATACCGTGTTGATTTGCATCTTTCACTCATGAAATTGAAAAGAAACCGAGCATTAGGAAAGTTCATATTCAAATAATCATTACAAAGCAGAAATAGAAGAAAAATACAAAAATTACAGAGGAAAGGTAGTTGACATTGCCTCAAAATATAAACCGACAAAGTAAGAAAGGAAATATGAGATGCATTCAAAAATGAGTCCTGCAAAATTCTATTATAATAATGATACTTGCAAGAGATATGAACTATTAATATCCAAAGGAAAGGCTCTAGTTAAGGCGTATACATGAGAAACGAACATTTGGTCTTTATATATAGATGTTGATATGGAAGCTAAAACGATATTCACAGGTTTACTTTCTTTTAAATTACTTATAAGTATTAAATTTGAGAGCTATATCAGTGTACACATTTTATTGGTTTGATTCTTCAGTTATTCTGCCTCAAAATTTGCAAGTGACATTTGATTTGAGGATAAAGAGGTAGCTTCAGTTGAACCCTTTTCCAGTATAAATCGTGGAGCCTCCACACAAATAACCCCACATGTATGCATCGTATGACTTGAGAAGAAAGGCACGCCTCGAATAAATGTGTATCTAGTAGTTGCAATGGCATGTTTTCAGTCCAGAGTCTCCAATCCTAAAGCCGTGACACAATTCAAATAGGTAAAACTATATAACAATTATACTTAAATGTCCAAAAAGGTTGAGAGAGTGTTATGGGTTGTAAAACCCCTTAATCTTATTCCCACTAATTATCTCCAATGTTATTATGTCATGGTATTTATCTCGAGTATAAAACAAAGTTACCTTATGGTCTATATCTTGAATAAAAATATTTATCTCTTAGACAAAGCTTCAAAATCTGCAAAAATGGAAAAGAAGAATCAGACAATAAAAGGCAATGTCAATTTCGGCCATAAGGTAACTTGAAGGCAACACTAAAATTCTTCATGGACAATTTCTTTAGTGGTATATCTGCTAGTGTCTAATAAAAGAGATACAAAAGATGATCTTCAACAATCAACAATACAAAACAAATGTCCTTCGAAGAATCATATTAAGAGAGAAGAGGACCTCATTTACTGAATTGGATACCATAACTCTAACAAATAGGGACTGACACCAACAACTTAAACTAAAAACAGCAGATCATGTCAGATTAAGAAAATAAATAGTGACTATCAACAAAGAAAACTACTTTGACATTACACCATACTCCAGAATATGTAATGAGTGGGTCAAAAAACTAACTAACTATTAATGATAATAAGGGCCGTTCTTAGAAATGTAAAATGTCAATACTTTTTAAACTATCTAATAAATAGTATCGTAATGTGTCAAAAGTAAGAAACAAATTCAGTCATACTTCCAGAATGTCAATACTTTTTAAACTATCTAATAAATAGTATCGTAATGTGTAAAATGTCAATACTTTTTAAACTATCTAATAAATAGTATCGTAATGTGTCAATACTTCCAATCAAAAGTAAAAAAAACATGTATCTCCATATGTTGACACACTACTGACTAATAGTATGAACACTATTAAACTGTGATTAGTGTTAATGCAGATAATCTAATAGTTGCAAATGAATATTATCATAGTCCGGCAAAAATTATATCATTTAGCTGACTATACTAAATGAAAATAGATCAGATCCACAAATATGGTTAGAAAATAGGATTATTGTTAAACTGAAAAAGAAGCTTATCAAATGAAGTCCTCTCTTGCAAAAAAGAAAAGCCCAAATGAAAAATAGTAAAGTCTCATTTTATCTTAAGTTTCCCGCACAATATCATATTAGACCCTATAGTAAAGAGAGACAAATAAAATTATTCAACATGTGGATATACTCAATCACTCATGATTATCAATTGACATGTCTTGTTCATCACTATTAATTAATAACCAAGGGCATCACAGACATACTCGTTTTAAAGCACATCAAAGAAAATCCAAAATTAAAATAAGACAATTACTAAAAAGTTAAAGCCAGTGTGACCATCTGGTAGCTAATTCACATCACCAAACATCAAGCAGTACTTCTATCTAATGTAGATTTTAATTATATTCCTCTCAAGATAAAATTCTTTTCATTTCTAATTTATGGTTAACTGAACATTTCTTATATACTTCATTTAATTAAAGAAACAAAAAGTAGATACAATTATGTCATCGTCATGTTAGCAATCATCAATGATTCAACTTGAAAATTCTGTGTGCCTTAAACAACCTTAAATTTTATTGATAAATTGATGCACTAAATTTCAGCATCAACTACATAAACGATAGTTGCCATTATTAATAGAGATGAATCAATCATATAAGAAAGTAAATAAATTCTTATTTCAAGTAAAAAAAATAGACAAAACGGTTACCAGAGCGAAGAAAATTTAGAAAATGGCCTTCTACAAAATCTTTGATATAGCATCATGGATTAAGCATAAAACCAGCAAGGCAAATCACAAAAAGCTAATGCCAAAAAAATGCACACCTTTGATCAACTACAATGAAAAAAAATGCAAAGAAATGAACCAAAAGACAAAGGAACCTAACCTGAAATTTGTATATTACTGAACCTCATATGCATAAGCTAGTAGTTTTCTAATAAATTGATCCTGCAACAAAGGCAGCACTTGTTATGAGTGAAAAAACCTCCACATCATAAAACCATTTAATTAAACTTCAAATAAGCTGCATCAAGACTGAAAAGAATACAAAATATATTACCTTTCCATCACAACTGAAAAGAATTGAACCTGTAACAAAAATATATATAAATGAAGTGTTAGTTCATTGATAAGAAAATTAGAATTCTAAATAACTTAAAGTGAAACCTACATTAAACAATTTAAGAGAAAATAAACTTTTGGATAATTGATACTTCAATTGAAAAATTGATACAAAATATAATGGTAAAACATAAAAATTGAAACAAAATGAATGAAAGGAAAAACTTCATAAAAAATTCTCATAAATAAAAGAAAACAAAATGAAACTAACAACTCACAAATTTTCAAAAAACAAATCATGCAGCAAAAACTCATAGTGCTTATAAGAAGTTGATTATGTCCTTAGCACACTTCACAAAAGAAGCTAATAGGGTGAGAAAACTAATCCTTTACCAAAGAAAGAATTATCTAGTCTCAAATATAATTGACTTCATTGATCAAAAAAGAAATTGACAAATCTAGTCTAATAAATAATTGACCAAAAATTAGCAAATTACTTCTCAAAGTCTTGTGTGTATTAAGCATGAAAGCTAATTGACTTAACCTGACTTGAAACAAAATCATAATTTAAAATCATAAAATTAACGTTTAATAATCATTCACCTTGTGTCAGACAATTATACAAACAGTTTGTATTCACAAAATTAAAAATGTTAGAACAGAGAGCATTTGTCTGAAAAAAAAAATGTACCTCAAACTACTACAAATGTTGAGAAATCAATGTTATTGCCTTCCTGTCACAAAACGCAAACAATGATATTAAAATTTGGTACGCAAACATTGATATTGAAATTTAAAATCAACTCAAAACTCACTACCAATGATGAAAATTCCAGATCAAAAATAAAAAATTGATATTTTCGAACTGTAACAAAGATAAACCAGAGAGACAGAGTAGTTATATAATCTTAACATAACATTAGATCAGGAATCAAAAAAACGAAAAAATGGATTTGGAATTCTTACTTTCGCCGCCTGTCATGTTACGTAGCCATTCCGGTACGGTGGATTTGTTGCTCTGATCAAGGAATAAATGAGTGGGTTTTGTAGAGGATGAGGAGAGAAAGATGATGGTGGTTTTATTTTTATGTGATGCGGCCGAAGTTGATTGGAAATGAAGAAAGAAGGTTGAGAGAAAAGGGTTTCATGGAGGGAGGGTGAGAGAAACGTGAGTGAGTGTGAGGAAGAAAGAGAAAGTTATGTTGAGTTTGTGTGTGAGATAGAAAGTGAGGAAAAAAAGGAAAGAAGTTTAGAGTGGATGAGAGATAAAGGATATATATAGAAAGTGAGGTTTGTTGGGATAAGAGAAAAAGTAGGAGGGAATGAATGATTTGAAAAATTTTGAAATTTGAATTTTGAATTGAAGAGGGAAAATGTGTGATAATGATATTTTATTGTTTGTATTGTGTAAATGCTTAAAATGGCAAAAGTAAAATTATTTTTTAATGATGATGTGACATGTAGTGGCTTGAGGATGTGACACATTGGATTGATGCAAAATTTTTTGCTATTTGTTGTTCCATGCTTGTATATTATTAAGATTAAGATGCGATCCTGTGTGAGACCAAACCTGGTCATTTGTTCAGGTGCTTGCGACGCAGCTAGACAGCTCAGAATACAAGCTAGTGTGAGGCTAACCTTGGTCCTTTCTTCCTTTTGCGTTTCTTTGTTCTTGTATTTTCATAAATTTCTTTTGAATTCTTGACTAAATTGCTATAAAATAACTACTTCTACTTTAAATTGACTATAAAAGATGACTAGAAATTCTATATAATTTCATGTCATTAGTGGCTATTGGAAATTAGTTTTCAGCCATGGGAGGTTAGTTATATCAGCTATAAATTACATAGTAAGAAGGGGTGGCAAGACTCAAGTTTAATCTAAAGAATATTATTGAGTACACGCTGTTGAATCGGCTGATTTAAAGGCGAAGGTGTTTGAATATTAGGCGTCAAGTCTTCCAAGGTAGATAAGAGAAACGTGATGAAGTTTATTTGGAAGAAAAATTGACAGGATTGAAAGGATTTGGATTCTCTCCATTGAAATTTTTCTGAAGTTTTCTCCATTGAAATCTCAACCATCAAATATGAGAGAGAAAATGAGTGTTAAATTATAAAGAAAAGTGGTTAGTGGGTTTTAATGGTGAAGATTAAAAATGGAGAAAACTTGAGAAAATTTTCAATGGAGAGGATCCAAATCCGGATTGAAAGAAGGTTAATGATTACAATTGGCTGGCCGAGGCAGGATTTCGTAAACATTTTGTTTTTGACTATGATATTATGGTTACACTGTTCACACGCAACTATGACATTTGTGTCATATCATCTCATTACTCGAGGACCAATCGATAATACAACGTTAATGGACATTTGTTTACACCTAAAAATAATTATCCTGCTAGCCAATCTCGACGTATAGGGGGATGAATTTTTAGGCGATGAGATCTCCCAGCCAATGGAAGTTAGGTGATGCTTAGACAATAGAGTTAGGAAAGTTGATTCTTTTTGAAGGCCACTAACACATTATGTAGGTTGTGAAGACCTCAAACTGAGTTAAAATGTAGTGGGATTGGATAATAATGCACAAAACACAAATTCCATGTTTGTAGCACCACTAACCGCAAAGATGGATGAGGGAAGAGGCACGCTCATCGTGGAGTTGTGCACCAAGGATGCTGTCAACTGATCATGATGTAAAAAAGTAAACCAATATCAAACATGGGGCACCTTGATCCCAAGAGCAAGGGAAAATCATGCACTACCCACGAAATTAGCCAAGAAAAGGATCATCACTGTAGGCAACATCATTTGGTTAATAAGTATATTTTTTTTATAAATACCGAGTTCAGGCACTGCAATTTACACATTGAGTCAAACAAACAAGTTTATTTCATATTTTTATCCATATACCTTTCTTCCTTTATCTTTACTTTATGAATTTCTTAGAGTAACTAAAAAAACAAAACACAATCGTACCTAACCACCCACTAGAGAATTTAAGGAATAACCCATAGCCGAGGGATACAGTTCATTCCTTATCATCAATCACTTGAAGCAAGGGGAATCAGTAATCACAGTTTAGAACAATTAGGCAAACCTTGGCTAAACTCTTGCTTTATCAACAATTGTAATTGGCTCTATTATGTTATAAATGACTCTGATATGTTATATATATAGTCTGAGTTTTCACAATTTACTTTGTAACATTCACTTTCCATTTATGAGAGAGGTAAACAAAAGCGATAGATTATTTTGGCCCATTATAATAAGTGGACCATATTAATGGGATCCACTAATCTATCAATTGTGTCTATCTCTTCCATAAAAGGTAATCAAATGAATCAAAATAAATGGAGCAAGGATTATCACATGCTGTTTCTTCTTTGAAACAACTAACCAATAGGAGATTGGCCATTATTTCCTGTCTAGTACCCAATATGCATTTTATTTATTGTATCTAGGGATATCCATGGGTTTGGGTTGACATACTCAGTTTGATGACCCAAACTAATATGAAGCATTTAGTTTGAGTTTTTTGTTTTCTTTTTTAGTTTGGGTCGAACCCAAATCAATTTGTTAAGCATTAAGAGTGTGTTTGGACGATGTAATTGTAAATTTTAGAAAAATTGAAACTCGAAGCAATTCAAATTATTCAAATATTTTTGTTTGGCCTACTTTTATAAATTTTGAAATTTTTGGGACAACTTTGAAAATTGGCAAATAGGGGTCAATTTGAAAATTTCAGAAATTTTGAGGGATCAATTTGTAATTTTTGAATAAATTGAGGGTTTAATTTGCAATTTTTGGGGTCAATTTGAAAATTTTGAGGATCAAAATAAAAAATTTGAAAAAATCATAAGGAAGAATATTGAAATTCTTATCTTTTAGGTATCATTTGAAAATTCTCTAATTTTAACTTGGACAAAATACTTCATAAATTTTCACCGTTTTAAAATATCTCCAAATTATCATCCAAACAATGAAATTTATCTAAAAGAATATGATTTCCCTCAAAAAATTGCATTAGCTCATAACATTCTCATGTACAAATGCACTCTAAGTGATCTGGATCTGAAAACATATTTATGGTTGTAAACTTTCATATGTTTTTAATAACAAAAACTGAAAACATATTTATGGTTGTAAACTTTCATATGTTTTTAATAACAAAAAAAAAAAAAAAAACTCTCATATGTTTAAGTGTTTTAAAATAAATCAAGTACTGTAACCAGAAAAATAAATAAATCAAGTGCTGAAATTTTAAATTATGGAATTTCAAATTTAAGTTTTAAAATATAATAACACTTATTTATATTTTAATTTTTTGAAGTTTTAAATTATTTTATTTTTTTTGCACTTATAAATCCATTCAAAACGTAACAAAATAATAAATCCATTCAAAACTAACTCACTCATCACTAAGTTGGGTTGATTCAAGTTTGATAGAAAAATTATGGAGTTTGACCCACTTAGCTAATGTGCTTTATCAAAAGTTTGTTTTTATAAAATAGAAATAAGGAATGTTTTGAATATTTTTTTGGGATGTGGGGGTGGGGATTATTCAAACATGAGGTGTTAGTAACAGTAGCCAATGATATTCGTTTGTATTGAATTCGTGATCCAAGTTCTACAATGACTTCATGTAGCCAAGCCCAATCTAATTTTGTGTTTGGGATTTTGCTCTTCTCACTTACAATTTTGCTCTTTAAAACCCCAAAATTATCTTAATGTCCCCAACAAACAGTTAATGTCGTCGCGTTCTTGTTTTATAAACACAACAACACTCATTACTCGCATTACTTTCAAAACATAAACAAACAAAGTCAAAACTCTCTCAAATAAAAAAAGAACAAATTTATTCAAATTCAAATCACTCATCACTCTAATAACAAGTAAATTTTCATAATCCCTTTAGTATTCACATTTTATATTTTATATACATTTTTTATTAAATTAGTAATCTTTTAGTGTTTAGGTTTTATGTCAATTTTGATTTATTTTTATAGTAAATGACTAAATATTTTCATGTTTGCATTATAAATGTTTTTTAGACTACGTTAAAGTTTTTTATTATTAAAAGATAGGAAAGGGTTTGCACCCGTTTTCAAGTTACACACACATTAGAAACACTAAAAAACAAGCATACTTGTGTTGTGTTGTGTTATCTCTCTGTATAGTAAAGAATACAAGAAATAACAACCGTTCCACCACCGAAGGCAAAACTACGAACGTTCTGACCATTTTTTGCTATTGAATTAGCAACCAAATTTCTCTCGGTGTATATGTGTACACTTTAGCCAACAAATTTACACTATTTCGATCAATTACGAAGAGACAAATGAACAACGAAATTTGAGTTGAAGACCCTCACCATATATGTCACTCTCAATCCAAATTATGGACCTTTAATATTGAGGCTTTCTCAATCGCATACATAGCTGCACTTATAACTCCGTAGTAAACAGAGAAACATGCCCAATATTCTAAACAAATCCACCTAGAAACCCACATCTTGAAACTCTGAAAACTAGCCAATAGAAGGGGATCCAAAACAAGATCGTTTATGTTTGATGAAATATTTGAATGAATTTTTCATTAATTGTTTTTTCATTTCTTATATTGTGTAGATTATTATTAGTTAGATGTAGACAAACTCAAAAGAACCATTACACTTATACAGTATATATGAACACCAAGTTAGCCGCAGTTTACTACAACGTTGAAAAAACACAATCTATTCAAGGTTCCGGTCAATGTACGCTTTTGGATCCGAAGGGTCCCAATATAAAAAGGTATTTTGATTCAACTTTTAAAATATGTCTAGTTATTTTTAATTCTTTAAATAGAATTTTACTTTCAAGATCATTATAACTATCATGTTTTAGATAAAACTCAATATGTATCAAACATAATTTTTAGTCATAATAAAGAGTGATTTAAACATTTCAATATAAACAAAAGTCTACAATATTTTTCATTCTTACTATCCAAATTATTTCATTACACCACAAAAAAGATCCAAATTATTTCATTAAGTGAGCCAATTGTTTAATTTAAAATAAATAAAAAAGAATAATGAATTCTAATCGAGTTTTCAGTGAACTCAATATTTGTTGTTTGAGTTCATATGTATTTTTAACACGGTATTTTTTCTACAAATTTGACATATTTGAATAAACATTCATTAAAACTTTCATTTCATTGACAATTTTTTCAGCACCAACAACGGTTAAAGAAAATCTAATATGTGTATTTTTTTAAGTATTGAATAAAGGGAAATGCTAACTTTCCTTAAAAAAAAGGGAAATGCTAAGTTGTACCATAAGGCACAAGTTAAAGGCACAAGTTAAATAGATAAAAGTAGAAATATTTTGTCGGAATCAATGCATTTGAATTTAATTTTTAACTTTTAATTAATTAAATGTACAAAATTCAAGATAACGTTTCTACTTTTGATTGTTTGACATGTGACTCATGACCTTTAAATAAAATATTTTATTAGTTTTATAGCTACACCGATGAACAAGGTTTTTTCGTAAACCTTGTTGAAAGACTCTCAACAAACTCAAATCTAATACAAAATCAATAACAAAAATATGATTACCATTGTAGAAAGAGAATGAAATAAATGAATGGAAAGAAAAAAAAACTTATTAATTGGAAAATGTTTGAATAATGAGTTTTTTTTTTCTTTCTAAATTTGATGATCTAACACACCGAGCATAAATAGATTAGAGAGTCCCTATAAAAAATATAGATTAGAGAGTTAAGTTACTAAGAGGTATTAAAGAGACCTTAAGACTACACTGAAATTTCATTTGAATATCCTATTTAATACTTTCATATGATCGAATTTTTTTTTTTTGTTTCGTTTGAATACTTTTCATTTTTTGTAACTATATTTTATTTTTCTAGACAACATTTATAATAATTTTTTTTTTAACTTTCTTTGCGTGATGCTGATATTTTAAAATTGAAAGTTGGATAGAAATTTAAAGTTTGGTTTTATCACTTCAAATTTTCCAAGAAAAGAGGCTTTAGTAATTTGAAATTTAAATAAGAGGTAAGTAAAACATATCAAGTATTTTTCTAATTAGTTTATATATTAAACTTATTGATCAAAATAGATATATCAATCTTGGATACTCTTGATCCCTAATTTTATTTTGAATTTAATCTAAAATTGAGGATTTTATTTTTAATTTAGATTTAAAGTGTTGCAAATTTCAACTAAAGAAATGGTGAAAACATATATATTATGCTATCTCCATCCTTATTTATAAGACCATTTAAAAAAAATGTTGTTCCTTTTTATAAGATCCTCTTTAAATATCGAGGTGCAATAATTAATTTTCCACAAAACACCCCCAAATTAAATGAAGAAATTTAAAAGATCAACAATTGCTCTCTCACCCCCCCCCCCCCCCCCCCCCCCCCCCCCCAATAATCGAAGGATAATTTTTGAACGAGAGTGTATATTCTTGACAAATTTAATGTAAAAGAAACTCTTCTTAATTCTTGTGCTTTTATCCAAATAGTCTTATATATAGGGACGTTGGTAATATGATATTTCAATTTTAATTAAATTTTGAATATTAGATAAATCATACACAATTGATTTTCTCTCAATTTTATGTAGTAAATATGACTCTTTGTATCATGCATATCTCCTTCAAACAAAAAAAAAACCATGCATATCAATCACCAAGAAACGCCAACAACCAACTACATGCATGTTAATCACTAAGAACACCACACCACCAACAAATTACATGCAATACTTTTGAATCCATTCACCCTAACTTTTCATATATTAAATATGACTTTCAAAGTCGTACAAGTTACATGATAATGAATATATATTCTTCATTATGAAGAGCACAAACAAAAATAAAATAAAGAAAACAAGAAAATGAATGAATAAACTATACTGAACCAAGATGCAAATTTACAAGTATTCTTGTCGTTAAGTGGTGTTATACGCTTTGGTTCGTATCTCTCAAATGGTAATAGCATGAGAAAAACGGAAAATTTTGGGTGCCGGGGAGCAATGAGCATGGGATTGAAAAAAAACACATTGATGGCTCAGGGCTTGAAACTCAAAGTATAAACGTAAAGAAATCATTACAACAAAGATCTCCATTAAGAACATAACAATTGACAACCTTATTCTCTTCGATGTAATCTTTAATCCTCTAAGTCAACAAAACCATTTCATGTACCTATAACAATCTTATTTTCTCCAATGTTGAAAACATATGACATGGATCCTACATAAATTTAACAAAATGTTTTGCATAATCAAACATACACCACAAGATTACACAAATAAAACGAAACTGTGTATAAGAATTCTTAAATTTTATGAGTATAGAAATTATCGTAACCCTAAAAATATGAGACAAGAACGAAGGTATGATAATTTTTTGAAGAAAGAGTTCTAGAAGTAGAGAAGAAAAGAGAGATGTAAGACTCACTTTTTAAAGTCTAAAATATTCTAATTAAATACCTCCAAACTTATTTTAAATTAAACAAGATTTTTATTCAATACCACAATATTTTTTAATTTTAAAAAATACTTTTAAAATCTTTCTAATTGAATACACCCCTAAAATTACACATAACACTCCCCAAAAAATGGTCTCATTCTCTCATCCATCTCTTGAATAACAAGCCTGTCACCTCTTATCTATTAACACGTGTCAAAACACATTGATCCATTTGGACCACAACTCCCCACGTGGCTGTGGGGAACCATGCCGGATTGTAGGACCACTTTAGGGGTATACCCTTTGATCATGTTGTAACACAACAACCCATTTTGTTCTCACAAGTGCTATTCTTTCAATAATGGCTTTTCTGATATTGAATGTTTCGTAGAAACATATAAAATAGACTAAAAAGTTCAGCAGTAATTAACTACCGTCGGTTTTTTAGTTTTAAGTCAGCAATAGTTAACTACCGTTAGAGTATTTTAGTATTTTACATGTGTTTCGAGGATGTTTTTGATGTTAAAAAAGCAATTTTCTTCAATAATTTCATTTCGTTTTCCTTATGGGTCCATGTCTTAAAAGGCCTCTCTCAAGCCCAACACTCTCAACATCTCCATAATTTAAATGCTTTTATTTTCCTTTTCTCTTTCACTTTTCCTTTAAAATTCATTTAGTTTTTTCTTTTGTTAACCAAATTAAAATCCCTACATCAACATAGGTTTTTTTTTGTTACTTGAACGTGGGTTTATAATGAACAAAGATAAGAAAAATCTTGTTCCATAAGTCATAACTCAACTGACAAAAATGCCAAAATTGTTAGGCTGGACGTCATAATCGGAGTTCGAACCCTAACACCTCCATTTTGTGTGTATAAATTATACTCTTAGTACATAAAATTAATTATAAAATTTAAGGGAAGGAAAAGTGTTTAGTGGGAGTAAGGTGAAAGCTAAAAAGAAAGAATATAAATAGGATTGGCATTGTTAAAAAAAATTATACTATTAGTGCAAATAAATTAAATCATAAAATGAAAGGGAAGGAAAAGTGTTTAGTGTGGGAGGGTAAGGTTGAATTCAATTAAGAAGAAAGGATAAGAAGGGTGGAGCCATAGTCCATACGACGAGAATATTGGACCCCTAGTGTGTTCATCTAAGGGATAGTGACCCTCGAGATAAAGACATGCATATGTTTGCTTCTATTGTCCCAAGAACAACAACCCATCAAATTATGATACAGGAATGGTATCTATCTTGTGGCTTTTAACTGTCTAATTAAATATATAGGGTATAATTCTTACATTTTGTCAAAGCAATTCAAAATGAACTTTTGGCATTTTCTGCTGGACTTATAATATATCTTTGTCATACAAGATAGCTACATTTTTGTAATTGTTTTACCTAGCCAGCTAGGGCAAAGGAATTTTAGGGTTTTCTCTTTTAACTTGTAAGCTTTTAATTTTTGACGGGTTGTAAGATACAGCTTGATATACTGATAAGTTAGTAATGAATTATTAATTACAGAAGCCCTTTCAATAAAAAATTACAGAAGCCTATTTTTCTTTTTAATTTTTAATGGAACAAAATGAATAAAGATACATAGGCAGCACTTTTAATCAAATGTTTTATGAGTCTTGTATTATATTATATGAGTTATGATATGAAAATATGTTTATATAAGTAGTGAGTAGTCCTCATCTTAGAGGTTTCTTTTATAAAGTTTGAGTTAGAACAAACCGAAATTTTAAGAAAAGTTGACTATGATATACACACACACATTGACTATGATATATACACACATTCGGTAGATTCAATCAATTCCCTTAATTATTTAGTTTGATCTATAGTCGGTGCGTATGAACAAATATAGATATGCAGAGGGATATCAAACTCTTATAAGATTAATCAATTCCCTTAACACATTGGTTTTATCTATATTTCACCTCATAAGATTAATCTTTGCCGTTGAATCTACATACTGTATGTGATATTTTTTTTTATTTTTAGAAAATACAAATTAACAAAATTAATCTTGAACAAGTCTGTTTATGACGTGAATAATAGCACCTTCTTTAATTTATATGTGGACAACGTGTTGACATTATTTAAGGATTTTCTCATAGTATACGTCTGTACCTAAATAGGTTTCAACCTTTTGCACGAATAGAGAGTTAGAACCAAGTTTTTATAACAAGAAAATAGGGTTTGGTAGTAAGATAGAGCCACAATGCTTTATTAATTTTAAAGCAAAATGCTAGGTCTTGGTTGCTTAACGTCATGTAGTATCTAGACATACCTCATTTAAGGAAGTGGTAGGCTAAGCCTTAACATCAGTAGGTATGGATTTTCTCAATTATTTTAAGACTTCACTAATCATATAATGTAAGATTTATCATAAGATTCATTACCTCTTCAAACAAAAAACAACACACACTAGTGCATAAATATTAACACTTTTAAATGTAAAATAATTTTTTGTTGTCACACCTACTAAATTTTAGAACCTCATGAGACAAACAAAAAGTGAAAACAAAAAGGGAAAAAAAAAAGCTCAGTTTAGGTCGTTTGGCAGAGTCTCTTTTACACTATGTTAAATTGGCCACTCCCAAGTCTCATCATACTACACTATTATAGTACAAATGAAGAATTTCAAAAAGTGATCATAGGGTGCACCGGCCAAACAAAATGTCCCTTTATGTTAATATATCATTTCATCTTGTTTGGTTATCTATTTCGTATTTATTTCTTAACTTAGTTACACCTTACGGGTATAAATACGTGTTTGATTTTTGGTAGAAAGTATCAATATCGGTTACTTACGATAATAGGACAAATACAAATGTTTGGTTGTTCATGAATACAAATGATTTGCTTAAAAAAAATTTAATAAAATTTATTTTCCTTTCAAACTCACATGAGTTGGTCTGATTCTGTTGGCTTGGAACCTTAAAGTGTGATCTTCTTAAGATCTTAGGTTCGACTCTCTTGTAATTTTCCCTTCAAACTTTAGTCAATAATTTAACTAGAACAATTTAAATTAGTTGATTTCGTGTTATATTAAGCATTAACACATCTATACCTTTACATTAAACTTGCTTCTAAAGTAAAAATGTTCAAGCGAAAATCAATTTACTTCAAATTAGCTCAACTTTAAAATCAAGTCAATTTTACCACTCCTTCAAATTAACTCAACTTTAAAATCAAGTCAATTTTACCACTCCTAGTAAAATACTCAACCATACCACTCCTAGTAAAATACTCAACCAAATAGTTATGGGACCACATTGGCGGCGACTAAAGTTGTATATTTTTTTTTTCTTAGTAGTCTAGTGGCAAAAGCTCACACAATTAAAAGTCTAGTGGCTAGAGCTCACACAATTAAATGTGGAGAAGTGGGGTGTCCGGGGGTTCGAACCCCGACCCCTGCATAAATTATGCAATGTCCCTGCCAACTGAGCTAAGCTCACGGGGACACTAAAGTTGTATTTTATTGTATATTGTATTGAACTTGGTGATCAATTAGTGAGCTCAAAACTGAAGCTGTCAAATGAGTTGATCCAATCCAGTCCGCTTCCGCCCGATGAGTCCAACAATTTAAATGAGTTAGATTGAGTTGCCTGATTTGTTATTGGGTTATACATAATTAAGTCTGATCCGACCAATATGGACCATGTGGCGACTAAATCAGTCCATTTTATTTTTCCTATTTTTAAGTTTATTCACTCATTTCATGTTGTTTATGTCATTTTAATATATTAATTTATGACAATTATCTATTTGGTGAGATAAAATTAAATAACTATAATTTTTTACATTAACATAAAATATTAATTTAACTTAAATTTTAATTCTTCAATCAAACCAAATTAATAATTTTTAAACACTGAATTTTTTAGCTAAAATTATACATATTTATTTTTATTAAATTCACATATTTTAACAAATTTTTATTATTAATTATTTTTAAAGTTTTTACTAGTATATATTATTCTTTTTAAAATTAAAATGAGTTATTGATTGTGGATTGACTTGAAGTCCATATAGACTAGTCAATTCAACCCAAATTTTGTGTAATGACTGAGCAAAAAATTTTAGTTAGTTTGCTCATTCATTCTATCAGCGGCAATTAACCGTCGCTCCGCACTTTTCAGCAGCAGTTAAATGCCGCTAACACTTTTAAGATCTGTTGAACCGACTTAAAAAATGATTGAACCGATTTTAAAAGTACCAACGACAAATAACTACCGTTGAAAAATGCCGATCGGCAATTAACTGCTGCTGATATAAGGAAACGAGCAATTTCGTAAGTAAGAAGAGTAATTTTCTTGATTTTTTACTCTCTAACTCATGCTAAACAGTAAACATGGGTCGGCTATAAGTTCCGACCTATTTTTCATCAAAGGTAACAATTGTACTCCTTTTGATAGCGAATACTTGATAGTTCAATTAAACATTTTTGCTTCTTATACTACCACAGCAATAACTAACTAATTAACTGTTTAGCATATAACAATACATACAAAAGACCAAAAATGAAAGAAAGGGTCCTAGACAGGAAAAAGGGCATGTTCCTGTATGGACATGCCAGGTGCAAAAGGTGGCATTAGTACTACAAATGATTAAGTCAAAACTTGAAAAAACTAGTAAACAAAGCAACGAGTGAAGTGAGGAAGTGGTCACGCCCCAAAACAAAATCGTGTAAAAATGTAATTAAGTGTGCTCAAAAGCTAGAAGAAAAAGTGGAAGCATATAGAAAAGGAAAGGAGAGAAGAGGGGGAGGGACCATGTACATCCATTATTTTTCAAAGAGCATGGGTGGCATTTTATTTATCATTCGTTTTACATATAATAAAGATATTAAACATATGTATCAGAAGGAAAAAAAAAAGTGATTAAACATTCCAACAATAAATTGATTTCCTCTAAAAAAACAATAAATTGATTTAAGTGATAAAAAATTTAGACCTATTAAAAAATGATAAAGGGTTTTATTTTTTATTCTTGCGTATGAATATTCGAAGAATAAACTTTGCATAGCTCACATGTTCTATGGCACAACTCAGTCGCTTCTAGAAATTAATGAAAATTTCGTATCAATAACATGATAAAAAAGAAGAGAAAAAGTATAATATGTGAGATGTGAAGTTATACATGTCATTTTAATGATAAGAGTTTGTTCCCGATTAAATTATGAGAGGAAGTTTAAATTCTCTAAGAAAAAAAAATGTATAAATGGCCATTATTAATTTTAATTAACGTTAATTTCTCTTCTATTTTTTTTAAAGCAAAAAGTAATAGAGGATGGCAGAGACTAGTGATGAGTTTCCTTTTGTCGTGCTCTACCTTTTACTTTGCATAATTTCATTTTCTATCTCAATTGGGAAAAAGAAACCGTCACAATTTGGCGTTGACGCTTCCTCGTACACTAGTTTGGTTTTTGTACTTTTGTTGTTATTGCTTTTTTCCTTAATTATTGCTTGATATTGGTATGAAGTTTCCGTTAAAATGGTAATATGCTAGACCGAGTTAGACTTTACAAGGTCTGAATCTGATCTTTCAAAAAATTTAAAGTTTAAGTCTGACTTGTGGTCTGTCATAAGCTTGTTATTTAGGTCTGAGTCTGCTATTTAGAAAATCCAGTAAATATGAATAATATTACTTATTAGTATACATTAATTTTTCACATATTTAAATGTATTACTACCTCCGTCCCTATTTATAGGGCCCTTTTGGAAAAATAACGGGAATTAAGAAAATTAAAAGTGGTAATAAATTTGTTTGTAATTACTATTGTTTTTACAAATTTGTCCTTTAAGAAAGAGGGTTAGTGTATGTTTTCAATGTAGTATTTAATGTTGATTGAAGAAAAAGATATAAAATAAATAGGGGTATGTTGGTAAAAAATTAATTAATGCACTTGGAAATAGCAAAAGGGTCTTATAAAAAGAGACAAAAAAATTTCTCAAAAGGGTCCTATAATTAGGGACGGAGGTAGTATTATATACTGAAATTGAAATATGATATATAAGATATAGTTAAATTCTCTAAAAATTCATGTTAAATATAATTAGGGGGTTGAATCCCATTGATCTATTAGTTTTCTAGTCTATTTAAGCTTAGATCCTATTATTTATTTAAAGATCGATGCTCGTATGAAATATATTTTAAACTGGCTACCAGGTCATACTGGATTTTCTAAATAGCAGACCCAGACCTAAATAACAAGCTTATGACAGACCACAAGTCAGACTTAAACTTAAGGTTAACATATATTAATATATTTGTAATTTAATTCAAAGTATAAAATATAATATAATATAATAATATTACTAATAAGTAATATTATTCGCATTTACTTAAGTAGACCGGCATGATGATAGGCCTAAGAGACTTTTTTATGACATGTGGTTTCACATTTTTAGCTAAATATACTTCTAAAAAAGCTCAAGCCTTCTCTATTTAATTAAAAAAAATAAGGTTTGACCTGTCGTAAACTAAGTTGTAGCTTTCATGTAGCTAGGATGACCTGACCTATTCCTATCCTTATTTTCCACGACCGCTTAATAATGACTAATCTCCGTCGAGAAACACGTAGGATACATAATGCTTATTCTCTCCTCCCAATAAGTTTTTTTCTCTCCATATTATAAGGTGAGCAAAAGTCTTTGCCCCATAAATTTGATTGGATAAGACAAACATTCCTAATAAAAGTTTCATAGACAAACAATATTAAAAAATTCATTGTGAAAATGATTGTCTTTTTTTAGATACGACAAAATGAAAATAATAATCAAAAACTCACACACATAGGTATAAAAGTCATAGTTTGAATTCCGATCATGGCATCATGATTCATAATCTTAGGCATCAATCTTTGTTGAAAGGAAAATGTAGATACTATCTATAATATTGAACAAAGATTTTGAAACATGAGAATAGTCTAAAAATCTTTGGGGTGACAAAGGTAATAGGACTTGATGAGTTAGAAACATAACAACCATGAAAATCGGAGGCTATGTTAGTAACACACCTCTGTACCTTGAAAGAAGACCGGTTACTTTAGAGTTAATTAACTCACCCTCGGGTTTTGATTCCCATGGCATTAGAAATGAGTTGAAATTTGGATTGTTTATTGTTGTGATGAACTCGGATAATTTCAAACTCTTTATTTAAATTTGCATCTTTTCCATAAACAACCAATTATCAAACTCTCAAGCATTCAAAAACATCTAAGTAAACAATTGGGAAAGTTACGTCCGATACTCACAAATCCAAGCGGATCGATATTTTTATAACGGCCAAAAAGTATTTTTTTTTTAAATGGAGGACCAAAACATTTTTTTTTTAAATATGTGAACTAACCTTTTTAGTAAAATACCACGTTTTTTATTTTCACAAAATTAATATTTTAGTTACAAGTTAAGGATTCACCTTTAAATTTTTTTTTTGAGTTTCACATATATCATATAGCACCCAAATTTTCAACTTACGGTAGTTTTTTGTTAAGTGATTTTTGCAAATACATTTTAACACCGGACATTTGTATACGGTTGATGCACGGCTTGTGACAACCTTCTTTTGTTTTTTTAATAGTCAAAAACAATAAAGGAAGAAAGAGTAAAAGCTTAATGTAAATATAAAGAATTGTTCAAAAATTATCACAAAATGGTTGTACAAATATATTTATCTTTTTAATATTCCTAGCCCTTATAAAATACATTAGGTATATTCTATCAACGTCACAAACAATCTGAACATAAACACACCAACACATTGTAGAATGGTGGAAGGACAGGTACCACACTAACAAGTTCTAAAGTCTTTACCTAGTCACTGTCCGTGCAATGAAATGCATGCATACTATCAATTTGTGTACTTGCCTATCAAAATCGGAAATTCAGTAACTACCTACATTTCGAGTACAACATTGATTAATTAATATGAAAATGTTAAGCTAAACTGTAAATTAATTGATAACGGATTGAGAAAAGTACTCAGCATCAGTTGTTTGCAATGAAAGGTGAAATGTGTATGTATTGGCTGTGATATATGAGAGACACCGCATCTACTTATAAATTGGTTAAATATTTCAAGCACCATATTATTAAGGGTTAATTATGTTTCTAGTCCCTATAAAATAGCGACCTTGTGAGTTTAGTCCTTACTTAATTTTAATAGCATTTTTAGTCCCTAATTTTGTTTTTCTGCACTGAGTATTAGTCCCTACTCAATTTAAATTTGTTTAATTTATGCTTAAACTCTTAAATTTTTGAACAATTTTTTGCAGACATGTTTAGAACATTACTAAAAGTTCCTCTGCAAAAAATTATCGCAAAATTTGATTTCTACATCCAGATTTTATTACTTTTTATCTTTAACTTTTGTCGTTTTAAAAAATTCATATTTAATTCATTTCATGTCAGAAAATTCTAAATTTTAGTAAACGAACCTTTCATAGTGTTCTAATCTTGTCTTAAAAAAATCGTTCAAAAATTTAAGAGTTTAATGATAATTAATCAAACTTTGTTTTAGCAGGGACTAAAATTATAAGTAAATTTTTTTTATAGGGACTAAAAATGCTATTAAAATTAAGTAAGGACTAAATTTACAAGGTCGTTATTTTATAGGGACTAGAAACATAATTAACCCTATTATTAATTAGTTGTAACCAGAATATCATATATCTGCACGTGCAATATTGATTGGTGTTTCTATATGTCTTGCCGGTAAACTAGTGACATGGTTCTAATACAAAATCACGGCACGTAAACTAGAGACGGATTTTAGGGAGGGAACAAAATCTGTCACTAATTACGACGGAATTAGTAATGAAATTTCGTGTTCACCACAAAATTTGAGCTGACATAATTTTAGTTACGGAATAGTTTGAAATTCCGTCACAAAAATTTCTGTCGCAAAATTCCGTCACTAAATTCATCACAAAACTGTTTAATAAATCTTTGTTGCTTTTATCCCGCTCTAAAATAGGGATGACAATTTGACACGTAATTATTAGGTATCCCTGCAGAAAAGGAAAAAAAAAAAAAACCAACAATAGGTAGGATAAAACCCGCAACATAAGTACATGTACAAGCATGGGTAATTAACCACCAAAATGAGCGGGAATGAAAAAAAAATATATCAGAGAAACATAATACTAGCATACAAGCAATTTTTTTTCAAAGAAACAACCAAAAATAATCCACACATGCAACAATCGTATGATATGAAAATTTTATTTTGAAACTAGACTCTAACCCGTGCGATGCACGGGTTTTGTAGAATTTCGTATATAAATATCATATTGATTATACATTCAATACTATGCTATGAAACGACTGCAAAAAGCAACAAAAAATTGCAAAAATTACACCAATTTAAACTATTAATAGGAGAAACAAAGAGGCCGGCAAAATTACAGAAAAAAGTGAAGTTTCTAATTATAAAATTATCATCTAGATCAGTCAAATTATCTACAATTTTAAAGATGCAACTTTAATATCGTATAACGTAGTAAGCGTACACCAAAAAAAAAGAACTACTATCAATAAAGGTACCGCTAATAATAAAAAATAACTGCTATGAGAGAGGAAACTGCTAAGGCGGTTGGGGCTTTAAAAAAAATGTTTTAGTCATGTATTTCAATTTTGGAAGCAACAATATTTCAACAAAAATAGAAGTGGCATAGTGGTTATAGTTGTAAAGTGTAAGCATAGGGTACCTGGTTCGATTCCTTGCAAACTCTTTTTTTGCATAAAAGTTACTCAGATCCACCAAAAAAGGCGGGATTAATTAAGGCAAACTTATCAGAACTGTTTAACATTTATATATATTAAGATTAAGATAAGATATTTTTTACTAACATGCGATGAGAATTCTGCTCGGTGGCAAACAGTTCCGACACAGTAGCAATAGTACAGTAATGCATTGATATATGAACACAATAAAAAGTATGAATTACATGTGTTTATAAAAAAAAACACAATTAAAAAAATAATTGATATAGAAAAGTTTGGCTCAGGTTGCCCCTCACAAATGCCCTGTCTTTGGTTGCAATAATAATAATAATAATATTGTTAACAAATATGTGTGGACAATATGTTGCAAAACAGTCAGAAATTTACCGAGGCTAGCCCCTCGCAAAAACACTGTCAATTTTTGATTTTGCAGCCATTAGATCGGTTAAAAGGTGTATACATTCAATTATGAGATGGACAAGACCCTAACAAAACCTCTCACAAACACACTTTTGGAAGCGCGTGTCAAAAAGTTGTGATTTGTTTTGAATTCTAAAACCATTTCATTTTGCGTGGGGTTTACAAGCGATATTCCTCTAGCAAATTTCGATTTTTTCAAATTTCTTTGTAATGTAAGTTTACATATTAACTTGTTCATACTTCTGCTATCAATAAATCATCCTTTTCCATGAAAACGCAGTAATTCTATGAGAATACTATTCTAATTTTTTTAGAGAATATCCTTGTTGTAAATTTTGAATATATTTCAAAAGTTTCAAATATTTTGTGTTCCATATTTTTAATTGAGAAATATAGAAAAATATTTTAATAGAAAACTATTATCATAAGGTTTGACTTGGTTTTGAGACATGTTTTTAATTCCAATTTTTTGTAACTGTCATTCATTTACATCTCTTGAATATGGGAATAATATTGTTTCTTTCTTAACTATTTTATTTGAGCACTTATTACTAAGTCAATGCATAACGTTTCTTTTAATAGCCATTTAGAAGGAATTATTCTTGCTTGACTTAACAAAGATATGGTGCACATAAAAGGCAATTCACGTATTGTATGAAGTATGGCTTTTATCACTTGGCTTTGAGCTTTATCAAAAACAAGAAACTTGTCCCTCACTTTCTATTGTTTTTTGGGTTACATCTTCCTGAAATTATTTTTCTTGTTAGTTCTGTTTCCTCGATTTTACATCGAGAAGGGTCTGTTAAATCCTGGGGGATTAGCGTATAATTACGCGGAAAATCCTTAAGGACAGTGCGATCAGCACGTCTCAGACTACTTTCACTATTTGTTCATTTTGTAGCTCTCTTATTGAATTCATGAATAGAGATGGTGATTGATTGAGTTGTGTTGGTGATCTAATTCAACAAAAATCCCAAAAAGATAAGTTTATTGATCTCTCTTTTGTTTATGTTTAATTAATTTTTATATTAATATATTAATTATTATTTACAGATATAATTTTATGCCTAAATTTACAACAATCTTAAGGATTTTCTTTTTGGCATAGAATTATTGATATAAAGTATAAATTGTTATAAAATCTATTTTAGATTTGTTTATATTGTTGTCAATGAAAAGTTATTGGCAATGAGATGTTTGTTTACCGTGACCTCTAATATTCTCTCACATAAGTCTGATTATATTTACTCTCAACATCTAATTTCATTTTATTTGTAGAATTGAGAGCTGCCTATTAATTTGTAAATTTTCGGTGGTGGTGAAGCTATGATTTACGGGGAATTGAATGTCAAATAAGTTGCTAAAAATAATATTATGGATGTGTCACCCAGCAAGTTGATGTTTCATAAGAGAAAGAAGACAGTGAACTTCAAATCATCAATTTAGCGTGGCTGGTAAATGAACGAGAGTATAGTGTGATCGATTTCGGTGTAAGTTTTAAACTCGTATCTCCTTGAAATCATCTACAAGGGGTCAGGTACACATTCAAATCGTATGCCTCATAAATCTTGATTTCTGTGTTTTGAAATTGTGAGAGTGTATTGAATATGTTTGAAAAGGGAAGAAAGGAAAATAAATTGTATGACTTTTCAAAATTGTGCTCCGGCTTTCATTAGGCCAACTACATCTGTAATTGAGTTCAATTTTTATAATGACTTTATTTTGATCCCGTTGCATATGATATTCTTAATCATGTTAAAAATTGGTGACTTGCTTGATTGGAAATAAAGTCTTATGTTGATTCAAGATGCATGTCTAAGATTGAAAATTTTGAAGCACCTTTTTTCTTTGAGACTAATCACTTGCATTTCTTAACTTTGATTTTCTAAAAGGTTTCATAGTGTTATATTGTATTATTTTTTGTTCTGATTGATCCATATAGATATATTGATTTATCCTTGCTGAAAATTGCTATGAAGTATTACATGTCGAATATATATTGGCTGTGTACTTGTCTATATTGTGTGCAAGTAATTTTCCTTTGAAAATATTTCATGTGATGTTTGCCATATAGAATGAATCCATTAAGCATGAGTAGGTGAGAAGTGATATAAATTCTATTCATAATGTGTACAGGTTTGATATGCTTGTTAACTGAATATTTTTGTGACCCTGTATTAAAAGATAAGACTTGAATTTTGTGGGTATAAATTAAATTGATGTCCACTTTAATTTTTTGTGAAATATATTTCATTGTGGGGGCATATTTTGTTCATATCGTAAGAATCTGTGTTGTGTATATTAGTACCATGGTTTGAGAATGCTATTGTCTATGCTTAGTGGTCAAGGTGTTTATAAAGTTGTCTCTTTTAATGTAATATGGTACTTGTTAATTCTCTATAAAATTGACTTTGATTGGGTATATGTCATATATGTTTATATTGAGAGCACTCCTTGACATGTGTATGTATGAGTTTAGTGTTTTGAAAATTTTACCTTATACAAGTGAATTGACATGAGATATTGTATTGAGAAAATTATGAAAAATACTGTATGGGTTATCCATTGTATTAGAATAATACAATGATGTTTAATGAAATTTGTTTATGAGAATATATATATATATATATATATATATATATATATATATATATATATATATTTATGAGATTTATTTTCCATTGTAGAACTGTTGTCACTTGAAAATTATTCAAGTAGACCTGTATGATAAATTTATATATAGAGTTATATTTTCTCAATGTGGGGGTTTGTCGCTTAGATTTTATCTAAGTAAACCTGATGAACTATATCAAGAAAGTCAGCTTGACAATATATGAAATATTGTTTAGAGTCGATGAACCATTGCATCAAAATAATGCAATGATGTTAATTGAAACTGAAATCCAATGAGAATAAATTAAAATGTAAACTTACTTTACTTATTGTGGGGATGTTGTCACTTGAAGTCATTCAAGCAGACCTGTATAATAAATCTACAAATAGATTTATATTTATCTACATTGATAGTGATGTCGCTTAATAATAATGTAAGCAGACATGTATATAAATAATTATAGAGATCAAGTTTATTGTTATAGATTTTGATAAATATATGAGACTGATTGACTTAGAGACGTCTTAGTCAATCTTATATGATGAAAGAAAATTGTCTTCATCATTTGTGTATAAAGTAGCTACTAAACAAAGCCCCTTGGGATGAAATAAATTGTGTACATCGAGGGGATTGGGACTTAAGCCACTCGAAATTAATAAGTGATGGGAACCCAGCCTTTGTGATTGGAGATCCCATGAATAAGGTTCATATGGGTAAGAACAAGTCACTTATTAGTTCTGCTAGCACCAAAAATTAGTTAATTAATTTTTGCTCTCGTCCCTTTCCTATGTTGTGTGTGAGATGTGCTAGACACTGCATTACTGAGAGGATAAGCCTATAAAGCTTTTAATGAATTTCATATCCCTTATGGGTGGTGTATGATTTGCAGCATACACTTGATGAAATCACCTATGTGAGTGTCAAGTGGGGCCGCTTGTATGAGATCTTGGCGAAATCTCTGGAGCACTCATGAAATAATCCAGGCACGCGCACGGCCTATTCGCGCACCACAGCGCCAACGACAAGAATTGTGGGGGTGTGATGCGAATGGTATACCGCTAACATACATCAAGTGATTTTGGTTCATATAGCTTGCTACACCAACTTCGCTGTGTGTTAAGTATTATCATTCTAGGGCTGGTTCATATAGCTTGCTACACCAGTTTGATGCATCACATCTAGGATGTTAACCCAAGAAGTCCTTTTTCTAACTTATTTTAAACTTTTGAAATATGTGGGGGATTGTTGTAAATTTTGAATATATTTCAAAAGTTTCAAATATTTTGTGTCCCATATTTTTAATTGAGAAATATAGAAAAATATTTTAATAGAAAACTATTATCATAAGGTTTGACTTGGTTTTGAGACATGTTTTTAATTCCAATTTTTTGTAACTGTCATTCATTTACATCTCTTGAATATGGGAATAATATTGTTTCTTTCTTAACTATTTTATTTGAGCACTTATTACTAAGTCAATGCATAACGTTTCTTTTAATAGCCATTTAGAAGGAATTATTCTTGCTTGACTTAACAAAGATATGGTGCACATAAAAGGCAATTCACGTATTGTATGAAGTATGGCTTTTATCACTTGGCTTTGAGCTTTATCAAAAACAAGAAACTTGTCCCTCACTTTCTATTGTTTTTTGGGTTACATCTTCCTGAAATTATTTTTCTTGTTAGTTCTGTTTCCTCGATTTTACATCGAGAAGGGTCTGTTAAATCCTGGGGGATTAGCGTATAATTACGCGGAAAATCCTTAAGGACAGTGCGATCAGCACGTCTCAGACTACTTTCACTATTTGTTCATTTTGTAGCTCTCTTATTGAATTCATGAATAGAGATGGTGATTGATTGAGTTGTGTTGGTGATCTAATTCAACAAAAATCCCAAAAAGATAAGTTTATTGATCTCTCTTTTGTTTATGTTTAATTAATTTTTATATTAATATATTAATTATTATTTACAGATATAATTTTATGCCTAAATTTACAACAATCCTCTCCCATAGAAAGGGAGACATTGCTAGCGTTCACCTCATTCCATCCGTTTAAAAAAATATTTTCTTATAATAGGGGTGTTCAAAGGATGGGTTAGATCGGGTTGTGTGTATCCCTCACCGGACTTAACATTAGAACGGGCCAATTTTTAGATTCAAACTCAACCCTTAACCGATCAAACCTGATGAGATACAAGATCAATAAACGATACAAATACAATACATATGGTTGGTCCCTAGACAAGTCACCAAGCAATATTACATAAATGTGTTTTTTTGGGTAAAATATTAATCTACAATTAACTCATAATATGAAGAAGTTTGAGTATATCTGGCTTCAATCCATTTTGAACACAAGACAATATTTTGAAATTAAGAGAGGGTATGGGAAATTTGATAGGTGGTGGAAGGATAGAAATGTCTCAAGGATAGAAATGTTACTGACGGTGAAAAAAATAAAGAGGTATGATCAATTCTCTCAATGTTAAACTCTACAACATTTGAAGAATTTGACTTTACTATTGTATGTTGACCGTAAATCGTGCATCATGTAGGGTCCTGCAAAATAGATATGATCATCACAATGAACAACACTCAAGTACTAACTCTTTTCTAGCATAAACTTTTTTGAAACAACATTTTCACAATATCATTCATTCTTTTTTGGAAGGTACAACTTCTTCACAATATCATTCTTCTTTTATGATACGGACGATTAAATAATGCTACAACAATAAAAACTTACTAAAAATTAAATATATCAAATAACCAAAGCTTTTGATATCGGGTTTTTTTAATGAAAAATGTTAATAAATAGTTGTTAGATTAATTTTTTCATCTTAGTCCTAGTTTTGAACCTAGAACCTCAAACTTCTTATCTCTTATTTCAACCAGGTCAGCTTCTGATACCTATTGTTAGAAAAAACAACATAGATCCATCGACACCTCAACATAGAAAGAGGTCAAACTATATGATCAAGAAACGCTTAAAAACACTACAATTATTGACCATAGTGTTTGACCACTTCCGAAGGATTGTTTATATTGATCGATTAGAATATATAAAATGGATTCCTCATATAAATAAATTTTGATAGCAATGTTATTGGAGTTGGAGGCAAGGTCATATAAACAAATCCCTCAAACTAGATTGTGAAATTGAAAGATAGCCCCATCCGAATGTGCATGCATGAATTTGAGAAAACACCAGCCTTTTGGTCCCAAATCTAAGTAGTTGATAAATATATATTTAAATAAGAGGACATGCACGCGTAATACACATTCCATGATAGATATATCATATATAATATGCTTGTCAATTGATTGATTGATGTGGGACTTTATCTAAAACAAAAACAAAGCAATTTTAGGTGTTTGATGTTTATGCTTCAATTATAATTTATGGGTAGTGTGCGTTTATGGAAGATCGAGATACACATAAAAGGTGCATAGATGGCGAGTTTCGCTACTTGCTTGAAACAAAATCACGTAGTGCTTCCAAAAAGGTAAAGGGTGTTTATTGTGAGCTTTTAGACTTTAAAAAGTTTAACCACCAAAAAAACAAAGGGGTGGTTCCTGTTCCTTCTAACTTTCCCAAAGCAGTGCGGCACTTCCAACTAGAACGTGAGCTTTAAAAACAATATTACTCAAAGAAGCTATAAAGTAATACTTCTCACTTCCTTATTACATGACTCATTTTTTGTATTTATAGTCTTTAATATAAGAACATCCGAATCCACAACGGTGATTGTTTCACTTATTTCGCACCAAGATAAATAAACACCTTATTATCGAATGATAATTTTTGGCACTTATAGAAAAGGATGTCTTGGATGTACCATCTCCACTTTTTTGTGTATCAAATTTAATAAATTTTAAAATAAATGAATTTTGTTGAAATGTAATGATATACTCATCCAGTCCTAAATATATATAAGGAAAAAGATTTGTTTTCATGTTCATTAGATAATTGATGTATCTGATTTATATTACTAAATGAAACATCTCAGTTTAGAGTTACAATGAAAAGATGATTTGTTTCATTGAATAACTTATGCGTCTTATTTATATTATTCTAGATATACAAGTTATTTTGTGAACCGATTTTTTTTTCTCTTTCTTATATTTACAACCGGAGGAAGCATATGTGTTGACAGGACCGGTTTAATAATTTTTTAGGTATTAAGTTGGAGAAATTGAGTATTTATTGATATAAACAAATTTAAAAATGAGTGATGTGTATATGTGAGATCTTCTTAAACACCAAAATAAAAATCTTCATTGTTGATGGGCTGTCTTTAAACTTTTACAAGTATGAATGATTTCTGTATAAAAATATCTCAACTGAATTCATTATTGTGAAATACAAATCTGTTTTCTTTATCCTAGCTATTATACTATTTTTTTTAATGATTATCCTATTGTACTATTAAATGTTGGATAACTATATTTTTTTTTTGAGGGAAATGTAGGATAACTATATAAAAGTAACAAACTTTTTGATTTTTCACAAATGTATTTAAAATAAAAAGGACGATGGACAAAATAAATGTTAAAAGTCAATATCATCATGCAATATAAACTAGAAACACGTGTGAAGCCGACTTTGGCACGTGAGTATATGATACTGCAGGGATAATTAGGTTTAGGCAATGATAAAGTGGGACCCATTGTGTACGTGTGAGGGTGGGATACACGTGACATCAGAAACAAAGAGGAAGCAGCGCAATGCATGGAGGGGAGGATGGGGAAAGAAGGTTGGGTTGTCAAATTGTTTATTAGGTTTGCATTTTTCAAAAGAAAAGTAAATTGAGTGTTTGAGTAATGAGTAGCTAGTGAATTGGAGTGTTATAATAAGGCTATAGCTACTTGCATTGCATTTGAAAGAAGACAATTCCTACTTTTTTCTATTTGTGTGTTTAATAATCCTACTTGCAATCCAAGGAACCAAAAAAACAAATGTCGTCTACAATAGTAGTATGTTTTTAAATTTAAAATTCAACCTTCCCATAGAACCATTCTAGGAATTCAAATATGTTTTCTAATTATGAAAGTGGGATTGATTTGTTAATTAACCATTGTTAAGTAAGGTGACCACTTGTGATCTAATTTTGTGGAAGTCACGAATTGGTGTTGGATTCAAGGAAAATGAATAGTTTCCCACAACATGGTGAACACATGTTTAGTGTTGGAGTATTTTTGGTTTGGAATAGAAGTTAGGAAGAGAGAAGTAGGTGAGACAGAGTGTTGGAAGAGAGGAACAAGTGAGAAATAGAATAGGTTTGATGTATTGTTTGGTGGAAGAGAAATAAAAGAGAAAAGATATTATTTTTTAAAAAGTCCTTGAGCAGAAGACAAAAATAAGCATATATAAAAGACTTTTTACTACAAATAAGCAACTCACATTTCAAAATACAAATGACATAAGAGACTTTTTTTTTTACTACTTCCTCCCTCTTTTTCTCACTTTTGGAGAGAAATTAAAGCATAAAGGTATGAGACCCACCACTTAGGCTGTGGCTACGGTACGAGACCATTATAGGTCTCTCACCGTGCAAGACCTCTTAATTTTATTTTTTTTTGTTTCAAATTGCTTAGGAGCCATTGGATTGACTTATTTTAAGTGAACGACAGGGATTAATTTAAAAGTTCTCAAAAGTTGACTGTTAAAATTTGTCTTGTTGATAAACATTGTGGAATTTGGAGTTTCATTTGAAAAGGGTGATTTAGTCAATGAGCCAAAAATACTGTTTAAAAACATAGTGGAATTATGGCATTTGGATATTGTGGAAAACCGTTGAAATAGACAGATTTAAACCATATGTACTGAAAAAATTACTAAGACTGGATTTTAAAAATGTTATTAATAATTGTCGTTATATTTTCTAGCATATATCCGTCTTTCTGCTCTTTTTGTTGCGCTAACGTTTGAAAATTATGGACGGTGTTTTCTGCTTTTTTTATAACGACACCAACAATCTTTATTATAGAAAAAATTGTTTATAGGTATGATTGAGATAATAAAAAAGTAAGTATATATATACTCAATTTCAATGACACCAACATTATAACTAAAAAATATATTCTAATTCGTATTTTTTTATTGACACCAACAACAGTCTTTATTATAAAAAAAAATTGTTTAAAACTACTTTCATTCTATGAGAATCTTTCAAAGACTAACTTCCGTTCTTCGAGATTCTTCCCGAGACTTACATTTTATGAGAATCTTCCAAATACTTGCTTTCATAATCTTCCAAATATTAACTTTCGTTATCCAAGAGTCTTCCAAAGACTTGCCTTCTTTTAATGAGAATATTTGAAATACTAACTTTCGTTCTTCGAGAATCATCCAAAGACTTACTTTCATTCTATGAGAATCTTCCAAAGACTAGCTTGCGTTCTATAATAATCCTATAAAGACCGAGTTACGTTATATGAAAGTCTTCCTAAGAATTAAGATTATGTTATACGAGAATCTTCCAAATACTAATTATCGTTCTATGATAATCTTCTAAATAATAACTATATTTTTATGAGAATCTTTCAAAGACTAACTTGCATGTTATGATAATCTTACTAGGACTAACTTCCGTTCGATTAGGTCACGTGCAATGATGGGAATGATTTTGTTTGATACAGTTTTTCTTTTGGGTAAGATTTAGTGGACGAACAAGTTTACCTCAATATTTATCAGGTTTCTGAAATGATAGTTTGTCAGATCGGCTTATCTTTAAGCTTCTGATCATCGAGATTCGAGTTCCTGGTTCATTCTTAATTCAATTAGGTCTTATCCAACGGTCAGACTCTGATACTATTTGTCATTTGGGTAAGTTTCGGTCGACGGACAAACATACTTCGTTGTTGACAAGGTTTTTGAAGGGATAGTTTCTCATATCGACTTATCTATGAGATTCCGATCGGTGAAATTCAAGTTTTTGGTTCATTCTAAGTTCAATTAGGTCATATCCAACGGCGGGAATGATTTCGTTTGATACTGTTTGTCGTTTAGGTGAGTTTCAGTCAACGGACAAACATACTTCGATGTTGACTATGTTTCTGAAGTGATAGTTTATCAGATGGACTTATCTCTAAGATTCTGATCAGTGAAGTTTGAGTTCCTGGTTCATTCTAAGTTCAATTAGGTCATATCTAACGGTCAAAATGATTTTGTTTGATATCATTTTTCGTTTGGGAACGTGTGAGTCGACGACTAATGATTATGATTTTTCATTTGAGCTCTAACTTTTCAGTTTTTCATTTTTCAGTGATAATCTTATTAAGACTAACTTTCATTCTATGATAATCTTTTTAAGAACTAAGATTCTTACATATGATAATCTTACTAAAACTAACTTCCGTTCTATGAGAATCTACTTAAGAATTAAAATTCTTATTTATGATAATCTTATATATGATGTATTAATGTTCAATGACAAATCGAATTGTTCACTGACAAATAAAACTTGGACGAATGTTCAATGACTAATCTAATTGTTCACTGACAAATCAAACTCGCAACTATTAACCTAACAGTCATAAATCAAATCAAAATCAAACTTTCGTTATTTGAGAATCTTCTAAACAATAACTTTCGTTTTTATAAATCTTTTAAAGACTATCTTTCGTTTTTTGAGAATCTTCTAAAGACTAACTTTCGATCTTTTAAAATCTTCTAAAGACTAACTTCCGTTCTTTTAGAATCTTCTAAAGACTAACAAACTTTTAGAATCTTCTGTTATTCATTTTCCTATATCGACGCCGGTTTGTATTAAAAAAACAAACAACTTCTAGTAATCTTTATGACACTCTTTCCGTTTCTTTCGAAGCGTCGTTTGACTATGGGTTTAGTGTTCCTATTTAACTGTCGTTTTGGTATTTTAAGTGTAAGATTTGTCACTTGTACCATTTCTCAATTACTCTTATCTTTTTCAATAAAACTAATTAATGACATCTATTTGAAAAACTAAAGTATGTTATTTTTAAGCAATTTTTTTTCTTTCAAACAAAGTTTGTTTTTTGTTATCTTCAATATTCAAATCTATGTCATTGTCACACGGTGTGAATCTAGTACTAGAGAAAAGTTAAATTTTTCTTAACTTTTGATTAATGTGAAGTTGAGATAATTTTTATTTTGCTTTACAATTATTAAAAAATATGTGTACAATATTTAGATTATTGATAATTGTTTGTCATGGGAGAGAGAGAGAGAGAGATAAAGTGTGTTAAAAATATAAGAATTTGTTGAAGAAAAAGAGAGTGACTAACAATTGTTTGTTATAAGATAAAGATAACACATTATATTTATTAGACAAAGAAAGTGTGTACAAAAAAATAGAAATTTATTGACGGATTAACAAGAGGGTATAATAGAAAGAAAAAAAGTGCAAACATTCATTTCCATCATTTGGTGTTAGTATTCCAAAACAACACTTAAAAAAAGAACGAATGGAGTAATATGTATTAAACTAAAAATTAATTTATTTTTATCCAAATATAGTTAATATATTAATATAAATAGTTGGAAATAATTAACATCTTCAACAAGCCAAGAAAAAGAGGATAGGTGCAAAATATGAACTACCTAAATTGACCTTTACTTGAATACGTGAATATAATTGTTATAGTAAATTAACCTACAGTTTCAATTTAAAAACAGCAACGCCAAAAAAAAAAAAAAAAGAGGGTTATAATACATCATGTACCGTAGGAGACCCATGGTGCTCGCGTACGGGAGACGGAGCCCACCACTTAGGGTGTGTTTAGTTTGGAAGAGAAGTTATGCAGAGAGAAATAGATAAGAGAGAGTATGGAAAAAGAGCAAAAGATGAGTAATAGAGTAGATTTGATGTATTGTTTGATATAAGAGAAAGATGAAAGAGATAGAGAAGAAAGACGAGTTGATTATTTTTAAAAGTACTAAAATACCCCTGATTAATTTTTTTTGTCATATCCAATTTAATTTTGTCATTTAATTGATTAATTTTAGATGTTCATATTCTAATTAACTTACTTTATGTCCAAAAAAAAAACTAATTATTTTCTGTAAAAAAAAAAAAAAAAACTAATCAACTTACTCACACAATGAACACCACTTCAATCATCAATCCAATATATCCTTTCCTCCATTCCATATACCTAATTATAAAATCCAGCTTATGCCATTTTTTGACTCGTTTTCGTTTTGTAAAGAAATGCTTTGAGGGCCGTTTTCATTATAAATTATTGTTGCAAATGAACCGCAATGACCCACAATTTTTAAAGCTTGTCATGGTTGTTTTCTCCATGGAGACAGACCCTCCAAGACACCGATATTGCTTGAGATGAGAAACTTGGGGTGAAAGGCATGGGGTAGCACTTTGGTGCCATTAATGGCACTGTGCCATTAAATCTGGGTCATTAATGGCATCAAGATAGATGTGTTGTGTGGCCCAGATGCAATGACAATGTGTTTGTGTGGCCCAAATTTAATGGCACGGTGCCATTAATGGCACCAAAGTGCTACCCTTTTCATGGTGTGAATAACATAGTAAAATCGTTTCTCTTGCCACTTTCTTCGCAAACCAGCGAAGAAGTAAAAAGGTGGTGGGGTCCATGCTTTTTTGTTCTCTCGCCCCTATTTCTCTTATGCTCCAAATAATAGAAAGACCCAACTTCTATCCTAATTCTCTCCTACCAAACACACAATATTATTTTCTCTTCTCAATTTCTCTTTTTTTTCCATACAAGAGAAATCTTTAACTTCTCCTCTCTCTCCTCTTTTTCTCTCAAACCAAACCGAGACATAAAAAGAGATTTCAAAGGCGGTGAATGTGGTTTAGTGAGGGGTTTTGAATTTTGATGATGGTGAGACAAACTCACAAATGGGGAAAAGATATAGGCGAGATTTGGTGTACATATGTGTAGATTTTATTTTATTTTTTTAACAAATCAATACTGTTAATTAAATTCAATAGATGTTATTATTCTTTAAAATGGCAAAAAAAATCCTTGAGTTAAAAGACAAAAAATAAGCAACTCGTATTTAAAAATACCAATGACATATGAGACTTTTAACCACTTCTCTCATTGTTCTCACTTCAGAAGAGAAAGAACAAAAAGGTGTGGGAAATTGATATGCATAACCCTAACAAATAAGTCTTGCAGCAGTAACTTGGAATGTGATTTTCTTTATCTTTGAGACCTTCTCAAAGACACTTCCTTAGACTCATTTGGTTCAAAACTTTGCGAGTTGCTCTATTCAATGGGTGTGTGGTAGCAAGCGCTTTCTAGTTCACATGTAAGATTTTTAGTTCAAGTGATAACTCTGAATTATGAACAATATTACTTGATCAAATCCATGAATCATACACATAATGAGAAATAAAGGTTAAATCCAAATCAACATTGTAAATACAGTGATGCTTTCATAATATATAAAAGTGGGATTCACATAACTCCTCGATCTAGGTCTAATGCGATACATGAAGCAATCAAATATTTTCATGAAATGAAATCAATTTCTTACTTTGATAAAACAATTTGAATCATATTCATGCTATCATACAAGGACAACCACAAAACTTGACCTTCAAAAATAATATATGAGAAAATTGATTCTTTTTCATGCAAGTGATCTTTATTTCTCATGAACCTTAGAATTTTCACGTTATACACATTTGAAACTAAACAAAAACTCAAACCATGTTTCAAATCAAAACATATTCTAAAACTGTAAAAGTTATTGTTTATGGCGTGCTTTCCCTTTCTCTACAATTTTTTGTTCCCATTCCATCGTAGAACATCATATTGTCTAAAGTTCATGCTTAATTTTATTTGTGAGGGTCTTCCACGCACTAACTTGAAAAAGTAGGTCTAAATGGTACAACATGTTAAATGTCAAAATTAATCTTGGAAATTTATGCATATTTCTCTTAGTGAATTAAAATTTGCTCAATGATTTCAAGATAGATAAAATCTGCAAAAGTACACCGATCAAGAGCTCACTTAAAATTTTGCAAGACACACTTCTAGCATACTATGCGTTGGAACAAAATGTGTTTAACATTACCACCTTTAAGTTATGATGATAACAAGGTAATAAAATGTCAACTGGATATGCTAATATTTGTTCAAGTGTGCAGGACCAGAGTCAAAAATTATAAGTCAAGTATAGGTTCTAAAAGAACAAATGAGAACAATGGAATTTACAAAAAGGAAGTTTGTGTTGCAAGATTCAAGACAGAGTCTGAAGACAAAGAGCGTCTAAAGACCATCAGAAGCTGACTACCAGAAGCTGACGTCATCAGAGAGTCTGAAGAGCATCAGAAACTGGAGTTGATCAGAGTCTGAAGACCAAAAGCTGGAGTTAGTTAAAAATTGTTATTCTGAATGCATATGATTGCAGAAGGAATGGAAGTCTGGACCAACGACTATTTCAGAGGAATTAGAAGGCATTAGATGCTTATCCACTGAAGAGCGCAGGAAAAGGATAATAGTACAATTGTATAACCACTACTCCACTCCTCAAGTCTGCAATAGTACAAGATAACAACTGTGTCTACGCTAGTTATTCTCTATTCATGGAATGAATTCGAAATTGTCACTTCATCCGACAATAACCAAATCAAGCAACAGATCATTGGTGATTATCAAGCTTCAACAACGACTTTTGATGTGCTGACAATCAACAACATCTCTTTCACACCTCTATATAAAGGGTTGAAGGCTTGAAGATTGTAAGAGACTCACAACAATTTTACAAGTGCCAAAACTCTGCTGAAATTGTTTTCACATCAAGTTCACTTAGAATTTTTTATCAACTTTTATATCTTAGAAATTCTAGAGTATTAAAGAGTCTGTATCTGATTTGTATTGTGAACACCACTGATTGTATATCAAGTGTTCAACCTCAAACATTTTCTTTGTAATTGTGTTTGTTTAGAAGTCTCTTGCTTTTTTGCTTGAGCATAAGAAGTCTCTTGTGTGTGTGTGCTTGAGAATTGGAAACCTCTTGCTTTTGTGCTTGAGTAGCTTGAAGTCTCTTGCTTTTGTGCTTGAGCAGTTGTAATCAGATATTGATTTTAATTAGTGATCTCTCCTTGGAAGTGCAAGGGGGACAGGACTACTTCCGGATTGTGGAAGGAACCTGTATAATTGCTTTGTGTCTTTCTTTTCTCTCCATCTCTTTACTTTATTCGCTGCATAAGACTTTGAACTCTATTAGACTCTAAACACCGGACTTAGTTTTAAAAAGAAGAAAAAGTTAATACAATTCAACTCACCTCTTGTGTTTTTCTCACCTTTACTATGTTAAGGACATAAAATATAAAATATAAATTGCATAATAAAAGTTCAAGGAATAAAAAATTAGGTTTGCTCCCAATAAGCACTTCTTTAACACTAGCTAGTAACTTGATGCAATACCACTTGCTAGGGTGGCAAATATAACACAAATAACACACTTTTTTTTTCTTTAATTTGTTTGGGAGAAATTTCATGAACTTCTAATATATATATTTCCTTTTACTGTTAAAAAAAATAAAATTAGACACTGGTTAAAAATAATAATTCTACTAAAGGTGTTATGTTATAATTTATTTTTACATTTTTTTTTTTGTATGAATATAATTCAAGTACATTTTTATGTCACAGACTACGGGTTCAACTTTGTTATATAGCTAGTAACTTTCCGTTAAGGTGACCTAAAATGTAAAATGCAAACATTATCCAAAGTGATATGAATGATTAGAAGTTAAAATTAAGAGTTAACACCATTCCAAAGAAGATTATTAATGCATGTTAAAGAAGGCGAAACATAAAAAACACCTGTAAAAATCAAAGGCTTCACCAAAATGGAAAATGAACATGACCATCAAGTGACAGCGCCAAACCTTAAAGCGGTTATGGGTGCTTTTCAGAAACTATGTCTCCCACACAATTAAACCTAACTTGTCTATTTTGCCCATCCAATGGCACGTGCCATCCATCCACTTCCTTTACCCTTCCTCGTTTATCAATTTCTCATTACCCTTCTCTTCTCCTATCTCACTTCACCTATTAATTAAGTCATAAATTAATTTTGTAGAAATTTCAATGACCACATTGACCTTGCTACTTGTCTAACTAAATGTTTCCATATGCAATGATTACCTAGGTTATTATAGTCATTTCAACATAATTAAAAAGATGGGATAGTTTGGATCATTGAGATGACTTTGTACTGGCCTTATCTTTATTTTATTCCGCATAATTTTATGTTGGTTTCCAAAGGACGTATTCAAATGACAATAAAATCCAACACTTCCAATAGCATCATCATGAATATATATTTTACACCACCAAACACCAAATCCAACCCTAATAAAATCTACAGAAAATATTTCTTAACATGAATTAGAATATTCCATTAATATTATCTTGGCTGTCAAGCATACATATGAAATAATATTATTAGAAGAAAAAAAAAACTATATATATGAATATTCTCTTATTTTAGATTCCTTTTTATTTATTTTAGTTTTGTAAATATATGTGCAAGGTTATTATGGTAATTGTAGAATATGAATATTTTGTTATTGGCTTGCAATCTATTACTACCACATATGTTAATTTAGTGTGATAGTGAAGAATTGGAAGAAATGAAAATATAAAAAGGCATTATTGGTGGGAGAAAAATACTAAAGGAGGTGGTGAAGATCAAAGAAGAGGGAGAAGAACAACGACCGCTTCTCTTTCTCTTTCTCTCTCTATCTCTCTCTCTCTCTCTCTCTCTCACTGTGTTTATTTGAGAGAGATATATGAGTCCCCTCCAAATCCACCATTTTTAATTTTTATAATTGTATGCTTTCTTTTTCCATAAGTTGTTTTGCATAGACAATAGTACTAACTGCAAAGAGCAACAAAGAGAAAGAAAAAGGAGGGACAGAGAAAGAAAGAGACCATTGAGAGTGCATATGTGAGTGTGCCTGTATGTGTGAGAGAGAAGGAATTCAAGAAACCATCAATAGCTCAGAAGTGAAAACGATGTTTGAAAACTCTTCATCCTTTCATACTCTTCACATCTATCAGGTACAATATTACATGTGTGTGTATATATATATTACATGACATGATAACTCGAAGCTGAAAATGATGAAAGCAAAATATCATGTATTTTTATTTCCTTATGTTTTCTAATTTTCTTGCATCATTTACATATGATATGATGTTTTATGTTTAATTTTTCAGATCGATCGTTATTATTGATCAATTCAATTCAATTTGAAAGCAAGGAATATTGATAATGGTGAAGATGATGATGATGAGCAAGAAGTTAAGTTGGGAATAGCAACAACACCATCATCACTTCCTTCAACTTTCTCAAATTCATCAAGCATACAAAATTATCATAATTCCTTTAATTCATCAATCTTAGAAAAGTCTCAAAACTCAAACAATTCTATGTCCCAAGATTATCATCACCACCAGCAGCACCAGAACCACCACCAACAAGGAATCTTCGCCTTCTCGAACGGATTCGAGAGATCGAACACTCCAGAAAACAACAATCCACACCAGCAACAACAACAAATTCAAAGAGACAAAGTGAGAATTCAAGACTTCGACTCACAACAACAACCACCACAACCACCGCCGCCACCACTAATAGGCAACATAGAAGAAGAACAAGAAGCTCTACCGGTTTACGAAACAACCGGAATGTTGTCCGAGATGTTCAATTTCCCTCACGGCGCCTCGGCAGCCGAATTATTAGAACAACAACAGCAGCAGCAACAACAACAAATGGCATCAACAAGAACACCACCAACACCACATGGAATAGGCAATTCCAGTGACTGGTACGGAAACAGACAAACGATGTTAACAGATTCAAAAAATCATCATAATAATCGTGACAGTAGCAGCAGCAGCAGCAGCATATTTCATCATCAAAATCATCATCAGATGTCAAACATTAATGCTGAGTCAGCAGCTGCCATGCAGCTTTTTCTCATGAACCCGCAAACCACCAGATCCCCATCACCACCACCACCTCAACCTCATCCTTCATCTACTAATTCTTCCACTCTCCACATGTTACTTCCCAATCCTTCAACTACTAATCTCCAAGGTTATAATTCCGGAGCCGGAGGGTCTTTCGGTCAATTCACATGGGCTCAAGAAGGAGGAGGAGGAGGAGCAACATCAAGTCATCACCAACTCAACAACAACCAACCAGAAATGGCAAGTGTTGTTGAAGGACAAGGTCTTTCGTTGTCGTTATCGTCTTCCTTACAACATCATCATTCAGAGGATTTAAGAATGGGAGATGCTGCTGCTGGTGGTTTTCTATATTACAATCAAGGAGGACCAGGAACTTCTTACAAGAATCTTGGTAGTGTTCATCATCATCATTTACAAGGAGGTGGATTAGGACAGATTAATCATATTCATCAAGGACATGTTGGATTTGGTTCATCTTCTTCTTCTTCGTTAGGTGTTGTTAATGTGTTGAGGAATTCAAAATATGTTAAAGCTGCTCAAGAATTGTTGGAAGAGTTTTGTAGTGTTGGAAGGGGTCAATTCAAGAAGAATAAATTTAGCAGACAATTATCAAACCCTAATTCAAATCAAGGTGGTGGTGGTGGTAGTGTTGGTGGTGGTGGTGCTTCTTCATCTTCATCAAAAGATGTTTCACCTTTGTCACCTGCTGATAGGATTGAGCATCAAAGAAGGAAGGTCAAACTTCTAACCATGCTTGACGAGGCATGTAATCTCTCTCCCTCTCTCTCTCTCTCCTTCTTTCTCTCTCCTACCTTCTCTCATTCATCAAGAGTCAAGGTCTACACATATTATTTTTTTTTTTATCTTAATTATTTAATTTATTTAAAATATTTATAAAACATATAGTACTCTAGTGAGTATCTTGAATTTCAGAAAGGCAAAAGCCGGCTGCTATATAGTAGGGTTCCACAACTTAGGAACAGTTGGTAAGGATTTGAGATCCTTATTTTAATCAAAACTTTTTTTTTAATCCTAAGATTCTATTGGTGAGAAGATTTCATTTTATAGTACTAGCTACCTAGCTAGTAACAATTTCAGTTTTTTTTTTTTTTAAATAAAAAAGTTGAAAAATAAAAGTAGTTTGGTGAAAGGGTTAAAAATGAGACACTATACCATCTAATCTAATCTATATATAAGAGAATACGTCAATCAAGAAGCGACGTTTCCTCTGATTATTATTAAGACTGACCAAACCAAACAGAAAAGAAAGCACTCACTCCCCAATCATATATACTACGTAGCAAAGTTGTTAGAATTGCATTGTCATATCTCAAATCCATAGTACTCATCATTATAGTAATATTGCAATAATATGATAATGATCTTTCTTAATATCTCATTTCACTAACTTAGGAGGTATCGGGAGAAATGTCTTTTCTTTACTTAAATTTTTTTCAATTTAATTTACATAAACACATTCACTTTTTTACTCTCTATATTTATGTGATACATGTTAGTTTCACAATATGCATGGATTAGTTGATAACTATATAAAATAATTAATTAAGTAGGTCGATGGTTGATCAAGCTTTATTACAAACCACACGATGGGAAATGAGTAGTAAATGAGAACGTGCATGCGCCGAATGAATCTATCTTCCACCCGTTACAAACAGCCTTTTTCAACAATGCATCATATCATATACTAATAATTAATACATAACCATATGTTATAATTATTTGTACAGGTGGATAGAAGATACAGTCATTACTGTGAACAAATGCAAATGGTGGTGAACTCATTTGACCTAGTAATGGGATTTGGAGCAGCAGTTCCATACACGGCACTAGCTCAGAAAGCAATGTCACGCCATTTTCGTTGCTTAAAGGATGCAATAACAGCACAGTTGAAACATAGTTGTGAGTTATTAGGAGAGAAAGATGGTGTGGGGACCTCAGGTTTGACCAAAGGAGAAACACCAAGACTTAAACTTCTTGAACAAAGCTTGAGACAGCAGAGAGCGTTTCATCAGATGGGGATGATGGAACAGGAAGCTTGGAGACCACAGAGAGGTTTGCCTGAACGATCTGTCAACATTTTGAGAGCCTGGCTTTTTGAACATTTTCTTCATCCGTACGTTCTTTCTCTCACTCTCATTATTATTCATTCTTATACATACATTGCATAGCAAGTCATATATTTAACAATAAATATTACATAGGATAAAAGAATGGGTTTGAAAAGAACATTTTTTATATCTCTGTGAGAACGTAGCAAGGCAATCGTAATTACGATGTATCAGTTGTACATATTGATTGCAGTAATATGTAATTATTACATCTAATGGTAATATTAAGTTTAGTGATCGATGCAACTCGTGCTTCGATCACAATTTAAAACCCTAGAGTAAGGGGTCTAAATTCTTTGCAGGCTACATCTAGGGGTGTTCGCGGTTCGGTCTGGATCGGTTTTGAGGTAAAAAATCAACCGATCGAAAATAAAAATCACGTGCGGTTCGGTTCGGTTTGGATGATTATGTTAAAAAAAATCCGAACCGATCTGATCCAAATATATGCGGTTTAATTTGGATCGGTTTTTGGATATCCAAAGTGCAATAAGTAATTTTTTTTATTAATATTAATATTACTCAAACATCGTAAAATAATAGGTTTGATACAAAATATGACATAAATTTATTAAAAAAAGTTAACATTACACAATGAAAATGATTGATTATATTTGAAATAGAAGAAGTAGTAATAATATAGATTAAATTAATGCAATATATAAGATTAAATACCAATAATAAATATATTAATGCATTATATAATACTAATAAAATAATAAATAAGTATAAAAATTTACTTTTGCGGTTCGGTTTGGTTCGGTTCGGTTTTGAAAAAGCAATCTGAAATCCGATCCGATCATAGCGGTTTTTCCAAAACAACATCCAAACACATCCAAAAATATTCGGTTTTTTGCGGTTTTCGGTTTTTTTGGATCGGTTTGCGGTTTTATTTTGGATCGGTTTGGATTTGAACACCCCTAGCTACATCGCTATGTAGCAATTCTAGAGCTGATGGTTTGACTTTGATCATTTACAACAAGGATTTCAATGTGAAGCCTTTAAGTTTAAGTGAAAAATTTATATACAGTCATATCCAACAACTCTGCAGAAACAACAACAAAGATTTCAGAGTCAATTAAATTTGAAGTTAAAGTCCAACCGCACCGATTATATTTAGAGATTTGGATCGCCTACCACCGTTACTTAGAAATTTGAGTGCTAAATTTATTTACACTCATATCCAACAGCTCTGCAGCAACAACAATAGAGATTTCAGAGTCAATAAAATTTGAAGTTAAAGTCCAATCGCACCCTTTACATTTAGAGATTTGGATCGTCTACCACCGTTACTTAGAAATTTGAGTGCTATATTTATTTGCACTCATATCCAACAGCTCTGCAACAACTACAATGGAGATTTCAGAGTTAATTAAATTTGAAGTTAAAGTCCAACAACACCCCTTACATTTAGATATTTGGATCGTCTACCACCGTTACTTAGAAATTTGAGTGCTAAATTTATTTACACTCATATTCAACAGCTCTGCAGCAAAAACAATAGAGATTTCAGAGTCAATTAAATTTGAAGTTAAAGTCCAACTGCACCCCTTACATTTAGAAATTTGGATCGCCTACCAATATTATTTAGAGATTTGAGTCCTAAATTTATTTCCACTCATATCCAACGACTCTGCAGCAACTACAACAGAGATTTCAGAGTATATTCAATTTGAAGTTAAAAGTCCAACCACGCCCTTTACACTTAGAAATTTGGATCAGGTACCATTGTTGCACGATGAAGCTATCTTAGAAAATGCATTTCCTACATTTAAATCTAATTAATGGTTATAGCTACTACAGAAGTTTTGAGAACTTGGATGCTCTACAACTACATATGATCCCGCAGTTGCAGAGACCGTTAGATTTAGAGAGAAAAACAAATTTAAGGATTTCTTTTGTAAACTTAACCGTCCCTACAACTATAGTATCATAGGTGAGACGAGATTAGATGATCCAAACAATGAATGTTAGGGTAAGATAACTTGCATGGGTTGATCAACAGCTCATATTATAATAATAATAATAATAATCGTGGTTTGTTAGATTTGAGATAAGAGAAAAAGCCGTTCTTAATGATTGCAAAGATTGTGAATGTGAGGTACTATATCTACATACCGTGACATAATATAACACTCCTTTATTAATTAACTTTAAAGTTGCAATAAAGCATAAGACACCGTACGATAGAAAGATGCCTTGATGAGATCAATACTTGTACAAAAAGAGTAAAGTAACACAGTTTCCGTTAATTAACTAATTAAGAAGAAGAAAAAGGAGTTGCAGAGAGTGGATAAAGCCCCACCCTAAAGAGAGAATCTAAAAGCCATTATTTAAGCAATATACAAGTCTTTACTCTCATTAAATTTCAGACACCCTGGATGTTAATAACTCACTACTATAAAAGCTGTAAAGATGCATGAATAAGTCTTCTTCAATATTCACCTGTTTTAACTGCAATTAATTTAACATTGATAAATAAAGTATAGTAGTTAATTTTTTTCATTGAATATTGAATGATATCATAGATTGTCACGCCAGGGAGACAGACAGAAAGAAATGTTATGATATGATATAAATTGAATGTATAGTAATATTAGAGAAAGGTGAATGTGTGTTTATACGGTTAAGGGAAATGAGTGTGATGTCATTTTCTGGTCTCTTTCCTCAGGTACCCGAGTGATGCAGATAAGCATCTCTTAGCAAGACAGACTGGCCTTTCCAGAAATCAGGTTCGTCCCCTCCACTCTTAGCTTTCCACAATCCACATATATATATATATATATAAGACAATTATTTTTCATATACTTCTTTGTAATTATTTAACTAAATTAATTACATGCACGGACCACATGCATAATGAGATAAAATATATATAAAAGTATGAAAGATATGATTCCGTGTATGAAATTATGAAATGCAAAAGAAGGGACCATTTGAAAGTTTCATTGTTTTTTTTGGGTTTTGTTTTCTCTTGGTTTTTTTTCTTCTCTTTTTAATTCTCTTCCTTTTATACAAAACACAAAAACCAACATCCCCTTTATTTATTATTGTGTTTCTTCCTTTTCTTATCTTCCATTTTTAACTTTTTATTTATTTTGGATTTATCTACTCTTTCATATAACATAGGTCACACATTTGAATTGACACATTTGAATTAACTAAAGTATGTTAAAACTGTAATTTTGTTAACATGACAACACATGGTAATTTTGTAAAACTCACTACCTATCAAAACATACATTAATATACTATCGAGACATGAAGTTTCGATAAACATACGAAATCTTATTCCTTAATCAATCAGTCAACGTCATATTATATTTTTATATTATTTTATTATAAAATTAAACAAATGTTAAACAAATTTTACCCACTAGTATTCAACTAAACTCCAAGATATGTAAGAATTTACCTAAAATTTTAGCTGTTTGGTTACTTTTTCTCCCTCTAGCAAACACTTTCTCTCTCATATCAATTGGCTTCACTTCCCCCCAACTACACAATAGGGACCATAAATAAGGAAAATAAATGATCTTTTCCAGATATTATTGTCTCATCGTGGTAAATTCCTTTCATGTTTATGCCCTCTCTAGTCACCCAATTAATGCAAAATCTTACGTGTTCATGCAACTTCCCTTAATAGAACTAGTATCTTATTTCCCTTTAAGAGTTCACTTTCACATAGCAGTAATCTTTCTGCATTAAAAAAAATCATAGCAGTAATCTTTTCTAACTTAATTATTAATAAAGTCTTCTTTTGTACTACAAAGAAACTGTCAGAGAAATGATAGTATATGGTAGCTGATTATTTTATTCTCAATAAACAGCACTTTTCTTCTTTATCTTCCTAATTGGTGTTTTATATAAGCAGCTACATGTTAAGTTCTTACCCCTTATGTATACGCCTACACCTAGTCAGTGATACGGGGAAAGGACAACACAGTCTAGAATCTATAGGATTCAAGGTCATACAAAACTTTGTCCCTAGCCTAATTTTAAGAAAAAAAACTGCTCATAAATAGTTCATATTTTCATTTTTTTTGTCATGTATGTCACCCCATATATAACATATATTTTGGAGCTTAATCATGGTACTTAATCATGAGTCACAATATTTGTGATGTTTTGAAGAAAATATGATTGGTACATCCTTAATTGTTTTCAGAAAACCTAATTAATATTTTCCAAATTTATAGAACATTTTAGAATATTTATAATGTGAAGATTTTAGATTAATATAATTATACAATATGTACAAGAAATTGAGTATTTTTATGAATACCATATATACAATAGTGAGACAAACAGAATTGAAAGAAAGCAGTCTTTTATGTTTCCTTTTTTTCTTAAAGCAGAAAACAAAATTGAATTATTGAGTGTACTTTTTACGTTTGTTGAAAATTAAATCTGGAGGTCGATGTCAATTGGATAGCTCAAGGTTTGCATGCAAAAATTGTGCCATTATTTTAGAGGTGACAACTGTCATATCATATCCTAAAGTTTCTATAAGTATAAGTATAGTGTATTTAATCATTTGATGTTACCTTATTTTTTAGATTTAATTATTTTTAAGTAAATTTAAATTTTTGTTTTCTTAAATGGGAATATAGGAAAAACTAAGTACAAAGGGATTGTACTTAAGCTCATTACAAAGATATAGTAGAGACAAAAAAGAAGTAACAAAGTGTAGAACGAGGACACAACCAACACAAAACCCAGCTCAAAAAACAATGAATCATCCAAAAATATAAGAGCTCCCTAAAAAACTTGCTCAAAAACCACTTCCAAAGATAGAGCTAAATACTTGTGTCGAGCATTGTCTAATATGTTTTATGAGTGGACCTTCCTATTTTTCGTAAGTTTTAATAAAATTTTATTTTCATTTTCAATTTTTTTATCAAAGATAGTAAAAGTTCATCAATCAATTTTCAGAGGTTTATATTAGAAACACTTATTTGTTCCTATCTTTTTTCATGAGTACCAAAAATCATCTTCTTTTAAATCAATAAATTACCTCAAGAGTGTGAAGCAAGTGCATATTAGTTTTTAGATTTAAATATAATTTTAGTTCTTACAAATTTTATTATAATTTTTTACTTTTAGTCCTAATAATACTTTTGCTTTTGGTCTACAATACATATAAGATAAATCAATTATTCACTAAATATAAAAAAATGACTTATCGTTTATTCAATACATATAAGTACAATGCATAGCAAAGTTAATGTGAGGTAGACTAATGTACAATGCTGCATGCATAAAAAATCAATAGTACATTAAACGTGTGTGATTTAAATTTCAGGTATCAAACTGGTTCATTAATGCTAGGGTTCGTTTGTGGAAACCCATGGTAGAAGATATGTACCAACAAGAACTTAAAGAAGCAGAAGGATCATCAGAAGGAGATCAAGAAGATAAGAATCAAAGCAGTACTAGCAACAATAACAACACAAGTGGTCACATATCTACAACTACAACAACAAATATTATTGCACAAACTCCAACACAACCTTCAACAACAACAACATCTACAACAACAACAACAACACCACAACCTACAAGCAACAACAATCAGCTGATGAGATCCAACAATACTATCAATGCCAATGAAAACGACCCATCACTTACACCATTAATAAATAGACAAGGCTTATCGGAAAACCAAGCAATGTTGTTGCAACAACAACCATCTTCCACCGTTAAAACCACCGTCTCTGAGGTGGCACCACCTATCTCCGATTCAATGGCTATTGATGACACTTGTCGACATGGCAGCTTTGTTTCAGCGGAATATGGGACCACTGGTACCTCTGCTGACATTGGTTCTACACTCATCAGATTTGGGACCAATACTACTGGTGACGTGTCACTCACTTTAGGGCTACGTCACGCCGGAAATTTGCCTGATAAAACATCTTTCTCTCTTACAGACTTTGGAGGCATTTAATTTTTCATTCTAATCTATATATTATTATTATATTATTACTTCACATAATAATCATCATCATAATAATAATACTATATATTTATTTATAGGTGGCTGCTTTATTTATCAAGATTATGATATACTATCAAAAGATAACATTTTTCCTCTTTTGGTTTCTCTAGAGCTTTCATATTCCTCCTTCTATAATATGCATTTTATGGAAGGAAAGGAAGAAGGGAATACGGTTTGAGAAACCGTAGCCTTATGTGCCATCATGATCATCAGCTGGCTAGCTAGGTAGCTCTTGGTGATTTGTATAACTGTATAGTAGGTTGTTTTATGTGGTTCTTTTTTGCCCCATATTTGTACTTAATGAAGGTTTTGTATCTTAATTAATTAATTTGATCATAGCACTTTATCCATTATATTTTGTTATAACCAATATGTATTAATGGGAGTACAAGATTGCAACCCATTACAAAGAACCTAATTATTAGTTAACCACTTTGCAAGCAAAAGAAAGGGTTATCATACTAGGAATTCCCCAAATCAGTCGGCTTTCATCAAAGGTCGATAACGTGTTGATATGGTTGTGCCGGTGAATGAGATCATTGATCTTGTCAAAAGATCTAGGAGAGAGTATCTTGTCTTTAAAGCTGACTATGAAAAGGTGTACGATCGACTATGTAAGCTGGGATTTCCTGGATTATTGATGGTCAAGGTTTGGGTTCTATGATAGATGGAGGGTTTGGATCGGGATGTGTGTTTTAACTAATAATCTTTCGGTCTTAATTAGTCAATGGTATTCCTATTGAGGAGATTAGTATTCAAAGGGGTCTTAAACAAAGAGACCCTCAACGACATTTTCGCTTCCTCCTCATAGTAGAGGGGTTTAGTGGGTTGATTCGGCAAGCTCGGACCTTTAATAGGTTTAGTATATAGTTTCATTATCGATACTTCAGGGCTATATTTGTGTCTCATCTGCAATATGTGGATGATACACTTTTCATCAAGGAGGCGGCGATGGAGAATTAGTGGTCCATTAAGGTTATTATGTGTTGTTTTGAGCTCACTTCTGGTCTTAATGTTAACTTCTTTAAGAGCAGCATATTAGGGGTCGTTCACGACTATTGCGAGACAACTCCTTGTGTTAGGGGGTCACCATAATTAGGTTCTCAATAGCATTCTGGTGCATCTCGTTCATGAAAATTCCAGTTAAGGTTGGAGTCTTTTTTCCAACTTCAGAGACATTTTTGTGGGGTTGGTTGAAAGGAGTGAGGGAAATATCTTGGGGTAAGGTGGTTCGTTGTTTGTAGGGTGGGTTTGGTATGGAGGAAAAAAGGACTTTTAATTTGGCTTTACATAGGAAGTGAAGATGGTGATTTATCACCAAGGACAAGGAGTTGTGAAAGGATCCACACCTTGCTACTCAGGGTATCCCTCTATTTAGCCACATACTTTTGATCTTGGGTGCACGATCCTAAAGGCCAGTATCTGTTCGCTCGTCCTACTTATCCTTAACTTTCGAAATGCCTATTGTAGCTGGGTTGTCAGGGGATAATCTTCAAACTCTCAATAAGGTCTAGAAAATCTTTTATTCTAGTAAGGTTGTTGCCTTTTCTTAGCAACTCTGTTTGGATAAGGTTCTAACTCATCATATATTACTATGTTGTAGGCTTATTTCTGCTATTGTTGGGGATCCTTATGGTTTTGTGCCTATGGTCAAGAGTATGTGTGTCGTATGTTTGTTGTTTTCACCCTTTCTCTATAGATATGATAATGTGTGTTCAAGTAGTGGGGTTTGACATGGTTATATATAACCATGACTACTTCACACTCTTCTCTTTGTTATACCCAACAAAGGTAGGTCTTAGTTTGGCATGCGATGGTATGGGTGATTTAGACGTTCGAAAATGATGTTATCTTTTTGGATGTGGTTCCATGTGTTCAACTTTTGGTGGATGTGATTAGGTTTCTTCTTGGAAATGGTTGTTGGGGAAGGTCAGTGGATACTCTCAAACTTTAAATGTTGGAACTCTTACTTTGTTTGGATAGATAAGCTTCACCGCATCTTTTTGGGGCGACATTCTTGCGGATTTCATCCTATCATTGGGTGTGCATTTTTACTAGTTAGTTGGCTTTCTCCTACTTTTGTTGTTGTTTTTCCGCATGAAATGGTTTTGAGTAGTGAAGACTTTTATGATCATTGCCTCTAATCAAAGAGAATTAACCATCAAGCATCGTCCAATCTGATGGTCTTACTCAGAATTTCACATCCTCTAATCAAGTTCGTTTAATTCTTAGCACTTTAAGATTTTATGGTTGCTCAACATTCTTTGTTGATTTAATTTCTCAACGTTTTTAAACACTCAACACAATTCAAACCCCCCTCTTTCTCTAAACTATTTTTTTTTCTTTTTGTTTGCTTCTACTTTTGTGTGTTATAACTCTTCAATGATATTTTGTGTAATGGTTAAAAAATTCTCTTTGTGTTTCCAATATTTTCAATTGCTATAAGAGTTTGGTCCTTAAAACATTCAAAAAATTTAAGAATTGATCGTTTTGATTTGACTTGGTTTCTCATTAGTTGATTCCAATTTTCAAAAATAAGTTCTTTTAGTACATCTTGTACTTAGGTGTTTCACTGCCGTTGTTAATATATTTCATTTTTATGTCTTCAAAAAAAATAAGTTCTTTGTTTTTGTTTAGAAAACAGGAATGACTAAATCATTCTTTTAAAAGATTTTATTTAATAAAATTCAAAATATTTTCTTAATTCTTTTGTTTTCTGTTATTTGTTTCTACTTTTCCATCAACATTTTTTGTTGGTGTTTTCAAGTCAACTTATATACGCTTTATTATTTTTGAATGAATTTTTAAAAGTATGTATAAAATATTATAAGAATCTCTTTCACGAAAAAAATTTAGAATTTTTTTAAAAAAAAGAATTAAATATAAAGTATTCATGTTTAATTTATTCATAGTTAAAAAAATCTAAAGTTTTGCAAAAGAAATTTATATAATGTATTACACACTAAAAAATTGAACCATACGCTTGACTTAACTTAAAAACAAAAACAAAAAATGTTGACTGAAAACATTTAAAAGACCATTGTTTGAAAGAAAAAATTATAGAAACTAAAACTTAAGTATCATATATTTATAAGGTCAAAAGCCTTATTTAATTCTAAAGAAAATATTATAGGCAAATGTTAGTGATATAAGTTAGTTAATTTCTTCAAAAAAAAAGTTAGTTAATTTCTAGAATTTGAACCTTAGTTTCTCTTTATTAATACTTTTTCGATGTCTGTCATGTTCTCTCTTTTTTTTTTTTTCCTCAAAAAATATTCTCTTTTTTTTTTTTGGTACAAATGTCTTCCAATATTCATTTGTTTGAAAAAGTTAAAAGAATATATTAAAATCAACAAAAGCTCCTCTATTACAAGATGTATCAAAGGAAGCAGCTAAAATGTTTAGATGTTACAATAACACAAACAAACTACTACACAATAGCCGAAAGAAAATAAAAAATCATGTTACAGCCTGAAAGCATAACAAAGGACTCAATATCCAAACCGTGTACTCAAAATCAAAAAGGGCTTAAACGATTTTAGCCACCAATATGCTTGAAGTTTAACCTTTTTCAAAAAAGAGGAAAGTTGTTCTGTCTTATTGTGAAATTGTCTCATATTGCGATCCTTCCAAATAATAAAAAAGAACTGAACACCAAATTATATTAAAAGTCAAATGAGACTTATTGGAAAATCCCCCAAGACCTCCAAACTGAGTAAAATGTTCAATTAACGAACCATGAAGAGACGTAGAAAAACCTAGCCAACCCAATATCAAAAGGCAAAGTTGATTGTAGAAAGCACAAGTAAAAAACAAATGGTCTTGATCCTCCACCGTGCCACAAGTAGCCGTGCACAAGGAATCATTGTAATCCAAATTGTTTCTCCTAAACAGATTCATTTTTGTTGCTAATCTATTCAAGAACAAACGCCAACTAAAAAATATTGCTCGTAAGTGGAATTTGCTTAAGCCACAAAACATGATTAAAACGGTCATCAACATCAATTTTAGAAGTTGTCAAAAGATTATAAACACTTTTGACTATGTATCGATGGAAGAATGAAGCTTCCAAATCCACCTGGCAGTTCAACTTGCAAAACAGCAAGTGACAACTGCTCTACACACTCCCTCATCAACCCTACCTCTCATGCAAACAATCTTCTACGTCACTCCCACGCCTTACCATTTGGTTTCCACCCCAAAACTAGACATCCCCGCAAATGTCAACCAATAAGTCTATAGTTTTTTTTTTAGGGGAAGTCTATAGTTTTATTGGTATCGCCATTGTTATCACCCATTATCGATAATTAATCAGTTTTTGGGATGGACCCAGCCTGCTGAAATTTTAGGTGAAAGAATAAATTGGAACATGAGTTATACACGAATAGCCCACATGGTGGTACCAATTCTATTTTTTTTTTGTCATCTTTTTTGCAAATGCAAATTATAATAAAAAAAAAAAGTGTAGCTGTAAATTGAAATATATAATCTTGTAATCATTTAGCTGAGTTAAAACGCTGCTTGTATGATAGCTCGTCCTTACTTTCTTTTCTTCTTCCAATTGATCATTACTCGATTATAAATAAATAAACTCAATATTCATGTGGTCCAATGTCCATATGCCAACCAATAAATTGTATCAAAAAATCAATATGCCAACCAAAAAATATAATTAATAAAGAATATTACTGTATGATAGCGAAAGTTTACAGTATTTGTTTTATTTAAGTGATGTGACATTTTTTTCTATACTATCCCAAGTTAGGAAGAATAAGGAGAGATAGCCCTAGTTCTCTTAAATTAATTTCGTGTTGATAAAGACAATTTATCCTACATACGACAAAACTGTTCACGAACATAAAGTTTAAATGAATTAACTTTAAAAAAAAAAGTGATTTTTAAGTAAAAAAAAGTTTCAAAAATGTATATGAACAAGACAGTGAAGCATGATTCAATTTTTGAAAAACCAGGCGGGATAAGGTTGGAGTTAAAAGGTCCTACAAAGAGCACATTCATCTAGAGTCAGGCCAGGACCACTAAACATTTATTTAAGTCTCTGGCTAATCAAATTGTGCTTTTTACAGCAAAAAGATAAATAATAATTGGTACATTGAGCTTTTTACACATTATATGGTTCAGTTAAGTACTTTAGCTTTTTTGACAAGAGTTAGGTATTTAGTTATTACGGTTAATGTATAATTTAAGTTTTTCATTCTAATTTTTTTTCCTTATTAGCTCTAAAGAATATTAATTACTGTAATAAAAAATATTAATTAGCGTACCATTTAATTTTTCTACAAAGTTCTCACCAAAAATCACAAACAAGTTTTTATTCAAATAGGGGCGATTTTTTTACCACTGCTACAATTATGGGTAAGCACTTAATTAAACTCTCTAAAATAATTTATCAAATAAATACTTAATTAATTAGTCGGTCCTTGAGCCGGATATTCAATTTTCAAAAATAAATAATAAAAAAGAAACTTAATTAATTAATTTTTTTTTTTTAGACACATGTATTTCTCTAAGATTAATTTTACAGCTTATCCATTTCTATGGCTAGTTAGTGAGGGTCTGAGGAAATATCTTATTTTTGTATCTCATGCATGGCAACATTATTAACAAGAGAAAAAGTGTTCTATAAGGAAGTTTGAATGTTTTCATCATGTGTCCCTTTTCAATGAAATTTCAATTCTGAACGTGTGTCATCAATATTTCATGGTATCAAATTGATTTTCAATTTTCCATTTTAAGCTCAGATTCCTTTTGAAACTGTAGCACACTTTTGTACTAAGAGGAGTAAAACTAGAAAACAAAATTTCACATTCAATAATAAAAAAATCAAAATATTTATATATGAAAGAGACTTGCTTTAAGCCTAAGGTTGAGGACCCCATGTATTTAAATTTCTGCATGCGTGAAAAAACCGGGAATAAATTCTCCCTAAAAATATTTTTGTTCCTATCCCAAATTAATGTCATGCTAAAAACTTTTTAAGATATAAGGGTATCTTTTAGAATTCCCATGAGATAGTATAGTAACTATATACATTTGATTTTTCACACAGAGAGTAATAAAAAGCAGTTTTAATTTCTGCTATGGTAGCTACATGTGTGATGTAGACTTATAATCAATGAAAGAGACTGAAGGAATGTCCCTTGCTTTTTTGTTTTTACTTTTGAAATTGTGTTAGAGACAGATTCGGTTACTAGTAGGGCACATGAAATTAAACCAAGTGTCACTAAAAACAATTTAATTTAATTTAATTTAATTTAATTTAATTTAATTTAATTTAATTTAATTTAATTTAATTTAATTTAATTTAATTTAATTTAATTTAAAATGTTACTATAAGTTACGTGATTGGAATGATGTATAAAATTACAGCAACAGTTACATCGGGGTATAGGACAATATTAATGTTGTACTATATACTATACCTCAATATTCAGATCCCAACCAAGCAAAAGCAAAAAAAAAAATGAGCATCTTTGCCAGAAATATTTCTGCTTTTTTAGTTGTACCTTGAGCTTGTAGATGCCATATTGTACTGTTACTATCACATGAATGGATTATGATATGAACTTATGGTCTAAAATTTCATGTGGTGTTGAACAAGTGAGAGAGATAGAGGGCAAAATTTGATTCCTTGAACCCTTTGAACCTTTGACTGTTGTTAGACGTACCTAGTGCTGACAAGTGATAAAGAAAAGAGAGAGTATATATATGGTTTGCCAATTTCATTGTTTTTCATAGCACAAAAAGAGTAAATTAATAAAATGGCATATTAATGCCATTAATCAAAATAGACCCTTGAACATGGCAGCAAAATTCATCCTCACGGATACGCGCCCAAACCAAATCATATTTGACGGATTTTCTCCGCTTTGACTAGGTTTGAGTAAGTGTTTGCGTTTTTTCAAATTTCAAAACACAGGTACTGGAGGGGAAACGGGAATTTAGATACACACTCCGAACGTATAACAAAACCCTCCCCGAATATATAAAAAAATCAATTTGTAACGCTTTTTATATAAATAGAAACTCAAACCCTAAAATCATTTTATTCACACAGTTAAAGTCTCAGTCTCTCAGATGACACACACTTCTTAGAGTTCTCTCTCTCCTTCCATATCTCACACTCTTAGTCTCTCACTTCTCCATCATCATAGTTATTTGATCGTCATCATCTCTTTGTTGGATAATGCATTATAACATTGCACCCGGGACTAAAAAATACATTTTTTATTAAAAAAAATATTATCCACTATGGGGATGGGGATGAGGTGGGGATACCCGAGCCCGACGAGGATGGGGATGAGATTCGATTTCCCATCCCCGTTGGGTATGGGTAGGGTAACGGGTAAGTATATGAGAGTAGAGTATGGGGACGGGTAAGGTAAAACACGTCCCCACCCCATTGTCATGCATACCCTTCATCTTGTGTTATCATCATCCTCAAAAACAAAAATCTTGTGTTATCATCAACTGTGTTGGCCATGATCCGACCGGAGTACCAGCATATATCGTGAAAAGGCATGATGTCTTGGGTATCTTCGTACGACCTCCAGATAAAATCATTCACCATCAGATCTATGAGGCCTCGGTAGTGTGCAGGATCAGCATGGCCCCTTGTCGGTTTAAATCAGCCAGCATGCGGGTCACAACGATCATACCACTCCACAAGCTCCCACATATAGAGCTTCTTGAAGTTGTACATAGCTCATGCCTACAAATACAAACAAACAATCATATTAACACAAGTATATGAAAACAAATATTTCAACATCATGCATATATAAACACAATAATATCAACACATTTATAATATGCTATAGAAAAGATTAAATTACTACCATAAGTAGAGGCATGTATCTGATATTGTAGCCATTTGTAGGGTATGTAGCCTCTGAAAGCTGGGTGTAGAGATATAATCCCACCCCAGGACCAAGTGCTCACCTTTTATAAATCATGCAGGCCTTCAACCATATCACATTAACGTGTTTGTTGGTCTTGTTGGTGAAAATGATGACACTAACCAAGAACAACAAGAATGCATTAATGTAGTACTCTCTAGTCTTACCGAGCTCCTCCTCCTCATCATCATCATCAGCCGAGTCCTCTAACTGATTGCACCTATCAGGGAGTCTATCATACGGCTTCTTCAGGTTAGAAATACTAATATTCTGACCCCCACTATATGCTCGTCTCCTCCCAAGCTTCCTTCTCTGTTAAACCCAGCTCAGTCTGCATCAGCTCAATACTCAACTCGCAACTACAATCGTTGTAGTGCATGAGCCTCCCTCGGATAGGGATGTGTAGAAGACATGCCACACCATCAAGTGTGATGGTCATCTCCCCAACATACAAATGGAAGTTGTTGGTCTCCTGATATCATCTCTCCAACAAGGCGGTGATGAGTCCACGGCTGATGGTGGAATACCCAGTCTTAAGGAGGGGGAAAAACGGAATCCATCCACCCGTTGCCAGAACCAATTAGCTTCAGGTCCCGAAATTGTCAACTGGTCATGCCTAATCTTCGTCCCGTGCGAGGAAGGGCCAATGCTCCTCCCAAAATTGAAATACAAAAAATAAAACAAACAAAAAATCATTAAAAATATAAACATTTGAATGACTAAAAAAGACATAACAATTTAATCGTTAAAAAAACTAAAATTAAAATTAACGCTTTAATATGACAATTGAATCGTTAAAAACACAATAATTAAAATAAACATAAAAATATTTTACAATATCAATTGAATCGCAAAAAAAAATTAATATAAACACTTTAATATGACAATTGAATCGTTAAAAAACAATAATTTAAATAAACATATAAACATTTTAAAATATCTATTGAACCGTAAAAAAGACAAAAATCAAAATAAACATTTTAAAATATGACAATTGAATTATTAAAAAAAAAGTAATTAAAGACACTAATTAAATAAAATTATACTTATTGTGGTGTCGCTCCAAAGCTTGCAGGCCACATGTCTACCGAAATTCGGTATAAGCGACGGGTCGGTAGAGCCCCCAGGAAAACTCTATGGTCCGACCTCCTGCTGAGCCTCACCCTCCTGACGTTTTGGCTACTCATACTGAGGATGATGCTCCTCAAACTGTTGTGTGGGGTCCACTACCTGAAGCATGCATGTTTGGGACGACGTCCCCCCCCCCCACACATACACACTCCTACTGTCGCGTCTCCTTATAGCAGAAGGGTGCGCAACCTGCCTATTAGGGTTGGGAATAGGCCAGGCCGACCTACAGGGGTCTACGCCCTGGCCTGTTTATGAAAAAGCCTATTTAAGTAAATAGGCCAGACTTAGGTTATCAAAAAAACATACGAAGCCTGATATGCCGATCTATTTATGCATATTATTAAAATTTATTTTTTATTTATATTAAAATATAATTTAAATTAAACATAAAAATCAAGAAAAAAAACTTAAATAAAGGACTTTTTAAATAGCCTTTGAGGCCTTGTAGTGAAATAGGCTTTTAAGCCCTTAGCAATAGACAGGCCTTACGATGAAATAGGCTTTAAGGCCAATTTGGCCTATTTAGAAGTAAACAAAATTGAATATTTAATAATTTTAATACGAAGTAGGCCTGTAAATAGACTTCAAGGTCAGACCAGACTTTTAAATAGGCCAGACCAGGCCAAAAAAATAGGTATATGAAAGGCCATAGGCCAGGCTCAGGCTTGCAAAAAAATTCGTAGGTCAGGCTCAGGCCTATCAAAGACTGGCCTGACCCGACCTATTCCCACCCTTATTGCCTATCTGCCCGTGAACTCCCGGTCACGGTCTCCCTGCCTGCTCTCAGCCTATCCGGTCTCTCAAACATATCTACTCAACATAAAACAATACAAAAAAATCAATGATTTTTCATAGAGATATTGTGTCATTTCTAACTAATCAACTTCAACTATTCACATTGCACTCAAACTATCACATTGTGTCATTTCGTTCTCTAAACTATTACGTTGCACTCAAATTCACTATAATCAACATTAACAATCCAATTTCTAACTAGTTTAATCATTAACATGCAAAGTATCAAACCATTTTTCATTGAGACATTTTATCAAACACCTAGAGTTCAACATTAACATTGTGATTTCATGGTGTCATTTCAATCCATAAACTACCACATTTGAGTCAAACTTACTCTAGTCAACATCTAAACAACAATTTCTAACTTATTTGATCATTAACAATCAAAAAATCTAACATGTAAATTCTACCCTAAAAATCAAAAAATTGTGAAATTTCATCAAAAAAAATCTAACATTTAAACAAAACAAAAAAAGCCAATGCCAAATGAAGGGAGAAAATCTAGCATAATCACTTACTTGATGTTCAGGTAAAATTTGACGATGATTTGCTCAAAGTTGATGAAAATCGCGCTTTTGAGGGGAGAAAATCGCACTTGTTCTTTTAGAAATGAAATGGCGATTGTTGTTCTGTTTTTATAACAGAACGCAACGTGAGTTAACTCACGTTGGTATGTACCGAACGTGACTCAACTCATGTTGGTGCAACGTGACTTAACTCACGTTGGTGCTACTGAACGTGAATTAACTCACGTTGGGGTTATTTTAGGCACTTTGAGGTGAGAAAGAGCAAATGTCTTTGGGAAAAAAAACAGTTTTCTTGTCTTAGTTAGTCTTTTGGGCCTTTGTTGTTATGGGTCCTTTGAGTTGTCGGCCCTTCTTACTTTACTTTTAGTTGCGTTCGTTTTCAAGTTTTATTGAGAGCAATTTTTCTCAATTTTGCTTATGTATTATTCATCATTTCTCTATGACTTGAGTTGAAGATTCTCCATAATGAAATTCAAAACTCTCTTCCTATGGAAATTTAGAGTGTTAATATGATATCATATTTTCATTTTTTGTTGAAAAACTGTCTCCTCTCTCCATATTTTATTTTGTATAATCTCTCCTTATTGGCTAAGTCTATGATGCACAAGGAAGATAAGTCTTGCATCATGTACAAGGTTGTTTCCACCATTTGTAGACTCGTGCATGGTGCAAAAGTAGTTTACTTATGCATGTTAGACAAATCCTTATTTTTTTATATGATTGGCATCGTGTAGAAAAATATGTCTCGTGCAGACTAGTGAGTTGATCCTTCTAACAAAGGGTATCTTGTTTTAGGCAAATCAAGCAACAAATATACGATCTTTGTTCAAGAGATTATTTTGTAGAGGATTTAAGGACATGCTACTATCTTTAAATTAGGATTAGTTAAAAACTAAGAATTCCATTCCACTCCTTTGAAGAGATTATACAAAAAAAAACAAAAACAGAAATTCATCATTGGGTGATGTTTCCACACAGAATCCACAATCAACTCATGCAATTACAAATAACACATTTCAATGCTAAACTTTTTGTCAGCTGCTGGAAAAAGGTTAACACACGTTCTGCTGTCTACTTAATCTCTACAATCCGTTAAACTCAGTTATATAAAATGCAATTCCACTACTTTATTCATTCATCCTTCTTTGACATCGTCGAACTATCTGACACGGTATTACCTTGATTTTCGACATATGGCCTAATGAATGTTCTGCGCCACCAGACCTCAAAAGCTCTTTGAAGATTAGGACAGCTATCTCCAGTTTTCAAGAAACTTCCAACCCAAGAAAGCAAAATACTTTGTTGATCCTCCAAAGGCAAGGTGAGAATCGTCCTTCCAATTCCTTCCTCTACAAGTTTCCTATCAAACGACCTGCATCCGTGTTGTAACCAATTGTAGTCACTCATTAGAGGCTGCAGCCATGTTTGCAACAACAATTGCCGCGTATCTTTCAATGGCAACAACTCCCCTCTACCAATACCGACATATAGTTTTCCGGAAATGCAGCTGACGTGATAACGGGACACAATCGGCAGCTTTGCATGTAAGACAGCTAACTCCTGCTGGTTTGCCCATAATAGCGCAAACTCGTCAGCGGCTTGTTTGTCAACTAAAATATCAAGCAACCACAAAAGGTTATCAGCTTCAAGAGCTATATGCTTTGCTACAGAATCTCTTTCATCGCTTGGTTTATCTGCAAAGGTTGGTTCTGCAGCCTGCTTGAAGAGAGACAGTAATGAATCTAAGCAGCTTCTGCATGATCTATATATCATGTCATTACAGCTGTCGGTGGAACGCGCGTAACTTGGAAGACTATTGTTCTCTCTGAGGAGCTTTAGAACTATCGATTTCATCTCCCGGCGACCTTTTTCCTCGTTGCTCTTGAGAACAAGTTCGATAATGTGGGAAAGTGTGTCTTTTGGGACATTGGAAACGTCAGAAGAAATTCGTTTCAACACAGGGTTGACCCCAATTCCTTCCCCTTGGAGTTGTAGTACAGTTGAGACCACTTTTTCTTCTTCTTCATCTCCAACCCATGGGACAGCCTCCAAATACTCCAAGCATGATTGGACACATGAGCTGAAGCCAAGGAATTCTGCAACCTGAGGGAATATTATATGTTAGGTTTTCAAAAGAATTTTCAATGTTTCTTCGCCAAATGGAAATATTCAAGTCATTCTAATAAACACAAAAGCAAAAATTGCTTATCATAAAAGTCGCCTTAAATCTTTCACAAATCCCTGAATAAAGCAGCACATATATGCTATATACCACATAACGATCAAAGTGTAATATATAGCTAAACAGAATGTACATGCTATTTTTTCAAAAAAACCAAGTTAAAAATCTATTGATGCATCTACTCGTATAAATTCCATTATGTAGTGACAGATTTTTTTTTTTGAATGGCAAATAGATATATATATGAATATTAAATGTAGTGACAAATTAAACTGAGATGGATGCTGTAACATAAACATAATTACATCAAAGATGTAAATGAAGAAATGGGAAAAAGTGTCCTGCAGATTCAGCAGGGTCTCCTTAACTTGGATGATATCTTTGTTCATACTGAAGTTAATGCTTGCTCATCTTTCAAAACTAGATTTCCACTAAGACCTGTGTTTATGTGCCTGATAGTATTCATTATCTCAAAACTTGTCAGATTTCACTTTTCTTTGGAAAGTGTTTCTTTGGTTTTGCTAAGAAGAATGACATTGACAGCGAACACCAATAAATTATGTGAGGTTCTTCCTAGTCTAATGGTACCTCCATTTTTAGGGACACACATACCTTTTCGACAAATGGGCTCAAAACCTATGTTGAATTTCATGAATAGGAAATAAAATAAGACATAGGAGGAAAGATCCAAATAGTAGGACACTGGATTATATATATTGGAGGACATCAAAAGGGTTTATTTCCAATACATCAGAACAAAATGGTCAAAATAATGAGACTGATTAGGAATGAAGGCACTATACTATGTACAACACAAAAATATAAATTGTAGGTTCAGTCATCAGCGCCACCTTTTATAGTTAAAACTTGTAGAGATAGGTTCCAAGTTATTTGATAAATAAAAATACTATGACCTTTTAGGAATAAGAATACAATTTATAGATTATGTTAAGAAGGAAAAAACACATGAAGCGTCATGATTATATCGCGATAGTCACAACAGTTTCAATTCATGGAACACTCTACTCTTCAATGCAAGTGTTGTATCTCTGTGTCATCATTAGTGACATACAAGTGATACAAGCTAGTTATGTATATATTTTTTTAAGAGTAGTCAATTGCGGATTGCGGTGCGTAGCGGCCGACCCCAAAAATGCTATAGCGGGATAGCGCATAGCGCTATGACCGCTATTTGATAACTTTTTTGACAAATTACGTAAATAATACTATAAATTATAAACAAACATATATCTAATATAAAATTAAATATAACATTCAAATCTCATGAAACATTCATAAATCATACAAAACACCCAAATCTTATGAAAGTTTTTACTCATGAATCATTCATAAATCATACAAAACACCCAAATCTTATGAAAGCTTTAAAGTCTCCAACATAGTATCAAAAGTCTTAATCAAAATTCAACATAGTAGTCAATCTCGGATAGCGGTGCGTAGAGGCCAACCTCAAAAGTTGGTTAGCGGGTTAGCGTATAGTGGTATGACAAATAGTGGTCACCGATATTTGATCATTTTTTTAACAAATTACATGAATAATGTTACAAAGTATAAACAAACTTACATATTTCTTAAAAAAAACTTATATTTAATATAAAATTAATTATAACACTCAAATCTCATGAGACATTCATAAATCAAAATGCCAAAAATCAAAAGATAGAGGAACAAATAAAAAATTCATAAAACAAGAGAAACCATAAAACAGAGGAAGAAAAAAAAGAACAGAACAGAGAAACCATACAACAGAGTCAATTTGGTTTTAAAAATCCCCAAAATGCCCTAAAATAAATTTAGAAATTTGGAAACCATACAAAATGTTTTAAAAATAGTGTCAATTTGAAAATTTTCAACTGAAATCAAAATAGCGGCTGAAGTGGCCGTTATCCGCTCCGCTATGCCACTATAGAAGCTGAAGCGGCCGCTATCTCGTTCCACACCGCTACGACAATTAGCGTAGCGGTTCGTCGCCGCTACGCTACGCGCGGCCGCTATAGCGCCGCTATCGGCAGCTATTGACTACACTCATTAACCATAGCTTAAAAAAATATCTAATTCCAATTGAGTAACCAACAAGAGGTTTGTTTTATCATCATCTATATAAGTAATCTATATAAGTAATATTTACATCACAGGTTTACTTTGTATGCAACTCTTTATAGAATAGAGAACATATCATGTAACAAAAAAAATCAAGGCCTCCCAAAAAATATGCATCCATAAATTGCTTTAAAACTAATTATTCTTGAAACAAACAACTATAACACACCAGTTTTCATTTCACTGCAGAAGCTTCCCTTTCATAATCGCAATGTTTCTAATGTTTCTATACTCGATTACAGTAAAAGTGTCACAAATAATACAAAATCGTTCATATTTCCTAAACTCAAACTTCTTATATGATCCATAACAAATGAATATGCAGTTGGTGTGTAAATGCAATGAAAACCAAATCATTAGAAGCAGTGGTAAATAGCAATTTACAAGCCGAAGGACATGTATAATCAAACCATATATCAAGCTGACGGTACCGGAAAGATTTATCATAAGGGAGCATGAAATAACTCAACAGAAAGGAGTATTAAAATTAATGGCAGTTGTATAGAAAATACCTTAAGAATTCGAAGAATGCGAGAAACATTCTGTTTCATAAGCCGCTGTTTCATTTCCTTGCAGTACATCAAACCAACAGTTTCAACATATATTTCAACATCCTCACAATCACCGATTTGAAGACAAGACAGATCTGATTGCTCCGAAATCTTTTTAGAAAAGAAACTACTCTTCTCTGTCAGAACATCCCTATGCACACTCAACTTAACAGAAAACCCTTGCTTCCCTAATAAAACCACCTTCATATCACAAGTTCCAGGTTCACCAAACTCAATGGCCACCTTTCTCGGCATGGTTTCAATTTTCGGTCTAGAAGATACTCTCTCAGCAGCTAAAGATGTTCCGGCTAAAGACCTTTCTACACCAATACTACATTGTTGATCATCAGAAATCACCAATCTAGATGGTGCAGGTGCAGAACCTCTTCTCTCAGTCACCTGCACTGCAACCGGCTTTTTCTGAACACTAGTTTTCGGTTGCGGTTGTGGTGGTGATGAAGAAGGTTTGGTTTTATTCAAAGGATTCTGAGGCTTATGGCTTTTCTGAAACACAACAGGTGAAGGACAACACCAAAACCCTTCAGGGGTAACAGCTATTGGAACATTCCTAATCTTGGCTTGTCCTTGATCCACCCTATTAAGCCTAACATCACCCATGTTTATAAAAATCAATGATTTTTACCAACACAACTAATTTAAGATTGCATCAGTGAGAAAATGATGCTGTTGAAAAACCAGACATAACCAAACAAGTTACAAGTTTCTATGTAACAAACATTAATTGTACTAACTAACTAACTATATAGTCAAGTCAAAGGATAAGAGAATATTTAGCCAAATTTTTTTCCACTATTTCCGGAAGTTGAATTCTTCTTTTGAATTAACTGCTTTTCCTTCATGAAAATCAACACTTGTAATCAATCTCTGAAGCTGAATCTGCTTTTTCCTTCATGAAAACATAAACAATATTAATTTTTATATTATTTCCTCAAAAGGGTCAACAAAGGAATCAAATCTACATCAAAATAACAGAAAAAAAAATATGCAGAAAATTAAACACAACCAACCTCACTTTAAAGTAAAGAATTTTCAAAAGCATAGAGTTAAAACAAAACAACCCTTTAGTTAACTACAGATCAGAAGCATAGAAAAACTAAATACAGAAGATAACAGAACAAAAACACAGAGAAAAATGATTCTTTTCTGAAACTAGCTACTATAACACAAAAAGATTAAAACTTTACCTAAAAATGGTCTGTTCTGAAACCCTTTCAGTGTTGAAAACAATGAGTGAATTATTTTGTTAAATTTGTAAAGTAGAGAAAAGAAAAACAGCACAAGAACCGAAAAAGCAAAAAGAGAATGGATGATGATAGCTCATGAACTGTGTTTTCTACTTTAACAGTTCCATTCCATGCTTTTGATGATTATTTTCACTTTGTGGGTCTCTCAGAAAATTTTTGTTGTATTGAATTGGACCACAGAATTATTTAACACTAGTACATTATTTGTTGTATTCTAGTATTTTCATTTTTGAAATGTTATTGTTTTGTTTTGTTGGGAACAAAAACAAAAGTTTTTTTTTTTTTGTTTGTGTTTTTTTTTTGTAAGATGTTACACAACTCAGCACACATAATAATAGTAGTGACAGTAAGCATGCCTTCAAATTTATTCCATTTTTTGAATATTTTATTTATAGTTCCATAAATGTTTATAAGATTCTTTGTGTCTTAGTTGCTTTAGGAGACCGTCGTTGGATTTTCTAGGCTGGGAGTTATGATCATGTAGAGTAAAGATGAAGAATGTTACTCCTCCGTTTCAAAATACATGTCCAAATCAATCACTTCACATATGTCAATGCACAATTTTGACCGTTAATATCTTTAATTATATAAATGAAAAAATTATAAAAATTTAATATTTTGAAAATATTTGTCGAGACAAATCAAACAACATCTTACATGTTAATATTTGTATTTATAGATTAGTTAAAAAAAGTATGGTCAAAGTAAGTCAAGTGAATAGTGCACACTGCAAAAATTGGACATGTATTTTGAAACGGAGGGAGTACATTGTGCAATGACTAGTACACCCACTTGTTAAGATGGTTCATGTTCTTGTTTGTTCATGCCAAATTTTGAGGTAGATCAGTGAGGTTTTTATCTTGATATTAATTATAGAAATGTGTCATAATCATTATTAAAGTATTTTAGATGCATGACTTTAGGTAATAACATCATATGAATCTCTTTTAGTGTTAATTTATTTTTGGAAAATTTTTGTGTCCATGTGACATGGAAATGATAGATGGTCTAAAGTCCAATCAAAAACTTTTATGTACTCGTCGGAGAACATAAGCGTCGGTCAAAGCAAGTGTGAAGTAGTTTCAATGGTGGTTGTCCTTTATCAACGCAGGGATGTACCTGCAAAGACACTTTATGTTCAAGTTAGTGAGGCCTCAAGGTGTTTTGAAGAGATTTCTCAAAATGAGAATGTGTACCTGATTTAGTGCCCTATTGTTTCTCTTTGCATTAATCTATTGATCTTTTAAGCAATCAATTAAAAAAATATAAATTATTATTCTTGTTTAAATTGACTATAAGATTTTTTTTATTATAAAGATAGAGTTTACAAAATATTTTAACAAAATTTAGATAGATAGTGGCTAAGCAAATTTTTCTGAGGATATATGTAACATGAAGGGAACATTTGTTGATAATAACATACTACCTTCAAAAAAGTTGAGGGGGAAAATTCATGCAAAGAGAAATGAATTGGGGACCATGGAAGTGATGAAGTGGAATGGATGAAGAAATTTTATGTAAATTGAAAGTGAAAAATGTAAGGTGATGTCTTACTCACTTTGCTGCGGCTAATGAATAGTGAATAAAAGTATATATAATGACAATTACCTAGGTTTTTCTTTACTAATTTTTATTTTATTATTTATCTTTTCCATCCTAAGGAGATTTGTTTTGGTAAAAACTCACTTTGGGAATTGAAAATTTAAAGATGAGACAAAAAGTTGAATGGATGAAAATATGATTTTATTTTATTTTTCTGGAGTATTAATTAATTAATTAATAATTTACACTAACATCTAATATGAATTAACTATTTATCCACGTCATACCATAAAAGTGTAGTGTAGTGGGGTGATTTGATAGAATACACAATTGCCATTGGATGACCGTATAAAATTGTTTACACCGTAAATGTGCATCCTATTTCATTTTTGTTTTAAGTGAGTTGGACTCCGTGGACTCACCAGGATCAAGACAGACTTCAAGACTCAAAGTGCACTTACATGGTACTTACACGTGAGGTTGGAGTTGGCGCTAAAAAATTGTTGATTTTGTAGACTCGTGAGGCGGCTAATAAAAATTAGAGGCTTTATTTGCGTCTCATCCTTGTCTTGTTGAACCTTGTTTTAACTCTTAGGTGATTTAGGCAGGTAGAGAGAAGACTTGTAGTTCCTATAGTAAAGAGTATATCAAATAAAGGATAGTAATATCACTATAGAGGGATAAATGAGTTGGATTGAAATATGGTTTATGGCATTATTTGATCCATGTAGTCAACATTATTTAGTGGGATAAGACTTGGTTGTTATAGTAAAGAGACCTGAAAAATTATTCTAAGAAAATGCTAACAAATGCCCTAATGACACCTATTAAAGAAGTAAATATAATAAGGGTCATGTTAACTTGTGCCCTAAGGCCACAAGTTAAGAAACTAAAAATGGAATTAAAAACTAACTTTTGTATTGAAAAGACAAAATTTCAAACTTTTAATATATTGAATGCACAATTTCCAATGAAAAGTTTCTATATTTAGTTTCTAAACTTGTGACCAAAGGGCATAAGTTAACATTTCCCATATAATAATTATGTCTTGAAACTTGTGTAATCAATTTTTTTTGTCAAGTAGCCTAGTGGCTAGATTCACACACATTATGTGTGGAGAAGTGGGGAATCCAGGGTTCGAACCTCGGCCCCTGCACAAATTATCCCTGGTAGCTACCAACTGAGCTACACTTACAGGACTGTGTAATCAATATTTTAAAAGTTACAAAAATATGTTATTTTCAATACTCCCTCTGTCCCATAATAAGTGAACATTTTGTAAAAAAAATATTGTCCCCAAAAAAACTGACTTATTTCACTTTTTAATGTAATATTAAATACTGTCCCAATTCAGCATATTTTGTTTTGCATTTATGATAATAAAGAATGCACTAATACTTGACAAGAACACTTAAAACTATTTTTCTCTCTTATTCACTTATACATTTTTCTTAACATATGTGAAATGAACAAATAGATCACTTAATTTAGGACGGAGGGAGTACAAAACTTCCACTTGTTAGTAAGACCCTTACATTAATCACCAAACATGACTCATTATTGTTTAGTGAAAGTACAAATTATTTTTCTGAAGTGTTTAATGAGAGATAACTAGTGAAACAAAAAACATGATAATTGTCAAACCTTTAAGTTTTAAACTAGTAAATAGCTAGATTAATTAGCTAAAAAAAATTGCCAAAAATGAATTGGTAAACGCAGTCTTTAATTTTGGCCCTTTTAGTAGGCAGAGGTTTCAATCTTTGATTCCTTTCTATGGAGAAAATTAGGCTCAAAGAGAAGATTCCACCTTGTGTGATCCGTAGGTTCGCAAAGCGGAGTGAAAAATTTGTACCAATAACATAGTAAGCTAAAAAAGAATTTAGCTGCAAAAGAAAGTTGATGATTTTATTAATAGAAAATTAAACAAAAACGAGTACAAAAATGTCACATGACAAAGTAAAACATTTCAACTATGTTAACATCTCTTTACCGCCACATATCATTTGTAGCACTCTAGAAATATCAAATGAAAAAAAAAAAAAAAAGATAAAAAAAAAAAAAGTACTTGGGGAATGGGGGCTAGGGACTACACCAAAACCTAAGCCAAGATAACCAAAGGAACTCATCATCCGACTATGTCGGGAAAACCCTGTCTAAGGGGTAAAACTTAATAAGTGAGAAGGAGTGCAGAACAAAGAACAACAAAACAACATGGAAAAGAAAGCCCTTGGAAAAAGATCAACATCAATAAAGTATGAATTTAGTAAATCATTATATACTATAATTTGAAAATCTAAAATTCAAAGCATTACATTTTGCTGAAGTCTAATATAAGCAATTATGTCAGCATACTAGTTGCCCCCTTTAAAAATACAGAAATGTTAAATTGCATGTTTTTTTGTTAACTTCGTACAATTCAACCATTTATTCCTTAAGTGCGAAGAAACAATATTATAACTTTTGAAAGTCATACTAACTAACAAAGAGCGAGCCTCTAACCAAAGTCTACTTCAACTCTTATTATAAGCCATCTCAATAGAATTCATGAGCCTATGGATGGGACTCTACCAAAACACCTCCTGATACAAGGAGCATTAAATGCGTGAACCTGAACAAAGAAATATTTTAAAGTCATTACAAATTTACACACATAAGTGGAGGTGTCAGGTTCGAACTCCGATCATAAGAGTGTTACTTTGTATGATTCACAACAAAGGAATGTTAGAACACACCAACACTGTGTGTGTTTGGAATGGTTGAAATAGGGGAGAGAAGTTGAAGAGAGAGAGGTTGAAGATAAATGTTGAACTTTGTTTGGTTTGAATTGAAATAGAGAGAGCGAGCATGGGACCCATAAATTTTATTCTTCTTCTTAAGGATGCGAATAAAGGAGCTAAGAAGTCCCGTGAGCATAGCTCAATTGGTAGGACAATGCATTATTATATGCAGGGGCCGAGGTTCGAACCCCGGACATCCAGTTATTCACCTTATAAGGTGAATTCTAGCCACTAGTCTACCTGACCAAAAAAAAAAAGAGCTAAGAAAGATTGTATTTTTTTTATTTGTGTATAGACGAAATAGTCATTACAAATTTACACACATAAGTGGAGATGTCAGGTTCGAACCACAATCTCCTAAAAAAAAGTTTTGAACCCCAATCATATACTCCCTCCGTCCCGGAATAACTGACCCATTTTCTTAAAAAAAGTGTCCCAAAATAACTGATTCATTTCAATTTTCAAAACAACTTTCATCATTCCCAATACAATATAACACTAAATAATACTCCCTCCGGTCCTATTTATAAGAAAATTTTCAAAAAAATTTTTGGTCCTATTTATAAGAAAAAGTCACAACTTTTAAGGTACATTTATTGTTTAAAAGACTTTTCTAGCCCTCATTTAATGTTGGTCTTTTCAACATTAGTGGGTATATTTAATACTTCACAAATTTTTATGAGGGCATATTTGTAAAAACATTAAAAAATTTGCAACAACTAATGATTATCTTGGTTTTGATGATTTTTGGTTTCTTTTCTTATATAAAGGACCGGAGGGAGTACTATTTTTATCATTCCCAATACAATATATTCCACTTTCCCCTTTATTTATACATTTTTCTTAATATGTGTGAAAAACAAAATTGTGTCAATTAAATTGGGACGGATGTAGTATTTTTTTTTTTTTCTTTTTCCACCTTTTTTTTTAACAGCAAATATTATTAATAACCGAATCTCTGCACAAGAAGGACAAAGACCAGCAACACAGAAACTACATATCAAAAGGCGCCGTATATAAGTGGAACACCTAAAAGAAAATACAAGCACCATACATCATAAACCCATGTAAAGCCACAACTCCACCAAAGGCTATAATCAACACCAATAAAAACAAACCTCCAAATCTTTTTCCACCTTTGCCCTTGATTATGTGCAACATGCAACGAATAAATTTTCTCATTTTACAGTTGTTGCCTACTTACCTTGCTTGTACTGGTTTTGTTATTGTAAAAATAAGGAGCATTAAACGCATTAAGAATACTTTTGTCTTTCTAAAACATAATAGCATCTCTTTTTCTTATACCAAACAATGCATCAAATATATTATATTTTTCGTCTTTTTCTCTCTTCTCTTACTCTCTCGCCTCTTCATCTCTTCATAACTTTTTCTTACAACCAAACATAGTGTAAATTAGCAGCAAACCTCCAACTAATATTGATAACATCAAATCTTAGTATGTTACTGATTTTTCTGTATAGATAGAGGATTTGATGAAGATTAGATTCAGCAGCTTGAACATTCATGTTAATGTCCTAAAACATATCAGTATTCCGATCTTTAAGATTAGAAGATGGCCTCCAAAATAATGTTAATAAAGAGGCGAGGAGTAAGAGAAGAGAGAAAAAGATGAAAAATATAATATATTTGATGCATTGTTTGGTATAAGAAAAAGAGATGCTATTTTGAACATTCATGTTAATGTCCTAAAACATAGCAGTATTCCGATCTTTAAGATTAGAAGAGGGCCTCCAAAATATTTAAGACGATCTTGCCGATTTAGTTTGGGTCTTCATACTTACACGTATATATTGTTCAACCCTCGTTTACTCACACTCATTTAACTCGGGTAAGATACTATCGTATAATAATTTAGTATGTCTTAGAAAACCGGCAACAGAATTGTCCTTGATAAGTGAAACTTCGGTAGGGTATGACCACATTCTATGTTCCTTTGAGATTTGTATGAAGCAAATACTGCATTTGGCATGTGACTCCAAAACCATTGCCAAAAGTTCCAATTTTGAAAATTCCTCATTAGCAAGACTTTCGGCAACTATCACCAACCAAAAAGTAAAAATGCAACAAACTAAGGACCAGTTTGGATAAGTAAATTGATTAAACACATTCAATATACTATATCACCATAAAATATTATGTTCTTTTAAGAGCCATAAATATTAAATTGAGTTGTGAATACGTCAAATAATAATTTTTATTGGTATATCCAAATACTTATACATGTTTGGCACAACTCTCCCTTAAGAGTTTTAAGGTTGATGCATCTTCAAGCTGGATTCAAACTTAGACATCCTATAAACTGGAAGATATCAAAACCATCATATCCGATCGCTGTTGGGTCAATAAAAAATTTAATTTTTCAATTTTCAATAGTAATCTACACAAAATTGACAAGCAACCTAACTTTGTAAGTTATTTTGCCAAAAACTTTAGGGAGGCAAGATAAGTGGAAGCATTTGATACATTTACGTTCCTGCAACAGATAAACAGATGAGAAGAGAACAAGAATAACAATTTACCCAACCCAAACATCCTTAAATTCAGAAGGGCATTCCCTAATTATTGCATAGATACATGCATTTAGGTGGAGAATAATTAGAGAATAAAACCATAGAAAAGGGAATAAAAGTGGGCTAAGGTTTCCTAAATTATTTTATATCAAAGCGACTTTTATTTTAATCTATAACAAACTGACTGTGAATCTGATCAAGTATGTCGAAGACAGTTGACAAATTATACTTCGATTCACAAAGGTTATCATGCCTCAACGAGATGTTAAATGTGTCTCATCTTTTAGGAGATAATCTAAAATACAACCATTCAATGTTACACATACATAATTTCCTTATTGGACACTTTAAATGTTACACACACAAGCAACTTATTCCGCAATATACTGGACAGTCTAAAAACACTTACAACAACAGAAAAATGTTGAGGTTCTAGTAAAGGCTTCCTCAGCATTTCAAAGATCCACAAAGACAAGGATATCCTTCTACGAGCACAGGCTCATAGTCATAATTATATGTCAATTCTTCATGCAAAGCAATCTGTTAACAAGAAACAAAGTCAAATCTAATCCGTACTGATGTCAACTGTTCACAATCAAGCAGTAACTTGTAACAATAATGGAATTTTTTATTTCTCTAAAATAAGTGATGTGTGCATATAGAGAAGACAATACTCACATCTCGACTTGCGTAAAGACCGATATGTGTATGCTTACAATCCGTGCCCTCTACAATAACTCTGTAATCACAAGATTGGGTGAACAGCTGCAACAACAATAAGAGCAAACCACCAATCATTTAGTTGTAAATAGCGTTTATTTTGTAATTATGTATGATAATTGTATTTAACACATTAATCAGGTCCGTTAAGTTTAAAGTAGTCTATATAAATTTAATTATTAATGTTTGTACTCTTTTATCAGCTTTGAAACAAATTAGAAATATTTTCTACACATTTAATAACTTTTTGGAAATAAAATCTTATGCTTAATCATATTCAGAATATATCAAAACCATCTTATGTTCAAGGAAATAATATCAAAGTCCTAACGATGTTGCCAATTAAAAATGAACAAATTGCACCATGTTAATTTTTTGTCTTATCAAATCTATGCTCACCTGTTATTGATGAACCTAGACACATTGCCATATGTAGTAGAATCAATGACATATCGGGGATGTCCTTCGACCAATCTACTCATATGGTTAGCACGAGCATCAATGTCTAAGAAATAACTGCAATTTTCTTTGCTATATTTGGTATTAAAACAGGCCAAGTCAGTAAAAAGGAAGAAACATCAAGCATACAAAAGAAGAGATTACGTCTTGGAAGAAATGTAAACCTTCTGCGTCTGTTGTGTGCCTCCTGCTGCTCTAAAACTTCACCAATGTACTCACACACAAACGTGCCACGCAAAATAGCTTCGCCAGCCCTTACTCCGAATCCCTGTGAATCAGATAACAAACGTCAACATAAAAAGCTTTTTGAGAGTCATTGTGAATTTATTAAAAGAAGAATAGTTGCCACCTTTCTCTCTGTCATAAAGACCTCCAATTTAACACGAACTCCGTTCTGCAATATTCTGTTTGGACAGGTTTTATTGCATCCGCACTTATCGTTACACTCGAAGACAAAACTACCTTCCTGAAGTTTTGTAGAGAAATTTCCAGCATTGGAAAAAATTAGTTATAGATTAATAATAATACAGAAATAGAAAAGAGAAATGTAAGATGTAAATTCTACTAGGTAATTCTAAAAAAGTAAATAAAATACCTACAAAATGAATATGTTAGGATTTTAGCATATTCTTGATATGGTGTTAACAAACAATGCTTAACATATTCAGAACAGCATGGGTTAGGGATATATTGTAGTTTACAATTAATGGAAATAGTTTACCTCCAATATGATTCGACCATTTACATCGTATGCGAACCTTCCGGCCATTGGTTTCCCAAATATGTCCTTTTCTTCATCAAAAAGGTATACGTGATCACACGTTTCAGGACAGCAAGTAGAATATAAGCAATTACAAGACAGTTGCAGATCCTGCTAACAAAATAGCAGGTTAAATATTGTCGGGAAAAAAACCACAAGGATGAAGTGATTTTTCTTTGAAAACATTCTCTAGCTCCAATTTTTCTTTTTAAATGCCAAAATCTGTATTCTTGTGAGTTCTCAATGATAGAATTTCGTCCGATTTAGCTCCTTAACAAAACACAACTACATAGAAGCTATTTTTGAAAAATAAAAGAAACAAAAAACATTTATTTTCGTATACTAGAAATGAACTGCCGTATCATTACAGTTTGATCATAGAAAAATTAAATCAAAGATATAAATACCTCAGAATCAAGACTACGCAATTGATGAAGAATCGGCTTTGTCACATAGGTAAACATCTCCCAAGGCTTAGGAAGATATACATATCTCTCTTGCTCACAAAGATAATTTAGTACCTGTAGATCTACTACACATATCACAGGAGTTGATTCTGCCGCAAAGCTTAGGTCATTGCATAACACTATAACCTTTCGCGACGACCCTAATTTTTCCTTAACAGCATTCTCATTATCAATACAAGAGTCTTCATTATGATCATTACCAGAAAGCTTGAGCATTTCGCCTGAGATGTTCTTTGCAAAGAAAGGATCAACATCATTGATGACTGACACTGGATTGATCTCCAATGGACTTTCCGGATGTGCCAACACCAAGTCCATGCAAATCAGGTTCTGGGAACCACCGCAATTTTCTTCAGCTTTCCTCTTTAATGTACGACGGTTTGAATTTGAGGTCTGGCCCGTCTCGGCTTTGTGCCAATGTCTCTTACAAAAAGAAAATCCAGGACGGGAACGATACTTACAGCTATTACCAGAACCAGTTGTACCTCCACAAATGGGAGTGCTTACTTTAAGACGTCTTTCTCTTTTGTTTGAGAAATGAGCACAACAGTATATATTGCTACCAATTGTGGTTCTCACACACTGCCTTCCCTTGTCTTTGACATATGCTCGACATTGTCGATCCTTGGTACCAGGTTCTACAAATATTTGAATAGCCATTTCATCCACAGGCCTTGATACTGTTCCACTGCTATACGAGATCATTTCTGTAGATTCTTGCAAGCTAAGTGAATCCCTTTGGTTTTCTATATCAGACTCTTTCATTACAACTGAACTGTCGCTGAGTTCATCATCCATTTTCGATATATCATATTCGCGATTTACAACGCAAATATGTTCTTCATTATGAAGCATTGCCATGATGACTGCTCCAATCTAATTACTGTTATATCAAAAGTCATTCCATGAAAGAAGGAAAAAAAGTAAGCTAATGACATAAAGCATAACTAGCTTGCACAAGGCTTTTATTACTAAATAACACAACAATCAAATCGATTATTTTAACAGAGAAAGAACAAGTTCAGATCAACTATGAATCTTAAATTCATAGTTTTTTGACAAAACATAGTCACAATGTTGTTAACTGCACGGAAAATAACGACCATTTTTTTAATTTCACTACCCCACAACGCTATAGAACCGTTATTTGACAATATTTTGTACTGAATCACATATCGTAAAAAATAGATATCTTCATGCAAAAAAAGATAATATGCATCAACAGCAAACAAAATCATCAAAACAATCTATAGGCATGACTGAATCTTTGTTATCAAAGGGCGTGACTGCACATTAAAAGTTATCCAACTACAGAAACAAATATAGTTTCAGTTAGTTTAAAGTATTCAATATCCAAATTGTAGCAAAGATCTAATAACTGAGATCTCATTTATCTTTATAATATTTTTTTGAGATCTTGTTATTTAACACTGGGCTGGGCAAGTACATCTCACTCCAAAATCCAAATCTAGAGCTTGTTTGTTTTTGCTTTTTTTAAGAAAAAAAGACTTTTTTTTCAAAAACAATCACTTTTAAGAGTATTGCATCTGTTTGTTACAGCTTTTTAAAAAAATTAGAATCTAAAAAAAATCTAAAAACAACTTCAAATAAAAAGCTGTTAAATGTAGCTTCTCAAAAAAAGTGATTTTTATTACGATAAACAAACACAAAATAGATTATTACTTTCATGAAATCTCTAAATTATTGAATGTCAAAATCAATTTTATTTTAATTCGTAACAAACGGGCTCATAATCATCTTTAATTTTTCTCATATATCAGATCTAACCATCTTTGATTATTAGATTTGGTGGATAAGAAAAAATAATCATCATTTTACACCCAAAAAAAAAAAAAACTAATCATCCTTATTTGTTATATATATATATATATATATATATATATATATATATATATATATAAAATCAAATCATCCTTAGGAATTAAATGATTGTAAAAAGCACCATGAATAAGATTCAACCTTGAATCCTTTGCGCATTCAAAACAGCACAAAACCAATACGGATTGAACTCCAGCAGTAGAACAATGATAATCCCTAATCAAGGCACCGATCTGTAAAATTGAACAAAGATCCGATCAAGATTCAGGGATAATTATAAAAAAACAAAATAAAAACTATGTAATTAGAAAAATATAAAATTGACCATCAATCATATCATCGATTTTTTATGCAATCAATTAGAAAAATATAAATTATTATTCTTGTTTAATTTGATTATAAGATTTTTTTATTATAAGGATAAAGTATACAAAATATTGTAAAAAATTTCAGAGAATATATGTAACATGAAGGGAACAGATGTAAATAATAATATTCTACCTTCAAAGAAATTGAGGGGGGAAAATTCATGCAGAGAGAAATGAAATGGGGACCATGGGAGTGATGAAGTGGAGTGGATGGGAAAATTCATGCAGAGAGAAATTCATTGCAGATGTAAATAATAACACATGACGACGACGACGTTGATGATGAGTAGGACGAGGAGAGGGATGATGATAGCGAGTAATTTATATTCTTACTGCAGTAGCATCAGTAAAGGTAATATCCCAATCCTCATGTGCAGTCACTACTTTATGACATTGAACCTGTGGAAAATGAAAATGTATTTGGGTAAGATAATGTATCAAGAAAAAAATACTTAATGTGTCTTCAATATATATTGAAGAAATTATAGATATATGCACCGTCAGTTTAAAGTTGATAACTCACCAATTTATCATACATGTCAGTATGTCACTGATTCAATACCCTAAAATTGTGTTTTGCAATTCCCACTGCCATATGTAGAGCTGCATCTCCTGAAGTGGAGTGGATGGGAAATTTTATGAAAAATGAAAATGAAAAATGTAAAGTGATGTCTCACACACTCTCTGCTGCGGCTAATGAATAGTGAATGAGAGTATATATAATGACAATTACCTAGGGTTTTTTTTTTTTACTAATTTTTATTTTATTATTTATCTTTCCCACCTAAGGATTTTGTTTTGGTAAAAATTCACCAGGGAATTGAAAATTAAAGGATGAGACAAAAATTTGAATCGATGGAAATATGATTTTATTTTCCTATGAGTATTAATTAATTAATAATTTACACTAACATCCAATATGAATTAACTATTTCTCCATGTCATACCATGAAAGTGTAGTGCAGTGAGGTGATTTGAAAGAATACACAATTGCGCGTCCTATTTCATTTTTATTTTTATTTTGAAAAAGAAAAAAGTTTAGTGAGTTGGACTCACCGTTCAAGACAGACCTCACATTGGCAGCGGGAGTTGAACCCACGACCATATGGATGAGTCAATTTCTTACCAACCGAGTCATCCTTCGTTGGCTTTTATGTGCAAAAGCCAACTGAAAAGTGTGGTGGGTCAGAAGAAAACGTTACTACTACTACTACTCCTGAGTCCTGAGTTGTCTTGGTAGCATCGTTTTCATGTGCTAAAGGCAGAAGACCAGGATATCACCATTTACACACTCTATCTTTACCCTTATTTTAGGTGCCAAAGACAAAAAATTGGGTACAATAAAGACATTTTTTGAGTTAAGATGACAACATATAGCAGGTATTGCGCCGGTAATTAATGATAAACTGCCATTTTCTCATGTTATATCATTCGTTTCAATATACTTTTACAAAAAAGATATAGAATGGAAATAAAAGAAAAACTAAGGAAAGAGAGTACTACCTTCATTGGGGAGAGGGAGTATCTTTGATACTAAATGAAAATGAGCCACCATTACCAAAATTTGAAAGGTGAGCGCAACTATTAAATTGTAGAGTAGTGGGTGATTCGAGAAAATACACAATTGTTATTGAATTACAGTATAAAATCATTTTACACTGTCAATGCATATCCTATACTCATAATTTATTATTTTTGTTGAAAAGTGTGGGGTGTGTCAAATACTACTCCAGAGCTGTGTTGGTAGCATCAGTTTTCATGTGCCAAAGGCAGAAGGCCAGGTATCACCTTTTACACACTCTTTCTGTACCTTTATTCCAGGTGCCAACGACCAAAAAAGTTTGGGTACAACAAAGACAATTTTTTTGGTGAAATAAAGACAATTCTTGGTATTGGTATCGTAAGAAACATAGTAAAAGGTGAATTGTTCTCGTCTCAATATGGTTACTTGAAGAAAGAGGTGAATCGGTTTAGAATGAGTGATTCTAAGATCCGTAATGTCCTCCATCTGAGGATAAGAAAAAGAAGATGGATGGTACTCCCCATAAAGCTAGGGTTAGAAGCATCGGGTATGACATGGTTTGTATTAGGCCAGATTTAGCATATGCGGTTAGCATAGTGAGTCGGTTTATGGCAAATGCAGGTCAAGTGCATTGGCAAACTTGCAATTTACAAGAACATTGAAAGGTAAATGATACGGGGGTGCCTATAGCAGAAGGTCCGCACAACACTAATGGACATAATAACAACAAAAGGCCCAATCAGACTGATGAAAAGAGAGTGAGAAGGAAAGCCGAAATGGATGGATAATTTCAATAGTTGAAAACAGGTGTTGACAGCTCTTAGGCCTTATCTATTACAGCTCATTGTACTGTTGCCAGTCCTAGTTTATATATTTTCTTTTCCCTTGAAGCCAAACCCCAAACATTCACGTACCACATTGTCATCATCATCATCCGTATCATGGCTGGACCCATTTGTTCCTTTGCCGAGGATATGGTTAATTTGTTCAGCCCCGATGTTGAGATCGCCCTGAAGATAAGCTACCAATTCTTCACACTTCTTCTTCGCGGGTGCCAGTTCACCGGTTAATTTCTCGTTATCCATTTTGAGTCTCTTGTTCTCAATGGATAAGTCTGATCGGTCCACGGATCCAATCGAAGTGGATCCCGTATCTTCAGCACCAGAGTTCGAATGTGAGTTCCCGCCAACTCCAACAGATCTTACAGCTGCTGGGTACTAGGTCTTCCAACGCTTGAGATCACACATCTTGTATTTATGACAATCAAGCGTCGGAAGACCCGGTCCACAGCAGCTGTAAGATCTGTTGGAGTTGGCAGGAACTCACCTTCGAACTCTGGTGTTGAAGATACGGGATCCACTTCGACTGGATCCGTGGACCGATCAGACTTATCGATTGAGAACAAGAGACTCAAAATGGATAACGAGAAATTAACCGGTGAACTGGCACCCGCGAAGAAGAAGTGCGAAGAATTGCTACCTTATCTTTAGGGCGATCTCAACGTCTGAGCAAATTAATCATATCCTCCACAAAAGAACAAATGGGTCCAGCCCATAGTAGTCAATAGCGGCCAATAGCGCCGCTATAGCGGCCGCGCGGTGCGGTGCCGGAGCGCTACGCAACAGGCCATAGCGTTGCGGTGTGAGATAGCGCTGCTATAGCGGCGCAACGCTGCGTAGCGGTTTTGCGGGCGGGTTGCGGTTTAAAACCGCTATTAAATTTTAAGAGAAAATCACGAAATTGTCTTTGTTTTAAAAAAAACAAGGGTATTTTTGACATTTTCTTCAAAACCTAAAAAGTTCAACTTCTCTCTTCTTTTATTCTTATGCAAAACGGCGTTTAACTGCAAAACACAAAACGCAAAAGGCCTTTTGTTATCCTCTTAGTTTTTTGTTTAACAATCTCAAACTTTGTTGTCCTGTTACTTTTTTGTTCTAGTTTTCTTTGTTATTATTGATTCCAAATTTCATTCTGCTCTCTCTGTTTCTGTTTGTACAAACAATCCTCATATAAAACTCTTTTCTGCTCTCTATGTTTCCATATTTTTGTTGTTTTTGTGGACAACACAGCCATGGCAGCATCAGGTTCTGGTGTACAAAAAGTTATGAAATAGCGGTCATAGCGCTATGCGCTATCCCGCTATAGCATTTTTGGGGTCGGCCGCTACGCGCCGCTATCCGCTATTACCTACTATGGTCCAGCAATGATACGGATGATGATGATGACAATGTGGTACGTGAATGTGGAAAGGGATTGAGACTGTTTGGGGTTTGGCTGAAGGGAGAAGAAAATATCCCTATAAACTAAGACTGGCAACAGTACGAGCTGTCATAGATAAGGCATAAGAGCTGTCAACACCTGTCACGTGATCTCATATTGTAGGAATTCTCCAAGGCTATATAGCCATCAGTTAATGAATGAATAAGGCAACAAATTAAAACCAAAAAACCTTCCCTCTGAATGACAAATTCTCTTATCGGGAAATAGCCTTTAGTCTACTCTAACCCTAATTTCAACTGCTACTGCTATCATCAGTGCTTTAATTAAAATATGTTAAGTATGTGTAAACTCTGTGTGTCTATAATGAGATCACACATCTTGTATTTATAATGACTTTACAAATGCTTATTTAGTAAGCACTAGCCTAGAAAGTTGAATACTCTAGGAGTAATAACATTCAATCTAGGAAGTTGTACAATTAAAGGAATATATCTAAAGATTCTTAATTTTAACAAAGACCTAACAATTGGTACTTTCATTACTTTTTGTCATAGTAAATGGATTTTGAGATTCTTGAATAGATCAATGAAAGACGGTTTGAAATGCACAAGAACAACTTAGGAGGAAGACGTTTTGGCGAGGTATGTGGATGCGGACTATGCAAGCAATTTGGACAGTAGGAAATCTTTATCGGCATTTCTGTTTACATTATTAGGCAAGGCGGTTAGTTCGAAGACAAATCAACAATTTGTGGTGACATTATCTACAACTCAAGCGGAGTACATTGCCCTTGTTAAAGGGGTACAGAAAGCCATATAGTTGAAAAGGGATGATTGGTGAATTAGGAATTGCTCAAGAATGTGTGAAGATACATTTGATAGTCAAAGTGTCATCCACATGGAAAATCATCAAGTGTATCATTAGAGGACAAAGCACGTTGACATTCGTTTGCACTTTATTAGAGACATGATTGAGTCAAAAGAAATTGTGGCTGAAAAAGTTGCTTCAAAAGAGAATCTGGCTGATGTCAATACATGGAACACTAGTTTAGGTCAGTCGAGTCTCTAGAACTCACTAAGGCGAAAAGCGCTTACAAATGTACTTACATATTATCACTCCCCAGCAAGACCCTTATATGAGTTGAATCCTTACCGACTTCACCAACTTTCATTGTGTGCCAAACCAAGATAAAAGTTTTATGTGCTACGACATTTCCCTTCTATATATCTCATCTCAATCTCTCACTCATTCAAACACTTCTTCTCTCCTTAATTCAATCTTCCAAACACTTCTTTTCTCACAATTTCTCAATGGAGCAAACAAACGTACAAGGACAAAAAGAAAGACAAATGGCAAACAAAAAATGAGATATTTTAACAAGATTTCATGGAGATGGAAGATTAAAAAAAAATAGTTAATTGTCCAGTAAAACCTGAAGTGTAATGCATGTATAATACATACATAAATAACATAGGCAAAACATAATTCTAGAGAGAAGACAAACCTCTGCACAAAAGAAAATGCCAGCCCTGAAATTATGATTCCATGACCTGAAAAGCATTTCTTCCACCAATGAAATGGCACTTGCCATTACAGTTCCTTGAACAATTAGCAGACCTATTAGTCCACACAGTTTTAGCCAAAGCCATGACATCTAAAGTAGGTGGAACATGAGGCCAAGAGAAACTTGCACAACCAAGAAATGCATTCACAGCATGGATTGAAAAAATGAACATGACTCCACCGACCAAGGCTTTCAAAAATTCAATTAACTGCAACAAGAATCCAAAATTAGCTTATCTTACTGGTAGAGCAATAAGCACATCAAACTTCCAGCATGTTTTTCCAAAACAAATAATTGCTAAATAAACCATGCCAACTTGACAACACACTTTTTTACCACTGTCAAATAAAAGACAATACAACTTAATTACCATCATGATCATGTAACAAAATTTGGGGCTTTCCATGATTATATCGTGATCTACAATGCAAGTATTGTACTCTGTGTCATTGGTAGTGACATACGGGTAATACAAGCCAGCTATGTATATATTTTTGAAGAGTACACAAGCATTATACCCATTAACTATAGCTTAGAAAAATCTCTAATTCCAATTGAGTATCGAACAAAATATTTGTTTTAACACCATCTATATAAAAGATATTTACCTCACAAGTTTACTTTGTATGCAACTCTTTATAAAATGGAGACAGATCATGTAACAAAAATAACCAAGGCCTCCCAAAAAAATATGCATCTATAAACTGCTTAAAAAGTCATTATTCATATTTCCTAAACTCAAACTTGTATATGCTCCATAACAAATGAATATGCAGTTGTTGGTCACATTTGGTATGTAAATACAATGAAAACCAAATCATTAGAAGCAGTAGTTAATAGCTATCTACAAGCCGAGGTACATGTATAATGAAACCATATATCAAGGTAACGGTGCCAGAAAAATTTATCATAAGGGATCATGAAATAACTCAACAAAAAGGAGTACTAAAATTGATGACAGTTGTATAGAAAATTACCTTGAGAATTTGTAGAATGCGAGAAACCTTGTATTTCATTCGCCGCTGTTTAATTTCCTTGCAGTACATCAAACCAACAGCTTCAACATATATTCCAACGTCCTCACGATCGCTGATTTGAAGACAATACAAATCCGATTGCTTCGAAATCTTTTCAGAAAAGAAACCACTATTCTCTATCAGAACATCCATATGCATACTCAACTTGACAGAAAATCCTTCTTTCCCTAATTAAACCACCTTCATATCACAAGTTCCAGGTTCACCAAACTCGATAGCTAAAGATACTCTCTCAGAAACTAAAGATGTTCCAGCTAAAGACCTTTCTGAACCAATACTACATTGTCATTGTTGATCATCAGAAATCACTAATCTAGATGATGCAGGTGCAGAACCTATCTATCACTCACTTATACAGTGACGTGCCATGACGAAGGTTTGGTTTTGAGCCTTATGACTTTTCTGAAACACCAAAATCTTTCAGGGGTAACAGCTATTGGAACATTCTTAATATTGGTTTGTCCCGCATTTGTTGAAAAGCCAGACATAGCCAAACAAGTTCCAAGTTTCTATATAACATTAATTGAACTAACTAACTAACTAACTATATAGTTGCAAAACATTAATTTCGACAAATTTTGTTCCTTCTTCCGCTGAATCTGTAGTTTCATAAAAATAAAAAAAAAACAATATTAATTTTTCTATAATTTCCTCAAAAGGAATGAAATCAACATCAAAATAACAGAAAAATATGCAGAAATGTAAAGAGTTTTGAAAAGCATAACCAAACAAAGTGTTATGAAACAACCCTTTTCTTAACTACAGATGAGAAGCGTAGAAAAGGTATATATAAGAGATGACAGAACATAAAAACACAGAAAAGATTGAAACTTTACCAGTAAATTGATTTTCTTTCGTTGAGAACAATGAGTGAATTCTTTTGTTTCATTTGTAAAGTAGAATTGAAACACCACAAGACCCGAAAAAGAAGGGAATGGATGATTAAGCTTCATGGCTCTGATTGATAGTTTCCCTTTTTGATCATCAAATCATAATTTTTTGTCATTTTGAAAAAATGTTTATTTTTTGTTTGATAGATAAACTTAACTTAGCTCATCTATGATAAACCCTTCTAGTTTTTTTTTTAATAATGTCATATTTATGATTTTGAATAATGTTGATACATGTGATTGACGAGAATATATGTATGAGAAATATGTTGATCGGTCCTGTGAACTTAGTTCAGTTGATAACGATATTGCATATTATATGTACGGGTCGATGTTCGAATCTTGGACACCCCACTTCTCCACATTTAAAATGTGTGAGCTCCAGCCACTAAACTACTTGACAAAATTGATATATTACATATTTTGTATGATGAGAAATGTTAATAACACTCTTTACTAATTATTTTATTGGGTGGAATCAATATGAATCTCATACTTAGAAAACGAATCCTAAAAGAGTGAGCGTTAGAAAATCTCATATTTTGTAGGGATTCACATTGATTTTATTCAATAAAAGAGTGAGTGTTAGAGAAAATGTTGAAAATAGAAAAGTGAGTGTTAGAGAAAGAGTTGAAAAGAAAGTGTCGGTAACATTTCTCTTTCAATGATATGTAAGTGTGTATTTGCATATATTAAGATGACAATAATATGTTTATGCATCCATGGAGTACGCGGTTCAATATCAACGAGAGAAGTGACCGCATAGTGCAATGTCGATAAGAGAGAAGCATACATCAATAGTTGAAAAGTATAGTACAGCATCAATGAGAGAAGTGTTATATAGTGCAATATCAATGAGAAAAGCATGACCCTATGTGTAGTAGATTATATTCCAGGATCATTTGCATTTGATAATCCATATGGGTTATATCACACAAGTAGAGTCTTCATATGACATGTCATGTATGTTTGGATACTGTATTTTTGTATATATATGTTGTTTTAAGATGTGACCTTTTACTTTATATTTGTTGAAATATTTAGGCTTGCGACCCAGGTTTTCTTTAGAGTCTTAATTTACGCAGGAATCGTAGTGATGTTGAGGACGCGACAAGAAGATGACTTGGCTGACAATCGCAAACATTGGGGTTTGATGCTGTTTGTGGGTCTTTGTACCTTATCATCCCCAGTTGAAGTTCAGAATCAACTTAGAGTTGAGTTGTAGAGTCTCTTTTATTCCTTCTATCCTTTTTGGATTTTTATCACTCTAAATGATACATTTTGTGAGAAATAAATTCTTACATTATTTATTCCCTTGCAACGTGTATGGTTTGTGATCTCATTGTTGGAAAATGGTTTATACAATGAGGCAATGATTGAGATCGTCATTTTTGAAAAATATTTTTGAAATAAAAGATTTACTCTTGTTTAAATTAAGAGGTGATTGTGAATGTTTTATGCAAAGGTTTTTAATTGTTTTAAAAATAACATAAAATGCAATCATGTGTTTAAAAATCGGGATGCTGTAATAAACTTTATGGTCCTCCTCGTCCTCAAACTCTTCTTCCTCATTTTCAAAAAGTATATATAATCACATGTTTCATGACAGCAAGTAGAAGAAGATTCACAATAACATTTCATTGCAGACCCTGCTAGCAAAATGGTAGGTTAAATATTGTCCAGAAAAACAACGATAAGGATAGTGTTTTTTCTTAAAAATATTCTCTAGCTCATTTTTTTTTTATTTATTAAAATGTCAAAATCTGTATGCCTGTGAGTTCTCGATGATAGAATTCCGTCCGATTTAGCTCCTTTATAAAACACCACTATATAGAACTATTTATGAAAAATAAATGAAACAAAAAACATTTATTTTAGTATATACTAGAAATGAACTCCTATATGATTAGAGCTTGATCATAGAAAAATTGAATCAAAAGATAAAGACCTCATAATCAAGTCTAGGCAATCCATAAAGCATCGACTTTGTCACATAGGTAAACATCTCCTAAGGCTTAGGAAGATTTACATATTGATCTTGCTCAAAGAGAGCATCTAGTATTTGTTGATCTACTACACATATCACAGGAGTTGATTCTGTCGCAAAGTTTATGTTCTTACATAACACCATAGCCTTTTGCGACGACCCTAATCTCATATGGTATGAATTGACGACAGAGTGAAACTTATCTTGGTCCAACTTATTGGTTGCAGGATCTGATGTATTTGCAGATTTTTCCTTAAGGTGGTGATTTGAAAGTGATGCCAAGTGAGTGACTGGGTTTTGTACATTGCATCCTCTTGCACAAATGAACTCATCCTGATGCCAATTCCCACAAATTTATTTCTCACTGCAACATTTTGCTGCCTTCAGATAGAGCCTTTCTGGTAGATAAACGAAACAAAACATTTGCAGCCTCTAAGCATTGAGATTCTTCCAATTTATCTGCATGAGGCTGGATGGATATTTCTCCCATTTCAAGCAACTTATTTGCCTGATTTCTATTCTTGAAATTAGCTTTAGCCCTTCTCCTGGTCCTATTTGATGCTTCTTCCAAACCTCTTTCAAATTTAGGATTAGGACGGGTAAGTCTGCCAGATTTTAGTCTCTGAGCATAATAACAAACTCCACTCTTTGCCAAGCGCCTGCTGGCTAGATCGCGCTCCATATGAGCAGCTTGATGATGGCGACCGAGATCAGGTAGTAAATCAAATTTCAAATCACAAAACCTGCAACTAAACTTCCGCGAACCACTTCGATTCTCAGAATTATCATTGTACAAAGAAGCTTCATTTCCCTGCTCAATCATTTTAGGAGAATCATCACCGGTAGACAATGTTAGTTGCTCATGAGTTATCGAAAGCTTAAATTCGGCAGGGTGAACTGACTTAACATGCAACCATAATTCCTCTATATTTCCAAAATGACAACCACAAGGAATACATAGAAAAAGCAAGCAGTGTTCACCAAACTGCCCATAGTGTCTCTTCTGAACATGTGATTCCAATAGTTTTTTGTTAGTGAAGGAATCAAAACAAAAGGCACATGCATAACCTCTGAACAACCACTGTGCTTCCTTTTCATGACTTTCCATCCAATGGTTGCCAAGTGTTTGGTTATCAGAAAATTCTTCAAAGCAGACCTTACACTTAACAGCACTCTCATTATCAATACAAGAGTCTTCGTTATGATCATTACCATAGCTAGGAGAGCCTGTCCACTGATCATTACCGGAAAGCTTGAGCGTTTCGCCAAAGATGTTCTTTGCGAAGAAAGAATCATCATCATTGACGATTGACTCTGGATTGATCTCCAATGGACTTTCCGGATGTACAAACACCAAGTCTTTGCAAATCAGGCTCTGGGAACCACTGCAATTTTGTTCAGCTTTCCTCTTTAATGTACGAGATATTGAATTTGAGGTCTGGCCCATCTCAGCTTTGTGCAGATGTTTCTTACAAAAAGATAATCTGGGAAGGGAACGATTCTTACATCTAGTACCAGCAGCAGTTGTACCTCCACAAAATGGAGTGATTGCTTTAACACGCCTTTCTTTTTTACTTAAGAAATGCACACAACAGTGTATATTGTTACCAATTGCGGTTCTCACGCACTGCCTTCCCTTGTCTTCGATATATGCTTGACATTGTCGACCCTTTTGGTTTTCTATAAGAGTCCCTTCCATTACAGATGAACTGTCACTGAGTTCATCATCAAGTTCTGCAATATCATATTCGCGATTTTCAACGCAAATATGTTCTTCATTAGGTCCGTAAGCTGCTCCTTGATTTGTCTCAGAGCAATCAGTATAAAGAGTTTCCATGCTGACTGCTCCAATCTAATCACTGTTCTATCAAAAGTCATTCCATGATAGAAGAAAAAAAAAAAGTAAGCTAATGTAGTTTTTATTACATTGTAATTAATAAAAGAAGCTGACAATAAAACACAAATGACATAAAGCTTTGGTATAAATAGCTTCATAAATCATAACTAGATTGCACAATGAAACTAGTTATTTTTAGATCAAGATAGTACCTCATACTTCATAGGGCTTTTATTACTAAATAACACAACGATCAAATCGATTATTTAAACATAGAATGAATGAACAAGTTCAAATCAATTATGAAAATTAAATACAGTCACGTTTTTATTTTATTTTATTTTTTTGACAAAACATATTTGCAATGTTGTTAACTGAATGGAAAATAACAACCATTTTTTTAGATTTCGTTACGCCACAACACTATAGAACTGGTATAGCTGTTATTTGACAATATTTTGTAGTGACTATCAAATATTGTAACGCAATAGTTGTCTGAACAAATTCTGCTATGTTATAATGCCTCTATAGCTGGTATTTAACAGAACTGTACAGTTAATGTAAAAATTATGTATCCTCATGCAAAAAAGATAATATGTACGAACAGTATACAAAAACAAATATATGACTGCACATTAAAAGTTATCCAACTGCAGAAACAAATACAGTTTTAGCTTGTTTAAAGTATTTAATATCCCGGTCGTTGCAATGATCTAATAACTGAGATCTCGTCAATCTTTATATAAAAAAAATTAAGATCTTGTTATTTGATGACTAAAACACTGGGCTGGGCAAGTACATCGCACTCCAAAATCCAAATCTAATCATCTGTACTTTTTCTTATATACCAGATCGCACAATCTTTGATTATTAGATTTGGTAGATAAGAAAAAATACTCGTCATTTTATACCCAAAAAAAAACTAATCATCCTTATATGTTATATGTATATAAATAAAATTAAATCAAATCATCCTTAGGAATCAAATGATCATAAAAAGAACCATGAAAAAGATTCAACCTTTAATCTTTTGCACATTCAAAACAGCGCAAAACCCTTACAGATTGTACTCCAGCAGTAGAACAATGATAAACCCTAATCAAGGCCACGATCTGTAAAATTGAACAAAGATCTAATCAAGATTCAAGGATAATTAGAAAAATATCAAATTGGGTATCAATCATATCATTGATTTTTTTTTGCAATCAATTATATCATTGATACATGAAAATTTGTAATAAAATATAGTTATTATTCTTGTTTCATTTGACTATAAGATCATTTTATAAGGATAAACTATACAATATATTGTAACAAAATTTAGATACACATTGACTAAGCAAAATTTTCAGAGAATATATGTAACATGAAGGGGAACAGTTTTAAATAAGTATACTACCTTCAAAAAAAATAATGAGGGGGAAATTTTATGCAGAGAGAAATGAATTGGGGACCATGGAAGGAGTCAAGTGGAGTGGATTGGAAATTTTATTTTATGTAAAATGAAAGAAAATTTAAATGAAAAGTGCTGGCGCTGCGGCTAATGAAAGTGAGTGAAAGTATATATATACAACAATTACCTAGGGTTTTTTTGGAATAATAACCTAGGGTTTCTTTTTGACTAAATTTAATTTTATTATTTATTTTTTCAATCCTAGGGGAGGTTTGTTTTGGAAAGTTGAATGGATGGAAATAAGATTTTTTTTTTTTAGTGTTAATTTAATTGTTATCTTTCAAAAGTTGAATGGATGTGCTCTATCAGTGTAAATTAATAATTTACACTGACATCCAATATGAACTTTCTCTCCACGTCATACCATTAATGTATAGTGTAATGGGGTGATTTGACAGAATACACAATTACTATTGGATGACAATATAAAATTATTTTACACTGTCAATGTGTATCCTATTTCAATTTTTTTTTTTTTAATTCTTTTGAGAAACAAAAAAGTTCAAGTGAGTTGAACTCCTAGGACTCACCAGGGTCAAGACAGTCCTTAAGGCTCAAAGAGCAGTTACATGATACTTGCAGATCACCCATTAAAGATGTTCTCACATTGGAAGCGAGAGTTGAACCCACTACCTTATGGGTGTGTCAATTCCTTACCAACTGAGCCAACCTTCATTAGTTTTTATGTGCCAAAACCAACTGAAAAGTGTGGTGTGTCAGAAGAAAACGTTACTACTACTACTACTCTTGAGTCCTGAGTTGTGTTGGTAGCACCGGTTTTCAAATTGGTCAAAGACAAAAAAAAAAAATGGTCCAATAAGGACAATTTTTTGAGTTAAGATAATAATATATAGCCGGTATTATGCCCGCATTTAATGATAAACTGCCATTTTCTCATATTATATTATTAATTTCAACATACTTTTACAGAAGTGATGTAGAATGGAAATAAAAGAAAAACTAAAGAACTATACTGAGAGTACTACTGTCAATAGCTTCCAAATGAAGCAAAAACCTGAATTGAGGAGAGGGAGTATCTATGATACTAACTGAGAACAAGCCACCATGACCAAGATTTGAAAGGTGGCGCAACTATTAGCTTTTCAATAAATATGATGAACTGAAACGAACTAAGAGGGATCACAAAGAAGTTGAAAGATATAATTCATACAGGGTTGGCCCAAAGCCTGTCAAGGCTTGGCTACATCACAAAATTTTAGGGGTCCAAAAATAAATAGTTTATTCAGGCCCATCATGAGTATAGTGGTTAAGTAATGTTATCGAAAAGAAATTGACAAGAAAGTTGGCTTGGATCAAAAAACACCTTGGGTAGTGAGATCTCATTAGAGGAAGAATCGAAAAGTTCTCTCTCTTGATTCTCTTAGGATCTCTATGTAGGTTTGAGTGACTTGAAAAATGGGTAGAAATTAGGTATTGTGCTTTGAGGGCTTGTGAAGCTAATTTCTTTTAACCTCTTTGTATCACTCATTTCATAGTGGATTGAAGAGCTGCTCTCTCCCAAGACACAGGTCACACTGGATGAACTGAGTAAACAAATATTGGTTTGTTGATCCCTCCATTCTCTTATCTTTGATTTTTGATTATGCTTGTGGTTTTGCTTTGCTTAGTTACTAGGTCTGTTGTTGCTTGAGACTACTTTAGTTTTGGTTGCAACTTTTTTCTAGACTCCTTTTGTTTGCTACTTTAGATTTGGTGGCTACTAATTCTTGCTCCACACATCTACGTTTATTATTGTGATTTGATTTACGAATTCACAACATAAATCATTTTTTTTCTGTTACAAAAATTGATTTCTATCAGTGAGAATAGGAAAACAATGTATGTACCACATTTTATGCAAAATTTGAATCCAAATTTAAATTTGAAACTCTATTATTTAGAAAATAGAAAACTTGAATTCAGATTCCTTCAACTGAATCAGTAATGAAAATCAGTGTTTGGATATCAGTTATCTCAAACTCTCAAAAACCACAAAAGTGTCAATTCTCAATCATCTCCAATTCCGTTCGTTGTTGCGGATTAACTCAGGGAGTGTCAATGTATTTTTACTTATCATCAATCAGAATCATCCTTTGATCGGTAAGATTTATGTTTTGATTATAGTTTCGAAAATAGACTTTTTCATATTCGTATCTTTGTTGTATTCTATCAAATTCTTAAGAGTCGAAACGTTGGGGTTAAATTCTGTCAACACAAATATGTGTGGAAAGTGAATCGTCGATTAAGGTAACAAATGGGTTTAATCAGGAATATAATGGGTGACGGTTTATGCATGTTAAATGAATGTCCCATGATCCTCAGATGGAGCGACTGCAAAGTTGTGTTTAGACTGTTGTGGGAACAACAGATTAGGCTAATTTCAGATGATGTGTTGTTAAATTGGTTATTGTGTTTAAATATGATGTTTATGTGCTATTGAGTGTTAATTGCTGGTGTTTCTATTAAATGTGTTTAATGAGTGTAATTTGTATTAAATATGTTATGTTTGATGTCAAATGAGTTGCTATATTATATGTTCTGTGATGAATGTTTTCTTGTTGTGCTACGTTTTGGGAGGTTTCTGGGGTTCAGAATTCGATTTTAGGCATAGCCAATCAATTTCTGAGGTATAGATTAGAAAATCTGGAAAACGAACTAAGAAGAATCGGTTTTCAGGTTTTAGAAGTCAATTTTTACGATCAACTTTAAGAAGAATCGATTTTGACCTTTAAAAAAAAAACATGTGATGCCATGATTATATCATGATACTCACTACAACTTCAATACATGGAACACTAGTTTGGGTCAGTTGAGTCTCTAGAACTCACGTATGCAGGGAAAGCCCCAAACCGCAAAAAGCGCTTATAAATGTACTTACATATTATCACTCACCAGCAAGACCCTTATATGAGTGGAATCCTCACCAACTAGACCAACTTTCATTGTGCGCCAATCCAAGAAAATACGAGCTACGACAATGCCCTTGTATATATCTCATCTCAATCTCCCACTCTTTCAAACACTTCTTTTCTCTCAATTTTTCAACGGAACAAACAAACGTACAAGGACAAAAAGAAAGAAAGACAGACGGAAAACAAAAAATGAGATATTTTAACAAGATTTTTTGGAGAAGAAAGAATAAAAAAAGCAATTAATTGTCTTGTAAAAGGTGTAATGCATGCATAGTAGATACATAAATAACATAGGCAAAACATAATTCTAGAGAGAAGACAAACCTCTGCAAGAAAGAAAATGCCAGCCCTGGAATTATGATTCCATGACCTGAAAAGCAATTCTTCCACCAATGAAATAGCACTTGCCATTACAGTTCCTTGAACAATTAGCAGACCCACTAGTCCACATAGTTTTACCCAAGCCATAACACCTAAAGAAGGTGGAATATGAGGCCAAGAGAAACTTGCACAACCAAGAAATGCATTCACAGCATGGATTGAAAAAATGAACATGACTCCACCGACCAAGCCTTTCAAAAATTCAATTAACTGCAACAAGGATCCAAAATTAGCTTATCCAACTGGTGGAGAAATATGCACATCAAATTTCCAGCATGTTTTTCAAAACAAATAATTATGCTGCTAAATAAACCATGCCAACTTGACAACACACTTTTTTACCACTATCAAACAAAAGACAATGCAGCTTAATTATCATCATGATCATGTAACAAAATTTGGGGCTTTTGTTGATTATATCATGATCTTCAATGCTAGTGTTGTACTCTGTGTCATCAGTAGTTACATACAAGTAATACAAGCCAGTTATGTATATATTTTTGAAGAGTACACAAGTATTTTACTGATTAACTATAGCTTAAAACAAATCTCTAATTCCAATTGAGTATTGAACAGAACGTTTGTTTTATCACCATCTATATAAATGATATTTACATCACAAGTTTACTTTGTATGCAACTCTTTATAGAATGGAGACAGATCATGTAACAAAAATAATCAAGGCCTCCCAAAAAATATGCATCTATAAATTGCTTTAAAAATAATTATTCTTGAAACAACTATATCTCACCAGTTTTTATTTCACTGCAGAAGCTTCCATTTCATAATCATAATGTTTCTATGCTCGATTACAGTAACAGCATCACAGATAATACAAAATCATTCAGATTTCCTTAACTCAAACTTGTATATGCTCCATAACAAATGAATATGTAGTTGCTAGTGGCATTTGGTATGTAAATGCAATGAAAACCAAATCATTAAAATTAATGACAGTCTTACAGAAAATTACCTTGAGAATCCAAAGAATGCAAGAAACATTCTGTTTCATAAGCCGCAGTTTCATTTCTTTGCAATACATAAAACCAACAGCTTCAACATATATTTCAACATCCTCGCAATCACTGATTTGAAGACAAGACAAATCCGACTGTTCCGAAATCTTTCCAGAAAAAAAACCACTCTTCTCTATCAGAACATCCCTATGCACACTCAACTTGACAGAAAATCCTTCTTTCCCTAATAAAACAACCTTCATAGACTCAATAACCACCTTTCTCGGCATGATTTCAATTTTCGGTCTAAAAGACACTCTCAGCAGCTAAAGATGTTCAGCAAAAAACCATTCTGAACCAATACTACAGCGTCGATCATCAGAACCTCTTCTTTCACTCACTTGCACCGTGACCGGCTTTTTCTTAATACTAATTTTCAGTCGTGCCTGTAGTGGCGATGAAGGATAGCTATCGGAACATTCTTAAGACTAATATCTCCCATATATGTTGAAAAACCAGAAAAAACGAAACAAGTTCCAAGTTTGAATGTAACAGACATTAATTGAAGTAACTATTAGCAAATTTTGTTCCTTTCTTTCGCTGAACCTGCTTTTCCCACAAGTTGAATCACTGTGGTATTTTCATGAAAACATAAAAAATATTAATTTTTATATTATTTCCACAAAAGGGTCAACAAAGGAATGAAATCTACATCAAAATATGCAGAAATTAAACATTAAAGTAAAGAATTTTCACAAAGAGTTATGAAACAACCCTTTAGTTAACTATAGATGAGAAGCATAACAGAATAAGAAGATGAAAACTTTACCATTAAATAGTGTGGTGTGAGCAACCTCTATAGCTCTTCCGAAACCTCGCAGTGTTGAAATTGATTGAAGGGAAACACAGAACATTGAGTGAATTTGGGTCTTTCTATATTAAGAACCCAAAACTATAGTTTGAACTGTTTTTTTTTTTTTTTTTAGAGGGTGTTTATGATTGTTGTTGACCTTTTTTTATTGAAAGAAGGACTGTTGTTTTTTTTTGGGTTACAAAAGAAGGACTGTTGTTGACTAAAAGCAAGAATTAAAAATGGTGATTTAAAATGTTTTAAGACTGAAAATTAAAGAAAATTTGTTGAGACTAATATGATTTTTTTTTTAAGAAGCTAAAAATGATTAATAAGAAAAGTTATAATATTTATATTTATAAAAACATATTTAACTCTTAAATATGTTAAAGAAATGCAGTTTTGATCCTTATGCTTCACAATTGTTTGATTTTGACTCCAAAGTTTCAAATGGTTGAGGTATTCGGTAGTTCAACTAGTTTGAGTTAAAATGTTAAGGTGTTCGAGATCTAGATTCAAGTTTTGGGAATAAGAAAAAAAATCAACACAATGGTTAGCATTTGCCTTTAAAAAAAGAGTAAGTATGTTTTTTATCCTTATAAATATACAAAGTTTTTGTTTTGGTCCCCTTAAAATTTTTGTTTGTCTTTTAGTCTTTCCAAAGTTTCCGTCACTACTTTTGGTCCATACGTTTTAATCAACTCATGTCTAGCTTTCATATTTTTTTAATTATTTTTTTAGAAATGTGCTGAATATAATGACAATCTCTCCTTAAAAAAATTAGAATTATTTAATTAAATATAAACTTTGAAGGACCAAAACTATATTTAAACCCAAAATAAATTCCAATTGCTCGATTTAAACACCTTGAGTTTTAATTGCTCAATTTAAACCTCTAAAGTTTACCCCATTTTGTATCTAATAGCTCCTCGTTGATATTTTGACTATTTTGACCTATAATAAAAAGGACAGTCCCGTACACTAAAGCTTCCCTGTATGTTGGATCTAGAAAGGGGTCACACCATTTTTGTGTATTGTATGCACTTTTTTTTGGGTAATTGTCATTTTGGTCCCTACACGTGTAAGGAGTAGTCATAATAGTCCATCAATATATCAAAATTCCAAAAAAAGTATCTGATTGTGCGCTTTATTAATCAAAATAGTCTCTGACACTAAAATAATTCATCAATACTCGTAATAACTTTTTTCATATAGGGACTGCAATGACAATAAGTAAGTACCTACAAGAACTGATATAATAATAAGTAAATATATTGAAGGACTAATATGATAATATTAACGAAGTATTTTAATGTCAGAGATTATTTTAACTAACGAAGTCCACGATCAATAACTATTTTGAAATTTTGATACATTGACGAACAACTACTCGTTGCATATCAGGGACCAAAATAACCTACCTTTTTCTGACCCATAATATTTTATAAAAATTATAACATACAAGTAATACAAGCCAGTTATGTACTCCTTCAATTTTAAAACGAACGTCGTTTAAAGTTTTTACACACATATTAAAAAATGCATTAATTAAAAGAAAGAAAGTTGTTATTTTACTAAATTATCATAATCAATTATTGTTTTGTTTTTCATTAAAGAAAAAATAATATTTTGAAAGTAGTGTATATAGTATTAATCGAAGGGTACAATTAAAAATTTATTTAAAAAAATATTAAATACACACGGCTAATTTAGGGGTTAAAACAGAGAGTAAACATCAGAGAATTGTAAAACTGGTCAAATATATATAAGCCTAAAAAGAAGAAAAAAAAACAAACACGCGCAATGTTATTTTCCCAGAAACTCCATAGCGATTTTCTGATCTCTCCGTCGATTGTAAGCTTTTTCTGTCATTCTTCTTTTTCCTATTTTCACATTTTCACAATTGCATTTTGCTGGGGACTGCTACGTAGTTCTATTTAATTGCATGGTTATTATGATGATAGGTCATTGCATGTTCAAAAACTATTCTTCGTGGTCCAATTTAGTCCCTTGCAAATGTCGGGGACTAATTTGAGTTTATTTTTTGTACTTTAATGTGCCGCTAGAAAATTGTAAGGGACCGAATTGGTCTTCATTCTTGTAAAAATTTAAAACCTCTTTCAATGTATTGTTTTTAATACCAATTTCCAGTTTTTACACTTATAATTTGATAAAGTTGAAAATCTTATGGTTTACATTTCTACCACCAATAACTGTTTTGCTGTGAGGTTTCTTTACAATTGTATTTCATGTAATTGAAATGCTTTGTTTGTTTTTATTTCTGCCAACTATTTTGAAGTTGGGATGAATGACGGAATGGTTTGCTTTTGTATTTGCCTTATGGTTGCTTTGTGATTAATTTTTGCCCTTGCTTAACATGAGGAAGAAATAAGCATAGTGAAGATGAGGATGTTACGCTTGATGTGTGGTAAGGCTATATGAGATAGGATTAGAAATGAAAATATTAGAGAGTTGGGATAACACCTATAAAGACATTTAGATTATGTAGGTTAGGAGAGTAGATCAAATGGAGGATAGTCCGTTCACTAGATACAGAAGAAGACCTAAAAAAACTATAAGAGACTATTAGGAAAGACTTGGATATTAATGAGTTGGACCAAAATATGGTTTATGATATAACATTAGCCGACCCATTAAAGGCTTGGTTGTTGTTGTTGTTAAAGATATGATACACACGCACACAACCATTTTGGGAGAACTTTAGAACAACTCTTTCATACTCACATTGCGTTCTTACTCTCTCCCTCTCCCTCTCACTCTTTCTCCCTCTATTGTTTTTTAGCAATAAGAAGAGATAATAAAAATGTTGTCTCAAAAGTTGTCACAAAATATTTACACAAATATCATTACTTTTGTTGTTAAGATGAAATTGTTAATTCATTAAGAAGGAAGTGTACCGTACAAGAAGTTCACGAGTTCTATGCTTTGTTGTTCAAGAGTTCTATCATCTTTTTGTATCTATTATATTTAGTGTTACCCTTTTCATTGTTAATGATTCATGTTGTTCAATTTTACTCTTCACTCTAAGCTTATGTTTGGATGTGCAGCACGTTTGTGAAAATCGCGGTTAAAAACCACGACACCACAAAAGCTCTGTTTTTAACTTCTAGAAATCACGGCAACTTTGCAATAAAAAATCATGAATAATTTTAATAAAACAATCATTAATATTATTTTGAACTTTATAAACAACAAAGTAGCAAAAAAATCTAAAAAAAAAACGAAATTTATAACGTAGGAATATCTCTTATTTTCTTGAGGCCTAGAACTTTGACTTACCATTTTAAAAACTACTTGAGATCTAGAGTAGACCCTAGTTTGAACTTTGAATTCTCATTCCAGAGGAGAGCAGAGAATGGCAACATCATCAAGATTATTCAATTTGTGTTCTTTACTAATGTCTACACTTTTTGCATACTCAGCCTCTGTTCAGTTAAATGACCCTGGTACTACTACTTTATATATCTAATCCACTAATTTGTACTATAATCTTTCTGATTTATATCAATTTCTGAAGTATGCTTTTTTTCTTCTTAATTTGCATAGATTGGTATTTTTGGTTTCCACTCTATTCATGTGCCTGCCTCATTAATCTTATTAGCTGCATCATAACAACCAAATTGAACAAACTAATTACTACAATTACTCTATGGATTGGAATATTATTGTGTAGCAAAGTTGTGGTTGAAGATTATGTGTATGAAATAGCAGGGTTTTGGTCACTGGATCTAAGTGAGAGAGTTGTTAGGGAGAAAGTAGGAAGCATACTCGTTGTTATATTTATATTCTTGCAGATGGAAGCTTTTTCTGGTGTTCAAAAGGATATTTCAAACGTAGTAAAATATGGTGAGGTGTTTAAGATGTGGAAACTCTTTCTGTCGAATCTTAATTATGTTAATTAGTTGAATTAATTGAGTACCTCGGATGCAGGGATGCTGGTCTTGGTGGTTTTCAGCTACTTGCTACCTTTTGTCTTTTTTGTGGTCCTTAAAGGTGAAATGAAGTTATAGTTCCAATCGAAAGACCTTTAACTTTTGTTTATTAACTTGGTGCATGTCTGGAACTCTGGATAGACAGTGTGATTGACAAATTCACGATAGCACCATGCTTTTGTTGAAGTCCTAAAGTGTGATTTTTACTAAAATCACCGGTTCGCCATGATTCTGTAAGTATTATCGTTTAATAATTCACTGGTGTGCCTTACGAAACCAGCAACAGAAGTTGTCTTTGATAATTGAAATTATGGTAGGGTATGCTCACTTACTATGTTCCTTCAGATGTGTATGAAACACCGACTACATTTGGAAAGTGACTCCAAAATCAATGTTTGTATTCATTGGATGTGAGCATACCCTACCATAATTTCAATTATCAAGGACTGAATTTTATACACATCAGAAATCAGAAATAGATAAGAAGTTTCGTTGGATGAATTTTATCCCAAAAATTCTGTTTCAGGTTTCAATTTGTTTTTATTTGTATAGTACACTTGGTTTACCAACACTAAAAATAGATAAGAAGTTTTAATTACCTTTTTTATCCCTTAACGTATTTTTAAGGTTCAAGTTGATCCTTTAACTTTACAAAGTATCAATTTGGTCCTTCAGCTTTACTCCCTTAATCCATATCTTCGTCCTAACCTTTAAACTAACTCTCTCTAATTCCATATGTGAGTTTGACATGGTAAGTAAACATTGTAGACTAAGAATATATTGTAAATTTTATAGCACACAAACCAACTTTTTGAATGACCAAAGGGACACTTTAAGATTAGAGGACAAACTTGAACCTCAAAAATAATTTAAGAACATGAAAAGGTAATTAAATCTAAAAACTTCTATAAATGAAAAGTAACATTCAACAATACTCATCAGAAAACTCTCAAGCAACCTAATTCTGTGATTTATTTAACCAAAAAAGTAGAAAGGCAAGATAAACAACTCTTAACATTTCCTAGTTATCACAGAAAGACGTGCATTTAGTTTGAGAAAAATTTGAGAATAAAGTAATTAAAAAGAGCACAAAGCATGATAAGGTTTCCTAAATTATTTTATATCAAAACCATTTTTATTTTAATAGATAAATAACAAACACATCATGCATCTAACCAAGTATACCAAAAACCAAAACCTAAATTATTTTTGGATTCACAAAGGTTTTCTTCCTCATTGAGATGTTCAACAATCAACATGTCTCATCTATTAGGACACATCAAGTCTAAAATAATACCATTCAATGTTACAGAACACATCAAGTCTCCTTATTAGACACTTAAAATGTTAAGCAATTCACTTATTCCCTCCACAGGGCAATCCAGAAATACTATTACAACAACAGAAATAATGTTTAGCTTCTAGTACAAGCGGTTCCTGCACTTCGAAGATCCACACAGACAAGGAGATCCTTCTCCATCCACAAGCTCATAGTGATAATTGTAGGTTAATTCTTCACCCTTAGCAATCTGTTAACAAGAAACAAGGTTAAACCTAATGCATAATAATGTTGACTATACATAATCAAGCACTAATTTGTAACTGCAATGAAATTTTTCATTCGTATAAAATAAGTGATGAGAGCATATAGAGATGTGTACTCACATCTTGACTTGCGTAAAGACCGATATGCGAACGTTTACAATCCATACTCTCTACAAGAACTTGGTAATTCACAAGATTAGGTGAACAGCTGCAATAACAAAAAGAGCACACCATCAATAATTTTGTTTTAAATAGCTTATATTTTGTAAGGGTTTTAAATAAAAGGTTGTTGTTTTTCAACAAAAGGTTGCTACTTTTAGACAAACCCTTTCTACTTTTTCATCAACTTTGAAATACATTAGAAATGTTTTCTATACATTTAATAACTTATTGGAAATGAAATATTATGCTTAGTCATATTCAAAATATTTCAAAACTATAATTTCTCGAAGGAAATAATAGCAAAGTTCTAATCATGTTGCAAAGTAAAAATGAACAAATTGCACCATTCTATTTTTTTGTCTTTTCAAATCTATGCTTACCTGTTATTGATGAACCTTGACACATTGCCATATCTAGTAGAATCAATGACATATCGATCTTGTCTTTCGATCAATCGACTCATATCATTAACACGAGCATCAACGTCAAAGAAATAACTGCAATGTTCTTTTCCATATCTGGTATTGACACAGACCATGTCAGTTAAAATTAAGAAACATCAACCAACTAGATGAAATTATATCTTGAAAGAAATGTAAACCTTTCACGTCTGTTGCGTGCCTCTTGCTCGTCTAAAACCTCTCCAATGTACTCACACACAAATGTGCCGCCCGAAATAGCCTCACCAGCCCTTACACCCCATCCCTGCGAACCAGATAGTTATAGTTATAACATAACAAGCCTTTAGAGTCATTTTTAATTTAGCAAAAGAAGAATAGTGGACACCTTTTTCTCTGTTTTAAAAACTTCCAACTTAACGCGAATTCCATTCTGCAATATTCTGTTTGGACAAGTTTTATCACATTTGCACTCTTCGTTGCACTCATACACAATATAACCTTCCTGTAGTTTTGTAGAGAAATTTCCAGTATAGGAGAAAGATATTCATAAATTAATAATACATATATAAAGAAGGGAAATATGCTACATAATTGAGTCTTAAAAACTAAATAAAATATCCTACACAATGAATATGTTAGGATTTTAGCACATTCTTGATTTATTGTTACCAATCAATGCATATAATATTCGAAAAAATGCAAATTTTGGATATAATGGCAGCTTACAATTAATGGAATATTTTACCTCCAATATGATTCGACCATTGTTATCATATGGAAACTTGTTGCGCATTGATTTCCCGAATATGTCTTTTGCAGTATCATAATCATTATCAAAAAGGTATACATGATCACAAGTTTCACAACAGCAGGTAGAAGATGAGCAATGGCATTTCAATTGCAGACTCTGCTAACAAAACAATTGGTTAAATATTATCGGGAAAAAAACTATAAGGATAAAGTGTATGTTAATGAGTTCTTGAAGAATTTGGCCAATTTAGCTTATTTATTAAACACAATTATAAGTGCAATAAGAAACATTTAGTTTAGTATACTAGACATTTACTCCTATATGATTAGCGTTATCAAATAAAAATGAAGTCAAAATTAAATACCTCATCGTCATGATTTGGCAATCGACCAAACATTGGTTTTGTTACATAAGTAAAGCTCTCCCAAGGTCTATGAAGATTTAAATATTGCTCTTGCTCACAAAGAGAGTCTAGTATTTGTAGATCCATTACACAAATCACAGGAGTTGATTCCATCCCAGAGCTTATGTCATTGCACAATTTTATAGCCTTCTGCGACGATCCTAATCTTGTATATTTTGAATTGATGATGGATTGAGACTCATCTTGCTTCATTTCAATACTTGCAGGATTTGATGCATTTGCATATATTTTCTTTCGGTTTTGTTCATTCAATGCATTACATCCTCTAGGACAAATGAACCCATCTAGATGCCAATTCACAACAATTTCATTCTCACTGCAAAGTTTTGCTGCCTTCAAATAGATCTTTTCTGGAAAATATCCATATTTCTCCTTCAGTGAGGCTTCAAGATTGTCTTTGCAGCATGCAGTGCAAGCGATTGATAAAATATCAAGATCTTTAGGTTGCGGTTGAGTTTGATGAATATCAGAAAACAAAATATTTGCAACTTCTAAGCATTGAGATTCTTCCAATTCAACAATACATGTTGTCTCGTTTACATGTGGTTGTTGCATGGATGTTTCCCTCGTCTCATTTAACTTTCTTGCTTGATTTCTTCTCTTCAAATTAACTCCAGCACTTCTTTTGATCCTATTTGATGCTTCTTTAAAACCTCCTTTGGATTTCGGACGGCCAAGTGTGCCCGTTTTTAGTTTGTGAGCATAATAACGAACTCCCCTCTTTGCCAAACGCCTCCTAGCTAGACCGTGTTCCATATGAGTAGCTTGATGATGACGTCCAAGATCAGGCAGTAAATCAAATTTCAAACCACAAAACCTGCAACTTAACTTCCGCGAACCACTTGGGTTCTCAAAATTATTATTGTCCAAGGAAGCTTCATTTCCTTGCTCAATAGTTATAGGAGGATCATCATTGGTAGGCAAAGTTAGTTCCTTGGAAGCTTTTGCAAGCTTAAATTCGGCAGGGTGAACTGACTTAACATGCAACCATAATTCCTCCATATTTCCAAAATGACTACCACAAGGAATACATAGTAAAAGCAGGCAATTTTCACTAAACGACGCATGGTGTCTATTCTGGACGTGTGATTCCAGTAGTTTCTTGTTAGAGAATGAATCAAAACAAATGGCACAAGCATAACCTCTGAATAACCAACGGGCTTCCTTTATATGATTTTCCATCCAATGATCGCCAAGTGTTTGGTCATTAAAAAATTCTTCAAAGCAGATCTTACACTTATTAGCATTCTCATTATCAAAACATGAGTATTTATCACGATCATTATCATAGTTAGGAGAACCTGTCTGGTGAAGAGTCTCTATTTCATTGTAATCATTACCGGAAAGCATGAGCGTTTCACCTAATATGTTCTTTGCAGAGAAAGAATCATCATCAGAATCATCATCACCAGTGAACGCCATTGGATCGATCTCCAACGAACTTTCTGGATGCACTAACACCAAATCATTGTTGATATGGCTCTTTGAACCACTACAACTTTCTTCAGCCTTCCTCTTCAATGTATGGCCGTTTGAGCTCTTGTTCATCTCAACATTGCGCATATGTTTCTTGCAAAATGGAAAACTGGGAAAGGAATGATGCTTACACTTGGTACCAGCAACAGTTGTACCACAACACATTGGAGTAAGAACTTTAGCACATTTTTCTTTTTTCCTCGAGAAATGCGCACAACAATATATATCATTTCCAATTGCCATTCTCACACATTGCCTTCCCTTGGCTTCAATGTATGCTTGGCATCGTCGATACTCAACATCATCCTTTGTATCAGGTTCTACAGATATTTGAATATCCATTTCATTCGCAAACCTTGATATTGTTCCATTATTAAACATCATCTCAGAATCTACAGGATGAACTGTGACTTTACTCAATGGACTGATCAATTGACTTGGAAGCACAGTTTCCACAGGTACCTCCACAATTCCTTCATGTCTAGAAAATGTATTTGCACGGCGAACATTAAGTTTAGGCCTTTTGCTGCCATCTTGAAGGCTTGCTTGGTGCAAACCATCAATACTAAAAGAATGTTGATGTGTGCTGTTGTTGCTAGAAAAGGAAATAAATGTGGAAAACCATTTCATTACATCATGGTTCCATGTTTTCCACTCAGAATCTAATTTTTGTTGTGTCGGTGCATTGCGGAGAGTGTGGACATCATTCCACAAAATAGAATCAAACAATTCCTGAACAAGAGGATAATAAACGAGTCAACCAAATCGTATTGAACCTTTTCTTTATTATTAGGTATTTTAAAAAAAAGGCTCATGTATTCATTTATGAGTTCAAATAGTGTTTTTTTTTTCTTTGTAAAATTCTTGTAGAGTGCTGATAGATATATCAAGTATACATCATAGTAATGGAAGAATATTCAAAGTATATAGACAAGGTGACCTTATTCAGAGGTTGATCCAGACATCATGCTCTAAAAGGGAGAAAAACACAAAGCATTTAATAATTAAACAAGTTTAACACAATTAATACAAGTAGAACTATTCAATTGCTTTGTTCATTACTAGAGTTAGTCCTCCAAAATCCTTGATCCAAACATAAACCTAAATTTTGTCTTCCAAAATCCTTGATCCAAACATATACTATATGTTTTGGATGAAGATGTGGTGTTTAAACCATTTGTGAAATTGTTATTAGATCAATGTGATGATCCTCAATATTTTAGACTCCCTTCGTGACGGCGTGTCTAAATAGTGGTATCAAAAGGTGTTTGACTTGCATGTGATTGATTCAGAAGTTTTCCTAACAATGCAGTGCTCAAAATGTGTTTCACATTGATGCATGTAGTAGCCAAGACCTAGGGGAAAATGTAACTGCTTCTATTTCACGTCCCACACCAGCTTACCCCCCCTATTCGGCCTCCTACCATTAGTTATTGGTCGCATGACAAAAGAGAGGGGAGACTTAATCGAAGTATGACTTTGGAACTAGGAACTTCGGTTATATGCTTTGACGGTTCGCTAGATGTCCCTACATGTGTGGCATAGCCTTTCTGGGGTAAGGGTAAGCTATAGTGACCTCGCCCATATGGGTCCGTCTTATCCCATAGAGCGGCCACGTAGTTCCTAATTCTCACAACGGTACAAAGTTTTCCAAGCATGAGGCTTGGAGGGGTGAAGTGATTGATTAAAGTGCCATCAAGAAATAGCTAACTTCAGAAATGGCGGTACATAGCCCCCAAGCACGAGGCCTATAGCCGGAGAGCGTAGTGATTGATTAAAGACATTATTGTCGAAGAATCGGGATTTTGCTATGGCATTTGCAAAGGCGTGTTATTATGGTAACGCACAACACCCTAACTAAGTGGTGCTTAGAGTCCATTAGTGATATGGTTTCTCCCTTTAGCCGACGTCATAACTGTTGGCATGACGCTATAACATATTGCAGAAGACGTGTCTTTGTGTGTTTCACACATATCCTTCTATGAAAACGACAGATCACACTGTCTATGATTGATGACTTTTTGAATTAGAGATTCAACGGTTCTTATCTTATCCCTAAAGTTACTTCTTCCAATATGTTCCCAACAATTGGTTCTCAAAGGTTAATTGGATCTGGACCCTTGGATGTCTGTAAAAAAAAATCTTAAGCGAGGTTTCCGACACCCTGATATTTATACCCCTTGTCTGAGAGATCCTTTTATCCCTTGATTATGGTGGAAGCATTATTTATAATCCTTAGCCTTCACCCAAAAACTATAAACGTGTAATCGTCAACGTCAAGTTCTCACCGTTTTCACTTTGTAAACTGCAGGTAACCCCCCTCTTTGTTTTACCTTTATTTTTGTCTCTAGTTTTTAGAATGATTTCGATTATGGAATGTGATAATGAGGGAAATGTAGTTCAACCTACGAAATTGATTGTATCGTAAACTTTAGGAAGCCTGATGGGGGTATCGACTGGAATGTCTTTGATTGAGTGTCGAAGTCTCTATCTCTCTCTCTAACTCGGTCGGGTTCGGTCACCGTTGGTTTGAATTTCTCAACCCGAACCCACCCGTAACAACCCAGTGTAAACCGAATTTAAGACTCGTTGACCCGTGACACATTTACACCCGCATGTTTCACTCATTTCTCCCTTTTTTTTTTTGGTTTGGGTCGGGCCTCAGGTATTTGTCCAACCCTATCCAGGACGGGTGCAGATCCTCTCCATTTTATGAGGAAATGGCCATCTCAATTTCTTTTCACAGAAACAAGACATGTGGCAAATTAAGATATCAAGGGCTCACATATTTTTCTTCACACATATCAATTAAAAAAAACTTTATATAAGGAACAAAAAAAAACTTATTTATTCATCTTCCATAAAAAAAATTATTTCTTCATCTCGCGACCCAACCTAGCCTAAGGTTCAGCAGCCGTCGACACTAAGGTTCTGCTGCCACACCTTCGTCGTCGACACTGTAACCTTCACTGACCAGAATCACCGCTTGGCATTGTTTAACACTTCAAAGCTTAATTTTAATCTCTTAAAATTCTTTTCAGTGTTATAATCTTTCAATTCCCCTTTGTTTTCTTTTCTTTAACACTGAATGGGTTTTTCTTTACCACCTAACATGCGATTCAATTCATTCTTAATATTGTGTGATTGTTAATTGCAAATTTTCTTTTAATTATTGTCCATAGATGATACAGTCGCATAACCTTCTGGTTAATTAATTACTCATAAATCATGACCAATTTAACCAATTTGAATTGGCATGGGTTGACCACCAATGGAAAATAAACAGAATCAATGATGATACCAATCAGATACAACTCAAGAAGAAGAGCCCTCTGACGGTGACACCAAGACAGGACGACACAACGATGACAACTCGAAGACGAGTCGGCACGCATCGACGACAATTTCATAAACAAGACTGGCTGTGTTGAAACGGAATGAGAAGGTGTGGTTGGCCACGACAAGCACAACAAGGCGATGCAGTGGTGTGGAAGGCTGAACTCCGAATGAGAGAGAGGAGACGAGAGGGCAAGGCTTTCTAATTTTTATGTTTTGTTTTGTAATGAATCAGAACCATTGATTTCAACTTGTTGGCCACGACAAGCACAACAAGGTGATGCAGTGGTGTGGAAGGCTGAACTCTGAATGAGAGAGAGCGGAGACGAGAGGACAAGGCTTTCTAATTTATATGTTTTGTTTTGTAATGAATCAGAACCATTGATTTCAACTTATCCACGTGTCCTGTTTTTATTAAAGGGAATTGAGATGGCCATTTCCTCACCAAATGGAGAGGATCTGCACCCATCTAGGACTTCATAGTAGATTCATCAAAATCCTTTATGCTATAGCACTAACGTGTTGCTATGGTTTCTATTTGACAGTACAATATTAAATAGCGGTTATGACTACATTGTAGCATAGCAGAATTTGAACAAAAACCACTTCGTTCTCCAATACACTATTTAGTGCAAAATAGTGTCAAATAGTGGCTATAACATTGTAGCATAGAAAAATTTAAACAAACAGTTGTTTTGATAAAAAAATAAATTGTTATGTGTGAGCCCACAATTGATAGCACAACTTTCATACAAAATAATAACGAATTTAGACATAGAGAAATGTCTCTTCCCTAAGGAGGTTTTGCTCTGAGATTACATGGGTTATCTTCTCTAATACATCTATTTTCAATTCAATAATATAATTGCTTCTTTTCATTGAATTCAGTTTCCTATCAGATGATCATTCAAACATAAATAAAATTCCTTTCTTTCTCAATTCATAAACTAGATGCCAAAATTATAAATTACCTCCTGAAGCTGCTCTATTGTTTCAGCACTGTTTGCACTCTGGCATCTTTCAGCCCAAGACTCAGAGGAATGCAGTTTCCAATTGTCTTTTATATAATGTTGCATTATGCTCTGTAAAAGGAAAACAAATATGTTATATTACTTCAGCCTCCTAATAAGGAAGTTATGAAAATATTAATTGAATGAAACCATGATAATGGTATTTAAACATTTATCAAATGAAAATTGAAAATACTGGTAGTTGTGAAATTTTCAAACTACTACTACATATTCAACTTAAAAAAATGCACAAATTATGCGTTAACTTAATTAGTTGTCGTAAAAGTTGTCAAAATGCAACAAAAATAAGAAATAAAAAATATAAGCTTATAGGAATTGAAATTTACATATTGCAGCCTCTGAACCATTCTTCCAAGATCTGAATAACGTTGACAACGAGAAGCTTCCATAGCAAATTGCTTCCAAACCACCGCATTACGATAATCTTCTATCAAAGCCTATATGTAATGTAAAATTAAAAAAAAAAAAAATCAAAAATATGTAGAGATTACAAAAAATAGGGGTATGGAGAAGAGCAAAATAGCACCACCAAAAGCATACATTAAGATGAAGTTGATCAACCATGTAGAGCATTTCGACAGCGAGCTTTTGCATTATAAACCATCGCGCAATCCCCAAGTCTTGTACCATTTTCAATCCTTCTTGATAAGTTTTATATGGTATAGGTTTTGGAAACTCATCGATTGATTGAACAAGAATCACTTCAACCCATGAATAATTCCCTGTTTCTGGAGAAAAAATTACTAAACATTTGTTCTGCTTATCATTAGTTGGTTTGTCTTTCACAATTGATAAGGGCCAATCAGCCCTTGCACATTTGATGCCTGCATGCCACTCCCCTTTCCACTACAAAAACAAAGATACAAAATTAACATGCATCGCTTTCTTTTTATAAGTTATTTCTATAACAAAAGATAAATAAACATAAAGTAAACAACTAAATTTGTATAGTAAGACATAAATATATATACCTTGAACCATACAGCCACAGGTTCATCCACCTCCAACCATTTAGAAAATGATGGTTCTACTTCTTTTCCGTTGTTTTGTGATGTTTCGCCTTGAAACTTATCCGCGGTGATTTGTTCAAATTTTTTATGGCTAGACGGATTCATTTGGTCTTCGCTAGATGAATCTTCACCAACAATGTCTTGTAACGAATCGTCACTCAGTATGTCTTCTTGACGATTTTCAACACGAAGGAGTTCTTCAAAATGTGTATTTTGAACACAAGAAAACATAACCACGATTAGTCCAATCTAATCACTCTTCCATCAAAGATCATTCCATAAAAAAAATGTAAGATAATGTGGTGTTTATTATATAGTAAATTAATAAAAGACTACAAATACATATAAAATTTCAATAAAAGAGGCTGAAAATAAATACTGCTATAGGACGGGTATGACTGATGTTTGACAATATTTTGTGCTGAATTATGTATGTATGATGAAACATTAGATGTTTATATAAATTATGCTATATATGATTTACGACAATGCACAGTCCAAACAAAAATTAGATATCCTCGTGCACAAAAGGTTATGTATCAGCAAAAAAATTAACAAAACAATCTATATAGCAACATATAACTCATAAACTCAATGTGTTCTAACTTCTACCGAAATTTATTTACTGATAAATGTCAATAATAATTTAGACATCATTTTCTAAAAAATGTACTTATGCTTTCTGAAAAAACAAAATTTTATTACCATGGTTAAACATAATATCATTAAATACATTACCAAATAAACAAAACAAAGAGAGATTTTTTTTTTCAATTATGATAATGGATTTCTCATCTGCCAATTCTAATCGTTAACTTAGCGAGTGTTTGAAAGAAAAAAAATCACGGTATTGCCTCGCAACCAAACCGGATCTACATTAATAAAATGGGGGCGATCACATTAAAAGTTATACGATCGCAGAAACAAATATAATTTCAATCTTATAGCTTAGAATATTTAACCTCTTAATCACTAGATTAATTTAATAATTGAGATTGTGTTAATTAACATAGACAAGAAGATTAGATTAATATTCAGTTTAATAACTAAAACACCGGATAAGTACATCACACTCGAAAACCCAAATCAAATCATAGATTAAATTTGGTATATAAAAAATAATCATCTATTATAAAAAAAATATTTTATATATATGAATCAAAGCTAATCCTACTTAAAAATCAAATGACCTTAAAAAGCATCATGAAATAAAGATTCAACCTTTACTCTTTTTGCATCCACGAGTAGCACGATGTTTAACCCTAATCCATGATCTTCAAAATTGAAACGAAACATGCACAGAATTGCCTCCACGAGATCAATCATAAACCCTAATCCACGATCTGCAAAATCGAACCAAGATCTGAAAAGTTATTGATTTTTTTAATGAAACAGTGTGATTAGATAAATATAAAATTGAGTATCAACATCGATCTTTTATGCAATCAATTATATCATCAATGATACATGAAAATTCCTAATAAATATAAATTGTTCTTCTTCTAGCCAAGTTAGGAAGACTTTGTTAATTTAACTATAAGGATGAATTTGTTCAAAAAAAAAACTATATGGATGAATTTTATGAAAACATCTCAAGTTAAAATAGGTTCACCATCAAAATTGAACCAAAATTGACAACCAAAATATTGTAACGTAATTTAGATAGACATTAGCTAAGCAAAATTTCATGAAAAGTGAGCAGTTGTAAATAATAATAATATACCTTAACAATTTGAGGGGGAAAATTCATGCAGAGAGAAGTGATTTGGAGAACATGTGAGTGATGAGTGTTGTGGATGGATGTTAAATTTTATGTAGAATGAAAAATGTTTGTGTATGTAGGTTTTGAAAATGAAGGATGTGTTCTTTCAAAAAAAAAAAATGAAGGATGTGTTCTCTGCGGCTATTGAATAATAAAAGAAAAGAAACATATATAGTGACCACAATTACCTAGGTATAATAAAGTGCTTCTGAGTTTGGGGAAAAAGTAAGTGAAGACGAAAATATGTGACAAGGCCTTAATTAAATTAATATTTTTTATTCTTTTTTTTTATAAAATGAAATCTAATATTTTACCGATTAAAACACTAAAAAAACGAAATAAAGTAATAAAATAAGGAAAATGTTAACGAGTGCCCGAAGGGCACTCTTTAAAGATTCCTAATTAAGAAACTATTTATTAAAAGTTTACTACTTCAATTTTCGATGCATTAAATGCACAAGTTTCCATACAAACTTACTATCTAAAGTTCTTAAAGAGTGTCCTTAGGGCACTCGTTAACATTTCCCTTATTTTATTACTTTATTTCGTTTTTTAAGTGTTTTAATTGGTAAAATATTAGATTTCATTTTATAAAAAAAAGAATAAAAAAATATTAATTTTCGATTACACACGGGATTGAAAAATAAATCAGAGAAAGGTAAATGATGTGGGAATGGATAGAGATAAGAATTAATAATTAATTCTTCAAAAAAGAAATTATAATTAATTCTTTAAAAAGAAATTGATAATAAATAGAAACATTAATATAGATATTAGTAATTTTGTTCAACAAAGATATATTATATTTAACGTAAAAAATTAATTATTATATTTTAATGAAAATAGAAAAGTACGTTTTTTTATTTTTTTGTGTTGTCGTCACTATTACTCAGAGTTGTGTTGGTAGCAACCATTTTCTGGTGCCAGTAGGGGAGGTATCACCCATTTACACACTCTTCCTGTAGCTGTATAAGTGAAAACAAAATTCTTTTACACAAATTCCGGCTTTCATACTCTTTTTTCTTCTCTTTGTTTATCTTTTACACGTTCACACTTTATATGTGTAATAAAACAGCTCTTTCAAAAATGTCATTCAATTTTTTTCCAACTAAAACGATAATTTTTTTTGTACCAAAAAAAAAAAAAAAACGATAATTTTTGGTGAATTAAAAACACAAATAAATATCATTATTGGTTTTTTTGCAGTAGAGTTTGGGCAATTAATAAATTTGACTACATTGAAACCTTTTTCTCTTTAGGATGACTAGATTGGAACTTGGATATGTATATGTAACTGAAAATGACGTAATATTGAATAGAGAGTTTGGATGGATTAGGTTTTGGTCATTGAGAGTTTGTAATATAACAAAAGGACAGCCATAATTCTGGCCTTATTTTATTGATTGACTTTTTTAAATAAAATGAGTTTTTTACTGTTGCGTCATCCTTATCAAAGAGGGGTGATTTATGGTTAATTTTGACCTAAAATCACCCCTCCAAATTATTTTTTAGTTAAATAAGTGATTTTCACATATTTTCAGTCTTTTTTGTTTGTTTATGTACAACTTGGGTTGGTCTATTAATTGTTTAAACTTGGTACCTTGGAGTATACTCCTCACAAGGTTTCGGTTTAGTTCTCGCTGGTATCAATACTGTTGGTTAAGTCCATGCAAATAGACGATGGAATTAAACACCTCAGATTAATCGGTCTTTAAGTCGGATACCTAGTTTTAAAAATAAAAGGGGGGTGGGGGTGGAGGGGGATAGGGTGGGGGTGGAAGAAAAAAAAATCAAATTTAGTGAAATTACTTATTGTTATACTCCCTCCGGTCCTATTTAAAAGAGAAAATTGACTTTTTAGATACATTGAATAATTTATGTATCTAGTCAAGAATCTAAACCAAATACATAAATTATTTAATGTATCTAAAAAATTAATTGTCTCTTGTAAATAGGACCGGAGGGAGTAACTTTTTCAAGGTTTTTCTAAATATATCTTTATAGAAAATTGTGAAGTATTAAATACACAAATTGATATTAAAATGACAAATGTTTTAAATGAAGGTATGAATAAACTACTCCCTCTGTTTCAAATTATAAGCAAATTTTACTTTTTAGGTTCATTCAATTAATGATGTACGTGGTTCATAATATGGACCACACACATCATTAATTAAATGAACCTAAAAAGTGAATTTTGCTTATAATTAGTAACGGAGGGAGTATTTTTTTTTATGAAAGGGGTCAATAAAGTATAGACTACTTATTTATTTTAAGTAATAATAAATACACCTTAAAAATTGTGTTTTTTTTTTAAATAAATGACGCCAAAACAATATCTAAAAAGTGTTTTTTTTTATATAAATTTACCTCAGCAGGTGAAAGGTGGGATTAGACCTAGTGGGTGTTTGGGGTTTGAACTCCGACCCATGCATATAATATGTAATATCTCTATCAACTGAGCTTAGCTTACGGGAATATCTATATTTATACTTCTATACTATTAATAAAGGGATTGCATAATTGTTTTTGTGTAAACTATTTTCAATATACCGAAATTACCTTTATTAGTTTTACTTTCATCTAAACTCACTATAGGTGAATATAGGGAATTTGAAAACTAAATACCTATATTAGTTAAACTTTTTTTGATACAATTTTTTTTTTTTTATTTTAAAATTAGATGATATAGATACTATAAAATAGAAACAAACTAGTTAAATTAAAATAAACGCTAAAATAATTATATTGCAAAATACAATAAAAACTGCGGATAAATAGACATGTTATTGTCTATCTTTCTGGTAGTCTTGTTATAATAGGAATTATTCAACTATAATGAACAATATTAGTTAGGGTTAATAGGACCCTTGGTCCCTTAATTAATTTCAAGTTTTCATTTTAGTCCCATAATTAATAAAACTCATGTTTTGTTCCCTTAATTTTTCCTCCGTTTGCCAAAAAAAATCCTGGCTGTTAAGTTTAACCTCAAATATGTCTATGGTGAACCAACATTGTAGGTGGTCCACCATATACCTCATTAATTTGTTTAATTTAAACCGTTTGATATTTTTTTTTGAAAATATAACCATTAGATCATGCATGTCCACTGTATCTAATTGTACACCACCACCACCGAAAAAATTTAACTTTCTTCATCTTCTTCCCTCATTCTCTTCATCATCTTCATCACCATGTTCATACCTTCATCAACATAAACCCAGAAAAATAAATAAAAAGAGTAACTTTTTTTTAAACAAAATACATAATCATCAATCAACAACAAGATCTAAGAAATCAATTTTCCCCGAAAATAACAAACCTAACAATCCCTTCATCATTTTGAACTAGTAATGCTGGTCGTGGATGTTTGATGATAAAAGATGAGGATTGAATCTGAAGATTTGGGAAGCTGCAGTGTGTTAGGATGCTACGCTGAAGATATGAAAAGATGGAACGCCAACTAGTACGAACCCATGGACCACTTATCGCCATTGCTTAAGGGGAAGGAATTATGAGCTAGCGTCAATTTTTGGAGTATGAGGAATATAAGGGAATATGCCTAGAGTAGGTAGGATAAGATAAGGACAACTCATAAGGGAAATGACCAAAATGTACAACTTATAGCGGTTAACCTTGTACTATAAAAAGACAATAATATGTTGGTTTCAAGAGTTTAAAAATTTGATAGTGAATTGGAGAGATCAAGTTTTAGCTAGGTTTAGTAGCTTTAGAGTAATCACTCCATCTCATCTTTTCCATAGATGAAGACTAAAGAGTAAGTTGACAACCTACACTCACTTGTTTTTTACTAAAATATCCACCTACCATTATTTAAAACAGTTTTATATGGGAGGGTAGTTTTGTACATTCCCATTATTTTATTTTAAAGCTTATGTTCTGTGTCAAGTGCTCGAGATCATTGCCAAAAAGGAAATAAAAAAGCTGAAATAAAATCTACAAAGCACAAAGTCAAAAGGTTCTTAATGATTTTTTTTTGTCTATGTGGAAGTGTTTATATTAACTCAGATATCATAGTTTATGATTTAAGGTGTATTACAGTGATGAAACATGATTATAATCCATTGGTAAATGTGAAGTCAAGAAAAAGATTGACTTCCCCGAAGGAAGTGCCCTTGGAGAATGTAGTGTATTCTTGATTACCTCCCTCACCTTGGGAGCTGCCACATCTCCTAAATGTCTATGTTGCTGATTAGGAACTTCAATAGAATAATTAAATCAAGCAAAGTGGATATGCATATTTTCTCCTCACCTTTATGCTGTGTTTGGATCCAGAGAAAGATAAAGGAAAGAAAGAAGCAGGACATATTTGAAGGTGAGAAAAACACAAGAAGGGGGGTTGAATTGTGTTTTGAAAAATTCTTCGTTTCTCCTAAAAACTGAACACACTGATCAGAAGCTAAGTGAGACAGCTTCTGAAGTGATGATCAGAATCTAAATGCAGCGGAATAAAACAGAGAGAGAGAGAGAAGAAGAACGACACAAAGCAATTATACTGGTTCCTTCCACAATCCGGAAGTAGTCCAGTCCCCCTTGCACTTCCAAGGAGATTTCACTAAGAGTAATATCTGATTACAATTGCTCAAGCACACAAGCAAGAGACTTCCTTTGCTCAAGCACACAAGCTAGAGACTTCCTTTGCTCAAGAACACAATCAAGAGACTTCCTTCTCAAGCACAACTGCAAGAGACTTCCTAACTAAACAAAATTACACAGAAAATTGTTTAAGGTTGAACACTTGATATACAATCAGAGGTGCTCACAATACAAATCAGATACAGACTCAATGGACTTAAGAATTTCTAAGATATGACTTTGAGACACAGCAATTCTAAGTGAATGCAGAACAATTTCAGCAGAGGTTTGACACTTGTAAAAATGTTATGAGTCTTTCGTTCAGCGTTCTTGCATTGCCAAAACTCTAAGTCTTCACTCCTTTATATAGAGGTGTGAAAGAGACGTTGTGAAATTGCCAGCACACCAAAGAGTCGTTGTTGAAGCTTGATCTTTCACCAATGATCTTTTGCCTGATTTGGTTGTTGTCCTATGAAGAACCAATTTGAAATCCATTCCTTATCCAAATGAACATATATGCAGGCGAGACCGTATTCTGGAGCTGTTTTCTTGTCTTGTAGCGTGGACACAAAACAGAGTAGTGGAGAACGTGGTTGTACAATTCGTACAAAGTACAATGTCAACGCTTTAGTCCAAAATGCAAGCACATGCCTTCAAACACCTTTGAAATGACCGTTGCAATGTTCCACTGATTTTCTGCTGTGTTTTCGAAACCAATAGACAACTTTTGCAATGTAGATTCTTCAATCTTTGAATGTTTTGCAAATCCAGTTGATCTTCAGCTTCTGGTGAAATGGCTTTTAATGAGGCAGCTTCTGATGATGCAGCTTCTGATGAAGCAGCTTCTGCAGCTTCTGATGGTGCAGCTTCTTCAGCTTCTGATGATGTGGCTTCTGGACCTCTTGTCTTCAGAAGCACTATTCTTCAGGAGCAGCTTTTCTTCAGGAGCGCTATTTCTTCAGGAGCAGCTTGACTTCAGGAGCGCTTTGCCTTCAGAATCATCTAAGCTTCATTTTCTTTTGCTCTTTATTTGCTCATTCAGAACCAATTAATGATGTAACTTTTTTAACTGTGGTCCTGTACACTTGAACAAATATTAGCTAGTCCAATTTACAATTTTTAATACCTTGTTATCATCAAAACTTTCTAAGGTTCATTGCTAAACACATTTTGTTCCAACAATATTGTGTGTGGAAAGATTGGCTTTCCACCCTTTGGCAGCACATCAAAAAGGAAGAGGAAAGAAAGTTTGAGGTGAGACCCACGCTCAAAACCTTTCCTCACTGCTTTGGACGGAAACATGAAGAATCCATTCACTTTTTGATAAAAAGTCAAAAATACCCTTGCAATAATTATTAATATTACCATGTTGAACAAGCATCCATAAGAAAAGTTATGTTTCAGAAACATGCTTGGCAAATTTTTCTCTCAGCGTGATATTTTGAACAAAAAAAATCATTAACAAATTTTTTAACAAATATTAGTTAAATTAAAATTTATTAATAAAATATATTTAAATATGTAGATGGCATAATTAATTTAAAATATAAACAGTCATCTAAAACCTTTTAAGGTTATAATTGTCATTTTGCAAATATATATATCTTTCTTTCCTCTCACAATCTATTCACTTTCTTTTATACCAAACAACTAAAAAAATCATCTCACTTTCTTCTATCTATCTTTCCTTTTACGATCAATCCTTTCACTTTCTTTCCTTTTAGTTTCTTCTCCAAACCAAACATAGCCTTAGTATCTGTCTCCAAATTGTCTTCTATGCTTGATTGACCTCCCGTCTATAAAGCACGGATACAGACATCGAATAAGACACAAACACTGATACATCTATTAATTTGAGAAAATCACATAATTCAATATAATTATATGTGTTGGTGTAGTGTCAGTATCAGATACGACACGTGTCCGACACCAGAACACGTCTAATCCAAAGAGTATTCATGCTTCATTCCCTACCGTTGATTGAACTGCTTGGCCATCCTGCATATTATCTAAGTCCTGCTGCTGCTGCATAATTTCATTATGTTGTTGTATATTATCCTATATACTTTGCTGTCATGATTGTTATTTAATAATATTAATGTTGTTATTTTAATGCAAATGACTACTTCCAGTGTCATAATAATGATATCAGGAACCATTTTCTTCAACATTTTAGCATTATTTTAGATGGAATAACAAGATTATTAACATCATTTCAAGTACTTTTTAAATCTCCAACTGTCATATGTGATAGCTTTTGCAAAAAATAATTGGCAACAAATTGCAAAATGACGGCATTCATTTAATATAGTAGAATATACCAGCTTGATACTTGGCATAACCGTTCATTATAAAATTACAAAGTTAGACAGTTTGTACTTTGTATCCTCAAAATTACAAAGTTACTTCTTATAAATTCTCCCACAAGATAATAGTCATTCTGGGCCACATTGGTCAGATATTTTGTATCCTCATGTTGGAGCAATAGTAGCATCTCAAATAATTTGGGACTAGGACTCATCAAATGCGCTGGATGGAAAGGCTTGGTGTGTGGTCTAATGGTGGGCCGGTGAATGGAATATAGAGAAGGTTGTATTGTGTAAAAGTATATGGAGAAGCTGAGACAAAGTTGTATTATGTGACATTAAGGTTTGGTCAAGTTTCTTAAAGCTTGTTTGGTACCTTAGTTTGAACACCTGCTGAAATTTAGGACAAAACAAGTCAAGTCAAGTCAAATGATATAGATAAACTTCAAATGATGTTCTAAACCACTAAAGGATAAACAACTTATGCTTTGAACTTGTAATAGCTGAGGGGGAGGGAGAGAAACTGAAAAGGAAGAGGCGTGTATACCATAACTCTAGTTGTTCATAAGTCCCACATCGGAAATGTGAAATAACTGAGAGAAATTTTTTCTTATAAAATAGTAGGAGTAAGGAAGGCAGATCTTACTCAACACACATAGAAGGAAGGGACCCAGATCAATTGATGAAGATGTCCCTTTAATATCAGTGTTTAAATAGTAGTGTTTATAACTATTCATTTTTCGGGGGGTATTCTCTTGGAAGTTATAAGTGTTGTATTTCTTAGTGCAATTGTCGTTTGTAACTTCCATCAGAATTGCCCCCTCAATAATGATCGGTATATTTTTCTATTTTTTCAGGAAGAGTATTATGGATTCCCATGGATTCCCTAACATACATTTTTTAAATGTATCTAACATAAAGTGGTGAGATTTACATAAATTTTTTTTTGGTAGTGTTTAGGATTTGAATCTTAGGCCTTGTATATATTAGGGAAAATTATAAAAACCTCCCCTAAGGTTTATCTAAATGCAACTAACACCCCCTCTATTTTTATAAACATCAGCAACCTCCCCTGGCGTTAAATCTACTAAACTGCCGTTGCATATTCTTTAATTTCTTTTTAGAATAATTTCCAGAGAAACCACACGAAACCTGTTATGTTCGTGTTCACGGATTCTCGTCATTCTTCCTTTCTCATTGTCTAGTTATCTCTATATTGATGTGTGGTTTCTATCGATTCATCCATTACTATTATTTTATTCAGTCACTATTCCATCTTTCCTTGCAATCTTATGGTTTCGGCGTAATTGTTTCGGTAATTTATGGTTAAACCACTTCTTCTGCTGTGACCGTGTCACTTATTCACAAGAAGGTTTTCTATAACTATGCAAAACATTAGTTTTCTCACATTACAATTAGATAAATAAATTAGATTTTATTCTTAGATAATTATCACTTTTTTTAAAGAAGATAATTATCAATTTTTTTCAAAGTTAAAATTTTGATCCGAATTATTTCTCATGACAAATCATTGTTTATTCCTTTATCTCATATTATGTTAAAGAATAAAGCTCAGAAATGTAGAACAATGGCTTTACTCAAATTCATGTGCTATGATGTTGGAAATGAGGTATGTGACATTTTAACGGACGACTGACGGTGTTAGATTGGAAGGGTGGTGTTTGTCACCCAAAATATAAAGTAGGGGAGGTTTGTGTTATGTAAAAAATTAGAGGGGGTATGAGTGACATTTTAGCAAACTTTAAGGGAGGTCTTTATAATTTTCCCTATATATTATGTATTGTTCTTACCAACTGAGTTAAGCTCGGGGATACAGATACATAAATTTTAGGGTTATTAGATCGTTTGGTCCCTTATTTAATTTCATGTTTTCATTTTGGTCCCACAATTAATAAAAATGGCGTTTTAGTCCCTCACCTTTTCCTCTGTTTGCCAAATAAATCCCAACCGTTAAATTTAACTTCAAATGTCTATGGTGGACCAACCTTAAAAGTGGTCCACCGTAGACCTTATTAATTTTGTTAATTTTAACCATTCAATCTATTTATCATAAAAGGGACCGTTAGATCTTCACTTTTTGTGAAATACCTAAAATACCCCTAATGCCAAATTAAAAATCCCACTTTCTTTTCTCCTCTTCTTCTCCAGCGTGCATCTTCTTCCCTTTCCAGAATCACAAAAAATTCCAGACTTTCCCTTTCCCTTCTCTAAAACTCAAATTGGCAAATTCCAGAAAACACATTCATAAAAAAAAAAAAAAAACTCCCTCTCTTCTCTCTCCGAACAACACACACTGCAACTCCTTTCTCTTTCACTCACCACCATCGCAGCCACTCTCTTTCACTTCATCACCGTCATCGCCGCCGTATTCTATCACAACCACCATCATCGTCGTTAGACAATCACCACCACCGTGCTCCGTTCACCACCGCCGTATTCTCTCTTTCACAACGGTGATGACGATCTCCCGTCTTCCGTTCCAACACTTCGTCACCACCAAGTCGTCTCATCTCGCCACCACCACGTCGTCTCAGATCCGACGAACACTTCGTCTCCTTCGTCTGAGCTATCTAAGATCACGAAAATGAGAACAATTTCGTAACAATCATTCATCGTCCCTTCCAGATTCGTTTTCGTGTCTGTTCATGTGTTGTGCGTTGCTGATTTCTTCTTCTTCCTTCCAGATTCGTGTTATTAAGCTTCTGTTCTTTCATTTCCTTCCAAATGGAGAATGGAAACGAAGCAAATGGATCTGAGTTGTGTTGTTGGTGAGTTTGTGAGCCATTTGAATTTGCGATTTGCACATTGAATTGAGAGAAAGAGGATTAAATTGATTGACCCTAATTTTTTATATGTTTCTAGGGAATCAGGGAATGAAGTGAAGAGGTATGAAAAAAAATGATTTTGGATCTAAAGAGGATTTGAGTTTCTGATGAATGAATGAAAGAAAGAATAAGAAATTGGAATTTTTATGTTTGTTTGGTTTTTTGTTTCTGGAAATTTTTTTGGGGTTGTCATCTTTTATGAGTGTGATGATGAAGGTGATGTTGAATTATGAAGTGAGGGAGGAAGAAGATGAAGAAAGGAAATTAAATTAGGTGTTGTTGGTTTACAGTAAGATAAAATAGACTTGCATAATCTAATGGTTATCTTTTTAAAAAATATCAAACGGTTGAAATTAAAATAATTAATAGGATCTATGGTGGACCACTCTTAAGGTTGATCCACCATAGCATCATTTGAGGTTAAACTTAATATTCGGGATTTATTTGGCAAACGGAGGAAAATGTGAGGGACTAAAACACCATTTTTATTAATTGTGGGACCAAAATGAAAACACGAAATTAAATAAGGGACCAAACGATCTTATAAGCCTAAATTTTATTTAGTAGAATAATGTTTTAACATTTTATATAGGGTCTAAGAACAATACACACTCCTCCTATCTGTAATTGCGTCAATAAAAGTAACTAATATGATTCAAAATGTAAATTTGACACAACAATGTGTTTTTTTGTCTTGCGTTTGTTTCAAGTTATATTCGTAGATTCTTGTGAATAAAATGATAGAAATTTTATTCTGGGTGTAAAATATTATTGGGAAAAGAAAATTTTTCCAAAAAAAATGGTGGGAATAAAGTGTAAACTACCTATTATAATCCCTATTTTTAAGGTTCTTGAGAATATCATAATGTTAATCAAACATCTTTATTCTAAATACATTGGAATAAAATTCACATCTTTATATTTAAAGGAATGTTATTCCTAGGAATAAATTTGACAAACTTGAAACAAACACACCCTTAGTAAAAAAATCTAATACTTTTAGGAGTTTATATTGTCTATTCAAAATTTGTTTTTTTTTTTACAAAAATGAAACGATATTTTTTTGAATAAAAAAACGTAACGATATTTATTAGTATATCAAATGCAACATTTTTATGATGAATCTGTGTACAAACTCATATCGTTAAAATTTGATTGAATGCTTTTAGTACATTTATTTTATGGAAAGTCCTAAATTGAAATTTAAAATATGTGGTTAATTGTTCAAATGGACACTGTAATATACATAAAATTTTCAAAATGATTTTGTAAAAACAAAAACATATATTCTAGCATGTAATTTGATATTCTTCTTGTTTTTGACTCTATCATATATACGAAGTCCATAAAAGTGACTTAGATGTTGATTTTTTTCATGATTTTTTGTGGACACGTTTACGGTGTTAAAATATAGTTTTTCTAGATAAAATCAGTATTTTCCGACAAGAGACAAATTATATAGGAATTTTTAAAGAATCAAACACTTAAAAAACAAAACAATTGAAATCTTGACATAGAAATCAAATTTTGAGAAGATTGTTTACATAGACATCTATAAAAACACATAAAGATGATATAAAAAATTTCAGAACATTTCTTAGACGCCTCTATTTATTTTGATTTTTCAACCAAAATGTGCAAAATTGTAATTTTGTCCTGAGTAAGGATATAGTCACGTCAAATTGTGTTCCCTAATTTTGCAGCAATGGTTAGAACATCATAACAACCTTCACCATACATTTTTTGAGTTTTAAAATGAAGGACGAATTAACTATGAATTGTTTAAGAAATTCTTAATTATGGAGAATGAAAATTTATAATTAAACATTCATTTGTCAGAAAATTCTAGTTTCTTGTTAAAAGCCATAAACATGCTCGCGAATCTAACATCTAGATCATTTTTCTTGACTTCGCGTATATTAGAGGGCCAAAACTAAGAAGAATCTCAAATTACAAAGTTACAATTTGTTATTTTTTTTACAGTCATTTTTTAGACTTCGTGTATATTATAGGGTCAAAATTGATCAATTTAATTCACTACAAAAATGTTTTAAAACAAAATATGACAATTATTCACTTTATTCATCCATCTACAACACCTAAAAGTTAAAAATAACGTTATCGAGTTTAATGTCTTCAACCCCTTTATTGATTATCACTACTTGGACACATCTTTGACCCCCCACCCCCTAAAAATTTACTTTGGAACAGTTGTCTGACACATGTCGTACGAATGTTGCCATAGTGTTGGACGTAGACGTGTATCGTACTTTAGGATACAACTAATGTCAGAGGTGTACGTGCTTCATAGACACATAGTTATAAAATGAGAAATCTAACATATTGAATTTGTACTTAACATGCTTACACTCAATACATTTAGACTCAGCATATTTGAATCAGTCTACAACTGTAGATTGTTTTTCCTCTTAGGAAAATCAAGTGAATTTTTAGTTGCTGCTAGTGATGAACAATTGAAAATGGTGAGGGTGTCTATTAGTTCAGTAAAATCTGATTCAAAATGTAGTAGTTGTCAGAATTATTTGAGAAGTTAGAGATTATAACTTTTTTTAAGGATAAGGACTTAAATTATATCATTACTTAAAATGTGTTCAATACAATTTTGTATATTAATCAAGATTTAAAAACTAACTAATAATGAGGTCGCCTTAACTAATTCATGGACAACCTCATTTATTTATCTTCTAACAAACTTGACACGAGTTTTTATAAAGATGACTAAAAAGAGCTCTACAATGATTAATGATAGCCCCGAATTCAGTTACATCATGCTTGCGGGACAAAAAAAAAAACTAAGTTAGAGATTATAACAGTAAAGGTTTTAATTTGTCACTCAAATTGAAGCAGCTCTTTAGTTATTATCAATTGTCTGCTTCCATTAAAATGTTGAAATGGTGGACAAATGACCAGAGTCGTTAATTTTTTATTTGTTGTAAGGAATTGTTAACACTAATTTTTCTTAGGTAAACTAGCAGAATAATCTACCAACTTATTAGCTAGAAAAAGAATCCTTTGAACCTCCTCTTCCCCATCTCCAACCTTATCCAAATAAAAAAACAGTTTATTTGCCTAAATCCAGAAACTATAAAATATAAGTCTATGATTAAGTACCGTGATTTAGTTAAGGGCCACATTAGTCAAATATTTTGTATCCTCGTGTTGGAGCAATAGCAGGATCTCAAATAATTTGGGACCAAGACTCATCAAATGCGCTGGATGGTAAGGCATTGGTGTATGGTCTAATGGCGAGCCAGTGAATGGAAAGGATTGTATATATAGAAGATTGTATCGTGTAAAAGTATATAGAGAAGCTGAGACAAAGTTGGATTATGTGACATTAAGGTTTGGTCAAGTTTCTTAAAGCTTGTTTGGTACCTTAGTTGGAACACTTGCTGAAATTCGCAAAACATTAGAGAACGGAATTAATTAGAGCACTGATATTGAAATTGTATTAAGTTTCTTTCGAAGATACATCATTTGGTAGTAGAGAAAAACATAGTATAGGAACATTCTAATGATGACTAAGATAAGAAATAGTATATAAACAGTACTATTCCTTTTTGAACATTCTCTCTCAGCTCTTCTATTTTCTTCGACAATATCTCTTTTCACGTCACATGCTAGTGTGGAAAACATTTGTGTCAAACCTAAGCATCGTGCTGCTCTGTCGAACTCTCTTTCTCAATTCCATCGGCAGCCAATGATTAAAAAAAAAATCCAATTTGACGGGTCATTGTTGTCGATAAGGTCAACTACTTTGTATCTCAGCAATTCACTAGAGATTTGAAAATTCCCTTTCGATCAAGTTCTATCTGGACAATGGCTTTGTCGTTTTATATGGGGACAAGTCGACCCTTCCTCCTCCTGCTCAATTCCATCAGCTGCGTCATTTACAGCATACAAGTGCTATTGCTGAAGTGTATTCCTTGCAACTTCAACATTGCTCCAATACTTCCCAGGCGTCAATGAGCATTCTCCTGACTTGCCGGAGGAATTACATTCTCTGCTTGATCTGTAGTTGTCTAACATGTTTGCAACACCTATCAGATTACCTCCGCATCGTTTCCAAGATCACTGTGTTCCAAATAGTTACAAAATATAAAAACCAACATAATGACATGGTACTTAACATGATTAAACTCAAAAGTTTAAGCGAGTCTATAGTTGTAGATCTTTTTTTCCTCTGATGAAGATCATGTGATTCTTTAGTTGCTGCTCAAAAGTTTAACCGAGTCTAATTTGTAATATGCCCAATTGCAGTAATTGCAAAAATTATCTGACTAGTTAGATTTTGTGAATGTAAAGCTTTTGTCACACAAATTGGAGCAGCTGTTGGTTCTTATCCATTGATTCGTTTTGCATTTTCTGTAAAGTTATGATTGGAAGTTGGTAGAGTGGATCATAACCATATTCTGTGAGTGGTTGGTGCTCAGCAAATTTTCTTAGAATTTTTCTGGGTCCTTGGTCCAGGTGCAGTATAAACTAGCAATTTATATAGAATTAAAACTAATAAACCATCACATACATATTGAGAAATGGAATTTAGCTTAGCTTAATATAGGACAAAAAGTCAAGTCAAATGATATAGATAAACAACTTACGCTTTGAACTTGTAATAGCCGAGAGAGAGGGAGAGAAACTAAGAAGGAAGAGGCGTATATAACATAACTTTATTGTTTCATAAGTCCCACATCGAAAATGTGAAATAACCGAGAGGAATCTTTTCTTATAAATAAGAGTGTAGATCTCACTCAACACTCATCGGTTCTTTTCATTGTTTGGGCTGGGCTGTCCATACTGCTCATGTGTGATTTAACTTGTGCTGCGTTAGTTAATTGTGTTGCGTGAGTTAATTCATGCTAGTGTAAAAAAATTATTACACAGTAATTTACACTAATGTGAGTTAACTTCAGCAACATGAGTTAACTCATGCGGTGTGAGTTAATTAATTGTTAGTTTTAAACATTTCAATTTCAAAATTTATGAATTGTTCTGCAAAACAATTTCTATAGTGTACATAATTAATTGTTATCCATTACAACAAAATGATTGAGGATGCATGTGGGCCACGCCATGTGATTTAGACAATCCATTATAAGAAAATGAATGAAAATGCATGCGGGCCACCTCATGTGATTTAGACAGAATGTTAGGACCTATCCACGATATCAAGAGAAAAGAGAAACAAAACAAAGTTCAAAAAGCTTTTGAGCAACTACCTATGATATCAGTAGAAAGAGAAACAAAACAAAGTGCAAAATGCTTTTGAAATGTTTAAAACCAGCGTGAGTTAACTCAAGTAAAGATTTACACTAGCGTGAGTTAACTCACGCAGCGTGAGTTAACTCACGCAGAATTAACACTAGCGTGACTTAACATACGTAAGAGTATTTTCGTCATTTACTTTGGGAATGAGCAAAAACGTTTGGGTAAAGAGCATCTCTCCTCACACAACACGGTCTGAACAATGACTGGTATATATATTTTTTTCTCTCTAATATACATTCTCTTAAAGGGTGAAATCTATGTGGACACTATACTTGAAAAAAGTGGAGATCATAGAGAGTGTTAGAAGAGTGTTTCTAACATTTTATACATAGAAATGACTATATACACACTCCTCTTGTTCAATGTATAATTTCGTCAATAAAAGTAACTAATCTAATTCAAAATGTAAAGTAGATACAACAATGTTTTTTTTTGTCTTATTAAAAATATAATACTTTTAGGAGTTTATATTGTTTATTCAAAATTTGATTTTTTATTTTTACAAAAATGAAATGATATTTTTTTAAGAAAAAATGAAACTATATTTATTAGTTCATCACATGCAACATTGCTATAATGAATATGTGTACAAACTCAGATTGAATGCTTTTAGTACATTTATTTTATGAAAAATTCTAAATTGAGAATTAAAATATGGAGTTAATTGTTCAAATTAACCCTGTAATATACATAAAATTTTCAAAATGATTATGTAAAAATAAAAACATGTATTCTAGCCTATAATTTCTTGTTCTTTCAAAAAAAAAAAAAAGCCTATAATTTCTTGTGAAAAGCCATATTTTAAAGTCATAAACATGCTCGCGAAAAGGCATAAAAAAATGCAACATCTAGAACACTTTTCTCGACTTCGTGTATATTAGAAGGTTATAATATGTGATTTTATTTTTACATAGTCATTTTTCAGACTTTGTGTATATTATACTGTCAAAATTGATCAATTTAACCAACTACAAAAATATTTTTAAACCAAATATGAGAATTATTCAATCATCCACAACAACGAAAAGTAAAAAATGATGCTATCGAGTTTAATGTCTTCAACCCCTTCATTGATTATGACTACTTGGACACATCTTTGACACCCCCCTCCCCATTTTTTTTTTTTTTTGGATTAGTTGTCTGACACGTGTCATATGAATGTTTCCCTACTGTTGGACATAGATGTGTATCCAACTGTAAGACACAATTAATGTCATATGTGTCCGTGCTTCGTAGACACATAGTTATAAAATGAGAAATCTAACATATTGAATTTGTACTTGCCATGCTTACACTCGATACATTTAGACTCAACATATTTGAATCAGTCTATAGTTGTAGATTGTTTTTCCTCTTATGAAAATCTAGTGAGTTTTTAGTTGCTGCTAGTGAAGAACAATTGAAGATGGTGAGGGAGTCTATTAGTTCAGTAAAATCTGATTCAAAGTGTAATAGTTGTCAAAATTATTTGAGAAGTCAGAGATTATAACTTTCTTTTTAAAGGAAAAGGATTTAAATCACATCATTACTTAAAGGAGAATGTGTTCAATACAATTTTGTATGTCAACCAAGATTTAAAAACTAACGGATAATCCTTCAAAAAAAAAAAAAACTGACGGATAATGTTGTCGCCTTATCTAATTCATGGACAACCTCAATTGTTTATCTCCTAACAAACTTGACACTAGAGTTTTTATAAAGATGATTAAAAAGAGCTCTACAATGATCAATGATAGTCCCTTCAGTTACATCATGCTCTTGGGACAAAAAAAAAAACTATCTTAAGTTAGAGATTGTAAACGTAAAGCTTTTAATTTGTCACTCAAATTGAAGCAGCTGTTTAGTTATTATCAATTGTCTGCTTCCGTTAAAATATTGAAATGGTGGACAAATGACCAGAGTCGTTAATTTTTTTATTTGTTAGATGGAATTGTTAAAACTAAATTTTCTTAGGTAAACTAGCAGAATATCTACCAACTTATTAGCTAGAAAAAGAATCCTTTGAATCTCCTCTTCCCCATGATAGACTTTTAGCAAGTGTACTAAAACTATCGAAGTAATAAAATTTATAAGTTCGTATCCACAGGGACTGTGTTAATCTCAATTTAGCAATAAGGTTAATATCTAGGATGTGTAAATTATTTTAGTGCCCGAGGCAGTAGTTTTGATTGCATAAATTAAATAAACAGAAAATAAAGATTGTTTTGGAAAAGATCAGGAGAGAGAGATGAGATCAGGTCTTTTGAATCATCTATGTTCCCCTAATTGGTATACTGCACCTATTCTTATGAATGATTTTCTAGTTCCATGATAGTTAACAAAATAGTCCTAATCAATCCCTTGAGTTAGGACCCTCTTCTCAAACTACAACCCCTAATCCCTTAGGTGGTCTAATAATCTTTGAAGGTTTAAACACGTTAACCTAATATCACTAACAAACGATTATCCATTCCTAGACTAACCATGTTTATTAGAACAATTCAATTAGGTCTAAGTCGAAAGCTATGGTCAGTAGTCATTCATTCTCACGAAATCATGTTTATATGGTTTCAATATATAAAAAGCATTAAGAACAATTGAATTGAATAAAAACTAGATTGTCATTCACAATAAATAGAGTTTCACAGCAACATGGTTCAATTAGAGTTACAAAGAATCATCTCAGACCTAATCTCTAAGAGATTTAGCTACTCATAATTGAGTTTACAAATAGCATAATCAATAGTGGAATTAAAACATACATAAACTGGATTAGAGATGATGAAATTGTCTCCTCTGCAGTCTTCTGGGTGTCAAAATCGCACTTTAGCTCTCCAAAATCGTAACCCTTATGTTTGGAACTAACTTCAGCTTAAATAGCCAAGTCTGGCTGCGCCCAAAATCGCGCTACGGTTGTGAAAATCGTACCACGATTTCACTGCTTCAAAAACATGCATTCTGCCAAGCCAAAATCGCGCTACGGTTGTGAAAATCGCGGTACGATTTCTGGTTTTCCAGCACTTCCAGATTTTCTGCTTTTCACACCCCCAGTCTGTCTAAAATTGCTACAGACTCAATAAAAACATCAGCACAACTGTTTCTTCAAAATCTTCTATTTTTCTGCTTTTTTTGCTGCTTAATCTTGCTTGTGAACTCCAAAATGTGATGAAAATGACACTAAAAATAGCGAATAATTGACTGTCATCACCCCACCTCCAACCTTATCCAAATAAAAAAAACAAAGTTTATTTGCCCAAATCCAGAAATTATAAAATATAAGTCTATGATTAGGTGTGAGTCAATACTAACTTTTGTTATAGCATTGCACTTTGCATTTTTAAATGTGTTGTGCCCAATACTAACTTTTTAACATTTTTTGCAATTTTTGGTTCTTAAATTTTACTACATATTGACCATTTCTTCTTCAACTTCAAGCCAAACTAAGGACGTATTTATTCGATTGTATTGAATCAACATGTGATGGAAATCTAAAAAAAAGAAATACGACTTTTATGTTGAATCCGAAACCCAAATCTCAATTCAGACGTTTTGATGGTCAAATTTGCTAATTATTGAAGCTAGTCTATATAATGAATGTTTTGGATTATTTACTCTTGTAGTAACTATTGTTATTGTGCTAACTTTTCCTTTTGGCCCTCCTTTTATTCAGAACATTCACTAGCCTAACCTAGGAAACATTTATGAATAGGGTTTTCAAGGGTCTTGAGACCTATATTACATTTTGTTGTTTTCGCTTCCTCTCTTTTATATTGAATTTTGTATTTGAAAACCTTCAATAGAATGGTAAAACCTTGATCCCTTCAATAGAATGGTAAAACCTTGATCAATCCACATAAGGATCTCGAGGTTTAAATTCTGTTTAATTAATTTATGTGATTCAATTTCTTTTCCTTTTAATCTTCAGTTCTTTTTATCTTGCAAAATTGTTTTACGTGTTAATGCTTAATCATACAACTTCAACTTTTCTTCTTAATGATCATGAATCAAATATTCAAAATGATTTAAACGCTTGATTTAACAAGTAAAACGAGATGGACCTACTTATGTGGTCTAACTCAAAACTTCAACTCGTGCCATCTAAATTAACAGGTTAAACTAACTAGGTCAGCATGCTTGATCTATATCCACTAGCACCCTAGCAAAATGCACAAAAACGTGTTTTTCGTTGCATCATCCAAAGAGATGGTAGTTTAGATTACTTGTTATTTCAAATAGTATTTTCATTCACCAATATTCTTGGAGAATATCCATAATTGTGATTCATATTTGCTCATGTTTTTGCCTTTGATTGTTGGGATTAAAATCTTTAGTCAATTGAATATACGTGGAATACATTACTTAAAGTTTAAAGCTTGTACGGACCATATTATCCAAAGATCAACAACCGATGAAAATTTGAATTCTCCGAAGATCAACAACCAATGAAAAATTGAATTCAAATGAACCACTCCCAAATACTTTTGTATTGTATCACACATTTAACATGTAATCATCAAGGCATAAGTTATGCCTGAAAATAATTTTTGTGAACGTCCGCTCGTACTTTTATTTGATGTGCCTCAACCAAATTGATCTACAATAAGTAGGACGTGTTGTTTATAATTTTAGGTTTGCATGAATAATCAGCTTCGAGTTGTTGACTTCTTGTTGCTTACACATATCCAAGAGCAATGCCTAATTTTTCCATAAATGCTAATCTTAGAAATGGAGAGCCAAGGAAATAAATAAACAAGTCACGTCATGGTCAAATCTTTTGTTTATTATATTTTTATTACAAAATTATTAATAATACATAAATAATCAAAGTTTGTGAAAATTCCATTTATTAATAATGATATCATGAAACATTTTTTTTAACAGTTTTAGCATTATTTTAGATGGAATAACAAGATTATTAACATCATTTCAAGTACTTTTTAAATCTCCAACTGTCATATGTGATAGCTTTTGCAAAAAATAATTGGCAACAAATTGCAAAATGACGGTATTCATTTAATATAGTACAATATACCAGCTTGATACTTGGCATAACCGTTCATTATAAAATTACAAAGTTAGACAGTTTGTATCCTCACACAAGATAATAGTCACTCTGGGCCACATTAGTCAGATATTTTGTATCCTCGTGTTGGAGCAATAGTAGCATCTCAAATAATTTGGGACCAGGACTCATCAAATGCGCTGGATGGTAAGGCGTTGGTGTATGGTCTAATGGCGGGCCGGTGAATGGAAAGGATCGTATATTGAGAAGCCGAGACAAAGTTGGATTATGTGACATTAAGGGTTGGTCAAGTTTCTTAAAGCTTGTTCGGTACCTTAGTTGGAACACCTGCTGAAATTCGCAAAACATTAGAGAACAGAATTAATTAGAGAACTGGTATTGAAATTGTATGAAGTTTCTTTTGAAAACACATCATTTGGTAGTAGAGACATAGTATAGGTACATTCTGATGATGACTAAGATAAGAAATAGTAAACAATACTATTCCTTTTTGAACATTCTTCCTTCTTAAAGATAACAATACTTGACAATATCTCTTTTCACGTCATATGCTAGTGTGGAAAACATTTGTGTGAAACCTAAGCATCGTGTTGTTCTATCGAACTCTCCTTCTCAATTCCATTGGCAATTTGACGTGTCATTGTTGTCGATAAGGCCGACTACTTTGTATCTCAGCAATTCACTAGGGATTTGAAAATTCCCTTTCGATCAAGTTCTATCTTATACTCCCTCCGTCTCTAAATAATAGTCGTTTAAGGTTTATGCACGGTTAATAAGGAAATGATTAATTGTGTTGATTTTGATGGTAAAATTAGTATCATTTACTAAACCACCCTTATTAATTGTAGTTAGTGGAGTAGTTAAGTTGGATGAAATTCAATAAATAAGGGTATAATAATGGAAAAAAATAATAAATGTTGCATTGGTATTCTAAAGTGACAATTATTTTGAGAAAAAGAAAAATGGGTAAAAAGACAATTATTGTGATACAGAGGGAGTAAATAGGAGTATTTCATAAGTCCCACATTGGAAATGTGAAATAACTGAGAGGAATATTTTCTTATAAATAGGAGTGTAGATCTTACTCAACATGCATTGAAAGAAGCGATCCTTTGAGTTTAGTGTTGATATATCTATTCATTGTTTGTGGTGGTTTCATTGGAAGTTACAAGTGATTGCATTTTTTTTTAGTGCATTAATATCATTGTCACTTGAAATTTTTATTGGAATTACCCCTGAATAATGATCGGTATATAATTTTTCTTTTTCTTTTTTTTTTTATAAAGAGTGTTATGAACGCTCTAACATACATTCTCTACATTTAGGAAAGGTGAAATTTATGTGGACACTACTAGGGGTGGCAAAAATACCCATGCCCACGGGTACCCATGGGTAAAATCCATCACGGGCACGGGGCGGGTAGCTAAACGAGTATCCACGGGTATAATAAACGGGTATTTAACTACCCATTATTATATGGATACGGACACAGATTTGATTGTACCCATACCCACGGGTACCCACACCCGATAATAAATTAAGTAAATTACTTAAATATCCTTATACATCTTATCTTATTACTTAAAGTTGTAACCTTATTGAAGCAAATTTTACCGCCCACCTAAGATTCTTCATTGATAACCTATTTTTATTTATAATTTTTTTAATCCATCTTATTAAGTTCACCGTTTCCACTTCATTCACATCATAAAACATATCCTATGTATTATGTAAGAATCATGAATTTTCTATGGATTATGTATGATTTATGAAATTTTGAGTGGATGATGTATGAATGTTTAAAAGTTGAAGTTTTTTGGTGATTAAAAAAGTTATTATTTGTACCAAAAAATAAATAAATTTAAAAATCCATGGGTACCCATGGATACCTCAACACCCGCGGGTACCCGTATAATGGGTACCCACGAAGGTACCGGGCGGACACGGGTATCATATTTATCCAACGGGGCGGGGACGGGTATCATGTTATCCTTATCCATGGGTACCCATTGACATCCATAGACACTACCCTTTAAAAAGATGGAGGTCAACATAAGTTTCATTCAATAGAATTAGAGTGTTAGAAGAGTGTTAGAGAGGGAAAAAAGTGAAGATTAACATAAGTTTCATTCAATAAAATTAGAGTGTTAGAAGATTTTTTTTTGACACAAAACAAACGACATTCATTCATTCAAATTGATAGAGTATATCGATGCAATACAAATTCGTTAAAAACAAAAATGATGAATCTGTGAACAAACTCACAACATCCATGTTAATAGCATAAAACGACAAAGTACATAAGCCTACAAATATGATTATATTAAAATCTCCGGAATAGCCATGCCTCCGGGTCTGCAACGTTGATGACGCCAAAGTCATTCGTTGGATATGCACTGGATCGAAGCTGAGCTGACAATCTGAATCGAACAAACACCTGAACAAGGGAAAAGACAAACAACGTGGCACAAAGACGACAAACAAAACGGCGTCGCACTAAGACGACGAAATCACAAAAGGCAAAACTAATTCGATGTGGAAATCACTTATTTAAATATAAGGGAAGGAGAAAAACAATTTAGAGGGGTGATTTGGGGTCAAAAATTGACCCTAAATCACCCCTCTTTGGTGGATGAAGGAGAAGAAGTTAGGGTTTCAGCCGACGGCTCACAAAAGAGAGAAGGGGAGAGAGGAACGAGAAAGTTTCCGAAATTTAGAGAGTGTTAGAAGAATGTTTCTAATATTTTATATTTAGGAACAACAATATACACTACATGCACACTCCTCTTGTTTTATCTATAATTTCGTAAGTAAAAGTAACTAATCTGATTCAAAATGTAAATTAAATACAACAATGTTGTTTTTTGTTTTATTAAAAATATAATACTTTTAGGAGTTTATATTGTTTATAACATTCATGTGGTTGAAGGGGAAACTCGCAAATCTTCCTCTCAATTACCATGGTTGGTGGCATAGTCCGTTTACTATCCTAGGCATCGGCTAATTGTTATTTTTCTTGTCGTTGTTTCGGTGCCTGGTTTTGAGCTTTGTAATTGTTGATCCGACTTTGTTTGTACTTTGGTGTTTCTTCCTTAGCACACCTTGTGCTAGGAAGGCCTTTTTGATGTGGTAATATAATTCATTTTAGCCTCTTCAAAAAAAATTGATTCTTTTTTTTACAAAAATGAAATGATATTTTTTTGAATAAAAAAAATGAAACGATGTTTATTAATACATCATATGCAACATTGCTATGATGAATCCATGTACAAATTCATATCGCTAAAAATTGATTGAATGCGTTTAGTACATTTATTTTAGGGTTAAATATGTTTTTGGTTCCTATAAATATGTCAACTTTTTGTTTTAGGCCCTCTAAAAAATTTCTTCAACTTTTAGTCCCTCAAAAAATTTCCATTTTCACTTTTGGTCCCTCTTTTAAAGTAAACTCATATGTATGATTCATATTTTTTTAATAAAATTTTGCAGAAAAATTCATAATATTATAAGAATCTTTCCCAAAAAAAATTAGAATTTTTAACAAAAACATGAATTTGATATGAATTTTTATTTAGACGGTTAAAAATTCATATTTAATTTATGTTTTGTTAAAAAATTCTAATTTTTTTTACAATATTCTACACATTTCTGCACAATTTCATTAAAAAAAAAATACAAAAATTAACTTAAAAATAGGAACCAAAAGTAGTGATTGAAAATTTTATAGGGACTAAAAGTTGAAGGAAAATTTTAGAGGGACTAAAACGAAAAGTTGGTATATTTATAGGGACCAAAAACATATTTAACCCTTTATTTTATGAAAAATTCTAAATTGAGAATTAAAATATGGAGTTGATTGTTCAAATTGACCCTGTAATATACATGAAATTTTCAAAATGATCCTGTAAAAATAAAAACATATATTCTAGCCTATAATCTGAGATTCTTCTTGTTTTTGACCCTATCATATACTCCTTCCGTTTCAAAATGAGTGTCGCTTTAGTCAATTGCACACATGATAGCGATTTTCACAAGTGTACGAAATCGTGCAAGTAGTAATTAAAACGGTAAGACCGAGTATCGAACTTGAGGATTGCGGTATACTATTGAATCAGATTTATGACTTAATTGAACAAAAGATTACGAGGTTTGTTTTATCGCAATAATGAAAATTAAACAAAGTAAATTGGTTCAAACTTAATAAGAGAAACGCGTTGGGGACGAGTTTCACCGGATTATTACCTAAACCTATTAACCTGATTATCACAATTGAATCGACTTATTTAATTTTTACCAAATTCTCTACAATATTCGTGCTCTAATTCCTTAGTGACAGAACCTTTAATTCTAAAATAAAAACCTAATTCCTTAGTGAATTTGCAGATTAGAATTAAGCATGAATAATCAAGAATTCTCAAATAGTTCCAAGGGTTTGCATCTATTCCTAGATTACAAAGGCAAGGATCTCCTATCTCAAGCATTTATAAATTCCACTTCCGTTTCACAATATAAACCGTAAATCAATTTAAAGGTGATCAATCAATAAAAGCATTAAGCATGGAGATAAGAAAAACAATTGAATAAGTTTCATCAAAAGTCATAATCAAATTACATGGCAAAGGTATTCATCTAGGTTTACTCATCCCCAACAATGGAGGGTTTAGTTACACATAGCAATTAAACAAGAGAAAGGGATAAAAGAGATATTACAAGAATAATTCATGAATGATTCTTGATAAATCTCATCCAGTGATGCTCTAGATATCTTATTATGTGTTTCTATGCCTTTTGATCTCCAAAAACGTGAACCCTTATTCAGAAAGCACCTCTTTATATTTATTAGAAGCTAAAAATCGGCCACCGTGCTCCAAAATCGGTGGCTGATTTCGTCAACACGTGTGCCCAAACTGTCCAAATCGGCGGCCGATTTTCAGTCTTTAAAAACTTCAATTTCTTCTCCTTTTGTAGCTTGTAACCCCATGAATTGCAATGAATATGACCCAAAATGATATAAAAATGCCTAAGAAAAACTAAGATGACAGAGTGTCATCACAACCCCAAACTTGCATCGTTACTTGTCCTCAAGGAACCAACTTAAAATGAAAAATGACAGAAAAGTAACACCTACCCCACCAATGATCATGTCAAAAGTTCATCTTCCTTGTTAGCGATATGATGAGCTAACTTGCTTGGTAACACATCCATTCCACAACTTCTCGCAACAATTTTGAATGTAACATGGTTCACTCAGTCGACATGTAGAACTACTATATTACCAAAACTTGAAAACTTTCTAAGCATCAATCAAAGTCAATATTATGTACACACTTTTAAGGACTTTTCAGGTTATAACGGGGCTTAGGTTAGGGGTGGGATCATTTGGAAAGTAGGTTTAAGAAAAACAACGGAGTTAGACATCATCCTACGGATCTAAAACACACCACACACCATAATACCAATTCACAATTAAATCCGGGGACTAGAGAGAACTATTAATAACTTGAACAGCTGATCACTTATCTTCAAGCATTTTTTTTTGAGCCGCAAATTTGACAATTCAGCTTATTTTTATCATGCTTATATTCTTTTTTTTTTGTAGCACAAAGTGATCTCTTTTTTTTTTTTTTTTTCCTTTCTCTAGTACCCCTACCCCAAACTTAGAATGTTGCTAGTTCCAAAAGCAACCCCAAACTTAAACTTTTCAAATATAACACACATAAACATGTCTAACTCCAACAAAATTTTGGGTGCATTCCTAAGGTCTCTAGGCTTGTAATGTGGTTAGTCACCGAAACAAAAGGGTCTAAATCCTAGTGGCTCAACTTGGTTTAAACAAAGGATAATTCAATATAAACAAAGGTGGGCTACAAAGGCTCAAGGTACAAGCAATTTGCCTTAGTGTGTACAATATATGACCAATCAATTACAAAGAAAAATCGCAAATCTCAGAAATAGCATCTACATGGAAACACTCATATTTGTAAAAATTGAAAAATAAATTTAGGCCATAACCTTACAAGCTGAGGTTCTGGAAGTTGTGGCTACCTAAGCATCTTTCCTGCCGTACACTTCCCTCAAAGAATCATGCAAGCAACCAGCTCCTTTGAACTTTTGACAAACCTTTGGTGAAATCTTTTTTACTGAACTAGTAAAATTCAAGAAAAGTAAATTCATTAAAATCAAACAAGTTCAGATGCAATTACAGATAGGGGGATCATATAATCATAATCAAGACACTTCTCAAGTCTGACTCAATACAAATAGAAATAACATAAACAAATAACAAAGCAGGGAAATGGATGAGTTGCCTCCCATCAAGCGCTTTCTTTTACGTCATTAAGCTTGACGCATCAACCACTGTTAAGGTGGCAAATATGATACAAAGAACGCATCATCCTTCTTCTTCCTTTTGTTGGGTAAGAACTCCATGAACTTGAATAATAGATCGTGTTGCTTCCATATCCTTTTCAAGTGGACAACAATGAACAAGGCATAAATGGCATCTAGGACTTCATCAATCTCTTCCTTTTTCCCTGCCTTGTCGCTAAATTTTTTTGGAGGAATGTTTTGTTGAGGAATTTCTGGTTGGACATCTAAATCTCTCCAAAGTTGGGACTTTTGAGTTTCCTTACCAACAAGACCATCCTTAATGTTTATCGATTCCCCCTCATCTTCTTTCTTTCCCACAACGCTGAATTTATCTACAATCTTGAGCTTCTCAAACTCAACCACTTGCTCAAATAACCTTTCACATTGACTCTCAAATCTTTCAATTGAACCTTGATTATTATTCATGAATTCAATCAAAACATTCTTGATGTGAAAATTCCTGTCATATGATTCGTTGGGAAGAATTTGAATAGGTAGCATTTGCTCCCAATTATTTTTTTCCATGAGAAACTCATCTTGTGCTTCTAAAACCAATAGATCTTCATCTTTTGGTGGTGGGACATAAAAATAAAAAGTGTCACTCTTATGCCCTTTTATAAAAAAATCAAATCTATGAGGTAAAAACCGAAGGAGGTCCTTTTCAAATGTATCTCTCATGATATGCCCTTCCAATATACGACATTGTGCAGTTAGAAGACAAGTTTCAGTTTCTTCCGAAAGTTGTAGAAGACGATAATCATCAAATTCTTCCATACTATGCGGTGGTTAGTTATCTCAACGGAGAAGAAAAAAAATCACTAGAACTCGACATAAAACTTAACAAATAAAAATAAAATAAAAACGAAAATTTTATTGCAGAGCAAAAAATTTCAATTAAGCAAAAATAAAATTCAACAGTGATTTAGCAATCCCCGGCAACGACGCCAAAAACTTGATAGCGATTTTCGCAAGTGTACAAAATCGTGCAAGTAGTAATTAAAACGGTAAGACTGAGTATCGAACTCGAGGATTGCGGTATACTATTGAATCAGATTTATGACTTAATTGAACAAAAGATTACGAGGTTTGTTTTATCGCAATAATGAAAATTAAACAAAGTAAATTGGTTCAAACTTAATAAGAGAAAAGCGTTGGGGACGAGTTTCACCGGATTATTACCTAAACCTATTAACCTGATTATCACAATTGAATCGACTTATTTAATTGTTACCAAATTCTCTACAATATTCGTGCCCTAATTCCTTAGTGACAGAACCTTTAATTCTAAAATAAAAACCTAATTCCTTAGTGAATTTGCAGATTAGAATTAAGCATGAACAATCAAGAATTCTCAAATAGTTTCGGGTTTGCATCTATTCCTAGATTACAAAGGCAAGGATCTCTTATCTCAAGCGTTTATAAATTCCACTTCCGTTTCACAATATAAACCGTAAATCAATTTAAAGGTGATCAATCAATAAAAGCATTAAGCATGGAGATAAGAAAAACAATTGAATAAGTTTCATCAAAAGTCATAATCAAATTACATGGCAAAGGTATTCATCTAGGTTTACTCATCCCCAACAATGGAGGGTTTAGTTACACATAGCAATTAAACAAGAGAAAGGGATAAAAGAGATATTACAAGAATAATTCATGAATGATTCTTGATAAATCTCCTTCAGTGATGCTCTAGATCTCTTCTTATGTGTTTCTATGCCTTTTGATCTCCAAAAACGTGAACCCTTATTCAGAAAGCACCTCTTTATATTTATAAGAAGCTAAAAATCGGCCACCGTGCTCCAAAATCGGTGGCCGATTTCGTCAACACGTGTGCCCAAACTGTCCAAATCGGCGGCCGATTTTATCAGATGTTTTTTTTGGCTTAGACTGCAGCAAAAATCGGTGGCCGATTTTACAAATCGGTGGCCGATTTTCAGTCTTTAAAAACTTCAATTTCTTCTCCTTTTGTAGCTTGTAACCCCATGAATTGCAATGAATATGACCCAAGATGATATAAAAATGCCTAAGAAAAACTAAGATGACAGAGTGTCATCAACACAGATTAAGGAATGAAATAAAGTAGTCAAATGTCATAGCAGTTTTACCAAATTATCCTAATCAACTATTGATTTGTTTTTCATTAAAGAAAAAAATAATACCTTGGAAGTAGTGTAACATAGTATTAATTGAAGGGTACAATTGAAAAGGAAAAGTTATTATTGCATTGGAAACTGAAAGTGACATTCATTTTGAAACAATTTTTTTTGGCTAAAACGACACTCATTTTGAAACGGAGGGAGTACATGAAGTCCATAAAAATGACTTAAATGTTGATTTTTTTATGATTTTTTATGGGTGCGTTTATGGTATTAAAATATTGTTTTTCAGATAAAATTAGTATTTTCCGATAAGAGACAAATTATTTATGAATTTTTAAAGAATCAAACACTCAAAATACAAAACATTTGAAATCTTCACCTAAAAATCAAATTTTGAGATGATTGTTTACATAGACATCTAAAAAAACACATAAAAATTATATAAAAAGTTTCAGAACATTTCTAAGACATCTCTATTTATTTTGATTTTTCAACCAAAATGTGCAAAATTGTAATTTTGTCCGGAGTAAGGATAAATTGTGTTCCCTAATTTTGCAGGCATGGTTAAAACATCATAACAACCTTCACCATAAATTTTTTGAGTTTTAAAATGAAGGACAAATTAATTATGAATTGTTTAAGATATTCTTAATTATTATGGAAAACAAAAAATTTATAATTAACCATTCCTTTGTCGGAAAATTCAAATTTCTTGTTAAAAGCCATATTTTAAAGTCATAAACATGCTCGCGAAAAAGCATAAAAGAATGCAACATCTAGACCACTTTTCTTGACTTTGTGCATATTAGAGGGTTATAATTTGTGATTTTAGTTTTGCATATTCATTTTTTAGACTTCGTGTATATTATAGGGTGAAAATTGGTCAATTCAACTCACTACAAAAATATTTTTAAACAAAATATGACAATTATTCAATCATCCACAACACCGAAAAATTAAAAATGATGCTATCGAGTTTAATGTCTTCAACCCCTTCATTGATTATGTCTACTTGGACACATCTTTGACAACCCCCACCCCCAATTTATTGTTTTTATCAGTTGTCAGACATGTGTCGTACGAATGTTGCCCTAGTGTTGGACATACGCGTGTATCATACTGTAGGACACAATTAATATCAGAGGTGTCCGTGCTTCATAGACGCATAGTTATAAAATGGGAAATCTAACATATCGAATTTGTACTTACCATGCTTACACTTGATACATTTAGACTCAATATATTTGAATCAGTCTATAATTGTAGATTGTTTTTCCTCTTATGAAAATCAAGTGAGTTTTTAGTTGCTGCTAGCGATGAACAATTGAAGATGGCGAGGGTCAGTAAAATCTGATTCATAGTGTAATAGTTGTCAAAGTTATTTGAGAAGTTAGAGATTATAACTTTTTTTTTTAAGGAAAAGGACTTAAATTACATCATTAGTGTTCAATACAATTTTGTATGTCAACCAAGATTTAAAAATTAGCTGATAATGTTACTGCCTTAACTAATCATGGACAAATTCATTTGTTTGTCTCTTAACAAACTTGACACTAGAGTTTTTATAAAGATGACTTAAAAGAGCTCTATAATGATCAATGATAGCCCTGATTGACTTACATCATGCTCGTGGGACAAAAAGAACTATCTAAGTTAGAGATTGTAAGTGTAATAAAGCTTTTAATTTGTCACTCAAATTGAAGCAGCTGTTTAGTTATTACTGTATCAATTGTCAGCTTCCGTTGAAATATTGAAATGGGGGACAATGACTAAAGTCGTTAATTTTTTTTTATTTGTTGTATGGAATTGTTAAAACTAAATTTTAGGTAAACTAGCAGAATAGTTTGCCAACTTATTAGCTAGAACTAGAAAAAGAATCCTTTGAACCTCCTCTTCCCCACCTCCAACCTTATCCAAATAAAAAAACAAAGTTTATTTGTCTAAATCCTGAAACTATAAAATATAAGTCTATGAATATGTGTGAAATTTTTATAACATTGCACTTTGCATTTTTAAATGCGTGTTGTGCCAATACTAATTTTTTAGCATTTTTTGCTGTTTTTTTTGGGTCTTAAATGGATTTTAGTGAAATTCTTGTGTAATTTTCAAATTTTACTACATATCGACCATTTCTTCTTCTCCAAGCCATAAATAAGGACGTACTTATCTGATTGTACTGAATCAACATGTGATTGAAATCTAAGAAAAAGAAATACAACTTTTATATTGAATCCGAAACCCAAATCCCAATTCTAGGAAGGAAAAATAAGGACGTTTTAATGGTCAAACTTGCTAATTATTGAAGCTAGTCTATATAATAAAGGCTTTGGGTTATTTACTCTTGTAACTATTGTTATTGTGCTAACCCTTCCTTTTGCTACCTCTCTTTTATATTGAATTTTGTATTTGAAAACCTTCAATGGCATGGTAAAACCTAGATCAATCCACATAAGGATCTCGAGGTTTAAATTATGTTTAATTCATTCATGTGATTCAATTTATTTTCCTTTTAATCTTCAATTCTTTTTATTTCTGCAAAATTGTTTTATGTATTAATGCTTAATCATATCAATTTAAATTTTTCTTCTTAATGATCATGAATCAGATATTCAAAATGATTTAAACACTTGATCTAACATGTTAAACGAGGTGGACCTACTCAAGTGCTCGAACTCGAACTCAAAACTTCAACTCGTGCCATCTAAAACAACGGGTTAAACTAACTGGGCTAGCTGACTTTACTTGTTTTTAACCCATAAAACTGCTCCGCAAGATCTATATCCACTAGCACCCTAGCTAAATGCACAAAAAACGTGTTCTTAGTTGCATCATCCTAAGAGATGGTAGTTTACTTTGGCACTTGTTATTTCAAATAGTATTTTCATTCACCAATATTCTTGGAGAAGATCCATGATTGTGATTCATATTTGCTCATGTTTTTGCCTTTCATCGTTGGGATTAAAATCTTTAGTCCATTGAATATACGTAAAATACATTACTTAGAATTTAAAGCTTGTACATATCATATTCTCCGAAGATTAACAACCGATGAAATTAGTTTCGGAGAATATGGTACGAGACTCCACTAAAAATGACAAATCATATTTCTGATAAAAATTAGTGTTCCACAAAGTTGAAAAGTATTTAAAAAAAAAAAAGTTGAAGAATATTCTGCACTAATAAATGATTAAACAAGAACATGACAAATCCATATAAACACACACTAAAAAACAGTCACACACTGTACCCCCTGTCTCACGTACGTTAAGCTAACGGAGACAATTTGTGTTGCCTACTAGATCGAGACAGTACACTTGTATAATTGATGCTGTGTGCCAGCCAATATGTGGTTCACATTTTGGAACACAACTTTGATTCTGTCACTTATTATGCTCTAATGATTTGAACAAAAAGATGTACCCCTTTTTCTTTGAAATAAAGTTCCCATGAATCAACAGTGCATTCTTATCTCAAGCTCCAATTTTAATTTGCTTCACCATCTTAATATGTTATCACTCAAGATTATTGGAATCCTTCCAAGATTCATTTAAAGTTATAGAAAATTACTCTTCACATTTATAGAATTGTTAATTTCCTTATATCGACGGCAGATAACTGCAACTAACACTTTTAAGATCAGTTGAATCGACTTAAAAAAATGAATAAACTAGTCTTAAAAAGGTCAGCGGCAGATAACTGCCACTGAAAAATGTCGAGCCACTGATATTAAGGAATGATCAATTTTAGAAGCGATAAGAATAATTTTCAAAGTTATATGCATATGAAATAAGTAGAACAAAGACGGATCGCTTAAATAATATATTAGGTTCGAGCCTTACGAGTTTAGTTGGAAGGTGAGCGAGAGTCCATTAAAGATAGTCAATTAGATTCCTGACGGAGATCAGTTATAATTTATAATCTTTCAAAAAAAAAAAAGTTATAATTTATAAACAAAGCCGACAAATACCTCACACAAATAAAATGTTTAAAAAAAAATATAGAAATGGGTGAGTTTAGATCCTTGTCTTATGGATGCTAGTATTTTGTAATCCTCAATTAAAGAGTTTTAAGAGACATTTTCGATGATTACATATATCTAGGAAGCATGTCTGTCAGTTGATTTGAAAATCGATCCCCTCACTTGGTCGAAACCAATACTCCACATAATTTTCTTCGTATATATTGGTATTTTCTGGCTTTGAGTCTTCATTCTGAATTGTAATGGAATTTTGACTATAAGATAAAATAGAAGTTTCATTTGTTTATTTATTGGGACCACACAAATTTCGACTATTCATGCAGTGAAGTTTAAATAACAGATGTGTCCAAAGAAAAAGCCCTGCATTTTTGTTCTTTTGTTTTACTCGGTGCATTGAGAAAATAACTACAATATTTTGTTTAGATAATGTTCAGATGTTAGATTATATACTTTGTCATTTTGCCTACAAGCAATGTCTTATATACATAATCTAATACATTAGGAGAATAGAAAATGTTGTTTAAGCGAATAATGTTCAATTTCAGCACAGTTAATCTCTCATCAAAGAAGGTTACTGGTCTTGGTCTATAACTATAACTATAATCTCTCTTGGTTTTGTTTTTTATGATACCTTTATGCTTTGGTTTGAACAAAGTGAAAACAAGATGAGAAGTTCATCTTTTATATGGGGAAAATGTAAATTATTGGAGGCATGCAAACAAGGCAGCTCGATTGGTCATGAGTTGAGGGGTGTTGAAGAAGCTCTAGGAGTTCAAACAACCTAAAAAACTAACAAACAATCATTTCATAACATATGTCTATTAAAACAATAATTTCTTTATAGAATTGATTTTAAATTAAAGCTAAGTGTATGCGTTTGATTTAATTTTTAGATGGATCAAAATTGATTTTATAGATATATAATTGATTTTATGAAATTTGACTGCTCTTGAGTATAATTGATTTTGTCTCTCAAACTGATTCTTCTTGAATCTAGAAATTAGAGCTTTTTTTTTAGAATTGATTTTTACAATCAAATTTATTGATTATCTCCCTTTTAAATCAATATATTCAAATATAAATCATTTTACATTCAAACATAAATCATTTTACCTTAAATGAACTTATAACCAAAGTCAATTTACTAAAAATCAATTTTTATTAACACTTGAACCAAACATACACTAAAATGTATAGCTTTAGTCTTTAATTTATTGGGGTAATAGTCACTTTGGTCCCTGAACTTGTAATGAGTAGTCAAAATAGTCCTTTAATGTATCAAAACTTCAAAGTAGTCCCTAATTGTGCATTTTGTTAGTCAAAATAGTCCTTAATGTTAAAATATTTCATTAATATTGTCAGATTAGTCCTCCAATATACTTACTTATTGTCATATTAGTCCTTATAAGTACATGTTTATCGTCATTTTAGTCCCTATATAAAAAGAGTTATTGTGAACATTGAGAGGTTATTTTAGTGTCAAGGACTATTTTGACAAACATAATGCACAATCAGGGACTAATTTGAAATTTTGATACAATGAAGGACTTAAATGACTAATCATTACATATTCAGGGACTAAAGTGACTATTACCCCTTAATTTATTATTCAAATCACCTACATATAATATACCCAAAACCTAAATCATTTTTAACTATACAATCACTTTAAACTAAAAATTAATTTAAACAAAACAAAGTTAAATCAAAATTAATTTTCTACACACTTGAATCAAACACACCAATGCCATCATGTGATAATATATATTGTGCATGTGAACATGAACAAAGCTCCGATCCCTTTGTTAAGCAGTTATCTTTCAGCTTTTCCCTAAGCTTTTTCCTTCCTTTTTGGTTCACTTTTTTTCAGTCTCAGCAAATGTACAGAGAAAAAAGGAACTTTCTTAGATCAGTAGTTTCACATAACGACAAAAAGGGATAACTGGCCACCTTACCACACTCCCATCATTTTCTTTTTGTATTTGTTTTGGTAAAGATAAAGTTCAATTGATTAACATATTTTGTATATTTGTGGTAATATGTGACAACCGTTACACTTTGATATTGAAAGACAATATGCTCATCTCCTAATTCAACCAAAAACATTTAGACAAATAGAAACACCACAAAACCTATACTCCTTTATAAAGCAAACAACACCTTTATGCATTAGCTTTTTCACCCCTTTTGAGATAAATACTTGCTTTACTTTCTTTGCAACCAGGTCTATTTTGTTACCTAGTCACTTGTTTCATCGTTATTGGTTAAACCTTAGTGGTCTAGTGGGACTCTATGCAAATAAAATGCCATTTTCATGATAAACATGGATGGATTAGACATGACAAGTGATACTCCAAATTAATGTGAAAGAAATCAAATAATTTTGGTAGTCTTCCATATTGTGTGCAGTGTATGTTTGAATTGTTAATGAGGCTGGCAGAAGTATTGTGATTTACATAAAAACTATACTTTGGATCTTTAAAAAGTTATGGTGTTGTTGTGATTTTGTCGAATTTATCGTCAATTCCGTTAGTGCAGTTCAATTTGTAGGGATACTGTGGCATGCAATGATTAAGGTTTGAACTCGAATTTTTCACTTATTCAACTTAAGGGGTGACCTTCTAACCACTAAACTACTAGATAAAAAAAATTTAACCGTCATCCCAAATATACATATAGGCTAGTGCATTTAAGTGTGGATTAAATATGTTATAATCTCAATAAAATTATTTTATCTTTTAAATTTGATCCCTATAATTATTTGATCATTTGTAGACTTGTAGTCCCTACATCTTATAAGAACGGACGTTTATGTTTTTTTTGTTTACAACATTTATGTTTATAATCTCACTAAAATTATGTACTCCTTCCGTTTTAAAATGAGTGTCGTTTTAGGTGTTTATACACATATTAAGAAATGCAATGATTAAAAGAAAGAGAATGGTTATTTTACCAAATTATCCTTATTAACTATTGGTTAGTTTTAAAAGTAATACTTTGGAAGTAGTGTGCAGAGTATTAATTGGAGGGTACAATTGAAAAGAAAAAGTTATTATTGCATTGGAAACTGAAAGTGACATTCATTTTGAAACAAATTTTTTTGGCTAAAGCGACACTCATTTTGAAACGGAGGGAGTATCTTTTAAATTTAATCTCTATAATTTTTTGATCATTTGTAGTCCCTACATTTTATGAGAATGGACTTTTTTTTTCCCTACATATGGCTAAAGCACCCGTTTTATGAAATGTAAAGACTAAAAACACTCATTTTTATAAAAGACGGAGACTAAAATTGATAAAAAAAAAAAAAAAGTATATGGACTTAAATAAAAGAATAAATTGCTTATAGGAATGAAACAAATATTTTAATATCAATAATAAATTGATACAAGTGATAGGATTTGAACTCTTTAAAGAAGTGGTAAGATATTCCATCTCTAACTATTGTGGATGAAAAAAGTTAAACTAAAAGATGAAAATCCACCATATGTATACTATATGCAAACTTCGTGCAAATAAAATAATGATAAAAAAAACCTCCATATTTCAATTGGATTGCATTGCCATCACAATTGCGGTTACATTTGCTCACAATTTTCTATAATATTAAATAAAATTGGAGCCTTTATAATATATCAAACCGTTATTGAAAGTTGAACTACCATAGACAAAAATCATTTGAAGATAAAAAGGTCACCTGCTACAACACTGTATGACTAATCCAACTTACCTATAAAAATAAATGGCACAATCATATTCAAAATGCACCTCTTCAACCAAAACCAAACTACTATGTAACTATCTCATATAATTTATTTCAATTTTGCGTCCTTTATATGTTTGGTAAAATCAAATACCTTATGATTAAAGATTGATGCAAAATTAGATAAATGGTGGAGCATATGCACCAACTCTCACCGACGAGAGTCAATGTAAATGTCTCTATCTCTAATCTAGTCATCTACAATGTTCACAATAATTTGTTGAGTTTTGGTGGTATATATTCTATTCCCTCCGGTCTCAAATGTAAGAAACTTTTCACTTTTTAGGTTCATTCAATAATTGATGTATGTGATTTATAATATGGACCACATATATCAATTATTGAATGAACCTAAAAAGTGAAAAATTTCTTACATTTGAGACCGGAGGGAGTAACTCTTAAATACTATTATGGATTCTGAGGAGCCAAGTTATAAACATTATTAGTTCTGCATTCAAATGAAAATCAATTAAACCCTCTAATTCTAATGGTTAAACTAAAAATGTATTGGATGGATGCACGTGAGTGAAAACAGCATATGAGGTACACAATGAAACTAAAGGACAAGAAAATTAATTTTTAAATGGATTGAATGAGAAAATGTTAGGAGAGGCACTTGTGTTTAGCCATGCCTTGTCTTTTGTTTAAGCCTAAAAGGGAAACAACTTTTCCATAGTGCATTTCTACACCTATTTATTTACACTTCCTTATCCGAAGAAAATATAAAGTAAGATAGTGCAAATAATAATATTGTTAAAAGATACTGTAAGATTTTTTTTCTTCTAAGTAATCTATTGGATAAAAATTAATCCTTCTTGAATAAACGAAGAAGCTAGAGTTCAAATCCTAACTCTTGCATATCACAATGTCTTTATCAACTGAGATATATTTAAGGGGACATTATAACAATATTTTTATTTAAAGTACAATATTTTTTTCAACCATGTTATATTATAGTTACGAAATTTTCAACGATGTTTAATAGTGATTAATTACTTTCGACAAACTTGTAAGACACGCAAGATGAATTCTCTCCTTTCAACTAAATTATTTTCATACACAAGAGCGAGAGATGAAATCCCTGACAACATGTTTAAGAGGCCCAATTCCCTTATCATTTGAACAAATTCATTGTTGATATAATATTTATTATAACTAACGTCAAGATGGACACTAATGTGGTCATCTTACCGTTTTTCTTTTTCTTTCTGAAGGAATCTTACTGTTTTTCAATTGTGTTTAATTGTATGTTTATTTTATCGTATTTGATTGTAGATTTTTTGGAATATACCACAATTAAATAAAGATTCAACTTATATTATTTTTATTGTAGTGAAATTGTTCATATTATATAATGAGATTTAACTGTTTTTAATTAAATATTTAGATAATATTATACGAAAGATAAAATTGTAATTAAAATAGTTAAAATGAAGAGTATAATTTGAAGATAAAAAGTCAGTTTAAAAAGATGTATCCCCTTTATATATAAAGGTATATATATTAATGAAATTTTAGAAGAGTTTAATTATAAGTAAAGAGTTTTATAATGTCGGCGCATCACAATAAATCATGTGTGATTTGTTTTATTTGAGAGGATCATGTATGTGATTTTTTTTTATCAAATAGTCTGGTGGTTAAAATTTCATCTTTTTAAGGTGAATAAGTGGAGAGTTTGGTTTCGAACATCGACCTTACATATATTATTCAATGTTCATACTAACTGAGTTAAATTTACATAGACAATCATGTGTATGACTTTATTAAGTGATTATGAGACAAGTCAAATATTTTTAATAATTTGATGATTATTATGATTAATTGACGGCATAAAAACAATCCATTTTATCATTCTTCCAATTTTATATTACATTATAAACACTTGTAAGTTGATTTTATATTGCATTATTGTCTAGTGGTTACATTTGTTAGATTTTAAACTCATTATCTTAAAATTACAATACTAAGTTTTTACTATTGAGCTACCATTTCAAGTACTATTTTTATTTGTCTTTCTAAAGTCACAATTAATTTGACAGAAACAAAATTTAAATGAAATACTTATAAAAAAGATATATTCTATTGTACTGAAATAAAACATAGAGTGAGTAATAAATTAGTTGTACTTATACCACTAAGATTATTAATCTAAAAATAGTCTTCTTTGAAGATAGTGAAGTTGGCCACGCCCTTCTTCTTCTCTCAAGTCACCTTGGATCTCTATAACCTTTTTGGTTTATTTTCCACTTTTAGGTGTTTTGACATTTTCCTTACTCTATCACTACCCTCAACAAACCTCAAAAGGTAACCCTTTACAAAAGCCTAGGAACATAGCATAACAATAATCATTGGAGCAGTATTGGTCAAAAAGAACAGTCTCATTGGTCAAAAGCTTCATTCTTTACCTTAATGGGTTTGGTTTGGTTTGTTTTTTTTTGTTGCACAGTGTCATTAGTGGTTCTGTTTAAGTTCTAAGCTGAAATGCAACAAGAGTACAAGACAAGTTTAGTGTTTCTGCTTCATTTCTGAATAAACAAGAATAATAGTTGTTATGTTCTTAGGTAAGTAGTTTTATTCTGGTTTGCTTTGTTTTTTAGTATTTTCAACAATTGTTGTTGTTTGTTATGTTAAATGTAATTAGTTTTCCTTGAAGTAACTTTGATTTTTCATGATGGGTTTTAGGAATGGGACTTGAAGGTTTGATTCCAAGGCATAATCGTTCAAAGAGGTGAATCTCTATTTAATGTGTTTATGTTCTCTTGTTTTTTTCTTCTTCTTCTTCTTCTGGAAACTCGGTATTCGGTCTAATGACCGATTCCATGTCCATTAGCAGAGGCCCAATTGAAGTCGGAGCAAAGCTCTGTATGGACAGAAGTTGGGTCCTTTATGTCTCTTGAGGGGTTGTTTATTTTCTGGAAAATGAAAAATAAAGCTTTCACATTTATGTCAAAATTGTTCTTTTTTTTCCTTTTGGGACTAATTTTCTATATCCATTTGGATTTTGGGGAGAAAGGGGTACATGTTTCAAACTAAAACTAAAGGTTCATTACTCTTGAAAGGGTATCTCAAAATACAGTTTTTATTATATGAATTAATGAATGAATATTATAACTTATCATATATTAATTGTGTTTTACTGTTTTTATGTTATATGGTAGCTTTCCTGATAAGGAAACAGTGAAGAAGGATTGTTCAGATAGCGTTGAGACTTCAGATCAAACAAAGCTGGTATAATAAATCATTCCTCTATTTCATCTAAAAGTTGTCATAACTTTTTTCTAGCTTTTTTAAATTGAGAATTTGAAGGTACAATTCTTATAAATACATTGAATTTAATTTTGATATATTGTCTGTCAGTGTAAAATTTTTTACAGTCAAATAATCACAATTAATTGTATATGTGGTTTTTAAAATAGTTTTAATTAAAGCATGGTGCTTAAATGCCATCATTTTTTCAGTTAAGTTGGTATTATGAACGTGGAAGGAAGCCCAAAATTTTCTGAATGTTTTTTTTATTTTGCAAAATTTAACATGGCATGGATGATTAGAGAAGTGATTTTGTGGCATGTCGAAGGTGTAGTGTCCGGTGTCCCCAACCACCGACACATGTGATTACATAGAATTATTTCCATTTTTTCAAATTATTACTGGTATCTACGTGTAAATGTCTGTGTCAGTGCTTCGTAGAAAACATGCATATGTGGTAATTAATCCCATCTCTTAATGTGGTGATATTGATAGTATAATTTATTATCACGGGGGCAATTGTTTATAAGCAAGATTTTCATGCCTAAAGTATGAATTTGATCTGGTTCCAGGATACAGGTTACCTCACAGAATGCAGTGAAACTAGGAAAAAGCAAACCCCTATGAATAATAATGTTCGACAAACGCTGAAGCAAGAGGTAATGCATCGCAACTGTTAATTACAATATGCAGCCATTTTTTTTGCAGTATGGTTCAATCAGTCATTTTGTTTTAATCATATTATAACACTGTTTTTCAATTATCTATGTCTATTTTGTTGCAGATTCTACAATTAGAGAAAAGACTAGAAGACCAATTTAAGGTCCGATGCACATTAGAAAAAGCACTTGGATACAGACCCATATCTCTTGTTAATCCAAATGACACGACAATACCCCAGGTTGGAATTTCTTCAATGAATTATAACAATCATCTTTTTTTCAGTTATTAAACCACTTTTTCTTTCCAAGTTCACTATCAATAAGATTAGTGAAAAAATGTGTAATTTCTTCGATATCGACAGTTTTAACCAATTATCAACTGGTGTGTGACAAATCCAGAATTAATATACTAAATTGTTTTTTGAAATAACATTGGTTTTCCATGCATAGATGTAGTTTTGGTTTCTGCATTGTATGTGCCGGCAAACATAAAGTTATCGTGCAATCTTAAATGATCATTACACATTGTTTAGGAGTCTGTTATAAGTTTGAAATATTTGGTACAACTTTCTTGTTCATTTTCATGTATTGCTATTTGTCTGATAAGTTTTTTCTTTTTCTCCAGCCAACCACAGAATTAATCAAAGACATTGCAGTTTTAGAGTTAGAAGTTGTATATTTGGAACAATATCTTCTCTCCTTGTACCGTAAAGCATTTGAACAACAACTATCCCCCGCCGTGGCTGCATCTGCATCTACCGTGGAAGAAAGTGAAAAGTCTCCTCCTGTAACAACACCTAGAGCAAGATTCCTTCAAGTTTCTCCACCCGAGGTCTTAACCAAAAAAGGATGTTCAGATGTACAATGTATTGATCATGAGATTCATACACTTCAAAAGGAATGTAATGGATATAAACCTGAGACTCCAGATAAAGAATACATTGTACATCATCCAGAAGAAAAGCATTCAGACTCTAGCGTACATCGATGTCACTCCTCGTTATCCCAATATTCAACATCTACAGCAAAAGTATCTTCTCAAGAAGAAGAGTTGACTGATTCTCTACGCGCCTGTTATTCTCAACCCTTGTCCATGATGGAGGTAAGTCATGCTTCATGGAAAATTCTTATACCTGTTTTAATATGTCGTCTGGCTCCTAATTCATCAGTTCTGTTATGAAGTTTTGTCTATATGAGCATTAATAGCAGAGAATGATAGTACTTTTCTAGGCCTTAATTTGATTAAATTTTGGCTCAACTTGTTTTATACAGTATGCTGAAAGTGTTGATGCTTCAACCAAAGTAATCAGTCTAGCAGAACATCTCGGTACCCGAATATGTGATCATATTCCAGAAACAGCTAATAAGCTTTCTGAGGATATGGTTAAATGTATATCAGCTATATATTACAAACTTGCAGACCCACCTATAACTAATCCGGGCCTTTCATCTCCCAGTACTTCGATAAGTGCCTTTTCTATTGGCGATCAAGGCGACACGTGGAGTCCAGGGTTAAGAAATAACTCCTCTTTTGACGTACAGTTAGATAATCCTTTCAACGTTGAAGGATTCAAGGAGTTTAGTGGGCCATATAGCACCATGGTTGAGGTACCGTGGATTTATAAAGAGAATCAGAAGTTGGCAGATACAGAACAGTTGCTCCAGAATTTCAGGTCACTTATTTGTCAATTAGAAGACGTAGATCCAGGGAAGTTGAAACACGAGGAGAAGTTAGCTTTCTGGATCAACGTACACAATGCTTTAGTGATGCATGTAATTATCATTTCTCAAAACCATGTTACCCTTTAATACATTTCATTTCTCTCACATGATTAATTGGTTTATTTCTTCTTCTAATAGGCTTTTTTGGCTTATGGAATTCCACAAAACAATGTGAAAAGAGTCTTTCTTCTCTTGAAGGTAAAAAGCAATACTAGCATTTTTAGTGAATTTGAGTATGAAACTTAGCCTATCTACTTTAGCTGACTTTCTCAGTGTATTGCTCTTTACAGGCTGCATATAATGTTGGGGGTCATACAGTCAGCGCAGACACAATACAAAATACTATACTAGGGTGCCGAATGTCTCGTCCTGGACAGGTGGAACATACAATCCCAACTCTAACCCTATAAGAATTAACCGCTTGTATCATATTGCGTTTATCATATAAGTCCTTATGTGTAAATTATTTATATGACATAAGATAAAATAAAGTCAAATTGTTTTCTTGAGCTATCTTGAAGAGCTTATGGACATGTCATTAGTTGTTTCAATAAGCTCTCCGAAACAGCATCACAAGTGCTTATGTTTATAGATAAGCTCAAATAAGCTAATCCAAACAAGCCCTTAGTTAAAATTCCTGTTGTGTGACTTATGAGATCTTCTTGTAAGTAACTTTCTTCCTCTTGCAGTGGTTCCGCGTGTTCTTTTCTTCGAAGACAAAATTCAAAGCTGGAGATGGACGACAAGCATATGCAATCAAACATCCTGAGTCTCTTCTTCACTTTGCACTTTGTTCAGGAAACCACTCTGATCCAGCGGTACTTATCTCAGTTCTCGTATATATAATGTGATTTTCATTTGATTATGACATCTCCATTTTTATAATACCTGATGCTATCTTTACATTCAGAACTCAACATTTGTTTGGACAAATACCTTCTGGCACTGTGGGTGATCAAGTTAACAAAACGAACAATAACTGTTTTTTACATGTTTAATGTAAGTGAGTTGTTCATGTTGTACTGAACTTTATGACAGGTACGTGTATATACACCGAAGAGAGTGTTTCAAGAACTAGAAGTTGCAAAGGAAGAGTACATTAGAGCCACGTTTGGGATACGCAAGGACCAGAAAATACTTCTACCCAAGATTGTAGATACATTCTCCAAAGATTCAGGTTTGTCTCATGCTGGTCTTATAGAGATGATCCAACAGTCTCTACCTGAATCCCTGAGAAAGAGTGTTAAGAAATGTCATGCAAAATCCGGGAAGAGCATAGAATGGATTCCACACAACTTCACTTTTCGATATCTGATACCTAAGGAGCTGGTTAAATAATTACTTGGTAGCTTTATGTGAGACCATCTGCAAATGTTTGGTCAATTATTGTGTATTCTTTTGGGATTTGGATTTGGTGCAGTAATTGTGTCACGCAGTTTTCGATCTCAACTGTCCGATCTCAAATTACCAGTTGAGATTGTTTTAATTTTAAACTGATTTTGTTATTGTGAAATCTGAACCATCGGGTCACATATTAACGGCCGAGATCGAAAACTGCGTGTAACTCTGTCTTTTGTCTACTGTAACAGATCCTGGTTTTGTACAAAATTGACAAGGTAGCAGCAACAGATAGATCTAATATTTAAATATGTAGCAGCATTTTGCATCTGTAATATGTCTTGCAATGTTAGTTATTCTAGTATCTATAATTGTAGTAGTCAATCAAATGCCAATTGGATTTCTTTGAACTTCAACACAGATATCAAATTGAGATTCAAATCGCGATTACATAGACCTATTTTTTGATTCATGAATCAAATCTTACAAAATCAGTTTGTTTTTTTTTTGTTTGGAAAATCTTCATAATAGCTGTTTTAAATCATGGCACCAGTAGTTAACACTGGTTTCAATTATCTATCCTAGTGGAGCCATCTCCACGTGTAAATCAATGATAATGTCTTTAGTTTAGACATGAATATGAACAGAACATAATTGTTGCCCCATAGGTGGTGTTTGTACTGTCCAGTGTTGACCAATTCTAACATCTTGTGTATTAAATTTCAGTTATATTTAAAATGATGTTAATATTTAGAGTCTACAAGTAGCTTTACTTGGCTGTGTTTTAGGTGTTTAACGGTCTACATTGATAAATCAAGAAATATTACGGATTTGAATTATATACTGCTGATGCACAATGCAACGGACTGTGGAACTCGTGAATATAACGATTAGCGCAGTCCGCTGCACCATGCAACGGCCGTTGGGAATGCAAAATGAGAGTGGAAGATTCTCGCATAAACTATAGTGGTAGGATTAGTAGACAAAAGACATTTTGGATTTACATGAGACAAGGATTGAATATGTGATCCACACCCTTGTGTGCCTTGCATGTGCACGTGACTTCCAGGTACTATGGTTCATTGGAGTCATTAAGTTAGTGACCAGTGGGTGGAGAGAACCCCACAAAGACACAAATGCATGCCTAAGTTTGTACCTCTCCATGCAAACAGAAAACTTTAATGACATTTATTTTTTGCAGCTTGGTAAGTAAAACAACCATATACGGAATACCACAAAAAACAGATTGGGATAGCAGATATTTCATTGAGTTTGCCCTACCTAAACTATTCTTTTTACTTTTTAGTAAAAAGTTTTTTATGTTTGTCTTATCGCTCCAATAGAATTAGCTTTGTTAATGTAGTGTTCATAAGAGATGTAACTAAAGTTTTTATCAAAGCAAAGGTAGAGGAGTAGCTGTTTTACTTGGTAGTGAAGTGCACGTGGCTGGGTGATCTTAATTAACTGGTTGTTGATAATTTATCCAACATTTTTAAAGGCAATTAGGCTTCATGTGCTTGTTTTTTTTGGCTGTCTTCCCTTCCCAAGGAAAATACGGAGTTATATACGTTAAATGAGCTTGAATCCCATTTCAAAAGTTAGTTCAAAGGAAGAGGATTGAAGATATATACTAAAACATGTTCATACACTCAATGGTTAGAGAACATGGGTAATATAGGACTAGAAACAAACTACAAATAACTTCAACAATATATAGGATAAGTAAAGTCTGGTAAAAACTATTTCATCTAAGAATCGAACCAGGATTTTCTCAAATCATTCGTCGTTTGATTTGATGAGATAACAACTTAAACTCAATCAAGTTAAATTCATTACCTAATTACTATGAAAACTTATTTTACTTTCGAAAATCATTCCACAAAATTTCTTCATATCAAACTTAATTTTAACAAAAATCATTCCACAAAATTATAATTATAATTGACTAACCCTCGTCCAAACATACACTCTAAAATATTAAAAAATAGTAATAATCTAAGATCTAGTTTGTGTGTCAGTGAGTGTGTCTAAGACAGATCAAGATCTGTAAACTAAAGTTATTATTTATTACTAGAAATTATCAATTTGAAAAGTTACACTTGCATGAAAGATCAAACCCAAATCAACCAGATCAATACTAATACTAATAGAAACATAGCAACATTACAATCGCAAGAACAATTTTCAGTAAGGACTCTCTCCAACATAATTCCCAGGTGGATAATAGAAACAAATACTCAAACTAGCATCATCCTTACCACACGTAGTTTGAGCACATCCAAGTTCAACACTCTTCCTCCAAACAACTTGAGTATAAACACCACACCTGTGATTCACAACACACGAATTATCACTATGATTATAAAACTCCTTCTCTTTCACCCACTCTTCAACCACCATGCGCGGCGTCACGGCCGCGCCACGTGCCATAAGCTGGTTGGCACCATATTTTCCGGCTGTTAAGTTGGCAAACTGACACGAAAGTTTGTCACGTTGATACCGGACTAGCTTGCTTGTTGTGTTGGCGAGCTGCTCACTCCATGTTAGTGGCTGTACGCCTACTGATGCTCTTGCTTGGTTGTGTGTTTGTAGAAACTCCCTTGCGGTGGCTGAAAGCGGTGGTGGTGCTGCGGTTGAGGTGGTTGAAATGTGGAAGATGGTTAGAGCTGCTAGCAAAAACGTTAATTGATGATAGTGAACCATTTTTAGTTTGGTTTCAATGTGTAGTTTTGTTGATATGTATATGTGTGTGAGCTTCCTCAAAGTGAGTGCCGTGCATAAATCCCAATATTCATAGAGGAAATAAGGGGAGGTCCACTACATGAATCAAATACCATTATATTTTTCTATAAAAAATCATGCATTTATAGAAGAAGTCTTTTTTTTTTTAACAAAAAAAATAGGAGATAAAATTAATAATGAATTAGTCGCAATTGTTAATGAAATCCACTTTAGATAAGAGATAGTATGACAATTTGTTTATAAATGAAGACAATCCTTACCTCACGAACTAATTTTGTGGGGTTGTGTAAGATTCAGCCACTCTTTCTAAAAGTAATATAATTGTATGTTTTCAACTCTTACACCAAAGAGAGTCCCATGTAATATGGTAATCCAAAAATATTTGTAAAATAGATATTTAAAATAGATTTGTATGCCATTAAAAAAATATATTTGATACATAAATTTAAATATGAACAAATTCTAATATGAATATCATAAGTGGTACACCGTGGATCAATAGTTAAAAAAAAAGTTTAAAACTCTAACCGCAACACAATTTATTAAAACAAAAAATAAATATGTAGCTCTTTGTTTGGTAATAGAAGTTAATTGTCCTTCTTATTTTCATGATTGAGATAACAACTTAATTGATACAAATTAGCTTAAAACAACAAAAATAAAAAGGTAATTCGTATTTGAAATGAGATCAATCAAATCACTATCTTAGCCATCGTGACAAAGAGAGCCATGAGTTTTCATTTTTAAAAATTTGAACAAGTTTATTTTTTTAAAATTACCGTCACCATCATTAGAATTTTATGTAAAAGATGTATTGCATGCATAAGTGAACTTAAAAGTCAACTCATTGATTTTCGAGCTAACTCATATGTAAGTGCATTTATTAACTAATAGGAGATCATGCAAGTAAATGAATTTTTTTGGAAGGATATAGTAAATGAAAATTGTTTATGGCGGGTTAAGATCCTCTCCATTTATAATTTTGTCCATTTGTTGCAATTTGAAGAGAGATAGACACAACAAAAATAATGATAGTGGGATTCACTTAGTGATAGGACCCATCACTTATTTTTTTTTGTCTATCTCTCTCCAAATTACAACAAATAGAGAAAGTTATAAATGGAGAGGATTTTTACCCGTTTATGGCGTGTGAGGTTGAGTTTTTCTAGTCTTAACAATTACCACCTTGTTCCTTCTTAATTGTCATTTTTTATATTTTACACAAACCAAAAATATTTTACACAAACCAAAACAATCAATAAATGTTACTACTTTTAATACAATTGTTTTTACTTTTACTATAATGACCTTATTAATTTAAGAGTAAAATATGTTTTTCGTCCTCATAAAATTAGCGAATTTTGGTTTTCGCCCCTATAAAAAAAATCCACCGTTTTCGTCCCTACTTAATTTTTCAGTTACCGTTTTCGTCCCTCCCGTTAAGTCAACTAACTGTTGACTAACAGAATGCCACTTGGCTGTGCCACGTCACCATTCAGTAAAATAAAATAAAAAAAATCAGATTTTTCTATTTTTTTTTCATTTTCGTTTTTATTAAAAAAATTGTGTTTTTTGATTAAAAAATGTTTGATATAAATTGTGGGTGAAAGCAGAAAACCCTAGATCTGATTTAGAAACCAGTCTTGTTCACTCTCATCTGCAACAACGCACTCTCATCTGCAATATGTGTAGATGTTTTTTTTTTTGGATGTAATCTTATGCTGATGGAAACTAATTAAGATTTGGAGTTATGAATTAGTTGGGATGGTACTTTTTTTGGGATGAAATCTTCTGTTGATGCAAACATATGCAGATCTTGTACTATAAAACTTATGGCATATTTGGTAATCTTATGCTTATGAAATGAAGTTAATTTTCATTCTTACTCAATTTCAATTATGTCAAAAAAGCATATTTTTTGTGCTGTTAATGCTATTAAGCTTTTGATTTCAAGTTTATATGGTAGAAGCCAAATATATATAGTTTCTTCCCATTTACTGATACAATTGCTCAATAAGGTCATGACACAATAACAATGTGTGTTTTTGAATCATTTTGCACATGTTGTACATAACAACATTCATTGAAAATTGCATAGAAAAAAATAGTAAAATCAGATTTTTTTTTTTTTCCAATTGTTTCTTATTAAAAACGAAAAAAAGTAGAAAAATCAGAAATCTTTTCAATTTATGTTTCTTTTATTAAAAACGGAATAAAATAGAAAAATTATTTTTTTTATATTTAATGCTGACGTGGCATGCCTAGGTGGCATACTGTTAGTCAACAGTTAGTTGACTTAACGGGAGGGACGAAAACGGTAACTGAAAAATTAAGTAGGGACGAAAACGGTGGATTTTTTTTATAGGGACGAAAACTAAAATTTGCTAATTTTATGAGGACGAAAAACATATTTTACCCTTAATTTAATATTTCATTTCATATAGTTCTCACTCCGCAATAAATATCTAAGGGTAATATTGGTAAAATAACATTTAATGTTGCATTGAACTTGGAAAGTGACAGTTAAATAGAAACAAAAATTTTCTCTAAAAGTGACAAATAAAAAGGAACGGATGGAGTAACATTACTGTACCAAAAAAAAACAATTAACATTACTTTTTTTATTGAATGAAATTAATGTTACTCTTACACTTTAGAAATAAGTCTCATTTAAAGTGTTGAAATTCATAAATTTCCTTCAAAAAAGCAAGTATTAGAAAATTGTTTATTTTTTTTTTTAAAGAAGTAATAGAAAATTGTTGAGAATAGAGTGTTACCAACATTTTATCGATGCTCCTATAAACCATAAACCAATCAATAGAGTTCGTTGGAGTTGTAAATACACAAGAACATGTATCGGACTACAAAACTAGTAAACACACAAGAACAAAATGCATAAACATAATCACTTACAAAACTCGATGTTATCGGATAGGTCAATCGGTTGAACTGATAACTAGTTAGGCTCTCTCTCAATTGGTTCAATCACAGTTCGTTCTCTGTAGCTCATAACCAGATCATTAATTTGGGTTGACTAGTTCAATTTTTCAATTAATCTTCGTTTCAATTGTGGTTTAACCATCGAACTATGACCTGGAGGTCTGTCAATTTGATCTCCAGTTTGACTTTTAAAACATTGATAGAATTAGAATAATGTTGAAACTATAGTCGCTGTTGAAAGTTAAATCGTAGCAACATAGAAAATTAGCAAAGAAAATGCACACACAAAATTGATTACGAAATTCAACTCAACATGATCTATCTCTTGGAGAGAGCAACACCACTATCAATCAAAAAATTCAAATCAAGATTACAAACAAAATCGTCTTAGTTCTTGCCCCTTTCAATGTTCTACATGTACATTAAACAAAGAACTAAAGCGTTATTCACTCTATTTTCTTTCAAACCATCGATCCCTTACACTACATGTACATTAAACTATATTATCAACTATATATATAGTTGACAATCTCCATCAACATTTAACCTTATCCATCGATTACTACGGTGCTTGCAAGAATAAACACATATGCTTGACAGTTGACACACATTCACAAAGAGGACAAGTGAGATATATAGTTTTAATTGATGATATCAGCCAAAGACCATAAAATAACGTTGCAAATCCTTCCGCAACAGAAGTATCTATAAAATTGACAATGCAAACCAAAGATATTATGCCTGCATGAACTGGTAAACTGTTTATCTACAATGTCTGACTCAGGTACTTCCTTAATTTTGGAGTGCACACTAAAGCTTGGAAAATGGCCATTGTTGAAAATGGACAAGTTTAAAATCTAATTCTTTATTTTATTGTTAAACACTAATTTAAAAATCCTAATATGAAACTTATGATCTCCCAATGAAACTATTATTTCTGTCATGTAATAATAACCTTAATGTTTATATCATATGGCTGCACTGCAACAGTTATGATTCATATGAAAAAACTAACTTTGCCATCTATAAATCAACAATTTGAAAGGGAACTATTAGCATTGCACAAACTACATATCATAAACAAAAACTAACTTTGCCATCTGTTTGGATTGACTTATTTCAGCTTATCTACTGACATAAGTACTCGTGACATTGTTTACAAATCTTATGGAAACATCTTATGACATGTTTGTTCATAATCTCTCCAAAATAGCTTATTAGAACAGTTTGAATGAATTTATATTATTTATGTAAACAAGCACAAAATAATCATCAACAAAGCATATTAAAATGCAGAGAGAATAAGCAAGTAACCTGGAGTCTCCTCTTTTGAAATTCTGTTCAAAAGAATTTGAAAAGCTTTACCAAATTCACAAGTTTGATGACGAACTTCAGACGGATATACACTGTAGAACACAGGCAGTACCAACTGACCTATGGTTCTATGACACTCCATTATTTTCACCAACTCGTTAAGACACCATGACGAATCAACGTAATTTTTTGAGAAGACGACAACAGAAATTCGAGAGTTTTCGATTGCTCGCAGTAGCTCCGTTGAGATGTGATCTCCTCTTTGAAGGGACTGATCGTCCATGAAAATTTCGGAGTTTTCAAGAGAGGTGTAGAGATGTGAAGTAAAGGATGCGCGAATATCTTCGCCTCTGAAACTCAAGAACGCATCGTACTTTAATTGTCTATAGAGATCCTCAATCATTTCCTGATGTTTCCATATTGAATCGGAAAGGGAATTTGTTGGAGAAGACATGATGATTTAGTTTCGAAACATGCAATTTTAGAAACACGAATTAATGCATCAAATAAATTGTGACAAACAAGAAATTTGAAAGAAACATCAAAGACACAACTCAAGAATAGAAACTCCAATGAGATTACAAGTTTGATAGCAGCTCAATTTTCATAGTTTTGTCTAATCAGTAAGGACCTGATCGGTCTTTCTACCTCCCTTTCACCGAGAAAAAGCAAAGATCGACAACTTTCGTCAATCTGTCTCCTCCTAGTTTGGTCTTATCACCCACTTACTTGTTTTAGTCATGACTAGTTACATTTTGGTCTAATTTGAAGCATGCCCAATTGCAGTAGTTGCAAAAATTATCTGACTAGTTAGATTTTGTGAATGTAAAGCTTTTGTCATTCAAATTGGAGCAACTGTTGGTTCTTATCCATTGATTCGTTTTGCAATTTCTGTAAAGTTCGGATTAGAAGTTGGTAGAGCACCAACCATATTCTGTGAGTGGTTGGGGCTCAGCAAATTTTCTTAGAATTTTTCAAGGTCCTTGGCCCAAGTGCAGTATAAACTAGCAATTTATATAGAATTAAAACTAATAAAACCATGACATACATATTGAGAAATGAAATTTATCTTAGCTTAATATAATAAAACTTATGCTTTGAACTTGTAATAGCTAAGGGAGAGAAACTGAGAAGGAAGAGGCGTGTGTATACCATAATAATTCAAGCAGTTTATATGTCCCACATCAGAAATGTGAAATAACTGATAGGAAGATTTTCTTATAAAATAGGAGTGTAGATCTTACTCAAAAGACATCGAAGGATGTTACATGGTGAAGTTGTCTCTTTAATTGTAGTGTTGATATAACCATTCATTGTGCGGGGGTAATTCCGGTGGAGATTACAAGTGACTGCGTTTTTTAGTGTCACTTGGAACTTCTATCGGTAATGACCACCGTCTAATGATCGGTATATTTTCCTCTTTTTTAGAATTTACGTGGTTACTACACATTAAAATTCGATTTAAAGATCCAACATAAAGTGAGATCGACATAAGTTTAATCTAATAGAAGAGCTTATATAAAAATAAATGGAGATTGTCATTATAAAAGAGGTAGACATAAAAATAGGAGTTCGGGTATGCTCCATTTATGTTAAGTTTTATTTACTCCATTTAGGGTTTGGATGCAAGACATGCGGCAAAAAAATATCTAACGGTTGAGATTTTAAATTAAAAAACAATAAAAGGCTGTTGTGATATGAGAGAGGAAGGGAACATGATTTTGTTTGTTATTATTATGTATTTTTATTAAACTCCATTTACTCCATTTAGGGTTTGGATGCAAGACATGCGGCAAAAAAATATCTAACGATTGAGATTTTAAATTAAAAAACAAATATTTGTTTAATAAAAATACATAATAATAACAAACAAAATCATGTTCCCTTCCTCTCTCATATCACAACAACCTTTTATTGTTTTTTAATTTAAAATCTCAACCGTTAGATATTTTTTTGCCACACGTCTTGCATCCAAACCCTAAATTGAGTAAATGGAGCTTAGCCTAAATGGAGCATACCCGAACTCAAAAATAGGTGGTGGATCCTATCATTAAACATAAGTTTAATCTACTAGAAGAGCTTCTCTCCATTTATAAAAATAAATGCAGATTAGGTGGAGATTGTTATTATAAAAGGAGCATGATACATGAACCACCTTAGGTGGCATGTACCACTTACACCTCCACATAGAATTTTGACATGTGTTCAAGTGGGTCCCACACACAAAAAAACTCAACTTTTTTGACTCTCCCTCTCTCTCAAGTTGTTTCCTCTTCTCTCTCAACAGACCTAACCACTATCATCGCCGTCTCTGACCCCATCGCCGCCATCACCCACCATCACCGTCGTGTCAGATCCAAAACGACAGCAACAACGACGACCATATCTACTACTCTTTCTTCTTCTTCGTGTTATTCCGGCCTACTCCGCCGTTCCATCCTCTTCTTCTCCTTCGTCCTTCTGTCATCATCGCCGTCGTCCATCCCTCGTCGCCTCTACCCACTGAAAAACAAACCAAAACGCATAGATCTGAAAAAACAAACCAAAATGTCGTGATGGTGGTGACCCAAAACATATATGAGGTTGAGGACACCGTGGTGGTGTTGACCTAAAACGCCGGCATAGATCTGTCATTTTTTTCTCTCTTCTTTTTCCTCTTATTTTTATTTTTTATCTGTCATTTTTTTTTTGTTATGTTATCATTAAAAGAAACTGTTCTTGTTTGGTAAAAAGAAATATGTTTTTGAGGGCGGCGTTGACGACGAGGCGTCGTGAAATCGCCGGCATGGTGGTGTTTGTTGTGTTGCAGATGGTGGAGTATGTGGTGGTGGTGAGAGAGAGATCTGTTTTGTGTATAGAGAGAAGGGAGAAGATGACAATAAAAGAGAGAATGGTGAAATTCCTAATATATCCCTGCCTAATTAGTGTGTACAAGAGTGGTACACAAAAATTGTGTCAACCAATATTTTCCCTTATAAAAGAGGTAGACATAAAAACAGGTGGTGTGTTCTATCATTAAATATGTTCCACCACAATTGAGGATTGTAACTTGGCCTAGTGCCTATGAAAAATATACACTCCTCTCCGAAAACACTTCGGTGACATTGGGATGTCAATGTCATGTGACATTGGGTCACAATGTCACAAGTGTACAAAAAGATAAAATTGAGGATTGTAACTCGGCCTAGTACCTATGAACAATATACACTCCCCTCCTCTTGTTCTATCTATAAAAGATATTTGCGTCAATAAAAGTAACTAGATATATTTTATTCAATTCTCTTAAAAAAATATATCTTATTCAAAATGTAAATTACATACAACAATGTTTTTTTTTGTCTTAGTTAAAATTCTATTAGTCTTGGGAGTTTATATTGTCTATTCAAAATTTGATTTTTTTTTCATAAAAATGAAACGATATTTTTTTTAAGACAAAAAATGAAACCTTATTTATTAGTACATCAAATGCAACATTGTTATGATGAATTTGTGTACAAACTCATATCGTTAAAAATTGATTGAATGTTTTTAGTACATTTATTTTATGAAATGTTCTAAATTCATAATTAAAATATGGGTTAATTGTTCAAATTGACCCAGTAATATACGTAAAATTTTCAAAATGATCCTTTAAAAATAAAAACATATACTCTAGTCTATAATTTAAGATTCTTCTTTTTTTTGACCCTATCATATGCACAAAGTCCATAAAAGTAACTTAGATGTTTATGGTGTTAAAATATAGTTATTTCATATAAAATTAGTATTTTCCGACAAGAGACAAATTATTTATGAATTTTTAAAGAATCAAACACTCAAAAAACAAAACAATTGAAATCTTGACTTAGAAATCAAATTTTTATATGATTGTTTACATAGACATCTATAAAAACACATAGAAATGATATAAAAAGTTAACGAACATTTCTAAGACACCTCTATTTATTTTGATTGTTCAACCAAAATGTGCAAAATTGTAATTTTGTCTCGAGTAAGGATATAATCACTGGTCAAATTGTGTTCTTTAATTTTGTAGGCATGGTTAGAACATCATAACAACGTTCACTGTAAAAAAAATAGTTTTAAAATGAAGGACGAATTAATTATGAATTGTTTAAAAAATTCTTAATTATGGAGAACGAAAATTTATAATTAACCATTCTAATTTCTTGTTATAAAAGCCATATTTTAAAGTCATAAACATGCTTGCAAAAAAGCATAAAAAAATTCAACATGTAGATCATTTTTCTAGACTTTTGCGTATATTAGAGGGCCAAAACTTAGAAGAATCTCAAATTATAGGGTTATAATTTGTTATTTTATTTTTACATAGTCATTTTTTAGAGTATATTATAGGATCAATTTGAACGATTAACCCTAAAACATGTGTAATTCAAAATTGATCAATTTAATTCACTAGAAAAATGTTTTTAAACAAAATAGGACAGTTATTCACTTTATTCATCCATCTACAACACCGAAAAGTTAAAAATGATGTTGTCGAGTTTAATGTCTTCAACCCCCTTCATTGTTAAACACTAATTTGAAAACCCTAATATAAAACTTACGATCTCCCAATGAAACTATTATTTCTATCATGTAATAAAAACTTAAGGTTGAGATTACAAAGTCTAATAGCAGCTGAGTTTTCATTGTTTTGTATCATCAGTAAGGATAGGCCAGGGCATGAGTATGAAACCCAAGGACCTGATCAATCTTTCTACTTTCCTTTCACCAATCTGTCTCCTCCTAGTTTGGTCTTATCACCCACTTGCTTTAGTCATGAAAACATGTCGTTGTAATGTGCTGAAAATAACTACATCCTGTCCCGGTTATCATGTATCATCGTTTAACCGAAAAAGGATGACAAATCTTAGCTGCAGTACAAAAGCATCTCACATTTCGGTTTTACCATCCCAAAATAATTCATACCTGCAACAACAGAGTACTCTTACCAACACTAGGATCACCACATTAACAAAGTTAACCTTAAATCATGTTCTGTATCCACTACCAAAAGATAAACAAATTATGCTTAAAATAAAATTTGCCATAGCTAATCTATTAACACGATCATTTTCGAATAATCTAAAGAAACTATAGTTCACTTGATGTGCCTTATACATTATTCTGTTGTTCTACTTTAGTCAAACAATTAATTTTTTTTATCAGGAATGATCTTGGAGCAAATTCCTCAAGAAGAGAATCAATGAATGAAGCAGAGAAAATTGTAAATGGTTCAATATTTGGTTAAGACGAGAAGAGGTGCATTCGTCTCTAACAGTCCCACATCGAACCTGTGTCAATAATTGACACAAAACTTTACCTATAAAACAATAGAATAGACTCAAGTTTTATAATGTGGTTGTTCCCTGCATATAATATTCATTGTACGGGGGTAATTCTGGTGGAGGTTACAAGTGATTGTATTTTTTAGTGCACTAATTTCATTGTCACTTGGAACTTCCCTCGGAATCACCAGCCCCGTCTAATGACTGGTATATAATCCTCTTTTTCATTTGAGGAAGAGTGTTATGGACATTCTTTAACACATATTCTCTAATAGAGTGAAATTTATGTGGATATTACATTTAAAAAATGGATCCAACATAAAGTGATAATATTTAGTATTTGTAACATTTTATACGGGACCTAGGAACAACATACACTTCTTGTGTTCTATTTATAAGAGATATTTGCATCAATAAAATTAACTAGATATATCTTATTCAAAATGTAAATTAGATACAACAATGTTTTTTTGTCATAGTTAAAAATCTATTACTTTTTGGAGTTTATGGACCCATTTGTTTTAGATTTTAAAAAAATGTATTTTTAATTTCTTTGTATTTTTTAAAATGGATTTTTTTTTAGAAATTTACTCAAAGATAGTAGAAGTTATTTCTATACAAATAGGTAAATTCAAATGAAAACGGTTTGAAATGAATCGTGTAGGTGGAAAAAGAAGCTCCTAAAATAACTGAACCCAAAGTTTTGACCCCATAAAAATAGAATAAAAGGTCCAACAAAATAAAATCCTCAAGGTGCTTATTCTGATTTGAGATTTACGGGTTTCCTCGCGCGCCCTATTTTTTTTTTCAAAAATGTCCTCGCGTTTTCGGATTTTATAATTCGGAATGGTGTTTTTCTTTGTTATAGGGTGAAAAATGGAGTAACGGATTTTTACGGATTTTGTAATCCGGAAACTTCAAAAAAATAGGGCGCGTTACATGATGTTTCCGGATTACATAATCCGAAAACCCCCTAAACACCCTTTTTCATGGTGAAACAGTTCGGATTATATAATCCGAACTGTGTCAGCACAAATTCTAAACATGTTTGTAACATGGATAGTCATTTTAGGGGCAATATTAATCTACATAACTCTCATCCTTCTGTTTTTGAGTCATTGTTGTCTGTTCTTAGTCAAAAATCGGGTTTTTGGGCTACTTGATCGGATTGCTCCGAAACTTCCCCAGAAAATCAGAAAAAATTCAAGGACCATGACTCCCTTAGAAGGGACTTCTTACGAGATTCCGCCCCTCAAAATCCAAAATTCCATCGTTTAGACCCATTTTTCATTTTTTTTTATTTTTCATATTCTCAGAAAAATCCGAAAAAATTTGCATTAGTTTTATTTGATTTTTAGAATTTTTTGGTGCTATTTTTATATTTTTATGATTATATTTGACAGGTTTTTAGCATTTTTTACCTATTTTTTTGTTGTTTTTAAAACTAAAACTCAAAACTGCTGAAATGTGAGAGTCTAATGGCTGATTATACATAAGAATTGTCCGGATTATAAAATCCGAAATAGTAAACATGAATCCGGATTTTAAAATCCGGAATGCACAATGGCATTTTTAAAAATTTACAGGGCGCGGAAGAAGGCCATAGGGTGGGAAAAGTAATTCTCTTCTGATTTTATAGGCACACTCTACCTTTGACTTTTCATTTTTTTAAAACGCTCATATATTTTTTTTTTTTATGTAATTCACACCCTCATCTCATAATACAGCATAATTACATGTATAATACACATTATCTATTGTTTTTTTTGTTACAACACACATTTTCTATTGTAGTATATCGTAAATTTGTAATTTAATTTGTACAATTTTAAAATATAAATATGTATAGCAAACAACAATTAAACATGCAGTGTACAAGCTTGTATCCCGGGAGCTTACTTGGTTGAATGTTGATGCTTCAACTTTGAGGTTTTCAGTTCAAATCTGACAGTCAGATACACATCCCGTTTCAAATTATAAGAAAAAAAAAATTCAAATCACACTTATTAAGAAAATTAAAACATAAGAGTTTGGAATATTACTTTTTGTGTTTTCTTTGAAATAAGTTTTATGGGAAGATGTAAAAACAATTTTCATTGGCCATTGGTTATGCAGAAAATGGAAAAGAGAGAAAATTGAATGTAATTTACGTTTAATTTCATGAGAATAAGTAAAATGTTTTTCTTCGAAAAGATGGTTTTTAAAAAGAAAAGATTAAATAGGATAAAAGTTTATCATTTTTGCTTATAGTTTGGAACAAAGAAAGTAAGTTATTTTTTTCCCCTTATATTTTGAAGTATTGTACATTACAACATGAAGTTTACAATATGCACCACAAATTTATATTTTACTGTGAAAATTTCACAATTGAAGTTGAGTTGTTAAAATTTAATGGAATAGACTGAGACATGGTAAGCGTTAACAATCAAAAAGATTAGACCATCGTAGTAAAGAAAGTACCAAGACAATTTATTAATTTCTAGTTGTTAAAGCAATAGTCAACATTTGTTTTATTTGGGGCCTAACTCAATATAGTAGGTTTTAAACACTTAAATTTTTAGATTTAATTGCACAATTTAAAAAAAAAAACTCTTATCGTAAATTAGAATATCAATTTAGAATTCCTCGTTACAATTTTGCTTAGAAATTTTGACTTATTACCTGCAATATTTTTTGCTCGTTCTCGGCCACTACCAATTATTCACTCAATTGATTTCATTATGAATTCATCCTTCTAAGTTTGCATTTTCTTTATTTCGTTTTTTTTTCTCTCTGCCATCCAATAATCTTTCTTTGCTAGTCATTATCTGACAAGCCTCAAGATACTCACATTTCTTATAATTTCTTAAATTTCTTGCATATGTTGCATTTGAAAATTTATCTTTAATGTCATTGTTATGTCGTCAACACGCTACAAATACCTACGAATTCTTGCCGTGGAATACTTGGAGATGAGATGTCTTGTATTCATGGACGTTTTTTGGATAGGATTGGATTGTTGGGCAAGTATATGTTTATGTATGTTTTCACATTATTCATGCAGCTTGTCACTGCGACTTCTACTTCCATCTTCAATAAAAATAAAAGTGATTTAATCTCTTTTCTTTAACCACCCAAAAGGCTCGTCCGTTGTGAGTGGTTATTAAAATTTTGATTTAATAAGATGTCGAAACAAAGCAGAAACATAACTTCATATATATATATACTCTTTTAAAAAATAAAAACTTCATATATATAAAAAGAAAAAATCTGGAAGTGCTTATTAAATCGTAATTTTAATAAAATAGGTGTTTCTTCTTTTAAAATTTTGCGATATTAACACGGTAGCTAATACTCTTAATTTTATGAAGTAACCTATCATCACATCAATTCCATCCACATCACACTCCCAACCAAATTTCTCATTTGAAAATTCTACTCCTAAACTCATCTTTAATTACAACACTCTTTTCACTTTTTGTGATCACCCACAAACAGTACTATCAATCAACTAACTTTTGACATGTTTTGAATATTAAAGAAAATTCCAAAACAAGGAAAGAGCCTCCTCTCTTCAGATTTCCTTTTCCGAAATTTTTTTTTTCTGCCCCTATGACAAAAAAAAATGATACATCTGCCCCTAGTTGAAAATTATTATCGTAAATGCCCTTGTTCTTCATTTGAAATGGCGAGCATGTCATTTTTTTCAAACTTCCTCTGCAAGCTTGCAGGCTTTTCCTGTACAATGAATTATTTAAAGTTTTCTCTTGTTCTTACTTTGAAATGGCGAGCATGTAAATTTTTTTTTTCCCCGTGTTCCATATCTAAAATGGCGAGCATGCCATTATTGTTTTTTAAGTATTTTTTTTCTTGCTGGTCCTTTCAAATGGCGAGCATGCAATAATTTTTTTTTTGAGTATTTTTTGCTGCCATATTCGCTGCACATTTAGGCAAAAGAGGAATGCTTGGGCATTGAAATGGCGAGCATTATGTGTGTACAATTCAAATGGCGAGCACTGCCATGTGCCAATGCATCCATTCATTGTGTTTGCATATTGGAATGCATCCATCCATCCATTTGAAAAAATACTCAAAAAAAAGGATGGACAATTGTGTTTGCATAGCGAATATGGCAGCAAAAAATACTCAAAAAAAATAGCCTTTGATAATTATTGCATCCTGTACATTGTGTTTGCATAGCGAATATGGCAGCAAAAAATACTCAAAAAAAAATTATTGCATGCTCGCCATTTGAAAGGACCAGCAAGAAAAAAAATACTTAAAAAACAATAATGGCATGCTCGCCATTTTAGATATGGAACATGGGGAAAAAAAAATTTACATGCTCGCCATTTCAAAGTAAGAACAAGAGAAAACTTTAAATAATTCATTGTACAGGAAAAGTCTGCAAGCTTGCAGAGGAAGTTTGAAAAAAATGACATGCTCGCCATTTCAAATGAAGAACAAGGGCATTTACGATAATAATTTTCAACTAGGGGCAGATGTATCATATTTTTTTGTCATAGGGGCAGAAAAAAAAAATTTCTTCCTTTTCACAACTCACTATCATTTTTTTCTACATTTGATAAATGCTAGAGGACCTATACTTTGGGGGACAAAATTTAAAAAAAAAAAAAAAATGGAAAGGGATAAGCTTCTAGTTTTTACACTTATTATTAGTCATTAACCTATTCTACTTAGACTTGTAGGTTTTCCTTTGTTTAATTACCTCTTACGTGTAGTTGATCAGATTATAATCCATTCCACATTTTTTTGAGATATTAATTTGGCCTCAATAATTATAATATTATTGGTTTCTGTTTTTGATGTTTGTTTTGTACTACATTCTACGTGTGAAGTTTATCCATCGTTTGCATTATATGCTTAAGGCTTGTCAAAGGTTTGGTGAAGCTTATTCTGTTCATGGGAGCTTGTAAACAGGGCTGAATATCAATTATTAACTGATTTTTGTTTTATTTGAAATTTGAAACAAATAACAATTGTATTTTCTCTTAATAAGTACAACAAGGTAAAAAAGTTGTAGACATTTAATATGCTGGTACGCATATTCAAATCGAATTCTACTTCCCTACATCGTATGTGTGTTCAAGTGAAGTGCTTAAATATTTGTGATCAATCAAATATTTTTCGGTAGTCATGGCCTCATGGTTAAATATCATTCAGATAAATAACTTAATCAAATGTTTATAGTATTATTAAGTATTTAATATATGGGAAGTGCTATACATAATATTTCATCCATAAAATTTGAATTTGAAACCTTAAGGGTGTGTTTGGATGGAGGGTTTAGAAGGGGAGGGGAGAGGAGGGTTTGATTTTCGTTTTTAAATTACAGACACTATAAAAAAAAATTAAAAATTAAAATAATAACCTGATAAACGATTATATAATACTTCAATCACACCTAATTTATTTTAGAAAAACATGTTATATACTCTGTAATTTAAAAAAGAAAAGTGAGCCCTCCCCTCCTTTCCCCTCCTAAACCCTCAATCCAAACACACCCTAAGAGATTGGAATTTAGTTTCACTTTGAGACCTTACGAGGTTATGAGATTGGATTTTAGTTTCACTTTATCGTGTTGGTTGTGTTTTATCTTGGTCTTCGGGTGTCAAACATTGATTACGTTTGAACCTTTTTAACCGGTGATATCTTATTTTTTCTTGGGAAGGGAAAAAGTAAGCAAAACCCTTGAGAATCGAGGTCCGGGAGTTGTTTTCGCTACGGGAAGGTGTTAGGCACCCATAACGACTATAGTATCCTATAGGAACCGTCTTTAATTTCTACGCGCGCGCTTTATTTTTAAATGCTATTTTGAAAATGTTTATTAAACCTAAGAGATATTCTAAGTGAAGAAATTGGAGGGAGAAGAATGTTTTTGGATTTTTATTTTAGTTGAATTGAAGGAATTTTGTTCCTTGCCTGTGTACCCGTTTAAGGGATCAAATCCACCGTAGTTCTCTTCCAAAAATGTTTTTGTTTTTGTTGGTTGATTTTAAGTTTGAAAATTGGAATTTGAAGAATAGAAAGAGGCCTCAAGGGCATGAGATTGTAAAAAGTGGGGGGTGAATTAGTCATTTGCAAAAGAAGTCAAATATGATTATTTTCATTGAATTTTGATTAAGAAAATAAAAAAGGAAAATTCAATGGGATTTTGATCCCAAGGTTTATTTTGAAAATGGTTTGGGTGATGTTATTCACATTTTTTTGAAATTGATTTTTCTAAGTGTAAGGCCTAAACATACATCTAAACATACAATCCTAAACATACATCTAAACATGCATATTCTAACTATATAGTGATGTGTGTGCATGTGTCGGTGCTTGTGTCGGTGTACATCATTAGAGTCCATTGTCCTTATTACATCATACCCTAGATACATTCTATGGCCTCTTTGCCAAGAAATTTAAATTGCATGAAAGTAAAATATTACAAGAACTCCTAAATCTTTACATTCTAATTTTTGCATGAAATTGAAACTTAAAATGCAAGAAATAGGGTGGAGAGGAAGATGAAGTGTGAATGCTTATGATGAATATGAGACATGAAATGAAACGGTTAGTAACACATGACAATATCAAAGGAAATAAAGCAAGAGAAGTACTAGAACACAAAGGATAGAAAATAAACCAAAATAAAGGCAAAATGAGTGCAAACATGACTAAAATTTGTTCATAGAATGCAAGAACCATATGACCTATAATTCTCACATTCCAATACATTTTAAAGGGTTAGAATCAAATCTTGGAATGGGAATTAAGGCAACATGATTATCTTGGCATTTCAAAGCAAACTTTAAGCATATTAACATTGTTTATTTACACAAGTAACTTGTAACCTAAGCAATTAACCAAGATTCACAATTATGCAACAATATCAAACACAAACAGTGGCTAAAACTCCCTCAAATCAAGTGGCATAGGTCACAAATGTTCATCAAGCAATTTGGGATTGAAATCAAGCAAATTTTTATTCATTTTTAGCACAAAATATCACAAAAATAGTAAGAAAATTAGCCACATTATTTTTTACCAATTTATTATGTAAAATTAACACTAAAAGGTCACAAAATTATCAAGAAAGCACTCATGAATTTTTAGGAATTTTTCAGAGGTTTTTTGATCACAAGAACATGTAAAATTTTCACAAGTTTTAACAAATGTAATAAACAATTGGAAAAAAATGCTACTTATTTTTTTTTTTATCCAAATTCAACACATAACAGCATCACAAGAAAGTTAAGAAACTAGTCAAAAACACATGAAAAATTAATTGGAATTTTTAACAAAGTCTTTGAGCATGAAGGTGTGCAAATAGCAAGAAGTAGTGACAAAAATAGCAAAAACAGGGGAAATTCGCAGGAAAACCAAGCCCAAACCCAAGCCCAAGGAGGAAATGGATCCTGGATCCTTCAGGAATCAAAGAAGGCCGTTGGATTGATCCAACTGGATCAACCCCTAGATCTAATGGCCAGGATGTAAAGCCAGTGAACCAAGACTGAACCAGACCGGTTCAGTCACCTATACAAAGGCTGGTGGACCGGTCCAATTCATTATCACCATTCGTTTCTCTCTCTTCTCTCAGGTTTCTCTCGTTCTCTCTTCTTCTCACCCTAACCCTAACGGCGCCGTTCATGGTTTTCACCCATCAAACATGATTTTTGGCTCATAAACTATGAATCAACACTCAAATTAACACTGAATGAACATGAATCACTTCGATCTTGCTATCTTTCTAAAGAAAGTGGTTCAAACCGTTCGATCTTGACATTTTTGAAGAGAAAGAGTTCGAAACGTTTCGATCTATGTGTTCTTTGAAGAATGATGCTCAAAACGTTTCGATCTACGTGTTTTACACAGGTTTGATTTTGGATCTTTACGGTTTTTTAGGGTTTCAACTTTCTTTTCGAATTTTTCTGAAGCAAAACCCTAATTCGAACTACTTTCTTCACTGATTATGGATTTGAACCTCAATTGATGAAATAAACGGTGAATTCTTGGACGATTCACATTTCTAGGGTTTCGTTCGAATTTCTTTGAATCTTTTTCAAATCATTCTTCGATTCACCGTTTATTCTTGATTTCAAACCTTCGATGATGATTATGAGCAAAAAACGAGAAGGTTTTTCTTGAATATACCTGGATTTTTGAGGTTCGAACGAAGGATCCTTGAACAAGCTTCGGCTTCTTCTGGTGAGCTTCGAGACCGAAAATAAATCGGTGTTTCGATCTTCCTCTTCTTCGAACTGTGATCTTGCTTCAATTCCTCTGCTTTTCACTCTCTTCTTCGAACTGTGATCGCACAATTTCTTTGAAATTGTGCTTGAATTGCAGTTTTTCAATTCGATGATGAAGATTCGAATGTGAATCTCTGAGAATTGCAGTGAATTCACTTCAATTCGATTCAATCCTTTGTTCTGGAATTCTAGGGTTCTTCATTGTGTTCTTCGTGTTTTTGAGAAACGGTTATGATTTTGATCTGTTTGGGAGAAGAGAGAGAAATGAGAAAGTGTTTTTGCTGATTTGGCACGTTGTGTATGGATTCTGATACTGCATTGATGAATTGGCTCCTTTTATAGGCTGCCAAGTGGCCTTGGTGGCCAATGAAAGCTTGCCACCTGTTCTGGACTTGTAACTAATTCGAAACTGGACTGAAAATTTGCCTGAGGACCTTTGTGCAATTTCTGGACTTTAAGGGACTAACCTGCAAAATTGTTAAGATTCTGGACTAAAGTGTAATTGACCAAAAGATTTAAAAAGTTTGACTTTTAAAAAAACGAATAAAGAAAAGGACCCAAAAGAAAATAAAGTGACTTAAGGGATGAAAATGCAATTTTTGGAATTTTGATGATTTAAAAGAAAATAAAAATAAAGAAATAAAATTGGATTAAAAAATGATAAATTTGACCAAACGTAAAGTGAAACGATTAAAATTTGACAAAACGGACTAAAACGAACCAATGGCTTAAATGAGGTACTTTAAAGTAACCTCTCTCTGCCAAAATTTCGTGTGAAATGACCAAAATGCCCCTGGGGCTAAGACGACTGAAAATGACTCAGATGCAAATTTTAAAATGGATTTTTAACAAGGGATTAAAGCAAAACTCATACAAGCAAAGTTAAAAGACTCAGAGACAAATTTAAAAGTTTAAACAGAGTCTTGACACATGAAAAGACCAAAATGCCCCCAGGGGCAAAATTGACTCAAAATGACTAAAATGCAGTTTTTTTTTGAAATAGAATGAAACAGAGGCTTATTCAAACTCCTTGAAAGGACTCAAACAAAATTTTAGAAGACTGGAAGAAATTTTGACATAGGAAATGACTGAAATACCCTTCCATGTGAATTTTGCAACTAAAATTGAAATAAAATGCAGGGAAAGATGCAATTGATCAGAGACAGTTCAAATGACATGTAATGCAAAAAAGAATTGAATCAGTATTTTTAGGTCCAAAATTAGGGTATAACAGGTTGCAATCTTCTATCCTTACCTTTAGGGGCTGTTTGGTTCTAAAGATTGAAGGAGGATGGATAGCAATACCATGGAAAGTTTTCTGCAATTTGTGTTTTCCATGGTTTGGTTCACTATTAGAGAGGAAAGAAAGGTACTGTTTTCGTGGGGCCCATATGTTGAAAGCTTTCCGCCCCCTGATGCGAAGAAAGATTGGTGAAAGGTGTTAATGCCCTGAAATGACATATATATCCTTCATTTTCCACATTTACATTTTACCTATCATTTTTCATTTTAATTTAGGCTTTTGGGTTATAGCGTCACTTGTTTTTTGATTTTTTATATTATTACTTCATAAAATTTTTTTTAAATATATTACTGGTGCAGTGGCAACTTTTAATAAAAATTAATTAATTGCAAAAATAAAATAATAATCAAATTAATATTTATTCTACAAATATATACATACATAAGGATAGTTATGTCTTTTATGAAATATACATCTTTCTTTCCTCACATAATCTAGTCACTTTCACTCATACCAAACAACCAAAACAATCATCTAACTTTCCACTCACTTTCTACTCACTTTCTACTCACTTTCATTCCTTCAACAATCTTTCCTCTTACTATCTTTCCTACTACTTTCTTTTCTCTTCCAAACAAAGCCTTAGGCTCGCTCTTTATAAGATTATGCTTAGTGTAACGGAACCTGAGGTAGGTTAACACACCTATTTGGTTTAGATGAATTCCTACTATTTAGGAACAGTTTGGTAGTTATCTAGATGTTGGTTACACTTTGAGGCGATGGAGTGCATATGCACTATGTCGTCGTACAAGTTGAAAGGAGGTGGTTCTTTGTATATTGCTGAGGTCAGTAGACTGTTTTACATATCACTCCAAAGTGATACTCCTGACAAAATTATTAGGGAAGCTGACACATGTATGGTATGTCGAGGTGACTACCTCGATAAACCTTACCTTGACATGTTTATCATATCTTCTTATCTTGTTCCCGATGAGTCTTGATTTTCAACGATCTATTGAATAATTGGGCCGAACCTTTTAGGCCCGTACCATTACACCTAGACTAGATACATCTTAAATTTGTAGAAAATAAGATAAGATATATAGATCCTAATTAATACCATTATACTACTATTGATTATTTTGGATCTATAATTAAGTTTATGCGTATGTTATATTGGAAAAAATATATAAAATATGTGTTTTTTTTTTGGCCGTATAAAATCTGTTTTTACTTGTGAGCATTCCTAATATTTAATATTACCCTAACTATTTTGACAATACAATAACTTAATTTCTTTTATAGGCGGGAAAAATTTTCAAAAAATAAAATGAAACTCTTCATCATCATCATGATCATGATATTGTAATGCTCATATATTTGTAGATATTTTTCTAATTAATTTAGAAACAATTTGTTAAAGAAAACTGGTCATTTTTTTAATTACTTTTCTTGTCAATAGATATGTACAAATCTCCAAAACAACAAGATATGTACAAATCTACAAACTAAATGCCTGAGATTAGGAGGACATGTGATATGGTAGATGGATATTAATCTCAATGATAATTAAATTTAAATACTTTGATTATAATTTTAGAATGTAGAATATAAAATTCACATATTTTATCAACTTTAGTAATTTTTCACATATTTTAATTTTATTTTTTGTTTTTTCATACTTTAATAGGGCTTAAATATATATGTCAATTAGATTGTGAATCAAAAGTAGAGAAAAAATGCATTTAAATTTTTATTATACTAAAATGTATCCACGATACTATTTTTCTTTGCATTTTGTGTTTTATATTTTTGTTGCTAGATTATTAGAAATAAAAAAAATTATTAAGGGAGTAAAATGTAGATTTTAACATAAGAGAGGTGGGAAATGTAATTCAAGCTTCTCTTAAAAGAGAGGAGAGCATCTTTTTCTAATATGTTTTGCATAAGAGGTAAGAGGAGTGTATATTGTAATAAAAGATGTAATTTACTCTTACTTATATTATCAATTTATTTTAATATATGTGAAAAGTGTCAAGTGTTTATAAAAAGACATGGAGGAGATGCATATCCAACAACAAGATAACATGAGAGACGAATTGGTTCATATATACATAAAGATAATGTAGAGTCACATGGATTGTCGCATCTCTGTTTAACGTTGTACGTCATGTATACATAAAATTAATGCAGAGTTCATATGGATTGCCGCATCTCTATTTAACGTTGTACGTCATCATGTGACATATTTAACGTCTAAACTTAATTAAGTGGTGATATTGATTGGTGTCAAAGAAATTGAGAGACTATTGTGTTAATTCCTAAAAGTTAAAAGATTAAATTGATCATAGTTAAAAATCAAGAAGTGAGTAATCAAGTGGTTGAACTCAATTGGATTGAATAATCATTTCGTATAATACATGGAAAAATGAAAACTCCGTTCAATTTTAAGCCACTTCCGAATTATTATGTAAGGATTGATGTATTTACCTATTAATTAATTAATTTAGTGTAGTTTTTGGTTTTAGTTTTTAAAGAATTAAATTGATTTCATAAGTGTAAACATGATTTTGATATCATCCGGATATTCTCAAATAGAATTGATTTCACTTTTAAAATTTGATTCTACCAAAATGTAAGTTTCCGGCTGTATAATTAAATTTTAGTCTTAAATTGTTTGTTCAACTTATTCTTACACAAATCTGTACAAACACAGATTAATTTTCATTTATGTTACTTTTAGTCATAATCATAATCATAATCATTTTTGTTGAATCATTTCGTTTAACCAAACACAAATTTGATATGCATATTGCGAAAGTCTAATAAGTTGAAATGGAAAAGTATTAGAAGAGAGAATCTGACTAAGCTAATCTAATTTCATTTCTTCTATAGTTAAACAAAAATCACTACAATGTTCAAAACTTAATAGTAATTTTTTTTTTTTCCTTCAATAATATATACAAGTTGATAATCAAGGAACATATTTTCTTCCAAAACTACCCCTACTCCGGAATAGAACTCAACGCCGCCATAAACTTCCCTCTACCACCATCACCACCACCATAATTTCTCCTCCTTCTCCCACTCATCGACCTAACACCACCACCACCAACACCAACATCCCCACAATCACTTTCCGGCGCAACTCTCCGGCAAGGTTTCCCATTCCCATCACCAGAAAACATCACAATCTGTTTCCTACCAACCCCACATTTCTCACCACTACCACCACTTTTCGTTAAAGCCGAGCTAGCCTTCACGGCCAACGCCGCCATTTCCACCACCGGCAACGGCTTCTTCAACCGTGTCAACGGCAAAGCAAAATAAAGCTGACCAAGTCTCAAAACCTCGTCTTCATGCATGGCTAAAACAACATCATCGAATCCCATCTCATCAGAATCACATATGAAACAATCAGGGTATAATTGTAATACAAACCCAACCTTAACCTCGTACGTGAATTCTCTCATCGTACCATCATGTACGACAACCTTAGATGTTTCAACCTGGGATGAATCAAACGAGGTACAATTACCCATGATGATGTCTTTGCAAAATTGAAATTGTTTGGAAATGAAAGTAAACTCTAAGAAGTTGAAATTTTTTGTTCTAGTTTGCGGATTTGGTGTGTGAAGAAGCTATTTGTAGCTTTTATTAGTTGGAAATGGAAAAACAGCGAAACCGTGTGTGGTGTGTATTTATAGGAAAAACATTGGAAAATGACAACGATTTTGTTGACACGTAGGATAATACAATTACTTTATTTTTTTTTAATTTAAGGAAAAATAGAAGATTCTATGATTATGTTTTGTCTTGTTTGTGTTTTGAAGGAGCGTGGAAATAAGCCGCGGAATGGATTTCCAGGCTGGTGACAGGGTGTGGTGTTTCCACATAAACATAAACAGTAGTTAGCATTTGTTGTCATGTTTCATGTTTTTTTGCCTGAATTTGTTGTCCTGTTGTTTTAGTTGTGGTTTTTAGTTTTTACTACTCCCTCCGTTCCGGAATAACTGACCCATTTTCTAAAAAAAGTGTCCCAAAATAACTGACCTATTTCAATTTTCAATACAACTTTCATCATTTCCAATACAATATAACACTAAATAATACTACTTTTATCATTCCCAATACAATATATTCCACTTTCCCCTTTATTTATACATTTTTCTTAATATGTGTGAAAAACAAAATTGTGTCAATTAAATTGGGACGGAGGTAGTATCATTGTTCTCGAAATATTAGGATTGCTTGTTATTTGGTTCAATTTGGAAAACTACTTAAATAATAAATATCCCATATTTCAACTGAATATGGAGTAGTTTAGTTGTGTTTTTTTCCTTCAAAATGTAACAATTTTTCGGAATTTTTACTAAATTAAACTCATTAATTACCAGTTGATTAATAAAACAATCAATATTACATTGAACATTAAAATGATAATTATTTTAAGATAATTTTTTTTTGGTTACAAAACAGGGCCAAAGGCCCAATTTTAAGATAATTTTTTACTGTAAATCTTATTCTTATTATGGTACATAAGAAGTAGTTTAATAAAGTTGGTCAAAAAAAAAAAGTAGTATAATAAAACGACGGTGAAGTTGACAAAAAAAACGACGGTGAAGCACCATGTTTAAGGTGAAATACAACATATATTATATATATACTAGACTTTTCATCCGTGCTGCCGCACGGGTCATATACATTGTAGATGTAGTAGACAAAAGCAAATCTCAATGCATATCAAAGAGAATGAAATCTATGGTCCCAAATATATGCAGATGTTGGAATTCGAACCTCAGACACCACACTTATTCACCTTTAAAATATTATTTTTTATCAATGGTGTGTTACTTCATTCTTTTGTTAAAATTATATGTCAATGTTATATTATTGGTATGTTACTTCATTCTTTTTTTTTTTTTTTACAAAATGTTACTTCATTCTTTTGTAAAGATTATATGTTAATGTTATATTATGTACCTAAAAAAAGCGCATTCTTAACCTCAACATGTAAAAGCCTTTTATCGAATATTTGGCCTTTACCGTAAATGATGGCCTTTAACTGTTTGGTGAAATGTTTCTTCCACCTGTTTATATAGATTGCAAAATTCTGGTGCATTTTGTGTTAGATATTTAACAAAGAGAGTTCATTTCTAATTTGGATGAAAAGTGTAATATTAACAAAAAAAATGTTGCTATAATCTTTCAAAACCCCTTTATTACAATAATAATCTTTCAAAATTGACACAGTTAAATATTGCTGGCTTCAGTAGGAGTTATAATAGTTGGTTGCTCTTTAGGCATGCATTTTTACATTGATAGGTTCCGGTGAAAATCTTTTCCTTACACTTATATTCAGTTTTTTGGAGTATTGGATTAGAGGATGTGTAACAGTTACATCATAATCTCCATGATGTAGTGAAATATCTACGATTCCTCTATTGTCTGATATCGCTCTATGAGTTCAAGTTCCCTACTCACCAATAAGCTTGACCACAGCGTCTCCGGTTGGAGTATTTTTAAAATTTGCATCTGCAAGTTGCGTCTTGATGAAACCGGCTTGCGTTGGACCTACAAACATTATAATCCCTTCAACAGCTGGATGGGAGTAAGCCTCTCTTAGTATCTCTTCAAAATACATTGCCTGCCCAACACACAAAAATAAGAAAAAAATAATCATTTTTTGTTTGATCATGTCATATAATATAGCCAGTGAAGCTAATGAAACTAATACTTCTAAAAATTTTGTTTGCTAAATTCAGGTTTGTTTCTTTTACTTCTATGACTAACAGACGAAAATAGATAGCTAAACTATGCATCTTCTGTTTTAAATCATGCAGCTTTGTATTTTGACTTGTGTAATAAGCAGAAGTTATTACTTTTAAAGTATAGGAAATACCTGATTTGGATTAGAATCCACACTACTTTCAGTGAGCCATGTAGGAAGTCCAGTTGCACCAAGATGATCTAGACCTGACCTCATGTAAGCAATGGTTGGCATGCCGCCTGACAAATGGCCTTGCACCACTATAGCCAATAGCATTCCAGTAGTTCCTGGAAATTGTGAATCTCCTTAAGTTTCCTGATATAATTGGCTGGGCTGGCAACTTGGTCTGGACTGAATTCAATGGTGTTAAACACATTCATAAACATGCTGGTGTTCGGATCAAGATATAGTAAGCTGTTAAATAATATACTGCAGAGGCATTTTCGCCGAGTTTGTCCTCAAAAAACCGGTTGTGGACATTCTAGTTCACAACGTCCTATGCAACCAATTGTCCACTATATCTTGAAACCACAGATTTCATTTTTTTTGCATCCGCTTCTCGTAATTCTTCAAGAGATAAGGACTTAAGCCATCAAATGTTAAGCAACACTGCACGTGTAAGGAACCCGTTCTCCACCCTCATCCACCAAGATAAATTTGCAACAATTTTGAGGAAATACCTCAATAAAAATCTGCATGAAGTAGCTGAAACATTAAAGGAATATATATCAAAGAGCAAAAAACTATATCAATCCAAATAACAATGTGAATCCCACACTCAAGAATGAAGAAGCTTTAAGTTAATTGTAATTAATCTTTTATCAAATGAACACTTGAAATCACATTTTAGTTAGGACTCTTTGAAGCAATCCTAAAGGTTCAGATTTCCATAAAAAAAGAATCACAGGTTCAAGGACATGATATCTAAGAAGTTTGTCCTTCTAATACTCCAATCACATATTAGGTGATAAACTTATTACTTATATAACATTACCTCAACAACTTCTGTTCCACCATTTTGAATGCGATTTGTCAGGTATTCGGTTTCTTCTGCAGTGAAGCTACTGGGAGGCTTAACCTTTAAAAACCAAGTTTGAAGAAGGTTCAGTGACTTGTTTAACGATGTCATCATTTTTAAGTAAGGAAGTATCAAGTATCCTTTACAAAACCTGTGATAAAAGAGGCAATATTGTGACTCCTACATGACCTCCTACCACTGGAACATCAACTTCTCTTGGATCAACACCAAGTACCTCTGCCTGCAAGAGAAAAGGAAAGTACACCGCATTTACTCATATTATAGTAGGAAGGAAATTCAATTATTAGATAGAAGAGGAAAACTATGCTTACCACGAAAGTATTATATACTTATGATTGTGTCATTTTCAATAATTATGTCAACTTATGATGAAGAAAAAATAAGTCATCCATAATTCAACTTAATACATATGAAGCAAAGCAGTTAACATGCTTAAAAGTTCAAAGCAAAATGAATCATTATAAAAATGGTGTTAAGAAAATGATGTTCAGAACCAAATGCAAATTACATTTCAGATTTCTCGTCAATTTAGGAAAGAATATGTCCTGATAAAATTTAGGAAAGAATATGTCTCGACAAAAAATCAGAAACATACAAATTTAGAAAGGAAACGTACATCCAATTTGTATAAATACTTAATCATATCTGAAATGAGACAGGGAGTCTTAAAATTAAAAATCTTCAATATTTAAGTGTTATCACATTTGCATTGAGGAATTCAAGACATCACAAATCAAACCTACATAAAAGAAAGAAAGACAACACAATCAAAAAGAGTCAATTAAAGGTGTGATACTAAAATTCAGAACATTCATTAGAACCTTGAAACGTTCAGATTCATTAGAACATTCATTATCAATTTTGGACACTAAAATTCAATACCTGTGCTCTTTTTCTCCTGATTCAAGTAACTATAACTGCGTGGACCTTCATTAGAACCTACAAATTAAAAAAAAAAAGTTCAGAACATTAAAAGGTAAGAATTAAAAAAAAACGTCCAGAAATTCATCCATAATTCAAGTAGAAGAGCATAAACAGAGAAGTAGCATGATTGCAAGATATTGAATTGAGACTGAAACACAGAGAAAGTAACGATTACAAAAACTAACAATGAAGAAAAAGCTGTAATTCACACAATCACATATCAAAATCGACTATATTTACACAAAATTCACACCCTAATGTCAAATTCGAAATTAGCATAATTTACACAAAATTGATAATCAACCATTTTGACTATACTGTAATTGATAATCAATGATAATTTACACAAAATCAATGAAAAAGATATAATTCAAACCCTATTGTCAAATTCAAAATTAGCAAAATTCACACAATCAATATGAACATGAATCGGTGGGAGAAAGAGAGTTACCGGTGACAATTACGAATGTCGTTTGTTGTTGCGGCGACAATTGCGGAGTCGGCGAGATGTGCGTGGATCAGTGCGATAAATAATTTTTCCGGCGGCAATCTGTGTTCATAATGGAGAGAGAGCTATCAGAGTTTATTAGTAGATGGAGGAAAGAGATCGGAGATCGTGACTCGTAAGGGAGGCTTTGGTGGAGAAAGAGAGAAGAAGCAGCCATGGTATGGTTTTGGGAGGAAGTGTGTGAGAGAAAAGGGAGAGATACAGAAGAATCGTAGATAGAGAGAGTCTGAAAATGGGTGACTTTCTCTGATTAAAAAAAAGTGGGCGTGTGAGGGGAGAGAGAGAATAGGAGCGAGAGAGAGAATAGGAGCGATTTAGGAGTGATTTGTTGCTTTTAGGGGTAAAACAGTAATTGTAGCCATTAGGGTTTTGGAAAAATTAGGGCTTCAAAATTAGCTTGGGACAACTTTTATATATAGATAGATATATATAAATTTGACAAATATATTATATCAAAATTAACATATATTATATCAAAATTAACATTATAAAATAACAATTATAAGTATATGTTTCCTCTAAAAGAATTATATGTTTGAAAAATTTAAATAATAAAAATTTAATTAAAATAATAAGTATTATTAACACAATTAAAAAAACAAAGGATATATATTTATTTCTTTTGTGTGGGTGGTGGAATGAGGAATGATGTTTTTCTAGAGGATGTAATAATTTTTCTCTTTTTTTACCATGAGTTGGTTTATGTTTTTTCATTTTTGTCTTGGATATTTTGAGTTGATTCACTATTTCTGTTCACTGTGTAGAAATGGGTGCTTCTTTTACTGAATTTGGATTAATCAAATGGTCTGGAATCCGATTGCGTACTGCTGTTGCTTTACTGACCCAAAAGAGATTCTCTGATTGCGTAAGCGCTAACTTCGAAAACACATGTGATGTGAGTCCAAGGAAAATTTGAATTTCATCACTTATTAGTTACCCCTCTGTCCCTGTATGTAAACACTCTTTACCACTAATAAAATTGTGCTTACATATAGAACGAAGAGAGTATTAAGAGCATCCATAATGGAGACTTTCATCTTTGAGGTCTTAAATGGGTCTCACATTGACACATCACTTTTTAATAATTTTTTAATAATAGTACCTAATAGGTACTGAACCACTTCAATGGAGACCCTCTAACAAAAGGTCTAATTGGGTCCCACCAATATTATTTATTTAATACACTATCTATTTTATACTATTAAAAAAACCATGAAAATTATTATTTTAATAAAAAGGTGATATGGACCCATTTAAGAATGAGGTCTTAATTTAGACCTTGCATCTTTTAAGACCCTTAATTTTTTTTCCCACAATGGGAGTACTTATTAGGTACCAGGTCTTAAATGTTTAAGACTCTCCCATTGTGGATGCTCTAGGGAATTAAGGGAATAAATTTTTTTTTAAATAAATTCGAGTTGAATATAAAATAATTAATGGAGTACAATAATTTCATAGGAGAAAAAGGTTTAATTTAATTTAAATTTGATCATAAGCATGTGCTTGATTGCACTGATATTCGTGGTAAAAACAAATTCTGCTGTTGACAGTTACGTACTGAGGTTAATTTTACTGAAGTGGTGAACGAAATATTATAAATTAAATGGTTTCAATTTTAAATTATAAATAAATCATAAATATTGATGTTGTGTCGAGTGCTTAATTTAGCTTTAGTTTACCCTGTATCCTTCTATGTGTGGATCCAAATATTTTTGTGAAATGTATCTACAAAAATATAAAATATTGTGAAATACTGAAATGAAGTTTTGGAATGGAACAGTCATTATAACTTCTAGATAATACGTGAAACACACAGACACCGGTCTTGGAACAGGCATGGTCATTCCTTCAACTAGAACTCGGTCCTCTCTTCATGTAACCCGGACTCATTCATCACATTAGGTTGATTTCGAAATAGAAAGTGAATAATGTTGAAGTGAAAGAGTCGTGTGTCACGAGTTTGAGAGAGTATATAAAAATATTTTAAAAAAACTTTGTTCTCAAATTAAATTGGGATGAGACGGGTAACTTAAGGGGTAACTTGAACCTGATCTTTTTCAATTATTATGTTTTTGTCATGTCCTATATTTTTTGTCCATGTTTTTCTTTTGATCGAGTCAGACTCGACCCAATGTGTTCAAACCGAGACGAATTGTAAGACATGGTTGTGTGTTGTACACCCATGTTAACTTGTATGCATGTCTATTTCCGAGAAAAAAATATATGAGAGAAATAGAGAGAAAGTCATGGTAACTTTGCCTCCATACCGACACTCATTCCCTTATGCATTGATTAAAGGGTGCAGGCTAAGGTTCTTACGATGGAGCAAAGAACTGAAAAACCTAGTGATGATTCCCGACAATTGATTTGTAGAATTTCGGGATTTATTTTAAATATACACAAACTTACTCGCTCCAGTCATTATTATTAGCATAAAACAAGTTTTTAGATTTATCAAATAATTGGTGTATATAATCTATATTATAGACGTGATACATCAATTATTCAATGAACCTAAAAAATGAATGTTTGCTTATAATATTGATTGGATGGGTTAATTTATAAGAATTAGACGTCCATTTAGCATGTCTCGGTCATATCCTGACAAATAGATTCCACGTTGCATAAAAGAGTGAAGGCTTAATTGTAGTTTTGGTCCCCCTATTTTCACCATTTTGCAGAAATGGCCCCCCTATTTTGAAATTCGACAGTTTTGGTCCCTCCATCATATATTTGAACTATAAAAATGTGATGTGATAAATTTTAAATGTCGTGGAATATGATATGAAGATGAAAAAAGAAACATCAATAAAATTGTAACAAAATTCCCTTGAAAACCTCATTTAAAACATATCATATCACAATATTTTAGACAATTTTTTTTTATAGAGGGACCAAAATTCTCCAATTTTAAAATACGGGGACCAATTTTGCAAATGATGAAAAGAGGGAGACCAAAACTGCAATTAAGCCAAGAGTTAAATATCACATAATGCAAAATTCGATTTTACAATAGAATCAATCAATTTTTGATTTTAAATGACCTTTTAAATTTCGCAGTTGTTTGATTTTGACCCCTTACGTTTTTTTAGTCAAATAGTATAGTGGTTGGAGCTCACACGTTTTTAATTGTAAAGAAGTAGAGTGTCTGGAGTTCGAACCCTAACCCCTGTATATAATATGCAATGTCCTGATCCCATAAGTTTTAATTGCTTGATTTTGGCTCCTCAAGTTTAACAGTTGCTCGATATTGAAAAGGTCAATATTCAACACTAAAAAAAGTCATTTTTTAATTAATATTTATTCAAAAAAGTATTTTTAATTTAATGAAACAAATGATGTTAAATTTAATTTAGACATTAATTACTTCTACATAAAATAAGCTTATATTTTATACATTTTCGGTCTTTTTGTTATGATCAAGCATAGTATATGTTCGTCCTATTTGTTTAATCAGTTTAATATATGTTGCCTAATGAGTCACACAATATTAAATTATTTTTTTGAGGCGAAGAAACTTCCTCAATAGCTTGCAAATAGACTTCTCAATTGTTGTCTATGTGTTGCACTATTGCATAGGCTATATGGACCCCACCTTAAAAAAACCGACATAAAATATTTAGAAATTAATAAAAAAATAAATTAAATATTATTTTAATCTTGTCGCTTTTTTTTTTATAAAATATTTTATTTTTAAAATCAAAATATCAATTGGGGATTAACAAATTTAAAAGGGGATAAATTTGGGGGCTAAAAACGAGCAATCAAAACATGTGGCCAACATCAAGTGATTGAAGCTTGGAAGGTCAAAATCAAACAACTGTGAAACATGGGTCTAAAACTACATTTAAACTTAAATTTTATCATCAAATTAGATATAACAAAATTTATTTATTTAATGGTGAAAATAAAACTTGTGGATGGTGCAAACATTATTTTACTTGTTCATGTTAAACAAAAGTCTTGATTAAAAATGTATAATTGTAATTTTGCTAAACCGTTCATTCAATTACTAGTTTACCAACGTGTGTTTTGTTCATTGCGACCAAAATAATTATGAAAACATTAGTTTATGAAAACTTAATTGTATTCAAAAGTCAATTTAATTTATTTATTTTTTTGTCAAAACTCTATGTCGTCATGGCGTCCAATGTCTTTTGCAACTCTATGACTTTCCCATGCATTTGATTTCTAATGCCTCCATTGTCACACTCTTACATGGCCGACCTAATAATCTTTAAAGAGTAAGTGAGACTCCAAGCAAATTTTGACATGAGCCCTTTTTATTTGACTGTGAGGTCTTTTTACTTATAAAATTTAATGATTTTTTTTTGATAGGTCTAAAGCGAGGGATTTAGTGTCCTTGCCTTTGGACCGACTCTGCGCTCTTAGCCGCCTACGCCACATGAAGACCAAGGAAGACAACCTCACCACGAGCATGTGCGCTTGTCGCATCGCCATGACTATGACACTAAATTTGTCAGGGAGTTGTGTAGTTAGTTCCATATTCTTCGTTTACTTAGGTCATCTACAATGTTGTTACTATTATCATTATTATTATCCTCAAACCAAGCATGACATTCTTTTACGAAAGCTTTAAAGGTTGATTCAATATCAATTAAAGATTAAGAGGAATTGTCTTCGTGAACTTAACTCAATTGATAAAAACATTGCATGATATACACGGGGCCGAGATTCAATCCTAGACACTTTATTTATTTATCTTTTACGAGATAAATTTTTAGTCACTACTCATTGGACTACTTAAAAAAAATGATTTTGAAAAATTATACAAATGAAGATTACACATTACATTTTTTTTTTTTAGGGAAGATTACACATTACATGGCAATTGGCATATTGCCGTTGCAAAAATAAATTCAAACATAAGTACATTTTACGTGAGAGGTTGGACATGTGATGTGACGTCCACCGTAACCACGTAGTTTTTCTCCTAATATTCATTTTTTTTTTAGGGATTCTCCTAATATTCATGAAATTATAAAATCAACTCAATGAAAATTAATTTCCGTAATCACGTAAAGTCGCCTTCATAGCAAGTTTTGGGCTTACTCAACAAACCCCCCATATACTCGTTATCTAAAACTTTTTGTGAAATTGAATTTTCAATAAAGTTAAATCAAACTTTTAAATATCAAGTCAAACTTTAAAGAAGTGAAGTTCATGACAAAATATTAGACACAATTTGTTCTGATTTATTGAAATACTCATCCAGTCCAATTTCTTTCGACCGTGTAGATGTTGAAAACAGTTGGAGAACCGGCGTTGTTGGGTGAATATCATGTGAAAGAAAACATGTTGACATTTTCGCATTCTTTAACGTTTTGTCATTTGGTTTAGTAGCTAGACGTTATTTCTAAAGTCATATTTCTTAAAACACATTTAGTGGCCGGTTTTTTTTCCACATGTCTTAAGGGTCCATACAAGAGTGTTAGGATGAGGAGAAACAAAAGTTTCTTCTAACTCATTAATTAATGATTTCGACATCCATTTTTTTTTTGTTGGATTTTAAATGTGAGTAGATAAATTTCACATCCTTTATGAACGGATGATATGTTTGATATTTAAGAGATGTGACATGTATATCGTCTTAAGTTTTAAGGAGATGTGACGTCACGTCTCCCTCTCTTATGGTCCTGGAGCATTGACATGTTGTTGCACTTGGTCTTCCCAACAAGTGATATCAAAGCTCTAACCGGCCCGTTATTGTTAGCGATCGCTCACGGTCTCTCCAACAAGTGGTATCAGAGCCCTAGTCCAACTTGATGGGGGAGTGGGAGATGGTTCTTGTGTTAGATCCTGTTGTATGAGGTGATAACTCACAGTTGTAGGGAAGCTTTGTGGTTCTGAAGCCTTCACCACTTTGTTTCTCCCGCACCCTGTGAACTCCCCAATAGCGTGAGCCGATTATCTCTACAACGCAACTGCAAAGACTAATCGCTCAAGTCGAGATATCAAAACTAAAAAATGAGTCTTTTGATTGGATAATGAAAATGAAACTTATAAATATCATATTTTAAATGAATATTATAACTAGAAGAAATCTGACTATCCATAAACTTAGTATCCCTTTTTTTCTTTTCTTTCTTAGTAGCATGTGTGGTATGGTATGTCCTCCTTTTCGAATAAAAATAATTTATGTTATAATTTAAGGTAATAATTTTAAAGAAAAGTATTTAATTGAGTAAGGAAGAATCAAATTTTAAATATAATATTTTGAATGAAAGAAAAAATTGAATGGAAAAAAAGACTACACCAACACTTGCATTCAACTTTATAGATAGATATTTTAAAGAATAAGTTTTTTGATTGGATAAAAGAAAATAAATTTGTTTAAATAAAGAGTAAAATTGAAACTAAGAAAATATGATAACAAGTTTTGATCTTTTCTTTGTACATAGTTAGATATAGATGTCAATTGTGTAAATGAACATGCCGGCTTCAGTTTTCTTATCAATACCAGGTCAAATGTTCCATAACCATAAAGTTTCCGAAGCACATTATTTATTATTATTCACATGATTGCTAACTTTTTCTGGGTCTTGTTTGTCTCACGTGAAGCTCACGTGAAGCTCGCTATATATGTATATATTCTTTGAATCTATAGGAGAATGAAGTTTCGAAGTAATGACAATGCCCAGCTTTTATAATTAGTATTCGATATGGTCAAAGATATCCTAAGTAGAATACATTGCTTTTGTGTCGAAAACATCACAAGATCGTTGAAATATAATAAGTACGGCATAACATAGATTAGGGTTGTTGTTTGTGTGAATGTCTTTCGTATAAAAAACATTATATATTATTGTGTTTAATGTGTTATTGCCTGTTGGTGGGGATAACTTCAACAAAACTTGTGATTCATAAATCATAATCCAATTCATTTAGTCCAGATACATCAATAATACCAAGATTATAATCTTCATTATAGACTAAGATTAACATTTGGAGGGCCCCTTTTCAGCAAGTATGATTATGTATTGTCCCTTAACTGTACTGTATGCTTAAATTAATGTTGAAGTAGAGACAGAATAATCATGGATCTATGAAAGATTATACAATGATTGCATACATAATACCTGGAGAGTAAATTTTTGAAGCTTTTAGAGCTGGTGGGACAATTCTTATCTTATTGAAGAGGTTGACTTGAGATTCTACTTTGAAGTTGTTCCGGTCTGGATCGGGAGGCCCAACCTCAAGATAAGGCCCAAAATGAAAAACGATATACGCACCTCGTATTATATCATCAAAGAGAAGCTCACAAAACTGTTGAAAAGACAGTTTTAGGTGCAACTGACAACCATAGCTTGCGCCGCAACTCCCGCCACAATATGTGCGAAAAACAGTTAACAAACTAACTCATTTCGCGCCAAAACAGCCAAACAGAATTGGTTTATAAAGGAATGCAGGCCACTTGGAGATTAGTTACTCTTTCATTTTGTATCTTTTCTCTCATTTGAATCTTCGCTAACTTCAAGTTGGAGTTCTTGCGGTGTTGTTCTTGATTTTCCTCACTCAGCATTCCACTCCGGCTACTTCAAGTTCCTTACGGTTCAGAAGCTAATTCATATATAGAAAGGAAGATGTTAGCTTAATTTCACTTTTAATCTCTAAGTATCACGTTGCGATTTTAGTCCGTACTTTTTAACAGCGCGAATTATGTCTGATGTTTATTTTCCATTTTGCAATTGATGAATGCTCTTAATTTTATCCCAATTTTATTCAGACATATTCGTTTGAATCCCACTTGGCAGTCACAAATGCTAACAGAAATTGAAAATCAAGCAAAGTCTGTAAACTGGTTAAGGAAATATTATTCAAAGACAAGAAAACTATTTAGACTACATATGATTTACTCTGTTGTATTAGTTGTTGATGTTCTTTAGTTATTGGCTGCAATCTAGACCTTGTTTATTTGGATCCCTGGGATGGAAAACAATTTCCCAAATTTCCCAACCCTTCCCCAGAAACCATTGTTTAAATATTCCTCATCTTTTTCCACGTATTTTTTTATAGGTAAATGTTAGTGATTAATTTATTAGGAGGAGGGGAGGGAAATTTTTTAGCAACATGGATCGAATCCTGAATCTCGTTCACAGTACTCCTTCGGCGTCCCAGCACGTAATACATAACGATTATCTTCAAAATTCAACTTAAAAATATACAACCCTTCCTATCTTATACTATACAAGTATAGAATTTTCTCAAGAACATCAAACATACAAAAGATACAATATAAACAATCCATTCCCCTCTTCTTTTATCAATCATTGGAAAATCTCTTATCAATCACTCCATCATGACTGCTCTAAATTCCAGATCACTGGAAACTGGTTGATAACCAATAAATGGAATTTTCATATTTCTTTTGAATTAGAAAAGTAATTATTACATATTGGCTATATTACTTACAATCTTATTCTAGTGAAAAGAAAAATTATCAGCACATGAACAAATGACTTTGCCATTTGCACTCTTGTATCATATCATATAATTCCTATACATATCATATCAATAGTGAGCAAGATATTTCACAGAGAAGGAAAAAGCCAAAAGTTAATAAGACAAGAAGCTGATGAAAGAAACCAAGCCAAGATGGCCATAGCAGCAGATATTTGGTATCTACTACATAAATTTTCTGGGCAATAGGATTTACCGGCACTCCGCAACAGATCTGTGACACTAGCAGTTGAACATGCTGCAGCTAACAAGAGATATGACAAAACCTGATACAACAACTTTGATATTATTTGGTGCATTACAACAAAACAATGAGTCCTTTTAAGTCTTTTTCAGTTGTAAAGCGTACATACCATATCTCCGAAAGTAATCGTAAAAATGAATCTCCGCTGCTTCGGTACACTTTTGATAAAGATAGAATATGCATCCACCACCAATAGTGTTGTGCTCCAGGAAATTACCAAACCCATCACCATTACCAAAAAGCTGTGCAATAACAGAAAAGATAATCAAGACAAGATAAACTCCGCGACATTGCCATTGCAGCATCTTCTGAAGCAGGAAAAACATGTTTATACCAAAACCTTTTACCAATTCTGACATTTTTAGATTAAGGCTCTGTTTGATAAAAAAAAATAGCTGATAACTGATAAGTTAGCTTATAGCTGATAGCTTAGAACGGATAAGCTAGTTGATTGAATTTGTATTGTTTGGTAAAATTAACAGCTGAACTAGCTTATAAACTTGTGATACAAACATTCTTTTCAGAAGAAAAACAACATTCACTCTTATCATAATCACCATGTTGAAGTGGCCTTGGTAGTGAGATTGCACTAAGGGACTAATGAAAAAATAAACAGTGAAGTTAAGATTGCAAAAACAGTGCTGGCAAATTAATATGAAAGTCAATTATACAAAGATTTCACTTCAACTAACAAACAGCTTGAAATCATTTCCTCTCCGATAATGCCAAAATGTTTTAACTTTCTCTGGTGTTTATGGCCGGCTACTTGGCAACAAACTAATTCGCTAGCCGCTAATTCAACGTAATTCTCTTCACTAATAAATGAATATGATTTAGTAACATAATTTCCCCAACCAAAAATCAAAACCTTATGACATTGCTAATCAATGTTTAGAATGACCCTTCTTAAAATGACATAGAAGCAAATTCAATAACAAAGCAAGCATACATGCATTATTTAGCCTATAATTAGACCAGTGTACATCAATGTAGGTCCGACACTTCATATTGAAGCTGTGTTTGGTGTCTGACATATTTCAATGTTGGACACTGACACGGCATCAACATATGTAATTACATTCAATTACTTTAATTTTTCAATTTATTATCAGCGTCGATGTGACGCTATCAGTGTCCGTATATGTGTCTGTGCTTCATAGCGAGTATTGGTACTTGCCTTTGAAAAAAAAGTTGAAACAATATATTTGCAGCACACAAACTGTCCTAACTTCCAAAATATAATACTTTTACCCCCTAATTAGCTTAACTAAGACAACACTTCTTGTAAAATCCCCAACTATTTTAATTTCTTTAGTATTTCTCATTGATCAATTCTACCAAACATATTCAGAACCCATAAAATCACTGGACCCACCATGCAAATACAAGTAAGAAAAAACAGGGGCAAAAGTAAAATTGATAAAGCTACAAACTTTACATAAGCAACATCAAAATAAGACAAACCCAGAAAGAGAATAAAAAACATGATTAGATATGAAACTGAAAAAACAGAAAATTAAGAAGAATGCTAACCAGAAAGCAGAGTAACCATAGAAATCAACATCCAAACACATGAAGAAAAGAGAAGCAGAGGAAAAGACAGCTTGGCCTAATCGAAGAGCAAAGCTGGAGCTTGTTCCTAACACCCCTGGCAATTCCTCCATTCCACCATGTGAATTCTTCTCATCATAATTCAGTCCCAAACAAACCCATCATAATACATAACATTAATCAAGGAAAAGAAAGAATGAAACTACTTAATTGAATTTTATGGTAAATTAATTAATGTTTTTGACTTTGTTTGTGAGCGGTGATGTTATTATATTATGATTAATTAAAACAACGTATAGGTAAGAGGTATTGTGGTCCTCTCATTTTATTTGAGTGATGAATAGGATGAGTTATTGTCGGCGGTGTACATGATTAATCATTCTCTATAAAGTGTCAATATTTTTTTTTGACGTTAAAGACAATTTCAATAACCAAAGTCTGGCAATAAATCAAATATCAAGACTGTAGAAATACAAAGCGGAGTTTCTTCTACTCATATGCAATCTAAATTCTTAAGAGCATATTTAGCTAAATAATGAGCAGCTTGGTTGGCTTCACGCCTAACATGCAAAAAATTTAAACTACGAAAACTACCTTTAAAACTAATACAATCTCGAATAATAGAGCCAGCATAGTTGGAAGATTGTTGGTGAGCATTCAACACTAAAACCACATTAGAATATCTGATTCTGCTATAAAGTGTCAATATAATAATAATAATAATAATAATAATAATAATAATAATAATAATAATAATAATAATAATAATTGAATTAAACTATTAAAAAAATTAGAGAATTCTTTGTGTGCTATCTATTCTATTTGACTTCTTCATCACTAGTGTACCCCACACACCATAGACTATATTGATTGAACATAAATCATTTGAAATTTGTAACCAAATGTAAAAGACAGACTTTAATCTGCCGAAAAGCCTAGTATATTTTGTTTGTTATTTTGAAGTGTACTATCATAGTCAATTTATTTTGAAGTGGCTGAGGTGTAAGGTTTGTTTTCTTTCTATGGTGAAAGAGATCATGATGGTCAACCTTACATTCAAATAGACCAAACTCGCATTCAGACTGTCCACATTTCTTTGCAGCGCGTCGCTATCCCCATTGACCGTTCATACAATCTCTGAATTTCCAAAGTAACCTCGTTTTATGAAAGACTAACGATGGAAACACATTGTTTTAGAAGGAAGAGGAGGAGAGCGTGTGAGATGATGGTGTGACAAATGGTGAATGTTGGAAAGCTATTTATAAGGGAAATTGTGCATAGAGTGTAACTACACTTAATGTTGAGTAAAAAAAATGTGTTTCAAAGGGGTTTTACCAACCATTAATGCTGGTAAAAATCTTCGAAAACATGTTTTATGTGGATAGAGTGTAACCAGACTTAATGTTGAGTCACCAAGCCATTATTTATGTTGTTTTACTTTTTCTTTGAAAAAGTCAAACTATGTCATCCAAATTGACATCAGAGGAAAATCGAACCCGAGACCTTGAGGATGAGCAAACTCAAATGTCCAATGTGAGTTAACTCACGTTTTAACTCATGTTTGACATTTTTTAACGTAAGTTAACTCATGTAGACATAAAACTAAAGGGGAACGAGTAAAACCAAACAAGAGAAGAGCAATTCTCTTTAATTTATTGGGGGTGATGCATAAGGGATTTGTGTGTAGACTTACCATGATTAGTAAATCAGCTCATATGTTTAACACAAGAGAGTGCCATATTTTTAGCCAGTTTGCAATTTTGTTACATCCATCATGTCTTTACACCAAATTTTGTAGATTGGAATAGAGATAGTAATATCTCGCAAGAACCGAAGGAGAGACGATTGTTATTACATAGCCAGACTCAGATATATGGTCGGTCATGAAATTTTTTCTACTCTGACCACACGGTCCCCTCTTAATTATTTCATTTGAATTTTTCATTTGTCCACAATGGCGGAACGTGAGCAAACAATTTGGGGTGCTAGAGCGAAGATAAAAAAATTAAGTTCTGGATTTACAACAAAAAAGGGAAATTTGTTAAGTCATACTATATATAAAGAAAAGGGTTAATACGTTTTTACTCCCCTGTAATATAGGCGAGTTCCGGTTTTCCCTCTGTAAAAAAGATTCTTTCGATTCCAACCTTGTAATATAAAGATTCCGTCGAAAACCCCCCTGGTCGAATATTGGACCCCCCAGCTGATGACGTGGCGTGACGCATTGAGTCACCCTTTTCTGCTGACGTGGCGTGCTGACTGTATAATTAATTTTATTTTTTATTTTTTTATAGGGTACACGTGGCATTTGTCATTTGTTTGTCTTTACCCCCTGTAATTTAGGCGAGTTCCAGTTTTCCCCCTGTAAAAATTTTAAAAATAAAAAATAAAATCTGGAAAATTTTTAAAAATAATTATTTTTTTAAATAAAATTCTGGAAAATTAATAAAAATTGAAAAAAAAAAAAAAAAAAAAATTGTTCAGTCTTCCGGTTTATTTTCTCTTTTATGTTGTTTATTCCTTTGATGATGTCTAACTAATTCCTTTATGATTGGGTCATAAATGATTTTGTTCTAGCTCATGACCATGAAAGTTACTATAGTTTATTCAGTATAAATTGTACGTAATGCTTTTATGATTCTTACCCAATATAATTGATTTTAGGGAATTGAGTTAAGGGCTTTGAGTTAAGGGATTGATCTGAGCTGTTTTTTTAATTGTCGTAAACCGATTAACAATCATATGATTTAGGTGCAGATTACTAATAAGTGATGAATAGATGATACGAAAGACCTAATCATTTCTCTAATCATATTTCAAAACCAATTTTATTCTTCAGTAATTTATTTATTATTGCAAAAAAAACATGTTTTCCTAAGGCAACCCCCCATTAACATACATCCTGAATATTGACGAAATTTTTCAGGGTTATGATTTTTTCTGGGTATTTTTTTATTAATATTGATGAAGATGATGAGAGAATAAGATGAAGAAAGGAAAAAAATATCGGGTAGTTATAGTGCACTATTACTTACAATAGACGTCTAAAATCCAACGGTTTATGTTTTATCAAATAGATTCCAGTTATTGATCCAGATTTTAAAATTTTAAATATTTTCCAGTTTTTTTATTTCGCAAAAAAATCTAAACTTTTTTTTATTTTGAAAATTAAATTCCAGTATTTTTAAATATCTTCTAAATTTCAAAAAAAATCCGAACTTTTTTCCAATTTTTTAAATTTCGAAAAAAAATCTAAATGTCTTTTCTGCTTTTTTATTTTATTTTTCGAAAAAAATAATCTGATTTTTTGTTATTTTTATAATTTAAAAAAAAATCAATCTTTTATTTTTTAAAAAAAATAATCTGATTTTTTGTTATTTTTAAAAGATTTTCAGTTTTTAATTTTTATTATTAAAATGATTTAATGATGTGGTATGTATATACACACATGTCATGCGAATTTTTTTTCTTCCAGATTTTTAATTTTTTAAAATTTTTTAAGTATTTTTTTCATTATTTTCAATTTTTATTAATTTTTCAGAATTTTTTTAAAAAAAATAATTTTTTTTAAAAATTTTCCAGATTTTATTTTTTATTTTTAAAATTTTTACACGGGAAAACTGGAACTCGCCTAAATTACAGGGGGGTAAAGACATAAACAAATGACAAATGCCACGTGTACCCTATAAAAAAATAAAAAATAAAATTAATTATACAGTCAGCACGCCACGTCATCATCTGGGGGGTCCAATATTCGAGCAGGGGGGTTTTCGACGGAATCTTTATATTACAAGGTTGGAATTGAAAGAATCTTTTTTACAGGGGGGAAAACCGGAACAAGCCTATATTACAGGGGGGTAAAAACGTATTAACCCTAAAGAGAATAACATATTTTTTTGCTTCTTTTAGACTCCCTTTTCTCTTTCTAAATTAACCTCAACTTTCAATAAAAATATCACATATAACAAATAAATAAGAGTAAATTTAAATATTAAAATAAAAGTGTAACAAACATGATATGAGTATATATATGTCCAGTTTTTTTTTTCCGTTTATCCTTTAAAAAGTGTAACAGACTATATAAGTATAACTATATTTACTTTTTCATTATCCCAACTAGCAAAACGACAAGCACTTACGTGTCCGTTTTTCTGCTCTTTTTGTTGCGCTAACGTTTGAAAATTTTTAACGGTGCTTTTTATGAAATTTTGATTTTGATTAAAATTAAAAATATAAATGTTTGTTGCTTTCAAGTTTTAACATAACAAAACCAAACTAATCATTATTATCTATTTCAATGACACCAACAATATAACAAAAAAATATAATCTAAATTCTTTTTTTAATGACACAAACAACAATCTTTATTATAGAAAAAGTTGTTTAAGGGTATAATTGAGATAATGAAAAAGTAAGTATAAATATATTCATTTAGTTTGTTATACTTTATAAATGATAAAAAAAAAACCAGACATATATATATATATATATATATATATATATATATATATATTCATATCGTGTTTGCTACATTTTTTTTAATATTTAAATTTACTCTTATTTATTTGTTACATGTGTTATTTGTATTGAAAATTGAGGTTATTTTTGGAAAGAGTAAAAGTCAACCAAAAGAGCTGAAAGGAATTATTTTCTTTATATATAGTATAGATATATAGATTATACCTTTAAACAATTTTTTCTATAATAAAGATTGTTGTTGATGTCATTAAAAAAAATTAGATTATATTTTTTTTTGTTATATTGATGGTGTCATTGAAATAAATAACCATGGTTACTTTGGTCTATTATATTTTGAAAGCAACAAACATTTATATTTTTAGTCTTGATCAACATCCGAATTTCATATAAACACCGTACATAATTTTCAAACGCTCGCGCAATAAAAATAGCGGAAAGACGGACACGTGAGTGCTCGTTTTTTCACTAGTGAATGATAATATTAGTAGGGCTACATGTGTAACACACCTACCAGACGTATCTAGAAAGTCTAGCACGTGCGTTAATATTAGTACTGGATACATTAAAGTTTACAACACAAAATTCCATAAGAATGAATATTTATACAACAAATTGCGTTTGTACATACAACAACATAAACATCTCATCCATACATAGTATTTACATCCTTGATTTTCTTGGAACCTTGAAGCGATACGAACGCGCACTTGTTGAAACATCCATCCGGCTTCAAGCTTGCATAACATCCTGCTTATCTGAAACAAATAAGGATTGGGATGAGACATAATGTCTCAGTGAGTTCCCCTAAATCCTAGGCTATAGGTAACCTCAAGGGGAAACCTACGGTCACCACGTGTCTACATTACAACCTGACGGTTGATTATACGTGTGTGGGGACTTGCATACTTAGACGGTAGTGCATACTAAAGCCGTCATAGTCTTAACTTAACTTGTTATAGGCTTCACTTCCTATACGTGTCATGGCGGTCGAGGGGAACCTAAGACCGCATTGCCAAAGATACGTTCTACGTATCGAGGCCTAAACATAACATAATCATGGCACGATTCTAAACCGGACGATAAGGGGAAACCTAAGATCGTCATCGGTATCATGTTCATGTCTTACTCTATTCCATGCCTTATACTTGTCATTTAGCATCTAATGCTCTTATTCTCAAACATATACTTGCATGGATTCACTCTTACATAATCTTGAACATAACATAATCATAATCATATCATACATAAACGTATCTAAGTTCATTCATTGGTTAGCGTTGAACAAACAGTTATTATCTTGATTCATTTTATGGATAGTCCCGAGTGGAGTAACCCCGAGATCAATCCCATACATGACCGATGTACGTACATCGGACTCCCTCGGTGTCGTGCGGGTCCCTTGCGGCTTGAACCGTTCCCCTTAGGTCGAGAACCTCCCGTATCCCCCTGGCGTGGATAACAAGAGACACGAGCACCTACATCTTGTTTACTCAGTGACATGCGGGTCCCTTACGGCTTGAATCGTTCTCATCATGAGAACCCCTTGTATCCCCCTGATGTGGATAGCAAGAGACATGTCACCTACACTTATTAAATCATGGTCTTGTCGTATACATAAGTTAAACATGTACATACTTGATTGTTTACCTCAGAACCTTAATCGAACCGATTAGTGGTAAACTCTTACTTGTTCACATACATACTTAATCATGGTGGAGAGATTAACTAGTCAATCCACGGCTTACTTACTTGCTAAATCATACTTGATCATATGCGAAGGTTACACTTCGCATCTTATCATTCTAGGGTTTCTTGCTATCTTTCTAGTTCTTGACTAGCTAAGTCGAGGCTCTACGTACATTCCCTTTCTTAGTTCATTGCTACCCCATCATGCTTAATGAATAACTTGCTATCCCAGTCTATATCATAATATAACATTTCATGTGCAATTCGTCATTGAAATTCTTGATGTTGTTCATGCATTTCTTTACCAATATCTTTAGGTATAATGTGCAATGATAACTTAATTTTGAGGGGTTTTTAAAGTTATAAGAGACTGCAGGGAAAAACTTGGTCGAAACCAATGCATTTCGTGAATTTTCTTGTAAAATAGTACTGTGCTGTCAAATCTCGCTTGAGCGAGATTCATCATGCTTGAGCGAGATCCCAAGCGAGATTTCTCGCTTGAGCGAGATTCCAAGCGAGATTTTAATTTGATTCGGCAAAAATCTCGCTTGAGCGAGATTTTTCTCGCTTAAGCGAGGTTCTTCAGTACCAGACCTGCAGAATTCGTAATTTTGACCTCTAAACCTCAAAATTGAGTTTCCAATGCACACAAGACACCCAGAATACATAGAAAACATCTTAGAACAATTACATGACAACAAACAACATCATTTCAATGATTAATGGCAAAAGGGGTGCTAAAACCCTAACTTACATACTAACCCAAATCATGTTTTCTACAAGACATAATCATAATCCCAAAGGTAAGGAATTCTATCTATGGAACTCACCCTATCATGTTTGCTTGCTTTCCTTCAAGTCCAAGCTCAAACCCTAGCTTTTGCTTCAATCTTGATCCTTAGCTTTTCCCATCAAACGAAGCTTTAATCCTTTCCTTCACTTGTTTCTTGCTTGCTAAGCCATGCTTAATCATGCTTGATCTTGATTTGGAAGAAGTTTGGTTGATTAGAGAAGAGAGGGAGGGCGCATGGTAGAGGGAAGGAGGAGAGAACTCTTTCTCTCAAAACCTAGAGAGAGAAAGAGGAAGAAATTATGAGGTTTCCACCCTCAAAATCACTTATATACTCCCTTATGCGAGATTACTTAAATGCCCTTCGTCTCAGTCGTGTTTACCTGACCTTGATACATAACTCATGCTTAACTGATATTACTTATAAATATCTTCCGTCGTACTTAACTTTCTTCATCATAATCACTTTCCACGAATCTTAGTCCTCTGATACATTTAACAGATGAATTTTCCATTAGCTGACGAGCGGGATGTTACACTCTACCCCCCTTAAAAAAAATTTCGTCCTCGAAATTTAGAGATCGACTACCAATTATCATGACAAAAACTTATCGCCTATGGTCTGAGCCAAACATTTTCCATTCATACACACCCAAAGGGTTCATCGTATAATCCTCATCTTGTTTCTTAATCCACATGTTACTGATCTTAGCCTTCTTGATCTTAATTTCACTCACTTAGAGTTTTCTTAGCATATTATGATTCAACACTTACCTTGCTACATATAAACTTATTGTCTCAGACTCGGATCTTACCCGCTTGACATTTACTGAGTTCAAAACATAACATCTCGAAGTAACCCTCATATTATGAAAATTAACTTTTCATAAACCTGGCTTTACTCGAATCATCTTGATCATAACTTATTCTTGTCGATTCTACGAGTCTCTTTTCAGAGTCTTAAGAAATCTTTCGACTTTATTACCATTCTTATTGCACCCAAATTCATGAATGACTCATATAACTTGTCGTAGAAAGATGAAATTAATTATGCCTATACATATAACATTCATCAACCCGTCTTGTAGCTTACATGCTCTTAAAACTTCCAACTTAAACCTCTTGCATTTAAATACTCTTAACATATACTAGTGCGCCTCATAAGACCTTTCGTAAACTTTGTTGTTTACTTCAACTCATATTACTTTCATAGCACTCGCATACCTTCATGTTTCGTTTCTTGTTAAAAATAATTTCGTTTCCAAGTCCCTCGATACCCATTTTAAATTTAGGAGTTTTTAAATCATATTTCGAAATCCTCATAGCAAGTATCGTGACCATTTAACAAGTTTGACATAAGAGGGTGTGCACTTCATCGTGCATAACTCATGATTTATATCTCCATTCATAATGAAATTCTTGACCTTCAAAAGTAGCTTCTTTATTCTTCTTTCTTGACTTACTTACATATCTTGGAGACTCTCATAAATGCATAACATATATAGGATTCTCGACCCACATAACATTATCTCATTTCCTTGTTCTAAAAACAATAAACTTGATTCTTCAAAACATCGTATCCGGTAACGATCACATATTATTTCTTATCATAGCACATACTCTTCATTTGTGGTGACTCTAGCCTTTCCTATGTTACTTAGATGAAGACACATCCACATACCTTAACCCTTTTCATGACTGATTACATAAGTCTTCTTTCTTACTTAACATTTTGAGAACTTCTCGCTTGTCCCATAATGCTTCTAATGAAGGCTCTTACTATCACCATCCATGTTCCATGATTACTGTTAGCATATACACCAATTAACTTTCGTTGCGCCTCTCTGTTTCCCACCAGTTGGCCTTAACCAATACTCTAATTCATTAAGACAACTGAACTTTACATATGAGCATCATCTTCTTGAATTCTTGTCAAGACCTTCCGTGTGGCATTCAAGGCCATAAATTTACACTTCACAATACCTTGCAAAATTGGATCTCACGGTAGACTTGTCGAATTACCATATTCTTTTACTTATAGACCTTACTTTCTCACTGGTTGAGTTTACCTCGTAACACATACTTATCATACATAAACTTGTTTCTGAACACATCTCGAATTCCCATAGAGGACTCATCATAAATTCATACATACTTTTCTTGATCATACTTCATTGTATTATTGTATCCTCGCGTACTATGTTTTCCGTAATCAAACGAATGCTTGCTCGTTAATTTCTTTCTTTAAGAAAACATTTTAATTTAACATACGGGTCATTGGCGTTAACGATTTCCCATCACATAAAATAAACATATTGAATTCTGGGTCCTAGTCGTTACCTTAGTATTCACGGAACGAGTTGACAACATAACTATGCCATCAAACCTTGTTCCAGGTGAATTTAACTTACTCTATACGAGTCATGACCGATCGGAACCTACAGAATTCCATTTTAAAATTTATAAACATCAACTCCAATCACCCATATGAGTCTATCTTTCTAAAATCTTGTAAACTTTTTGATTCATCATCATAACGAGTCTTAGCAATTTAATTAAGCAAAACATAGATCCGGGGGAATACTCATAACTTCCTTAAATCTGAAAATCTTGTGACTTTACATAATTCTTTACCGCTTGCCTTTCATCTCATGCCTTCGCATCCGCTTTATCCATTCATATGCCAAAACCTTAACACTCTCAACCCAAGCTCTTCCTCAGCTCTTGCCATGTTAACTTCTAATGTTACCTTAAACCGGATTGATTCCGTTAATACTTGTCCATGCATTTTCTTCCTTAGAAATCGTAGAGTGTGATGTGCATTCGATACTTGATGTAATAGAGAGTGTTTGTTACATAAAAGATTGTGAAAACAACCTCCAATAGCTACTACTAACCCTAGAGACAAAATGACAGTTTTCGGGAAAACCGAAATTTCGCTCCAGGTTCGCTATTAGCGAAATCCTCTGGAGTAATTTCACTATTAGCGAAATTTTCGCTATTGGCGTGTTTTCTTCAACTCAGTTTTTTCAAAAATCATATTTTACATAAAATCTTATTTCCTCAAGTAATCTAGTGCACATCATTCATTCCAGTCATCATAAAAAAATAATTTCATAACCATTGCATGGCAAACATTAACACTAATCAATTCAATTCATGGCACATTAGAAACTAGTGTCTTGTTCATCATATCACTTAACATAAAACTTCCACATAAAACTGTGACTTCATCCGCTAATAACGACTTAACTTATTTCTCTGCCAACTCATTCTCTGTTAGAACCTTATTCTCACGGAACATATAAATCTTTACCTTTTGTTCTCATATCTCAATCCCTGAGAGCTTACTAATTCCATCAACACATGTCGACTTCTCCTTAACTTGTAGTCTTGTACTTACGTTCCAGAATATATATATTTCCTTTGCATACAATAAACTCGTTCCAACAACAACTCCTACCGAAGCTTCCGGTCTTAATTAATTATTCCAAACTCTTTACTTACGGGTATACGAAGAATTACTAGCATCTCACCCAACGTTGTCGGAACATCCTGTCTTAACATCACTTTACATTCCCGGAGGATTCATACTTCTACTTGCTTAGTTCACCGGCCAATTACTGACATGATTAACCTCTTACTAATACTCAATCCATGTTCTTACTTCTAAGTTCACACTTTCCAGTGCATCTTCATCACATACTTCGTTCCTCCTGGGTCCTATTCAGCTCTCAGGCATCCATTCCAATCGTCGAATGCTAAATTGAGTTGATCAGGCTCAACTAACAACAACAATTAAAACTTTTACCCGGAACCCAATGGTCCCACTACCTTAGTTGTAACTTAATGACCCAAGGCACGGTCTGAATCGACCTGCTCTGATACCAAATGTAACACACCTACCAGACGTATCTAGAAAGTCTAGCACGTGCGTTAATATTAGTACTGGATACATTAAAGTTTACAACACAAAATTCCATAAGAATGAATATTTATACAACAAATTGCGTTTGTACATACAACAACATAAACATCTCATCCATACATAGTATTTACATCCTTGATTTTCTTGGAACCTTGAAGCGATACGAACGCGCACTTGTTGAAACATCCATCCGGCTTCAAGCTTGCATAACATCCTGCTTATCTGAAACAAATAAGGATTGGGATGAGACATAATGTCTCAGTGAGTTCCCCTAAATCCTAGGCTATAGGTAACCTCAAGGGGAAACCTACGGTCACCACGTGTCTACATTACAACCTGACGGTTGATTATACGTGTGTGGGGACTTGCATACTTAGACGGTAGTGCATACTAAAGCCGTCATAGTCTTAACTTAACTTGTTATAGGCTTCACTTCCTATACGTGTCATGGCGGTCGAGGGGAACCTAAGACCGCATTGCCAAAGATACGTTCTACGTATCGAGGCCTAAACATAACATAATCATGGCACGATTCTAAACCAGACGATAAGGGGAAACCTAAGATCGTCATCGGTATCATGTTCATGTCTTACTCTATTCCATGCCTTATACTTGTCATTTAGCATCTAATGCTCTTATTCTCAAACATATACTTGCATGGATTCACTCTTACATAATCTTGAACATAACATAATCATAATCATATCATACATAAACGTATCTAAGTTCATTCATTGGTTAGCGTTGAACAAACAGTTATTATCTTGATTCATATTATGGATAGTCCCGAGTGGAGTAACCCCGAGATCAATCCCATACATGACCGATGTACGTACATCGGACTCCCTCGGTGTCGTGCGGGTCCCTTGCGGCTTGAACCGTTCCCCTTAGGTCGAGAACCTCCCGTATCCCCCTGGCGTGGATAACAAGAGACACGAGCACCTACATCTTGTTTACTCAGTGACATGCGGGTCCCTTACGGCTTGAATCGTTCTCATCATGAGAACCCCTTGTATCCCCCTGATGTGGATAGCAAGAGACATGTCACCTACACTTATTAAATCATGGTCTTGTCGTATACATAAGTTAAACATGTACATACTTGATTGTTTACCTCAGAACCTTAATCGAACCGATTAGTGGTAAACTCTTACTTGTTCACATACATACTTAATCATGGTGGAGAGATTAACTAGTCAATCCACGGCTTACTTACTTGCTAAATCATACTTGATCATATGCGAAGGTTACACTTCGCATCTTATCATTCTAGGGTTTCTTGCTATCTTTCTAGTTCTTGACTAGCTAAGTCGAGGCTCTACGTACATTCCCTTTCTTAGTTCATTGCTACCCCATCATGCTTAATGAATAACTTGCTATCCCAGTCTATATCATAATATAACATTTCATGTGCAATTCGTCATTGAAATTCTTGATGTTGTTCATGCATTTCTTTACCAATATCTTTAGGTATAATGTGCAATGATAACTTAATTTTGAGGGGTTTTTAAAGTTATAAGAGACTGCAGGGAAAAACTTGGTCGAAACCACTGCATTTCGTGAATTTTCTTGTAAAATAGTACTGTGCTGTCAAATCTCGCTTGAGCGAGATTCATCATGCTTGAGCGAGATCCCAAGCGAGATTTCTCGCTTGAGCGAGATTCCAAGCGAGATTTTAATTTGATTCGGCAAAAATCTCGCTTGAGCGAGATTTTTCTCGCTTAAGCGAGGTTCTTCAGTACCAGACCTGCAGAATTCGTAATTTTGACCTCTAAACCTCAAAATTGAGTTTCCAATGCACACAAGACACCCAGAATACATAGAAAACATCTTAGAACAATTACATGACAACAAACAACATCATTTCAATGATTAATGGCAAAAGGGGTGCTAAAACCCTAACTTACATACTAACCCAAATCATGTTTTCTACAAGACATAATCATAATCCCAAAGGTAAGGAATTCTATCTATGGAACTCACCCTATCATGTTTGCTTGCTTTCCTTCAAGTCCAAGCTCAAACCCTAGCTTTTGCTTCAATCTTGATCCTTAGCTTTTCCCATCAAACGAAGCTTTAATCCTTTCCTTCACTTGTTTCTTGCTTGCTAAGCCATGCTTAATCATGCTTGATCTTGATTTGGAAGAAGTTTGGTTGATTAGAGAAGAGAGGGAGGGCGCATGGTAGAGGGAAGGAGGAGAGAACTCTTTCTCTCAAAACCTAGAGAGAGAAAGAGGAAGAAATTATGAGGTTTCCACCCTCAAAATCACTTATATACTCCCTTGTGCGAGATTACTTAAATGCCCTTCGTCTCAGTCGTGTTTACCTGACCTTGATACATAACTCATGCTTAACTGATATTACTTATAAATATCTTCCGTCGTACTTAACTTTCTTCATCATAATCACTTTCCACGAATCTTAGTCCTCTGATACATTTAACAGATGAATTTTCCATTAGCTGACGAGCGGGATGTTACAACATGTACAACCAACTACATTAAAGAAAGATATATCATTGTGTAGCATACAAATAAATATAAGAAACATTGCAACAACAATATAAGATAGCACCACAAACTATATTTTTTTACTTTGCAAAACTCACAAATCCTCGGTCTCAATAAACAACACTTTTTTTTTTAATATGGAATGACCCTTTTTTTATAAGGCAAGAGCAAAATGACATCCAAAAAGAATAATGTTCATCTAAGTTGGAACCCTGCTCTTATCTTTTGCCAATTGCTCATATATTATTAAAAAAAAAGGAAAAAATTATATAGAAATTGAGGGGACATAAAACCTAACCCAGTCAATCAACCCTAACGGGTAAAACATAAAATAAAAAAAATAAAAAAATTCACAGTGAATCCAACCTTAATCAAATCTAACAAACGATACCAAGCGAGTTTATATTTCAACGAATGAAACGATCGTCAACATGAAATCGAATCACACACCAGCAACTTCCTGCAACGACGACAAGCATTAACGACCTTTTCGAGTGCACATAGTCCCATGTCAATCAAAAGATGATTGGGATACGAAATAACAGACAGATTCTTGAGAGTATGGAGTGGATTCGACCACCAACGTAAATAGCGAATCAACATGCACCAACCGTTTACTGTGATGATCAATAGCAAATTAACAGCCATTTCTGGCCCAACAACAGTACCGCAACCACCTCCAAAGAAAGGAAGGCAACGACGGATTTGAAAAACCCACCAGAACCAATCCACACGGTGGTGGAAAAAGTCCATAACGGCAGCAATCCATCATCATGTTATAATAAAACACCAGAGCCGTCATGAATTGAGATTCATAACCGCGTTCTATATTTGAGGACCGACGAAAACTGAAGGCCCCAGATCAAACCACTATTGCCGGAGATATCAACAAAGCACCCAATCCTTGAAACACAGTCAAAATCAACGACCACTACCATTAAGCAGCAGAAGTTGTTGAAACAGACCATAAGGGTTTCATGAACATATTGCAAATGGCCAAGTCTACAAGCACGCCGTCGTTGACATTCAAACCGTAAACTGTGCTAACTCCTCCAAAACCACCAACTCCATAAATGCCGCCAGGTCAGAGAGAGAGAGAGGTGGTGCGGAGGACCAGCGCTGCTCATCACACCACTAGGAGGGGCACTACATCTCAAATAAGGAGATTGGAGAGAGGAAGAGTTGCGACATATGGAATGACTTCAACAATAAACGACTTAAATAATGCTAAGAAACTAATTGTTACAATATTTATTGTTATGGTGAATTGATTCATAAGCTACATGAATTAATTAACAAAGATAATTGTCTTAGAAATATATCAAATATTGACGAATGCGCTTTATTAATTAAAGAAAGGATAAAAAATAATTAATATATCACTAATTTAAGAATTAAAATGTTAAAAATTAATTTTAATATTATATAATTCACACGCATTTCATTTTCTCCCATCCTCATGAATTAAACATGACTTTTGAGGTCATGGATTTCAATCACAAACACCAATTACGTACATGAACCACAACTATATCTTGGAAAGAATATATATCTCTACCATCTTCATGTATTAAAATTGACTATTGGAGTCATCCATTTTCAATTACAAACAACAACACCAACTCATGCACAAACCATCAATATATCTTGCAAAAAATACTTATATCCCATTTTTTTTTCATGCATTAAATATGATTTGATGTGAGTCATGCTTGTCAGATGAGAATAAACATGATATATATATATATATATATATATATATATATATATATATATATATATATTAGAAATATAAAATTATCGTAAATTTGAACTCCTCTTGTATTTATGTATTGTGTAACTATTATATATCAAATTGTTATTATTTTTTAAATAATCGCATAAAATTTTATAACATTCAACACCGGTCTAACATATATCGAGGCTTGATGAAAAATTTAAAATAAGGCATTTTTAATATAATAGTCATATTTTAGTAAAATTAATATATTTTTATCAAAAACAAATCAAGATTTTCGGGATTTTAAATGATTTATTAAATTATTGTAATCAATTTTATTTAATATTTATTTTTCGATTGATAGTAAAATAAATTTATTTTGGCACTCTTTGATCATTCAGCCATAATAAAGAAAGCATTGCAAAAGAAAAAAAAAAAAAAAAACTAGATATCAACTCTTATTTTGTAAATAGGACTTAAAATATAGGTATCTATGCGACTGATTTTTAAAATAACTGATACACATTTTAAATGGATGTTGTTACTTAATTCCAATAGCAAATAGTCTAAAAAAATTTTTGAACAATTTTGCTACATAAGCAACTAAGAAATCACAGGAGTCTGTTATAGATGCCATTGTTATGTTAAGTGTTAGCAATAAAAAAGGATATTATATATGATTAACTGAAGAAATGTGACATAATGTTTACTTGAAACAATTGAAATTAAATAACATGTCTTTGGGTCACAAGGTGTTCGCATCGTCGTTGTTGGTGATGTTGGAAATGGTAAGTCGATGTTGATCTGCACTACTTACAACTCTCGCACATGCAGATCGGATGTGCCAGTGTTACGCACTACAACGTAGAAAAAGGCTAAGTCCATTTGGCTAGGTATAGAATATGAAATTGAATCATAGAGTATCGCGGTAGATATACATTTGTTTTCGTATTATCAAAACTAAGTTGTACTATACTAATAGAATCACTCCTTCTATACTAATGTAAACTCAACATAACTCACTCGTACTGCAAGATCTAGTGTTAGCGAGTTTTTTTTTTCTTTTCTACCAATATCTCCCACAAGTTGGAGGTTGGTAGATATATAACATCCCCGACTTGGATAGTAAAAGATTGAATGGTTGAGGAAGCAAAGATTTGGTGAAGAAATCAACTACTTGATTTTAGAGGAAACAAGGAGCAACTTGAAGAGGCCAGTTTGCAGATTCTCTCTAACAATCTGACGATCGATTTCCAAGTGCTTAATTCTTTCATGGAAGACTAGATTTGCTGCAATGTGTATGCACTTTGGTTATGATAACAAAGAAGAGGAGCGGATTTGACACATTACTTGTAAATCTATAATGAGAAAAAGCAAACATTGTATCTCACACGTAGCAGAAGCGAAGACACGAATCAACTATTCTAAAACAAGACACGATATCCAGTTTCACATGTAGATCTAGAGACTATAGTATGCTTCTCTGTTTCATTCGGCACATAATAAGAAACAAAATTCTTTTATATCCGCTTTTCTTGTGCATATAATCGTATATAGAAAAAAATATTAATATTTTATAAATACTATGATCAAATATATTTTTGGTAAATAAAATTAAGGCTTAAGTGCAATTTTGATCCTTCTATTTTTAAAATTGTTAATTTATTATACCCCTATTTTCAAAACCAACTTTCTCACCCTCTAGTCAGAAAGTCAACAAATTTTTTTATTCCTCCTCCTCTTTGGATGATGTGGCAAACTTATTAATAACATGGATCCTATGCGACATTGTCCATGTGGCATATCTTTTGACACATCATTTCCACGTCATTAAAATTTAAATATAATCATAAAATTAAATAACAAATTAATATTAAAATTAAATAATAAAAAAGAATTGGAGAATAAAATTAGAAACTTAAACTATTATTTTAATCCCAAATTAAAGAGAGAAAAATCCAAAATTAAATAGCTCCCATAGAAGAACACTTCTTCAATTCCTTTAAAAAAAAAAAAAAACACTTCTTCTTCAACAAATGCTTCAACTTTCAATTTTTATAAAAATATAATTTTCTGAAGCTCTGCTAACATGCGCTGTAGAAACACAACCGTTTGATCTCTTTCGGTTTATTTGTTCTGAAAACGTTGTCGTCCTGGATTTGTCATATATAGTTGTTTGATCAACTTGGAAAATCATGGGTTTTCAATTTTATGGCTTAAATCAATGGTTTTCCAAAGTGGGGTTGTCAAAAAAATGATTTTATGATTATGGATGATGAATGTGTTCTTCGGAAGCTATTCAATTTGGAATTTTTTTTCTCACTTCAATTTGGGAACAAAAGATCAAGTTAGGGTTTCTAATTTTATTCCCCAATTTTTTTAATTTTTTTTAATATTAATTTGTTATTTAATTTTATAATTATATTTAAATTTTAATAAAGTAGAAATGATCTATAAAAAATGTGCCACATAGACAATGTCATATAGCATCCACGTCATTAATGAGCTTGTCACATCATCCAAAGAGGAGGTGGACCAAATTTTAATTTGTTAACTTTCTAACTAGGGGATGAGAAAGTTGGTTTTGAAAATAGAGGTATAAAAAATTAACAATTTTAAAAACATAGGGATCAAAATTGCTAAAATTAAAATAAGTTTTTTTTTGAAGAAAAAAATAAAATAAGGTATTTTCATAGTGTCAAATGTTGTTACGTAGTCTTGTTCCTATATTATAATATTATTTAAATTATGAATTAAAAAAATAGATCAATTTCGTTAAAATATGAAGAATCCATCACTATAGAGCTAAGAATTCACGATAATAAGAACAATATTAGACACTATATAAAATCTTTTTTTTTTTCCTACCATTTTATTCGATATTTGTCAATAAAAGTGGAAATATATATGAGCGGTCATTGTCTGTCTTGATGTTAGTAATGAATTAAGTTTAAAGTGAAAAAAATCATTTCAAAATCATCTATCCCGTTTATCCATGGATATATTGTCTCATTCTAACCATTAAAAAAAAAAATAAAAAATCCTAATATCATATGTACATGTCTTATATTATAAGAAGCTAGGAAAAAAGATCCCGGTACACTGCAAATTTCAGGGTGCAATACATTTTCTGTAAAGCACAATACAACTTCTAAACCTAGCAAGATACTTGCTTGTAAAGCACAATGCACCTAGTAACTCAGTGCTCCATTTAGCCGCATTGTGTTGGTACCTAAACAATTAGAATTAGTTGCAGAAGAACAAGGTGGAACCCATTACATAGAAGAAAACAAAGCTTATCATGTTTGGACATTTCTCACTTGTGAGTTATCATCAAACACAAATCTTAGGCAGTGGTTAATATGAACCAGCATTTTAAGGGATCCATGGTGTGTACATAAAACTGAGGATAAATGCAATATTAATTGTAATTGCAATGCGAGATACCTAAAACCATATTTGCAAAAGCAATCGTGACTGCAACCCTAATTTAAAACCTCGGCAATAGCATGGAATTTTAATTAACCTCGACATTAAAAGCACATTGTAATTGAACGTCGATATAATATACAAACATGATAGTCCTCTCAGCTTTTGAAAGTTGTTGAGTCAAAGGATAAAGCATCAACACTCTTGAAGTTTACAACAAAATAAAGCATAAGAAAGAAGCTAGCTATAGCTATCTATGACTCAAGCTGAGCATACCAAACACCTTGGATTTTAACATCCTTTGGTGCTTTAGCACCCAAATCAGTGTCAGATGGCTGAATACTCTCAAACACACCAATAACCTCACCAGTCTCGGGCTTAGTTTGAGTAACACTCAATGTGATTTTCCCCTTAGATGATGCAGCACTCTTGTTGTTTTCCTTACCAAGTTCTTCTTCATCTCCTCTTCCTCCAGCTGGCAATGCAACTGCATTGTCATAACCGGTAGATGCACCTCTTCCCTTTGGGTCCAAGAAAGAGCTTCCTCTGTATGATGGTACCAAATACTCACCACTGAAGCTCTCTGGCTTCCCTGATGCTACCAATTGTTTGATGGTGAAAAGGAATGGCACACGCTCACCACCGGGAAGCTGAACTGTGACTGCGGCGTAGTCAATGCCGTCTTTCTCCTCAAATTTGACAGATCCATCTGATGAAACCTCGAAGGGTCCTTCAATCTCGTCGAGTGTGTAGGTTAAACGTGTCATGAGTTTGGTGTTTTGGAATGCAAGTGGGGTGTTCTTGGTTACACCTTCTGCTTTAACTGTGAATGAAGTTGGTTCGAGGCAGAATTTCTTGGCATTGTATTTTCCTGGTTTGAAGGAGAATGAGTCTACTCCTCCATCAATGGTTGGACATTGGTTTGCTGTTCCGGTTCCTTTGACTTCCAAATATGTTTTGCTTTGAATTTCGTCGAATGTCAGCCTCTTTGGAGCACCTTCTGCACTTGCTCCCTGAAATTAATTTATATTCTTACTCTTGGTCATGTTATGTAGAATAAAAATCAGATAGAATCAAACAATAAGTTCAACTAGTAAACACTTTCAAAATTAATTAGTATCCCATTCAAGTGGATTTTGATCATTCCCTATCTCTGCAATCAGAGGTCGGCTGATGGATCTCAACCTTTGAAATCCAACAGCTGACCTCTGGTTGCTGAAACATGAGAGGATCCGAGGTGAATTCAAGTTAGGTTGGGAATTAGGAATTAACATCATAAACCCCTTGTATTGGTTATGTAATGTGATGGTTAAATATGATTTTTTAGTCTTTACAAAATGACATCTTTCAAGTTTAGTCCTTGTTTTGTTGTATATTTGCTACTTAGTCTCTAGGGGGACTAAATCATCCATTTATTTGGAAAGATTTCAAAATACGGACTAAAATTGAATAAAACTTTAGTATGGATTAAACTTGAAAGACCATGCATGATATTAAAAGGACTATAAACTTATTTCACCTACTATGTTACAAGATAAAATTAAATTATTTGGGTGTCTATGATATTCCATTGCAACTTGTTATTGTCTAACTGGCCTCCTTAATCAAAATGATCTATAACTAATTTAAACCAGCAGACCATTCATCACAACTAATCCAATAATACCAACAACAAAGGTATAATTAAACAGATAAAACTATAAAATGAATGACAGTAAATTCTGCAGTATTCATGTAACACCAAATGTTTAATAATATCAAATTAGCATGAAAAAAAATGAAGATAAAGAATAGAGAGACAAAGCAACATACAGAGACAACAAGAGCAGAGGTAGCAAGAGCAAATCCAGCAATCTTAGAAGCTTCAACAAACTTGTGAGTCAACTCCTTGAAGTCAGACTGAAGTGAACAAGTAACCTTAGCTCCATAGTGTTCCAAACCAAAAGCCTTAGAAACAGATTGAGTAGACTTAAGCTGCAAACTGTTGCTACGTAACTTAGTTGGTTGCATGAGTGTAGCAGCTGCTTGGAGTGAGGCTGCCATTGCTCCTCTGTTAACTATTTGCTGTTCTACACAAACAAACTTGTTTTCAATAGGTTTTGTGTTGGTTGAGAATTTGAAGGTTGCAGTTATTTGGTGGCTATGGTATGAGTAAGATTTTGGATAGGATAAGGTGATCTCTCATTGGATGGTTCAAGGTAATGTTATTTGTTTTGTTGGATGACACGTGGCAAGGTTCTTCAATAGGATAGAGATACTGTCTGTCAGATTTTTGGTGACTGGAATCTGACCACAGATTTCTTACATCTATAAATTACTTCATCCGTCTCGTAATTATTGTCTTTTTAGTATTTTTTCATTTTCTCAAAATAATTGTCACTTTACAATATCAATGCAGCATCTATTAATTACCCTTATTTATTGAATTTCCTCAAACTTAATTACTCCACTAACTACAATTAATAAAGGTGTTTTAGTAAATTCTACTAATTTTACCATTGAAATCAACAGAATTAATCATTTCTTTAATAATCGTGCACAAACCTTAAATGACTAATAATGTGGGACGGAGAGTAGGTGGAACATGGAATCAGTAACATAATAAGCAGAGAGGAAAAACATTACTTTGAAATAAATGACAATTCTATAGTCACAAAAATTATAACTTCACTTGATTTAATTACAAGATTTATTGATTTAAGGTGAAAATCAAATTGTAAGTATTAAAATATGGTAGCACTTGGGTGACATGGTATTTGATGATATTGGTGACATTGATAAACCACATTATTATAAGTGACTTTTTTTTTCTTTCTCTCTTTCACAAGGATTGTGATATTGTGGTTGACAAATGTCACCGATATTACCAAATGTTATGTCACTCAAGTGCTACCCGTTAAAACATCTATCTCACTTGCATCATAGGACTAACCTGGACTACATATTAATCCTATCGGAGTCAATAAAAGAAAATGTTGTTTGTCCTTTGATTGCAGTTTGATTAGTAGTTTAACGGATATTGTTTGTAGTTTGAATCAAGAATTCTCTATTATTTTTTTATATTTATAGTGTGTGAATTTATTCATTAAACTACTTGGATTTTTTTTAATAAGGGTCATGCTAATCGGTGCTTATGGAGCACCGATTAAAAAAGTTGAAAGATAAAATTTTAAATTAAAAATGTCATTTTTTATACTTTGAGGCATTGAATGCACAACTTACAATATAATATAAACTATATTTGATTTCTTTAATCAATGCCTCAAGGACAATTGTTATCATTTCTCATATAATTTTCTTAAAAAAAAAAAAATTCTCATATAATAAAGACTTCACTATTCTTGTATTGTGCAATAAGCAACAATAATTACTTTCACAAACATTAGGAGAAGTACTTACATGTGTAAAATAATTATACATCGACATAATATATTATTCCAATGACAACGCATCGTTGGAGTAATTAGATTATTAAGGTCAAGAAATATAAGTTTTTTATTGCTTACATTTGACAAAGAGAGTACAATTGTTTTCAAGTGATGATCCATCTTTTGTGGCAGTTGCTTCAATTTTTAATAGTTCCAACTACCATTTTTGGGCTTTTTCCATGCACAGATCTCTCGTTGGTGGAACAATTCCTCCGATTACTGATTCTTTTGATCCTACGTCTTCAATTGTTCAATCCATTGTGAAAGGCAACAAGAAAGGCATGAAAATTTTGCACCATTTTTTTTATGATTCTTCACCATTGATCAATGTTGTGAATTAAGTTTAAAGGCGGTTATCCTAGTAACAATAGCAAGAATATCAAGGTTATAATTTCAATAAACCTAGAGTTTGTACCTATTATGTTAAAAATGGTCACACCATTGAAGTATGTTATAGGAAATATGGCTATCGTCCACATCTTTAGAGGAACTTTAATCAATTTTATGCAAATCATGTTGCAACCTCAAAAAATGACACTGAAAATTTAAATTCTACTTCTCTAATTGATACATACAAATGTGTTTCTCCTTCTATCGACACTGAGTAGTATCACAAGCTAATTCATTTACTTCAACTTTCATCTTTTAATCAAGATTCAGTGTTGGACATGCTTCTTCTAATTAGGTTTTCTCTTCCATATCGGTTGGTCATACATCAGCTAATAGGCAAGGTATTAGTTTTCATTTCATTTCATCTTTATCATGTCGTAATTTTACTATAAACTCCAGGATTATTGATTCTTGAGCTAGTGATCACATATGTGACACTCTAAAGTGGTTTCATTCTTACAATTAAATTCCTCATATTCACGTTCGATTACCTACTGGTTATTATGCAATAGATAAACATGTTGGAACCATTAAATTTACTTCTAATTTTGTAATTTTCCATGTTTTATATGTGCTAGAGTTTCATTTCAATATACTTTATGTTTTAAAATTGTGAAATTCATTGAACTTCACAATCGCATTTAATGGTTTCCCGTGTTTGATTTAGGAAAGGAACACATTGAAGATGATTGGTTCTTGATAAAAGAGAAGAATTATATTATCTACCCTTTTCATATAAGATTGTGTGTGCTAAGCAAAGACTATCCTTCATCTGTTTCCTTACCATATAATGCTCTATGGTATTTTAGATTAGATTACATATCCTCTTATAGAATAACCTCTTTACATTCTATGTTTCCTTTTCTTAATGTTGATAACATTGCAATATGTGATGTATGTCATTTTGACAAACCTTCTGAACTAAAGTATTTTGATATTTGGACTCCTATCGATGTCCAATCTATTCATGGTCATGCATATTTTTAAGGCTAAAATGCATTTTTGACCCCAAGTTTTCCATACTAGCGATGTTGGTCCCCCAGGTTTGAAAATCACACTTCTGACCCTCCAAGTTTCATTCAATTGTTAAGTGAACATAAAGGAATTCAGATTACAATTTTTCTCCCATATAAGCAAAACTAACAAAAACTAATGGTCTAATGTCAATCAATAACTATTTGAATAATATTACAATAAAAAACAAAATAACAATGATCCCTAGCACATAAAACCCAATAGCCAATTTTTTCCCTCATTGTTTTTCTTCAGAAGGGCCCTAATAATTTGCATTCCTTGAGTACCCGTTGAATTTTTCAAACCCGGACAAATCTTCTCCTAAGATTTTCATCTGTCCATGAAATTACCAATGAAGAATCAACTCTACAATAGCATTCAACCTTCCCTGTTCGTTTTCCAGAAGAAGAAGAAGTTGATGTATCACTGTTACGAGCCATGAATCTATAACAAAAAAGAAAGGAAAAGGGTTTGAATCGATTGAAAACTTTAAATGGATTTTTTCGCGGTGATTTTCAGAGATCAAGTTATTGATTAGCGTTGACTCATAAATATAGGTTCACCACCAACCGAGCTTTAATTTCCAAAGGAATAGGGGAAAAGTTCGAATAAACCCACAAATTAAGAGATCTAAGGTTCGGGGTTTGTTACGTAAAGGGAATGTGTTAACACCCTAAACGTCCATAGTACTCTATAGGAACCTCTTGCATTTATTTAGTTTTTAGCTAAAATTGATTATTATTTGCTTACGAAAAAGATTAGTGAGCTAATGCAAAAAAAAAATGTTTTGTTATATTTTTTTTTTGATTTGGAAAGACCAATAATATGGGTTTTTTTTATTAATGTGCTTGACAAGAGTTTGATTTTGCTCCTACATATCTCCAGGTGCTCAATATCATTTCATCAAAAATTTCACTTTCAATCTCCGTACGAAGAAACTTAGATAGAGGCATCTGTCATACCCCATTGGACCTAAAATTCTCATTTTTATTCGTCTTTTGGACCGAATTTTTCGTTTTTTAGACGAAATTTCTGCAGAAAAATATTTTAAAATACCTCATTTAGTGGTTCTAAAGGCAACAACTTTTTAGTGTTTATTTTTATTTTGATTTTATTCAATTTTTAATTATTATTTTATTTTATTTGGAATTTTATTCAATTTTTAATTATTATTTTATTTTATCTGGAATTTTATTATTATTTTTTACTTCGAATCTCTTTTACTTTATTTCATTTTAATCCTGTTTTTAATTTTATTATTTGTCCAAAATGCATAGAATACTTTTAAGGGGCATTCTAGTCCTTTTAGAGTCTTTGTAATCCTCCAAGACATCACCAATCAAGCCAAGTGAATTTTTGACATCACCAATCAAGCCAGGTGAATTTGGTCCAACAGATACTCTACCATAAAAACCCTAATTCAACCCCTATATATATCTCTGAAATTTTTAGAGGTATATATAAGGATAAAATTAAAGTTTCTGGCAAAATTTCTATTAGACAAAAATACCCATGACTTGATTAGTGAAATTTTTAGAGGTATATATAAGGATAGAATTAAAGTTTCTGGCAAAATTTCTATTAGACAAAAATACCCATGACTTGATTAGTGATCTGAACCAAAATGTTTGGACAAAAATAAAGAATTACAAAGACCGTAAAAGGAAGAGAATGCCCTGAATGGTATCCTATGCATTTGGATAAATAATTAAAATAAAAAAATTAAAATGAAATAAAGTAAAAAAATTCAAAATAAAAAATAAAAAATAATAATCAAAATAATAAAATAAAATCAAATAATAATAAAAAACTGAATAAAAACAAAAACTAAAAAACTGTCACTTTGAAACCACAAAATGAGCTATTTTAAGTCAAAAAATGGGGTATGATTAGGGTGAAATTTGGAGGACCAGAGGTGCAATTTACAATCTTTGCCAATTTGGAGGGACAAAAAAAAGATCGATATAATTTTTTGTCAAAAATCCTGTGTTTGTATTGAATAAGAGTTGTTCTCATTCTCCTCTTCAATACAAAGTGCATTGAGTTGTTACCTACATTTCATGGAAACCACAATCTCTTTATGAGAAAGGTTCAAGATGACCATGCTTAGAATATTAGTCGTGTATTTCAATCATTTATACCTAATGGTATTGATGCATTTTATCAATTTTGATACGCTCGTTTAATCTGTCAAACAATATTTGTTACGTTACTTGAGTTTTTGCTGCCTTTTAAGGATTCAATTAAAGATTTTTTTTTTGCAATTTTTCTTTTAAGATCTTTTCCACAAACTAACTTTTTGAACCAATTTTTAAGTTTAGGCATCATCAAAATACAAGAAACTGAAGTAATTAGTCACATACATGCTTATATATAATACAAATTCCTCAGCTACATGCACTGATACTGAAGTAGTAGATTAGTGTCGCTGCACAATCCACCATCTATCAGATTTGAAACTAAAGCAACAGAAAAAAGCAGAACAAAATAAAGAAAGAGAAAAGAGTTGACTCAGTGGTGGCTAGATTTATTTAGGTTCGATTCTGCCTGCAATTGTCCTCACCTTAAAATCAGAAGAGGGAGCTTTGTATCCTCATCGTCAACACTTTTTCAATCCCCAAAAATAAAAAATGAAAATATAAAATAAAAGAGAGATAGATCACTCAGTTCAGCGGGGTTATCGACACGCAAAGCAATCTCTCATAAGAGAAGAGAAGAAAGCACTGCACTGCGGTCTGTTGAGCTTGAATTTTATGGAGTCATCATCATGATCACGAATATTATGTTATAACAAAAAAAAGGGAAATTATAATTATAATGACTACATACAATTGCAAATTATATTTTGAATGGCACTCAGAATGAGTAGGAGGATTTTTTAATCATATAAATCATATGACAATAAAATCAATCATCATAGTGCCAACATATATATAATTACAAAATCAAAATACAAAAAAATCAAAACATGATAGAATGGAAGTGTGGAATTCTCTCAGACAAATGCCTCGTTTTGTCCTCACAATTGTTTTGAATGGATTTCATCAGACTCGTCATCGTTTTAATCATCACTGAGAATTCCACATCTGAGTTCCTATTAATTCAAACAAAATCGACTCATTCATAAAAACTAATTAATTCAAACAAAATCGACTCATTCATAAAAACTAACAATGAAACAAAATTGAATAAATAAACAACAAAAGAATCAAAGAAACAAAAACAGAGGAAAAGGCGAAAGAAACAATTATGCTGGGATTGATGTGATGCTGAAGAGTGAAACCATGATTCGTTTTTATAGGCGGAGCGATTTAGGGTTTCAATGGGCCTCCTTAGATTGGACCGGTTTCTTGGGCTTAAACAGTTAAACACAACCTTACTAAGTGGATAGATTTATATCTATACCCCTATAATACTCGTAAAACCCTTCATTTTCATTTTTGGTAAAATTTTATTTTATTATCTCCAATGGTTGAGGAAAGTAAGGTTGGTTATGGGTTGACTTGGGTTCAGGGGTGGATATGGACGCAAAAAATCAGTGAGGCTAATTTTTTTTCCATCCAATTACTAAAAGAGATCATAAACCATTCAACTTCAGTTTCAATCTAAATGTTTCAGAGCAAAATGGTGATGAAATTATCTTTTGACTGTTTCGGTGTACAAACGAAGAAAAAAAAAGTGAGGCCTTGTCGGGAGAGGAAAACAAGAAAACTTGGCTGAGAGGAGAGGTGAGGGTGAGGCCTTGAGGAGTGGAAAGAAGGGTGAAAGAAATCTGAGAGAAAATTGAGAAGATAGAAAGAAATGTGTTTGGTGTGTGTTTTGGAATTTGTAAGGAAAATGTAGGGTGTTGATAGTATTGGGCTAGCTGAGTGTGTTTTTTGATTAAAAATATATAATTTTTTAAAAAAAAATTGGGCTGGGCTGGTGTGGCTATTGCCACACCCTGCCTTAAGCAGATCCGCCCCTGCTTGGGTTGGATCAGTTTTAGCTAAATATGTTTCATACTCCAATCACACTTAGTTTATTGACTATTACATTTCTCACCCCATTAGATGCGTCCTATTTTTTCTCTTGAGAATACTCTTTATCCGGATTATGAAATCTGAACCATATTGTAGGGATATTCAGATTTTAAAAGATGGAACCTAATAAAACCAAAAAAATATGTTGTGATTGATATCAAAGGTCTTTGTTGTTCGTCATACGGTATCTGCAAAAAATACAAAGCAATTTCAGAGGTGAACGGTCAGTAATGAACATGATATCATAAAACAACCATAACTAAAAAATGTGAATGTAAGAATGACCGAGAAGTTTAGTAGGTATGAATATGTTGAAGCATGCAAGGCTATTTATAGCCAAAAACTTATCCTAGATTGTAACTACATTCAAAGGAGATGTTTACACTGCCTAAACCGACCAAAAAAGCATTAAACACACCACAAACCGTCAAAACCTTTGGTGTAATGCCACTATCCACAGTCTGGGATGGTTCAAATTGTATATGTCGAAAATATCAGCAACATTTCAGATTATATAATCTGAATTGTTCCAAATTGTGTTTAACCTTGATCTTTGAAGGATTTTATGGTAAATAACATAGGAAAAAATAAACGACATAATTCAACAACGTAAAACAACATAATAAGAGAAGTGATGATGAAAGGGATGATGTGCCAATAGGTTGTTTTTGAAATAGATCTTACTATTTTGCAAACTGACATATTTCCATTGACAAGACTGCAAGATCTAGCTCATAACAACCTCTTCGTATTTATATCTGTCGTATAATTTTTCACAGTTCTTTGTTGAGTTTTTAAGTTGAGTGCTGATGAAACCCAATTTGTTCATAACAACAATGCTGAAACACATTTCCCTCCTTAGCACTATTCTTATAACCAACATATTCATAACAACATCCATCAAGGTGTTCATGGTTTTTTGTTATGTTTGTACAACAAATAAACAAGCACACTATTTATACAAGTTTTTGTGTGTCATGGACCACAGAAATTGTCGGTGCAATATGCACCATAGAAAAATCATGTCCTTGATAGGTTCGAGTTATATAATCTAAAATGTCTTTTACCCTACAAAATACGAGTTTTAACTCAGGTAATTTAATTTTATTGACATACATCATATATAACAATTTCAAATACATCAAATGACATAATTTAACAATGTAAAATATATAATAAAATAAAACAAAACAAAACATATCATGAATCAGTCAAACTAACTTCTTCGTCTAGTTCCTCCAGAAGAGCCATGATTTCTTCGTAGTTCTTAGGTCGGATCAAACTTTTCAAAATATATTTGAAAGATTTGACGAAAGAAGTGTCCAACTCGATTGGTCTTTAGCATTGTTCTGACCAAATATCGAGAACATGGTTCTCACGTCATCGTTGTTTATGAGCTTCATTTGTCTAAATGCACTCTTTAGAGTTATTTTCTCTCTCCTCTAGATATTATTTTTTATTACAAAAAACACAAAAGGATAAAAATATGATGAGATATCAAATGATTATGATGATACAAAATTTTGATTTTGTTAATCATTAACTTTCGTAAATAGACAAACGGCCCCATATATATATATATATATATATATATATATATATATATATAACCGTCATAATATTCCTAAAGGCTTAGAAGCCCTCCAGAAAGGCTCCAAGACCTCCAGAAGGGCTCAGGCGCCCTCAATAAGGGCTCTTGAGACCTTGGCGCTCTCGCCTTGAGGCACCGCCCTTTTAAGCTTCTAGAAACCTCTAGAAACCACGTAAAATACACAAATACCCCTGTTGCTTGGGAATCAAGCAACCGAAACCCAAGCCCATAGCAGGCTATAAATACTACTCTTGAGAGCATTCTCAAGGAATCTAATCATCAGTCTAAACCCTAGAATCCTAGTATTCCTTACCGTACTTTTTTGCAAGTACAGTTGGCGCCGTCTGTGGGAAAAGGTAAAACTAACCTTGACCACGTTTCTGAATCGTACATCGCGATTTGGAAATCGTAAAACCCTAATTCTGAATTAAGCACTTAGATCGCGTCTCTCATCGCGATCTAGGAGCCTAACCTTGCCATCTCTCCGATCAGTTATTGTTCCTTCACCGCCATAGGTTTCACCACGCCGTTCCTGCAAAAATTGTGTGGTCCGGTCTGTATTGTCGTTTGTTCTATAGCAAGTTAGCCGAAGGATATAAAAATAATCTGGAAATTGTGAATCATGTTCGACAGTATTCGAATCTGGCGAGAAGGTTTGTAGATTCTTTCAAACGAAGGATAATACACGCCAACAGGTTTCATCCAATTAACTAATCGTTCATCGAATCTTATTTTTCTATCTTCATACTAATTTTATTCTGTACCACTGTTTTTAATGTGCACATCGCTTTGGTTTTGAAGTCAACGCAACGGGAACCAATTAGTCTATGATCTCATACGTTTTATTAATCTGTGTTGAATTTTATTAATAATGAAACATACTGTGGCAAGCTATTATTAGATTATAAGTGGTTATTGTGAACTGTCGTCAAATAGACCTACTAACTATTATTGTTTTTACCAATTGAAGTCCATTAATTTGTCAATGTGGTTCTAAAATATACCCAATTTCGTTTGAATAATTTTATGAGATGCATTTTCTACCATGCTGTAATTCTTGTGATTTAATTGCTACTAGTTCTCCATACAGATAGTTTTTGGCGACCTGTAAAATGAATAAATAATGTTAAAGCACATAGTATTGGTATGTCCCATAATTAAAGTATATCACATATCTTTCTTAGATTCATGTTGTACTTGTATTCAAATTCCTTATGGAGACGTAGTCGGTACGTTTTCGTTTCTTTACTTGAAGAAGGATGAGTTATTTTATGCCTACATGTCGTGGCATCATAATGATGGTTAATTCCTTTTGATTATGCTACTAATTAAATTCCTCTTACTAGTTATATTCCACTTGTATTACTATTCATATTGGCTTGTTTAGACAATAACGGAGAAATCAAGACGCTAAAGCATATGGTATTTGGTAGTTCGGCCCTTATAATCCTTCGCCGAAAAGCAGTACAATTTCTGGCGGTCATTTGACTTTTATAAGGTCCAAGAGAGAAGCAATTAGGATACATATCCCTACTTACCATCACAGAGCTGCACAAAACGCCGCTGGACCTAGCGGCGATCTCTAAAAGACGATAACTGGGGAAGATCAAACCAACATCAGGCCTCAAAATCTAGATGACGAGATACTCTTTCTCGAAGCGATTCTTCCATCCTCAAGCAATTCTCTTTCGAAGAAATATCAGGTTCTATATTTTTTAAGAAAACATACTATTTGATTTGAAGAAAATTTATTGCCCAATATATTTTGAGAAAATATTTAGTTTAAAAAAATATATTTACACTTTTAGATTTGGAGAAAATTTTATGTTCAATATATTTCCACCTTTTGATTCGAAGAAAATTTCTTGCCCAATAAATTTTGAGAGAATATGTTTTACAACCTTAATTTTGAAGGCTCTTTATCGATTTTGTTTATTTGCAATTATTTGTTGGTGCATATACATCATATGTGGATAATAAGTCTCATAGACAAATTAGCTTGTTTCACTTGACATTAATTTTCGTTGGGCGACTTAGTTACAATGTAATAAGGAGAAAAAAAAATGAGCAAAACACAAGACCTAGGACCAGGTTATTAAAAGAAAGATTACTCTAGGTACCCTGCGGCAAAAGTAATGTGTAGTATTGTTAAAAGGTCACATGTGAGGATTTCTGGCGAGGAAAGCCTTGGTATTTAAGAGGTCCAAGTGACCCACCTCTCTTTCCTGGGAACCCCTTCCATGTACCATTTACTTTACGAACTGAACTAAATTGTTTAGTAAAAAAATAGATAAAGACTAATAGCACCAGACCCACGTAGAATAATGAAGTTGAGCAGAAGGCTTAGTTCCAACTTTATGTGAGGAAACAAAGACATGAAAAATAAAGTACCAAGTAAATTAGAATTCAAGTTAGAAGAGAAGGAGTATAATAAAAGAACGAAGTAGGCGAGCTAGTAAGGAAGTAGCGGGAAAACTTAATTTCCAATCTAATAGAAGAGAAAGAAGGTTTAAAAACAAAAGATAATCAAATAAGAAGGTTAGCAAGAGAATGAAGAGGAAAAGGAAGAGGAGTACAAAGTATAGGCGAGCTAAATAAAAGAAGACAAAGAATAGTTAGTTCCCGTTGAATATAATTGCAAATGATTAAAACTCTTTTATTTATTTATTTACTTTGGAAGTTCGGAAATAACGTTATATTTCAGATGAATAAAGTTTGGAAGGAAGACAAGCCCGCCAAGGGCGAGGTTAAACAAAACAAGAAGAACTCACCAAACAAGGCGCCATGATTAAAAATGCAAGGAAGCAATCGTCCCACCATTAAGAACATAAAGATGAAACACGAAGTTATTCTAACCTTTCTCAACCTTTGAGATTTGTTTTGCAGGTTTTTAACTAGGCGCCCTTTCCTTTTTTCATATATATGACTCTCTCCGCATTTTTTTCTTCTATTATGCAAACAGAATTCACTTACCAATGGCACGAAGATAAAGGATCCACGAGCCCCACAACGCCAACCTTGATAAAGGCTCTGGCTGGGTCGACACAACAACTCGCCTAACCTTCCATCAGAGTTGGAAGTGTAAAATAAAAGTCTTCCCTCAGAGTGGGAAGCAAAAGTCCTCCTTCAGAGTAGGAGGCGCCTTCCATCAGAGTTGGAAGTGTAAAATAAAAAGTCTTCCCTCAGAGTGGGAAGCAAAAGTCCTCCTTCAGAGTAGGAGGCGCCTTCCATCAGAGTTGGAAGTGTAAAATAAAAAGTCTTCCCTCAGAGTGGGAAGCAAAAGTCCTCCTTCAGAGTAGGAGGCGCCTTCCATCAGAGTTGGAAGTGTAAAATAAAAAGTCTTCCCTCAGAGTGGGAAGCAAAAGTCCTCCTTCAGAGTAGGAGGCGCCTTCCATCAGAGTTGGAAGTGTAAAATAAAAAGTCTTCCCTCAGAGTGGGAAGCAAAAGTCCTCCTTCAGAGTAGGAGGCGCCTTCCATCAGAGTTGGAAGTGTAAAATAAAAAGTCTTCCCTCAGAGTGGGAAGCAAAAGTCCTCCTTCAGAGTAGGAGGCGCCTTCCATCAGAGTTGGAAGTGTAAAATAAAAAGTCTTCCCTCAGAGTGGGAAGCAAAAGTCCTCCTTCAGAGTAGGAGGCGCCTTCCATCAGAGTTGGAAGTGTAAAATAAAAAGTCTTCCCTCAAAGTGGGAAGCAAAAGTCTTCCCTCAGAGTGGGAAGCGCCTTCCATCAAAGTTGGAAGTGTAAACTAATAAATCGGACAGCCCGCCATCAGGGTTTCTCTTGAAAACAAAAAATAAACGCCAGGCGTCTCGACATGATCACCGAAGTGCTTATGTCAACATTTTAGGACGCCGAAAGGTACCAGTTGATTGATAAAGATTTAATCGGATCTACAAAAGAGACGTAGTCGCTGAAACGCTCACTTTTAAAGAAACGACTCCCGCATCCCATCAACAATCAACCAAAAAGCACCAACATGCAGAATGAAATCAAAGCAACGTATAAAATCATAAAATTACTTAACATTCGTGGAAAATCAAGCCACAGAAGAAAGGGATACCGCATCAAACATAGCTTGAATAAATATTCAAAGTCACAAACACCAAACAAATGAAGATCAACCGACAAAAGTCGCCAGGACATCACGCCAAATGTTGAGAATCTGAGCTCACACAGTCACCAGAGCATACGAGAAAATAAGCACGACAAAATTCAAATTGTTGCAAATCGCCGAAGCATCAAAAGTAATAAAATCGTTTATGTAAATCTCCAAAAACGAATTCAGTAAACAAAACCGACGCAAATTTAATGAGGAATCGTCATAAAAAAGTAAACTCGTCACAACGATACAAACCACTTCGCCTTGTTCCAAGACTCGTGCTTGGGGGGCTGTGATTAATCAACCTATAAAAACAATTCGAATAGATACTCCATGGAGGTCTATAAAGAAAACATAAAATCACCCTGGGGGTTTCTCCAAGTTCGGATGACAACGCCCAAAGGAAAAAGCATTAAGAAATTCAAACACTTCGCCTTGTCCCAAGACTCGTGCTTGGGGGGCTGTGAACCACCAAAACCTTTCTAAAGACTTAATGATCTCTAGGAGATCCAGTCCCATGTTGTCATCACTTCGCCTTGTCCCAAGACTCGTGCTTGGGGGGCTGTGAACCGTCATAATATTCCTAAAGGCTTAGAAGCCCTCCAGAAAGGCTCCAAGACCTCCAGAAGGGCTCAGGCGCCCTCAATAAGGGCTCTTGAGACCTTGGCGCTCTCGCCTTGAGGCACCGCCCTTCTAAGCTTCTAGAAACCTCTAGAAACCACCTAAAATACACAAATACCCCTGTTGCTTGGGAATCAAGCAACCGAAACCCAAGCCCATAGCAGACTATAAATACTACTCTTGAGAGCATTCTCAAGGAATCTAATCATCAGTCTAAACCCTAGAATCCTAGTATTCCTTACCGTACTTTTTTGCAAGTACATATATATATATATATAAAAGACAAATGATAACAAATGTTTTGTGTGTGAATTGATATCATCCACATGCAGCTGTAAATATTAATCTTTCAGGTAGAATCGTAGTGGATGACAAAATTCTTCTTTGAGAGAATTTAATAATGTTGCATTTTCTAAACTGAATTCAAATATTTAAAGCACTCTAGACCCCATCCTTTTACAGCCAATTTAATGGATTCCTGCAACAATTTTTTCACAATTAAATTAACCATTATTAAATTTGGCTGCAGATAACGGAAGAGTTATTCTTTATATACTTTTCAAGACAAATTTTAAAATTCTTACGAGTTTTACACATATGGAAGAGCAAGTCCGTAGCCCGCAGCTGTTGCTTTGTGTTTTTTTTTTTAAGAAGTTAAATTAACCCACTTTAATTGGTTTCGGAGGGAATCGAATATGAAACTACTGTGTTTGTTATCTACTGTCATCAGTGTTGTCAAAATTCCGCCATGAAAGATCGTGGCGTTTTAGCATGGCAGATTAGTGACAGCCACCATAAGCTGTAATATCAATTATATACATCATATTTCCGCCACAGGCCACAACACCGTGTTTATATGGCAGGTTTATGGCTGGCCACCATAATCCGCCGTTTAAAATACTGCTGTCATTGCTATGTGTACAAACATCTAAGCAGGATTAGGAACCATGTCCAAACGAGTAAGGATGTGCAAATAAAAATCTGTTATTTGGAAAGGTTTGATAAGGAGAGACCAAACTCTCGAATTCTTGAAATGGAGAGACACAAGACTCTCGAATTTCTTGATCAATCAACTTAATGGTGTCCTCGTTCTATTGTTCCTGTTTTGTCTTTTGTTTATATCAGTTTCTGAATAAATATTTTATATGTATTTGTATCTCTGATTGAGAATTCCTTCTCCAGAGATTATTGTTTAGTCATTATTCACTACACTTGTACCAGTTTCATTCAAAATGGCTGAATTTGGATGTGGGTGTGTGGTAGTAATTAAATGGCCTAACTGTTTTTAAGGATGACTTAAAACTGAAGTAACAAAATGCTTCTGTGAAAAGGCTGAATTGATGGTATAATCATTAGCACAATACAAACAATCAGTGCATTAAACAAAACTCACCAAAATCTTTTCATTGAGTGTGTCCCTTTCATCAAAGAACTTGTCGAGAATAATCTTACCGAGTTCAATACCCATTGTGCTTTGAGCCAGCTGAATGACAGCATGAAGGACATTCTCAACCCCATAAGAAGCAAGTTTAGGATCCACAATCTGCACTAAAAAAAAGAGTTAAATACACACAATTAAATTAGACTGAATATAAAAACCGTTTTTCAATTTTCATTGTTTCCTTATCAACAAGTAAAATTAACACAAATTTTAGCAAATGAAAATAAAAATATTTCCACAAAGAAAACCGAGTCTAAAGTGGCACCACTAGTATGTGTTGTGTCCCATGTACATGTCTGGTCGAGGGTGTGTCCAGTGTCTGACACATAGCCACACATGTGATTATATAGTTTCTTAGATTACTACATGTGTCAATGTGTCAGTGTGGGTGCTTCGTTACAGACAAAAAAAAATGGACACACCTTAACAGAAAGTAAACCTTCAATGAGCACGGTGACATTATCCTTAGTGGTAGCAGGCTGAGCAAGGATCCTGATATATTCTTCCCTTAGCGAATGAACGTAAGCAATTCTATCAAATTCTTACCAATAAATACATTCTTACAATCACATATTCGGAAAACAACTTAACTCCATGTGAAAAAATTGATAATCTCAGTGTCAACTTAAAGATTGCTGCATTAGTAAGGTGAAAAAGTCTCGTTTATCTTTAATTCTTGCTTCAAACCAGATGGATATATGTATTCTATCAAAAAAGAAGGATATATGTAATTTTTATTTCAATGCTTATACACTTACATCTTCACTTTTTTTGATGTAGAAAATACTTAAGGAAATTCTGAAAATTTTAAATTGATTAGGTGATTAGCTTTACTCTAGCACTCCAAACAAGTATTTAAGTAAAAAAATTGCATCCAAGAACAATATTTTTGTTCACATAATGTTAAACTTTTGGGATTGCTATGTGACAATTGTGTATTCTAGTATATATAATTTTGAGGACAAATTACAATAAACTCTGCATTAACATAATGTCTACAATTGCTCCAAAAAAAATATAATGTCTACAAAAACAGTGAAGTTCAGTTGCATTCTGACTCCACTTTCCATAAAATTTATTTTCCAAATTTTTTTGACATTATTACCATACTATATGGTATAATGTTTTTATAATCATCGGATAACCATTGCCCAAATAGGATAGACTATGAGAAAGATGATGCCAAGAGTGTTTGATATTCCATGTCTTTGTGTGAAAGAATTTCTGAATCCACCAGTAGCTCTAATATGTTCTTGTAGCAGGTAACAACCAATGAAAAGATCAATTGCTACTCCAATCCAATTGTTCCTAAACTTTACAGCAAACAAGTCAGGGGTTACTGTCAAAAGAAGGATCATTGATCCTGGCAACTCCAACCAATCTGCATGGATTAATATAATTCAAGTCAATTTTAATAAACTAGGCACTAATGTTGTTATACATATGTAGCTGCTTAAGATTAATTAAAACATATACCAGGGAAATGTTTATTGAAGAAAAGCCTCAACACGACTGCAACGAAAGCGAACCATTTTCCAACTCCTCCTCTGAAAATAAAAAAAAATGAAATTTCGACAAAATTTCAATGTAGAACTCAAATGGGAAAGAAGAGGAGTTCAAATGGAATAGTAAAAGAGAAAAGAGGAGGACGATGAAAAATTTCGATTAAACATTACCTGAAAAAATTATACAAGGACTCCGGAAAGCTGAAGAAAATGTATGGCACTAGTAATGAAGTCAACATATTGGTTCTCCAATTTGTTCGATCCAATATCAATAAATAACTGAAATGAATATTTTATTATATAGTCAAATTAATCTAAAAAATATGATTGTTAAACAATAGTGCCTATATAGACAGTGTCGGCCCAACACTTATTGAGACTTGCAGCGAACAAAATTATATAATTGATCTTACATGGCAGCAAAGGAAGCGATCCATCTAAGGAGAGACATGCCAACCCCTTTGCCTCCCAACATAGTTGCATCATTGAAGAGTTTCTTAGCTGCAAACTTAAGCTCATTCAAATCTGAATCAATTAAACTAGCCACAACGGGGTCCGTTTTCATAGCCAAATAGTTCATTAACATTCTACCCATTGTGCTAAGGATTCTCAAAAACTAGCAAATACGTGGTATATATGCAATATATAAATATAGATATAGATATAACTAGAGAGACAATCAAAATATGTGCAACATGCAGTAAAAAAATTATGTTTGAGACAAGGACGAGAATGTACTAGTGTTGAGGTTGTCTTTATAGAACTAGCTAGTGATGAATTGTGGGAGTTTTAAAGCTAGTGATTTAGAAATTATGTGAGAGGTCCTAATTCAAAGTTTCATCAACCAATGGTGAGGGAATAATACAATGCGAAGTTTGAGATCCTTTGGTTTTCTATTTCCACATGTTTTCTGAGCTTTGACCATTTCATTGCTTCCCTATAGTTACATACATGGTCGAGTGGAGTGGCAGTGCACCCATGCACCACAGAGTTACATTGAGATTTTTTAACACGTGGCTATATGCTATAGGAGTACCACCATCACCAATAATAATAAATATAATAATAGTAATACTACTAAAAAAGCAATAATAACAATAAATTATATGTATCTCATTTGAAAGAAACTTGAATTGAACATCATTCATCTCTTATGTTAAAATATACATTTTTCTCTTTAGAAAAGTAAATATACAAGGCCGATCCATAGCATGTGTATGGTGGGCTACGATGACAAGCCTCACAATTTTAAGGGTATCAAAATATATATTTTAATATAAGGCCAAACATTACTAGTTATATATGGTAAAATATAACAAATTAATAGGCGTGTCGCAATGGTGTAGTGGTAAAACAAAACACAATTTGTTGCGCAGTTGCGCAGTGTTCGATCTTGAGGGTTTGCATTTTTCTTCTTCTTAAATTGCGCAGTGTTCGATTTTGAGGGTTTGCATTTTTCTTCTTCTTAAATTGCGCAGTGTTCGATTTTGAGGGTTTGCATTTTTCTTCTTAAATTTTAGTTTTTAGTCAAGAGTTTGAACATAATCGGAATTTCACCAAAATCAACGAAATCAACATCAAATCACGCAAATCAACAAGTGTTGCTTATCCTACTTCATTGCTTTTTTTTTTTTGGTTTAAATTTATGATTTTCTGGAGAAATTTGACATTTTTAGGTTTTTAGAAATTTGGCTTGCATGTTAGTTTTTAGGATTGTTAGTGATGAATTAAGTTAGGAATTGTAGTTTAGATATTGTTTAGAGTGCAATGTGGTAATTTAGGGTTTTGAAATTGTTTGATTTTAAGTTGATTAATCCAGCGTGAGTTACGTCAAGCAGAGATTAACACATGCGTGACTTAACTCACGCAGCGTGAGTTAAGTCATGCAGAATTAACACTAGCGTGAGTTAACTCACGCAAGGGTATTTTGGGAAGTTTGGTTGGGAGTGAGCAATTTTTGTTGGGAGAAGAGCATAATTCCATACACAATCACTAGCAGTGCCGACCCAACATTAAATGAGGCCTAAAGCGAACTCCAAAGTGAAGCCATTTATATATTTTATTAAAATTATTTACTCATATTTAAATTTTATTTTTGAGTATTTTAAGACGCAAAAAATTTTCATAATCAACTTCATTTGACATTTCTTTTTCAATCGATTATAAGTCCAATCAATTTAATTTTTGTTGAGGCATTGTTGATCTAAGATAGTATTTTATTAATTTTAATTTTGAAATTTTTTGTTCAATCAAAACGATTGTTACAAGAGTTTTTTGTGTGTGGATAATTGTTACTAAAGCTGTTAACAATATTCAATAAACAATAAAAGCAATTGAAAAGAAATCAAGTATTCTAATATAATCAATAAAAATTATTTTAAAAAAATTGTTAACATTATTTTATTAATTTTTATTAATCAGTAACAACAATTAAAGAGAAAACTAGAAAGTTGAAGGTGTTAAATATGAAATTTGGGGAAACCAAAAGTTTGCACAAAAATGAAGCAAACAAAGGGGATGGGATGAATGAAACTACACGTTAATTGATTTTTCGAGTGAAGCAATCAAAGTGTCAACGCAAAGTCTCAAAATTATGTTAGACTTTGTTTCTCAATGCCTTTTCTTTCTTTCTTTCTTTCTTTCTTTCTTTCTTTCTTTCTTCCTTCATCATAGGCCTTTTCCCTTAGGCATATAATTTAGACTATTACATTTTTCACCTTTGTTATTCTCATGCGTCTTGCAAAAATACCCCTAGTTTGGATTATATAATCCGAACAAGATTGTTAGTTTTTTACGGAATATAAAATCTGAAAAGTTACGAACTGAGATTTTAGTGTTGTATTTGATGTCAAAGGTCTCTACTGACCGTCGTAAAATCTCTGCATAAGCTGCAAAGCAATTGCAGAGATTCTATGAACGGTAAGCAATGACCATGACACCATAAACACTTCTAAAAACTAAAAAATGTTTAAGAAAAAGTAAGAAAAGTTGTGAAGTGAAGAATGAAGGAATTTGTTGAAGATGGAAGCCTATTTATAGTCTAAAACAAGTCTTAGATACACTCAAATGATATGTTTTCCACCGTCCAAAAATGCATTAAACACAACACAAACCGTCAAAACCATTGGTGAAACGCCACCGTCCAAATAAACTGAGAGTTTTCATATTATATAATCCGAACCTGGCTAAATTGTTGTATTATATAATCCGAGCAACCCAAGAATGTGTTTAAGAATGATGAAGATCTTCAAATTTTCTTTCAATATATGTGTTTAAATGAACATCTTTAGCGTAAAGTCCAACAGAGAGATATTAGACATCATGATGACGATTTTTATAAAATATCTATCTATTGTTTAAAATTCTTATCCGTAGTCTAATGTAATCCAAGCTTCGCTCTTAAAGAAAAGTGAAATCTTTTTATAATGTATTCTAAATAAGAGATGATGAAAATGTATATTTTAACACAAGTTATGATGGTAAGGTAATTTAATTCTCTCTCTCTCACTCTCAAAAAAAAGGAGGTGTAATTTACTCTAAAAATAATCTTCTATAAAGTCTTATCGAGTATAGCTTGTTATACCCTAATTTTGGACCTAAAAATACTAGTCAATTTTTCTTTTCTTGCATTATAAGTCATTTGAATTGTCTCTGATCAATTGCATCTTTCTCTGCACTTTATTTCAATTTCATTTGCAAAATTCACATGTAAGGGTATTTTAGTCATTTCCCATGTCAATTCCCTCTCAGTCTTTCAAAGTTTTGTTTGAGTCCTTTCAAGTAGTGTGAATAAGTCCCCATTTCTATCCTATGTCAAAATCCATTCCAAAATTTGCATTTGAAGTCATTTTGAGTCAGTTTTGCCCCTAGGGGCATTTTGGTCATTTCAAGTGTCAAGTTACTGTTTAAATCCTAAAAATTGCCTCTGAGTCTTTTAATTTTGCTTGTATGAGTCTTTGATTCAATTCCTTGTTAAAAATCCATTTTAAATTTGCATCTGAGTCATTTTTAGTCATTTTAGCCCCCAGGGGCATTTTGGTCATTTCACACGAAATTTCGGCAGAGAGGTACTTTAAAGTACCTCATTTAGGCCATTGGTTCGTTTTAGTCCGTTTTGTCAAATTTTAGACGTTTCACTTTACGTTTAGTCAATTTACCCTTTTTATTCCAATTTTATTTTAGTTTTATTACTTTTTTCATTCCAAGTCCCAAATTCCCAAAAAATTTTGCATTTTGGTCCTTTTCCTAGTCTCAGATATTTTTTTAGTCCTTTATTTCGAAAATTCTTATTTTTTAAGTTTTTAAATTTGCAGAATAATTTCTTTGAATTTGCAGATTGGGTCTTTAGTTTTAAGAATTTGCAGTTTGGTCCTTTTGTCCCAATTTTGTCCAGATCATCATTTCATAACACGTGTCAGCTTATTACTGGGTCTCAGGCACAGGTGTCAGCCTATAAAAAGGCTTCAATCATTGCAGAACCACACACTTCACGCCAACTCATCAAAAATCATCACAAACACATTTCAGTTTCTCTCACTTCACAAAACAGATCAAACCCAGAAAAGTTCAAGAACAGCTTGAAGATTCAGCGAATCTTCAAACCCTAACCGATTCAGTTACACTCCCAAACAACAAATTCATCACCAAATCCTTCAGTCCTTTACCAAATTCAACATCACGAAACCATTACATTCATCAAAATCACTTCAATTCCATAGAACACAAAGAAATCAGCAAAATCACGCGCAAAAAGAAGTTTCCAGAATCATCAATTGAGCAACATCGAAGTGGATTTCGTGCTGGTTCTCAGAGATTCTTCGAAGAATCATCATCATCGAACTGTAAGGACTGCAATTCAAGTGCAAATCCATTGGATTCACACGATCACAGTCAAAGAAAGAGAGAAGAAGAAGAATCGAAGGTTTTCTCAAAGATTTCGTTCGAACCTCCATTAAATCCAGGTATATTCAAAGAATCCTCTCGTTTACACTTCAAATCATCATCGAAGACTCAAGGTTGAAAATAAACGGTGAATCAAAGCGAAAGTTTCGAAGAAATCAAAAATCCAAAACGAAACCCTAATTTGAAAAAAATCCTGAAGATTCACCGTTCGTTTTCAAATACGAGTTTAAATTCGTAATCAGGAGAGAAAATAGAATATGTTAGGGTTTCGTTTCATGAAGTTTGAAAACATAAGAACCGAATGATTCAATCCTAGATCTACTCCGATCTGAACTTGCTTTCAAGAAAACGTTTCCAAAATAATGAAGAGGAGAGAAAGAGCTTTAAAAAGATGTACTTAGTTCTCAGATCGGAGAAGGTTGAGACTCCGACGCGGCGGCGCCACCGTGGGCCACCACGTCGGAGAAGGAAGGTCTCATCGGAGAAGAGAGAGTCATCTGCAGACTCTCTCTCTCTAGGTTTGGTCTTAGAGAGAGAAGGGAGGTTAAAAATGGAGGGTTGGACCGGTTTCTTGATTATATATGCATTCAAGCCGGTTCAACCCGTTCCTTCAACCCTAACCCGGTCCATTCTCTTCATTTTTAGCCCAATAACTGTCTTATACCCTGCCTGCTCTTTGCGCCCCCCACCCCTGTGTGTTTCTTGCTAAAATCTGCTGTTCATACCCCCTGCATGTTCAAAAATCTTTTAAAAATTCCAATTAAATTTCCATAGGTTCTTGATGATATTCTTGATATTTTTGTGACATTTTACATGGTAAAATTTGATAAAAAAAATATGTATAGCATTTTTCCTTATTTTTGTTGGAATTAGCAACTTTCTTGCACTTTTTAGTCCTAAAAACCTTTAAAAAATTCCTAAAAAATTCACATAGGCTTCTTGATATTTTTGTAGCATTTTGTGATAATTTTCACATGTTAAAATTGGTTAAAAAAATAAGGTGCTAATTTTCTTGGTATTTTTGTTATATTTTGTGCTAAAAGTAAATGAAATTTGTTTGATTTTAATCCAAGTTGCTTGATGAATATTAGTGACCAATGTCTCTTGAGTTCATAGGATTTTAGCTACTGGTTGTGTTTAATTTTGTTGCATAATTGTGAATTTTGGTAGGTTACTTAGCTTACAAGTCATTGAATAGTTAAATGATGTAAATATGCTTAAAATTTGTTCCAAAAATGCCAAGTAACTCAGGTTGCCTTAATTCCCATTCCAAAACTTGTTTCTAAACCTTTAAAATGTAATTGGAATGTGAGAATTATAGGTCACTTGGTTCTTGCATTTTATGAACAAATTTTAGCCATGTTTGCGCTTATTTTCTATCTTTTATATTCTAGTATTTCTTTTACTTCACCTCTTTATTGCCTTATGCTACTAACCTTTTCATTTCATATTTCATATTCACCATAAGCATTTCCATTTCATCCTATATTCATCTCTTTTTCTTTCTTGCAACTTAATTTGTACCAAAGTTAGAATGTAAACACTTAGGAGTTCTTGTAATATTTTACTTTCATGCTTTTAATTTCTTGGCAAAGAGGCCATAGAATGTATCTAGGATATGATGTAAAGGACAATGGACTCTAATGATGTACACCGACACAAACACCGACACATGCACACACATCACTATAATATAGCTAGAATATGCATGTTTAGATGTATGTTTAGGATTGTATGTTTAGATGAATGCCTAGGACTTATACTTAGAAAAAACCCAATTTTCCAAACAAATGTGAACAACTTCACTCAAACCTTTTCCAAATAAACCTTGGGATCCAATATCCCATTGTATTTTCTTTTCCATTTTTCTTAATCAAACTTCAATGAAAATAATCAAACTTTGACTTCTTTTGCAATTCACTAATTCAACCTCACATTTTCTAAATCTCATGCCCTTGAGGCCTCTTTCTATTCTTTCAAAATCCAATTTTCAAACTTAAAATCAACCAACAAAAACAAAAACATTTTTTTTGAGAGAACTACGGTGGATTTGATCCCTTAAACGGGTACGTAGGCAAGGAACAAAATTCCTTCAATTCAAATAAAATAAAAATCCAAACACATTCTTCTCCCTCCAATTCTTCACTTAGAATCCCTTTAGGTCTAACAACATCTTTCAAAATAGCATTTAAAAATAGAGCGCGCGCGTAGAAATTAAAGACGGTTCCTATAGGTTACTATAGTCGTTATGGGTGCCTAACACCTTCCCGTAGCGAAAACAACTCCCGGACCTCGATTCTCAAGGGTTTTGCTTACTTTTTCCCTTCCCAAGAAAAAATAAGATATCACCGGTTAGAAAGGTTCAAACGTAATCAATGTTTGACACCCGAAAACCAAGATAAAACAGCTGGCGACTTCACTGGGGAGATTCGAGAGTTACGCCTAGTCTTTATTTCCACGCTTGCGCTTGTATTTTTACTTGCTTCCTTTACTTGCTTTCCTATGTGAATAAATGTTTAATTTCTTGCAAACGTGTGGGGTGAGAATATCAAAAGTCCTGCACCCGGGCTGAGTGAACTTAGGATTTAGGAGGGATATAATCGACAATTCATTCCGGGGGTTGCCTCGTGTTTTGGATTATGCGATCAATCCCACATAGCTGAGGCATTTTGGGGGTGATGTTGTCGGCGCGAGTTGTCGCGTTTAGGCACTTTGCTTCTAATTGTTCTATGACGCTATGAACCGTAGATAGCCAAACCCATCCATGGCCATTTTCTAGGATGTAGTGCGGAGGCTAAACCGGGTGTTGTCTCGAGTTTTAGTCGTCACGCGATACTACACTCAAGTTAGACCTTCCACGTATAATCATGGAGCGAGTGTTTGTCTCGTGACACCGTGAGATACGTCGGAGAGGTTGCAACTTGGGAACCTTTTTAGAACCCGGTTACTATTATCCTAAAACCATAGTTTCACCGGACACCGTGTCCACCCATGACTCCTCGACTTTGAACTTCAACCCACCATGTTTTCTCCGAACTTGAACATAATCATGCATTCATGCATACATGCATACATGCATAAACTTTTTCCATGCATTGTTATCGAAGGGCTTAGACAAGTTGAATTTGTAAACATTGTAGGCATGAAGATGACTAAGTCCTACAAGTTCAAGGAAGTGGATTTGGCTAGTTTGAGGGATTTGGCACTCAAGATTGACGATCCGACTGGTTTCCGACGCCGTTACGGGGCTTTACTTCCTATTCTCCATACTAATGTGGATGAGAGGCTTGTGCACACTCTAGTGCAATTCTATGATCCGGGGTATCGGTGCTTCACTTTTCCAGACTTTCAGTTGGTACCTACTCTAGAGGCTTATTCTTCCTTGATGGGTTTATCTATTGCTAAGGGGATACCTTTCTCAGGACCTGAAAATCCTCTTCCTCCATTGGTTATTGCTAAGGATCTCTATCTCAAGACCACCGATGTCTCCAAGAATCTTGTTACTAAGGCACATATCCGAGGGTTCACTTCAGAGTATCTTCTTGGGAAAGCCAACCTCAATACCACTTGTCAGGACACTCTCGAGGCTATTCTTGCACTCCTCATCTATGAGCTTATTCTCTTCCCGAATCTTGATGGCTTCGTGGACATGAATGCTATTATGATCTTCCACTCCAAGAATCCGGTTCCTACTTTGCTAGCTGACACATACCATGCTATTCACGATCGTTCCAACAAAGGTCGTGGATACATTCTTTGTTGTGTGCCTCTCCTCTATAGGTGGTTTATTTCGCACCTTCCGCAGTCTTTCCACGACAATCCGAGGAATTGGTCTATTTCACAAAGGATTATGGCTCTCACTCCTAATGAAGTGGTTTGGCTCACTCCCGCTTCTAGGGTCAAGGAAATCATCTTGGGTGGTGGAAAGTTTCTTAATGTACCTCTTCTTGGTACCCGGGGTGGAATCAACTATAACCCAGAGCTTGCTTTGCGACAATTTGGTTTTCCGATGAAAGATAAGCCCATCAATCTTGCTACAGCTCCCTACTTCTTTCACTACTCCAATGCCCCCACGGGAATTAGAGAGGATTTCATGGAAGCTTGGACTAAGCTTCGGAAGAAAGAGGTAAAGCATATGGGTGTAAGGTCCGGTATTGCTCATGAGGCCTACACACAGTGGGTGATAAACCGAGCTGAGGAGGCTGTTACGCCTTACCCCTCTATGAGATATGTGTCTGCATCTGTCCCTACCATGCCTTTGCCTCTACTCCCACCTACCCAGGAGATGTATCAGGAGCACCTAGCTATGGAGAGTCGGGAGAAGCATCAGTGGAGAGCTAGATACTACGAGGCTGAGAACTTGATCATGACTTTGGATGGAAAGGATGAGCAGAAGACTCATGAGGTCTTGACACTGAAGAAAGAGTTAGCTAAGGCTAAGAGAGAGATTGAGGAGAAAGATAGGCTGCTTATGAGGGACTCCAAGAGGGCTAGGAGTGCCCGTGACTTCTACGCACGATACTGCAGCTATGAGTCCGACTCTGAGGACGATGCTTCCACTTCCTATGCTTGAGGATTTCCATTTCCTGTTGTTATTTTCATTTGTTCATGTTGGATTTGTCTTGTAAAACTATATGTTAGTTGTTTGATTCCCGTTTATGTTAATTGTTGTTTAGTGATGTTTACGAGTTTATAATCTGTCTAAAACCCTTCGATAACCTAAAAAGAGTCTTTTTTGCATATACATCAGCACATTTCATGCATCATATGCATTCATTGACCACAAAAAACTTCTCTCGTGCTCATTGCCTCCTGGTTTTGTCCGCCGCAGTCTGAAAGGTGGCTCGTGTTCGCAAAGTCTACCAACCAGATAGAATTCATCAGACAAGATTTCACAAGAGAAGGATAATGGCTAACTTTGAAGAAGAGAATGCTCAGCTCCGTGCCGAATTGGCTGCTATGAAAGGAGACTTGGCCAAGGCTCATGATGCTATGTCCGCTATGATGGCTGCACAGGAACAACCAGCCACTTCTGTTCCAGTTACTGCTGAGGTGATTCCCTCTATCCCACTGTCTACTGTGGCTACTGATGCTCGTTTTGTTATGCCCAACGGCCGTCCTTATGGCCTCTCAGCTTACTATTCTCCTAATACTGCTGCTGGTGTCTCTGGTTTTGCTGGTCAAGGACAGATTCCTGTGTCTACTGCTATGCCTCAAGTAACTACTGTTGTTACCGACCCTATTGTACACACTGTGCAACAGGTGATTGATGTTGATACTCCGCGTGGACAAGATCCCGCAATGGAAGCTATGAAGAGACAGTTAAGGGAGTTGGCTGGAGAACTCCGTGAGGTCAAGGCTAGCCGAGGAAACAATGGTGCTCCTGCTAAAGCTCGTGACCTGTGCTTGGTATCCCGATTTGAGGTTCCGAAGAAATTCAAAGAGCCAGAATTTGACAAGTACAATGGGACTTCTTGCCCACATAACCATGTTATCCGGTATGTCCGAAAGATGGCTAACTACGCCGACAATGATGCACTGATGATCCACTGCTTTCAGAGTAGCTTGACAGATGATGCAGCAGATTGGTACACTAGTCTGAGCAAAGATAACATTCATACCTTTGAGGAACTCGCTGCTGCTTTTGAAGGTCAATATGAGTTCAACACCCGTCTGAGGCCAAATAGGGACTCTCTCAAAGCCCTATCTCAGAAATCAGATGAAACATTCCGTGAATATGCTCAAAGGTGGAGAGGGGCAGCTGCCCGTGTCTCTCCTCGACTTGATGAGGAAGAGTTAACACAAACATTCCTGAAGACTCTGAAGAAGGAATATAAGGAGAGAATGATAGTCTCTGCCCCAAACAACTTCTCTGATATGGTTACAATGGGCACTCGATTAGAGGAGGCCGTCCGAGATGGTATTATTGTCCTTGAGAAAGGTGAATCATCAAACAGTGCACCAAAGAAGTACGGTAACGGTCATCACAAGAGAAAAGAATCTGATGTAGGGATGGTGTCTGGTAACCCGTCTGCAGCAGCCATGCAACTACCTTCGCCCTATCAATACATGCAATACTCTCAACATCCTTTCTTCCCACCATTCTACCAACAATATCCTCTGCCACCGGGTCAACAACCAATGCCCGTCAATGTTATCCCTCAGCAAACACAACAACAGCCTCCTGCTCAACAGCAACGACAGCAACAACAGGGTCCCCGACCTAAGCCTTCTTTCCCGCCAATACCAATGCGGTATGGTGAATTGCTCCCAACTCTGCTGGCCAAGGGGCACTGTGTCACCAGACCAGGCAAGCCTCCGCCTAATCCATTACCTCCGAGGTTCCGTCAGGACTTAACATGTGAATTTCATCAAGGTGCTCAAGGCCATGATATCGAAGGTTGCTTTGCTCTGAAATATATTGTGAAAGATCTGATAGAAAAGGGACGGTTGACTTTTGAGAACAGTGTTCCCCATGTCCTTGACAACCCGCTTCCAAACCATGCTGCTGTCAATATGATTGAGGCCTTTGAAAGGGTTCCTGTCCATCAAGAGGATCCCAGGCTGGATGTCCGCAATGTCGTTACTCCCTTGGTGCCATTACATGTCAAACTTTGCCAGGCTTCTCTGTTCAATCATGATCGTGATTCTTGTTCAGAATGTCTGCAGAATTCTATGGGCTGTTGTGTTGTGCAAAATGATATCCAGAGCCTGATGGATGACAAGTACTTGATTGCCAGTGATGTATGTGTGATTGTACCAGTGTTCCATGATTCTCCTGTTGAAAGTGCAAAGAATGTTGAGCCTCTGGTGATCAGGCTACCTGGTCCTGTATCTTATACCTCTACCAAAGCAATTCCCTACAAATACAATGCAACCATGGTTGAAAATGGGGTGGAAGTACCTCTGGTATCCCCAGCTACAGTTGATAATGTTGCTAGTGAAGTTACAGCTCTGAGAAGTGGAAAAGTCCGTCCGCCCTTGTTTCAAAGACAGGTGGTAACACCTATTGCCACGGTAACTCCACCAGTTGCTCCTCCTGTTGACAAGAACACCAGCCCAGCAGGCCAATCTATTGAAGAGTCCAATCTGGACGAAATCCTGAGGCTTATCAAGAAAAGTGACTATAAGATTGTTGACCAGCTGCTACAAACCCCATCAAAGATATCCATCTTGTCTCTGCTCATGAGCTCAGAGGCTCACAGGAAGGTGTTAATGAAGATACTGGAGCAAGCTTATGTTGACCACGAAGTCTCTGTGGATCAATTTGATGGAATAGTGAGTAATATTACTGCCTGCAACAACCTAGGGTTTGGAGATGATGAGCTCCCCGAAGCAGGGAAACGCCACAACTTGGCTCTACATATCTCAGTACATTGTGGATCTGACCTGATATCCAACGTATTGGTAGACACTGGATCGTCTCTGAATGTAATGCCTGAATCCACACTAAGGCAATTGAGCCATCATGGAATTTCTCTGAGGGGTAGCAGTTACCTGGTTAAAGCTTTTGATGGATCCCGCAAGGATGTTCTCGGGGAAGTGGACTTGCCAATTACCGTTGGTCCCGAAACATTCCAAATAACTTTCCAAGTCATGGATATCAATGCCTCTTACAGCTGTCTCCTCGGAAGACCATGGATCCACGACGCTGGAGCAGTCACATCCACTTTGCATCAGAAGCTCAAGTTCATGAGAAACGGTAAGGTTATCACCGTATATGGTGAGGAGGCATTTCTGGTTAGCCAAATATCATCGTTCTCTTGTGTTGAAGCAGGGTCCGCAGAAGGGACGTCGTTTCAAGGCTTGACTGTCGAGGGTGCAGAACCCCGGAGAGCTGGTGCTAGCATAGCTTCGCTGAAAGACGCCCAGAAGGCTGTTCATGCAGGACAAGCTGCTGGCTGGGGCAAAGTGATTCAGATTTTGGAAAACAAGCGTAAAGAAGGCCTTGGATTCTCCCCAACATCTGCTGTTTCAAAGGGAACCTTTTACAGTGCTGGGTTCATCAATGCTATTACTGAAGATGCTGCTGAAGGTGGTCACGTGCCTGCATTTGTTATACCAGGAGGCACTGTGAGAAATTGGGAAGCCATTGATGTTCCTTTGGTCATGCATGCTTCCATGTAATGTGTTTTGTTGCTCATGTTTTCTGTTTTCAAAATAACAATCCTTTCGCTCTGCCCAAGGCGAAAGTGATATCTTTGTAAGGGCGTGTTTGTTTCGGCATTGCCGTTAATCAATAAAAAGTTGTCGTCTTTCTCACGACTCTTTGTTTTTTATTTTTTATTTTTTTAGTGCCTTTTTCTTGGAAATAATGGTAATGCCAGAAAAAACCAAAACATCTGTATTTTTCTTATTAATTTCAAAAATCTGCATAGAAAACATTTTTCTAAAAATCATCCCAATCATATTATGCAGATTGAACCATAATAAACCCGTTGAACACAGTGACCCTATGGTTCTTCCAAATTTTGAATTCCCTGTATATGAAGCTGAAGATGAGGATGATGATTATGAAGAGATACCGTACGAGATCACTCGACTGCTTGAGCAAGAAAGAAGAGCCATTCAGCCTCACCAGGAAGAAATTGAGCTTATCAACCTGGGTACTGAGGAAAACAAGCGAGAGATCAAGATTGGTGCAGCACTTGAGCCAGAAGTGAAAAAGAAGATTATTCAGCTTCTCCATGATTATCCAGATGTCTTTGCATGGTCCTATGAAGATATGCCGGGTCTAGATCCCAAGATTGTGGAACATCGGATACCGACAAGACCTGAATGTCCTCCTGTCAAACAGAAATTGAGAAGGTCTCGTCCAGACATGGCTCTTAAGATCAAGGCTGAGGTACAGAAGCAAATTGATGCGGGTTTCCTCATGACAGCTGAATACCCTGAGTGGATTGCCAACATCGTACCAGTACCAAAGAAAGATGGGAAAGTTCGAATGTGTGTTGATTACAGAGATCTGAATAAAGCCAGTCCAAAAGATAACTTCCCATTGCCTCATATTGATGTTCTTGTTGACAGTACTGCTCAATCTAAAGTGTTCTCTTTCATGGATGGTTTCTCTGGCTATAACCAGATACGAATGTCACCTGAAGATAGAGAAAAGACGTCCTTCATTACTCCGTGGGGAACATTCTGCTATAAAGTGATGCCGTTTGGCTTGATAAATGCTGGTGCTACCTATCAAAGAGGCATGACAACTCTGTTTCATGATATGATTCACAAAGAAATTGAAGTATATGTTGATGATATGATTGTAAAGTCAAGTGATGAAGAGCAACATGTTGTGTATTTGAAAAAGATGTTTGAAAGATTGAGAAGGTACAAGCTGCGGTTGAATCCTAACAAGTGCACATTTGGTGTACGATCTGGAAAGTTGCTAGGCTTCATTGTCAGCCAGAGAGGCATTGAAGTTGATCCTGACAAAGTCCGAGCCATCAGAGAGATGCCGGCCCCTCAAACTGAGAAGCAAGTCAGAGGTTTCCTCGGACGTCTGAATTATATTTCAAGATTCATATCTCACATGACTACTACTTGTGGTCCCATTTTCAAATTGCTCAGAAAGAATCAGCCTGTTGTATGGAATGATGAATGCCAGGAAGCTTTTGATAGCATTAAAGAATACCTGTTAGAGCCACCTATCCTTATCCCGCCAGTGGAAGGAAGGCCTTTGATTATGTATCTATCAGTATTAGATGATTCAGTGGGTTGTGTTCTCGGTCAACAAGATGAGACTGGTAAGAAAGAGCATGCTATCTACTATCTGAGCAAGAAGTTCACCGACTGTGAGACTCGGTACACAATGCTTGAAAAAACTTGTTGTGCTTTAGCTTGGGCTGCCAAACGCCTGCGTCATTATATGGTGAATCATACCACTTGGTTGATATCCCGAATGGATCCAATCAAGTACATCTTTGAGAAGCCTGCTGTTACTGGAAAGATCGCACGTTGGCAAATGTTATTGTCCGAATATGATATTGTGTACAAAGCTCAGAAAGCAATCAAAGGAAGTGTACTTGCTGAGCACCTTGCTTGTCAACCTCTTGATGATTACCAGCCGATTAAGTTTGATTTCCCTGATGAGGAAGTTATGTATCTGAAGGCAAAAGACTGTGAAGAGCCACTGATCAATGAAGGGCCAGATCCCAATAGCAAATGGGGATTGGTGTTTGATGGAGCTGTTAATGTTTATGGTAAAGGAATTGGGGCCATCATTGTAACTCCGCAGGGGCACCACATTCCTTTCACCGCTCGAATAACCTTTGACTGCACAAACAACATAGCTGAATATGAAGCATGCATCTTGGGCATTGAAGAAGCCCTCGATCTGAGAATTAAGCACCTTGACATCTATGGAGATTCTGCACTTGTTATCAATCAGATAAAGGGTGAATGGGAGACTCATCATGAGAAGTTGATCCCATACCGGGACTATGCAAGACGTCTGTTGACATACTTTACAAAGGTTGAACTGCACCACATCCCTCGGGATGAAAACCAGATGGCTGATGCTCTCGCTACTTTGTCTTCCATGTTTCGTGTGAATCACTGGAATGATGTGCCCGTAATCAAAGTGCAGCGTCTTGATAGACCCGCTCATGTGTTTACCATTGAAAATATGCCAGATCAAGCTGATGGAGATGTGAATGGTAAAAAGCCTTGGTATTATAACATCAAACAATTCTTGCAGAATCGTGAATATCCACCTGGTGCTTCCAACAGGGATAAAAAGACTTTGAGACGATGGGCTAGTAGATTCTTTCTGGACGGAGAAATCCTATACAAGAGGAACTATGACATGGTCTTGCTGAGATGTGTTGACAAACAAGAAGCTGAGAAGTTGATGCACGATGTACATGATGGTACCTTTGGGACCCATGCTTCGGGTCACACAATGTCAAGGAAATTGTTAAGAGCCGGCTATTACTGGATAACCATGGAACGTGACTGCCACAAACATGCCAAGAGATGCCACAAATGTCAAATTTATGCTGACAAGATTCATGTGCCTCCACATGCTCTCAATGTTATCTCTTCCCCATGGCCTTTCTCTATGTGGGGCATTGACATGATCGGAAGAATTGAACCAAAGGCTTCCAATGGACATCGTTTCATTCTAGTGGCAATTGACTATTTCACCAAGTGGGTTGAAGCTGCCTCCTATGCAAATGTGACCAAGCAAGTGGTTGTCAAGTTTATCAAGAATAACATCATCTGTCGATATGGTGTTCCCAACAAAATCATCACTGACAATGGTTCCAATCTGAACAACAGCATGATGCAAGCTTTATGTGAAGAATTCAAAATTGAACATCACAACTCTTCCCCTTATAGACCTCAGATGAATGGTGCAGTTGAGGCCGCTAACAAGAACATCAAGAAGATTGTTCAGAAGATGGTCACTACTTACAAAGACTGGCATGAAATGCTACCTTTTGCCCTGCATGGTTACCGTACTACAGTGCGTAGTTCAACCGGGGCAACTCCTTTCTCTCTGGTGTATGGCATGGAAGCAGTTCTCCCTCTGGAAGTGGAGATTCCATCTCTTCGAGTGATCATGGAAGCAAAATTAACTGAGGCTGAATGGTGTCAAAGTCGTTATGATCAATTGAATCTGATTGAAGAGAAATGTATGGATGCTATGACTCATGGACAGTTGTATCAAATGCGAATGAAGAATGCTTTTGACAAGAAAGTCCGACCTCGAGAATTCAAGGAAGGCGAACTTGTATTGAAACGAAGGATAAGTCAGCAACCCGACCCAAGGGGCAAGTGGACACCTAACTATGAAGGTCCTTATGTTGTCAAGAAGGCCTTCTCTGGTGGTGCTTTGATTCTCACACACATGGATGGTGTTGAGCTTCCAAATCCTGTTAATGCCGATATAGTCAAGAAATACTTTGTCTAAAAAGAAAAGAACAGCGTGGTAGGTCGAAAACCCGAAAGGGCGGCCTAGGCAAAAATGCGCTTCCCGGTGGATCGAAAACCCGAAAGGGCGATCCAGGCAAAAGTTAGGGACAAAAAAAAAATGAATATGAAAAAGCTCGCTGAGATTGTACGCAACTCAGGCAAGAATGAGCGCCTCGATGAGCCGAAAACCCGAAAGGGCGGTTCATGCAAAAATGAGGTTGATAAAAGACAAGTAACTATATCTGGCAAATCACCATCACCCCTTGGGGCATCTGCAACTGTCAATGGTCGTCTTCATCAGAGGCTTCTGTACTTATGAATTCAAGGTTTCTATGAAATGTAGCGGTCATCGTGTTCAATGTATCACCAACCAATAAAATTACCATTTTCCAAGCTTTGTAAATCCGTGAAGTCATGCCTTTGGCTGACTCTCACTCTTTTACATCAATTTGAGCCTTTCTACTGTTTGAAATTCTATTTTCCTTTCTACTTTCAATGCTATATACAAAACATTTTCTTTCTATTTGATAATGTTAATGTCTGAAACAAACATCTTTTGAAAATTGAAAATCTTTTTCTGTCTATTTTGAAAGCAAACCTGAGCAATAGGGTACATTTCAATGAAACATGCATGAATGAATGAATGGCAATGTCTATTTCAATACATGTTACAAGCAGGTTACTCCCCAGGATGATCTGTGGTCAATGGCAAGAATGAAAAAACAGAATGAAAAAAAATGGAAAAAATACAAATAAAGAGCTCGCTAAGTTGAAAACCCGAAAGGGCGGCTTAGGCAAAAATGAGCACCCCGCTGATTGACAACCTATGAAGGCAATTCAGGCAAAAATGGGGCAATGCAAAGAATCTATTCCCCGGTGAATCGAAAACCCGAAAGGGCGGTTCAGGCAAAAGTGGGTTTTGAAAATGAGAAATGAAAGAATGAAATATTGAAAAAGCATTGACCACAGATGCGAACATCCAATGTTTACCCAGCACTGACACGCCTAGCAACGGCGACCTGTATCCAAGAACCTTCCAAGGGTCCTCCTTTACAAAAGTTTTATTGCCCTCAGCCCTGGTTTCGATACGTCTCCCAACGACGGTCTCTCCAAAGAGGTTTTTCCCCTGTGAATATGTTGCAGCACGAGCCACTACGTGCCCAATCTTCCAATGTCTTGTCTGTCTCTGTGAAACTTTCCCTGTCAAACTACAAACCAATCATGCATTTCAAGCATTCTGTTTACGTTGGATTTTCGTAAACAACCGCTGGTTTACAAATGGTAACTTGCAAGATCAACCAGTAAATCTTAGGACATATTGTGTTTGTTCTTGTTGTTAGAAATTCTGTGTTTTTGGTGTCAAAAATGTAAGAAATATGACAAAAAACAATCGAATTCAATCCACTTGAACTCAATCGAACTTGATAAAGTAAAGTGCAAGAACACTTAAAGAACAAAGGGTAAATTGCATTGATTAAACAAAAGTTGGTACACAGATTCATACATTGCAACTTGTGACTCGTTTCTCGCTTCCATACGGATACTTTGAGTGTAAGTTTGTATGACGGAATTGTGACCTGTTTTTCCTATGAAAAACTACTATTTATACTAAGTCTAGAAATAACTACATTTCTTTGAAACTAAAACTACAACTGCCACAAGTCGACAGTTTTCCTTATTTGAAAACAAACTTAAAATAAAAACTGACTTAAAGAATAACTGCTGATAACCACCTTCGAAAACTGCTTTATCGAAGTCTTCTGCCATCTTCGAACCCATATTTGCTTTCAACACAACACTCTGTTCGAATCTTCTTCGAATCTAGGTCAACTATACTTTGACCACATTTATTACAGCTAGTAAAATATATTGGCTAACAAATTGCCCCCCAGAAACGCCATTTTCGATTTCTCTGAAGAAGAAAAAGACGTTTTTGAAAGAAAAAACTAACATTCTCCATCGAAATGAATGATGTCAGTATTTAATTCAAAACTAATTCAAATTCCCTTTAAATACTGACCCCACAATCTTAGTTAGTGGGCCACGTTCTCTAACATTGGAAAAGACAACACTTTAATGGTAAAACCGTCAAAATAAGATCTTGACATGTGTCATGATCAAAGGTCCATATAGAAGCAAACTCACCTTTACTCTTTTCACTTTTCACCATTTCATTTTCACTTTCACTGTTCCTCTTCTCCGCCAAAAGTTCTCCCGAAGAAAAACTTTGAATTTTCTGCAACTCCTATCTTTAAACACGAACTATTCATCAAATTCTCACCAAAACACTTAAACAATGACGAACGCAGCAGGAACTTCTCATGTGAATCGCGAAGAACCCATTGATTTTACCAAAGAAATCGCCAGTGCTGCTCCTGCTTTTATGAACGAACCAGAAATCAATGAAGCTGAAAAAGCTATCTGGAAAACCCAGGTAATCATCCCTTGTACTGATACTCCACATGCATTTTTAGGCCCCATTTCTCTAGAACCTGAAACTCCAGAAATTAATTCTCTTTTCCCATGCATTGAAACTCAACCTCCTTTAATTTTCACAAAAGGTCCTTTTGACCTAAGTTTTGTAAAATCCAAAATTAGGACTGAACCAAAAACTTATCCCGAATATATTGCTTGGTTAGACAAAGTTCAAAAACAAAAGGGCCAATTTTGGAAGGAGAAAGGGCTTTTTGATCTCATCCAAATATCTCGATATGGTCCAAAATACCATAATGAATTGATATTTGCTGCTTTACATTTTTGGAACCCATCGAACAACAGCCTTCACTTGAAATGTGGAATGCTCACTCCTACCCTTTTAGATGTGGCTGGCCTTACTAGCTTAAAACCAACTGGATACACCTTTAATCCAGATGTTACCACCTCTCAATACTCAGTCAATTTCGATAGCCCTGCTTATGGTATGTTTATAGCTAACAACCATGATACCGAATGTGCTGAAGTATCTGCAGATGAACATGTAGCTTTTTTGACCTACTGGTTATCTATGCATGTTTTTTGCTCAAGGTCAGTCCAAGTCCCTAAGAAATTCATGTGTCTAGCTGGTCAGTTACATGAAGGAACAGATATCTGTTTAAGCAAACTGATTCTAGGTTCTTTATATGAAACCCTTAACCAAACAACTAATAATCTTAGAGATTATCCCCAAACTGGTGGAAATTTAGTTGTATCAGGACCCATATGGTTGTTCCAACTATGGCTTTTAGCCATTTTTGGATCAAAACTTGCTTCGATCCTACCTTCCTTTTACACATCAGCATACTCAGACAAGACCACTGAAGGTATAGGCTTAGCTATGTTTCACCCCGATGGGAACAAGTCTTCACAACAACTTTTTGCAAATGCTTATGAAACCCTGCTTGATTGTCCCATTTTCACCCCTATGATGGCACCATTTACCACTAGGAAATATGGACCTAACTGGTTCAAAGAAGACTTTCCCACCACTTCGAAAAAAACCAATAAAACAGAAATCAATGCTATATGGGAAGCTTATTTGACCCCTACCTATCTATCTAGCAGACTTACACCTGGTAGCCCTTATGGAGTATATGGTTATCAACCTAACCATGTAGCTAGACAGTTTGGTATGGTTCAATCAAAACCCAGCTCTTTGTTCAAAAGTATAAGTGAATGGAAAATTCCTCTGATCGAACCTGTATGGAAATCCATAATTCAAGCCAAGAGAACAACTGTGTTCGAGCCTACATATTTCTCAACATCATTTGCATGCTCTGAAGCATTCTTTCGATGGTGGCGAAATTATTACATACGTCAATCCAATCGAGGGAATCCTGATGAATTGCTGCCTCAACTGATCAGTACTTTTCACACTTTGCAGAACAAAGACAAGAAGACTAGAGGTACGCACATTAAAGAAATTCAGCAATTTCAAAGATATTATCAAACAACATATGACCCTTTACATCCAAAGAGGACAGTATACTATGCTGCTCAAACTCTGAGAGATAAAGTTCGAGAGAAAATTTCAGAAACAATTTTTCCCCCTGGAACACCCAATAAATATCTTTATGTTTTAGAAAAGAAAATGAGACTAGCAAGACTTCCATCTTGTAATCTTGCTTTGGCCTTCAGGCCACCATACCCAAAATGGTTACTTTATAATTTCAAATTCCCACAAAATAATTTAGTAACCTATGCTAAATGCAATTTATACCAATATAATGGTGAACTTGGCTATGAATTGTCCCAAGTTCGAATCGAAACTCCCAGTATCATGGGTATGATTTTTTCTTTCGCTAAAACACATTAATACTATTGTTAAAAGAAATAGTACTTATCTGTATGATCACATATTTCAGCTTTGCCTTTAACTCCAGGAGAAGCAAAGCTTGATGATGCCAGTACCCAGAACACTTCGAAAAGCAAGTCTGACAAGAAGAAAAAGAAAGCTTCCCAAACTAAAGAAGTTGAATCGAAGAAATCTGAGGCTGCATCGAAGGAACCTCCTAAATCAAAGGAACCCAAAGTGAAAACAACTTCATCAAAAGGACATTCTAGATCGAAGAGCAAGAAAGAACAAGCAACTGTTGATCTCTCTGATGATGATAGTGAGGTGGAGATAACTAAAGAACAGATCGAAGCTTCCAAAGTAACACTTCCCAAAGTCCATACTGAAGGAAGAAGGAAAAGAAAACAAGAACAAATATCACTTGTCCAAGAAAAAGAAGTCGAAGTGGAAGCTTCTGAAAGTTCTCCCCCCATCTCGCCATCTAAACCACTCAAACGTCGTCGAAAGACTTCTCATTCTAGTGCTCATTCACATGTTGGTGATAATGGTTCGAAGGTATTTTATCAAAACCATATTTTATACAAAATATCTCTAAATGTCCTGTTTTTTAAGCATCTAACTTATTCTTTTTAGGGTATCGAACAAGAACAAACTAATCCATCACAACATGGGCAAGTTCTTCCTTCTTCGAAGACCACTTCACCAATTGCTGAAGATAAAGAGGATGAGCATGATGATGCTAGCAGTCCAGAAGGTCTTAAAATGGATCCTCCTCAACATCAACAGGCAGAAACACCCACTGATGACTTGGTAAATGATGAATCACTCAACAATGACCAATCTCATTCTGCACCCACCCTTGGAGATAATGTATCGAACTTTGTTACTGAAGATACAAACATAACTACTCGACAAGATGCTCCTGGTGATGCAGAGATGATTGCTCAACAAGATGCCCCTATGATCGATCTGGAAGAAATCGATCGATTGGCCAAAGATGATCCTTTCAATGCCTTTGCTTTGATAGCTAAGAGTAATACTCTTTTCTCAACTAGCACTGGCCAAACTTCTGATTCATCCAAGGGAAATCCCTCTGAGACTTCAAAAAACAACCTGCTAGCAGAATTTCAAAAGAAGATCATCGAAGCCAACTTGCTAGAGTTGATTGAAAAGGATGCTGGAGCTCTCGCTGAAATCAAGAGTTTATTTGAAAAACTTGATGCTCTCCCAACTGGTTGGAAATTTCGAAACCTGTTTAATTATCTTGAACCAATGTTGGAGAGTGCTAATCAAAATTTCCAGAAGAGGAAAACTGGTCAAGCTCAAATGGCAGAGAAGAAAGCGCATCATGATCAAATTGTGATCGAACTGTCATCCTTCCAAGAGAAATTTAAAACTCTTCAGCAAGAAAGAAACAATGCGAAACAGCAAGTGGTTGACATCGATGCCAAAATTAAAGAACTGGAAGCTCAGAAAGCTGAAATTTTGGCTAAGGATGAAGCCAGAAATCGAGAAGCCAATGAAGCTGTTAACAAATTCAAGCTCTCCAAGGAACTAGAGTCTACCATTGCTCAACTTGCAAATGACAACCATACTCTCGATACCCAACTGGCTGAATACAAAAGCCAAATTGAGAAACTCATCTCATCATTTGAGATTTAGTTCTGTTTCTATTTTATTCTCTAAGACTTTTATTTTGTTTCAGCCTTATCGAATATCTTGGTCTGTAATGTCTTTATAACAATCTGTGGACCATTTTCTATTTCGAACGACAATTTCTTTTCAATCATCGAAATTCCTTTCTTATTTTCTTGTATCGAATTTAAATTTTATTTAAATCCAAATAAGATTGGAACAATTTCCAAGACATTTTAATGATGAGGAAACAAAAAAGTAACTTTTTGTTTAACCCAACAAGTTAAACTTGCCTAGGAAGTTGAAAAGAAATAAAACAAATAAATGACCTTTTAATCATGAATTAATCCTTTTTAAAATAAAACCTTTAAAACTTCCCTCAGATTACAAAGTTAAGTAACCATTGGCCATCAGAATAACTGCTCCCACGTGTCATCATCTTCAAAGCAAGAAGAACCGTTTGATTGAGCCACTTCTTTCAACTTCCCTCCATTATAAATATGATTTTCCCTTTTATAAAAATCATTCTTTTCTTTGTTTCGTCTTCGTCCGAAAAAAATCCTTCTTACTCAAAGCTTTTCTTTCTTAAATCATCATGACCACCATTGATAATCTGAGTGATGATCTTTTAGTCAAGATTGCTACAAAGATTGCTGCTCAAAGCAGGAAAGATCTTTTCGCCTTTCGCCATACCAATAGCAGGCATTGGCGCGTCAGTGAGGATTCTGAAGTTTCTAAGGCTTTTGGAGATGATGTCCTCTACTTCCTCTACGACCCCAATGAATGGTACAACAATGCTATGGTGGCTCATTCTAAGTTTGCTTTTAAACTTAGACTCTGGAATCATGGCAACGCCATGTTCTGTATTCTTCGAAGCACTCAACACATGTTGGATGCTAATCCAAACATTGAAGAAATGAAACGCCTCCTTACTACTGCTATCAATGCCACTGGCTCTCTGAGTGCAAGGTACTACCTTCTTCTCATCAATGCGCTCTCTATGCCTATGCCAGAAAACATCCTCGAAGACTTCAAAGATCTTGCATGGACACATCGATTGGCAGAATTTCGAAGCGACATTTTGGGGGGAACTTCAACTTATCGATTTCGCTGTCCTTGGTGGAATAGGCCCATGCCTATTTGGCTTACTAGGCGTCGTTTTTGCAACAACTACCACAACTGTGCAGGAGATGGGAGAATTGGAGGCTGGTATTCACTTCTACCTGGGCCAGATCATGACTACTACCTGGTCAATGCTTGCTTCAGGTGTCGTCTCGATACAGAAATTCGCTGGTTTCTCGATCGTTTTGGGATTGTAACTGAATGGTGAAAACCATTTCTAAATGCTTTTTTGTCTTTAAGTACTTTGTGTTTTCTTTTGTAATGGTTTTTCCATTTTAAGCATTTCGATGTAACCTGCCCATCAGTTGGCATTTTTTTTTTAAAAAAAAAAAAAAAAAAAAATTAATGCCAAGTTTTTATTTCGAATCAAATTACTCTTGTGTAATTTTAATTTCTTGTAACATCGGTTTATATTTTTTCAAATATTTACCGTTTATGCGTAGAATTCTCTGATCTTCTTGCAGTTCCTCGATCTCATACGCATTATTCGAGAAAACTCTTAGAATTTTCCATGGTCCTTCCCAACTAGGAGACCATTTTCCTAAACATCGATCCTTTTTATCCATAGGCAAAATAACTTTCCAAACTAAGTCTCCTTGCAGGAATAATTTCGATTTAACTCTTTTGTTATAGGCTTTTGCTATTCTTTCTTTTTGCTTTGTAAGCACTTCTAAAGCCATTAATCTTTCTTCATCAATATCTACTAATTCATCCAACATCATATCCAAATATTGATTTGTTGGGATTTCGATTTGTCTTTGAATTCGAGTAGATTGAAGTAAGATTTCTGTTGGCAATACAGCATCATGGCCATATGTTAATCGAAAAGGAGTAGTATTTATGGATTCTTTAGGAGAAGTTCGAACTGCCCATAAAGCTTCATAAAGAAACTCATGCCATTCTTTGGGTTTTTTCTTTTGGCTAGCTTTTCTTTTGATTATAGTAATCAAATTCTTATTTGCTGCTTCTACCTGACCATTTGCTTGAGCATAATATGGTGTTGAAGTCAACAATTTATATCCCATTTCTTCAGCAAATTTTGCCATCTTTCGACCAGTAAATACAGATCCTTGATCTGTAGTAATAGTTTCTGGTATGCCAAATCTATAAATAATAAATTTTTGAATGAAGTTTATAACTTCATCTTGAGTCACATCTTTTAGTGGAACAGCTTCTATCCATTTAGTGAAATAATCTATTCCAACCAAAATATATTTGTAGCCTTTGGATGACTTAGGTTTGATTTCCCCAATTACATCTAAAGCCCATCCTCTAAATGGCCAAGGTTTTACTATTGAATGTAATTCACTAGCTGGTACTTTTTGAATTCCAGCATGTTCTTGACACTCTTTACAACCTTTAGCAAAGTTTATGCAATCTTTTAACATGGTTGGCCAATAAACACCTTGTCGAAACAAAAGCCATTTTATTTTATGGCCTGCTTGATGTGTACCACAAGCACCACTATGAGTATTCGATACAGCCAAATATGCTTCTGCTTCACTAAGGCATTTGAGTAAAACTCCTTCTGGAGTCTTTTTAAATAATTCATTGCCTATTATCATATAACTCAAGGCTCTATATTTGACTTTCCTACAAGTTGTGCCATCTGGATTTTCCAAAAAATTGACTATGGGTTTTCGCCAATCATCATCATCCAAATTGTTAATGACCAAAATTTCAGAAAATTTTGCACTCTGAAGGTATCCTTGAGATGCTTCCATGCCCCCAAGTTTTGGTCTTAACAATTTGTTAGGCACAATGTCTATCGAATTACGCTTTGTTTTAATTTCAATTACCTCTTGCTCTTGTCCCTTCGAAAGTTTGTACCCAGAAGCCAATTGAGCTAAATCATTAGCTTCTTGATTTTCTGTTCTAGGAACATGTTGAACTTCAATTTGAACAAAATGTTTAAGTAATGCATTAACTATAGTGTAATACATTATCAAAGTTTCTTTGAGGCATTTATATTCTTTTGTTATTTGCTTTATTACTAATTCAGAATCACCTCTAATAATTAAACATTTTGCCCCCAGTTCGAGCAAAATCTCTAAACCATTTATTAAGGCTTCATATTCTGCCTCATTATTCGAACAATATTGGCTAATTCGAAATTTATATTTGGTTACTTCATTTGTTGGTGAAACTATAACTATACCTATTCCAGAACCATTTTTATGACTAGACCCATCGAAATACAATGTCCATGGAAATGTTTCGATGCCCCCAGTCACAGGTTCTTCAATGGAATGATCAGCAATAAAATCAGCCACTATTTGGCCTTTCACAGTTTTCAAAGATTGATAAGTTAAAGAATATTCTGTGAGTGCCAAAGCCCATTTACCAACTCTACTATGTAGAATAGGTTTAGATAACATGTGCTTAATAATATCGAAATGGGAATAAACATAAACATCAAAAGGCTTTATATAATGTTTAAGTTTCATACATGAGAAATATAAACAAAGACATGGTTTCTCACTAGGATGATATCTTGTTTCAACATCACTTAAAACTCTACTAAGATAATAAATGGCTCTTTCTATACCATTTTCATCCTCTTGTGCTAACATACTCCCTATAGTTCTTTCAGATGATGCTATATATAACTTCATCTTCTTGTTTTTCAACAAAGGTGAAAGAATAGGAGGATTAGATAAATATGACTTTATGTCTTCAAATGCCTTTTGGTGTTCAGGCTCCCATCTAAAAATTTCCTCTTTCTTTAATCGAAGTAATGACGAGAATGCTTGCGCTCTGCCACTGAGATTAGAGATAAATCTTCTGAGGAAATTTATTTTGCCTAATAAAGACTGCAACTCTTTTTTGGTAGAGGGTGCTTTAGCCTCCATTATAGCTTTAGTCTTATTTTGATTGATTTCGATGCCCTTTTTATGGACAACAAATCCTAAAAAATCACCTGCACAAACACCAAACGCACATTTTAATGGATTCATTTTCAATCCATATTGTCTCATCCTTTCGAATGATAAACGTAAATGTTCTAAGTGTTTGTTTTCAGAAGATGATTTCACAACAATATCATCAATGTAAATTTGCATAAAATCTTCAATAAAATCATGAAACATTGAATTCATTGCTCTTTGATATATAGCACCAGCATTTTTAAGACCAAATGGCATTACTATCCACTCATAACATCCTAATGCTCCTGGGCATCGAAACGCTGTTTTAGAAACATCTTCTTCAGCAATAAATATTTGATTATAACCTGAATAACCATCAAGCATACTCAAATATTCGAAACCTGCTGCAGAATCTACCAACATTTCTGCTACTGGCATAGGATATTCATCTTTGGGAGTAGCGAGATTTAAATCTCTAAAATCAATACAAACTCTTATACTACCATTTTTCTTTTTAACAGGAACTACATTAGCTAACCAATCAACATACCTTGCAGGTCTGATGAAGCCACATTTGAGGAGTCTTTCGATCTCTTCTTTTATTTTTGGTAGAATCTCTGGTGCAAACCTTCTTGGAATTTGCTTCACTGGTTTCTTGTCTGTCCTGATTGGCAATTGCAACTCTACTACCTTTCTACTCAAACCAGGCATTTCATGATAATCCCAAGCAAAGCAATCCTTGTAATTTTTCAAAAGCGCCACAATTCGATCTTTGAAGCTCTTAGGAATCTTTGAACTTATGTATGTTGGTCTTTTTACAGAACCATCTCCTATATCCACTTCTTCAAGAGGATCTTGGGCCTTCATTTTTATTGTAGATCCCATTGGATCTTCTTCAAAACCCAAAGGTTCATCATCATAAATACAGTCTAATTTTTTATCATCAATGAGGTCATCAGAATTATTTCCTACTGAAGCATCGAAGACCTCTTCTTCTTTGGCTGTTTCAGCCAAATCGAAGTTTTTCTCGGCTACATAAGCCGTAATCTTTTCCCATATGCTGGGCTCAACCATTGATCAATTATTGATATCCCACCTGGTTGGTGAGATTCCCTTTGCTGAACATCCTTGGTCATCAGTAACCCTCTTGTACGAAGTACTTCTTGTCTTCAGCAAATCTTTCTCCTTTACAGGTATTTTCTCATGGCAATCTTCGTTGTTCACCACTACGAAGTCATCGTCGAATGCAGTTTTCCAACGAAAACCCCATTCTGGAGCAAGTTTTACAAAGAATTTTTCTTCTTTAGTCATAGAACTTGATGCATCATTTTCCATGAATGGTGCAATAAATTGAAGTTGTTTGTCAAAGTTCTTTTTGTTAATATCTTGATTATCAACTTCAGCTTTGAAATAATAACTCTGATCAGCCTCAATATTCTCTACCAAACCATCTTTCCTCCAAATCACAATCCTTTGATGCATTGTAGAAGGAACTGCACCTACAGCATGGATCCACTCCCTTCCTAATAATGCATTGAAATTGGCTTTAGAAGGAACTACCAAAAACACAGTTGCTCTGGTTATGCTTCCTACTACCAATTCTAGTTCGATGGCACCAAGAGATTGTCCAGTAGATCCCTCATAATTAGTGAGCACTACATTATGTGGTTTCAAATCACATTCAGAAATACCAAGTTTCCTTAGAAAAGATTGTGGTAGGAGATTAACAGTAGCACCACCATCTACTAATACTTTGTTAATTCCAACACCATTTAATTTAGCTTGAATAAACAAAGGCTTTAAATGAAGCTTCATGCTATCATCAGGTTTCTCGAACACTGCATGTTGATCTTCGATACAGCCATTATTCATAACATAATAACATAGAGGCCTATGACGAGCCATTTCCTCAGTGAAATCACATTCATCATCATGATTGGCCTTCGAAGATACATCATGTGCATATTCAATTGGTAGTACAGAAACCACACATATAATGTCAAGACTTGGTTCAGAATCTGAAAAAGTAGAAGTTAGAATATCATCATCCCCTTTAGGGATGTTTAAAGCAGAAGATAATGGAGGGAAAATTCTTTCAGTAGCTGGTTTTTTAACCATTTCGAAAACTATTGGTTGTTTTCCCTTACTTTTGTCACCATTAGTGACGTCTTTCAAAACTCCTTCCTTTTTCTGGCGTTGAAAACGGCGCCATTGAGTTCTAGTCATAGGATTCTTACCTTTATAGTTATTTTTGTAAGCATACTTGTTAGGATTAGAACTCTCTGGTTGGTCTGGAACTTTGACAACTCTTTTTACCCATTTTGTTGGTGGTGCTGGAGGCGCAGAATGACCAGTTTTCTTGCCTCCAGAGAAAACCCAAGTATCAATAGGAGACTTCGATGAAGGAACGAACGTCTTCTTATGGTTCTTCACTTGATACTTCTCTGAAGTTTTCATCTTGTAAGGAACACCTCTTTTGTTAAAGCCAAACTTAGAACGGTTCTCGAACCACCCTCCTTTACGTTTTGTTTGAGGTTGATATCCTTCAACTGATTTCGCAGCTTCTTTATCGAACACTGCACTGCATCGAGGACAAAGCATAGCATGGGTGTTAGATATTTTACATCGATTTAAAAAATCAACCAAATCTTCTTCAGCCTTTGGATATGCTTTCTCCATTTCCTTGGCCAATTGATCTTCAGTAACCACTGGCTCTTCAATTCGATGGTCCTCAGTAACCATTTCTACATCAATATTATCTGAAATTTCCACCATATTGATAGAAATACCAGCAAACATGGATTCTACCACATTGGTAGACACATCAGCAAACATGGACTCTGCCTTTTTCATAGGATCTCCATCCACTTGTTGTTTTGATTTCTCTCCAAATTTCAGCCTCCCTTCATCAAGAGCTTTTTGTACAGAATCCCTGAAACGAGTACATCGAGATAGGTTATGACCTAAAAAACCATGGAATTTACAAAATCCTCTTTTCTTCCTTTGTTCCAAAGGAGGTAACTTCATATTAGGTGGCACTAATATTATGCCATCATTAACTAAAAGATCAAAAATTTCTTCACTTTTAGTAATATCAAAAGTATAAGTTTTAGAAGGATATTTATCATTCTTGGGATCTTCAGGATTCTTTCCATTGGATGGCCTCAACATTTTACAAGCATATGGAGGTCCATCTTTTAATTCTGCCAGGTTTATATCATTGTCTTCAATGATATCTAAACCCCAATCGAATTCGGGTTCACTATCTCCTGTTTCTATATAGGCAATTTTTTCTTTTTTGGGAAATTTGTTATGAGTTCTAGTTTTTTCAGCTTTAAGTCTTTCAACTTGTCGAACTCTGTCTGCCAATTGGGCCATGTCTCTTAAGTACTGGGTATCTAATTTCTTCCGAACAGAATAATCGAGGCCACCAGCAGCCATTTCGACTAATTCATATTCTGGAACAGAAGTAAAACATCTAGCCTTAAGGAGACGAAACCTATTGAGATAATCATCGATTGACTCATGACTTTTACGTCGAACACTGGCCAATTCTTTCAAACTAATCTTAGATTGACCCATGTAAAATTGTTCATGAAAGGCTTTTTCTAATTGGTTCCAACTATAAATTGAATGAGGAGGTAAAGTTGTAAACCAAGTAAAAGCATTTTTTGTCAAAGAACTTGGGAAATATTTCATTCTCAAATTTTCATTTTCTGCAATATTTCCTGCTTCCATGAGAAACCTAGCAATGTGTTCGACAGTAGATTCATTAGTTTCTCCAGCAAATTTGGTAAACTTTGGAATTTTCCAATTTCTAGGCAATTCAGCGTCTAAAACATACTCAGACAAAGGAGACGCAAAATTTGGTCTACGTAAACCCATATTAAAACCATTTTGGGCTAACAAAGCCTCGACAATACCCGCTATATTATTCTGACCATCGAAATTGTTCCGACGGGCTTGTAAAACCACTTGATCGGCATCTTGGTTTCTGTTAACCAAAATGGGTTGTCTTTCAGGTTCTGCCTGAACTTGTGGTTGTACTACTTGTGGTTGGACAAAATTTTCATGATTTCGAACCACTGGTTCATCAGCAATTATTTCAATTGCCCTCACATTTCGATTTTGAGGCAATGGGTTATTTTGGATTGGTGGAGCGCCAAAGAAATTGGCAATTCTTTCCATTTGATCAGACAACCGTTGATAACTAGTGTTGGTATCTCGAATCAAAGGATTTATGACAGTACCAATTTGTTGGGTCATCATATTAACCATATCATGATTAGTTTCTTCCATAGTTTGCCTAATGGCAGCCATAGAAGCGTTGGTTAAATTTTGTTGGGGACTTCTATATGTTGTAGATACCCCAGGACCAAAAAGTTGTGGTAATGAAACATTTAAATTCTCTGAAAACATATTACCACTAGTTTGTAAGCCTTGCATCAATGATGATGGCATACCATACGGCATTGATCTATGATCCCAAACCCCTTGAATAGAAGTATTATTTGGATAATCATGGGAAGTTTGGGTAACCATCGAAGGCATGGCTTGAGAAATTACTGTGGCCATCGAAGGCATGGCCTGAGACGATATTTGAGTGACTGTATTACTAGTTGGAACAGCCTGTGATGTTCTAACATTCCCTGGGGATGAAACATCATCTTCAACCGTCACTTGATCCACATCTTCATTTGAAGATGTTGGATTTGTTTTCTTTTGGTTGTTAGCGCGTGTCATATTAAGAAGCAATTTCTTGTTTCTTAATTGCATACACAACAAAACAAACCAGAATTAAAAGAAACTCTAACAAAACTATAAACAAAAACACAAACGGTCCCACTGGGCGTGCCAATTTGTTTACGTTGGATTTTCGTAAACAACCGCTGGTTTACAAATGGTAACTTGCAAGATCAACCAGTAAATCTTAGGACATATTGTGTTTGTTCTTGTTGTTAGAAATTCTGTGTTTTTGGTGTCAAAAATGTAAGAAATATGACAAAAAAACAATCGAATTCAATCCACTTGAACTCAATCGAACTTGATAAAGTAAAGTGCAAGAACACTTAAAGAACAAAGGGTAAATTGCATTGATTAAACAAAAGTTGGTACACAGATTCATACATTGCAACTTGTGACTCGTTTCTCGCTTCCATACGGATACTTTGAGTGTAAGTTTGTATGACGGAATTGTGACCTGTTTTTCCTATGAAAAACTACTATTTATACTAAGTCTAGAAATAACTACATTTCTTTGAAACTAAAACTACAACTGCCACAAGTCGACAGTTTTCCTTATTTGAAAACAAACTTAAAATAAAAACTGACTTAAAGAATAACTGCTGATAACCACCTTCGAAAACTGCTTTATCGAAGTCTTCTGCCATCTTCGAACCCATATTTGCTTTCAACACAACACTCTGTTCGAATCTTCTTCGAATCTAGGTCAACTATACTTTGACCACATTTATTACAGCTAGTAAAATATATTGGCTAACAAATTGCCCCCCAGAAACGCCATTTTCGATTTCTCTGAAGAAGAAAAAGACGTTTTTGAAAGAAAAAACTAACATTCTCCATCGAAATGAATGATGTCAGTATTTAATTCAAAACTAATTCAAATTCCCTTTAAATACTGACCCCACAATCTTAGTTAGTGGGCCACGTTCTCTAACATTGGAAAAGACAACACTTTAATGGTAAAACCGTCAAAATAAGATCTTGACATGTGTCATGATCAAAGGTCCATATAGAAGCAAACTCACCTTTACTCTTTTCACTTTTCACCATTTCATTTTCACTTTCACTGTTCCTGAAAAGTGAAAATGAAATGGTGAAAAGTGAAAAGAGTAAAGGTGAGTTTGCTTCTATATGGACCTTTGATCATGACACATGTCAAGATCTTATTTTGACGGTTTTACCATTAAAGTGTTGTCTTTTCCAATGTTAGAGAACGTGGCCCACTAACTAAGATTGTGGGGTCAGTATTTAAAGGGAATTTGAATTAGTTTTGAATTAAATACTGACATCATTCATTTCGATGGAGAATGTTAGTTTTTTCTTTCAAAAACGTCTTTTTCTTCTTCAGAGAAATCGAAAATGGCGTTTCTGGGGGGCAATTTGTTAGCCAATATATTTTACTAGCTGTAATAAATGTGGTCAAAGTATAGTTGACCTAGATTCGAAGAAGATTCGAACAGAGTGTTGTGTTGAAAGCAAATATGGGTTCGAAGATGGCAGAAGACTTCGATAAAGCAGTTTTCGAAGGTGGTTATCAGCAGTTATTCTTTAAGTCAGTTTTTATTTTAAGTTTGTTTTCAAATAAGGAAAACTGTCGACTTGTGGCAGTTGTAGTTTTAGTTTCAAAGAAATGTAGTTATTTCTAGACTTAGTATAAATAGTAGTTTTTCATAGGAAAAACAGGTCACAATTCCGTCATACAAACTTACACTCAAAGTATCCGTATGGAAGCGAGAAACGAGTCACAAGTTGCAATGTATGAATCTGTGTACCAACTTTTGTTTAATCAATGCAATTTACCCTTTGTTCTTTAAGTGTTCTTGCACTTTACTTTATCAAGTTCGATTGAGTTCAAGTGGATTGAATTCGATTGTTTTTTGTCATATTTCTTACATTTTTGACACCAAAAACACAGAATTTCTAACAACAAGAACAAACACAATATGTCCTAAGATTTACTGGTTGATCTTGCAAGTTACCATTTGTAAACCAGCGGTTGTTTACGAAAATCCAACGTAAACACATTCATACATGCATAATCATGCATTTTATGTGCTCATACATCCAATAACCTTGTTATACCATACATACATGTAGCATATCCAACTTTCAACTGTCAAATCCAATCCAAATTTCAACTGTCAAGCTCAATTTTCAATTTCAATTTCAATCTCAATTTCAACTGTCAACTGTCAAAATTCAATTTCAATTTCAATTCCAATTCCAATGACAAGTTCAATTCAATTCCAACTGTCAAATTCGATGCAATCTCCAATCTCAATTTCAATCCAATGTCAAATTCGAAGCAATTTCCAATCTCCAACTTCAATTCCAATTTCAATGTCAATCTCCAATTCCAATTCCAATGTCAAATTCCAATGACAATGCCAAATTTCCAATCTCCAATTCCAATTCCAATTCCAATGACAATATCCAATGTCAAATGTCAATGTCAAATGTCAAATGTCAATGTCAAAGTATCCAATGTCAAATGTCAATGTCAAATGTCAATGTCAAGTATCCAATGTCAAATGTCAATGTCAAAAATCCAATGTCAAGTGTCAAATGTCAATGTCAATGTCAATATCAAATGTCAATGTCAAATATCCAATGCCAATGTCAATGTCAATGTCAATGTCAATTTCAATTGCCAAGCCAATGTCAATGTCAATGTCAATGTCAATGTCGATGTCAATTCTCAATTCAAATCAATGTCAATTTACTCTTGGGCCAACAAAAATGGTCATGTCTACTTTCAAATTAAGTCAATGACAATTTACCCTCAATTGGTATCTTGTTAAACCAGACTTTCAATTTGTATCTTGTTACTGGTCAAGCGCCAGGTTCGATCCAAAAAAAGAACCACTTGTACCTGCTTATATACCTATGCTTCCGGTCAAACGGCAAGTTCGAAAGAACCGTTTGTACCCAGCTTATGCCTTGTTATTGGTCAAACGGCAAGTTCGATTTGAAGAACAGTTTGTACCCAGCTCATGCTTTGTTATCGGCCAGACGGCAAGTTCAATCTGAAGAACAGTTTGTACCCAGCTTATGCTTTGTTATCGGTCAAACGACAAGTTCGTTCTAAAAGAACAGTCTGCACTTTCCCACATGATGTGGTGATAATCCAACAAGCAAGTTCGATCCAAAGAAACAGCTTGTATCAACCCTTTTGTCTATGTCTCCAGCCAAACAGCCAGTTCAATCCAAAAGAACAGTTTGTGTCTGCCTATCTGTTTGTATCTTCAACCAAGTGTCAAGTTCGATCCAAAGAACAGCTCGTATCTGCCTATATGTCTATGTCTCCGGTCAAGTGCCAAGTTCAGTCCCAAGAACAGCTTGCACCTATCTCTTGTTTTGTATTTCTTGGTCAAGTGACTAGTTCGACCCAAAGAACAACTTGCACCTTATTATTCTATCCCTGGTTTGTCTACCCTATCAATGTCCACCTGAATCCCCAGTGACATGATAGGTTCCATAGACTCCAGTTGTTTGTCTTGCATTCATAATCAAATATTGCATAGCATTCATAATTTTGAAAATCTGAAAGCGTATTTTTACGTCCAAAAACAGTGCAAATGTTAATATTTAAGTATCTTCGTCCCGTCAACTCTAAGACTTTGTCTCTTGACTCTCCGGACAAAGAAACTTAAATAGGGGCAGCTGTTATACCCTAATTTTGGACCTAAAAATACTAGTCAATTTTTCTTTTCTTGCATTATAAGTCATTTGAATTGTCTCTGATCAATTGCATCTTTCTCTGCACTTTATTTCAATTTCATTTGCAAAATTCACATGTAAGGGTATTTTAGTCATTTCCCATGTCAATTCCCTCTCAGTCTTTCAAAGTTTTGTTTGAGTCCTTTCAAGTAGTGTGAATAAGTCCCCATTTCTATCCTATGTCAAAATCCATTCCAAAATTTGCATTTGAAGTCATTTTGAGTCAGTTTTGCCCCTAGGGGCATTTTGGTCATTTCAAGTGTCAAGTTACTGTTTAAATCCTAAAAATTGCCTCTGAGTCTTTTAATTTTGCTTGTATGAGTCTTTGATTCAATTCCTTGTTAAAAATCCATTTTAAATTTGCATCTGAGTCATTTTTAGTCATTTTAGCCCCCAGGGGCATTTTGGTCATTTCACACGAAATTTCGGCAGAGAGGTACTTTAAAGTACCTCATTTAGGCCATTGGTTCGTTTTAGTCCGTTTTGTCAAATTTTAGACGTTTCACTTTACGTTTAGTCAATTTACCCTTTTTATTCCAATTTTATTTTAGTTTTATTACTTTTTTCATTCCAAGTCCCAAATTCCCAAAAAATTTTGCATTTTGGTCCTTTTCCTAGTCTCAGATATTTTTTTAGTCCTTTATTTCGAAAATTCTTATTTTTTAAGTTTTTAAATTTGCAGAATAATTTCTTTGAATTTGCAGATTGGGTCTTTAGTTTTAAGAATTTGCAGTTTGGTCCTTTTGTCCCAATTTTGTCCAGATCATCATTTCATAACACGTGTCAGCTTATTACTGGGTCTCAGGCACAGGTGTCAGCCTATAAAAAGGCTTCAATCATTGCAGAACCACACACTTCACGCCAACTCATCAAAAATCATCACAAACACATTTCAGTTTCTCTCACTTCACAAAACAGATCAAACCCAGAAAAGTTCAAGAACAGCTTGAAGATTCAGCGAATCTTCAAACCCTAACCGATTCAGTTACACTCCCAAACAACAAATTCATCACCAAATCCTTCAGTCCTTTACCAAATTCAACATCACGAAACCATTACATTCATCAAAATCACTTCAATTCCATAGAACACAAAGAAATCAGCAAAATCACGCGCAAAAAGAAGTTTCCAGAATCATCAATTGAGCAACATCGAAGTGGATTTCGTGCTGGTTCTCAGAGATTCTTCGAAGAATCATCATCATCGAACTGTAAGGACTGCAATTCAAGTGCAAATCCATTGGATTCACACGATCACAGTCAAAGAAAGAGAGAAGAAGAAGAATCGAAGATTTTCTCAAAGATTTCGTTCGAACCTCCATTAAATCCAGGTATATTCAAAGAATCCTCTCGTTTACACTTCAAATCATCATCGAAGACTCAAGGTTGAAAATAAACGGTGAATCAAAGCGAAAGTTTCGAAGAAATCAAAAATCCAAAACGAAACCCTAATTTGAAAAAAATCCTGAAGATTCACCGTTCGTTTTCAAATACGAGTTTAAATTCGTAATCAGGAGAGAAAATAGAACATGTTAGGGTTTCGTTTCATGAAGTTTGAAAACATAAGAACCGAATGATTCAATCCTAGATCTACTCCGATCTGAACTTGCTTTCAAGAAAACGTTTCCAAAATAATGAAGAGGAGAGAAAGAGCTTTAAAAAGATGTACTTAGTTCTCAGATCGGAGAAGGTTGAGACTCCGACGCGGCGGCGCCACCGTGGGCCACCACGTCGGAGAAGGAAGGTCTCATCGGAGAAGAGAGAGTCATCTGCAGACTCTCTCTCTCTAGGTTTGGTCTTAGAGAGAGAAGGGAGGTTAAAAATGGAGGGTTGGACCGGTTTCTTGATTATATATGCATTCAAGCCGGTTCAACCCGTTCCTTCAACCCTAACCCGGTCCATTCTCTTCATTTTTAGCCCAATAACTGTCTTATACCCTGCCTGCTCTTTGCGCCCCCCACCCCTGTGTGTTTCTTGCTAAAATCTGCTGTTCATACCCCCTGCATGTTCAAAAATCTTTTAAAAATTCCAATTAAATTTCCATAGGTTCTTGATGATATTCTTGATATTTTTGTGACATTTTACATGGTAAAATTTGATAAAAAAAATATGTATAGCATTTTTCCTTATTTTTGTTGGAATTAGCAACTTTCTTGCACTTTTTAGTCCTAAAAACCTTTAAAAAATTCCTAAAAAATTCACATAGGCTTCTTGATATTTTTGTAGCATTTTGTGATAATTTTCACATGTTAAAATTGGTTAAAAAAATAAGGTGCTAATTTTCTTGGTATTTTTGTTATATTTTGTGCTAAAAGTAAATGAAATTTGTTTGATTTTAATCCAAGTTGCTTGATGAATATTAGTGACCAATGTCTCTTGAGTTCATAGGATTTTAGCTACTGGTTGTGTTTAATTTTGTTGCATAATTGTGAATTTTGGTAGGTTACTTAGCTTACAAGTCATTGAATAGTTAAATGATGTAAATATGCTTAAAATTTGTTCCAAAAATGCCAAGTAACTCAGGTTGCCTTAATTCCCATTCCAAAACTTGTTTCTAAACCTTTAAAATGTAATTGGAATGTGAGAATTATAGGTCACTTGGTTCTTGCATTTTATGAACAAATTTTAGCCATGTTTGCGCTTATTTTCTATCTTTTATATTCTAGTATTTCTTTTACTTCACCTCTTTATTGCCTTATGCTACTAACCTTTTCATTTCATATTTCATATTCACCATAAGCATTTCCATTTCATCCTATATTCATCTCTTTTTCTTTCTTGCAACTTAATTTGTACCAAAGTTAGAATGTAAACACTTAGGAGTTCTTGTAATATTTTACTTTCATGCTTTTAATTTCTTGGCAAAGAGGCCATAGAATGTATCTAGGATATGATGTAAAGGACAATGGACTCTAATGATGTACACCGACACAAACACCGACACATGCACACACATCACTATAATATAGCTAGAATATGCATGTTTAGATGTATGTTTAGGATTGTATGTTTAGATGAATGCCTAGGACTTATACTTAGAAAAAACCCAATTTTCCAAACAAATGTGAACAACTTCACTCAAACCTTTTCCAAATAAACCTTGGGATCCAATATCCCATTGTATTTTCTTTTCCATTTTTCTTAATCAAACTTCAATGAAAATAATCAAACTTTGACTTCTTTTGCAATTCACTAATTCAACCTCACATTTTCTAAATCTCATGCCCTTGAGGCCTCTTTCTATTCTTTCAAAATCCAATTTTCAAACTTAAAATCAACCAACAAAAACAAAAACATTTTTTTTGAGAGAACTACGGTGGATTTGATCCCTTAAACGGGTACGTAGGCAAGGAACAAAATTCCTTCAATTCAAATAAAATAAAAATCCAAACACATTCTTCTCCCTCCAATTCTTCACTTAGAATCCCTTTAGGTCTAACAACATCTTTCAAAATAGCATTTAAAAATAGAGCGCGCGCGTAGAAATTAAAGACGGTTCCTATAGGTTACTATAGTCGTTATGGGTGCCTAACACCTTCCCGTAGCGAAAACAACTCCCGGACCTCGATTCTCAAGGGTTTTGCTTACTTTTTCCCTTCCCAAGAAAAAATAAGATATCACCGGTTAGAAAGGTTCAAACGTAATCAATGTTTGACACCCGAAAACCAAGATAAAACATAGCTCAGTCGGTAGGGACAATGTATTGTAACATGTAGATGTTGGAGTTTAAACCTCAAATACTCCACTTATTCACCTTAAAAACGTGAATTCTAGTCATTAAACTACTAGATAAAAAAAACCCTATAAAATGTTTCTGGTCATTTATTCAGAATTGAGATTATGTGTGTGTTACAGAAAGATTATGATTCAAAAATAAGAATTTGTGTTATAAAAAGGATTTGTTGTTTTATTTTTTGAGAGGAATTATAATTTATTTTTCTTTCTCTAATATGGAATATATATTAGGCTTCATACAATATTTCTAATTTTTGTTTTACATGTAGAACATAGTCAATGGCTTTGTTACAAATTCTTTCTTTCATGATAGAATTAACATCCCTAACAACAATTTTAAATAAAGGAATCATATTTTGACAATCAATTTTAAACAACTTTTAATGACAATCATTTTCCTCTTTTTTTATTGGATAATAACAATAAAGAGAAACAATAAAGAGAGAATAAAAGTACAATGAGAGTATGAGAGAGTTGTCACAAAAGTTGTTTAACAGTGGTTGTTCAAATATCAATTCTCTTTTAAAAAATCTTTAACTCGGTTGTTTTTCTTTTTTGACGGAGTCTTCTACTCGATTGTTATTCTATCATATTTACTTTGGTCATAAACATAGAAATATCAACGAAATTTGACGTATTTAGATTGAAAAACAAATAATTGATATGTTTATGTTTTTTTCTTCTAAAACTTGGTATTCAACTTGAAGACCGTATAATTCGAGGGGTTCAATCCCAACTGTTGGAGATCCATTTAAAGCCAAAGCAAAATTTTTTATGATGATGATGATGTTGTAAACATAATTGGGATTATCCCTCCTATAGTGTTGGCATTGCACACCATTTCTTTGCCTTAAAAACATGATAAAAGAATACCACTAGTCTTCCACATGAAACAATCATAGAAAGGCATACTGTTGCTCGAATAAGACATAATGATGATGGTTTAAGAACTTGGAACACACATGAAACAATCCTAGTCTTCCATGCTCCCTAAACTCAATCATAGAAAGGCTAATGTTGCTAAGATAAGGAAGCATTGCAATAATGAGTTCGGCATCAAAACGTATAAAGTGTAGAAACTTTGTTGTTGTTTCACCGCATGATTATCACGACTACTTTCAGTTTAGAAAAAGCACTTTGACGTAATCCCATCTTTTACTAGAAGCAATAATAGGTGTGATTGAGTTGAATACTGTAACATAAACTTGCAAGAAAAAGTATCTGAACCTCCATTACCTATTAGCTGTCTCCACCATGCCACCCACTATCTCGTTTTCTATAATTTCATGTCTTGTGTTTCTCACCACATCACCATCACTTTAAAAAGCTGAGTCATTTCATCATTTTAAACCCAGTCTTCCCAATAATTGCCCACAGGAGTCAAACACTCTCTTGAAAATTACTACAATCGTGTTTTTGTTTTGCTTTGTTGCTTTTAGTAGATTTAACAACGTAATTTGAGATGTTGAACAATCTTTTATTAGTGATAACCGTAGGTTTGGTATTGCAGCAGGGATGAGTGGATGTTTAGAATCACGGTGTATTGAACAAAATACACCATAATTATGCTTAACGCAACCTGATATATCAAACAAACACACATCACATAATTCAAACAAATTCAATGTAATATCACACACGGTCCTTGAGACCCTATTCAATCTAATTCACTATGCAATGAAAACTGTATTCGATCTATAATCTCCTATGAAGCACATACATTCTTTGAATTAGGCGTATCTCAATATCGATATGTATCGTGTCCAACACCAACATATATAATTTAATTTTTTTTTTGAGGGAACATATATAATTACATAAGTTATGTGATTTTCTCATATTTTTAGCATTGTTACCATGTCAATATCTATATTGTATCCGGTCTCTATTTATGCTTCCTAGATAATCTCTAATTTAAATTAAAAAAGATCAAGATGTATTATCATTTCATCAAAGTGATATTGATCTATTCAATTTGATTTTGATAAAGTAAAATTGTTATGAAGATAAACTAAATTTTTTATGGAAGATTAAAAGGAAGAAAAAAATGAACAATTACAAATGGGACCCGTATCAACTTTACTCTACCAACTACAATGATCTTCACCATGTGATGGAAAAATCTAGCATGATGCCTATTCATGATGAGCATGATGCTGCTGCGAGCTACGATGCTTTCCCTTGCGCGTATCAACAACCGCTGATTGATGCGAATCACAAACCTGAGTTTTAAACTTACAACCAAGCTTCTTCCCCAACGATGTTCTCCATCCACCGCCGTTCGCAGCGGTGGGTTTTTCAATCTTCTCAATCACTCTCTTCATTGAAGAACATTCCCGTTCCAGTTGATGAACTCGAGTCCTCATGCTATCCATATCCAAGCGTAACACCTGATTCTCTCTCACCGCCACACGCCACGTGGTATTCCCTTCCTGCACTTGCTCTGACTCTAACCCTAACCCTAACCTTAACACTTCCCCGTTACCTTCCTCTGCACCTTCTAATGTAGCCGAATGACGGCTTATCTCCGCACCTGTCTCCGCTGAGATTAATGTCTCAGCGATGGCATGGCGGAGTTGAAGCTGTTCGAAGAAAAGTACTTGAACCACAGCGCGTAATGGAAGCCTCTCATTTTGTGCCGCGTGTGTGCAGGCTTCTAGTGTTAGCTTCTGACAATCCAATAATCCACATATCTTCTCCCTCTCCGCTTCAGAAACCCATGGATGTGCCTGTGTATCAAATTCAACAATTTCACTATCAAATTGATTTCTGAATTAAAAATGAAAAAATTAATAAGTAAAAATGATTTAAACCTTGAGATAGACATCGACGGCGCGGTATAAACCGTCGTCGAAGAGTCTAGCTTGATCCGGAAGAGAAATTGCAAAATTGTAAAATCTCTCCGGCTTCAGATTCGCATCTGAAGCTATTTCGGAGAGATAACCGTCAATGAGTTTTCCGACGAGCATCATCGCCGGAGATCTCGATTCAGCGGCTTCTCCTTCTTCAATTACTTCTGCAACCGTCACTACACCGGTAGTGGAGTTTCTTGCGTCAAAGCTATTCAAAAAGTGAGATAAAATTCTCTCTACACAATCAACATCATAAAGCGTTTCGTTCAAATACGAATAGCTAGGTACAAGAAGATCATCGAGTGTTGCTTCTTCAAGCTGTAACCCTATCTTCTTCTCCAACGCGTTTCTACATGATTCAGAAGCGTTTAGTATATTCGCAGTTCGTAACAATCCGAATAAAAACCTTGTTGCTGTTGAAGAATTCAAATTCTTCTCCGGTGGAAGATTCATAACCACTGTTTCTAGAATCTCTTTCTGTTCTGCTTCTGATGAAACAGAGGAAGACGACGGTAACGGTTTTCGACTCGATCTCGAAACGCCGGGAATGTACTTCTTAGCATAATACATTACACAAGTTTCAATTATTTCAGGATTCAGCTCTGCGTCTTTCATTGCAAGAATCAATCGTTTGAATAGAGGTAAACGGAGAAGCGCCAGATCTTCAAACCAAGAGTCTCCGGCACCGGCACCGGCGCCGGCAATGGCAACGGCGTTGTTTCTTCTTCCTGCAGCATCAATTCCATTCCAAAGAATCTGTTTAGATGCAGAAGCAGTGGCTTCACTCACCGGCCAACCGAACAACGCAGGATCCGCCGATGAAGCTCTGGAGATTACAGACTCAATGCATCTCTCAGTAATTCCCAAATCTTCCGCCATAGGAAACAACCTTTCACATGATTTTAGCGTTTTGATTGAATTCCCAAGGCTTTTGAGAACGTTTTGAGAGAGAAACTTCTCTGTTTTAGAAATGAGATTATCCTCAGAATACTCTTCAGTCATCTCAAGAAACTCACCGGCGCAACGGAGTGAAGCTACATTGGAAGGTGACAGTTCCATTTTAACACCGTAGCAGAATTTAGCCGCCATCTCGAACGCCTCAGAGCCACCGGGGAAATCGGTGAATGTTACATGACGTTGTTCTTCAACGATTTCGTCTTCGTCTTGTTCTTCTTGTGGGATTGTAGAATGTGTTATTGCTTCTTCTTCTTGTTGTTTTATTAGGTTGTGAAGCTTTCTACTTTTTGACATAAGTGGAAACTGGAAGAAAAAAAAAATGGGTATCGAAAACAAATTTCAATAACAATTTGTAGTTACTATAATTGGAAATAAACCCAAGTTTTTTTTGTGTGTGTTTGTGTTTGTATGAGAAAAATGATTACTTTACCTTGTGAAGATGAAAGGTCATATCATCTACTTCAACAACAATGTCACTTGGTAGTCCAGTTGTACAAAACCTGCATAGTGGAATTATGATTGTGAATTTGTGAAGTAAGAAACAATAATTGTTGTAGAAATTTGATGTATGATAATAGACATAACATAAAGTTTAAAGAGAAGAAGGTTGTTATCTAACCATGCTTGCCCTTTAGAGCTGGGCTTTTCTGAAGATGACATTTTGATATGTAAGAATATGATTCTTTGTTTAGGAATATGAAATTAGGTTACTGTAAAGTCAGATCCATGAGTATCACTAAGATGGTAAAAAATTCAGTTAGAACTGGAGACACGGAAAATATTGTGGCTGTGAAACATTGGAAGGGTGTAAGTGTGTGGTGGGGTGGGGGGTACCCAGAATTGTGATAGTCTTTGAAGGGAGGTGAAGTAGACTTGACTTGTTCTAGATAGTGGAATACCAATTGGAAAAAGGAGATAAAAGAGAGGAATGAAAGAAATTGTTTGTTTGTGCTTTATGTTGAGGTTTTATGGAAGAAAACAAAGGAAGAAATGATACTTTAAGAAAAAGAAGTAATAATATTATTATTATTATTGGTATTAAAAAATGGGGTGAAACAGAAAGGAATCCACAAACTCAAACAGGACAAATGGACCTTGATCAAAATTCTTAAAAAATGGGGTCAAATTGGAACGTTTTTCCTTACTTTACCAAACCTTATTTCCTTTTTCTTTTCTATGAATCAAAGTATCATAATCTCATTCCCACCTAATACCATTACTCTAAAGAGGGCAAATATATTTCAAGTTGCCTTAGATGATTTTTTGTTTCCTTCTTTAAACCCTTGAAAAGCCAATAATCATCTACTTAGCCCACATGTTATTGCTTGCCAACCAGTTACTTTCACTTGCGTAAATTATGGAGTATTTTAAAATTGGAATTATCATTTTCTAGCCAATTGACTTGCTGCACTAAATAATTTATTATTATTACATTAACTAGCGTTATGTTACACTGAATGGGTGAGGCACAATCTTACTTAAATTTGTTAACTAATTAATGATAATTGGCTTCCCTAGAGCATGAAATTCATGAGCAGTAAATAAATATTAATCATGTGATTAGCAATGTCCTACTAGTACATTAGTACATGTGGCTGTCATTGACAGAGAATAAATCATATTAGGACCGTTTGAAAATGAAACATATATGGGGGAGCCTGAAAGAGCAAGATCTCAAAGTAGTGGTTAGATGTAGCCAAATGGATTGAAAGTTTGCTACTCTTTATAGAGAGTTTATATATAAATAGTTATAAGTAGCATTAGGTATATTAAAGAAAGTTGCTTGAAGTTGCAATCAATCACTAAATCAATTCTGTTGTGATTTTTCTTAAGTTTTCAAACTTTTGAAGTTTTCAGCTCTGGTCCCCTTTCGTCCTTATTTTTGAAACGCACTACTCTTAGAATAAAAAGATTTATTTTGGAAATAAAATATACTCCACAAGGAAAAGTTACCTTCATTTATGTTGGCATATCTACCCTCATTACTCTTCCCTTAGAATTTATGGTTGCCTTTAATGAATAGACAGCTATTGTAAGGTACATTATTCCAATCACAAGTTCAAAGTGAATGGAGGGTGTTTTTCAAGTTTTCAAATTGAGACAGTTGAAAATAGGGTTAATTATGTTTCTAGTCCCTATAAAATAGCGACCTTGTAAGTTTAGTCCATACTTAATTTTAATAGCATTTTTAGTCCCTATAAAAAAAAATTACTTATAATTTTAGTCCCTGCTAAAACAAAGTTTGATTAATTATCCTTAAACTCTTAAATTTTTGAACAATTTTTTTGAGACAAGATTAGAACACTATCAAAGGTTCGTTTACTAAAATTTAGAATTTTCTGACATGAAATGAATTAAATATGAATTTTTTAAAACGACAAAAGTTAAAGATAAAAAGTAATAAAATCTGGATGTAGAAATCAAATTTTGCAATAATTTTTTGCGGACGAACTTTTAGTAATGTTCTAAACATGTCTGCAAAAAATTGTTCAAAAATTTAAGAGTTTAAGCATAAATTAAACAAATTTGAATTGAGTAGGGACTAATACTCAGTGCAGAAAAACAAAATTAGGGACTAAAAATGCTATTAAAATTAAGTAGAGACTAAACTTACAAGGTCGCTATTTTATAGGGACTAGAAACATAATTAACCCTTGAAAATAATATGTACAAAAAAATCAAACCGTTTGGGGAAGAAAGTCCAAGAAGAAGGACTCAAGCGTGGAGAGAAAACTTGAAAGAAAAGGTCAAAAATAGACCCCACTTACTCCATATAGGCTATAGTATGGTTTTAGATTCCTTCGAATGGAGTACTACAATAGCTGGAAGATAGACCAATTATTTGAGAATGTAGATTAATAGGCAATAGGTATGTTTTTGTTGTTGCTAATCACGTGTTTGGTGGCTCACTATCATTCCATTTAAACGATAATTTTCATACTTTCAATAATATAGGAGTACTAGTAGTAGCTTGTTAGCCTCGCTATTGCGCATTCTTGTTTCTTAAATGAAAATGAAAAGGACAAATTAAAGACAAATCACCAAGACTAAAACTACTCAAAAGTTTTGAAGAAGCAAAACTACTCAAAAGTTATAACTAAACTAAACTCCTCCGATCATTCGAGGGTGAACTCTAATTTTGGTCTATCATAATTTTGGTGAGGATCAATTTAGTCTCTTATAAAAAAAATTAAATAGAAATTAATTTGTCTCTCGTATAAGAATGTCAAATACTACTTTAGACTTGTTGAGGAACATTGAGGACGTGAGTGAAACAACGGGTCAAATGCAAGATTATAAGAGAGGGAGACACAACATTTACATCCAAAACCTTAAGGCATGGGTTATGGGACACCTCATATAAATCCAATATTTTACTTATTCATAGGCGGGCGATTTGAGACTTAATTAACTACTCACACTTCAAACAGACAATCTCCATACAAGTGTGAGTTCCCACCTTTAATACAGGATCCAACATAGGATCCGTTCTCGCTCCCTTACCAACGTGGATAAAGGCTTTGATACCACTTGTTTGAGAGCTCGGAGGCAACAAAGGGTCTAATGCTCCAGGACCACAAGAGAGAGACACTACACCTTCACCCAAAACCATAAAACATTAGGTAAATGTGTCACCTTTCTTACATATCCAATATTTTATCCATTCATAGGTGATGTGGGACTTAAACACTCACACTTGAAACTCAATAATCTCTTCCACAAGTGTGAGTTCCCACCTCATATAACAGGATCCAACACATGATCAAACTCTCACTTTCCCACCAAGCCGAATTTGAGCTTTGATACCACGTTTGGGGAGTCTGAGGGCATGGGAGCAACAACAGGTATAATGCTTCAAGACCACAACAACAATAGCCTTAAGGTTTTGGGTGATCTAGCATCTCCCTCTCTTGTGGTCTTGGAGCATTAGACCCGTAATTGTTCCTGTGCCACCGAACTCCCCAACAAGTGGTATCAGAGCCCTTGTTTGGCTTGGTTAGGGAACGAGATCTAGATCTTGCATCAGATCCTATTATAGAAGGTGGAGACTCATATTTGGGGATGAGGTTGTTGAGTTTCAAGTGTGGCTGACTGAGTCCCACATTGCCTATGAATAAAGAAAGTATTAGATATATAAGAAAAATGATCCATTATATTAACCTAATGTCTTACAGTTTGGGTAGAGATGTAGCGTCTACCTCTCTTGTTGTCTTGGAGCATCTGTGACTGTCGTTTCTCCCACGCCCCCGGATTCCCCAACATGATTTTATTTTTGTTAGGAACTAAATATGCCCACACCAAAATTGTGAATGATCACAATGTTTCTTCACTCTTCATTTGAATAATTACAAAGATTCAAAATTTAAAATCATAATCACTAAATAACAAAATATAAATAAAATTTTCAACAATGCAGGATTGATTCAAGTGGTATCTCTGATTCTTGCATATAGAAAGAGAGAGAAGAAGAAAAAAAAAGGAAATAAAAAACATTAATGATTTTAGTCAAAAAAATATAAACATTAGTGATTAAAAACTGAATTACACCTTTGCCCCTTCATTTTCTCTTTCTCCACAAGCAAATACATGGGTATTTATGTCTAAACAAAAAGGTGCGCGCGCGTGCGCGCGCACACACACACACATATATAGAGAGAGAGAGTAAATTAAAACTTCTATCATACAAATAGAAAATGCGAATAGATGGAACGTCAGTGTCCATCTTTTCTCTACTATACAACAATAGTTTTTATGAAATTTAAATTTCTCAAAAATAAGTGCATGTTTTTTCAAGGATATTTTTTACCAAAGAAAAAAGTCAGTCTAAATTGAGTTATCCCTTTTGTTATAATATATTTTACCGAGCATGGATTAAAAAAGCTATCGCACAAAACCATAATAAAAATAAAATAGTAACAACACATTTAAATTATAAAAAAAAAAATCTCTTTGCTTTTTGTTTTTCCGGTTTTCTCTTTAGCATTGTTTAAAAAAAAAAAATTAAGGCTTCAAGTTGAAGCATAATAGTAACACTCAACACAAGAATAGTGGAGTTTGTTCTTTATTCTTTATTATTGAACCATAAAAAAACATTACAGTACGACGGAATCCAAATCTCTCTCTCTCTGTCTCTATATCTTACAACCCCATCAAAATTAATTATTTATCACATACCACATCTTCGTCTGCTTCAAGAACTTGAGCATTTCAATGTTTCACTGTCTGCATAAAACAACATTTAGAAAAAGTAAGTTTCATCTTTATAAGCAGCAACAATTTAGCATTTGTTGGTCGAGGCTCTCTTTGCTATAGCTAATACATTATATATACTAGCGGTTGACGTACACTCCGTACACGTTTATATGTTTTTTTTATTGCGTTAACGTGTGTAAGTTATAAATAATTTTTTATAAAATTTAAGACTTAGACTGAAAAGATAAAAGACTAAAAGCCTTTAGGAAAGACTTATGTGTAAGCTATAGCTCATATCAGCCAACAAGGCAAAATACGTAAAATCAGAATAAACTCAAAACTTCTATCTAAATTCTAGTCATATGTAACTCATACTAGAGAAAATATCGGTCACTTGATTTACTTTATATAAGACATGAGTTAAGGAATATGGCTCCAATTGACCCAAGATATCAATGATCTCATTAATCAGCTGATGTCTTGCACTACAAGCATCTAAAGTAAAGCTCATAGTCACCTTTAAATTATACTCAATCTCAATGGATCAAAAACCCCAATAGAAAACCAACTTCATACCCTTAGTTCAATTACTATATGCACTCTCATACTGTCAGTGACATGTATCTCAATACAAATATAATGTACCCATGTTTGTAGTTACACATGACAATGTTGGAATGTTTATAGTTTAATTATATTTCAATGTTATTGCGGGCACATAGCTTTATAATATTTATATTTGTCATTTATCATTTGAGAGTCTTAATCGATTAGCGATCAATTTGTTTCTTTTTGCTAAACCAAGAGCATAATGACATCGAGGATAAACGATATCCCAACTATGTTGACACCCTTTATAACCTCTTATCCAACGACATGGTGCTCACAATATTATTGAAAAACGTGTGAAAACATATACAAAAGAGAGGGGGGGGGGGGGGGGTGTGATTAAAGGAAAATAAAAACCCCTTGAGGGATTACTACGGTACCTAAAACACCATATGAGAGGCAAGGTGGTAAAGAATTCCACCAAGAAGAACCTAACCCCCGAATGTTCCAAGAAAGGCATTTCATTGAGAACTTGTTGGAAGAGGACCATAGAACGGGTACTGCGTGTCCCAACAGCTATAGCTAATATTACATACGTCTTCTTTGTTACATACAGGGCAAAAGATACCTAACCCTCTATATCTGCAGACGTTGAGCCATCCCTAACGACACTTGCGTTATGTATTTTATCTATATCATCCATAACTATTTTTTGTAATACTGATCCAGAATAGTTTTGGTGGTGACTTTGAGTTATAGAGATCGCTTAAGAGTTAGTGGTGCTACACACTTATCGTTAAAGGAAAATAAAAACATAAAAAACCCTTGAGGGATTACTACGGTATACCTAAAACATCATCCGAGAGGCAAGGTGGTAAAGAATTCCACCAAGAAGAACCTAACCCCCGAATGTTCCAAGAAAGGTATTTCATTGAGAACTTGTTGGAAGAGGACCCATAGAACGGGTACTGCGTGTCCCAACTGCTATAGCTAATTTTAACTACGTCTTCTTTGTTACATACAGGGCAAAAGATACCTTCCCCTCTATATCTGCAGACGTTGAGTCATCCCTAACGACACTTGCGTTATGTATTTTATCTATATCATCTAGAACTATTTTTTGTAATACTGATCCAGAATAGTTTTGGTGGTGACTTTGAGTTATAGAGATCACTTAAGAGTTAGTGGAACTCTCTAGAGTATTATGTTGTTCTCTAGAGTATTATCAACATTGAAATTAAGCATAAATAACAATCGAATAAATTAAGCATTGAAATTGTATTCAAAGGGAGCTTAATAGGTTACATGGTTCAAGAAGTTATAGAGAATGTCATCTACATGGTCTAACCTAGGAAATTAGCTGCCCATGCTATCTAATCATAAACAACTAAATATGTAAAATAAAAAAATATGAATTTCGATCACCGTGTAATGATTCCTCACCTACATGATGGTTTTGGTCATTAGTAACCTTCCTAAATCATGATTTTTCTTGCTTATCGGGTCTTTGCAACGGCACACCTCCCCCTCCCTTCCCCACATTCGTGGTCACCCCCTTCTTCTCCACACCTCCCCCCACCAAAATTTTCACTCCCCTATCATCTCTATTCCGAGTCTTAACGCCATTAGTACCATTCTTCCCATCCACATTCGCCATCCCCACAATACTTACTTCCCCACCATCCATTATAATCCCATCTCTCACACTGTTTTCTCCCTCAAGAACCTGCATATACTCACCTTTCCTCCTCACCTCTGAAGAATTCACAAACCGAGCAACCTTTGCAAAGACCCGATAAGTACCAAACTAACATCATTCAATGCCTTTGTTAATTTTTCAACATTTTTAACATTACTATAACATACAAAGCCATAAACTTTCCCCTGTGCATTATAATTCTTAGTCAAATACAAGTCTTCTAACATCCACATGCTTCGAAACCTTGACATAAATAGAAATAGGGAATAAGTTCAGGTACATTAGTGACGTAAAAAGATACAAACCACTTCAAATCAGTCCCTGTAGTGACGTGTATATCATTATGATCGCTGTTCGAAATTTGCTTGTGGTGCAATCGCGGAAATTCTCGATCGGACAAAACCTGTGATCGTTCCAACCTTCTTGGAGAATAGTCACGCATAACAACTATTGCGTCTGACTTAATATTAATATCCCGTTCCACAGACCGATCCAGCACAACACGTGAGTGCCCTTTATAGTGAGCAAACGGTGAACCTGATCTTCCATAATACTCACTCGAGAACCTCCTTGAATGAAACCGCGACCATTGACCTATGCCTTGCTGGAGACGAAGCTTCCCTAACCCTATAAAATGTCTGTGCCGTTGCACTCTTGAACCTCCTTGCCGTCCTGAACCCTACTGTATGTGCCCCCCCGATATTTGGCACCTTGGTTGGACCCCCCCCCCCCCCCCCCCCCCCCCCCCCCCCAAAGTTCCTTGCATTCGACGATGAAGAGCACCGGCGCGATGACCCACGATGGAGCCTAGGGTTACCGCCTTTATAATATTTCATTGTTTTCCGGCCTGCTATTAATCATCTTGAATATATTTTGGTTATAATTTTTTGAAAAACAAAAAAATTATTTGATGTAGTTGATTATCATTTGTTCAAATGCATTTTATTAATTGAATGGTCAAGAGAATGAAATTAATAATGGAATGAATTTGAATTTTGTATTATTTGAAAATTACAGAAGAGATAACCATGCATTTTCTTTGCCCATGTATTGAAGTTAGATGGTCAAACATAATTATTTATTTTAATTTATATGTTTAGTTATTTTATTTGTGTTGACTTGTTTGGAATAATATATCATAAATAAACGAAATACATTGACTTTCCCCCTAAGTTTGGAGTTTTTTTTTTGGTACATAGAGGAAAAAAAAAAGAAAAAGAAAACGAAAAAGAAACTAGACTTTAATATTTATTTTATTATTAATTGATTCTATCAAAAAGAAATCATCTTATGGAAGCTCGTTAATTTTTTAAACTAAAAATATAGTACTGTACTTGTAAAAAAAACCTCCATACATGATGCATTTTGCATAGAAATGACCTTTCAATCTACACTAATCATTATTTTTTAAAACTTTTGGTTTTGAGAGTGGTGCTACAATACACGATAGGAAGGACCTTTGAAAATAAATAGTGAAATTTAAACACATTCATAAAATATGATATATCCACATGTTTTTAATTATGATATTGACCGTTGATTTTCAATGAATAATAAGAATTTTATAGTAGATTAGTTGAATTTAAAAATAATATTAGCATCCAACCTAGATTTATAACTTGATTTTAATACAATCTATTAGTATATTTATACTACTAAATTATAAATATATTTATAGTACTAAAAAAATTAATTACAAATAAAAATCATAGATAAGAAATTAAATTTGATTTTAAATTGTGTTTTCACATTTGAGACCACCATTATAAATACTAGACACATTGTTGGTATCTCTCACAAAAAACATATTCTCAAGAAACAAGAGAGAAAATATCAACCCCCCACATGGAACCAATTCTCATTAAGATCGCTGCTGGGAATGATGTTGTGGAAACACTCATCAACTTGGCTCAACGTCGTGAAGCTGGAATCGTTATTTTGAGTGGTTCCGGTCTTGTCACTGACGTTACCATTCACAAACTCGAATCTGATTCCCTTGATGTCATCGAAGGGTTGTCCAATATGACATCGCTCTCTGGATACTTCATTGTCGATGGTGGTTTCTTACCTCCCCCGACCATGAACATTGTCTCGCCATTTTCCTCTTTCTCCATTTGCCTCTCCGACAGTCGTGGACAGGTGTTTGGAGGAAAAATTGGGGGAAAGGTTAAGGCTGCTGGTGCTGTTTTGGTTACAACCGCTTTTATTCTGAATCCAACGTTTCATAGGTTTGGTGTCGTCAATGGAAGGGTACAAGAAATGGATGACCCAGAAGATGTTGGTGGTGTTGTCATCAATGATGATGGTCATGCACCATAACCAGTGTGCTTGCATTGAATAAAATGAGTCCAATGTGTTCTCTTTGTTGTTTTTCAAAGTCTTTTCAACATTTGAATAAAATTTTACGCTTTAATATTTAAGATTTGATGTATTGAGTAGCAAAAGAATTGATGTATTTTCAATCAAAGAAGCTTTCATCATGCTATTGACATACAAAGTAGTTTGTTTTTCGGTTAATATATTTTTCGTCCCTACAATATTTCCAATTTTTTTTAAAGATATAATATTTCAAAATATTGTTTGTTGTTCTCATAATATTTCGATGACAACAATATAACAAATATAAGATAAATTTTTATACTTTTCAATAACATCAATAATATAACATTGAGAAATGATATTTTGACAACCACTTTTAAACAACTTTTGTGACAACTTTCTCTCTCATACTCACATTATACTTTTATTCTCTCTCTTCCTTTTTCTCTCTCTATTGTTATTGTCCAATAAGAAGAGAGAAAAAAAGGTTGTCATTAAAGTTGTTTGATTTTGGTTGTCAAAATATCACTCCTCTATAACATTATCCTTTAAAAAAATACCATTATTGTAGGCAAATTTGTTTAAGATTATATTTGAAATGATGAAAAATCCAACCAAAAATCTCATACTCCCTTTATATAGATATAAAATATAAGAGTCTACCTTTGAATTATGTTTTAAATATCCACACTAGATCGACTCACTTAAATATAGATTCTATTTAAAACAATTAATTATTTTGAAGTATCAATCTGACTATTTTTGGCTACATCAATCCGATTCTTCTAAAGGGAGAATTCATATCCCAATTTTGTAATTAGACAATTGTTTGGCCATTCAACTTCCAAAGTGGTGTGATTATGGATGATGCATGTTTTTTTTAGGTCAAATAGAAATGAAAAAAAAGTACAAGATTGGGGGCAAAGTACCCGACACAAAAGTGGTACAAAAACAAATCAAAGAGAAACAACCCTACACAATAACTACCACGGTCAATCCGCCAAACCCATGGATGGAAGCGAAACTAAATTGAAAGAAAAAAAAACGGAGTGATTGTTCAGGGCATCTAAATAGGCATTGTCTGCCATCATAGAAACGATCCAAGTTTCCGTTATTCCCTTCAAAACATCATCAATCAATAAACACCCTTTTAGACTAAACCAACATCTACTCGTAGTCCTAATCGAGGGATAACAGACGAAAGAGCTACAACGTAGTCCACCAATAATGCGTAAGGCAACCACGATAGATACAATCCTTACGGTATGGCAACTGATAATTACCGTCAACATGGAACATTTATGCATCTAGCCCTTTTGAGCAACATCAGGAGAATCAAGTCTTGTTCCAAATCGTGAGATGCATCCAACAAACCAACACACGAATGAACAAGACCAAAGAACCTAGATCTTAAATCCAGATCGTGGGGTGGTGCATGCATTTAAATAATAATAATAATAATAATAATAATAATAATAATAATAATAATAATAATAATAATAATAATAATAATAATAATAATAATAATAATAATAATAATAATAATAATAATATCATTGTTTCTCAATCTTTCGTTGACCAACTTGATTATTTTATTTTATTTTGACCGGACCATCGTGAATATCTTGTTGTTATGATTTTTATGAAAAATAAAATAATTTTAATTTAACACAATTGATTATTCATATTATATTTATTTTTTTGAAATAATTATTCATATTATTATTATTTGTTCAAATGTAAATTGTATTAGTTGAATGAAGGGAATAAGTATAGAATGATGTCCACAAGTCCTAGCTCAACTGGTAAAATATTGAAATTGTTAGGTCGGACGTCATGACCAGTGTTTGAACCCCGGCAGCTCTACTTATGTGTGTGGGTTTATAATGATTTTATTATTTCGCCTACCTACAAAAAAAAAAAGAAAAGGGAATGATAGAAAAGAGAGAAAGAAATGAAATTGAATTTTGTATTTTTTTTATAAAATATATAATAACCGAGAATCATCCGTTTTCTTTGCGCATATTTAAAAGCCAAACATAATTTTTTTTGACAAAGTCAAACATAATTATTTATTTTTAATTGTGTGTTTTAATTTTTTAGAAGAATGCTAACAGATTCCCTAAGTTGGGGTGTTCAAAACCAAACCAACCCAGTAAAAAATGCAAATTGAATAAACCCAAACCAAAAATTATAAAAAATCACATTTAATTTAGATGTATTCGCGTCAATTTTCCATTCAAATGTACGGTATAGTTCAATTTGTGATTTTTGTTTTTATTATCAATTAAAACTGCATACTCTGAAAAACACCAACTTAACTGAATTCATATCACTCGTCTCAAAATCACCCAATAATACTCACTTAGGGTATAAAAGCTAGGTCCAATGACCAAGTCAACATATAAGTTAATTGAGTCTATTTCTTTTATCATTTTCTTTCTAATTTTTTCTATTGTTTGTTAATTAGTGTTTTTACTTGTACCCCAAATTTATTCATTTTTTCCAGCAAATCCTCTACCCCATTAAAGTTAAAATAAATAAATAAGTGAATAGTAGTTAATCCTCTATCCCAATTGCGCGTTTTCGTTAATGAATGAAATAAAAGTAAATCGTTAAAAATGATCTGTAATATACACGAAGTCTGAAAAACGACTATGTAATACAAAAACCACAAATTCTACCTTTTGTAATTTGATATTCTTCTTATTTTTTACATTCTATTTTTCCACATAGACATAAAGTCGATAAAAGTGATCTAGAGGTTTATTTTTTGGCAAGTATTTTAGGACGTTAAAACATGATTTTTCACATAAAATTATAATTTACCGACAATGGGCAAATTAGTTATGAATTTTTAAAGCGTCAAAAACTAAAAAAAAAATAAAATAATGGAAATCTTGATCTAGAAATCAAATATTGAGTTTGTGTTTTGCATAAACCTCTATAAAATACACAAGAAGATATGAAAAGTTTTGTAGTATTCCGACCATGTCTCGATTTATTTCAATTTTTCAACCAAAACATGCAAAATTACAATTTTGCTCCAAATAAGCATATACTCATGGGTCGTTTCCTAATTTTGCTAGCATGTTTATAAAATCATAAGAATATCCGCCACTAAGTTTTGGAGTTTTTAAACGATGGAAGAATTAATTATGAATTTTTATTTCCCATAATTACAAATTTCTTAAACAATTCATAATTCACCGTCTATCGTTTAAAAATTCCAAAATTTCAAGGTGAATATTCTTATGATGTTGTAACCATGCCTACAAAATTAGGGAACAAAATTTGATGCGTGGGTATATGCTTACTTGGAGCAAAACTGCAATTTTGAACGTTTTGGTTGAAAAATCAAAATAATTTGAAGCATAGTCAGAAAGCAACAAACTTTTGTAGATCCTATCAATGTATTTTTTATAAAGGTATATGCAGAAAAACAACTCAAATTTTGATTTCTAGACCGAGACTTACGTTGTTTTGTTTTTTGAATTTTTTGGCGCTTTAACAATTCATAATTGATTCGTCTTTTATCGGAAAATTCTAACTTTATGCAGAAAGTCATATTTTAACGTCCTAAACATGTCTGCAAAAAATTATAAAAAATTCAACCTCTAGATCACTATTCTGGACTTAATGCTTATAAAGAAAAAATATGAGATAAAAATTAGAAAGAATCTCAAATTACAGTGGAGAATTTGTGTTTTTTTTTTTATTCCAAAATCATTTTTCAGACTTCTCTTATATTGTAGGGTCAATTTGAACAATTAACTCATGAATAATCATCCACCTCAATTTATTGAGCATTTTTATTAACCAATTAATTTAAGTAAATAAGTATGAATTAATTTCAAATATGTATAAATAAAGTAAATAATTGCTAATCATTTTTTTTGAATAATAATAATTGGTAATCTTTGCAAACTAGTTAATTGTTGCGGCTAATATAATCAAAATTGTTGGCATATTTTTTTAATGATGTGTTGTCTTGCAAAAACCAAACCAACCAAAACCACATTGGTTTGGTCCAGTTTTTTTAATGCATGTTTTTTTTTATCTTGCGGTTCATATGACTTTTAACTTCAAAATTGAACTAATCGGCACCATGAACACCCTACCTAATGACACATGTTAAGGAACTTAATATAGTAGACTATCTTAAAAGTCGTGCATTTATTGTGAGTGGTGTGCTTCTTTACATCCTATTGTTTTGCAGACAGATAGATTTGGCAACTTCATGTTTCTTCTAAATATAATGTTACTAGTTTTTACAACTATCTGACCTCATTGGATGAAATTACTAACAATGAACACACCACTATTTATTGGCACAAGGAGGTTCCTTTTAAAGTCAATCTTTTCGCCTAACGTATGTTACAAAACCGCATCCCAACAATAGACAACTTAATAAAGAGAAGGGCACTTCAGCCAAATACTCAACTTTGTTCAGGTGGTTGCGGCCTACAGGAGGATATAGACCACCATTATTTTTTTTTGCTAATGCCAATTGGTTGCGGCCTACGATAAAATCTGGTTTGATAATTACAATTGGCTAGATTTGATTTCGGTTTAGTTGGCTAATGCCAATGACCATTTACTACAATTTGGTACCTTGGGCCGCTTCTCAATAAATATATGTTCTGTACTTAAATTGATTTGGTTGTCTTGTGTTTGGACCATTTGACGCGAAATGAATGCTAGAGTTTTTCCATAGAAGGGGCATTCTCTCCAACATATCCATGAGAAGATTAAACTACAATCCTTCTTGTGGCTGAAGGCAATTAATTTTAGTATTACCTTTAACTATCACATGTGGTGGCTTAACCCTATTTTGTGTTAGGGAGTTATTATTTAGTTCCTTTTCTCGTTTCAGCGAGCATGCTTTGTGGTTCCTTTTTGTCTAATTTTTAAATTGTTGATGTAACATATTTTTTTCTCTTAGCTCTCTTCTTACACTTCTAGTGCGGAAAGACTAAAAGGTTCAATTATATATTTCATTTTAACTTCTTAAAAAAAAGTTTTAAAAGTAAAAAAAAATAGTATCCCCGTAAGCTTAGTTTAGTTGGTAAAGACATTGCATAATATATGTAGGGGTTGAGGTTCGAACTCCGGACACCCTACTTATTCGCCTTTTAAGGATGTATCTCGAGAAAGCGATACATATTGATTTTATCCTCCATTTTTTAATTAGCTATAACAAAATAAATTCACCAAAAAAAAATAAAACTAAGAAATAAAATTTTGTTAAAAAAAACTAAAACAAGATCAAATGAAATATTTTTTTAGGAGTATTGTTATTGTTCTTCCAAGTTCCTATGGAATACTTTTTTTTAGATGAAAATAAAATGGATACTTATTAGCTCCGCTATCATTCTCAATCAGATTCTCTTAAAAAAAATTGGTTACTTGTTTTTTTTTAAGTAACATAATGGCTAGAATTGACATTTAAGGCAAATAAGCGGGAAATTCAGTGTTCGAACTCCAATTATAATGTATTGTTCCTATCAACTAAATCATGTTCACGATGAAAAAATTGGCTACTCTTTAAAGGAGATATATACTTGAAAAATAATAATAAAGGACAATAAAGTCCATTCAATTTTTTTCAACAAACAGAATAATTAAAATCTTCATATCTCTAGAATGAAGAATACATTTTAGAATCTAAAATAGAGTTGAAGAGTGAGTTTGAAATCCAAAAACAACATGCATGCCTTCCATCCCAAGTAGACAAAGATGTTTTGTAGGTTTGCCTTTTTAGTTGGCACAATGATAAGGACTATGGAAAATACTAGGCCAACTTTTAGTGGTATGGACTTAAGGTCAATCACCCAAAATTTAGCACAATGGTTTTTTGTCCTTTTTCAATTATTGAAACGATATGTAAAAATTTCGTAACAAGCTTAAATTGCAGGATACTTCCAAGATACATTCAATGTTGTATGTTTGATAGCTTAAAGAGGACATTTTTGAGTTTTGACAAATGCACATATATTTTTAGAAGATTAATTGAACTTAGTATACAAGAAACCTTCCTTCACTAACCAAATTACAAACAAGATAATTATAGGCTCAAATGTTAGTTATTACTTTCCAGCTTATTTTTGAAACAGTAACTACTCAAGTGTATACTAAAATAGCTATAGCTTATAACTGCACAAGAGAAGATAAAACTATTAAAGGCCTTTGTGATTTACATGTACATCATGTTTATCCGCCCAAAATAATAAGCATATGTTTGGTATCACGTGAATATGTCAGAATCACAATGATTCTAATTCTGACATACTCATTGTCATACCAAACATACACTAAGTACATGTCACTGAACAACGTTTCCCAACAAGCTGTTTGTTGAAGGTGAGCTAGGTCTACTTGACCAAGTACCATGAACAGATACTGGGGAACTATCCTTCACCTCCTCTATTGATTGCAAAAAACTATTAGTCTTTTGTGGAACAACCAATATCTCATTTTGTGTGACTAAATTCTCATTTCTATTACTACGAGGGGATGAGCATGCGGATCCAACCGATGAGCCCATGCATATAGTTTCCTCCATCGTCGCCCATCCGCTACGTCTGATATGATCTAGCTCCTCAGCCACCTCAATCATACTAGGCCTCACGTCGCTATGAAAAGCGAGGCATCTAAATGCAAGCTCAGCTACCTTTTGAACAGAATAGAGTGTCCAAGCATCCCTATTTAGATCAAGGAAAGGATCTATGATGTCGTCGATACGACCTTTTCTAATCTTTTCGACAGCAAGTGCTGCCAAATTAATCTCACTCTGAGGTCTACCAAAATCAACCACTTTCATTGCTGTTATTATCTCTACCAAAACAACTCCGAAACTATAGACATCACTTTTATCAGAAAGATGAAAGTTTTGGTGGTATTGTGGATCAACATAACCTGGAGTCCCTTGAGGCGCGGTTGAGATATGTGATGTTTCTGTCATGCCAAGTCTGGAAAGTCCGAAATCTGCTACTTTCGAATGAAAGCTAAAGTCCAAAAGTATGTTACTAGATTTTATGTCTCTATGATAAATTGGAGGATTTGAAGAGTGGAGAAATGCTATAGCATTAGCAGTTTCAGAGGCAATGGTGAGTCTTATTGTCCAAGGAAGTACTCCACCTCTTTCTCTTTGTAAATGTTGAGATAGTGTTCCATTTGGCATATACTCATAAACAAGTATATGCTCTCCTTTTTCTATGCAACAACCTAAAAGGCGTACTAAATTCGGGTGACTAACCGAAGAAAGGAGCTTGATTTCATTCATGACTTGGTCGACACTGTTGGTGTCTCTATACCTGATCTTTTTTATAGCAACCAATTCATCATTGTGAAGGTTTCCGGCATAAACCGTGCCATAAGCACCGGTTCCTAACCTGTGTTTTTCTGAGAAAAAATTTGTGGCTTTCTCTATTTCTTTGTAGGGATAGAGTGGAACAATGTAGTTGCCTGCAGCTTCTCTTAGTAGACGCTTTACCGTCAATTGTTTTGTCAGCCATGATGAACGACGTTTGGCGAAGTAGCATAGTAGAGACAGTACAGCTGTTATGGAGGCTCCAACTGTGATCACTGCAAACAATCATGTAGCATTGATCAAAATTCTACATGAACAAAGAGATAAAGAGTGCAATAGAGAGAATGGTAGAAAAAGACATGAACAAAGAAAATCATAAAAACAAATGAGTCCTAGGGTTTGAAAATATTGAGTTGTACCTCCAAGAAGTACACCAATTCTGAGTGCTTTTCCACATTTGCTAGACCCAAGTGTTGAAGGACTGCAACGTGAAACTGATGCTAAGGCAAACACATAAAAAATGGATTAGAAAAGTTTCAAATATTTAGCACTATACTTAAGGAAAATCAAATAGTTAGTAGTACTGCAGTCGCTAATTATCGGATTTGGATTCCACGTAGTAAACTTACGACACATTTATTTGATTTGGTTGTCCAATCTCAAATAAACGGTAAATATTATTTAAAGATGGTTTGATAAAGATCAACGTATAAGTTTACTGATCTCAAATCAATGACCGAGATCCACAAAAGTTTTACAATTCAATGTTACATGTCAATACAAGGGATTCAGGTTCATTTCATAATCCCTCACATGGCAATATATCTATCACCAATCTCTCTCTCCTATGACCACTTATAATAAAAAAATCCATTAGACCAGCCATGTGCTTTACCTAATATTGATCTATAAATAATCCAAATATGCACCAAAACATGTTGACTTTTGAAGGATTCTTTCTTCAACAAGTTACCATTCAAATTTTAAAACAAGATTATACCAAACAATATTACAACCAAGAAATGAACATTGACTATGTTTCTATATTCTCTGCAAAATTAAGGATGACTAATCTAATCTCCCATTAACTATAAAAAATCCTCAGTAACCAAATACTACATCAAAATAGAGAAAGTTATGTTGAAATAATCAATATACTACCATATGCCCCTAACAACTCAAATATCATTATTATGGTAAAGCAAACACTGATATATAAAAGATTCTCCCACTTAAAATTCTCTAATCCTTAAATCCTGATACGCACACTACTATAGTAATATTATCATTATTCTAATCAACCTGGTTGGCCAGAGAATAAAGCAACAAGCCACAAGTCAAACATCAATTGGTCATTGTTCTACTATTACTCATTAGTACCATCCATCATAGCCGCCATCATTGTCATTATCATTATCATTATCTTTACTTGTGGTCTAGTTTGGAGGCACTAACGTGATTGTGTGAATTTTTTTCTACACATAAAAATAATGAAAGTTATAAAATTTTAAGTGATTATTTACTTGAGTAAAGAGACACAAAGTATTGTACCAAAAAAAAAAAAAAGGGACACAAAGTTGAAACTAAATAGTTTAATTGGAATATAGCTAATTTTTATTTTAGTTTCGAAAAAGTAAAACAGATTTGTCCTCAAAAAAATTTCATTTTCATTTTTTTGTCTCTAAAGACATAATTTGACATATCTTTTTGAATAGAACATGGACATCCATGGGTTAGACACAATAGATGGACTTAACTTAGACACATCTTAAACATAAATGTCACAACCTTACACTAATACGAACATCAAATGATCACTCGAGACCAAAAACAAAATATAATTTTTTTGAAGGATGGAAACATTATGATTTATTTTCTAGCCTCTAATATTTTTAAGAGACAATAATTTAACCCTTATGTTGTGACATAAAAACTATTTTTTTCTCTCTTTCGTTTATACATTTTTCTTTATATGAAAAAGAGAGGGTATTATTATTCCATAAATAAACGAGGATGAAAGTGTAATTAAGCAAAAATAATATATTCACAAAAAAAAAAGCAAAAATAATATACGTATCTTAAAATAAAGGAGTGGACTAACCTCTCCGGCAACCAGAACCGTTGACAAATCCATCTCCAACGAAACCTTCACGGCAACGACACCGGAAACCTTGTTTTCCTCTGGCAAGATGAATCTCTGTACAGTTAGCATCTTGAGAACATCGTCGACAAGAACCTTCAAGCCACCATCCTAACTCAACAACCTGAAACTGAAGTGGAGCCTCATTGACTTTACTCTTATCAAAAGCAATAGCAGAAAACAAAAACTTGCATCTAATTCCAATCCAATCTTCAAGCGCAAGAACATCTTCACGCGTTCTTTGACGCTGCAACTGCGTGAAGCAAGTGATGTTATCACTTTTTCTTGAACCATCACAACCTTCTATCTGTTTTCCAATAAAACTCGAAGTTGGAATAACACAACCACTAAGGTTGGAAACACTACAATTTTGTACAAGGAACGTGTTGTTCCATGTTGGAGCATAGTTTTTGTCGAAAAGCGGGTGTATGAAACTCATGCTACGGTTACATTTTGCTGGTAAAGATATGAATATACTATCAGAATTCACTTCTTGAACTTTTAGTTCACCAATCTTGAGTTCTTTGTTGATGCTGCAGTTGAGTTTGATTTCGCAACCATCGGAGAATCCGAATGGATACTTAACAGATTGTTTTCCGCATCTTCGAATACAGTTAGGTTTGGTTTGATTAGCAGTTGATACTGTTATGAAGATTGTGATGAAGATGATGACAATAGAAAGAAGCTTTGACTTCTGAAGATGGTGGAACATTTCCTGGTACAAAAAAAAATATTGAAACTATAGGTTAATACTAAAAAAGAATAAGAGAGTTTTGTTATTGAGGAACAGGAAAAAGAAATTAAATGTAAATTGTTGACTATGAAGAGTTGTTAGAGTTAGTGAGAAATTAAGGCTGTGATTGATGCAGTTGGGGAGCTATGAGTATTAAATCTTTCAATAAATGCTCAACAGAGTCAATATGTTATTATGATAAAATTTCATGGCACGGTTATGTAAAATATGTTGCATACTACCTTTAATTCAAGTTCCAGGCTCTGCATGCAACAACAAGGTTGAAAATTAATGGTGTGTGACAGTGGAAGGAGTAAATAGCAAGACAACAAGAAGATGGATGAAATTGAGTAAGGTAAATAGAAGTACTAATTATTAGTATCATGGACTATTAGTAGTAAGAAAGAAAAGTGAAAACGTTTTTTGTTTGTTTACTTGAAAACAAAATAGTAAATAGTAAGAGTATAGTGAGGATTTGAGGGATTTTTCTGAGAAGTTACTTATGTTGTTGTTGGGACTAGTTGTCTTGCAAATGGAAACATAAAGTACGCGTTCTTCTTTTACATCTTGTGTCCGTTCACAACTTTAGTCTAAGTGATTGGACCAATATTGATGAATGAGTTCCTCAAATCATTCGAGAGAAACTGAATTTGATTTTTGGATGAAATAATTCTTGATCAGAAATTTACTTATTTTCCGATCAAAATTTGAATTACTAGGACTCATTTTTCATAAGAATCATATTGTTAAAAAAGATATTTTGTTCAGTTTCCCATAGTGCCCTCTAAAGGAAGCAATCTTTGATGTCTGAAACTAAATATGCAACTTAATACTTATGTTATAGGAGACCAGCCTCCTCCGCTAGACTCGTCTATAAATGATTGATTTTTTTATTCCTTTATCATTATATTAGATTTATGGTCAAAGATCATTATTTTAAAAAATAGGGGAAATTGCATTGACCTCCCCTAAAGTCACTTTAAATGATACAAACATTCCCTCTAGTTTTAAAATAGATTCTAACCTCCCTTAAGTTCTCATCAAATAAATGGAAACTTCCCTTCACTCTTAACAGTGTTTATTTCTCCGTTAAAATAGAAAACACACAAAGGTTGAAGTCCACTCTATCTTCAAACATTTTAGTAAATATTTCCATTGTTGAAAAAGTCTCTCCGTTAGAAATAATATGCTATGAAGCTAATAATTTCGTTCCACATTTGAAAATTCCATATGTTGTTAGAAAAAGTGGTGCACTGTAATTTCGAGACCGAATATGCAACTCTGCATCTATGTATTGGTTATTCGTGTCTTATTATTCAGTTATGTCATTAAGATTCATTTCCCACGTCATTGCTTAATTTTCTTCATCAGCCAGATTATACATTTGTGGTGTTGGGATTAGATGCTGAAATGATGTGAAACTTGGACCTTTGGCTGCCTGGGTTAGGACTTCGAAAGAGTCCCCTAATTTGAGTTTTGCGGCGTTGATTTGTAGCTTTTTATGGATATATGAATATTAGATTGGAAGGTGAAATCATAATCAGAAGAGGGTTGTGAATGAATTTAACAAATAGTAGTAATAAGAAATTGGTAGTGACCCTGAATAGGCATGGCAATGGGGCGGGGTGGGGACGGGTTTTACATTCCCCGTCCCCATACCCGATTCTCATATACTTACCCGTTACCCTACTCATACCCAACGGGGATGAGAAATTGAACCCCATTCCGGTCTCCGACGGGTTCGGTACCCCCTCCTTATCCATGTCCCCGCATTGAAATTTTTTTTTTAATAAAAAATAGTAGTTTTTTTGCAACCCCGAGAGAAATATTGTAATGCATTATCCAACAATATGTTCACTTTAACATTTGTTAGACCGATTGATTTAGTTGCTCCTTTAAATACCAATGATAGTTTTTATAACACGACAATTATCAAACAAAATAACATGGCAAATCAACATAAAGTAGTTTTTTGCATTCGGGACGGGTTTTGGGTATGGGTTTGGGGTGGGTACCTATATACCCGTCTCATACCCGTGTTTTGAAATCGGGGAAAACCCAAACCCATACCCAAACCCAGTCAAAGCGAAGAAAACCCGTCAAATTAGGTTTGGTTCGGGTAGGTAACCACGGGTATGGATTTTGTTGCCATGCCTAACCCTGAACCTTTTTGTGAAAGAATTATTATTGGTGTATATTATGGAAGTGGAGCAATGCACCTGAGAAGGAGATGAAAAACAAAGTTTTAGGTCAGAGGAAATGTTAAGTGTTAACGCCGTCTAACATAGGAGGGAGGTTTTTGTATTTTGAAAACTAAAGGGGTGTTTGTGTTGTTTAAGCAAACTTGAGGGGAGGTGAGTGTATTTTTCCCTAAAAAATATTATCTATGTAATTTGTATTAAACCTTACCTATTTACTCAATCCGTCTCACAATAATTGTCTTTACAGTTTTTTCTTTTTCTCAAAATAATTGTCACTTTAGAATATCAATGCATCATTTATTATTTTTTCCATTAATATACCCTTATTTATTGAATTTCATCCAACTTAACTACTCCATTAACTACAATTAATAAGAGTGTTTTAGTAAATGATACTAATTTTACCATAAAAATCAACTCAATTAATCATTTCCTTAATAACCGTGCACAAACCTTAAACGACTATAATTTAGAGACGGATGGACTAATAATTTAAGTATACTTACAGACATACATTTTTGGCATAATCAAATTTATTATTGTATAGTAGAATTTAAATATGCTATCATAAAGGTCGTACTCTCAAAAATCTCACTTTTAGACTCAAAATATAACTTAATTTCTTTGGTCTATTACTCGTTAGTCTATTTAAAGATATGTTAGATTATTTGTTTGAAAACATAAAAAATAGATCTTTAAATAGAATACCGTGTGAGACCAAACCTTTCAAAAAAGTTAGCTCAAACTAAAAGTTATCCTATATATGTAACATGTTAGACTTGTAACCTAAATATTTTGAACATACTATATCGATTTTGTTGGGCAGTCCGGTGAAGTGTCAAGAGTAACAAGAAACCATTGCTCCAAGATCACAAGAGAGAGATGTCAAATCTTCATCCAAAATCTTAAGGCATTAGTCACGGGTTACTCTCTTATATATCCAATATTTTTTCGATTCATATTTGATGCGAGAATTAACCACTTACACTTGAACCCACAATATCTCCCTCAAGTGTAAATCTCTCACATTATATACTTGATCTACTCTCGCTACCCCACCAACCAAAGCTTTGATACTACTCGACAGGGAGTCCCGAAGAGCATTGTGTGTAACAAATGGCTGATTTTTAAGACCACAACATCCTTATAAAAAATCCAATCAATTTACCCCTCTACTCTATCACTACCCACCACCCTTGTGACAATCAAATCTTGCCACTAAATCGACGCTTTTTACAAACAAACCCTTTCACCAATACTAAAATTGCTTCAAACTAAATCATCATAAAAAAAGATAGGAAGTCATACCATAACATCTTTATTCCCCTTACATATCCACTTCCATTTATAAAAAAAAAATATATTAAACCATTCCATATCCTTAACTCTTAACCCCCTTTTGGGAAAAACCACTTTATCCTAAGTTACCCAAGAAATATTTTCATAGTTTATTCCTCCATGCCAAAATTGTAATTAGAATGGTAGCTCTGTAAACACTATGTATTTTTAAGAGTCTTACTAGTTCAAGTATACATTGTCTCAAGTAATAGTATAAAAATATCGAACCCACGTGGACTGAGGCGATGTAGCTTTCTGCAGCTTTTCAATTTGTAAACTTGTTTGTGTAAGAATAAAATAAATCATTCAATGTCACAACAAGAAAGATAAAGCTAAAAACAATAAAAGTTGGAAAAACAACAAATTCACTTAGAAGATCTCAAATTAAAAAGTGTGGTTAAAAACAATCAATCAATTATGACATGGGTTTGCAAAGATATAGAGAGATTCAACTTTATACAACTTCTTGGAGACCAAGTGACCTTAGCAGTTTTCAAACTCACCCATCATTGTAAATGTGGGGTGACTGCCCATTCTGGGGTACACTATTTGCACAACGCTTACCATGCACATATTTAGTTCAGGTCTCAATAGCTTTCTCGTGGAGAGGTTGGACCTTTTTTCTATGACAAGAAATCTAAATAGACCTCCAAACTCTACGCTCTAAATCTATAGTCAAATCAAACACTCTTTCAAGATCTTTATATTTTTCAAAACTAAAGCTGTAACTCATATTAAAAAAATAGTTACATTCTCATTTGCTTCCAGTCTTAGAGAATTTGGCAATAAATGTAAAAGTGATCAAGTTTTACTTTTAAAGATTAGCATGAAAATAGTTTGTTAAAAAGAAACTCGAACCTTGAACATTCAAAACTTATGCAAACATAATCATAACACAATCATGTCTCAAGCACTAAAGGGGTTTAGCTCATGACGAACTTAACCACAAAAATAGAAAATAGAAAAGAGATGAATGAAAACAAAATAGTTATATTGATAGAAGAGTTTGGAGTTAAAAAGTATTACAATTCTTCAAGGAGAGAAGTGAGCTCTTTGCATTACTCACATAATCCTAAACTCTAACCCTCTACGAACTAGCACTCATGCTCATCAATGGAAGGGATGAGATGGTAAGAGAACTATGTGGTTGCTAACCCTAGCGGAAACATGGTCGCTCAAACCAAACAACAATTTTCGAACCCTCAGCACAACAATGTGGTTGTCCTTTTATAGTACAAGTCCAACCATTGTAAGTTGTGCCCTCTGGTAATTTATCATGTGAGTTGTCCTTGCCTTATCACTTAAGAGTCAAATCATTCCTTATCTTTCTCATACTTGCAATCATGGGTGACAACTCATCAAACTTTATTTTCAAGCTTTTCCTGTATTGTAGTTCCAGACTCCTTTCTAGTGTTGCGTCTTCTCACAACTTCACAACAGATACTCAACGTGGTTTACAAAACCAGTCATAACAAACATGATTAGTTCAAAAAGACTAAATAACAATTAGAGAAATGATATTTGTACAACCATTTTGATACAACTTTCTCTCTCATACTCACATTATGTTTTCATTCTCTCTCTTTCTTTTTCTCTCTCTCTATTGTTTTTGACCAATGAGAAGAGAGAACAACAAAGTTGTCTCAAAGGTTGTACCAAAATAGTTGTTAAAATATCACTACTCTAACAATTAAGACTAAATAAATACCTAAAATCATAAATAGATACATATTATATGATTTAGGACATACATTCATTCAAGACATCATAAAATTAGGAGGATGCATACAAAATAATAACAAACATTTTCTTGGTTATCTCACAACACAATCACATCACGATATATGATGCCCCTTCCAACTAGATAAACATATGTTTTATAAATTCCACCACCCATGTCAAAGTCACACATCTCGTTGGGGTTGAACCAACCATAACACTCTAACTTTTAAAAGAAATATAATCGGGATACATAGAAAGAAAAAAGCTGGAGCATTATCCATATATTCCTCCCCAACATCCGCCATATAAATACCACTCTTCCTGAAATAGACCTTCAATCCAGACACTTGTTCAAAGCCTCTTAAGAAAGAGTCACATAAATTTTCATTCGACTGCTCGCATAACAATACCGTGTCGTCTGCAAATTGCAAAATTGATAACAAAATAATATAAATGCCGCAAACCCTAAGACACAATTAAGAATAAAAATTACGCCAAAGGGTCACCCTGTTTGATCCTTTTCTCAATCACGAACTTTTCAACTCACGGTATCACAAGCACTTACAAAATCAACATGCACTATGAAACACATTTTTACTCCTTTTTGTCAGATCCAACACTTTATTAATCACGATCACCATCAAATGTTTTCCTTTTAGGAAGAAAAACGATCTAACATGATGAAATGACCTTCATTTGTACTTTCTTCAACCTGTCAACTAAAAACTTAAAAATGATTTTATACAAACTACTCGCTCTGATCTCTAATATAAAAAAAATGTCAAACAAAATTAATGTATTTAGTTTAAAAAATTGAATCACATGCATCTTTTTTGTTTGACCAATTTTAGCTATATTCGAGACTGAAATAGTGTGAATCAACGAGGACAAATGCTACATATCGCCACGATACTCCATCAAACGCATGCAGATGAATTCTTCTCTTTACCCAAATGGTTTTGCTCATTCCCAAAGTAAATGTCCAAAATACCCCTACGTAAGTTAAGTTGCGCTAGTGTTAAATTTGCGTGACTTAAGTCACGCAGTGTGAGTTAACTTACGTTAGTGTTAAATTTGCGTGAGTTAACTCACGCTGCGTGACTTAAGTCACGTAGCTGAAAAATCACTTTGAATCCCAGCGTGAGTTAACTCACGCTGGTTTTCTTTCATGCAAAACTTCAATATCATGTGGTGGCCTCTGTCATGTTTTACTTCAATATTAGACAAAAGTTGCCGTCATTGTCAAAGTGCCATTATTGCTTCAATATAACCATACATGATACATCATTCAATGTATTCTTTCCCACACTCTAGTAACACAGGGCCTGACACAAGAATTTAGCTTCTTTGCATGCAGGCACGTGGACTAAAATGGGTACTCCACTGCCTCTGAAATGAGAAAGTGTTACAAACTTGACTTAGTATTCTAATGGCAACACGTTGCAACCCGAGAGCAGAGTCACCATACTTATCCCACTAAAGCCCTACAATTCATAAGCAATGAGTATGGAGAAACAATAACAATCAACCCAAATGAAACAGGAGCAGTTCCTAGGACCGACACTTAAATAACAAATTAGTTTTGTGTGACACGACTTTTCAATTGCAATTCTTTAGATAAGAAACAAGAGCAAGTCTTCTCAGATGATCATGGAGCCATTTTTTATCTTTTTTTTTTTTGGTAAATCATGAAGCCAAATTTAGATAAGAAATCCCGGACAACTGAAGCTTTCACTTTACTTGACCGAACCAAATTCCAAAGTTTCCTTAAAACTTTACTACGTACTAACATATTGAATTACAAAAGAAGAATCCACTTGAACTGGAGAAAGCTTGTTGTACACATTTTACCCTCAAAATATATGGTTTTCTTTATCTAAATATCAATGCTAAATATCTAAAAATGGGTGCAAAAATGTCCACGTGTCTGCCATGCAAAGAAAGTAAATTCCTGAGTCACAACTTGTGTGCTATCATGCAAAGAAGCTCAGCTTGTGAAATTTGAAAATAAGCGTGAGTTAACTCACGTTCAAATTATAACTGGCGTGAGTTAACTCACGCTATGCAAGTTAAGTTGCGTAAGGATATATATGTATTTTACTTTGGGAGTGAGCAAAACTGTGAGCAGAATTCCATGCAGATTACCTCTCTTGGAAATCAAGGCCCAAAAAAGAAGAAGTCGGTGCCTTTGGTAATTTCGCAGTAGCATAGAATTCGTTAACATACCTCACAATATCACTTACCAACTAATCTCAATTTGCCTTTGCCTTGATGAAATTAAAATTAAATCCATGCAGCTCTAAACTTCGATTCATATACGGATCAGGATACTTCAGTTGTAAAATAAAAATAAAAGTTGAGAAGATTATGTGGACCATTAAATTGCATTGAATTTCATTTATATAATTTTATAAGTTATAGAGCATAATTCATTTTAATGGTGAGATCATTTACACAACTCTTTTAAGTTTTCTATTTTATTTTTTGATAATATACATATATCCAAGCACATAATTTATGGACAATAGTCGATAAAAGTCAAATAGGAATTATCACGAAAAGGAACTGTACAGCGAAGAAATCCAAGCCAAGGCCAAATTATTTCAACTAAAAATATTGTGGGAACATGATGGTGATGTGTTTTTTGTTAACCTTTTGATGGCGATGGTGATGTTACTAAGCCAATAACATCAGTCCGTCTGTTAACTATAAACACCTAATATAAGCTATCTTTTAAATTTATTCAAAAAACAAAAAGCTATCTTTTAAATTACCAAATACATATTATTTGTTTAAAGAAAAATCTAACTAATACTATTTATTTGTCTTCAAATACGAAAAGTCAATATTGCATATTTTATGTCGTAAATTAAGTGTGCTACAATTTGACTTTCACACATGTCAATATGTGATTTTGATCATTTGTATATTTTAATACTATTATAAAAAATTTATAGAAAAAATTATAAAAATTTGATATTTCAAAAATATTTGTTGAGATAAATTGAACGTCTTATATATAATAATAATATTTGTTTTAATATATATTAGAAAATAAATATGGTCAAAATTGGGTATGTGAATAATGTAATCAAATTGTGACGCTACCAAAAAAAATGCGACGCTTATTTTAAGAAGGAAAAGGTTTTAAGAAGGAGGAAAAGGTAAATAATATTTTTTCTTTTTTTTTTGGTGGTGTCCGGGGTTTGAACCGGAGTTCTTGCATATTATGCATTGTCCTTACCAACTGAGCTGAGTTCACGGGGAAATTTTTTTTTTCTTAGTACAACAGAAGAGGTAGATTTCTACAAAAAGTAATTTAACAGTAGCATATATTACCAAATATACACATTTTTTTATTAAAATATATTACCAAATATACACATTTTTTTATTAAAAAAATAGACTCATAGTTATACTATAATTTTTTTAATATATATTTAAAATATACGATGAATGTTTATAAAAACGAACTAGTATGAGTAAATAATAAAAAATGTATGACAAAAACACAAGATGATGAATGGAGTTGGATATGTGGTGTGCGTGGACAGCAACTAACCACCATTTTGTTTTTTTTTTTTTTTTGAAGAACTAACCACCATTTTGTTGCCTCCCCATTAGGTCACAAACTACATATAAAATAAAGAAGACGCTGACAAATGTTTTTAAAACATTTTTAAACAATTAAAAGTAATAATTTTTACATAAAAAGTTGCGTGATTATAAATTAAATAAATTTAACCTTTTTTTTAAATAATTATTTTTTATTAATTTCTTAAACAATATTTTTAGGACTTTTTTTTTAAGGAAATATTTTTAGGACATTTGTTACCGAAGAAAAACAATACTCTAATTTGAGATAGGTTGGTGTAGAATTAATGTAGGGCATCCATCATCTTCATTGCCATAGTGTTGTGGGATGCAACTTGGAGAGAACAACAACAAAAATCCCTAACCAATCCAATATCTCTAAGCCAAATTCAATTTGATGTAGATATACTGATTTAATTTGGTTTGGATAAGAGCACAAAACAGTTTATGTTTGGTTAACCGAATTAACATAAATATTGTGTGTACGTTTAAGAGAAGTACCTCATCTCATCCATAAATAAAAAAATAAGAAGTACCTAATGTCATACTTAATTTAATAACATTTTTATTACATATAAAACTCACCCCTACATCTCCAACAATTGAATCTTGTAATATCATTTCAATGATCATGTATACTAAAAAAATATATTAAATATTAAACTAAAGTTATTTAGTGAAGTATCAAATAGTTTTAACATATAAATTTGTAAAATTTCTATTAAATTTCTGAAACGTGCTTTGTGAGATTGATTCCAGAGATGGCGTCAACACTATCCTAAATCGTGTTAATAACATGTTTCACTCCTATGCCTATTGTGGATTTGTTAGTCGATCTTGGCCAATCTCACTATCTCATGTCCTTTGTGAACCTAATAGATGTGTTAACTTTTTAGTTAAGGAGGATTCTCATGCAATGGATGATTGCTCCTCATGAATTCACTACATGTTGGGTTTGATACGTTTTTGTTTTACCTTTTCTTTCCTTGTTTTGGCAGCTTTCGACTTGTGTCCATCAAAACATAGATGAGAAATTAAAGTCTTTACAATTTGATTTCCAAAACATGAAGTTATATATTTTGAAATTAAATGCCACCCCAATTTTCATGTCACCTATGGTGGAGCAGTTTATTCATAGGCACATGCTAAATGCCACCCCAATTTTCATGTCATTTTCTTGTTTTATTTGTCCACACATTAAATCGTTTACTCAGTCTTCTGCCATACATCCAAACATCCACACAAATAATGTTTACGTGGAATTGTAGTATCTATCTTATCCACTTAATCTCTATATTATCATTGCATTGACATAGTTTCTATATATACTGTTCAAACATCAGAGACCTCGTCAACAGTGTGTTGTGATTAAGTTCGAGTGTGGAGAAGTAAAAATTTAAGATCATGAGTTTATGTAAGGTTGTTCCCTATGAACTTATGAAGTACCAAGTAAGTAAGTGAGCCGATTACGAAGAGGGCAGGTCGAATAAGTACAAGAACGGAGAAAGTCTTATGTGGTCACAAAATTTAGACATACTATATACACACAAAAAGAAAAAAGGTAAAATAAAAAAGAATAAATGATGTGGATTTTTAAAATAATTAAATGATGTATATTTTTTGTGCATAAATGTCCAAATAATTTTTATTTAGGACTGTGACTGATGTAAATTCGGTAACTTCAAATCTCACATCAATAAAATTTAGATGCATGGGACAAATATCAACGACAATCAATAACCAAAATAACCACAAGTAACAACAACAAATTTAGATATGATTGCAACCAAGTGTAAAATAAAACCACAATCGAACCAAAAAATAAACATGATAAAGAGAGTTGAGGAAAAAGAAAACACCAAATAGTTGTTTATCCATTTCTGTCCAACAATGACTGACTTTACGGGAGAGAGATTTCTCCGCTTCACTATCAATGAGTTTTTTACAGAGAGATTCAAAAGAGTTGCAATAAATTAGCTTTCAACAAACTCTTAAAGAACAAACCTGATTTCTACATATTTCTCAATTTCTTCCCATAAACAAAATTACACTCAATGATTTCATTCATCCAAGACGTTTCCAAATTGCTTCCCAACTCAACCCCTGAGAACTCATCCAAGATGTTTCCAAATTGCTTCCCAACTCAACCCCTGAGAACCAACTCTTAACCTTTGATTTTTCAAGGATCTTCTCTTTTGGTCTTCAAAGACTCACATACGTTGCTCACAAAGACCCTCATTTGATGTGTTTCCCAACCCCATGAACCTTTCCTCAAAAGACACAAACCCTTTCTCAAGAATCCCTTCTTTTTGTTCTCCAAAATTTACATTTGGATACTTAAAATCTCACCCAAAAACCCTAAACTCTTATCCTTTAAGTTCCCTCCTTTAGTTCGGTAATTATACAGTCCAATCCAACCCAACCTAAAGTATGACGGACAAAAATGTTTATTTGTAGTTTTCTTCGCAAAAAGAAATCAAAACCATGATATTTAACGGCGGTTGCTGTCACATATGCAATCATAGTTGTTGCAACCTTGCTATGCATACATTTATTTTTTATTAGGATTACATATTACAACTTATCACTTGTCTTATTCTTCCTTATAGAGAAAACAAATACTTGTATTACTTATTTTATTAGTCACGTATATCTCTTTTTTTCTCTCTAAAATCTTCTATATATATATATATATCTCATTATTAACCTTACTTTGAAATATCTTTATTCTTTAAAATAGTCATAAAATATATAATAAAAAGACAAAAAAGATAGAAAAATAAGTTGCGATGTGATGCATACAGATGTTGCATACGTTGAAGCTGTTGCATCTAGGGATGGAAATAGGCCAGACCAAGCCAGGCTTTGATAGGCCTGAGTCTGGCCTACGATTTTTTTTGCAAGCTTGACCTATGACCTTTCATAGGCCTATTTTTTAGATCTGGTCTGACCTATTTAAAAGTCTGGTTTGGCCTGGAAGCCTATTTACAGGCATACTTCATATTAAAGTCATTACATATTCAATTTTGTCTACTTCTAAATAGGTCAAACTGGCCTTAAAGCCTATTTCACCGTAAGACCTATCTATTGCTATAAGGCTTTAAAAGCCTATTTCACTATAAGGCCTCAAAGCCTATTTAAAAAGCCCATTATTTGAGTTTTTTTTTTCCTTCAAAAAAACTCAAATAATGGACTTTTTTCTTGATTTTTATTCTAATATAAATTATATTTTTTAGATTCAGATCAAAAAAAGATTGACTACGCAAAATTTAAGATAATTTTTCTTTTAAAAAATTAAGATAATTTTACTATATTTGATTTCTTAATATAAATATTTCCATATTATCATTTTTTTAAGATTTAACTCTAGTTTGAGTATAAATTTTTCGTGGGAGAGAACAAATTAAAAACTTGATCAAATTGAAGCACGTTGTATTCAAGTCAAGGACCATACATAATTAAACACTATTCACAGTTTGCATAAAAACAAAAGAGAAATGATATTTGTACATTCATTTTATGACAACTTTTGAACAATCTTCTTTCTCATATTTACATTGTGTTTTTATTCTCTCACTTACTTTTTCTCTTTAATGTTTTTGACCAATAAGAAAATAGAAAAAGAAGATTGTCTCAAAAGATGTCATAAAATGATCGTACAAATATCATTACTCATAACAAAAACAAGTATTTAAGGAGCCATACATCAAATCATGGTAGGTCATACTCATATCATAATGCATTATGCGTGCATGAGCATGATATCGAATTAAGGAGAAGAGAAAGTGTCATCATGTTGGAGCCACTTCTGTTCTTGTGCAGTGTTTGGGTTGTTTTTCAATGCTCCTAGAAGAGCTTCAAAAGCGTTTTTGGCTTTGTTATAGGACTTGCGTTGCTTGATACGTCGAAGAACAACATGTTTATCCAATGTTTGAGAAGGGGATTTCAAGTGGAGCTCGCTTGAGATGCCACCACCAACTGTTGTAGAGTCCTTAATGTTGTCCTTTATATCTATGTGTTGTTGATCAATACTCTCCTTCTGATCCCTCTCTGAAGTCAAAGATGATTCAGATCTAGAAATTGTAAAAGCCATTTCACTTGTTGATACTAAGAATTTGTTGTTATTGTTATAGACTATAGTAGCGTATATTATAGGTGCTAGAGCTAGGACAAACATGAAAAGGAGGATCACTCATCATGTTATATGGTGACACAGAGACGGTGCCATGCATGAATAAACATTTTTTATTGTATGTGTACTGCTAAGACAAACACATATATGGGAAGGGAAAAAAACACACGTGGCAAATGATGAGACCATGAAGCCAACAGAAATGGATTCTATGGGATCTGCTAAGATGTGTGGTGTCAAACTTGCACGAAGCCACATTTCACTTTTTTCTACGTGGCATGTTAACAATGCAGAATCTTATTTCATTTGCTATGCACCCATGCTTTTGAGTTTTGATTAGAGTTTCCCACGGAAGTTTTTTGTTTGCAGATGTGTCTTTAAATTATATCTTTTGGTAACATTTTTTTGAAACAATGAAGTAAACTGATAAAGTATAATTTATCGACATGTCAAACTTTTTTCATTATCATGCATATTAACCAATCTCATAAAGTTTTGTCGTTATAATTAGCAGGAACTGAGATTTACTTTACGTTTCATAAGTGACATTAACTTCCAGATTCCAAAACTCTCAGTTTTGCACTTCAAAAGTTAACATTTAGACCATTTATACATCGAGTCCAGCTTACCTCCATTTAAGTTTATTAACTTCTAAATTACATTAAACATCGTCATATTACCTTCGAAAGCAAACATTCAGAACACATTCACATCTCGAAAGGCATAAATAACCTAGAAGACAAATTTACGTAGATATAAACAATACAAAGTTAAATTTCGTAAGATAACATGACATCAGAAATTGCATCTTCCAAAAGTTAAATTTCAAATAGAGGTATTTAAAGAAGAAAACGAGAAGAATTTACTCAGAGGTGTACTGAATAAATTACTACAAATAGGAACCGCAAATTTGGGAACAGTGTCGATGGCCTACAGTTTAAGATCAAGTGATATATTTACCAATGCAACAGCTTGAACACAAGTACAAGATAATCCAAAATAAGGGAAGGGTTAAAATGTATTACCCTACCAGCAACTAGCAAGATCTCACTGATATATACAACAGACAAATAGGCTACTTCATTTGAACTTTACAAAATGTTAGCAAAAAATAAAATAAAAATTGAGCGTAACACTGCAAGTAAATCATTGATATTCTCAGCTTGTTTCAGCATGTCAAAGCACAAACGGGGACTCCATCCATCATATTTTACTGCTTTTTGCAAACATAGCTTGAACAGCTACAACTGTAGGATTTATTTTCCATCATGTTGGTCAATATAACTTAACATAAAACCACTAACCACTCTCCGCACTACAGGATTGGGAATACTACGGCATAAACGGCCATCAATATATGCCAACAAACCAGACATGACAAATCTGGCGATGCCCCATTTCTGAATGATGTTCACTTTCTGCACTTTTTGAATAATAGAGTTTGCAGGCTCATCTGCATGATCACCACCCTCTGATGACTTCTTTTCCAGTTTAATGCTCGAAACAAACTTGTTAGCCTGCCTTCGCAGTATGCGTATTGCAAAGCTAACAAAAAGATGCTCGCACAATGTCAATAAAGTTGGTCCTATTCTCCATTCCTGCAACAAAGAGTTCCTGAATCAATGTCTTCGTACATGACTGGGAAGATTACTTAAGGATAATGCCATTGCTGATTGCATACAGCAAGAAGCATACAAATTACCCTTTTCAGAAACAAATCAAATACAATTTGGATTAAACAACATTAACCGTAAAATCACGTGTAACATTTTGAAGCATCTCTAAACTAGATTAATGCATTCCAAGAATGCAAAGTATTAGTTTGGGAAGTTCTAGCATGATATCTTAAATATATAAAAAAGTAAAATGAGAACTCGATGCTTTAAATTGGAAATAGAGAACACAGGTCACCCATCATCATCCATAATCATGAAATGTCAGAAAAGTGATTAAAGATGATAAGTAGGAAAACATAGATACTAAAAAGAGAAGAAAAATATAGAATAGAGTTATAACAGAACCATGCTCAACAGAACAGAACTTACAGTTTCTCCACGAAGACGGCGTAAAGGGTTCGAAATAGTTGAGGGATCTCCTTTTAGTAATGCCTTACTGACAAGGAACTCCTTAACACGATCCATGATGTCATTGATAAGAGAATGATTTGGTGGTAGGTTCTTCAGGATAACCTAAACATCGCAAAACTCCATCACAACCATACAGTATTTGGATTACTTTTTTTTTTTTTTTCTTTCTTAAATAGGAAAAGAAATCCATTAAGAACGCAGAAAATTACCAAAGAAAAAGGATGTGTCCTCTACGAGAAACAAATAAAAGAAAAAACTACAAAGAATCTGCACCAAAACTCAAGAATAACAATGCAAAACAGGCATCCCAGTCTCAATGCAGATCAGAAACAGCACCCCCCCTTAATAATATGTTCTTCGTTAAAGATTCAGAGTAGAAGAAACATATAATGAGAGTGATGCTCCCCTTAGGCAAAATTCTTGCGCTGCTTATAAGCCCCAAAACACAGAAAAAAGTAATCAAAACTACCTTCTCTATCCTCACTACCCCGTACAAAATTCCTCCAGTTACATGGTCTCACCTCCCCACATTCCCTACCTCAGTATCTCGCTCTTGCTAACCTAGCTTTTTAGATTTTGTGGGGTACCTCTTTCAAACCAAAGGCCCATGAGCCAACCGTTGAGAGTCTATTTGGTTTCAAAAAACATTTATTTTCATTTACTGTTTTCACTTTTAGAGGGGTAACCTTGGCGCAACTGGTAAAGTTGTTGTCATGTGACTGAAAGGTCACAGGTTCAAGTCCTGGAAACAGTCTCCTGTGTAAAAACAGGGTAAGGCTGCGTACAATACACCAAATGGTGGGACCCCTTCCCGGACCCTGCGTATGCGGGAGCTTTAAGTGCACCGGGTTGCCCTTTTTTACTGTTTTCACTTTTTTAATTACAAAAATACCACTGTTTTCACTTGTGTCCAAAATATATCAAACTATTTTCTGTTCAAAATATTGAAAGCAGATAATAAAGTGGAAACAATATATTTTTGTAATTAAAATTGAAAATAATAATAATAATAATAATAATAGTAATAAAAACAAATCAGACAGATCGTTAGCCTTTTCCCTTCCCCCCAACAGACTAGTGCCTAGCATCCTTCATCCATAATTTAATATATATTGTTCAATGATTTTCCAATTTCTATGCTTTCCCATGTTAAAATCAAATAATTATATCATGCACATGTATACGAACATCATTCTCAAAACAAAGTTTTGTGCTTCAACTTTCATTCCAAATAATGTGCTAGTGTTCTCCCAAGGCATGAAAACGCAATTTTTCCACATAAATGTCAAGCTTAAAAAATCTCCTATGCATACTTCACCATCTATGTGTACCCATAGCTCAGCTCTTACCTGATTGTCAATAACTCTGACTCTAAGATATTCTTGTCTATAAACTGTATCCAGCATGGCTTGGATATATCCTTCAATGTATAGCTGCAGCAGGCCAAACATCTAATTAGTTATTGTGGTCCTCATCAAGAATTTAAAAAATCATACGAAAAAACTTAACAGATTTCTTTTGTTATACATATATATGTATAAAATACAAATGTGTGCTGCTACTGAAGTCATTAACTTAGTTAACATTGAAAGGATATTCTAGAATGTGCCTTACAACTTACTAGCAGTTGTTAAAAAAAAAAATACTTATTAGCAGTTGCTAATAGTTGAATATTCTAGGATACGAGTAAATCATCAACAAAATTACAACAGAAACCACCAGAGTAGACTGATTACACTGATTAACAGAAGCTAATTACAAAAGTTTGTTGAAAAATATATTAGGATATTTGCATTTATTGCATACGCATGTGGTATTGTATTTATATCAGAGGGCCCTATTTTGAGTTGAAATCGAGAGCCCTTGTCTCTAATCTATTTTCTAATTCCATTTCCTTTGACTTTGAGCCTTTCCCGCCTGCAACCAAACCACTTTGCCTCTTTCCGTCTTGCAACCACAAAACAGCAACAGCAGCGACCTACACTCTGCTGCCATCCACTGCAGTTCTCCTCCGCAAAGAGACCGAAAGTCCCACAGCCATGCTCCGCCATCAGCAGAGGTCTACGGCCATTGCGCTCCTCCGAGAGTACTCTTCCTCCTTACTCTCGAATCTCAATCTCTCTGCCTCATTTTATTCTATGTAGATCTATCTGTGCAGTAAACATGACATACCCAAGCTCTGTCGCTGCTTCTGCCAGCTCTAGTGCTGACCCCTCTGGAACCGCAGTGTGACTTCTAACTACACCCCTTCTTCAAATAGATTTTTAATTAATATCCAAATTTTATAAAGGTTAATTATATGTTGCAAGTGAACAAAACTTTCTAATTTCCTCATCTTTTGCTCTATTTGTATTGTCTAATACAAGCATACACTCCTTACATCCTGAAAACAAGTCTGGAATATTTTTTTTGAAAAAAAAAAAAACGATCAAGAGATACTCTTCAGTAAAAACACCAATGGAAAATTAGAGATTTTCAACATAATTTATTTCAATCTTAAATACAGTAGATGCAACAATACTATTCAATACCTCATCAACCCCTGGACTTCGATCAAGCAATATCTTTCTATCAGGACCACCTTCCATCAAAGCAGTTCCCAGAACTGATGGCTCCATAGCCAATTTTAGAATGCCTTGGTGAAATCCACTCATCTTGAAAGTCAAATTTGTCAAAATGCAAACATCAGACACATAACAACCAATGCAACAGAGAATAAGTCCCGGCTTAAGTGAACGTAACCAAATTTATAAAATCAAAACAAAAAGTGCTGATTCTGTACCAATCCGTCAAAACCATTTGCTTCTGCCCCTCTCAGAATAGAGTCTGATATCTCTGCTACAGCTGCAAAAGCTATATTGGAACCTGCTGATTTCAACTGGGAAGCCATCACAAATTGATTAATATCCTGATGCTCCATAATGAAATATTTAATTCAAAGGAAAGTTATAGACAACAAAGAACGAAGAACCTACAGTTTTCCCTAAATCACCAAAGTAGCGTTTTGTCCCTGAGAAACCTTCCCCTTTGATACATTTACTTATCAATTTGAAAGTACCTAACCAACAACAAAATAGACAAAAATAATGCATAAAATTAGAACAAAAAAATTATGAATTATTTCCTAACATTGTATCCTAAACAGTCAAAGTAGTAACTATCTGTCTGCTGCATATAATAGACAGAAATTAATCGAGAAATAAGTGAATATCCATCCTAGTCATCTATCTATTCAGTCCAGTCTACAGACACCCTGTTCAAGGAAATATCATTACAAAGAAAATGAAGAATTGAGAGAAAAAAATAGAATTTTGTTTCAAAAGTGAATAGAGTACAGATACTTATATGCTTAAATAGACATAATTACAGAATATACGCTATTTACAACATTCCTTCGCAAACTGGTGAATGAATATATATCATTCCAAGCTTGCAAGTATGTCAACTGAATCGTTCTGTTAGAAACCCCTTTGTTAAACATCAGTTAGTTGATGCTCAGTCAGAGTATTCAGTACAATCTTCATCTACAGTAGCTCACAAATTCCTTGCGTCATAGTTGACAAGGTTTCACAATTTTAGCCTAAATTTTTACTCATTCAACAAAAACATTACAAAGGTAGCTCACAAATTCCTTGCGTCATAGCTCCAAATTCCTTGCATCATAGTTGACAAGGTTTCACAATTTTAGCCTAAAATTTTACTCATTCAACAAAAACATTACAAAGTTTTTTTTTTTATTTCCTTCTCTGTTTTAGTTATCTCTCCCCAAAATTATGAATCCATTTCTGGGTTCCCAACCCAAGGTGTATTAGAAAATAAAAGTGGACGCAAACAGGAAACTAACAAAGCACATCATATACCTAAAGTTAATCCTGGAAGATTTGCCAACCCATGTGACGGATCAAAGAAGACATCAAGAGATGATGAAGCCAGGTCATCAAAAATAGAAACAAAATCCGGCGGAAGTAAGGGACTTCCTTTAGCAATATATATGGCTCTCATAGCATACCTGGACAAGCACTTCAAATTCAGCCATAACTCTGATACAAAATTCAAAAGAAAATATATTGTAGGCTTACCATGAATAGTGCTGTGCACATTTAATAAATAATTCACGCATTGTAATCAGAGCATGGGTTATCAGAACCCCATTCAGTTCTACAACCATATTTTTTATGGAAGGCACCTGCAAAGAGAAAGATGGGAATTTAACATGAAGAAATAAATAAGTACACATGTACACGCATGGTTATGAGGAAAAGAGTCAATGCGGTACGCAAAACAAACCTTAACCACACTATGAATTAAGGATCTTAGAGCCTCCTGCGTTGAGCTATAAGTTGATTGTGATTCCCCAGGAATAAAATTAGCAATGATCTACAAAATTCAGGATAAATTATGAATTAGTTATCGGATATTATTGAATTTCTTAGAATTTAGACTTAGGATCTAACTCCACTCCACAATACCAGCCTGTAAGGTGAGAACTGTCCAAGCCTTATAAGCATAACAAAGGTCATATCTCTCTAGGTGATGTTGAACTAAACCCACCCACTCAACCCAGCACCATAAAAGTGTAGTGCCACTGCAACGAAGGAAGATAAAATGGTCCAATAACAGACCGTGGGTGTGGCCTCAATTAAGGCAGATTTTACAATCCTCTCATACACAAGCCTGATGTGCCTAGAGTGTGGACAATACAAATTGTCTAACAACAGATTTAGGATAAGCTCCAATACCATTTCAGAATTTGAACGCAGAGCTTTAATACCATTTTAGAATTTGAACGCAGATTCTCACTTAACTCCACAAAACCGACTTTGTAAGGTGAGAACTGTACAAACATTATTGATACTACAAAGTTGCTGTACCACTATAATGAAGGCAGCCAAAGTGGCCTAATAACAGACTGCAGAGTGGATTCAATTAAGGCAGACTTTCCAACAAATATCATTAGCTTCCAAATGTTACTTGTTGAGAGCCCCACATTTGATGAGGTATGGCTTGAAAATGTGTCACCCGTTATCAAACCACCCTGGTCACACTCTAGATGTCCGGTCTTGGGTGTGAAGAGGGGTGTTTTGAGATACCCGCATTGCATGTGATATGTAAAGAAGTGCTTATAATGGGAGACATCCCTGACTTTACAAGCTAGTCTTAAGGGATAAGTTAAACCCAACCCAAATCGTAAGAGATATCATTATCTTATTTAAAGTTAGACACTACAGTATTTAGATGACTGGCTTTTTATTCAATTTAGTATATTAATCTCCACAACCAGAGTACTATGCTATAAGACTGTACTTGTTCGTGTACATAAATATACATATGGTTAGAGTCGTCTCTCAAGAAATTAAACTACAAACAATTTCTCTATAATTTTCAAGTATAGTATTAGTAACTAATAGGAAGTACTCAAAATAGAGGGAAAAAAAAATAATGAAGGAAACCTTTATTGGATAGATTTCAAAATGATCAAAGTAAATCCGCTGACTCTCTGCGTCACTTAGAGATGTTCTCCAAAATGAAGCAAGTTTCATCAATGTTTCCTCATCAAGGTTCAAATCAATTGGCTACACAAAACAAAATGTCAGATCATATAAAAGTACAACCAATTCATATAGGAGCTGTTAAATCCATTCCTTAAAATAATAATTTTAGAAAAAGCCAATGTCCAACTTTACCTGAAGAAAAATTGATGAGTGTCTAAATTGCTTCACATTTGAACTGGACGTGAGTATAACAAAAACAACCTTCAGTACACAATCATTTGGGTCACTGAAATCCAATTGATGTCTGCGAAGCATTGATGCAAAAGGAGCTCCATTCCACTTAAGCTCCAAGTTCATGTGCTAGATCAATAACAAATAGGATATGATCAATAAAGTCCTTAAATGGATTATTTCCCTCAGACTTGGTATAAAAAAAAAGGTGAAATAAATAGTATTAGCCAGTCATGCAGTTAAATTAAACATGTTACCTGTATAATGAACTGGTTATATTTCTGATGATTATTAGAAACAGTAATCATGTGAAGATTCCCCAACTTCACGGCTACGATTGGTGTAAAATCTTTGCGCTCATTTTCATCTTCCTGCTTCAAATAGAACACAAAAACTGGAGCTTAAAAATTGGAGAACATAATTTATCATACCTTCAATGCTTCATTAAGAAATGAACACGGTAAAATATCATGTAGACCAGGAAAAGTCATTCCCATTTTCCCAGAGCAACACATTTTATGACCCTATAACTTCAAAGTTGAAAATCTATCCACTTCTGAAAGTGTTTGAAATTGAGCCACTGGTACAATATCATATTTGATTACAGATATATGTGAAATTCACCAATTAGTTTTTATTACTGAAAACTGAGAAATGCCCGATAAGATCTGATGAAGCAGGGAACGTCTTTTGTTCCAAAATTAGTTTTATTTATGTACACAGTACACACATTAGCCAGCGTAAATTATAAACATGGAAAGTCCAACTTCAAGAAAAATAAACAGATACTAGACTTTGGTGATCAAGCACTTAACAAAAGCTAGAATACCTGTGTTACATGTTCAAGTATGTGAACTGCAAGCTGAGAAACTCTCAGTTGAAATTTTGCACACAAATCAATAACTGTATCTCTCTTGAAACTATCAGAGATCTCACAAATTCGCAAAACTCGGGTTGGTCCCTCTGCATATATTTCATATCCCACTTTTGTCATCTCAAGGCCATCACGCTCACTGAAACTCGCATTCTGATCTCTTGTTCTTTTGTCTGAAAGCAAACGCGTGGCCAAAACTCGTTGTTGCCCAAGTTTATAAAAAGGTGTCCATGCTCTCACCTTATCCAACTTAATCTCTCGTAATTGAAGACTATCTACAACAGAAATCAACAGCGCTATTAGTTTTATTCTTAACTTTCTTCTGATATGATGAGATTATTATTTTTCCAAATAATAAAACTCTACTAGATTGATAGCGTAAGAAAATGACAAACCAGAGAGAGAAATATAACTTAAAAGAGTCTTTGTTTTTATATATAGATTGCCTTAAGAAGCTCAAGATAACTGAATCATAACCAACATAACTACATTTATTAGGGTTGAGTGAGGCCCAACCCAAATTTATAGCTACAATAGAACAATTTATTCTTTCATTTCTTTCCTTTTTTTTTTCTTCTGTACATACAACCATGATAGCATGTAATTAACAGCCCAATATTTTATTTCCATTTTTCTTGATTATCATCACTTATGACGATTGCTTAATAATAATTTTTGGGGTTCGTACATTCATATTATCAAAAAATATTCAATTTTTTTTTTTAATATTATTCTCTTACAACTTGGTATCAGATCTCCCAATCTGAGAGGCTATGCGTTTGCATCAAAACCCTATCAAGCCTCATTGACGTCACCTTCGACTGCTTTAATTATAGCCTCAAGCACCTTCTTGGTGCCTCTATCTCACTGCTGTGTTGTAGCTCAACGCCTCCAACAGACATTTTTTTTTTGCCTTATTATTGACAGCTAACCATACCTAGATGCCACCTAAAGATCAGCCAACCACCGAAGTTTCATGGCCATCAGCCTTCTCAAACACCTGCAAGCACCCATCGTATTTTACCCTTTTCCTGCATGTTCAGTTCATGTTCACGCGTTGGCATCCCAGAGTTAGACACTCCACCACTTGCACTGTTGTGCCCACCAACCTTCCCTGCCTCTATTTTCATCTTCCTATACGACCTTTCTATTTCTCACCAACAACAACCAAGTCTTATCCCACTAAGTAGGGTCGACTACATGAATGAAACGAAGCCATAATATTTTGTAATATCTCTATCAAACTCATTAATCTCTAGGTCTTTCTTAATAGTTTGTCATATATCATATCTCTATCCAACTCATATCTCTGCCCAAACCATTTAAGTAGAGTTTCTACCATCTTTTCTACGATAGGTGCTACCCCAACTCTCTCTCTCTTATGTCATTCTTAATCCTATCTCATCTAGCCATACCCACACATCCAATACAACATTCTCATCTCTGCTGCACTTATTTTACTCTCATGTTGGTTTTTTACCCCGCAACACTGACATACAACATCAACGGTCTTACAGTTTGTAAGATAAATTTTTCTCTTCAACCACCCACCATGAATTCAATGATTTACATCTCCTTCTATTTCTCCGTCGTTTTATACTATGGACCCGAGATATTTAAACAACGTGAAACTCATTTCTTTTCTTAATCTCCGCTCAATCACTCTTTTTCACAACTTCAGGGTATGACTTACAAGTTTAATCCCCTATAATTTGCGAAATCTTGTATATCTCCCTTATTCTTATAAATCATAATTAAAGTGATTCTTCTCCTCTCACTCAACATTTTCTTTGACCTCATAATCTTGTTAAAAAGATGTGAGCCAACCAATGCCTCTATCTCCAAAACTTCTCCATACCTCAATAGGTATGTTGTCTGACTCAACTGCCTTAACGTTATCCATCTTTTTTTTGCGTTTCTTTTACCTCACGTTCTTGAATCCTACGAGAGAAGGTATAATTTTGGTCTTTCTCTCTAGTGTCTAGCCTATTAGAATGCGGTAGGATCTCATATCCTTCATTTAATATTTGTGGAGATAATTCTTCCATCTATCTTTAATATCTTTTTTCTAAACGAAACTTCACCTTCCTCATCCTTGATACGCTTGGTCCCAATCTCTTGTTTTTCTTTCATGTCCCTTAGTAAGCCTATATATAGATTTTTCTCACCATAATGTAAAAAATTAATTGTGGTGGGCTTGGTATATTTGTAAAACTCTCAAGGGGAGTATAAAATTTGATCATATTGAAAGGAAATGCTCTGGAGAAGACCAACCGACAAATTTGTAAGTTAGGATGACCAAGACTCACTTTTTATGACCTAGCTTCGGAACTCACTGACTTGTGAAGTGAGAAAAAAAAAAAACTGTATGTTCCTTCTTTGAGAAATTTGAGATAACCTTTGGCAGATTTCATCTATCAAATAGGATGATGCTATCTGTTGGAAATTCCACCTTCATTGCGCCCCTGGCCGCCTAACTGCAGTATCTGGGTTGCCTTCATTGCAGCCTCCAACACGTTCAGTCTGTTGGCTGTGAAGGGGTAGGTTTAGTCCCACATTGCCTAGAGATATGGCATGCGTAGTGTTTATAAAGCTTGGGCAGCCCTCACCATTCAAGCTGGTTTTGTAAGGTTGAGTTAGGTCCAACTCAAATTTAAGACTACCTATGAGTTGAAAATAAAAATCTTCAGCTCGAAACAAGGCAACTGGTATGTGTCAAGAGTATTATGGGATAAATAACAACCTTTGGACTAAGTTGGACCCATACCTTAACTTCAGGGTGGAATGCAACAAGCACACTTCCACCCTAGCTATGTTTGTTGAGAAGAACGTGATTTTTGAATATTTGTCAAGGCTAATCCTATACAAATTCAGGGCGAGGAGAGGCTTTCCATCAAATTGATGAAAACAATGCCTTTCTAAATGATTATCAAGCAATGGTGGCTATGACTCAGCCTCCGGGCTCTGAGTTCTCTTTGTTAATTTATGTTACTGATATCATTATCAGGCTCTGGATTACTTCTTGGGCATCCAGATTAAACACCTATCTAGAGGATCATTGTTGTTTTCACGATACGTAAAAGACTTACTCCAGAGGGCTGAAATGGCGGATTCGAAGTCTACGCCACTCCTATCCCTGGCAACTACACATTCTAAAGTGGTTAATAATGTTTGTACAGTGCTCAATTCTTAAAATTTGGGCTTAGGACCTAACTCGTTAGGATGGCCCAAGCCATATAAGCACTACATAAACCTTCTCTCCCTAAACCCACACCCTCAATCCAGCATGCTAAATATGTTAGATCATTGCAGTGAAGGCAGACAAAGTGGCCCAATAACAGACCATAGGGTGGGCCTCAATTAAGGCAAATTTTCAAACATTAATGTCTTAACCTCATGCAGACTTAACCAATTAAGTGGTCAATATATATAAATAAATTACCAAGATTTCATAAATCAACTTTTTCAAACAGAATAAATAAATCTACGACAAGATTCAAATGCGCACCATTGATGCGGACAACCAGTCTATGAGGAAGAGTTAAATCATCCCAGACATAATCAGCGCTTCCTGCAGGTCCAAGAACCTCTGGCTCTAATGAACCCTGGAAATTTCACAAATGATGTGAGGGGCAGGGAAGAAAAATAAAACGACTGAATAAAAATCCAAAACAAAGAATTGCTGTATACCTTTTGATAGTAAGTTATTGATAAGCTGTGCAAACAATTTTGAATTCGATAAGGCAGACTTGAATTTGGTGGCTTGTAGAAACTCAAAACAAGAGTAGAACCTTCTTCTGCAACATGAACAGCTGCAAATTGTGTCATTTTGTTGCCTGACGTTGTACCTTCTTTTCTGAATTTCAGGAAAAAATGTCCTAGTGAAGCTAGACACACTGGCCCAGACCATCCCAATCCAGGCTCATTTGTTTGAATCTGAACATATAACAATGAATTGTCACTGTCAATTCTGTGTTTTCTGATTAACCGCTCAAATACACTGAACTCTCTTTTCTTGGTAAGTCCTTCCTTCAGCGGCAGTGACATTCTCTGTTTGCTGTTAATGGAGATAACACCTTCCACCTCATCCTTCACAGACAGCTAAATTAAGTACATGATACAAAAAAAATAAAAATAAATACACACACGCTCTCTTAAACTATTATGTACTTAATGCATACCTGAAAATAGTATTGGCGAACAGTAATACTTTGTTCTGATTTATTACAAATAACATATCGTGGAACCAAAGTCACCATCTGTGATGGCACAACAATCTCTCCTAAAGAAGGACCAATAGACACTCCAAGCTTCGTTACAGATTTAATCCCAGATCCTTCTTCTTTTTTAAAGCTTATTTCTATAAGGCCTGATAACGAACCCAAGTCTAGCGGTGCCTCAGATGTATGGTCCTCCAGTAATCTCAGTTGCACTCTTTCAGATCTGGAAACATGGAAGATAAGAAACTGTAGAATAATGCATAACATGATGACTAAAGTAAATTTAGGTAGCATTACAAGAAACCACAAATTTGACACATTAAACAAATAAGTTATGGACAATAACTAATCTTACTTCAAGAACCATGATCTGGTTGACTTTGGAAGCAAACATAATCCTAGCTCTGAAGGAATGTTCGACTTTAAATTTTCTAATTCAATCCTGCATATGGAGAGCCAACCAATGTCAAAAATGGGCAAAAGCAACATTAATGTGCCCACTAAATGACTAGAAATGTAGGAATCACCTGGATAGAGGCCATCTTTTAGTTGCAAGAACGTAAACTGGAAGGTCTGTCTCATTCTTCACGGAATAGGATGTAAAAACAACAACCTGCAAGCAGTTCCACAGATTCATATGATATTAGAGTAACTAAACAAAAGCATGATATAGAACTTCACAACTATATCTCAGCTCTACTCAATCAAAACAAAGGCGGAAATAATAACCTCCAGCATGCCCCTGTTTCCCCGGTACAATCTCAAGGTTGCAGAAAATTTTCCTCCATCAAAGTCCAAATTTATATCAAGATGTTGGACTTCAGTGTTCTGCTTCAGTAACTTTTTCACGCAATCCCTACTATTTACTGGCTTGGAACTTGAATTAGAAGAAGTTAAAGTAACAGTGAAGTATATAACCGCTGGATTGGCATAAAAATCAGCTGTCGAACCACATGATATTGTTGCCTGCTTCCCAATTTTCTCATGTCCAACCAGATTCAGCTGATCTTAACCGAAATCAAAATTAAAAGTTAATGTAGTGTAAGAATGATAGCGCACAGACTAAAGAGAAGGGTAAACCCGTCATTTGGAGGGTTTATCAAAGGAGAAACAAAAATTAAATAAATGAGTAAAATATAATATTAGTGTGTTAGTTTGAATGTCAAATAGTTAGTTATTGGCTGTGGTTGTGGATTGTATTTAAGTTTGCAGATTTTCATTGATTTACAAAAGGAAATACAGTCTGCAAATGTATTAGAGCAGTTTGCTCTCTCAGAAGATAACTTCTTCTGGCCAAGTAACTTCCTAATAACTTCCAACATAAAAAATAAAACAACAAACAGCAAACTTAAATACAATCCACAACCACAGCCAATAACTAACTATTTGAAATTCAAACTAACACACTAATATTATATTTTACTTATTTATTTAATTTTTGTTTCTCCTTTGATAAACCCTCCAAATGACGGGTTTGCCCTTCTCTTTAGTCTGTGCGCTATCAAAGAATAAATATGTTTGCCAAAAACATGCATTTCTTTACCTGTTTCACTTAAAAGGACGTCTATCTCAGAATGTAATAAGTTTGTCATCCGTACGGTAGGAAGAAGATATATTTCTTTCTGCTCTATCAATGAAACTTTTGAACTCTCATTTTTTAACACAGCAGCAGACTTTTCGGGTTGTGCAACAGGGACATCTTTAGCAATTGTCTGAATGAGAAAATGCATATCGGCAACACATAAACCCTCAGACATGAGTTTGCAATGTACTGTGCTAAAGGAACATTTAACTGATTTTACAAATAATGCCTTGCGAACTCTGTAGTTCAATTTGTCAAATATTCCAGACAGGCGGACAGCTTTCCCGCCTTTGATATAATCCGACCATTCCAGTGAAAGAGAAGTTTCAGAGTTACTAAATTCCTCGGTCATTTTAGGTCTAAGTGCAAATAAGAAGTTACCTGAAAATTAACCATTAAACAAATCAACTCGGGATAAAGGTCAATTGTTTCAACAAAGTCTTTGAAAAACAAAACAGAATGAAATATATTGATGCAGAAAAAAAATAGGCGGCGTATTTGTTTAAAATTAGGGTTGTGGTTTGGTTTTTATTGTTTAAAATTGAGATTAATTGAGTTTTGGTTTGTGGGGTTCAGATGGATTTTTGTTTGAAGATTGAGGTGGGTTTCTCCAGCTTGGTCCTTGTCTTCCAGAGTCATTTGCTGTTGCTCTCGTTCCTCCTGTTCCAGACTCCAGAGTTACCTGTTGTTTCCAGATCTGAGTCACTTGTTCCTGCTCATGTTCCCCCTTTACCCTCTAAGTCTCCTATGACTGTTCATGTTCCTCCATTGGCCTCTATTTTGCAGAATTCAGTATTTTCAGCACATGTATCAGAAGTAGCGAGGACAAATGCTAGTGAGCCAACATTGGTGTACCAAAGAAGATACTCAAAACAAGACATGTTTATCTCTCGGAGGAAATATCTGCTTGATCATTTGCAAGGAACAGACGAACTTGGATGCAAACCTCCAAGTGTCCCTATTGAACAAAATCATAACGAGCACAGAAGACAAAAGTGTGAAGGTTGACGCAGTTCAATATCAGAGACTAGTGGGTAAGTTGATCTACATAGCCCAAACAAGACCGGACTTGGCATATGTTGTTAGAGTGTCAGTCAGTCCATACATGACCCAAAAGCCAGACACTTGTGGGTTGTAGATCCTGTGCTGGAATATCTCAAAATCACTCCGGAGAGAGGGCTCTTGTTCAAGAGAAGTGGAAGTCTGAGTATGGAGGCTTATACTGATGCAAAATATCCAGGTTCAGCGAGTGGTAAAAGATCCACCTCAGGCTATTGCGCATTCTTGTGTCAAAAAATTGTTGTTTGGAGATGTAAGAAGCAAAGTGTGGTAGCTTGATCAAATATGAGTTATTGTGGATATTGTGCTAAATGACTTTAAGATAAAGTATGAAGGACCTATGAAGTTCTTTAATTGTTGTGTGACAACAAACCGGCTACCAGTATTGCTCATGATTCGGTTCGACATGTCGGGACAAAACACATTGAGATAGACCACCATTTCATCAAGGAGAAGTTAGATAGTGGATTGGTAGCAACAGCTTACGTTTCTTCTAGGCATCAACTGGTTGATGTGTTTACAAAAGGCTTGCAATAGAAGGATTTAATCAACTTACTTGCAAGTTAGGAATGATAGATATTTATTCACCATCATGAAGGGGAGTGTTGTAAATAATTATTGTGATTCGTAAGGACTAGATTGTATTAGTTGTCACTTGCCCATGCAATTAGTATTTATCTTATTAATAGAGAATAGCGCTTGTACATTTAATATAATTGAAATAACATTAAGAAATATTTTCCACATATAACTTTATATTGATCATTAAAAAAATCATAAAAGAAACATACTGATCATATTTGTTGCTTAATATATTGATCATGTTTATATACTTCCTAATCTGAACTTGCATGTCTGGGATATTAAGATAAATGTATGTTTGCTGTTTTGAATACTGAGTTGGTAAAATAATTTAGTTTTTCATATTTTTTAGTTCGATTTAAAGATTTTCTAATTCAGTATCAATTATCAATATTTTGTTAATTATTGATTTATTATACAAAAAGTGCGGTAAGATGTACGGGAATGGGTACCTAAGTTGGTACGGGTATTGAAGTTGTTACCGACGCGGATACAAATCTGAGTACGGATATATTTCTCAACTACGGGTATGGAGACAGATACTATCCTACCCAGAGTCTACCCATTGTCATCCCTAAAATAGGGGACAGAAGGATGTAGAAGGTCATTCTGTACATTGACATAGTGTTGTGAAAGGATAAATCCTATGCAGGAGGAACCCCTGGGGAGAATTCTAAACCCCACTTTCATTTCAGCTTTCAATTAGACTTCCTAATCTTTTGATTCTTTTTCTCTTTCTTCCATTTCAATTCTCTGGTTCCTAACAATGTCCCTTGCATCATTTCTGTAATATCTGGATAATTAGATGGAACTTAATCTTAGACATAATCATGAATTATAGTAAAACTACATGTATAGAAACCAGGAATAACATTAAAAGAGTATAAAGGTCATTTGAATGTCAAAAATGAAAATCTGCAGCTTTATTAATAAGGCCAAAAATCATTCATCTGTCACGAAGTAAACGACAATGATATGAAACAGTATAACTTCTAAATGTGACAAGGGTGCACATGAATAGTAGAGAATAAAGAAAATCAGTGTGAAATAAAAAGGAATAGCAATCAATAAAAGGACAACCAGATGAAAATGTTTACCAACACTTAAAGACATTAAAGCCCTCTTTACGCCCCCAGAGAAGTTTATTGCATCAAATGTAGCCATGGAATCATCTATAGAATCTCCTGGTTTTAACAAGACAGATGCAAACTCATCTTCCAATGGAACAGGTCGCTGGAATTGAAGTTCCATTGAAAATCCAGTTTCATTGTGTATTCTAATCAACGGAGAAACCACAAATGACAAACCAACCTGATTTAAACAAAAAGATAAAAACATGGCTTATACATGGAGATGAGGCAATCAATCTATCTGACTTAAATTGTATTAACACTCACACAGAGGCATGTATGATTATTTTTACTTTGATTTATAACATTATATATAATTGCTTACCATAATAATTTATTTCTTACGGTATTTAACTCTTTAATTGTGTATGATCCTTTATTAACCCAATTTCAAATTCGCAAAATATATAATCAAAAAGCTTTACAAAAATATATGCTATAAACGGAAAGGAATTATTTGTGCAGAACAATGACATTTGCAGATACCTCTGAATTCCTAGAAATGTTAACCACGAGTATCGGCCCAGGGAAAGTTCTTGAACCTGTTAAATGAATATGATAAGAACGGCCTTCACAATTGCATAATCTCAAGATGCAGACCAAAAATAAACCACAAATATAAAGAGCACCCAACATCTTTAACCACTCAGTTTCTCATGCCATGGTTAAGAAACTGCACAGTAATATATGAATATGAAATATCTTTTTTAACAATCATTCTTCTTCAAGATCAAATAATCATACTTCTATTGAATGTCACATACATGGTTCAAGAAGATACAGTATCAATACTAAGATTTCATTCAGGGTATTTTACTACATGAGAAATGCAATTCATTCATATACCTTAGAGGCTAGAAACAACATTAGGGCGGAGGAAAAGAAAACAAAAATATTAACTTTGACAAGGAGCCATATTAAGAAAACTATCTTTAAATACATAAAAATAAAATGTAGAGCATTTATGGAATTTCAGGTTGCACAGACCAACGGAAAAAAAAAAAAAAAAAAAAAAAAAAAAACATTAACACATGGAGAGATAGTTAAGACCTTCTCTTGGCATAATTTGGGTTCTCCAAGCAAGAGTCTGGGTTCGTGGAAGTAAGAGACGGATAGGAGAAGTTGCAAAGGAACCGCCATCAGCAAGTTGGATAGAAACAGATATTGCAGCATCTGAATCTTGAATTTTGAAATCACAGAGCCTCCTGTCACATAACAGTCACAAATAAAAAGTCAGAAGGAAATAAAAGGTACTCAACATTAGCCATTAAAATTTTGATCTCTGATAACAACATGAATGAGCAATAACTCAATAAGAGGGCTGGAGTTGTATGCTCAAAATAGAAGAGAGGGCACAAAAGATAAAGGGAATTTGAGATCCTTCAAAAACCACCTCAGTTCTCATAACATCGTCAAACACAAATATGACAAGTTTATCAAGACCTACTACAAAATAAAATATCAACCTAGATGAAGCAAAAATCAAGATCTTGGATCAAACACTCAAGTTTAGAACCAAATGATTGTGAAATATTACTCACTATTTAAAAAAAAAAAAAAATTAAACAGGATTCCAGAACGAGCGTGCAAGATGCATGAAAATGGACATTAAACTACCGTGGGAATAATCGTTCTTTTCTTTGCATGAAATTCCACTCTCTGGTATAATAATAATAATAGAGAATGTAGTCGAAGCTGATTAAAAGAGTGTATTCTAAACTTGCTTAGCAAGTTATTTCTAGCTAAGTACAGCTGACAGTTTAACTGTGCCAGCTGTCCCTCTAAGTCTAAAGACTATAAATACTTGTATCCCATTGTATTGAATCATAATCTGAAATACAAATTCTGTTACAGTTTTCTCTCTTTCTATTCTCTCTCCATTTTCAAGCTTTCTCCATTGATTAACAATGGCTGAATTCTAACAAATAAGGACCAAAAATAAATTTGTTTGAATTATGTATCATATACATGGGCATGAATAACAACTGCGAACCTTAATAAAATGGAGGCAGACTGTTTCCGGGGAATTGTTACTCGTTGCTGATCAAAGTGAAAAAGAAGATTCAACCCTGACTGATTCTCCACCTGCCAGCTAGCAATTATAATTAATTGATCCAATTGACATCAATATACCATTAATTCAGTGGTCTTTAAACATATAGCATTCGAGGCATAAAGCAGAGAAACTATAGACCAAAGAGAAGCTCAAACAAAAAATGTGGTTTAACAAAAATGGAAATTAAGGAACATCAGTTAAGTCTTCCTGTCTTTTTCTAATGGTAAGAATAATATAGATGCACTAGATCAACAACCTTGCAGAAATTAGCCAGAATCACAGAGCTTTGTATTGAATAAGGACCGGATAATTTCAATTCCCCAATCATGAAGAGAAGCACATCCAATGAATTTTCATTTAGTGATATGTCCAACTGCCCAGATGATCCAGAAATTTCAGAAAATAGCAATATTATGTTTAAATAAAGAAAAGAAGCACAAAATCAGATGTAACTCTAAAAACCTCTGTTATTCTGCAGAAGAAATTAACAGGCACTGCATGAGATGCATATTCTGAAATCTGGGCCTGAACATTAGATCGGTAAAAAATGCTAATTTCAACAGGATGGAGAAGTTCTTCCCTGAAATTCAAAAAAATTAAATATTATGAATGTAGTTCAAATGAAAATGTGGATGGTAAAAAGGAAGTGTAAAATTTAAATGGGAATGTAGAATAACCATAAGTTTCTTTGAGCATCAAAATAATTTATTGATGCACTTGAAGTGCTTATGACCCTAGATTTTGTTGCCAATCTCTGTACAGTAAGTTGTGTATCGTTGAGGAATAAGCTAATGAGAGGGAAGAGATCTTCGGTATCAGAAAGCTCGTGAACAATATTCAAGGAAATTTTCTCAATTTTAATATCAATACAAGGAAGTTTTCCACCAAGCGAAGATGTATTTTCTGCATCAGTGGGCAAAGGTGTTTGCAGAGCCATTCTAGGGTAGCTAGCAGTCTCGGAAACATCAGAAGTAACAGAAAGATCATTGAAAACTTTGAACTTGATTGGACTCCCAGACTTCTTGACAAACTCTAGAGCACCATCAACGAAAGCAATAGCAGAGTTATTCATTTTGTTCTCAAGGTAGAAAGTTCTCTTCCTCGTTAGATTGAAAGCCTCCGAGTCAGATACTCCTTCATAACTTTCAGCCTCAGATGGACAAACTCTCCAAAGTGCGCATCCTCCATCATTAGTACATGAGATGTCAACAAAACATGATCCTGGTCGATAATTCAATCTCAATGGTACACCCATATCATTCTTAGCAAACAATGATATCAAGGAAAACCATAAAACTGTAGACTTCCATCCTTTTTGGGGGCAGTGTTTGACCTGAAGAAATGCCTTTGTTCATAAATTGCTACTACACATCATAAAAACTAAAAAAAGTCCAGTATTTCCATCAGATAGAATTAAGATGATGGAAATCTTATCTCAAGAACAAAGCAGGGAAAGAATCAACCACTGAAGTTTTGGCACAGCATCTACTTAATCAAACTAGATGAATTTTTAGAACACAAGTTTCACACCATATCCACATCTTGCACATTAAGTCATGCCGAATACACAAGCAGCACTATAGATTTGATATTTGACAAATGAAATATAACAGTGATGTAGAGTTATAAATGTAACGCCCGTCTTAATTATTTAATTAATTCGATGAAGTTTAGAGTATATTTATAAATATATGCTTATATGATTTATGATTTAAGTGATTGAGATGTGTGAATTATATGATGTTGTGAAGTTGTTATGTTGGTGTGACTTATTTTATTATTAAATAAAATAAGATATGAGAAATAAAATAAAAATATTAAAAGTGGGGTTGTGTTGTGAGGTGAGTAAGTTAAGTGGTGAGAAGAGTAATACAAGTAATATAAATAGAAGGTTTAGGTTGTGAGAATTAGTTTACAACGTGCGTGAAACGTTTTTGGAGAAAAAAGGGAGAAAAGTCAGAAAGAGAGAAGAACCAAGGGAGGGCTGCGATTCTGCTATTACCAGGTAAGGGTGAGACTAATTTTCAATATTATTAAGGGTATAATTCTTTAGAATGAATTTAGCATGATTAGGTTAAGTTTTGGTGAGAATTGGGAATTAGGTTTAAGATTAATTTTGATGATTGAATCATGAACAGATGTTAGATTGATGTAGAAATGATGTATAGACCTTAGATGATTCATAAGATGGTTATTAGAGGCTGTTTAGTGGTTAGAATCAAGAGATTAGATGAAAAATTGAGAATTTCTAAAATCTGCCCGATTACTGTAGAACCGTCGCTCGCCTCACGAGCTGAATCACTCGCCACCGCGAGCAGAGAGAGAAAAGGAGGTCCAGGAGCTATGTTTTGCTCGCCGTTGCGAGCAAGTGAGCTCGCCTCGCGAGCAAGGCAACTCGCCACTGCAAGCAAGCCTACTCGCCACGGCGAGCAGTTACCCCATTCTGCCCAAAATTGTTTCTTGCGATTTTTCGCACGTAAAGTCTTGAGATGACCCTTGAGTTGGAAATGTAAGTTGTTAAGAAGTTGTAAACTGTTCAAGAAGCTTAATTAAGATGACTGAGATTAATATTAATGTGACATTGTTATATATGTACTATTTGGATTATTTATGATGTTTATATTGATGCGATCCACTCTTTAATGTTGATGTGATATTTTAGAACTGTTTATGTGCTGCCTACGTTGCAATTTCCTGTTGACTGACCTGAATGTCATAAAAGTTGCAAGAGTCGGTCTAAGTTGTAAAGATCTAAGGAGTTGTCCATGATTATGAGTCGTATGAGTTGTTCATGTTGTTGTCTAAGTTGTTGGAAGTTTGAGTTCATTGCATACTCATTAAAGTTGGGGGTTTTAGGCCCGGCAGCCTTTGTGCTCATTAAAGTTGGGGGCTTTAGGCCCGGCAGCCTTTGTGCTCATTAAAGTTGGGGGCTTTAGGCCCGGCAGCCTTTGTGCTCACACGTTGAAGAGCCTATTATGCTCATTTTTGTAGTTGATTGGTACCACATGCATTTGCATATCAAGAAGTTTCATGATGGTCTAAGTTGTTAAGCTGTTGTTGAGTTGATAGAGTTGCATGGTCAAAGATGAGTTGTGTCGTCAAGTTGAGTGTTACGTTGATTATGATTTGAGATGAAAATTAGTAACAGTATTTGATGATTGTATTTGTTATGAAATGAAAAATATGCTAAGTGTTAATTGTTGTGATGTTATTAATGTTTAACTTGTTAAATGCATTTTATTGGATTATATGCTTAATGTATTGATTATGAAATCTCACCCCTTCTGCGTATATGTTGCCTCGACCGTGGGTAATGTGCAGGTAATAAAGATTAGAGGCGTTCGTGAGTGGACTCCTCACTTGGTGTCTAGGTGCTCTGATACGTAACGGGATGGGGGCTTGCTTTTACTTCTATTCCTTACGTGTCTCTTTTATGAACTAATTTATGAGATTTTCCAATAAGGCCTGCGTGCCAAGACTTTTAAATGTTGAACTATTTTCCGCTGCAACAGTTTTAAGATTTTCATGATGTTGAATTTGAAGGATAATTATTATTATCCATTTTATGATTTAAATGAAGTATGTGACATTCCGTTTGTGATCAAAATACTATGATTTTAAATGAAATTTTAAAGTTGGGAAAACGGGGTGTTACAATAAACCCCAGTACACTGCTAAGACCCTCAAATAATTTTTTTTGAATAAGCTAAATTAGCCCACCTAAATTGGCACCGGAGAGAATCGAACATGAGACCTTGAGGAGGAGCACACTCCCAGGTCCCTCAGATAATTACTACATTGTATTTATAAAAACAGATAATCAAGAGTTTGATGAGAACATCAAGTATTGATTACTAAAAGGAGAGAGATCTGCATAATTTGCAGCAATTAACAGGAAGAGCCAATTATTGGACACAGATTAAGATAAAAAATAATAACAATATAATGCAGGATATGCTACACGACTTTCTTACCCTGAAAAGAGCCCTTTCTCCTGCAAGAGAGTAATGAATGGCACCACCTATACTGAAGGAATTCTCTTCACCGTCAACTGTAAAATACATATGTTGGTTTGCATCCTGAATAGCAACAATTGCCCCTACACAAGATCATTGCTAAGTACAACAGTAATTTCCCAAAAGATTATAAACAAATGTAATTGAGATTGAGTCCGAGTACCGTCAGGAACGATTGCTTCCAAACTATTGTCAACTTGGCTACTAGACCGATGATTTCTCTCCGATACCTCTGTTGTATTGTGGCTGGATACCCCAGAAAATGAGGAGGCCATTAACAAAATCATCTAGCATATCAACAAAATGAAATAAAAAGTCGGAACAAAGCATATCAACAAAATGAAATAAAAAGTCGGAACAAATGTGTTAAAATATAAGAATGTTTTTAAAAATATTTTGATATTACATTAGATTATCTTAGTTTATATCTCCTAGGATCAGTTTCTAATGTTTGAGTATCTTAGATTATCTCCTAGTATAAGTTTACATATTACTTGGTTATTATTATGTTTTGTTTCCTAAATTCTCTGTTTATTTAGTCTTCTGTTTCAAGTTACTATCAAGTTTATTATACCATATTACACCATAATCTTATTTCTTCTTAATTTATCTAAAATCTATAACTTCAACAAAATGTAACGGTTTTAGTAGCAGTAATAGCAACAAAAGAAAAATTAATAACACTACCAAATTTGATTCAAAATTATTAGAGAGAGAGAGAGAGAGAGAGAGAGAGAGAGAGAGAGAGAGAGAGAGAGCAGCAGCAGCAGCAGGGACAGCTAATAACCAAGCATTGCAAGAAATTAAATATAGTAAGAAAGTTCACCTGGATTTCATATACAGAAAGTGTCATATTGAAACCTGAAAGAGAACCAATACCAAACCAATACCCGCCATTATCCGGCCTCTCTATTGATATGGAAGCTCTTAAATTTTTTAAAATTTGGTTCTGACGACTTAATTGAACAGGAATGGGTTCTTTTGAACAACTTGCATCATTATCTGAGTTCAATTCACTGAATTTCTGAAATCCTGAAAAAGGATCTGCTGATGCAAGGTGAGGTGACAAAACTTTTGATGTCACAGAAGAAAAATGAGGAATTATCTTTTCTTCTTCCACTCTCTCATGAATAACTTGTGAGAAGATTAATAAACGAGAAAGCTCAGCTGTCAATTTCATCCCAGGAGTTCCAGATTCAAATTTCAGACGGATGTCAACCTCCAATACAATTTCTTGGATACCACCTACAGTAGTGAATTACATGTTTAACAAAAAATATTCCAAGTAATACTTCAAAACTAGCAAATAAGTTAATCACCAGATCCTTCAAAAAAAAAAAAGTTAATCACCAGATTCATTTTCAAGTGCTAAAACGAGAGCAAGGTGAGACAAAGATAAGTCAAATGCATCTGGCAATCCACTTTCAGCTTGTCGAGATGTGCCAACAGTCCCTTGATCAATCTCAATATCAAGATTATCACTCTCCCTGCCATCTTCTGCCAAATTGATGCTTTTATTATGTTGCTGTGCAACAGAAGTGAGATTGCTAATATAATGAAGATATAAAGAATAGTTATCAATGGCCATTGGCAAAGATGATGTTTCAAGAACAATGAGTCCACCCTGCCCAGCAAAATTAATAATTCATTAGAATAAGAAATTTTTTAAAACTTCAGATGCTATCATTAACAGATAAAACCCTTGAGATTCAATTATTGACGAAAGGCTCAAAACAAAGATGCAGGAATATGTCAGAGATTATTATGCCCTCGCTAGCTTCTCAACTTATTACCTGGATCTCCCAGAATATCAGATTAAACTCTCCACCAACAGAAACCGAAAACAGAAGCTTATTCACTTTATGTGCTCGAAGTAGGTCGCTTTTCATTGAACAACTTCCGATGAAAATATTATATACTGCAACATTCATTACTAACCAGTGACTTTCTGAAACTTGCATGCTGATATTTGTAGGAGGCACCATTTTTTTAACAATGAGGGAAGATTGGTTATTAGACCTTTCAAAGACAGACAAATTGGTTTCCTGTGCCAAGTGAGATGTACTACCTTCAGAACTAGAAGTGGAACTACCAAATGTTTTGATCCCATTCCCTGAAGATGAGGCATTTTGAACAAGGCCCAAGCATAAACTAAATGTGCAGCCAGAAAGAGATATTTCATGTAAACAATGAACAGATCGCAATAACAAATTTTGAAGTACAATATTTTCATGGTTGTTTCCAATTGAGTTTTGGTATTCAAAAACAGAAGACATGATTCCAGATAAATCGGTGGAGAGATCCATTTTCACTTCTTCACAAGATATTACCGTAATTGCCTGCTGAATAGAAATCCAAATTCCATTGTCAGGTAATGTTTTCATAGCTTTGCTGTTACCAGTTAAAATGTCAAACTTTCTGGTATTACACTCCGGATTACCACTTGTCCTAGAATTATGAAGAATGACATCCACTGAATTGATTCTGCAGGTCCCATCAATAAAAAACGGGAATATGTCATTTGTCTGTGAACTCCCCGGTATAATTGCTAAATTGCTGTCAGGTACTGCGAAAAATGCCTCCCATTTCATAACTTCAGGATGTGTGCAATCAACATCTTCAAAGCTGCTAAACAGATAAGAAACCACAGAAGAAAAATTTGCAATTGCCTGTAATCAAGGAAAAAGTTTTAGTCATGACCTGGTAACAAACGCACATAAACTAGAGCAGAACTGCATTTATGAAATTTATGAAACAAACACTTGCACACACTGAAAATAAAATTAACATGTAGAAAAATCATGTCAAGCTTGTAACAAACTTTGTTAAAAAAAATCCTGCAACAAACTTGGCATTGGACACTATCTCTGCCTCCTTTTCTGCCACCACTTACGCAAAATCAACTAGAAAGATTACCATTAAAATACACGCCACTATTTTTCTGAAACCGATTCTGATGAAACTGTGGATGTGGTGCAGATTGTGCAAAGTTACTTGCAAAAGAATGAAGGCCCAAGTTTTCTGCAGCATATTGTTGCAATAAATCGTCCTTATACCTCTCAAGTTGTGTTTCAACTTTCTTCGATTTGTAAAGGGTGGCCATTATTACTGACTAAAGTAGTAATAAAATTGAAACTAATGAGCTAGACCAGCTAAAACAACATCATGGTGTTTGTGAGACACAATGGGATCTCCTATACTGAAAAGTGAGTCAATCGGGGATTTCATGTATAAAAGATACACGGTAACAGACCAGGTTCCTATAATCGTGCTGCAAAGTTACAAGTGAAGCTGCGGAGTGCCTGAGCCTTAGCTTTTGCCTGAAAATGAAGTAATTCCGAATCTTTGCCCGTAGATCCCCAATAAATGTGGATCCAATCACTCTTGTAAGCACGGTCGAGGAGAGTGCCAATTGCAACCATGAGAAAAACAATTGGTCTTCTTGTTTCATCAGGTGTGGGGTTTAAAAAAAAAAAACCTTTCTACAGAAACCAGCAGAAAATGGAGGCAGACAGGAATGGGAGACAGAGAGAGTATGATAAAAAAAATTGAGAAACTGTATCTTTGTAAAACTGAACTTCAGTGCACATACTAGAAGCCCAAGGCAGATTCCTAAGGTGGTCTTAAAAACTACCTACCAGCCAAGTCCGTTTGAGTGGCTACTAAGAAAAAACTGAATGTTACGTAACATTGCTAGATAAAACAATAAATATAACTTGACATAACAAGGGGGCTACAAAAAATAAAACCATTTGACTTATCAAGGGAAAAAAAAAATATCACCTTATAGATCATATACACCTCATCCAAAAACGACAAAACAGTGAATCCTCCAGCTGTTATATCCAAAGCAGCTGAAAAGGAAGACGTTTTTGTGCTCAAGGAATAAATATAATCCCTGCAATTTTAAATGACCATAAAAAATCACAATATCAATCAAAGAAATCTGAAGCTTATGAAACAACACATTTTCAATAATGGGTAGAAAGAACAAAGGAGTGCCCCAAAATTTCTTGCCCGGATTATTCTATGACACTCTTATACACTTTTTCCTAAATTTCATCAAGGTGAAACTTTAGTACGGGGCGAGGGAGAGGTATTGCTGGCATACCTCCAATAAGAAGAGCCTAAGTTAGATAGATCAAAAATTAGTTTAGAGAAGTTGAGCCGTAGTATGTTACTAACAGAAACAATACATACCATCAGCAAATGATCAGTTAATTACTGTAGAGCTAGGAGTGGTTATAGTGCACTTTAGAGGGAGATTGGGAAGTCCTGATTGTTTAGGAGTAGGTCTCTCAACTACCTAGTGTAAGAGAGTTTTTATTTTGTGTTCTAAGTTGTTTCTATCTCTGTTCAGTATCGGAAAGTACTTGGGTGACATTTAGTTCTGGTGACATTGGTGACTTTAGTGTATTTTGATGTGAGACAATGATAGATGAATGATTAAAATAAATTATTTTTTATGAGAGAGCATGATTGGTTAGGAGAGATAGAGACAAAGTCACCAATGTCACCCAAGTGTAACCCGTTCAATATCACCTTAATACTGATTCATCGGGAGTTCAATCAATAAAGATTTCATCCTTTTACTTCAGTTCTGGTCTAGTTCTATTACATGCGTTGTAGAAATAGCTGTGTCAAGTCTATGAATCTTCATCATACCAATTGGAATTAATCTTATTAATTGTCCTGGTCTAAACAGAACATTTAATTGTCCTGGTCTTAAAAATGCTCCCAAACTCAACAGTAACCTGTTGTCCATCAGCAAACTGACAAAAGGACATCAATTGTGTTACTCAATGTCTACCATATATCTCAAGGTATAGACTTGGGAAGAGGATTGACAATGCTAAGAAATGTATTGGACTCTACTCCTTCAAGTTGATGACTCTATCAGAAATATGAGGGTAATACCGTAATAGCGCAGTTTTTGTTGTAGTGCAGTTTCAACATTTTTGCTCTTGTAATCCATGTAGCTCATAAAATAGTATATATTGCAAATTAGTTTAAGAAGGCAATTAGACCCCTCTGTTAACTGTTCTATGTACTCTCAATTGTATTACTATGATAACAATCATTTAGTAGAAATACAGAATTTCAGGCTATCATAATTCTCTCTAATCTGTCTTTCCTTTTCTATGATTCTCTCACCATACGAACTTCAAGCAATGTCTAGCAAGTAGATATTAGTTCCAAATTTTTGGGGAAATACTATGATCTCTCCGTTATCACTAAGAAGAGGCTGTCTCCTCTATTTTCTAGGCCTGGAATGGTTAACAGTTGTTACCCTAATTGCATATTTATAGAACCATTTTGTCATCACTAAAATCAAGGCAAATAAAATATTTTCTGCAACCCGTAAGAACATAAATTGGCAGATAATGAAAACTAATATTCAGCGTTTAGTCAGCATCCTACCTAATGCATAACATCTGGAGTGTGATTGGCTTCAATATTAAAATTTGAATCTGATGATCACCTGTTGACTTCTCCAAACAAGCATTTAGGCCATTCAGGTGAAGGTAAGAACCAATTGCAACCTTTCCTGTGGATGCATACTTATCATTGTTGGGTTTTGGAATTTCTATCACCCGAGGTTCCAATGTAATACACTCTGTTTTGGCATCACCGAGCCCTGGTTGAGCTGTCAATAAGCTCATACCAACTAAAGATGGTGGTGATCCAACAACCACCTCAATCTCATGGAAATCAAAAATGAGGTCAAAATCATCCTGACTGCTAGTGTCAGTAGTGTCTTGACTACTGATATTGGCCTCCAATCTGTGTGAAAATCTCATTGAAGGACCGTCAACATACACTCCAAGATGAATGTCTCTCTCTGGAAGCTTTTGAAGCATAGCCAAAATCATTTTTTTGGAAAAATATTCATATTTTTTAACCCAACCATTTTCTACTTTATCCAACAAATTTGAAACAACACAAACTTCCTTCTTGTCCTCCCAGTAAATAGCGCGTTGTATTTGACTAAGAATTAGAGACACTGATGATACTGAAGAATGACTAAAAATCAAATTTAGTTTTCCTACCAATAAACAACATTCACAAAACCCATAGTCTGGATTCTCATGGTCTGAATATGAGGAAGATATCTCAATCTTACAGAGCAGGCATGGATTTTGAGAATATTGAAACTCACTTTCATTAAAATTACTGCAAATTTCTTTCCAACTCACTAACAATTTTCCCATAAAACATTCAATATGAGAATCAAAAGAATCTTCAGCTTGCATGGCGTTAGTTTCTGAAAGGAGAAACCCTTTTGCAGGTTCAACCCATATAAGTGGTTTCCTATCACGACTACCTTCTTTTCCCTTTCCTTCAGTGGTATAACTATGCATACTCAATATACTTTCTTCTGCTGACATTGTTGAAGGTGTGAGTTCAACCTTCATTTGCCCGCATGATAGGAAGACTCTCTGCTCGAGAATATCTTTTACAGATACTAATAACAAAGAATCTATGCAAAAACATATTGAAAGAAAATCTGAGTATGCTATCCCAGTATGCGATTGTAATGTTTCACACACTGATGGGTGAATTTCATCGATTTGAGAAACTGTGATTGTGATTTTCCCAAAGTTCAACACAAAACAACACCTTTGACAAGGGTCTTTGATAAGACTTCCCAAACAGCACCCATCTATTGCAGGATCTTGCACTGTTTTTTCACCAAAAAATATGCCCCGTAGACACTGGATCGCCTTTAAGATCATTCCCCATATAGATGCCACTATAAAAAGAAGAGGACGGAAGAAATTACTTCTGGCTGCACATTCCTCATGAGAACCAAATGGAACTTTCGATGCTGCTCTATGACGAGCTATTCGCCTCGCAAGTGATATGCCTTCAACAGGTAACTTTTTCTCAATGTCAGATATCAACTCCCAACGGTGTTTAGCAGAACTCAGTTTGTTACGAGACATCTTAGAAATGGACTTTTTCCATATATTGCCAGTAGAATATCCAGTTAGCAGTAAGATTTCCTCATAAGTTTTGACATAGTGTGTCCATTGACCTACAATACCAACCAATCTTTGCAATGAAAATCTAGGAGTTACAGTCGCATGGTCAATTCTCCTGGAAGCTATTTTCCATAACTCTCTAGCACTTCTAGGTTGATTGAACTTATCAGATAGCAGTTTTTCGAAAAGTAGACAAAAAGAAATATCATCTGGATAGAATGCACAGGCGAGTAGTGGAAAACATAGTGTGCAATCTACCAGCTTAAGATCTCTGAATGTAATGAAAATCTTCATATCAGATGAAAGCATAATTCGATCTGCACAGTTTTTTCTATTTAATCCAACCTTGAACCCAGTGCCATCTAACATGAAATCGCTCTCTTTAATTGGAACAAAAACTGTACCAACAAAACCTCTTAGAAGACATTTTTTATCCAGATGCTTGGACCTTGCACTGATCTCTTTCATTTCCGCAAAACACACAAACTCGTCATTTAAGATTGGGAATTGAACATCTACACGAATGTCATGTGCCTCAAGATGACAGTTTTTCAGAATCAAATTCAGAAAAGATGATGAAAAACTATTCTTCTCATGCACAGTATATAAGATCGCTTCCAAGATTTGATGCAAAGAACAACCCTAAAATAGACACAAAATTTAATATTAATCACCATGACCATAATGATATGATATTTAATAAATTGATTCTGCATGGTAAAGCTAAAAAATCCTGCCAAGGCCGGTCCCAAGCCCGGGTAAAAGGAGAGGGTTGTGTTAGGCCTCGACAGCCAACGTAAAACTTTGTCGAATCTCTATGACATGGACCAAATACGAAATAGTGTTATGGTAAAGCTAAAAACAAAAACAAATGAAAACAAACCCCATTTCAAATATACCTCACTTTGTTGTCAAATTCATTTGACTTAGAGCATATGATACACATACTCTATAGCACAGACACTTTTGATCGAATGTGTGTCTGGTGTCTCACACGCGTCATTGACGTGACACTGACACATGTCAAATTCATTCGACTTGGAGCATATGACTCACATACTCTGTAGCACCAACACTTCTAATCGAATGTGAGTCTGGGGTCTCACATGTGTCACTGACACTACACTGACACATGTGATTACATTCAATTTTGTCATTTTGCTATAGACACTTTTGAGTTTTGATTGAAGGAGTGTTTGACACGACACCGACACATATGATTGCATTTAAGTTAGTCATTTTCTCAAACTATTACCAGTGTCAGTGCTGTATCCCATGTCAAGCTTCATAATCCACATACAAGTATAAAAATTAGTAACAGCCTACTAAATAAGAAAACTACTACAAATCAGTAAATTTATAGTCTACTAATAATTACCTCAGGATCAAACTCCGATAGTTTCTTTTTAAGATCATCCAAATAATCATCCTTTGGCATCCGCAACCGCGTCACACATTCATCCTCTTCCGACTTCCTTCAAAACCAAGCGATTGTCTCAGTTATCGGTTAACAAAACACTAAACCGATTCAAATCACAACAAAAATCGAAGAAATGGAAATAGAAGTTTTACTCTAACGATAGCACAGCACGAACACCGTGAAATTTGATTTCAAAAGCCGGCGAAGACCAGGATGAGAATCGAACAACAAGACGTTCAACGGTGAAATCCTTGACGAACAATAGCGGAGGAGAGTGGAATAGTTTGTTGAGAACAGCGACATCGAAGCGGAGATTGGTGACTACGGCGAGAGAGTGGAAGAACCCTAATTCGAGATTGAGTTGAGGTTCTTCGAATAGCCATGGTTGAAGTAGAGAGAGTAGCTTCCGTCGGAAAATGCTATTGAAGAGCATTGTAGTATCATGGGTTAGGGTTTGCGACGGAGAAGGTAAAGGTTGGTTTAAAAAAATGGAGTAAACTGACTTTATAGTTTGGCGCTGGGTGTGTATCGGCGGGAAAGGGTAAGGTGGTCCACGTGGCTAGGTGTTTCTATCCAACTGAATTGAGCCGAACGCGTGGTAGTGCTAGGCCCTAGTTTGGGTTTAGTAGGATCAAACTATCCACCCAATTCGAATGACATATTTGTCTCATCTGTACAATATCAACATCAATTTAGATATTTTGAATCTCAATTATTTGACTTGTAGATAAATGTTTGAATTGGTTTAAATTGGCTTGGCAACTTGTCTCTAACCCTAACCTTAACATTGAGAAGCTTTGGGTTAGAGTGATGAAAGCTAAATATCTTTGTGGTGTGTTTGTTACTTCGGGTTCTATTGAAAATCGATTGTTATAATATTTGGCGCGAAATTTCTCGTGCTTGCCACCATGTCTAAGGTAATGTTTGTCGAGTGATTGGAAATGGTAATGATGTGAGGTTTTGAATCTTGAATCTAAGTAGTTTGAAATCTCTTTTTCCACGTTTTGTTCTTTGAGGTCATAGCAATTTATTTCCTTCTATTCTATCGATCAAACTTGAAAATGAGACTTACTTCATCAAATGCTATCATATAATGTATTGATAAGATTCTCAATATCAAACGGCATGAGGAGCAAGAGGATGACGATTTTGTTAACTATTCTCTTTCTACGGATAATCAATTTAATTATATATCGTCATACAAGTTACACCCTCCGGTCACTGTTATAAGCAAAAATCAACATTCTAGATTCATTCATTAAATGATGTATGTAGTCTTTATTATAGACTACATACATCATTTAATGAATGAATCTAAAATGTTGATTTTTGCTTATAATAGTGACCGGATGGTGTACCTCAATTAATGATTTTGATCATAATTATATGTTGGCTTGGAAGGGGACAGGTTTGATTCGAATCTACAACTTTCTTTGAAAACTTATACATGGCAAATTATTAACTAATGAAGAAAGGTGTAGAAGAAGTATGACTACATGTGATTTTTGTCCTCGTTGGGGTAGTGTTATTTAGTTGATCATGTATAACTTGCAAGATTTTGAAGAAGCGATTGAGTTCTGGACGAGCGTAATAAGACCTGGTCATTGGACTAAATTCCTTAGTCTTGGCCTCCATTCTTGGTTAGATAGGAATCTCACCAATGACAATATTGGTAATATCCCTTGAAAATGTTCTATCTTTTTCGGAGTTGTTGTTCATGCAATATAGAAGGATAAAAACTTATTATTCTTCTCGCAACATTCGAATCTCTAGGCTTGATTAGCAGCATCACATATCTAACCAATTGAGTTATATACTACCCATGCTTTGAGTCTATAAATCGAGTAACTAGTAGAAGCCATATGCAGTAGGAACCCCCTCTTGAAAGGTGTGTATATAGTTAATGTTGATAGATCACTTAATTTGGGTCTATGTAAGTTCGGCTTTGTAGAGGAATTATTTGTGACTATTAAGGAAAATTCATCAAAGGCTTCTACAACCTCATAAAAGCTAATGTTATTTTTGCTGAAATATTTGTGCTCCTTCACAGTTTCAGGTTGGCTCGAAATATGGATTTATCTCAAGTCATTTTTGCAGTAAATTATTTGTTAGTGGCAACCGTTGTCACTAGAAGGTCGACCGTTATCTCCTATCTTAAACCTCTCCTTGAAAAAGACTCCCAACCTCCTCCGACTCTTAGATTGGAACGCTTGAGTTTTTCATTGCTTATGCGAAATTAATTGGCGTGTTGATTGTCGGTCAAAAAAAAAAATTGGCGTGTTGATTCCTTAACTTGTCGGCATCATATGGATCTTTTTTTCATAGTTTCTTTTAATTTTGTTTGTCCTTTATTTGACATTTTTCTAAAGAATGACTGTATTGATCTTCCATTTGTTCGCCTAATGCATTATTTATATGCCTCTTCAATAAAAAGGAGTTTTTAAAACTAGTTCAATCAAAACTTGGGAAAACGGTTTTTTTAGTAAGCTAAATTAGTCCACACAAATTGGTACCGAGGGAATCAAGGGAAAACGGTTAGGACTAGTATAATTTTTCTCATATCATCACAATCTCTTATTGTTTTTTTAAAAGAAACTAAACTAGTCCACCCAAATTGGTACCAGAGGAATCGAACCTATAACCTTATGGAGAAACACACTACACACTTCTAGGTCCCAAGTCAATGCCACCAAACCAAACCAAGTGAATTAAAATCTCTTACCGTTAATTAGTTTAGTTATGTAATTTGTCATTTACAAACAAATATTTAAAATGAGTTCATAATTTGACCTACAATACAACGCATCATAATTATTAGGATCTAGTAACAGATTTGGGGTTTATTCATGGTCCAATTTTACTAAATTATTCCTAAAAATTATAATCTTAAATGTAAAATGCTTATCACTGAAATCTTTAATCATGAAAACTTCAATACGGTCTTTCAAATTGTAAAGTTGTACCAACATAAGCCTCCACATCATCAAAATTTCAAATCAATTCATAAATTATCAATTGTTGATCATATATGTTTCTCCATCTACACCGTTAAAACGGAGACACTTATAGGACATTTTTTTTTGTGGTGTTCGGGGTTCGAACCCCAGACCTTGCATATATTATGCATTGTCCTTACCAACTGAGTTAAGCTCAGAGGAACACACTTATAGAACACTTAATACTATGTGTGTGGCTTCCACATTACATCTTCATAATAATAATAATAATAATAATAATAATAATAATAATAATAATAATAATAATAATAATAATAATAATAATAATAATAATAATAATAATAATAAAGATTTTTAACAAAATAATTACAATAAATTTCACCGTTGAAAATCATGTTATATTTTTTATAAAAAAATTATTATTTTTTATTTGGTTTTATCTCATTTTGATTTGGTTTGAACTTATGTTATTTATTTATATATATTCAAATATATTTTTTATATAAGCTAAAAGTTTATTACAAAAAGGAAAAACAAAAAATTAGGGACATAAACTACTTTTTTAACTAAAAAAAGCATTCATTCATATTGATAGAAATACATAGAACAACACAAATTTTAAAGGGTTAAATATGTTTTTGGTCCCTATAAAATTGCAACCTTCTAAGTTTAGTCCTTACTTAATTTTAATAGCTTTTTTAATCCCTACAAAAAAACTTTACTTATAATTTTAGTCCCTGCTAAAATAAATTTTGTTTAATTATCCTTAAACTCTTAAACTTTTTAACGATTCTTTTTATACAAGTTTAGAACACTATGAAAGGTTCATTTACTAAAATCTATAATTTTTTAACATGAATTAAATTAAATATGAATTTTTTAAAATGACAAAAGTTTAAGATATAAGTAACAAAAATATGGACGTAGAAATCAAATTTTTGCGATATTTTTTTCGGAGGACCTTTTAATAACGTTCTTAACACGTCTGTAAAAAATTGTTGAAAAACATAAGAGTTTAAGCATAAATTAAACAAATTTGGATTGAGTAAGGACTAATATTGAGTGCAGAAATTTTTTGTAGGGACTAAAAATGCTATTAAAATTAAGTAAGGACTAAACTTTCAATGTCGCAATTTTGTAGGGACTAAAAACATAATTAACCCAATTTTAAATTGCTAAAACTAAATAGGATGAATTTGCGAACAAACTCACAACATCAAATTCAATATCATACAACATGTAACACCCTGTTCTCCCAACAACGTAATATTAGTTAACTTAATCAGAGTAACCACACAACGGAGTGTCACACTACTAATCAAAAATTCATAAATAGAAAATATCTATTTATTCAAAATCAACGTTTAGAATATCTTAATAAACTGCAGCGGAATAATTCTTTAAAAATATAGTTTCAACCAAATTCAACCTCAATGAAAATCTTGGCACAAAGGCCTCAACATAATTCAACTTTATTTTCAACAACAGTAAGCTCCAATAACAAGTCTTTTCCAAAATATGTGATACATAAAAGAAATGAAGAAGACATTCGCGACGATCCCCATCCTAATATGTATCAGAGCCCTAGACACTTAAGCCAATCAACCTACAAGCCATCATTACCTGCACATTACCCACGGTCGAGGCAACATATACGCAGAAGGGGTGAGAAACTTATCTGTAACGCCCTCCTTTTTATTTAATTATTTTTATTAAGTTAGAGTCTATTTATGTGATTTATTTATTTATATGAGGTGTTAGTATTTTATTATGTGGCATTATTCTATTATTTATTAGAATATGAGAATTATTAGAGTAAGTAGATTTGGAGGTAGTTTTGAGATTATATGTCTTTTTATGATTTAGCCGATTTATTTTGATGAGTGATATTTTGTTATGTTATATGTTCGTATTTACTAGAATAATATATATTTGTTATTTGTTAGATATATATTTGTTATTTGGTGTAGAAATATATTTGTTATTTGTTAGATATATAATTGTTATTTGGTGTAGAAATATATTTGTTATTTGTTAGAGATATATTTGTTATATGGTGTAGAAATATATGTGTTATTTGTTAGAGATATATTTGTTATTTGGTGTAGAAATATATTTGTTATTTGTGAGAGATATATTTAATTTAGAAATAAATAAGATTATGAGGATTATTAGTGTGAGTGGAATTGGGGATTTTAATACTATTTTCTGTTCCTTTACGTATTGCTTTTGAAGTTTAAGAATTATTTTTGAACTAAGATTTATGAGACTTTTATGATGAGGCCTGCGTGCCAAAGACTTTTATGTTGTTGAACTAATTACGCTGCGAAGTTTTAAAGATTAAGCTGAATAATTTTGAAGGATAAATATTTATTTATTCAATTTATGATTTTTATGAAATGTGACATTCCGTTTACGATGAACACTCTGATTTATTTACGAAATTTTCACGTTGGAAAAACGGGGTGTTACATTATCCAATAATAATAATAATATATAATTCATCGAATTAATGAAAACAACAACATATCACAACATGCATCATTAATAAAGTATATAAATAAATACATAAGCAATAACATAATTATTTTCAGCAACAAGGTACAACAACAACAACAACAACAACAACAACAACATTATCCACAACGACACCGACAACTCGACAATTCGACAACGACAACAACTCGACAATGCTACAACGACAACAACGACTCAACAATGCTACGACAACAACAACTATGCATCATGCAGGTGGTACCAATCTACGCGCGTTGAATGCTAAGCATTCCAGGGCATAAGCCCCCAACAATTTGGATGGTTAAAGCATCCCAGGACATAAGCCCCCAACGGTTTGAATGATAAACATTCCAGGGCATAAGCCCCCAACGGTTTGAATGATGAACATTCCAGGGCATAAGCCCCCAACGAAACATGAGTATGCATATGGACTCGACTTGTGTACATCAACATACAACTCCAACAACGACTACAACAACAACATATGTGCCTACAACAATTATGACACACTCCCCAACTTCAACATTAGATGATACAACAACGTCAACAACGGAAAACAACAACATAGCATATATATAAAATCAATTACATTCATCTCAAGGTTCAACACATCCTTCAAAAGCAATTAAGTTTGGATCAATAGAACATAAGCCAAATACCCATAAAACATCTCAACTAAATCCCTAACACTTAACTTTGAAGTTGGGAAACCAACCATAAGTTTTGAACTAACTTGGGAATAGTTATGCTAAGTTTTCTTAAATTTTTCTGAAGACCCACCTGGACTATTTTTATCATAACTTAAAATCTACAAATAATTTTCTAGTCACTCCGAATCCATTAGAAAGCTAACTCAATTATCTACAACTTTCATGTTTACACCGAAGGCTAGTTCAAAACAGAAACGGGCGAAAAAGTGAGTGTTTTCCAGTTTTGGCTGACAGGAAATCGGGGCCCGATTTTTGTTGAACCAGAACTGAAAAATCAGCTCAGAATTCGGGGCCCGATTTCGGCAGTTCGGGGCCCGATTTTGGACATTCACAGCTTACGGGAAAGACCAGTTTTCACTCCAAAAACCCAATTTTTGATCCCCCAATCACCCAAAATGAATTAGAACAATGTTTACAGGTTCTATATACAACATAACAACCAAACCACATAGAAACATGCATCAAACAACACAGTCCATCATATTTTCCTCAATTAACCTAAAACTTCTAAACCTAAACCAAGAACACAACAATTCAGCAAATTTTCAGAATTATACATATTATTAGTGAAAGGAATCCCACCCTTACCTTATCTCAGCAAATTCTACAGCAAAAATTGGTTGGATCCTCTCTTCCTAGCTCTTCTCCTAGCTTTCTCTTCCTTCTCTCCAAAACCAGTTTTTCTAGAGTTTTCACGTGAAAATATTTTTGTTTCTGACTTTCTGTTTTTACTGTAAACTAAAACCTCTCTTTTCTCTTAACTCCCTTAATTTCTATTAATTCCTCATTATTCCCCTTAATCCAAAATAAACACTATTTCTATATTATTTCTATTTCTCTTACTATCTTATCAAATAATAAAACAATATTCATTCAAATAAAACACAACTCCATAAATCATATAATAAAATAGCATCACAACATATATCACATAAAAATCATATAAAATATATATTTCACATAAAATCATATATATAACAAATAAAGTCATATAAAAATATTCACACATCTACTAAAAATAATAGAATTAAAATGGGGCGTTACACAACAAAAAAATGTCTGTACATTTATGACAAGCCCTATGAATATGACCAAATTTAAGTGTCTGAAATACCCAAACATCTAGATCTGTAACGTTGAAGACGTTAAAGTCATTGATTGAATTTGTACTAAATCGGAGCTAAATGCTAGTATGTCGATCTGAAACGAACGGACATCATAATAAGACTGGAAATAAAACAACACGGTATCAAGAAGGTGAACAAATCAAACATCACACTAAGATGGAAAAATCATAAAAAGAAAAACTAAATATAAGCGAAAATAACAAGAAAATGTTATTGTTGGAGAGTATCTTTTGAATTACATAAGGAATTAGTAGTGGTGGCATTAGAGGCTGGAGTGAATTTAATTATTTTTGGCTTAAACACATTTTAGTCCCTTTATTTTTTTTTTTTGAAAAATGAAATTTTGCTTCCACTATTTTAAAAACCATTTTTGGTCCCGCGATTTAACTGTTTTTTTTTAGACTTTTGTCTCGTATCTATTTTTTTATAATGTGATCTCATCATTTATGACATGATAACGGTTATTGAACATCTTTTTGGTGACATGAATATTATTCAATGTGATTTAGTAAGTGTTGTAAGGTTATAAACGAATAGGCCACATCATAAAAATAACTCAAAAATAATATGAGAGATCAAAATTAAGAAGGAAAAAAAAATCAAATAAGAGGATAAAAAACCATTTTTTAAATTAGGAGATCAATTTTTTTTTAAATAGAGGATAAAAAATTCATTTAAGGTTTTATTATTTTTTGGGTTAAATATGTTTTTAGTCCCTACAAAATTTTAATGATAATTTTAATCCTCAATAACATTTAGTTTGTAAAAATAGTCTCTATTTTAAAAACATTTTACAGAAAATAGATATTTTTAGTCCTACAAAATAGTCATGTAAAATACAAACAAAGACTAAAAATGGATAAAACTTTTGTATGGATTAAACTTAAAAACTTACTCCCTCCGTCCATTATTAGATGACCTGGTTGACTCTAACACACATATCAATGCATATTTTTTATCTTTAACTATCTATTTAAAAAAAATTATGAAAATTTAATATTTTGAAAATAATCATCGAGACGGATCCAACAACATCTTATATGATATTATTTATCTTTGTATATTAGTATAAAAATACGGTTAAAATATGTCAGGTCAAAATGTACATTGTCAAATAGATCATTTGACTATAATTTTAAAACTTTTTTTTTGTTAGGTCTTATTGTTGGTGAAGTTTTGTCTGACTAGTGGGGCTAAAGTGAAGTGTACCAGCAGGTTGGCAGACACACCATTGATAAACTTCATGCAAAGCCCGTGGAGATGGGATTCTGCCATTACTATCCTTCATGCGTCACATCTTTCCTTCCTTCCTTCTCCCTCAAACGCTGGTGTCAGGTGTAGTGGTCCTTCCTCAGCTCCTCGTCTTATACATTACACATTGATCCATTGCAACCAGAACCCAAAACTTGGAAGTTGGAATGTTCAATACCAATTACACTGCCCTAAAGTACAATCACAAACTTGTCTCCAACCTCCTACCCTACACACAACACAAAAACAATAAAGAAAAGATTCTCTTTGCTAGTACACACCCACTTTTTCGTTTTTTATAACCTCATTTCAAATTACATTCACTCTATTTTCCAAATTATAGATTCTCCTTCCTTAGTTTAAAATTTGAACATAAAAGAATATCACACTCCACCACCTTTCTTATTTAGTCAAAAAATCAAACTCTCTTTATTCTTTAAGACAACAAAATTAGAAAGATAGATAATTGACATAACTCTTCACTTTATTTTCAAAATTCAATATCTACATTTTGCCACCGAAACTTGAACTAAACTTTCACTTTTTCATTCTTTACTTTTCAAATTCTCACAACGCCGCCGGAGAAATGAAGTACTCGATTGCAGCGGAGTACACCGGACCTCCCCATGCAGCACTGGAAACCGTCGCCGGAACTTCAGTTTCCACGGCGGTTTCAGAGCTTCCTTCCTCGGACACTCCGGCATTACCGTCTCCAGCGATCACATTTGACCGGAGTAACTGTTCCAGTAGAATAACAGTTTCTCCGACGTCAGTGATCGCATTTGAAGAAGGAGCTGATGAAAGCAACGGTGTTTCAGAGTCATCAAGTGAATTAAGTAGCAGACATTCACACGAATCTACAATGTTCAAAAATTTCATTGTTAAGAAAGAAAGTTTTGATTCCAAAGACAATGACTGCGAACCGTTGGAGTCTCCACCGGTTCGCAGAGAATCCATTAGGAAGGGAAAGTGTTACCGTTGTTTGAAAGGTAACAGGTTAACGGAGAAAGAAATGTGTCTAGTTTGCGATGCAAAGTATTGCGCGAATTGTGTGTTGAGAGCAATGGGATCAATGCCGGAAGGAAGAAAATGTGTTGGTTGTATTGGATATTCGATTGATGAGTCGAAAAGGGGTAGTTTGGGAAAGTGTTCTAGGATGCTTAGAAGATTGCTTAATAGATTGGAAGTTAGACAGGTGATGAAGGCTGAGAGGTTTTGTGAAGTGAATCAGCTTCCTCCTAATTATGTTTGTGTTAACGGAAAGAGTCTTTCTTTTGAGGAATTGGTTACATTGCAAAATTGTGCTAATCCTCCTAAGAAGTTGAAGCCTGGGAATTATTGGTATGATAAAGTATCTGGTTTTTGGGGGAAGGTAGCTTTCTTTCTTTGTTTTAAGTTTTTTGATAATATCTTCTCAATGCGTCAGTATTTAGCGTCATATGGATTGACTTATTTTAGTTTATCTACTAGTGTAAGCACTTTGAGGTTGTTTGGAGAGTTTATGAAAACAGCTTATGACATTTTCATAAGTTGTTTCCAACTTATGTTTATAGGATAACTTATAAATACAGCTTATAGCTTAAATCAAAACAATTTTATTTTATTTTTTGCTATAGAAATAGATTATATATAAACACCTCTATAAATATTCACAGAAAGATTGACACTTGAGATTGAAGGTGTGTCCGATGTCCGACACATGTCATAGTTTGACATTGACACATCTGGTTATATTCTATTTTTCAAAGTATTATTAGTGTCGATGTCGATGTGTTAGTGTCAGTGTTGTGTCTAGTGCGTGTGTCTGTGTTGGTGCTTCATACTTCATAGCTTATATGTTGAGTGATTATGCTATAAGCGCTTAATTAAGCTTTCAATCCAAACTTTTTTGTCTGATGCTTGAAGTTGAGTTTTACTTGGGGTGCTGTGTTTTTTTAGGAAGGACAGAAGCCTTGTAGCATTATTACTCCTCATCTGAATGTTGGTGGACCCATCAAACAGGATGCTAGCAATGGAGACACTCAGGTTTTCATCAATGGTCGAGAAATAACCAAAGTAGAGCTTCGGATGTTGCAGGTTGAGAACTCGATATATGCAAATACTAATAGAAAATTATAGGCTCTGTCTTGATCATTAAAGTTCTTTTGTTATTTAAACAAAAAATGTTGAAAGGATCTTGTTTTGGTTGAATAGTTGGCGGGAGTTCAATGTGCTGGTAACCCGCATTTTTGGGTCAATGAAGATGGTTCATACCAAGAAGAGGGACAGAAAAATACCAGAGGATATATATGGGGAAAGGTAACATACATGTTTTGGAAGTTTGTCTCTTGTTTTACTATTTCCAATTTTGCAATCTTAAACACTTGTTTTCCTTGTTAGGCTGGAACGAAGCTTGTATGCGCCTTCCTTTCCCTGCCAGTTCCTTCTAGATATTCAACTTCATGTGGTTTTCTATCCTCCAATGTGGTTGCCAGAACGTTTCCTGATTATGTTGAGCATGGAATAGTTCACAAGCTCCTCTTAGTTGGTTACAGTGGTTCTGGGACAAGCACTATTTTTAAGCAGGTAATCTTTTAAGCACTGGTTCATAATTTTATGTGGATACACACACAATCATGTGCATTATCAGTCTTGGATTGCATGCACAAATACAATCATGTTAGCCTTCTTTAATTGACTTCATAGTTGGTCATATTACATGATTATCCGCAAGCACTTGAAGAAGCATTGTTGATTTCAAACTATTAAGGTGTTTTTGAGCTTTTTGACTTATCAATGTGCTGCTACATATGATGCCTGAACTGGCTTCTGAAATCTGAAACTTGTCAAATAAACTTTTAACCTCCCATCCCTCTCCCCTGGGAAAAAAAAATTGAGTATCGCACTCAATAACCAGCTATGTTGTGCTCTTCTATGTCAACGTGCCGGTTGTTATGAAAGGATAAATAAATCAACATATTTATCAAATTGTAAGTACTTTTTTCAGGCCAAGATTCTTTACAAAAGCACCCCTTTCTCAGAAGATGAACGTGGAAATATAAAGTTGACCATTCAGACCAATGTCTATGCCTATCTTGGCATACTCCTAGAGGGTCGTGAGCGTTTTGAAGAAGAAAGTCTGGGAAATTTAAAGAAGAGTCAATCTTTACTTCATACTACAGGTTTGAATAATGTTTTCCCTCCCTTCCACCCCAACTATAATATGCTAATTTTTATTGAGTTTTAACTCATTATCCAAACTTTCTTTCCGTTTTAAAACATTATATATGTGTTATGTGGCTTAGTATGCTTCGTCGACTATACCATCTATTTGTTGTCCTGATGGTTTATGTTAAATTTATACATATGTTTAAGGTGTTATAACGTTTTGTAAGCTTTGATGTTTTATTTTTTACCGCTTTTCACTCAAAATGAAGAAACATGGTAAACTCAACTAATGTTTTATATTTTATTTCTTTGAATGTAAAATAACTGTATCTTACCTTGTTTCTTCCAACTGACACTACTGAGCAAACATACTGAGCAAACATTCAAAAAATGGTCATATATGCTCATGTATAACACTTGTTATGCAATTTTAGAGTTTATTCACACGAATATTTTATCCAGCGGAAAGTTACTGATTTGTAAATACGATATGGAACACATGTTTTTTCCTCTCAATTTTGGGACAACCAACCCAGTAGGAAAGTGCTTTGATTTTTGTCATGAATGATTGCACATTTTTGTACTTTTTACCCACATGCTATTTCAATTAGTTTGTGCTTTACATCAACTTGATTGCACATTTTGTACATTTTGGTTTTGTCATCATTATTTAGCTTTACTTATTTAATTGTGAATGTTTTAGATTGTACTGAAATTATATATATTTATTTGTTACAAGGACTTGTCAATTTTGTTCACATAGCAGAAAGTGTTGTTTTACATAGACTTTAAATATTGATATGCACTCTACTTAAAGAAAAAATAAAATGTTAATTGGCTAGTATTATTTGGGTACCAGGAACCAGTCGAAAACATGGCGACAAGACAATTTATTCTATTGGCACAAGACTGAAAGCATTCTCGGATTGGCTGCTGAAAACAATGGTTTCGGGCAAGCTTGATGATATCTTTCCAGCTGCTACTCGTGAATATACTCCATTGATTGAGGAGTTATGGAATGATTCAGCCATTAAGGCCACCTATGAAAGAAGAAATGAAATTGAAATGCTACCCAGTGTTGCCAGTTATTTCTTAGAGCGGGTATAGGATTATTGTTTTATCTTGAACTTATTTTTGTCAATGGTTTAATCTGTATATTTACTTGTTTATTTGACATTCCTTTGCATATTGACAGAAATGTCAGGAGAGGGGTGTGCCCTTATTTTCTTACATGTTTCCTTTCTATTTGGTTTCTCTTGAAAAAGATTACTAGGTCATTGGCTTTGAGAATCTAACATGATAATTATTTGTTCAGGCTGTTCAGATACTGACGACTGACTATGAACCCTCGGATTTAGATATCCTTTATGCTGAGGGAGTTACTTCCTCCAATGGACTGGCTAGTGTAGAGTTTTCATTTCCTCAATCAGCTCCTGAGGAAACCGGCGACACTGAATATCTACATGATTCTTTAGCTAGGTAAGAAAAAATTGTTATATGTTGGCAATATTCTGCATAGATCTACCCCTGATTGACCCAATTGCTGTATAATTATATTTGCTCTTGAGAAACAGCACCCCTTAGGTTTATGTCAAAGGTTGTCACTTGTAAGGCAAGTTTAAGGCAAGAATGGTACGAACTAAATACCGTCAGAAGATGATGAAAAGTCTAGAAACTAAGACATGGAATCAAGTAGCATAGCATTCCAATGTCTTTGCGTGTCTAACAGATAAACTCCTCTAAACATTTCATGAAAAAGAACTCTACAGACAAGACAAGAAAGTGACCATATCCCAAATTTTGTCTTCAAACCGCACGCCCTTGAAAAATCTAGCATTCTTTTCAAACCAAAGCCATACGAGAACATCAAAGATAGTACTCCTACAGAGTTTTAAGCTTTTTATATGAAAGCCTAAACTTATAAATTTAACACAGAGAAATCGTTTGAAGTCCTTAGAGATGATCAACTTCTCATAAAAAAATATTTTGTAGCTCAGGTTTTCTCTGTTCTTGTGTTTAGCAGACATAGTGGAGGGAGGTTCATTCCATTGAATCACATGCATGCATAATACATAGCTTCATGTGATCTATACAGATAATTCGTTTTACCTAATATGATCTTTTGTATTGGAGATAGATGGCGTAATATTAGGCACAGCAGAGTGAGTATAGAGATGGAACTCATGTCCTATTAGTCTGTGTCCTTAACTAGTTTTGGCTTTTGCATCAGTTAATGCTTTAGAATCATTTTTGTAGTCACCAGGTGTTATTAAAGTGCAACTTTGAGTCAAATTAACCATATAAAAGTTTTCCTGTGTTTCATAGAAACAATCAAAGTCATTTATTTTCAAATGATTGGAGTACTTATTTCCAAATGTATATCACAATTATGTCATAAAAATATGGCAATGTTGCTGATTTTCATGAATTTCAGTCAAATGAGAAAATTATGTGCTAAGAAACAAACCTATGGCTGTGTAAATACATATTTTTTGGGAGGGGGGGACCCTTAGAAGAGCTGCTTTAAACTGTTTCTGATCTGTAGCTTTGATCTCTTTGCTTGGTTCACAGGTATGAGCTAATTACAATACATGCAAGAGGGCTAGGAGATAATTGCAAGTGGCTAGAAATGTTTGAGGATGTCGGATTGGTCATCTTCTGTGTTTCCTTGAGTGACTATAATCAGTTTTCTACCGACGGAAATGGTTGTGTCACAAACAAGATGATATTGAGCAGGAAACTTTTTGAAACCATTGTTACTCATCCAACTTTTGAGAAAATGGACTTCCTGTTGATTTTAAACAAATTAGACGAGTTTGAGCAGAAAATAGAAAATGTTCCACTGACTCAGTGTGAATGGTTCTCTGATTTTCATCCAGTAATTAGCCATAATCGCCCCGGAAGCAACAATAACTGCATTAACAATAACCCCTCCATAAGTCAGCTTGCTTCCCATTACATAGCAGTTAAGTTTAAGAGGCTTTATTCATCTCTTACAGGGCAAAACTTGTATGTGTCCTTGGTGAAGGGACTGGAACCTGATAGTGTTGATGCATCACTTAAATATGGAAAGGAGATTTTGAAGTGGAACGAGGAGAAACCAAACTTTAGCCTAAGTGATGACTCGCATAGCATTGAAGAGAGTTCTTTCTCTATTGATTGCTAGTTCAAGCTAGTCTGCTAGTGTTATAAACATCGAAGTCATGTGTGTGACTTGGATTCTGTTCTTGTACATATATGTCAACTAGGAGTAGTGACACGGAAGCACATTCTTCCCACCGGCTATCGAGTTGTAATATGCCCTTGACACGGTTTAGTGGCACACCTTGTGCCACAGAGATCGAAGTGTAGCGTTCAAATTCATTTTTTTTTCCCACTGTAATGTAATATATCCATGCTTATATTTTGCTGTGTCAGCTAGGCCTCCAGCCTGTATTATGTTGCAAATAGAATTTTCTTTAAATCACACTATTTCTGTGCGCGATTGTAGAAATTAATTTTATGAAGTAACTATAATCCATTTAAAATGTGATAATCTTGAATTCGAGTTCCTTGTGCAGTAAGCCTTTGGCATATCGAGTTTCAATTTCAAATTTTGAACACTTGATACATTTTTCACCAAATCATTGAAGGTAAAACATTTATACCGTAAAAACACCAATCATCTTATGATCCTTCATACTGCATAATAAGTGTAACCATTTTTTTAGGTCTTTCTAATAAATGCAGCTGATGCATTGTGTTTGAAACTTGTTTGGGCATAGTTAGTTAAATATCACCAAAATTATCCTTCTAATAAATGCATGACACTATTTTTCACCCATTTTTTCTTAAAACATCATCACATGTTTTCGAAAGTGTACTTATAGAAGGGATAAGTTGTTTAGAAATATACTTTCAAACATAACAAAATTTGTGTTTTTTTATGTCTATATATTGTTTGGGTTGGCAATTTTTTTCTTAAATGCACGATGGTTCCTAAAAAGTGTGGCCACATTCATGATCTCCAAATCATGGATGTGGGCATGTGGCCAAAGTAAGTTCTCAACAGATTTCACAAAATCTTACATCCCAAATTGCAATATCATATCCTCATATCATATGCATAATTATCTACTAATTTGCATATCTCAGTGCACGCCCACTTCATGCAAAAGCTGACATTTTTGTTTCTTTACATTGGCAAAGCATAGCTCAAGTCATTAGTCAACAGCTGGATTGGATGGACAAAACATAATAAAATCCCCTACAATAATAGTTCCTTTGTGAAGCAAAACGTAGTGGGGGTGGTCCAACAATGATTGCTAACCCTTCATAAACAATAGTACAATTCGTTTAAAGTAAAATGCTTAACGTGGGGATAGCACTAGGCACTAGCCTAAACTGTCCTTCAGACCAGACAGTACTGTTGTAGGGTAGCATATATTATTGATTAATCAATTATTAAACTGAATTAATCATTTACTTCTATATTACTGTATTATTAGTAATAGTTTCACAATTATACCGTACAAGTTTAACTAGCAGGAACAAGGAAACATAAAAGATAAATCTAATATTTCAGACTGAGGCACATTGCACATTCTGCTCTTAAATCAGATTATGGTCTCAATTCAGTCAAATTTCTCATATTTAAGTTTTAGTTACCAATCATTTATTTAGGAACAAAATTCAAGTCAACAAAGAAAGCAGTATCCCCCATTGAATGTATCATAAACTATAAACTATAGCATGAAAATGAATAGTACTACCTTTTTACAAAAGTTGGAAATACTTTTCTATTCATAAGTAGAACTTCTACCCATACAGTTTTGCTTCAAAGTACACTATGACTTTCCAATATTGTAACAAATCTCTAATGCCAACTCTACAAGCAGCTCAAAAAAAATAAACAAGAGGAAAATGAAAAAATGTAAGCAGCAGGAAACAAAAACTAACAAACCAACCCCTGGCCTTCATGCAGATATATAAATCTGTATATCCATCGGAATACAAGATTACCACCAATCCAATCTTCCTGTAGCTTTTTGCTGCTGCGTCATTCAGAAACATAACACAAATAATCTTTCATGTTCAGTTTCCAAAATTGAATAAAAGCAAAAGCCACTTTGCCATCTCATGTCTCAGAGCCTTCTTGAACAGTAGGAAGACCACCTTCTATGATAAATGTTGGGTTAAGAAACTTTGCCACAAAAGCCCACAGTTTATATACATCCTCAAAATTAGTCAGAAATCCCAATGAAGCTGTGACGACTTCAAGCCTTACATAGCTGCCTTTTCCATCACGCCGACCGCCCTCCATGGGCCTGCAAAGCGTTGTATCTTCAAGATTCAGAGATACACGCCGCTGTCTTGAGCTATCAAGAATCTTTATATGACTCAGAATACCAATGCCAAGAGAGATTCCTTCTTTTTCAGCAAGCTTTTGAACAATCTCAGGATTGATTAGCCCCCTTCTTCTGTCCCTGAGGTTGAAAGCCACAGCTGCACCTCTTTCATATTTTATTTTTGGGCCATAGATATGAACAAGGTTTCCTTTTACATCCCCATCAGAAGCAGATAACTTCAGTTGCAGTAGAGAAGTAACAAGCCAGTTTATCAAAAACCGAAGTCTAAGCGTAGTTTTATTGAGACCAAGCATATCAACATGATCGATATTTCGACATACTATCTCCGGTTCCCTCCTGCCCCATTCCTGTGCATCGTCATATTCTCCGTCACTGCTGGCTTCTTCATCATCTAAGCTAGTTGCAGATATGTCCCCCGTCTCCAAGGTTTCTCTTAGGTGCTCTTTATGATTGTCCTCCATGCTAAACGACACTCTTCTTCCTCGACCATTGTGCTCGTCATCATCCAAACCAATTAACCTACTACCACCAAATCGATTCCCTTCTCTCCGACCCAACAGCCTAAACTCACCTTCAGTTTCCCTCCTTATAGCACTCTCTTTTATATCAGAACATATTCCAGAGGTAGAGCCATTTTCCAAGCTTTGATGTCGAGCAAGAGAAGCTGAATCATTGAGCCAAGACCCTCTCGCGGCAACAGATCCATTCTGACCTGCTTCACTGGTTCCAGGTTCTTCCATTATCTCATTGACATGCGTACGATCAGACCCATTTCCATTAAACGAATAATGATGAACTTCTTCAACAGACTCTTCTTCAGGGACCTCTTTGACACGATCTAGTTCTTGTGACATTAGGACAGCAGCATCAAATGATAGAACACGGTGATCATCATGAGAACCTAGGTTAACCTCTCTATCATCATGCATAGGACTGCCATACATTTTGGAAGAAGGTTTTGGAGACTGTTGCTTCTGGTTCTTCCTCCCATTGAACCAGAATGATGGCAGGGGAGAAGCTATCTTTTGTTTATTTGATTGACCTGCATAGTCTGACCCCATTGGACTCTGACCCAGATCTATCCAAAATGAGTTGTCAGATGACTCGTCTTCACTGAAGACAGGGCTCTTTATCACTTCTCCAACAGATATACTTCCAGTTTCTTCAAATATAGTGCTAGTTCCATCTCTTTCAGAGCTGTCATGATCCATTTCAGTTTCAAATACATCTCTGACTTGTGCAGACGTGTATGCACCCGAGAAGGCAGGCAACTGTGATCCCTGGTGGCGAGGTTCAAAAGTCTTATCACCAACCCCATCAAATTCATCGTCTTCAGTCCCAGCCAGTCTGTCCAAACCATCCACAGAGTCACTCAAATACACTGGAAACTCGGGGGTAATCTTCACCATTCCTGACCCGGTACTCCCGGACTGATTTTGAAGGCTTGCCATCACCGATTTCTTGATAAGTAGACATCCAAAGCCTGTGGGATCATACCCAAATACCCTGTAAAATGATGTAATTATGAAATCTGGCCTGAAAAGGGACAAGCCAAGCGAATCCATGTCCTTGGGGCCCAATGACCCAGCATCAAGCAAGACATGCCAGTTGTTCTGCTGTGCCAACGCCATCCACTGGTATGAATACTTAGCCCCAGTTACTCTAGACTGAACTGGGAATACAAAAAGACCAGTAGCTGAATCCTTCTTCCTCTTCTTCTTATTGGAAATTTGTTTTCTCAAATCAGTCGAGCAAAGTTTGAGAGTTGGCCATTTAAACCATGCACTGTGCACTTTGGCACCTTTATTCCTAGCACATTGAGCCATCCAATTAACAGATTGGCTGTCATGGTCGAACATGGTCAACAGTTTTTTGTTCGTTTGGAAGGGATATGATTCAGCCAGCAATTTAAAAGCTGACCCTCTGCTAACAGTAAAAACAAGGCCATATTCATTCTCAGGAATATTCAGATAGTCCATAATTTTGGCCTTTATATCATGTTCAACAGTTCCTTTTTCAGCACCACCATAAAGTGCATGGTTACTCAAATTTGCAGTTATCTCAGACAAGCTAAATGTACATGACTCCCAATAGTGAAGGGTCTGAATAAAAGAGAAGAGACCGAATCCACAATAATCAAGGCATACCTTGGGTGGCAAATGAGAATATTCATCCGACCTCAACTGATCAACTTTCTCTGAGGACAGATACTTGGGATACATAGTGAGGAACATGGAAAATGCTTCTTCGAGGCTGAGGATGTCTTCCTCGGACTCAAACGTCCGTTCAGCTGCAAGGGCAGTGGCGCGAAGAAACTCACGCTGCGCATTCAGCCTGGCCAGCGATCTGGATCTCCCAATGCTGGCATCCTGGTTCCCAACATTGTCAGGTTCCATATCCTGCGATTTAGAGAGTACTCCATCTTCTGAAGCTTCTTCAAGAGCTTCCCTCAGCTTGTTCTCTTGCAGCTTCCGGAGCATTGACGGGTTTCTTTTTAGGTCAGCCGTCGATTCACCTTTCCTCCTACCCTTCTTGTCCAAGAACATAGAAGCACAGTGAGAAATAGGCTTCCACAGTGAAAGATGCATTATAACTTCCTCTTATACTCACACAAATCAATCTGAGCCTTATTGTGACACTTCAAACAACATACAAACAAAAGAGTTTACCCCATCAATCTGCAACAAATAAGAATCAAACATTAAGGTTCACCCAAAAGCAAATGAAACATACTAGAATATAACGAATCTAGAATCTTATGACAACAAAAAACAAGATAAAAAACAAGTGACTCACCTCAACACCATTTTTCCATGTCAATAACCAACAGAGACAAACAAAAAGGTTAAATTTGTTTTGTTTTCTTCAGCACCCATAACAGGTTTTTCAACTTCTAATTTCAAGGAGAGAGAAAGTCAAACTCTTCAAACCCTAGAGAACCCAGATCCCAAAATTTGCAAAACAACTCACAGGTTCATGAAACTCAACCAAAAACAAGAACAAGATTGAATTTTGAGAAATGGGTATGAAGCAGATGAATCAAACAACAGTAACAGAAACCTTAAACCTCAAAATCAGTGGCCAAATACAACTCCAAAAAAAAAACATCAAAGAAGAAGAAGAAGAAAGACCATCTTCACTCTCTCTCTCTCTGTCTCTCTCTCTCTCTCTCTCTCTAATAAAAGCAACGAGCCCCACAAGAAAGACACACCGGTATGAATGATATCTTCACTGTACGAATTTCTTCTTTCTTACATATTTAAAATCCAAAGGAAAAAGAAGAAATAAAAGCAGAGAAAAGAAAAAGGAGAAAAATTTCAATTTCAATTCTACACTTTCTCTCTCTTTGTTCAACCAAAATCTCTCATTTTTGGAAAAACGAACCTTCAGATTAACAGCAACTAGGAAGAAGAGACAGAGACATTGACTCTCACAAAAACCAAATTTGTTGGTGTTATTAAAATCAATTTTCTGATTTTGGTAACATTTTTTAAGAATTTGTGTTTGTTTGTCCAAGTTTGTGGTGGGACCCACAAGATGAGGTCATAAGTTAAAGTCAAATAATAAGCTGGCTTGTAAAAGAGAAATGATATTCTAACAACCATTTTGTGACAACCTATGTGACAACTTTATCTTTCATATTCACATTATCTTTTTACTTTCTCTCTATTGTTTTGGTTTCCGTGTCACTATCTACTTTTCCTTTGAAAATTGGTGGTTGTCACAAAAGTTGTTGATTTTTGGTTGTTAGAATATCATTGCTACTTGTAAAAAGCTGATTATATTGCTGCACAACTTGGCAAACCACAAAGTCCAACTTCCAAAGTCTAAACACCCAAATGCAAACAAGTACTCCCTACAAGATACTCTCCCTCCATGCAATGAGTATTTTGTTCATTTCACACGTATTAAGTCAAATGTATACGTGAAAGAGAAAGAAAAATACATTTTAAGTGTCATTGTTAAGTACTGGAGTATTGGTGTATTCACCATAATCATAAATGCAAAGTGGAGGATGTTGAATTGAGAATGATAAAAGTATTATTAATTATAATGTATAATTGAAAAAAAAAAAGTAATTAATATTGCATTGAAAAGTAAAATTGATCAGTTATATTTGGACAATATTTTATTGCAAATGACTCGATTATTTTGGATCCGAAGGAGTATAATATTGAGTGTCTTAGACCATCTCCATTGGGAGGGTCTTAACTATTTAAGACCCGATACCTATTAGGTACCCCAATGGGGAGAATCTTTTTCAGGGTCTTATAAGACCCGGGGTCTTACCTAAGACCATCACTTTTAAGCGGAACCCGCACTTTTTTAATATTAAAAAATTGAAATATAATGATATAAAGTTATTAATAGTTGATTAGTGAGTCCCATTTAAGAACTTTGTGTGAGATCTGGGTTGAAGTGATTGAGTGTTTAGTAGGTACTACTATTAAAAAATTATAAATAAGTAATGTGTCACGTGAGACCCATTTAAGAACCTAAAAATGGGTGTCTCCATTGTGGATGCTCTTAGGGGATTGTTTAAGGATTTTATTCAAAGAAATTTTGTCTTGAAAATATAAATTGTTTATTTAATCAATGCAATGATTACATAATTTTTTAATATAATTTATTACTTTTAGTACTTTAATCAATATCATAAGAGCATTCGTTAGCATTTTTCATATGAAAAATACTACTAGTACACTTTTTTTAACACATGTTTTATATTTAAATCATGCATATAATGTTTGTGAGCTTACCTTGATCGGTAACGACATTGTATAATATATGCAAGGAATAGAGTCTAAATCCCAAACACTTCACTTCTCCATATTTAAAATATATGAGTTTCAACCACCAGACTATTTGAAGAAAAAAAAATCATGTATCTAATTAAATCACATCATGTTGTCTTTTTTAATTCATAGATAAAATGACAGTATCATCTAAAACTCATGCATAGTTGTAAATTTTAGGTTTGAACCCGAAGAATATATTCATCAGTCTAAAGTTTAAACAATAGTATATGATATTGTTAATTGAATTAAACCTTATTGACACATCATTAAGATTTTTGTGAAGATAGTTTTATGATTAATCTAAGAAAGTCAAAACTATGATGTTATTTCATTACATGCATAAAAAGTTTTACGTAACAATTGTTAGTGTATAAAAGTTAATCTCATAATATAATTTAATGTAATTTATTTGAATTTTTAATTAACAGAAGAAAATATGTTAAAAAATGTATTTAAAAATGTGAGCAATGCTACTACCAAGTTACCAAACCCCCAATATCTCTATCTTTGAAATCCAAAATGCAATCAGATTATAAAACAAAGTCACACAACCTGCTAGCACCATATTGGAATTGGAACTAATTAATAATCTTACTTCTAGCCTTTTTGTGAAGGTTGTTTTTTAGGCAATGTATTATTTGATATATCATTTGTTTCATCACTGTTTTATAATATTCTAATTATTTTTTCTTGCAAATGAAAATGCCCATTTTCTCGTGGATTTTGCTTTTGTTTTTGGCTCCAAGCCAAAGGTATTGCTTTAAGTTTCAAATTCAATCAAATACTTCAATCTAAGTTATTGTAGATATTAGTACTATTATATTAGAAAGAATATATACCCCGCAGCCCTAAAGCTAAAAGATTAGAAAATTAAAAAACGAATCTTTGATCAAGACAGTTTGAAAGTTACTTCTACATTTATTTATATTTCACCCAATCTAAAATGATACACCAATTTTGAAAATGGCTTTTAAATAGAGGAACAAGTACATTCAAACAGATCAACAATAATCAACTACCGTAATCTTCAATCTACCATGTATTTTTGTTTGTGTGAAAACAACTGATCGGTTTTTTATATAAAATTTGCAAACTTCATAATGTCAGCATCTTGTGTTCCCGGAATCACCAATATTTGGTGTTAGGCCATGTGAACTGAAGAGTACAGCAAAAAGTTTCAGATAAATTTTCCATGGCTTCACCATTTGCTAGCTTGTGAGGTAAATCAGAAGAACTTAAATAAATAGACTCTTGAATAAAAGTGAACCACCAATTGTCCCGTGAGCTTAAGTTGGTTTATTTTTATTTTTTTTTGGTTCAAGCTTAAGTTGGTTTATATGGATATTGTATTTTATATACAACGGACAAGTCATTTATTTACTTTAATGTTGTGTTATGACTCCAAAATTGAAGATTTGGAAAAGTGAAGAAACGTGACACGATTTGGCAACCGTGTCACGATTTCTGAGGGCCGAATGCATGTTTGTCTTGGAGGGAAAACGTGACACGATTTTGGGAAAACGTGACACGATTTTCGGCTTGCTGGGCACGTTTTCAGGATAAGGTTGGTCGTACCTTGGGTCGTACGTATCAATCGTGGCACGATTTGGACAAACGTGACACGATTTTGACAGATCTGAAACACGTTATAAGCATTCTTTGACCCATTTTGTTGGGTAAGCTTGGTGAATCTCATGGAAACCAAAAGGAGGGAACTTTTAGGGTTTTAGATACTAAAGGTTGAGGGTCTTTGGGTGAGGTTCAAAGCTTCAAGATGTGAATCTTGGAGAACCAAAAGAGGGGGCTCTTGGGAAAAGGGTTGGTGCCTTTTGGGGAAGATTCATGGGGTTGGGAAACACATGAGTGAAGAGTCTTTTGTAAGCAACATGGGTGAGTCTTGTGAAACCAAAAGAGAAGATCCTTAGTGAAATCAAAGGCTAAGGGTTGGTTCTCTTTTGGGGGTTAGATTCTAGTGTTGGGAAACAATTGTAAACACCTTGGGAGAGTGAAAATTCATGAGTGTCTTGTTCATTGGTGAGATTGGGAAAATGGGTAGAAATTAGGGTTGTTCTTTGTGAGCTTGTTGAAGCTAATTTCTTGTAACCCATTTGTATCTCTTTGTAAGAACTCATTGATAGTGGATTGGAGAGATCAATCTCTCCCCCAGAGTAGGTCAAGTTGGACCGAACTGGGTGAACATTTCTTGGTGTTGTTATTTTTCTTTACTCTCTTTATCTTGTTTATTCCTTGGTTGGATTGTGGTTTTGCTATGCACTTGGTTTATAGACTAGGTTTATATTGTTGTTGTTGCTTGTGGTTAATTTTTGGTTGTTGGTTGCCATTGATACTTGCTCCACACATCATAGTATTGGTGTGAAATTTGAGTCCGGAATTCACAACAATTGGCGCCCACCGTGGGGCAAGGGGAGAAGTTTGTCAAGTGTGCACCATGGGTACCAAAGGTTACATCTTGGAGATGGAAGCAAGCATGGTTCAATGGAAGTGTATGGAAGCATTGAAGGTTGAGGTTTCGAAGCCGGTCATCCTAGCACAATCGAAGAAGGAAAAGTATGAAGAGAGGAGGTCATGATGGTGATGTCGTGGCGGTGATGTGTGTGTTCTCAATGGGTAAGTTTAGCCTGGAGAGGCGGTGTGAAGAATACTCGCGATCAACCTTTGAGGTGGAGTGGCAAGGTGGAAGCATAGTGTGAGTACGCATTTGGAAGTTGAGGTAGAGAAAGCTCAACTTGAGGTGGAGTTGATGACACCGGGAATGGTACGACTATGGACACCTTGGGTGTTATGCTCTAGTTGTGAGCATGTGAATTCTTCAAGAGGACGGAAGGCATTCCGGGGTTTGAAGAATGTTTGGCATGGCTTGTGGAATTACCGGAAAAGGCCAATGGTAATTGGAGGCAAGTGAATCTTCGGGAGGACAGATTTGATCACTCCGGGGGCCGAAGAGGTTATGGTGTAGGCTTGTGGAACTACCTAAAAATCCTAGTGTAGTTGGATGCAAGGAACTTCAAGAGGGCGGAAGGCATTCCGAGGTTTGAAGAGGTAAAGGTGAAATCTTGTGGAACTACAAAGTGTAGTTGGATGCAAGGTGAAGAATCAGACTTGGAAGCTTGTGGAACTATCAAGGATGGTTGGATGCAAGTGGAGGTCGGTGTGTGGATCAAGGTTCAAGCGGGGATTTGGACTTGATTGGTGTTGTGTCTTGAGGAATAGATCAAGGCATGGTTAAGGAGAATGGTGGTCGATGGTTAAAGTGGCATCATCATCATTTTAGAGTCAAGGTGGAGAATGTTGTGTTATGACTCCAAAATTGAAGATTTGGAAAAGTGAAGAAACGTGACACGATTTGGCAACCGTGTCACGATTTCTGAGGGCCGAATGCATGTTTGTCTTGGAGGGAAAACGTGACACGATTTTGGGAAAACGTGACACGATTTTCGGCTTGCTGGGCACGTTTTCAGGATAAGGTTGGTCGTACCTTGGGTCGTACGTATCAATCGTGGCACGATTTGGACAAACGTGACACGATTTTGACAGATCTGAAACACGTTATAAGCATTCTTTGACCCATTTTGTTGGGTAAGCTTGGTGAATCTCATGGAAACCAAAAGGAGGGAACTTTTAGGGTTTTAGATACTAAAGGTTGAGGGTCTTTGGGTGAGGTTCAAAGCTTCAAGATGTGAATCTTGGAGAACCAAAAGAGGGGGCTCTTGGGAAAAGGGTTGGTGCCTTTTGGGGAAGATTCATGGGGTTGGGAAACACATGAGTGAAGAGTCTTTTGTAAGCAACATGGGTGAGTCTTGTGAAACCAAAAGAGAAGATCCTTAGTGAAATCAAAGGCTAAGGGTTGGTTCTCTTTTGGGGGTTAGATTCTAGTGTTGGGAAACAATTGTAAACACCTTGGGAGAGTGAAAATTCATGAGTGTCTTGTTCATTGGTGAGATTGGGAAAATGGGTAGAAATTAGGGTTGTTCTTTGTGAGCTTGTTGAAGCTAATTTCTTGTAACCCATTTGTATCTCTTTGTAAGAACTCATTGATAGTGGATTGGAGAGATCAATCTCTCCCCCAGAGTAGGTCAAGTTGGACCGAACTGGGTGAACATTTCTTGGTGTTGTTATTTTTCTTTACTCTCTTTATCTTGTTTATTCCTTGGTTGGATTGTGGTTTTGCTATGCACTTGGTTTATAGACTAGGTTTATATTGTTGTTGTTGCTTGTGGTTAATTTTTGGTTGTTGGTTGCCATTGATACTTGCTCCACACATCATAGTATTGGTGTGAAATTTGAGTCCGGAATTCACAACATTTAAGACAATGAAATTCTAGTTACTAAACAATTTGACAAAAAAAAGTGAACTACAAACAATAGCTAAAATGTAGAACGTTATACACATATTCCTCACAAATGCCATTTACAACATATCCAAAGATGGAGAAATTGTTGCCATCTGTTCATTACCATTCACTAACCCCCTTCTTTTTTTTCCTTTTTCTTTTAACTTGCACCAACCGAAAATCCAATTCAACTGAAAAATTATATTTTTTAAACTCAAACCTAATTATCAAACTATGTGAAACATTTTAAGTCTAAAGCCTTTGCATGTTGCAAGACTTCTTGGATGGAAATTCCTTGGTTTGTGACAAATCTCTCAAACCTCTACTAGTACCTTGCATTGAGAACCGATAAATTGTTGCCTCACAAGATTGTGTGATTTTCTTGTTGGGGATTGAATTAGATTCTTGATTAAAATTTCAATCATCATCAAGAATCAGAAAAAGATCAAATAAATCAAATTTACTGAAAATTTTCTCGATAAATTTTGAGAAAGAAAATGGCGGAATAAAGAAGGTCGGATTCCATATTAAATTTTTTGATAAAACTCACAACAAACTTTTATATAATATATTTAGATTTCTTGTTTGTGAGATGAAGAGTGTCGTATTAGAGCTTGGTTGGCTAATCTGATCGATAAACTCTGATATCATATTAGATTTTGATGTTGGTGTCATTTATCCTTATAAAACCATCTCTTTATAAACTTTTATCAAGGGTTATATTTCTCTAAAGGGGACTTAAGTTTTTTCGAATAATTAATTGTTGATTTTTCTTAGATGACTTAATAACAACTATGTTCAATTTAATCTGAGAGGGGGTCGCCCAATGTGGTCATAGTCACCTTCACAATCTGAATTTTATTTAGTATATGTATAGCCTCATTCCATCCAACAAACTCAGAACACTACTACCAATCAACCAAAGTTCAAGTAGCGACCCTTCTTTTTATGCATTATTATTTTGGCTTTTGGATTGTTCTTCCTCAACATAGATTTTACAACCAATACTATCTATTAATTTTAAAAATGTACGATTAAAAGCACATGGAGAGAAAAAACTGTTTAATTGGGAAGGTCAGTACCCCTGTTTCTCCATGTGCTTATCTTTTGTAGTTTTTCGTTGTAGTACTATTCTTCAAGCTTTAGGCAATCTTATTTGTTACATGTTTTTCTATTCTACTATTAAGAGTGATGGGATTAGGATTATTCATTCTATGATATTTTTAATTTTGGCCACCCTTAATTTAAACTCCTAGTTATGCTTATGTTTTTTTTTGAGAGATAGTTATGCTTATGTTGCAGTCTTAAAGCCGTCAATTTTTTTTTTGTTACAATAAAACCGTCAATTCTATCTTGTTATATTAAGATGTATTGAACTGAATTGATGAATTTTGACGTGTGTGTTGACGTATTTCATATACTTTAAGTTTTTGGAATGAAAAAATTGATGATTTTATTTAATAATAACTATCTTTTTGTTAGAATTGTAGATTTGACAATGATTTCTAACGATTTTCTTCCTTACTTTCTTCATCGTCTTCTTTCTAGAGCTTATCCTTACAACACTTTTTATTGAAGTTGATCTTTTATAGAAAGCAATAGAAATATAATTAAAAATACACTTTGTACCTCTATGAGATTTGGTGCAAGCATATAAAGAGAGTTAAAATTATCCGATTTTGCAAAAATCAACCGATCAAAACCTAAATGAGCACATGACAATGAGATAAGTTTTGAAATAGGAGTTTCAAACCTTGGTTGGTAAAAGGGATTTTGGAAGTATCTAAATCCTCATATCAAATGATCATCACTCATCCCTTTAGTTTAGCGGGTAGGACACTCCAAACTCCAATTCGAAATACAATTTAAAACACGGTAGTTTTGAGTATAAATACACAGCGAAATTCAAACAAATAAAATTTGGATTAACTTTATTTTAAAGGTGAGGTTTGGTCATGCCACATTTTATACTTTCACATTGACATGGAAACTTGAATAGCTAATTTAATAAAAAAGACCAAATATTACAAAATATTTTCCTACACATTAAGTATAACCTAGGAGAGCATGTGTCTCCGAAATGATGTTTGATCAACGTCACCATCGAATTGAACGGTATTGGTCTCTTAAACTTCAAGCGGACACGAAAATTTTGAATAAACAACTAAAAGAACATGTTGTAAACTGCTTTTTTGCGAACGCAGACACAAAAACATCAAAAGGTGAGTAGTCTAAAATTATGAGGGACAAAACATAGGTAAGAAGGACGTTAGAGGCATGTTATCTTGCATGAACATGTGAGAGGTTTATGACATGAGATCGTTAGAGGCATGTTGCTGCATTGTGACGTGTTTCATCTACTCCTAAGATGGAATGTTAGGAACATATTGATTCCTGTTGACACTTGGATAATTAGAATACAAAGACAAGTAGAAACTAGAAAGCATGTGAAAACATTTAGGAACATATTAACATATGAAAGCATATAGACATTTAAGCATGTAACAACAACTGAGCTGTAAGACATAAAAAGCATGTTATCATATTAAGACATGGAAAACATATTGACAAATACGCAAAAAGACACGATGATAGTTAGAGGCACATTCACATTGCAACGAGTTCAGTAATAACTCACATGGAGCTCTCATTTCTGATAAACTCACGTTACTCTTCAATGCTTAGTTGAAAGTCTCTTGTCAATAGAGAATTAAGGACTTAGTAACCAGATCTTTACATGGACACAACACAGTTTATAACATACACATGTTAACACAATTCACAAACAAACAATTCAGAAGCACAAAGTCATCATAAACACATATTTGTACCTCTCTTTTTGAGAGAGGTACAAGTATAATCAATATCTTTAATATAGAGTAAAGTAAAACTTTCAAGCACTGTCCACAATTGCTAGAAGGAGTTTCAATTGCTTGCATTTAATGCTGAAGAGACTGTTTATGTCCGCAGCTACTGTTCATTGTTTATTTTATTTTGTTTAATCGTTTTTGTAAATTTTGGTGGACATTCAATATTTTAATATTAGAGAAATGATTCAATTAGAAGTATGTTTGCCTAGGCTTTCTCCATTCTCGGTTAATTATCTGTCACTTCCCATGCTTTGCAGGTCTACAAACTTTTTATCACAATCGTTAAGCTGAAATAAAGTCTAAAACCTATCCCTTCCACAATTAAAGTCAAGTAGTATAATATTCTCTTAAATAATTTTTATAGGGGATGTCCCACCATATAAAACCTATAAATGCCTATGAGATTATGCAAGCTTCAAATCAAATCTACAATCTACAACACAGCTACATATCTCCTTCACACAATCTTCTTATTAAAAAAATTTATTTGCTTAAATTTGTTTATAAATACTATCTGACTGCCCAATGCTTTAATATACATTGCACATTGGCATGTGTGATAGGGTCAATTGTGTCACTTAATATGGGACGGAGGGAGTAATATATATAATTTATTTTTAAATGTCCCGGTGAGTTGTCCACGTGTCCAAAATTGTAAAGGTTAGACGTTGTTATTGAGGTTAGAACTCCAATCGCTCCATTTGTGTGTGTGAGTTTCTAAGATTATTTTTCTTTTCATCTATCTATATTAATTGAAATTCGAACTTCTGACACCTTACTTATTCATTTAATAAGTGAAATTCTAGCCCTAAGCTACTTGACAAAAATCAAAATAATATTATATTTTTAAGGATTTAGATGAGTTAATTTAACTTCTTCAAAAAAAATATTTTTAAATAAGAATAGTATAATTTATTTTCAACAAAATTAGAGCGCCAAATAATTTTTCTAAAAATATAATTAAATAATTTTCCACAATAAACTAATCAAAGAGATGATATTTACACCCCACCGATTGTTATTTATTTCCATAAGAATCAGGAATAGAAATTATTCGAGAAATTTATAATTTTCATATATTTAAGAGAATGTAATTGTTATTCCAAAAGAATTACTCCAGAAATTTATTGAAGAAAATTATAACTTTTATAGCTTTGGTTTTTGTTCCTGTGTTGTGGTGGTGTTGTGTCGTCTGTAATTTCACTTGTGCGTCGTCGTGTAGTCAATAACCGATTGTAATTCCACTCATCCGTTCGTGGCCGACTGTAATTCTACCTGTTCGTCATCGTGTAATCTGTGACTGATTGTAATCCCACCCACTGTCTGTAACCAATGTTAATTCTACCCGTGCATCGTACGGGCAACACACTAGTTGAGAACACATCATATGTAAACTACGGACCATATTCACTTAACAATGACTTTCACAACACATTAAACAACGTCTTATTCTCTTGGTAGGGACTTGAGATAATTTACATAAATAAGGAGAAATAATAAATTGTGTTCGAGTTCGAATCCAATCAATCACAACGTCTTATCTTTATCTTTATATGTGTCACAACCCATGTAAAGTTTATTATTATATAGAACATAAATAAGGAGATAATTAATCATAATGTCTTATCTCTTGGTTGGCACAAAGATATTTTAAAAATGAATTTGATTACATCGGTTGCTTAATTCAATGAATTAAAAAAAAAGAGAAATGATGTTTTTCCCTTGAGAATCTAAAACCCTTCTCTAAACACAACCACTAAACCCCAAAAACCACTCCGTCATGCACCTTCTATTCCGTTTCCCCGCCGTCACCCGCCGCAGCAACCACCTTCTCCTCCGCCACTACAAGGCGGCAAAGAAGCCACCACCGTCACCAACACCAACCCCTCCAAAAGCACCAAAGAAGCCTCAAAACTTCTCCTTCCATGGAGTAACATGGGAGGATCCTTACAGCTGGATGTCAAGCCTCAACGATAAAGTAGCCATGCGGCATATGGACGTTTACATGGAGCAAGAGGAGAAGTACACTGAAGCTGTAATGTCTGATTCAGAACGCGTTGTTAATAAGCTTCATTTTGAAATGGCGTCGCGAATTCCGAATGAACTTTCTACTTTTCCTCTTCGTTGGGGACCTTGGTTTGTTCTTCTTCTTGTTGTTTAAAAATGTTATTTCAATATTGATAACAAAATTTGATAACTTTTTAAGCGGGTAATGCAGTAATAACTAATAAGTTTTTAGCTTATTTTTATAAGCTCTCCAAGATAGCTTATGAAAATAGCTTATAGATTGTACAAAACAGTTTGACTTTATTTTATCTTGTGTTATAGAAAATACTTTATTCGTAGGCGCTTATATGATAAGTGCTTTTTGTGCAAGCTGCAAAATAAGTTGTTTATCCAAACATGGTTATATTAGGTGTCACAACTTATTGACCATCTACTGAATTTTAATGTGATTAACCTTGATTTTCAATAACATTACTGTTATCCAATATGGCCGTTGTGTTTTGTAGAACCTGTTAGGTTTTTGTTCGCTTTGTGATTGTGGTTTTTTGTGTTTGTTTAGGTTGTATTATCGTCGTGCAGAGGAAGGAAAACCTTACCCTGTGCTTTGCAGAAGATTAGCTAGCTTGAATGATGATTTCATATCGCATAAGTATCCTCCTGCGGGATTTGATTTTAGAACAGGGCAGACGATTGAGCAGAAGCTGGTTGATTATAATCAAGAGGCAGAGAGATTTGGAGGTACTGCATTTATAGAATGCAATTCTTACTTGATTAGATGGAGTTGTTAGGGGAAAACTGAAAGTTGTTTTATCTGAACATTTTGTAGGTTATTCTTATGAGGAACTCTCTGAGATTTCGCCAAATCATCAGTTTCTTGCATATACTATGTATGATAAAGACAATGGCTACTTCAAGTTATCTGTGAGAAATTTGAATTCGGGTTCCTTGTGCAGTAAGCCTCAGGCAAGTCGAGTTTCAAATTTAGCATGGGCTAAAGATGGCCAGGCATTGCTTTATGTTGTAACAGATGAGAAAATGAGGCCATACCGGTGAGTGGAAGGAAATAGAGTTACTATTCTGTTGTTTAGATATTTTTACGATGAAATGGTAAAAAGACTCGCTCCGTCCAATACTTCATAATTGAAAGGGGAATAAAGTGGTGTATTGAATGAAATGGATTCAAATGGAATGCATTCCGTAAAGCTTCATTCTATTTTGAATAATTCAAACAGTGGAATTTAATATTACTCCATTCCATTTCATTTTACTCAAAGTTTCCCTTAGTTGTTGTTGTTGTTATTAATGATTATTAGCTTTTAAATCCAGGTAATTTTTCTTTATCTCATCCTACCACATGTTTTGCAGGATCTATTACAGTCTTATTGGCTCAACTGATGAAGATGTTTTGCTCTTGGAAGAATCAGATGAAAATGTTTACATTAGTTTAAGGCACACAAAAGACTTTAAATTTTTGACTGTGAATACACTATCCCCCACGTCATCAAAGGTAAAAGATGTATATTGTGCAAACTTCATCAAGTTAAGATCCTTCATATATTGTACAATAATTTTAACCATATTTTAGGTCTTTCTAATTAATGCAGCTGATCCATTGTCTGGCTTGAAACTTGTTTGGGAGTGTGATGCTATAGCTCACTGCGTAATTGAACATCACCGAGGTTATCTTTATTTATTTACAGATGCTCCCAAAGGTGGACAATCAGTTGATCATCATTATCTTCTTTATAGTCCAGAGAACACTCATTCAAATCCAAGAAAATGGGAGGTAGTTTGGAATATCATGTTTTTCTACTGTTGTCTTGTTTCATTTTTATTATTACTCTTTTGCATGAAATGCAAAGCATGCATTTACTTGAGAAAGTGAGAAATATGTTGATGTTACAATTACTTGTTTTCGTATTTTTTTTGTTCACTTGCCTGGGACAGTCAACTTGACCTTACATGTTATATTATGCCTCATAAACTGCAGGAGGTAATCGTTGATGACCCAGATTTAGTTATTGAAGATGTTGATTTTAGTGATAAATACTTAGCACTAATTGTGAGGGAAAATCGAAATTTTCAACTTTGTTCAGTTGGACTGCCATTGCCTTTCGAGAAGGTAATCAAAGAGAATTTGCTATAACATGCTCTTACAGCCAAGTTCATGATGTAATTGTGATTTATCATCTAATTGAAATATTGCTAAGTCCACCTTATTCTTGTGACAGGGGGCAGTTAAATTGAGGAAGCTTGACCTGCAGTACTTGTCTCTTCCAAAACATGTTTGCCAAATTTCCCCTGGGCCAAATTATGACTTTTTCTCATCAGTCATGCGCTTTATAATATCATCTCCTGTGGTATGTGAATGGTTGCTGCTTCTTTTTCTCTTGAGAATATGAAAATGAAAGAATGTTTTGAAGATAAATTTGGTTGAGTATTTGTTTGATTTTAGCTCAAGAATGATGTTGCAAGATGAATTTCAAAATAGAACTTTGGTGAACATTTAGATATAGAGGCAATTTTCTTTATCATTAGCTCCATATTAGTCGAGTCTCCAAAAAATACTAAATTATGAGTTTTGCCCATTCCTGACATACTTTTTTGGGTTTTCCAAGCTTCCTCTTCCTGACTACTTTCCTCCTTTTTAAGTGGTTCTTGCTTTATAACAATCTGCAGTGTGTTAATTGTTACGTATGTATATGCATAGACATGTGTATATGATGCTTCCTTTCAAACATTTGGTCTTGGCAGTTAATTTTCTATTCAGTCTCAATGTGACGCCCAGTAAGTTCACCATAACTTTATTGCAGATGCCTGATGCTGTGGTTGATTATGACCTAGCAACCTGTAAGTGGAACATCATTCAACAGCAGAATATGCTTCATGACCGAACACGCATATTATATGGTACAAATTCTTCAAGCGTAAGCTTTGAATCTTCAGATGCAAAATATTCCAATCCTGTGAATGCCGATTTGGAAGATGACCACTTATGGAATGATCTGTCTGAGTTTTATGCCTGTGAACAATATGCCGTACCTTCATTTGATGGGGTTCTCATTCCATTGACTGTTGTTTTTGCACGTGACAATAAGCAAAAGGATGAAAAACCTGGAATATTGCATGGGCATGGAGCTTATGGTGAGCTACTGGACAAACGGTGGCGCAGTGAATTTAAAAGCCTTCTGGACCGTGGTTGGGTCATAGCTTATGCAGATGTTAGGTAGGCTTCACAGTATTTGGTGTCCATGTACACGATGCACATTCCTATGGATATTTTTTCTTTGTTGTATTTATGTATATAATTTCTTATTTGTTTCTAAGTTGCAACACACTTTCCAAATAAATTTGTAACTTTCTAAAGTTTGATCTCTTATCTACAATATTTTTGGGTGTCCTGATTCAGGGGTGGTGGTGGTTATGGCAAGAAATGGCATCATGATGGGAGACGAACAAAGAAAAATAATTCAATCAATGACTATATCTCCTGTGCCAAGTTCCTCAAAGAAAAAGATATTGTAAATGAAAACAAATTGGCCGCTTGGGGATATAGTGCTGGAGGGCTTTTGGTTGCTGCAGCTATTAATCGTTCTCCAGACTTATTTCGTGCTGCAGTTTTAAAGGTTTCCCAGACCTCGTGCCTGCTTTTGAGATTTCATTTCTCAGGCTCTGTTTGAATGTGTTTACTCAGATCTCCTCCTTCTGTATGGTTTTTGCTGCAGGTTCCTTTTTTAGATGCAACCAACACTCTTTTGCATCCCATCTTACCACTTGTAGCAGATGATTATGAAGAGTTTGGCTACCCTGGAGACATCAATGATTTTCTCGCAATTCGAGAGTATTCTCCATATGACAACGTTCAAAAGGATGTTCTTTATCCTGCTGTATTAGTATCCTCATCTTTCACTACACGGTAAGTTTTGATGTTTTGCCATTTTAAGTTTTAGATTATTCGAAAAACAATATCTTGAGACTGAATTTAGGCATTTCCTAAGATTTGATTCCCTCTATAAGCCTTTGATTTCATAGAATGTATACTCTTAAGCCTCTTGACATGCTAACAAATACATGCACCATAAAGAAAAATTAAGATATTTTTTGGCAGTCGTTAAAGAAAGAGTAGAGGCTGAATATGTGTGGATTAAGTGAAAATCACATTTCCCTCTGCTCCCTTCTGTTATCATATCCGCCATCCAAGTATATTCTAAGCTGCCTATTTCCTTTCAAAGATTGTTATCTGTACATTTGTTGTCTTTAAGAGATTAGGCAAAAATTAGATTAACAGGTCATACTTTACGGATGGACCTCTGTTTTTGACTTTTTGCTTTTCGTGACTCAGATTTGGGGTGTGGGAAGCAGCAAAATGGGTGGCACGAGTTCGTGATCTTTCAATTTATGACCCCAAACGGCCAATATTGCTGAATTTGACCACAGATATAGTAGAGGAAAACCGTTATTTGCAGTCCAAGGAATCAGCATTAGAGGCTGCATTTCTCATTAAGACGGTGGAATCCTAGGTATGTGAAATTTAGCTGGCATTTGTGACTTGTGAGATGTCTCCCTATGGCAATTTGATGTAAAAATTTAGATTCGACTTCTGGATGAAACAAGATCCATTTGAGTGCTCCGCATGGGAAATGCTCGCTATCCGATATTCTTTTCCAATTGGCTGTACCCTTGTCGCACTCAAGCCTACTCAGGTCATGGATGATCTCCCTAAACGGCCATTGGGCACCGTGCTAAAACAACCAACAGAATTGGTTCGAATTGCCCTTGCTGGTTTATCATGCACGGACCGGACCTTGGTCGATTTCTTCTATAAGAATTTGAGGTTCATAATATGTAAATGTCACTGTCTTGTGGGTTAATAAAGGACACAATGTAATTTTAGTCTTAATGATGTACATGTGTAGCTTATGATGGTTTTTGTTGATTATGAGTCGTTTAGCACGATGGTTGTTTTCCCCCCACAACATGATCTCCAAATCATGTATTTGTTTCATAATAAAATACCAAATTGTAATTGCATATCTCTTATTATTTTCAAAATATATACCACTTTTCAAGTGACTTAACAAATGCCCTCGAATTATCTCATAAGTAAATCATCAAGAAACGACTTTCTATACATTTCAAGTACCATTTAGTATACAATTGCGTTATTTGAACAACAAAAGTTAGATAACTTTTGTGATTTTTTCAAAAAATAATAATAATAATAATAACTTTTGTGATAACAATCTAATCGTATTTCAAATTGTGGTTAGTTACAATCAATAGATGGTTAATAAATATTTCAAGTGTCGAAATCTATTAATAATTAATTTAACTTAATTAATTATGAATTTAAATGTGATTGACCATATTTTTTTTAGTTTAACAATTGAAAATAATGGTTAACCAAGTATAACTTTAAATTTGAACTTATTATTGGTTGTTAATGAACACTTTTAACTGATTTTGATTTATGATAGATGTTAGTAATTAATCGTTAAATTAGTATTTACTCCTTTGTTCGAATTAGAACTCAAGAGCTTCAACTCTTTTAACCTTAGTTCATATCAGTTGAGTTTTTCAGCTCTTAATTTATCTATTGAACTTAATCAATCATCTATTTAATAAATCACTTTTTTTAGGGATTTAATAAATCGCATTAACCACTTAAAAGTTGTTGCAAAAATTATCCAAATTTGGTTGCACAAAAATCATTTTTATTTATTATAACTCTTGATTATAACGACAAAAGCCAGAAACTTAGATAACAAAACCAAAAATAGGTAGTGGCCCCTCATGACTCTGGTAGCAACAAAACCCCAACAAACAAAACAACAACAGTCTGTAGTACTAGTATGCATGTATATCCTCCGGTCACTAATATAAACAAAAATCCAATTTCTAGGTTCATTCAATTAATGATGTATGTAGTCTTTATTATAGGCTACATACATCATTTATTGAATGAACCTAGAAAGTGAATTTTTGCTTATATTAGTGACCGAAGGGTGTATTTCTCTCCATCTACTTTCCCTTTATCATTAAAGAAACTATTTCTCTTTCATCCATTTCTTGCCACACAAATCATAAGATACATTCTTGTTGCCTTCCTTTTCATCACGTCCCACAAGTTGGCGTTTAAGTACATGTCCAATTCACACCAATCCAACATTTTGTTTTTTTCCAATAACAAAGCAGAGCTTAGTGATTTGTCAACTGCTGTGGATGGAAAAGCACCATTAAAAAATCCCACCCAACAGTTCCTTTATGGAACACAACTTAGTGGCTTGATGCCAAACAATGATTGTTACCCTTTATAAGAAAAATATAATCATTCATTTCAATAAAATGCTCAGCATTGGTTAAGGTGCCAATTTGGGATCACACTACTCTACCCTGCCCTTTCAAGCACTTCTTTAGTCTGAAGTAGCAGGGTTAAACATTTATTTTAATGTTTTAGTAAAAAAAAATTATTTATTTCTATATTATAATATTATTGATGATAATTTACTCTTTATTTAACTGATTCAGTTAATTAAAATGGTGTCATTGACTAGAATCTAATCTAATTGGGTAACAAGAGAGACAAAACAGGTCAAGTTCTCAAATTCTAAGTTTCACTAATATTTATGAATACAAACTAAGTCAACAGAGAAAGCACCCACTGAATAGTATCATAAACTATAGCATGAAAATGAACACGACCTTTTTACAAAAGTTGGTAATCCTTTAGTATGTAACAGAGCCAAAATATTTATCAGTAGAAAATCTACCTGATTCAACTTTTGCTTCAAAATACATCATGGCATCCCAATATGAACAACTCTCTAAAGCCAACATTACAGGCAGCTCAAAAAAAATATAGATAAAAAAGAAAATAATCATTGTAAGCAACAAGAAACATAAATTAATTAACAAATCCACCCGTTGATCTTGTTTGTCTGGCTTTGATGCAGAGATAAGTATATCTTTTATCTAACAGCATTGTTCAAATGATCACCAATTCCATTGGTCCGGCAGCTTTTGGCCCTTTTCAGTAACAACTCCCAAAAATTGAATCAAGTCTCCGCCGACTTTACCATCTCATGTCTCAGAGCCTTCTTGAACAGTAGGAAGACTGTCTTCTCCGATAAATGCCGGGTTAAGAAATTTTGCCACAAATGCCCACAATTTATATACATCCTCAAAATTAGTCAGAAATCCAAGTGAAGCAGTGACAACTTCAAGCCTTACAAAGCTACCTTTTCCATCACGCCGGCCATTCTCCATTGGCTTGCAAAGAGTTGTGTCTTGAAGATTCAAAGCTCCACGATGCTGTCTTGAGCTATCATAAATCTGTATATGACTAAGAATACCAATGCCAAGAGAGATTCCTTCTTTTTCAGCAAGCTTTTGAACAATCTCAGGATTGATTAGCCCCCTACTTCTGTCCCTGAGGTTGAAAGCCACAGCTGCACCTCTTTCATATTTTATTTTTGGGCCATAGATGTGAACAAGGTTTACTTTTTCATCCCCATCAGAAACAGATAACTTCAGTTGCAGTAGTGAAGTAACAAGCCAGTTTATCAAAAACCGAAGTCTAAGCGTAGTTTTATTGAGACCAAGCATATCAACATGATCAATATTTCGACATACTATCTCAGGTTCCCTCCTGCCCCAATCCTGTCCATCACCATATTCTCCGTCACTACTGACCTCTTCATCATCTAAGCTAGTTGCAGATATGTCGCCTGTCTCCAAGGTCTCTCTGAGGTGCTCTTTACGATTGTCTTCCATGCTAAACGACACTCTTCTTCCTCTGCTAGTGTGTTCATCATCTTCCAAGCCAAACAACCTACCACCACCATATCGATTCCCTTCTCTCCGACCCAACAACCTAAACTCACCTTCAGTTTCCCTTCTTATGGCACTCTCTTTAATTTCAGAGGTAGAACCATTTTCCAAGCTTTGATGCCTAGAAAGAGAAGTTGAATTATTGAGCCAAGATTCTCTCAGAGCAACAGATCCATTCTGAACAGCTTCACTGGTTCCAGGTTCTTCCATTATCTCACTGACATGCGGACGATCTTGCCCATTTCCATTTATTGGATAATGATTAACTTCCTCGACTTGCTCTTCTTCAGGGACCTCTTTGACACGATCTAGTTCTTGTGACATTAGGACAGCAGCATCAAATGACAGCACATGCCGTTCATCATGAGAACCTAGGTTTACCTCTCTGTCATCGTACATAGGACTGCCATACATTTTGGAAGATGGTTTTGGAGAATGTTGCTTCTGGTTCTTCTTCCCACTGAACCAAAATGGTGGCAGGGGAGAAGCTATCTTCTGTTTATTAGATTGACCTGCATAGTCTGACCCCATTGGACTCTGACCCAAATCAATCCAAAATGAGTTGTCAGACGACTCATCCTCACTGAAGACTGGGCTCTTTATCACTTCTCCAACAGATATACTCTCAGTCTCTTCAAATATAGTGCTAGTTCCATCTCTTTCAGAGCTGTCATGATCCATTTCAGTCTCAAATACATCTCTGACTTGTGCAGACGTGTATGCACCCGAGAAGGCAGGCAACTGTGATCCCTGATGGCGAGGTTCAAAAGTCTTGTCACCAACCCCATCAAATTCATCGTCTTCAGTCCCAGCTAATCTGTCCAAACCATCTACAGAGTCACTCAAATACACCGGAAACTCGGGGGTAATCTTCACCATTCCTGACCCGGTACTCCCAGACTGATTTTGAAGGCTTGCCATCACCGATTTCTTGATCAGCAGACAACCAAAGCCTGTGGGATCATACCCAAATACTCTGTAAAACGATGTAATTATGAAATCTGGCCTGAAAAGTGATAAGCCAAGGGAATCCATGTCCTTGGGGCCCAAAGACCCAGCATCAAGCAAGACATGCCAGTTGTTCTGCTGTGCCAACGCCATCCACTGGTATGAATACTTAGCCCCAGTTACTCTAGACTGAACCGGGAACACAAAAAGACCAGTAGCTGAATCCTTCTTCCTCTTCTTCTTATTTGAAATCTGTTTTCTCAAATCAGTGGAGCAAAGTTTGAGAGTTGGCCATTTAAACCATGCACTGTGAACTTTGGCACCTTTGTTCCTAGCACACTGAGCCATCCAATTAACAGACTGGCTGTCATGATCGAACATGGTCAACAGTTTTTTGTTCGTTTGGAAAGGGTACGATTCAGCCAGCAATTTAAAAGCAGATCCTCTACTAACAGTAAAAACAAGACCATATTCATTCTCAGGAATATTCAAATAGTCCATAATTCTACTCTTTATATCGTGCTCAACAGTTCCTTTCTCGGCACCACCATAAAGCGCATGATTACTCAAATTCGCAGTTATCTCAGACAAGCTAAATGTACATGACTCCCAATAATGAAGAGTCTGAACAAAAGAGAACAGTCCAAATCCACAATAATCAAGGCATACCTTAGGTGGCAAATGAGAATATTCATCAGACCTCAACTGATCAACTTTCTCCGATGACACATACTTCGGATACATAGTGAGAAACTTCGAAAATGCTTCTTCGAGACTGAGAATTTCATCCTCAGACTCAAATATCCTCTCGGCTGCAAGTGCTGTGGCGCGAAGAAAATCTCTCTGCGCGTGCAACCTCGCCAGCGACCTAGATCTTCCAAGACCCTCATCCTGATTCCCAGCAGTATCCGGTTCCATATCCCGCGACTTGGAGAGTGATCCATCTTCTGAAGCTTCTTCAAGAGCTTCCCTCAGCTTGTTTTCTTGCAGCTTCCGGAGCATAGAAGGGTTTCTTTTTATATCGGCAGCGGATTCGCCTTTCCTCCTACCCTTCTTATCCATGATCAAAGAAGCACAGTGAGAAATGGGCTTCCATAGTGAAAGATGCATTGTAGCTTCCTTCAATACTTAAAAATCTTGAATAGTTTTAACCAAGAATGAAGCTTTATGGTAACACTTCATACACCAACATTAATAGACTTTGACCCATCAATCTCCAACAAATTGAGCTTCAATTTCTTCACCACCAAAAGCCAAAAAAGCACAAATTTAACAACTCTTAAAACTAAAAACCGAAAATTTCTTGATTTTCTCAACAACCCAGTTCATAAAAATGAGAATTTTGAGAGAAAAATAACAAAAAGCATGTGTTTTCAATATTCAATTCCTTAGAAATTGAGAAATTGAAAAAGTCAAAAGATGAAACCCTTCAAACGCAAGAAGCCAGATCCCAAAATTTTCAACTTCCAAAACCTTGAAGAAGAAAAAGAAAAATAGAGGAATTGAATTTGAAGAAGAATCAAAGAACCCTAATAGAAATATTTCAATTTTTTGTTTCTCTCTCTAAAAATGTTTCTCTCTCTCTCTAGTTTGGTTGAAACATAATTAAAGCAACGCGTCCCACAACATCAAATTCTCGTTTACTATCAGAAAAATATTAAAGTGTCAAACCAACACACTGCTACTGTACTATTTTCATATTTTCATCTTAAATTTCAAAATAAAGGAGAAAAATGAAAAAGTAGAAAAAAATAAATTCAATAAAATATTTTTGGGGCATTGACTCATACACAAAAATCAAATTTGTTTTTTTGTGTTATTAAAAAAATTAAATTAAATTTTAATTTGTGTATTTATTACTATTTAAGAGTTCATGTTTTAGAGTGGGACCCATAAGGTAAAGTCATATTAGTAAAAGTCAAATAATGAGATGGATTGTAAAAGCTGTTGTTATTGTTATTGATGCCCAACTTGGCCAACCACAAAGTCTAACTTCCAAAGTCCAAATCCACTTTAGTACTTGTGAAATCTCAAAGGGAATCGGAATCATACTCTAACAATGTTTGCAATATTATTATTACGGTCAAATATCATTTAACTTTCACAAAAATATCAAGTACGTAGTTGTTTAAAAAAAAATTTAAGTTTTAAACATGTCATTTAAGTTGTTAATTTAACATCTTACTCTTTTAATATCTTAATTTAAGATGTCATTTAAGTAGTTGTTTAAAAATTTATGATTTTGTCCTTTCTATATTGCCTCACGTTGAGTTAAAAAGAACGAGTATGTTTAAAAACTATCATTAGTCTCAATTTACAAAAATTGTTTACAATTTTTTGGGCAAAAATGTACATGATTTTATTGTATCAAAACAACATCATTTAATATATTCTTAAAATATTTGTAGAAATATTTACACCTTCCGGTCACTATTATAAACAAAAATCAACATTTTAGATTCATTCATTAAACGGTGTATGTGGTCTATAATAAAGATCATGTACATTATTAATTGAATGAATCTAAAAAGGTAATTTTTGCTTATAATAATGATCGGATGATGTACATCATAATATATAATTTGATGTGTTTACAAAAATTAAATTGAAAATGCGTACACCAGTTAAACTTTTGTTTTAAACTATATTAAACTTAGAGTCTTTGACTCATGATTGTGGATATCATCACTTCCTTGACCTTTTGTTTTATCTTAGATAAATCCTTAACTCAGTTTTAGTCATACTTAGTTAAAGTATCAAATAACGTGTTTTGTGGATATTTAAGTTGGTTATCTTTTGTGTTAACTAAAGGTTGAAACGTATGAATTTAAAAAATTTAGCCAAATAATAAAAAATACACTATAAGATATATCTTTCCCTAAATATATATATATATATATATATATATATATATATATATATATATATTGAGATTTGAAGGTTTTAGGTTCGAGTTCCACTGTTATTTTGGGAAAATTGTAATGAAATTGTTCATCTCACTTATCAAATTGTAATTGACCCAACGATGTTAATCGTTGTTTGACTTTCTAAAAACAATTAACTGTCGTTGTGCACATTTAAGATCGGTTAAGTCGACTTAAAAAACGATTGACATGTCCTAAAAAGTGTCCAACCACATCTAATTGCCGCTAAGGTATATTTTTGAGTCATTTCAAAAGTATGATGAGCAATTTCAACTATTTTACGACATACTGAATATTTTTTAATTATTCAAACTATGTTATACATTTATTAATTTCTTTGGTTGGTTTCTCTTTCTTACGCATTGAGAAAAGACAATGAATATACTAATTGACAGACTAAATATAAGGTTGATAACATTGACATTTTGAAGATATGGACCTCACCTCTTTTTTCAACTAGATTCTATCTTGTTTGTCGATTCGGTAGAATTTTTAAACATCGAATTGCTTAGTCTTTTGTTTTTTTTATCTTTTTTCCTTTTGATAAAAAAAAAACTAGATAATATAAAAAAATTACCAATTATAAGAATATATTTCCGCAGCCCCTAAAGCTGAGAGAAATTAAAAAACGAATATTTGATCCAGAGGTTTGAAGCTGAGTTATTTATTGCTAGACTCAATATTTCCATTTCACCTCTCAATGCAAAATGATACTTGTATAGGGCATTTAATTTAATTTAATAGAGGAACGAGTTCATTTCCATAGGAAAAAAAATAAAGTACCAAGTAAATTCAACAAGTCTAAATAAACAATGATCAACTACCGAATTCCTCAAATTATCATGTATTTTAATGGAACACCATTGATCAAATTTATAATATGAAATTAGCAAACCTCACTGTGTCAGCATGACAGCATCTTGTGCTTGAGGAACTTGTTTATTGAGCCATATCAATTATTTTAGTTTTTTATTCATGTTTTGGATGTGACAAACGAAATGTAACCATAAAAACTAAAAAAGAATTATCAAGTGGATTGTAATCTTGCTCTATTATAATTTTCTTTATAAACTATGGATTAATTAACTGACAGTTTGGTCAACCCTTGCAAGCAGAGGATCGATCAAAACGAAGTGCAAAAAAATGCCTGCATGCATGATGCATGTGCTTAGTTTATAATCAATATAAGTGGTGTCTTGTTTATGACGTTAATTTATGTGAAGTTAACCACCTATTATTATTGTTTTAATTATTTATAGCAAATTGCTGGACACAAACGTGGTCGTGTAGTTATTTATTTTATTGCATAGTAAATTTTAATTGGGCTTTGGCCCTCTTTGTTCACCAAAAAAAAAAAAAAAAAAAAATTTAATTATTGTGTCATTATATAACATTTGTTTTAATTTAGTTCACAAAAATAGGAATTTTAATAATGTTCATATTTTTTGTTCTAAAACAGTAAATTTTAAAAATTGGCCTTGTTATCATTAAAATGAGAATAAACATTCATTTTTCTCCTTAAACTATCACTCTCTCACCAATTTAATCTCTAAACTAATAAAATCAACTACAATGCCCCTACTATATACTTCATAGTAAGGACCAAATTGGATGAGAGTATAATTTAAGAACCTTTTAGTTGATTTTAATAGTTTAGAGACTAAATTGATATAAGAAAGTGATAGTTTACGGAAAAAATTGACTGTTTATTTTTAAAATTATATGGAAAAAAGTCTGATCAATTTTTATAGTCTATATTATGGCGATTGAAGTTCGTTTTACATTATGATATGTAAATTATTACTATTAGTACCGCTGTGACTAGGCAATTGAAGCCATGACTTTTGATTCTTCAAAAAAATAAAAAATAATCCATGACTTAATGGTGATATGCAATCTAATGATTTCATAAGCAAGGTAAAAGACAAACGCACCTTAATGTCGTGTGTATGGATTTATTTAATTAATGATGATTATGTTTCTCCATCGAGAGTTAAGAGTGAGGTGAGACATCTTTCCATTTTAAGAATAAATCAGTAATATCGGACATGTACTTAAATAATTAAACAATTAAATTGTTTACCAAACTAATCTAAATAGCGTAAGGAATGCTTATTAAATGTTGTTCTGTTTTCTCTAACATTAAAAGAGTAATGATATTTTGACATCCATTTAATGACAACTTTGTTGACAACTTTGTTTTTCTCACTTCTTATTGGTCAAAAACAATGGAGAGAGAAAAAGGAAGAGAGATGATAACAACATCATGTGAGTATGAGAGATAAAGTTGTCCAAAAGTTGTCAAAAAGTGGTTGTCAAGATATCATTTCTCTTTCCACAAACATATGAGAATGATAAGCTTTTGCATATTTTGATTAAGGGTTTTATTACAATTTTCAATGTATTGATTACCCAATTTTTTTAAAAAATTACTCCCTCCGTCCCTTAATGTAACCTCCCTTTGCTTTTTTCACATTTCTTAAGAAAAGCTGACAGTGTAATTATTATGTCTGTTTTGTGTGTTAATATTACCATATTGTCCTTTGTTTGTATATGTATTAAATTTGACTTTTAAAATTTCAAAACAAGTTGGTAGTATTAATTAGGGATATGTTTTGGAAAAAATAATAATAAATGCATCTAGTAATTTGAAAAGGGCTTTAGATTTAGGGACAAAAATAAAGTCAAATGGATGGTTAGATATAGGGACGGAGGGAGTACCATTTAAAGGTCTAAAGAATGTCCTAGAAACACACGTTAACATCTCTCTTTGATTTATTTTAGGGTCATGTTAACTTGTGCCCTAAGGGCACAAGTTAAGGAACTAAAAAAGGAAATGATAAATCAATTTTGTATTGGAAATATAAATTGTTTAACTTTTACAACAATGAATGCACAAGTTCCAAGAAAATGTTTCTATCTTTAACTTTTTAACTTTTGTCTTAAGGACACAAGTTAACATTTCCCTTTTATTCTAACCACAGTTGAGTCTTTGGTTTCAACTGAAGCTACTTGGGTTGGTCTAATAGTGTTAACTTGAAACCTTACAATGTGCTCTTTTTAAGGATCATGGTTCGATTCTCCTCACTAGCAATTTTGATGATGGGTTGGTTTAATTTATTTATAAAAAAAAATCTAAAAATTAGAATTAGTTGTTCATGTTTTTCAAAATAAAAAAGTGTTCACTTGCGTTGGGTGCAAGTCATCAACTACGTGTCTAGATACTAAGGAACTAAATTAAGAGACTAAAATTCTGTAAAAATGGTGAAGAGATTAAAATTATAATCAAACCTTATTAATCAATCTAATAGATAACTTGATGGCTTCTCTAGAGGGTGTCAATGTGAGGCGTGAAGAAGATAGGTGGGTGTGGCTTACGGAGGAGGTAGGGGGTTTCTCGGTAAAATCCGCCTATACCGTTTTGGAAAGGATTTTGCTATTTGATGAGGATCTTTGTACATTAGAGGAAGAGGTATTCGGGGTGATATGGAAGAGTCCGGCTCCTTCTAAGGTGGTGGCGTTTTCGTGGACTTTATTTCTTGATCGTATCCCTACGCGAGCTAATCTAGCTCTTCGTCACATTCTTGAACCGGATGCCTCTCTTTTGTGTGTGTTGTGTGACCGAATGGAGGAGATGTCTACGCATCTTTTCCTACATTGTGACATGGCTTCTAGGATTTGGCGTGGAGTTTTGAATTGGCTTGAGTTCAATGTTATTACCCCTCCAAATATCTTTGTGCATTTTGATTGTTGGAGTAGCGAGGCCTCCCGGTATAGAATTAAAAAGGGAGCTTGGTTAATTTGGCATGCGACTATTTGGTCGATTTGGAAGGAAAGAAATGCTAGGATATTTAAAAATCAAAGGAGGGAGGTTGAGGAGATTGTTGATGAAATCAAGGCGGTTTCTTGGTTTTGGGCGCTGAGTAGATTGAGGATAGCTTCTTTCCTCTTTTACGAGTGGACTTGGAATCCTAGAGAGTGCCTAAGTAGAAGATGAATGGGGCTTTTTTTGGATCTGCTATTGGGACTGGTTTTTGCGGTCTCAACTTGCTGTTTTGTGGCAGTTGCGTGTTGGTGCTGTTCGGTGTTGGGAGAGTATGTATATAGCTTCTGTTCTGTTTGTATTTTTGGCTCTTTCCAACTCTGAAACTTTCAATTTCTGCCTGGCCCTTTTTGCTGCGTTGGTTTTCTGGTAGCAGGGGTCTTTTTTGTGTAACAGCTTGCCTATTTGCATATCTTGTGCTAGGCTTTTCTATATATTATGCTGATTCAAAAAAAAAAAACCTTATTAATGCATGTTCGAGTTTTAAGCATTTAGTACAATGGTTGACAGGGTGTATGTTTCTCTGTCTGACAGTAATTTCTTATGTTTAGCTCAAGTTAAAAGTTATTTTAGCATGGTAACAAAATTTTCAACAATGATCAGATGTACTACTTGAGTGAGTGTGATATGTAGGCATTTATATTGTGTCACATGTGTGTTATTTACCATGTGATATTACTTGACAGGGGCGTCCCTGAGGGGGTGCAAACAGCTCAAACGAGCTGGGCCTCCCCCAAGGATGGGCCTCAAAAAAAAATTATACCCAGTAGTATCCATTCCTCCAATAAAAAAAAATATTTCATACATTCTTTCTTTCACGCTTCTGTTCTCTGTTTCACGCTTCTCCTTTCTCCTTCGTCGACCGCTCATCACAAGTCACAATCAGTCAACAGTCATCACCGATTTTCTTCCATTCCATCACTGATTCACAACCATCATCACTGATCAATCATCAACTGATTCACATCATCAGGCTTTCCTTCTTCTTCTTTTTTCACCAAATCATCCCCTTTCCAAAACAACACAATTTGGTAAGTAAATAAACTCTCTTTCATTAATTTGAATGTTGAAATCTCTAAAATAGAGATTGATAGAGATTTGTTGAATGTTGAAAACAAAACTGTTTTAAATTTCAATCGGTTTTCCTAATTTATTCACAATACTGTTTTGGGAGTTTTGTGTTTTCCTAATTTCAATCTGTTTTCCTAATTTATTCACAATACTAGTTTTGGGTTTTCCTAATTTCAATCGGTATTCCTAATTGCTAAAATAGAGTTGATATTGCAAAAAAAAAAAAACAGTATTGTCATTGATAGAGCAATGCAGGATTTGTTGAATACCTTATTTGTATTTGCAATTTCAGGATTTGAATACCTTATTGTCATTGATAGAGCAATGCAGTATGCCTGTATGGTAATTGATCATTAATCATTTCAAATACCTTATTTGTAATTGCAATTTCAAGATTTGTTGAATTCTCTAAAGTTCTGCTTAAGCTGTGATGAAGCAATGCAGTATGCTCAATATGTAAGTGCCTTTACTTGTAGCTAAGGTCAAACATGGTTTCAATTTTTAGATAAGAGGATAGGGGAAATTGGAACTTTTGTCACATCCTATTGAAATATATCCTTGTAGGTTTTGAGATGGGAACAAATCCCTGCTGATAAACGTGCTCATCTTATGAGGGAAAAACATGTTAGCTGTGCTTTCTTTGTTCACTAGAGTACAAGTCAGTATCTATTAAATCGCACAAGTCCTATGTTGCGAAATATACAATACGAAGAGTTGATTGATGAATTTGCTTCAGTAAATGCGTAGGAAGTCTCGTTTTGGTGCGAATGAAGACTCGTTTTGAAGGTATTCGCCTAAACTCGTTTTATATTATCTATTGCTCTTTTAAAAAAAATACTCTTTGATTTTATCATTGGCCTTTTTTCATTCCCTGAGCCGAGCCTCCGAATTCTCAGGGACGGCCCTGTTACTTGATATAGTTTGTTATGATTGACAAAAATTTTAATAGAAAGAATTTGGAATCCTAAGAAGGGTACTTACTATTCAGAATTATGTATGGGTGAGGATGCGACTTTTTCCCATAATTTCCCCTTTGTTGTTTGATTGCATGCCTTTTGAGTGAGCCTTCTACAATAGTCCCATTTGGATTTAAGTTGGCAAATTCGCACCTAATCCCCATAACAAGCTTATAAAATTATATTCCATTCGTCTCTGTATATAAGCACCCTTTTATTAGAGACAAATGGTGCTTACATATAGGGACGGAGGGAGTAATAACTTGAGTAAATGTGTTTTCTTTTTGAAATAATAAAACAACTAGACTTTTGACTCGTGCGTCGCACGGGTTTTCTCGACTATAATAGAGACCAATAAATAATCTTTAACCCATAAGATCATTGATATGGTAGAAAATATTTTCTTCAAAAAAAAAGGCAAGCGGATAGGAATGAAATTGGTGTGCAATACATTTTTTTAGATGGAATTTATTAGGTTAAATAATTGCAAACCTAATAGAGCAAATGAGCGGGAAAAAATTAGGTTAAGTTGCTGCAGACGTAACAAAATTAATAAATAAGGATATCAGGTTGACCTCAAATATAATATTTTCAAAGTCAATATGATTCTTAAAATGTTTACAATACAGGAAAAATGGAATTTTCCGACCGGTTTTTTCTATTATCTGAGTTTCAGAAAATATTCAGAATTTTAAAGCAACATTTTCCTCGAAATGTAAGGTTTTTTTTTTTTAAAGGCAAAGTAATAATATATAAAAATAGGAGGGAACAAGTCCCAAATAGTACAGAGAAAGAGGACTAGCAGACGCCTAACTAGGTGTACCAGAGATACTCCAAAAAAAGAAAACAAAAACACCAAACTAAACTACAACCACCCTAAAAAACCCTAGGAAATTGCTTTTTTGACAAAGAATACTTCCAATTGACACAAGTAAATGACGTTAATGCTCCTGACGGTAGTTAACTACCGCTGGGAAACACGTCGGTAGTTAACTACCGCTGAGTGCCAGCCGTTGTTAAATACCGCTGAGTTCTGCATGTTAAGAACGCAAAAACCTCCATTTTCTGGTTACAGTGTTGCATGCTAACTTCTCAATTCAAACCAAAAATCACCCAAACTTTAATTTGCTCGAAAATCAACCAAATTTCGTCAATTAATTCACAAGTAAGTTATATTCTTCATATTTACAAGCAATGTAGTTTGTTTAGGGTTTTATTTTACATATTTTGGAGCAAAATGTTAGTTTCACATTAGGTTAGAAAATTGAAAATTAAGCATGATTTTGATGTTTTAAAGTATTGTTTACGCTGTATTTGTTGTTTAGAAACAATGTAGGTACAATGTAGGTACAATGTAGCCCTGTAGACGTTCAAATTACACTAATTATGCTCCTAATTTAGAATGCACATAAGGTGTTTGATAAAATGCATAAGTGAGGAAATCTTGCTTTTTTTGTGTAATTTGTTTTCAAATATGTTCAATTTTATAAAGTATATATGTTATAATTATTATAAGCTTGGATTTTTAAATTTTTTGGCAAGTTTGAAGCATGACATAATGTGGTATGTTATATAAAGTTTGATGAACTTATTTTATGAATGCTAAGTTTCATTTTTGCAACTTATTTATGTTTTTTAAAATTTGTTTTGTACAGATATGGCTAGGGATACGGATGAGCAGCAGCGGGTTATTAAAGAGGATAGGATGCAGAGAGGTAAAGAGGCGAGTACCGCTAGTGCTCGGAGAGAAAAGAGGGCTGAAGACCCGTATGTCCCTAAGACTCGGAGGCGCAGGGACCCGAGGATACATGGAGAGGGCTCACAGACACATGTGGATGACTCCTCCCAGGTGGTTGATCCGACACCAACGCATGATTATGCTGGGGTATGCGGATGATGGTTTTGTTGGCTATGATCGGATGGAGGAGGAGAGGATGTATTTTCAGCCGCCGCCGCAGGACGAGGCAGATGATGAGGGGGTGCCAGAGGATGTTATGGAGGATTATCTTGAGGCAGATAATCCTGTTCCTGAGGGTGAGCCTGAGGCGGCGACTCAACCACGACGTCGTCGTGGTCAGTTGATACCATCGTATCCTGCTGGAGAGCCTCCCTTTCATGGAGGACCTGAGACCACGTCACTATTGTCCGACTACGCGAGACACGTGGCGAACCCTCTTTGGGTGAACCATAATAATGTAAGTGTTTAAATTGTTTAAAATTCTTTAAATGTTTTAATTAGATTATTTAAAATATTATGTAGCGTAAGTATTTTATTTATTTAAAATAATGTAGCATAAGTGTTTTATTTATTTAAAATAATGTAGCGTAAGTGTTTTATTTATTTAAAATAATGTAGCGTAAGTGTTTTAGTTATTTAAAATAATGTAGCGTAAGTGATTTAACTTATTAAATATAATATAGCGTAAGTGTTTGAATCATTTAAAATAGTGACAATGTCTTATTTAATTTGAATTTCAGATGTGGCAGGATGAAGTGGGTTATAAGAGCATAAACGCAGGGAAAAGGTTGAAAGATCATGATAAGCCGGAGCCGACTTTGAGGTGGTTTTGGGAGCATGTGGAGGGGTTTGGCTTTTATGGTTTGATACATGTTGGGTATTTCGACTGTGACCCATGCGATGATACGTGCTCTATGCGAGAGATGACACACGGAGACCAGTAGTTTTCATCTACATGTGGGGGAGATGACGATCACTCTGGACGATGTGCATAATCTTCTGCACATTCCTATTTACGGCCGCATGCTGGAGCACGACGAGGCGATGGATAGGGACCGTTCGATTGATATGATGACCAGGTTGTTGGACATGTCAGATGCTGATGCCAGAGCTCAGGTTAGGGAAGAATCTGCTGGTCATATCAGTTATCCCGCACTGGAGCGGGATTATGAGCAGCACCTGATTGAGGCTAGACGACTTGAGCATCCACAGTCGAGGGAGGAGATGCAGGAGAGAGCCAGGAGGAGGGCGTGCTGTGTGAGGAGTTTCATTCTATATCTCGTCGGTTGTGCGCTGTTCACTAACAAAACGAATAGACACATCGACTTGATATATCTGGATTGCATGGCAGACTTGGGGGCGATTGGGAAGTGGTCATGGGGAGAGATGACCTTAGCCTACCTCTACGATTATCTGGATGATTCTGTTATCTTGAATAACAGAACGATGGTTGGCTCTACGACTCTTTTTATGGTAATATTTATCTTAATTTCTTTATGAATTTATTTTATAAATTTTATTATCATGTTAGACTATTTTATAATGTTTTAGATTTATTGAATATTTAACTCGAATAATTATTTTTGTGTGTATTATTTATTTTGTTGCAGGGATGGATTTTGGAGCATTTGCCAGGTCCTTACCCAAGGAGGCGTAACCCGGAGTGGAACCCGCGGACACCATGTGCTGGGAGATGGCTCACTAGCAAAGGGCATAAGAGTGTGCACCATTACCGCTCACGCGTGGATCGCTTGGAGGTGGATGACGTCAGGTTTTCTACCTATGGTAATCACAGAGACGTGCACCCATTTAATATCTTGTGCACTTACTCGGGATGGCTCATGTGCGGGAAGGAGAGGGTGTACCGTCATCTGCCTGAGCGGGTGAAGAGGCTGTTCTCCTTTGTCCAGGACTTTCCCAGACATCCTTCAACTGTCCCTCCGGTGCCTACACAGATGCTTACCACTGTGTTGATGGACGCTGCGGCATGGTTAGTACCTGCTTGGGAGATGGGTGTGAGACACCATGGCAGCATGTTCCTGGCTACATGACTTGGTATGCCAGAGTCTCTCAACCTCGCATTCTCCCACCTGATGAGGGATCCCCTCCCAGGCCGGCGAACGTGGAGCAGCTCATTGAGGAGGAGCATGCCAGGGAGATGCTTGACACACTGACGATCGTCCGGGATGTGGCGCACATAGCCCGAGATATTGTGGCCAGGCAAGCCGATATGACCAAAGAGGAGATTGTCCAAGAGGTCATGCGGATAGCTAGTACTACTGAGCATGCACTTACTTATCAGATTTCCAGGCGGCGCAGGGGGCAGCAGAGGCAGGGTAGGCAGGACTGATTAGTATTAGGATTTTTTTTATGTATTTTTTGACTATGATGATCATGATGTATTATTATGACATGTTCCATACATTTTCCTATTTCTATGACATATACGTACGTTCGTTTTATATTATTTCTTGCGTTTTAATTTTACCATGTTCCTGTTAAATATTGGATGAATATGTTTAGGTATTATTAGATGAAAATTTTAGAAGAATTTTCAATTGGTTATTTGATAAAAATCTTTGATGAAAATGAAAGGTAAAATTGGATAGGAAAGACACTGGAAGATGGAAATGAGTTCTGAAAAACGATAAGCACGTAGCGGCAGTTAATAACCGCTATCTTCAGCTTCAGCGGTTGTTAACAACCGCTGAGTCCTAGCGGTTGTTAACTGCCGGCGTATCATGGAGCGGTTGTTAACTGCCGCTGGGGGTATTAACGTCATTTACTTGTGTCAATAGGAAGTATTCTATGTCAGAAAAGCAATTTTCAAAACCCTAAGGCAAGAAACAAGCAAAACTAAAAGAAAACACCTCCTCAAAAAGCCGGATATGAGCGACTGGCACACCACAACACATGACAGGTTGCGCCTCCCACTCATATAAGGAGTAGACAGGACTCTTATCCAGGAGCCACTTCCAAGATGAAAGCTTCACCCTATCAACTAAAAGCTCGACAGTCTGAGTCCCTCCCGCAAAAATGATATCATTATGAGAGTTCTTAACAACAAACACAATAGCAAGTCAAACCAAAAGTAAACATAGAGCAACATTCTTACGAGATCTCAACCCCTAAAAACTAAGAAAACTGCCTAGAATATTTGAGTGGGGCACTAACTCCCAACCCAACCACCTATAAATACCATACCAAACTGGCAAAATTGCCTCACAAGAGCAGAACAAATGGTCTGTCGATTCCTCGAAACGTAAGTAGATATGATTGTTGCAACAATGCATTTAACGAGCTATTTGCCAAGGATTTTTTCATGGAACTGGCCCATCAAAACACAAAGTGCATTTAACGATACTGTTTGTGAGGTAATTTTTGAGGAACAAGTCCTTGAAACACGTAAATCATGTAAACGTTGTACCATATAATTGGAGGAATGGATATATGTTCTAGGGTGGTAAGGTGGTTTTAAATCAATTCATTGTTGAGGGCCTCTTAAAAAAAAAATCATTGTTGAGGGCGATTTCTTTATCCTATGTTGTTCATCAAGATGTCAAAGTGTGTTTGGAAAACCATTGTGGGTATCCAAAGACACTTCTTCTTTTTTTTTTTTTTTTTTTTTTTTTTTTGGGAGGGGGGATGCATATATGTATGTTGACATTGATATTTTAGTATATGAATTTTCTCTACTTATTGACATTTTCAAAAGTTTAGAAGATGAAAGACGAGGAAGGAGGAAAGGATGCGAAGAAAGGTTACGAATAGGAAGTGCAAGATAGTGAACTCGAATTTCAACCGATAACATCTTTAACCTCACGTCCAACACGATTGATCTTCAACCTCAAGTTCTCAATTCATCTTCGACCTCGAAGTTCTCGCTCTTCTTCAATATAAAAAACACTAATTTTATCATTTTAATAATTGTAATTGGTATATATTTTTTTACATAAATTAATAAAATAATGAGTTATATAACTAGTAAGGTTAATTATCTCACTAACAAAGTGTCTTTGATAAATCAACATGTATTAAGCCTAGTTAATTGTGATACGTCATCAAAGTCGAGTCACTTTGATTAAAAAAAATCTAATGACGGATCAAATTTAAAGTGATCTGTAATTACATGGTCATATTGAAAGAAAAAAAAAACTTTACAAAAATTAAAATTTTAAGTGTCTTACTTACGAGTGTTTTTGGGACACTCTTTGATTATTTTAAATTAAGAAATTATTTACTACAAAAGTCAAATACTTCAATTTAAAATACATTAAATACATAAATTTTCATGAAAACTTACCATCTAAGATCTTTAAAGAATACCCCGGAGATATTCATTAGCATTATTGAATCTAAATAACTCATATTTATATAAACCTTTTGCATAATTAGACAAAAAAAAAAATGTACATGTCAACAAGTTTTTCATTTGGGTGCACAAAATCCCCTTTGGTCAAAATCATGAAGGTAAAAAGAACACACATTCTAACACATTATTTTCAACAAACTCTTTGTAATTAGTTGAAATTTAAATGAATTTGAATTTCGCTAAATCATGTAGGCCCTTTATAAATTTAGTGGGATCAATTTCAATCAATTAAAGAAAATATGTTGAGAAATGTGTGTTATAATTTGTGTTATTAGCATAATTCAACAACTATATATAGAGATCCTTGTCATACCCCAATCCTCATCCAATCCAAAGAGTTTCTTATGCATCGATCATCACCAGTCTTTTGATATAGAAACAAGAATATCTTCTTTTAGGCTAAAATATGGTTTTAGTTCCTGTAAATATGTCTCGTTTTGGTTTTAGTCCCTGGTAAAAAAAATTGTTTTTGGTCCCTACAAAATTTTTTGTTTTTGAAAATAGTCCAAGGACTATTTTAAAAAACAAAAAAATTTGCGGGGACCTTTTTGAAAAACAAAATATTTTGCAGGGACCAAAAACTACAAAATGGGTTCAGTCATCATGTGTCACGTATGCAAATCATCATAAAAATGAGGTCAGAGACTATTTTAAGAAACAAAAAAATTTGCAAGGACCAAAAACAAATTTTTTTTTACCAAAGACTAAAACCAAAACGAGACATATTTACATGGACTAAAACCATATTTTAGCCCTTCTTTTATGAAATGGTTAGAATAGATGGAACCAATTTAAAGCAAAAGACTCAAATTACCCTCAGCTTTAATTTGAAGCATGTATATATTGGAGTATAACAACACAACTACTCTATCCGACAACCAACCCCACCATTGAAAAATAAAAAAGAAAATATAAAACATTTGCATGTCTTCGAGGCTTCAAATGAATAGATGTCTAGAAAAAGGACTTTGGTTTAATGTGTGTGATGGGGCCTCAGTTTTACTTCCTCCGTCCCGGAATAACTGACCCATTTTCTAAAAAAAAGTGTCCTAAAATAACCGACTCATTTCAATTTTCAATACAACTTTCATCATTTTCAATACAATATAACACTAAATAATACCACTTTTATCATTCCCAATACAATATATTCCACTTTTCCCTTCATTTATACACTTTTTTTAATCTGTGTGAAAAACCAAAGTAGGTCAATTATACCGAGACGGAGGGAGTACACTGCATTAGTGTGGTCTCCACGTACACTAAGGTATAATCAAGTGCTTTAGACTAGGATCCAAACTTTATTTTTATTCAAAGGAGGGATTAGACTTTTTAGAGGAACTCAATTCATTGACAAATGAAGATAATGATCGAGGGGTGTTCTTTATCCCCACATTCTTTTTCATGTTTGTGTTTCTTATCCCCACATTCTTTTTCATTTTTGACCTATGTTCAACATTCAATGATCTCCAATTCTAGCTACAAACCTTATTTTTGATTGATGGATACGTGGCCTCACATAATGTCTTTCCTTTATGGATTAATAGCACGCTATAGTATAAAGATTACTAAGAGTAATATTAACCATTACTATGATACACTTTTTAATCCCTCAAGAAAAAAAATAATATAATACATTTTTTAATAACTATTGATAAATATTTATTAAAAAAAATACTATTGATAAATATATAATTTTGGGCTTTCACATATTCTCTTTGTTGGATGTAATCTTATTCATGTATAGTCCAACATTAAATATGAAGATATCTCTAAGACGAATTATGAATAATTAAATTGATGGTTGATATTAAAGAGTCCAACATAATCTATCATATGTTAGACTATACGCCGCTGTCAAGTAGTGTGGTATACTCCTAACCCTAAGGCCAAATACTGATTTACAATTATGAAGATTTTTAGTAGTAAATTGTTATTTACTAAAAAGTAGATTGTCGTTAATTTTGGAGGTATCAAAATTGATTCTAGGAAGTGTAGAATTGATTTTAACAAGTAAAATTGATTGTGTCTCTTGAATTGATTCAACTTGAAATTAGATATACAATTTTTTATTGTTTAATTACCTTTTACGTTTAAATTTGTTGTTCAACTTGCTTTTTACATAAATGTTTCCAAACATACACTAAACAAGCTTGTTTTTGATTCTTTAAACAATTCACTCAAAATTAATTATTATCACTGCATAATCAAACATATACTTAAGCATTAACCGATTTATTGATGGGATATTGAAGTTTGACAAGAATGGAACCGGGTCAAAGAGGGGGTTCAGGAAAGTAGGAAACTGGTCTTTGTAACTTTCTTTTTGGTTGTACACGTTTGTCTCTATTTGAACTTTGGGAAGCTATTTACTAGTCCTTATAGACCATCATCATTCTTGGACCATTCATAGTTTCATATTGGATCTCTGGTATTTTATCAATTTCTTGTTCCAATAACAGATATTATTCCTTTTTTTTTTTAAAAAAAAAAATAGAGATATGATCATATTCTTCAAATTACTTCAATGATAGTAGATATTGATTTTTTTTTTTTACTCGTTAGTTTTCAAAAATAAGAATCATATTTTTACGACACTTGTTTTTTTTCACATCCATTGTTTCCTAGAAATACATGGAAATGACCAAAAAATTCAGCGGTAATGAACTACCGTTGAAAATTTACTTATAAGCCAACGGTAGTTAACTACCGCTGGAGTGTTTTTAGTCATTTCCATTTGTTTCTAGGAAACAATGGATGTGAGAAAAGCAATTGTCTATTTTTATTGACTCTTTTGCTTGGTCCTTCAGAACATTTATTTTCTTATGGGCCATGATCTTAATCGAGTCCATTATCTAAAGATTTGCTCAGTAGCCCCCTTGATTTGCTCATATGCCCTTCGGAATGCCAAAAATATATTTAGAGAGATTTACAAACCGATCAATTTTTTGTTATACCGGATCCTAACTCCCGTTCACTCAAGTTCCGGAGTTACAACCCGTTCTTCTTTTTGTTATATTACAGTCAACAGGTTATACTACACAACCCCTCATACACTCTATCTTCCATTTTATCACCTACACCAAAGTTCAATATATTTTTTTCTTTCAAAATCAAGTGTCTCGAATCGTCATCAAAGGATTACTAAAGGATTTCTACAGTCATTTGATATCAAAGAACATGGATAACATCTTTTGAACTGTTTAGATTGTTGATTCTCGTTTTTCTTTTTCTTTTTGCTGAACTGTTTTTTTTCTTCTTCTTTTCTTCAAGAGTTAAGACCCGAACCATGATCAGGTCCTAACTCCCGATTCATTTAGCACCCAATATGCATTTTTTTTTATTTCATTTTGTTGATATCTATATAGTTTATTGTAGTGCTATTGTTATATTTATAGTTATGGTTGAAACATCCTTTCAATCCAAATTTAAAAAATGTTGAAGTTTTCGTTGATGTGAAACCAAATATTGTTGTTGCGTTTCGTTGACATGAAACCAAACAATATCGAGGTTTCCGTTGATTTAAAATCAAATGTTGATTCTAAAAGGAACATTGTTAAGCCTGATGTTTATGAACTTGTTAATAATGAAGTTGCTACGTGAAGTGCTTTCTCACTGATGTGAAATATTAAGTTAGAAATGATTTGATTAATGGGGTTCATCATCAAGCTTCAACAGCTGAATTAACCTTAATTTATTGACAAATCCCGTCATGGTGGTGGACGATGATTGCCGAAGGTAGTCTACGGTTGTGAACGGGGTGGTGTGTACAAAAGAAACAAATGAATGGACATAAATTCAAGTAACGTGAATGTTCATTTAGGTTGTGTGCTTATTTGTTGAAATCAAATAAATGGTCACCGAGTAGATTAAATGTGAACACTCATTTAATAGAGTGCACAACCATCGATAGAAACATAGTTAGATGCTGGTGGGTTAAATGAGAGTGAGAAGGAACTTGTTGTTGACATGATACCAGGGTGACTTAAAAAAAGACAATGTAACGGTGATAAAAGCAAGTTTACAACGCGCGACAAAGATACAAGAAGTTCATAAGAATTGAAAGGTCAGAAATAACATTTGTTGAAATGTTTAGATGATCACAATTATGTTTACAAGTTTAGAATTGTCGGTGAGTCTATATTAAAAATATTTTTTGGGATTATTGTGAAGTTGTTTAATAGTTTAAATATGTTTTTGATCCAAATAAATATTCAAAAAAATTGTTTTAGACTCTAAGAAGTTTCTTCGACTTTTGATGCCCCAAAACTTTACATCACCACTTTTGGTCTATACTTTTAAGCCAACTCATGTGTATAATTTGAAATTTTGAATTATTTTTTTAGGAATGTTTAGAAATTATAAGAAACGCTCAAATTAGAATTTTTAACAAAAATGAATTAAATATGGATTTTTAAGTGAAAAAACATAAATTTTAATATTTAATTCACGCTTTGTTAAAAAAAAATTGCAAGAAAGAATTCTATAATGTACTAAATATGATTGTAGGAAAAAAAAAATTGAATGATCATACATATGAGATATCTTAAAAGCAGGAATAAAAAGTGATGATGTAAAACTTTTGAAGGACGAAAAATCAAAGAATTTTTTTAAAAAGGACTAAAATAAAAAGTTTGAATATTTATAGGGATAAAAAGTATATTTGACTCAAGAATTAAATAGAAAAAAAAAAATATAAGTTAAAGCCTATTTGACTAAACGGGTACCGAAAACATAGAAGCTTTCCCAGGTTGTTGAAAGCAGATGAACTGTTCTAGTTGTACACATGAATGCTCCATAACATTATGATTGAATTGGAAATAGGAGCTGCATTTAATTACGGCCATAAAAAACATCAAAATCTCCAAAACTTTATTTATTTTGCATAGTTGAGTAGGTTACCATGAATAAAACTAAGCCACATGTGACTTTGAATTGCATAACTAGCTTATTGTAAAAGCAATGTCTCCAATAGATTATAGACCAGCATGCTGAGAAATCTGAACAATATTGATGACCTACCTTATGAAAATTTGTATTCAACTTGTGCACTCTTTTCATTATAATTTTTTATTATAAAAATGGTCAAACCAAATCCAACTTAATAAAAACATTATTACAAGTTTTCTCTTTATAAACTTCTAGCAAATGTTACTTGAGTGCTTCATTAGGTGAAATCTTGTAGAGAATGAAAGCTATGGCATTGAAGTGTTATAACATTTTGGTCCTTATATTTTTGGTTTTGAATGTGAGCTTTTATGGAAATGTTGTACTAGCTCAAAAAAATGGCTTAGGAGCTTCTTTCATCTTTGGGGACTCTTTGGTGGATGCAGGAAACAATAACTATCTTTCAACTCTTTCTAAGGCAAACATTCCTCCCAATGGAATTGATTTTAAAGCCTCTGGTGGAAATCCTACTGGCCGTTACACCAATGGAAGAACCATTGGTGATTTAGTAGGTAATTTTGTTTTCTTTGTTTCTACTAATTCGGATTTTCCATAGTTATACAATCAAATCTCAATAGTTAAATCGAGCTACCGTCTAACAGTTGAGATTTTGTCCCCATAAACATAGCTCAGTTGGCAGGGACATGCATTGTTATATGCAGGGGCCGGGGTTCGAACCCCGGACACCCCACTTATTCACTTTAAAAAAGGTGAATTCTAGCCACTAGAGTACTTGACAAAAAAAAACAGTCGAGATTTGGTTGGACCGACCATAGTTAATTTTAGTTGATTTTATGTGAACTCGAATCTTATGTAGTCATGCAACCAATCAAACCATTCGTATATCGTCTTTTTTTCCCGACAAAAGAAGGAATGATGTAAAAATAATATGCTAAAAACATTTTTATTCTCTTTTCTAATTATCTATGTTTTTTTTAGGAGAGGAATTGGGACAACCAAATTATGCTGTCCCATTTCTAGCACCAAATGCAACTGGGAAATCAATACTTTATGGAGTTAATTATGCCTCAGGAGGAGGAGGAATTCTGAATGCAACTGGAAGAATATTTGTTAGTATTTCAAAGTCCCTTGTTCCTATTTCTTAATCATTCATTATGTATAATGAAAATTATATTTGTTCCATGACATGTAATGGATTATTACATTTTCAGGTGAATAGGATAGGAATGGATATTCAAATAGATTACTTCACCATAACAAGAAAACAAATTGACAAACTTCTAGGTCAATCAAAAGCAAGAGATTTCATAATGAAGAAATCAATTTTCTCCATCACTGTTGGGGCCAATGATTTTCTCAACAATTATCTTCTTCCAGTTCTTTCTGTCGGAGCCAGAATTTCTCAAAGCCCAGATGCTTTCGTAGACGATATGATTAATCATTTCAGGGGCCAACTAACGGTACACATCTAACCTTATTCTTAATCTAAATCTAACTCTAGTTCGAGTTTTGGTGGGAACTAGACTTTATTTATCTTTCGGTCAAACGGTAACATTAATTTGTGTGTTTTAATGACAGAGACTTTACAAAATGGATGCTAGAAAATTTGTTATAGGTAACGTTGGGCCAATAGGATGTATACCTTACCAAAAGACTATCAATCAATTGAATGAAGATGAATGTGTGGATTTAGCTAACAAACTTGCAATTCAATACAATGGTCGATTGAAAGATATGCTTGCTGAGCTAAATGACAATCTCCCTGGAGCAACATTTGTCCTTGCAAATGTCTATGATTTAGTGATGGAACTCATTAAAAATTATGATAAATATGGTAAATAAAAACAAAATTACATAGAATATTCTACACAAGTACATATGTATAGAATTATGGTGAGTTCGACAAAATTACAGTGACATGGTAATTTTGTTCAAACTTCAACTGTAATTCTGACAAATTCATCGTCAATCTTAACATGCAGCAGATCGCCTTTTATTTTACTGTGATATATACTAATTTATTTGAAATTGTGTAGGATTTACAACATCAAGTAGAGCATGCTGTGGAAATGGGGGGCAATTTGCAGGGATAATTCCATGTGGACCAACTTCAAGTATATGCAATGATAGGTACAAGCATGTGTTTTGGGATCCATACCATCCAAGTGAAGCTGCCAACATAATCATCGCCAAGCAGCTACTCGATGGAGACAAGAGATACATATCTCCTGTCAATCTTAGGCAACTTCGGGATCTTTAATTAATCTGTTTTCAATTTCTTGTTTGTTTTACACAATTCCATACACACGTTTTTCCCTTTTGTTTTTGATTCTATGATTACTTAATTGTATTTGTCTACAATTATGTTGTGGCTACATCATTTTATTTACTTCAATTAACATATATATACATGTAAGTTTTCCCCTTTTCTTTTAAGTATAGAGTGAAATGTATTTTGAGTTTTTGAGAAGAAAAAGAATCTTGAACTCAGTTTGTTTTTGTTGCTTGAAGAAATTCAACTAAAAGTTGAGTTTTTTATCCAACGTGTGGATCCACCGTATCATCATTTCAAAAACGTGCAAATGTCAATGATTTTGAAGAACAATATCAATATGTACGTTGTCCAACAAAATAATTACAAAGACATTATTTCATACCAGATAGACAATTTATTAGGGACCAAAATGGCCCAAATTACCAGCACACCAAAGGACAATGCATAAGAGGCTGAGCCATTATACACAGCTCAGTCCTAAATGACATAATATAAGGTTTAATCATGTTAACGATTATGAGCTTCCCCTAGTTATGCAGGCACGTAATGTTCCAGTTAAGGTCGCATTTAATTCATCGCTGCCTGCTGGTCCCGTGACATCCATCTAACGTTGTACTACAATCTCTAACGCATGTAAAATGTATCCATCATCCAAAGTGCACATTGGAGTACTATACAACTCAAAGATATTCATCAAGTTGAAGGAAATTAATTATTTAGAATTCAATCTTCTATATAAATTTGTTGAAAATGAAATAGTTTTGCCTTTTCAAGTGCATAAAAACATAACTTTAGTACTCCCTCCGTTTCAAAATGACTGTCGCTTTAGCAAAAAAAATTTGTTTCAAAATGAATGTCGCTTTCAGTTTCCAATACAATAATAACTTTTTCTTTTCAATTATACCATCCAATTAATATTGTGCACACTACTTCCAAAGTATTACTTTTAAAACTAACCAATAGTTAATAAGGATAATTTGGTAAAATAATCATTCTCTTTCTTTTAATCATTGCATTACTTAATATGTGTGTAAACATCTAAAACGACACTCATTTTAAAACGGAGGGAGTAATATAAAACTCTCATTTAAGATTTTCTTTTTTTTGGTCCATAGACTAAATGGTAAAGATCGCCGAAACTCACAAACTACAACGTCTTGGGTTCAAACTCTGATGAAGGCGTCCAACCTAACAGTTTTAACATTACCAGTTGAGCTAAACTTTATAGACATTTTTATTACTCCCTCCGTTTCAAAATGAGTGTCGCTTTAGCCAAAAAAATTTGTTTCAAAATGAATGTCGCTTTCAGTTTCCAATGCAATAATAACTTTTTCTTTTCAATTGTACCCTCCAATCAATACTCTGCACACTACTTCCAAAGTATTACTTTTAAAACTAACCAATAGTTAATAAGGATAATTTGGTAAAATAACCATTCTCTTTCTTTTAATCATTGCATTTCTTAATATGTGTGTAAACACCTAAAACGACACTCATTTTGAAACGGAGGGAGTAAATAAGAACTATGACTATTCCTTTCAACAAAAAACAAGAGGCCTTTGCAGAAAAGGGAAAAAAACAATTATGAAAGGCCTACAGCCAAACTTTGATTACTTATTACTAGAAGCGAAGGCCGGTCAAAAGAAAACTTTGGTCTAACAAATGAAAGTTAGTTACTCACTGTTGGAACATATACAACTTGCAGTAATGAGTAAGTATCCCACAAGGTTACATTATCATTACTCTTTGACAATGAAGGAAAGTGGGTAGAAAAATCAAAATCATTTAGCACATGAGACAACACTAACATATTTTCCCTTTAATTTGAAATAAAATTACTAAACATACATTATTAATTTGTTCTCTAGGATAACAAACATGGTGGCATTTAGGGTGGGGAAGGGAAAGATTTTTCCACTATGGGAAAATAGATTTTGACCATTAGATTTAAGATCTTATCATAGTCTTTCCACATTACATTTTTTACCACTTTGTCTTCAAGCTCTCAACATGCAAACAACCCAGAAAATATTTTGGATACTTCATGACACTTTAACAGCTTCACACAAATATTTCATAACTTCCTAACTCAAAATTACGCTCCACATCAAAATCATTCACAGCAGTTAAATCTAAGCAAAAACAACTAAAATTAAATTGAAAAAAATAAATAAATAAGAAAAAGGAGTTCACGAAGAGGATGAATTAGAACAACAACAACAAATGGATAAACCAAGTTTTAAAACACATATTTTACAGTCTCTCAATTACAGTCTCTCAATACTAATCTCATTTCCTTCTCCTTCCTCATTTTAAATCTCGTTTTCCACTTTACCTTCAACAACAACAACAACAACAACAATGGATTTTTGTGTCCTATTTGTTAATTTTATCATAGTTTCTGTCACCGGTTGAAAGTCAAAACTGAAATCAATTAAAACTCATGTTTCACAATAGTCTAACTGCAACTCCACTCAAAGTATATCCATTAATGATTTCTCTAATCCAATTTGATTGAGATAACAAAGGAAGGGAATGAAATTGAAAAACCATAATTAATAATTTCCTGATTTTCCTAACTAAAAGATCTGGGTATTAAGTAGACGTGATTGTTGGAATCATGTTTCTGGAAAAAGGCACACACATAAATGGGGATAATGGTATAGTAGAAGAAAGTGGAAAAAAATATAGTGTGGAGAGACCATGATAAAGATCAATATTCCTCTTATATCTAATGGTCAAAACTTACTTTCCCATGGTGGGAAAATCTTTCCCTTACCCATCCTAAATGCCACCAACAAACATAAGTCAGAAACTGCTCCCCCTTTTCTTTATGAATCATAATATATTGTAGTAAGTATTATAAACTTAGCATAACAACCTCTAATAGGTCTGTTTTGCCATAACTTCGATATCTTTGCTGGGATCCTAATCCATTTTTTAAGGTTAAATTGAAAGACCAAATAGAATTAATCAAAGAGATTAGTCATAAAACACCATTAATTAATTAATCCAGTAAACATACACATGACAAGAGGATTTCAAGAGAAACATAAACAAAACAAAACCAAGAGTCATAGGTGTACTACTACTACTACTATCTATGGTGATAAATTATACCCAAATTCCATTACACACCAAAACCTAGACTTGACTTGAACTAACAGATCATTACCTTCCATGAAAACCAAAACATAAGATCCAAAAAGTAAAAAATAAAATAAAAATGAGTTCATTTGAGACCATTTACTGGTGTTGAAATAGCAAGTCCAGGCCAAGAGAAACAATCACCACCACCAACAAAACCACCTTCACCACCTTCTAACTGCCACGTGTTTCCAACAACACCAGAAGACACAACAGGAACACCAATGTTTGATCCATCCACCATTCCTGGAAAAGCCCAACCTGTTCTCCCAATCCCAAAGCCCATTTCTTCAAGCCCATGTCCAAGCCCAAGCCCAAATCCACCTAATGCCAGAAACCCAGAGTTTTGATTGTTGTTGTTGTTCAGCAATGAAGTGAAGCTTCCACAAACACTCATATTCTGCTTCCCATCACCGTCAATACCGCCGGAAAATGGAAAAGACCCTCCTCCTTGGACGGCGGAGATGGGTGTCATTGCTTGATAGTGGTGGTGCTCCGGCGCCGCTGAAGTCACGGCAGAGGAAGAAGATGAGGAAGTGACAGCAACATGCTGAGTACGAGAGCGTTTGGCGTTTTTTCTGGTACCACCGCCGACGGGGATGTCACGGAGGGTACCACCGTGAGTCCAGTAGCGGCGACAAGCTTTGCAGAAATGACGTGGCTGAGAGTAGTTGTAGTTGTTGTAGTAACAAAACTTAGTGTTGGTTGAATCACAACGTGGACATGGGAGATTCTCTTGCTCCGGTGCCGGTGCACCGGGGCGGATTTGAGGTTTTGTTGATCGGCGGCTTTCACCGGAGTCCGAAGATGTCATTGTTTAGAGAGTGAGAAAACAGATAAGTGTTTGTTTTTTGAGTTTATAGAAAGTGAAGTGTAAAATGTAAGTAATGAAAGTAAGGTTTTATGAGTTGGTATGGAATAAGAAGAATAAGAAGGAGTGTAATGAGTAATTTGTAGGGTAAGGTAATGGTTTGAGTGTGTGGGGTAATAGAGAAGGGTGGGTTTTATTTTTATGGGAAACAAGATAGAGAAGAGAAGGAAAGTAAAGAGAGTGCAGAGAGAATATTTGTGTATGGTGATAGGAGAGACATATTCTGAGGCTTATATGAGATGAGACAGAGTGGGTTCAGCTTTAGTACATTGTACAGTATGCTGTGTTCTGTTAAGCACGACATTTCAGTCGGCTATTAGGGCTGCGCCTCCTGCAATTCCCTCTTCCAATCAATTTTGTTTCCATTCTTTTGTTTTTACTATATTTTTCTCATACTACCAAGCGATAAAAGTGATTGGCTTTTGGGACACTCCAAATAAACTAGGGTACATTATTTAAGTACTAGCATTGATAATTCCACAATTAATTATTAGCGGAAGTATAAATCAAAGGAGTTGGTTTGGAAGCGATGTACCAGTGTGTTCTTCTCTAAGTCTCAACTTGAATATCTCATCTGTAAATATTTATGATGGAAAAATTTATACAAAGTTTTGTTTTCTAACTTCAATCAAATTTTTGTTAGTAGATGATGAGACTGATCTTTTAAATTAATAGATATATTTGATTAGAAGTCAAGTTTTCCGATAAATTAGTCAAAGTATAATCTTGTTTGATATCACAATGTTGGATTGTTTTTAGAATTGTGTACCTCTATACGTATTTAATTTGAATTAGTTCCAACAATTTTTATATCGGATCACTCTATGTAAAGTTTTACTCTAACTTCAATTGAATCTACAATAATAAACTTTGGGATTTATCTTCTAAAGTAAAATTTGTCAAGGTATAATCTCATTTGATATTTCCAGCCACTTAGATGCATGCATTTACCTTTGAGATAATTATGCATAACTAACCCGACAAGTAGATTAGAATTAGCTCTTCTTCCTAGTGATCATAGTCAGGTTTTAAATGTATTTTATGCATATATTCGATTCCCCTGTCTTTTCCTCATACAATTATCTGCTTTGACAGAGGGAGCTTATAGACCGTAGGGTGTTTGGTAATGGGATTTCCCATGCATCGAATTACGATCTTTGTTGTTATCCTAAACATTATTTTATTATTCTAAACAACTATGGATGGATAATGTCACACTCTAGTCTTTTCACCTTACTCTATTTTTCTCTCTAATTAGGCCAACATAATTCAACTCATATTATGCACATGTAAAAAGAATATACACTGCCAATACAAACAAAAGAAAATCATATGAAATGTCATTGTTAGTAGACATTAGTCACTGTACCAAATCAGAGTATTCCAAACCTAACTTTGAATTGGATTTATACGAACCAGGATTCCCTGCTGTAAAAGCAGCATGCTGTTTCACACTATAGGGAATCCTGATCATTGATTTGTGATCCAACGGTTCAGATTAAAAAATCGATTTTACAGCGTAAAACAATCTCAGCCGTCGATTAGAGATAGTATGGCCAAAATCCGTTACATCGTCCTACTGTAACAACACCGAATCCAGATCTGATTTATACACACCAATAAAATAAGGGTCATGTTAACTTGTGCCCTTAGGGCACAAATTAAGAAACTAAAAATAGAATTAAAAGACAACTTTTGCATTGAAAATATAAAGTTTTAGACTTTTAATACAATGAATGTACAATTTTCAAGAAAATTTTTCTATATTTAGTTTTTAAACTTGTGCCCCAAGGGAACAAGTTAACATTTCCCATAAAATAAGGATAGATTGAGTGGGGGATACATATGCAATGCAAACTAAGACCATGTACAATGGTTAAAACCATTTAACAACACTCAACACTCACTTTTTCAATTCCCAACACTCCACATCATTTTTTCTCTCTTAATTCAACAGTCATTCAACTTTTACCCTCTCCAATGGTTTTTTATTCAACACTCTACCCCGCCACTTTTATTTCTTATTCTTATTTAATTTTATATTTTTGTTTTATAATTACATAAAATTACAATTATCGATTATAATTAAATTAAAATTAAAAAAACACTTAAGAATTTTTTTTTTGTAAAAACAAAATTTATTTAAATAATTTATTTATATTTTCTTAACTTAAAATGCAATACAAGAAACTAAACACGCGGCACAAAAATAGCTTAAAATGCAAGACAACAAACAAGCACACAACACACAGGTAATTTATTTAGTACGATACAAATCATGTTGGTTGGGATATTGATTTGGGTTTTGAGGACGTTGGTTGGGAAATTGATTTGGGTTTTGATAATTGTTGGGATTTTGGTAGCTAAATGGGTAATCAGAAAAATTTTGGGTGTTGAATTGATTATTATTGGGATCCATTTCACTAAATAAAGACTAGAACTTCAAAAGAAAAGCTAAGAGAAAGCTAATAATAAGATTAAGAGAGTGAAAAACTTGGTTTTTTTCTGTATCCAAATCAAATGATCCAAGTCTTTATTTATAGAGCAAAAAAAAATTATGAATTTTGGTAAAAAAAAAATAAAAAAAAATTATTTGCAATGAAATAATTGAGTCCAAATTATTAAGAAGATAAAAATCCAAGCAGCCAATCGTAATCTGCCAAGCGTCCCAGCTTTATCCATTTATCTTTCTCTCTCCGCGTTCCCTGACGTCTTACTCTCTCTGTCGACGAGTGCATATCACGCGCCTGCTTTGCCCAACGAAAACGTGCCACGTGGCCTGGCGGGACAGAATTCAACATGTTTAATTGCTTCATCACCTCTTTCATCCACATCATCTTTCCCCTCAATTTCAACATGCACTTGCAATGGTTCAACATGTTTAAAGTTGCTTTCAATAGGTCCATTGCACTTGGTCTAAGAGAAGTTTGGTTTGGTTTTCGAATTGGTCACTAGCTAGAAGACAAGTAAAAAATTGAGAAAGAAAAGAGTAAGGATCTTTCCATTCATAAAAATAAATGGAGTAGAGATTATCTAACAACAATGAATTTCAACATCAATTATTTTTAGGTATAATTATGTCATCATCTTTTTAGATTGAAAAAATAGAAAAGATCCAAAATGGAGAGGATCCTAAATCGAAAGAAAAAAATGATAATTTAAACTAGAAAAAGATATGTGTTTGATATGTTTTTTTTTTGAGATGTGTTTGATATATTTAAAAGTAAATACTTGACACATCCACACAAGATATAAGATCATAAGATGAACTTTTATGGTATTGAATGATCGTTGGTCTTATGTGGAGAAAAGACTATTTTGATATGTTTTATCATGTAACTTACTTCTAGTTTGTTCCGTCCGTAAAACAGTTTTACTAATCAAATATTATTCAGCTGAAGTTGTCAATTTGTCATGCATTGGCCTTCATTTTTTAATAGAATAAACACACCCTTGCATAATTTTTTTTTAAGTCAGGTTCACAAATTTTTTAAAACCTCTTAAAAATAACAAGTTAGAAGTATAAAAATTTCATTTTTAATACTAAATTTCTACCTTTATATTCCAAAAACTCTTTCGAAAATCTTAATAACATTCGATTGAGGTAAATATAAATAATTTTATACTATCTCCAGTCATTACTATAAGCAAAAAACTACTCTTTAAATTTAAATAATGTAACTAGTCTATAATAGTCACTTATTTATATACTCCCTCCGTCCCTTAATGTAACCACCCATTTGATTTTATTTTTGTCCCTAAATGTAACCCCCTTTTCAAATTACTAGATGCATTTATTACTTTTTTCCTAAAGATACCCCTAATTAATACTACTAACTTGTCTTGAAATATGAATAGTCAAATTTAATACACATACAAACAAAGGACAATTTGGTAATATTAATACACAAAACAGACACATTAATTACACTGACAACTTTTCTTAAGAAATGTGAAAAATGCAAAGGGGGGTTACATTAAGGGACGGAGGGAGTATGTGACTAAGGACGGAAGATTAATGTTTGTTTTTTTGGCACAAGTTTAAAAGCTAAGTATATAAATATAATTTTGGAAATCGTGCATTCAATATCTCGAAAGCTTAAAAACTTATTTTTTCAATACGAAACTTATGTTTTAATTCTTTTTTTAAATCCTTAACTTGTGTCATTAGGGCACAAGTTAGCATCACCTTTTTTTTTTTTTTTTTTAAGTTGGAAGGTTGGTTTTACCTTAGACTACGGCATCATTCTTAATCCTAAATTTTTCATCACATTAGCAATAGGTGGTGGGTGGGAGGAGGGACAGGATAATGAGTATGTGTCGGGCAGCGTGGGGGGCAATAATTGGATAACCCCTCCATCTCCCTCTCCCTCTGATTTAGGACGCGTCATGTCCGCATCAGATTCCTCTTCCGTACTCTCTCTCTCTTTCTATCTTCCACCGGATTTTACGCTGCACTGTAGTCACTACAAAACACCGTAACTTAAGGTTAAACCTCACACCTACACCGTTTGATACTGATCCTACGGTGTTGTTTCTTGTACTGTAGGGTCTATCAGCTTGTGAGACACTTGTCAGAGACAGACCGGTGGTTGTCGGACGCATGCGCCCTCAAAAATTGATCTCCGATAATCATGGGTCACTTTCAATCACTTACTTGAAACCAAAAACTTGTTAAGCTTGCTCTGTTTCGTTTCAGAGTTGGAACCTATCTTCTCTTTTTGGCTTGTTCTGCGTGTTTGCATTATTCCAATGTTCCTTCATTCATTCAGCATGATCAATGTGAATTGGAACTTCGCGTGGAATATTATTAGTGCTGCTGGGATTTTTAAAAATCATTCAAGATGAAAAGGAAGTTTCCTTTACTAATTTAATGGAATCATTCCTACTACTGCCCGCAGGTGTTTGTTTGTGGAGTTTCAAAGTTGAAGTCTCAAAACAAAAGGGAAGCACTTGGGTGACATAATGTCACCGTGACATTAAATCTGTGTCACACAACACACATTGTCACACAACATCTGGGCCACACAATACATACAACACATCTGGGCCACACAACACAACACCTTTGTGTGGCCCAGATTTAGGCTATGTTTGGAACAGCAGAAACAAGTAGGAAAGAAATAACAGAGGAAAGAAAGTTTATCGGAAAACGTGTTTCCCTAGTTTGGTTGCTTTGTTACTGTGGATAGAAAGGATCATTTTGGTGGGGGTCCACGTTCTAAAACTTTCCACTCAAAGCCGGGAAGAAAGCTTGGGGAATGGGTTGCACAATTGGAAAATTACAATATTGCCAATATTTGAATAAAAAAATTCCAATGTGCTTGTTTTCTCACTTGTGACTTTGGTTTTAGGCATTTTACTTTTATTGCTACTATATTTGTATATGCAATATAATACCGTTTTATTATTTGTTTTTTTAGGGGTTATTATTTGTTTTTTTATTAATATATATTACTTTATACTCCCTCCGTCCCTTGATGTAACCCCCATTTGTATTTTTCACATTTCTTAAGAAAAGTTGTCAGTGTAATTAATGTGTCTGTTTTGTGTATTAATATACCAAATTGTCCTTTGTTTGTATGTGTATTAAATTTGACTATTTATATTTCAAAACAAGTTAGTAGTATTAATTAGGGGTATGTTTAGGAAAAAAGTAATAAATGCATCTAGTAATTTGAAAAGGGGGTTACATTTAGGGACAAAAATAAAATCAAATGGGTGGTTACATTAAGGGACGGAGTGAGTATATATATAATATTCAATTTTTAATGTAAGGGTATTTATGTCATTTTAATAAATATAGATCTATCTTTCCTTTGCTTTTCTTTCCACTTTCTTTGATATCAAACAGTTAAATAATCATCTCACTTTCCATTCACTTTATACTCTTTTTCATTCCTTCAACAATCTTTCCTTATACTATCTTTCCTTTCACTTTCTTTCATCTTCCAAACAAACCCTTAATGTCACGGTGACATTATATCACCCAAGGGATTCCTAGAAAGAAAAAAAATTGAGGAAAGGAATCATAGAAAAAATAATGGTCTTGCTAACAAGTGCCCTAAGGGTATTGTTTAAGGAACCCGCAAAAAGAAACTATGTCTTGAAAATACAAGTCCAACACATGTTAAAGTCATAACCGTACAATTTTCAATGCAAAAGTTGCTACTTTTAGATGCTTAAACATTGCCCTTAGGGCACTTGTTAGCATTTTCCAAAAAATAAAAGGGTCATACAAAGTAATCAAAGAAAAAATAAAGTTAACTTGTGTCATAAGGACCCATTAAGCAATCTAAAAATAGAAATATTATCTTAATACTCGTGTATTTAATTAATTAAAAGTTAAAAAATTAAATTTAAAGTACGAATTCTATCAAAATATTTTTACATTTGACTTACTCCCTCCGGTCCTATTTATAAGAAACATTTAACTTTTTTGATTCATTGCATAAATGATGTATTTGGTCTATATTATAGACTAAATACATCAATTACTCAATGAATCTAAAAAGTCAACTTTTTCTTATAAATAGGACCGGGAGGAGTATTAACTTATGCCTTAAAAGCATAAGTTAGCATTTCCCAAAATAAAATTACTTCTCCAATCCTTGATTACAATTATTTATTGAGTATGGTTTAAATGCAATTTTAATCCTCAAATTCCTAGTCCCTTTAAGGTTACCCCTAAACTAAACCTCATACTTACACAGTTTGATAGTGATCCTACTGTATCAAGGGTAAGAGACTTGTCAAAGACAGACAGGTGGTTGTTGGGTGTAAGTTGTGGAGAAAACGCATGTACCCTAAAAAAATAAGAGAAATGATTTTTGTACAACCATTTTTTTTACAATTTTTTAACAACTTTCTCCTTTATACTCATTATATTTTTACTTTCTTAATCTATTGCTTTGGTTGTTGTGTCAAAAAATATTATATAAATAGTTGTTCAAATAACACAACTCAATCAATAACTGGTCAATTTCGATCCCTTTACTTGGAAACTTCAAAGCTCAAACATTAGAAGTTAGAAACAAAAACTTTGTTAAGCTTGTTCTGTTTCGGTTCAGAGTTGGAACCTCTCTTCTCTTTTCTGGCTTCTCATGTGCCTTTACACATCTAAAAAATGGTCGTTGATGAGTAACAAAATCTTAAATTACTTTGAGTCTAGTAGTTGGATTAGTTTTGAACATTATAAGATATGAAACTCGATAAATTATGATATCATTTCTATATGATAAGCATTAATCTTTCATATTTTTGATGCGTGCATGATAATAAACATGATATCATTGTAATAAAATGAAAAACTTATTCTCATAATTAATTAAATATTGTAAAAAATACTTGATTTAACAGTTGAATAACTTGATTTAATTACTGCAAGTTGATGAAGAGTCAGACCAGTGATAGCGATGGGGAATGATCTTATATCTTCAGTTAGAATTGAGAAAATCATAAAATAAAAAAAAAATCATTTTCAAACCCCTATAATCAAGGCAACTCATGAACCAAATGAGCTGAACAATATGTAGTTCAAGTTCAGCTCATTTAATTAACGAACTTAATTGAGCTCAAATTCAACTCATTTAGTTCACGGACCTAATTCAACGAGTTAATTGTCCAATCGAGTTTCGAACTATATTTGAGACAGTTCATTGCTAGCCCGGCGTTTGATACACTTCCTACTGGTCCATATCGAGTATTACTTTTCCCACCCTGTTGCCTTCTCGCGCGCCCTGCATAAATTCCAATAATACCCCTGGTCCGGATTTCGTGTTCCGAACCAGATTGTTAGCGTTTTCGGAAAATCAAATCCGGACAAATACGATATGAATATTTTGTGTCTTTCTTTGATGTCAAGGGTCTTTGTTGACCGTTATACGACCCCCGCATAAGCTGCAATGCAATTGCAGGGGTCGTATGAGCGGTCAACAATGACCATTGTAACGCCCTCCTTTTTATTTAATTATTTTAATTAGTTTTAGAATATATTTATATATTTATATGATGTATATGAGGGATATATGATTTGTTGAGATTAGATGTCTTTTTATAATTTAGTTAATATATTTTGTTGAGTGATATTTTGTTATGTTATATTTTGGTATTTACTAACATAATATATTTGTTAATTGTTATAGATATATATTTGTTATTTGGTGTATTATTATATATTTAGTAGAGAAATATTATTTATTAGAATATGAGGATTATTAGTATGAGTAAAATTGGAGGTTAGAATAGAAAGAAGAATAAGTTGTTGGGCCTAAATAGATTTGGAAGAATATTTTAGTATTATAAATAGAGAAGCTTAGGTTAAAAAGAGTTTACCAAAAACCGCTTTTTGGAAAAGAGGATAACAAGAAAGAAGATAAGAGAAGAGAAAAGTCAAAAGAAGGGAAGAATACCTTAGGAAAGAAGAACACTGCTGCTGATTCATGAATTAATCTAAGGTGAGGGTGAGACTATCTTGCATTAATATTAAGTTGTTAAATCATTAGATTACATCTAACAAGTTGGGGAGAGTTTGTGAGAATTTGAGAATTAGGGTTTTGAGAGAGATTTGATGATTAGATGATGAAAACTTGTTGAATTGATGTAGAAATTGTGTACAGACCTTAGATAATCCATAGGATGATTATTGGAAGTAGTTTTGAGGTTAGCACCATGAGATTAGGTGAAACTTGAAGAAAATCGGCATTTTGCCCGAATTTTGATATTAAAACTGGTATTGATCGGTGCGGAATTGGTCTTAGGTGTAAACACGAAAGTTGTAGGTATGGATGTTATCTTTCTAGTGCCATTGGTCTCACGTCAAAACGATTTATAGAACTTGAGTTATGGTCAAATTACTGCACGTAGGTCACAGTGAATTTTTATGGACTTTCAGCACAACTTTTCTGAATTTAAAATGAAAACTGGTATTGATCGGTATAGAATTGGTCTTAGGAGTAAACATGGAAGTTTTAGATAATTTTGTTAGCTTTCTAGTGGCTTTGGTTTGACGTGAAAATAATGTTTGGTCTTTGAGTTATGATGAAAATACTACAGGGAGGTCTTAGCGAAATTGTACGGTGACAACATTCTCTGTTTCATGTTTTTGCGTTTTGTTCATATGTTTCTGTTTTGAATTGATCCTTGTTGTAAACATGAAAGTTGTTGATGTTTGTGATATCTTTCCAGTAGCTTTGCTTTGACATGAAAATATGTTGCGGATAATTTATTATGTTTTTACAAAAATAAATAGTGAATTATTGTTGATGTTTAAATACGATGTTATATGAAGTTGTTTATGATTGATGAATATGATGTTTTAAGATGTTGTTTATTATCATTTGATATTGTTATATTATGATATGACATGAATTATTTATGTGATCCATATGTTGTCAAGATGCTAAGAAGTTAATATGTTAAGACGTTAAGATGATAAGAGTTGTTAAGTCGTCGAGTTGTTATGAAGTCATCAAGTTGTTAAGATGTTATGTTGTCAAGATGTCAAGATGTTAAGATGTCATGGATGTTCATGAAATTGTCTAAGTTGGACGAAAGTTATGTCGTTGCATTAGAGTTGTGTCGTTGCATAGTGAGAGATGGGGCTTAATGACCGACAGGTCCTTTATGACCTTAGAGATGGGGGCTCAATGCCCGACAGGTCCTTTATGACCTTAGAGATGGGGGCTTAATGCCTGACAGGTCATTTATGACCTTAGAGAAGAGGGTTTAATGCCCAAGTGGTACCACATGCATAATGAAGATGTCTAAGATGATTTGAGAAGTAGAAGTTGCATAGTCGAGTCGAAGTTGTTAAGATGTTGAGATGTCAAGTTGTCAAGTTGTTAAGATGTCAAGTTGATAAGTTATTAATGAAGTGCTATGATGAATAAAGACGAATGATTTATGATAAGATGTTACGTGAGTTATAATTATGTTGATATATGAAGTTGATTACGAATTTGATTATGAAGTTGTTTTCGGTAATGCTATGTTTTGATAATAATACTTATGTGAAATTACATGATGATTCTTATGATTATATTTGATATTAGGTGTTGATGCTTATAAATAATGTTTGATGAAATGTGGTGACGTTTGTGATTAATATTGATGCTATGTGATGATTGTTGGAGACTATTATTTGATGTTATATGATGATGTTAAGATTAGTAATTGATAATATATGAAGGTGTTTATGATTAGTATTAAGATATTTTTACGACCAATATAAGAAGATAATGACACTAGTTAATGAAGTTTAAGTTGTTAGATATGATTAATGAATTATAAGATGTTTAAGTTGTTGAATGTACTTTATATGATTTATATGCTTAATATTATTGTTTGAGAAATCTCACCCCTCTGCTTGGAAATGTTGCTCTTCGTATGGGTAACTTGCAGGTAACCAGGATTAGTTGCGGTCGTGAGTGGACTCCTCACAAGTGTGTCTTAGGTGCTCTGATACGTAACGGGATGGGATTATGTCTTCTATTTCTATTCCTTACGTATTACTTATGGATTTTTATGAATAAATGTTGAACAAGACTTATGAGATTTTTATGTTGAGGCCTGCGTGCCAAAGATTATTTTTATTGTTGAACTAATTTCCGCTGCGAAGTTTTGAATTACTTATGTTAAATGATTTTGAAGAATAAATTGTTATTCATTCAGTTTATGAATTTTTAAGAAGTGTAGCTTTCCGTTTAAAGTGAAATACTCTGATTTTTAATTATGAAATTTTTTTTACGTTGGGAAAACGGGGTGTTACAACCATGACACCACAAACACTCCTAAAAGCTACCTAAAAAACTATATTCAATTGAAGAACGTGTAAGAAAGGAGGTGAAGAAGAATGAAGGAAAATGTTGAAGATCCAAGCCTTTTTATAGCCTTAAATAAGTCATAGGTCTTAATTACAGTCAAATAAAACGTGTTTCACATTCAAAACCGTAAAAAAATGCTTTCAAACTCCACTAACCGGCTTAACCTTTGGTGAAACGTCACCGGTCAAAATGTTACTGTGGGTTTCCGGACTTTATAATCCGGAATGCATGAATTTGTTCCGGATTTTAAAGTCCGAACTGCATCAGACCCTTTATTTGAATCGTTTTCGTTGCGAATGCCTTGGAAAAAAAATAGAACAATGGTACTAACATAAATAGAAGCAACATAAGACAAATAAACAGTTAAAAAAAACCATAATGACAGAAATGATGAATCTTTTGGGAAGGTGTTTCAAGAGGATTTCTTTGAGTTAGATCCTGCTGCCTTGGCACATGACATATTCATCTGGCAGACAGCAAGATCTAACTCATAAAAACCTTTTGATGTTCATAACTATAGATCAAGTTCATAACTTTCTATCTATCTATCTATCTATCTATCTATCTATCTATCTATCTATCTATCTATCTATCTATCTATCTATCTATCTATCTATCTTTCTTTCTTTCTTTCTTTCTTTGGCAGCATGCTGAAGATCTTCATAATGCAGTCAAATAGAGAGCAATTTATTTGCGACCGCATTAGAAAGATCTTCGCACAATGACAAAAATTTGCATGGTCTCTTTGGTGTGTTTATTTGTATTTTTGCCAGCATGTTGAAGATCTTCATCACGCCGTCAAATAGAGAGCAATCAATTTGCGACATCGTGAGAAAGATCCTCAGCTTGATGACAAAAATTTGCATGGTTTTCTTTGGTATGTTTGTGTGTTTTGCTGGTATTAAAGCTCAAAACCGGAGAGGGTGTATTTATAGAGGTCCTTGGATGTTGTGGACCACATAAATTCTTGGTGCAATGTGGATCACACAAGAGAATCCTATGCTGAGGTATTCCGGATTTCGTTTTCCGGAACACAGTTACGCCCTAGGTGAATCCGGATTTCATAATCCGAAAGGCATATCTTTGGTTATTTTAACGATTAAATGAACATCTTTGACGTAAATTAAAACATAATGAAAGTTTAAATAATATATATATTAATCAAAACATAATGCAACAACTTAATTCAACAACACATAACTAACACGGAATTAAAACAACATAAAACACGCAATTAATTAAAACATTGCACATTATCACGGATCATCTAAACTAACTTCTTCCTCTGGTCCCTCCAGCAGAGCCCTGATCTCTTCGTAGTTCCTGGGACTGTGCAAACTTTTCAGAATTTGTTCAGCAAATCTAACCAACGAAGCGTCCAACTAGATCGGTCCTCTAGTACTGTGCTGACCAAAGACAGAGAACATGGTTCTCACGTCGTCGTCGTTTGTGAGTTTCATCCGGCTGAAGCAAAGAGATTTGGCTAAGTCGGACGATGGACATCGATATTCAACACCGACCACCCTCCTCGTGTCTTTGCGGTTGGGTTGACGATTCATTTGTTCTAGCTCATCCTTCAGCCCGGAGAGGGTGACATCGTTGCGAATCCTAAACAAATGGGGTGGTGTTCCACCGTTGTAGTAGACTGCCGCTAGCTTGGACTTCGGATCAAAGCCAGGGAATTCCATGATTTTTTTCTGGTGTAGTTTACTTGTAATGAAAACAGGGACCCCTATTTATAGCGGTATTTAGGCGTTGTGGAACACAAAAATTGTCGGTGCAATGTGGGCCACACAGAAGAATCCAATGCTGAAGCAATCCGGATTCTAAAATCCGAACCAACTCTCACCATACACAAAGTCCCAAGTTTCCCTTTGGTACACCCCATTATCGTATTTTTCCGGAATACGTAATCCGGAATCCATGTGTAATCCGGATTATATATTCCTGACTGCACCAGAAGTTTTGGTCGGTGGTGTGCACCACAAAGAAAACGTTTTCAAAGGTTGGTCAAATCAAAAAACACGTTTTTACCCTATAAATAGGTCATTTCCTCACAATTTCTCACACCCTCTTCTTTCTCCTCTTTCTCCTCGCTCCATTTCTACAACAATGTGTTTCCATCGTTGGCCTTTCATAGAAAGAGGCCTGTTTGGAAATCCATCAAGGGTCGTATGATCGGTCAATAGGGAAGGGGTCAGTCTGGGTGTGAGGTTGGTCTGTCTGGGCGTAAGTATGACCATCATGGTCTCTTGCTCCCTAGAGGCCCCTGTGCCCCCTCTGTCTCCCCACCAACAGTGAAGCTACTGCTATGTCCTATCTGCAGGAGCCACTGGTATAGCTTACCCCCCCTCCCTTAGAAATAGTTTTAGGTTCTTATGTAATGTATTATTCAAATATCAATAAAATGAGTTGTTTTTATCTTTTGGTCTTTTTATTTCTGTTTTATTCAAATATCAATATTTTTCTTGTTATTCCTCTCTGTGTTCTTCCTCTCTAAATTTTTTCTGATTGTTCCTCATGTGGTCCGTAATGAAGATGGCTGGGATGATTGTAGGTGAAAATGGTCAATGCATTTCCATTAAAGAAATGCACGGTGAATTTTCAGAGACGGCTCTATGACATAGCTTCCCCTTTTCTTGTATTTTTTCTAATATGGATTTCCCAACGTCAAAAAAAAAATAATTGCTTCAATTCATTTTAGCATTTTAACAAAGGAACAATAAAACATTAGTATTTTTTACGACAAGAGCCGGAGTTAGAGCGGCAATGGGGTGGGGTGGTGGTGGAAAGCGGCGCAACAGGTGTAAACGTGTACAATTAATTGAATGGAACCTTTTTGTTTAATTTTTAATTTTTTAATAATAATATTAAAAAGTTAATCTGAGCCATTGATAAGTTTTTTTCCACGTGGCAATAAGTTTTTTTTCACATGGCAATTAGATATGAATGGAAATTGAGATTGCCATTTTCTCTCTAGATGGAGAGAATCTGGACTTACTTTCTACAGAGTCAAGATCTCTTGCCATGTTCTCGATCTTTGACCATGTATTTCAAAATTCAAGAAATATTGTGGGGAGGGGCAAAATTCACTGTTGGAATAGTCCCTAAAATCACATTTAGGTGGGTAGCTTTTTGTCCAACAATTCCTTCCTAATAAGTTCACTACTGTTTGGTACAAAGGTTTATAGCCTTCAGAATCAGGTTCAGGACAAAGATCCAATTCATGTTTTTTGATAGCTCATCCTATTTTTCTGTCATTGCCATCATTCTACATTCATTGGCTGCTTAAATCAATTCTTTTTCACCCGCATGAAATGCAGCCATCGGTAGGAAAATATTGAAGTTAATATAACCAATCAGCAATAGTTGATAAACTTTTCTACTTTTTTTTTCTACTTATATTTTATTTGCTCTAGAGATTACAATTTTCAACACCTTTTCAACACCTCAAAACTAAGAGAACCCACAGTTCCAAAGAATATAGTTAGCATTGCATAATTTACATCCACAATTATATCAACAATTCACAACTCTCAATGGCTTCAGGAATAATGAATTGCTTCTGAATGGTAAAAAAATGCTTTTTATGTGGACCTTATGAATAACAAGACGGTCAAAATTAAATGTCAGTGGCAAACTGGTCCATCAAGATCCCAGCCACACCTTTTACTTTTGACAGCGAACCTTTATCAATGAAGAGGTTTCATTCTTGAAGCAAATGTTTCAGCAACCAGCAGTGGGAATGCTATCGTTGCATCACAATGTACCTGGTTTAGTGAAATAAAAGGACATAGTTTTAAGGGATATAGTACGGCAAAAGTTTCGAGTATTCTGTAAAGAAAACAAGTAGCGAAAGTATATAGGATGTACCTTAACAGTTTTCGCAGATCCTCGTATTTTCCCCCATGAAACAGCCTCATCTGGATGAGCTCCAGAATCACTTCCATCAAATTCTTGTGCAGTATTAATAAAAACTGCATAGTCTGCACCATTACGCATCATGTTGGCGTTGCAAATGTGATGTTTCGGAAGGCCACCTCCTAAAATAATCATGCCTGTCTTCATAGGATCTGCATGTACAGCTTCACCATTCATGGCCCTTATATCTGTTGCATTGCCAATTATTTTAGTTATGATTCCAATTGTTTCAAAATCATCCATGCAGTAAAGAGTAAAAAGAATGGAGTAAAAACCTTGCACTATGTCCACATTAAGACCAGTGTTGTCAGGACTGCCAGTGTTGTGGAAGGAATGAAAGTACAGCATGTCACCCAATGAGCCATCGGTTAATCCTGGACAATAAACTGGAATATTGTTCTGCAAAACACCAAAATATATCAATAATATTATACTATGTGCAACTTTCTGACACTGAAGTTACTGAGTAAATAAGAAAATAGATACAAATAACCATGTCGCATTTTGTATGTAACACGATGCAGTACTTCAAGGAAACTAACAGTATAACGATGCAAAAAGAAACTAGATTCAAGATTTGAATCAGTAATGAAGTAGAGATAATGTATTTTGCTGAAAATCTAAACTTGATATCATTCTTGCCTTGTATGCCCAGTAAAGGTATGAGCTTTCATTGTTAATTTCTTTTCCCAAACGAGCTATTAACTTGGATGGTGTCCACTGCACCTTCTGTCAAAAAAGGAAGATGAAGAAGTGATGATAAAAATGTTTCAAGTGAAAACTAAAAAAGAACCTCCTTCGTCAGAGGTAAAATATAATCTCCTTCATCAGATATTCTTTATCCAGCAGAATAGATGTATTCTAAAAAAATTAGCATGACCACTAAATGTGACTCCAGGCATTGACAAAAACTAAAGTAATTAAAATCAACTGGCAAAAAATGCCAAAATTGTTACGTCGGACGCCATGGCTGGGGTTCGAACCCCAGTTCCTCCACTTGTGTATGTGAGTTTCCAATAGCTATTGTCATTTCGTCTATCTACTAAAAAACCAATAATCAAACCAGACATTGAACCGGTGTATTCTCCAGTCAGGGTTTAATGGTCAGACCGGAGTTGGACCGGTAGTAATTAAACATAATATTTTTTTATTAATTTTTAATTATACCAAAAAATACAAATATTAAACTAAAAATTTAATATTTATAACATTAAACCCAAAATTATAATTTTTAATTTCTATTTCCAATGAAAGGAGCGAAATGATTATTTTTAATTCTAATTCAATATGTATTCTATTCTTCATTTCTGTTAAAGGGCAAAGCAAAATTTATTACTGAAATATGGATGCACATAGGGTCGAATAAAGTCAAAGTCCATCACAAATACATAATATCCCAAGGCAATACAATCACATGGCCCAGTTGAACCAGCACCAGAACAATCAAACGTAATATCTAAGCCAATTATTAGAAACATGCCTCAACAAGAACATAATGTATAAAACACTATTAGCTCCCTACCAATATATATCAGGTGTAAACTATTCCTTAACAACCATGCACCAATTATATCAAAACAAATGCCAACTACATTATACAAATACCTCTCTTCTGCATCATCATTTTTCAGATAATAATCCCCCCAACTGCTACCTACACACCATACATTCCTACTAGTATCATCGGAATCAATTTTAGTATCACTCATTCCTACTATTGCCACTCAAAACATGCTTATTAAGATTATTTTACTCAACCTTTCTCCGTCAGTATTTCCATTCCTACAGATGTATTATTAGATCTACTTCTTGAAGTACAACATTGTATAAAAGAGAGAACTGGTAGATGACTTTCTACTATACTTCTTAAAGTTCCACGTTGCTTAAAGGAGATAACTAGTTGAAGACTTTCTATTATAAATTCAGATTTTCAAGGTGAGTGATACAAAAGAAAGGTTTAAAATCCGTGGCAGACCGTTTCTTTTTTTACAATTTTTAAAAGAAAAGCATAAAAAAGGTCTCCGATTTAGATTACCTTGACAAAAACTGAACTGCATAAGTTTTGTAATGCGGGAAAAGTACAAAATAAAATAAAATACCTCATGAGTTTGTTCCTTCAACATTTGATTAAAAATAGGAATAATCCAGTCCTGGAATTTGCAATAATTGTCATTAGGGACCAATAAATTACCGATTCGATTCAATCCTTTTGAGCGAAGATAAGCTCCAGGCAAAGAGAAATCTCCTTTATACGTTGGTGCAAGGCACTTTATAAGATCTTCTTCAATACCACCTGTAGTTGTAACAATAACATGAACCTGTAGTACCATGTCATTAACAATATTAAAAAACCATTTGGTTTAGCAAGTTTTCATTTCAATAAGTATAAGAAGCTATATCAGAGCTTTATTAAAGCCACCAGGATCTTTGAATATATATCTAATCAAAGGAAATTTTCTCTACTATATTTATTTATTGATTAATTGCCAATGAGGAAGTCATTGTCTTTGCTTACATTATAACACCTAAACTAACAGTCTATGGCCTTTCATAATAACTTCTAGCTTATGGAAAATTAATTAATAACAAGTTTTTTACTTACAAAAAAAAAAAACAAAAACAAAAACATAGTACTCACCATGTGATGCTGACAAAGGAAGCGAATAACATCTCTAACACCAGAAGAGATAAGATTAGAAGTAAAACCCAGAAACACTTTACACGTAGCCGATTTCCGATCACTACAATCGTCAGTAATGGGTTCATCAATCAACCTCCAATCAAGCTAATTCAACCCATGTTCCAAAGACAAAAACTTTATAAGCAAAAAAGTTAAAAAAACAAAGAGACGGGTTGGTTGATTTGATAGATAGTATAAAATTAATAGAAAGTAAGTACCATTTGATTAACAACTTGAATGGCTTCACCGAGGTTGGATGCTTGAAAACCAGTAGTGAGCATGGATTTGAGAAGCTGTTGATAATCAACGCCGCGGTTGAAATCATAACCCTCAATTTGAAGACACTTTCCGGCGAGGCTTTCGGATTCTTTGAAGACTGTGGAGTGAACTGATGACATGACTACTGCATCATTATCTTCTTCCTTTTTTTCACGGTCGACAAAAGCAGAGTCGGCAGAAGAAGACGACATTATTCTATTCTACTCCTAAGTTTCGATTCGACCTAGGTTGAAAACAAAACACGTGTTAAACAATAATCCTTTACTCTATTCATAGGCCAGATAGATAGATGTATTTTTTTTATGAAATTTTGATTTAGATTAAAATTAAAAATATAAATGTTTGTTGATTTCAAGTTATAACAAACTAAAATAATCACACTATAAAAAAAAAACTAAAATAATCATGATTATAATGATACCAACAATATAACAAAAAAATATAATCTAAATTCTTTTTTTTTAATGACACCAACAACAATCTTTATTGTAGAAAAAGTTGTTTAATGGTTTTTTTAATGACACCAACAAAAATCTTTATTATAGAAAAAATTGTTTAAGTTTTTTTTTTAATGACACCAACAACAATCTTTATTATAGAAAAAGTTGTTTAAGGGTATAATTGAGATAATAAAAAAGTATGTATAAATATGCTCATATAGTTTGTTACACTTTTTAAACAATAAAAAAAAAACAGACATATAATTTTAGAAGGTTAATACACACACCTTAATTTTAGGTGTGCATGACCATCATACACATTTTGTTTTGGACATAAAATGTCCTTTTCTCTTTCTTTAATTAAGATCAAATGCCATGAGAGAATGAGAAAATTGGAATTTATGTTTTTTATAACAACTAGTATAGTGACCCGTGCCAAGCACGGGAAATAAAATACTTTTTTGATCAAATGTATAGATTTTATATTATGTTATCTTAAAATTATAAATGTGGTTATAATTTAAATTTGATATGGAAAAAAAATATCATCTTAATGTTGTTAATTTTGTATATATTTTGAAATATCTAAACATTGCACATAACGATTAAAGTATTTGGATTTATACTTATACTAATTATTTGTAATATAAGATGTACTCATTGTTAAACTTAGCATATGTAATATTTATGCAAAAATACGCCGACGTACTGTATATTATTATTTGTTGACATAATATATTTTATTAATCATAAAAACTAAAAAGATTATATTTTTTTTTATATAATAGTCAGTGTCAGATGTATACCCATAGCATGTGAATGCAAACGTTAAATTTTTTATGGGTGTGTCTAAATATAGTTTGGGCTACAGAAACGTCGATTGTTATTTGTTTTTATTTTTTACAAAACCAATGGTCTAATGTAAATTTGTATTTTGGGGTAACAATGATGTAAAAAAAAAGTTCTGCGTACTGTTATACCTGAAAAGTGCATCAATTAAAAGTCAATGGCAGGAGGATCTGCTTATATAGAAATTGCATGTCCTGTAATGACCAATACGTAGACATGGCAACGGGGAAGACCGGGGGCGGGTTTGAGAATCCCTGTCCCCGCCCCCGCTTCCATGCACCCGTACCCGCCCCCGCCTCCGTCCCCAAACCATATCAGGGGTAAAAATTGAACACCCAACCCCGCCCTCAACTCCCGGCTCCGCCCCCACCCCCACCCGCGAAAACTTTATTTTTTATAAAATATTTAAAAAATGCATATTTTTCATTTTTTCATAGCAACAAAAACACAATAAATATATTAATAATTATTTATCTAATAAACTTTTTTCAAAAGTGCAAAATAATTATAATAAATATGTTTCTAAAGAGTAATATTATATTAAAATAGGTTGCTACTTATGGAAATAAGATTATAAAATTTAAGAAAGAAAGTTTTAAAAAACGGGTGCGAGGCGGGGGTGGGTGCGGGGCGGGAGTAAGCATACCCCGCACCCGCCCCCGTACTAAAACTCCAAATTTCCCCCACACCCGTACCCGCACCCGGTTAAATCGGCTTTTCCCCGTTAAATTTGGGACGGGGGCGGGGTTTGTTGCCATGTCTACCAATACGCCTTACAAAGAAATTAAAAAAGAAAAACGACTTCCAAACAATACGTAACTTTAGTTTTTTAAATTATAGCAACAACAATTCTAAAACATAGCCAATGATCATACTTTTTGAAAAACTTCACGATACACAACATTTTTGGTTTCCTTGCAAACATTATTATCTTCATCCAAGATAAGCAGCTTCAAACCTTTTCTAGAAGTAACTCGAGAGACAACGACATGGAGTTGTCCATGCGTGAACACAGGCTTAGGAAGATAAACTCCCACTCGAGATAAAGATTGACCCTGACTTTTATTTATTGTCATCGCAAAACAAAGCGTCAATGAAAATTGCATGCGTCTGAATTTGAAGGGTAGTTCTGGATCACTCAGAATAAGATTCATCCTGAGAATGAATACCCTGGTACCTGCCCTTTCTCCTGTATTTACAGTAGCAACTACCGTGCTCTTCCCTAGATGTGTAACTGTCAGCCTCATACCATTACACAATCCATTGGCCTGATCGATGTTTCTCATCAGCATAGCCGGACATCCCACCCTTAGTTTCAACCGGTGATTTGGAATTCCAGAGCTCTTAATACCATTAAGAAATTCTGTTGTGAAATACTCGCTTTGGACATCATAATTTTCACACGATCGACAAACAGAATCAGAGCTTAAATACTCTTTCTCTTCACTTGGAATCAGCGACATCATATATTCGTTAACATGCTCAACTGAATCAATCGTTGGTGCAAGTATTCCCCTTTCTTGGAAAAATAACTGGTCACCAATGTTATCATTCAAATCAAGATACACAAAGTTTATAATTGACATCAACAGATTTGTTGTGTCTGATATGAGCAAATATTCAGGAATTTCTACCTTCATTTCACCATTCTCATCCGAAGCGTCATTGTCGTCTCCAGTTGAGAGTATCCACTTGCCAAAATTAGGAATTTCTTCCTGCTCTGCATGCTCTGCAGGTACCAAAGATGCACCCAATCTCATATTAACAGTAAGCCTCAACAAATTACAATAAGCCCATATCTTCGATGAATTGATTGAGGCATCAACAATATCCTGCCTCGTTCCTTTTCGGACAACAAACAATATCTGCCTGAAATCACCACCTAAAACTACTGTCATTCCACCAAAAGGTCTAAACTCGTTTAGGGGATCATTCTTGGACATCACACATTGATCGGTCAACTGCCTCAAAGCACCATCGGTGCATCATTGGAGTCTCATCCCACATTATCAACTTTGCAGCGCACACCAAGTCGGCCCTAGGACTATCCTTTTCCATCGTAAGCGATGATGCCTCATTAATCTCAATAGCGACTGTCAGCGTCGAGTGCGCGGTTCTTCCACCTGGTAATAGAAAAGCCGCTATACCGCTGGATGCAACATTCAATACAATTAACCCCTTCGATCTAACAGCATCTGACAATGTTTTCCATATAAAGGTTTTTCCAGTACCACCGTAACCATATAAGAAAAAGAAACCACCGTCGTCAGAACCAACGGACTCCATGATCTTGTCATGCACACATCTTTGTTCATCAGTCAACATCAACGTGTGTCTTATCCAGTTTATCTTTGTTGTCATTTAGCTCATCAACGATAAGCTTGTTTGTGAAAGTTGGCATGTCTGCTGCATTTGGCCTGGGCATAGATTTGAAGTCAATAAGAGACCGTCCGTTTTCCTGAAGCAGCATTTCAATTTCAATCAAACACAGCTTCTTCAAGTCATTGTCACTGATACGCAGATCTGCATATTAAATGTAAAGTCTCGAAATTAATATTAACACCTTTGCATGCATATGTGTGCACATTGAAGAGAAAGATAAAATATTAGCTTTATATGAGAATTCTTTATATTTAAACATATCAGCTTAAAAAATGTAGAAAATGCTGAATGGTATCGTAGAGTTAGTAACTCTTGGTTTGTTCTTTACTATAATTGCCTCGTCCATGTCATTTGCACCCTGATGCTAAACTCGTCATCCCAGAATTCCAAGCAGTATTTGACTTGTGTTGCTTCAAAAACAACAACAAAGGAGTACACAAAGAGAAGTGCAGTGGAGACAACACTAACAAAGCATATCTCAGTGGAGACATGTTTTTACTTTGAAGTTTTATGTTACCTCTTAATGCATTTTAAGTGCAGCTTTTCCTTTTAAAGTTGCATAATGACACACCATTTGTTCTAATTCTCATCAATGACAATTGCAACATGTTCTGGCCTTAAAAAAAACTATCATTATGTCTTGAAACATGTCTATTTTCACTTCTGTCTTTGTCATAAAAACTAAAAATGATAGTAAGAGAATATATGCAATGCAACGGAAAAAATGATATTAAACTTACGACTCAATTCTTAATCGAAAAAAGCTTCTTTCAACTTAACTCAAACAAAAAAAATAAGCTTATTTGTAAAGGATTTCCCAAGCCATTATCTAATTAACGCGAAAATAAATAGATATAGAAAATGCTACAAAAAGATGTCATGAATGCTCACTAATCTAGATAACGTGAAAAATTAATCAATTAAAGAACAGTTTTGTGGCGTTGATAGTAGGTCATGCATTAACCTTATGTTGTTTGCATTATTTGTGGGTGTGTTAGTGTCAGTTCTGCGCTGCTATTATGTGATGTAGCCGCTGGCTGGGAGGCTTTTGTGTGTGCATAATTGATGTTGCGTCCGCTTGGCTTTTCTGTTTTTTAGTTGCTGGTATTTCAGCCTGTTGTAGTGCAGCTTTGCTGCTGTGCAGCTGCGATTTTTTAGAGGATCTTTGTGGGCATTAGGTTGTGAGACATGGGTACTCTCGTGTAGGCAGCACCACAGTTTGTCGTGGTACTTTGCTGGGTTTGGTCTTTGATTAAGGCAACCTAGTGTACACCTCGGCCTCATGATTATTGCACCCGACCCTTGTATATGAATTTACCATCCGCATATATCTCCCTTAGATCATACCCCTATTCAAGCCTTCAAAACACTCCCTACATTCACATTTAGGTTCCCTCGTAGAAAAATATTTTCTCCTAGTGGTATATTTAGAATTAAGCCTCCTAAATCATCCCAAAATCTACTTTTAAAGTTTTTTTTTAACCCTGCCCACGGTGCATAAGCACTAATGATATTAAAGATGTATTGCTCCACTATAACTTTTAGGAATATGATATGATCTTCTATCCTTTTCACATCTATAATATCCTTCTTTCATTCCTCATCAACAATAATGTCTACCCTATTTGTCGGTCTAACTTATAACACTAAAGACGTATTGTTACACTATAAATTGTATAACTATGATATGATGTCCTATCCTCTTTACATATACAACATCCTTCTTTGATTCCGTATTCACTATGATGTCTACCACATTTCTCGTTCTAACTTTATTAGTGTACCAATTCTAAAACCTTGAACTATCTAATTCTTTCGCCCTTTCATCCACCCACTTAATTTCATGATATTAAAGATGTATTGTTCCACTACACTTTTTAGGAATATGATCTCCTATCCTTTTCACATCTATAATATCCTTCTTTCATTCCTCACCAACAATAGTGTCTACCCTATTTGTCTGTCTAACTTGTAACACTAAAGACGTACTGTTACACTATAAATTGTATAGATATGATATGATGTCCTATCCTTTTTACATATACAATATCCTTCTTTGATTTTGTATTCATTACAATGTCTACCTCATTTCTCGATCTAACTTTGTTAGTGTACCAATTCTTAAACCTTGAACTATCTAATTTTTTCGCCCTTTAATCCAACCACTTATTTTCCTATATGCACGTACAATAATCTTCCTTCTAGTCATAGCACCAACTATTTCAATATATTTTTCTATAAGAGTGTCTATATTCCATGTTCCAAAACTGATCATACTCTCTTGTACTAACTTCTTTATCCACACATCATTTTTAGAAGTCCATATTACACCTCAAAATGAATGTGATACAAATAACATACATTTTGCCCAAACCATGGGTCGTTTATGCGTATGATGGTTTACCGAAAATTATCATTGATAGTTGAAAGACCAATTTTAAAAGGCTATATTGTGGTAGCAAAATATTTGCATTGATTTTGCTAGGCTGTATTTTTTATTCATTGTTTGAAAAATGGAATATGTTATTTAGTATATCAATAATATTAATGGGATTTATACCGTCTTCAATAATTTTTATTTTTAAACCAAAAGTGGGCAATTAGAGTATCACCTCACCAAAATATATTAAATAAAAAATATATACAATAGAAAAAGAGGAGAGACCAAACCAAAACTCTCAGAAATTTAAGAATCTAAAGTTTGATAAATCAAACTTGTTTCCAACAGAATACTCACTAATTTGGGCAGAGATGCTATTGCAGTTAGTATAATCATTAAGAGTCAGACCTAAATTTGCTAAAGCATATAAGCAAAAATTTAATTCTCTATAAATATAAGAAAATATAACTTTCATAAGCATATATGTTCCAAATTTGTTAAACACTCATACAAACTTCTATAAGTAGCTAGCATTTCTCTTTATGTTCCAAATTTGTTAAACACTCATACAAACTTCTATAAGTAGCTAGCATTTCTCTTTATATATGTTTATATTTGGGTTTCTTAATTAAGATTTCTTTTGTCAAAAAAAATTAAGATTTCTAAAACTTTTTTATATATACATTCAAAAAAAACTTTTTTATATATGTTTAAAATTATATTTGTATAAAATTTGTTAAACACTCGTACGAACTTCTTATCGAAGTCAAATATCTCAAAATTCAATAATTTTTTATATACACTTAAAATTATGTTTGTATAAAATTTATTTAATAAAACACTGATAAAAATGTCTCAAGTAAGTCGAATATCTGTAATGATTAAAACCAGTTTATATCTGATTAATGCATTAAAATCACGTGATTCTCCTTTATTTCTCCATTAAATATCTAAGGTATTTTATTAATGATATTAAATCGATTTAAAAAAAATTAAATCATTTAAATAATGTGATTCTCATTACCTGTATAGGAGTAAAGTAGTCATTAAGGAGAATATCTTCATTAATATTAAAATGTGATAATGATTTAGAAATTTTTTAAAATGTGATTCTCATTAACGAAATATATATATATATATATATATATATATATATATATATATATATATATATATATATATATATATAAACAACCCTCTCATTAAGGAGAATATCTTCATTAATATTAAAATGTGATTAATGATTTAGAAATTTTTTATTACATTAATATCATTTGTTTTTTTTATGGTCCTTTTGAATATTTGTATTTCTTCATCAGTTTGAAAACAAATCTTTATTGTTTGATGGTGAACAACGAAGACCATATATAGAACTTGAGATTCTTTTTTTTTTTTTTTTGATATCAGAACTTGAGATTCTTAAAATGCTTTTCCAAAGAATAAATATTTACACCAAAAACACAACACGATAAGAAAGTGGTACACACCATATTATTGTAGCCAATATACATATGATTTACTAATAAATCCTTGAATGTCTACACATGACAATTGTCCACAAGTTCATTATGAATATTTCTAAAAAAAAATAATCATTATAAGCAGTGGTAGATGTGAATCCTTTAGTTATTTTCGTTTTTTTATTAAAAAAATTGATAAAATTTGTCATTTATTATTCTTAATGATTGTCGAAAAATAATAATTATTCTTGCTTTTTTTTAGGCATTTTATACTTACTTGTATAAAACTTATAAATATTACCATGTATTGGACCATGTGAGATTGAATCCGTAATCCTTATCTGTAAATGATAAAAAGCGAATTACTCCTTTGATATTATACCAAAAATATAATATCTATTGAGTATATGTGTCTGCAATTAAATGCTCAAAAGATCTACTCATAGCAATTATGTTTTGTCTTAAGCCAATAGCTTCTTTTGTTTAATGAGTCAATTGATTTCTGAAATTATTGTGAGACCATTATTGGTTAAATTTTACTTAGACTCAGGTCAAACTCCATACTATCATAGACCTTCCATAGAAACTGGAGGGTCAGCACAAAAAATCATTATCATTCAAAATTATTATTTGAGAGTTTAGATTATCGGAAATTAAGAAAGTAACTTTTTTTTTACATATATTACTTCAAAAAACCTTTTTTACATATATATAATTTGTTTTTTTTATCATGATGGCCTACTATATTTATCTCTTTTTTTTTAGGGATATTATATTCATCTTTTTAGGTGTTAATATTTATCTGTATATTTAATTTTAGCAACATTGTTGTGGTAAAGGGATGAAGATAATAGGAAAAAAAAAGTCATATATATGATACAACACTCATCAAAGAAATTAAATCAATAAAAAAGGATAGTGTCCACTCTAATTTCCTAATTACACAAAGAAAGTTAACAACAACTATCTATAATATTCAATATGATTTTAATCAGTATTAAAATCATAACATAGTCGGTGAGCAAAAGAAACATTGCTATTTGAAATGTAAAATATGATCAACAATACAAATCATAGCTCTAAAATTAAGTGCATGAATAGTTTTAAAAAAAAGTAGTCATCGTGTGCATCATATTTCATCAAATTCGTTCTTCGAGATCCACATTTTGAACACCTAAAGAGAAGGTGAAATAGGTTTCCATATGCTGAATTTCCATATGTTCAGCTGAAAGAAAGAAAATTAGAGTGAAATAAGTTTAATTGTTGTACCCGTGGAAAATATAAAAAATAGAATCAATTTTTGGAGACAGATCTATGAAAATAAGAAAAAAATCATTACATTGAAAGATGGATTTCGAAAACTATTTTAAAATTCTTGTATGAAATTAGAGATGATCTGAAAAATGGTGTGGAAAACATGAGTTTCAAAATCAATATTTATAGCCAAAAAACACCAAATAACCACAAAAATTATTCCATTGATTAATGGATGCAATAATTGGGAATAAATTATACATTAATTTTTGAAACAAACTCATACACATACTCATGATATATTAGTCTTTTAATTTGAAATAATCAAAGTCACAATTTTTTTTATTATAACAATATATTGATTGCGAAAAACGAAAAACATATAATAAAGATTTTTTATTTACGTATCGTTTTTTTAACCCTGTGTCGATCTAGATTTAATCTTATAATTTAAATGTGTTAAAAAATCAAATGAATAATTATTTAATTAAATATGTACAATTTTTTTTTTGAGGAATGCACAATTATTTTTTATAAAGCGCATATTTTTTTTCCACAGAGTACACAATAAAAACAAATTACTTTTTTATAAAAATATATAAATACTTGTAAAAACAAAGTAGAGTCTTGGAATAACGTATGTTCCATGATTTATGTTTTTTTTTTTGAGAGAGTGATTTATGCTTTTTTGTTAAGACTTTTTTTACTATAGCCATATTTACGGTTGTTTTTTTAACTAAAATTGAAATCAATCTTTATGCAATTAATTATCATCAAAGTCTTAATCAATTATTATTAACGCCCAGAAAATGTCATTTTTTTTTTAAAATTTAAATGTGTATAAAATATAAATTTCTAATATCAAAATAAAAACATTATTTTTTCATACTAAACACTTTTTTTAAAAAAAAAATTCTTGGAAAATATAATAGAGTGGGGATATTTTTTTTTTAAGAATAAAAATAGAAGCTTAAATACTCCTCCAAAATTTTCGGTTCATTAGAGTAATTTCATATGTAAATTTTCGGCTATCATTCTGGTACATTAAATACTCCTCCGAATTTTAGCAAATAACATTTTGATGTGTATATGAAATAAAATATTAAATGCACCTTTCAATATAAGGTTGTCACGTGTACTATCAAAGTAAAACGTGTAAATTGAAATTCTTATGAATGAAAATAAAAACTAATATAAAATAATAAAAAAATAATGATTTGAAAAATCAAATTATATTTGAACCGTGTTAATAACAAAATGTAGAGATACACATATGTAATATTTTTTTGCATTATTCCTGCGATATTTTTTTTAATAGAAGAGATACACATTGATTGAATGATGTTGGGAATTTTTTTAATAACATTGCCAATTTTTTGATATAATCTCGTTTGGCCATTGTGATTTTAGAGGAAAGGTGTTGAAATAATTTTTTTTATCTATTAAGCAATTCCGATTTTTTTTCTTGGTTTAAGGCTTATTTTTTTTAGAGCAGGTCCACTAAATAGAATCAACTGAAATCATATTTTTGATATTCTCTAATGATACGTTTTCAATTCAAATTAAATACCTCCAATTCCAATCTTTTTCTGTCCTAAAATAAAGTATCCGATTTTCTTTTTCTTTCATAAAACAAATATTGAACAATTGAACGAAATTCATTAAAAAAAAATTGGTGAAATCTGTTCAACGGTTTTTGCGATTTTAGAGGAAAGGTCTTGAAATATTATTTTTTTAGCTATTAAGCAATTCCTAATTTTTTTTTTTGGTTTAAGGCTTACTTTATTTTTTTAGGGAAGGTTCAACGTTTATTTTAGCAAGACCATTAAATAGAATCAATTTATATTATTGCCAAAAAATAGAGGAATCAATTTACGTTAAAAAAAAAAGAGGAACCAATTTAATAGCATTTAATATTTTTCTTTTTGTATTTCAACCAAAATTAAATTACATGATTCTACCAAAAATAGAAATATCTAATAAGAAAAACATTACGTCCCCTTTTTTTTGATAAAAGTGTAACTCTTTAAAATAATTTAATTAGATTTAATTATTTTTCTTTTGTATTTGTATTTCTAAAATACGAAACGTTTAGCAGAAAGAAAAAACATTTAATTATTTTTACAAATATAAAGCATACGTTTTCACAAAATAAATCAACAATAATTTGAAATTCGTATTTTTTGAATGAATAGGAAATGTTTGATTTGAAATTTTTGAATGAATAGGAAATGTTTGATTTGAAATTTGAAGCATATTAGAATTTGAAATTGTAAAACTTCCTTTTATACATAAACAATAAATACAAATTTGTGAGGATGAATGTGGTGAGAGTATTTTGTGAGGATGAATGTGGTGAGAGTATTTGAAAAAAGAATAGGATGAGAGTGCCACGTGTCATAAGAATAGGAGGAGAAAAAACATTTCCATAAAGGGCTATGGAATCGGCCGTAAATTTATATTATATAGATGTTACGTTATAAAAAAAAAATCGATCAATCAATGAAAAGAAGAACAATGCTTTAGTTGGAGCACAAAAGTACCCAGAAGGAGCAAACAAAAGTAGAACACAGGTAGTGGACAAAGGGAAGCATCGGAAACTTATTTATATATAGGAACATTCCTCTTTTGCTTGATTATGACCTTCAGTTGAAAAATTAAAATTTATAATAATATTAAATGTCATTTATGACTAAATCAATAATAAGAAAATTGAAAAATTAAAATTTAAAATTAACATCAAATTTCATTTAAAATTCCCCTTATGCTTACGTTATATATTTTTTTTTATATAAGAGAGATAAACATTTTAAGGAGAAATCAGTTTTACATAATTTTGGTATTGAAAAAATGATGTAATATTAGTTTTATTATAATTGATTATAATTGATACGTTACTTCACAAAATTGATTGCAAAAATGTTATTTCTTTTTTTGGTTACAGCAAAAATGTTCTTCCAATATTTCATTTTACAAATTTTCCAAAGATAGAGGAAATATTCAAATCATTAAAAATGTAAAAAAAAAAAAATGAGGTAATCAAGCTGCTTGAAAAAAATTATGAAAGAAGCATTAACTGCAGATTAGACTATATCAGTGCCCCATATACTTTTGAATAGAGGGGGTTTCATTTATTTATATTGCTAGAATTAAAGATTTATGGATACGTTGATAAAAAAAAAAAGATTGATGGATACGAAAAGCAATATTTAAGGAAGAGTTTTGAATTGCACCAAGGAATATCGAAAATGGTGTGAGAAATGTTGAAAGTAAAAACAATGTAACAAAAGTACAATCAAATCCATAAATTCGTGTAGACCCAAAATTTATGAAGACCCAACATTCGATGTAATTACATTAATCAGAAAGAAAAAAAAATCAATTATCATTTTTTCAGAATTGAAAAAAAAAAAGAAAAGAAATAATATGGTCCTAATAATTAACATATTCATCATCATAAAGGACTACCATTTTTATCTTGCTAACTTGTGACCTTAAAGCACATGTTAAGGAAGTCAGAAGTAGAATTATTATCTCAAAGCCATACATGCAATTTGAGACATATCATTTACATCCATGGTTCATGGTTTAGTTTTAATTGTCTCGAGTCATACCATTTTGCAGTTATTATGAATTCAAATTCAAATCTGAATAATAATGTATAGAATAATTATAAAATATTCAATTTATTCACTTTAATTTGACAGATTTTTGGTTTGTATAAATTATGAGTGTTCTTAATATACAGCGTGTTTAGTAAAATGGGTTATAGTTGATAAATCGTTCAAGCGAGGTCACCGGTATATACCTATATACTTTCTCCATCCTTTTTGAAAATTTTCTTATATTAAGGACCGGAGTATTAGGTAATGAATCTTGCATTATTTTTGTTAAAAAAAATTAAAAAATATGCGGAATGTTTTATAAAAATAAAACGCACCTAGTTTATTGCAAATGAACTTATAATTATATTTAGGGTCAAAAGATTATCCAAGTAGGACTTATAATTAAAGAGGGATGAAGTATCGCCCAAACATTGAATCATATAATATCTTAACTAAAATTCGTTTAATATGTTTAAATACATATGAATATGAATGGATTATATGTTAAAATAAGATCCTTATCATTTAAATTAGTTCGTCATATGTTATACATATCATTAAATGACCTAAATAAAAAAAATAAAATGAAAATTAATATTATTAAAATGTTTGCAAAATACTTGTCAATCACTTTATAATTACAACCGATCCAGGTTGAAATTAATATGAAAATGAAAAAAAGAAAAACTTGTGAGACTTGTTCGATTGAGTTTGTATTTGTGCTTTATTGTTAAAACAACCCGAGATTTGCATCACCACCAACGTTCCTCCCAAATAAATTAAAACCTATCAATAGGCACGATCAATCACCTTGATTCCCTCACATGATTAATTTTAGAAATTAAACCTTTTTATGAACTGGGAGCAAGAAAAACAATAAAAGAATAAGAAGGAAAAAAAACAATTTAACAAACCAAGAAAATATTGGTTTAGTGCTGTCTCTCAAATTTGTGTTGTATTTCAAAAGTGGTGTGAAAAGTATGAGTCTCAAGAGGATTATTTATAGCAAAAGAAATCAAATAATCATGACATAATTAATTCTGATTGGTAGAAAATTAAAACAAATGACAAATAATTTGATTTGATTGGTTGAAATAACAAACAATGATGTTAATATAAAATGACCGAGCAAACTAATGGGTATGATTATAGGCTAATTAACAATATTGATTATCATTTAAATCTTAGAATGATATATAACTATTTCTGTCCAAAAAAAAAACTATTTATAGGAATTTACAAATTAGGTGACCGAAATTAATGGAATTTTAAAACATTTTGTTTTGTTCAAGCAAAAGTTTATGGACCAATTTTGATGTACGGTTCATTATAAAATGATTGTTTAATTCTTTTTAAAGAAAAACTTTTTTTTTGTATTAAACCTCATATCCGGTTCGTAGGATAATAAAATGACCTAGTAATTCATAGTTCGGCTAGTTGGTAAGTAAAGCTTAACAAAAAAAAAAATTTAGAAAGACACATAATTGCATTGAATATTGATCATGATATGGTGTATTAAATCAAAAAAAAATTAAATTAAATACTCCTTATAATTTTAGCATATTACATTTTGGAGTGTATAAGAAATATGAAATAATAAAACATTAAATGCATTAAATAACAATAATCCTTAATCTTTAATAAAAATCATTAAATGAACCTTTCACTAATAGGATGCCACGTGTACTTTTAAAAAAAAATAGCGCAAATATATATAATAGAGATAAACTTATTGAGAGAAAGAGAAACTAACTTTTTGAAGAGAGAAATTAATGGTTGTGGAGTGTGGACCCGTGTGGGAAAGAAATTAAAGGAATTATGTCCCACGAATCTATGGGGTTTTTTGAGAGAAGAAGACATGAAGATTGAGGTTTTAAAAACATAATTTGAGTTTTAAATATTTGATTTTATGTGTTTTTAATTTTTCTAGTGAAGATGATGAAGAATATGAGGGAGGGAGGAAGATGAACCATTTTTGTTGAATTTAAAATTTTTGGTTTTTTAATTTTACGTGACTAAAATAACTTAAATGTTTAATCTATTACAAACCTCAAATTTAAATGACTTATGTGTGATCAAAATAACCTAAAACCAATCTATTAAAAACCTCAAACTTAATTTTTTATTTATTTATGTTTTTTGACCAAGAAAGACCCCCGGTGTTTGAGAAAGGGTGGCCACTTGTTGGGCCACTTGGGAGATTTCGGTCTCAAGCATTTTAGAGGGAGTAGCAATAGAATCAACTTTGGTATTGAGTTTGGAAAGGGAATCTTTCAGAAATCCGGTTTGGTTTTTGAGCTCTTGAAGCTATTTAGATTGGTTTGCAATAGTATTTTCCATTAAAATTTCCAAATTTGATTTCTGAGCGACTCTTAGGTTGATTGCATAGCCAGATGGTGCTACTTGTCCATAGGGATTTTGAGGGTTTTTTATAAAAGTTTTGGTTTTGCCTCATCCCTTGGTTGTATTGAGCATAGTTCATTTGCTCAATACCATTAATAGTACTACCTAGTTGACAATCAACACCAATATGACCAGATATGCCACAAATTTCACAAGAAGGAGATGCAGAAGCAGAAGTGATAGCACTAACATTTAGTTTTTCAAATTTTTGGGTTAGTGCATCAATCTTAGCAGCAAGATGATCATAGTTAGAGACTTCGTACATACCTGCCTCCTTTTTGGAGGGTGAAGGATTGGTGATGGCTCTCTCATCGGTCCATTTGTAGTGATTTTGAGCCATGTGTTCAATCAAGGCATATGCTTCTGTGTAATTCTTGTTCATTAAAGCTCCACCTGCAGCTGCATCAACAGATATCTTAGTGGTATAAGATAAGCCATTATAAAAAGTGTGGACTATGAGCCACTTCTCTATACCATGGTGGGGACAAAGTCTAAGCATTTCCTTGAAACACTCCCACGCATTATAAAGAGATTCCCCATCTTTTTGATTGAACTGTGTGATTTGGTCTCTTAGTTTAACAGTTTTAGAGGGGGGAAAGAACCGGGCAAGCAATGCTTGCCTCATTTGATCCCATGAAGTGATGGAACCGATTTCAAGGGAATGGAACCAAGCGCTAGCTCTATCCCTTAAGGAAAAGGGAAAGAGATGAAGTCTTACGGCTTCTTGGTTCTCTTTTATGGTTCCGCTGATTCTTAGAAAAATAGAGATGTGTAGATTGGGATCTGATGACATGCTGTCATTACGTAATTTTTAGGACTTATTTTGACATTTTAATAGAGTTCTAAGCAACATTAAGTGTCCAGGAGCAGTTAAAAGCATCAAATTTGGAAGAACTGGAATGAAGCCATCGTACTGCGATTTTGGAATCGCAATGCGATTTCTTGAAGTCAGAGAGCATGTTTTTGAAGGTGCTGGATCGCAATACGATCCAGACAATCGTGATACGATTTCAAGAAGGACTTTAAAGGAAATTAGGGTTTAAAGTACCAATCGTGGTACGATTTGTGCCATCGTGGTACGATTGTGGGCGATCCAGATTTGCCTATTTAAGCTGAAGTCAGTCTCAAACAAAAGGGATTACGATTTTGGAGAGCTAAAGTGCGATTTTAACACCCAGAAGGCTGCAGCGGAGAGGATTTCATCATCTCTAACCCAGTTTATGTATGTTTTAATTCTTTCATTGATTATGCTATTTGTAAACTCAATTATGAGTAGCTAAATCTCTTAGAGATTAGGTCAGAGATGAATCTATGTAACCCTAATTGACCATATGTTGCTGTGAAACTCTATTGTTTATTAATGAATTTCTAGTCTTTATTCAATTCAATTGTTCTTAATGCTTTTTATATCCTGATCAAATATAAACATGATTTTGTGAGATCGAATGACTACTGACCATAGCTTTCGACTTAGACCTAATTGAATTGTTCTAATAAACATGGTTAGTCTAGGAATAGATAATCGTTTGTTAGTGATATTAGGTTAACGTTCATAAAACCTTCAAGGATTATTAGACCACCTAAGGAATTAGGGGCTGTAGTTTAAGAAGAGGGTCCTAACTCAAGGGATTGATTAGGGCTAATTTGTTAACTATCGTGAAACTAGAAAATCATTAGTAATAATAGGTGAGTAACCAATTAGGGGAAACATAGAGGATTCGAAGACCTGATCTCATCTCTCTCCATATTTTCTTAATCAAATCTTATTCTTTTATTTGATTTCTTAAAATCAAACCAAATCTACTGCCTAGTGGCAAAAAAAATAAACTTTTATACATCCTAATTTTATAACGCAATTGAATTATTGAAGTTAAAAACAGTCCTCGTGGGATCGATATTTTTACTACTTCGATAGTATTTGGTGCACTTGCCAGAGATCTATCAAGTTTTTGGCGCCGTTGCCGGGGACTGTTGATTTATTTCAATAAGGCAATTACGTTATAATTTAGGATTTCTGCAATTTAATTTTCTGTTTTTAATTTTATTTTTCTGTTTAGTATTCATTTGATTACTTTGCATTGTGCAGTGCTACTAAGGTATTTTGCTGTTTATGCGAGGTAAAGTGAGCGCCGACGATCTCGAATTTAATCCAGAAATTGAAAAGACTGCTAGAGCACTCCGGAAAGCTGTCCGGTTGCAAAGGTTAGCTCATTCCGTTCCACCGGGTGTTCGAGAACAAACACCGGAGCCACTCTCAACTGAATCTGAAACATCTGCTTCTCCTAAATCTGTTATCATGGGAGAACCTGCACCAAGACCTAAGCTAGGAGACTACGGGTTAGCTACTCATCGCGGTCAACTGACCCACACTTTTCAACCGGCTAACCCCGTTGCTTTCGACATCAAGACAACTGTCCTCAACGGTTTGAGGGACAAGAAATTCGATGGGACTGAAGCTATGAGTCCTCATGAACACTTGAGCCGCTTTGCTGAAACTTGTGAATTTTGTGTGCAACCAGCCACCGTGACTGAAGCACAAAAGAAACTAAGGCTATTTCTTTTCACCTTGACGGGAAAAGCAAAAGATTGGTTGCTAACAATTCCAAACGGGACTCTCCAAACATGGGAAGAGTTAGAGCTGAAGTTCTTGGAGAAATAATTCCCTATGTCTAAATATTGGGAAAAGAAGATGGAGATCTCTAACTTCAAGCAAGGAGAAGGTGAATCATTGTATGATGCTTGGGAGCGATTCAATTTGCTTCTGAAGAGATGCCCTAATCATGAGTTCACCGAGAAGCAATACCTCCAAATCTTCACTGAGGGGGTGACACCAAACACAAGAATGTTCTTAGATGCTTCCGCGGGAGGTAGTCTCAAAAGCAAAACTGATCATGAAGTTCAAGCTTTAATTGAAAACATGGCTGGCAATGAGTATCGTGATCAAGCTAAGAAGAAAGAAAGAGGAGTGTTTGGGGTAAGTGAGCAAACTGCTATCCTTGCTAACCAAGCAGCTATGAACAAACAAATCAAAGCTCTAACTAAGGAGTTTCAAGGTTTCACGTTGGCTCATAAGCAACAACAAGTAGCTGCAATCAAATGTGATCTATGTGGTGAAGAACATCCCAACGGTGAATGTGTTCCAGAAGGATCAAGTGAAGAAGCTAACTTCATGGGAGGCTATCAAAGGCAAAATCAATACTACAATTCAGGCATCAAGAAGCATCCCAATCTAAGCTACTCAAATAACAACGCTTTGAACTCTCAGATGCTAACTCCTCCACAACAACAACAAAGAAAGCCATCAGCTCTTGAGGAAACTATGATGAATTTTATGAAGATGACTCAAGGCAACTTTGAGGAGATGAAGAAAAGTCAAGAAGCTGAAAGGAAGAATAATGAAGCTTCAAGAAAGATGCTTGAAACTCAGTTGGGGCAATTAGCTAAGCAATTGGCTGAACAAAACAAGGGCGGATTCTCAGGTAACACTAAAGAAAACCCTAAGAATGAGTCTTGTAATGCTGTTGAATTAAGGAGCAAGAAGGTTTTGACACCTTTAGTTCCAAAAGCTAAAAAGAAGGTTGATGATGTAGTAGAGGAGGAGGATGGCGAAGTTGAAAAGAATAATGAGGATGTAGTTGAAAAAGATCATGGAGTAGTTGAAAATGAAAGGAAGAAAAAAAATAGAGGGAGAAAAAAGTGAGAAGTTAATTGATGAAGATTCAATCTTGAGGAAGTCGAAGAGTCAAATTCTGAAAGATGGAGATAAACCACAAGTTATTCCATCATATGTGAAGCTTCCATACCCTCACATATCCAAGAAGAAGGAAAAGGATGAATGTCAATTCAAGAAGTTCATGCAACTTTTCTCACAACTTCAGGTGAATATTCCTTTCGGCGAAGCTCTTGATCAAATGCCATTGTATGCTAAGTTCATGAAAGACTTGTTAACCAAACGAAGGAAGCCTAAGGATGATGAGAACATAGCACTTTCTGAGAATTGTAGTGCTATTCTTCAAAAGAAGCTGCCACCTAAGTTGAAGGATCCTGGAGCTTTTACTATCCCTTGTTCTATTGGACCGGTAGACATTGGAAGAGCTTTATGTGATTTGGGAGCAAGTATCAACTTGATGCCTCTTTCAATGATGAAGAAACTGAAGTGTGGGGAGCCAAAACCAACAAGAACGACCATTACTTTAGCTGATCGGTCAATCTCTTATCCTTTCGGTATACTTGAAGATGTGCTAGTCAAGGTTAATGACTTGGTGTTTCCGGTAGATTTTGTGATCTTAGACATGGCTGAAGATGAAGAGTTGCCACTCATTCTAGGAAGACCTTTCCTTGCAACTGGTCGTGCTTTGATTGATGTTGAACGTGGAGAGTTAATGTTGAGGTTCCACAAAGAGCAAGTCGTGTTTAACATATTTGAGGCAATAAAGCACCAAGATGAGAATCCCAAGTGCTACCGGATTGACGTTAATGAAGAAACAATTGAAGATAAACCCCTTGAGTCTCAATCTATTCAACCTATGGATGTAGAAAGTATGAAGCCTTTAGACCGAGAAGAAGTGGTTGAAGATTTTGGAGTAATAGAGAAGGTTAAGCTACGTGAAGAAAGCAAGGAACAAATGCAACACCAATCATCAGGAGACATCCTTGACAACAAGAATGGTGGATTGGCAACTTGGAACAATGAAACTAAGACTACTACCACTAGTCCATGTGGTAAATACACTTACAAGAGAATTCCCTTTGGGATGCGTAATGGGCCGGCTGCTTTTCAATGGTGTGTGCCTTCAATTCTCTCTGATACTTTAGAAAGAGTTAGGAGGTACTGTGACCAAGGGTTGACAAGGAACAAGCTTTCTAATGAAATTGTGGAGCTGAGGAAATCTGGTACACAAGAAACCGTGAAGGGTAAAGAACGACAGCTGAAATTGAACCATGAAGGTGGACTCCCAAGCAAGGACAAGGGAGAGATGTCGCATGATCCTTAGGGGTCGTCATCAGTCAAGCTAGTGACGATAAAGAAGCGCTGGGTGGGAGGCAACCCACTGATTTATTTTCAGGTATAATTTATTGCTTTCATCTTTTAATTTTTCTTTTACAACAAAACACAAGACAGACAGAGGACTTTCTTTTAAAAAATTTTAAGAAAAAAAAAATGTGTGCAAGCCCTGCCAGGAAGATTGTAATACAATACTGATGTTGTATCACAATCTCCTTTTCAAAGAATAATTATTTTTCAAAAGTAGAAGTCCAGGAAAAATTTCAAATTTTAAAATATTATCATTCTGACTTCACAAAATCGCATTACGATTGTAAAATCGTAATACGATGGTGAAGTCAAACACCTGGACTTTGACTTTTGAGATCGTATTACGATTAGGGTATCGTAATACGATCAATGGAAAAAATTTACACCCTTTCTGTTTCAGACAAATCGCACTACGATGGGACGAATCGCAATACGATTGGGACAAGAATTTGAAAAAATAACCGTTATAAAACTGCAATCGTAATACGATTTCCCAATCGCAGTACGATTTTATCAGGCTCTATAAAAACCCAGCAGTTCCAGGCACAAACCACTCGCCCTTTTTCCTAGTGTTACTCTGCCAAATTTTCTCCAGAAACCCTAACCACGAAATTCATCCAATTTCTACCCATTTTTCATCTTCTTAACCTATCCCAACACCAATTCATCCAACATTCTTCATTTTCATCCATTCAAATCAACCTTCTCCACCTACCCCTTTCACCAATTTCTCAAAAGCTTTCATCAATGGCACCCAAACAACAACAACCCTCCAAACCATTGACCCGTCAACAATCCAAACCCAAGAAAACAACCACCCAACCTTCATCTAGCCAAAACAAACGCAAACGAACCCCCGTTCCACCATCCAATGTTAACTGTTTTATTTCCGATGATGCTCGTGCATGGTTTGATTACTGCAAGGGTTTCGAGGTTGTAGGGGAGAGGCAGTTTGATGTGGTGAATCTCAAGAAATACCCCATTTTCGACACAATGCTTCGTGAGAGAGGATGGGAAGAATTGAATAACATGGTACCGGAAGAGAATAACAAGTCTGTTGTGATGGAGTTTTATTCAAACGCTCGTTTCACGGAAACGAAATACCAATCCTATGTTAGAGGGAAGGTGATATATTTTAGTCCTGATGTAATCAACAATCTGCTTGGGTTGGTTGCTCCTGAAGAGTGTGCTGTTCGGAGATTGGAGCGTGAAGCAAAAAGTTGGGGTGATAATCGATGGGCTGAGTTGCTTGCCCAAATGTGTAGACCATGGGCGACATGGAAGAAAGCCCGGATGTTGACTTATGCTGAGTTCTTGCCCATTCCAAAGGTGTGGGCCTCTTTTGTTAATCAAAAGCTCGAGAGCACATCTTGCTCTTCTGAGATTCCTCTCAAGCGAGTGCTCACTGTGTCTGCCATTCTTGATCAACAACAAATTAATGTTGGTGAACTCATCGCCAATGTAACGCCCTCCTTTTTATTTAATTATTTTTATTAAGTTAGAATTTATTTATATGATTTAATTATTTATATGAGGTGTTAGTAGTTTATTAAGTGACATTATTCTATTATTTATTAGAATATGAGAATTATTAGTGTAAGTAGAATTGGAGGTTAGAATAGAATTAAGAATAAGTTATTGGGCCTAAATAGATTTAGGAAGAGTGATTAGTATTATAAAAAAGGAAGCTTAGGTTAGAAAGAGTTTTTACGTTAAACCGCTTTTTGGAGAAAGAGGAGAAAAAGGAGAACTCAGAGAGAGAACCCTAGGAACGAAGAACGCTGCTTTTGATTTCAGAAAAACAATCTAAGGTAAGGGTGAGACTATCTTTCACTAATATTAAGTCTGTAGATCATTAAATTGCATCTAACATGCTTTAGGATGAGTAGTGAAGGGTTTTGTTTCCATTGTTTTTTTTTCATGATCTTTTTGTTAAATTCATGCTCTAATTGAGTGCTTTGATGTCGGGTATATTATTTTGTCTAAATTTTCTAATTATATATTTGATTTTTACGATTCTGATGAAATTAGACAAAGGTTCATTGAAGAATAAAATTGGGGTATAAACGAGCCTGTTGATGCTTTAAAGTGTCCTGTAATGTCAATAAGTTTGAATAGCTTAATACCTTTTCCATTAGCGGCCCTTAAATTATGATAGAGAAATAGATGTATCGTTGCTCACATAGACTCTCATTATAGCAATTGCATGTTGAACCCCTAATCCATTATCAGAGCTAGGATGTTTTACTTGATTCATTGAATTTGATAGCAAAATTTGACTAAAAGGAAATACCCAAATTAAGTATATTATTCTTGGTCCCTTATATCAAAATATGAGAGAGATCATAGCATAATTATTGGTGCAGATTCTTTAGTTTTTAGAAGTCAATGCTTTTAATCAATTCCAAAAGGCTAATTCCAAATACATGGCGAGATTTGTTTCATATGTGTTAGTGTGTCATGCGCCTCCTTAATTGTCAATAATTATAAGCTACTGTAACTATTATTCATTAGTTTTATATGATAAAGACTAATCAAAAATATTAGATTTAAGATGTGTTAACATGTGTAGAAGTACAATTAAAGACCTAAGAGTCTATTTTAGATATATCACTTTAGTAATTGGAATAGAATAAAATATACCCATATTATGTATAGCATATGATTTTAACTAGTTGAGATATGTTATAGATTAAGAAAATGCATCTTTATTGTAGACTTGTTTTCTTTTTTTTACTGGAGCCTCAATCCGTATAGACGACTCTACCTAGAAGGATAAGACTAAATTTTGTTGGTTGTTAGTAGCATTGGCTTAAGAGAAGAAAATCTATGGATAAATGCTTGAATTTACAACAAGAAAGTCTGGTGTGCATCGTGGAAAATGTTTTAAGAAAGTTTTGGGAACCTTAGATGGGTATATGGTATATAACATGTGATGATAGTATTTACGTGTATAACTTGCTTAATAAATCTCTATCAGTACCTCTTCATATGGGCATCTATGAAAATACAATTAAATAATTTATATTAGCTTTACATATTTTATTTTGGTAGAAAGTTTCACATATTTATTTCTACAATTAATGATGAATTATTTGATAATGTGTGTTGATGTGCTATTTGAAGATGTGTGATTTAAAGATGGGTTATATAAAGATGTGATCTTGTTATTTATGCACTATATGTGTTAATTATGATGTTTATGATGATGCGATGTTTAAGATGTTGTTGATTATCATTTGATGATGTTGTACTATGATGTTGATATGATATTAATTATTTATATACTGCTGAGTCTTATTTAAAATGAAAATGTCGGTCTAAGTTGTAAAGATTTGAGAAGTTGTCCATAATAATGGAATTATAAGAGATGTTCATGAAATTGTCTAAGTTGTTGCATTTAGAGTTGTGTCGTTGCATAGTCAGTGATGGGGGCTTAATGCCTGACAGGTCCCTTATGACCTTAGCGATGGGGGCTTAATGCCTGACAGGTCCTTTATGACCTTAGCGATGGGGGCTTAATGCCTGACAGGTCCAAATATGACCTTAGCGAAGGGGGCTTAATGCCCTGGTGGTACCACATGCATATTGAAGTTGTCGAAGTTGTTGTTGAAGTTGTTTAGGATGATTTGAGAAGTAGAAGTTGCATAGTCGAGTCGAGTTGTTAAGAGGTTAAGATGTTGAGTTGTTAAGATTGATTTATAAGTTGAATACGAAGTTGATGTTGATGATTGATTATGAAGCTGACCATGAATTTGATTATGAAGTTGTTATGATAATGCTATGTTTGATAATGCTATGATGTTTATGATTAATATTTGACGATATATGATGATGTTGTGATTAATATATGTGATGATGTTTGCGATTATTATTTGATGATGTATGATGATGTTTATGACTAGTAACTGATGTTATATGATGATATATGATGCTATGATTAAGGTAATATAAGATGAAGTATATGACTAATGTAGGAGATTAATGATGCTAGTTAATGAAGTTTAAAGTTGTTAAATGTAATTTATGATTTATGAGCTTAATATTATTGTTTGAGAAATCTCACCCCTTCTGCTTGAAAATGTTGCTCTTCGTATGGGTAACTTGCAGGTAATCAAGATTAGCTGCGGTCGTGGGTGACTATCTCTCACTGTGTCCTTAGGTGCTCTGATACGTAACGGGATGGGGATTTTGATACTATTTTCTGTTCCTTTACGTATTGCTTTTGAAGTTTAAGAATTATTATTGAACTAAGATTTATGAGACTTTTATGATGAGGCCTGCGTGCCAAGACTATTTCTATTGTTAAACTAAATCCGCTGCGAAGTTTTTAAATGTTATGTTGATGAATTTTTGAAGGATAAATTATTATTTATTCATTTACAATTTTTATGAAATGTGACATTCCGTTTTGTGATGAAAAACTCTGATTTTATTTACGAAAATTTTTACGTTGGGAAAACGGGGTGTTACAGCCAACAACATTCATATGTTCGCAAAAGGAAACAAGTCAGTCTATGGGCATGGGAGCATGATTAATTGGCTATGTGAGAAGAAGCTGGTGCAAGAATTTGAGGGTGATTTGCATACTCCGACCACTAAGCCTATCACGGACAAGACTATGGATGTCTTGATGAAGAAATATGCTGAGTATATGCGAAGGAGAAGCGGTGAACCTGTAGCACCACCACAGCAGCAGCCACCACAAATGGAGCATGGAGAGGGTAGTAGTCAGCATGGTTCTTACCCTCAAGTTCATCCTATGGTTCTAGAGTATATGTTCAGTTCTGCTAACTGGATGAATGAGACCTCTGATCTCATGTGGGTTAACCGTCCGAGGTTCTCCGCTGAGTTTGCTGCAGAGGCACAGATGCATAGGAGGCCTATCACCGGGTCTTATGAGAGGTTTGACAAGTCTAGGGAGTCTATGGATGCTTACTTTGATCGCCAAGAGCGATATGCTGCTTTCATGAAGAAGGAGATCACTGATGATTTCGAGGCAGTAGAGAAGGCATATGCTGATGACTTCTTTGATGGAATACCCGGAACTGGTGGTGATGATGATGTGGATATGGGACTGGATCACTGAGGGTCCAGCTTTGCTTGTTTTATTGTTTTGTTGTAATTTTTATTTTATGTTGAACATTTTTATTTAATTCCGTATTGTTTCTAATTTCTTGTATTGTCAAAAGTCCGTTGAACTAATTTCCCCGTTTGTGATAAAGTTGCACTTGTTTATTATTGACGAATTTGTTTGTTATGTGACCTATTCCAGTTTAGTAACAGTTGTTTGATGAAACGGTATACCAAAAGTTCAAAAGGAGGGGTGACTTGATTCAAAGGCGAAGTGTACGACGTTGCTAGGTAGTCACATACTCCCAGAAATCTCAGCCATAAGGTTCATTGCCAAATCTTGTTTTTCAATTTACTCATATTTAGATTAGTTTTCCATGCAACTACATTTCTAGAACTTGCATTGTTTCTCTATTATTGATTGGTCTTTGTCAATTACACACTGAGGCAAAAGTGCTTGGTCCTGTGAGCCTTTTTGAAGCCTACCCTGATTATAACTGTTATATTTTATCCTTTTCTTAACCAATTGTGAGCCGGTAGGATTAGAACTTTTTGTTCGGTGACAAACTACATTACAAGCCTAGAGACCTTTAGGACTTGTCCCTTAATGTATTTTCTGAGTTAAGGCATTGTAGGATGTTGCTAAAGATTAAGTTTGGGGTTGCTATTGGAATTTGCAACCAATTAATTTTGGGGTGGGGGTACTAGAGAATAAGAGAACAAAAATGAAAGAAAAAGAAATTGTCATGCAAAATATACACAAAAATGGTGTATGAAAAAAAAAATGAAAATGAATGATGAAAAGAAAGGGACAAAGCATTGAAAATTCGAGTAACTTCAAACTCGAGTGTCCCTAAATGTTAAAAATATTCTCTAGTACCTTTGCATTGATTGTTATTCCACAAGGTGAATGATTGAATTTTGTACTCTAACTTTCGTAGGAATGCCTAACTCAAATTTTGTGTAGCCTACTTATCCAAATATATCCCACCTTTCACCTAAGCCCTGTTATAACCCTGAAGACCTCAAAAGTGTGTAATGATATTGACTTTGATTGATATTTAGAAACTTTTCAAGCGTATGGTAATATGTAGACCTGCATGTCGACTGGTAGAACCCTATTTCATATTGATGCGTGGAGTTGTGAATTGGTGGATGTGAACAAGTCAAACTAGCTCATCTTTAGCTAGAAGGAGAATGAACTTTTGGGTACTATCGTTTTGTCAGGTAACTGTTATTTTACTGTCGTTTGTCACTGTTGCAAGCAAATTCCTTGAGGACAAGGAATGGTTTAAGTTTGGGGTTGTGATGACATGCTGTCATTACGTAATTTTTAGGACTTATTTTGACATTTTAATAGAGTTCTAAGCAACATTAAGTGTCCAGGAGCAGTTAAAAGCATCAAATTTGGAAGAACTGGAATGAAGCCATCGTACTGCGATTTTGGAATCGCAATGCGATTTCTTGAAGTCAGAGAGCATGTTTTTGAAGGTGCTGGATCGCAATACGATCCAGACAATCGTGATACGATTTCAAGAAGGACTTTAAAGGAAATTAGGGTTTAAAGTACCAATCATGGTACGATTTGTGCCATCGTGGTACGATTGTGGTCAATCCAGATTTGCCTATTTAAGCTGAAGTCAGTCTCAAACAAAAGGGATTACGATTTTGGAGAGCTAAAGTGCGATTTTAACACCCAGAAGGCTGCAGCGGAGAGGATTTCATCATCTCTAACCCAGTTTATGTATGTTTTAATTCTTTCATTGATTATGCTATTTGTAAACTCAATTATGAGTAGCTAAATCTCTTAGAGATTAGGTCAGAGATGAATCTATGTAACCCTAATTGACCATATGTTGCTGTGAAACTCTATTGTTTATTAATGAATTTCTAGTCTTTATTCAATTCAATTGTTCTTAATGCTTTTTATATCCTGATCAAATATAAACATGATTTTGTGAGATCGAATGACTACTGACCATAGCTTTCGACTTAGACCTAATTGAATTGTTCTAATAAACATGGTTAGTCTAGGAATAGATAATCGTTTGTTAGTGATATTAGGTTAACGTTCATAAAACCTTCAAGGATTATTAGACCACCTAAGGAATTAGGGGCTGTAGTTTAAGAAGAGGGTCCTAACTCAAGGGATTGATTAGGGCTAATTTGTTAACTATCGTGAAACTAGAAAATCATTAGTAATAATAGGTGCAGTAACCAATTAGGGGAAACATAGAGGATTCGAAGACCTGATCTCATCTCTCTCCATATTTTCTTAATCAAATCTTAATCTTTTATTTGATTTCTTAAAATCAAACCAAATCTACTGCCTAGTGGCAAAACAAAATAAACTTTTATACATCCTAATTTTATAACGCAATTGAATTATTGAAGTTAAAAACAGTCCTCGTGGGATCGATATTTTTACTACTTCGATAGTATTTGGTGCACTTGCCAGAGATCTATCAGGATCCTCAGCGGGAGATCCAGAAAACTGATTTTGCTGCACCAAGTTAAGTAGTGCAGGTTTGATTTCAAAGTTGTCACCCTCAACCGTCGGGCACACAATAATAGCTTGTGGCTCATCCGTAAATGGTGTTGCATACTCTTTGAGAGTGCGATCAGCCATGGCAGTATTATTTTGTGCGTCTCTCTTTCTTTTATGTAAAAACCTTTCGATCTCGGGAATGAATTCAACGAGATTTCTAGTTTTTCGCATAAAAGGTTGAGAACCCAAGAAGTTAACGGTAACAGAAGGGAAGAAGTAGAAGAAAAGAAAGAAAAAGAAAAAGAAAAAGAATTCTAATCACAAAGAAAAAGTTAATCAAATTAGTTAACTCCCCGGCAGCGGCACCAAAAACTTGATGGGATAAACCGCAAGTGCACGGTCTATCGAAATAGTAATAAAGAGAATATTGTTCCGACAGGGAGTTGTTCAATTCAATTAACTTTAATTTGATGATTAGAAGAGAAGCACGTTGGAAAGTAGAGGTTTCAGTTGGTTGAAAGAAAATATAATAATAAAAGGAGCCTTGGGATTATTAGTTCATCGTAATGACAAGTCCTTCAGAAACCAAAGTCTTAACTTATAACCTTATGTTTACATCTAATTTCTAAAGACCGGTTTCCCTTTAGCCCCTCACTTTTCCGACCAAGTCCAGTGAGAGTTTACCTCTAGCAACCAAACCTATTTAGCTGATTTGATTACTAAAAGAAGCTTGTAAGGATTGAAACTACCTATGTCTCAAGAATTGCAAAGACTATTTAGCTGCCTTTGCAATTCTTGTCTAAATTCACTTGTTCCAATATCAAAGCTCCACGTTCGCATTATGAATTGATATTTGAGATGATGGATTAACAATTATCAAACCCTCCACTTTCGTTTCCACGGTTTGATAATGATTAATTCATGTTAAAACGGTGAATTTAGATTAGAAATTAGGGTTACATAAAATTAAGGTTAAAGCTTGGTTTGATTAGGATTATGTCATTAGACTTATCCAACAATCGCAAGACAAGAGAAGTCTACTCACTCATGCTCATCGTAGACATAGAGAAAGAGAAAAAGAACATAAATAAAATAACAAGAAAATAAAGAAATAAAAGAAGAACTTTATCGAGAAAGACAATTGTCACTTATTGAATTCCAAGAATAAAGATGATTCGTTTGTGATGGCTAGCTACTCTATTTATAGTTTACATTCTACTTAAAATCTAAGCAATTACATCACTAGAATGTTTCACAAGAAACTGTGGGCTTTTTGGTCAAAACTAGAACAGAGTAGCTTGAATCCTAAGCAAAAGCAGCAAAAGGCTGTCTTAGGAGGTGGCATGGCCGTGCCAATGTCAGCACGGGCCGTGCCAAGCTTCAGAATTGGGGGAGACGTATTTTTGTCTCCAAATCTTCGTATTTTTGCTCCGAATCAGCTCCAAACTTCTTTCTTTTGCTCCAAAGACTCAATCCATCAAATATTTATTCTTGAAATATAATAATATGCAATTGAAGTAAAATAGTTCAAAAAGGAAATAATATTAAAATAAAATAAACTTAAATCTAATTAAAACCAAACTAAATATTATATAAAATTAACTAATTATTGACTCATCAAAGCTGCAGAATGTTTACTATCTTTGAACAATTCCATTGAAAATCTTCATCAAAAGAGGTTGTTTCCATATAACCCCGAAGTTCTTCTGAGACGGTACATTGCTTACCAATAGTAATGAACTTATTTATTTCTTGTAGTCTAAGAAGATTTCAAGAGTTATGCTGCCAGGAAAAGGGATTCTGGATGCTTGGCTATCTTGTGATTATTAATGGCAATAAAACTAAATATTTGGTGAGTAGGCCTTTCATCTTGAGTGTTTTCAAAATGTTATGCATACCGGAAATTATTTTGTTGTGATGCTCAAATGTCAGTTTGCTGATTGAATGAGACACTTGTTGAAAACAGTTAGTCGTAGCAATGATGGACAGAAAGGAGTGAAATGGCTGCTTGCCGTGTTTCCATATATAATCTTGGGTCACTACACATGTTTGAGTTTTCGATGGATCAGTTAATCTATACTTATATGCCATCTCTGAAGAGAGTCTGGTGAGTGATAGCACGGATATCTGGTACACAGAATCTGAAATATAGATGCAATGGCCACTTAATGCTCAATTCTGAGAAATGTCCAAGTCTACTGGAAATTTTAGAACTATTCGTCATGCAATTAAGGAGTTTTCTGCTGATGCTACACGGTTCTCTTTGGCTGATGCTGGTGATGCTGTTGATGATGCTATTTTTGTGTTTGAGACAGCAAATGCGGCAACTCTCAGGCTCACCAAAGAGCTGGGATGATATGAAGAGATGTTGGATGCGGAATCTTCTATGAGAACTGGTCCACCGTCTATTTATGCTGATCATGTGTTTGCAAATGAAATTAACATTGCCATCAAAACAACTGAGAAAAATTACTCCAGCTACATGTTTCTAGAAGCCCTCAAGACTGGATTTTATGATCTTCAGGCTGCAAGGAATGAGTATAGATTGACATTTAAGGAGAATAAACAGGATAATGTGAAAGATTACAATCATGACTTGGTGTCGCATTTTGTTGATGTCCAGACACGTCTTCTGGCACCTATCATGACTTGATGAGTAATTACCCAAACTGCTTGAATCTTGTATAATCCTGGAAGCTTGGGTGGGTATGTCGTGATTATTAATGGTAATGGAACTACATATATGGTGACTAGGCCTTTCATCTTGAGTGTTTTCAAAATGTTATACATACCAGAAATTATTTTGTCGTCACGCTCAAATGTCAGTTTGCTGATTGATTGGGACACTTGATGAAAACAGGTAAGTCGTAGCAATGATGGTCATAAACGAGTGAAATGGCTGTTTGCAGTGTCTCCATATAAATCAGGTAAAACAGTGAGCAACATTGTCCAATAATATTTGCAATGGCAGGGTACACATCATCTGGAATGTCAAAACGGCGATGCTGGTAACCAACAACACCAACCTTGTCTTGAAAGAGAGACAACTTCATACCTAAAAGGAGTTTTAAAGGAAGACGTGAAAGAGAGTCATAAGAAGCTAGTGTCAACTCACAGAAAAACAACATTGCATTGTCCGTGGTTGGAATCAAATACACATACCATAGTTCGAAAGATATTCATTTTCTGCGGTGGGAATATAATGTATTTTACCGTATACAGTTCAACTGACATGTAAACAATATGTTTAAATAAATATTTAGTTTCTAGTATGAAGAGGAGGATCCCTCATCTTTCTCCATTTCTTTTTGCAGTTAAATTAGTTATATTAAAGTAGTGTAATGAATTGATTCTATTAAAAGAGAATAATAATTAGTTGGAAACATAAATATGATGGAAGACAAGAACATAAATATCTATATTCTGAATGAATGGAAACGGTTGAAAATTAAAACGTCCCACATAGATGAACAAAGAAAAAGTATGGTGTCTATAAGTGGTGGAGAGTTTGAATTCATTGGTTATGACTTTTGGATCATGGGTCTCCTCCACACTTATGAACACAAACTAAATTTCTATTCAAGCTATGCATGCCACATTATTGCCTCTAGATGGAACACATTAGTATGAGTATAACTTTTAAGAACGAGCAAGCAAGCTGCTGCTATTAAAGATTTTTTTAAGTATTAAGACATATTTATGTCTTCTTTGTATTCCATAGTGGGTGTGTGGTCGTGGAAGCATGTTCATTACCAGTCAATTTAGATGCTAATGGGAAACAACATCCCTTTCCATCTTTACAAATTATAATACCAATGATACATTATCAGAAACAGTTCTTCACTGAGAGGGAAAAATAAATATTAGAGGCACTATTAGAAACATTAAGAAGCACTTTAATTTTCATCCATCATTAGTAACTTTCAACATTATTTAGAAACAAGAAGTTCTCACATCATTAAAGTTACTAACATATCTCACTGCTGATAAATATACTTTAAACTGTTTTCAAGTCAAAGAACACCAGTGTTCACTACTATTACATCATGAAGATAAAGAAGAGAATGATGATAACTTGCGCAGCAAGTTACCTAACTAGATAGCTTCCTTTGTTGTTATTAGTTAGTTAATCTAGTTTCTATATCCTATGTGATTACCATTGTAATAATTGTGCACCTACACAATGCCTATATAAGTTGTAATCACTCTCATTTGATCAATAACAACAATATCATTTTCTCTATTATTCTCTCATTTCTTCTCTCATAATATGGTATCAGATAACTTTCTCCATTGGTTGAGAAAGTTAGTTACGATTCAGTTACGGTGCTTCCGCCATTGAAGCTTCACCTTGAAGCTTTCTTCTTCCTTTCTTTGCTTCCTTCGTGAAGCTGGTTTTTCTTCTTTCTTCTTCCTTGCGTATTATCGCAATTGCTTCTTCTTCTCTTTGCATTCTTTTCACAAATTTTCTTTTGTGATTTCTTGTGCTCTGTTTTCATGGCGCCTCGCAATGTTTCTCCCAATTCTGATACTGATTCACCATACTACGTTCATCCTAGTGAAGGACCTAATTCCCTCACAATTTCACCAAAGTTAAACGGTTCCAATTATCTTGCATGGAGTCGTTCCATGCAGCGTGCTTTGGGGGCCAAGAACAAGCTTGTTTTCATTGACGGTTCTATTCCAATTCCTGATCCTAATGATCTCACTCGTAGTTGCTGGGAACGTTGCAATCATCTCCTTCATTCATGGATCTTGAGCTCTGTTTCAGATTCTATTGCTCAAACTATCGTTTTCCATGATACTGCTATTTCTGCGTGGCTTGATCTGAAGGAAAGGTTTGCAAAGGTTGATCGTGTTCGTATCTCAACCTTACGTTCCACCATTAACAACCTCAAGCAAGGTAACAAAACGGTTTTGGAATATTTTCTTGAGCTTCGTTCTCTTTGGGATGAATTGGATTCTCATAGGCCTATACCTAATTGCACTTGTGTTCATCAATGCCGTTGTGCTTCTATTCGTCTTGCCAAATCCTATCGTGTTGAGGATCAAATTCTTCAATTTTTGACTGGATTGAATGAATCCTTCTCTGTTGTTAAGACTCAGATATTACTCATGGATCCTCTTCCATCAATCAACAGAGTATACTCTTTAGTGGTTCAGGAAGAAAGTCAGAATGCTTTACTTCCTTCTCCTATCTCTCTTGATGAATCAAGCATCTCTGTTAATGCTTCTGATTCTAGAAAATTTGCTGGTAATAAGGGCAAGACTGGTAATGGTGGTAACAAAGGCAATACTAGGTTTTGTACCTTTTGCAATCGTTATAATCACACCATAGAATTTTGTTACCAAAAGCATGGTCACCCTGGTTTCAACAAGGGTGATTCCTCTTCACAAGTGGCTAATGCTGAAACTTCTGATGCAAGCAAGCCTACACCTTCTTCTGATGTGGTATCAACAGGTTCCAATTTCAGTTTGACTCAAGAAAAGTATGATCATCTTGTGTCTTTGTTGCAACAAGCAAATTTACTTTCCTCAGCTGCACCTCCTTCTGGACCTGTCTCAAATCATGTTACCACTGCTTCTCCAGGTCATTCATCTGGTGTTGCTTCTCAGACAGGTATATATAGTGTCATTTCATGTTCCATTCAAACTGATTCTGATTATTGGCTCTTAGATTCAGGTGCTAATGATCATATTTGTTGTTCTTTGTCTAGTTTTACCTCATTTTACAAAATTAAACCTGTTAATGTTAACCTTCCAAATGGCACTTCTGTGTTAGCTCATTTTGCTGGTAACATTCAATTTTCACCAAACTTGTATCTTAACCATGTTTTATATTCTCCTGCATTCAAATTGAATATCATTTCTGTTTTCAAACTATGTGAATCATTATCATGTTATGTGCAATTTTCCTCTAATAGCTGTGTCATTCAGGATTTGAATACAAGGAAGATGATTGGTTTGGGTGAAAAACTGAATGGCTTATACAGATTGGTGGTGAATGCTTCTGCTTCAAGTCACCCTCACTTGTTTCATTCCAATAAAGTTTCTCCTACTCTTTGTAATTCAACTAGTTCTTTGTTTCCTTCTGATAAAACTTTCAATGTAATTCCTGCTTCAGCCATTTGGCATTTTAGATTGGGTCACCTCTCTCATCAGAGATTGGTTTCCATGCAAACATTGTATCCATCAATTTCTTATGATAATAAAGCTATATGTGATGTTTGTCACTTTGCCAAACACAAAAGGTTACCTTTTATTTCTAGTTCTTCTCATGCTCATTCTAAATTTGAATTATTGCATTTTGATATCTGGGGTCCTCTTGCCATTCCTTCTGTTCACAATCACAAATATTTCCTCACCATTGTAGATGATTTTAGCAAATTTGTTTGGACCATTTTGCTTAAAAATAAATCTGAAGTTTCTGATCATGTCAAACATTTTATCACTATGATTGAAAATCAATATCACATTGTTCCTAAAACTGTTAGATCAGATAATGGTCCTGAATTTCTTATTCCTGATTTTTATGCCTCTAAAGGTATTTTGCATCAAAAATCTTGTGTTGAAACTCCCCAACAAAATGGGAGAGTTGAGAGAAAACATCAGCACATCTTGAATGTTGCTAGAGCTCTTTTGTTCCAATCTAAACTTCCTAAGAGCTTCTGGTGCTATGCTGTACATCATGCTACCTTCCTAATCAATAGAGTTCCTACTCCTTTATTACATAACCATTCTCCTTATCAACTTCTATATGATTCAGTTCCTGATATCAATGTTTTCAAAGTTTTTGGTTCACTTTGTTATGCCTTTACTCTTCAATCTCATAGAACCAAACTTGACCTTAGGGCAAGAAAATGTGTTTTCTTGGGTTATAAGACAGGATACAAAGGTTTTGTTCTTTTTGATTTACAATCTAGAGAGATTTTCATTTCCAGACATGTTACTTTTCATGACCACATTCTTCCTTATGTCTCTTCCCATGCTCCCCAATGGGAGTACTTTCCTTCTCAATCTTCTTCTTCCATTGATACTCCTCCTGAAGCTCCTGCATCACCTTCTCTTTTCATTGACCCTCCTTCTTTGGATCCTCCTTCCAACATTACTCCTTCTGCTCAATCTCCTACTCCTCCTCCTGCTCTTCCTAGATCCTCCAGAAGCAGAAATCCACCACCACATCTCAAGGATTTTGTTTGCCAGATTTCCAATCAATCATCTTCTACAACTTCTGATAGTATTTCTTATCCTATTACAGATTCTCTTTCTTACAATAAATTGTCTGATTCACATCTTCATTTTGTTTTGTCCCTTCAAACACACACTGAGCCAAAATCCTATGCTGAGGCAAGTAAATTTGATTGTTGGAACAAGGCCATGGAGACTGAGCTTGCTGCTCTTGAATAAACTGGTACCTGGAAACTTGTTGATTTACCTGCAAATATCAAACCAATTGGATGCAGATGGGTGTATAAGATTAAACATCATGCAGATGGCTCTATTGAGAGATTTAAAGCAAGATTGGTTGCTAAAGGATACACTCAAGTTGAAGGTTTGGACTATTTTGACACATACTCTCCTGTTGCAAAACTCACTACAGTCAGATTGGTGATTGCTTTGGCCTCTATCCATCATTGGTTCATTCATCAACTTGATGTAAACAATGCCTTCCTTCATGGTGAATTACAAGAAGATGTTTACATGCAGTTACCTCCAGGAGTCAAAGCTTCTAAACCTAATCAAGTTTGCAAATTGGTCAAATCTCTTTATGGTTTAAAGCAAGCTAGCAGAAAATGGTATGAAAGGCTCACTGCTTTATTACTAGCTCAAGGATATAAACATGCCAATTCAGATCACTCCCTTTTTACCAAATCCACTTCTGATACTTTCACTCTTCTTTTGGTATATGTGGATGATATTATTCTTGCTGGCAACTCCATGTCTGAGTTCACAAACATAAAGTCCATCTTGCATGCTTCATTCAGAATCAAAGATCTAGGTCAATTAAAATATTTCCTTGGTTTAGAAGTGGCTCATTCACAGCAGGGTATTTCTCTCTGCCAAAGGAAATATTGTTTAGATCTTTTGCATGATTCAGGTCTCACATATTCAAAACCTGTCTCAACACCTTCTGATCCATCAGTCAAGCTTCATAATGATTCAAGTCCTCTTTATGAAGACATTTCCTCCTATAGAAGGTTGATTGGTAGACTCTTGTACCTCAATACCACAAGACCTGATATTACTTTCATCACTCAACAATTAAGCCAGTTCCTTACTAAACCTACACAAGTACATTACACTGCTGCTTTAAGAGTGTTGAAATATCTTAAGAGTTCTCCAGGCAAAGGCTTGTTTTTCCCTAGAGATTCAGAACTCCATCTTCTAGGGTTTTCTGATGCTGACTGGGCAGGGTGCTTGGATACAAGATGATCAATATCTGGCCAATGCTTCTTCTTAGGCAAGTCACTGATTTCATGGCGTACTAAGAAGCAGCTCACTGTCTCTAGGTCTTCCTCAGAGGCAGAATATAGGGCACTTGCAGCTGCAACCTGTGAGCTTCAGTGGTTACTTTATTTGCTTCAGGATTTGCAGATCACCACCATTAAGTTGCCTGTCCTATATTGTGACAATCAAAGTGCTCTTCATATTGCTGCAAACCCAGTTTTTCATGAACGCACCAAACATCTTGAAATTGATTGTCACTTGGTTAGAGACAAGCTTAAGGCAGGCATGATGAAACTTCTCCCAGTCACTTCTCAAGACCAAACTGCTGATTTCTTCACTAAAGCCTTGCTTCCCCAACCATTTCAGACTCTTTTATCCAAGTTGGGCATGGTTGACATTTACCATCCTCCAACTTGTGGGGGGATATTACATCATGAAGATAAAGAAGAGAATGATGATAACTTGCGCAGCAAGTTACCTAACTAGATAGCTTCCTTTGTTGTTATTAGTTAGTTAATCTAGTTTCTATATCCTATGTGATTACCATTGTAATAATTGTGCACCTACACAATGCCTATATAAGTTGTAATCACTCTCATTTGATCAATAACAACAATATCATTTTCTCTATTATTCTCTCATTTCTTCTCTCATAATAACTACAAATACAAAACTGTCGATGAATCAACGTTAATTCTGTCAGTAAAACAGTCTAAAGCACACACGTTTAAGAAACAGTTAGAACAGAAACTATAAACTGCTATGGAATTTAAAACTGTAACTAGAAAGAAATAAAAATATGTAGTTAATTAATGAACCTTGCAAATGCAACTACAAGATTAACCAAATGCTTTGTAGCTAGTTTATGAACAATGTTCTTTCCATCTATGTTGTTCTCGCTAGGCTGTCCAGTTCTGTCCACATGTCAATGAGGGCAGCCACAAGTATTTTTTGGTCTTCAAAAAATAATCCAAGGTCCATGAAACACTCCTTGATTATGTGATTATCTATCTTCCAGTGCATCCTCCAAAACTTGTTGCAAGCGATTACGCGACTTCGCACAGCATGTTCACCATTTCTTTCCACGCTTCAAAATGTTGCCCACTGAGTGATCCACCAATCAATTTAAGGGCCAATGGAGAACCCCGACAACCCTTTGCTATCTGCAAATGAGTGCAAAAAAATTAAGTTAGCTAATGAGGACTTCGAATCATATTGACATCTAGCTACAATTTTCGTATATGTAAACCGCCAACACTTTCTTTCATTATATATTGAGAAAAAAATTATATCCAGTAGACACAAGACGAATTTGACGAAATGTTAAGACTAATGGGACGGATATACAGACCTTAAAAATTACTTATCATTATCGATAAAATTGAAGAGAGGGTGTAACTTTGGTAACAAAATTGGACAAGAACGTTTCAAGTTAAGACTAATTGGATGAATATAACAAACCTGTTGTACATATTCAAGCGACGGAAAAGGGTAATTGCATCATCACTCCAAGCGGCTTTAAGAATAATGAAGTTCCAAACCGTGGAAACTTAACTCTAGAAGTTACCAAAATTTTACAATCTGGAACTTGAACCATGAACGCCTCAACAAAGGATTCTGAGCCTTCCCAAACATTATCCACAACCAACATTACTGGACCGGTTTACCCATGTGCTAAGCAAACTTCTCAAGTTTTTAACTGCATCCTCATCGTCAATGAAGAGAGGCTTAGGCTGTCCACAATGTTGAAACAATCTCTGCACAAAGTTCTTTAAATTTGGAGTTTTCGACACGGTGAAGAATAATATATTTTCTCCAAATTTACCTAGTCCAAACAAATAAACAAGATTCTTAAATACCATGTTTTCTGCCGTTTGCAAAAAGACTTACGATTCTGAATTAATGTAGCGCTAACATATATATACACCAACACCTAGTACAACATTTACACGTAGACGCAAGTTATAAAAGTTATCGACACATACACCGGACACTCTATTTAAAGTGCAGATAGAGAGTTATATGTTACCTCTAACTTTGTCATCCCAACATAGCAATGTAGCCAAAGTGGTTTTCCCGGATCCAGCCAAGCCAGTCAACACATGCACAGACACACCACTACTGAGCTCCCAATTCTTCAACTGATGCAAAGGCACATCCTCCAACCCAACAGTGAAATCAGGTTTTATAGTTTGATTTCTTTAGCAGCTGGCAATTGGCATGTTACGATCAACATGGGAGGCAAGGTTTTTGCATGTGGTTTTGAACTTGAGAGCTCTCAATATTTGGTTTGTGATTAGTTTCATCCATTCTTGAAACGCTGCTCCACAAGCAGCTCCTTCAACCAACCCTCCTGTCATAACTAGATGAACTATAAAATGAAATCAAAGCCTCTCGATTAAAAAACTTCGCAATTCAGTTTTTTTTTCTCTCTCTAGACTCTAGGTTTGTATATTGCTCTTTAGATTTCTTTACGTTTTTTTCTTCCTCTGAAGTCAGTGAAACCAATAATTATATGGGTGTAGAAACTCCATAGATGTGCCTGGAAATTCTTTTCTATGGGACTAGTATCATTCCAACCATTAAGTATAAAATATTCTCTATATAGGAAATGCACAGTCATAAGTGAGTTCAACAAAATACCAGATGTTTGTAGACATTAGAAGTTTAACAAAATGCATCAATTTAAATCATTAACCTTCAGAATAAAGTTACTTACAAGCTCTTATTATATATACACACAACACAATGCTAACTCTAATTGCTTTTCTGACAAACTAAATATTAGTAATACAAAGAACTTGGGCCATACTCACAACAACAAGAAGCCGAAACTTATAATACAAGAGAGAACACTAAACAAGGACTAGCAAAAAGTACCAATAGATCCCATTTTGTTTAGCTCCAATTAAGTTGACAGATAATTTATAATTGTCATACCCCAAATTTTGACCACTTTGCTCTGTTTTTATCTATTTTTGTCCGTATTTTAAAACGGCTCAATTTCTCTTCTTTTCGCTTTAACGAGTTAAAACCTTTCTCAGTCGTTGTTTAATCATTCAAAGTCTGTGATCTTGCAAGTAAAATTTTGTCCAGTTGAAATTGCTTTATTTGTCTTTTCAGGCATTTTAAATTTTTACGCGTGCTTTTAAAATATTTAAAGTCTTTTATTCATTTCTTTTTATAAATAAACCTTTTTAGGTAATTTCCTTTTTGTCCGCATTATTAAACCGTTTAAAAAGTTTTGTTCTTGTTTTAAAACACCGCGAGTCTTAGTCGTCCCAGTCGAAGTTTCGACAGCTTTAAATTTTATTACTCTTTTATCACTTTTATTTTATTTTACAATTCTATTTTATTTTATTTTCATTTTTACTATTTATTCTTTTTTCTTTTAATGTTATTTTTATTTTGTTTTTATCAACAATTTGTTTTGTCTTAAGTCCACTTGTTACATTGTTATTGGTTCAAAGAGCATCCAAAGCATTTTCTTTCTCTCCAAGTTTCATTAAGGGCAGTCTTGTCTTTTGTCCATTCATTCCATTTAACCTAGTTGGTCCCTATATATAGACCCCCAATCATTGGTGAAAGGGGGCTGGCACTTAAACCTACACTAACATTTTCATTTTCGGCAGCCGCACAAAGTTAGGATCAACACACTCTTTTCCTTCAAAAAAGCTCATGAATAACCTCAAGAATACTCATGAACCAATTTCCAGAAATGTTCATCAGTAACAACAACTTCCATTTTTCTTTCTATATCTAACCACATAAGCTTTGAATTCCATCAACCCTACAAATCATCAATCCAACATAATCACAAAAAAAACACCACTAACATATACCCCTTTTCCTTTTTCGGTTCCTGTACATACCACAAATCCATCACCATTCACGAATTTTGCTCAAAACCGAAATTAAACAAAACCAACAACATAACAAGAAACATTTCGATTCACATTAACAAACCGAATATTCATAACACAAGCAGCTCAAATCAAACCGGTTTAGTGAAAAGAGAGTGAAGCCGAGGCAAAAAGAAGGAACAAAGAGTAGATCGGTATCGAGCAAACAAGTGAGAGGAAGCAAAACGCAAGTGTGAAGAAGGAAAAGAGACCGTTATGTCAAGATCCAAACCGAAATCAACAAGGGAACACGTGAAGCGGAGCAGAAGCAAGTTCAAACCGGAGCTTCAAGGTTCGACAACATTAAGGAGAAAAGTAGTGAATCCGTTCGTGTTCTTCTCTTCCGGTAAACCTTTTCTTCCCAAAACTTTGAGTGTAGATCTGTGCTGCATCGTCGCTTTTTTTTGAAAAATAATTTGAAATATGAATAGAGGAGAAGAAAAGGAGCGTTTCGGTATAAAAAGTTTTCGAAAAACTTAAAAAAAAATTACTCCGGTGCGGCGGCGCTCCGGCCAACCACCGCACCGGAGGAGCTCCGGCCGTCACTCTTTTTCTTCTCCAATGGCACTGTGTTTATTTAGTGAGAAAGGGAGTAGTACGTGAGAGAGGGTGAGGGACAATTGAAATGTTTTGTTACATACAGCAAACCTTTTATATTGACCCATTGATCCATACCCATGTCCATGCCCATTTCAAAACTGGTTCGGGCTTAACCCATGGATCCACTCTCTATACATCTGCAAGGCCTAATTTCTATTTCTACTGATTTACTGTTTGCTCACCCCCATTACTGCTCACTGCACCTCTCTATTTCTTTGAAAATTTTCCTTCGTACATGTTAATTTTTAATTACTCTCGTGCATTCTGTTTAAATTAACTTTTCATATCATCTTTGCTCAATCATATAGTTTGCTTATTAATTTAATCACATGCATTTTAGGACAAACCTTTTTTTTCATGTCGTGTATTAATGTAGTTTGTTTTTAGGGCCTCATGCATCTTAGCTCAAATTTTATTTTTATCATGCATTGTTCTATGGTTTGATGATTAACTCGATTCTGATCGGATGCATAGGTTTCTAAACAAAAATCATTTCATGCATTTTAATTCAAAACGCTTTTATATCATGCGTCGTTTATCATGCATTTCTTTCATACATTTCAATTATATTTTCTTGCATTTTAACTCAAGAATCATTTTTCATATCATTCATTTTTATCCAATTCATTCAAATAACTAAATTCTTATCTCATGCATATTCTTATTTTATTTTTTATTTTTTAATTCATGAAGGCTTTTGAAAGAATTTACATCATGCATTTTGGGTGTATTCAAATCATTTTATCAACTCATGCATTTTAAACCTATTTTGTGACTTTGCTCCAAGCATTTTAAATACTTTAATCTCCATCACTTTTATTTTGCTTTAATGTTTTAAAAGGCTTTATTTCATGCATTTTAAATGTTTTAAATCCATAATATCTTTTGTTAATCTTGCTTTAATATTTCAATTTCTAATTCGTGCATTTCCTTAATATTTCGACATCATGCTTTCTTTTGATAATCCATGCAATGCTTTAAGTTTCTTATCATCTCATTATGATTGCTTTATTTTAGTATAATCTCATGCATCTTTATCATTCTTGCAATTTACTTATTTTTCAATATCTTAGTGTGTATTTTAGGCATTGATGTAATTTTCTTTTTTTGAGCTTTTTATTTCTTGCTTTAGAATGCCCCTAGGATGGTATGTAATAGCTTAGTAATTGCACACACCGACACTTGCACCGACACTATCACTTTACTCATCGCTTTTATCTCGCTTTATTTTTCGCATCGTTATGCTAGCTTTCCGTTAGTTTAGAAAAATCTTTTTTATCTCAAAAATCAAATAAGCAAAAGTCAAATCATTTTCTTAATAAACCTTGGATCCAAATCCAAGATGTTCTTTTCCTCTTTATTTTCTTAATCAAATTTTCAATGAAGCTTTAATTAAACTTAGACTAGATTTCGCAAATAAAATGAAACAACCTCACTTCTATTTTTATTCTTCTATACCTTGAGGTCTCGCAACCCTTCTCAAAATCATTTTCAAAATCAAATTAAAATCAACCTAACCAACAAAAATGTCTTTTATAAGAGAACTACGGTGGTTTTGATCCCTTTAAAGGGTACGTAGGCAGAGGGTTATTCCTTCCAAATCAACCAAATAAAAAACAACAAAACTCATACTTCTTCTCCCTCCATTCTTTTACTTAGCTTTTAAGCAACAAATTTTTCAAATAAAAATAAAGTTAGAAAGAGGTTCTCACGGAGTACCGTGAACGACGCGGGTGCCTAACACCTTCCCGAATCGTAACCAACCCCCGGATCCAAAAAGGGTTTTTCAATCTCATTTTTCCCTTCCCAAGAATAAAATCGAGCAAGTCCGGTAGATTGAAGGTTCAAGTCCGATCAATGGCTTGACACCCGAAAATCTTGGTCTACAAAAATGGCGACTTCACTGGGGATCCTACGCGGGTCAAGCCCACCTTTCTTTCTTTATTACTTTTGCTTTATCATTTGTATATACTTTGTAAATACTTTTACGTGAGTGGTGAGACAAAAGTCCTATACCCGGACTCGAGTGAAACATAAGATAGGGGTGGTAGACTCATAGTGGCATACCGAGAGTATTCTCGTGTCTTGTCACACGTGAGATAACCACACTTAGCGGAGGAGCTTAAAGTGATATATGTCGGCGGGTGGTGTCTCGTTTAGACTCTATTGCTTTTAAGTTTCCGTTGAACGCTAAGGACCTTTAGTAACCCTTAACCCATCTTGGCCTTTTTAGGACGTAACGCGGGTGGCTAAACCGGGTGATGTCTCGGTATTAGTTCACTTGCAATGTTACACTCGAACTAGACTTTCCTACGAACGTTATTGGACCGGGTGTTGTCACGGTATCCGATAAAGTTCTGTGGCGGTTGTAATTCGGGAACCTTGGTAGAACCCTTGTTACTTGTGCAAATAGAAACCATAGTCCTTACCAAATGACGTTATTGTCCTTAAGCTCCAACATTGTATATCTTAAACCTCATCATGTATTCCTTGCATAATCATGCATACATGCATTCATCCATAAACTTTTTTTTCATCCAAAAAAAAAAATATTGAAGGATTTAGCCAAGCTTTTTGTAAACATCAAAGGAATGGGCCTTGTAAGAATGAACACCAGGCAATACAATTTCAAAAATCTCAACTAAGCTTTTGCTTTTGTTAAGAACTTCTTCCTTGGGTTCATTCTTACCTTTTGAAAAGGAAACCTATTGCAATATCTTTACAAATCTTCAAATGCAACCATGTTCATATGCCATGTTTACAATTCACCTTGATAAATCCTTCGATAACAAAAATATTGTACATTTTTGCATAAACATATCATGCATCATTTTTGCATTCATAGTTTCTAGTCTGTGTCTTATCATGTGTCTTTCTCTACAAAAGGTCAATCCATCAGTAAAGTGGTCCGATGTCTTCATCCAAGTTCGGCTCGCACATGCAAACACTCATGCAAACACAAAAGATTGATCAGCTTGAGCAAGAGGTCCATGAGCTTCGTGGAGAGGTAACAACACTTCGGGCTGAGGTAGAGAGGTTAACTAGCTTAGTATCTTCATTGATGGCTGCAAAGGATCCACCGCTTGTTCAGCAAAAGTCTCAGCCATTATGTCAGCCAATGTGCATGAAACGACCTCGACAACAGGTTCCTCAACAGCCTCAGTCGTTTACTACTCAGAATCAGGCTCCTCAGCAGCTTATCCCTCAAAGTCAGGCTCCTCAGCAGCTTATTCTTCAAAATCAGGCTCGGAAAGCATCGCAGTTTGACCCAATTCCTATCAAATACGCAACTCTGCTTCCTATCTTGCTTAAGAAGAGACTTGTTCAAACCAGGCCACCTCCTCGGGTGCCGAATCCGCTGCCATCTTGGTATTGCCCTGACCTCTTTTGTGCTTTCCATCAAGGGGCACCAGGTCATGATATTGAGCACTGTTGTGCATTGCAGAAGATAGTTCAGAAGTTGATCCAGAAAAATCTCATACCTTTCGAAGAGTTTTGAATTTGAAGGTGCAAGTTAATCTGTTATCGGATCGTGGAACCTGATGTTGGTACATGGAATGTTTAGCTGCATTTGGGTCTTTGTTGATGTTTATTTCTATTACTCATCTGTTTAATTAATATGTTTGTTTGTTGCTTTATGTTTTTCAAAAAAAAAATCCTTTCGTCCCACCCGAGACGGAAGTGAACTTATTTAGGGCTTTTTGCTTTATGTATTTTCATCATTAATTAAAAGGTCGCTTTGATCCCGACTTCGTTTTTATTTTGTGCTTTTTCTGGAAAGATGGTAATACAAAAAACCAAAAATTCTTTTCTTTAAATCATTTCCACATATTTGCATAATCATAATGTTTATATCAATAATCAAATCATGCATTAATAAACCCATTGAACACTTGAACCCTGTACTCTCTCTCGACTTTGAGGTCCCTGTGTCCGAGGCTGAAAAAGGGATGATGAAGAAGTTTCCAATGAGATTTCTCGCCAACTGGGGCATCTTGGCCATCGAAGCTGCAAATATCAAAGAAAGATCGTCCTGAAGAGGACTTTCATACACAAAGACTGGCACAAGATGCTTCCATCTGCCTTCCAGGGATATTGTACTTCAAGTGCACACTTTAGCAGGGGCAACCCCCCCCCCCCCCCCACCATCCCTCAGTATACAATATAAAGGCAATGCTTCACATGGAGGTCAAAGTCTTGTCAATGGGAATTCCAATGAAAGCTAAGCTTGATTGAATCTAAAAATGTTATTGCGATGTGCCCTGTACAGTTATGTCAAAAGGATAAAGCAGGTATTCGACAAAGAAGACTCGTCCCCGTGCATGTCAAGAAAGTGGCTTTGTGCTCAAAAATATGTTACCTGATGTCAGGGGCAAATGAATGCCAAATTACAAAGAATGGTGGTAAACTTGTATGTCCTGTTAATACCGATGCAGTCAAGAAATACTTTGATCAAATGAAAAGCTCGATAAGTTGCAAACCTGAAAAGGCGGCTTAGGCAAAAAAAAAAAGAGCGTCTCGATGGTCTGAAAACCCGAAAGGGCGGTCCATGCAAAAGTTAGAGACATGCAAAAAATGGTCAAAAAAATGAATGTATATCCTGATAGGTTGAAACCCGCAAGGGCGACCTATGCAAAAGTTAAGGATTGTGACAAAGTAACTGCATCTGGTCGGACATGACTCACTTGGGGCAATTCAGCCGTCAAAAGACGTCCGATTTATGGCAAGGTAACTGCATCAATTTAGATATGATTCATCTGGGGCATTTTCAACTGTCAAAAGACCTTCGACATGAAGCATCTGCAAATCAAAGACTCGGAACGGTGGAATTCAAAGTTGTTAGAGAGCATAGCGGTTATCGTGTTCAATGTACCTTTTCCAATATAATTACCATTTTCCAAACATTTTAAAATCTTTGGAACCACGCCTTTGGCAGGTCACCACTCCTTTACATCTAATTTGAGCCTGTGCCCATTTATTTGAAATTCTCATTTATTCTGTTTGCATAATTTTCTTCTATTTTTGATGTGAATACTTAAAGCAAAAAAGAAAAAAAAATCTTTTTTAATGTCTTTTGAAAAGCATAAACAACAGGTACATCTTCTTTGAACTTATGAGTAGTAGAAACATACATCAACATTCGTCCCAAGGACAGTTAAACTCTGCAAGACAGTTATGGACAAGTGTTGTGCGATGACCTCTGTCAAAAAAAAAAAAAGAAAAAAAACACAAAAAAAAAGCTTGCTAAGTTGAAAACCTGAAAGGGCGACTTAAGCCAAAAATGAGCGTCCCGGTGGACTGAAAACCCGAAAGGGCAGTCCAGGCAAAAATCAGGGGCATACAAAAAAAGAATATATTCCCGGTGGATTGAAAACCTGAAAGGCCGATCCAGGCAAAAATTAGGGACTTTCAAAAAAAAGCAAAAAATGAATAAAAGACAGAGGTATCACAGTTCAAGTGGGCCAAATGGAAAGAACGCACTTTGTGCTGGCTTACGAGTGGCGACTTTTGCCAGAATGGTTGATTGATGGGTTTTATCCTGAGAAATTGCGACTTTTGCCGGTGATTTGATGAATGGCGACTCCTGCCTATGGTTTAATTGACGGTGTCTCCCATCTGTGGCTTGATTGATGTATTTTATCCCTTAGAGATGGCGACTTCTGCCAAATTGTTGATTGATGAGCTGTTTCCCCAAGAGGATTGATTATTGGGCTTTCTCCCCTCAAGTGGTTTGATTATGGGGCATTCTGTCTCCAAGCGGTTTGATTATGGGGCATTCTCCCTTCAGTGGTGTGGATATGGGTTGTTCCCCCCACCAGTGGTCTGAGTATGAGCTTTACCCTGACAGTGTTTAATTCATCTCCAGTAATCTTATCCCCAATGAAGATTGCCGAGTGTTTGTACTGCGGTGTCGGTCCATCTCTCATCTTACCTATCCTCTTTTGTTTCATCAAGTTCACCTGTCATATACAGTCATACATTCATACATTCATGTACTCATACATTCAGTCATACATATATTCATGCATATAAACATTCATGCACATATTGTATGCATACAAAATATCATTGCATTTACCACCTCGTGTCTTATTTCAACTGTATCTCATAAAAGCGTCTACCCCAGTGTGTCTGGTCCAGAGATGTCATTCACTGTAAGCCCGGTGGATTCCGGCAAACTCTTACCAAGCCCGGTGGATTCCAGCAAACTTATCAAAAGCCGAGTGGATTCTCGCAAAACTCTTATGAAGCCCAGTGGATTCTGGCCAACTTTTATCAAAAGCCGAGTAGATTCTCGCAAATTTTTATCAAAAGCCGAGTGTATTCTCGCAAACCTTTCATCAAAAGCCGAGTGTATCCTCGCAAACCTTTCATCAAAAGCCGAGTGTATGCTCGCAAACCTTTAATCAAAAGCCGAGTGGATTCTCGCAAACCGTTCATCAAAAGCCGAGTGGATTCTCGCAAACATTTCGTCAAAAGCCGAGTGGATTCTCGCAAACATTTCGTCAAAAGCCGAGTGGATTCTCGCAAACATTTCGTCAAAAGCCGAGTGGATTCTCGCAAACCTTTCGTCAAAAGCCGAGTGGATTCTAGCAAACGTTTATTTTGCTTCAAATGGTCAGTCCCAAACCACGGACAGCTTGTGTTTACCTGTCATTCCCTTAATATGTCGTCCCCAACTTGTGTTCAAGAGGCGTCACTAATCCAATACATAAAAAGGTCATCCTCAAGGTGTTTAATTCATAAATGTCACCAATCAATTTGTGTTCAAATGGTAGATCCCATCCAGTAATCACTTTATCAATACTAACCAATATAGACAAGCTTTATCTTCTGTACTTTCGTCCTTACCACGGGCTGTCGGTAATGGACAAGCTTTACTTTCCGTCTTGAGCTTTACTTTCCGTCTTGAGCTTTATTTTCCGTCTCAAGCGTTATTTGCTGTCTCGAGCTTTATTTTCCGTCTCGAGCTTTATCTTCCGTCTGAGCTCTATGTTCCGTTCAAGCTTTATCTTCTGTATGTTCGTCTTTACCACGGTAGTCGGTAATAGACAGTCTTTTCTCCCCAGTGATACCTATCAGTTTGTTCCCCAATCAGTTTATTTTCGCAGTCTTTGCATTCATACTTGCATCACATGCATTCATATCATTATATTCATCGCATTCTTAGTTTTTTAGCTGGTCAAAATTTGGTGTACTTAGTATTTAAGTCTCTTCGACCCATCGATTTAAAAGTTTTCTTTCAAATCTTCGTGACGAAGAAACTTAAATAGGGGCATCTGTCATACCCCAAATTTTGACCACTTTGCTCTGTTTTTATCTATTTTTGTCCGTATTTTAAAACGGCTCAATTTCTCTTCTTTTCGCTTTAACGAGTTAAAACCTTTCTCAGTCGTTGTTTAATCATTCAAAGTCTGTGATCTTGCAAGTAAAATTTTGTCCAGTTGAAATTGCTTTATTTGTCTTTTCAGGCATTTTAAATTTTTACGCGTGCTTTTAAAATATTTAAAGTCTTTTATTCATTTCTTTTTATAAATAAACCTTTTTAGGTAATTTCCTTTTTGTCCGCATTATTAAACCGTTTAAAAAGTTTTGTTCTTGTTTTAAAACACCGCGAGTCTTAGTCGTCCCAGTCGAAGTTTCGACAGCTTTAAATTTTATTACTCTTTTATCACTTTTATTTTATTTTACAATTCTATTTTATTTTATTTTCATTTTTACTATTTATTCTTTTTTCTTTTAATGTTATTTTTATTTTGTTTTTATCAACAATTTGTTTTGTCTTAAGTCCACTTGTTACATTGTTATTGGTTCAAAGAGCATCCAAAGCATTTTCTTTCTCTCCAAGTTTCATTAAGGGCAGTCTTGTCTTTTGTCCATTCATTCCATTTAACCTAGTTGGTCCCTATATATAGACCCCCAATCATTGGTGAAAGGGGGCTGGCACTTAAACCTACACTAACATTTTCATTTTCGGCAGCCGCACAAAGTTAGGATCAACACACTCTTTTCCTTCAAAAAAGCTCATGAATAACCTCAAGAATACTCATGAACCAATTTCCAGAAATGTTCATCAGTAACAACAACTTCCATTTTTCTTTCTATATCTAACCACATAAGCTTTGAATTCCATCAACCCTACAAATCATCAATCCAACATAATCACAAAAAAAACACCACTAACATATACCCCTTTTCCTTTTTCGGTTCCTGTACATACCACAAATCCATCACCATTCACGAATTTTGCTCAAAACCGAAATTAAACAAAACCAACAACATAACAAGAAACATTTCGATTCACATTAACAAACCGAATATTCATAACACAAGCAGCTCAAATCAAACCGGTTTAGTGAAAAGAGAGTGAAGCCGAGGCAAAAAGAAGGAACAAAGAGTAGATCGGTATCGAGCAAACAAGTGAGAGGAAGCAAAACGCAAGTGTGAAGAAGGAAAAGAGACCGTTATGTCAAGATCCAAACCGAAATCAACAAGGGAACACGTGAAGCGGAGCAGAAGCAAGTTCAAACCGGAGCTTCAAGGTTCGACAACATTAAGGAGAAAAGTAGTGAATCCGTTCGTGTTCTTCTCTTCCGGTAAACCTTTTCTTCCCAAAACTTTGAGTGTAGATCTGTGCTGCATCGTCGCTTTTTTTTGAAAAATAATTTGAAATATGAATAGAGGAGAAGAAAAGGAGCGTTTCGGTATAAAAAGTTTTCGAAAAACTTAAAAAAAAATTACTCCGGTGCGGCGGCGCTCCGGCCAACCACCGCACCGGAGGAGCTCCGGCCGTCACTCTTTTTCTTCTCCAATGGCACTGTGTTTATTTAGTGAGAAAGGGAGTAGTACGTGAGAGAGGGTGAGGGACAATTGAAATGTTTTGTTACATACAGCAAACCTTTTATATTGACCCATTGATCCATACCCATGTCCATGCCCATTTCAAAACTGGTTCGGGCTTAACCCATGGATCCACTCTCTATACATCTGCAAGGCCTAATTTCTATTTCTACTGATTTACTGTTTGCTCACCCCCATTACTGCTCACTGCACCTCTCTATTTCTTTGAAAATTTTCCTTCGTACATGTTAATTTTTAATTACTCTCGTGCATTCTGTTTAAATTAACTTTTCATATCATCTTTGCTCAATCATATAGTTTGCTTATTAATTTAATCACATGCATTTTAGGACAAACCTTTTTTTTCATGTCGTGTATTAATGTAGTTTGTTTTTAGGGCCTCATGCATCTTAGCTCAAATTTTATTTTTATCATGCATTGTTCTATGGTTTGATGATTAACTCGATTCTGATCGGATGCATAGGTTTCTAAACAAAAATCATTTCATGCATTTTAATTCAAAACGCTTTTATATCATGCGTCGTTTATCATGCATTTCTTTCATACATTTCAATTATATTTTCTTGCATTTTAACTCAAGAATCATTTTTCATATCATTCATTTTTATCCAATTCATTCAAATAACTAAATTCTTATCTCATGCATATTCTTATTTTATTTTTTATTTTTTAATTCATGAAGGCTTTTGAAAGAATTTACATCATGCATTTTGGGTGTATTCAAATCATTTTATCAACTCATGCATTTTAAACCTATTTTGTGACTTTGCTCCAAGCATTTTAAATACTTTAATCTCCATCACTTTTATTTTGCTTTAATGTTTTAAAAGGCTTTATTTCATGCATTTTAAATGTTTTAAATCCATAATATCTTTTGTTAATCTTGCTTTAATATTTCAATTTCTAATTCGTGCATTTCCTTAATATTTCGACATCATGCTTTCTTTTGATAATCCATGCAATGCTTTAAGTTTCTTATCATCTCATTATGATTGCTTTATTTTAGTATAATCTCATGCATCTTTATCATTCTTGCAATTTACTTATTTTTCAATATCTTAGTGTGTATTTTAGGCATTGATGTAATTTTCTTTTTTTGAGCTTTTTATTTCTTGCTTTAGAATGCCCCTAGGATGGTATGTAATAGCTTAGTAATTGCACACACCGACACTTGCACCGACACTATCACTTTACTCATCGCTTTTATCTCGCTTTATTTTTCGCATCGTTATGCTAGCTTTCCGTTAGTTTAGAAAAATCTTTTTTATCTCAAAAATCAAATAAGCAAAAGTCAAATCATTTTCTTAATAAACCTTGGATCCAAATCCAAGATGTTCTTTTCCTCTTTATTTTCTTAATCAAATTTTCAATGAAGCTTTAATTAAACTTAGACTAGATTTCGCAAATAAAATGAAACAACCTCACTTCTATTTTTATTCTTCTATACCTTGAGGTCTCGCAACCCTTCTCAAAATCATTTTCAAAATCAAATTAAAATCAACCTAACCAACAAAAATGTCTTTTATAAGAGAACTACGGTGGTTTTGATCCCTTTAAAGGGTACGTAGGCAGAGGGTTATTCCTTCCAAATCAACCAAATAAAAAACAACAAAACTCATACTTCTTCTCCCTCCATTCTTTTACTTAGCTTTTAAGCAACAAATTTTTCAAATAAAAATAAAGTTAGAAAGAGGTTCTCACGGAGTACCGTGAACGACGCGGGTGCCTAACACCTTCCCGAATCGTAACCAACCCCCGGATCCAAAAAGGGTTTTTCAATCTCATTTTTCCCTTCCCAAGAATAAAATCGAGCAAGTCCGGTAGATTGAAGGTTCAAGTCCGATCAATGGCTTGACACCCGAAAATCTTGGTCTACAATAATCGATTAATTAATTAATTGTTTTTTGAAAGAGGCACAACATGCATTCCTATCATGATGTTGTTTGGATCCAAGACTTGATAATTTTGTTCCAAAGGTTGATTAACTTCAGCTCTCTGTGTTATATCTACTAGAACTGTAGTTGTATGAGAACCATTGGTGATCAATGATGTTTTCCCCTGGCTAACACCTTGAATATTGTTGGAACTTTGTTGTAGTAGTGGAATACTGTGAGTAACTCCTCCTGATCGATCTCTCAGATTTAATAAAAGTATCCATTGCATGAAGGTCATTCATCCTTTGATCCAGGCGAAGACTATGAATAGCTTCACTGTTTCGTGCAGATTCGAAAAAATGATCCACATTTGCAGCATAAGGGTAATTGCGACTCAGATCAGAAGTCATCCCTGTGCCGATGTGATCCTGCTGTCTCAGCTAGAAACTAGGAATTGATCCAGCTTTTGCAGATTTGAAAAAGCCATCCATTGCTGTTGTATAATGGTCATTATTGAGTGATATCGTCGACAACCCTGTTTGATGCAAACTAATACTATGATTAGTTTCATCTTGTTATGCAGATTTGAACAAGTTGTCCACATTTGCTGCATAATGGTAATTGCTTGTATCAGAAGTCATCTGATCTTGCTGCCTTAGCTGAAAACTAGGAATAGCTCCACCTTTCGCAGAAGTGAGAAGGCCATCCAGTACTGTTTTATAATGGTCATTACTGAGAGATATCTTCGACATCCCTATTTGATGAAACCTACTATTATGAATAGCTTCGCCGATTTCTGCATATTTGCGAAGGTGATCCTTATTTACAGCACAAGGGTGACTCATTAGATCAAAAGTCATACCTGGGCCGGTATGGTGCTGCTGCCTTAGCTGCAAACTAGGAATAACATCAGCTTTTGCAGATTTGAAAAGGTCATCAACTGTTACATGCTTGTAATTGCTCTCAGATGTCATCCCCTCCCTTTGATGTGCAATAATAACACAATGAATGGATATTTTCTTATGGCTTTGATTTGCTGTGCTTATTGATCCACTTGTTTGCAGTTTTATACTAAAGAGGGGTTTAAATATAATATTAATACTAATAGACTATTTTTAATATAGGAGACTTTCATATCCTTTAGACTATTTTTTAAAATTTGAAAGTCAAATTGGGTTGTATATTAGCTGTTGTGAATTGTTATTTCATTTATTCTGATGTGATTAGTTGCTTCTCTTTTCCACGTTATTATATTGAAAACGTGTTTAGTTTTGACATTATGAACTACGGATTTAGATATTATTTGTACAAAAATTGTATATTTTGAATTGCAAGAGAGGACACAAAAGTCTCGTACGTGCAAATAAACATGAAGAGAGAGAGTGGTAAACACTTGATTCAATTTGGGGGTACCTTATGGGCAGTATAATAAAAATGGATCCATGGTGGAGGACAGAGTAAACGGCCAATGCCCAATAGATGTATACTTCAATTTGAAATCAATGATTTAAATACTCACATATATCAAATAGAGTTGTGTTAGCTGAACAACTATTTGATATTCACAACTTTTAGGACAACCATAATTTTATACTCCCTCCGTTTCAAAATGAGTGTCGCTTTAGCCAAAAAAATTTGTTTCAAAATGAGTGTCGCTTTTAGTTTCCAATGCAATAATAACTTTTTCTTTTCAATTGTACCCTCCAATTAATACTCTGCACACCACTTCCAAAGTATTACTTTTTAAACTAACCAATAGTTAATAAGGATAATTTGGTAAAATAACCATTCTCTTTCTCTTAATCATTGCATTTCTTAATATGTGTGTAAACACCTAAAACGACACTCATTTTGAAACGGAGGGAGTAAAGAAAAAGAGGTATTGACACAAAAACCAAAACAATAGAGAGATAAAGTAAAAATATGATGTGAGTATGAGTGAGAAAATTGTCCCAAAAATTGTCAAAAAGTAATTATACAAATATCATTTCTCTATCAAATATATACTCAGATTAAATACTTATATATTTTGATGAATGTCCTGTTGATCTTTGAATGTATTCCATGATAGATGTCTCTTTTATTAGTTATTTGTACTCAAATATAATTTTAGGTAGTTAATTTAGTCTTCAAATGTGTTTTTTATTAGTCAATTTAGTCGATAAAATTTATAGTAAAAAAAGAAGATACTAGATTTTTTTTTTTTTGTCAAGTAGCCTAGTGGCTAGAGAAATCCACCTTAAAGAAGATACTAGATTTTTTTTTTTGGTCAAGTAGCCTAGTGGCTAGAGAAATCCACCTTAGCCTAGTGGCTAGAGAAATCCACCTTAAAGATGAATAAGTGGGGTGTTTGGGGTTTGAACCCCGGCCCCTGCACATATTGTGCATTATCCCTTACCAAATGAGCTAAGCTCATGGGGACATTTTTTTTTTTTTGGTCAAGTAGCCTAGTGGCTAGAGAAATCCATTTGGTCAAGTAGCCTAGTGGCTAGAGAAATCCACCGTAAAGATGAATAAGTGGGGTGTCCGGGGTTCGAACCCCGGCCCCTGCACATATTGTGCATTATCCCTTACCAAATGAGCTAAGCTCATGGGGACATATATATATATATTTTTTTTTTTACAAATGAAGACCATCACCATTAAACGCTAAAAAATGATAGAAACGATTAAAAGTGATTTTTTCTTCGAGTAAACTATCAAATTGGTCCTTGTCTTTGTACCAAATTCTTAAATTGGTCCTTCACTCTAACTCAAAATGGTCTCTGTCTTTGTCAAATGTTTTTCAGATTGATCCTCTATTAGTTGTTTTGTATTTTGAGTGTTAATGGCTCAATGTCTTTTGTATATTACTCCCTCCGTTTCAAAATGAGTGTCGCTTTAGCCAAAAAAATTTGTTTCAAAATGAATGTCGCTTTCAGTTTCCAATGCAATAATAACTTTTTCTTTTCAATTGTACCCTCCAATTAATACTCTCCACACTACTTCCAAAGTATTACTTTTAAAACTAACCAATAGTTAATAAGGATAATTTGGTAAAATAACCATTCTCTTTCTCTTAATCATTGCATTTCTTAATATGTGTGTAAACACCTAAAACGACACTCATTTTGAAACGGAGGGAGTATTATTTAGTGGTTAACATCATAATGCATTTTGAATTTTATTTGGTACATAAATGACTTACAAAACAAAACAACTAATAGAAGTCGGGGACCAATATGAAAAAACATAAAAGAGAGGACACCATTTTGAGTTATTCTTACTGTCACGACCAATTTGAGAATTTAGTACAAACCAATCTAGTGATTTACTCTTTTTTCTTCATAATGATTTTTAATGTTCGGGATAGAGACAGCTGCTGAGCCTGGAAATGTCTCCGGCCGGTGAACTGCGGTGGCTCTGCCGCCTCGTCGACGAATCTCTCAGCCCCTACACAGTCTGTTTCACTGTTCTCACATTCATCTCTATAGTACTATTTCATTTCTTAACCAATCCTTTAAACCAAACCTCCTTTCCATTTTACTTCAGGAATCACACGCGTTCGTTTCAACGAGCAAAGAGAACGAGAAACAAATTCTAATCGCTTCTTCTCAGGTTATTCTCATCTTCAAATTCACTTCAATCTTCCATTATTCACTCTATTTATTTATTTGTTTGTCGAATTTTGATTGTAGGTAATGAGAAAAATTCAGTTGCGGATTCGTGAATTTGATTCTGCTTCAAACGAAGAGGAATTGTGCGGTTTGGGGCAGCATTGTTCTGTTCATCAATGTCTTTCCAAAATTGTGACTAAATTGGTGAGTTTTAGAATCAGTAATTTCATTGGGATGCTTTCTATGTAAAGTTCTCTTGAATGTTACTTATTTTTATTGTTTTATGTGCCAGGTGAATTTGTTAACTGTTAAGAGCGAATTTGTTCAACATGTTGCTGTTAATGCTCTTGTTTTACTTTCAGAGTTCGTGTCTACTACGGTATGATGAATTACAACGTCCGATTCTTTTTACTTGTCAACTTCGTAGAAAAAATTGGTTTTTATTTACTTGTTATTTTCAAATTCAATACAACATCGATACTGACACAGCACACATGGACACCGGTGATAAGTTGAGATATTACCATTAAGTGTTTGTTGCAGAGAGAGAAATCAGTGGAATGTGATTATAAATAATCTATGAAGCACAAACACGGATACTTGACACGACACTGACACAAACACATCAACACCTGTGGTAATTTGAGAAAATGAATTAATTGAATGTAATCACATGTGTAAGTGCCGTGTTGGGCACTAAACACACTTTTGATTAGAGGTGTTGGTGCTACAAAATAAATAATTAAGGGTATTATAGGAAAAAGACAAGTAATTCCATCAAAAGTATCAAATTTATTAGTTTTATTTGATGTGTAAATAAACCTAAAACGAGAACTAAAAAGGAATGGAAGGAGTAGTGGTTTTACCAAGTTTAGGTTAATATGTTATGCGTAGTTTATGATTCCCTGTGATGGTTTTCAGGGGAACAATTGGGGTGAATTCATTCATTTGTTGTGCTGTTCATTGGAAATGTCTTTAACTAGAATGCTCTTGTGTTCGTCTGAAAATAATAACTTGGATTCTCCTGATGTTGATTTCATGCTGCAACATGAGCTGAGGAATTGTGATTGGTCAACAGTGGCTGGTATCGTTAAAGCGCTGCGTGTTATATGTAAACATTTGAAGGAGGACTATGATGATGGACTTGTCAAAGTGTATTATGATTCTGTTAATTCTTGTCTTTTGAAAATTCCTTGGAATTTGTTGGATGAGTTTTGGAGTTGTGACAACGGTAGTATGAAGAAATGTTTGTCCGTGAATGAACTGCATCTGATCAATTTGGGTTCTATGGATCCCGGAATCAGATTTCTTGGAACTTTTCTACAGTTACTATGCACTTTGGTTGACCGGAATAATTTTGAGGAAACTGATTGTGATTCTGCCAGCAAGCATCCACTTTTTATCACAGTAGTGAATCTTATACCTAGACTTGTGAAGTGGTGTCTCCCCAGGAAAGAAGATAATGCTGAGACTTGCATCATCCATTACATGAAACATAAATTGCTGGTACAGTTCTTCTACTTGTTCACGAACTTGAGAACTTAATTTTTCATCACATGTAGGATTGAATATTAATAGTGATCATTGTTTCCACTTTTAAGTTTTATGAAAGAAAAGGTTATCATTAGTATAAAAATTCCTTTTGTCATTTTGTGGTATACAAAGAACAATTTTTTTTTTTTTTTTGCTGACTGTTTTAGTGTTGGAGATCTCAAATATCAACAGTTGGTCACATATTACATTAGGGTCTTCATAGTTAGTTAGTACAATAGATTGGTTAGTATTATTAGCGAAGGAGGTTCAGCTTAAATAGGAGAAGGAGAAGGGAGTGGAATTGAAAATACTTAGCAACAGGAAAAAGAGTAAGCGAGTTGGTTGTACAGGGAAACCCTTTTAAGAGATTTCTCTCCTCTCCTGATTGATATTCAATTCATCAATAAACAATTTGGTGTTTTTTTTCTGTCTTTCATATGATTAATTTGTTCGCATTTCTGTGTAACATTGTCAAAGCTTGACAAAAATATTCCATCTCAATCTCAAACCAAATTTAGTCTTTGCGTTTTTTTTTTCTTCCATCAAACATTTAGTACCTGAGCTGATATATTGTGTTAGTGCATTATACATTATCCGTGTCATTTGATGAGACTTGTAATAACTGTATTCAATTTGACCTAGATTCTTAGTATACATAGAACTTTAGAAGTATAAGGCAAATTTTATGTAAAACAATTATTCGGAGTTTCATTCAATATACTCTCTGTCTCTTTTCCATTTGACATCTAAACACAAAATTTTCATCATTATTTGTAGTCTTCAGCTGTATACCAATGGTAGAGTATATAGCTGCATGTTGTCGTCAGGATATGGAAAGAGACACGTGGCACCAATTGATGCAACTATAGGGATAGGAGTCTCTTTTCTTTTGAGTTGTTTGTGAATAGATGATTTTTTTTTTTTTTTTTTTTTTTATGATTCATTAGGTGTGCTTTGAGAACTTATAAAAAATAATATAAATGAATGAGTGGATATTGGTTGATGAGTTCTGGAGATGTATGTATGCCATTGGCAAATAATAGATATTTAGTAATGCTGATAAATAAGGGAAACCCTGCTGAATTTTTGGCAGCTTTGTAATTTATTTCTTAGACTGTCCTAGTGTGGTACCACTCTACTAGGTGTTGGATGGCAGACTGAAAATGTGTCCGTTGGTATTAGCCGGTGTGCTGGCCATGACCTTGAAATTTGGCTGTGACTAAGTTAGCCTGTAGTACATAGCTGCACATGTTGTCCTCGGGATATAGAGAAAACATGTGGCACCAATGAAACATAGTTGCATTAGCTATTCTATTTAATGTGTCTTGGTATATATTTGCCAAAATCAATATCTAATGACTTGTCTACATGGCTAGTATTGAAATTTAGCAAATATTTTTTGTTCAACCTTGGCTCTACCGAGTTGATCCAACTCCAACGAACCTAATTCAACCATCCTTCACTCTTAAGTAATTTTAAACGAACTCGTTTTTCTCGTTTTGTCTTCTAAATTGTAAACCTATCACACGATCTGTGAATTTATCCATCAATTTTGATTGAAATGCTATATTTGCATATTTTTATCTGGTCTGGTCTAGCCTGGAAACCCATCTTACTTCAATTTAGAAGTATAAAGTGTTGAATATTTACTATGCACATAGTATTAAGTTTTGTTTAGATATTTTGTTAACTGTTTTAAGTATTATTTTTGTATTCTTAAAACTTCGCATGCTGAGCGTATGGAGATTCATGAGTTTATCTAGACTATTAAGTTTGACAATCTTGCTCCTATGAAGTGAACTGTTCAAACCCATTACCTTCTTCTCTGCAGATTCTGATGATCAGGCTTAGCTCACTCTCGTGTTTGGACTGTTCAGACTATTTTTCTTGGCTTGAAATCCTTCATAACCACTTTCAAGAGCTTCTGCTACAACCTTTAACTCAATTTATGTCTGATCAAGGTGATTGTCTGGAAGGCTCTCCATTTTTGTTGAGTTTGTCCGATGGAGAAGCATATGGGGTACCTTCCAGCCACCTACAGAGACAAGCTATTTTCCTCTTACTGGATTGTTCTGTCAATTTGATCAGTCAAAGAGGATCAATGGAAAACCAAATTGATTGTTCGACTTTGAGCTCATTATTTACTAACAACCCAGATACGGAGCTTGACCACTTACGCAGAAAAAAGGGATTACTAGAGCTTTACAAGTGGATTCAAAACCATCTTCCAAATGAGGTCTCTATCAACTATGAAACACACTCGGAGATATGTATAAACTTCATGTCATCTTTTCTCCAGCTATATATTCATGAGGTTTGTCTAATTGCCCTTTTCTTGATGTTTGTGCACATCAGTTTATGGGTTTGAATCTTGTCTGACATGGTCATTGTCTTCAAAACAGTTCTTGATTCTGAAAATTTAGCTTTTAAAAACTCTGGGGTCATATGAATGTTTGATAAGGATGATGACTCGGACATGTCCGGCTGGGTGATCTTGTAGTGGAAACTGTGAAGCATGAAAACTTTTAAAGTGAAACTGCTGTTTTCATGTTGGAATACTTTAAATTTTAATGGGATTTTGGAATGTCTGTACCCATGCTTCTTAGGTTGAAAATATATTTGCAAAACTGAGTCATTAATGAGAGTCCAGAGTTTTCCTTTAGCCAAGTAGTTTTAAGTCTCTTGAGAACATCTTGTTTCATTGAGGTTATTTAACACTTGAATGGCAGGATGATCTATTGTTTGAAGTGCTTTTGCAATTGCTTAGCATATCATCTTGTCTCCAGCAACTGTAAGCAAGTGTATTTAATCTTTTGATTTTGTTAGTAAGTGCTTAATGGAAAGATTCACTGCCACAATAATGAGATTTCAATGATGTAGGTCTGGAAGAAAGGATGCTGCATATCAGGATGTAAAGAGAGATTTTCCTTTTGATCTGTCAGACATTTTTAATCCCGTGTACCTTTTCCATCTGTTTCTTTCAGAGGCGAGTATTATACTTCCATAGTACATGACTGCAGATAGGAAAATTCATTATCCATTTCATCATTTTTATTTAAAAAATAAAAACTTATTGGTTATCTTATTCTTTATTTACGCAGATACATTATGATCATCAAGTGCTACTTGACTATCTCATTTCAAAGGATACTGGAATAAGCTGTGCTAAATATCTTCTAAGGCATGTTATACTAACTATTATGGACCGTAAATTTTTTCTTAATGAGGTGACTATAAATAAGCAGGGAAAGTTATTAACCAGATCTGGTTAGTGACTATTTTTCTGCGATATATTTGGAGCATGTCTTATTTTCACTTGGGATGTTTTTAATTTTATGGTTATTGTGTTTCATCTATGATTCATGTCGAAGACAAATCTTGTCAGCCTCACAATTTATAAATGGTTTCAAACACCAATTTCTTTTTCCTTTATTTGATTGTGGAGGACAAGTTCAGAGTTTAAAACCCGCTGTGTGCATGGCTAGTTTAATGTCAAGGGCGAAACAATTAAAGAATGAAAATTACTAATTAAGTTGTTAATTGTGGTTGTAGCACTTACCTTGACTCTTATTACTATTTGAAAATTGGTATTTACCTTTTCTCTTTTGCACGTTTGTTGGCAGATGCATGCATTTGATATGCAACTCATGGAAATTATTTGTGGAATTTCCATTATCTGGAGAATTTTTAAATCAATCATCTTGTAAGAGAAGAAAACTTTTAGGGGATGGTATACAGTTTGCTGCAGATGGAACAACTTCTTCAGTTGATAAAAATGGAAGTATCTTATTGCATATCAAGAATTTTAAGGAAGACAGTGAATATGACTTAAAGCACTGTAACATTGAACAATTTAAGAAAGCTGCAGAATGTTTACTATCTTTGAACAATTCCATTGGAAATCTTCATCAAAAGAGCCTGTTTCCATATAACCCCGAAGTTCTTCTGAGACGGTACATTGCTTAACAATGATTTATTTCTTGTAAACCTTCCACAAATAGTAATGAACTTATTTCCTGTAGTCTCAGAAGATTTCAAGAGCTATGCTGCCAGGAAAAGGGATTCGACGGACAGAAAGTTGAGTAATCATCCAAACTGCTTGAATCTTGTATAACTCTGGAAGCTTGGCTATCTTGACTCTTGTGATTATTAATGGTAATAGAACTGCATATTTGGTGAGTAGGGCTTTCATCTTGAGTGTTCTCAAAATGTTATACATACCAGAAATTATTTTGTTGTCATGCTCAAATGTCAGTTTGCTGATTGAATGGGACACTTGTTGAAAACAGGTAGTCATAGCAATGATGGACAGAAAGGAGTGAAATGGCTGCTTGCAGCGTCTCCATGTAATCTTGGGTCACTACACATGTTTGAGTTTTCGATGGATCAATTGATCTATACTTATATGCCATCTCTGAAGAGAGTCTGGTGAGTGATAGCACGGATATTGGGTGCATAAATAGCGGAGTAGTGCCTAGTCCTATTACTGTTTCCATTCTTGAAGGTACCAGCCCATTCACTCGGAACTACAGCATGATAATTTCTTGAGAACCTTTTGTAATATATTCTATTAGTAATCCAAGTTAACATGTTTTAGGGTGAGCAATGCTCTAATTCGTTGGAGATTAATCCAACGACCGCTCCCTAGCTGGAGGGGTTGCAGTCTGCATAGCCAAGAGAAGAGGATACAAGTCTGAACGATTAGTCACATGCCTTTTTAAGGTTCAATGGTCTAATCGTCATTAAACCATAGGTAAACATGTATCAGTTAAATAGAACCAGTATGAGTTATGATCCACTTTCTTCAAGAGTTATTCTTGCTAAAATTGCTCTATTGAACAACTAACTTACTTGTAGACACCACGTTTCATCAATTCGATCACTAAATTATTAGTTTTTTTGAGTAGGTAAGTCTGCAAATTTTCATAAATTTTAAAATCATTTGAGACCTTGCCAATTAATTTTATTTTAGCATATATTATAACTTTTAAAATTAAAGTAAGTGTTAGCTTTAAAATTTGTTCTAAAATACTTCTATGAGGAATTTACTTAATTTCTAATAATTAATTTAACTGGACCAGTTCTGGCTGAAAACTCAATTATGGTTTGGGTGACATTGTATTTATTAACAAAAGGATTATCCCTACTTGTTTAGAAAGAAAAAAAGGATTATCCCTACCAATCATTTCATGATATTCTATTATTCCATATCATTAAGCCACTTGTAACAGAAAAGAAATCCTTTAGCCACTTGTGACAATTCTCATTGGTATTATTAATCTTAGAAGTGCTAACAATGGACTCTCTAATATAATCTTCTCAACACACATTATTGTATTTGTTGAAATTCATGAGTCCCACTAAATCATATTGGTCTCACATAATATTAGTGGGAATATTAGTGTGACATGTTATACATACAATTTTCAACAATAAAAGATTGTGTGTTGCTAACATAATTTAAATATTATATTATTCCTACTTAATTTACTACCAATTATCTACCTAGCCAATTATTTTTGACAGATCCTAGCTAACTAAAGCTCAAATTTTTTATTGTGTACCTTCTAAAATACTAAGGATCTGAATACACTTTTTTAAAATTAGTAGATACTAAATTACATTTACACATAACCAAAACTATTAAACAATATATATATTTCTAAAATTTATGTAGATGTATACATGTATGAAAAAACACAAGTTGCAAGCCACCTCTACAATAAAGTTTCTCACAGTTTCAAACATGCTGATTCCTTTATTTCGGACAAAAAGTAAAATTCAAATCCAACAAATTAAGCTAAACTTCATTAATTCACAAGTATTTTAAAGCTATCTGATTGAGAGAATTACATAGTTCTTGTGGCTTGCAAATCATAGCCATATGATCTGCCCCTTTGATCTCATATACATCATTAATCCCAGCATTTTGGATCATCCAGTGTTGAAATTTCAATGGAATTCCAAGGTCTTCATTGCAAACAATAAAAGCACGTGGAACTGACCCATAACCCTGTTTAGAGAAGTTATCTTGCTGAGTCAAGTCTTCCATAAAGAGGGACCCTGGCCTCAATAAAGTCTTGGCCAATTCAAGATCCTGCTAAATCCAAGTAGTTTGTCTTTATTAGTATCGTTAAATTGTACTCCATTTTTTAATGGAAACTTCAAGTAATCGATTGACATTAGTTTAATCATATAGTACTAGTATGAGACAAGGAGTTGTTTTTAATTTAACGTGTAGTTACCTCAGTGGAGGAGTGTTGATAGAGCTTATTGGACAAGAATTTGGGACCAAAGAACATTGATGTTTTGTTTCCACACTGGCAGAATTCAGTGTCCAACCATTCAGCCGTCGGGGTACTCTCAATATACTGTTAAAAGTTTATACAAAAAATAAGATTAATAATGGTGAAGATAATCACTCCCTCAATTCCATATCTCTTCAATAATTAATGTTTAATTGAATTTTAAAACGACAAGTAAGGGAACAAAAGTTTTCTAAGACAATTAAGTAAACTGGACCACAAGTGTAAATGTGACAATTAAAAAGTAATGAAGGAGTATGTATTTAAACATATCAATAATTAATGTTGAATTGAAATATAAAACGACAAGTAAGTAGGACTATTTGCGTGCATATGTTGTGACTTGAATTCAAGTAAGTAGGACTATTGAGGTTTATGGTTTTTTCGAACCTTGCAGGAGATGTGTTTCTCCTAATCTATTTTTCTTGTATGAAAAAAATCTTAATAAATCCTATATTTATAAAAACAAATGGATTACACATTGCAGTTGACACAAATTAAAAGGTCTTTTACTCACATAGATGTGATTTGTGTTCTGGTATGAAATTATGCAATTGATAAGTTATACATAAGTTTTATTGCAATCTTCATTGACGTTGGTGATTCTCTCAAACTTTACATGGGAGTGTGTTTACCCTAATCTAAATTTTGTTATAAAAAAATGGACCACAAATTCAAATTAAGAGGAATATTTGCTTTCTCACAATCATAATAAGTAATTTTTATTTGGCGCACGATAAAAATATAAAAGAAGAATGACTTAAATAATGTGTTTTTATAAATATATACGTAAATACATTTTATTCATTTATGGTTGTGACCAAGTAGAGAGTATGATATCTCAACTGATTTTAATTAAGAGATAAGAAGTTTGAGATCCTGAATTTAAACTCGAACGAATGAATAAATATTAATATAAAAACTAACTATTAACATCTGTTATTAGAAAAATAACGTGAGTGAGTTAAATTCTTGATACTTTTGGAAACGATAGGTAAGTAGGGAGAGTAATTTTGAAAGAAACTGATGCCTAAAGGTGAACTGTGGAGTAACACACATTTGTTGGATAGCGATAATTCAAGGTGCAAAGCAAAACTTTCCAGTTTCGGTACCATTTTATTGTAAAGGACAAATAAATTACTACTACAAGAAACATATAATAAAACATAAAAAGGGGGGAAAAGTATATTTTAAGGGCAGAAGAACATGTAATAGAAAAGGGAAAAAAAGTGTCAACAAGTCCTAACCCACCGACAAAAATGCTAAATAGTTAGATCGAATGTCATGATCAGAATTTGAACCCCGATATCTTTTTAAGTGTCCTGAGGCACTCTGTAAATATTTCAAATTACAAAATTATTCTTTAAAAAAATCGGATACTTTAATTTTCAATACATTTAGTATACAAAATTGGTGGAGTCTAGGGTGAGGGTCCAATTAAGTCCCTCACCGGTGGAGCACTATTAAGAGGCGTCAGATTAATTAAATTACACACATCTTGTTGTACACCGTCTACACTGGATCACAGCCATCTTCTTCCCTCACTGGTAAAAAAACCATGTCTCTAGGGTCAGGTTATTTCCACAACCATTGTCTGGGTTAAAAATTGATGTAAAACACAATTACTCGTCCATCCACACAAATGGAAATTCAGTCCTTCGTTCCATAACAAAATTTTACAAATTCCAGATTTTTCCCATTATGCTTCGATGGTGAAATTGAAAAACCGCATCTTCAATATCAAGCACGCAATGGAAAATTTGAGTTATAAAAGGTTTTTACTTCAGAAAATAATATAAGGGCATTTAAAAAACTTCGCAACTGTACTTTTCCATTTTTTTTTGTCAATGGTGATATTTATTGTGGGCATAGATCTTGACATGAGAAAGACATTAATGGAGGCTTTGATATCAACACAGTTCTAGCAGTTTTTTTTCCAGCCTATCGAGTACTTACATTAGAAAGGTAGAAAGAAGATAAATTAAAAAGTTGTGGTGAGTGTCTTCATATTTTATCAGTGTTTCTGAGTATTCACGGTGGAGAGAGTGAGATTGACTAAGAATGAAAGAACATTAATTCAGTGTGGTAGAAGCCTAATGAGATCGCATAAGTCTTATTTAATCTAACGGTTAAGTTGAGTGGTCCACCGGTGAGGGACTTAATAGAGCCCTCACCCTAGAATCCACCTACAAAATTTCATAAAAACTATTATGATGCAATTGTTATTTTCCATATAGAAATCATATTTGTGATTTTTAATTTTTTTTTTTATGAAATGAAACTAGAAAATATTGTCAAAGTTTAGAAACAAACCTTTTCCATGACATAAGAAGCATTGTGTTGAATGTCCGGCATAAAAGCTGTTAAGAAAACACCAACAGCAACCTTTTCTGGAAATTGTTCCATTGCAAGAGCTATGCTAAGTCCTCCAAGACTATGACCCACAAGAATCACCTTTTCATTTGGTGGAATTGTGGCCATTAGCTTCAACAATGGTTCAGAGTATTCTGAAATTGTATCAACATCTTCAAGTTTCTTCAAGTTGGTTCCAGAAGCTGAAAGGTCAAGAACTGTGACCACATGACCAGCAGATTCTAAACGTGGCTTGACCTTGTACCAACTCCAAGCACCATGGCAAGCACCATGTACAAGAACATAATGCTTCCTAGCAATTAAATTTTGTGCACTCATAATGATTATTGTTGTTGTGGTCTAAAAAGTTGATGCTTAATATTGTTTTCCCCATTCTTATCCTAGAGTATATATAGACAATAAAAGAAGAAAAGTCAAGAGATTGGTCCATTCTTAATATTGGCATATGTTGACAAACCATGTTGCATTGTCAAGTTTGAGTTTGAAGTACGGTTAGAACGTTGAGGCATGTAACCAAATTATTAAATTTTGTAACCTTAACACTTTTTCTTCTTTCTCTCTATTATTTTGATCAATAAAACGAGAGAATACAAAAATTGTTATAAAATGGTTATACAAATATCATTAATTAAAATAAATCGAGACAATAATGATATCACTTTAATTTTTTGTTATGATTCTTGAAAGTCAATTATTGGTAAAATAATTGATTTGTAACCGTCAGAAATTTAAGAGGATTGAATCTCTTCCATTGAAACTTGATGTAAATTGATATTCTCCATGCCCACAAAGACATCCAATATTCCGCTCAAGTTAACATAAAATTTTCCATCTTTACTGGTGTCTTAAAAAAGGAGAGAAAAACTAAATTGTGTAAGTTTTTTCTATCATAGCTTCCTCATCAAATCAAGTATGCGAAAATCATAAACTTTGATCTCTTTGTTGTTAAATACTTTTGCTAAAAGTTTACTTTGATAGTTTAAGTCTTACACGAAGTCACATATTGGATATAAAAAAAAAGTAGATATTAAAACAATGATGAATGCTAGCAACACACATTCTAACACACACTTTTCAACACACTTTCTTTGATTGGTTAAAACTCACATGGGTTCCACCAACTCAAGTGGGTTCCATACAAATTTGGTGGGTCTCATGTGAATTTTAACCAATCAAAGAGACGGTATGTTATAATATGTGTTGCTAACATTTCTCTTTAACAATATATAATCGTGGGGGCACATATAAATTGTCCATTACACATTATTGAATACACTTAATGTCTTAGACTTTGTAAGAGAGTTTGGAAGAGATATGAACTGCATGAAGTCAAAACTGCATATAATTGTCCATTAACATCATTTTTGGCCGGATTTCAAGAAAAATATATTTTTTTTATTAAATTAAATACATATCTTGAAATTTAGACCATCAAATTTTAATCGGACGACCATAATTGCTCGACTAGCAAAGAGGTCTTATAAAAAGGGACAAATAAAAATCTCAAAAGAGTCTTATAATTATGAACAGAGGTAATATGTTTGGAGTGAAGAAGATGTGAGGGCTTTTGGTTGAGGGAAATGGTGGAAAAGAAAGAGAAATATTCCATCTTATTTCAAAAGAATGATAAGAGAATATTTATGATTAATATAACTTTAATTTTGAAACTATTATAAAAATATGGAAAGAATTTGAAGAATTAATCTTATCCTTACTAAGATCCTCCTCCAATATATATTTTTGAATTCTCACGAATGGGGGATTTATCCTTCCTTACTTTATTTTTTTCTCCTTTTTTCCAAAGTCTTGTTTTCTCATCCTAAACCTGTGAACAAAGGCTTAAGAATTTGGATATAGATGTTGTATCAAAGTTAATTGTCTGGTTATTTTTAACACAATGTGATGTTCTTCCAATGTTACAGACTCCCCTTAAGTTCCAACAAATTAGTATAGCTATGAAGCATCATTCCCTTGAACTAATAAATATTTAAATTTTTGCACATGATTTAAATATTATATTTCTACCTACACTATAAGTTACTTGAACAAATGACATGTGAATTAAAAAGCATAGTTAATTTATGTATGAGAAAGATAAGTTATGACTTATTTTACAAAATTATCATTTATCAATGGCCTGAGAACATGTTATGATTTTAAGTTTAGGTTCATAGGAATTTGAGCTTACTAGTAAGAACATGACCTTGTAAACTCGTTGAAAGAAGTTAATATATATAAATGTTAACGAGTGTTTTCGGGACATTTTTTTAGAACCTCAAATGGTAAGTCTTTATAAAAGCATGTGTATTCAGTGCATTAAAAATTGAAATGTTTGACTTTAATAAAGAATGATTACTTAAATTAGAATGTTTAAAGAGTGCTTCAGAGATATTGGTTAGCAAGAAAACAATGAGGGTGAGGAAGAGAAAGAAAAATATAAAACAAGAAAGTCAAGTATGATAGGGAAAACAATGCATTTGACTGGAGGCTGGAGCTAATCCAATAATTTTGGTTGCATTTGCTAGTTGATAATAGGTAGTTAACTTATTTTCTTGTAACATGTTTTTTTTTTCTTTCTGACTAGTTCTTGTAACTTGTTTGTTACCTTGACCATTAATTCATTATTGTTTTCCATTTTCTCCACCGTCAAGATTTGATTCACTTTGAGATCAGAACACTTTGAACAATTTAGAATGAGTATAGTATACCACAATATTCCAATTTTGGTATACGATGATAATGAATAGTTGGTAATGACCTTAAACTTATTCAGGCTATGTGATGCATATTTGCACATAAGTTTTAAATTTGAAGGGTATTGGTTACATAAGTTTTAAATTTAAGGGGAATATTTGCATATAAGTGTTAAATTTGAGGGGGATATTTGCCTATATTTATAATCACATTGATTTTAGAAAAAAAAAAAAAAAAGCAATTTTTTTAATAAAAAATGGTCAATCACCCCTTATAACGTGACATAAAGTTCGGTCTACCTGGAGGCAAAGGATGGATGTACATAAAGTTTGCTGTCACACCCTTCACATAAGCTTTTTTTTCTTAACTCATCTAATCACACAAGTTCTTTTTTCTTTTTAGAGGTCTAATCACAAGTTAAATTCTACAAATTGCTTCCCAATATATAATAAGCCTATTCAAATAAAGAACAAATCATCAATTTGGCCTCTAAACTATCACTCTTTTTCAAATTAATCTCTAAATTATAAATGTATAATAAGTTGTCTCTAAAGTAATATTCGTCAATATAATATCTGTTATTGAGATGTTAGTGACTAAATCGATGAATTTTATATACTTCAGTGACTAAATTGAGGAATCTCATATAAATTAAGGATTATTTTTATATTTATGTAGTTTATAGACTAAATTGATGGTTTGTTCATTCAAATAGAAACAAAATACAAGCAAGCAGACAAAGATTACAAAGCACAGAGCAATCCACTTACTACATCATAGGGGTTGACAACCAAAATAAACGGATAAGGTAATTGGCTAACGTTTGACAATTTCATGAGGTTTTTTTTTTAAAGTTTTTTAAAAATCATGGGGTTTTTTGACGAAAGTTGCAGTGTCGGGTTTGTTTTACCTATTTACTCTATAAACAAATAAACTTTTATTTGGTCTCCGTGAACATAAATTAATTGATAGAGACATTACATTGCAATATGTAAAAGTCAGAGTTCAAACCTCAAACACCTCAGTTATTCACGCTTGAAATTCTAGTCATCAGTCTAGTTAAAGAAAAAAAAACTTATATTTGTTATCATAACATTCTAATAAATAATAATTTTACCAAACTTATATTTGTTATCATAAAGTTTCTTCTTCGTTGTCAAATTCACATGTTGCTACATGTTCATTACACACGTAAGATAAGAGAAAGGAGGATGCACACTCAATAATAGTTTCTTCGGTCAATAAGGGTGCTTTGACAACTCATGATGTGAATTTGAGACGGATTTGTTATGCCAAGTCGGCTGAATTATCCAATTTTAATTTGAAGACTGATGATGTAAGGGAATACATTAACCATTTAAATTCCCAACTATAAATATCATACATGGTAACACCTAATTCTAATCGGTTAAAATTTTAAAGTCTAAGTCTGATTTGTTGTCTTCGTAGACTTAAGCAAAAATCTACACCCTCCGATCACTAATATAAGCAAAAATCCACTTTTTAGGTTCATTCAATTAATGATGTATGTAGTCTATAATAAAGACTACATACATCATTAATTGAATGAATCTAGAAAGTGAATTTTTGTTTATATTAGTGACCGGAGGGTGTATTTCATATGAACATATACATTTAAGAGAAATGATATTTTGACAACCACTTTTTGACAACTTTTGGATAATTTTCTCTCTCATACTCACATGATGTTGTTATCCTCTCTCTTTCTTTTTCTCTCTCCATTGTTTTTGACCAATAAGAAGTGACAAAAACAAGGTTGTCAACAAAGTTGTCATCAAATGGATGTCAAAATATCATTACTCTACATTTAAATAAGTAATTTGATTTATGTTCGAACTAGACGAATGAATTAATAAACTAATGAGGCTAAACCCCTTTTGATATTTAACATGCTATTTTAGAGAATTTGACTATGTATGATATAATATTTCAACTCTATTTTATAATATTATATTTAAATATGTAAAAAATTAATGTAGACTAATAAACTTAAATTATTGAAAAAGTTAACAAGTTTATACTTTTTTTTTGTGGTCGGGGTTCGAACCTCAGACCTTGCATATATTATGCATTATCATACCAATTAAGCTAAGCTCACGAAGACAACAAGTTTATAATTTAATCTGAAGTACAAAATTTAATATAATAATATTAATAATAATAATAATAATAATAATAATAATAATAATAATAATAATAATAATATAATAATAATAATATAACATTAATTACACTAACAATTTTTCTTAAGAAATGTGAAAAAGACAAATAGGGTTTACATATAAGGACGGAGGGAGTAAATTCTTTAACAATGCCATTAGGACTAGATTCTAGAAATGTCTTTATCAAAACCATGTGTTACATATGTAAACAACAAAATAAAAATTATTTGAAAATTTCATAGTATTAATTTTGTCGGTAAACAAAAAGTCTCCTGTATATAAGGCAAATGAATTTTTGGAAGCCTATTCACTTAAAAAAATTGCCCACTTACAAGTCATAAAAAAGCTTTTTATGCCTACCTGCGCCATTTCCTAATTAGAGAACTCGTTGGCATTGCACTGAAGAGAACTCAATGACATTTTGTATGATATTGCTGTTTCTTTGTTAGCCCTTAAATTTTCAAGAGAAAGATATTTAGTAATCCGAACTCGGTCAAAAAAGTAAAATCTGTTTAAAAATTGTTCCATTCAATAATCAATCTAAAGTTCTTCCTAACAATTCATCCTTAGGTGGGGCTCGTTAACCACTTAAACCTAATCACTTGGTTATTTTGTACGCTATTATGTCTGTCACATGTTAGCGAAGTGTTTGCCTTATGCGGCTTTTTGTTTTTGGGTCACATCGGGGCATGTTTGGAACCTATTTCCTCCCATTTCCTGTAGTGTTTCAAGATCAGACAAAAGCTGATATGGAGATTCATGAAGTAATTGCTTAGAATTATACAAGTGGGGTTCACAACCTCAAGCAAAATATATATATATATATATACAATATAAAGTAAATGATTTGGAACTAGCAGACTTATCTACAGAACTCTGAGCTCTGGAGAGAAGACGAATGAAATACATACAATATCATGAAAATTGAGATTTAGAAAGGAGAAGTATTTGAAAAGACTAAGGCTCATCTAGCTCTTACATATTCTTTTTTATTTACAGAAAGATTGAGCCCAGCCTTCTCCTCTAGCTTTCATTAGCAACAGATTTCCAGCTTCAACATAAGAACAAGAATCCATTTAATCCCATAAATTGTTCTATAAACTCTAAAGATCAACTTAGCATTGTTGGATGCCCAGTTTGAAGCATTCTCTTGATCATGTCCATCCCAAATGCAGAATCCGATGAACTGGTAAAAAACATCAGTGTTAACTTGGCAGCTTTAGCAAAATTGAAAAGAAGCACATGAAACTAAAACTTATCAAGCAAGATCCCTACAGTAGAAATCTTCATCCAATACATATGTTCTCAAAATTTTGGCTTTATGCGACAATTGCTGATTAATCTTACCAGCCAATGCAAAGATGAAAATTTGAAAAGGCATACTCCAAATAATAAATTATGTTTTGATTATGTCTCTCTTTTCAAAAAAACATCTTTATTTATTCTGTCGTAGAGTTCACTAAACAAAGTAGATATTGCCAGACGCTTAATGACACTTCAGCAGTTCAGCCAAGCAAGTTCCACGAACCAGGGCAGATATCATACAGTTATTTTGTGAAAACCCGGACCCTAACGAACATTCAACTTGTTGATTTACAGAATTCTTTTCCGATGGCTCAACATGTCAGTAACTATGAGTAAATTAGTGACATCAGAATAGGCGATAGTGAAGGTCTGAAAGACTATGATTGGCAATACATATACCTATCATACTACAATTAAGACCCCACTATCACTTTCTTCTTGCTTAAACTCTCAAATTCTAGTTTTTCACTCCACATTCAGAAGTTGAATTGAATGAATCATTATAAATCTCTTGTACTCGAACTTTCCAACCAAAAAAAAAATCAAATTTCACATCCTACAAAATCCTTTAAATTTTATCAAATTCCACTAAATTTCTAAACTTTGAAGTTGTTTCATATCCCGAAACCATTAAAAACATTCAAATATTTGAATAGAAAATGAAAATTTAGGGATTTTAGAAAGAAGGAAATTGGCTGTCATTTATTTTGAGAATAGAGGGTCTGAAAGTACAATTAAACCAAATATAAAATATCAAAGAGCCAAGGGACTGAAAAATACAGGTTGAAAAAGTCATGTTTTTGAGTATAAGCATTCGACTACAAGGAACTCAAACTATACATAAAACATGCTCTTCAGGTAGATTACCAAGTACCCAACACCTAACAATAAGCGGATTTATAAAAAATTAATATTTTCCAGAGTTACAGCCTTATAGATTTAAAGCCCAATCTGGATATTTATTTCCTCAACAACAAAAACTTGAATTGGGTTATTTTTGTAGTCCACAAAAATATGCTAATGGGATCACAACGCTGTGCAAAGCATAAGACTTACATTGTTTAAATGATTAAATGTCCTACTTTACTACATCTTTTTGTGCTACAATTCCTCACAGAAGCATCAGAAAAACAAGGAAACCAATAGTGGAGGGGAATTCTCATCACTGTTAAATGTGTATTATCCAAAAACTACTGTCAAATTTTGATACAAATACGATTAATGAGTAACAGAATATCAACTGTACACAAAGTAACAATGATGTCAGCACTAATTTCACTCAACAGAATAAAAGCATTTACAATTTGTCAAGCTCACGAGCACTTCCTTCAAAATAGAATTTATCGCCAACTTCCATGCAAATGTCCACCAACCACTAAGTATAGGACATTCACATCCCAACAACCACAACAACTTTCATTAAATCAAATTAAATAAGGATTTTTAAGCAAAGATTAAGAAAATGATGGCGAAGAGGCGGCTTGTTTTCAGCAAAATTTAAATTCTATGAACATTAAGATGATGTAATGCCTCTAAAATAATATATGTTACTTAACAATATTCATGAAGATGTAAATTGGATTGACGCTAGGGTGATCCATTGAAAAATAGGTTGCAGTAAAAGACTAAAGCCATTTAGAGCGAAGTTTTTTCAAAATAGCTTTTCTACTTCTTTTGGGGGGGGGGGGGGGGGGGTCTTTATCTATTCTTATTCATGACCAAACTGTCCTAGGTATGTTTACTCAATAAGCGCTCCTCTAATTTTCTCTCATACATTTATTCCAAAAACTAATATTTTCTTGGAAGCTCACTAATCTACCTTAGCATTCTCATATCCACTACACTTTTTATTTGGTTTGCACTTGAATGGGCAATATAAACTACAATATAGGATTGCTGACCTAATAGTTTCGTACAGTTCTCCTTTATGTTTGATAGGCAAATCATGACCACAAGCAATTTGTTCATCCACCTTGAATCCTATATCTGATTTCCCAAAGAAGGATCAAAAGATACCAAAATTATACAAGTTGATGTATGGTGTTATACTCAAATTTGACCTTTAAAGACAACAACACATCGTCACTACAATCAGCATCCAACAAAGCAGAACAGTCATCCGAATCAAAGATATCAAAATATGAAGAATAAATATGAGATGCATAATTACAACGGGATATGATTGGGCAGAGTATACAGATCTTACCTAGGTATTGTAATTTCATACGGAAAAGAAATAGCACCCTCTAGATTTGGTATTGGCGGAACATGATCCTTCTTCTCGTTGACGAATTTAATTATTTGAAATAAAACCTCACGAAGTGCTACTTCAAGTGCTGCACTTCGAGCATTTCTATCCTCCAATGTTCCATCTACTCATGAGAAATACAACGAAAGTGACAAATAAAGAGTGAGGGTGCCAGAAGGAACTACTTGCAAGGTAAAAGTGAAATATGAAAGAATTTAGTTTATCGAACAAGGAAAGAAACTGCACCTCCTGGATCAACAAATTTAGAATGATGAGATTTGCTAGAATGCGATTTCAACTGCTGGGCTACATTCAGATTAATATACCATTGCTCCCAATACAAACGTTCAATCCTGTTACTGAACCAAGATGCCTGTTTGTTTTTAACCTCATAGAAAGATAAGCATATCTGCATCATCAAATTCAGAGCCCTATAAGAAAACTTTATTACAATTAAAGCAACTTCCCTGCCCTATATGCCTGTTTATTTTACATCAACATTTCAAAAAGCATTTCCGTAAATACACATCATAAGAGTGAAACAAATTGCTTTGAACAATGAATAAAACCAATAAAAGAGTACTCCACTCCTTTCATTAAAGCCATTGGACTGCTAACATGACTGCTAACATGACTAAATCATCCTAGGTGATTTTTCACATCTTTTACTCAATAAGTGATGCTCTAATTTTCTCTCAAACATTTATTCCAAAAACTAATCTTTCCTGAAAGTACACTAAGCCACCTTAGCATTCTCATATCCACAGCACTTTATTTGATTTGCACTCGAGTTATGTAAAACTTCTCCTTTATGTTTGATAGGCAAATCATTATCACTTCTCCTTTATGTTTGATAAGCAAATCATTATCGCAAGCAATTTGTTCATCCATCTTGAATCACATGTATGATCTTCTTTAAACATGGATCAAGTGATACCATAATTATACAACTTGCCGTATGATTTTATACTTAAATTTCACCTTTATAGACAACATCACATCGTCATTACAATCAACATCCAACCAAGCAGAACGATCATTCCGACTCAAAGATATAAAAAATGAAGTCCAAAATGATGTATTTAGACAAAATAAATAAATCATGGTTTAAGAAAAGTTTTTTTGTTTTTTTTTGTTTTCATTTCCAATCTAGAACTGACACTAAATTCAACCCTAACTATGTGAACACAGCGGCTCCCAAGAGTAAAAATCCACAAGCAAATATCTAACCTGACTCTTTTTGTTTGGATGTTTCTCCACCCAACAAATAAACTGCTCAATTTTCTCTTCTATTTTGTTTTCAACCTCCACCTCTCCACATTGCACCTACACAACAAAAAACTTAGCACAATTTACCAAAAAACTGGAAATTGAAATGTTATTGTGAAAAATATAAACTTTGTACCACCTTATGATCGAAGGCGTGTCCAGTATCCGTGTTGGAGACCGACAAATGTGATTACATTCAATTGTTTGTGAAATGACATAATTCAATGCAATCACATGCATCAGTGTCCAACACCGACACTTTCGATCAGAAGTGTCGGTGCTACAAAGATTGTGATAGGAATAAAAATTGAAATAAAAAACGTACATAGGTAACATCAAAGAGTTCCAAGTCTACATCTTTGGGACGCACAAGACCTAACGCACGATGGAAAATAATGGTGTGCAATATACATCGGAGAATTTCGCGAATTTCAAAGTGTTCGAGTTCCTGCAAAATTGAAAAATGATTAAGAAGGAGAGGTGCGAATAGTAGAAAAAAGGGGGGTGAGAGGAGAAGAAGAAGAAGTTATATACGAGTTCTTTGAGGTGGCAAACTTCACAGTTCATAATTGGATGAAACCCTAGGTTGATTGGGGGGAAGAGGAGGAGTGATCGTGTGGATCGGAGAAGAAGAGGAATAGCGTGCGTGTGAAGGGTTTAGAAGGATTCGACTTTTCAATGACTTAACTTGCAACTGTAAGCAAAGTGCCGATTACTTCTATGGTTGCAATCAGAGGAAGTAGATACAAGTTAATACAAATTAAATGGCCAATTACACTAAATTACTATCAGATTAAATCATTTTCATCTTTTCAAAATATATTTGGTTGCATTTATTCATATATCATTTATAAAATTGAATTTTAAATGGTAAGATCATAAAATTAATAATGAAATTTTCAATGAAAGGAAGTTTGATTTCTAAAATGGTGGATTAACGTTAATTGCTATCAAAAAAAATATTTGTTTATATTAAAATAGATTATAGTGTATGCATATTTAATTTTTAAGGGGCGTAGATTTACGATCATTAACTTTTTAAATTGTCTTACATTTTCTTTTACTTTTTTTTTTTGAGATGTGATAATACCAAAGAGCAATAGACTTTGAAAAAACTCTCTCAACAACATTAATCAAAACATTGTCCCGATAAGTGACAATGACTTCGGAAGTAACATCTCGAGATCTCAACAAACAACTACACCTATCTAGATTCTAAGAGGTGTTATCTTCCTTCTCAGAAATATATAAGCAAATGCAGTAGAATATGTCAACTCGATAGAAGTGACATCGACAAACTGAAGCAATGGAAGATGGTATTTATTGGTTTTATAAGTGGAATCCATCACAAGAATAGTAGCAAAAGTGTTAAACAACTTGATGTAATTCGGATGAACCTAGAAAATATCTTTGAATCAACAAACTTCCTATAGTGATGCACATACTTATCTTCAAGTAAGCATTTCATTAGACGCTGCATTTATGATCTTAGGCTCTTGATAGACTGCTTATGCCGATGAAATTCATTTTAAATATGTTTGATAGTAATTGCACTTCGACCATTTCTATTATGCAAAGTGGTCATAATATTTCTTGGAAGGACCATTGACGTTGTCAACTCAAGAATAAGCCTATTCTCTTCTGGTCTTGGACGTTCAAAATATTTACGATCTTGAAAGGTTTGAGTCATCTCATGGTTATGTTCTTCGTTCCTAACTTTAAGGCTTCAATCACCAGCACTCAACTAATAATTCCTCACTCAAAACGGACAATTACATTTCACTGAACCAACTATTTTATGCATGGATAACTTCTTGAACATAGTATAGGAACCACCTCTTTCACATATCAATGTAACAAATTGTTTTCTGCCATTTCCTTTATTATTTGATTTTCCAATAACAACAGTAAATCCTAGCTTCCTTGCTTCATCTCGAACCCACGTCAACAAATTGTCTCACAAAGTAATGTGTGATGTCTCATCTTCCCATAATTAGACATTATCTTCCCATAATGAGAAAAATGGTGAAGGTAATGTCTGATTCGAAGCAGGAAAACACGCTCTGGATTATATAATCCAAAATATATATTTTTTTATTTTAAAAAATGGGTACTTTGCAAGATAAGGGGATTGAAATGTAGAAATATACATTTCAATTTTATAATATGAAAAGTTTCAAATATCTTTTAGATCATAAAACCCGAACGAAGGTAAAATAAGAAAAAAGGAGGGCGCACAAGAATTTTGAGGGTTGAAAAGTAAATTCTCTTTATTCAAGCAACTGAAACCCACTTTTCCTAATGCAGGTATGTTAGGCCCAATAAGTTTATAGCTAGGATCTAACCCTCAGTTAGATGGAAATTGCTCTTCTCCCTTTTGTTTTTGCTCATTCATATGCCTACGTGAGTTAACATTAAAAAAATGCTCAATGTGTGTTAAATCACTTTGAAAAAGCCGAACGTGAGTTAACTCACATTGAACATAATTAAGGAAATGAACAACTTTAAAAAGGGAAAGAGCAATTTTCCAGTTAGATCACCCCAATAACTTATGAAATGAAGATGCCCCAATTTCAGTTAAGGAAACGAAATTTTGACAACAAGTAAAGAGGCAAGGAAAAGTTGAATAAAGATACGACGGTGAATGGAACAAGGAGCAAGAGATAAAATGGCAGTTGAAAAATGACCTAAAAGAATGTTGGTAGGAAAGGCAGTTGAACCCATATTTATTGGATTCTTGCAAAGATTACCCTCAAAGAATAGAGTAAAAACTCACATTATAGGTACGTCTATGGTCTTAATTACAAAAAGTTTGAAGGAGGAAGGTGGTGACACCGTGGATAAACCTTGTATTGCCCATCATTTGGTAAGTATAAATTATAAGAGTTAAATAAAACAACAAATAATTTAGGTATAATAGTAAAAACAAAATAAGTTTTTATTGACTGATTCAAAAAAACAAAGTTTTTATTGACAATCTTGGTTTCATAGGTATAAGTCAAATGATAGTGGTATTTATTTTTATGTATTGGACTGTGAGTTCGAACTCAAATTTTTTCATTTATCCACACTTAACACGTGTGATTCTTACCATTATACATTTAAAAAAAATTAAACTTTTAAGTGGAATATCTTATACCATGAAACAGATGAAGTATGGAACATTTACGAGATTTTTTTTAAAATAAATAAATCTCAATGACCTCCTTTGTATTCTTTTCCCTTGTCATCTTGACTGCGACAATTATTGATTTGAAGATCACAATGAAAATTTGCGAAGTTATTTAGATGGCCACAAGGTACATAGGCGGACACACTCATGCCAATACTATGATGCTATTTTACATTTTTTTTTGTCCCTTTTTAGAATTTAGCGTTAATTTTTTTTTTTGTCTCTATAAACTTTTTAAATTTTGTTTTTATTTCCTTCCAAATATTTTTTTTAAAAAAATTTTAGTCCTTTAATTATCTGTCACTACTTTTGACCCTTACTTTGAGCTATGTGTATCATTTAAAATTTTGAATTTTTTTTTTACAGTCATATTTAGTATATTATAATATTTTCTCTTATAAAGTTTTAGATTTTTGTTAACAAAGAATGAATTAATATATATTTATTCGGTATGTCCCTACACTATTTGGAAATTGTTAAATATGTCACTAGTCTAAAAAAGTTTGCAATGAGGTCACTGAACTATTGTTTTTTTCTTTTTTAATTAGGTCATTCCGTTAGTCAACTTATAAAAGAAAGACTTAATTACATAAAAATGATAGTTCATATATATCTAATTATAACATTTTTTCAAATAAATGCTTAAAAAAAGTTTTTTTTAAGGATTTATTTGAAAATCCTCAAACAGTTTTCTGACCTATATTATAATATATAAATTTATATTAATGTTCATAAATGTATATATAAATAAAGGAGAGAGATGTCCCGTAAGTGTAGCTCAGTTGATAGCTATCAGGGATAATTTGTGCAGGGCCGGGGTTCGAACCCTGGATTCCTCACTTCTCCACACATAATGTGTGTGAATCTATCCACTAGGCTACTTGACCAAAAAAATAAATAAAGGAGAGAGATGAGAGAGATAGAGAAAGAGAGGAGAAAGAGAAGAGAAAGAAGAGAGATGTTGAAAAGAGAGAGTAAAATATGAAAAAGATGGTAGAGAGATAGATGAGAGAATATAGGAAAGAGTGAGAAGAGAGTTTAGAGAGGAGAGATGGAAAAAAAATGAGAGCGTAAAGAGACGAGATGAAGATATGAGAGAGATGAGGAAAATAATATTTATTATTCATTTGTCTGTTTTTCTCGTCTATCACCCTCTTAGACGAAGAATGTAATATTAAATTTTATTAGATTGTAATTTAATTAATTACAACAGTTTAATTCTATTAGTTATTAATTTTGTATTATTAAATTGGCGCATTAATTTATTAATTACATTGTTAAACTAATGTTATTAATACTTTGTTTGCAAGGATACAATTGAGAAGGATTCAAAATTCTAATCTCTCTTCTCTCGTTGCTTATTCTCATTAGGTTAAGAATTTGTTTGTGAGTTGTATTTTGGAAGGGACATTTTCCACATGTTGTGGGCTCAATCCCCACAAATGATATCAATATTCCAGCCTCAAGTCACATTTCTTACATTTTGGGGTCTTGTATGGTAGGACAACATTTGAATGAATAGAGAAGTGTGAGTGTTTATAAACTACTTTAAATCTTGATTTTGAAATGATGCGGGGCTTTATGTGTGAGCAACCAATTTCATACTCATATTCTTCAAACCTTACTTGCACATGCTCACAAATTTCAAATAACTAATATAACTGTCGGTTTAAATAATACTAAAACCATATAGAGATTCAGTCAACAGAAGAGGAAAAAAAAACTATATAGAGATACTGTATCTTGACTTGGGATATTGAGTGTATAATCACATGCTAATTGAGCTAGTTAACGGTGATGATGAACTTAATTAAAGTACAATAAATATCAAAAGGGACGAGTAATTAGTTAATCCTTATTCTGCTTAATAAAGGCTGCCCAAAATTTCAAAATCCAAGAAGGATCAACTCATAGATAACTAGCATTGGTAACATAAAATTCTCTTGAACAGTCACTCACATTTGGTCGTCATGGTTTTTTGTGGGCTCAAATTTAGTTGTCAGAAATTCCTCACATAGCTACCTCTCTTCTCTAGGCCAATAAGACACTTCACCCCATATTCTCTTACACAGAGACTAGACAATCTTTGTAATTTTCCACACCCAAAGAATCTTGTCTAACCATATCTTTTGTCAGGTTATGTTATGGTATGAACCCTCTCAGTCCTCAATCAATCTCAGTGGAATGTGGTTGCCCTTACAATTTCATGTAATTTTATTGCTTTTAAGGTGGGGGACCATCTAACATGGGAATGAAAGCTACAACTAAGAACCATCCAATATTGATATCTTGATTATTTATAATGCATACTAGGCAAATTTAATTGTTGACATATTCATGGTTGATTATGGATCACTATTTTGAATTAATATCTTGATTATTTATAATGCATACTAGGCAAATTTAATTTGACACATTCATGGTTTTTTTTGGTGTACCGACACATTCATGGTTGATTATGGATCATAATTTTGAAATTGTTTGAAATTTTAACAATGATAGATGTTAGCTATATAGAAGTAGAAGCGCATGGTCTTTCTCTTTAGAGTTGATACGATAATTTGATCAATGTTGACTCAACTAAAACAATGGAAAATGAGTATACGGGTCGCAAAACTCAACTAATATTCGGTTTTCATATTCATCACCAGGTCCTTGTCTCATACTCAACTAATATTTGGTTTTTTATTTTCAATAGACGTCGTTGATCGTTAATAGATTGTTAAAATGATTTTTAAGTTACAGTGATACCTTTCCTCAAAAAAAAAGTTGCAGTGATACCTAAATTTTACACTATCTCATATTAATCAGTTGGTACACAACATTTATGATGCATATTTTTGGAGTGATAATTAGAAAGGAGGGTATATTGAGATTCTAGTCTTTAGATGAAATGGACCATGCGCATGGTACTGAGGCAACACCACTTTTACCAAACACACTTCTCTTTAATCAAATGGAGGATCGCCTACTCATATATATACATTGAAATTCGTATAATTGGACAGCCAAAATTTCCTATAAGTATCAAATTTTTTGATTTATAGATAATTTGGGCCAAACTTGATACAGCTGCATGGGAGAGTGAGTAGTAGCTAGATAAGTCATTGCATTGCATTGCATTTGCATCAGTGCTCGTGGGGTAGAAACGTACCTATCATCACGGTTAAAAGGGTGAGGGAGAAAAGAGGAAAAACACAATTAGAAAAAAACGAAATGAAGGGAGCCCTGGGAAAGCTGTGATGTTGGATAAAGGGAGACATGAGTAGGGGACCCATCTATAGGAATGTGGGATATTACATCCCATCTCATCTCATCTCTTCCATGACCATGGATGGATTCTACTAGTCATGTCCTATCATATTTCCTACCTACCTATGTGCCATGTTTTCCTATAAATTGCTAGTATAACTTAGCTGCATATGAATCAAAACTTACAACTGAACAACAGTAATACTATCAATTTGATTCATAGTATTGTAGTTTAATGAAAATTAGATATTGGCATTTTAATTAAATTTAATGAAAAACACTACATTGATCAATTTGTTTTGAAAATTGTAGGACTAATACAAACAAAGGCTAGTCTCTTACAATTGGTGGAACCAATACCCTAATTTAGAGGTTCAAACTTTTGAATTCTTGGACAAGTATGTTAAAAAAAAACTTTTGAATTCTTGGACAAGTAGTGTAAAAAAAAACAGAAGGTTCAAAATACAAAATATATAGAGAGATATGTGCATTTTTAAAGTTCTAAAGGGTCGGTTAAACCACCTTAAAAGAGCTTGATCGATCGGCCTCTCGTACAACATGGTGAACAAATATTTGAATTTTAAATAGAAGAAATATTCACATTTTTTTAGAAGAAGAAATTTTCACATTTAATATCATAAAATCCCTCGAATAAATTTATATCAACAATATTTTAAATTATAAGTATATAAAAATGGTACATAATATTACAAAATGTTGTTACATCTATCCATCCAATTTTTTCTTTTGTCGAAATATATCCATCCATCTATTACATCTATACCCATCTTGATTTGTTATCGATTGTATTACCAACGTTATCAACATATGTTGCGTTTAAAATAGCAGTGGCCACCCCCAAAAACGCACGTCTAGACTAAAGCTGGAATTTCCAGCTTCGTAAAAGTCACGGTAAAGTGACATTGGAACCAAGAATTGTGATAAATGCGAAACCTACTGCTATAGTGTCATATAATATCTAAAGTTAACAACAAAGAGATGAACTTTGATTAGCATCTTATAATTTCATGATCAAACTACATATGTACTCACAAATGTATAAAGATAATAAGGGAAGAAAGATAAGTTAATCACGAGGTCTATCAAATGTACTTGCATATCGTGAATGATTAGTGAAAATTGAAGAACAAAAGTTGAACATTATTAGGCTCCAATAAAATGAACAATGACATGCATAATGGAAGAAGATGACATGATTCTTGATTGAAAACGACCATAGGGTAAAGTATCAATGTCTAGTTAAGTGCCCGCCCTGCCCGCGCTGCCCAACATGCATGTTTTTACATTCAATCAAAGCTTGTGTCGTTTTCTTATGCAAAGTTTTTGATTGAGAGAGAATAAAGGAAAACACATATAGCACTAAGTAACATCCTCCGTAGTAGCTACAATACTATGTTTGTATACTATTTTGTACTACCATAACTAAAAGACATGTCTCTAATCTCTTATGTTCTGATTCATGATGATTTTTCAGTTCTGAATTTTCATAACTGACTCAGTCTCTGTCTTTCTCTCCGCACGGCACGCGCGATAAAGTGGATTAGTTTGATGCATATATGCATGTTGTTCTACATGATCATGAATGTATAAAGACTGATTTTGGCATTGAACCTATGAAGTGTCACCATTATACACATTAAGTATATTAAGTAGAGTAACGTTAGCAACATTCTCTTCGACATTCACTTTTTATTAACTTAATAAATTATGATGTATCTCGTACTTTGAAAATAGTTCTTTTTAAAGTGGAGGGTCATGCATTAATTTCATTTAATAAAATTTAAGTGTTGAAAAGAGAATGTCTCTCTAGCATTCATCTTTCATCTATTATTCTTGTTCTTGAATGTGTTAAGCATTGTCATATAGTCTATATTGTTATTAGAAATTGTGGTTTTGCTTAATACAATCGCACAAAACCGCATTTTAAGGTGAAGATTACACCTACTTATAAACACATGTTCATGCCGTATTTAATATTAATTTTAATATAAATTAATAAAGTTAATAAGTGATATATTTAAAAAGAGTAAAAAACATCTCTAAAAATTCAGAGGGTCTTATATATAAGGTTAGAGACAAAGAAATCTTCTAAAATACTAATACAGAGAAAGTATAATCATCGAATGTGTTAAAATTACAAAATAGCATATTTTGTTAGTTCTAGATATTTCTAAATTTATCTTATTTGAAATTTCTCTTTATTAGTCGGTTTAATCTCTAAACTTGCAATAAAAAAAATCAACTTCAGATTATATTTATGATGATTTTAAGATATCTAAATTTTTCTACAATGACACATTTTCACACACATCACTATCACATATTAGTATTTTGATTCCAATAATTGAAATTCCCTGTTTTTGTTTTTGTGCTGCCTCGATTTCCTTTTCTATTAGTAATTTGTTAGTATCTATAATTGACATTCCTATGCTCATCTCAACTTCAAGTCTCATCGCAAAGCTTTCTTTATTCTAGTGGTTTCCTAGGTAATTTTCCATGAATAAATTAACACGATGGCTAAATATTCTAGTCAGATTCATACAACAACTTGTTTTGTTTTTATATTTGGAAATTCTGTTTCTTCAGTCAGTCTCAATCAATAATATAGCATAAAGTCGGTAAAACTAATGAGTGTGTTTATATTGGTTTGTTCAACATTTATGTGATGTGAATCTATAAATAATAATATTCTTAGTACCATCTATATATTGGCTTTTCTCAAAAATTAGAAATCAACAGTGAAACACGCTATTTAATATTTATTCATTACTTTACAATATGGCTTAGGATTTTTCAATCTAAACAAGTTGAGGCCAAGACAATATTACTTTAGAAGAAGGAACAGGCCACGATCCTCTTAAAACTTTATTTAATATTTCTAATACTAGTATGCTATTATAATACTTTTTTGTTTTTATATTTGTTTTTTGTGAACATTTAAACACTTGAATTGTTAGGTTTGATTACACTAATTTTTAATTAAAATCCCTAACAGTAAAAAAGAAAGTGTAGTTTATGCTTGTACACTCGGTCATACCCAACAATTTACTACTCAATGTTAGGATTATTTTAGCCTTGTCTATTAGTTTATGCTTGAAATTTCTTAAAACTTTGGTTATATATGAAGTTTAATTATTATATCTTATAATTTCTTGTATATGCTGCATTTGATTTTTTTTTATATACTAAATTATACTTTAAAACCTGCCCCCCCCCCCCCCCCCCCAACTTAATTTTTGGCTCTATCCTAGTATGATCTAACATAAATTTCGTTAAATCTTAATAACATTGGTGGCTCTCTCCAATATTACATGCGAGTTTGTTTCCATTAATCCAAATTTTATTCCTTCAAAAAAAAATTAATCGAAATTTTATTATATTAAAATAAATAAATATATATGGCTGTTCTCGTGATCTTACCTCAGTTTGGTAATGGACAATGCATAAAATATGCAAGGTTTGAGGTTCAAACCCGGGCCACTAAAAAAATAAATAAATATATATGGCAAAAGAAAAATGACATGTGAAACCTGATCCACATGCTACATCTTGTAACTCAAGAGATAAGATTAATTTGCTCTTCATCGTCAAGGTCGTCTCTCAATCGATTATGACAAATGGTTATGCGAATGGAAAACATGTAGACCCCCTCATTAATTTTCCTAGAATTTCCTCGTGCCGTCTAATCTGATCATATATTTTTTTGTTTATACCTAACTATAATCGTAAGGCTTTTAACGTGTTTCAAGCATCGCAATTTAGGTCATTATAACTAGGGATGATAATAGATCAGGTCGGTCTACAGAGGCCTACGACAGGTCAGGCTAGGCCATACTTTTTTCTTAACAGAGAAGGCCTGAGCTTTTTTAGAATGCCTAGACTTTTTAGAAGCCTATTTAGCTTAAAAGGTCAGACCACATGTCATTCAAAAATCTTCTTAGGTCTAATAGGCCGGCCTATTGAAGTAATATGAATACTATTATTTATTATTATATTATATTTTACATTTTGAATTAAAATAAAAGTTTGTTAACTGATTCAGTAATTTAAGTTTATTAGTATACATTAATTTTTTGCATATTTAAATGTATTATTATAAACTAGAATTAAAATATGATACAATATATAGTCAAATTCCGTAAAAACTTATCTTGATTATCAAAAGAGTTTAATTTAATTGATATATTAGTTTCCTAGTCTATTTAAACTTAGATCACATTGCTTATTAAAAGATATTCATATGAAATAGGCTTTTAAACAAGCTAGCATGCCGTATCAGACTTTCAAAAGGCCAGACTCAGGCCTAAAAAGTAAGCCTATGACAGGCAGCAGGCTAGGCTTAGGCCTTCAAAAAATATGGCAGGTCAGACCCATGCCTTGCAAAGCCTAACTCGGCCTAACCTATTCCCACCCTTAATTATAACAGCTTGATGAAGTTTGACCACATGTGGCATTTGTCTTCATGTCTTTACTTATTTATCTATCTTTTTTTTTTCTTTTCTGAGCCCCAATAAAGAGGACCTTTCGAAAACTAGCGTATTGTGATGCTGGTATTCTTTCATATAAGACGAAAGAATAACTCCGTATCTATCTATTATTATAAATAGGAAGATAGTCATACAAAGTCTATTTCCCAACCCTAATATATGATTTGTCTATTTTAAGGAGAATGCTAACTAGTGTCTCAAGGGTATTGGTTAAGCAACTAAAACAAGTAAGTTTTTAATAAAAAGTAGTATAATTATTACTTGGTTAAATATAACATCTTACATTTTGAAGACAAAACTTCTACTTTTAGATTCCTTAACCATTGTCTGAGCACTGGTTAGCAAGATCCCTATTTTAATGCTTATTTTTATCACCTCATTCTAATTTTACCTTTATGGATTCCACTTTTCCGTTACATATTAATTTAATTTTTTCTATTACATATTATTATTTTTTAGAAAATTGTTGCATATTGATTGTCGTATACTGAGATGAATTTGGTTGACACATAACTAATCCAAGGACTAGTATGCTATTTCACATAATTCATAGACTAAGTCGCCTCTTCATTCCATCCCCACCCCTCTTATTAATAGAATGCAAGAAAGTTCTCGTGAGATTAGCTTAGTTGGTAAGGACAATGCATAATATATGCAAGGTCTGGGGTTCGAACCTCGGACATCATCAAAAAAATAGAATGCAAGAAAAATAGTTCTATTGAGAATAATGGATGTTGACGATGTATCACTACAAGAAAAACACTCATTTGCGATCAACTATAAAAGAAATAGTGATTGCCAAAAGACTTTCACAAATTATGAAGAAAAAAAACCCTCATAAATTGTAGATTCAAAACTGTTGTTGTAAATGACCAAAAATAACTTGAAATGGTTTTTGTTTTGTTTTATTTTTTTTATGTTTAATACATATTTTTAAAATATATGGTAATCCTTTATATATAATCCTAGCAAACATGCTTACCCTAATTCCCAACCCCTAAACCTACTTTTTTGGCTCCAATCTATCCAGACCGTTAGATCATTGTAATTAGGGGTGGTTAGCATATCAGCCGTTGATCAAATCTCACTCCTTGAAAATTGATTCACGCGCATATCAGACCTTTCTATTCCCTTCAAGCATGTATTTTCCTAGGCAAACTTATGTTCACCGGCCTCTCTCTCTCTCTCTCTCTCTCTCTCTCTCTCTCTCTCTCTCTCTCTCTCTCTCTCTCTCTCTCAATTTACCGTCTCTTCCTCTTTCTTTCTCTACACTCCCATTTCAATTTCACGCTGTGCTGGATCCGAAAACACCATTACCAGATCTGAACCACCACAATCTAAATCCAACCGCTTCATAATGGAGGAAGCACTGAAACTAGCACGCGCGAAGGACATAAAGGAACACATGGTAGGGGTAGAGCGTGTCCACCAAGTGCCGAGCCGCGAGTCGCTATTGTTTGGTAATAATTATTCTCAAAATCTTCTCTCTTTCTCTCATGAATCATAAATGAACCACCACCATCTCACCATCTGCTCTATGTCGTTGACTCAGCAGAAAATTTTGATTTGAAAGCTTCTGTGTCGGCGGATTCAGCGGTGGATGCGTATTCATGCTATCATTTTGAGAAGTACGAGTTTAAGATACGATGATGTGCACGTCGAAGGTTGATGAAAGTCGTTCTTAGCATCAAACAAGATAAGTATTTGTGTATCGTCTCCACAGGGAATAGTGCGTTATCAATGACAGTTTAACATCAATTATCATTCTAAGTAAAAAGGGTGATTGTTTGTTTCATTTACAACTATGTTAACTCAATGCAAAAAGTAAAAGATGAGATTAATAAGGATTGAAACTTGTTAGGAGTAGCGTTCCTTAACCAAGCGTCACATGTAACCTAATGATCCATACGAATTCTAGCTTTATAAACAACATTATCACAATCAATTCTAAACTATCCTTCGTGTCCAAAGTGATATAATTAACTCTAAGGTATCGTTTAAACATTCGTGTCCAAATCCTTTAAACGATAACAAAGTCGATCGAATAACCTAATCGACCGTGTCCAGCCTGATTAAATATCCGAAAACATTTAACTCTTGATTATGGTGATTATCACAAGATTAACGAAGATGTCAAGTAAGTTAACCTAAGATATATTGCTACTCTAGCTCTAGATTCAAGAGTTTGTGTCTAAAGCATCTTGAATCTCATTGAAAGCATTAACACAAGAATAACAACAATATTGAATATAAATTGCTAGAACCATATTTTGCAAAATCAAAAGGATTACATGTTTAGCAAGATCAAGTACCTCTCATCCCAACAAAGAGTATTTAGCTACACATCATCATGGAAGCCTTGCAAGGATGGCTTGAAAAGGAAGAATTCATTCTCCTAGTGATGTCTCAACAAAGGAATAAGATCCAACTTCCAAAATCACTCTCACTCTATATGCTCTTGCCCTATTTCTCTCTATGATATTATCTATGAAAGCTTAGAGAAAACTAAGAGAAAACTATGAGATATTCCTAAGACTAATATATTTTATATCTCCCTAATGAACTTCTAATATATATAATATATCAAGCCCAAAATATCTAAAATAATATCTAACATAATATCTAACATAATATCTAAATAATATCTAACATAATATCTAAATAATATCTAACAAGAATAGCAAGTGGGCCACTTGAATTGAGCAAACCGCCTAACTCACGCTAATAGCGCCAAAATCGCTAATAGCGAAATTTCTTTAAGCTCCAGATACGCCAATAGCGTATCTCTCTGGACTTTGACACTTCTTTGAACACGCTAATAGCGTAGAACACGCTATTAGCGCCATTTCTTCAAGCTTGTTGGACAACTTTTACCATTTTGCATTTTTTCATGATGAATTGGTCTTTGATCAGTGTCTTGAGGCTAATTCATGCACAAAAGTATAGAGTGATGATAAGTAAAGCGTAATAAGGCATTTAACGCTTATTTCTCGGCTTTTCCTTCAATTACTTGCAAAGCAAGCAACAAAAAGTGCTTAAAATATAACATGAATTTAACACTTCTTGGCATTTATCAAACTCTCCCCAACTTAACTCTTTGTTTGTCCTCAAACAAAAGATTGAAAATCAAACAAGTAAATGACAAGACACAAGTACAAAAGGCTTTTAAAACATTTTCAGATGAATGATTTAAAAGTGAATGCGCGGGCAAGTCTAAGTTTCCAACTAATTTAGAATTCTACTACTAATATTAGATGAGTCCTAAGTACAAAGTTCATGTCAAATATTTCAAAACAATAATATATTTATTTACGAACCACACCTAACACACTTCTATGAAAGTAGATAAACAATTGAAATCAAATGAATGAGGGTTATGAACACACATCCGGCAATCAAGTTAACATTCCAATCAAGTTATGTGTCCATCCAAATATCATTTCAAAAGGCATAAAAACATGGATCAAAAGGTCTTTGAGGGTTATAACTTGGCTAAGCTACAAAAGAAATGTCATAAGTGGGGCAATTGAAATCAAAAAGCCTAACAAAGAGGAACATTCCTTGAATCAACTATTAAATTCCACAATCTTCCCTACCAATCATTACAAACCCTTGGTGTTCACATGAGATACACTTTTATCTTGACAACTTATTCTATTTTTGGATTTTTCTTTCTTTTTCTCTTTTTCTATTTTTCTTTTCATGTACACATTGTTTTCTTTTCTTTTTGTATTTACAAAAACATGTTGTCTTGATCAAAGATAAAATTACACCATTATACTTGACATAAGATTTACATCTACCTTCTCTCCCCAACTTGAATCAATATACCCTATTTGAATGTTCCTTTACTCTAAGGCAAAAGGGACAATAAAACAATGAAATTTTAGGGTTCAACAATTAAAAACATATCAAAGTATTAAAGTGCGCCAAAAATGAACTGGATATTGAAAAGTTTTAAAGGCAAATTCATCAAGCATTGTGCTTATGAATTGACAGTTCATAATTGAGGACTCCGATTCATTTGGCTCAAGTGGGTTAGCAAATACTCGCTCTTCTCACAAGGTAGTCTATTTGTGGTCAAGTATGTTTCACTCAATAACAAAAAGGTGCCTTGATCATATCCATGCCTTCACACAATTCAAACCAATTATTGGATTTAACATAACACAACCGAGTTAAACAATGAAAGCCGGTCTCCTTGCATATGTACAAACATTTGAGGTTTCCTCACTTTTAGCTAGTACTAAGTGGTTCACAACAAACACATTATTGCGAAGAACTAAATGAAATGAAATTTACACAAAGTACTCGTTCCATATTCGAGTAAAAACCTAGAAAAACTGGAAACTTGTACCTTGGCTTTGCGCTTTAATCACAACTATGAATCATTATCAATCATCTGAGATTTGAGATTTAAGCAAGAGCGATATAGAGGAAACTTCCACAATGTTCTAATTAAAAAAAATGAAGTACTTAAAAATTGCTAACACATTATTTTAACAGTAAAAGAACTTACCAAGTTGGGTTGCCTCCCAACAAGCGCTTGTTTAATGTCGTTAGCTCGACGCCTTTTTGGTTAGGGTGGCCAAAATGAGACGGACAATACATCATCCTTTGTATTCCTTCTTTTCGGGAGTAATTCCATGAACTTTAGATACAGATGATGTGGAGTCCATGTCCTCCTTAACTTTGATTTGAACAAGGCGCAAATTTCATCAATGACCCGGTCAATTTTAGCCTTGCTCACTTTCTTCCCCTTTTGTTCAAATGTTTCTTCCTTGCTAAGTAACCGTTCCTTTTTCTCTACCACCTCTATCACTTCTCCATTATCAACAGTTTTAGCCTTTTCAGAATCTAACCGTTCTTGAGGAAGTTCTATTTCAAGTGGTGTCTCTATTTCTTTCATTATATCTTCCTCAAGTTCAACAACACCTTCTCCAACAATCTCTCCGTCATGAGTGGATTGAATGTTGGCTTTGTTATCCATGATTTGAGCTTGAATCATCTCCAACTGAATTGATAAATTCCTCAATCTTTGGTTAGTATTTTGCATGTTTATCATGGATTGTTGCATGAAGATGTTCAAAGTATTTTCCACATTGGTCATTCGTTCCTCTTCATAAGGATATTGTTGATACTGTTGATATGGTTCATACTCGGGTGGAGTATAGAAGTTGCTATAACCATGATCAGCCATGATTTTGTCTAGGTGATGATCCTGAAACGGAAATAACTAACAAGAAACTTTTCTTTGTTTATCAAAGAGGGGTTAGTACAAATAACTATAAAGTATAGACAAATATTTACGGATTATGTACGAATACTTAAAATGATAAATCAATCGTACTATCTATGATATCTAAACACCAATCCCCGGCAGCGGCGCCATTTTGATGAAAGTCGTTCTTAGCATCAAATAAGATAAGTATTTGTGTATCGTCTCCACAGGGAATAGTGCGTTATCAATGACAGTTTAACATCAATTATCATTCTAAGTAAAAAGGGTGATTGTTTGTTTCATTTACAACTATGTTAACTCAATGCAAAAAGTAAAAGATGAGATTAATAAGGATTGAAACTTGTTAGGAGTAGCGTTCCTTAACCAAGCGTCACATGTAACCTAATGATCCATACGAATTCTAGCTTTATAAACAACATTATCACAATCAATTCTAAACTATCCTTCGTGTCCAAAGTGATATAATTAACTCTAAGGTATCGTTTAAACATTCGTGTCCAAATCCTTTAAACGATAACAAAGTCGATCGAATAACCTAATCGACCGTGTCCAGCCTGATTAAATATCCGAAAACATATAACTCTTGATTATGGTGATTATCACAAGATTAACGAAGATGTCAAGTAAGTTAACCTAAGATATATTGCTACTCTAGCTCTAGATTCAAGAGTTTGTGTCTAAAGCATCTTGAATCTCATTGAAAGAATTAACACAAGAATAACAACAATATTGAATATAAATTGCTAGAACCATATTTTGCAAAATCAAAAGGATTACATGTTTAGCAAGATCAAGTACCTCTCATCCCAACAAAGAGTATTTAGCTACACATCATCATGGAAGCCTTGCAAGGATGGCTTGAAAAGGAAGGATCCATTCTCCTAGTGACGTCTCAACAAAGGAATAAGATCCAACTTCCAAAATCACTCTCACTCTATATGCTCTTGCCCTATTTCTCTCTATGATATTATCTATGAAAGCTTAGAGAAAACTAAGAGAAAACTATGAGATATTCCTAAGACTAATATATTTTATATCTCCCTAATGAACTTCTAATATATATAATATATCAAGCCCAAAATATCTAAAATAATATCTAACATAATATCTAACATAATATCTAAATAATATCTAACATAATATCTAAATAATATCTAACAAGAATAGCAAGTGGGCCACTTGAATTGAGCAAACCGCCTAACTCACGCTAATAGCGCCAAAATCGCTAATAGCGAAATTTCTTTAAGCTCCAGATACGCCAATAGCGTATCTCTCTGGACTTTGACACTTCTTTGAACACGCTAATAGCGTAGAACACGCTATTAGCGCCATTTCTTCAAGCTTGTTGGACAGCTTTTACCATTTTGCATTTTTTCATGATGAATTGGTCTTTGATTAGTGTCTTGAGGCTAATTCCTGCACAAAAGTATAGAGTGATGATAAGTAAAGCGTAATAAGGCATTTAACGCTTATTTCTCGGCTTTTCCTTCAATTACTTGCAAAGCAAGCAACAAAAAGTGCTTAAAATATAACATGAATTTAACACTTCTTGGCATTTATCAAAGGTCACAAGATCAGAATTTGAAAAACACCCTTCCCACCATCTCCTTTCCGTTGCGAAATCGAATGCCTCTTTGACGGTGTCACCTACAGGTTGAACATTTATCTCTACTTAACACTATGTCAGAAACCAACACCCCTTATGAGTTTTAGTTTTTATTTGATTTTGTTGAATTTTTGAAGAAACAAAAAAAAAACAATTCTAGAGATGAAATGTACAAGTGCATATTTTATGATTCTTTATAATTTCTTTTGTTAGTTTGTGTCATTTTGGTTTCATATGTGTGTTGAATCAAAGAATGATGAGACTTAATTTCTGCAGATTTGAATTAATGTCATTGTGCAGTAGATGTCCATTGTTGCTTTAAAATTCTCTAAACTTTATGAGATATTTCAGGTACTATATCTATCTCATTCTGTTGCATGCTAATTTGTTAATTCCAAAATGAAAAAAAAATCTGGGTTTGTTTCTCTCATTTAAATTGATGGTAAATTTGTATTTTTTGTGGTTTTATTGGGTAAACAATGGTGTTGTTTGCATGATTTGCAAGGGAAAATCGTATGAAGGAGATAATCAGAGGTTTTGTTGTTCTTTGTGTGCAAGATGGATGAGAGCGGCATTGACGTTCTTTGAGTGAGACATGTTTGGTTAGTTCATTGGTAGTCAATTAGTCGCTTTATGCTATTTTACATAACAAATGCTTTATGGTATTTTACATAACAAATCGTTCACGTGAAACTCTTTGTGGAGAAAAAAAGTTTAGTTTTTTTGAAACTTTGTGGAGAGAAAAAGTTTTAGTTTTTTTGTTTAGTTTTTTTCATTATGTGTTGTTTGTTCATGTTTGGATTACGGTTTACACCTCACAAACTTTATATTGTTGTGTTTGAAATGATTTTTATTTCCACAATGAATTAATACTTTTGAAACTCTTTTATTTCCTTAATGTATATTTGATTGTAATGTACACTTGCTAGCCAAAGACTATCATTATTGATTTAAAATTGGGAATTTTGACTATATAGCAGCCCGCGGTGACGGATTTTGCGGTGGTGATTGCTTGCAGCGGATCGACCCCTAATATAGAGTGAGTTGTCTCCTTCTTTCATGAACTTATTTATATTTAATCATCTTTTTAAGTTTTTTTTAGCTTTAATTACTTCTACTTTTACATGTTTGATTGAATGCCTCATTGAGTTTCACTTTCAACACTCATGTCCTTTTTGTGTTACAATTGTGTGTTTTAGAATTTAGTCTACTTGCTTCCTTGGATCAAACACCCTTCACCTTGAGATTGTCTATTACAGTTATTCTTTGTTAATTAGGCATTTGCACCATTTTAGATCCAGTTTTTTTTCTTTGTTCAATTTTCACACACACATGCAGAAAATGAAGTATTGTTGATGTTTATGTGTGAATCTGCAATATTTCTTTTCTGAATATTGATGTGATTTTGTTCGATTTTTTACCCTGATATAATGCAATTATGTTTCTTATATCATGGTGAACATTGTAGCAAAAAAGTAAGCAAGATTCCTTCTGCAGCTACAAATGTTAATGACAGCAAGGTGTCTTTGACATATCACATTCTCCTATGTTTTACTTTCAAGGGGCACATGATTTACATAAAATATGGCTTAGTTTCTTAGTTGAATGCGTCTATTTGATGATAATGGCTTAGAAGTAAAAACTGGAAATGATTATTGATTGTGATTGGCAAAAGAATATCATAAACAAGCATTTAGTAAAATATGGTTTAGTTATATGCAGACTGATTTCCTTTTTTAAATCAAGATAATGGTTTGTTTTATGTGTAGACATGTGAAGTTCGAGTCTTAAATTGCTAATATATTATATTCGATATGTTTATTCGGCCATTTAGTACCATTATTGATGTTGATTTGTGCAGGGGAACAACGCTTGCGAATATCCATCTGATCTGAATGTTTTTGATGGAAATCAATTGCTCTTTAAGGTTGAAATTATTGATGGGAACTTAATGCATAATTGGTGCAACAATGCGGTGAAAAGGGCCTCCGATGATGTCTACCTTAATAAGTTTGTTGAACTTCACAAGTTTAAGGTGTTTACATAGATTGAGTTTTTTGTGGTGTATATTATGTTCACTGTTTGGTATCTATATAACTAATTATCCTTATGTTTACAAGGTTTGCAATGAAAATGCTGAAGCTGATACCATTAAATACTGATATGTTCATTCTATCTGATAATGTACCAATTGAGGTAATTAGCTATGTTACCTTATGTGTTACTATAACATCTTGGCATGATTTGTTGTGCTTCTGCTAATAGAATTCCGGCAGAAACGTTTGATAGAGTGTGGTGACTCAACAAAAATTGACGGCAAATTAATGGATGATGAAAATACACCATGCAGCAAGGTTATTGGCAAGAGGCCTGTGGACAGTGTGGGATCGACTGTAGTTGAACTGGAGGTTGGGGAAGGATCGACCAACAAATTATTGAAAGTGCTTTGCATTAAGACCGAGAAGGATTGATGGGAATATCTTAGTCTTTGCGGTTGTTTAGATTTTGCTGTATTGGTTCAAGTCTTTAGAGTTCTCTGTTTGACAGAACAGAGTTTTTTTGTTAGTATCAAGTACTGATTATGAATTGTTTTGGGAAGATATTTTGTTTTTATGTTTTGTTATGTGTCTTTGTTTGTACCCTAAATTATGCGTTTTCGTAATGAATCGTTTGTTTCCTTAAAGGTGCATATTTATCAATTGCTTATTTTATATTATTATAGTTAATATTATTGCAGTCAATGGGTAGTAAGCCTTATATTGGTGTCTCATATCAAACTTTCAAGCTATTAAGGTGAAGCAAAGCAACAACATGTCTATTTAGCATAAGATGGGAAACAATGCATCTAACTTGCTCTCTGTTGCAACTGAGTTATTTTAGTTTTATAATGTGTATGTTTCAAAAGCATGTACAGGAAACACATTAGCGATGATGTCACATAACAACTGTGAAATCATGTTTGTAGATGTTAATTTGTATGGTGAACTCCTCCTGTCGTGAAAGTATGTTTGCAGCTGTTAGTCATGTTTTAAAAAAGTTAAGAGACGCTGATATATGCTTAACAATATTTGTATATATCAAATCTCATGTCATCGTTTAATTTTTTTTATTTGCATCTCTGTGCTCAATCCGTAAAGATGAGCTCTTGATAGTTTTATGCATCGTTGACGATTAGACTTACATCATTACATGTATTTATCAGTAAAATTCTTCTTTCCTTCGCACTGCACAACATATAATTGGAGTAGCTTAAGGCCTTGGGTATTGTCTATGGGTCTCACCGTCGTTATTATCTATCTAGCTTGCGGTGTTGCCGTTGTATAGAGATCATGCCTATTTAAACCTTAAATGATCCTAACTTGCGGTGCTACTGCTATATAGAGAGCATGCATTTTTTAAGCTTGAAATCTATCTATAATAGGTTTCAAGGGTAACATCCAGGAACAACTTGAAAATTTTATTGACAGATGAAGACAACAATTGTATCAACACTCCATCAAACATCGTATATCATGAGGTTTTTCGCAATTTGTGACTTCTGAAAATTGATCCATATTTAACCAGATAATATGCAGGTTAATGATTATCTATTACAGAACATGCTTACACATTATTTATTCAAATAGGTTGAGTACTTAAGTTTTTCTCAGACATCTGCCTTTTTTTACCGTTGTTTTAGATGCGTACGTGTTGTTGTTAGCTGTACTACCAACAATGCTGGGGCCGCTGACAGATTTTATTGCTGCTCAACTCTGATGTCCATCAATGTGAATTTTTTTCAATTGGTATGTTCAGTTTATTCGCAATGCTGCCGAGTTTAGCATGATCACCACAGTTGCTGTCTGTTAACTACATCAATCTTACCTATTAAAAATCATGTTTGTTATATTGTATGCAGGTTGCTGTGAGCACATCTCGGAACGTAATTTTGTGAGGCTGCGTTGCTGGACAAACCATTATTTTGCTGATTTAAGACATTGTCATATCACATTTGCATTTTTGCTTAATTATGACACTTTTAGTTGAGTCTGTGTATGTCGTATCATGTTTTGTTTGGGAGCTTTGAGACAATTTTCTGTTTAGGCAACTGACTTGGGAACATTGAGAGTCATAATTGTCATATCCGTTGAGACTAATTTATGCTGCTAAGTTATGCAACATAGATTGTTATTGCATTTTCAAATTATCCAATCGTGGTTGCGTTTCTTTGCTATCGCCAAGACAAACATCAACAACAATATTATAATTTCAACAGTACGTATTACATTATTTTTAACCGATCAAAACGTAATACATGATTATATTTTACTCGATCAATTTACAATAGAAAATAATTTATGTATCGCACGGGTAGACGATCTAGTTCATAGAAGTTTAAACCGCCACAAGCTTTACTTACAAACGTGCGCACTTTAAAGGGGTAAAACCCATAAAAAAAGAAGTCATAGGAAACATGTCATTTTCAAGACATTTCCCAAGGGGCTGAAACCTTCATAAAATAGCTAGTCGGGAATCATTCCTTATGATTTGACGGTTGGCAATTGCATTTGTGAGGGAATTTCCAATGAGAATGATAGTTGTTTTAACAAGTGTACTAAACTGTCGTCAAGTAGTAATATTTATAAAAGTTTGTCCACATGCATTATGATGGGCCTCTCTATTTATAGGCGAGCATTTCCAATATTTCTTTTAGTGATTGTATATGACACACATAACCTTATACGCAACGCGAATGAGGCATTAGTTGTACATTTGATAATTATTCTTTCAGTTATGTGCGACACATGGCTTGCATCATGTATCACACATGTACCAACAGTTGATCATTTGTCTTTTCTTCATAATTTCTCCTCACTGATATGTCTGTGGTGATTAATCCCCAAGAAATCACTTGATATATCTTGTAAGAAAGTATAACATGACCACATAGTTCTTTGGCTTGGGTGATTTGACATGTGTTAAGGTCTTGTACGTCTAATACCTTTTCCATGATCATCCATTGATTTATTTAGAAAAACTCAACTAAAACAATCAATAAATTGTAACTTATGAAATCACTTAATATATCTTGTAAAAAAGTATAACACGACCATAAAGTTCTCTGGCATGGATGATTTGACATGTTTTAAGGTCTTATTCATATAATACCTCTTCCATAATTATCCATTGATTTATTTAGAAAAACTTAACTCAAGAAAATTGATAAATTGTTAGAATAACTCTTAAATGATGCTAAAAAAACTATCTGACTGACTCTCATCACAACCCCACACTTGAACTTTTGATTGTCCTAATCAAGCAATATACTTGAAAAATGAAATTCGATAGTAATTAAATTAACCGACATCTCTGGATGATAAAAATACCAAAAGTATTTACCTTATCCGGCAATGGAACCACCAACTTTTGTTGCATTCTTTTGCGTGAAAGGTGCACTACAATCTAGTAGGTCCAAAGGAACCACCAGATAGATACTAGCTAAAACACAACCCCATTTGACCTAATTTATCTACTAATATCATTGAAGCAGGGTGATCACTCAGTCGACATGCACATGCCACTTAACCACAGAACTTGAAGACATTCTCAATGCAAATTAAAGTCAATACAAAATACACACTTTTGGAGGACTTTATAGGTTATAACTTGGCTTAGGTAAATGGTGAATAAATTTGGGAAAGTAGTTTTAAAGTTGGAGTTAGGTATCCACCACTTCTCTATTTATTTATTTATTTATTTATTTATTCAGTAAACCGACAGACACCAAGCAGTTATGCCATCCAAAATTGGTACAAAGGGAACTTTAAAATTCTTATAACTCATGAAAATATTATTCTTTTTAGATTGTGGTCTTTTTTTTTTTTGTTCTTGAAAGACCTATTTAGATAAATGTCTCTTAGTTCTCTGGTACCCCACCCCTGATTTAGAATGTTGATAATTATAGAAGCAACCCAAAAATTCAAAAGCAACCTAGATAAGTATTTAATGCTTTTGCCTAACTCCATAGAGGGTAAAATGAATAAAGAAATCTAGAACTAATATGCTTGCAATTTAGTTTGTAATCGAAAAAAGGGGATATGCATGTGGCTCAAAGTGGTTTAGCATTGTAAATTATAAACATAAATGGTGGCTTGAAAAAGGTTCAGAGTACCTGATAGACGTTTGGCAAGTGCACCAAATACTATCGAAGTAGTAAAAATATCGATCCCACGAGGACTGTTTTTAACTTCAATAATTCAATCGCGTTATAAAAATAGGATGTATAAAAGTTTATTTTGTTTTGCCACTAGGCAGTAGATTTGGTTTGATTTTATGAAATCAAATAAAAGAAAATAGATTTGATTAAGAAAATATGGAGAGAGATGAGATCAGATCCTTCGAATCCTCTAAGTTCCCCTAATTGGTATACCGCACCTATTTGTTATGAATCTTCTTCTAATTTACGATGATTAACAAAATAGCTCTAATCAATCCCTTGAATTAGAACCCTCTTCACAAACTACAACCCCCAATCCCTTGGGTGGTCTAATAATTCTTGAAGGTTTTACCGAACGTTAACCTATTATCACTAACAAACGATTATCTATTCCTAGACTAACCCTGTTTATTAGAACAATTCAATTAGGTCTAAGTCGAAAGCCATGGTCAGTGGTCATTCGTTCTCACAAAATCAGGTTATATGTGATCAAGATATAAAAAGCATTAAGAACAATTGAATTGAATAAACTAGAATTGAATTCATAAACAAAATAGAGTTTCACAGCAACATGTGTCAATTAGGGTTACAAAGATTCATCTCGGATCTAATCTCTAAGAGATTTAGCTACTCATAATTGAGTTTACAAATAGCATAATCAATGATTGAAATAAAACATACATGAATTGGTAAAAGGTTGAAGAAATAGCCTTTCTAGCCGTCTCCGATGTCTCAAAATCGCACTTTGCTCTCCAAAATCGTAACCCTTGTTCTTCAGATTGAGTGCAGTATTTATAGAAGTCTTGGACCTGACCCATCAAAATCGCGCCGCGCATTGTATATTGGCGTGCCGCGATTTGCCTTAAACAGGGATGTTGTAATTTTGCTTCCAAAATCGCGGCAGGGCTGTAAATTGGCGTGGCGCGATTTGCTTTGTACAGACTTCAATATTTCAGCTTTTTGCACTCCAAAACAGTATAATTTGCATGAGAACTCTATCAAAATGTCACAATAAGTCCTAAAAATTACGTAATGACAGCATGTCATCACAACCCCAAACTTAAACCATTCCTTGTCCTCAAGGAATTTGCTTGCAACATTGACAAACGACAGTAAAATAACAGTTACCTGACAAAACGATAGTACCCAAAAATTCATTCTCCTTCTAGCTAAAGATGAGCTAGTTTGACTTGTTCGCATCCACCAATTCACAACTCCTCGCATCAAATTGAAATAGGGTTCTACCAGTCGACATGCAGGTCTACATATTACCATATGCTTGAAAAGTTTCTAAACATCAATCAAAGTCAATATCATTACACACTTTTGAGGTCTTTAGTGTTATAACGGGGCTTAGGTGAAAGGTGGGATATATTTGGATAAGTAGGCTACACAAAATTTGAGTTAGGCATTCCTACAAGTGTAAAACAAGATTCAATCCCCCAATCCCTATTTGAAACAAAAGTTAGGTACCTAGAGAACATTTTCAATAACTTTATCAAAAGCTTGGGACACATCGAGTTTGAAGTTGCTCGGATATGACATTGTGTGCCCCTTTTTCAATTTCTTTCATCTTTTTTTTTTTGATACACCTATTTTTGTGTGTATGTTTTTCATTCTTTTTCATTTTTCATCACTTGTTATCTAGTACCCCCCACCCCAAACTTAGTAGGTTGCAAATTCCAAAGGCAACCCCAAACTTATTATCAAGCAACATCCTACATAGCCTAACTCAAATTAAAATTTCAAGGTAATCGTCCTAAAAAGGCTCTAGGCTTCATTTGTAGTTTGTCACCGAACAAAAAGTTCTAATCCTACCGGCTCACAATTGGTTAAGAAAGGATAAATTCAACAAATTAAAACAGGGTAGGCTTCAAAAAGGCTCACAGGACCAAGCACTTTTGCCTCAGTGTGTAATTAACAAAGACCAATCAATAATAGAGAAACAATGCAAGTTCTAGAAATGTAGTTGCATGGAAAACTAATCTAAATATAAGTAAATTGAAAAATAAAATTTGGCAATGAACCTTATGGCTGAGATTTCTGGGAGTATGTGACTACCTAGCAACGCCGTACACTTCGCCTATGAATCAAGTCACCCCTCCTTTAGAACTTTTGGAATACCGTTTCATCAAACAACTGTTACTAAACTGGAATAGGTCACATGAAACAAAACAAATTCATTAATAATAAATAAGTGCAGGAGCAATTGCAATAGGGAAATAAGTTCAAGGGACTTCGACATAAAAATAAAAATAAAGAAAATACATCAAAAAGAAAAATAACTGAAAATAAAATACAAAGCATGACATGCAAATCCATCAGTAGATCAGCCCATGTTCACATCATCATCCGAGTGTCCAGCCCCTGGTGTCCTCAATCCTTCAAAGATGCCATCCCCTTGATCTTGCTCGGTGGCATTGAAATCATTAGTGATTTCCCTCCTCATGCGCATACCATACTCCTCCTGATGTGTAAAATACTGCTCAATGCGCTCACGGGAGCCTCCAAACCTCTCATAGGACCCACTAATCGGACCCATATTCAATTGAGCCTCCGCAGCAAACGCAGCTGAGAACCTAGGACGGTTCACCCACAACTGGTCCGAAGTCTCCATCATCCAATTAGCTTGAACATGCATGAACTCCTCAAGCTTTGGGTGAAGAGGAGCATAACCCCCTTGGCTACTACTCCCTCCTTGCTCCATTTGTTGTTGCCTTGATGCCTCCATCTCTCTCTCTTTCATGTAGCTCTCATACTTCTTCACGAATCCATCCATAACGGAGTCGGTGATCGGCTTCATATTGCTGGTGTTGAGATCACTATTATATCCCGGCACGAACTCTTGCTCACACAACCAATTAATAAAGCTTCCATGCCCCAATTGTGTGGTGTTACCTGTTGCAATATCATGAAGACTATTGGCCAAGATGCGGCCAATATCTATAGGGTACTCCTTGATGATAGCATAGGCAGCAAGCACCCTCTTGAGAGGAATTTTAGAAGTGCAAGAGGCACTCTCAAGAGTCTAGACCAAATAAGACACCCACGCCTTGGGTATCGGTAACATCTCAGCATAAGTAAGCATCCGGGACTTTTTCCAAGTCGACCTAGGCCTACACATTGTGGTAATGATGTCATCAAATGTATCCTCCGTCATACCAAATCTCTCCCTCCTCAGTTTCTCAACCCAACACTTCTCCGGTGGTTGAACATTCAGCCATTCATTAAGAGCTTCAGGGCTGAAATTAATGGTCTTACCTTGAACAAAAGATTGAAAGGGTGTATCAGAAAACCCGTGCATTTGCAAAGAATTCGACGATCACGGTTTTGTTGTTCGCTTCACCGATTATCTCATTCAACATTGTCCACCCTCTCCTTCGTAATTCAACCTCAAAGAAAGGATACTTCACAAGCCTTGTGAAGTCAAACTTTCTCTCCCCCACAACTTCAAAACTTTTCATGGCTTGGTGGAACTCTTGGGCTTGGTCATTGATGAAATGAATGGCATTTTCGGGTGGTTCGGATGCGGCACGAGGGCGTTTAGCTTTGCTTGTGGATGGCTTGGGGTTGGTGGCTTTCTTTGAGCGGGTGTTTCGTGGATTGGAGGCCATTTGTGGTTAAGGAAGATGGTGAAAGGGAAGTTTGGTGAAGTTTGGGAAAATTATGATGGATTGTGATGGATTGTAGATGATAATGGTTTGGATTGATGAATTTGTGATTGGATTGTGGGTTGATGATGTTTAGGAAGTGATAAAGTAGATGAAGATGGGAAAAATTCGTGAATGGGAAGTTTAGGGAAGTTTTGGTAGAGAAAAGTAGGAAGGATGGAATGAAAATGATGATGAACAGTGAGGTTTTTATAGGCTGATAAGCAAAATTGCGGCACACCATATTACAAGGCGCGACGCGATTTCAAGTTGTAACGGGCAATAACGGGCAAAAATCAACGGCTAGTAACGATTAAGTTCCAACGGCTATATTTTTTTTCTTCAAATACTAGCCAAAATCGTGCCGCGGTTAAAGCTAGGCGTGCTGCGATTTTGTAGAAACAGGGAGTTTGTTTGGCTGCTTGTGAAAATTGCGTTGCGGCCATATATAGGCGCGGCGCGATTTTGGTCGAACAGGGAGCATTTTTTGCTTCCTCAGGCCAAAAATTTTGTTTTCTTGAAAAATGCCTGAGTTCATTGAATTTTTGAAAAACTTTTGAGGAGAGAATCATGCAAGACATCAGTACCTTGCATGATTTTCTTGGCAGGAGGTATACTTGAACAATTTTTTAAAACTTCCCTGCCTCGTATTAAAAAGAAAAGAAAAATATTTTTGTATGTTTGTATTTGAAAGCAATAAAATCATACCTGAAAAATAAATAGTGGGTTGCCTCCCACCAAGCGCTTTCTTTTACGTCATTGAGCTTGACGCTTCAACCACTGTTAGGGTGGCAAATATGTCAGAAAGAACACATCATCCTTCTTCTTCCTCTTGTTTGGTAGGAATTCCATGAATTTGTAACAAAGAAGTAGATGCTCCCATGCACTCACAGTTAAACCTTTGGAATTTAAGCTCTCCCGCCTTAGAGAAGGACAAGCAACCATCTGCACACGAGTGATTTCCTTAACCCCTGTTTGTTCAGACTTCGGGAAAATGTCAGCACTCCTCACTTTTGAATTTTCTTCCACCACAAACTTGTGACACTCAATCTCCATCTGAACCAGCTTCCTCTGAGACTCATGTGCTTTCTCAACAAGATCACCACATTGAACATCAAACTTTTCAAATAAAACTTGATTTGACACCAAGAAATCATCTAAAATATTCTGAAGTTGAGTATTGTAATCGATGTTGATCACCTCTTTCTTCCCTTCACCATCACTACCTGGTTGATTCGCCTCATAATGACCACAACTCGAGATTTTGTTGTCCAAAATTTTGATCTTAAAAGATAGCATATATTTTTCATACTGCAACTTAGCAATCTCTTCTGTGTCATAGAGGAGTACCCTGTCTATCATAGCTGCAAAACTTGGATAAACTTTTCAGTAGCACAGTACAATGAGAAGAAAACAAAGAGCATAATTTTTTTTTAATATATATATACAAAAATATAAAAGACAGAAATCCTAAATAATAACGTAATTGCCTTGTTGAAATAATTCAACAGTCCCCCGCAACGGCGCCAAAAACTTGATAGACGTTTGGCAAGTGCACCAAATACTATCGAAGTAGTAAAAATATCGATCCCACGAGGACTGTTTTTAACTTCAATAATTCAATCGCGTTACAAAAATAGGATGTATAAAAGTTTATTTTGTTTTGCCACTAGGCAGTAGATTTGGTTTGATTTTATGAAATCAAATAAAAGAAAATAGATTTGATTAAGAAAATATGGAGAGAGATGAGATCAGATCCTTCGAATCCTCTAAGTTCTCCTAATTGGTATACCGCACCTATTTGTTATGAATCTTCTTCTAATTTACGATGATTAACAAAATAGCTCTGATCAATCCCTTGAATTAGAACCCTCTTCTCAAACTACAGCCCCTAATCCCTTGGGTGGTCTAATAATTCTTGAAGGTTTTACCGAACGTTAACCTATTATCACTAACAAACGATTATCTATTCCTAGACTAACCCTGTTTATTAGAACAATTCAATTAGGTCTAAGTCAAAAGCCATGGTCAGTGGTCATTCGTTCTCACAAAATCAGGTTATATGTGATCAAGATATAAAAAGCATTAAGAACAATTGAATTGAATAAACTAGAATTGAATTCATAAACAAAATAGAGTTTCACAGCAACATGTGTCAATTGGGGTTACAAAGATTCATCTCGGATCTAATCTCTAAGAGATTTAGCTACTCATAATCGAGTTTTCAAATAGCATAATCAATGATTGAAATAAAACATACATGAATTGGTAAAAGGTTGAAGAAATCGCCCTTCTAGCCGTCTCCGATGTCTCAAAATCGCACTTTGCTCTCCAAAATCGTAACCCTTGTTCTTCAGATTGAGTGCAGTATTTATAGAAGTCTTGGGCCTGACCCATCGAAATCGCGCCGCGCCTTGTATATTGGCGTGCCGCGATTTGCCTTAAACAGGGATGTTGTAATTTTGCTTCCAAAATTGCGGCAAGGCTGTAAATTGGCGTGGCGCGATTTGCTTTGTACATACTTCAATATTTCAGCCTTTTGCACTCCAGAACAGTATAATTTGCATGAGAACTCTATCAAAATGTCACAATAAGTCCTAAAAATTACGTAATGACAACATGTCATCAGTACCAACAAAACTGCCACAATATGTCTATGTAAAACTAATAAGAAAGTAGGGAATGAATCCAAGTTCATAAATGAACAAATGGATGAAAACACTTTAGTAGAAAAAAAGAGCAGGCAATATATATATATATATATATATATATATATATATATATATATATATATATATATATATATATGGGCTGAAAAATCATACCGATAATTGTTTTTCCAAGGATCAACTGATCCGTGGGGTCTAATCTTACTGTTCATTTGTGGGGGCCAATTTAAAACCTGAGCATAGCTCTGTATGAATTTAGCCCACCAAATTTTCACTAGGGGGAATCGAACTTGATACCTAAAGAAGAACACATTCAAAGGTCTCAAACCAACACCATTAGACCAACCCAACCAGTCATTGTTTGGTGAAGGTGATGCTAGAAAGCACATTATATGTTTTCTTCTTGCTTCCCTTAATTCCCTCCATTGAACTTTTGAGCAATGCATTTAACTTTTTCCACGAGAAGTAGACTAGGGTGGGGAAAGATACAAAACAATTGCAAAATCCAAAACAATCAGAAAGGCTCTAACCAAAGAAAGTGGGACACTGAAGCAAATTGTGTTGAGCAGTAGGAAAACGGAAAACGTCGCATAACGGCCCCAATCCGACATAAGCCGAACGATATCTCCTTCTACCGACACCAACTAAGAACATGTTTCACTAGCCACTCGTAATAGGTACATAAACAACCAAAGTTCTTTCCAAAATACCAATTCTATGAGGAGAATTTAATCCAACCCACTTGTTGCTCAACATTCACTATCTTTCAAGAGAAAATGATCATTATGGAACATTCAAATAGATCACACAACATTATTTCTAATTGAAGGCAAACATATCTTAGACGCCTACACCTACACCCTACCTCAAACCTGGCCAACTCCATCTGATCCCTACATATATAATACACATGAAGTACCACTAGGATCGACAATAACCGTAAACCTTAACTAATGATATGGCGGGTGAAAATCCTATTATGAAATAACTGGCAAGAGAAAACCAATACCTTACAAAGGACCCAATTCTTCCAAACCATTGGAGCTATTCTTCCACGACCAAAGGTTGTTAGCATTGGAGAGAGTGACCTCCCTAAGTAGCACGGTCATATTAGTTGACCAAATCTTATTCCAAGCAAAAACAAAAAAGTAAAAACCTCCTCCAACTTAAACCCCCCCCCCCCCCCCCCCCCCCCCCCAACCCAATGTCCATATCCCCAACCCACGAATCTCCTTCCCAAATTAAAGCAGTTTCTGTAAGGCATCCATATACTCTATCAGACTATTACACTTTATTATTATTTTTTGGCTGATGAATCACTCTTCAGTATTTGAAATGGAAAAAAGGGAAGATTCTCATTTTATATAGTACGTTACCTTGTTCACTATTTTTGTCTATATGAAACTACACATGTATATAGGCCAAGGCCACATTAGGTTGAAGTATACATCCAGGCAGATTTCGTACCACAGGCAGAAAAATGGGACGTGTGTTTGTTCTTGCTACACAGAGCGACAGTTTGGTGTAGGGAAAGGCTGAAATGAAACGGGGAATTAGTCACTTTAGTCCCTGAATGCATATAAATTGCAAAATAGTCCCTGAATGTAGACTTTGTTAGTCAATTTAGTCCCTGAATGCAAACTTCGTTAGTCAATTTAGTCCCTGAATGTAGACTCCGTTAGTCACTTTAGTCCCTGAAATTGACCATGCAGGGACTGTTTTGCAATTTCTTTTCATCCAGGGACTAAAATGACAAATCCACTCCTATTCAGGGACTAAAGTGACTAATTCCCCGAAATGAAACTGATGCCATCAGTTTCGGGCGCGCAATGTTTTTTTTTTTTTTTTTTTAACTTGTAACGAGGGTCTTTGGAGCACTTGTTGAGTATATTAAATTATAAAGTTATTCTTTTAAAAAATAAAATATTTTAATTTTTAATACATTTAATACACAAATTTTTAAAAAAACTTACTCAGAGTATTATTTAAGATGTTTAAAGAGTGATTTAGAGACATTCGTTAGCATTACTTTTTAATAATAATAATTTTATTAATTTTTAATTGGCAAAAATAGAAGGCTAGGGACACTTGCTTTCCACGTACTTCCACGTGATTAGCTTTCTCCTTGAACATATAATCATGGATTTTGAACTGGGAGATTCTTCATCCAGAGAAAACTCGTAGAGCTATTGATTGGAGTAAGAGATAAGATTTGATGGACTATTACATATGTATTTTTTTTTGTCAAGTTGTTTAATTTGTTATAATTCAACTTTTAAGATAAATAAATGAAGTGTTTGAGGTTTGAACCCAACTCTTGCATATAATAATACATTGTTTCTGTCAACTAAATTATGCTTACAGAGACAAGAAAAAAAAAATGTTGAGTTAATCATGTCGCTTTATTTTATCACATCTTAGTTTAATTCTTATTCTGCGATGTAGACTGATAGGAGTGTAATAAGTTGATTTGGTTTATGGGAGAGAGGATAATATAAACTGATAAATTTGTTGGTTCGGATTGATTCAGGTTTTGTAATTTTTTCTTCTAAATCTACAAACATACCAAAGCAACTGATGACAAATAAGTTATAGTCTGGTTCGGTTCTGTCGGGTTGTCACGTTTTTAAATTTTTTTTTTTTTTTGAAGGAAAAAAAAATAAATTTGTAAACGACTAAAGAAATTAACTTTGCTTAAGTAAAGTAGATTTTTAACACAATTAAACATATGTACATAAGATATAATAAGAAAAGTAATAGTTTGATGCGAATTTTGGGAGATCGGTTTTGATAAAATATCGATAAACAAACCATTAATGGTCAAGTTTGATTGGTTTAACTTTAGACTCGAATATAGTGAAAAAAGAAAACGAGTTGATTTAATTTGTTTAAGTTGAATCCTTGGGTTCATCATATCATTAGTTTAGTTCTTACACCTCTATAAATTCAGTTAAAAACTACTGTAACTTGGTAAAAAAGAAAGAATATTTCCTCATTTACTTTCACATATAACTATTTTTTAAAATCTACTAACGAATTAATATATTTTATATAAAAAAGATATTATGAGTTATAAGTATTAATTTAAATTAATATTCGTTATTAATATTAATTTTTATAAAATTATGTCTATTTTATCACAAAAGTAATTTTACATTTTATAAATCTAAAAGAAATTTATTGAAATAAAAATATTTATAGTAATAAAAATAAAAATATTATATAAAACTGTAAAAATTTAATTAAATATTTTAAAAAATTAAATACATTTGTTTTTCATGTTTGTAGTGTAAGAAAGATTATTACCTCATTTAATTTCACATATATAATTTTAAAATATTGTATAAAAGTGTCTTATGTTTAGAGACATATACATATTAAATATATTATTTATATCCATAACATTATTTGTTTTCGCTAAAACATATAACAGAATAATAAATAAAGCAACAACCTCTTCTTTCAATAAGTTAAAAGGGTGTATGTGAAAGAAGGATAGGGTAAGAGAAACTAACCTGTAAACTAAATGTGAAATTTCGACATTCCTGGGTGATCACTGTGATAAACATTTCTCTAGCAAGAGAAATGTTAACATGTAATTTTAGGACAACACATGTTTCTTTATATAAGAAATGCTAATCGGTGTTTTCGGAACACCGGTTAAGGAAGCAAATATGATAGTTTTGTATTTGAAGTTGTGGAGTCAATTCCTTAAAGTTTAAAAGTGTTATTTTTAATTTAAAACTTTATTGTTTTATCTTTCTTAACTAGTGTTCCGGGAACACAGGTTAACATGATTTTTTTTTTAAGAAGCATGACCCATTTTTTTTCATTAAGCTCGTTTTTTATTTTTGACAATTATTAAGCTCGTTATTACTCGCTCCGTTCCACTTTATATGTTATTCTAGCAAAATTTGTTGAGCAATGCTATATCTCTAGAAAAATAACATCAAGAATTCTTCAAGAATAAAGAGTAGTCAATCAGAATGCACTATTTGCCACAATTCAAGGAGGTGTGACTGAAAAATAGGAAGTGGACAAATAAATCATCCAATTAAAATTTGCCAACTGTGTCTTGAAAAATTCTTGAAGCTATTTTTCTTGAGAAGTAGCATTTTCCAAATTTGTTTGTTCCAAATTATATGTGACCTTACAATATCAAGGAATCATTAATGCGTATTTTCCTATTATGACCCTTACTATTTATTACTTTATCTTTTTCCAATTCTTTTAATTTATGTTTTAGATATCATTAATGAATGATAATTTTGTAAAACAACTCACAATTACTACTTCCTCCGGTCCTATTTATAAGAGAAAGATAGGTCAACAAAAGTTAATGTATCTGGACTAAATTTTTAACCAGATACATTAACTTTTGTTGACCCAAATTTCTCTTATAAATAGGACCGAAGAGAGTATTTTTCTTAATCCATGTACATTTGCTAGAATTATATAAAATGGAATGGCGGGGGCACTTTCAATCATGTAATTCCAACATAGCAAGTTTGAAGGGGTTTATTAATGTATCCATCATTACTTAGACTATGATACGTGCGGTCTTTGAAGACCAATTATCAATTATGTAAGGTGGAAAAATCATTTTGCATGTCCTACTTGAGAGTAATTAGTGTCTATAAATCCACTTTGTTATATATGCAAACCGTTTGATTTCTTTGTCCTTTTGCCGGTCATATTTTGATTGATCTTTCAATATCGTTTTGCGCAAAAATAGCTATTAATGTATTCTCAATGTGAACCAATTAGCACTTGTGTTTAATTTTGCTAATAATAGTGACCGAAGTGTGTAGTTAAGAACAACCTTTTGGTGAACTCGTGTTTTGATGCCCATGTACTCCGGTCCTATTTATAAGAAAAATTTGACTTTTTAGATTCACTGAGTAATTGATATATCTTGTCTAAAATATAGACCAAATACATCGTTTATGCAATGAATCAAAAAAGTCAAATATTTCTTAAAAAATATGACCGGAGGGAGTTATTTTTAGTCAGATTTTTCTTTTGAGTCATGCTAACTTATGCCTTTTGGCCACAAGTTAAGAAACTAAAAAAAGAATTAATTAATAAATGTACAAATTAAAGAGATAAAATTTAAAGCTTTCAAAATTAAGAATAGACAATTTCAAAGATTTTATTTTTATTTTTGGTTTCTTATCTTGTGTCCCTAACGCACAAGTTAACATTTCTCTTTTCTCTTCTTATAAGATTTCTTTTAAATTTTCAAATTTATTAATTAATTTTTAGAGGATAATTATTGGCACATATGTTGTTAAATGTATCCTTAATGATGTTGCATATTTTTCCAGCAATCTATAATAAATATTACATTAATAACATACTTGAAAAATTATTGTAAAATATAATTACACTGTCACTTCAGTTAAAAATAAAAATACAATTTTAGACTGCAAATTGAAAAATAATAAAAATACAATTGTAACATACAAATTTCATGGAAGTTTCATCATTGGCTTTATTATATGCATTCTTGATATCCCATAATTCTATATAATTCTTTAGGAACAAACCAGTACCAAACTGCCAATAAAGCTAGCAAATTGAATTCTCAAAGGCAAGTGTCATAGTAGAGTTCTACACTCTCTCTCTCTCTCTCTCTCTCTCTCTCTCTCTCTCTCTCTCTCTCTCTCTCATACAAACAATAAACCGACTTGCTTTATCTTTTCTCCACTAACACAAAAAGACTCACCACCCTTTTGCTTTTCTGTTTTTTTTTTTGGATTGTTGTAGCTAGATCCACAACAAAACTAAAGAAAGATGATCCAAGAACTCTTTGGTAATGGTGCTAGTGCTACCCTCACTTCAAGTGAAAGAAACTACTCTTCCATTAATGGAGGAGTTGGAGGAGTTTTACTTCAACCAACAACACAACCTCCTTCTTCACGCCCATCTTCCACAACCACCACCACCACCACCACTGCACCAACCACCGTCACCACAACCACCACCGCATCATCAGAAAACCAACCACATCTAAGGTGTCCAAGATGTGACTCATCAAACACAAAATTTTGTTACTACAACAACTACAACCTCACTCAGCCTCGCCATTTCTGCAAGACATGCCGTCGTTACTGGACAAAAGGAGGTGCTTTGAGGAACGTTCCCATAGGAGGTGGCTGTCGGAAAAACAAGAGTATCAACGCCTCAAATAGTGCGGCAAAAACAACTACAAACAAGATGAAAACAGTTTCTTCAGAGTTTAATGGAAGGTCAACAAGTGGTCAAGGGTTTGATCTCGAACACGTTGTTCCACCACAAAGTCAAATCCTCTGGGGTTCTCCTCAAAATTCTCATATACTTTCATTGCTAAGATCTAGTCAAAACCAAAACCCTAACCCTAATCATGTTAAGGAAGAAGGCAATAACTTCATAGGGTCCCATGTTTCTCACATGATGAGTTCTCAGCCGTTGATTTCGTCAAATGGTTATGATGGTGTTGGACATGTTTTATGCAACCCATTTTGGAGAAACAATCATGATAATCAAACTCAACAATTACAAAATGGTGGATTTGTACTTGGGGATCAACAACATCACCATCATCAAAACAGTGGAATCCAAGAACTGTACCAGAAACTAAGGTCATCAACAACATCATCATCATCAGGTAATAATTATTGCAGTGAGATTTCATCTTCACCAACACCAACAGTGTTACTAGGGAACGTGGCTTCAAACTCTTCCTCTATATCCAACATTTTGGAGACAACTTCAGTTACTGGTGGTGAATTAGGGTACTGGAATCCAATTCCAACCCTAACTTGGTCTGATCTTCCAACTACCAATGGTGCAATTCAAACCCAATATCAGTAATAAGTATAACTACGTGTTCTTTTTCTTTTGTTGACCGGTCAAATCTTCTTTTACCATTACATAGTAGCATAGGTTTTGCTCCTTAATTTCTATCTTAGAGTTTGTATTTTTTTTTTTTATTGTGTGTTTGGTTTTGGTTTGGGTGGTATATGAATATGGATCTAGTACTAATTTTTTTTCTTTTCATTTTCCCTCTCCCTCTCCCTCTCTCACCTTCTATCATTTAGTTCTTTTTGTGTAACTTAGTTAATGGTGTGCTCGGATAAGTTATTAATTTGAAGACCATAGAGTTTAAAATTGTATTATGTATAACGTAGTCTATTTTGAATTCTTGTTATTAGGTGCTAAGTTTCTTAATTTTATGTTTGTCTAGCTTTTTTTTTTCTTTCTTTTTTTGTTATTTTTTTTTTTTAGCTTAAGTCCCAGATTATTTCAAACGCCTAACAAATAATTATATATTGTTCTAACTCTAACTAAAGCATATGTTAGAGGTTTTGGTTCTCTTCAAAGAAGATATATATGATGTATTTGATATCATACAACATAAAAGGAAGAGATTAAAAGAAATAATTAATTAGTTTAATTTGATCATATGGAAAAACATATTAAACCCTAAAGTTTTGAGTGGACCAAAGAAGTGTATCCCACACCAGCTTTACTCTTTCTTTTATAAAGTAATCTAGTATTTGTATGGGTAATCTTGTGGTATGTAATTATGTATGGGTTGAGACAATGAAGAAATATTATGCTGGAGTATTCTCTTTCATTTATTTTACTTTCCAATAATCTCTTCTCTTTCTATATCTTTTTTCGATCAACACTATACTAGAGTCTGACATGGAGCTGGTGATTCTAGTGGGTGGCATAGGGAAGTGGAAGATTTTGTTTTGTAACGAGAAATCGAGGAACCTAATGCAAAACCAGTCTTTTGAAAGAGTTTCCTCAAACGGCATTGCAGAATATTCTTGCTGTTTCCAATTCCTAGTGAAGAGAAAGAATCCACTTTCACTGAACTTACGCTCTGCTGATACTTGTCTTTCTCCGCTATGTTGTCCCATTAAATTGAATTTAGAGAAATGATATTTGTACGATGACACGACTCTCTCGTACTCTCGCTCTTACTCTCTTTCTCTTTTTGTTTTTGTCTCAAAAGAAGAAGGAAGAAACATGTTGTCCTAAAATGTGTCACAAAAATGATTTTACAAAGTTCATTACTCTAAATTTCATTATTCATTTTCTTCACTACACGCAACATCTAGAAATATATGTCTTGGTTCTCGGAATCTATCAAATGATTCTTACATTCCTTAAGAGTGATCTCACAATTCTACGTTAAGTCACGATAATAAATTACTTAGTCATGAATGAGCACATGTCACTAGTGCAAAAAACCCTTCTTAAGTCGGTTAAAAAGGCTTTTTAAGTCAGGCGTGCGTCCGACCTAATATTAGCCGACATAAGAAGTTTTGGTATGTTAAGTTGGATTTTCGAGCCGACTTAATAAATATGGCTAAGTCGGTTACCTGGGACCCGACTTAGAGAAAAAAATTTAGAAATAAAAGTAATTGAGAGAAATTAGAGAAAATAATTGGTTCACACTATTTTTTTTAAAGGCATATATATAAAGAAAAATGAGAACGAATATATAAGTAACGTTTAAGTGTTTTTTTTTTTTTTTTTTTGGTGAGATGCCGCTTATATACAGCATCATGTAGCTCTTTGGTGGTTTTCCTCGTCCGTCTTGTGTGAGGAGCCGTATGATATATGGGTGTTTAAAATTTTTCTTGACATCTATTAACAAAAAAAACCAATTAAACTGATTGATCTAACTACTAATTGTCTTATTTAACAGTTTCAATTATACAATCAATCAATACTTCCCTTTAATTTGTCGTAGTCCTACTAATTGATTGGCATCAAAACACTTTCTTGGAATTGGTTTCTTCATAGAGTGAATAGGGGCCCAACTTTTCTTGTTTTTGCAAATTGGTTTGACAATCCTTTCGAATGTATGCAAAGTGGTTGTTTGTAATTTGTATTTAGGTTACAGTATCTTGTACTCACATAATATTATTTTGCTTCTCAAAGATAAAATAATGGCTTAATACATCCTCCAGTCCCTTAACTTATTTTATTTTTTCCGTTTAGTCCCTTAACTATTAAGTGTGTCAATTTGGTCCTATAAGTCTTCCTCCGTTTACTAATGTAGTCATTTCCATTAGTTTTTTCCAATAACTGTTAACCCCTTATCCACGTGTCATTTTAGATTGGGGATCAAGGGCTGGATTTAGAAAGCGCACAAATATACAATGAACTCACAACATATGATTATTTCTATTGAATTTCCTAAAAAATAAAATTCAAATAGAAATAAAAAATTCACGTCATCTTCTTTCTTCCTCTTCTTTGTTGCCTTCTTCCTCTTTTCTTGTTTATTCTCCTCCCTCTTTGGTCATGTTTTCTTCTTCCAATCTTTCATAAAAAAATCATTTTCGAATTCCAATCCTTCATCATCAACATCAATTCTTTCAAATTTCAATTTAAACACATTTTTGGATCTAATCTAAACCCTTCAAAATTCCAATCTAAACCCATTTTTTTATGATTGTGAGCTGTTGGAGCGTTTCAGGCCTTTAATTTGGTTGTATCAGGGGAAAAAAAACCAGCACCTTTAATTTGGTGGAGAAAGACAAGAATGTTCCTTCTCAACCCTACTTTCACGCCTAAAATCAGCCACTCTCATGTTCATTCATCTCTATAATTTAGAGGCTTTGTAACAACTCTCAAACTCAGAATCACTCTCACTCTCGTTTTTTTTATTACTTTTAAAGACACAAACATGCAGATCTGGACGCAAACATGCAGTAGCACATCAATGGAGAAAAACGAAGATCTATGCTTTTGATGGAGAAGAAGAATAATAGTTACTTTTTTTTTTTTTTTGTAATATAAATTGGGGCATTCTGAAGCTTATTTCTTCATCTTCTTTTTGGATCAAAAGTCAGTATAAGATGAGAGAGTTTTGGAATTTGCAGTGTTGTTGTTACTATGTTTTGCTGGAAATTTTTATGGGGATTATGGAAAATATTTTGTGAAGGATTTGTCTGGATCCATGATAGCTATGAAATTATGGATCTTGTAATTTTTTGGAATTTGCTGCGTTGGGGTTTCTGAAAAATAGCTATGAGAATTTGTAATTTTCTGGATTTTTGTTTAAGATGAAGATGAAGATGAAAAAAAGATGCAGATGAAGAAGATTGGTAGGGGAAGAAGATGAGGAAAAAAATTAGGTGGTTGTGGTTCATTATAAGCTACAATAGATCCCTCCATGATCCAACAATCTTCATTTAAAGAAAAGATCAAACGGTTAAAATTAAAAAATTTAATAAAGTCTATGGTAGACCACCTACAAAGTTGGTTCACCTCAGACATTTAAGGTTAAAAACTAACGGAGAGGACCACATTAGTAAACGGAGAAAGACTTATGGGACCAAATTGACACAATTAATAGTTAAGGGATCAAAGTGAGAAAATAAAATAAGTTAAGGGACCGGAGGATGTATTAAGCCTAAAATAATACTCCCCTTTAATCCAAACTTCCATTTGAACAGTACCTAACGTTTTTATTTTTTGGTTACCTTTAATACTCCCCTTTAATTCAAACTTCCATTTGAACACTACATAACGTTTCCCTCAGCTCTTGAAATCGATCTACTCTACGGGTCTGGAATTTTAACAGCAATTGAAGGGATACTGACTTTGAATTTCCCACTACTGAATCAATGCAATAGTACAATATCTTGAAATAATTATCATCTAGCTAACATGGAGTGAAATCCATTTCATATGGAAAGTGAAAAGTACTAGGAAGAAAAATTAAAGAAGGCCATGTACAAGCACTTAATCATTAGTCTACTAGAACAAAAGGAAAAAAGAGAAACATCCACGAGAAGGAAATAGCTTTAGGAAAGATTTGGAGCTCCTCTTCTCGAAGTTCAACTCCAATATGTAAAAATTCCGCAAACACATTATAAGTTTAGTAGATATTGTAAATCCCTCTGGAGTCTTGAACCTACCACCAAATATCCTCACTTAAAGGCAACACTGAAGTTATTGAGATGTCCCGATCACTAGATTAGAAACTATCTCTGCTCTCACATAGTGTGGTTTTCTAGTATGTGGGTGTTGTGTGTGACTCAAAATTGTTTTATTCTGAAGTTATTTGTTTCTCAAGAAAGTGGAAATATAAGGTGTTTTTCTTTCTCAGCAAAACATATCGACCGCAAGGCTATTTCTTGAAGTGCAACATAAGCAAAGATAAGTAGAGAAAGATAAAAAGGAGTTGGTTTTTAGTTTTGACATGAGGACAGAGTGAAAAATTATGGTTTATTCTTCAAGGCTAATTTCTTATAACCCTTTTATCATCGAATTGAAGGAGCATATTTTTGTATTTTCTTCTTCTTGTTCTTATTTGTAACTTTTTGTTCTTTGTTGATTTGACAAGTTGTTGATGCTATTTGTGCAATAAGTTGAGACTCATATGTATCCTTTTTAATTTATTTATTTATTACTTTGTGGTGTTTACCGTTATTTTGAGGGGTCTTCACGTTCAATGTCGATGTCACTTACATATATTTTTGTTCTGTTCTATTTGATGAGATATATTAGTTGTTCTTCACAAATTCTTGCAAGTTGGAGAAATTTTATTTGTACTCTGTATGCCTTGTTATCAGTTTATTTGTTAATTCCCTTTCAGAAGTAGGGAGATGATTTCGAGTGTGGAGAGTGTTGGAGGATGCATAATTTGTAGTGAATGATATATGTTGAGAATTGTATCAAAATTGATGATTGAAGGCTCGGCAGAAATCGTGGCACGATTTAGTGAAACCGGGACACGATTTTGGTTCAGAATTTGGAGTTTGTCTCGACAATTTTCTTAGCACAAAGAGGTGAAATCGTGACTCGATTTTGTGGATAACGTTTGTATTGTATTGTGTACTAACGTGAAATCGTGGCACGATTTTCTCGAATTTCGTGCATTATATAATGTTTCATTCTTCATGTTCTGGAGAGAGTTTCAAGAGAGAGAAACTTGGGAAATCAAAGGAGGTAATTTTAGAGTTGAGTCTTTGGTGAGGGTTCTCTTGGGTTAGGAAACATCTGTAAACACCTTGAGTGACTTAAAATCATTGAGTCTCTTGTTCTTGGGAAAAGATTGAAAAAATGGTAGAAATTAGGTTTTGCTGTTGGATAGCTTGTTGAAAGTAATTTCTTGTAACCTTTTGTATCTTTTGTAAAGAACTCATTGATTGTGGATTAGAGAGATCAATCTCCTCCCAGAGTAGGTCAATGTTGGGCCGAATTGGGTAAATATTTCTTGGTGTGTTTATTTTTCTACTCTCTTTATTTGTTTGCTTGTGATTTTGTGCTTTACGCTTGGTTCCTAGATTAGATCTAGGGTTGTTGTTGTTGTTGTTTGATGTTACTTTGATATTAGTTACTTCTTCCCTTTTGTTCCACACATCTAAGTTTATTGATGTAAGATTTGAGTCCGAATTCACAACAATATATTCTAAGAAGTAGAATGATTTTGAGGTATAACTATACGGTCCACGTGAGTTATTTTCCTCTCTTAGATGTCATATATTTCAATTATTAAAAACTAGAAGATCATAAATATTTTCACTTTAAATTACATACAGTTTCATGTATGGCTTACAATCTCATCGACTAAGAATGTTGATCATCTAAATCATAATTATAAGGATGCATATTGTGGCAAACAATGGGAATGAGGTGACGGAACTATTATTTTGATTACAAAAAAGGTGGCAAGATTACCAAGTAAAGATAGACAAGAGGTCATGAAGGTGCTGCATAACTCTAAAATTTTGAAAGTCTTGAAGCAGAAAATTCAGAACCGTAAACGTTTAAGGGAGAAAGTGACTAGGTCGTTGGAAGAGGTTAATAAAAGGTCTCTTAATGAATCATCATCTTCAGCTTCAGTAAGCAATGATTGGAAGCATTGGGCTGTTTTAAATGGTAGTGAAGAGACAAAGGCGGCTGATGTTCAAGACCTTGGAAAAAGTATAGGTGTGTCTTTTGAAGGGAACAATCATAACAAATTCAGTGCTCTTTCAAGAATGAAAAAAGTTGAATTGGGGCCTGTGTTGACGCCAGTGTTAGATGGGGGAGATGAGGAAAGTGGGAGATGTTAGGAAAGAAAGAATGGTGTGGGGAGGTGGGCGTGGTCTGTGTGTATGATGAAATTGGTTTCGTGGAATGTGCGGGGGCTCGGTGGGTTGGAGAAGAGAAAGGAATTAAGGAAACTGGTGGATGAAAAGAAACCTTTTATTTTATGCTTACAAGAAACAAAAATAGCGGTGTGTGATGAATTTTTATGCACGTCGGTGTGGGGTGATACAAATCATGATTTTTCTTTTCGTCCGTCTATGGGGGCTTCCGGAGGTTTGTTAACTATATGGGATTCGAAGGAAGTGGAAGTTTGGTCTTCGGTTAGTCGTGATCATATGCTTTTAATACATGGCAGATTTATTCGTAATAATGAGGAGTTCTATGTGTTTAATATTTACGCTCCTTGTGAAGCTCGAGCAAAACAGGAATTATGGGTTTCTTTGTCAGATCGTTTGCAGTTGTTACAGGGTGAAAAGGTGTGTGTTTGTGGGGATTTCAATGCCGTCCGTAATGCGGAGGAAAGAAGGTCGGTTAGGGGTTACAGTTCAGTCCAGGAGTTCCAGCACTTTAATCTTTTTATCGATGAGAATGGGTTAATAGATTTGCCGCTATGTGGTAGACGGTTCACTTGGTACAAAGGGGATGGCACTTCCATGAGCAGGATAGATCGTTTTCTAATTTCAGAGGAATGGTGTCTTCAATGGCCGAATTGTTTTCAGGTGGCTCTTCTACGGGGCCTCTCTGATCATTGCCCGTTGCAGTTGTCTGTGGATGAGGAAAATTGGGGACCCCGTCCGTCTAGAATGTTGAAATGTTGGCAAGAGGTGCCGGGTTATAAACATTTTGTTCAAGAAAAATGGCAATCCTTTCAAGTTGATGGGTGGGGCGGCTATGTTCTTCGAGAAAAATTAAAATTGATTAAGTACGCTTTGAAGGAATGGCATATGGTTCATGTTAAAAATATTCCAGGTAGAATTGATGTTTTAAAATCTCGCCTTTCTGAGTTAGACGTTAAAGGGGAGGATGGTGGACTATTAGAGGACGAAATTGATGAAATGAGAGGTTTAACACATGACATCCATTCTTTGTCACGTGTTAGTGCTAGTATAAGTTGGCAACAGTCAAGGATGCTTTGGTTGAAGGAGGGAGATGCTAATTCCAAGTATTTCCATTCTATTTTGTCTTGTCGTAGGAGAAGAAATGCCATTGTTTCTCTGATGGTTAATGGAGAGCTTGTGGAAGGTGTGCAGCCAATTCGAAGAGCAGTTTTTGATCATTTTAAGAATCATTTTGCGGAACAGCAGGTCATAAGGCCAGATGTTGGTAATTTACGGTTTCCAAGCTTGTCTCATGTGGAAGGTAGCGGCCTAATAAAACCTTTTTCGGTTGAAGAAGTAAAAGCGGCGGTGTGGGACTGTGATAGTTATAAAAGTCCTGGTCCAGATGGTGTGAATTTCGGGTTCATCAAAGAATTTTGGGAAGATTTGAAAGGAGATGTGATGCGCTTCATGTCAGATTTTCACCGCAACGACAAGCTGACAAGAGGTATTAATTCTACTTTTATTGCTCTTATACCAAAAGTGGATAGTCCTCAAAGAGTACAGGATTTTCGGCCCATTGCTTTGGTGGGGTGTTTGTATAAAATTTTGTCGAAAGTATTGGCAAACAGGTTGAGAATGATTATTGGTCAGGTTGTATCTGAGACTCAGACAGCTTTTGTGAAAGATAGACAGATTTTAGATGGTATTTTAATTGCAAATGAAGTGGTTGACGAGGCAAAAAAGAATAAAACAGAATTGATGCTTTTTAAAGTTGATTTTGAAAAAGCCTACGATTCGGTCGATTGGGGGTATCTGGATGCGGTAATGCAAAAGATGGCTTTTTCGGTGTTATGGAGGAAATGGATCAAAGAGTGTGTCACTACAGCAACTGCTTCTATTTTAGTTAATGGAAGTCCAACTGATGAGTTTCCTCTTCATAGGGGATTGCGGCAAGGGGATCCCCTTTCTCCTTTTCTTTTCTTATTAGCAGCTGAGGGCCTGAATGTTATGATGCAAGCGTTAGTGGATAATAATTTATATACGGGCTACGGAGTTGGAATATCAAGATCGGTTGTGGTATCTCATTTGCAATTCGCGGATGATACTCTAATCCTTGGAGAAAAGAGTTGGGCCAATGTTCGTGCTTTAAGGGCGGTTTTGAATTTATTTGCGGATATGTCTGGTCTTAAAGTGAACTTTCATAAAAGCTTATTGGTTGGTATTAATATTGGGGATTCCTGGTTGTCAGAAGCAGCATCCATTTTAAATTGTAAGGTGGGCAAAATTCCGTTTGTGTATCTTGGCTTGTCAATTGGTGGTGATCCTCACAGATTAGGCTTTTGGGAACCTGTGGTGGCTAATATTAAGTCTAGACTTCTGGGGTGGCACAGTCGATTCCTGTCTTTTGGGGGCCGTTTAACTCTTCTTAAATCTGTCCTGACCGCACTTCCTGTCTATGCTCTTTCTTTCTTCAAAGCTCCGTCAGGTATCATTTCTCTCATTAATTCTATTTTTTCTAAATTTTTTTGGGGAGGGAGTGAGGAAAACAGGAAAATTTCCTGGATTGCTTGGAACTCTATTTGTTTAAAAAAGGAGCATGGAGGATTGGGGGTGAGACAGTTGAAGGAGTTTAATTTAGCCTTATTAGGTAAATGGTGTTGGAGATTGTTGGTGGATAGAGACGGGTTCTGGTATAGGGTTTTGGTGGCGAGATATGGTGAGGAGGCAGGGAGGTTGGCGGTTGGGGGCCGGAGTGTTTCACCGTGGTGGAAGGAGGTAGTGAAGATTAGGGATGGTATAGGAGAGGCGCATGGGGGCTGGTTTGATGGGAGGGTATCGAAGGTGTTAGGGGATGGATTGAATACGTTCTTTTGGTTTGATAGATGGTTAGGAGTTATTCCTTTGCGTTTGAGATTTCCTCGTTTATTTGATCTTGCGACAAATAAGTATTGTACGGTTGCGGATATGTGTATCCTAGGTTGGGAGGACGAGGGAGAGGCGTGGGGTTGGAGGAGAAGACTTTGGGCATGGGAGGAAGACTTGTTAGGGGAGTGTAGGGCTTTACTTGAAAATGTTGTTGTGTATTCTGATGTTTCTGACAGGTGGCAGTGGGATCCAAATCCCCACGAAGGATACACAGTGAGAGGTGCTTATCAGGCACTGACATCTATGGAAGTTTCCATTGCTGAAGAAGGACAAGATCTCATTTGGCATAAACAGGTTCCGCTAAAGGTTTCCATTCTTGCATGGCGGTTGTTGAAGGACAGGTTACCAACCCGAAGTAATCTTCATAGGCGTGGTATCCTTGCGGCTGCAGACACCACTTGTTTATCAGGATGTGGCATGGAAGAAACCGCCTCCCATATCTTCCTTCATTGTGAAGTTTTTGGTTCTTTATGGCATTATATCAGGTCTTGGATTGGCATGTCTGGACCTCATCCCCAAAATATTAGTGAGCATTTCTTTCAATTTACTCACTTTATTGGGCATTCGAAGGCGCGTCGAACTTTTTTACAATTAATTTGGCTCCTTTGCATCTGGTTGATTTGGAATGAACGTAACAACAGGTTGTTCAAGAACAAAGAGACTCCGATCTTACAGTTGTTAGAAAAAGCAAAATATCATTCGTTATGGTGGTTAAAAGCAAATAACACCAATTTTGTGTACGGTTCTCAAAGATGGTGGTCGGACCCTTTACTTTGTCTGGGTATCGGCTGATTTTACTGTATCTATGTTGTAAACAATTCTTTTTCGGGGTGAGTTTCTCTAGTACACCTTGTATCGAGAGTTTCTTTCATCGCCGTTGTTAATATATATCATTTTGATTTCTTCAAAAAAAAACAAGAAATAATAATCTAATGAAACATCAAATCAATTAGGAGACAAATACGACCCTTTTCCTTTCATTTTTCACGACAGTCACACCCTCGTAACTGAAATTTCTAAACAAAGTAATGTTAAGAATAAAAAGAAGAGAAAACTCAATTACAAACTTAATTATGCCAATAATAATCAAATTGTAGATCCCTCTTGCAATGCTTATAATTTAGGCAAGTGTTTTGCTTTGCCACAAAACAATGCATTCAAAGGAACATTGGTCTCGGTGTATAAGCTTTGCTCATTGTTCCACACCCTCATATACAAATCTTGTCCCAAATACCGATTTTCCCATATTGCAGACCTCAAGTTCCACATGCCCTTATTGTCCAAAGACACCAAAATGGTAGTCCAAGAGTTTGGATACACCTATTTGTTCATGTATGCAAGAGAAATTCTTATCAATCAAATGTAACAAAATTTTAAAATATAACTCGAAATAATATTTTAATAATCTCGTTGTGCCAAAACTTTAGGAAGATAGTTTTGTCGTCCATATCGTCCTATCATTCTAAAGAGGACTATTAGAAAAAGTTGAATTAGCGACAAAAAAATCGACTGACCTGAGTAGTGTATCTTGTAATACCATCAACCAAATTGTAAGTGCTTCTCACATCGGGTGTCCATTTACCCTTGCCAAATCTAAATATTTTGGGTTCAATCAACATAAGATTATTAAGTAATTATTTTATTGATAAATTTAATTAAGTTAAACTAAATATGAAAAAATTTAGTTGTCTTACCCAACTACATAGAAGCTAGATCCATCCATGTGCCATGACTGAATAGTGTTTTCATCATTCTGGAATATTATTTCTGCAAAGTCATGAAGGGTGAAACCTATGACAGATGTGCCTAGTTTGGCAGATTTGCTTGAAGAAGAAGGAAAGTCCTTGATTGTGTTGAGATCAAAGATGCCAGGAATGTTAAACCAATCAGCAAGCTTCAATGGTGTGCTTGGATTGATGTGTGAAATTCCATTAACTGCATATCTTAACTTTCCATTCACAATGGATTTAGAATTTGCCAATTGCAATACCCTCAACACAGGGATGGTTCGATAGTGGAATGATCCTTGAGGATTTGGTCGTGCAGCATTTGCTGTTAAATTCAATCTTTGAAAAGAAAAAAAGTCAAAAGTTAATGACTAAAAATTTATAAGATTCGTAATTGAAAACATGTTTAAAATATACGTCATACACAACTTTACCTTATGGTTCTGGCTTGCTTAATGGACCATTCTACATCAGTAGTTGGGCCAACGGGTAGTAGACCCGAGGCCTTACTATTCGATCCAGAATAGCGAAGGGTTGCGGTGGTAGTAAGAATAGGGTCGGTGAAACGAGTTGATGCAACAATGTAATAGTCACCAATTGATTTATCAAGTGTGACCAAAACAGTCATAGATTGTCCAACATGAATATCAAGTGACTCATATGTTTCTTGTAATGTGTGAGCACCTTCAACTTCAATGAGCTTCAATGAATGACCCTGAATTCTAAAGTTAATTGAGGTTGCCATCCCAACATTGGACACTCTGAACTTGTATGTCTTTCCTGAAATAAATCAATTGCAACCTAATTTAATTTGGCTATAAAGTTTTAATCAAAGCTATTACATCATTGTTCCTAATTTACCTGCTTCTCCTGTAAATACAGCATTATCTTTTACACCATTTATAAGGAGAGCATCAGGAAAAGGAAGACTCTTTCCAGCATCCAGTAGTCTCCTTAGCACCTACAAATTAAATTGCACATCTTAGTGATCAAATGTATCTGAGTAAAATCAAAATTTCATAAAAAAAAACACCGTTCATATATAATTTTCAAAAGTTGGTGCAATAAAAAGAGCAGAAAAACGGGCACGTGAGTGCGCGTTTTTTCGCTAGTATTGATAAAGGAGCTAAGGGAAGTTTTTTTTTTTTTTATAACAAACCTTATGGTTGGTCTTGGACCAATCACCAACAAGCAGGGTGAATTCTCCATCAGGGGCAGGATATGGAATGGCTATAGTTGACCTTTGAGCAATATTGAATCCACCAAAACCACCAGCTGCTTTATGGATTTTGGTTGTTGGGAAATATGTGTAGGTTCCAACTTGATCTTTTACTTGAAATTTGTATGTCCAGTTTGAGTTAGGAGGAATTGGGCAATTGGTTCCTAAAACTCCATCTTGCCATGATGTCCTTCTTTGTTTTATACCACTCCTGTTTTATGTTACACAACAGAAATAATTAATTAATGCACGATTCATGCTGTAAAATGTTGCAGAGACATTTGATATGTTGGGATGCAAATTCAAATATGCAACTTCTCATTTCTCAACACTCAGTGCGTGTGAATTGGGGTTAGGTTTAACTCATTAGAAGCAAAAAATTAAAAAGGTTCTATGCCTCTAAAATTTACTATCTTTAATCCCATTTTTTAGAGAATTTGGATTTGACCTAACTCAATCTTACAATATCAACTTTAAAAGTCGAGAATTGTCCTCATTTATAACACTTATTAAAACTTTATCTCATCATATAAAAGAATCTAAACGACATTTGTGTATGGAGAAAATTTTAAGTGTCAAATTGACGGATACAAAAAGATTAATGTGATCGAAATTTTTTTAAACTCAGAAAATATTTTAGATTTTCTTTACTTTCAATGCTTGAATTAGTGATTTACTTAACAACTCGTAGTGGATAAGATCACTAACCATGTAATGAGAAATTTATCATCCAACTTGTTAATGACATTCACAACAATGTTGTCATTAGTGATGGCTTCAATTGTTGGGCCTGGAAATTGGCCATTGATAAGAATACCCTGGTAAAAGAGTAAATAAATATCACTAATTACTTCAAATGTGAAAGAATTAACAATTCAGAGAGCAGGGGAAAATAGACTAACCTCTTGAGGAACACCAAGAGGAAAAATGGTTCCATTTGTAATTTCCCATGTGAAGAACTGATATCGGTCTTCTGCAATAACCGAAATTGCACTCCAACAAGCCAAAATTCCAAGAAAAATTGGAGTTATAATTGCCTGCTTCATCTTGCCTAATAAAATAATACCATTTTAATTTCAAATATATGACTTAATTGAACATAAAGAGAAAGATATCTACAATGATGCAATTACTATTCTAGTTTGTAAAATATTAGAGAATTCATGTATTTTCATCTAATAGCTTAATGTTTTTGACATACTTGGATGATGGTATGATCCAAGAAAATATTGCATGACTTGTGCATGTTTAGATTAACGATTTTCACAAAACCACTTCGTGCTGCCGTTATTATAGGAAGCTACATTTTAGAGCTTCAACAAAATGAAGGTAACACTATTTTGTTAAACTCACTATAATTTCGAACATGCACTTATGATTTTGTGGTTGGTATGGTATATATGGTGAAAATTGAAAGACTACTTAAAGTTTAAATTGAAGTTATTGTAAAATGTATCACCACTACTATACAAACCAAAAACGTTGCAAGTCAAGAAACTTACATAAGAAAAGAATGCTTTATGAGTTGAGATTCAATGAGGAAAATTAAACGTACCAAATTAAAACCCTAACTTCCTCTTGAATAGAGGAACTGAGAATGAGGTGAACTAATATGAGGATGGAGTATACAGTGATAGACGCAATCCTATATATATTAAGATTGAGTACAAAAATGGATGTATGTGCAAATTACAACCACATGCATTCTCAACATTACACATCAATTTGTTTTGTTAATATTTTCAAAATTAAAAGCTCACATGTTACGAAGTTGACTAGAATTTCTTGAAGTAAGCAAGATCCAACCGCGTTACTTATAAAAAAATTAATATTAACATGGACTTTGTTATATGATGGATTGCTTAAGATTTAGTATAAGGTTATTGAAATAATTTAATTGGTGAAAATGTGAACTAAGATGAGTCGGTGTTGGCGCGAAAAGAAGGAGAAGGAGGGAGTTGAGATCTAAACAAAGCGGTTGCGGCGCAGGCGATAACGGATCCTCATTTATTAGTTTCCAGTTATTATTGCTTATTTGAGTAAATTCTACGACCCTATATCTAAATGAATCTATAACATTATTAAATTTAGTTCTATTCATTATTGTTATCATTTCAATCGAAGTTTCATAAACAGCTGCTAACTAGCTATACATGTGTTATGAGATGTTGTCACCATAGTTATCAAAATGTATCAAACTTATATAATGATGATACATAGACATGTCTTTTTGTGTCATTATTATTATTGAAGTTGTACGGAGTCATGTCCAAAAGAAAGATTTGTGCTTCATAGGTCCTATTTTAAATGACCTAATTTAAAAATCTGTTCTATTCACATAATATATTTTGATCATATTTTTCTACTAATATACAATGACAAATTATAGCATATAAGATGTTGGATTTGTTTCGATAAATATTTTTAAAATATTAAATTTTTATAATTTTTTCTAATAAAAATATTAAAGATAATTAAGATCAAAATTGTGCATTGACATACGTGACGGAGTCAATTGTGTCACATAATATAGAACGGAGGGAAGATTAGAATTCCACATTGGTTTGGTTATCTGATCCTGAGATGTATATACATACGTGGTTGGATAACCTCATCTTATAAGCTAATTTTTATGAGTATGATCCAAATCGATTTCAAATAATAATATCAAAGTAGAATTTAAGGTGACAATAAGACAATTAGACCGATGGCTGATGCTAAGTGTGAGTTTATATATGAGTTTGATAACCTCATTTTATATACACCCTTTTAGGAGTGAAAACAAAGCCCATTTAACGGTCATTTTGATTATCGAATGAGTCTTTTTTTTTTTTTTAATAATTTATCGAATGAGTCTTTAGTTAGTTAATTTTGTTCTCAAAAATATTTTTACTTGCCTGATTTAGTTCATAAAGTTTACACATGAAAAAGGAGTAATGCTATTTGTAAAATCTTTTGATGATAACTTCAGTAACAAACTTCTTTTTTTTCTCTTTATATCTGTCAAAAACAATAGCAAGAGAAAAAAAGAAGAGAGATGATAAGAATATCAAGTGACGAGAAAGAAAGTTATTCAAAAGTTGTCATAAAATAGTTGTACAAGACACTACCAAACGAGTTTATAATTTCGACACATTTGTCATAAAATGGTTGTACAAGACACTTCCAAACTAGTTTATAATTTCGACACATTAAGAAGCTTGATAGACAGCTCACACATTCTAAAGAACCAAATGTTTTTTTTTTTAACATAAAATTCTAACCATTTTTTATGTAACTTGAGTACTTTTAATACACACAACACAGTATGAAATTCCTTTCCAATGTAATGGCAGGAGTATAGAAAAATGCACAGAAATCAGGGTTTTGAACGAAATTAAGTTTTGAGCCTTCGGACAAAATCATTTTATTAGGGTAAAATTATATTGAGCTTTAAACACAATAATTTGAATTAAAATTATTATTTTCAAGTAAATACAGTAGTTTTTAATATTTAGTAAAAATCATGATGCAAAAGTTGCATTGGTGATTTTTTATTTATTTTGCAGATAGTGATACATCTTATACATCTTTTGAATAGGAAATTTTCATATCTTGCTCTTTACGTTTATATGGTAGATTATTATTATATATGCATACGAGTCTTATTTGTATGGTTTAAAGTTTCAACTAGGGAGAAACAATTCAAGAGGGTGTAACGTGGATGAGGAAGCAGATTTTTAGACAATGTGATCGAAATTATAAATGAATACGAGTCTTATTTTTTATGGATCGATGTTGAATTCATTAATTATTTCATTTGGACTCTGAAATTGCTGCTTATATGATTCCCTCCTTTCCTACTTGCATTCCGCAATGTCACATTTTTCCTTCCTTGCAGATGGCAAGTGCACATGAGTTCGTAAAATTTGATTTCTACTGAATAAAAGAATGTTGGAAAAAGAATTATGATGCATGGTTCTGAAATTTAACTCAAAAAAGAGATCTTGAATTTTGTGAAATCAAAATTACTTGGTTGTGAATTCCTATGAACCACTCAGCTTGCAAAAATAATGCAATGAATGGTGCAGTTTAACATGCATTTTTGAGTATTTTTTAGCATTGGATCTGACTATGTTTAATCTCTGAATTTGTGCACCTTTGCCAATTTTTCATTTATATATTTGATATCAAGTTTTTTGAAGTTGTTATCAAGAGTTCATTATATCGATATTACACCGAGTCACAAATCCAAATAAAAAAGATTTGGATTCATACACATAAGTGAGAAAAAATATGAGAAAAATATTAAACAATGTATATTTTTCTAAATAAGTAAATAATATATATTTTGATGTGTGTGTCTAAATTATTTTTATTTAGAATTACTCATAATATTAAGGTCTCATGTTCGTCGAATCCACTTGATACCAAATATTGTGGTTTAGGTCTATACAAAATTTGCTATGACTTTAAATGGATCACTCATTAGTGGATGGTGGGATTCAGAGGCGGAACCCTTCGTGGGCTGGGTGGGCCACGGTCCACCCGGAAAAACTAAAAAATTAACAATTATAGGTCTATTATACGAGATTTTAAACAATTTTACGACGTTTTTTTGTTTTCGGCACATCCAAATCTCTGTAAAGCAGTGTAGTGGCCCACGCAGAAAAATAAAAAAATAAAAAATCATAGATCAATTTTGTGAGATTTTAAACAACTTTTCAACGGTTTTAGATTTCGGCGGTTCCACAAATAGTATACATGATTTTTGCCGTGTCTATGTTTGACTGGTTAGCGGGGGTTTACAGACCTTCTAATTTGTTTGGGGGGGGGGGGGGGGGGGGTTCAAACCTCCCTTGCGTTGTCTCTCAACCAAAACTTGTTTCAATTAACATTTATACTATAAAAAAAAAGTTTCATAATTTAGTAGCCCACCCAAGCCTTTTTTCCTAGCTCCGCCATTGGTGGGATTGATCCGCTCAGATTAGTCGGATATCGAATTTTTTAAAAATGAAAACGAGTTCATGAGAAATATTGCAGTCTATCTTAGAGTTGATCTCAACCGTTCTTTTAAAAGGTATATAGCCATATTTGTAAAAGTTTTTAATATAAATTAAAACTAAAAAATTAAATCAAATTTCCTATGCTAAGAAGATCATTCAGCTTCAAGAACATTTTGTGATAGTGATGCATTTTATTTTATTTCTTTTAAGCAGTGATGGAGGATGCATAATGTGCCTCGTGTAATTACTGATAAGGTGTTTTATAAAAGTCAACTAGTTTTGGAAACGATTAAGTCAACACTCCTGTTGCTAAGTCAAACAAGGCCAGCATAATAATCCTGCAATTCCTCATATAGTATATAGGAACAGATCCATAGGAAATATGGAAGAAATCAATTGATCCTCTACAGTTGGAGCATTTTCTAAACATAATTCGTATTAGTAAATCTGTATGAATTTAAGTCAACAATAACAAGTGTGTTAAAAAGTGTAATATAATGTCACTAGTCAAAACAATATAGCACTAAATTATGGCTATAGCACATGTTCAGTTCAGTAGTGTGATTCAACATTCAAAATGAAAGTATTAGCAAAAAAGTTATTACTCTCATTTTCGTTTTTATTTCATTTTGGATTAGTAACTTTTCTTGATGTGTGTCTTGAACAACAATGTTGACATATTTAAAAATCCCAGAGGTTTATCTTTATTCATCAATCATTCAACTGTGCTTCAACGTGTGAGATCAATTTCATTTATGACATCTATAACCATTTAAAAAAAATTAAGATGCAAATTAATTTTTTTATTAAGTTGACTAGTAATTGAGCTCACACATTGAAATATAAAAGTTAAAGTTCGAACATGCATAACAATGTCTTTTGCAGCTGCCAATTGACTTGTTCTTAAGATAAATCTCAAAGTATGTTTATTAAGTAAGTTACAAGGGACATTAGTTACTTTAATCCCTGAATAGGAAAGAATTTAGTCCCTGAATTCAGATAAATTGCAAAATAGTCACTAAATGTAGACTCTGTTAGTCAATTTAGTCCCTGAATGTAGACTCCTTTAGTCAATTTAGTCTCTTAATGTAAACTCCGTTAGTCACTTTAGTCCCTGAAATTGACTAACAGAGTCTACCTTCAAGAATTGTTTTGCAATTTCTCTCCATTCAGGGACTAAAGTGACTAATTCCCCAAGTTACAAACGTAGGACTTAATTCATATATACGGTTAATGTAAATATTATTTCCGATATCAATCATAATCATCATCAGCACATTAAGTATCTATCTATCTATCTATCTATCTATCTATCTTTGTAAAAGAAGCTTGACTTATTCTAGAGCTAAGATTAAGTTTATGTGGCACATCTAAAAAAGCTTCTCACACTATTAGCAATTTGGCTTTCTATCTTATAGTATCTTTAAAGAATTAAAGATACTATAACAAACTCATGAGTTTCCCTAACTATAACAATTCCATTTAATATCTACTCCAAAAAATTTAAACAAAATTCTTAAACTTCTTAAAGCTCCTTTCACTTATAAGAAGAAGAAAAAAAAACAGACAATCAATCGTAAGTAGGCTTGAAAACCAAAAGATTTTAGTTATTACTCTAATTAAATTCCACCTATGTCCACTACTAGAAAAACATATGAATACCCTTCATAGTTAAATCCCACCATTTCTAGAATTATTATGGTGCTCTTATAAGTTCCATGCATATAAGTTGGGGAAATGTGAAAATGAATGTCAAAAAAATATTGCCATGCGTTTAATACTCTTATGCTTTTCTAAAGGTCAGTTGGTTCCCTGCTTCCTTCATTTTATTTTGGTTGATTAATTTACTTTTTGTGTTCCGTAAGTGATGGATTGTCTAGAAATATTGCATTGGCAAGATTGTGTCCCATGAATACTGAAATGAAAAATGTCTAATAATTTTTTTCGCGTTAACATTGCATAGTCTGTGCATAAAGACATATATTGCGCATAAAGACATATATTAGGAAGTTAATTGTCTCCTTAACAAATACTAAATACAATGACATATATCTCACCTATAATATTTACACCATCATTATAGATATGTCCCTTTACATTCCTCCGCATAAAATTTGAAAAGATGTTACACTTTAAATCATCCTAATTTTCATATTTCTTTCTCACCTACATAACCAACACTAATCTCAAATTCCTTTTCTACTCATCATGTTGCATTTGATAATTTGCTTCATAATCTCTTGGCTTAAATTGATCAAACAGTTTATCCCTACTTTTTTTCATAGATATAATATTTGTTAGTCTATGTTTTTTAACTTTCTATTTTTTTTTTCTTTTATTCCTTAATGTGGATTTGGCAACATTAAGAAATTCTATATTTATGAATTAATTTGGATTTTCTTTTTTCATGAGAATCAGGGAAAGAGGATAAACGAGACTTCTATTTTCAGTTTTGTTGCATCCTTACTACTCGAGAAATCAATGAGAAATGGTGGCTCATGTAAGTATATGTTTTTAGACTAATGAAGAGCATATCTAGAGAGTACATTATTTTCTTAGACTAATGAAGTTTTGTCTCTTTTGCTATTTTATTTTCGGGTTTTATTCATGAACTAGAAAGAGAGACATATAACACTAGAAAGAGAGCCACGTCTATCTTCTATCTATCTATATATCGTAAACTTGACTCTTTAATGCTAGGTGTCTATATGGCACCTCTAAAAAGTTTAGTGCACAATTTTTCATATCAACTCCCACTCTTTATATGCATCACTTATCCCCCGATCATTTTCTCCTCATTCTTCACATTTGATAGTTCTTCTCAATCTTTGAGTGTTTCCACCATGATGTTATGGATACTATCATATTCATCTGCCCTGAGGTCTTTTTATTCTTCATTTGTACTAAAGCTATTGTATATTTTTTTATTTTTTCAGGTTGAAAGAAATAATTTTTCACAACATATATGATGCTAATATATAAAAACTAATTTTTGACTTAAGTTACAAAAACTAGGTTTGGCCAAAAAATGATTTTCCTATTTATTGAAGTTAAATTTTGTTTGTTTTTATGTTAAATTCGATTAATGGTTGAAGTAATGAATTGAAGTTTATGTTAAACTATCTACGTTAAATGTATCATTGAATGTATGGTTTACATTTTCTAATATAATTCATCAATAATTGTTGATAATTGTTTGACTTTTTGTACGGATATTCTTGCAATTTCATGACATTATTAAATCATGTGTCACATAATTTAACAATTCTATGTCGCGGACTTAAATTCATTAATCTGAAGGTGAGACCTTTAATGATTTTAAAACTCAGGGACTAAAACTAACTACAAAAGGGACTAAAACTGCAATTAAACCTAAATATTTTAACTGAAATTTAGTTGAGTACCTTATGTAAAGCCACTATTAAAATTCTAAAACTAACTTTATAGTATATTACAACTAAATGTCACGATAATTCATTAAGAAAATGACATCAATAATATTTTTTAAATTAACCAAAATATAATAATAGTATGTTTAATTATACCAATCATCTCTAAATATAATTCATTAAGAAAATGGATTCAACTATTTAGGAACATAATTAGGAAATGTAAAAGAAAATTTATCACCACAAAAATTGAATTTTCACTGAATAAGAGAGAACATATCTAAGATATAAGATATTAAAAGTAAGAAGTTGATGCATAATTTACAAGAACATAATTAAAGATGAAAATAGACAAAACAACCAAAGACTAAACCATATGCTATGCACCTTTTCGTATATAACAAAAATAAATAAATTTAAGGTTATACCATAAAAATGTCTATAAACCTCTATTTATTTCTTAGTGTCAATAATCCTTCAACTTTTTTTTTTTTAAAACAAACAATTCTAATTTTAATTCTATCAAACGAAACGCTCTTTATTTTTTCAGTTCCCAATTTTTAATATATACATATATAAACAAAATGTTTTAAACCAAAATTGAGTGTACTTAAATGAAAAAATTATAAGTGGACTGTATCAAGATTACAATTTTTTATTCAATTAAATAATTTTTTATTATTGAAATCAAATCTATGTAGTTTTTTAAGTATAACATGTCGCTGTAAAAGGTTAATTTTTCTTCAAATTCATAGAGAAATACTATTCGGGATTTATCATTGTCTCTATGATACAATCAAACAATAAAAATATTGTAATAAAAAATAATAATAGCTAACCGTATTTTTATGAAACCCGTGCAACGCACGGGTTGAATACCTAGTATCATTTTAATTAACAATAATTATTGTTAGTCACACATATGAGTGATTGAGATTTATCGACAATATAACAATTTATTATGTGAAATTTAGTCTCTAAAAACTAATAATTTTCTTTATAGAAGCCAAAATGTATAAAGATTGACTATTTCTCCAAATATAAAAAGAACGAATATTGATGGCTTAACTACCAATTGTTTTTTATCTTAAAAAGAAAGAATATCGATAGCTTACCCATGATCTTTATGGATAGAAGATAAATGTTTATTAGACTAAAATGAATAAATTTTAATTGCTTGATTATCTACGATCTATATATCGGTTGAAGCTAAAAAAATGAATATCATCAATTTTATTGTGGGTGTTCTAGCAATTTTGGCAAATGCTTGATCTTGATCCAATAATAGGACCAACTCTTTCATATAATTGTTGATAATGCTTACCATTGCTTCATCTTTGATACCAACTCTTTTTAATAGACCTTGATGAATCATTCAGACAAGCTTATCATCATCTACATCAAGTCTTGTTAATTCGAAGGCTGGATTTTGAGGTTCCGTTTGCCCTTCCCTTTCTCTTGATCATCCATATTGTACAAAGCTCCTTAATTACTATTTCTGGTTTGAACAATGCATAATATATGCAAGGTCCAGAGTTCGAACCCCGGCCACCATAAAAAAAAAAAGTTGATAATTTCTTTTCATGATCTTCTCAAAGAAAATATGAATGAATGGTTAGTTTTTTTTTTTTTTTTTTTTTTGAGAGATGAATGAATGGTTAGTTGAAACTCTTGTTTTTCAAGATTTTGGAAATAAAGAAATCAACTATGTGTAGAAAGGAAAAGAATGACTAGTGGATTTTATCATTGAGAGAAATAATTGAAAATTTTCCAATCTATCTCTAAATCACGCTTCTGTAGCTAGGTAGATTCAGGTATTGACAGAAAAATAATGCATGTGAGGAAAGGAGTAAAAGAATTCTATACTAATCTTGATAGGAACTTCAAGAACCCAACCAAAAACAGAAGGAAAAAAAAAATCAAATAGAAGGGGGTAATTTTAGGTGAGTGGAGTTCGTAATTAGTTGTCTCTCGTTGTGTGCAATTTGTGTAGTCTTTGTATGGAACATGGCCGATCTAAGGATAAGGGTCAGCAAGACAATTGTCTTTCAAAAAATTGAAAGAATATCATGATATGTGATGATGTAATAATTCAGTCATACTTAATGATTTTCAAAAACATTTTCTTACTTGCATAACTTAGAAAAGAAAAACAAGTCATCCTCTCTCCTCCCCTCCCAAATCCTCTTCCCAAACAGACCACAAGTTTCCTCTCTCTTAAAGGTTCTTCCGTGGAGAATTTGTAGAGGTTGTCTCATGACCATGCTTAACTTGCAAAGAAAATATGTTGATTTTATTTTTCTTAACAATTTGTGTTGTAATGGTTTTGAACATTACCGGTGCAAGATAAGGCCATCAAGACAATCGCCTAAGCCTTAAAAAAAAATTCAAAAAATTAATGAATAAAAATGTCTTATATTTTGTTAGTTTCAAATCTAAAATTAATAAAAATTAAGAAAAACTAATATTATCTCAATAAAGACTAAATTGATTGACTTTTTTTATCAAATGAAAAAAAATATTTGAAAATTGATTGCATTAGTATTTCTCATAAGATCATTCCAGAAAAGGTAATTATATTCAAGGCATGTTCGATACAAAATGTAGGTGCTTCTCTCAACCATAATTTAAACATTAGTTTGCTACGTTGTAGAAGTTTAGTCTCTCTACTAGACCCAACTTCCATTGGTTAATAATTACATTAGTTTAATAAATAATTTGTACTTTAAAACGTGCAAGAAATAAAATTTAAGGAAAACTTTAATAATTGTTGCTAGCATTACTCTTTTTCTCAAACACTATCATGGACTTGAAAAAGGCTTTGTCTTAACATTTATCACCTGTTCTTAACTTTCCCGATTATCTCAACTTGTTGGAAGGATCTCAATATGATTCTTGTGAGTATTTCGTCTTTGCAACTCTTTGAATTTTGATGGTCCTAATTGCTCCAACTTTTTCTCACCCTTAAAGTCAATTGAAATGTACACATCCAATAAAGCACAATTTTTGTGTTGTCCATATGTGTTCTTTTGGACATAAGTATAGCTTTTCTTTTTTGAAAATCATGTATGGTTTTTCCATAACATATTCCTTTCTTTTCTTTTCTTTTTTCTTCATTTTTTTGGGGTACAACTTTCTTTATTTTGCTTAATCTAAAGGAGGAGATGAACCTTCCTTTCTATTTTACACAAATAAAACCTAGCCTCATTCATTTTCACAGTATTATATGAATTTAAATGACCAAATAGGAAATTAATTGCAAAATCATATGCAAAAATGAGCAATAAAATTTTAACAAAAGATCTTCCACAAATTTACACAAGAGTACAACAGCCACATAATTTAGAAACTCTCTCAACCTTCTTTCCTTAAAATTTCTTTTGTAGTCAAACAATCATGACTAGAAGACAAATAATACCATAAAATTGGTTGTTCATAACATATTAAACGTGATGTCCACTGGCTTTACCACAAAGCAATACATTAGTGGGAATGTTATATTCATTACGAAGGCTACGTTGATCGGTCCAAACCCTAAGATATAATTGCTGCCCAAGATATTGTCGTTCCCAGATTGCAGACCTCAGATTCCACATACCTTGGTTGTCCAATGACACCAATATGGTAGTCCAAGAATTTGGGTACACCTATCATAATTTGTAGCACACCAAGTAAGCATACCAAAAGATAACATATTACAAATGTTAATATCAGATGGTCCAAATGTGGCTGACCGCATGCAGTATGACTGTACACAGTCCAAATCTATTGTGTATCTTATAAAGTATATTTTCATTTTTAGTTACGAATATGTACCATCGAAATTTAGCGCAAATGATTAGTATGGAGTGTATGAGTGATGTAAATCTTGGACACCGAGTACAAAGTTTGATTTCTACTTATAAAAAAGTTACCTGTGCAGTGTGCCTGGTCGGGGCATCGACTAAATTATATATTCTTCTCTTGGCTGGGGTCCATTGGCCAAAACCATAACTGTAATCATCACAATAAACATCATCATCATCATCTCCGCCTTAAAACAATTTTAAGCAACGATGATTATTTCTAAAGCACATAAAATGATTAAAGCAAAATGCAAATAAAGAAAAGATTACATACCCCACAACCCAAAAATCATAACCATCAAGATGCCAAGATTGCATGGTGTTTTCATCATTCTGGAAAACAAGCTCAATAAAATCATGGAGAAAAGTTGGCAATACTGAGGTAGCTACATAAGCAGGACCATTAGAAGGAATGCTTTGGATTGAATCCACACTGAATATTCCAGGAATGTTGAAGTAATCAGCAAGTTTGAGAGGGGTTTCAGAGTTTACATAGGAAACCTTGTTAACAGCGTAACGTAATTTTCCATTAATTAATGGTGCTGAATTGGCTAATACAATTGTCTTTGTAGGAGTTATTTTTCCATAATGGTATGATCCTTGTGGGTTTGGCCTTGCAGCATTTGCTGTTAGATTCCATCTGAAATAAAAAATATAGATAGATAAATTATTGCAAACTTTAGGCTTGTTGATTTTGGTTAGAATTTCATGTTTGAATATGTTTTTAGTCTCTCACAAAATACTGTATCTAATTTTTGTATTGAAGGTCTACTTGATGGTGGAGTAAGATTACATGTTCAATTAGTTGATAACGGCGATGCAAGTATAGTAATCGTGTTATTTTACTAATGTGAGTGTTTAGTCCGATGTCAGATCAAAATTGGTTAAACGAATGACACAAAAGAAAGATGACTTATATAACAAGTTTCTTCAGATTTCAGGAGAAGATGTAATGTGAAAGCCTCTTGAAAATTTAGTAGCTATTATGGATACTTAAACAAAATTAGGTAAAAGATCAAAATTGACTCATTTATTACCTGAAGCTTCTAGCTTGTATCAAAGACCAATGATATTGGTAAGCAGGAGGACTAGGCAAAGGACCAGAAGCAGGGGAGTGAGAGTTTGTATAGTGCAACACCGCAGTTGCTGTAAGAATCCTTCTCGAAAATCTTGTTGAAGCAACGATGTAATAGTCCTTAGGAGATTGGTTTAAGGTTACCAAAACAGCAGCTGATTGCCCAACATGGACATCAAGGGAGTCATATATGTTTTGGATAACATGTGACCCTTCCACCTCGACTAGTTTTAGGGTGTGTCCTTGAATTCTGAAGTTAATCGATGTCGACATTCCCACATTTGAGATTCTGAACATATAAGTCTTTCCTGAAAGTAAGCAACTAAGTATAAATACCGTTTGCAAAACAAATTTAATGAAAAAGTTGAATGGTTTTCCTAGAATTTGCAAAAAAGTAGAACTATATTCTTTTGAAAAGACTGACCTTGATCACCATTTATGGTTGAATGAGCTTGACCATTGATGAGCAGACCATCAGGAAATGCTAGAGATTTTCCAGAATCCAATGACTCTCTTAATGCCTGTAAAATCAGAACATAAAGATGAATATTAGGATTCAAATTCATCCTTAGAATTAAGAAATACCTATTGAGGTCCACTTTATTTTTGAGAAAATATTTTTCTTGCCACTTAACATCACATTTTTTATTTAATTAACACGCGACTTTCTCTTCAGACTCGTGTTACAACATGATTTGGATTTTCTGCGGTCACGAATTCTATGCATTTATGCAATAAGAAAATCAGCACATCAACGGTCGTTGGGTCGATATTAGAGTCCAGATTTCAAGCTCAGTATTTTAGAGTTAAAAAATACTTAAAATATGTTTGCTTTCTGCACCGTTCTATCTCGATCCAACAACTAACGATGTGCTGGCTGCGGGAATTTGTGACTAAAAAAATCGAAATCCTTCGCAACACAGGTTACTATTACTAGTGATGTTAGAACATTATGACATGGTGTTCAATTTATATAGCAAATGGAGGACAAAAACCTAATCTAGGTTACCTTATGGTTGGTCTTGTACCAATCACCAATGAGCAAAGTGAAATCTCCATCAGGGTATGGATAAGGAACTGCGATGACAGATCTATGATAGACATTAATTGCTCCAAACCCTCCAGCTGCTTTATGAAGTTGAGTTGATGGAAAGTATGTGTATGTTCCAATCTGATCCTTGGCCTGAAACTTGTAGGTGTAATTTGAGTTTGGAGGTATTGGACAGTTGGTTCCTAATACCCCATCTTGCCATGAATTTTTCCTTTGTTTAATGCCATTCCTAGTTTACAATAAAAATGTTAAACCATTTTCTCAAATAAAATGTCACATATACTAAGAAAATGAATAATCTCTTTGATATGTATTCTCAATAGAGAAACTCACCAAGTGAGTAGAAATGGTTGGTCCAATTTGTTGACAAGATTGAGAACCACGTTTTCATTAGTTACTAAGTCTAGTTGAGGCCCCGGAAATTGACCATTTATCAAAATCACCTAAAAAAATGATGTACCAAAACTTTCGATTAGAATTCAAAAACACAATTCGTATTCGTACTGCAAATCAAATTCATATTGTCATAATGTCATTAGTTATTAAGTCTAGTTTAGCACCAAAATTGACCATTAAGCTCAGTGAGAATAGAAATATCATATTGATATATGAAATAATAGGGTAAAAACTCGTTTGATTATGATTTTTAGTACGAATATGTACCGTAAAAGAGTGACATTTGATCAATAAGTCCTTAAAAAAAAACCTCTAGTAAAATAGTAAATATTAATAAGATTCAATATTGCAAGTCTATTACACACCTGCTGAGGAGTACCAAGTGGAGAAAGAGTTCCATAAGTTACAGTCCATGTAAAATATTTGTATCCATCTTCTGCTTGCACTAGAGAAACACTAAGCAAAGCCAAAACAACAGCATGTAGCAGCAGATAGAGAAAACATGTGCTTCTCATTTCTTCTACAACCAACAGAAAAACATGGTTACATTTCAAGGTAAAAATGTTGAAAACTAAGAATTGAAAATAAACATCACTTTCATATGTTAGAGATTTGAAAATTACCAGTTTTGTGATTATGCACAAACTGTGACTCACTTCAAGAGTGAGAGAGTGAAACACCTACTCAAGCTTGGAAGCTGTACTGATGAAACATTTGTTTGCATAATAATATATATGCAAAGAGTGTTACTACTATGATAATATAAAATTGGAAAAATAGAGGATCTTTTTTTGGTTGGTACTTTTAAGGTAGCAATTTGATGATTCATCTTCGGCGCTGTTAACGGGTTTAGATGATTTTGTAGTTGCTTCAAACTAAAGTTATACTTATACTATAACATGCCTGCTATAAATTGAATTTTGTATATCTATAATAATAGCATACCATTATTAAAGTGAAATTCTATGTAGCTTTGTATTCTTTTTTACTTGTATACTATACCCCTTAAATGTAGTCATATATGGACTTTGTCTTCCTTGCTTTAGGAGTCAAATGGACCCTATGTTTGTTTCTAAATTTGTATGATTGTATCAACGTAGTTCTATATCAAATTATAAAAATTCCTCAAAAAAAAAATATCAAATTATAAAATATTAATCAAGTTTGTCTGTCGGTCCAAATCGGTATCAAATGTATATGTACCAAATCATTATTTGGGGCACTAAGTTGATAATATACTAGACCAAGTTGACAGAATTCTACAAACTGAGGCGTTAAATTGGGTTTTTTGATTTACACCAATTATGTGGTTCATAATTGTTATTTTTCCAGTTGAGAAAAGTACCTTTAAAAATTCGAACTTACCACTGAAGATGTTACGGCTTGAGTCACGATCAGGTCGCTTTTTGCGCCACCTCCACGATAAAACAGCCCAATTCACCAGTGCACCGTAGGTAATTGTTCAACAAGAAATAAAACCCTCAAATATGGTTTAATCAATCATTCGATTAAACCACACTATATGGTACGTACACAACTCGAAACCGACAGGACAGAAAGGAGTAGAAGAAGGACTCGTCAACACAAAGGAGAAGAGAGGAAAAGCACAGGAACCTCAATTGTGAATTTCGGTGTGAAGAATAAGTGAGGCGAGATCTTCTTTCTTAGGGAGAGTTCGTAACAAAAAACGGAGTGATTAAAGGGATTAACTATAAAACAAACCGTGTTTGTTTTCGTGTGTGGATATATCCGGAACCTTCCGGATACTTTGTTGGATCGGATCGTAACAAATTTATTTGTGACAGATAAGCACGTTCGGATTAATGATTTAATTATCAAAACTAGCGAAAAGATGGGCACTCACGTGCCCGTCTTTCCGCTCTTTTTACTGCGCTAAAATTTGAAAATTATGAACTTTGTTTTTTTTTTTTTATGAAATTTTGATTTTGATTAAAACTAGAAATATAAATGTTTTTTGCTTTCTAGTTATAACAAAACAAATTAAACATGATTATTTATTTCAATAACACCAACAACAATCTTTATTATAAAAAAAGTTGTTTAAGGGTATAATTGGGATAATAAAAAATTTAATATAAATATATTCATTTAGTTTGTTACACTGTTTAAATGATAAAGAAAAAAACAAACATATATATATTCATGTTTGTTACATTTTTTAAATATTTAAATTTATTCTTATCTATTTGTTACATGTGTTATTTGTATTGAAAATTGAGGGCATTTTTGAAAAGAAAAATCTAGCCCAAAAGTGCTGAAAGGGGTAGTTTTCTTTATATATAGTATAGATATAGATATTAATTTAACATTTTCAAGTGGAAAAAAAAAATTCTTGTATTTACCCAAGCACGGCCGGTCGGACGGCGGTGTCACATGTGAAATATATATTTCCTAAGCGCTTACCGGTTCGCAAAAGTGGGTACCCCAAGCACACATCCTTGTAGGACACCCCCACTTATATAAACACTTACTAGGTAGTATGAGCTCTCCAACGTGGGACATTTTTAAGTCATATCAACACTAACTTTTACTAAGGTGTTTATTCTATCCAACTTTTCCACTATTGTTGCTAGTGTTCCAACAATAATTGAAACAAGTATTGGATCAAAAAGTCTTACCATTCAATCATGTTGTAAATTTGATTAAAACTCGCATCAATATTTTGATGTGCGGAGCAAAATTACTAGTAACCAACGAACAACTTATCAAACAAAAACAAACAATAAGATGAGACAACATGACGATATTTGTTTACTCAGTTCCACTCAAATTTGACCTACATATGGAGGAGAAAGATTTCTCCAATCCACTGTTAAAGAGATTATACAATAGTTATAAGAAATTAATCTTCTACGAATTCTTCAAGAACCAACCATTTTTTCGAATCCCTTCCATCAGCCAAAAGACTCAAAGATGTGTTATACCAAATCGAATACAGTGTTTTTCAACCCTATAGTATTACAAGCTCTAGTTTACCTCACACCCCTTCCTCTTTATTTTAATTGATATAACAATTTTTTGATTTTCAAAAAAGTTAAAATATACAATTATCGATTTTCCAACAGAACATTTCTACTGATAGTCATGGACATAGTATGGCCCATGGCGGTTGAACTTTATGTTACCACTCCACCGAGTAATGGAAAGCCAAAGTGTATGTCCACCGAGTATGGCCTATTACACTGTCATTTTCAACGCGATTGACGCCCTCCCTGCCTGCATGTGCCTTTCACGTACTGTCCATTGCCTGCAAATTCATCTGATTGTCCATTACTATTATTTAATTTGCCTAGTTTTTATTATTGAAAATTTCTCAATCGGCCTCCTATATGGTCTAAGGCCCCAACTTTCCCATTTTACTCCCGAAGAGTCCTTCTCGACGGTGGTTGACGGGGATTGTCAGGACGGAGCTATTTAGGGAGGGCAAAAATAACCACGAACCAATCGAAACTGGTTAACCGAACTGAAATGAATTGAAATTAATCAAACCATTTAAGTGGATCGCGAATCTAACCAAATAATTTAATAATGGTTATTGAATCATGATCGAACCATTTGAACCGAACCAAACCATTACCAAAGCAAGAACTTCATGTTTCAATAATGAAATTTTATTTCGCCTTTCATCATACATTAACATTGAAATTTGTTGATATTTTTGTTGATATTAGTAAAATACAACTAGTAAAACCACAAGGAATTAATAACTAATGTGATTTAATTCTTAAAAAGGTTTAATACATTTGGTCATAGTTTAAATACAATTAATAAAAAGTCTAAATATTATTTTAGGATCAGTTTGGTTTCGATTCGGTTCCTCGCAAAACTCAAACTGTTTGGTTTGGTTCGGTTTTTAAAACCGAACCATACCCACTCCTATATATCTATCTATATATAGGTTTGTTTGGAATTTAAAAACTTGTAAAACTTTTCTAGTTTTTTTTTTATGGTGGCCGGGGTTCGAACCCCGGACCATGCATATTTTATGCATTGTCCCTACCAAAACAAAACCGCTCCAAAACATAACTATTTTCACAAAATGAGTTTAAAATCTTCTCATGGTTATTTTATGCAATGTGATAATAATATCTTATAATGTTGGCTAACATGATTATTATATTTAGGTGAAAAAAAAAAACTACATATTAATCAATATTGAGACAAAATGGACTTCGATATTTACCTATCCAACTCATATGCGAGAAGCAACGTGATGGAGATGATTAGGCAAGAGCGGATGGTGGTGGCAACATCTTAGCCTACACCTCTTATATATGTCTGTGGTTGTGACTGTGAACTTTCTCCAATTTTATTTCTCCGTTTCTCCTAGTGATCTCTACGAACAGGTGCAGTGTCTATTTACCTACCATGTCTAAGACGATCTCATATTTCCATAACTGAAAAAATAAATGAAAACTTAATATGATTAAAACCAGGATAAAATATTTTAATTTTTTTTTTGAAACCATCCTGTAGCACCTAAATATAGAAACTAAATATAGAAACCAAACCTTCAATTTAGTTTTTGAACCATCACTCACTCACTCTCTCACATTTAGTCCTTAAACTGTAAAATTATAATTAATAATTTCTAGACTATTATTAATCAATCGAATTAAAACACTTAATTGTTTTAAAAATGGGAGAGATGATGATAGTTTTGGGGTTAGCTTGATGAAAAAAAATAGTTTATGCACTAACTTGAAGATTTATTTAAAGTATAATGATTTAACGTTTTCTCAAATCTCCAACTAAAAAAAATGTCAAATCTTTTATGTTATTTTGAAGAGTGTATTTGAATCACCAAAAAAAAAAGTGTGTATTTGAATGAGATAATTGAAAACGTTAGAGAAATCATTATTAGACATTTCAAATGCTTCAAATGTTGGATATGTCTTTTGTTAGTCATTTTAATTCTCAAATGTGATTTATGTCTATAAACTTAGTTCATATCCCAATAAATGATGTATTTAGATTATCTTACTAAATATATCGTTTATTCAATAAATCTAAAAAGTGAATTTTCTCTTATAGTAGAGTCCAAAAGAGTATGAAAAAAGCTTAGAGCACATATTTTTTGATTGGAAATGATTCTCTACATTCTCTATTGACAAACATTTCTTAAACACTATAGTTTTAAAGTGCATAAATAATATAAATGCATTACTGTAATTTATTTTTTTATAAATGTACAATTTTATAAAATTGGTGATTTTAATTAAATATTTATACATCAAAAGTATGTTAATGAAGATGTCAATTTTTTTAGAGAAATGTCGACGATCTCTTTTCAACATTGACATAATAGAAGAAGAGATATAGTTATTAGGGCACATACAAAATAAATATGTTTGGGCTCACACACAAAACCAAAATTAAAATAAAATTGAATAAAATAATTTAGAAAAAGAGAATAAAATTGAATAATGTCAATTGATATGACTAAATACTTTTTCTAATTTTTTTTTCTTCATTTCATGTAAGGCTGCCTAAACAATATTGGTTTGTGATTTTGTCCATGAAAGATACATGCATCCTTCACTTTTTCTCAATAAACGCAAGAAATCACATAATAATTCGTTATGAATACTGATATGAAGTTTTAGAAATATACAAAGTCTATTTTATTTATTTTTTATGGTACAATGTTTAACGACTATTCAATTTTTAATCTGACTGAATTCTATTATCTATACAATTTGGTCATTAATTTTACGATTACAAATTTTTAACACCACAATCAACTTTGGTGTAACGTATGTATACTAACCAATGAAGAAATGTTCCAACAGGGATCTGTGGCGCAATGGTAGCGCGTCTGACTCCAGATCAGAAGGTTGCGTGTTCGATCACGTCAGGTTCATAACCCATCTTTTTTATTTTTTCATATCATTACAGTTTACGTATGCTTCTCGTTGTGCTACTATTATTGGTTTCAGAATCATTTGGATAAACTTTTTTAATGCTGCAGGGCTTCTTGCGGTGCATCAATAATTAATTGGCAGACAAAATTAATGGTTTGCTTTCAATATTGTATTATAGATTAATTAATTGGCAGACAAAATTAATGGTTTGCTTTCAATATTGTATTATAGATTAAATGATTCTTAATCCTTGTTACCAGAAAAAAAATATTCTCTATTTACCGTAGAACATTGCTTTTTAAGCCCCCTAAAATCTTCAAAGGCCCCCTAAAATACCGAATTTGCCCTTTTATACAACATATGGTAGATATATACCGAACCAGTTAGGAAGATAACTACAAGATTCATTAGGGAGTAACTTCAGAACGGCATGTTACGGAAATTGCGACGTTTTACACGTGAAGCATAAGTAGTTTAGAAATTGAGTATCAAATACAGAACAATTGTAGCCATAATATTGTCAATAACTGAGACTTAAAAATTAAGTGGAGATTTTACCTTAATTTTGGAGATAACCCTAAAGAAACTCTTATGAGAACAACTTTTAGGAACAAGATTCAGGCATGGGTTGATTTGGAGAAATCATTTGATGCGTACAGAAGGAACAAAAATTGGGTGAAAAATGGTCTGGAGAAGGAATGGGTCGATTTTGAACTCACAGAAAGGAAGAAGAAATGAGAGAGTGAACTTATAAAAACAAATCCTGCACATACGTACATTACATATCCAGTAGATATATACAGAACTCTTGAAGTAAGGGCAAATTGGGAAATTCAGGGGGCATAAAAGATTTTGGGGGGCTTATAAAGAAGCGTTCTTTACCGTAGGCATGACAACGGGGCGGGGCGGGTTTAAGTATCCCCGCCTCCGCTTCCTTGCATCCGTCCCCGTCTCCAAATCTTATTGGAGTAAAAATTGAACACCCAACCCCGCCCTCAATGGATACGGGTCTTCCGGCTCCGGCCCTGCCCCCATCCGCGAAAACTCTATTTTTTTATAAAATATTTAAAAAATGCATATTTTTTTATAGCAACAAAAAACAATAATTATATTCATAATTAAAGAACTAATAAAGTTTTTTTAAAAGAGCAAAATAATTATAATAAACATGTTTCTAAAGAGTAATAATATATTAAAGAGGAATGATAACTGGACACAAATATTTTGACACAATACATACACCATTATTTATTTATTTATTTTTATCCTATTTCTCTCTATGTACTCTAACCTTTCTCTCTCCCTGCGCAACTCTGTCTCATCTCCGGCAACCGCCCACCGCCGTATTTCCTTTATCATCGGTGTCTCTCTCATCGACGTCCATCCTCTCTCTCAGCGGTGTCCCTTCTTTCTCACTGGTGTTCTCTCTCTCTCTCTCTCTCTCTCTCTCTCTCTCTCTCTCTCTCCTCACCACGTCGTTTTTCCACCAACACAGCTTTCTACACCTACCTGTCGTTCATCTCTTACCGGCTTTCTACTCCTTGTTGTCGTTCATCCCTCACCAGCTTTCATTGCACTGCGGAGTTCTACTTCCATCGCCGTAGAAAAATGCAGATCTGGTGGTGTGGTGGAGGATCTAAGACAGACGGTGAGGGGAGAGAAGACAAACCACAAATCAGATCTCAATAGAAGAAGGAGGGGCGGCGACTCAGGTCGCGGGAGAGGAGAGAACAAGGTGGTTGGTGTTCAAGCCAGTGACGAGAGAGAAAAGAGGGTAGATTGTGTTTTACAAAATTACCCCTGTTGTATTGTTGAAATGTCATAAATACCCATGGTGTTGTATTTGTGTCAAATAATCTGTGTTTGTTTATCATTTATGTATATTAAAATAGGTTGAGGCTTATGGAAATAAGATTATAAAATTTAATAAGGTAAATTTCAAAAAGCGAGGCGGGGTGGGTGCGAGTATAAGCATCCCACGCCCTCGACCCCGCCTCTGTACTAAAAACCGAGATTTCCCCCACACCCGCACCCACATCCAGTTAAATCGGTTTTCCCCTGTTATATTAAAGGTGGGGGCGGCCGGGTCTGGACGGAGGCGAGTTTTGTTGCCATGTCTAATTTACCGTAATAAACAAATTTCCGGTTCACAAAGAAAAGAGATCATGATGATATGGAGTTTAAAAGTTTCTTCCAACAAAAAAATTATTTTAAGTTTTTTCTTGTATTTTTAATTAAGAACCTTATATACAATAAGAAAATGCACCTAATTTTTACCCAACGTATCTTCTACTCCTTAAAAAAAAACACTATTGCAGCAACAAAACTAATGACATATCCATTCCTCCAAAAGCAAAAGTTAATTAAAATTATTACATACCCAAAATCCAAAAATGAGAAAGTTTTACTTAATCTCAACATTTTGGCACAAAAGTACATATAATTTAATTATTTTAAAATTACACATTATTCATTTTTTCCTTTCTATTTTGTTTTCAAATGTATATGTGGTCGCAACTATTTTTATGATTTTGGTTTTGAGGGAATGATTTATTTTGGTGGAAAAACATCTATGATTTAACCTATGCATACTAACCCACTTAATGAACCCTCAAGCTCAAGAAATATTTATTTGGACACATTCCCAAAATTAAAGTTATTCGGACAAACGCGTAAATGAAAAAGTTATTCGGACACACGTGGAAGTTGTAGTTTTGGTATCCGTTGGTTGATAGGATTCACAATCAATTATCTGGATGGAAGCGTAAAAAAAAAAATTTGGGTGGTTGGTTGGTTCTGCTTAAGTCCGTTCTGTCGTCCATTCCAATTTATTTCTTTTCCTTCTTCAAAGCTCCCTCAGGTATTATTTCTTCCCTTGATTCTATTTTTAGTAATTTCATTTTTTTTTTGTGTTGGGAGGGGGGGGGGGGGGGGGGGGGGATTTTAGGAAATTATCTTGGATTAAATGGGATACCATTTGTTTACAAACGGAGAATGAGGCCTGGGAGTGAAGAGGTTGAGGGAGTTTAATATTTCTTTACTTGGGAATGGGTTTGGAGGGTGTTTGAGGAGAGGGAGACTTTGTGGAATTAGTGCTCCATGCGAAGTATGGGGAGGAGGGTGCGGTTTGGCTTGGGAGTTGGATCGATTTGGTGGCATACTTTGAACCAAATTTGATCGGGGGTGGGGCTTGCAGATCCTAGGTGGTTGGAGGATAATTTTATTAGGAAGGTGGGGGATGGGTGATCCACGCTGTTTTGGGAGGATCCATGGTTGGATGAAGTTCTCTTAGCAAGGTCTTTTGGTAGGCTTTTTGATCTCGCAGAAAATAAATTAACCACGGTGTCGGAGATGTTTGAGTTAGGGTGGGGGGTTGGTGGCGTGAAAGTGGTGGAGGAGGTTATTTGCATGGGAGGAAGGGTTGGTTGGGGAGTGTGTGTGGAAGCTCCATTCGACTCATTCTTACACGGTTAAATCAACATATTCTTACTTAACAGCGGTTGACAGTAACCCAAGTGAAGGTTTTGATCATTTTTTGTGGCTCAAAACGGTTCCTTTGAAGGTGAATATCTTTGTCTGACGCCTTTTTCTTAATAGACTAGCTACTAAGGATAATATGTGTAAGAGAAATGTGCTTGATGTTTCACAAATCTCTAGTGCGGCCCTGTGTGGTGGGTTAGAGGATAGGGATCACTTGTTCTTTATGTGCGATTACTACGGTCGTCTGTGGCTTTTGGTTTCGAATTGGTTAGGAATTGATATAGTTTTTCATGGCGATATTTTGTTCTCATTCAAATCAGTTTTGTGGTCTTGGAGGTTTCTCCAAAAACTCTAGGACATCTTTTACCATTATTTGGATTTCAGTTTTATTTGTTATATGGAAAGACCGCAAAAAGAGGATTTTTCATAACGAGATGGACCAGCTTGCGTCGCTCGTAGAAAAGGTTAAACTCCAAACGTATTGGTGGTTGAAAATGCACTACATTATGTTTGATTTCGACTGTCCCTTTTGGAGGTTGAGCCCTTTATGTTGTTTACAAGCCGCTGTGTAATTGCTTTTTTGGTTTTTATCCGGCTAGTTTGTAGCCTAACTGTTGTGTAATTCTCACTCTTCAGTTTCCTCCGGCACATCTTGTGCTTGAGGATCTGTTTGTTGCCTTTAATATAATTTCGCTTAATTTATTAAAAAAAAAAAAGATTAAAAGAAAATTAATCTAGTTACAGTATTTTAATATTTTTTTAATTTGGATGTGTCCAAATAATTTTAAGGGTTAAATATGTTTTTGATCCCTATAAAATTGGGACCTTTTAAATTTAGTCCTTACTTAATTTTAATAGCTTTTTTAGTCCCTATAAAAACATTCTGCATTTAGTTTTAGTCCCTTCTTAATCCAAATATGTTTAATTATGCTTCAATTCTTGAATTTTTAAACAACTCTTTGTAGACCTGTTAAGAACATTACTAAAAGTCCCTCTGCAAAATATTAACTTAAAATTTGATTTCTACATCCAGATTTTCATTAATCTTTTCTTGAACTTTTTTCGTTTAAAAAAATTCATATTTAATTCTTCTCATGTTAAAAAATTCTATTTTTTCGTACATGAACATTTTATAATGTTCTAAACATGTCTCCAAAAAATCGTTCAAAAATTTAAGAATTCAAGGATAATTAAACAAATTTAGTTTTTACAAGGACTAAAATTACATGTAATTTTTTTTTGTAGGGACTAAAAATGCTATTAAAATTGAGTAAGGATTAAACTTAGAAGTTCCCAATTTTATAGAGATCAAAAACATATTTAACCCTAATTTTAATTTAGGGTTGTGCATGGGAACATGCTCCTTAAACCAATAAAGAAAGTAATTTTTTCTTCTTCATGTTTTATAGTAAGTAATTTGATATTTTATCCAAATTAACCAAGATTTTAACATTTCAAACTGGAATTAAAGGACCCTTTCAGTTTGGCTTGAGTCTTGACAACAAGTCCACAACTAAACCAAAAACTCATTCATTCCTTCTAGATCTTAAACAACTAAATTTATGTTGACTCCACTAAGTCGTCTTTGATTCCATCTAAAAGCAAAGTGAACAAAAAAAAAATGCTTGTACATTTAACCACTATATAGAAAAGGAAATTCATATGTTATCAAATGCTCAAGGGACCACAAGATTAAATTCTAAGTTAGCTGTCCAAATATCATAGAACTTGTCAAACAAAAATTATATGAATAAAATACAAAATTCTAGATATGCTCAATTATCAAAGATTTTAGTGAGAACAAAAACAGCTGGAGTTGAAACAAGAATTGATTGGATAGAATATTTTATAGCACATTCGTTTATTAGTAAGTTCATCACTATCCCTTCATTATTTTTTAATCAAAACACATATATTTGACTCATTGATTTTGGTTTTATTTTTTGTTCTTGGTAGATCATGGCTATGGTTCTAGATGCTGTTGTTGGGAAATTAGTTGAAGAACTAATGAGTTCAGTTGTTGATATGAAGAACAAAGCTTTGAAGTTCAAACCAACTCTAGAAAGATTAGAAGCTACCCTCCAATCATTAGGACCATTGATCAATCAAATAGATGAACTCAAGAAGAAATTGGATCATTCACCTAATGAAACAAAGACACTGATCAAACAAATGAAAGATGGAAAAGAACTTGTTCTTAAATGCTCTAATGAAGACAAAATCCAGTGGTGGAATTGTTGTTACAAAAAAGCACAGTATCAAGAAGAACTTGAAGCATTGGATGAAGAGATTAAGAGATTCTTTGGTCTTGATATGATAGCTCAAGGTGCAGTGACTGGATTGGAAACACTTTTGGAGATTAGAGAGTTTCATGCTGAATTTAGAAATGCTAATGTTGTGAGAAGTGAAAGAGTTGAATTAAGAGGTGTTTGTTTGCCACCTCAACCACCTGGTTTTATTGTTGGGTTGGATGGTCCTTTGAATGAGCTGAAGATGAGATTGTTGAAGGATGAGGTTAGTGTTTCTGTTGTTACAGTTACCGGTTCTGGTGGTTCGGGGAAATCTACGTTGGCAAAAAGGTTTTGTTGGGATGAAGAAGTAAAAGGTATGATTTTGTTAATGTATTTCATTGGTTTAGATTTTGTGAGGAATATTGTTCTTTTTTTATGATGTTTTATGTGAAACTAGTTTAGTACATGTCACTTTAGTGTAATGAGCTAAAAGTGGAATAAACTTTAAATTTGTTTCACACATTCAATAAGAACTTACCATTTGCCACTTGAAAACCACATTCTTAATACTTCTTTAATATTGTTCTGGTTAGGTAAATTCAAGGAAAATATTTTCTTCATTACCTTTGCAAAAACACCAAAGCTGAATACTATAGTGCAGAAGCTGTATCAACACACTGGTTACCATGTTCCGGATTTTCAAAGCGACGAAGACACGTTTAACCAATTGGAACATTTGATGAAACAAGTTGTGAAGAAAGGACCAATTTTGTTAGTCCTAGACGATGTTTGGCTAGGGTCAGAATCGCTTGTTGACAATTTTGTGTTCGAGATTCCAAACTACAAGATTTTGGTGACATCAAGATTTGCAATTGGAAGATTCGGTCATCCATTCGTCTTGAAACCTCTTTCTGAAGCACATGCTATAAATCTGTTTAAACATTCAGCATCCTTAACTAAGAGCACCTCAGATGTTCCTGATGATGTTGTCAAAGAGGTGATTTCTAAAGTCCTGTTAAGCAGTGCGGTTTATTACTTATTTGCCTTCCATTTCTCATTGTAAATATATTTTGATGTATATTAATGTACAAAATATGTTGCAGATAGTAAGAGGGTGTAGTGGTTCTCCCTTGGCGCTTCGAGTGAGTGGCAGATCATTGATTAACGAACAACTGATAGTTTGGCTTAACAGAGCAAGGGAATTATCAGCTGGTAGGTCAATTCTTGATTCTAACAAGGACGTGCTTTCTTGTCTCCAAAAGAGCTTAGATGTTTTGGATCCCAAGTCCATGGAATGTTTTAGGGACCTTGGCTTATTTCCAGAAGATCAGAGGATCCCTGCTGCTGCACTTATTGATATGTGGGCAGAACTAAGGAACGATGATGATGCAAGTGCAATGGAGAAGATTTATAAACTAGTCAACCTCAACTTAGCAGATATTATTGTTACAAGGTATTATATATTGATTGGTGTTTCTTAAACAGTTTGATATGGTATATAGTTTACGATAAGAGTGTTGAAATTTGGTCTAGCTCATCCATACAAAACCAACTTGTAAAGTGATGATTGTCTCTCTTTATAAATTCTTATCAAGAGTTCTATATTTCCAATGCGAGACTTGAGTTTTTCTCAATGAAGAGAATCATGTGGGTTTGTAAGGTTGAGTTAAGTCAAACTCAAATTCTTAGATCGTATCAGAGCTTGTTCAAGGTCTGTTGGATCACTTACTATCAGGTTTCCACTATTGGGCGATTCAGATCATGCTCCAAATATCTCACATTGAATGTGATATGACCTAACAATGTGTTTATAAGTGGATACAATCCGCACCATACAAACTGATTTTATGAGGTTGAGTTAAGCAATATAGGACGAAGGGAGTACTTAGGTTATTATGTTTATTTTTTAAACTATAAAAGTTAATTTGTTAGATTTTATGTTAGGAGTAAGGATCATTCTCTAATGGAAACACACATGAGAGCTAATCCATTTATAGTTTATATTACTTGAGTAACAAGTAAACTCCTCTAACAACTTTACAACAAACTTTTCTAACTTAATTCACAACAAGAAGTTAACTAACTTCACTCAAGGTCATTACTACTAATTTCTTTTTGAATGCACGGTCTTTGATTTGTTTTCATTGATCAGGAAAGTTGCAAGTGGCACCATTGACTACAACTACCATTATGTTACACTACATGGTCTTCTTCGGGATCTAGCCATTCGCGACAATAGCCAAGAGGCAGAGGATAAGAGGAATAGACTCATAATTGACACAAGTGCAAATAATCTTCCTTCATGGTGGACTTCTGAGAATGAGTATCACATTGATGCCCGCATATTATCCATATCAACTGGTTTGTTCATTTTTCTCTCTTGACTCACAAACTGATAGAGTTTTTCTCTGCTTGAACGTACAAACTGATAGAGTACTTCAACATTGATTGTTGAATCTTTTTGCAGATGAAACATTCACTTCAAAATGGTGTAACTTACAACCAACAGAAGTTGAGGTTTTAGTGTTAAACCTTAGAGAAAAGAAGTTTGCACTACCAATGTTCATGAAAAAAATGAACAAGCTAAAAGTTTTGATAATCACAAATTACGACTTCTTTCCGGCTGAATTAGAGAATTTTGAGATGCTCGATCATCTATCAAATCTCAAAAGAATCCGATTAGAGAAAGTTTCGGTTCCTTTCCTTGGAAAAACTGTATTACAATTGAAGAATCTTCAAAAGTGTTCTTTTTTTATGTGCAATGTGAATAAAGCATTTGAAAATTACACAATGGAAGATTCAGAAATGCTACCAAATTTGATGGAAATGAATTTTGACTATTGTGATATGGTGGAATTACCAAATGTGATTTCCAACATTGTATCTCTAAAGAAGCTTAGTATTACAAATTGTCATAAGCTTTGTGCACTTCATGAAGGAATTGGAAAATTGGTCAATTTGGAATCACTAAGGTTAAGTTCATGCAGTGGTTTATTAGAGTTACCAAACTCAATCAAAAATCTTCATAAGCTAAAGTTTCTAAACATTTCTGGATGCATAAGCCTTAGTCAATTACCTGAGAACATCGGTGAGTTGAAGAAATTAGAAAAGATCAATATGAGAGGTTGTTCAAATATAAGTGAATTACCATCCTCAGTTATGGAACTTGAAGGATTAAAGCATGTGATATGTGGTGATGAAGAGACTGCTGAAAAATGGGAACCTTACAAAACTATCCTTGGTGATTTAAAGGTAGAGGTTGTTCATGAAGATTTCAATTTAAATTTTCTTTACAATTAGCAGTAATCATAATTGGGAATTGACTGCAGAATTCAAGAACCAAATGAGAAGGTATTATGGATTTCTTTACATTTTTGGAGTCATTGATTTTACTTTTTTTTAGATTAAGTGATTGATATTTGTGATTGAGAAATGTAAAACAGCCTTACTTGGCTGTAAAAGAAATACTATTAGGAAAGTTCAATAAATCTCAGGATTTCATTTGGTCGATAAACCTGATGATATTTTGTTTAAAAACAGATTTATAAAATTGACATTTAGTTAATACTAGTAGAATATGAAAGACCTGTTAACTTAATCATTCGTGTGTGTCTTTGTGTGTATATAGACTCAAAAATCTTATATAGACTCGACACGTAAACTCCACTTGTATGAGTTTATGAAAAATTAAAATTGACTTTAAAAAATATTTAAATGACACATAAATGACATATATACCTATAATAGAACACCAATTAACATACAAATTAAACATTTAAAATAACATAAAAATTAAAATTTCAAACTCCATAACAAATTTTTTTTTTTTAAAAAAAAAACTCATAATAAAGCAAGCAAACCATAAAAGTAAGTAGATAATGTCCTAGCTAGTTCCTTCCTAATTGGGTACTACGTACATATACTTAAAAAAAAAAAAATATGCTATTGCCTTTAAACATCCAAAAGCTCATGTGAAATCATATTTATCATCAAAAACACCATCATCGTCATTATCACCATCATCTTCACCAACATCCTGACCATCATCATCAAACTCAACTCAGATAAAACACCTTATTCATCATTAACTATAACATAATTTGGATTTTTTAACCTCTATCTAATTAAAGATTATCTCCACCGCCATTTTGCACATCATTATTAAGAACATCAACTTTCACAACATTTTGTTACACAACAACAGAATGTACTTTCACAACATTTTGTTACACAACAACAAAATGTTGTCGAGGAAGGAAGAAGAAAAGGTGAGTAACCTTAATTCTTATATCTTCGGTGAGAGCGAAAAAGAAAAGAGAATTCTATTTAATTGCTGTTTAAAATTTTATTTAGTTTGAGCTATTTTATTATTTCCTTTTAAAAAAATAATAATATGTTTTTTAAGAAAATAGTAATATGGAAATTTTTGACAATGACTAAAAATGCTGATGGAAAAATTTTATAGGGACTAAAAATGCTGATGGAAAATTTTATAGGGACTAAAAAGTATTATTTTATTTTGTAGGGACCAAAAACAAAATTCTGAATATTTATAGGGATCATTTACTTAATTAACCCAATGTTTTATAAGTTAATTCTATGCATTTTAGGCATAAACATGTGTGAAATAATTAGTATTTTTTATATTGTTTTAAGTTTAATCATGCATGTGATAGTACTAATTTGCTCTTATTTAGATAGCAAATACACTTTTTTAAGCAACAACAACCAACATATTTAAGAAGATCCATTTTGCAATAAACAAAGTGATGATTCTTTTTATGTTTTTGGCGATTCTTTTTATTATGAACCCAATTTTTAATATTAAAACAATTAGTGGCCAGTCAAGTTCAATACAAGTTAGTTAGCTCCTCTCATACAAACTTATTTTTACTTAATTTATAAAAATAATTATTTTTTATGTTATTTAAAACTTAAATAAATAATTACTATTGGTTAAAAAAAATCTTGTTTTTCCAATGGGACCCGTCTTTAATATTGAACATGGCCTCTAATTTTATCGGAACGGCCCTGGGGTGCCGAATGTTTTTATTTATTTTTATGTTTTTTTAAAATGAATGATAATGTTAAGACTTCTGTTATTTGTCCAATTGATCTGGATTTCGATGACAGTGAATTTAAGTCCTTAAGATAATTAAAATTATGTTTGTTGATTTCGTAGTTACTAGGGGATTGTTTATTGAATGTTTATTGATTTTCTATCTCCTATTTGCCATTTAGAGTTGCTATAACAAAACGTATTATTTTCTAAAGAAATAATCCTCCATTTCTTTTTAGTTTTAGAAATGGACTGTGTCTCTACTTGATGCATGAATCCTCAATTTTTTGTTTCATTGTTTTTTGTATGCTTATGGTGGCCCTTAATAATTCTACAACAACCAAAGAACGATCGTGTTTGACTAAATCAACAAAAAGAGAAATTGATTTTGCAATGAAATCCATTCTTCTCATGTATGATAATTTTGTTCTTGTTTTGATAATTTTTACACACATGTTTTAGTATGGGAGCATAACTTAACTCGAAATTCAAAACATCATGTTACAATGATTTTGCGTTTTTTGATTACATTTTTTTGTTAGAATGGTGATTTTGAATGTCAACCCAATAATTAACAGATGTTTCATTCATTGTTTTTGTTAAAAAAACACTCCATCTGTTTTAAAATGAGTGTCGTTTTAGTCAATTGCACACAGATTAAAGAATTGAATGAAATAATTATTAGACAAAACACTTTTACTAAACTGTCCTTACTTTATAAGAAAAAGAAAAACTTAAAGTTGCATTGAAAATTGTGTGAGAGAAAAGTTGGAGTATTTATTGAAGGTAAAGTTGGAAGAAAAAAATTAAAGTTGTATTGAAAATGTAAAGTGATAATCATTTTGAAATAAATTTTTTCGGATAAAATGACACTCATTTTGAAACCGAAGGAGTATATAATATATTATATAAACGGGTAATTTTTTTTTTTAAAACTTGATCTAAGATCCATAAATTATCAAGATAGGGTTATCCACATGATTCCATCCAAAAGACAGAGTGAACAAAGGAAAAATGCTTCACCACGTGCAAGCATATGACGCACGGGACCACAAGATTAAATTCTAAATTAGCTGTCAAAATATCAAACACGATCAAACACCATATGCAAACCAGACTTGCATCTTGGAAGAATAGACTCCTAAACAGAACAGGTAGACTGACTCTAGCAACTTCTGTTTTATCCTCCATCCCTACTTACTATATGCAGATTAATTGGCTTCCTCAGAATGTCTGTGATAGTATAGACCAAACAACCCGTAATTTCATCTGGAAGGGCTCTAATAACAAAGGGATCCACCTAGTCAATTGGAAAACAGTTACTAGACCGAAGCATATTGGTGGCTTGGGTGTTCGCTCAGCAAGAGATGCTAATACTTGTCTGCTTGGGAAACTTGTTTGGGACATGGTTCAATCCACCAATAAGTTATGGGTGAATCTCCTCTCTAATAAGTATTCAACCGGTCCTTGCATGCTTGATGCCAGAGTGACTAGCAGCAGCTCCCCTTCATGGTCTTCCATAGTTCGAGCCAAAAACATTCTCAAAGCCGGTTATACTTGGCGTGCAGGAGCGGGCACTTCCTCTTTCTGGTTTAGCAATTGGAGCTCTCATGGTTTACTTGGTTCCCTGGTCCCTATAATCGACATTCATGATCTCCATCTCTCTGTCAAAGATGTCTTCACATCTGATGGCCAGCATACTGATGTTCTCTACACCAATCTTCCTCAACACATAGCGGACACCATCAACAATTCTCACATGAGATTCAATGCTCATATTGAAGATGCTCTCATTTGGAACCATAACAAGAATGGCGTTTACACTACCAAAAGCGGGTACTCCTGGCTTCTCTCCCTCTCAGAAACAAATAGTAATGATACTTCTTGGTCTTGGATTTGGCGGCTGAAAGCTCCTGAAAAATACAAGTTCCTAATTTGGCTTGCCTGTCATAATGCAACCCCTACCTTATCCCTGCTTCATCGCAGAAATATGACAGCCTTAGCAATTTGTTCGCGTTGTGGAGAGAATGAAGAAACTTTCTTGCATTGTGTCCGTGACTGCAAATACTCCACAGCGATCTGGCACAAAATTGGTTTCGATAACACTGCTTTCTTCACTGAGGGTTGTGCGCAAGTCTGGCTTAAGACCTTCTCTTCTGGGCCTCGCGCAAGCAGCTTCCTCGCCGGTCTTTGGTGGTCTTGGAGGCACCGCAACATGATGTGTATCAGCAATGAAACTTGGCCTTTATTTCGGATCAGTTTCCACATTCAGGATTCAGTAAATGTTATTGAGGCTAGTTTCAAAAAGATTAACGCCACCCCTCTCGACCGCATGGTGAGATGGAATCAAAATAATCATCTTTGTCACATCCTCAATGTGGACGGGAGTTGCCTTGGTTCTCCAACTCGTGCTGGATTTGGTGGTATCATTCGAAACAACGCTGGTTTCTACCTCTCTGGTTTCTCTGGCTTCATTCCGGATTCGAAAGACATCCTGTTAGCTGAACTCACTGCTCTTCACCGCGGCTTTCTCTTGGCTGTAGCTATGGGAATAGAGGATTTAGCTTGTTACTCGGACTCCCTTCTCTCCATTAATCTTATTACAGGCCGAGCATCAAATTTCCATGCCTATGCTGTCCTAATTCAGGATATAAAGGACCTCCTATCTGCTCACAATTTCTCCGTTCATCATTGTCTTCGTGAAGGAAACCAATGTGCGGACTTCATGGCCAAATTGGGAGCCTCATCGAATGAAGAATGCTTAGTCCATGCTTCTCCTCCTCATGAGCTTCTTGTTTTAATTAGAAATGATGCCATAGGAACCTCTTTTCCTAGAGCTTAGGCTTCTGTCTTTGTTTTTCCTCTCTCTTTTTTTGTTTTTGTTTGATTTTAGCCTTGTTACCAAAAAAAAAAAACAATATTGGTTTGTGATTTTGTCCGTGAAAGATACATGCATCCTTCACTTTTTCTCAATAAACGCAAGAAATCACATAATAATTCGTTATGAATACTGATATGAAGTTTTAGAAATATACAAAGTCTATTTTATTTATTTTTTATGGTACAATGTTTAACGACTATTCAATTTTTAATCTGACTGAATTCTATTATCTATACAATTTGGTCATTAATTTTACGATTACAAATTTTTAACACCACAATCAACTTTGGTGTAATGTATGTATACTAACCAATGAAAAAACATTCCAACGGGGATCTGTGGCGCAATGGTAGCGCGTCTGACTCCAGATCAGAAGGTTGCGTGTTCGATTCACGTCAGGTTCACAACCCATCTTTTTTATTTTTTCATATCATTACAGTTTACGTATGCTTCTCGTTGTGCTACTATTTATTTGGTTTCAGAATCATTAGATAAACTTTTTTAATGCTGCAGGGCTTCTTGCGGTGCATCAATAATTAATTGGCAGACAAAATTAATGGTTTGTTTTCAATATTGTATTATAGATTAAATGATTCTTAATCCTTGTTACCAGAAAAAAATATTCTCTATTTACCGTAGAACATTGCTTTTTAAGCCCCCTAAAATCTCCAAAGGCCACCTAAAATACCGAATTTGCCCTTTTATACAACATATGGTAGATATATACCGAACCAGTTAGGAAGATAACTACAAGATTCATTAGGGAGTAACTTTAGAACAGCATGTTACGGAAATTGCGACGTTTTACACGTGAAGCATAAGTAGTTTAGAAATCTTAATCTTAATCTTAATATATATAAATGTTAGACAGTCTGACCTAACCTAATCCCGCCCTTTTTGGCGGGTCTGAATAATTTTTATGAAAAAAAAGGTTTTCCAAGGATTCGAATTATGAAAAAAAAGGTTTTCCAAGGATTCGAACCAATTATGAAAAAAAAGGTTTTCCAAGGATTCGAACCATGTACCATTTGGCTACACTTTACAAGTCTCACCACTAAGCCACTTCCTTTTTGATTGAAATATTGTTGCTTCCGAAATTGATATACCGTACTAAAACATTTTTTTTTAAATCCACAAACGCCCCAACGGTTCCTTTTCTGATAGCAATTTCTTTTCATTCTTAACCGTTCCTTTATTGATGGCAGTATTTTTTTATTTATTATTATTATTATTATTATTATTATTATTATTATTATTATTATTATTATTATTATTATTATTACTATTTTTGTTGTTGTTGTTGTTATTGTTATTTTCTGTTGTTTACCACATAAAAGTTCATTTTCCTTTTCATTTTTATAGATTTAACGACCCTTGCGGTTAGGATCGGTTTCTTGGTGTATGCTTACTACGTGTTACGATATTAAAGTTACATTTTTAAAATCGTTGATAATTTGACTGATTCTGATAATAATTTTGTCGTTAGAAACTTCACTTTTTAGTGTAATTTTGTCAGCCTCTTTGTTTCTCATATATTATATTACTTGAAGTTATTTATTCTGACGTTTCATTTGCAAAAATCACTACACTAGATTATAACATTACTTTACTTTCTCCCTTTGACTTTTTAAACATGTTTACTATTTTCAATTTGTTTATTTTTGTTGTTCTTTTAACATGAATGTAATTGAATATGAAGATTAAGAAAAAAGAAATTCATAAACACAACCTGGTAATATTATTTGGTAAGAAAATAAAGTTAATAACTTAAAATAGTGTAATTTTGGCATTTTTTTTTTGTTTTTTGCAGTCGTTTCATAATGTATTGAATGTACAATCAATATGATATATTTATATACAAAACCCGTGCATCGCACGGGTAAGAGTCTAGTTGAGTATCAAATACAGAACAATTGTAGCCATAATATTGTCAATAACTGAGACTTAAAAATTAAGTGAAGATTTTACCTTAACTTTGGAGATAACCCTAAAGAAACTCTTACGAGAACAACTTTTAGGAACAAGATTCAGGCATGGGTTGATTTGGAGAAATCATTTGATGCGTACAGAAGGAACAAAAATTGGGTGAAAAATGGTCTGGAGAAGGAATGGGTCGATTTTGAACTCACAGAAAGGAAGAAGAAATGAGAGAGTGAACTTATAAAAACAAATCCTGCACATACGTACATTACATATCCAGTAGATATATACAGAACTCTTGAAGTAAGGGCAAATTGGGAAATTCAGGGGGCATAAAAGATTTTGGGGGGGCTTATAAAGAAGCGTTCTTTACCGTAGGCATGACAACGGGGCGGGGCGGGTTTAAGTATCCCCGCCTCCGCTTCCTTGCATCCGTCCCCGTCTCCAAATCTTATTGGAGTAAAAATTGAACACCCAACCCCGCCCTCAATGGATACGGGTCTTCCGGCTCCGGCCCTGCCCCCATCCGCGAAAACTCTATTTTTTTATAAAATATTTAAAAAATGCATATTTTTTTATAGCAACAAAAAACAATAATTATATTCATAATTAAAGATCTAATAAAGTTTTTTTAAAAGAGAAAAATAATTATAATAAACATGTTTCTAAAGAGTAATAATATATTAAAGAGGAATGATAACTGGACACAAATATTTTGACACAATACATACACCATATACACTGTTCCCAAATACACCATTATTTATTTATTTATTTTTATCCTATTTCTCTCTATGTACTCCAACCTTTCTCTCTCCCTGCGCAACTCTGTCTCATCTCCGGCAACCGCCCACCGCCGTATTTCCTTTATCATCGGTGTCTCTCTCACCGACGTCCATCCTCTCTCTCAGCGGTGTCCCTTCTTTCTCACTGGTGTTCTCTCTCTCTCTCTCTCTCTCTCTCTCTCTCTCTATCTCTCTCCTCACCACGTCGTTTTTCCACCAACACAGCTTTCTACACCTACATGTCGTTCATCTCTTACCGGCTTTCTACTCCTTGTCGCCGTTCATCCCTCACCAGCTTTCATTGCACTGCGAAGTTCTACTTCCATCGCCGTAGAAAAATGCAGATCTGGTGGTGGGGTGGAGGATCTAAGACAGACGGTGAGGGGAGAGAAGACAAACCACAAATCAGATCTCAATAGAAGAAGGAGGGGAGGCGACTCAGGTCGCGGGAGAGGAGAGAACAAGGTGGTCGGTGTTCAAGCCAGTGACGAGAGAGAAAAGAGGCAAAACACGCAGAGCAAAGAGAAGGAAGAGGGTAGATTGTGTTTTACAAAATTACCCCTGTTGTATTGTTGAAATGTCACAAATACCCATGGTGTTGTATTTGTGTCAAATAATCTGTGTTTGTTTATCATTTATGTATATTAAAATAGGTTGAGGCTTATGGAAATAAGATTATAAAATTTAATAAAGTAAATTTCAAAAAGCAAGGCGGGGTGGGTGCGAGTATAAGCATCCCACGCCCCCGACCCCGCCTCCGTACTAAAAACCGAGATTTCCCCCACACCCGCACCCACATCCAGTTAAATCGGTTTTCCCCTGTTATATTAAAGGTGGGGGCGGCCGGGTCTGGACGGAGGCGAGTTTTGTTGCCATGTCTAATTTACCGTAATTAACAAATTTCTGGTTCATAAAGAAAAGAGATCATGATGATATGAAGTTTAAAAGTTTCTTCCAACAAAAAAATTATTTTAAGTTTTTTCTTGTATTTTTAATTAAGAACCTTATATACAATAAGAAAATGCACCTAATTTTTACCCAACGTATCTTCTACTCCTTAAAAAAAATCACTATGGCAGCAACAAAACTAATGAAATATCCATTCCTCCAAAAGCAAAAGTTAATTAAAATTATTACATACCCAAAATCCAAAAATGAGAAAGTTTTACTTAATCTCAACATTTTGGCACAAAAGTACATATAATTTAATTATTTTAAAATTACACATTATTCATTTTTTCCTTTCTATTTTGTTTTCAAATGTATATGTGGTCGCAACTATTTTTATGATTTTGGTTTTGAGGGAATGATTTATTTTGGTGGAAAAACATCTATGATTTAACCTATGCATACTAACCCACTTAATGAACCCTTAAGCTCAAGAAATATTTATTTGGACACATTCCCAAAATTAAAGTTATTCGGACAAACGCGTAAATGAAAAAGTTATCCGGACACACGTGGAAGTTGTATTTTTGGTATCCGTTGGTTGATAGGATTCACAATCAATTATCTGGATGGAAGCGTAAAAAAAAAAATTTGGGTGGTTGGTTGGTTCTGCTTAAGTCCGTTCTGTCGTCCATTCCAATTTATTTCTTTTCCTTCTTCAAAGCTCTCTCAGGTATTATTTCTTCTCTTGATTCTATTTTTAGTAATTTCATTTTTTTTTTGTGTGTTGGGGGGGGGGGGGGAGGATTTTAGGAAATTATCTTGGATTAAATGGGATACCATTTGTTTACAAATGGAGAATGAGGCCTGGGAGTGAAGAGGTTGAGGGAGTTTAATATTTCTTTACTTGGGAATGGGTTTGGAGGGTGTTTGAGGAGAGGGAGACTTTGTGGAATTAGTGCTCCATGCGAAGTATGAGGAGGAGGGTGCGGTTTGGCTTGGGAGTTGGATCGATTTGGTGGCGTACTTTGAACCAAATTTGATCGGGGGTGGGGCTTGCAGATCCTAGGTGGTTGGAGGATAATTTTATTAGGAAGGTGGGGGATGGGCGATCCACTCTGTTTTGGGAGGATCCATGGTTGGATGAAGTTCTGTTAGCAAGGTCTTTTGGTAGGCTTTTTGATCTCGCAGAAAATAAATTAACCACGGTGTCGGAGATGTTTGAGTTAGGGAGGGGGGTTGGTGGAGAGGCGTGAAAGTGGTGGGGGAGGTTATTTGCATGGGAGGAAGGGTTGGTTGGGGAGTATGTGTGGAAGCTCCATTCGACTCATTCTTACACGGTTAAATCAACATATTCTTACTTAACAGCGGTTGACAGTAACCCAAGTGAAGGTTTTGATCATTTTTTGTGGCTCAAAACGGTTCCTTTGATGGTGAATATCTTTGTCTGGCGCCTTTTTCTTAATAGACTAGCTACTAAGGATAATATGTGTAAGAGAAATGTGCTTGATGTTTCACAAATCTCTAGTGTGGCCCTGTGTGGTGGGTTAGAGGATAGGGATCACTTGTTCTTTATGTGCGATTACTACGGTCGTCTGTGGCTTTTGGTTTCGAATTGGTTAGGAATTGATATAGTTTTTCATGGCGATATTTTGTTCTCATTCAAATCAGTTTTGTGGTCTTGGAGGTTTCTCCAAAAACTCTAGGACATCTTTTACCATTATTTGGATTTCAGTTTTATTTGTTATATGGAAAGACCGCAAAAAGAGGATTTTTCATAACGAGATGGACCAGCTTGCGTCGCTCGTAGAAAAGGTTAAACTCCAAACGTATTGGTGGTTGAAAATGCACTACATTATGTTTGATTTCGATTGTCCCTTTTGGAGGTTGAGCCCTTTATGTTGTTTACAAGCCGCTGTGTAATTGCTTTTTTGGTTTTTATCCGGCTAGTTTGTAGCCTAACTGTTGTGTAATTCTCACTCTTCAGTTTCCTCCGGCACATCTTGTGCTTGAGGATATGTTTGTTGCCTTTAATATAATTTCGCTTAATTTATTAAAAAAAAAGATTAAAAGAAAATTAATCTAGTTACAGTATTTTAATATTTTTTTTAATTTGGATGTGTCCAAATAATATTAAGGGTTAAATATGTTTTTGATCCCTATAAAATTGGGACCTTTTAAATTTAGTCCTTAGTTAATTTTAATAGCTTTTTTAGTCCCTATAAAAACATTCTGCATTTAGTTTTAGTCCCTTCTTAATCCAAATTTGTTTAATTATGCTTCAATTCTTGAATTTTTAAACAACTCTTTGTAGACCTGTTAAGAACATTACTAAAAGTTCCTCTGCAAAATATTAACTCAAAATTTGATTTCTACATCCAGATTTTCATTAATCTTTTCTTGAACTTTTTTCGTTTAAAAAAATTCATATTTAATTCTTCTCATGTTAAAAAATTCTATTTTTTAGTAAATGAACATTTTATAATGTTCTAAACATGTCTCCAAAAAATCGTTCAAAAATTTAAGATTTCAAGGATAATTAAACAAATTTAGTTTTTACAAGGACTAAAATTACATGTTGTAGGAACTAAAAATGCTATTAAAATTGAGTAAGGATTAAACTTAGAAGTTCCCAATTTTATAGAGATCAAAAACATATCATTCTATATATAAAAGTTGTCCCAAGACAATTTTGAAGCCCTAATTTTTCCTAAACCCTAGCAAATAGAAAAAAAAGCCAAACAACTGTACGCGCGCTCAACAAGCCTGTTTCTCTTCCTTGAAAACAATCATTCTGACCTAACCCCCCATTTCATCTCCGCCGCAGCCATATCACCACCATCACTAACTCTGGCCTTCTCTTCTCTCCTCCTTCATTACAATCTAAATCTTCATCGTCGGTGACCACGACCGGCGACGATCCACTCTTCTCATTCTCACTACCAGCCTCCTCTTATTCTCTCTCTCTCTCTCTCTCTCTATCTCTCTCTCTCAAAACCGAATATCTTCTTCCTCCTCTTCTCCAAAACCCATTTTCAATTTTTCCTTCTCAAATTCAAACTCCCTCTCTCCGGAACTGATACGGCAGTGGCAACATAACAAGCGGAACCGAAAGCGATTCAGTGAGCGATTGATGGTTTGTGGTAGCGAGAGTGGATTGCGGTGGAGTTAACTGGAGGAGATCAATTTTTACAGGTTTTTTCGATTTCCATATTTCCTTATGCTTCAATCATTTGATCTTTTTTTCTTCGTTTCATTATTTTAGTGGGTTGATTCATTTTAGAAAATTTGATTTATCATTATTGATTTGTTCTGAAATGAATTTGCCAACAGTTAGCTATGAATGTCAGTGATTGTTGATCGAATTTATGGAACTGTGAATTGGATGGATTGAAGACTGTAGCAGAAGATGACTAGAAAGATTACAGATGTAGGGTTTGTTGGTTCCTCAAAGGATTTTCATGAAAGGATTTGATGTTAACCCTTTTTTTTTTCCTTATTTATGTGTAAATAATTTATCTGAATTTGTTTATGGTTTCTCCGGTTTATGATTTGGTTCCTGTAATTTTTTAATTGTATTATTTCATCTTATATTTGGAAGTGAATTGAGATTTTAAATAGTAGTTCTACTAATTTTATATTTCAGGATTGGTTCTCTTGGTGGTTTTGACGAACACATTTGGAAGTTAATTTCTATTTGGCCATTGTTCTTGATCAGATTTTCAATGTTGAGCGCTCTAAGTGCATCACTATGATGAAAGCATTTTTTTGTATGTTAGGACTTCATTGTGAGTATTATACAATCACTTTTTTTTTATTTTGGTTGATGATTCCATTTATGATTTTGGTTTTTGATTGGTTGCTACTTTAGGTTTTAGATATCACGCACCATGTTGCAATGGATGGGATGATCAAGGCTGACAGTGAGTTAGTTTATCCTTCTTTTTGCAGAAATTTCAATTATTATTCTTCCATCCTTTGCGTTTATTCCTCTTCTTTATGTTCTTTTTGCTTTCTCTCTTCTTTGGATTTTTTTTAAAGACTCTTCTTTTCTTCTTTGGAATTGTGTGATGCTCTCTTTTGAATTATAGTTGAAAACGAAATTGAATGTATTTGAAATTAAGGGTATTTGAATACTATGTCCTTTCATAATTTTGTAATTCCATTAGAAATTGACACATACTATGTATTTGATTAAATGTCTAAATAACATGTGATCTATATTATCTTCACTGTAGTGCTTACTTTTTTCTTAAAATGTATGATTTTGGTAATGTCTTGGTAAGAGTTTATTCCCAAATTCAAATTGTGACCTCCACTGGTAATGTCTTGGTGGAAGCATAATTAATACCCCTCTTACTAATCACAAGCATAATTAATTATTCGATTCATATCACATGAGAACCTCCTATAAATACCCCTCTTACTATCATCGAAATTCATTTGTATCTCAGATTATATTCATACCATTGTATATATCGGTTGAATTTGTGAATTTCCTATCACAACCAGCAATTACGTTTCAGCAAATGGATAATTTTGGTGTCAACATGGCTCTGGTGATTAGTGGTGTAAGAGGTTTGGGTGGTTTAAACATTCTGGTTTCATATCGAATCATAATCAAAATATCTCTTTGTTTTGCATGCTATAAAAGAATGGCAGTAACCAATAACCATTTTGCATTCAGCCATGTAAATTGTGATTGAATAGGAGGTTTGTGATGAATACAATCTATGAAGATCAATGCATGCTAAGCCGTGTAAATTGCGATTATCACCCATTCAAGCCAATGCCACTTCCAATAGAGACATCTTTATCAACTCACTCAAACTTAGATTCAGAACATATCAGGTTGAATTTGATCCTACCAACGTAAGTGTTTTTCTAAACTCATTCTTTTCATTATTATGCCTTGATCTAAATATTATGATTTAAAAATGTGTATTTTTGTCATAGGGAAATGCCCGCCTGCCTGGTTTGTTAATTATTGAGGATTTTGGTTCCGAACTCCAACCTTATGTCCCGTTGATTGATCCAAAACTTAATATATTTGAAGCAATTGTTATCAAATACACTTGCAATGAAGAAGATGATGGTGAGTCCGACAATGAAGAAACGACTTTGCTGAATAAGATTCCTCTATTGGTAAGTTTAACAGATAAATTGTATAAATATTTTGTAAAATTTTTATATGCATTTTCATACTGTTTGTTTTTAACAACTTAATACACCACTATGTTCAGGAAGCTATATAATGTAGTGATTCCAATGACAAGGCTGACGTCGCTTTAACCAGTATTGAAAACACTCCAAGTAACAAATCTGGATCAAAATGATCAGCTGAGAATGTAGAATCTGTCAGCATGCTCAAGATTGAAAATGGGGAAGCTTTTATACCAAACATGCGAAGATAGTGTGTGTTAAAAAGAATTCAACTGAATGAGGCACCTAATTGTTTAGTGTATTGCATTATGTGTTTTGAGTTATATTTTTTTTCAAATTCTATCAACTGTCATGTGATGCAATGGTGTATTTTTTAGGACTTCCAACTTTTGTGATGTTTGGTTGGAATAATCTGTCTATCCAAATTATTGAGAGTCAAACATATTATGTTTTTTTGAAGCTATGCAATTGAATAAGATTCAATATAGATGTTCCTCAACTTTTTTTTTGTGAGATGTTGCTCTATGAATATGCTCATAGTTCCTAACTAAATCTTTTTCATTTTGAGACAAATAATAACTGTTTGATAGTCAATTCTTTTCACCATTTGTCTATTCTTTATCAGCAACATTATCTTCACCTTTCATTCATCATATATCTAAACTTGGCAACTACCCAAATATTTCCCCTTTTTAGTCATGCTACTGCTACATGGAATAGACAAATCTATAGCGCAAGATAACACAAACAATAAATTCCTTCAAAAAAAAACACAAACAATAATCTAATCATTTAAAGTGTTACTCATGTGTTTCTATGCATTTTTGCTGTATAAAAATATTTATCATTAATGTAATGATTCTTTAAATCCATCTTCTATCTTCTAATTCTCACGTGTTACATTATTTGTTTCACACATCATTTTCTAATTTTGATTACTCAATTTAATATTATATGCGATTTTCCTTTAAAGTTGATTGTCTTTCAACACTTAATGAGAACGATGTTAATCTCGAGCTTATTTGATTAAAATGGCATACTTTTTAATTCTTTTATTTTCTGTGATTTAGGTTGTGTTGTAATATACCAATTGTATGTTTGACCCAATGTCTAAAAAAATGAATGTTGAATTGTAAGCATGAAAAAACAAAATGAATGTTTGCACTAAAAAATGATGGCATTAAAATTATAAGTTTTAGCAAACAATTATAATGTTAAGATGGTACTTAATTGATTAATTATAAATAATCTACAATTACTAATGAAATGCAGAAAATTTAATCTGTAAGAAATTTAAACAAATTTTTTTACGCAAATGTCTGCAGGATGTACAGGAGGTTGAAGACTCATGCAGCAATACCTCTGTGATTGACACACCAACCAGCAAGACAAGTCTTAAGAGGTCATCTGATAGCATTAACTTTGTGGCTGTTGAACATGGTGAAGCTGGTCAGGCATCGGTTACAAAACCTAACAGGGCTGTTCGTATCAAGATTGAGCCTACCGACACTAAAGTTGTTTAACTTGCTCGAATGCTGGAACTATCTGCTTTGTTATCGAATTTCTTCAATCTCCATGAATCAGACATTTAGGATTCAGTGTTTTTCCTTTCTGTAACAGGGTCGATGTCATGGAAATTGTTTAATATGGTACATTAAAAACGTTTGTGGCAATTTATTTTATAAGTTGAATTATACTATTTTTTTCGATTCAAGGTAAGTATTTACTTTCATATTTGCGTTATATTTGTTCTTTTGTATGACCCGTGCGTTAGCACGGGTCGATGGTCTAGTTTAACCCTAATTTTAATTTAGGGTTGTGCATGGGAACATGCTCATTAAACCAATAAAGAAAGTAATTTTTTCTTCTTCATGTTTTATAGTAAGTAATTTGATATTTTATCCAAATTAACCAAGATTTTAACATTTCAAACTGGAATTAAAGGACCCTTTCAGTTTGGCTTGAGTCTTGACAACAAGTCCACAACTAAACCAAAAACTCATTCATTCCTTCTAGATCTTAAACAACTAAATTTATGTTGACTCCACTAAGTCGTCTTTGATTCCATCTAAAAGCAAAGTGAACAAAAAAAAAATGCTTGTACATTTAACCACTATATAGAAAAGGAAATTCATATGTTATCAAATGCTCAAGGGACCCCGTTTAAAAAAAAAAAAATGCTCAAGGGACCACAAGATTAAATTCTAAGTTAGCTGTCCAAATATCAAAGAACTTGTCAAACAAAAATTATATAAATAAAATACACAATCCTAGATATGCTCAATTATCAAAGATTTAGTGAGAACAAAAACAGCTGTAGTTGAAACAAGAATTGATCGGATAGAATATTTTATAGCACATTCGTTTATTAGTAAGTTCATCACTATCCCTTCATTATTTTTTAATCACAACACATGATATTTGACTAATTGATTTTGGTTTTATTTTTTGTTCTTGGTAGATCATGGCTATGGTTCTAGATGCTGTTGTTGGGAAATTAGTTGAAGAACTAATGAGTTCAGTTGTTGATATGAAGAACAAAGCTTTGAAGTTCAAACCAACTCTAGATAGATTAGAAGCTACTCTCCAATCATTAGGACCATTGATCAATCAAATAGATGAACTCAAGAAGAAATTGGATCATTCACCTAATGAAACAAAGACACTGATCAAACAAATGAAAGATGGAAAAGAACTTGTTCTTAAATGCTCTAATGAAGACAAAATCCAGTGGTGGAATTGTTGTTACAAAAAAGCACAGTATCAAGAAGAACTTGAAGCATTGGATGAAGAGATTAAGAGATTCTTTGGTCTTGATATGATAGCTCAAGGTGCAGTGACTGGATTGGAAACACTTTTGGAGATTAGAGAGTTTCATGCTGAATTTAGAAATGCTAATGTTGTGAGAAGTGAAAGAGTTGAATTAAGAGGTGTTTGTTTGCCACCTCAACCACCTGGTTTTATTGTTGGGTTGGATGGTCCTTTGAATGAGCTGAAGATGAGATTGTTGAAGGATGAGGTTAGTGTTTCTGTTGTTACAGTTACCGGTTCTGGTGGTTCGGGGAAATCTACGTTGGCAAAAAGGTTTTGTTGGGATGAAGAAGTAAAAGGTATGATTTTGTTAATGTATTTCATTGGTTTAGATTTTGTGAGGAATATTGTTCTTTTTTTATGATGTTTTATGTGAAACTAGTTTAGTACATGTCACTTTAGTGTAATGAGCTAAAAGTGGAATAAACTTTAAATTTGTTTCACACATTCAATAAGAACTTACCATTTGCCACTTGAAAACCACATTCTTAATACTTCTTTAATATTGTTCTGGTTAGGTAAATTCAAGGAAAATATTTTCTTCATTACCTTTGCAAAAACACCAAAGCTGAATACTATAGTGCAGAAGCTGTATCAACACACTGGTTACCATGTTCCGGATTTTCAAAGCGACGAAGACACGTTTAACCAATTGGAACATTTGATGAAACAAGTTGTGAAGAAAGGACCAATTTTGTTAGTCCTAGACGATGTTTGGCTAGGGTCAGAATCGCTTGTTGACAATTTTGTGTTTGAGATTCCAAACTACAAGATTTTGGTGACATCAAGATTTGCAATTGGAAGATTCGGTCATCCATTCGTCTTGAAACCTCTTTCTGAAGCACATGCTATAAATCTGTTTAAACATTCAGCATCCTTAACTAAGAGCACCTCAGATGTTCCTGATGATGTTGTCAAAGAGGTGATTTCTAAAGTCCTGTTAAGCAGTGCGGTTTATTACTTATTTGCCTTCCATTTCTCATTGTAAATATATTTTGATGTATATTAATGTACAAAATATGTTGCAGATAGTAAGAGGGTGTAGCGGTTCTCCCTTGGCACTTCGAGTGAGTGGAAGGTCGTTAATTAACGAACAACTGATAGTTTGGCTTAACAGAGCAAGGGAATTATCAGCTGGTAGGTCAATTCTTGATTCTAACAAGGACGTGCTTTCTTGTCTCCAAAAGAGCTTAGATGTTTTGGATCCCAAGTCCATGGAGTGTTTTAGGGACCTTGGCTTATTTCCAGAAGATCAGAGGATCCCTGCTGCTGCACTTATTGATATGTGGGCAGAACTAAGGAACGATGATGATGCAAGTGCAATGGAGAAGATTTATAAACTAGTCAACCTCAACTTAGCAGATATTATTGTTACAAGGTATTATATATTGAATATTGATTGGTGTTTCTTAAACAGTTTGATATGGTATATAGTTTACGATAAGAGTGTTGAAATTTGGTCTAGCTCATCCATACAAAACCAACTTGTAAAGTGATGATTGTCTCTCTTTATAAATTCTTATCAAGAGTTCTATATTTCCAATGCGAGACTTGAGTTTTTCTCAATGAAGAGAATCATGTGGGTTTGGAAGGTTGAGTTAAGTCAAACTCAAATTCTTAGATCGTATCAGAGCTTGTTCAAGGTCTGTTGGATCACTTACTATCAGGTTTCCACTATTGGGCGATTCAGATCATGCTCCAAATATCTCACATTGAATGTGATATGACCTAACAATGTGTTTATAAGTGGATACAATCCGCACCATACAAACTGATTTTATGAGGTTGAGTTAAGCAATATAGGACGAAGGGAGTACTTAGGTTATTATGTTTATTTTTTAAACTATAAAAGTTAATTTGTTAGATTTTATGTTAGGAGTAAGGATCATTCTCTAATGGAAACACACATGAGAGCTAATCCATTTATAGTTTATATTACTTGAGTAACAAGTAAACTCCTCTAACAACTTTACAACAAACTTTTCTAACTTAATTCACAACAAGAAGTTAACTAACTTCACTCAAGGTCATTACTACTAATTTCTTTTTGAATGCACGGTCTTTGATTTGTTTTCATTGATCAGGAAAGTTGCAAGTGGCACCATTGACTACAACTACCATTATGTTACACTACATGGTCTTCTTCGGGATCTAGCCATTCGCGACAATAGCCAAGAGGCAGAGGATAAGAGGAATAGACTCATAATTGACACAAGTGCAAATAATCTTCCTTCATGGTGGACTTCTGAGAATGAGTATCACATTGATGCCCGCATATTATCCATATCAACTGGTTTGTTCATTTTTCTCTCTTGACTCACAAACTGATAGAGTTTTTCTCTGCTTGAACGTACAAACTGATAGAGTACTTCAACATTGATTGTTGAATCTTTTTGCAGATGAAACATTCACTTCAAAATGGTGTAACTTACAACCAACAGAAGTTGAGGTTTTAGTGTTAAACCTTAGAGAAAAGAAGTTTGCACTACCAATGTTCATGAAAAAAATGAACAAGCTAAAAGTTTTGATAATCACAAATTACGACTTCTTTCCGGCTGAATTAGAGAATTTTGAGATGCTCGATCATCTATCAAATCTCAAAAGAATCCGATTAGAGAAAGTTTCGGTTCCTTTCCTTGGAAAAACTGTATTACAATTGAAGAATCTTCAAAAGTGTTCTTTTTTTATGTGCAATGTGAATAAAGCATTTGAAAATTACACAATGGAAGATTCAGAAATGCTACCAAATTTGATGGAAATGAATTTTGACTATTGTGATATGGTGGAATTACCAAATGTGATTTCCAACATTGTATCTCTAAAGAAGCTTAGTATTACAAATTGTCATAAGCTTTGTGCACTTCATGAAGGAATTGGAAAATTGGTCAATTTGGAATCACTAAGGTTAAGTTCATGCAGTGGTTTATTAGAGTTACCAAACTCAATCAAAAATCTTCATAAGCTAAAGTTTCTAAACATTTCTGGATGCATAAGCCTTAGTCAATTACCTGAGAACATCGGTGAGTTGAAGAAATTAGAAAAGATCAATATGAGAGGTTGTTCAAATATAAGTGAATTACCATCCTCAGTTATGGAACTTGAAGGATTAAAGCATGTGATATGTGGTGATGAAGAGACTGCTGAAAAATGGGAACCTTACAAAACTATCCTTGGTGATTTAAAGGTAGAGGTTGTTCATGAAGATTTCAATTTAAATTTTCTTTACAATTAGCAGTAATCATAATTGGGAATTGACTGCAGAATTCAAGAACCAAATGAGAAGGTATTATGGATTTCTTTACATTTTTGGAGTCATTGATTTTACTTTTTTTTAGATTAAGTGATTGATATTTGTGATTGAGAAATGTAAAACAGCCTTACTTGGCTGTAAAAGAAATACTATTAGGAAAGTTCAATAAATCTCAGGATTTCATTTGGTCGATAAACCTGATGATATTTTGTTTAGAAACAGATTTATAAAATTGACATTTAGTTAATACTAGTAGAATATGAAAGACCTGTTAACTTAATCATTCGTGTGTGTCTTTGTGTGTATATAGACTCAAAAATCTTATATAGACTCGACACGTAAACTCCACTTGTATGAGTTTATGAAAAATTAAAATTGACTTTAAAAAATATTTAAATGACACATAAATGACATATATACCTATAATAGAACACCAATTAACATACAAATTAAACATTTAAAATAACATAAAAATTAAAATTTCAAACTCCATAACAAATTTTTTTTTTAAAAAAAAAAAACTCATAATAAAGCAAGCAAACCATAAAAGTAAGTAGATAATGTCCTAGCTAGTTCCTTCCTAATTGGGTACTACGTACATATACTTAAAAAAAAAAAAAATATGCTATTGCCTTTAAACATCCAAAAGCTCATGTGAAATCATATTTATCATCAAAAACACCATCATCGTCATTATCACCATCATCTTCACCAACATCCTGACCATCATCATCAAACTCAACTCAGATAAAACACCTTATTCATCATTAACTATAACATAATTTGGATTTTTTAACCTCTATCTAATTAAAGATTATCTCCACCGCCATTTTGCACATCATTATTAAGAACATCAACTTTCACAACATTTTGTTACACAACAACAGAATGTACTTTCACAACATTTTGTTACACAACAACAAAATGTTGTCGAGGAAGGAAGAAGAAAAGGTGAGTAACCTTAATTCTTATATCTTCGGTGAGAGCGAAAAAGAAAAGAGAATTCTATTTAATTGCTGTTTAAAATTTTATTTAGTTTGAGCTATTTTATTATTTCCTTTTAAAAAAATAATAATATGTTTTTTAAGAAAATAGTAATATGGAAATTTTTGACAAGGACTAAAAATGCTGATGGAAAAATTTTATAGGGACTAAAAATGCTGATGGAAAATTTTATAGGGACTAAAAAGTATTATTTTATTTTGTAGGGACCAAAAACAAAATTCTGAATATTTATAGGGATCATTTACTTAATTAACCCAATGTTTTATAAGTTAATTCTATGCATTTTAGGCATAAACATGTGTGAAATAATTAGTATTTTTTATATTGTTTTAAGTTTAATCATGCATGTGATAGTACTAATTTGCTCTTATTTAGATAGCAAATACACTTTTTTAAGCAACAACAACCAACATATTTAAGAAGATCCATTTTGCAATAAACAAAGTGATGATTCTTTTTATGTTTTTGGCGATTCTTTTTATTATGAACCCAATTTTTAATATTAAAACAATTAGTGGCCAGTCAGGTTCAGTACAAGTTAGTTAGCTCCTCTCATACAAACTTATTTTTACTTAATTTATAAAAATAATTATTTTTTATGTTATTTAAAACTTAAATAAATAATTACTATTGGTTAAAAAAAATCTTGTTTTTCCAATGGGACCCGTTTTTAATATTGAACATGGCCTCTAATTTTATCGGAACGGCCCTGGGGTGCCGAATGTTTTTATTTATTTTTATGTTTTTTTAAAATGAATGATAATGTTAAGACTTCTGTTATTTGTCCAATTGATCTGGATTTCGATGACAGTGAATTTAAGTCCTTAAGATAATTAAAATTATGTTTGTTGATTTCGTAGTTACTAGGGGATTGTTTATTGAATGTTTATTGATTTTCTATCTCCTATTTGCCATTTAGAGTTGCTATAACAAAACGTATTATTTTCTAAAGAAATAATCCTCCATTTCTTTTTAGTTTTAGAAATGGACTGTGTCTCTACTTGATGCATGAATCCTCAATTTTTTGTTTCATTGTTTTTTGTATGCTTATGGTGGCCCTTAATAATTCTACAACAACCAAAGAACGATCGTGTTTGACTAAATCAACAAAAAGAGAAATTGATTTTGCAATGAAATCCATTCTTCTCATGTATGATAATTTTGTTCTTGTTTTGATAATTTTTACACACATGTTTTAGTATGGGAGCATAACTTAACTCGAAATTCAAAACATCATGTTACAATGATTTTGCGTTTTTTGATTACATTTTTTTGTTAGAATGGTGATTTTGAATGTCAACCCAATAATTAACAGATGTTTCATTCATTGTTTTTGTTAAAAAAACACTCCATCTGTTTTAAAATGAGTGTCGTTTTAGTCAATTGCACACAGATTAAAGAATTGAATGAAATAATTATTAGACAAAACACTTTTACTAAACTGTCCTTACTTTATAAGAAAAAGAAAAACTTAAAGTTGCATTGAAAATTGTGTGAGAGAAAAGTTGGAGTATTTATTGAAGGTAAAGTTGGAAGAAAAAAATTAAAGTTGTATTGAAAATGTAAAGTGATAATCATTTTGAAATAAATTTTTTCGGCTAAAATGACACTCATTTTGAAACCGAAGGAGTATATAATATATTATATAAACGGGTAATTTTTTTTTTTAAAACTTGATCTAAGATCCATAAATTATCAAGATAGGGTTATCCACATGATTCCATCCAAAAGACAGAGTGAACAAAGGAAAAATGCTTCACCACGTGCAAGCATATGACGCACGGGACCACAAGATTAAATTCTAAATTAGCTGTCAAAATATCAAAGAACTAGTCAAACAAAAATCATGCATAAATAAATACAAAATCCAAGATATTTGTCAATTATCAAAGAAATCATTTTTTCTTGTATTCTTTTGTTAGTAAGTACTTCAATCATTTTGCTCAAAAAAAAAAAGAAAGTACTTCAATCATTATTTTAATTTTAATAAGAAAAACTGAATGTTTGACTTTCATTGACCTTTCTTAGATAGTTTTTGACCTTTGATTTTGGGTGTCTTTGGTTTTTTGTTCTTAGCAGATCATGGCTGTGGTTCTAGATACTGTTGTTGGGAAATTAGTTGAAGAACTAATGAGTTCAGTTGTTGACATGAAGAAGAAAGCTTTGAAGTTCAAACCAACTCTAGAAAGATTAGAAGCTACCCTCCAATCATTAGGACCATTGATCAATCAAATAGATGAACTCAAGAAGAAATTGGATCATTCACCTAATGAAACAAAGACACTGATCAAACAAATGAAAGATGGAAAAGAACTTGTTCTTAAATGCTCTAATGAAGACAAAATCCAGTGGTGGAATTGTTGTTACAAAAAGGCACAGTATCAAGAAGAACTTGAAGCATTGGATGAAGAGATTAAGAGATTCTTTGGTCTTGATATGATAGCTCAAATTGCAAGGACTGGATTGGAAATACTTGTGGAGACTAGGAAGGTGAGGAATGAAAGGTTTGAATTAGAGAATGTTTGTCGGCCTCCTGAACCACCTGATTTTATTGTTGGGTCGGATGATAATTTCAATAAGTTGAAGGAGATATTTTTCAGAGAGGATGCGCTTAGTGTCTCTGTTGTTATTGTTACTGGTTCTGGTGGTTCGGGTAAGTCTACGTTGGCCAAAAGGTTTTGTTGGGATGAAAAAGTAAAAGGTACGTACTATGATTTTGTTGGCGAATTTTTTTCCTTTCTTTCCGTCGTGCGCTTCATTGGTTTAGATATTTGTGAATTCTTCTTGTGATGAAGTTATATTTGAAACTTCCTACCCAAACAAAAAAGAATAATCTAAGTATTAAAGAGAAAGTTGTTCAAAATTTGTTGCAAAATTGTTGTTCAAATATAATTTTTTAAAAAGAAAAAATAAACTAACACAAATTTTGTAAAATACCCCACACCGTATACAAATACGATATTTTCAGTTTTTCTTTCCTTTTCCTTATCTCCCCACTTTTCAGCAACTCCTCTCTCTCCCTCCCTCCCTGATGCCGTTGTTATCGATATCTAGACGGTTGTGAAGGTCGATGATGATTATGGGGGTGGTAGTTGACAACAATGAGGAGGACAATCAATGGCGGATCTTGCCGAAAATATTGGGGGGTGCGGTAAATATGAACTAAATATTATAATTGAAATTCATAAAAGTTATATACAATTTCATCCAAAAAAAAAAAATCACCGCAATAGCTCAAACACAAGACTAAAGCTCCAAATATATTATATACCAACATGAGAAGTGAGAATCGCGTTTTGATATGTGAGGATGGAGAGGAGAGGGGGTACCGAGAGAGAGACTCAGACAAAACAAGTGTGAACTAAAAGTGTCTCAAGGGTACTATACTAGTTTACTATATACAAAAAAAAAAAAAATTTATTAGGGGGTGCCACGGCACCTGGGGGTCTCAATAGAGATCCGCCCCTGAGGACAATGATGAGAGAAGATATATATATGGGTTTTGTTAGAAGTCATCCATTAAGGTGTCTTTTAGCAAGCCACACCTCAAGGTGTGATATCCACTTTTTAGTTATAACTTTGCTAAAAGACACCTTCATAATATATATAGGGAAATGTTAACCAGTACCCTAAGGACACTCTTTAAGGACTTTAGATAATAAGTTTTTATGGAAACTTGTGAACTCAATGCATTGGAAATTGAAGTATTGAACTTTTTCAATGAATAGAGAGGGAGAATGGTGGTGAGGACGATGTGGTGGTGGTGACCGATGACGATCACAGTGGTCGGGAGATAGTGACTGTGGTGGTGTAGAGGACAGTGGTGGGAGGATGGTTGTAGGTAATAGAGAGGAAATCTCGTCATGGTGGTGGTGGTTGGATGGTGGGAGAATGGTAAAATCTCAATTATGTCATCGTCAATAACAAGTTTATTATTGAGTTATCAACGTCAATAATTATAGACCATCTTACTCTCCCAAAAATATTGATGTATACATGTTTGATTAGGAAATTTCTAACATGTCAAAGTAATAAGACTCTTGTAAAAAGGATTAAATTGGGACAAAAAAGATAAATGATTAAATTGAGACAAAAAAAAAAAAACAATAAAGGACGAAAGATAAAGTATTAAATTGGAAGAAAAAAAAATGACAAAAGTGTTACCTAGAATTGAAGTTAATGGATAAACTGTGTAATTTACCCAAAAACATTGTTTTCTTGTTTTATTCTTTTTGCATATACTAGAATATGGTTTGCAGACCTCTAAATTATGTTTATGATTTCTGGTTAGGTATGTTCAAGAAAAACATATTCTTCATTACATTTGCGAAAACACCAAAGCTAAATGTTATAGTGGAGAAACTATTTAAACAGAGTAGTTACCCAGTTCCTGATTTTCAAAGCGAAGAAGACACGTTTAACCAATTGAAAAATTTGATGAATCAAATTGTGCAAGAAAGCCCAATATTGTTGGTCCTGGACGATGTTTGGCAAGGATCAGAAACATTTGTTGACAATTTTGTGTTTGATATCCCAAACTACAAGATTTTGGTGACATCAAGAACTGCAATTCGAAGATATGGCCATCTACTCGTCTTGAAACCTCTTTCTGAAGAACATGCTATAAATCTATTTAAGCATTCAGCATCCTTAACTATGAGCAGCTCAGATATTCCAGATCATGTTGTGAAAGAGGTGATTTCTATGGTCTTACTAAATTTTCCTGCGTCCCTAAATATAATCTCTGTGGCACCGACATTGTTCGGTGTTCAATACCAACACGACATTGGCAACGTTTACATTCAGCTAATTTTATTTTTTTAAAATTTTCATGGGTGTTGTGTCTAGTATCCGTGTCAATGCTTTATTTGTAATAATAGTATTTAATTTGGTGACAATATGATGCAGATAGTAAGAGGATGTAAGGGTTCTCCCTTGGCACTTCTCGTAACTGGCAAATCATTATGTAACGAACGCCAGATAGTTTGGAATAATAGAGCAAGGGAACTGTCAGCTGGTAGTTCAATTCTTGATTTTAACAAGGTCGTGCGATCTTGTCTACAAAAGAGCTTAGATGTGTTGGATTCTAAATCCATGGAGTGTTTTAGGGACTTGGGCTTATTTCCTGAAAACCAGAGGATCCCAGCTGCTGCTCTTATTGATATGTGTGCAGAACTAAGGGGTGAGGATGATGCTAGTGCATTGGAGAGAATTTGTAAACTGGTTGACCAAAACCTGGCTGATATTATTGTGACAAGGTATGACATATATATATATATATATATATATATATATTTTGAACAGCACAAGGTATGATATTGATGACTGTTTTTTAAATAATTTGATGGATATGTCCTATATACCGTTTTATACTACTCCATCAGTCTTAAATTTGATTTTTAAATGATCAATAAAGTTGATTTTAATTTAAATTATATTTTATTTACTGAAACACATTTATTACCTATAGTGGAGTAGTTAAATATTGAAATATACTTTTTCTATTTCAAAATACATGTCGCAGTCAACCACTTCACACATGACAATGCACAACTTTGACTATTAATATCTTTAATTATCTAAAGTAAAAAATTATAAAAATTTAATATTTTAAAAATATTTATCGAGACAAATCAAACAACATCTTACATGCTAACATTTGTATTTATATAAAAGCATAAATGTTAATAATGCACATTGCAAAAATAACCACCATGTGAATAATGCACATTGCGAAAAAAGCGACATGTATTTTGAAACGAATGGAGTAATAACCAAAGGTATGCTAGTGAAAGAAATAATAAATATTGCACCAATATTATAAAAATGACAAATAATTAGAAATAAAAAAAATACTCCATCCGTTTCAAAATGAGTGTTGTTTTAGGTGTTTACACACATATTAAGAAATGCAATAATTAAAAGAAAGAGAATGGTTATTTTACCAAATTATCCTTATTAACTATTGGTTAGTTTTAAAAGTAATACTTTGGAAGTAGTGTGCAGAGTATTATTGGAGGGTACAATTTTTTTTTTGAAACAGCAAATTTTATTAAACTACCAGATCCCTGCTCAAGACGAACATAGATCGGAGAAACGGAGCATACAAACATCAGGCGCCGTATATAGGCGGAACACCTGAAATAAACACCCTAAAAAACACCCCTGAGGACAACCCCACCTAAAATCACGCCACAACCTTAAACATACCCTATCACGGAAGCGACCACTGTAAAAACGAAATCCCACACCGCCGCTCATCGTCACTACTCACCCCCAAATAACAACTCCCATCAAATCTAAACTCCCAACCTAAACACCAAAGCAGAGCCACCTCCGAAAAAACACCTATCTGAAAGATCATTCAGCTTCCACCATCAATCGACCTCCGATCCACCGAAAGAAACCATAAAAAACCCAAAATCAAACTTGATCAAAAGAACTGACTCCCGATCTCGAATCAAAAGTGATCGGCCCACCAGCCTCTATGACCAAATCAGAAGGGCACCCCTCACCCCGGTACACCAGAGAAACACCAAATCACGTCAAACAAGAATGCAGCTAGACACCGACTCCCGATCTCGAAGCAAAATTAACCGGCCCACCGGTAACCAGCACACAAAAAGTATGACGAACGACCTGATATGCGATGATGCAAACAACAAACAGATCAGAAGAAAAGGTTCAATCAAAGGTACCCACTTCCTCCAAACACCCTAAACACCTTAACAACTCCAAAATCACAAACAAGAGCTAGTGACGACGAACAAGGACCCGAGTAACAGAGACAGCTTCCAAAAGAAATCCCCCACCAAATCCCCCTTATAAAGCTTTAGTGCCCAAACCGTTCCGACACCAAATCTGCGACCACCCATCGAAGCCTCACCAAGACAACCCCACGAACCTCCACGCAAAGCCACCACCTCATCCGAAACACCACCACCACCACGCATCCCTACCATCACAACAACACCACCAAAACAGAGTACTTCGTCGAAATGGTAAAATAACGAACAAACAGTGACACGGGGTGTCTGTCACCAACACAAGCAAAATCAAAAACACCACGGCCACCTGCGCGAACAACCACAACCGCCACGATCCTTACGACGACGAACGATCCAGGAGTTCGTTGAAGGAGGATTAATCGTAAATGAATGAGGTGTCGCCACACCTGCAGCCGCTGGAAACGGATCACACGTATTGGCACCAAACATTACCCCCACCACACCACACGTCCGTCACCACCACCGACCACCCCTGCACATTGCCAACTCCACACCTCACCCCCACCACCGAGCATCACCACCATGCCACGGCACTACCATTACCACCAAAACAACCTCTGCATCGCAAACAAAAACCCTCCTCACCAGCACCACCTCAAACCACCTAACAACCATGAACAATACCACCATCCTAACACCACTGACATAGGCGGCCCTCACACCACCAACCGACAAGAACAGCCAGCAATAGACAGGAACAAAACAGCAAGTGGCGTGTGAGTAAGGTGAGGATCGGAAAAGACCAACAAGATGTAGGAGATGAAGTAGATCGAACACCAGATCTGAAGCAAAAACGGAGCACCACCAAAGCAGAACCAAACAACGGAACCGCAGCCTTACAAGAGGGAAGGAAGAACCACCCCGACGCGGCGGCGCAACCCACCAACAGTGGAGCCACCCAGCGGCGCCGCCTCCCTATAGCTCCACACACCCTCCGACGAGGCTTAGGCACACTGCCTAGTTCTCTCAGACTGCACCAACAACCGAACAGAGAGACACCAGGTGACAGATCTGAACCCAAAAACTGCCGGAAGGAGCGGGAGTCGCCGGTGGTGCGGAGGATGCACCTCGTCGCACCACCACTCAAGGACACTACATCGGAAATTAAGAGTTTGGATTTGAGGAGGAAGGTTTGTGTAGCTTTTAGAGAGAGGTCGGAGAGAAAATTCTAGAGAGAGAAGTATTTTGGTTTATTGGAGGGTACAATTGAAAAGAAAAAGTTATTATTGCATTGGAAACTGAAAGCGACATTCATTTTGAAACAATTTTTTTTGGCTAAAGCGACACTCATTTTGAAACGGAGGGAGTAGTAGAGGGAACACATATTTTAAGACGGATGAAGTAACATACATGATCTTTGAAGAAGGAAAAAAAATGTCTTCCGTTGTGGTACTTGGTTTTAAAATATCCAAAAAAATGTACAAAACACTATTTTTATTACATTCAATTCCATAATTTTTTGGAGTTAAAAGAGTTGATTAATAAAAGCATACACATACACATGCGGTGGTATTTAAGGTGGGCGAGGGAAAGAGTTTCCTACCATAGAAAAGTTTTTTTTTTTACCATTAGATTAAATAAAGAACATATTCTTATCATAGACAGTCGACACATGATTATTTTCACTCTTCTCCATGTCTCTCTCACCCACCACTTGAAGCAATCTCACTTAACCCATTTAAGAACATTCCTCCATTCACTTTAGAATCCATGATAGAGGCCGTGAACCACAATTACTAATTTTGCTGAAAAAATTGCAGCTAAACAAAATATAGAAACACACATCCTTATTTATTAATTTTGTTACGTCTGCAGCAATTTAACCTAATTTTTTCCCGCTCATTTGCTTTATTAGGTTTGCAATTATTTAACCTAACAAATTCCATCTAAAAAAATGCACCGCACCAATTTCATTCCTATCCTCTTGCCTTTTTTTTTGAAGAAAAAATTTTCTACACTTATTTGATGCTGCACGTTTGTTCTAGAAACTATGAGCATATCAATGATCACGTTTGATGCCTTCTATTTCATACTTTTTTTTCGGCTACCCTAATTTCCATGTGAACTTGGTTATATATACCTGAATTATTGATAGGATTACCGAATTTTCTTTTATAATATTTTCAGATGTCATACATTTTATAAAGTGTTTTATTTTGTCTACTATGGATTATCACGTGTTATTTTTTTCACCGTTACCTATTATACATTGCATTTTATAATTTGTATATCAATCCATTTACAATAAACCCGAGCGGAGCACGGGTCAAAAATCTAACCTTTTTTTTATGAAAATATTTTCTACACTTATCCTTCTTTATTAATTTTGTTACGTCTGCAGCTATTTAACCTAATTTTTTCCCGCTCATTTGCTTTATTAGGTTTGCAATTATTTAACCTAACAAATTTCATCCAAAAAAATGCAATCCACCAATTTCATTCTTATCCTCTTGCCTTTTTTTTTTGTTTTTGAAGAAAATATTTTCTACACTTATTTGATGCTGCATGTTTGTTCTAGAAACTATGAGCATATCAATGATCACGTTTGATGCCTTCTATTTTATACTTTTTTCCGGCTACCCTAATTTTCATGTAAACTTGGTTATATATACCTGAATTATTGATATTGATAGGATTACCAGATTTTCTTTTATAATATTTCAGATGTCATACATTTTATGACGTGTTTTATTTTGTCTACTATGGATTATCACATGTTATTTTTTCACCGCTACCTATTATATATTGCATTTTATTATTCGTATGTCAATCCCTTTACAATAAACCCGAGCGGAGCACGGGCCAAAAATCTAGTATGCATTATAAAAATGTACAAAATATTATAAAAAGAAACTCAGAAAATTCCTCAAAGGAGACCTAAAGTTGGCCGTAACATTTTGTTCAATTTTTTTTAATGAGATCTAAGGTTGTTTATTGGTTCCTGCTGCAAACCAAGTGTAACATTCCTCAAAGTCCAAAAACAACAATTACAAATTACAATCTCAAACTAAAATAAAGAGGAATAATCAACAACCAAATAGAAACAAAAATAAAAAGCTAGTTGTAAGGCATATTCAACAACATAATCAAACTAAATTAATTTTGTTTATTATTAGTCTCCAAACTTAGCAAAAAAAGAGAGACCTGGAAGTGGTGACCGGAAACTTGTCTGTGGTGGTGTGTGGTGGCACTCCGAATAAGATACCCATAATGCAAGAAGAAGTAGAACAATAGAGAATCACACAATGTGAAACACAAATCTAATGAGGTTGGGGTAACACGAATCCGCTGAGGTGGGTGAGTGGCAGTAAAAGAGAGAAGGGCGGTGGAAGAAAGGGTGGATGAGTGAGGTTAGAGACAATATGAGAAAAGATATGATGTGGACAGACCATGATAAGAATATGTTCTTTATTTGATTTAATGGTCAAAATAAACTTTTCCATGGTAGGAAACTCTTTCCCTCACCCACCCTAAATGCCACCCATACCAATAGGGCAGTTCCTATGAAATAGGAGGCTCGACTCTCTTTTTAAAATAGTCCCCTAATAAAATAAAAACGCAATTTTTTTTTAAACTAAGCTTCATTAAAAAATTAGCAGAAAAAAACTTCTAAACATGAAACGTAATAAAAAAAATTAAGTGAAAGAAATGTGAAATTTACCTAACGGTGTCGTTTGGATTTGTCACTCCTCCGTTGTGGGAAAGGGAAAAACGAATGGTTTGAGCGAAAAAGAAATGATTGTTGGGATTCTTGTAATGAAATAGCTTTCCAAATCGATTGATTAAGTGATTATACAAATTGGGGGTGGTTTGATAGCATCAGATTTATGTCCAGAAAGGAGAATTAGAGTCTAGAAAAAATGCAAATGTGTAACGAAGAAAGAAAAAGAAGTAACATATAATTTTTTTTTTCAAGTGGGGTATGAATATTAGACTTAATTATTTTTTTGAGGCCCGTAGCTTTTGGAGGCTCGGCTTGGTTAAGCTGCTTGCGCACCCGCAAGGCCGGGCCTGCATACCAATGTTTTAAAACCCAGACCGTTGATCGACCCAGTCAAGGTACTGGGTCAATGGTTCATTAGTCGCACCAGTAGGTCACTGGCCGGACCGCATGACTATTGACCAGGTCTATATAAAATATTTATGACCAAAAACTACATTATGAATAAAATTTTGATAAAAAAAATCTTGTAGTTTTTTTTATTTGAAGTTCGTACATTAAAAAAAATTATATCCACAGTTGCAAGTTTGCAAGTTAATTTCTTAACTGCAGCACAATTCAAGCTAATTCCAATCCAAATTCAAATTAGCTCATACATTAAACAATAGTGCTGCATAAAAAACCTCACAATTAAGTTCTAATTGAGATTCCATCTTTAAAACATAGTATGTTCTAAACATTGTTGAAAATTAAAATATAACAGACTTACAAACCCAAGTAAGTTCTTAACATAGTCAACAAAAAAATAATAGACTTACAAACCCGTAAGTTCTAAACATAGTCAACAATAAAACAAAACAAAACAAAAAAGGAAAACGGATCGGGTGTGCTAAACTGGTTCAACGGTCCGCCCACTGACCTGACCGGGTCACACCGGATTTCAGCAGGTTAATTGCATATCCGGTCCTGTAACCTGCCCGACTCGCTGCACCCTCCTGTTCCCGGACCGGTCGGGTCGGTTCGGGTTTTAAAACACTGACCCATACATCATGGTGTTGGGATAGTTGGTAACCGACTCTCACCCAATCGTATGGATTAGTTTCATAGTAGACGCAAAGATCCTAAGTCATATGGATATTGAGGCTTATTGAGGCCAAATAGTTAGTAAAAAATGTTCGGTATGCAAATAACCACCACTACTACCTAGCTTTTTTTTTTTTTTTTTTTTGAGGTAACTACTACCTAGCTTATTAGCTTGTTATATAATATATATAGCTTGTTATATAATATTATTTAAAATTTTAATTAAAAAATTTAGATAAATGATCATTTTAATAGAAACAATCTCACTTAAATAAGAACGACGATATCTTAATAAGAAAAAAACATACTATGAAAAAATAACATGCACTATAAAGGGAACTTATTTTGATTTTATTTACAAATATTATTTGAGTGTGGTGCGTGCTAAAAATTTTATAATAAAATTGGATAAAATAGAAATACAATTAAGTACAATAAAAAAGCGGATTGTACGTTTCCACTAAGATATAACAATATACAAAGGAGATACACCCTTTTGTGATGGATTTTTCTTCCATCTTACCCTTCATTTAAACCGTTTTATTATTTTTATAACATTATTTAAATTATTAGTTAAAATTAGTTAAATCTCATTAAAATATCAATAATCCACAACAATAAGAGAAACAAGAACAATATTGTACACTATAACTTCTTCAAAAAAATAATATTGTACAATATAAAATGAAACATTTTTGTTCCAATTTTACCTTTCATTTAATTGTTTTTTTTTACTATTTTATCGTTTTTTATAATGTTGGTCTTGACCTAATAAAAGACTTGGAGAGGGCCAGAACCCTTAACAACAAAAGTGCTTACATCAAAACAAAAAGAGGGTGCAAAACATTACATCACAGAGATCTATAATAAGGAAGACTTGTGCAACTCCTCAATGAATTAAACTAACAAAGCAACTGCTAAAAGAACAGCAACAGAGAAATGACAGAAGCTATTAGCTAAACACCCAGGTTCACAAAGATGCTTTGAACACCTAATGAGATAGAATCAACATTATCATAGAACAGATCTTGTTGCCTAAACAAGATGTTGTAAATAACACTTCTCGTGCATTCTTTTGCAATGGAACCAACTATTTGGTATATGCCAAGGCAGCTTTGGAGGTACCCTTTTGGACACAGGTCATTCCGGCTGAGTTGAAGCTAGTAGACCTGCTTCTTCTACTTTCTCTCTGCCTTAGTGTTCTCTAAGGCTTTGTTTGCGAGTTTTGAGAGGAAGGAAAGGAAAGGCTTAGGAGGGGAAGGGAAGGAAAGGGAGGGAAGGGAGAAAGGAGGGAAAACTTTCCCCTTGTTTGGGAGTTAAAAAACCAACAAGGAAAGGAAATGGAGAGCTTATGTTATAATTTTACTATTTTACCCTTTTTTATCTTAAAAACAATACATTGTGTTATACTTTGTAATTTATCTTGAAATTTATTCAAAGCAACTTAACTCATAAGACTTGTTTTCATTGATCAGGAAAGTTGCAAGTGGCACAACTGACTACAACTACCACTATGTTTCACAACATGGTCTTCTTCGGGAGCTAGCCATCCGTAATAATAATAGCCAAGAGACAGAGGACAAAAGGAATAGACTCATAATTGACACAAGTGGAAATAATTTCCCTTCATGGTGGAATGCTGAGAATGAGTTTCAAATTGCAGCCCAGATATTATCCATTTCAACTGGTTTGTTCATATTTCTCTCTTAACGCAAATGAAAGTTACCATATTTTTTTGCGTTGGGTTATTTAATTGAATGAAAAGGACAAAATTAAAATTATAAAGTTAAAATGAAAAGTAAAGTTGGAAGTAAAAGTTTCATAAAAACTTGATATAGTCATATAGATAAACTTTAGTTAAAGATCAGAGAACGCGTGTGACTTGAATTTTTCTCTATTTGAGTCTCCGATAGACAAATTGATAGAGTACTTTATGTTAGGAAACATGATATCCACAGAAGGAATGAGAGAAAGCTCAAAAAATCTTTTTATTGATGATAAAAGTGAATATTACAAAAGATAAGAGGTACCTTCTAATGAGGTGGTTTCAAGTATATATACTACTATATGACTAATACTACTTGTAACTAAACTATATCTCTAATAGTCCCCCGCAAGTTGGAAGGTGTTCACAACACTTCCAACTTGGGATGAACAATACAATAGTACATCAAACAAATGAAAGGAGAGATGCAGGAAATACATCGGTCAAGAGCATAGTCAACAATCAAATGTTTATCCAACAAAAGGAAACCACAACTTAAGGTTTAACCGTTTGGAGGAAGAAGCAACAAAACAACGCTTAACCACCATCCAGTAGAAGCAATCATCAACAAAGCCTTTAAAGGCACAACACTTAACCATCAAGAGTACTTAATTACTCAAGACAAAAGCACAATAACGACGCTTAACCATCCTTGGATAGAAGCACAACAAGAATCAAAGCCATCATAGGCTAATCAACAACAGAAGAGACAAAATACCAACAAATTGTATTGTGTACAATAAGCCTCATCCAATACCAGTTGAAAAAAATAATCGTTTGAGCATAAACTTGCAAATGTCTTCTGCTCATATACACCAAGCAAAAGGAGGTTTTGCTGTGGAGAACCATAGTCCACAAACAGAATAATCTCATGGCAGAAAATTAGAAGAATCAAGTCATTGAACATTTGACTTGAACAATACTTAAACAATGATACGTAATCAGAAGCTAAGTTTCTTCAATCCATAAGCTTCAAACATATCAGTGAGCCATCAACATATAGTACTCAGATTGATGGTCATGCCAATTTGCCAAACCTAACATATCACAAGCATAAACCAAAATGCATAAAATGCAGGACAAGCAACCAAACTGCTTCCAGGCTTGAACCTTTAGACTCCAACATAAAGGAACAAAACTGGCTCTAATAGACATCAACATTGTCCAACAATATATGGAACCTCACCAAAAACTTCACATACAATCTAGGAACAAAACAATATGCAAATCCCATTTTATCTTATCCAGAAAGCTACAAACAAAAGTGCCTCTTATATCAATAAATTCCATGAGATGCTTCCATTGTTGTAAAAGTTGCAGTTAACACCCAAATAAGACATGGCAGATCAAGTGATACAGTAGAGGCAAGGTCAACAACAAATATAACTTCCTTGAACAATAACAATCCAAAATAGGCTCAAACTTAGCCAAAGCAATCACCAATGCATCATCGAAACACTTAGTATGCAAGATAAACCTTTCAACAAATGCTTAAGAAGACGATCGGATCGAAGTAACCGAATTGCGAACAGAATCGCAACTGGCAACACTTAGTATGCAAGATAGACACTTAGTATGCAAGATAAACCTTTTGCTTGAGTCAGATTGAAATCAAAAGAAAGACGATCGGATCGAAGTAACCGAATTGCGAACAGAATCGCAAATAAGAAGACATGCAAACAAGAATCAAATCAAAGAAATTTGATCCAGAAGTGCAAAGGAGAAGACTGAGAAAATGAATTTTCTCAAGAAAGTGAAAGAAAAAATAGAATGAGAAAGAAAAGAAAAAAAGAAGAGAAAATTAAATTTTCTCAAGAAAATGCAGCGGTAAATATCCTTTAGAGTGGATACCAAATTAGCTCTGAAACTATGTTAGGAAATGTTAGGAAACATAATATCCACGGAAGCAGGGCCGTCCCTGAGAATTCGGAGGCTCGGCTCTGGGAATGAAAAGAGGCCAGTGATAAAATCAAAACGTATTTTTTTTAAAAGAGCAATGCTCTATTTATATTTTTTAAAAGATAAATACAACGTGCCGTATATATGTGGTACACCCATAGGTGAAAATAACTACCGTATACATGAGGAATCCCCACCTAACACCAAAAGCAAGAGGAAAATTAAACCTGCACAAAACAATCAAAAGTCATGCGCTGTTTGCACCCCCCTTTATTGCAGGATAGTGTACTACTGGATAGTATACTACTGGGTATAATTTTTTTTTTTTGAGGCCCATCCTTGGGGGAGGCCCAGCTCGGTTGAGCTGTTTGCACCCCCTCAAGGCCGGCCCTGCACGGAAGAAATGAGAGAAAGCTCAAAAAATCTTTTTATTGATGATAAAAGTGAATATTACAAATGATAAGAGGTACCTTTTAATGAAGTGGTTTCAAGTATATATACTACTATATGACTAACTTGTAACTAAATTATATATCTAATACTTTATATTATTGAATATGTTTGCAGATGAAACATTTACTTCAAAATGGTGTAACTTGGAGCCAACTGAAGTTGAAGCATTCATCTTATACTTTCGAGAAAAGAAGTGTACACTACCAATGTTCATGAAGAAAATGAACAAACTAAAAGTTTTGATAATCACAAATTATGACTTTTATCATGCTGAACTAGAAAATTTCGAGCTACTTGATCATCTAACAAATCTCAAACGAATCAGATTAGAGAAAGTTTTGGTTCCTTCCCTTGGAAAAACTGTATTACAATTGAAAAATCTTCAGAAGTGTTCCTTTTTTATGTGCAATGTGAATAAAGCATTTGAAAATTGCACAATAGAAGATTCAGAAGTGCTACCAAAGTTGATGGAGATGAATTTTGACTACTGTGATATGGTGGAATTACCAAATGTGATTTCCAACATTGTATCTCTAAAGAAGCTTAGTATTACAAATTGTCATAAGCTTAGTGTACTTCATGAAGGAATTGGAAAATTGGTCAATTTGGAATCACTAAGGTTAAGTTCATGCAGCGGTTTATTAGAGTTACCAAACTCAATCACAAATCTTCATATGCTAAAATTTCTAAACATTTCTGGTTGCATAAGCCTTAGTCAATTACCTGAGAACATTGGTGTGTTGGAGAAATTAGAAAAGCTTAATATGAGAGGTTGTTCGAATATTGATTTGCCACCCTCAGTTGAGAAACTTAAGGGATTAAAGAATGTGGTATGTCATGATGAAGAGACTGCTGACAAATGGAAACCTTACAAAAATATCCTTGGTGATTTAAAGGTAGAGGTTGTTGAAGAAGATTTCAATTTAAATTTTCTTGACAATTAGCAGTAATGATATTTGGGAATTGACTGCATGTGGTAATTATGGATTTCTTTACATTTTTGGAGTTATTGATTTTTATTATTTTTTTGGATTAAGTGATTGATATTTGTGATTGAGAAATGTAAAACAGCCTTACTTGGCTGTAAAAGAAATACTATTAGGAAAGTTCAATAAATCTCAGGATTTCTCTTTTGGATATATCATTCATTTTTTTCATGTTATTTTTTATAAATGAGTCACTAAAGAGTATGGTTGGAAGAAATAATTCATACACAAGAAAATTGTTTGTCAATAATTCATTTGAGGATATTAGGAAAATTACTTGGATAAAATGGGAGACAGTTTGTTTGCAAAAGGAGGAGGGAGATTTGGGTGTGCGGAGGTTGAGGGAGTTTAATCTTTCTCTTTTGGGTAAGTGGTGGTGGAGGATTTTACAGGAGCGGGAGAGTCTTTGGTATCGGATGTTGGGCGGCTTTGCTGCTCTTTGGGGGGGGGGGGGGGGGGGGGGGGGTCGGTGTGGGGGAAGAATTTTTTGAATATTAGGGATGATGTGGGGGAGGTCGATACCGGGTGGTTGACTGAGAATATTATGCGTCAGGTGGGGGATGGTGAGTCCACTTTGTTTTGGTTTGACCCTTGGATTGAGGGAAAACCGTTGTGCGAGATGTATGAGAGATTGTTTGAGTTAGCGGAGAATAAATTAGATACGGTGGCTGCTATGTTTGCGAGAGGGTGGGGTGTTAATGGTGAGGCTTGGAGGTGGCGCCATAGGTTATTTGCCTGGGAGGAGGAGTTGTATTGTTCGCCTATCTAACTTCTCTTTTCAGGTTGACCGTGTCGATAATTGGATTTGGAAGTTACTTCCTCCGTTTCAAAATACATGTCCAATTTTTGCAATGTGCACTATTCACTTGACTTACTTTGACCATACTTTTTAACTAATGTATAAATACAAATATTAGCATGTAAGATGTTGTTTGATTTGTCTCGACAAATATTTTCAAAATATTAAATTTTTATAATTTTTTACTTTAGATAATTAAAGATATTAACGGTCAAAATTGTGCATTGGCATATGTGAAGTGATTGACTTGGACATGTATTTTGAAACGGAGGGAGTACATGCTACTAACTGTTACACTGTTAGCTCTGCTTATTATTTTTTAACAGAATTGGATCACGATAGATATCATCAGCATAATAATAACAATTTCTTGTGGCTGAAAGTGGTGCCTTTAAAAGTGTTGATTTTTGCTTGACGTCTTTTTCTTAATCGGCTTCCTACTAGAGATAAACTCTTCCAAAGGAGGGTCTTACCCATAACTGAACAAGGTTGTGTTGCTAATTGCGGTTCCAATGAGGATAGGGAGCATTTATTTATTACGTGCAGTTTTTTTGGTGATTTGTGGAAGCTTATCGCCGGTTGGCTTGGTCTCTCAACAGTTCTTCATTGTCAGTTTTTTGAGCATTTGTATCAGTTTGGTGGCTTGAGGGGTTCTTCCAAGAAGACACGGAAAGGGTAAAACTTCAGTCATTTTGGTGGTTGAAATCGAAATATGCTAATTTTGATTTTGATTATCAAATGTGGCGGCGGAGTCCTTTAACCTGCTTGAACTCAGTTTTTTAGCTTGTTGTTGTTTTTTCCGTTTCTTTCCTCTTGTTTTGTTTTGCGCCTTAATGGCGTTGTACATGATTGTTTGAACTTTGTTATGTCTAGACGTTTTGGCACTCCTTGTGCTAAAGCGTTTAGCGGTGATAAATTAATTATTGTTTTATCTTTTAAATAAAAATGAGAATAATTATAATGTACTAATTATAATTTATTGTAAATATCATATTCAGAACAAATGTATGTCACTAAATAATTTGAAATTTTGCAAGGCCTGACACAACCAACAGTACCAACATTGTTAGGCTTGATATCTTTCGTGGTGTGTCCTGGTTCAACATCGGATCTTCCACTTTGTGTGAGAATTATAGTGATGTTTGTCGCTTCGTTTACAGACAAAAAAAAAAACTAAAACTAGATCTTTTTTAATATCTTTGACATAAAAAAAAAGAGAGAACAATTATAATACATCCATTATAATTTTCTATATCTTTGAAGTAAAAAAGAGAACAATAATAATACGCTAATTATAATTTTTTTACACCATTATTTTCAGGTGATTTTCTAGAAATGAGTCACTAAAAAATGAAGTAGGAGCGTGCAATTCATACACGAGACAATTGCTTGTCATTATTTAATTAGTTAATTTTTTTTTTTTTTTTTTTGAAGTGGCAAATTTTATTAACCAACGAGCCCGTGCGAGAAGCACTAACAAGCTCGGATGGAGAAAAAAAAAAAATACAAACAAGGGGAAATCGGTTGCCACAGAAATTTGGCTCGAACAAAAACCCCTTAAAAAAACCACCCAAAATAAAGGAACCAATCCAAAATAGTTGTGACGCAGGCATATACTTATGACGAAACACAAGCATACCCGTGCGTCACCACCACGACCACCTAACCCACCAAAACAACAAGACAAAACCACCTGCACTGTTACAACACAGCCCAAACAAGGACACCAACTACCGTACAGCACTACAGCAGGCAAAAAAGGCCGCTGTCCAACAAAACAATTACCAGCAGCAGGCGCTGACTGCAGCAGCTGCAAACCCCAGCTGGACAGCCATAACAGCAGCCAAACAGCAGCAGTAGAAGCTCAAAACAGACACCAAAAAACTACCTCCTCATGTCTTTCCTAGCAAGGCACAATTGAGGGTTCCAACACCACTCATAAAAGAGGCAAGACGGCGTGGTCATTCGACTCAACATCCATTTCCACGACAACACCTTGATCTTGTCAACAATCTCATCAACCTCCATTATGTTATCTTTGAAAATCCTCTCATTCCGGACTTTCCACAACACCCAAATCGTTGCTTGCCAAATCAACCTAAGACCAAGAATAACATTTTTATCTCTAGCCCCCCCACACCAAACTTCAAAATGAACAAAAAGGTTTGGAGGGGTGATGAAAACATGGTCAAGCCACCACATCAAGACTAGCCAAACCTTGCTAGCCAAACCACAATGGAGGAATAGGTGATTAGTTGTTTCCTCCGTCCTTCCACACAAGGGACACATATGCGAGATCTCCGGACCAATAGCATGTCTCAAAGCAAGATTGGAGATAGTTGGAATGCGGTTTAAAAGCATCCTCCAAGTGAAAGCTACCACCTTAGAAGGAGCCATACTCTTCCACAAATCAACGAATACCCCTTTTTCCCCCTCCCTCCACACCTCCTCACATAAAACTAAACCCTCCAATTTTGCATATGCCGATTTCACCGAGAAAACACCTGAGTCTTCCAACTTCCACCTCCACACATCTTCATTAGAGGACAACCTCGACATTTCCAAATCCTCCTTAAGACTTCGAAGCACCTCCTCCTCCCACATGAAGAGGTGTCTTCTCCACGTAAGGACCCAATCAATACCTTGGTCTGAAGCCACCCCTACCTCTCCCACTTTGGCCTCCTTTTGTGTTGAAATCGAGAAAAGTCTTGGGTATCTTTCTCGGAGACATCTACCCCTATTCCACGGATCATTCCAAAAGCTTGAATTCAACCCATTCCCCACCTTCCGTTCCACTTCCAAGTTAAACCAATTGACACTCCCAAAATTATCAAGCTTATACAACTCCTTCCACCAAAGGGAGGCGATATTCGGGCAAGCTCCACTCCCCCCCTCCAACAACTTGTCAACGCAATTACCATACTTAGCTTGTAAGACATCCTTCCACAACGCGGGTTTCCCGTCTATCAACCTCCACCGCCATTTTGCCAACAAACTCACATTCATAACCCGGATGTCCTTAACCCCCAAACCACCGTTACACTTTTCTTGACATACCGACTTCCATCTCACCCAACTAATCTTCCGGCCTCCACCGACACCTCCCCAAAGAAATTCTCTTTGGATCCGGACTATCCTCCGCCAAACTTGCACCGGCATCCTCAACAAAGACATATAGAATATTGGAATAGAATTTAGAACCGAATTAAGGAGCACCAATCTACCTCCAAAACTAATATATTTATGCCCCCAATTGTTCAACCTCCCACTAATATTCTCCACCATAGGATCCCAAGTTGCCATACTCCTCGAGTTAGCACCCACCGGGAGACCCAAATACTTAAATGGAACACTCCCCTTACTACAATTCAAGAAGTTACATGCCATATCCATAAACACCGGGTCGACATTCACCCCTATCAAAGAGCTCTTGTAGAAATTAATCTTCAACCCCGACACCATCTCGAAACCTCTAAGAAGAGATTTCAAAGCCCAAAGGTTTTCCACGGTTGGCTTGCCAATACAAAGGGTATCATCGGCATATTGAAGATGGGAAATTACCAAACCATTTCGACCAACTTGGAATCCTTCAAATAAATTCCGATCCACCGCATTCCTCATCAAACCACTAAATCCCTCCGCTACCAACAAAAAAAGAAACGGAGCAAGCGGATCCCCTTGTTTGAGACCTCGGTTAATACATATTTCCTCCGTAGGGCTACCATTCACAAGCACCGACATACTCCCTCCAAAGACACACGCCTTCATCCAAGCTACCCACTTAGCACAAAGACCCACTCTACCCATCATATACTCCAAAAAGCCCCAATCCACCGAGTCATACGCCTTTTCAAAATCGACTTTAAAGATAAGACACTCCTTCTTCTTTTTCTTGGCAAAATCCACCAACTCATTCACCACCAAAACCCCATCCACCAAATGCCTCCCTTTAAGGAACGCCGATTGTGATGGTGAAATGATTGAATTCATTACACCCGCTAGCCTTCTAGCCAACACTTTAGCCAATAACTTGTAGAGACAACCTAGCAAAGATATTGGCCTAAAATCGTTTAACTCCATAGGTGAAGAAACCTTAGGAATGAGAGTCACAAAAAACGCCAACATACTTTTAGGTAATACTTCATTAGCATGGAATTGATCAAACATAATTCTAACTTCATCTTTCATTAAATACCAAAATTCCTTGACAAAAGCAAAATTGTAACCATCCGGACCCGGACTTTTACTTCCATCACTATCTTTCACCACCGCCTCAATTTCCAATATAGAGAAAGGGGCCACCAAGAGATTATTATCCTCCTCCGCTAAAATTGAAAAATTCACCCCATCCAACTTTGGCCGCTCCCACCTATTAGCCGCAAAATGATTAGTTAAATAGTTCACCACCTTCGAGCGAACTTCAAAAGGAGACACCACCCAACCATTACCCTCCTTGAGGGCCTTTATAGAATTCCTACTTTTTCTTAATTTGAGACATTTATGGAAAAACTTGGAATTTGCATCTCCCTCTTTAAGCCAACGAGACTTAGACCTTTGAGCAATCAAAGCATCTTTAGCCTTAAGAAGCCTCCATAATTCTTGGAACTTAGCTTTACGGAGACTCACTTCAAACTCACTCAACACACCCTCTTCCCCTTTCTCATCAAGACTTCTAATGACTTCCACCAAACTCTCCACTCTCTCCTCCATCCCACCATACTCAACCTTATTCCACTCCTTAATCTTAAATTTAAGGCCCTTCAACTTCTCTTTTAACACAAAACTCATCCATCCGGGTATACTTTGGTTCCTCCAAGCCTCCTCGACCACCCCTTTGAACTTACTATGATTCAACCAAAAATTATTAAAACGAAACGGAGTCGGGCCCCAACTCCAACCTCCATTTTTTAGCACCAAAGGACAATGATCGGAAACATCTCTAGGCAACACCCAAAGTGCATTCTCCCCCCACACTTGAGCCCATTCTTCCGAGATAAGCATCCTATCTATTCTACTCATCGATCTCCCATTCGGATGGTACCAAGTGAAACGACGACCCAAAATATTAAGATCCTCCAACTACATCTCACCAAGAAAATTATTAAACAAAAACATCTCTAAGACTTGATCCGCCGACGCTTCCGCATTCACCCCTTTCCTCTCATCACGTCTTCTAACCACATTGAAATCACCAACAACACACCACACACCTCCTCTTCTAAGGTTACGTTCCCTAATAAGGTTGTCCCATAATCTCCTCTTAGCCGGCAAATCACATTTTGAATAAACATTAATAAGCACACATCTAGTTTTCTCCACTCCCCAATCCAAACCAACTCCAACATAACCCTCCCCTTGAAAGACTTCAATTAAAGTGGCACTAGATTTCCTCCAAATAGAAAGAATACCCCCACTATTACCTTCCGATGGCCTAAATACCCAATCACAATCTTCATCACCCCATATAGAATAACATAAGGATGAAGTCACCTCTTCCAATTTCGTCTCTTGCACCGCCAAAAAATCGACATTATTTTCTCTAACAAGTTCTCGGATTTTATTCTTCTTAACCCGCCCACCTAAGCCTCTCACATTAAAGGTCGTCACTATCATTGACACGACCTACCCTCCTCCTTGTTAATCTTACGTTTCACAGACACCTCTTCTAGCTCCACTAACTTATCAATAATGCCACCCTCATTCATAGTAAAAGACATACCGGCCTCCTTTTGGACTTTAAGAACCCTTTTAGCCGCAAGGACTTTCAGTTGTTTACCTCTTCCAATAGTATCCTCATTATCTCCGAAAAAGTGACCAATTCCGGAGCCTTGTAAAGACCTCGCTTGACCTCCTCCTCTGCCAAGACCCCCATCGAGACCTTCCTCCTCACTCCAGTCATCGTCTCTGCATAGCGGCTGGGATACCGTCCTTCTATGTGTAGAACAAACCTTATAACTCTTGTTACCTACTTTATGCGTCTTCTGGCCACCTTCTACAGGGAAATCTTGAGCATCCCCTAAATTCTTCTTGGCCAATGAAATTACTTTCTTCTTCTTCTTAGACTTTTGCCTCGCAGATAAGATCCTCTGTTCCTCTGCATCAAAGTCTTCAATAGAATCACTAAAGTCCGAATTATCCGAGCCGTCCGAGAGAAATCTAATATGTCGGTTCACCCTCCCCACATCCTCCCTATCCACCTTTGCCACATCCAAATAACCTTCATCACCCCTATGTGCCACCTGAATTGAGTCCGGAATAATTGAGTCCTCTTGCTGATTAGAAGAGACGGAGAAAGATAGTTCCTGGAGTCTTATCTGAACCCCCTTTTTCTTTAAAGAGCGACGCCTTTTTGAATTACAAGAGTGGGCTTGGCTCCCATCCTGTAAAATCGGCCCAGCTGATAGCATAGGCCCACTTTTACTACAAATATCTTCACAGAAGTCAACACCCTGGCCCACACCAGCACCAACGTCTTCAATAGCAGGTGCGCGTACAAGAGATTGCTGAGCAGTCAACAAAGCTGGCGCGTGATCACTACCACCCCTGACCTGCTTCCCACTCGCCGACCCACTCCCATCCAATCCCACTTCCTCTCTAATACATCTGTCAAGTTCCTCTTTTCTAACATCTACACCCTCACCCATACTTGCCGCGTGGCATGATGCAATAGGGTCATTCAAAAACTCCTTCCCTAAAAAAGGACACAGAGACTGATCACCTTTGGAAAAATCCTTCTGCACATGCCTTTGTTCCTCTGTCCCCATAAAAGTATCAGCAAAAGGTTGGTCTAGACAGACTTCTAGGGGTGCAGTATTCACCAATCTAGGACTGTCCTCATAATCTGAAAATGGGTCCCCTTCTCCTTCAACAACATCCCCAACACGTGATGCCATTGACGAGGCAACCTCCCCTGCATCCACCGCCAAGTCCGGCAGCCACCGCCTCCCTCCCCCCTCCTCCACCACCCAAAGACAGAATGCAGCTCCCATCACTTTGAGGTTTACCTTGTCATCTATTAAACCTTTTCTATCAGTGGTAATTTTGATCCTGGCATAGTCCAGCCTCTTCCTAGTTATCGTTTTTTCATCAAAATCCAAAAACACACCAAAAAGATCCCCAAGCTTCTTGAAGAGTGGTTCATCCCACACATGAAGTGGGATACCAAACACATTCAACCACACTGTCCTTGTATCAGCAACAATCTGAGGAGACCACCTCACCACCTTCTTAAACATTAAGTCCCACCAATCTTTGTGTAAGGAGATTACTGATTCGATCTCAGCCACCCCTTCTATGTATAGAAGCATCAGCTTATCTCCCATCCCTGTAACCTTAACTCTATGCAGCCCCTCCATAACCAAATGTTGACTCACCTCAGCAGCATCCATAAGACTGTGAAGCTCACCAACGAAACACCATTTCAGAGAATCCAGTAGCTCTTCTGATGGTTGAGCCTCCAGCGAAAGAACAACATCAGTAACGACATTCTTGAAAGTTATACCTGGAACCCTTGTTGCTTCTCCACCTTTAACCACTTTAGAAGGCCTCGCAACCACCACCTTCTTCTTTTGATCCTCCCTTTGGAACCTAGCTCTATTAACCTTCAACCTTGAGTTCCATAACCAAACCTCCTTCAAGCCCTCCTCCAACTCATCCTCATCTTCAACCTCTTTGAACTTAACAAAGCCAAATCTCTTACCCCATCTATCAAGTTTCTTCGGCACAAAGACTTCCTCCACAAAACCAAAACCGGCAAAAAGCTTCCTGAGATCAGAAGTTTTAGCTTCCTCTGGAAAATTAGTGAAGAAGAAAGGAGTAGTGGTGTTATCCAGGTGATGGAAGGATGTCTTCCGCCCTGGCGCCGGCAAGCCACTCCCTGCCGGACCTTTCCCTTTAGAAATCTCTCTCACATTTGTCCCAGTGGACCCACACCCCCCCACAGTCTCTCTCTCTAGTTTCTCACTCATAGTTTCTTAACTCAATTACTATTTACATACATATTTAATTAGTTAAATTTAGTTTTTTTATACCTTCTAAAATAACAATTAGAGATGATAGCTTAGTGGTAAGAAAACAACCTTGTAACCTCAAGATACTAATTAATAAAAAAATTCCCCTTCGCTATTATTTTTTAAAGATTATTCTTTAGAAAAGTTAAACAATTCATGTGGAGACTATATCTACTTATTACTTTATTACTTGTGCTATTTGGTACATTTGTTGAATTTATTGTCAAGTCGTAACAGAGTCGTTATAAGTGCAACATCGATGCTTCTTTCTCATTGCATATGAATCATGTTAGAATATGTATGTGCATAAGAGATGATGAAGGTGTGTTTGTTCTTGCAAAAAAAAAAATTTGTTTTTCTCCCGTTTGTAATTTTGAGCTGGGGGAAGCTCTTGATCTCTTCTATGCTCTCCATTGTTTTCATGATCTACATATTGATTTTGTTCTTGACTCGAAAAAAATTGTTGTATGCTTCAACAATGGTGGGGATGACATTATGGAATTCGGTCATGTGATTTCAGAATGTAAACGTAGTTCTGTTTCTTATTTCGAAAACTCATATGTTGAGTTTAGGTGTAAACAAACCATTGTGGTCGCTCATGTTTTATTAGAAGTAGACACATTTTAACCAGCGCTCCAATATTTATATTGATATACTAACATGTATTGTACACGTGATTATGACCGAAATGCAATACAAGCAACATATCCTTTTTTTTTTGAGGGACAAGCAACATATCCTAAAAAGTTCAAATCCTAATAAAATGTATTTAAAGTTTACCCCATAATTTAAAAGTCTTAGCATTTTAATAATAAAATTTTAGCTTAGAAAAAAATTAATGCTAATGACATTGTTAATCGCAATAGATTACGAATGTGATAATATAAAATAAGCAAAGTCGTCCCTAAATATATCAAGTTATTACTTAGTGATATATGATGATGGTACGGGACTAACATAAGAATTCTTTTTTCTTCTCTGGAAAGTGGAAATTAACCAACCAAAAGAAACCGTGAACGCAAAGCAACATAAACTCCTATTCTGTTAGTAAGAAGGAATAAGGACAAGTGCTCAAACAGAACCTGTCAATTTTTTGAGATGTTTGTCCATTTAAAAAGATTTTAACAAACTAGTTAATGCCACCCAACATTTGTTAAAAAAAAAAAAAAAGTTAATGCCACCCAACATGACGATGTGAGAGGCAAATAGAGAATAAATTAAATGGTGAAAATTGTTGAGAAGGAACACAACATCCCCATCGGAGTGTATATATGTAATTTTTTGAAAACAAAAAATACTTGATAATGTAATTTTTTATTTTAAAAAAAATCAATATCAACCATATACCAACTAATTCAGAGGAATATTTGCATTGTCCACTCGAACCTAAGATCCGATGAGAAAAGAAAAAAAACACTCTTAAATCTTAAACTACACCACCAAGTGAAACATACTTCCATCCGTAATCATTATCACAAGACATGGATGGAAGTATGTTTAGTCCCATAAGTCCTCTGTTATAATATCCTAAAAATTCAATGCTAAGTATGATTTGCTATGTGTTAAAGGTTTTTGTATTTGTTTTTTCCTTTTTAAAGTTTGATCCAATCCTTTTAAAAGTCTACTTTAGTCTGATAGTATGTTAGGTTTGTCAATCGCTACCTTATGGTGGGACGGCACTTCAGTGACATTGAAGAAATAATGGTATGGTGACATTACCAATCAGAGGATGACACGTGGCATCTTGTTATTAAAATAATAAAAAAAAACAACAAAAGCCAATTTAAATAAAACAAACCAAACAGAACTCACAAACACAGTTCTCCTCCTTCTTTCTCCCTTGCCTCGTCTACCCAAAATCCACTACCACCACCACCGGTTTTCTTAATCTGATCCAGTTTTCATTAGATACATGTTCCCTCTTTGCTCAACCAACATGTATCACAAGATACTGAAAACCATGTTTATGACCAATATAAAAACCGGAAAACAAACTAGTTAGGACAATGATTTTGGAGTTGTGTTCTTAAGCTCTTACAAACTTCATAGCAAAGCATGTGCAGCACATATACAAACATGAGATCAGAAAGTTATAGTTACTAAATAATTTAGAATTAATGTAGAAATGAGAATACTAAACAAAAATAAATTGAAAAAAAATTATATCATTGATGGATAAAACTTAATTTCATATACACATTGATAAGGATTCCATCAATCCAGTTTCATATACACATAACAAATTTAATATGATCCTTTAAACAGATCCAACCCTCCTGCAACCCTTGACACACCAAAAATCATCTTAACAAGCTAAAAATCTTATTCAACAACAAGAATTCCGTGAATCTCCGGCGGCTTGTAACAGATTGATGTTCGACAGTGCGGCGGAAGGTGGTGGTTGAAGGTTATTACGGCGGACGGCAAAGAAAACCGGTGGTGGTGGTAGTGGATTTTGGGTAGACGAGGCAAGGGAGAAAGAAGGAGGAGAACTGTGTTTGTGAGTTCTGTTTGGTTTGTTTTATTTAAATTGGCTTTTGTTGTTTTTTTTATTATTTTAATAACAAGATGCCACGTGTCATCCTCTGATTGGTAATGTCACCATACCATTATTTCTTCAATGTCACTGAAGTGCCGTCCCTTATGGTGGGACCATGGGAATGTAAAAACATAAAAATATGCAGGGCCGGCCCAACATGACAAGAGACCTAAAGCAAATTTTATAACGAGACATTTTGGAATTAAAAAAAAAAACACAATGCTTATTAAAAGCCTAAGAGACATTTTGGAATTAAAAAAAAAAACACAATGCTTATTAAAAGCCTAATAAATCAAGTTTTGTTGAATCCAAGATAAGATTTGAACTTAGGACCGAAAGGTATTTGAGGCTTTAAAATTGACCAATTAAGTTAGATAAATATTGATTATTAGTATGTCATATTATATATTTATAACTAAAATTAACTTATTTTGAGGCCTTTTTTTAACCCAAAATTTTGAGGCTTGAAGCCCTTACTTGGGTGGCTTGACCCTTAGGCCGGCCCTGAAAATATGTTATTTGAACAACCTTTTTTTACAATTAATAGGAATATATACAAAGAATATAGATATTGACATGAAAGAGTAAGAACACAGTGAGAATATGAGAGAGATAATTGTTTTAAAAATTGTCACAAAAATGTTATACAAATATCATTTTTCAAATATCATTTTTAATTAATAGGAATATATACAAATGTTATACAATTAATAGGAATATATACAAATGTTATACAAAGTGTTGAATCAATAAGTGTTTACAATATCCTCGTGAACTTAGCTCAGTTGGTAGGAACAATGCATAATATATGTAAGGTCCGGGGTTCAAAACCCGCCCAAAAAAAAAGTGTTTACAATGCATACACCGCCAACACAAACATGCTAAATTGGACAAGTTTTAGGCTCTGTTTGAGAGTTTTTATTTAGAAGAGGATGGTTTTGAGGGGTTTAGTTTTTTTTCTTCATAATACAAAATTCTCTAATTTGGAGAAACTAAAAAATTGTATTAGAGGGGAAGTTTGGTGGATTTGGGTAAAAAATTTCAAATCTAATCTATGTTGTTATAATACTTTCAAAATTTAAAAATACATTAATTATCAATATTAATTTGTCATTCTCTACAAAATCACTTTCTCAAAAAATTTAAAAGATGTCTCTATTTTTTCCTCAAATCTCAACCCTCCAAAACTCTCTCGTCCTTTCTTTAAAAAAAAAAACAAAAATCTCCTCTCATTTTTCCTCCAAATTACCAAACAGAGCCTTAGGCATGACAAAACCGTTAAATATATTATCATATTTTCTTTATAGTTAAATAGGTTTTTTAAAAAGTCATAGCCTTATTTATTTAAAATAAATATGGTATGTCCTTGAGCATAATTTAGGTTAGACCATATTTCTTTTTGTTCTTTTTTTTAAAACACGGTTAGACGACCTAACTGTAATGTAAAATGAACTTGATCTCAATGGATAGGATTCCTATAAAATAATAGTGACTTTAGAAGATAATAAAAATAAGGAGTTGTGTCAAAATAAAATAAAATAAGGAGTTATGATCATAATTATTTCTTTTTAAACCATGGTTTTATTTTTAATAATAATGTAATTTTTTTTACATACAATGTCAAATTATATATACACGTCCTCGTGAACTTAGCTCAGTTGGTATGAACAATGCATAAAATATGCAAGGTCGAGGGTTCGAACCCCGGCCACCACAAAAAAAAATCATATATACACATGATGGTCAAACTCGAAAGTAGACCATGAGCGGAGACACCACCCAGCTAGCCCGGGCACTCGCCTGGGCTCAATCGATACTTTCTTTATACTTCGTCAAACCCAATAGTCCATTAACCCACTTAAAATAAATAAATTTTTTTTGGGCAAACTCAAATATTTTTCGCACGCGCACAACAAAAGTCTCTTGATAATGTTGATATTATTCGTACATTCACTGCAAAGAGGTCTCGGAAAGGTCATTTACCTCCTAATATATATAAGTATAATATTTTTAGGCATCTATACTTGTACTTTTATAAAAATAATTATACGCATTATGCAACATTAAAATAAAATTATATGCATTAGCGTAATAAAAAAAAACAGACAGATGGACATAAAGTATTACTCTAAACGCTAATGTGTGTGTGTATATATTTCATAAAAAAAGTACCGTTTATATTTTTTAAACGTTAGCGCAATAAAAAGAGCGGGAAAACGGGCATGTGAGTGCCCGTCTTTTCGCTAATATATATTATGTCACATGTGAATTTACGATAATTTTTTTTGCCCAGGCTCTATAAAATTCTTGGCTCCGCCACTGAAGTAGACTAGTACGAGTTTACGAGTTTAGAAGGAAAAAACGGAGGGAATCGCACATAGAATTAAATTTGTGTGGTAGGCTCTCGTAAAATCTCGTATAGACCCGTGAGTCGATGACGAGTTTATGAGTCAATGAGTTTTTTCTTAAAAAGCATATTATTATTTTTTTAAAAGGAAATACTAAAATATCTCAAACTAAATAAAATTTTAAAAAGCAATTAAATAGAATTCTCTTTTCTTTTTCGCTCTCACTCTCAGATAAGAAACAAAATATTACTCTCACCGAAGATATAAGATATAAGGTTACTCACCTTTTCTTCTTCCTTCCTCGACAACGTTCTGTTGTTGTGTATCAAAATGTTGTGAAAGCTGATGTTCTTAATAATGATGTGCAAAATGGCGGTGAAGATAATCTTTAATTAGATAGAGGTTAAAAAATCCAAATTATGTTATAGTTAATGATGAAGGTGTTTTATCTGAGTTGAGTTTGATGATGATGGTCAGGATGTTGGTGAAGATGATGGTGATAATGACGATGATGGTGTTTTTGTTGATAAATATGATTTCACATGAGCTTTGGATGTTTAAAGTCAATAGCATATTTGTTTTTTTTTTTTTAAAGTATATCTACTTACTTTTATGGTTTGCTTGCTTTATTATGAGTTTTTGTTTTTGTTAAAAAATTTGTTACAGAGTTTGAAATTCTAATTTTTATGTTATTTTAAATGTTTAATTTGTATGTTAATTGATGTTCTATTATGGGTATATATGTCATTTATGTATCATTTACATATTTTTTTAAGTCAATTTTAATTTGTCATACAAGTGGAGTTTACGTGTCGAGTCTACATGAGATTTTTGAGTCTATATAAACTCACGAGTCTTACAACCATATATATATATATTGATCAAGCTTTCCAACCAATGTGTTTGCTATCTTACAACACTTGGATCAACAACAAAAGCAAGTTTTCAGTGTGACCCTCTGGAGTATATGGAAGCATCGAAACAACAAAGTATGGAACAATGCTACTTAAACAGCTCAAGCTATTTGTGCTCGTGCAGGATCTCTTCTTACTAGTTGGAGGAATACTCAGTCTATTCGTCATCCTATCCCTCAGCATCCCGCTACCCCGAACGACTTTAAGTGGATTAAACCAAGTCCCGGTAGATTTAAATGTAATGTTGATGCGTCATTTTCTCAAGCTCGGAATCGGGTTGGCATTGGTATGTGCATTCGAGATGATGAAGGTCGTTATGTTTTGGCCAAGACTGAATGGATGTCTCCGCTCCTTGATGTGGATTTGGGTGAGGCTTTAGGCTTATTATCAGCCATGTACTGGGTTCGTGATCTGCAGCTAGGTATTGTTGACTTTGAGCTTAATTCCAAAACTGTGGTAGATAGTCTTTATGGCAGTAAAAGTGGCGTCTCTAATTTTAGCGCAGTAATCAATGATTGTAGACTCCTGTTAGCTTCTGATTTAGTAACCTCTGATGTTAGATTTATTCGGAGACAAGCCAACAAAGTCGCTCATAGCTTTGCTAGAGTCGCTTTGCGTCATGCTAGTTTCCATATTCATATTAGGATTCCATCTTGTATCTCTGCTATCATTATCAATGAAATGCAATAAGTTCCTTCTTGTCAATATATATATATATATATATATATATATATATATATATATATATATATATATATATATATATATATATATATATATATATAGGCATTTGCTAGGATACACCCACTTATTTTTTAGAAGGAGTATTTTAGCAAGTAAATAACTAAAAAGTGGTTAAATACACCTTAAGATGTAGCTTTGCTAAAACACTCCCACATAAAAACTAGTGGGTGTGTTCTAGCAAACCCCATATATATATATATATATATATATATATATATATACACACACACACACACACACTCCATCAAAAAAAAATACATACATATACACACAGAGACACACACGAATGATTAAGTTAACAAGTCTTTCATATTCTACTAGTATTAACTAAATGTCAATTTTATAAATCTGTTTTTAAACAAAATATCAAAAACCATTTTTTAATTCCCCCCGAAAAAAATTAACAATGGGTTCTACAACATAATCCAATTGTGTGCTTACATACATAAAAATAAAATAAAAAATACATAAAGCCTTTGAACCATTGCAATTGGACGTAAGATAAACAAAAGACATTGAATAATTCACACAGAACAAGACAACTTTTTATTTTTTTAAGAAGCTAAAATGAAATTTATTCAAAACACAAAGAATCCTAGCTAGCACGAGAAATGTTAAGCTAGAAGACTTAAATAGCAACATACAAAGGAAAAGTATGCCGTATGCGGAACACTCAAACAAACACCCATACATCAAATACAAACGTCTACAAACAAACCAAAAACACCCTCCACTAAGGGCCCCCGAAACCAATAAAAGCCCACAAAGTCATCTCCCAAAAACAAACTCTAAACGCCCTCCAAAATAACCATCAAACCTACCAAAAACCCGTGCAACTGCACCTTGCTTCTCTTCTGCAATTGAGCGCAATTAAGCACGGGTAAAATCACCACGAGCATCACCACCAATATCCACGACCACCCCATCTAAAAGCCACACCACTATAACCACCACACTAACTTACACCTCCACTACCTCCACCAACCTTCTCGTAGAACAGCTACCACCACCACGACAACAACCAAGCAAAACCAACACTATCTGTGACCATCCTGTGAGCCGTAATCACGTCCATCTAGCCACCACACAACCACCACAAAAAGCTAATGTGACAACCACGAAAACAGTCGGAGAAAACGACAAACCTCCAACAACCACATTTCACCACCAATCCACAACAAATCACTGCACCAACAACCATGTGCACCACCATTACCGCTGTCAGCGCCAACGACACTCTATCATCACCTGCAAACCACTACTGCATCACCACCACCACACAAAGACCTCCACCCGAACCACCACCACATCACCACCAAATTCGTGAACAACATCTCCACCACCAAAGCAAAACCACCACAACATCACCACATCCACCTCCTTTCACCGCCAAAACCGTGACTAACACTGCCACAACACACCAACATAAAACTGGCAGATCCGGATTGAGTAGGACCACAGAAAAACCCAAAACGAAAAAACAACAAAACAAGAACGAAAAACGAACAAAAGACACAACAGCTGAAGACGAAAACGCCGCCGCCGTTGCGAAGACAAGAAAAACCATCAGCAAAACGCACAAGACCATCAGAAACCAGCAACCTAAACACCGGCGCCGATAGATCTGACGAAAAGAGGCGGTACGGAGGACAGGAGTCACTCGTCGCACCACCACACCTGACAGGCTACATCTTGAAAAATGACGGATTGGCTTGGATTGGGGTGGAAGAACGAGCAAGACAACTTTTAATTAAAAAATAAATACCAAATCACAATTATAATTTTTGACTTACCTAAAGTTCAATCATAAGTGTTTAAGATTAAAGCATTCACTAATATTAGTATGAAAAAGTAAAATTGTTACATATACGTAATAAGACACAAGCTAATAACGTGTTATTTATATGAAAAATGGTAAAAAAATCTCCTATGAACGTAAATGTAAGTAGAAACACCGATTCCACTTGTGTACGGATTGGTACATGATATTGATCAATTTAATTGTGACATATAGATAAACTCAACAATATTTTTTCTCTCTCTTCAAAAAACAATATTTTTTCTCTTTCACATCTTTTTATGTTTAAAAAGATTGTATTATTACGTGTCAAAATTAAATTGGCAAATATCATGTAACATTATATAACATGAGTGTAATCCTTAAAATACTATTCTATATGTAAAACATAAGAGTCGTGAGCCATGTGAACTAAAAAGTCAAAAACTGTGAAACAAAAAGACCGAGCGATTATTATCTAAAAAATAGGAGAAGAAAAAAAGTTACTTATAGCCAAATGTAAATTACATAAACATCGCTTCTTTAGGTAGTTTTTTTTTTTCGCACAGGTTTTCGATTCATCAAAGGTGAGCGACTAATCCGACTCGTGCGTAGAGGCATGCGCACTGGTCAAGCGTTGTTCCTCTTGGGAATCAAACCTGGTATGTTCTTGAAAGGAGCTCTTTGCCACTGAAGCCCAAACAACTTGGTTATCGCTTCTTTAGGTAGTTGTTCAAAGAAGATTGAGTCATTTGAAATGAATGTAATTATCTCAATGATTTGTAAAAATAAAGAGCTTCATTTGATTAAAATCTCTTGGTGGTGGTTGAAGGCTCCTAAGCCGCATACTCTCTTTTATTTTAATCTATGGTGGAGTAATCGGTCGATTTGTTTGTGTTCTTTTTTCTCCTTTGTTTTTGACACTTCTTTAATTGTTATGTGACACTGATTGAATTTTTTTTAAGCATACCTTAGTTCTTATTTGGATCTCTTCATCGTTTAATATAATTGAAACAATATTAAAAGAAAGTCTCATGATTAATATAGCATTAGTTAAGTAACCATTGGGAATAAAATAAGGTTAGGAGTACGTCTCTTACTACCCCACTAATCCTCAATCATGCCCCCACCATATGCACACCCTCTTTCCTTTGCTTCTACAATCCCACACGAATCATGGCCTTTATTTATCATTGGATTCTTCTATAAATATAACAACAAAAGGAACCAAAGAATTTATGCACTGGATGATATAAAGTGTAAAAAGCTTTAGAAAAAAGCTTTAAAAAAGGTAGTAATCACAAATCATCAGTGCTTGAAATTAATCAATAAATGTATTAGGAACAATTATTGATATCAATGGGTCGTAAAAAGTTTGATGGTGCTTGGGAATGCATAAATGGAGGGTTACACTTGCAGTGCTGTGGGAACCTGTCACCTGAGTCACACTATCCGTCGATGACGACATATCCTAAAGGAACGTCGTCATCGATGGAAGAAGGCTCAGAGCTGGCCATAACTGTTGTTTTCTGCGTTATGGGAATGACATGTGCTGCCTGTGCTGGATCTGTTGAGAAAGCCATCAAACGTTTACCTGGTATTCGAGAGGCTGTTGTTGATGTCTTGAATGATAAAGCTCAGGTTCTATATCTTCCCACCATTGTTAACGTGAGTATATGTTCAATCTCAACATTTTATTTATATTTTTGTTGCTTTGATTTGTATGTTCCTTTATATTTTTATTATAATGTTTCTTGGCTCTTAGGAATAAGAAAATCGAATTGAAATTTTATGTGTCTACTTCTTTCTCTAGGAGATTACTTATGGTAAAAAATTGTGAATACTTTACAGAAAACAACTTAGAGAATAATGTTTGTACTTTGCATATGTAATTATAGCAAAATCAAATGATATGCACATCAGCGCGTATATATTCTTTAATTTTTAATTTTTTTTTGAGGAAATATTCTTTAAATTCTCTACTTTCACTTCTTTTTTTTTATGAGAAATCTACAATTTCAAATATTATTCAAAGTATTTTTAGAGTATTATCCAATTATATATACACACACTTGCATCTGATCAGTTAAGGAAGCTGAAGAAGAGGGCATGTATATATGCATTCAAGAAAATAACATTCTTTCTTTATAATTTTTTTATTTAGATTGTCGGCTGAAAGTTCTAAAGAGAAGATGTGTTTAATTCTACGTGATCTTTAAATACATACACTCCATTCGTTCCCTTTTTAAGTATTGTTTTTCTTACCAAAATTGTTTCATTTTAATTGTTTTTATTTTTAAAGAATGTTTCATTTTAATTGTTATTTTCAAAGTTCAAAATTAATATATTGACAAAAACCTAAATAAACTAATCTATATTCACAATTGATTTGTCAAAATTATTATTAAGCTGTCAAAAAATAATACATTCTTAAGTATTTTTCTTCTTCTTAGTCTTAACTAAGTTAAAGATAGAGAAATAATTGTCATTGGATTAATAATTAGATTAGAATACTAATTTTGACGTGAGTATATGTTCAATCTCAACATTTTAATTTGTATGTTCCTTTATATTTATTATAATGTTTCTTGGCTCTTAGGAATAAGAAAACCGAATTGAAATTTTATGTGTCTAGTTCTTTCTCTAAGAGATTACTTATGGTAAAAAATTGTGAATACTTTACAGAAAACAACTTAGAAAATAATGATTGTAATTAGCAAATGATATGCATATCATTATCAACACGTATATATTCTTCTTTAAATTCTCTACTTTCACATTTTTGTTTGTGAGAAATCTACTTTCACATATTATTCAAATTATTTTATATAGAGTATTATCCAATTATATATACACACACTACCAAAAATTAAAATTATGTATAATATATCTTGCATCTGATTAGTTAAGGAAGCTGAAGAGGAGGGCATGTTATATATGCATTCAAGAAAATGACATTCTTTCTTTTAATTATTTTTTAGATTGTAGGCTGAAAGTTCTGAAGAGATGATTTATTTAAGTCTACGTTATCTTTAAATACACTCCATCCGTTCCCTTTTTAAGTATTGTTTTTCTTACCAAAACTGTTTCATTTTAATTGTTATGTTCAAAGTTCAAATTAATAAACCTAAAATATACGAAATACTATTTTTTTAGAAGGAACCTAAAAAAAAAAAACTATATTAATTAACAATTCAAAATTATTCTTAAGCTTTGTCAGAAAAGAAAATATTCTTAAGTATTTTTCTTCTTCTTAGTCTAAAGATAGAGAAATAAGTGTCATTAGATAATAATTAGACTGTGATGTTAATTTTATCAAAAATAACAAATTTTATTGATTTTTTTTCTTTTTTGGTTACACAAATTTTATTGATTTTCTCAATATGTGCAAATTTTATCCTTTTTATTAATTGAAAAATCTATTAATAAAAAGCAGAGATAAGTACAAGAGGTACTAAATCTTACAATATTCTCAAAAGAGAATCAACACGTCGACCAACAAAAAAAAAAAACAAATTACCTCAAAATATAATCTAGAGGAAACTTGAGCAATACACACTTATTTCCCATGAACCATTCCCATGATAACTTTTTTTGGAATCCACCACCTCTTCTACTTTGAGATCCTTTGAGTTGAAAATTTGATCGTTTTTTGCCTTTCAAATAAGCCACAACATCGTATGCCAAATCAAAAGAATTCCTCTTAAAGCATTGCCTTTTCCCACCAAGGATGTAGAGGTGAGGAGCAAGGTAAAAAGATCCCCCGACACCACCGAAATTACTCCTAAACACTTGAAGAAGTCTGACAAAAAATTATTCTCACAAAAAATCGAACCTGGATTCCAAAACAATTCATCCTAACTATTCGTTTAGGTAACTTATTAGTCACTTGAGTCTAATCACTTGACTGATTAACATGTGCAAATTTGCACATCTTAGAAAGGTAAAGTGTTAAACAAAATAGAAAAGTGAAAAGACGCTCGTCTGAACGCTAGTGCCTATAATTGGCATATTTATATTTTTTAGTAGATAACGGTCATATATATTGACCATTGCATACCATAACAACGCATATATTTTGTACACAGGAAGAGAGCATACGTGAGGCCATTGAAGATGCTGGATTTGAGGCCAAATCCATGGAAGATGATAGTTCCAACAACACTTCGTTTCAAATATGTAGAGTACACATAGGTGGCATGACTTGTACTTCTTGCTCCTCCAATGTGCAATCAGCTCTTCAATCCCTTCGTGGGGTGCAAATAGCACAAGTGGCCTTAGCAACTGAAGAAGCAGAAATTCGTTACGATCCAAAGATTATAACCTACACTCAACTAATGGAAACTATATCAAACACAGGTTTTAATCCCATATTAATAAGCAAAGGGGAACACATAAGCAAAATTGAACTTAAAATTGATGGCATAAAAAATGAACAATCAATGTATATCATTGAACAATCTCTTAGGACACTCCAAGGTGTTGAAACCATAGAAACATATTTAGACATTAATAAAATTGTCTTAACTTATAAACCTTATATGACTGGTCCAAGAACCTTCATTGAACTCATTGAATCTTCAGGATCAGGGTGTTTTAGAGCCACAATATTTCCAAATGATGGTGGAAGAAAAGCACATAAACAAGAGGAAATTAATAGATACTTTAAATTATTAATTTGGAGTTTGGTTTTTACTGTTCCTGTTTTTTTAACATCTATGGTTCTTATGTATATACCTGGGGTTAAAGATGTTTTAGAGGTTAAAATTGTCAATATGTTGAATATTGGATTGCTCATAAGGTGGGAATTTTCGACACCGGTACAGTTTGTCATAGGAAGAAGATTTTATGTTGGAGCCTATAAAGCTTTGAGCAAAGGTTATGCAAACATGGATTTGTTGATAGCATTGGGAACAAATGCAGCTTATTTCTATTCTGTTTATGTTGTTGGAAGAGCTACATTTTCTTCCCATTTTGAAGGAAGTGATTTTTTCGAAACAAGTTCTATGCTTATTTCTTTTATTCTATTTGGCAAGTATTTGGAAGTGTTGGCTAAAGGGAAAACATCGCAGGCTATTGCGAAACTCATGGATTTAACACCTGATACAGCAACCTTACTAACTCTTGATGATGATAAGGGAAATGTTATAGGTGAAAGAGAAATTGATAGCAGGTTGATACAGAAGAATGATGTGATCAAAGTTGTGCCGGGCGCGAAAGTAGCATCAGATGGTTTTGTTGTTTGGGGACAAAGTCATGTAAATGAGAGTATGATAACTGGTGAAGCAAAGCCTGTTGCTAAGATGAAGGGTGATATGGTGATTGGTGGTACTGTGAATGAGAATGGTGTTTTGCATGTTAAGGTGACAAGGGTTGGATCAGAAACTGCACTTTCACAGATTGTTAGACTTGTTGAGTCTGCTCAGATGGCTAAAGCACCTGTCCAGAAATATGCTGACCAGATTTCCAAATACTTTGTTCCAATAGTAAGTCTAAATTACTATTGCTAACTAACTTTTTTTCCTCCAATATGATTTTGATCTTTTAATTTTAATTATTTAAATTAATTTTGGAGGCAAAATCATTTTTACTCGAGAACCTTCAAACATGTTAAAATCAATTCTACAACTTGAGTCAATTTTGTCTCCTTCGAAAGAGGAACCAAATATACACTGTGTACATGTTTGGACTCATTTTGAGGTTAGCAGAATCACGTTGAACTACGGTGATTTTTGCAAAAACTAGACTATAGAGCTTCAACGAAATCACGGAGTCAACATGATTTTGTCAAATTCATCGTGATTTCAAACATGCATTAAGTGTTTAACCATTTAAGTCAAATAATAGAATTGTATTTCACATGTACTTACTAGTGCCTGTTTTTGCAGGTGATTGTGTTATCTCTTTCAACATGGATATCATGGTTTGTAGCTGGAAAATTGCATTCATACCCAAAATCATGGATACCATCCTCCATGAATAGTTTTGAGCTTGCACTTCAGTTTGGAATTTCAGTCATGGTCATAGCTTGTCCTTGTGCTCTAGGCCTAGCCACTCCTACAGCGGTCATGGTTGGTACCGGAGTTGGTGCAACTCAAGGTGTGTTGATCAAAGGTGGCCAAGCATTAGAAAGTGCACACAAGGTGAGTGAATAACATTGGCAATTGCATGCATCCATTGTTCTCTCAACTTGCCATTTCAACATTAGGAAACTCACTTGTTACTTACAATTTTGCAGGTGAATTGCATTGTGTTTGATAAGACAGGAACTCTCACTATTGGGAAGCCAGTGGTTGTAACTACAAAACTCTTCAATAACATGTCAGTTAAAGATTTCTATGAACTTGTTGCTGCAGCAGAGGTAAGGCTACATTAATATTTCAAGTACTACATTAATGGTTTATTCATAGCTGTAGCATTACTCAATAATGTTGATTGTTATATCTACATGATTAGGTGAATAGTGAACATCCAATAGCAAAGTCCATTGTTGATCATGCCAAAAATATCACACAAGATGAACAAAATCATTCATCATGGCCAGAAGCAAAAGAATTTGTATCTATTGCAGGACATGGAGTGAAGGCAGTTGTTCAAAACAAGGAAATAATGGTTGGAAATAAAAAACTGATGTTAGATCATAACATAGCTATTTCAGTGGAAGCTGAAGAAATACTAGCAGAAGCTGAAAACATGGCTCAAACAGGAATTTTGGTATCATTGGTTGGGGAAATTGTTGGAGTTTTGGCTGTGTCTGATCCACTGAAACCTGATGCAAAAGAAGTTATTTCTATTCTTAAATCAATGAAAATAAAGAGCATAATGGTGACAGGTGATAATTGGGGAACTGCAAATTCTATTGCTAGACAAGCTGGTATTGAAACTGTCATGGCTGAGGCTCAACCTGAGACTAAAGCTACTAAAGTAAAGGAATTGCAGGTACACACAAAATTATGGTCCCCATTTCCCAAATTATTGCTTCACTCCTTTAGGGTTTCCTCTCATTGTTTCCCTCCTTTTTGGTTTAAATATGAGTTTAGTAACTGCCGTTAGTGTAGGTTTTAATCCCCGTAAGTTTTTTTTGTTTGGATTCAGTCCTGCAAATTCAATAACGGTTATTTTTAGTCTCTAACGTCAGCTTATTGGGCCACGTTACGTGATTTTATTGGGTCACGTATGACGTCAGAGACTAAAAACAACCGTGTTTGAATTTGTAAAGATTGAATCTAAACACAATATTTAGTGGGACTAACCAAAGTAATTGGACTTAAATAGTCAATAAGCCCCTCTAGGACTAATCATTCAGGAAAACTCGAATTCGATTTTTGCTGGCAATAATTCTTAGTCAGACTTTACTTATCCGAGTTCAAAAAAATTTGCAATAATTTCAAGAACTAACATCATATTTAAACCTTCATTTTTCATTCAATTTTTAGATTTTATTTTTTATTAAAATTGAATAAAATTTACTTAGAGACTACACTTAAAAAAAATTAAATTTTGTAGGGACCATAAATATATTAACCCTATATAATATTTAGACAATCTTGTGATAGTTATTTGACATACTTGGTGGCAGAATTCTGGATACACTGTAGGAATGGTAGGAGATGGTATCAATGACTCACCAGCACTAGTAGCAGCTGATGTTGGAATGGCAATTGGTGCTGGAACAGACATTGCTATTGAAGCAGCTGACATTGTTCTTATGAAGAGTAACTTAGAGGATATAATAATTGCCATTGACCTTGCAAAGAAAACTTTCTCACGTATACGTCTAAATTACATTTGGGCTTTAGGTTATAATATTCTAGCCATTCCTATTGCTGCTGGCATACTTTTTCCTTCAACTAGATTTAGGTTACCACCTTGGATTGCTGGAGCTGCAATGGCTGCTTCTTCTATCAGTGTTGTTTGCTCTTCTCTCTTGTTGAAGAAATACAAGAAACCAACCAAGCTGAATAACTTGGAGATTAATGGTATTCAGATTGAATAATCAACTTGTCAATTGTAAATTTGTAACTATAATAACTAGTCTTGTTTGTTGGGTGCAACATTTTGTTATGTTGCAATTGTAATTTGAATGTAAATTAAAAAGTATGTAGTAGTTTTTTTTAATAAAAAGAAAAAGTAATTAGCTTTAGTAAAACAAGATGTTTAATTACATTGGTCTTTTTATGATACAACATGACTTAATATGTACAAAATTATTAAGGAACATTGATTTTGAATGCGAAGGATACTGGATTTTTTGTTTAAGAATAGATGTTTATAGCATTTCTTATAGTAAGTTGTTCGATACATGTTCGAATATCAATGTAAATATAAAAACTTGCTAGAGATGTGGTCATTAGTGCTGAAACATGAACTAATTCATTTGTTTGTCTATAGTAAACTCAGTAGAAGAATTTTTTAAATGGGAGAAGAAAAAACGACTACACTTGCTATTAATGTCTCCAAATTCAGCAATGTCGTTCTTATTACTATTAAAAAGATCAACCACTTTTTTTGCTTAGTGTAAAGTCAACTGATCTCAGACGCAAGTCAAGAACCCAAGTGATTGCATGTAGAGGCCAAGGCTTCCCTTATATCTGTTGTATATATGAAATTATTTCAAAAGTTATTATTATTATTATTTTTATAATTATTATTATTATGATTAGCTATTAAAGAGAAGGAAAAGAAACGTGATTGTACTGTTGAATTTTTACTCCTATTTTATCTCAAGGTAAGTTACCATGTTGACCACAATTTCTCACATTTAAATTAAATTTGTTTAACAGTCAAAAATTTTTGTTACCTATTTACTAGCTACTGAGATATTACTAAGAATCTTCCCATCATTTTAGCAACTGCTTTTGGTCAATCTCCACTTACCTAAATAATAGCACCCAATTGCATTTGAGTGAAACAAAAACGTGCTTAAGGTTTTCTCAATATGGTACTATATAAATAAAACAACTTTTACTTAAGATACACGACTACAAACCATTTTCTTAAAAGCTACTTCTTTCAGTGTTACAGAATACTAAGAGCCTGAGTCATTAAGTCTGTGTATTTTTTTCGTGTTCTGATAGCCTCGGTATGATTATCGCCGAGATGAACCTGTTGTACTCTGGGGGAGTTGCGCAATTCTGCGGATAATTCCTTAGTTCAGTGACATAGTCACGCCTCAGGTTTTATGTTTTATTTTCTTGTTTTGCAGGTTGTGATCCTTCAGTCATCCGCATACAACAATATCTATACTACATATAGGCGAAATCCAAACTGTTTTGGAGGGAACAAATTGGTCATCTACATCGCGAATGCAAATATCAATCCCAATTTGATTTTGATGTGAAGCAATGTTGCATTTGTAGCACCCCGATGTTGCTTTCATCCAATTTGTATCAACTATAATATGAGGGATAGGTGAAGTTATATCATAATCATAGAAAGTATACAATCAACCAATAGTAATCATTAAATGAATAGTTAACAAAGTCTAATCTCATCACAACTTTCACTCGTGTATGCAACCCGTTTATTAAATTGTTTCAACAAACAAACTCTTTTTAAACTTATTCTGCCAAACTAATAGAATAGTCTAAGTGGTTCCGTAATTTATTTTTGATGAAAGCGGAAATACGGATTTTGAAATCATCTTTTATCATACGTTTGCGTTAATATCCAAGCTTTTTATTATTTTATAAAATTGTGTATCAAACTTCCTGGCAGTAGCACCAAAGTTAGCGCGTAACCATATACACCACAAAATCCATAAGTTGATTAATTATTTTAAACTTTCTGGCATCCGTGCTTTCCTGGTATCGCAAGTCATGTTAATTAATTAACGGGTCATTTCAATTTGTATCCTAAGATCCAAAAATAAAAACAATTTTTTTTTTTAGAACAAATTTTAAAGTATCATTAACTTTATAAAAATGCGACATCTCTTTAGAAATGAATGAAGTATCATTAAAGTATATGTTAGCATATTCCTTGTTAATAACTTATATAGTACGTCAATTATCACGCGGTGCGGTAGTTTTCCTCACATTATTATGCTGAGAAATACTCCATTAATTTTAAAATGAATGAGAGAATAATTATTTTGCCTAATTATTGATGCCTTTTAATTTTAACTATCATAATTTAAGGGTTAAATATGGTTATAATCCCTACAAAATTACAAGTTTTCAAGTTTAATTTACATTAGATTTTAATGATACTTTAAGTCCTTTATAATATTGTAGTTGTAAGAACCTTGTTTTAAAAATCATTTTTTACAAAAAAACAGATACTTTTTTTTAGTCTTCTAAAATAGTCTTTATAAAATATAATTATAGACTAAAAATAAATAATTTCTTTTCAGAACTAAACTTGAAAACTTATAATTTTGCAATGACTAACAACATATTCAACCCTAAATTTACATTAGATGTCGTATTTTGGTTTTGGCGGCAAAAGAAAGAGTAATATTTGGGAGTTGTGTACATAGAAGGTAAAATTGAAAAGAAAATAATATTGTATCGAAAATAATCAGTCATATTCATTTTAAAATAACTTTTCTGTTAGGGAGAATATAGATATATCTTTTTATAAGGTATAAAGATAAGGAAAATGCTAATAAGTGTCGTTGTAAGTTGGAACATTGTTTAAACATCTAAAAATAATACATTTTATATTGAAAATTGTATATTTATGACTTTTACGTATGTTTAACTTATGTTTTTAAAACAAAATTTCTATTTGTGGGTTCTTTGAACAATGCATTCTTGTTAGCAAGCTCCTAAAAATAATATTAAAACCTAATTTTTTTTATCGTGAGCTTAAACCTAATTTTTTTTATCGTGAGCTTAACTCAGTTGGTAAGAACAATGCATAATATATGCAAGATTTAGGTTCAAATCTCAGCCACAAAAAAAAAACCTAATTCTTTTTTTCCCTAAAAAATTAAGATTAACAAAGATGATAATATCCATTGAGCAAAACCACCTCCAACACGCGTAGTTTTCCTCTGATAAGCGTAATGATAACGTTAACCACAAAGGAAGCTGATAAGAAATTCAGTGGCAGTGGCAATTCACAACGAAACTTCGTAAACCTCTCTATATAAGATACACTATATACCCACTCTGATGGTTGCTATTGTCCATCTGTTGTCGAAAACTTGTCAATTGTCATCGAACGTTGTATCAATCAAACATGATTCTGTGGTATATTGGAAAACCTAGGCCTAAGTAACCCTGGCCAAATGGATTTTGGCCATATGACATGTCTGCCAATGAGTTAATAAGACTCGGAAACATTCTAAGGGTAGGCCTAAGCCTAATAGAAGGTCAGCAACTAACGTCGTACATAAACTCAAAATGAGCGTATGAAACTGCATATCATCCGCGTTGCACGAATCCAACTTGTCAGACGAAGGCGTTAGATGATGAGGCAACGAATGGATATCAACATTGTCGAGTGTGGAATGCCGAAAGCTATGACTACTAACAATTCAGTTATGGTATTGGAAGTTCCAACACTTTGCATATTAAACATGTTTTTTTATTAGTTTTTGAGTTATTAGAAGGTTCACTTAGAAGGTTTCTTAAACTTCTTATAGGCATGCAGCAAACTTATAATAACTGTCGAAAACAATACTCCCTCCGTCTCGGAATAACTGACCCATTTTTTAAAAAAAAGTGTCCCAAAATAACTGACCTATTTCAATTTTCAATACAACTTTCATCATTCCCAATACAATATAACACTAAATAATACTACTTTTATCATTTCCAATACAATATATTCCACTTTCCCCTTTATTTATACACTTTTCTTAATCTGTGTGAAAAACCAAAGTAGGTCAATTATACCGGGACGGAGGTAGTATTTAAAATACATGTAGGTTACTTTAAACTTGTTTCACTAGGTGTGCGTTTACAAATATATTTTTATCAACAAAATTCAAAGCACAAATAAATCTATAATCATTGTGACCGAGGGAGTCTGAACAAGTTAATTATAGGCATACTAATGCGTTTAAAGGTTTATTTTGAAAAATGTTGCTCAATTGGATTCAGGTTTTGTGGTCGAAATTGTTTAAAAACGGTTTAAAGTTAACTGCTAATGAAGTAAAAGATTTGAAGTGAAAATGGCAATTAAATTAAAAGAGTGTGAAAGTAAAAAGCTTTAAGTTAAAAGTCTGAACTATAAATAGCGTGAAAATTATAAGTGTTTGAAATGACTTGAAATATAAAGTGCGGAAAAAAATGAGTTTGAACTATGTTTTGAAGATAAATTTGTTGAACTCGTATTTATAGAAGAAAAAAAACCAATCAGCTGCCACTTTAGTCATAGACCGCAATTTATGGCAGTTATTTGTTGAGCTATTCTTAACAAATCGTGTCTTGTGCGTCGACACACACTCCAAATTTCGTGATTAATCAGTTGATGTTCCGCCTAATTGAAGTCTTGATACAATATTAGGTCACTATGTCATACACTTATATTATTATTTTCTGCAGAGTTAGCAATTCAAAATTCTTTGGGCCAAATGCAGCAAAGTCCAATATAAAAAAATGGTCCAACAAGAGAAAAGCCTAATTTCCACAATAACCCAAATTTTATCATCTTCCTCATCTGCTCAAACAACAGCCGCCGCCACTGTTCCAGACCTAATTTCTTCTACCAAGTTTCTCACTCTCCACTCTTTGTTCCTGTTCTTCTCACTCAGTCCTCAACTCATGGTGATTCATTTTATGGCTATTTTGTAGTCTAAACCTTTTTTTCAACCAATCAGCGGTAACCATGCTTTGGTACTCTTGGTTCGCCGGTTTGTGCGTACCAATACGCCGAAGTACCCGAATTCGGTACTCACGTACCAATTCGCAATTCTCCCTTGATTACACGAATTATGTGACTATGAATCTGATATCTGGAATTAAAATTTCAAATTGATGAAGATGCAGTTAATAGATTGGTACTTTGCTGAGGAAAATAGATTGGAAGGGAAAAGAAGTCTGTCCTATATCCTGGTTGGCCTGATTCAAAAGACGCCATTAGGAATTTTCAATTCCAGATATCATGTTATAAAATTTTTGCGACTTCAGAGGTTAAAAAGTAAAACATAGTTCATAATCATATCATGCCTCAAAAAACCGTTCATATCATTATAATCAGTTGAAAAAAAAATAACAATTCATATATTCCCAACCTCACAAATATATTGTCCAAAAGATTGCACATGATTGGCAACTCAGAATTAATTGTTTTGCTGAACTATTTTTCATCAAATTCACATAAAAAAATTGCACATGATTGGACCATTTCAAGCAATATTACGATATGTTACTTGTTAGTTGGGTGACATTGTCTTATAAACTTTTGATTTTAATTAAATACATGTGGAAATTACTCTTTAATTGGCCTTGCGAATTATGGTTAAAGATAGTATACTCTTCTATGAATAGTTTTGAGCTTGCACTTCAGTTTGGAATTTAAGTCATGGTCATAGCTTGTCCTTGTGCTCTTGGCCTAGCCACTCCTACAGCGGTCATGGTTGGTACCGGAGTTGGTGCAACTCAAGGTGTGTTGATCAAAGGTGGCCAAGCATTAGAAAGTGCACACAAGGTGAGTGAATAGCATTGACAGTTGCATGTATCCATTGTTCTCTCAACTTGCCATTTCAACTGTAGAAAAGTCATTTGTTACTTACAATTTTGCAGGTGAATAGCAGTGTGTTTGATAAGACAGGAACTCTCACTATTGGGAAGCCAGTGGTTGTAACTACAAAACTCTTCAATAACATGTCAGTTAAAGATTTCTATGAACTTATTGCTGCAGCAGAGGTAAGGCTACATTAATATTTCAAGTACTACATTAATGGTTTATTCATAGCTGTAGCATTACTCAATAATGTTGATTGTTATATCTACATGATTAGGTGAATAGTGAACATCCAATAGCAAAGTCCATTGTTGATCATGCCAAAAATATCACACAAGATGAACAAAATCATTCATCATGGCCAGAAGCAAAAGAATTTGTGTCTATTGCAGGACATGGAGTGATGGCAGTTGTTCAAAACAAGGAAATAATGGTTGGAAATAAAAAACTGATGTTAGATCATAACATAGCTATTTCATTGGAAGCTGAAGAAATACTAGCAGAAGCTGAAAACATGGCTCAAACAGGGATTTTAGTATCATTGGATGGAGAAATTGTCGGAGTTTTGGCTGTGTCTGATCCACTGAAACCTGATGCAAAAGAAGTTATTTCTGTTCTTAAATCAATGAAAATAAAGAGCATAATGGTGACAGGTGATAATTGGGGAACTGCAAATTCTATAGCTAGACAAGCTGGTATTGAAACTGTCATGGCTGAGGCTCAACCTGAGACTAAAGCTACTAAAGTAAAGGAATTACAGGTATATACAAAATTATGGTCCCCAATTCCCAAATTATTGCTTCACTCCTTTAGGGTTTGCTCTCATGGTTTTAAGACTTTGTTCACTATAGGACATTTATTCAATTTTGGCTTAAATATGAGTTTAGTCAATGCAGTTATAGTGTATTGGTTTTAATCCTTGTAAAATTTTTTGTTGAGATTCAATCCCAACAAATACAATAAAGGTTGTTTTTAGTCTTTAACGTCAACTTATTGGACCACGTGACGTGATTTTATTGGGTCACGTATGACGTCAGAGACTAAAAGCAACCGCGTTTAATTTGTAAGGATTGAATCTAAACAAAATAATTAGAGGGATTAACCAAGTAATTGAACTTAAGTGATTAATGAATTACCTCTAAGATGGTCCGTACAGAAGAATCCGAATTCAATTCTTGATGAGAACAATTTTTCGTCAGACTTTAATGCCCCCTTCTCCTAAAAAACGGAGTGTTAACACAAAAGAAAATATTTCGAGGGACTAAAACCAAAACACAATCATTGCAAGAACTAAAAACATATTACTTTCATTTTTTATTCAATTTTTAGATTTTATATTTATTAAAATTGAACAATATTTACTTAGAGACTACACTTAAAAAAATTAAATTTTATAAGGACCAAAAATATATTCAACCCTATATAATATTTAGACAATCTTGTAATAGTTATTTGACATATATACTTGGTGGCAGAATTCTGGATACACTGTAGGAATGGTAGGAGATGGTATCAATGACTCACCAGCACTAGTAGCAGCTGATGTTGGAATGGCAATTGGTGCTGGCACAGACATTGCTATTGAAGCAGCTGACATTGTTCTCATGAAGAGTAACTTAGAGGATATAATAATTGCCATTGACCTTGCAAAGAAAACTTTCTCACGTATACGTTTAAATTACATTTGGGCTTTAGGTTATAATATTCTAGCCATTCCTATTGCTGCTGGCATACTTTTTCCTTCTACTAGATTTAGGTTACCACCTTGGATTGCTGGAGCTGCAATGGCTGCTTCTTCTATCAGTGTTGTTTGCTCTTCCCTCTTGTTGAAGAAATACAAGAAACCAACCAAGCTTAACAACTTGGAGATGAATGGTATTCAGATTGAATAATCAACTTGTCAATTGTAAATTTGTAACTATAGTTACTAGTCTTGTTTGTTGGGAGCAGCATCATTTTGCTATGTTGCAATTGTAATTTCAATGTAAAAAAAAAAAAAACTAATCAGCTTTAGTAAAACAAGATTTTAATTACATTCGTTTTTTATGATACAACATGACTTAATATGTACAAAATATATTAAGGAACATTGATTTTGAATGCGAAGAATACTGGATTTTTTTTGTTTAAGAATAGATGTTTATAGCATTTCTTATAGTAAGTTGTTTGATACATGTTCGGATATCAATGTAAATATGAAAACTTGCTAGAGATGTGGTCATTAACATGAACTATTTCATTTGTTTGTCTATAGTAAACTCAGTAGAAGAATTTTTCAAATGGGAGAAGAAAAAACGACTACACTTGCTATTAATGTCTCCATATTCAGCAATGCCGTTCTTATTACTATTAAAAAGATCAACCACTTTTTTTCTTAGTGTAAAGTCCACTGATCTCAATTTGATTTTGATGTGAAGAAAACTACACGGCAATGTTGCATTTGTAGCACCCCGATGTTGCTTTCATCCGATTTGTATCAACTATAATGAGGGATAGGTGAAGTTATATCATAATCATAGAAAGTATACAATCAATCAATATAATTTTTTTTTTAAGAAGCTAAATTAGTCCACTTAAATTGACACTGGAGAGAATCGGACCTGAGACTTTGAGGAGGAGCACACTCCCAGATCTCAAATAAATACCACGAGGACAACCCAAGTGCAGTGGCGGATCTTGGTGGGAGCCCATGGTAGCCATGGCTCCACCCAGATATTTAATAAATACTATATTATGCATTATATTGCAATGGTTTCGCCTGGGTCGTGGTGGAAATGCAATGTCATTTGTGTCATTTGTAAGTTGAGGCCATGAGTTTTGAGTCTTCCTGGCTCCATTTTCTATTTTTATAATGCATTTTTATTTTTATTCAAAAAAAGTGCTTGCAGGGATTCGAAAACACTTATATATATATATATATATATATATATATATATATATATATATATATATATATATATATATATATATATATATATATATATATATGGGGTTTGCTAGAACACACCCACTAGTTTTTATGTGAGAGTGTTTTAGCAAGCTACACCTTAAGGTGTATTTAACTACTTTTTAGTTATAACTTGTTAAAACACACCTTCTAAAAAATAAGTGGGTGTATCCTAGCAAATGCCTATAGTAGTTGCTAACATACACCCACTTATTTTTTAGAAGGTGTGTTTTAGCAACATTCACCTTAAGGTGTATTTAACAACTTTTTAGTTATATTTTTGCTAAAACACACCTTAATAAAATCTAGTGGGTGTATCCTAGCAAACCCCATATATATATATATATATATATATATATATATATATATATATATATATACTAGTATCTCCACCCGTGCAACGCACGGGCGAACAAAGATCTTTTGCTATGTTAACAAATTATTACGCTGAATGTATCACTAAAATACAAACATATAATGCATTTGTTAGACAAATCAGATTATGTCATCATCAAAATAAAGATGTTATCATTTGACATATAGTTCAATTTAATTTAAAGCAATTACATAACTCTGACCAATAATGATTAATGACTACATAGGTTATAAGTGACACAAAAAAAAGTAGTTGGCAAGATGGTTGAAAGGATAAACTAAATACCTATAGCCCCCCATGTTTGAAGAATATAAAATTTTGGACTTAAATCAAATACTTATAGCCTCCCATATTTAGAGAAATATAAAATTTCGAACTACCATCAAATACTTATAGCCCCCCATGTATAGGAAATATTGATTTGTTTGAGGTTAGCATTGAAATATATGTTTAGAGAATATTCAATATGATTTGTGTCAGAGAGAGAGAGAGAGAGAGAGAGAGAGAGAGAGAGAGAGAGAGAGAGAGAGAGAGAGAGAGAGAGAGAGAGAGAGAGAGAGAGAGAGAGAGAGATTGAAACTGTGAATATTTGAATTTTGAGTTTGAATTGTGGGTGAAGTTTGTCCTGTAGTTTAATTGAATTTTGAACTAAAGTAAGTGACACAAAAAGTAGTCGACAGTTGTAAGCGCAATTAATCCAACAAAAAAAAAATCCTTCTTGAAGATAGATGCATCATCACTTTATAGCTCCAAAGTAATCTACAAATTAAACAAAGGTTTTTGCGTGTGATTAATGTATATTGGATAAATAGTAACATAAACTAAATACCTTTTTTTTTTAAAGGATAAACTAAATACCAATAGCCCCCCATGTTTGAAGAATATGAAATTTTGGACTTAAATCTTATAGCCTCCCATATTTAAAGAAATATAAAATTTCGAACTACCATACTTATAACCCCAATGTATAGGAAATATTGATTTGTTTGAGGTTAGCATTGAAATATATGTTTAGAGAATATTCAATATGATTTGTGTCATATACAGAGAGAGAAGAAGAAGAACGAAAGAGTGAGAGATTGAAAGTGTGAATATCTGAATTTTAAGTTTGAATTGTGGGTGAAGTTTATCCTGTAATTTAATTGAATTTTGAACTAAAAACATGTTTATAACTACTAATGGACTAAAAAATAAGGAGTAGGAGCAATCCCTCATAAGTGCAACGAACGGGGAACAATCTCTTCGATATATTTATTATTTGCTACTGTTACGACACAAACTTACAATATGCCATAGTAGTAATAACATATTTATTGTCAATGTGTTAAAATCATAAATATTGCACAACGAAACTTTCAGATATATCCATTGCATTCCTAAAATAAAAAAAAAAAGAGAATTGATATTTGTACAACCATTTTTTAACAACTTTTTCTCTCATACTCATATTATAAGTTTACTTTCTCTCTCTATTGTTTAAATTTCTGTGCCAATACACACTTTTCTTTATAAAAATGTGGTTGTCAATGCAATGCTATTCACATAAATTGATGTTCAAATAACACTACTCCAAAAAAAAAAAAGATATATCCATTACAAAATGGCACTCAATTGAAAAGAGGTGTAGCAACACCTCACTATCAATGATAACTTTGACATCTACAACATAAATTAAAAAAAAAAAATACAACTTTGGACTTAATCTAATACCTATAGCCCTCCATGTTGAACTTAAATCAAATATATAGTCTCCCGTGTTTGAGAAATATTTCATGAAAAATATTCCAAATTCTAATAATTGTCTTTAAAAAATAGAAAAACCTAAATCTCTATTATGCCTAAATAACTACTTATTTGCAGAAGTCGAGTTATCACGTCAGTGCTCCATGAACCTATGAAATGAAACATGTTGCACTTCCACTCCTAGTTCCTGCAATTACAATCAACTTTTTAATCGGTAAAAAAATGTAATTGCAATCATATACCATATTTGAGTTTTTGTGATGAACTTAGTGGTAATAGCATTGCACCCAATTAAACCTAGTCTTCATTGCTATAAGTCACTTTCACCAACATCACTAACCAAAATGCTTCAAAACAATTACCAATTTCTGATATAACTTGTTTGTTTCTTTCGAATTTTTAGATAAGTGTCTTTAGTAAGCCTTTTATATGTATGCTATGCACCAATTTGAGAGAATAAACATAGTGCTAAAAATTTAATATATATTTATGAACTCAACAGTGCATAGCATAAATTTCAAACTCAATACGATATTGGGTGGTTCTAAAATATGCCAAATTTCACATATAGGTGAAGAAAATGCATTTGAATAAAGAAACAAAAAAACAAAGTAAAAGTTGTTTAAAATAATACTATTTGATTATTGAATTTTATTGCAAGTGTTGATTATAGATTTTTGCAAAACTCAAATAATCAAAACCACAAATTCAAAAGAAGATCAACTACACAAATTCAAGTGAAAATCTATATAACAATAAAAAAAAACCAACTTTTTAGATCTATTATATCACTCAATATATTAAAAAAAAAAAAAAACTAAAACTAAAAAGGGAAGGTAAAGAAAAACTGAAAACACCAATAAGTGAAGCCTCCAGCAAGTAACATAGTACCAAGCTTAGCCCCAATCTCTTGGGAAGAAACTATAAAGCCAATATGCAAGGATTCTTCATTAACACTTCAGTCAAAGAAGAAAGTCCAAACATAAAAAACTCAAGGAATAGTGCAATGGGGACTTAATGATATTCAAGGGAACTTAGAAGATTCAATTGTATAACTAACTATATAACAACATCCCATCAACATTGACTGCCTCTAATATTAACAAAACTAATATATGCATATATTTGTGGTTATAATGTGATCAAATCATAGAACTTAAAAGTTCATCAACATTGACTACCTCTAATATTAACAAAACTAATATATGCATAGATATTTTTTATTATAATGTCATCAAATCATAAAACTTTAAAGTTCATGTTATAAGAAATGAACAATAGGAAAAAAGCTATATGTTAGTGAAGGGACATCAAAGAAATTAGTTAGTGAAGGGACATCAAAAAGCTGTATGTTACTCAGCTCTGTCTAAAAGGTACCAATCAATGGTCTCATGCATCATAAAGGAATGGAAATGTGCGAAAACTCAGCATTATTTGGATTGGAAATGTGCATAAACTCAACATTATTTGAAATTATAGAAATGGAGTTGTCACAACAACAAAAAAAAACTTCCATGCAAATGCTATTAATATTGAGATTTCAAAACTAATTGCTACTTCATATTCATCCCTACTCCCTTTCTCCCAAAAAAAAAAAAAAATCATCCCTACTCCCTAAAATGAAGCTAAAAGACTACTTCAATTTTTTCCTTTACTATTCAGTCTTTGATATGGAGAAAAGGAAAGATATATAATTATAAGCCTCATTATTAAATCAGTTTCGCAAAAACACTTTGATCCTATGGCTTATACCAACAAAAGAAACCTTTTAATCATCTCAAGAAATAGCATACCAAATTCTTTCTCCTCTCCTCAAAAGTAAAAACTATTAGGAAAACAGAAGCAATCATTTTTTATATAGTTCTAAATTAACAAAATACCCAGAATTGTTTGTTTAAATAATTCAAGACTTCAACAAAATCAAATAAACACTTAAAAAGGATGTTGGCTTCTGACATACTCTTAAAAATTTCAACCCAATACAGATAATGAAACCTGGAACCTTACGAATAAAAAAACCAGCCATTCAAATATATCAAATATTCATAAGAGATATAACAGGACAAGGTGAAACCTTCCTTCAAAAAAAGGACAGAGTGAAACCTGGAACTGTTGAGATGTGAGATTCTGAAAATTGCATCCACATTTGTCTTCTGCAAAAATCAAAACACAAATTGTTCAATATCAATACTAAAACTAACAATATCATTCATTTTCTTATTGAGACGTATTCTCAAACACTTTGAGTGCTCAATTTCATAACAAAAAAAATCAAATTCAGAACCATGTAAAAATAAAACAAATTCAATAAAATAATTTTTTTTTGACTTCATTAAATCACAACAACTCAAACAAAAACCATTTCTTTAACAAAAGCCATAAAAATAAAAAAATAAATGAAGAAACTATAAGTACTAATTTTGAAGGAATAGTTGCAGTAGCCTAAATAATGCGTGATGGTAGTAACAATTGTTTTTTAATAAACTAAAGAAATAAAATACTAACTCAAATAATAACATCAAAAGATGAGGTTAAAAAACTTAATAACATGAACAAAAGAAACATAAACATGTGGCCAAATTCATGAAGAAGTTGGACATATTTAACTTATATTTTCTCTACAAATTCATACAAACATAAAGATAAATAAAATATAACAATGTAAATCTGAGTTCTTAATTCTCTTGGCCTTATAAATAGAATAACTACCAAACTAATGACCAAAAATTAGCAAATTACTTCTCAAAGTCTTGTATGTATTAAGCATGAAAGCTAATTGCCTTCATTGTTGAGTTACTCTTGTGTAGGACATGATAAGAAAAATTAAAATGCAAATTCAGACACATTCAAAAAAAAAAAAAACAGACTCATCATCAACATACTTTGAACCATTATCAAACTTCTCTCCAATTTTTGAATTTAACTTTCATTTTCGAATCAGTGTTCTTCACCTGCACCTGGTAACAACAAAAGGAATTATAAATGTCCCATTAAAAACAATCAATGTCCTATTAAAATCAATCAATGTTTCCCATTACCTCTCATAGATACCCTCAAATATACATTGTCTGAAAAAATAAAAATAAATTTGCAAAATAAAGAAGAATCAACAGAGACAATTGAGTTTGTTAATATTCTAATTTTAATAGTTAAACATCACCTAAAATGAGATGGAAATACTCAAATCATTAGCGCTATCAAATGGAATTAGAAAGGACAAAATAAATCAAAAACAACACCAATTGTTCGTAACCTAATCATGTGTGTCTAATGATTCAAAAAATTTACCAAATTATTCCTTTTATACTATAATTATATTAATTAATTTCTATTGCAACAACTTAAATAGGAGAGCCTCTCAAAAAAAAACTTAAATAGGAGGGAAAATTATTAATCGAATTCAACTCTTTACCTCATGTCCAAGAGTAACCAATTTCGTTAAATCAAATACCTTATATGCAGATATTTTTGTTGAATCTGCATTTATGAAAAAGAATGGTTACTAAAAAAATCAGCCTGAGAAAAATGAAAAATTCATGATTCAAAGGAAATAAAACCCATATGAGATAACAAATTAAAAAATACAGAGATAAACATTCAAGACATATTATTGAGGATTAAAGACTGAAATTCATGGCTTTAGCCACAACATCATTCTTTCAAAGCTTCAGATTAAAACAAAATACAAAAATAAGTCATGATAATAAACCACAAATACCTTCTGAAATCTTTGTATATATATTATAGAAGTGTATCCTGCAAAAGAAAAATGGAATTCCTACAACTTTAATCTTGTTGAATTGAACCAAACTTCAACAGAATCACAATACCCAATCACAACAATCAACAAATTTCAAATTGCACATAAGACCAATCATACCAAAATAAATCGGAAAATTAGAAAATAAAACTTACACCAACCGATTCAAAGTCTGACTTGAGAGGGAGATAGAGAGTTGTGGAGGAGGCCGAGCTAGCGATGTTGGTGTTGTTGAGTCGGAAACGAAGGGAGATCGAGATCCGGCTGCAGAAAATGTGGTTTCTAGCCGCAACGGTGAGAGAAAACAGAAAGGGACAGAGAAGAGTGATATGAAACTGGAGAGAGAGTGAGAGTTTGAATTGGTGGTTTGAATTTGAATTTCAAATTTTGATGAAAGAAGGTAGAAGAAAAATGATTCCATGGAGGGATGTTGAGGTTTACGTGAGACAGTGTGTGTGAGGAACTAAGAGTGCTGAGTTTGTGTGTGAAAGAGAAAAAAGTGAGGAAAAAAAGAAAGAAATTTGGAATGGATGAGAGAAAAGATATAAAAGTGATGTTTATTGGGATGAGAGAAAAAGTGTGAGGGAAATAAAGATTCGAAAAATTTTGAAATTTGAATTTTGAATTGAAGAGGGAAAATGTGTGATAATGATATTTTATTGTTTGTATTGGGTGAGCTTAAAGTGGCAAAAATAAAATTATTTTTTAATGGTGATGTGACATTAAGTGGCTTAGAATTTTGACACATTGGATTGATGCAAATTTTTTTGCTATTTGTTGTTCCCCATTTGTATATTATTAAGATTAAGATTAAGATTTGTATATTATTAAGATTAAGATTAAGATAAGATTAAGATTAAGATTTGTATATTATTAAGATATATATATATACACACACACATATGTATGTGTGTGTGTTATGAATATTTGGCTCCCCCTATAAAATTAGTCAAGATCCGCCACTGCCCAAGTGGGTTGTATACAATCTACCAATAGTAATCATTGAATGAATATTTAACAAAGTCCTTTGATTTAGAATTTTGCCAAACTAATAAAATCGTCTAAGGGGGATGTATTGGATTAGGATTCTAAGGGATTTTAAAATATTTTTTAATTATGAAAAAGTCTTGTGATATTCAATCAAGACTATTTGCAATTTAAAAAAAGTCCTGTGATATTCAATCAAGATTCTTTGTCATTTTAAAAAAAGTCATCTTTCTTCTCGCCGACCAAGGCGAGGCGCTCTTGGGGTATTCAATCAAAACTTTTCATCACTTAAAAAAAAAGTCTCATGGTATTCAAAATCATTCAAATTTCAAAGGATTGTTTATTAAATTAGATTTTGATGGATTTTGTGAGATTGTCTAGTGAAATTTTAACAAAAAAAAGTCTTTCACGAAGACATAAGATTTTTTGGGATTGTTTTTCTTTAAAAGTTTTTACTATCTCTTTCTTGTCCCTTCTTCCTTCTCTCTTCTCCCTTCCCTCTCTCCTCTCTTTTCTCCCTCCTTTCTCTCCCCTCTCTCTCTCTCTCTCTCCCCTCTCTCTCTCTCTCTCTCTCTTCTCCCTCTCTCTCTCTCTCTCTCTCTCTCTCTCTCTCTCTCTATATATATATATATATATATATATATATATATATATATATCTCACTTCTCCCTCTATCTCCTCTCTTCTCTCCCTCCTCTCTCCCCCCTCTCTCTATCTCTCATAAAAATAAAATAAAAAATAAGAGTATCTATTCAAAATATTATGATAGAGAGTGTGTTATAATCATTTTTTTTCAATGAGTCCTTAAAATTCATAAAATCTTTTGAAATCTTATAAATCCATAAAATCCTTTAAAATCCTTTAAAATCTTATGATGTAAATCCATTGAAATCCAAATTGAAAATCCTGATTGTCTTTTAAAATCGTAAAAGTCATTAAAATCCTACAAAATCTTTTAAAATCTTTAAGACTTTTTTAAGCGAAAATTGTCCTTCAAAATCCTAATCCAATACACCTAGTGGTTCCTTAATTTATTTTTGATGAAAGCGGAAATATGGATTTTGAAATCATCTTTTATCATACGTTTGCGTTAATATCCAAAGCTTTTTATTTTATAAAATTGTGTATCAAACTTCCTGGCAGTAGCACCAAAGTTAGCGCGTAACCATATACACCACAAAATCCGAAGTTAATTAATTATTTTAAACTTTCTGGCATACGTGCTTTCCGGGGTATCGCAAGTCATCATCATAGGTTAATTAATTAACGGGTCATTTCAATTTGTATACTAAAGATCCAAAAATAAAAACAGTTTTATTTTTTTAGAACAAATTTTAAAGTATCATTAACTTTGTAAAAATGCGACATCTCTTTAGAAATGAATGAAGTATCATTAAAGTATATATGTTAGCATATTCCTTGTTAATAACTTATACTAGAGACCAATAAATAATCTTTAACCCGTAAGATTATTGATATGGTAGAAAATATTTTCTTTAACAAAAAAAAAAGGCAAGATGATAGTAATGAAATTGGTGTGCAATGCATTTTTTTAGATGAAATTTGTTAGGTTAAATAATTGCAAACCTAATAAAGCAAATGAGCGGGAAAAAATTAGGTTAAGTTGCTACAGACGTAACAAAATTAATAAATAAGGATGTCAAAAACAAAAGGCATGAAATTAAAAAAAATAAAAAAAAAAAGTGTAAAATTCTTGACCAAAAAAAGTATAAAATAGAAGGATCATACGTGATCATTGATATAGTAGAAAATATTTTTTTCAAAAAAAAAAGGCAAGAGGATAGTAATGAAATTGGTGTGCAATGCATTTTTTTAGATGAAATTTGTTAGGTTAAATAATTGCAAATCTAATAAAGCTAATGAGCGGGAAAAAATTAGATTAAGTTGCTGCAGACGTAACAAAATTAATAAATAAGGATACGTCAATTATCACGTCGTGCGGTAGTTTTCCTCACATTATTATGCTAAGAAATACTCCTTGCAAAATTACAAGTTTTCAAGTTTAATTTACATAAGATTTTAATGATACTTTAAGTCCTTTATAATATTGTAGTTGTAAGAACCTTATTTTAAAAATCATTTTTTTTATAAAAAGATACTTTTTTTTGGTCTTTCAAAATAGTCTTTATAAAATATAATTATGGACTAAAACTAAATAGTTTCTTTTCAGAACTAAACTTGAAAACTTATAATTTTGCAATGACTAAGAACATACTCAACCCTAAATTTAAATTAGAAGTCATATTTTGGTTTTAGCGGCAAGAGAAAAAAAAAAGTAATATTTGGGAGTTGTGTACATAGAAGGTAAAATTGAAAAGAAATAATATTGTATCGAAAATAATCAATCAGTCATATTCATTTTAAAATAACTTTTTTGTTAGGGAGAATATAGATATATCTTTTTATATGGTATAAAGATAAGGAAAATGGTAATAAGTGTCATTTGAACATTGTTTAAACATCTAAAACAATACATTTTATATTGAAAATTGTATATCTATGATTTTTACATATGTTTAACTTATGTTTTTAAAACAAAATTTCTATTTGTGAGTTCCTTGAATAATACATTTAAGACACTTGTTAGCAAGCTCCTAAAAATAATATTAAAACTTAATTTTTTTTTCTCTCGTGAGCTTAACTCAGTTTGTAAGGATAATACATAATATATGCAAGGTCGGAGTTCAAATCTCGGCCACCACAAAAAAAAAAAAACCTAATTGTTTTTTCCCAAAAAAATTAAGATTAACAAAGATGATCCATTGAGCAACCACCTCCAACACGCGTAGTTTTCGTCTGATAAGCGTAATGATAACGTTAACCACAAAGGAAGCTGCTAAGAAATTCAGTAGCAGTGGCAATTCACAACGAAACTTCATAAACTTCTCTCTATATAAGAAACACTGTATACCCACTCTCTTTCCCCCTCTCTCCCTCTGGGGTTTCAAATATGAACTTTGAAGATTCATAATCACAAAGTTTTATAGTACTATAAACTTTGAATTCTAGATCCTAGTTCTACAACCTAGAATTTCTCGACCTATAGTTATTCTACATAGGTGACACAACAGAACTATATGTTATTACATCACAACTTCCACAAAACATTCAAACAAGTTCAACATGACCATAAACCGTTGCAATTTCTTAGGTCAACTCTCAAAGATTTTTCTCCACTTGTTGAAGATATCAACCAATAAAATGAACATTTGACTCAACTCATTCGGGTGGTGTATGCCCCTAGAGATCTCAGCCTGTTGTATCCATTCTCGAAACGAGAATGTATAGAACGATGGGTTGGTGTATCCCTGCGTTGAAGCCAAACATATAGGCCTGTTTAACCACTTGGTTGACGTTGTGGTCAACCTGATTGGTTGCAATATTTCAACACAACGTTGCTATTGTGGTGGTTGGTAAAGTTATGCCCACAGGCAACTTGACACCATTGCATTGGTTATGTGCCAAAACATTAACATCGTATCCCTTGTGATTGTCGTTCGGCCTCTGATTCAAATGAATGAGGACATGTTCGTCAATCCTTGGGATTTCGTTATGAATTTAATGCTGTTGAACTTCACCTTGTTCCAGCATACCAATACCAATGAATTGGCTTAATGTAACCGTTTGGTTGGCCATAGCCATAGAAGCATGGTTTGTGTTCTTGATCAACGATGTGATAACTGCCGCCATCTGTTGAGTGAAATGTTCACCTTCTGATGGTTGCTATTGTCCATCTGTTGTCGAAAACTTGTCAATTGTCATCGAACGTTGTATCAATCAAACATGATTCTGTGGTATATTGGAAAACCTAGGCCTAAGTAACCCTGGCCAAATGGATTTTGGCCATATGACATGTCTGCCAATGAGTTAATAAGACTCGGCAACATTCTAAGGGTAGGCCTAAGCCTAATAGAAGGTCAGCAACTAACGTCGTACATAAACTCAAAATGAGCGTATGAAACTGCATATCATCCGCGTTGCACGAATCCAACTTGTCAGACGAAGGCGTTAGATGATGAGGCAACGAATGGATATCAACATTGTCGAGTGTGGAATGCCGAAAGCTGTTACTACTAACAAGTCAGTTATGGTATTGGAAGTTCCAACACTTTGCATATTAAACATGTTTTTTATTAGTTTTTGAGTTATTAGAAGGTTCACTTAGAAGGTTTCTTAAACTTCTTATAGGCATGAAGCAAACTTATAATAACTGTCAAAAACAATATTTAAAATACATGTAGGTTACTTTAAACTTGTTTCACTAGGTGTGCGTTTACAAATATTTTTTATCAACCAAATTCAAAGCACAAATAAATCTATAATCATTGTGACCGAGGGAGTCTGAACAAGTTAATTATAGGCATACTAATGCGTTTAAAGGTTTATTTTGAAAAATGTTGTTCAATTGGATTCAGGTTTTGTGGTCGCAATTGTTTAAAAACAGTTTAAAGTTAACTGCTAATGAAGTAGAATATTTGAAGTGAAAATGGCAATTAAATTAAAAGAGTGTGAAAGTAAAAAGCTTTAAGTTAAAAGTCTGAACTATAAATAGCGTGAAAATTATAAGTGTTTGAAATGACTTGAAATATAAAGTGCGGAAAAAAATTAGTTTGAACTATGTTTTGAAGATAAATTTGTTGAACTCGTATTTATAGAAGAAAAAAAACCAATCAGCTGCCACTTTAGTCATAGACCGCAATTTATGGCAGTTATTTGTTGAGCTATTCTTAACAAATCGTGTCTTGTGCGTCGACACACACTCCAAATTTCGTTATTAATCAGCTGATGTTCCGCCTAATTGAAGTCTTGATACAACATTAAAAAGTCACTTTCTCCACGATGTTCAGTAATAGGAAGAGTGCGTTGAGTCTCGTCTTGTAATCCTCTTAAAATTTTTGAATTTATGTTGACTCGCGATCCTCTTTGACAAAACATGCAATCCTCTAAGACAAAACTGAAATTTCGCTAAAAACATTACTATTCATTGTCACTCTAAAATATTTCAAAGGCTAAGAATTACCGAACTTCGCTTACCTACCAAAGAAATAAACAAAAACCCTCGAGGACAATCAAAGATTAAGATTTTGTAATCTGATATCTGGAATTAAAATTTCAAATTGATGAAGATGCAGTTAATAGATTGGTACTTTGCTGAGGAAAATAGATTGGAAGGGAAAAGAAGTCTGTCCTATATCCTGGTTGGCCTGATTCAAAAGACGCCATTAGGAATTTTCAATTCCAGATATCATGTTATAAAATTTTTGTGACTTCAGAGGTTCAAAAATAAAACATAGTTCATAATCATATCATGCCTCTCAAAAAACCGTTCATATATATCATTATAATCAGTTGAAAAAAAAAAACAACAATTCATATATTCCCAACCTTACAGATATATTGTCCAAAAGATTGCACATGATTGGAAACTCAGAATTAATTGTTTTGCTGAACTACTTTTCATCAAATTCACATAAAAAATTGCACATGATTGGACCATTTAAAGCAATATTACGATATGTTACTTGTTAGTTGGGTGGCATTGTCTTATAAACTTTTGATTTTAATTAAATACATGTTGTGGAAATTACTTTTTAATTGGCCTTGTGGGTTATGGCTAAAGATAGTATACTCCTTTCGTTGTCAATTATAAGCAAATTTGACGTTTTAGGTTCATTCAATTAATGATGTATATGATTCATATTATAGACCACATACATCATACTATTTTATTAATATGAGTTAACCCCACGCACACATAAGCACATGGTGCAAAAAAGTGAAAAAAAGTGAATGGTTTGTTACTAGCGACTTAACTTACGCTGACATTCAGCGTGACTTAACTCACGCGGTGTTTTACCCATGTGTGACTTAACTCACGCGGGGGGCATTTTCGAAAGTGCAGTTGAGAGTGAGCAAAACGTGATGGGAGAATAGCAATTTTCCGGTTGTAAACTAGTAAGATACCCGTGCATCCGCACGGGTACCCGTTGGTGTGGATGATTTATTTAATTTCAAGTTTTTTTATATGCAAGTTTACACAATAATGATATCAACTTATATAATTTTTCTCCAAAAAACAATATCAACATATATGATTTTGAAATATGTTTGCCAAATTAAAATATCAACTTGGAAAAATATTTCTTTCATTCTTTGAAAAGAAACTTTAAAAAATACTTTTTAGCAATGAAGATCTGTCTTGTGTATAATAATTATTTTAAATTTTTAGCAATGACAACTTGTTCATGTATAATCTTTATTTTAAAATTTGTATCATCAACGACTTGCCCCGTGTATAATCTTTATTTATTTATTTTTTTGTAAAAAAAAAATTATATCGTTGATGACTTGCCACATGCTTAATAATTATTTTAAAGTTTTTTACCAATGACAACATGGCATGTGTATAATTCGTATCAGAGACGACTTGGCCCATGTATAATAATAATTTTTAAATCTAACATTGACAATTTGTACCGTGTATAAAAATTAATTTATAATATATCAGTGATGACATGTCACATGTTTAATAATTATTTTAAAATTTATATCAGCAATTACTCGTCTCTAGTATTAAAAAAATTAAATTTTTTTTATCAATGACAACATATCCCGCGTATAATACAAATTTTTAAATTTTTAAGAGTGACAACTATTTCCTTAAAAGAAAAGTGACCACTTTTATTGTGCATAATGATTATTTTAAAATTTGTAATAACAACGACTTGTTCAATGTATCTCTAAAAAAACGACTTTTTTTTTTTAAGAGGCTAAAATGAAATTGTATTACCACCTCAAAATGGCCTTCCCAGCACAAGGTGTGCTAAGGAAGAAACACCAGAATTCAAACAGTGTCACATATATAATCACATGGCAAAGCCAATCCGCAATGGCGGACAAAACAACAAAGAAACTAACAATTAACCTATGCCGAGAATAGTAAACGGACGAAGCCACCAACCATGTAAAAAAACGACTTGTTCCATGTACATTAGTAATTTAATTATTTATTTTGATGGAAATTATTTTAAAATTTATATGTATGACGACTTGTCTCGTGTATAACAATTACTTTTAAATTTTGAATAGTGACAACCTGTCTTATGTGTAATATTTATTTTAAAATTTGCATCATTGACGCTTTGTCTCATGTTTAATAATTATTTTAAAATTTATATCAGTGACGACTTGTCCTGTGTATAAAAATTATTCTTAAATTCGTATCAGCAAAGACTTGTCCCATGTATAATAATTATTTTAAACTTTCAGCAGTGGCAAATTGTCCTATGTATCATATTTAGTTTAAATTTTGTATCACCAACAACTTTCCCCATGTATAATAATTATTTTTAAAGTTATATCGTTGTTGACTTTGTAACATGCATAATAATTATTTAATTTTTTTTATCAAGGACAACATGTCATGTTTATAATTTGTATCAGTGACGATTTGGCCAGTGAATAATAAGTTTTAAATTTATCAGTGACAACTTATCATGTGTATAACAATTATTTTATAATATATATCAGTGATGACATGTCACATGTTTAATAATTATTTTAAAATTTATATCAGCGACGACTTGTCTCTTATGTTATAATTTTTTTAAATTTTTTATCGATAACAACATGTTCCGTGCATAATACTAATTTTTAAATTTTTAAGATAAACAACTTTTTCTTTCAAAAAAAAAGTGACCAAGTTTATTGTGCATAATAATTATTTTAAAATTTGTAATAGTAGTGACTTTGTCCCGTGTATAATAATTTTTTTAAACATTTAGCAGTGGCAAATTGCCCTATGTATAGTATTTAGTTTGAAATTTGTATCATTGACAACTTGTCTCGTGTATAATAATAATTTTAAAAATTACGTCATTGATGACTTGTCTCGTGTATGATAATTATTTTAATTTTTTTCAAAGATAAATGTCATGTGTATAATTATGTTTTTTAAATTTTACGTAGTGAAATATATTCAGGGCCGTCTTAACAAATTCATAGGCCCAGTTTTAGTTTTATAAGGGATGCAAAAAAAAATAAAAATTATGGGCCCCAAAAAAAATAAATAAGTCATTTTAAAAAAAAAATTATACTTTGGTGGGACTTGAACACATGACCTTGCACTTAACAAAAGCTACCCACGCCACTGGAGCACACTGATCTAAATGATTTTATTTGCTCTTAATATATATATATATATAACCATTTTTCAGTGTCATAAATATTAAAAAAAAAATATTTTGGGCCCCAAAAAATTGGAGGCCCGGTGCCGTAGCCCAGCCTCGACGGGCTATGGGCCGGCCCTGAATATATTAATGACAATTTATCCCGTTTATTTGAGTTAATTCAGAAAATATATTAGGGAAAAATTGTATACTATTTTACTTGTTCTTTACTTATTTGTATAAATAGTGGTCAATGACTTTTAAATTGTGGCAGTACGTAATCTTGAATTTAGCGGTCTATGATATAATATTAGAAGAGATTAATGGTGGTTGTTACGGTCCAAAATAATTGTACACACCCAATCAATTAAAGCATTTAAATTCTAACATAAACTAAATTGATATAATAATTTTAAATGTTTTAATTAGCTGTGTGTGTAAAGTTGTTTTTGACTCTCAATCATATATCATTAAACGCATAATATAATTAATATATCTTAAAAATAATTTTTTTTTCTAATTATATATCTCCCTCGCTATTCTACACGTTCAACTCACACACTTTCTAAAAAAAAAAATCACACAATTTTTTTTAGGGTTAATTATGTTTTTGGTCCCTACAAAATTGCAACCTTGTAAGTTTAGTCCTTACTTAATTTTAATAGCATTTTTAATCCCTACAAAAAATTTCTGCACTCAATATTAGTCCTTACTCAATCCAAATTTGTTTAATTTATGCTTAAACTCTTAAGTTTTTCAACAATTTTTTACAGGCGTGTTAAGAGCGTTATTAAAAGGTCATCCGAAAAAAATATCGCAAAAATTTGATTTATACGTCCATATTTTTGTTATTTATATCTTAAACTTTTGTCGTTTTAAAAAATTCATATTTAATTTATTTCATGTTAAAAAATTATAGATTTTAGTAAATGAACCGTTCATAGTGTTCTAAACTTGTATAAAAAGAATCGTTAAAAAATTTAAGAGTTTAAGGATAATTAAACAAAATTTATTTTAGCAGGGACTAAAATTATAAGTAAATTTTTTTTTTGTAGGGATTAAAAATGCTATTAAAATTAAGTAAGGACTAAACTTACAAGGTTGCAATTTTGTAGGGACCAAAAACATAATTAACCCTTTTTTTTTATGCACAAAAACAACACAAAAAAAAACCATATTAAAAAACAAATATCTTACAATTTTATTTGTTTTTAATTATTCTCCTATCTCTTTCTCACGGTCTCTCCCTTTATTTTGATTTTTTATTTTATTTTTTAACTGCACCTATTTGACAGCAAAACAAACACAATCTTCATTATTTATTTTTTTCTCTCTCTTCACTTATAGAGAAAGGGAATCATAGATCTCATCTTCTCTCTCAACCAACCCTAGCCGCTTCCACCCGTCTTTGTGGCCGCTTCCACCAACCTAAATGGTCAAACCAGATTTATTTCTTCCTTTTTCTTTCCATCAGTTATTTTCTTTCCACCTTTTGTGTTTCAAAATGTTGAAACTATCGCCGGAGCTCCATCCAAAATTCTCCATTTCTGATTGATTGAGAGCTCATCCATGATTTTAACACCAGGTCTCTATTAGGTCTATTATTTTCACGATACGGCCTCTAACCACACGAGATCTTGTTCTTCTCCATTTAGAGATGTATGAAGATATGCTTCTGCTTTTTTTTTTTTTTTTTTTCAGAATATGTAATTTCTTTTTTTAATTAGGCCTGGTATTTTGTAAAAACAAATACTACTATTAGATCTGGAGCAATTTAACTTTTATTTGTTCTAGATGTATTATGTGTATTGATTTTGGTTTATACAAATGGTTCTCTTTTGGAAAATATAATTTCACAAGTAAATTTAAGTTATTCACTATGTTTGTATTTATTTTCTTGTAACTCGTTTTTTTTTTCTCTACAATTTCTTTGCAGAATATTTTTGTTTCTTTTTAGCAATTTTATGTTTTAATGTAGAAAAATGGAAGCATATGTTGTTGCTGCTAAATAAAATTAGTTGACTCGACTTACATTATCCAACTAATTTTTTTCTTCTTATTTTCCATTTACTATTTTTTTTCACATAAAAAAAAAGTATGATTGTTAGAGATTTACAATACCAGATTCGTAAAAGTGTCATGTTCTTTTTTTATTTATAAATCTTTGTTCTCTCTTCTAGTAGAATGAAAAAAAATAAATTAATATCATACAATAAGTTCTTTAATGGTGATATTCCATTTAAAAAACTCTAGTTGCTTTTCTTACCCATACTATCACAAAAACACACACAGTTTGTTCTTTTCATAGTGATATGCGTCTTTTTTTCTTCTTTATTTGTTCTGTTTAAAAAACAAAGGAAAAACCAAGGAAAAACTTTGCAAGAACACAAGTATTTGTGCATAATGCAAATCTTCATTGTAGATATGAAATAATATATTTATTATAGTTTGGATTTGAATGTTTGATATATTGTGCAGTAGAATTTGTGATGTTCATGTACCTAGACAAAAGAAGAAAGTAAACTCAGTTGAAGATTATGTTATGAAGAACATGAAAAGGGAAGAGGAAAATTTTGCAAAGAAAAAAATATAGATGTTATTGTTGTCTTACTCATCTTCTTTCTTTATTAGTATTCTTCATCTAGAAAGAAACATATCCTGCCCATAAAAAAATAAAATGAAGATTAGAAAAATGGATGAGATGAAGAAAGACATGTGAGAAAAAATGTGAGAAAGAGAAAACCAGATAGAATGATATTGTGAGATTATTGTATCTTATATAAAAGAGTTTTGAAATTTGAAATTTGAAATTTAAATTTAAGAGTTTGCCCCCCAAAAATATTGGGAAAGTAAATGTTGAAAACAGTGAAAATAATGATATTTTTTATTGATGTGGTGTGTCATTCAGTTCAAAAGCAACAATGTGCATTTCTTTGTTAATAACAGGCGGTTCCCATTCAATTGGAAGTCTTGTTTATAAGAGCAAACAAAGCAAAAATGACTTTATTATTAGTTAGATGACATCATTGTAGTTAAGTGATATCATTTAGTTAGTAAAAGTAAATTTTAGACATGTTTTACCCTTAATATTGTGACGTGGCAGAAGCAAAGGTTAGGGTAAAAATTGATTTTCCACAGCATCTTCTTTTCTTATATTAAGAGGGATGTTTTTGATAATTTTTCAATATGCCCCCTATATTCTTAGAGGTCCCCGAAAATAAACTAGTGAATGCGTTTTTTGGCGGTGTGCATTTCAGCTAAAATACATTACCATACGTCTACATGTCCAAGATTATTTAGCGAAAATGCCAAAATTGTTAGATTCGCGACTTGAATGTGAATGCTGATTTTTCTATTTGTGTGAGTTTCTAATCACAATTGTTATTTGGTCTATCTACAAAAGAAAAACGTTATCATAAAGACTCTTTCGATAATTATTGAGGTGTGGATTGAGATTTTTTTTTTTTTTTTTTCAAAGGTGAGGATGGGCAAAGTTTGTTTCAACAAATATGGTTGGATAAAACAAAATTAGGAGCAAAGAACAGAACAAAAGTTTAAATTCTTGGTTATCATATAATCATTAGACAATTTTTTTTCAGAGTTTAAGCTATCGAAAATACCAAAATACCTTTTTTATTTTTTACTAATTTTTTCTCTCACCCCCATCTCTCTAATATCCCTCTCCGTCTCATCTCCCTCGGTACACCCTATCCCTTCTCTCTCATCTCTCTCTCTATCTCTCTCCCCTATTTCATCTCTCTCTTCTCTCCTTGTCTCTTGACCCCTTCTCAGTCTCTCTCACGATTTTTTTAAATTTATCTCTCCTCTATTATTGTTTAGATTAACAAAGAACATTGTAATAAATTTCATCTTATTTTGTCCGTATTATCAATTGTCCATCAAACATTATAAAGAAATGCTAACGAATAACTTAGGGCACTATTTTTTTTTTTTTGAGAGATCTTAGGGCACTATTTAAAAGTTTAAGTTAGCAAGACTTAGCTTTATACATGTCAAAAAAATATCTAATACTTTAAAAGATATTGTTAACGAGTGTCCTCGGATACTCTTTAAGCATTCTAAAAGAAAAATTATTCTATAGATAAATTCAAATATTTCAATTTTCAATCAATTGATTACATAAATTTTTAAAAAATTTACAATTTAAATAACTTAAAGAGTGTCTAAGGACATTCATTAACATTTATCCACTTTAAAATATGTCATATCTCATGTATTCCTTTGTTCCTTCACTTTTGCAACCATTATACAAGTTGTGCCACACCTGTTCATTAGACAAATTTACACAAGTTTGCTCTCCAATACCCGGTCCAGCGGTCCTTGCCTACTAATACAACATTGATTAATTATACAATTTCCACTAAAGTCCTCTCAAAAACAAAATTTCCACTAAAGTCAACAACGTATAATTATGACCAGAACTTGTTTTGTATTCATATACTACTTGTATTTTGTTTTCCTTGAAACATCATATATCAGCACAAATTCCTCGCAACTTCTTCATATTTGTATATTCCACACCAACCACATATTTCCCATCTATCTATCTACTTCTTCACAAATATTAAATATCTTATTCTTATTTCAAACCCCATAAATTGCGTTGTAATTTCCTTTACCCTACCACGTTAGAACGAATAATATTAAAACTAATAATACCTGTTGAGTTAAGCAACTCCCAACACACGTTAATGATAACGACAAAAGGTATGCAAGGAAATTCATGCTATGTAGCGGCAACGGCAAGTAACAACGAAACTTCATAAATATATGACTACATATACCTCTCTCCGGTTCTGAAGTTTGAAATAATAATCTTCACCATCATACCTACAAAAAAAAAAAAAAAAAAAACTTTACCATCATTTCATTTCTGTTTTGTTACTACTACCAAATATATTTACAGACTTTGAAAGTAAAGCTTATATTTCAATATCTATTTCTTTTGATATTATTTATAAACTAAGTTTCTAGATCCTAGTTAGTTAGTTAGTTACTAATGGCAGAGAACATAGAACTAGATGTTATTTCATCACCACAGCTTCACCATAAGAATCATTGTTGCAACATGTTTTGTTCTTTTTTTAAGCTCTGTATATATGGAATTTTGCATAAGAAGAACAAGGATGATTTAAATTCTGATTCTGATGCTGTTGCTCATGACAAGCCAAAAATGGGAAAAGATACATTTTATGAGTTCAAAGAAATTCTTATTATTAATAACAAGAATTTTGACAAGAAAATAAGTGGAACTGTAGGATCAATTTTTAAGGTTCCTTTTGGTGTACCTGAAAATCCAGAATTTACTGTTGGTTTGGATTTGCAAATGATTAAGTTGAAGATGGAACTTCTCAAGGATGGTAGTTCTACTCTTTTGTTGACTGGTTTAGGTGGAATGGGAAAAACCACTTTGGCTACAAAGCTTTGTTGGGATCAACAAGTTAAGGGTAAGTCATAATTCCTTTTTTATCCTCTTATGCATGATAAATAGGCTAACTATGTTATTCTTATTTAGGAGTTTTTCCTGTTCTTATGCTTTTTTTTTTTTTTTTTTTTGAATGGCGTGTTCTTATGCTATTATGCTTATTATAAAGATTTGTGTAGAGTTATAGTTATCTCGAAAGATTTTTGATAGACAATTTAATTAAATGTTTACATAACATAAAGGCATATAAGTGTTTATGTAGAAACTAATTCTATTAAAAAAAAAAAAGTTAAAATAAAGTCAAACTGTTTCTATATGAGTTATATAAGTTGTTTACATAAGCTATCTTGGAGAGTTTATAAAATAAGCTGATAACAACTTAAGCTTATGGAGATTTTTCCATAAGTTTTCTGTAATAGTCGGCCACAAGTGCTTATGCCAAACATGGGCTGTTTTGTGATAAATTTATCATAAATTTTTGTTGTTGTGCTATATGCATAGTGAAATTAATACATGAAGTACACAAACACATGTATGCATTATTGTAGGAGATATGAAATATTATGGGCTTATTGTTCTCTTTTGATTCTTTAGGTAAATTCAAAGAAAACATTATATTTGTAACCTTCTCAAAAACACCCATGTTGAAGATTATTGTACAGAGGCTATTTGGACATTGTGGATATCCGGTGCCTGAGTATCAAAGTGACGAAGACGCAGTTAATGGATTGGGACTTTTACTGAGGAAAATTGAGGGAAGTCCAATATTGTTAGTCCTGGATGATGTTTGGCCCGGCTCAGAAGACCTAGTCGAGAAATTTCAATTCCAGATATCAGATTATAAAATTTTGGTCACTTCAAGGGTTGCATTTTCTAGATTTGATAAAACCTTTATCGTAAATCCTCTTGTGCACGAAGATTCAGTAACCCTTTTCCGCCACTACACACAGTTGGGAAAAAACAATTCAAAAATCCCCGACAAAGATCTTATCAAAAAGGTGCTTGTCCTTCTTGTACTGACACCATTTGAGCACTAATGTTACACAATCTACTAATTACTAACTATATTTTTGTTCTTTGAAATACAGGTTGTGGAAAATTGCAAGGGTTTACCTCTAGCCATTAAAGTGATTGCAACATCACTCAGTAATCGTCCATATGAGTTGTGGGAAAAGATTGTGAAGGAACTTTCTCAAGGTCGTTCTATACTTGATTCTAGTACTGAATTACTTACTCGCCTCCGAAAGGTCTTGGATGTTTTGGAAGATAATGCTATTAATAAGGAGTGCTTCATGGACCTTGCATTATTCCCTGAAGACCTGAGAATTCCCGTTGCTGCTCTCATTGATATGTGGGCGGAGTTGTATAAACTAGATGATGAAGGCATAGAAGCAATGGCCATAATCAACAAATTAGACTCTATGAATCTGGCTAAAGTCTCGGTAGCAAGGTATAATATAATGACTACAGATATTTTCTTCTAGGCCACTTAATCCAAATATATTTAACATGAATTATATGGGTCAGAAAATTTAATAGCTCTTCTAGCTATTATGAGAAGCATTTGATTCCTTAATTAACGTTATAAACAGACCATTTGTCTTGGATTGTATTTAAACTTTTCGCAAATTGTAACTCTGTAATTTGCATTGATAGTTTTAATTCTAAGGGAAGAAATCAATAATTGTAATTAAACTATCAAATACAGAACAAGCATTTTTTATCTAGTGATAGGATTTTTCTCTTCAAGGAATACTAACTTTTGTTCATTTCTCAGGAAAAATGCAAGTGACACAGAAAATTACTACTACAATAGCCACTTCATTGTCCTTCATGATCTTCTAAGAGATCTAGGAAATTATCAAAACAACCAGGAACCAATTGAACAAAGAAAAAGACTTCTTATTGATGCAAATGAAAACACACATGACCGGTGGCTTAGGGAGAAGCAGCAGGGCACAATGACCCGCATATTGTCCAATTTTTTGAAATTGTGTGTTAAACCGAAGCCTCAACAGGTCCCTGCCCGCACAGTGTCTATATCAACTGGTTAGTTATACTTTCACCTTTCTCTAAATATATTCACTAACTTACAAGTTAAAAATAACATCAACTCTAAATGTATCCACAATTGATCCCATGTGTTGCATTTGCAGATGAAACTTGTGCTTCTACAGATTGGTCCCAAGTGCAGCCAGCTCACGCTGAGGTTCTGATTTTAAATCTTCAAACCGAACAGTACACATTTCCAGAATTGACGGAGAAAATGAGCAAACTAAAAGCTCTTATAGTCATAAGTCATGTTTTACGCCCTTCTGAACTGAACAATTTTGAGCTAATTAGCTCTTTATCCAACCTGAAAAGAATCAGGCTAGAGCAGATTTCTGTTCCTTCCTTTGGCACAATGAACAATCTCAAAAAATTATCCCTCTACATGTGTAATACAAGAGTAGCTTTTGAAAAGGGTAGCATCCTAATTTCAGATTCGTTTCCTAATTTAGAAGATTTGAGCATTGATTATTCCAAGGATATGGTGGCATTGCCTAATGGGGTGTGTGATATTGCCTCATTAAAAAAGCTCAGTATTACGAATTGCCATAAGCTTTCTTCGCTGCCCCAAGATCTTGGAAAGTTGGTGAATTTGGAACTCTTGAGTCTGATTTCATGCACTGATTTGGTAGAGTTACCAGATTCTATTGGAAGGCTTTTAAATCTAAGACTACTTGACATCTCCAACTGCATAAGCCTTTCAAGTTTACCTGAGGACTTCGGCAATCTTTGTAATCTAAGAAATCTATACATGTCTAGTTGTACAAGTTGTGAATTGCCATTTTCAGTTGTCAATCTTGCGAATTTAAAGGTGATATGCGATGAAGAGACGGCTGCTTCATGGGAATCTTTCCAATCTATGATTTCCAATCTAACTATAGAGGTTCCTCAAGTTGAAGTCAACTTAAATTGGCTTCATGCAAGTCGCTCCTAAAACTTGCATACACTCTTCCTCTGCCTTTGCTAATCTTTGCGGCAGTGTTCTTCAAATGCATGAATACTTATCATGGGTACTAGAGGTGGTTGTTAGTACCTCAGAAATGGCTACCAACGGAGGGGCTGACTGGATGCCAGCTCTTAGGTACAGCTCACATCAACCATCCGAACTGCTACATCAGGTGGTGACCTCGTGACCTTTTCAACACTTGGGGGCTAGAAATTCTTTGGCCTTTCCACCTGCACCAGGTTTGTTAATTTATTGTAGTTGTTATAGACTGTTTTTCCAACTGGATAGAGGCTGAACTTTTATACATCATTTGTATGGAATAATGTTGTGTGCTGACAATGTCTCCCCGTTCAATCATCACAGACAACGAAACTCAATTTGCAAGCTAGAGGTTCCAAGACTTTGGTAATGACCTCGACATAAAACTGAAATTGCTGAATCATCCACAAGCAAATAGACAGGTTGGATCAACTAACAAAATCATTTTCAATGAATGAAGAAAAAGATTGGATCAAGCAAAAGGAGAATAGACAGAGGAGCTAATAAGAGTATTGTATCAGTATAACTCACATCAGCTTCAATATGAGCGAACTTAACAAATGAATCTGCATCGAGATCAAACAGGATAATAAATCTCAACTTGCTTGACGAAGTTAGGGAACTAGTGAACATAACTATGTTTCAAAACTTAGGACTGCAAATAGGTATAACACCATAGTTAAATCTAGAAATTTCAAGGAGGGAGATTAGTCTTGCAGAAGACGACAAGGTAAGGAAGGAAAAACATGGAAAGCTAGCGGGGTATGAAAGGAACATATCGGATCAGCTCCGCACGGAGCAAAAGAGCATACAAGCTAGAAGGCCGAGCTAGAAACATTTATCTGAGATTGTGGAATGCCACACACCTTAAACTATTTAATTTCTTGTAATATGATGTATTCTTTTTCCTACTTGGACCTTTTTCCTCAAAAAAGTTTTTGGTCCTTAGAACATATATGATGTATTCTTGTCTTCTTTTCCATTTCATTATCAACAAAGTCTTTGTTCATTATACTATGATCTCCATTAAAAGAAAACATATAAGCCTGATGATCAACGTCTGTACCCTGGCACGACAATCCGTCAATGAGTCATTCAATATACCATATAAGCTCGAACACGCAAATACAATAGTTAATATTTCCCTTTAAATAATATTATAAAAAAGATAAAATAGTTTAAATGAAAGTTAAATTCTGAGTAAAAAATCTCAACCCAAAAGAGGAGACCCCTTTAAATATTTTCTTTTATAGATATTTGGAACACTAGTTGAATTTGAGTGGAAGTTGGAAGAATAAACACAAGTCTCTTGGGAAAGAACTAGTTTTGGTGTGAATTGAAAAAATGTCGCACATTAGATAGGACATACTCGTTAGTCTATTTGGAAATTAATGGGTTTATTCATAGTAATAACATCATTCAATAATCGTGATTGTTATATCTAAATGATTAGGTGAATAGTGAACATCCAATAGCAAAGTCCATTGTTGATCATGCCAAAAATATCACACAAGATGAACAAAATCATTCATCATGGCCAGAAGCAAAAGAATTTGTATCTATTGCAGGACATGGAGTGAAGGCAGTTGTTCAAAACAAGGAAATAATGGTTGGAAATAAAAAACTGATGTTAGATCATAACATAGCTATTTCAGTGGAAGCTGAAGAAATACTAGCAGAAGCTGAAAACATGGCTCAAACAGGGATTTTAGTATCATTGGATGGAGAAATTGTTTGAGTTTTGGCTGTGTCTGATCCACTGAAACCTGATGTAAAAGAAGTTATTTCTGTTCTTAAATCCATGAAAATAAAGAGCATAATGGTGACAGGTGATAATTGGGGAACTGCAAATTCTATAGCTAGACAAGCTGGTATTGAAACTGTCATGGCTGAGGCTCAACCTGAGACTAACGCTACTAAAGTAAAGGAATTGCAGGTAAACACAAAATTATGGTCCCCATTTCCCAAATTATTGCTTCACTCCTTTAGGGTTTCTATCATTGTTTCCCTCCTTTTTGGTTTAAATATGAGTTTAGTAACTGCGGTTAGTGTAGGTTTTAATCTCCGTAAGTTTTTTTGTTTGGATTCAGTCCTGCGAATTCAATAACGGTTATTTTTAATCTTTAATGTCGGCTTATTGGGCCACGTTGCCGGATTTTATTGGGTCACGTATGACGTCAGATACTAAAAAACAACCTTTTTTTTTTTTGAAAGAAAAAAAACAACCATGTTTGAATGTGTAAAGATTGAATCTAAACAAAATATTTAGAGGGACTAACCAAGTAATTAGACTCAAATAGTTAATAACCTCCCTCTAAAACGAATCATTCAGGAAAACCCGAATTCGATTTTTGCTGGCAACAATTCTTGGTCAGACTTTATATATCCGAGTTCAAAATAATTTGCAATAATTGCAAGAACTAAAATCATGTTTAAACCTTCATTTTTTATTCAATTTTTTAGATTTTATTTTTATTAAAATTGAACAAAATTTACTTAAGAGACTACACTTAAAAAAATTAAATTTTGTATGGACCAAAAATATATTAACCCTATTTAGACAATCTTGTGATAGTTATTTGACATACTTGGTGGCAGAATTCTGGATACACTGTAGGAATGGTAGGAGATGGTATCAATGATTCACCAGCACTAGTAGCAGCTGATGTTGGAATGGCAATTGGTGCTGGAACAGACATTGCTATTGAAGCAGCTGACATTGTTCTTATGAAGAGTAACTTAGAGGATATAATAATTGCCATTGACCTTGCAAAGAAAACTTTCTCACGAATACGTCTAAATTACATTTGGGCTTTAGGTTATAATATTCTAGCCATTCCTATTGCTGCTGGCATACTTTTTCCTTCTACTAGATTTAGGTTACCCCCTTGGATTGCTGGAGCTGCAATGGCTGCTTCTTCTATCAGTGTTGTTTGCTCTTCTCTCTTGTTGAAGAAATACAAGAAACCAACCAAGCTTAACAACTTGGAGATGAATGGTATTCAGATTGAATGATCAACTTGTCAATTGTAAATTTGTAACTATAATAACTAGTCTTGTTTGTTGGGTGCAACATTTTGTTATGTTGCAATTGTAATTTGAATGTAAATTAAAATGCAAGTAGCTTTTTTTTATAAAAAAACCGAAGTAATTAGCTTTAGTAAAACTAGACGTTTAATTACATTCGTCATTTTAAGGAACAGTTATTTTTAATCCTGAAGAATGCTGAAATTATGATTATAAGCATTTTCATAATAAGGTGTTCAATACATGCTGGGACATCAATGAAAATATGAGAACTAACTAGAGATGCGGCTATCCTTGATGGAGCATGAACTATCGATCATTTGTTTTGTCTCTGAATAAACTCAACACGTGTTTTCCAAATGGAAAAAGAAAAAACATATACACTCGCTATTAATGTCTCCGAATACTTTGACGTCAATCTTATCACTATTAAAAAGATCAATCGATTTTTTAGTGTAGTGTAAGTCCACTTGTCCCAGATGCAAGTCATGAACCCAAGTGAGCGGATGAAGAAGGCCCAAGGCTTCCCCTATTTGGCGAAATCCGAACTGTTTTGGGGATTTTGATGTGAACAGAGCGGTCCGCTAGAGTTGCATTTGTAGTGCCCCGTTGCTGGTTTCATCCAATTTGTATCAGTCATGCTGGTGTTAACAGCTCCGCCCAAGTATGCAGTGCATTCTCCCTGCTCCAATTTTCAATCAAGTATTTGACTCTGTCCATAATTTGCAAACTTGCTTCAAAGACATTATTCCTCAACATAGTAAACCTTTGCTTCCAAATGCTGCACACTAAACCAGCCCAATACGCGGCCATGTGATTATCTAAATGCTGCAGCATATAAAAACCCTCAAATATTAGCCGTCCGAAATCCGTCTCAATATTTCACACAGTTTTGGGACGAATTTGTTTTCTTAACGAAATTCGTGCGAAATTTGTGGGAAAAAAAATCTTGTTTAAACATGTTATAAAAATTTCACACGATTTTGGAACGGATTTGGGACGAAAAATTCCGCTCCTTTAAAACCGTCCAAAATCTGTCTGAAAAATCAGACGAAAACTTATTCATCCGAAAATTCCGTCCGAAAACACTGTTTTTTTAGTAGTGTCGTTTTAGCCTTGTTAGCTTGATCTCATCTTATTGCACTAGCTTATTGAACTTGATGATTGTGTATATACATTCGACTTATGATGCCAATGTCTAATCATCCTTAAGACTGCTTCTCTTTCTTGGACCATGACACCGTCCTCTCACCTTGAATTTTTGCTATAAACAAAATAGTCCTTAAGGTTGGATTTCTTAAGTCATGCCACTACAAGTAGATTGTGATGCTTTTTTTAAAAAAGGCGAAAAACTAGATTCTAATATGAATGTAAAAAGTAACATAGAAACTAAAAAGAAAATGCACATAGTTTGTTCTACAAGTTAAAAGAAGATGGCATTTTTTTTTATACAAGAGAGGCATGAACAAACTTACTACCAACTCCAAAACAAAACCAACAAACTTAAAACTAAAAACAAACCAAAAAATTAGCAAGGGAAAAGAATAAAGGGTTTTGCTAATGATTGCCTTAAAGACAATTGTTAAGAATTTATAAATGGATATGTTGATTGATCCTTTATGTCCTCGATGCCATGAGAAAGAAGAGGATATTGATCATATTTTCAAGACTTACACATGGGCTCAACAGGTTTGGTTTCTTTCTCACTTGGGTGTGCATTTTGATAACACGTCTCCTTTATTCAAAGATTGGTTCGAAAATATCATCTCACTCCCTTACGAAGTTTCTGAAAGGATTCTATCTTTATGTTATGTGATTTGGTGTGCTCGAAATAAATTACTCTTATATTGACTTCTTTATAGACGATTAACGTAATATTAGATCTTTATTTTCTAATTGATTAATTGAGCATGTGAAACAAACTTCTAACGTTTCTACTCACCATCTAGCTAAATTTGTTTTATCTTTTATAGACACAATTTGGATTAAAAATTGTCCTCATTATATTGCTTCTTATGTTATAGCTGATATGGTTGCTTAATGAAATATTTTTCACTACAATAAAATAAAATAAATAATCACTTCGCAACCGTCTTGAGAGAATTTAAACATTATATTTTAAAGTTACAAGACTAAGATTTTAATGTTAAGTTAGGTAATATAGATGATATCCGTAAACTACAATTTGTGCTCAAATATATCTAAAAAGAGAATAATGTTGAAAATTAACCATGGTTAGTGAGTTGAGGGATGGTCATCAACTAAGCATAACTAACCACACATTTAAATTGTATTAACAACCTATCTATAATCTAATTTTGATGTGGAATTTATGTCTCCAAAGATCATTTTTCTAAGAACAAAAAGGAATACGCGGTTAACTTTAGCTAACACCGCTGATATATTGCACCTTGATGTGATTATGTGTCAACACGACATTGAAACGAAAAAGCAAAGAAAGTAACATCGAGAGGAAATTACAAGGAAACTTCGTGATAAAATATCTATATAAACCCTTCATATTGATTTCCTCTTTCTTCAACAAAAAATTTCAATTTCATTTTCATCAACAATAACAATGATAGGCAATGATAGGCATTAGACAAGACAGAAGTACAACACCTGGTTGTCGTTTCAAAGGTATAATATGCTAAACTTTCACTTTTAAATCCTCGTTGTTTTGTCTTCCTTTTATAACTTGTTCTTTGTTCGATTTAAATGTAAAAAGGAAAGAAAGAAAAGAAAGAAAAAAAAAACAGGTTAGGTTGGTCCATGCAAAATGTTCAACAACACATGATTCTAGCGTTCAATGGGGGAAAAGATAGTAACAAATTGTTACTAACAATATATGAACTAAAATGAACTTTTGAGAGTCTAAAATCAAAATCATTGACTAAACTCTATTTATGACTACCCTTAATGTGTTGATTGGTTAGTGATGGAGAACAACCACTTTTATAAACAAGTCAAAGATGGTGGCTATCAATGTCCCTAAGCATGTTTAGCGTGTCCAAATCACAAATCTATGTTTTTTTTTGTTCTACTCTATTTTTAAAACTTCACCAATCTTCACTTCGAAAAGAAATACAAACAAATATGAAAGTTGAAAGATTAATATATGTGGACTAAATTTTTATGTGTGTATATTGATTTTTCAAGTACTATTTTTGTTTATATCTCATTCAGGAGAGAATAAATTGTTATCATAATTTCAAAAATATGGATGTCTGATCTTAGGATTAAGAGTGAAAACCCATTTAACTTTAATGTCTAATAAGATTGTAATTTTTTTTTGGACAATTTGTGACCCTTTAACTTGATTACCGTTAAAACATTGTCGATTCCAAATTTCTTTTTTTTGTGATGGTTGGGGTTGAATCCCGGACCTTACATACTCTACCAACTGAGTTAAACTCACGAGGATTGTCGATTTCAATTATATCAAGGCAACCTAATCGCTTGGTATATTAATATATGTCATATTCTTAATTTGACATCTTGGGACATTGCAAATTCTTATGTCAACTACAATTTATTTTAGAATGCTAAAGCATATCTACAATGCTTCCGAACATTACAAGAGAATGTGAAATATTTGATTGTTAAATAATTCCTCAAAAAAAAAAAAAGTAAATAATTGTCAGAGCACGTTGAAAAGGTCATGTGAACAGTGCATATCTAGTGTAGATCAAGAGTTCTTGTTTTAATTTCTACCGAAATGAGTTTTCAAAAAGATCGTTTTTTGAAGAAATTGGTGATGATTTGGCGACAAAAATGCAAAGAGAAAAAATACTAAAATGTCTAATGAATTTTCTTGTTTTTGTCTGCACAGGATAACTAAAATTTCGGTGATGGTGCGGCTAGGAAGTATGATTTATGAATCACATTATTTAAAAATATTAAAATTCAATAATGATGAATGCTAGATGGATAAAAAAAAAACTATCATTAATCAAATGGTGTAGATGGATGGATGGATGGATGGACAGGCACACTTGCACCAAATTTTTATTTTTTTGTAAAGGCTGAGCGAATACATTTAAAAAATCAAGAGAAATTCCTCTAACACAAGATGTATCATAGAAAACTTAAAAATTTATTAATTGCGCCAAACAAACCACGCTACAAATAGCCAAAACCCAAAAACTACACGAATTAAAAAACAGCTTGTAATTAAGCACAATAAATGATTCAACTATTAAATAGAGTAATCAAAATCGAATAATGATGCGATTTTAACAAAAGGGCTCACCGATTGTTAACATTTTCAAATGTTGCCATATAATATATAATCTATTTATATTCAACTGGTGAACAAATTCTATTGATTTATTTATTCAGAAATTCTATTGATGTATGGATAACCAATCTACCCCTAAAATTATATTTTGAATAAATTAGAAATATTAAACAAAAAAAGGACTCGTTACAACATATTCTTGAAAAAAATTAAGTTTCAATTTTATTGGTGGCTGAAAGCGAATCACATTAATTTTTCTTTTTTGTTACTCCTTAGAGTTATGACGTAACTCATTCTTTATTTCCTGGTTTTTTTTGAAGGTTCTTGTGCCGAACAAATTAGGCATATCAGTTAATATATTTCATTTTATCATCTTAAAAAAATTATAAATATTAAATTAATTATTTGTTAATAATTTTAATAAAATTTAAATATAATTTTAGTTCATACAATTATAATATTTTTAGTTTTAGTCCTATAAGATTTTATTTCGTTTCAGCTATTGCAAATTGAAAAGTTGTTGGTTTTGGTCTCTGACGTTATATGTGGTCCAATAAACCAACCTCAAAGACTAAAAACAATTGTTTTTACATTTGCAAGGTCTAAATTCAAACAATTTTTCTTTACATGGATTAAAACAAAATAATCCTACATTTACATAGACTAAAACATATCTAAACCTTTTAATAATGATCCCCGACAATGATGACCAACAATAGCCACTGCCCACTGACTAGATGTCGTCATTACCGGTGGTATCAGTGACCATATGTGGTGATTGGAACCCAACAATCTATTTTGTGGTGTTTGTACTTATAAAATTAACATTTTTTAAAATAATTTTATAAATGGATAATTTTTTGGATTAATTGAATAGACGGTCCATATAAATATTTAGACATTCTTTTTTAGTCCTTATAAAAAAATCACACATTTTAGTATTTGTAAAATTTTACATCAGCATTTTCAGTTCTTGTAAAAGTTTTTATCAATATTTTTAGTCCTTGTAAAATTCTACGTCAACATTTTTTGTCTCTGAAATTGTAAAAGAAAATGTAACAGTGACTAAAAATTACAATTTATTTTTAGAACTAAAAACAAAATTTTATATAATTATTGAAATTATTTACTTAATTAACCATAATTTTTTTATCCAACGAATTTGTTATATTATTTAAGGTGATTTGGTTGGATTTAAAAAAAAAAAATATCGATGGGTCACCACTAAACAATAAACATTATCAAAATCCTTCAACGACAAAAAAAAAAATACATTATCAAATGATCCTTTGATTAATTACGGTGGTTTCCTTCACGCACAAAAATTTCGGGATTAGGAATCACTTTGAGAGAGTCCACTACCATCTTCTGAAAACCTCCTAGTCTGTGATTATTCAAGATTTTGTAATCTGATATCTGGAATTAAAATTTTAAATTGATGAACATGTGATCAGCTAATAGATGGGGACTTTGCGGAGGAAAACTATGATTATTGAGAAGCCGCCAATAGAAATTTCAACTCCAGATATCATATTATAAAATTTTGGTGACTTCAGAGGTTAGTAAGATGCAGTAATCTTCAAAGGTCAGTTGAAAAAGAAAACAGTTCAAATATTTCCTAACCTGACAAAGATATTGTCCAAAAGCTTCGTACTCTTTTATTCCGACTTCTTGTAGTAAACATCGAAAGATTGCACGACCATTCAGAATTCCTTGATCACTTTTCATTAAATTCACGTAAAAGGAGGGGAGAAAAGAGGAATGTGTTGAAGCAAAATGAGTTTGTACGAAGTAATTGAAGTTTTGATGATAATAAGGTATTAAAGAACAATTTGATATGTTAACGTGTGTTTAAGTGTGCAGGACTATAGACTACAATTTCAAGTATTAAAATAAAGTTTGGTTCTGGAAGAACATATACGAGAGCATTTAAATATTGAGGGAAACTAAAGTTCTAGACCAGACTCTGGAGGTCCGGAGTGTATGAAGGTTACCTGTCTTTGAAGAATGATGACCCTAAAGAACACGTCAGAATGGTCATCTTTTGAAGATGTCACTGTCACACTGAGATATTACACCTTTGTCTTCTTCTGACAACGTACAGAAACAAACAAAGAACTTCAAAGACAAATGAAATGAAATGGATAATTCCTTTTAAAGCAAAGGAATTTCAAATGTTTTTTCAGCGGCATTAACCAAATCAAGAAACATTCCAATGTTGATCAAGCTTCTCAAAGACTTTAAATCATGTGATGGCACCTCTCCAACGACTCTCATATCCTTCACTGTATAAGGAGCTGAAGACCTGAAGAAATTAACAAGACTCTGCATATTTTGAAAGTTCCCTTGCTCTGTCAAAATTAATAGTGCATTTGAACTTGGAATTTCTTACAAATTTTATATCTTAGAAATTCTTAAGTCTTGAAAGTTTACTTTGTTTTGTATTTGTTTACACATCTGATTGTATATTCAGAGTAAAATCAAACAATCTTTTATTTGATTAAGTTAGATTGTGATAAGTTTTTTTCAGTGGTGATTGAGCATTAAAAGTCTCTTATTTGTATGCTTGAGCAAATAGAGAGAGAAAATAATGATCACCGTGCGATCAGAAGGTGTAACCAGATTTAAGAGGGATAGACCTAGATAACCGAGATTTATAGACCCCACGCGTAAGGATCACCGTGTGATCAGCAGATGCAACTTCCAACCTTCTAGGTTAGTCACGTCCTAACGGTCTCATAACTTGTTTAATCTATCAAAGGCAAATACATGACATTACTGTTATTTAATATCCAACAATATAAATAGGGGGATTCGAAGAATCCTAACCGTTGCTTACTTTTCTGCAACCAAAAACAAGTAAACTGCTTTGTTGCAAACAGATAAAAATTGCAACATCTATCTTTTATTTATACCGTCAAACCAAAAATAAGTAACGTGAATTGTTTGGACGAAACGACAATCCCTGTGGATACGATACTCTACTTATCACTTTATTACTTGGTAAACGATTTGGTACACTTGCCTAATCCGCACATCACAGGTGCATATCACACTCAACCACTTCACCCTTACCAAGGACTCGTGCTTGGGGGGTTGTGGACCGTCATATCTCATTCAACCACTTTGCTCTTAACTGGGACTCAAGCTTCTCTTGAGTCAAATTTTTTAGTTCTGATACATCAAGCTCCGAGCACAAAGAAAAGCATTTTGATACTCAAGAGAAGCATTGTGAATTTTTGGGAAGAATTGATATGAAGAAAGGTCAACAAAATAGTCAAAGCTATAATCAGAAAATGATCATGCCTTGAAGACTCTGATGAGAACAAGCTATAATTAACTCAGACTTTAAACAAAGCAAGTTTTGTAGGGCACGCCAGCAGTCTGGGTGATTCTGACCAGTTTTGTCTTCTTCTGAAGGAACGTCGCTTTCAATGTTTTTATAGTACATTTTTTTCTTCTGACCATGTGCAGAAACAAATAAAGAAATTCAATGACATTAAATGTAACAGATCATTTGTTAAGAAGCAAAGGAAATCTCTAGTACTATTCAATGACATTATCCAATTAGAGGTAAAGTTATCAAAACTGATTCAAAACTTCTCAAGGACGATTTTGATGCGTTGCCACTCTTTAAACAACAGATTTCTCGATTATCTCTTATATAAGGAGATAAGCGGTTTGAAGAAAGATGAAAAATATTTTACAAGTGTCAAAACTCTGTCAAATTTAAAAAGGTTCAAACACTTATCTTACAAACTTTACATCTTAGAATTTCTTAGTGTAACAAGTTACTTGAACTTCAAGTTTTGTTTGTCACTCTCTTAGTACAAAGTGTAAACACAATCTCATTTGTTTATTAAACTCTGATTGTATAAGTCCTCTTGTGTGAGGCAAGAAAGTCTCAAACTTGTGTGCTTGAAAGTGCAAGGGGACTAGACTAACCTCGGATTGTGGGTTGAACCAGGATAATTGCTTGTGGTGTTTCTCTTCTCTCACCCAATGATCATTTGTTTGTTTTGTTTTGTTTAAACACTTAAAAGATATTCATAAAAGTCAACACAATCACCCCCACCAGCCCCCCCTGCGTTTTTCTCACCTTCTAGGATAAGAACAAGGGCCTAAAGTAAGCGTGTCGCCAATGGTGCAAGTGGCCGCCCTTATCTCTCAAACAACTAAATCCATGGCCTTCAGCCGAATCATACGGCTATAGATAAGCTTGACATGCCCGCCGCTATAGGACAAACCGGCAAAAAGCTCAATAATAGACTCTCGAGTTGTTGCGAGCAAAGGGGGCCTACAAATACTATAAATAGAACCTCTGAGATCATTCCCAACCCATGACCTAATTAGATACAAAAATCTAATAGCTTCGGCCTATTCACAGACTTAGTTCTCATATTGTGCTTATCGCAAATACACGTATCTTGTATTATCACTGCAGTTGTGAATAATAAAAATTATGGGTCTTGTTAACGAGTGCCCCGGGGCACTTTTTAAGCTTCCTAAATAGAGTAATTATTCTTTTAAAAAGTCAACTATTACAATTTTCAGTGCATTCAATACACAATTTTTCATTAAAAACTTACCATTTAAAGTGCGCAAAGAGTGCCGGGGCACTGATTAACATTTCCCTAAAATTAAGGCAATTTCTATGGTACACTCGAAAATTTTGAGTGTTACCGGTACATCCATGTATTTAAATGTATAGTTTAATGATTTTTTTTCTTTAGAAAAAAAATATTTTCTATCATTTATAATTATAATAATTATATTTTATTTATCAAAAGTGTCGGCAAAGCAAAATTCAATTTTTTTTTAATTTTTTATTACTCATAATAGTGAATATTGATTATTTTTTTAATAAAATGTTAAAAAATTTAGTATAATTCTTATAAAGAATGAAATGATGTTTTTTTTATGGGATAATATTTTCTAAAATATAAAAGTCGATAAATATCTCTTTATTACATAAAAATTATCGTAAATTTATTGATTTATGAAACAGGTGTACCGGTACACCTTAATTTAAAGGTGTACCGTAGAAACTCCCTAAAATTAATTAGGTGGGTTTTTGTATAATAATAATAATAATAATAACAATGGATTTTTTGAATGCACTTGGTTAACACGGTTTCCTCAACAAACAAAAAAAAAATTGCTCACACGGTAACAACGCGGATGAAACTAAGGAAGAAGCCTTAAATCAACAAAATAAAAACAAACCAAAAAAAAAGAAGCAAAGGAAGAAGCAAAGAAACTTACATGGAATGGAAATAGCAAGGAATCTTCGTGATAAACTCTCTATAGTATATAAGCATGCTTTGTGTTCTCTCCATTCATAATTCAACAAAAAAAAAAATTCATTTGTACTTTCACAAACAATAGCATAGATAGGCCAGACAGAAGTATAAAATCCTTGGCACCACTGCTTGTCAATCAAAATTAAAGGTATAAGTTTCCCCTTTCAATTTAGATTCTGTTGGTTTCTCTGCCTTAACAACATGTTCTTGGTTCGATTTAATTGTAAGAAGGAAAGAAGGAAGGTACAAATTTCATTGTTCTCTTTTTGTTTCGTATTTAATTTGGTTTTAGGGTGAGGTTTAGTATGGGAAAGGGAAGTTCTTTCCCTTCATGGAAAAGTTGAACCACAACCATGGATTTATTGCTTTTTTAATTGGATGGCTAGAATTTGTGACCTGTGAATTGTTGCATGCATTGTGGACTGCAGCAGTGGTCCCCACCTTCTGATTAAACAACAATATTTCATTTCTTTACTTCATCTTCTTCCCTATTATTTCTCTTCATCATCTTCATCTTTAATCATCATCGTCTTTAAAAATAAAAACCCAGAAAATCATGATAGTAAAATTCTAATTCATTATTTTTAATTAATTAATCTTTAAATCACTAATAAATCCCCAAATCAACTTTAGTTTTACCCAAATCTGGAGAATTAAAGGATAATCAATATGAACATTTATTTGGAGTTTCGGTTCTCTCAACCTCTCCAGCTTGTTCCCCTGGATCCTCAACCATGATATAGAGCTTTTATCTGTCACAGGAAACAAAATCACTAGCAAAATTGATTACTTTGGTTACACCACTCTCCGCAAATCACTTCGCGGTGAAATCTTACGCGAGTTCGGCGCGTGTACTTCGTTGCCGTTGTATAATTCGCCGGTGAACTTCCTGTGGAGGTTTATCGTTGACATCTTATAGTTTGAAAGAACTTGCTTTTAACTTTGTGGATGTAAGGTTGTTGCTGCTGTTGTAGAAAACACAGTTCTTGATATAATTATTGTTGTTGTTGAAATTGAGATTGGGTGTTTGTGATTGTTGAAAATGTTGTTATTGTTGTTGATGATTGTTGTTGGTGAAATTGAGATTGGAAAATGTTGTTGATGATGAAGAAAAAATTGTTGTTTGTTTTTGTTAAAAATAGTGGATTTACCTTAGATCTTGAATATGGTTGTCGGAATTGTTTGGAGCAAAATGAAAGATGAATTTTTATGCTGCTCTTTTATGCAGATGGTTACTTTCTCCCTGCAATTTTTTATGTTTCGTTTCTGTGAACTAATTGAGGAGAGACAATACACTAAAGTAAATGGAAGGGTACAACAAGAAGAAATAAAAAACATTAAAAAACAATTTTCATTTTTTTTTAGTAACAGGTTGCATAATGCCAGCTGTCCTGGGAAAGGGAGCTTTCCCATGGTGGGAAACAACTCCTCATTCCCAGGCTAAACGCCACTTGGTTTTAGGGTGAGGTTTAGATCTAGCAAATAAATGGTAGTAACACTAGAGATCTAAAATTACTATACCTATGTGTATAAATGTTTGATAGCATGCATTTTGTTGACCACGCTATATGGACAAACTTACCTTATCTTATCTTATTTTATTTTATTTGTTTATTTGTACTGTTTTATTTTTCCTTTTTTAAAAATAAATTCTTATGTATCCTAAAGTTTGATTTTAATTTTAAATAAATTAATATAAAATATGATGCGACATTGATTTATTGTGTGGTCTGGCTTGGTCATTCATTTATTTTAGAGGTAAGTTTTATTGCTCTGGTTGTTTCAAATTCATTAGACCGTTGACTTTATGTTTATATTTTTTTGTGTTTTCATTTATGATTATTTCTTTTCGTGCGGAGGTGGTAGCATGAATTTCAGAATTTGTACATGGTGATGATGGGGGATTTTATGGATTGTTGTAGTAGTTAGGGGAGGAGCCACATACCTTTGAGAGTATATGCAAGTGAACCCCTTGAACCTATAATATTTACACCAATTATTATTCCCTTTTATTACAATTTGTATCCCGTGAATTTATTGTCTTGCACCCAAGTTAAAAATATATTTACCTCTTCAAGTTTTTTTACTTTATCCTAAAGGCAAAAAAATCAGCCTTACAAGCTCAAACATATGTGAGGCTATGGTCATGCCGGTAAGTCAAATTGGTTCATGTGTGCTCTAAACAAATGTATATCACGCTATGCTATACTCTTTCTCTTGTTACCCTAATTTCTTTTATTCTTTCTTCACTTTTTCATTTTCTTTAGATTATTAATGATATTCTACTTCTAAATTGTATAAATTAGTTGATAGGTAATAAGTAATGTTTGATAATTACTGATTGAACTTGTTGATAAGTTGACTAAGAGCAGAAAAGTTAGCAGACTTGACTTATAGTGTTTGATAAAATTACCGGTTGATTTGGTTGGTAAATATGAAATGTCATAAAAAAAAAAATTTAATTAATGCTTAGTGTTTTCCATTAAGATAATAGCTACTTATATAAAATAGCTTATAAAAACATAATAAAAATTCTTATAACTCGTATGTAAAAATTGTTACTAAATAGGTCTAATTTGATCATATGAACTCGTAATATATTTTTTTTTTTATTTGAATAAATGAACTCATAATATAAACTTGAAAATTGACTTTACCAAACCACAATATAATTTTGCATTCCCAGGCCAGGGGTCCTGACTACGCACTGGTTGTAGTTCAAAGATTTGGAGTACAATATCTGGTTTCAATAGTTCCTCTAGTTCTTATTTTTTGTCATTATATTACATATTTATATTTTAATTTATTCGTTTCTTAACATGATGTATATATGAAATGTTGACATCATGTTTCTGCTGCCACTTAGGAAAAAAACAATAATCATGCTCACTCTTGCAAGTTGCAAGCCTTGGTCGGTAGAACAAGGCATCCACAAAGTAACGAGAGGCATTGCTAGTGTGGTCTACATTTGATTCAGAGTGAGGATTTAAACTATATATATATACTCTGCTACTTATCTATCTACAAATTGTTTATTGTTTATTGATATTTTATTTTGTCCTTTTTAAAGTTCAACGTAACACTAACTAGTATTTTATCAATAACGCTCTTAATAATTTATCGTACCTCTAATGTGAGCTGAAAAATGATAAAAAAAACGTTATATTACAGAAAAATGACAAACAAATCTATTAAAATAATAAAATTTAGGTTTAAGTATGCAAATATTGATTTTAGTCTATGTAAAAGAAATGTTATGTTTTTAGTCATATAAATATGTAACTTTTCCTTTTGATCTTTGTTGTCCTGTTTAAATCCTTACAAGATTGATTCATCCTTGTAACATCTAAAATATTTGATTTTAGTCTCTTCAAATAAAGACTAAAATGGATATTATAAGGAGTAATTTCAACGCGAACAAATTTTGTTGAGACAAACGCTAATGACATAAACAAAAGATTGTAAGCTCGCAAGGACTAAAAAAAAATAATTTATAGGCATTGATTAAAAATCCTTAAAAAAAAAAAGGGCATTGATTAAAAACTTATTTAACCCTAAAATTTATTCGATTTTTATCAAGTGTAAATAGCCTTAAAATGAGTATAATATGCATTTGTTTCATCAATTCTTTATGGATAGTGTCTTTATTCACCTTTGTTATTGTTCGCGTATGTAAACATGAATTACAATAGATGAGCTATTCAGTGGAGATGCATATGAGGAGCTCCAAGAATACTCTAAAATGACTAAGGTGAAAACACAATGGTTAAGCTAGAATGAATGAATCCCTTTACTTCTCTCTAGGTGTCTCCTTTTGTAGGCCTCACTTTCTTGACCTAATGGGCCTCTCTGTTCAGGCCCATTAACCCTCTAAGATCCATATAACTCATTTGTACCAGGCGCGTGGAGCTAATCGTGTTTCCTGCTCATCCGTACAAGGTGCTTGGAGTCAAGGGTACACAACTCATCTCACTTGTCCGTGCAGGACGCGTGGCACGTTATGAGATACCTTCAAGAGGAGGACCACAATGTTGCTTGGACAACAACCTGAGAGAGAGCTAGTGATGTTGAAAGTGGAGCTCACGTGACCTGGATGATCAAGCTAAGCTAAGCGGGTGGAGTTCAAGTGACCTGAACGATCAAGATGAGCTGAGCAGGTGGAGCTCGCGTGACCTGAACGATCAAACCGAGCTAAGCATATGGAGCTCACGTGACCTAAACGATCAAACTGAGTCTAGCATATGGTATAGTCAATGTATATGAGAGTCCACGTGGTATGGTTCTCCATACCAGTCCAATTATGAATTGGTTCTTTTGCACCAAGATTCATGCAAATTAAAATACTTTCAAAATTATATCTTTATTTTGGATTGCGATTCTCTCCCTTGAGATTTTCACTGGAGGGAGTTCAGTGAAAATCTGCACAGTTTAAATTCTTCTCAATTAACTTTGATCACATGCGGAAAATCGATGAACCTAAGATCTCATTGTAGAAAAATATCACTAACGAGGATTTGTTCCCTTTTTTTTTTTTTTCGCTTCTGACAAACTTCACGGTACACCAAATGTTGAAAGAAACTTCAGGAACCAATATCTTCAAGAGCCACTATTTGTTCGCTATTCAATTCAAGGGATAGAAAATCAACAAGTGTAGCAAAAACATGAAGGTTCATTTGTGTTATAAAAAATGTGCTGAGAACATTTCACTTGCATTTATAGTGAAATCACTTGCATTTACGAGCACATATATGGTAATCTCTTTAAACACATATTACAAACCGGAGACAAGAACATTAAAAATCTTGGTAGTAACACTAATTTATATTAATCACCAGTGAAATGAATGATCATTTCCAAAAGCAATCAACAACGCATGCAGTGCAACAAGATTCACATATTAAGACTTTGGAATATAACAACAATGAGGAACTAATAGAAAAACATGATACTCCCTCCGGTCACTATTATAAGCAAATTTTGATTTTTTAGGTTCATTCAATAAAGGAAAATGTTAACCAGTGCCCCGGGGGCACTGGTTAAGGGTCAAATATAGTAGGATTTGCATTGAGAGATGTGTAATCAGTGCATTAAAAGCTGAAAAGGTATATTTTTTTATTTAAAATTTCCTCTTTTGGCTTTCTTAATCAGTGCCCCGGGGGCACTGGTTAACAAGACCCATAAATGATGTATGTGGTCTATATTGTAGACCACATACATCATTTATTGAATGAATCTAAAAAGTAGAAATTTGCTTATAATAGTGACCGGAGGGAGTATCTGATGGAATATTCTTGATAGAGTTGTGCCTTTATTTTCTCATTTTTCATGTAGAAAGAGTGACAAATGGCTTGGGGGTCTAATGTAATATTCATTGTTCTATGTACGACATATTTTGGGTTATTGATTAGGTAATGGTGGTGTTTGATAAAGTTTTATGTAATTGAATTCACATTTTATTTTATTATTTGTAATTTAAAAAAGTGTAATAACTTATTTTTTAGTAAAATTGAAGTGGATTATTATTTGTTTTTACACTACAATTGCTTTGACGAGAGGAAGCAAACTGAACAATGATTTATGCTTAAAGAACCTTAAGACTTTGTTTGCGAGTTTTAAGGGGAAGGAAAAGAAAGGTTAAGGAGGGGAAGGGAAGGAAAAGAAAGGTTAAGGAGGGGAAGGGAAAACCTTCCTCTTGTTTGGGAGTTAAAGAAACCAACAAGGAAAAGAGATGGAGGGCTTATGTGATAATTTTACTATTTTACCATTTTTTCCTCTTAAAATCAATACATTATGTTATACTTTGTAATTTATCTTGTAAATTATAATTGGAGTTTTGAATTATTATGAGGAAAAAATTGTCAATTTGTATGTTTAACCCCCCAAAACCCCCCAATTTGGGGGACCTTTAAAATTGGACAAATGAAGCCCTTCAAAACCCCCCAAAACCTTTCCCTTGTTTTTTTTAAAACTCCCAAAGAAGAGTTTACCTCTCCATAAGCCTTTCCTTTCCCTCCCCTCCCCTCCAAAACCCAACTCGCAAACAAAGCCTAACTATCACAAGGATCAACTGAACAAGAGATGCCTTAGAAAGTTTGAACTCTCAAATGTTCGCCACCGTAAAAGAAGACATTGTTTATTTCAAAAAATCATTTGACAAATCTCCATGTGGTTTATAACATAATTATCCTTTAAAAAAAACATAATAATTATTGAGTAGTGAATAAAGGTAAGAGCAATGGTCCTCATAAGCATAGCTCAGTTGGCAGGGATATTGCATAATTTATGCAGGGGTTGGGGTTCGAACCTCGGACACTCCATTTCTCCACATTTAAATGTGTGAGCTCCAACCACTAGGGAAAAAAAAGGTAAGAACGATGCTAAAGCACATGACAATATATGCACCACGAACGACACACGACATGTACGTGGCACTCTTCCATTGTTTAAATAGATTTTAATTAAAATAAATGAAAAAAAAAAATCATAAATTGTGTCCTAGTGGAAAACAAAGTCGTGCGGGTAGCATGACAAATACATGTCGTGTAGTTTAGCAATTTTCTAAAGATTGTCACTCTAAAGATATCAGCTGCTTTGGGAATTATTATTGAGTAGTGATACATTGACCATCGTGTAAGGTATATAACCAATATATACACCCTTATGTGATATGGGGAATTTTTTCCATTAACAAAAAAACAAGGGATAATTTTGTCCAACCCATACCATCTTCCTTAACCTTCTCACCAGCCACCGGCCACCACACCCACCCACCATGTTGCCCTTGTCACCACAACCGTTGTCGCCGTCATCACCCTCAGAAATCAGAGAACATGTCAGAAAACCTAGAAACCGCGTCCAAAAACAGCGATGGCGACCACACCCAGAAAAACACATAACCCACTACCTCAAAGTCTCATGACTTGGTGTATAATATTTCAACTTTCCAATTTCTTTCAAACTTCACAACAATTTAACTATGGGGTAATAGTCATTTTGGTCTCTGAGTGTGAAACAGGTAACCACAATAGTTCCTCAATGTGTCAAAATTTCAAAATAGTCCCTAATTGTGCATTTCGTTAGTCAACATAGTACCTAGTTTTAAAATAGTCCATCGATGCTGAAATTAACTATTTTCATATAAGGGCTGATATGATAGTAAGTAAATACTCGGACTAATATGATAATAAATAAGTATATTGAAGGACTAATATGACAATAAGCATTTTATCTTAAATGACTATTTAGACTAACATAGTGCACAATTAATGATTATTTTAAACGATATCCATTCATTCAAATTGATAGAGTAGATCGATACAATACAAATTTATAGTCGCTAAAAACAAAAAAGATGAATTTGCGAACAAATTCACATCATCCATGTTAATAACATAAAACAAGAGAGTATCTATGCCATATGAATATATACAAGACTCCAGAATACTTATGTCTCTGAATCTCGTTGACGACGCCAAAATTATTGATTGAATCTGCACTTGCTCAAAGTTAGTATGTGTTTGGTTCAGCTTTGGATATAATTGATTCTGACAGAATTGATTCCGATAGAATTGATTCTGACAGAAAGAATTGATTTATGTTTAGATACAATAATGCAGAATTGATTAAACAAAATGAATGTTGTTTGGATAGTTTTTATCAAAATTGCTTTTGAATGTATAATTACTAAAATAGACATAGCTAAATTCAAGTAAATGTGCATAGTTGAATGAATATATAGATCAATATTAAATGTAGAAATATTGGGTCTTGCTAACCAGTGCCCTAAGGGAAATGGTTAAGGATTCCATTAATGGAAACTTTGTCTTGGAAATACAAGTTTTTACTTTTTTCTTAGCAATGATTACACCACTTTTCGATGCAAACTTACTTATTTTAGTACTTTAACCAATACCCCAAGGGCAATGGTTAGCATTTCCCTATTTAATTTAAGTACAACAATATTACAAAATATTTGTTCATATATTTTATATTTTTGATAAAATATATTTAAGTTAAATAATACTAGAATTAGTTGCAAAAAATGACAAAATATAGCGTAAAAGAAAGGTAAAAGAAAAAATACAGTAAATTTGAATGGGGACATCGTAAAGGAAAATCCAAAATTTGGTAACTCATGACCATAAACATTTTTCGGGGGCTAATTTGGTTGGTTAGGTTTTCTGATTAAATTTGGTTCATCAAATTAATTACAAAGCAAAAAGAAGGAGAATTGATAAAGGGCAATAAAGGAAAATAATAGGTTGTAATAATTAAAATATTAAATTTAATGTAGAATTGATTCTAGGAAAGCCAAAAGCTAGGAATTGTAGCTTTAAGGAGAATTGCTTTTGGAGGATAGAAGCAATTGTGAAAAGCCAAACCAAACAACATTGAAAACTCAATTTCCACTTTTGAGGTTTGTAGAAGTGCTTCTTGTTGCTGAAAAGTCAAAACAAACAGACCCTTAATCTTACAACCCAAATTAAATAAATATCACACTAAGACGAAAAATCAAAAACACCTCGCACAAAGATGAGAAATCAAAACAAAGAGTTGTACAAAGACTACAAAATAAAATAAAAAACAAACGAACAAATACTAAAAATAGGCGTAAATCACTTAATTAACCAAACAATAAGGAAAACAATTTGGATGAATGTTTTTGAACAAAATTAACCTAAATCACCCTCTTCGATAAAGAAGAAAAAGAAAGGCATTAATGGCTAAGGTTTTGACTTTTGAAAGCAGAGGAGAGAGAGAGATTGAGACTTTATTATAGACTACATACATCATTTATTGAATGAATCAAAAAAGTGAAACGTTTCTTACATTTGAGACCGGAGGAAGTATGTCTGCTTCAATTCTGTCCAATTAAATATTTTCCAATGCAAGAACCTTCCTCATCTATTTCTTCGTAAATATATTTCACAAGTACCGTAGTTGCGCTGTGATTTCCCCCACGTTACAACAAATAAAAATTGGTCATCTCAAAAGAAAAAATTGGTTCTCTACTAAAACAATAATAATAAAATCTGTACTAAAAGTAATAATTCCCGTTGAGCAATTACCTACCACACACCTAGTCTTGTTTTGATGTGCGTAATGACAACGACAAGGAAGATGCAAAGAAATTCTCACTAGCCCAAAAAAAAAGAAAAAAACGTAACACGACTACGACTTTTTTTTTTTTTTTTTTATGAATGGAACGTAACACAAAACTTCCTGGTATAAGATAAGATAAGCCAAAATAACATCCTCACGTTACTGTTATAAACAAATATCTATATTTTAGATTTATTTAATTTAATTAATAATATATATGATTTTTATTATATATCAGATATATACTTTAATTAATGAAATTAAAATATACATTTTCGTTTATAATAGTGACCGGATAATGTATAATTTTTTTTTTGACAAGAGATAATGTATAATTTATGTTTGGTATTAAAGTGGGTATATCATAATCATAATGTATAATTTATGTCCACCATGATACCAAACATAGATATAAAGTTGTTTAACTTTTATGTTTATATTGAATTAATCTTTTACAATTTATAAGTTGTTTTATTTGTTCCTTAAAAAAAAAGTTGTTTTATTTGTTATTTATCTCTTTAATAGTTTCTATGATTATCATTTTCCATCCAATTCTTTTAGGATTACGCTAACTTGTGTTTCAAGGATATAAGTTAAGAGTTAAAAAAGAAAATAATAAATAATAAACTTTTATGTTTAGTTTTTTTAACTTGTGTTCAAATAGTACAAGTAAGCATTTCCTATTTTGTTAAGAGGGCGGCTGTTAAATGTTGCACGGACCCGTCCAAGTCAACAAATTATTTTTTAGTAAAAAAAAAAAACAAAAAACAAAAAGTCTTAATGTTCTTCATGATCATCTTCACCTTCACACAATTAAAACCAAGAAAATCCGCTTCTTCTCTTGTCAATTCAATCTGAAAACGTGAAATTGATTTCAAAGAAGCTTTGTGACACAATCTTCGAACTACCTCCCATATTTTACTTGAAAACTCTTGGCATGAATTGCTTTCGTTTATGTTTCAATGCGTTTTTCTGATTCGGCTAAGCTTATGGAATCTGCAATTTTTATTTTCTCTCAATTGTTGCAGTATTTGGTAATTCTCTCCAGCCGCATATCAAACACTTTATGGTATCTTTCTTCACTGTCTTTCTTCGTCTTCTATGATAATTCTAATGTGAGAATTGCTGCTCGTAATGTTGTTATCAATTTTATTTAATCCAGAAAAATTTATAAATAAACAAAAATTCAACCTTCATCCAAAATCATAAACTCCACAACTTCTGAAATTAAATAACTCTTCAATCCTAAAAACTTACCACTACCTTAGATCCATAAACTATTATAATATCAAAATAAAACAATTCAAACAAAGATCCAAACACCAGTAGCATGATTTTATATGATGATTGATTCTTTTCTTGTTTTTATTTATTCTGAGTTTGAACTTTGTGTGAAGATGAGGATGATGAAGAATATTGAGATTTTTTTGTTTTTTTTAATAAAAATTAATTTAAAAATAAATAATTTACTGACTTGAGCTTTCCTAAATTTTTTTTTTACTGACTTGAGCATTCGCGTCAGCACTTAACATCGCGTCAACACTTTTTAACGAGGTACAAACTGTTAAAAAGATAAATGATTAATATAAAACTTAAAATATTTAATACAAACATAAAACTTGAAGAATACATGATGTATTTGGCCAATAAAATTAAAATACATATAACTCTCATTTTAAGGTTTGAAATATGAAACTTTCAATTTTAGACGTAAAGTTTTATATCATAAACTTTTCAATTTTCAATCTCGATACAACAACTTGAAATTTCTCAACCTAGTTATTTTTTTTTAACAAATTAAAATGAATTATCATATAAACAACAATGATTTACCCCGTACAAGGTGTGCAAGAGGCAAAACACCGAAAAGTATTTACAAGATTAAGGTGGCCTCATCAAGGAAACACCACCAAAAATAAAATATAATTACAAGTGGACACCCCTGCACAAAAGTGGATGTTTCCACCAATCATGATAACTGTAGCCAAATGTCGCCTGTTTAGATTTCAACCATAAAAAAAAGTGCATTTTAACCTTTTCAACAAGAGTCGACGAATCAGAAACCGAATTTTGGAAAACAGAGGAGTAAATCTGGGCAAACCCGCCATATGAGTAAATTGAATGAAAAATTGCCTGATGTTAGTAGGTAAAACCAACGAAATTTGTAACCAACGCCAAACATGAGACCAAAGAGAGCCGAAAATGTCACAATGTAAAAACAGGTGTGTTGCCATTTCTGAATCGCCACACCCCGAAATACAAGTCGTGTGAGTTTGGTGAAGGACATGCCGCTGCATCAAATTGTCCTTTGTGGGAAGTCTGTTGCGAAGAAGATGCCACACAACAGAGACACCTTTGAAGGAATATTCTTTTGCCAGACATCGTCGACCAGAGTCCTATCCAATGGTTGTCCAGAGGTAGTGAGAAAGCGATATGCTCCCGTCACCGAGTAACCCTGAATAGGATCTAACAGTCAACGCACAACATCATGAACATTTTCCTACAAAACAATGCTATGAAGTAAACAAGAGCACTTTCTCACACTCTCCTCCTCCCAAGCAAACAAATGACGTCGCCACACCCTATCCCAACCCCCATCCACCCCTATCACCCTCCTCATCTCAGCCACAGAACAATCCTTATCAACCTAGTTATTATTCATGAGAGAAACCACATAACTAGATGTTATTACATCACAACTTCAACAAATATTCAAATAAGGTTAAGATGATCAAACATCCATGTTTAAGTTTCATTTGAGTTGTGTACGTTCTTCAAAAATCTCTGTTGTAGTATTAATTTTACGGAGAATGCTACATGTTAACATAACCCTAGTTTTAATGATAAATTTCTAACAAAACACTTATAGTAAAAAATACTATTATTATTGTCAATAAATAAATAAATAATATTATTGACTACATCTAGATAAGCTCTTATAGGATGTTAAAGCCTTGGATGCAATTGGATAGATTTGAGTCGCTTTATCCATAAGAATTTTGCTCTTCACCCAGCACATTTTGCTCGCGCCCTACAGCCGTGCCTAAATTACCCCTGCGCAAGTTAAGTCACGCTGCACATCTTAACTTGCGCACGTTGTATCTTATGCGTGACTTAAGTAGCGTTGTATGAGTTAACTCACGCTAGTTTTAAAACACCCTTACCTTCTGCTACATGCTTCAACTGCCTCAATCTAGTGATTTTTAAGCTTCATAAATGATCTATCTGTATGGTATATTAAGCCACCAGAGCAATTATTGCTTTCTAAAAGAACATGCTCAGTATGATTTGATATTTTCTTTTGTACGTGTCTCCGAAATAACTCAAACTTATCTGATGGATGCTTGGACAGAGGACAGAGTTATATGAATATTCAAAGCTGCTTGGAAACTCTCAGTTTGTTTTGCATTCATTTCAACCATATAAGCTTATATATGCATATATGCTAGCTGAAGTGGGAAAGGTTTTGGACTGCTGAAGCATATAGCAGAAGGCAAAGGTGTTTTAAAACTAGCGTGAGCAGAAAAATGTATGGACCCAATCGCCCCAATCTTTCCAAGGGGGGCTTCTTTTTTTAAAATAATAAAAAATGATAAGCAACACAAAAACTTGACACCATAGGTAATTTCGTAATTTTCATAAAAGTGCAAGGGCATAATTCAATTTTCAACTCAGAATTAAGGGTGATTTCGTCCATTGATCTCTCCTTTGAGATTTTGGTGGCTTATAACGTATGGTTTGTGCCATAATAATTAATTAGAGCATTCACAATAGTTGAACCAAAGAGAATTTCTTAAATGGACTTCATTTGTACACATTATTTATTTATAATTTTTAATATAAATAAATTTAATTTTTTAAGTTTATTTAATTAATAACATCATTATTTGAATGAATCTAAAAAATCAAATTTACTTATATTTAAAAATGGAGTGAGTATAAGTTAACACTATCCATATAATAATAGCGGTTGTTGTTCGGACAACATTTGTCATATAAAAGTAATGGCAGACGAGCAAACTTTACCCTACATGCGCGTGGTCATTACTGCTGGTCCAATAATGCGTGATACACGACAAAGGAAGAAGCAAAGAACGTAAGTGGAAATTTACAACGAATTTCACAATAAGTATCATCACCTCTTGCTTCTTCTCTTTCAACCACATAGTCAAAGATAACCTGCTAACAGAGAAGCACAGACTTTGGAACCATCGTGTTTATCATTTCAGAGAAAGGTAAATAAATAAACTTAGTTCCACCCTTCAAAAAAAAAAAAAACTTAGTTCTAGATTTGTAACCAAAACTGAGTTCTAGATCCTCGTTGTAACAACCTAGATTTTTTCTCGACCTAGTTAGTTAGTTAGTTAGTTAACTACTCATGGGAGAAACCACAGAACGGGATGTTATTTCATCACCACAATTTCAACAAAGATTCAAACATGACCAAAAGAATTTTTGTTGCATCAAGATGTTTTCTTTGGTTAAGCGCTGTATATTTGTAGTTTTCTATAAGAAGAATAAGGAGGATTTTGATTCATGTGCTGGTGATGATGACGACAAACAAAAAATGGGAAAAGATGTTGAAGGTAAGCTGATAGAAATTCTTAAGATTCTAGATAAAGAGAATTTTGGGAAGAAAATTAGTGGATCTATTCTTAAGGGTCCTTTTGGTGTTCCTGCAAATCCTGAATTTACTGTTGGTTTGGATTTGCAATTGATTAAGTTGAAGGTGGAAATTCTAAGAGAAGGTAGATCTACTCTTTTGTTGACTGGTTTGGGTGGAATGGGAAAAACCACCTTGGCTACAAAGCTGTGTTTGGATGATCAAGTTAAGGGTAAGTCATAAATCCTATTTTATTCTCTTATACATGATGATAAATATGTGCTGATTTGTTCTTGTTATTTAGAAATTTGTCATATTATGTCATGCTTATTATAAGATCTGTGTAGAGTGATTGTTTTTTTGCTCATCAATACTTTCTAAAAAGATCATTCAATTAAGCATTTATAGTATAAACTATTTCAAAACAAAAAAAAAAGTTCAAAGTAAAGACCAAATTTGGTCCTTGACAATTTTCTCATGAACCAATTTTGTCCCTGAAAAAAACTAATACCCAAACTAGTTCATCATATTCTCATACTTGGGAGAAATTATTCATTATGTTATAATGAGTTAGGCACTAATTTTTCTTTCGTATAAATATGTCAGAAAGTAATGTTGGTATTATATATTGATTGTAAGGATCCAAATTAGGTAATTATTGTTAAGTTAAAATAAAGTCAAACTGCTTATTTATAAGTTGTACGTTGTTTTCATAGACTACCATGAAGAGCTTATGGAAATAAACTAAAACAAGCTTATGCCATGTCTATGAGTTGTACTTAAGGATTTATCCGCCTCATGAGCGCAATTCCCTCAGAATTCAGCAGGCTCTTCTTGATTTAAAACCAAGGATGCAGAACTGGCAAGAAGAAACATCTACAGTAAGATGAAACCACAGAGATGTGTATCAGACTCATGAAAAATCTATTAATGTAGCATAAAAAGCAAAGAGGGAATTTTGTTTAGACTGTGCAGGAGTTTTTTATTATATGAAAAATGATGTTACAGATGCTCATAAACTATGTAACCAAAAAAAAAAAAAAGATGCTCATAAATTAAAATGTGGCCAAAAGAATTAGACCAAGTCAAATATTAATATTAATCATAAATAAAATAATAATAATTTTTGTATTAACTATATATTATTAAACTTTTGAAATATACAAAAATTACAACAATATCAACTACTCTGGGCTTATTGTTCTCCTTTGATTCTTTAGGTAAATTCAAGGAAAACATTATATTTGTAACCTTCTCAAAAACACCCATGTTGAAGATTATTGTAGAGCGATTATTTGAACATTGCGGATATCCGGTGCCTGAGTACCAAAGTGACGAAGATGCGGTAAATGGATTGGGACTTTTGCTGAGGAAAATTGAGGGAAGTCCAATATTGTTAGTCCTGGATGACGTTTGGCCCGGATCAGAAGACCTAGTCGAGAAATTTAAATTTCAGATATCAGATTATAAAATTTTGGTCACTTCAAGGGTTGCATTTTCTAGATTTGACAAAACATTTATCCTAAACCCTCTTGCTCAAGAAGATTCGGCAACCCTTTTCCGTCACTACACACAGGTGGAAAAAAACAATTCAAAAATTCCTGACAAAGATCTCATCGAAAAGGTGATTGTCCTTGTTGTACTTACACCTTTTGAGCACCAATGTTATTATATAATCCGCTGATTACTGACTATATTTGTGTGCTTTGAAATACAGGTTGTGGAAAATTGCAAGGGTTTACCACTTGCCATTAAAGTGATTGCAACATCATTCCGTTATCGACCATATGAGTTGTGGGAAAAGATTGTAAAGGAACTTTCACAAGGTCGTTCAATACTTGATTCTAATACTGAATTACTTACCCGCCTCCGAAAGATTTTGGATGTTTTGGAAGATAATGCCATTAACAAAGAGTGCTTCATGGACCTTGCATTATTTCCTGAAGACCAGAGAATTCCTGTTGCTGCTCTGATTGATATGTGGGCAGAGTTGTATGGACTAGATGACGATGGCATAGAAGCAATGGACATAATCAACAAATTAGACTCTATGAATTTGGCTAATGTCTTAATAGCTAGGTACAATTTACTACTGATATTTTCTTCAAGGCCACTTAATCCAAATATATCTAACATGAACTATATTAGACAAAAATTCAATAGCTCGTGTAGCTATTATGAGAAGCATTGGATTCCTTAATTAACATTATAAACAGACCTTTGTTTTGGATTAAATTTAAACTTCTCGCATTGTGTAACTGTCTAATCTGCATTGATAATTTTGATTCTAAGGGAAAAAGTCAATAATTGTAGTTAAACTGTCTAATACATAACATGCATATCTTATCTTGCGATATAATTTTGCTCTTTGAAGGAATATTAACTTCTGTTCAATTCCCAGGAAAAATGCAAGTGACACAGAAAATTACTACTACAATAATCACTTCATCGTCCTTCATGATCTGCTGAGAGAGCTTGGAAATTATCAAAACACCCAGGAACCTATTGAACAAAGAAAAAGACAGCTTATTAATGCAAATGAAAGCAAATGTGACCAGAGGCTCAGGGAGAAGCAGCAAGGCACAATGGCCCACATATTATCCAAATTGATTGGATGGTTTGATAAACCGAAGCCTCAGAAGGTCCCTGCCCGCACATTGTCAATATCAATTGGTTCGTTATACTTGTAACTTTCTAAATATATTCCTTAACTTACAAGTTAAAAATAACATTAGCTCTAAATAAATCCTCAATTGATCCCATATGTGTTGCATTTGCAGATGAAATTTGTGCTTCAGATTGGTCCCAAGTGCAGCCAGCTCTTGCTGAGGTTCTGATTTTAAATCTTCAAACCAAACAGTACACATTTCCAGAATTGATGGAGAAAATGAACAAACTTAAAGCTCTTATAGTCATAAATCATGGTTTGCGCCCTTCTGAACTGAACAATCTTGAGCTACTTAGCTCCTTATCCAACCTTAAAAGAATCAGGCTAGAGAGGATTTCTGTTCCTTCCTTTGGCACATTGAAGAATCTTAAAAAATTATCCCTCTACATGTGCAATACAAGACTCGCTTTTGAAAAGGGCAGCATCCTAATTTCGGACTTATTTCCTAATTTAGAAGATTTGAGCATGGATTATTGCAAGGATTTGATGGTATTGCCTAGTGGGGTGTGTGATATTATCTCGTTAAAAAAGCTCAGTATTACTAATTGCCATAAGCTTTCTTTGCTGCCCCAAGATATTGGAAAGTTGGAGAATTTGGAACTCTTGAGCCTGATTTCCTGCACTGATTTGGTAGAGCTACCAGATTCTATTGGAAGGCTTTCAAATCTAAGACTACTTGACATCTCCAACTGCATAAGCCTTTCAAGTTTACCCGAGGACTTTGGCAATCTGTGTAATCTACGAAATCTCTACATGACTAGTTGTGCAAGTTGTGAATTGCCATTCTCCGTTGTCAATCTTCAGAATTTAAAGGTGATATGCGATGAAGAGACGGCTGCTTCATGGGAATCTTTCCAATCTATGATTTCCAATTTAACTATAGAGGTTCCTCATGTTGAAGTCAATTTAAACTGGCTTCATGCAACTCGCTCCTAAAACCTACGTGCACTCTTCCTTTGCTTTCCTTTGCTTTTTCAAGTTGTCGTTGAGGACACATAAAAGCCGATAGACCAAAATACTCCGTTTTCTGTCATGGAACTCGTCTACATTTAGGGTCTTTCAAATATTGATTCTAGTAGCAAGTAATGTGCCTACATGTCTCAAAAAAGGCTTCATGTTTACAATCGGTAGGTAGGAACAAATCAAGAACAAAAGAGTCTGATAATGAAGAATGATGGTGATACTGATGCACCAAGGCACATACAAAGAAAATGAGATCCATGATTAGTATGATGGTTAAGCATTGGTTTGGAGTAAAAGTGGCAAAGGAAGAGGTAAAGGTGTTAGTAAATGTAGCCTCCTGTGAAACTGAAACATCGTCTAGTGGTATTTTAGGTAAATTCTAGGTTGCCTTCGAAATGTTGTGGATAAGTTACGCATATATCAATTAATAACAGCCACATGTACTCCTTTTAAAGTTTTTCTTATGAAATTACATGTTTGATATATATTATGGAGTACATGTGACTGGTTTTAATTGGTTGTGAGTAATTTTATCCACAACTTTTTAAAGGTAGCCTAGATCTAGCTGTATTTTAAGTTTTTAACGTTAATAAGTTGATGTGTCAAAGTTGCTGAAGTTGTGCAAAGGCAAATCATCATTTTAATTCTTCTAATTTATGACTTGAAAATGTGAAATAAATTTCTGCTTCAAGTTATTTCCTGAAGACACGAGGATCCTCTGCTGCTATGGACAGAAATCCATGATGAAGATGATATGAGTGCAGTGGAGAAAATTCAAGCACGGGTCAATGTCAACATGTTTGGTATTTTATTTTTACTTTTTGTTTTGTTTGGTTTGGTTTGTATAATAGTATAATAGTACTAGTGGAGTGGCTCTTAAACAATTTGTGATATTATATGTGATTTTCTGAAAAAGCCATTAACTGCAAGTTGTGTAATATTATGGTTATGAAATAAAACTGTTTGATATTTCTGTTTGGCAACAAAGAAAGAGACAAATATGATTGATGACTTTTGCGCCATTAGGCGCCATAAGGTGCAAGTAGTTTTTCTTGACTTTTTGTTTTTTTTTTTTAACTATTAATAATAAGAGCAATGTTATTTGAACAACCATATCTTGTGACAACTTGTTCGACAACCAAATTATACAAAGAAATTTAGGTAGTGACACAAAAATCAAAGCAATAGAGAGAGAAAATAGAATGACTATGTGAGTATGAGAGAGAAAGTTGTCATAAAAGTTGTCAAAAAATGGTTGTTCAAATATCATTTCTCTAATAATAATAAGAGTAATGATATTTTGACATCCATTTGATGACAACTTTGTTGACAACCTTGTTTTTCTCACTTCTTATTGGTCAAAAACAATGGAGAGAGAAAAAGGAAGAGAGAGGATAACAACATCATGTGAGTATGAGAGAGAAAGTTGTCCAAAAGTTGTCAAAAAAAGGTTGTCAAAATATCATTTCTCTAATAATAATCAGAACAAGATTAGTTCAAATTTCAATTGAGTTGTCGGTCATTTTCAAGTCTTCATGAGTTGTCGGTCATTTTCAAGTCTTCATGACACACACAAAAAACAAACTTCTTGACATCATTGATTACGCAAGGATTTTGAGCCCTGGTAAATGAGGGTCAATGTCATACTATTGGTTAAGGAATCCTTAATAAAAAATTTTGTCTTGGAAATATAAATGGTTACTTTTGACTAATTAATAATTATATTATTTTTATTTTATATTTATTTCCTCCAGTCACATTTATAAGCAACTTTTATTTTTTTACATTTATTAAATAAGTTATGTATCTGGACTATAATATATTCCAGATACATCAGTTGTTTAATGAAACTAAAAAAGCGAAAGTTGCTTATAAATGCGACTAGAGGGAGTACTTGTTTTGATTGCTTAACCAATGTCCCTATGCGTTCTCCAAAAAATTATTAGATGTAAGTTTTAATTACATTTAGGGTTATGATAACAAGTGTCTTTAAGACACGTGTTAAGATTACATAAATAACAATACTTATTGAGAAAGATTAATTTTCTACTTTTTTATAAATAAATTAGTACAATTTTAAATACATAATTTTTGTTTGAGGAATCTTTAACATGTGTACTTTTTAATCTTATACTCTATCCATCTTAAATTGGGTGTCGTTTTTACTATTTTTATTTGTTTTAAATTATTTGTCCATTTTTATAATATAAATACATTTTTTTTTGAAGAAGCAAAACTACCCTATCAAAATTGTTATCAAAGAGAATCGAACCTGCGACTCTTGAGAGGGGCACACTTCAAGGTCACAAGCCAAGATCACCGTGCCAACCCAAGTAAGTTATATAAATACAACATTTATTATTCATTTTCACTAACATACCTTTATTTATTGACTGGTGGCGGCACCCTTTGCTATGTATGGGTGTTACGTAATAGCTTTCTTCTTTTTTGTGTATGGAGTTTTTTTGTTTGCTTTTGGCACTAGACATTAACTTTGTAACTTGATTGGATGATTCTCTTTTGCACACCTTGTGCGAGGTGCATCACTCTTGGTGTTTCAATTCCATTTTGATTTCTTCAAAAAAAAACCTTCATTTATTGCATTTTAAGGACCCTGAGTCTTTTAAGAAATATACACAACTATATGCTTTCAACTGTGCCAAAAGTCTGATCAAATCTCAAGCACAAAAACACTTAGAAAAATTCTTACAACGCTTATCTTCGAATTTCTTAAATGTTTAGAATTTAATTTAGTTTACCAATTTTTGAAACTGAAGTCTAAACAAAGATCAATTTTATTGTAAACTGTAATCCTGTTGAATTATATTGTAGAAAGTCTTCAAGGAATGGCAAGAAATCTTAGATTTGTGTGTCTAAATATTTTGTAATTAAGGTTGACTATAGTGGAAAAATCTCTCAAGTGTGAGGAGACTAGACATAATCCCAAGTTGTAGGGTGAACCCGAATAAATATTTGTGTTGAATTTATCTTCCTTAATTGCTTTCTTTTCTTAACTCTTATTAGTTTTATTTTAGAAAAGAATTTTCAGAAAAAGATAACACAATTTAACACCCTCTTCTATGTTTTTCTCACCTTCATTGACATGCAGCATGGTTAGGTGGAGGTGTAGCTAAGGAGTGCTTTCGTAGATTGTTTAATTTCGCGATGGAGAAAAGCGTTTCATTGAGGGATATGATGTTAGACATTGATGTTGAGGGAGGTTGTTGGAGGTGGACAAAACATTTGTTGGTGTAGGAGGTTGCGTTGGTAGATGAGTGTAAGGTTTTGTTGTCTAATATTTCATTGAAGGATAATGTGGAAGATGCTTGTGTTTGAGATCTTAATTCCGATGGCATGTATTATGCTAAAGAAGCTTACGAGTTGATATCTAATTTTAAAGATATAACATATTCTCTTTTGTATAAAGTCATTAGAATATCTTAGTTCCTTTGAAAATTTTATTGTCTGCACGGAGATTACTTCACAACCGTATTCCAATCAAATGTACTCTAGTTAAAAAAGGATGCAAAATTAGTTTCAATTTTTTTGTGTGGGTCGTTGTAATATGAATGAAAGTGCTAATTATTTGTTCTTTGATTATTTGGGTTCTGAAAAGTTATGATGAATGTTTTATCTTGGTTATGAATTATGCGTGTAATGACATTAGTTTCAATTTTTTTGTGTGGGTCGTTGTAATATGAATGAAAGTGCTAATTATTTGTTCTTTGATTATTTGGGTTCTGAAAAGTTATGATGAATGTTTTATCTTGGTTATGAATTATGCGTGTAATGACAAATAATTGCTTTAGTATTGTGGTTTAGTTTATAGGTTTGGTTTCTCAAAGGAAGCAAAGTGAAGGAGCTCTTTCATGCAATTTGCTTGACATGCATTTGGTCAATTTAGAAGCATCTTAACTATGTGTTGTTTGATAATCACGATTGTTTAACTCTTACATCCTTGGACATGGTAAAACTCTTGGTATGATCAAAAAGCTAAAAAAAATTCATATGAATTCTATTAATGAAACACTCAACCACTCAAATGTCTAGCAAAGATTTATCTAAAATTTGATTTTCAGTTATTTATTGATTGGCTAGGATACACGGTTGTTTTTGGTGTTGTTTTTTTATCGGGTAACTGTGTGACCTTTCGATCATAGCACTCCTTGGGATTTAATTGTGCACTTTTAATTTTTAATATATGATCTTGTTGTCCTTTTCAAAAAATCATTTAAAACATATATATTTTATTTTAAATTGTAATAAATTATAAATGATAAAAAATTGATTTTAGATAAAAGATTTTTTTTTTGAAAGAAATTTTAGATAAAAGATAAAAATGTAAAAAAAAATATATGATAAATTATAGGTTCAAATGCTATTGCGATAGTGTATGAAAAAACTAGGGTTAATTGTTTAAATTGACCCTGTAATATAGGCGAAGTCTGAAAAATGACTCTGTAAAAATAAAAGCACGTATTTTAGCCTTGTAATTTGAGATTCTTCATATTTTTGACCCTACAATATATGTGAAGTCCAAAAAAGTGACATAGAGGTTGATTTTTTTTTTTTTTCATGTTTTTTTGCAGTTATATTTAAGACGTTAAAATATGGTTTTATACAAAAAAAAAAATATATAACTTTTCGACTAAGGAAAGATTAATTACAAATTTTCGATCCCCCAAATTATGTTTTTCTTATACGATTCTTAATTAATTCATCCATCATTTAAAAACTCCAAAATTTTATGGTGAAGATTATTATGATGTTCTAAGCATGCCTACAAAACTAGAGAATTGAGTTTGACCCGTCAGTATATGCTTCCTCAGAACAAAATTGCAATTTTACATGTTTTGGTTAAAAAATCAAAATAAATTGAGGCTTATTCTAAATGCTATAAAACTTTTCAGATATTTTGTTTGTATTCTTATAATAGATACCAAAAAAGTCTTTTTTATCTCATGCGAGCTTACAAGAGCATCATCAACGTCTGTTCTTTCTTAGTGTTCTTAGAGCATCTCCAATGGGAGGTCCTTACTTAACAAGGACCACTCCCTGTTAAGGACCCCCTATTGGAGGAAGAAAAAATGAGTCCCCATTAAGGAACGGGTAACTATATAAGGACTCTCTCTCCTAGGTAACTAACGGGTCCCACGTTTAAAAGAAGTAATAAAATATGTACTATGTGGTCCCACGTTTAGCAAACAAGAACATATTTTTATGTTCTATGTATTGGAGATCAATGAGCTGGATGACACAGTGGAGAACAGTTCTCCCACTAGAGCACGTTCTAGCAGTGGCTACATCAGAAAAAGTAAGAGAGAGTAGAGATATAATGGAAAATGAGAGAAGAAATATGAGGGGTCTACATAAAGTAAAATAGGAAGCGTGTTGAATCTTAACATTGGAGAAAAAAACAAAAAAACTCAATGGCTGTTAAATCCTACATGGCATACTTGGACCCACAATTTAGCGGCTAAGAACAAAATTTTCGTTCCAATGTTGTAGATGCTCTACTCACTCCATTAGTTTGATTCTAAGGGAATCAAGTCAATACTCAAACCAATAAATATTGAGTTTTGTTTGTGTCACTTCATTCCAATGGGATCATTGGAGTAGGGTTTTGACACCCCTACTCCAATGGATGGAATTAACCCATGTGACACTTTATAGCATTGCCGTGACTAAAGCTTTTATGGTCTTGGTGCATTTACAGCTTTGACGATTCAATGTCCATAAGACCGGGTCAATTAAGTTTTCTAAACTTGTGCATCAACAGTTTTCCGCGTATGAGAATGATTTCCAAACTTCTTGGAGGAGAACCACAATAAAGGATTAACTCTAAGTTTTATCCATATATAGCAGTACTATGTCAACTTCAATTTTATAATGTTAGGTCAAGTCTAGGGCAGAATTGCTATGTAAAATTTGAAAGAGAGAATGGATAAAGGACATTACCCGGCAGTTGGTTCAAGTTATGGAATAAAAAATCACGTATCTTTGGCATTTTCAATAGTACTATCTGTGGAAAATGTATTCCTTAAGAAAAATTATTTGTACTTGACCAAAATGTTCTTGGAAATAACTCAGCACTTCCTGCCCATTTTCTATGTACGATTGTAGCAAAGAGTAGCATAATTCCAGCAAATAGCAATGAAAGGTAGTTAGCAACTTTGCAGTGATCATCATCTTTGTTCAACTATAAACATCAACCACTACTAGGCACCTATGAAGGATGATAAATTTTTGCAAGGTATTCTGGTCGATAATGATGTGGATATGATATTGTTGGTAATAAAAATTATAAATTAATATATATTATAAAATAGTACAAGTTATACAATTGAATCAATTTTACTTTGGTTAATTAAACAATAATTTTTAAACGGGAATGTATCTCAGTCTTATCCATAGATTGGAGTCACATATACCATAATATGATTTTTCAGATACCTAAAAAAATATTGAAAAACGACCATGTCTAATACTCTAGATGAATTTGTTTAATCTTTTTCTTCTTCTATTGCTAGACTTTGAGGGGAAGGTTGACAAGTAAATAAACACTAATAACTAAAATAAAGAAATCAGTACTTCAATGTCATGAATTGTTTCTTACAAGAAAACTAGCACATGTAATTCTAAAGATCAACACGATTACTAATTAATTAAATATTGCGACCACAAAAGAATAAATTTAAGGTTTCGTAAGCAATTTGAAATTGTTTTAAAGATCATTTTGACCCATATTTATGTACAAATACTGATGTGGTGCAAGTATACTCTAAAAAAGATATCATAAACCTATTTGACGTGGCCCTGTGGTTTTTTTTAAGGGACCCTGTGGGTTTTGTTGATGAAAATAAACATATGTATAAATATTTTGTTAATGAAAATTAAGCTAGTTTTCTTATTACCAACACTAGCTTAATTACATTGTCAAGAAAGAAAAATAAAAACACTTACTCCATAATTAAGACAAATATATCATGTAGTAACTAGTTCATAATAATTCCTCTATAAAAATACTTCATTCATGTCGGTAATTAATTTTGTCTTGCACAAGAAAACTAATACACGTCATTTGATAGATTAAGATTAAGGTTACGTACATAGTATTTTTTTGCGAATCAATTTGATATATTCATTTATACAGAGACACACACTAACATTAACATATAAATTTGTGAGATCCATATGAGTTTCACCTAATAGAAAAGTGAATATTAGAGAGTATGCTAAAGGAGTATTCATAACATTTCTCTTGTATTATATGTAGTGAACTTAGATGCATTTAATATTTGTAGTTGAATTATTTGACGGATATAATGAGCAAAAATATATGAGGAATGATATTTTGACACTACTTTTTTGACAACCCATCGACAACCCTTCATATAATATATTATTATTGCCTTTTTGCTTATTTTATTTTCCAATTCCTCTTTCTCTCTCCATCCACATTTTTTTCCCTCCCCTGTTTCTCCCGCCCCCATCATTCTTACTTGTTCCCTCCACCTCTCATCTAACTCACACCCTTTGGAATTCACCCAATACAAGAGAACCACATAAAACTTTTGCACCAAATTAGCCTAAAGAAACCTTAACAAAGGCAGAACTTGCACAGGCTGCATCAAACCTTAATACAAATCAATCGGTACTTCAGTGATTACACTATGTCACAAAACTACTCAACAATGTCATACCCAAAAAATCCTTAATACATCAAACTACTTGTCCAAATTTTGTAGAGTGTTGTTGATGCTTATTTGTCTTTATCATGTCACCTTTAGCAATATGCGGTAACAACAGAAAAAAGAAAGAAAACAAAAGCAATTAAGTTCTCTTGTATTAAACACAAGGATAAATGAAATGAGGAAAACTACAATTGACTTAAACTAGCAACCAAGTAAACCAGATAAATTCTCTTGTATCCAATGGTATATCAATCAATGTCTTATGATCATAAAACTACTAATCCCCTGGTCCTAATCCATTAACAAACTATTCTACACAAAGCAGCCCAATGGATAATGAATGATGTATATGAAGACCAAAGGCACTCTTAGTCTTCAAATACTCCATAGTCTTTGATAAGCTAGTCATAATGGATTATCAACTTTTCTCGGGTATTCACCGCATCTACAACTCACACAAAATTTGAAATCTACTTATAAGGATTCCTTGGATAAAAAAAATATAAAAAAGGAATTTTTGAAACAAAAAACCCAAATTGTATGATTACAAGCTTACTAATAGGCACAAGACATAGTTTTTCTATAATCAATTTCATCAGAAACACCAGCATCATCACCATAAATTTTTCATTCCATTCAAAATCAAAATTAGAGAGCAATAATGAAGAGTTGATTGAGAAGAGAATCAGAGGTTAGGGTTGAATTGGGAGACAAATACAATAGGAATCAGGTGTTTCAATTTGGGAGATAGAGAGTAGTTAGGGATGAATTGGGAGCGAGAGAGAAAAGAAGAATCAACTTCTGGTATGTTCTGTGTTTTCTGGCTACAGACAAAACCATAAAAAACAGATTTTGAGTTTAATGTTTATGTTATTACGAAAATACCCTCCAAACATAGTTGTCCCTGGCGTTGTCGCAAAACGTATGTCAATATATCATTTCTCAAAATATATACATGCATCTTATTTGAATATTTCAAATTTAATATATACGATTAGTTTTTAAATAAGTTTCATGATTGTCAATATTTTTAAAAAATAATGTCAAACACAATGTACAATTGCGGCGTAAAAGAATAAACAAAACATGGTATGAATTGTACAAGTGTGTGGCTTATACAAAACCATGGTCTAAAACCAGACTAAGAACACCGTGTGACTTAAAGAACATACAATTGTTTTGCAAGTGTATAGCCTTAACGAATCCATGGACATAAACAAGTAATTTACTATCGATGCTTTATATGGTGAATGCCACACGTCAACATAAATAAAAAAAAAAAAAACAAATTTTAATGAGTCACAATACCAAGTTTTTGTTTTTCTGACCAAACAGCGTTCGGGATATTTAAGTGAAAAAAAGACAAAGAAAGGAAAGAATAACGAAGATTAGTACGCAATGTGTTGGAAAAGAGACAAAAAAGAACACGGTTCCATTCTTGTTGCTATAAATAATATTGCATGCTTATAACATCTAAAGTTTCAATTTCAAAACATTCTACTACAACAATTATTCTAAATTTCACTTCTTTCTTGCATACATAAAGAACACAGACAGACAAAAGCAGCGGAAGGAATCTCAAATTCATGAGTAGCGCCACACATATTATTACCCTTGCAACAAGATTTCAATTTCATGATGTCTTGAACAAAATATCTCAAATTGTTGAAAAAGCACAAGAGAACCAAAGTTCAAGGCGATCATTGAGGTTAATCTTAAAGGATTTATCTCCAGTTGTACAAGATATAAAGCATTACAATGATCATTTGGATCACCCCAGAGAAGAAATAAATAGTTTGATAGAAGAAAATGATGCAGAAGAAAGTGCATGCAAATCTTCTTCTGAGAATGATTCCAATGTTGTTGATGAGAATCAATCTCTTATTGTAAATGATGTCAAAGAGACGCTTTATAAGGCCAGAGAAATTCTTGAGCTTCTCAACCATGAAAATTTTGAAGCTGGACCACCTTTCAAGCATCCTTTTGATGTTCCTGAAAATCCAAAATTCACTGTTGGGTTGGATATACCATTTAGCAAGTTGAAAATGGAGCTTTTAAGGGATGGTAGTTCCACCCTTGTGTTGACTGGTTTAGGAGGATTGGGGAAAACCACTTTGGCTACAAAGCTTTGTTGGGATGAACAAGTTAAGGGTAAGTCATAAATCCTCTTTGGCTCTCTAAAGCATGTTTGGATTAGCGGTGTGTTAGACAGAATCACATAAATTTCAAAACAAAATCATGTTGCCACTATAATTTTCCAAATTCATTATTTTACAAATTACATTGTAGGCATTTTAAAGAAGCATTTTCCTTTGAATTGGATTGATTAATTTTCTTTTCTCTCAGCTGTTCATTTAGTTTTGCATGTTAAATGTACAAGACATAATTTTTTTTTTGTCTGACAAACTGTCTTTGGTTTTACTAGGTAAATTCATGGAAAACATTATATTTGTCACCTTCTCAAAAACACCCATGTTGAAGACTATTGTAGAGAGAATATATGAACATCGTGGGTATCCAGTACCAGAGTTTCAAAGTGATGAAGAAGCTGTCAATAGGTTAGGACTTTTGTTGAAGAAAGTTGAGGGAAGTCCGCTATTGTTGGTTCTGGATGATGTTTGGCCAAGCTCAGAATCTCTTGTTGAGAAACTTCAATTCCAGATATCAGATTTCAAAATTCTGGTGACTTCAAGGGTTGCATTTCCAAGGTTTAGCACAACATGTATCTTAACACCTCTTGCTCATGAAGACGCAGTAACGCTTTTCCATCACCATGCTCAGATGGAAAAAAATAGTTCAAAAATAATCGACAAAAATCTTGTAGAAAAGGTACTTGTTCTTACTTTCTTACATATGAGCATTATCTATTATGTAGCATCGACACACTTCAGATTGAAGTCACATAGAAAGACGTCTAAGTTATAATCATTTGATTACTGACTATACTCGCTTGCAATGAATTGCAGGTCGTTAGAAGTTGCCAAGGTTTACCACTTACCATTAAAGTAATTGCTACATCGCTAAAAAATCGGCCTCATGACTTGTGGCGTAAGATAGTGAAGGAACTGTCACAAGGTCATTCTATTCTTGATTCTAATACCGAATTACTTACTCGCCTCCAAAAGATCTTCGATGTTTTGGAAGATAATCCCACAATCATGGAGTGCTTCATGGACCTAGCCTTATTCCCCGAAGACCATAGAATTCCTGTCGCTGCTCTCGTTGATATGTGGTCAGAGCTGTATAGACTAGATGACAACGGAATACAAGCAATGGAAGTCATCAACAAATTAAGCATCATGAATTTGGCTAATGTCATAATACCAAGGTACTAGGACTATTGTTATTATTATATTTTCTTCTAGGCTACTTAAATTGTTAAATATCTCAAATGAATGAAAGTCTACATAAATCCTGTGAAATGATTTTTTATTTTTTAAGTAACTAATTAACCTCTGCTCATTTACCAGGAAAAATGCAAGTGACACAGACAATAACAACTACAATAATCAATTCATCATGCTTCATGATATTCTAAGAGAACTTGGAATTTACCAAAGCACCAAGGAACCATTTGAGCAAAGAAAAAGACAGATTATTGACATGAATAAAAATAAAAGTGGGCTCACGGAGAAGCAGCAAGGCTTGATGATCCGTATATTGTCAAAGTTTATGAGATTGTGTGTTAAACAGAATCCTCAACAGCTCGCTGCCCGTATATTGTCGGTATCAACTGGTTAGTAATACTTATACTACCTTTTTCTAAATTTGACCATCTAAAAAATGCTATTGATTTTTTTTTTGCAATCTGTTATTCATTCCTATTCCACAATTGATCGCTTGAGTTTCACATTTGCAGATGAAACATGTGCGTTGGATTGGTCTCAAATGGAACCAGCTCAGGTTGAGGTTCTGATTTTAAATCTTCATACCAAGCAGTACTCATTACCCGAGTGGATTGGAAAAATGAGTAAACTAAAAGTTCTGATAATCACAAACTACACTGTCCATCCTTCTGAACTGACCAACTTTGAGCTTCTCAGTTCTTTACAGAATCTGGAAAGAATTAGACTAGAGCGAATTTCCGTTCCTTCGTTCGCCACAGTAAAGAATCTGAAAAAACTATCGCTCTACATGTGTAATACAAGACTGGCTTTTGAAAAAGGTAGCATCCTAATTTCAGATGCATTTCCAAATTTAGAAGAATTGAACATTGATTACTGCAAAGATTTGTTGGTATTGCCAACTGGTATCTGTGATATCATCTCACTAAAGAAGATCATGGTTACTAATTGCCACAAGCTTTCATCACTTCCTCATGATATTGGAAAATTGGAGAATTTGGAACTTCTAAGCCTCAGTTCATGTACTGACTTGGAAGCTATACCGACTTCCATTGGAAAGCTGTTAAATCTAAAACATCTTGACATTTCAAACTGCGTAAGCCTTTCAAGTATACCTGAGGAATTTGGTAATTTGTGCAATCTCAGGAATCTGTACATGGCAAGTTGTGCAAGTATTGAATTGCCATTCTCAGTTGTCAATCTTCAGAACTTAAAGACGATAACCTGCGATGAAGAGACGGCTGCTAAATGGGAAGATTTCCAGCGTACGCTTCCCAATATGAAGATAGAGGTTCCTCGTGTTGATGTTAACTTAAATTGGCTTCAATAAATGATCTGCTAAGACCTCTTCTTTGAATGACTTCTGTATAGTATGTAATTAAAATTCTTTTGTAATATTTTGTAATTTCTTTTGTATAAATACATGATTTGTATTAGCTATTCTCAATCAATAAATTCAATTTTTAATTTTTTTATCTGCTCATTCTATAGCTACATGATAATAAGGCTCTAGTAAATCCGTCTATGCTTCTCCAACTCTAAAAAGCTCTTCTTAGTCCTTAGGTTCCTTCTTTATTGTTCCCTGTTCCTGAGTTCTTCCATCATAGATCAAACTTCAAAGTCGGAAAGAAGCAGTTAATCCTCAAAATTTGTCAAGCATGGTCTTTGTTGCTTTCCATTGAATGGATCAAAATACAATGAAAAAGTTCCTGCTTTCAAAGAACAAAGTGAAGTTTGTTAATGGTGTTGTGAATTCGTTGAAAATCACACCAATAAAATACTTAATGCGTGGAGCAAAATAATCAAGCAACCAAAACAAAGTGGGTAACAATTATAAACACAAGAAAAAGTAGAAAAACAGCAAGAGAAAGAAAGAGAGAACACACAAAATTTGTTAACAAATTCAGTCCAATACTAATCAAGTCTGGGGTAGAGAGCAGCTCTCCGTTCCACTATAATGATGATGAGTAAATATCAAAAGTTACAAGAATTAGTCTTCAAACCTAATTCTACTCAAAGTTCCAATCTCATCCCGTGAACAAGAGACTCAATCCTAATACTGTTTACCAAGGTGAATCAATCCTAACCCTAGTGTTTGTTGCCAAGAGAATTCTCTACAAACCCTAGTTTTTGTGTTGGCTTCTAAACCCTTGTTTTCAGCTCTCTACTCTCTTTTCATCTGATACAAGGTTTATATTTATAGTAAAAGTAACCCTTAAAATTGGAAACAAATCTGCACTGAAAAATACGTGTTTGTTATCTGCCTTCAGCGCACCATCGTTTCATGTTACGATTCCAACGTGGCACGATTTGTCCAGTGACTTGCTTCAGGAATTTCTTTAACAATCGTGGCACGTTGCTTCCAATCGTGGCACAATTTCTCATGAACATGATTTTAAGTTAACTCTCACAAATGGAGATATTTCATTATCAACTACAAATGATTAAACATGGTTGTTATTAACAATATTCTGGCAGATGCATTTTCCGAGTCACAACAAGTAGATAATGCCATGCACCTTGCGGGATTACCGCGTTCTTCACACTTGTTTTTTCAGATAATCTGGCTAGCTTGTGTCTGGGTCATTTGGAAAGAGCGGAATAGCAGAGTTTTTCAACCGAAGGTTACAGACTTGCACAACATAGCAGACAAAGTCAAAAGGCAATCTTTCCTTTGGCTGAAATCTAATATGCCCACTTTTGTTATCAATTATCATGACTGATGGCGACACCCTTTAGCTTGTATGGGTGTTTTCATTTAATCTTCTTAGTATTATTTCACTTTTTTCTTTCATTGCGGTGATCATGTTTTTAGCGACCGTCGAATTGACATTGTAATTTGTTTTGAGTATTTCTCTTTTGCACGCCTTGTGCGAGATGAAGCACCTTGAGTAATCTATATATTCGATTTTGGCTTGTTCTAAAAAACAAAACAAAAAATGCCATGCATTTGAAAAATAAGCAGCGAATATCTCAATTCAATCTTAAGCAATGTGAGTCAGAAGCACAATGATATATAACCAGGCCTAGTTTCAATGTGAGTAAATATTGAACTTTGTGCATTGGACCTATAAAGGTTATATAAGTTTTTATTCCCTATAAATATATCAAATTTCAATTTTAATCCTTAAAAAAATGTGATTTTTCAACCTATCCTTAAACCATCCTTAAATTTCATTTTTATCCCGACTAAATTCAAATTTATTTAACTATCTTTAAACTTTTAAATTTTTTATCTTCAAACTATTTTTCAACATATTGGTTAGACTTCACAAAATGGCAGTCTATCTCTTTGATTGATTCATTCATGGAAAATTGGATGCATTGTTGAGTGGAATTTGAAAACATATGTCTTATCATATTTATTAAATGATGTGGTAATACATGATTGGATGCAATGTAACATAGTGTAACACAACTATATAGGGATGGCACATACAAATTAACATTACACCCTATTCTTAGTCGTGTTTTGTCTTAGCTTTTCTGGTCTTAACGTGCATTACATGTACAACATTGACGAAATCTATTAGTCAATCTTCATCATTTGTACAAAGTCATAAGTCAATTAAAAGCGTCAAACATTGTCAATTTGTGCATCATGTACGAGAATAAGTTCCCAACTTCTTGGAGAAGTATCACAAACTTGTTCGATGTTAACTTTACTCTAAATTTTGTCCATATGTACTTAACTTGTTCAATGTTATGTTAGGTAAAGTCTACAAACTTTAAGACGAATTTAAAGCAGACTTGCTAGGAAAAATATTTGAAAGAGAATAAAGGACATTAACCGCCGTTTGGTTCAAGCTATGGAATAAAAAATCATGTGTTTGGCGTTTGGCATTTTAGAAAGTAAAATTTGTAGAAAATGTACTCCTCCATTAGAATAATTAATGGTAATTAACCAAAATGTTCCTGGAAAATAACTCGATCCAGTAATTCCGCTACCAATTTCTATGTGCGATTGTAAATCATCTAGAACAAAGGATCGTCAAGGTTTTTTAAAGGGAACGTTATTCCAGTGGATAATCTAATGTGTTGGTTAAACAAAACACTTTTAAATAAGAATATATATCTCTGTCTTATCCAAACAGAGGAGTTCAATATTGCATGAATCAATATCTCAGTCTTATCCAAAATACGACCTTTATCAGAAATAAAAAAATAGCTTCCTTAAAAAACAAACAAGAAATAGTTGTAATAATCTTTCATGTCGGTATATAATTGTCGTTGAACAAAAATAGTATCCGTCATCTATCTACTAACTAACAATATATAAAAATTGAAGTATAACACAATATATTAAAATTGAAGTATAACAAAATTTCATAATCGTCCTTATTAAAACTCATGATCTCCTTAATTTTATGTGCATAACAGTCATTTCGCAAAATTTAATTATTTTGTTTTTTAAATAAATCATTGCGGGTAATGGTTTGTAACAAATTTTAGGATAACTATGAAGTAAAATATGACTAATCACAAACAGTAACCAAAGTTTTCAATAAAAAAAAAGGTGTAAATAAATTTCCACCAATAAAAAGGCTGAACAATATATAAAAATTGAAGTATAGCAAAATTTCATAATCGTCCTTATTAAAACTCATGATCTCCTTAATTTTATGTGCATAACAGTCATTTCGCAAAATTTAATTATTTTGCTTTTTAAATAAATCATTGCGGATAATGGTTTCTAACAAATTTTAGGATAACTATGAAGTAAAATATGACTAATCACAAGCTGTAACAAAAGTTTTCAATAAAAAAAAAGGTGTAAATAAATTTTCACCAATAAAAAGGCTGCAACAAATTTTTCCTATAGCAAGTGAAAAAAAAAGTAACTAAAATCATAAAAATTAGTTGCCACGCTATAAAAAAAAGTTTTCATAGTTATCCTAAAATTTGTAAATCTACAATGAGTGCGGTAAAAATATTGAACAGTGTTTGAATATAAAAAAGCTATTTAATAGAAACACTACATTGATGTTGATATTTTGAAAATAGTCACGAGTTTCTAAAGTTTTATCACATCGATTTTCTCATATATGTACATAAAAATTTATTTATGCATATGCACATAAAATTTGCAAGGGGTGCGGTGCAAGCATTGAACGATGTTTTGCATATATAAAATAAAAATTTATTTAATAGAAACACTATATTAATGTTTATATTTTGATAATATTAATGAGTTTCCACAATTTTATCATATCAACTTCTCATATATTTATATAAAAATTTGTTTTTGCAAATAAAACGCATAAAATCTGCAATGAGTGCGGTGGAAACATTGAACAGCGTTTGCATATAAAATTAAAAGTTATTTACTAAAAACACTACGTTGATGTTGATATTTTGAAAATAGTCGTGAGTTTCTAAAATTTTATCATATCAATTTTCTCATATATGTACATAAAAATTTATTTATGTATACATAAGCACATAAAATCGCAACGGGTGCAGTGCAAACCTTGAACAATGTTTTGCATATAAAATAAAAAGTAATTTAGTTGAAGCAGTATAATAATTAATGTTTATATTTTGACAATATTAATGAGTTTCCACAATTTAATCATATCAATTTTCTCATATATTTACATAAATTTATTTATGTAAATAAAACACATAAAATCTGCAACGGGTGCGATGCAAACATTGAACATAGTTTTTCATATAAAATAAAAAGTTATTTAGTAGAAATATTACATTAATTTTGATATTTTGAAAATAATCATGAGTTTTTTTTTGAAGAAAAAATAATCATGAGTTTTTAAAAATTTATTTTATTTACTTTCTCATATATGCATATAAAAATTTGTTTACGCATACATAAGAAAATAAAATCCACAACATACTCGATTCAAAGATTTAACATATTTTTCTATATGTAAGAAAAATATGTTAACATGTTTGATTCTTTTTTTTTAATACAAAATATGTTTGATTCTTATGAATAAAACTCCCCTCTTCTAATTTAGTCTCCTGTTTCAAATCTAATTACTAATTAACCTTCGTCACAATCTTTGGCCAGTCCCATCTCCCAAACGGTTGTTGAACTCCCCCCATTTTTGGTGATTTCACGGAAAAAGTAGTCAAAGTTTTGAAAAAAACTGAAGCTTTTAAAGATTCTTAATTTTTTAGTCACGCTTTTTAAGATTCTTAGAAGAAACCAAATTAAAGGAAAGTCATGCAAATATTTTTTTTTAGGGTCATGTTAACTTGTGCCCTAAGGGCACATGTTAAGCAATCAAAAGTAGAAACATTCTCTTGAATCTTGTGCATTTAATTAATCAAAAGTCAAAAAATTAAATTTAAATGCATTAATTACACCAAATTATTTCCACTTTTGGCTCATTAACTTGTGACAAGGGCACAAGTTAACATTTCCCTTTTTTTATTACAAGTGTTAAAAAGATCAACGTAATGGAACGCGCATCACAAAGCTTTAAGATTGGGAAGTTTCTGTCAGCAAAAATCAAGGAAAGAATGAAAGTAAGAAAATTCTGCTATAATATTATTATTGACAATGAATGCTCTTTCTTTCCAATTTCATTATGGGCTGGATATTTGAAACAACAGATCTCCATTTTCTCAAGTTTCTAGGTTGAGTTTAGAATTTGATGAATTCTAAGAATCCTATTTTAAATTAAAAATATAATTTTTCTGAATATTAAAATTCATGTAAGTTCTGATTCAAAAGAAGAAAAAAAATCATGTAAGTTCTAAGATGAATGTATGGTGGAGCAAGGAAGGAGATGAGTTTGTAGATGGTGGGTGTTAGATTTAATACTGAGAGTCTATGATAAAAATATATGTTCTTTAGTTAATCTAATGGTCTAAATCTACTTTCCCATGGTGGGAAACAATTATCCTTTCCCATACTAAATCCCACCAGAAATTTTTGATAGTATTAATTGACAATACATTTGCTTGTGTAATATAGAAAAACAAAGCTTTTGGAATTAGTTCCATAAATATCTTAGAAGTACTACCAAACCTCAGTTCTAAGAAATAGTTTTTCATTTCGGAATTAGTTCCATAAATATCTTGGAATTAGTTTTTTTTTCCTAAAAAAAGAAATTGTTTTTCATTTTGTTTGTGACACACAAGGTTTTAAAAACGGATCAATTACCCTGAAAACTACCACGATATAAAGGTATAGGTGATGGGCCTTACTTTTTAGGTTTAACATAGTGAGCAAAAATTATGGTGCGCCATGACGAAACATCGTTATGGTCGCTAGAAAGACCCAACCAGAGAAATCGGCCTGAACTCATTCAACCTTTGAGGCTATCAACCTTAGGAATTAAAGCAATAAAAGTGGAGTTAATTCCTTTAGTTAACCTTCCATTCTGATGAAATTATGAAACAAAGCACATTATATCATCTTTTAACTCCACCCAAAACTCTTTGATGAAACCAAGAGAAACCCCATCAGGACCAGGTGCTTTGTTACTATCACAACCCCACACCACCGCTTTCACCTCATCCACACCGAAAGGTCTAGTTAGAGAGGCTCCGTCGTTATAAGACAAAGTGTGAAATGAAAGATTCTCCACACCCGGTCTTACAACCAAATACGCCTTGTAATGAGATGCAAATTGAGAAAAAACAGCTTGCCGAACCGCATACACACCTTCCACATGCGCCCCATTCACCATAAAAGAAGAAATATTTAGTTACCGCGGCGCCCCCGCGACATAAAACCATGAAAGAATTTAGAATTCGCATCACCTTCAGAATGGCGGAGCCCTTCATGGGCTGGGGTGGGCCACGACCCACCCGAAAAAATTAAAAAATTAACGACGGTAGGTCTACTTTGTCAGATATTAAACAATTTTGCTACAATTTTAGTGTTTGGTAGATCCAAATTCGCACTAATTGGTTTAGTGGCCCACCTCGAAAATTAAAAAGTTAAAAATCATAGGTATATTCTGTGAGTTTTAAACAATTTTTCAACAGTTTAGGTTTTTGGCGGTTTCAAAGGTGACATATGAAGGTGAGAAAAACACAAGAAGGGGGGTTGAATTGTGTTTTGAAAAATTCTTCGTTTCTCCTAAAACTGAACACACTGATCAGAAGCTAAGTGAAACAGCTTCTGAAGTGATAATCAGAAACTGAACGCAGCGGAATAAAACAGAGAGAGAGAAGAAGAAAGACACAAAGCAATTATACTGGTTCCTTCTACAATCCGGAAGTAGTCCAGTCCCCCTTGCACTTCCAAGGAGATTTCACTAAGAGTAATATCTGATTACAATTGCTCAAGCACACCTGCAAGTTATAGAAGAATCTGATGACGAAAATAAATTTGTCTACGATTTTGATTCTGATAGTTCTTTGAAAGATAAAGAGGATAGTGATCCTCAAGTTGGATTTGTTAAAGCAGAAGAAGGTGAAACTTATGAACAAGGCTCTAAACGAAAAAGGAGCGGAGAAATTCAAAACGAAATAGTACCTGTAGAGTACTATAACCAACAAAGATTTAAAAATGTGCCGTCTAAATATGAACCATAAATAAATCCATATAAAATGGAAGGAATCTTAGATATAGACTGTAGTCTAAATTTCTTAGATGACCTTAGAGAATGGTATCATAAACAAATGGTACTAGTACAATTAGATGATAAATTATCTAAGTTAGAACCCTCAAGTATTTGGAATTATTTAAAAACCAAAACTAATGGAAATGCTTGGAGATTTTTTTCAGAAAAACCCAATCCAGAACTTCCACCAGAAAATAAAGAAGTAGTAAATTATGTGTACACAATTTTCGAAAATAATTTCAAGGATATGAAAATGTTCTAGCATTAAATGATTTAGAACAAACCAATCTTCATAAAATGCTAAATTTAAGAATTTGTAATATGTGTTACATAGATAACTTTATTTGCGAGTTCAGTAAATATTATTATGTAATACCTTCTAAAAAGAGAATCAAAAATAACCTTTTAGGTTTATTTTATAATAAACTTCCTCAAAACATAGGAATAAAAATTGAAAAGGTATTTCAATGGAAAATGACTGAACAAGGTATTGAAAATACTTTAGGAGCTAAAATAACTGCTCTAAAACAATGGCTTACAGAACAATGTACGGAAAAACTAGCCATACGAGAAGCACAAATAAGTTTGTGTTGTAATAAACTACAAGAAAAGGTAGGGGATTATGGTTGTAAAAAACCAGGAAAAAGAAAGAAAAAGAAATCTTTCAAGAAAATAAAACGTTCAAAATATGAGCGTAAAAGAGAATCCCCAAAGAAATTCGATAAAAGAAAATTCTTTAGAAAAAAGAGATATTATCCCAAAATATCTTCGTGTACAAAAGACAAGAAAACTTGTACCTGTTGGCTATGTAGAGAAGAAGGTCACTATGCTAATGAGTGTCCTAAGAGAAAAGATAACCCAAAAAAGGAAGTTTTAAAATTAATATTAGATGTTGGTTATGAACCAATAGAATCAGAAGCTGATTCCGATGAAAGTATCTATGAATAACTGAATCAGATTCAGAATGAGTAGGAAAATCCTAAAGAAAGGAAACCCTAACTCTACATTTATTCAAGTAATCTTGGATAAAAAGAAAATTATGGGTTACATCGATACTAGTGCAACTCTATGTTTTGGTAGACAATCTATATCTAAACATTGGATTAGACTTAAAAAACCAAAAGAAATTATCATTGCCGATAAATCAAAACATCAATTATGGTTTGCATTGAAAGATGTTTTTATAAGAATAGAACATAAAGAATTTTATGTTAGATTAATTTATATGCCTGATTCAGGTTTAGATCTGATTATTGGAAACAACTTTTTAAGATTGTATGAACCATTTATCCAAAGGAAAAATACAATTTCTTTAAATTGGATAAATATAAATAATCCTGAAGAACAAGAAACTGTTACTACAAGAATTATAACAAAAAATGAAGTTTTAAAAGCAATATCAGAAAGCCTTAATACTTTGTTAAGTATTTGGGAAAAAAGAAAATTCTTTTTAAGTATTGAACAACAACTTGATCAGGTATGTTCTGATGATCCATTGAATTTAGAAAAGAATACAAATCAAGAATTGATTTCAATAAAACTACGAGACTTAAATAAAGAGGTCAAGGTAACATATAAAATGCCTTATTCCCCCTGAGGATAAGGAAGAATTTAGAAAAGAAATAAAAGAATTGCTGAGCAAAAATTTGATAAGAGCTTCGGCAAGTCCACATTCTGCACCCACTTTTTATGTCAGAAATCATAATGAAATAAAAAGAGGAAAAGCCAGAATGGTGATAAAATATAAGAAACTCAATGAAGCAACCATTGGTGATTCTTATAAATTACCATGAAAAGACTACACTTTAGAAAAAATAAAAGGTAGTAATTGGTTTTCATCATTAGATGCAAAATCAGGATACTGGCAGCTTAGACTCTCAGAAGAAACTAAGCCGTTAACAACTTTTACATGTCCTGAAGGACATTTTGAATGGAATGTTTTACCTTTCGGGTTAAAACAAGCACCATCAATATATCAAAGGTTTATGGACAATACTCTTCAAGGTCTTGACCATATATGTTTTGTATATATCGATGATATATTAATTTTTACTAAAGGAAGTAAAGAAAAACATATCAAAGTTGTTGAAACTGTTTTAAACAGAATTAAAGATAAAGGTATAGTAATTTCTAAAAAGAAATCTAAACTTTTACAAAAAGAAATTGAGTTTTTAGGTCTTATTATTAAAGAAAATGGCAATCTTAGTCTAGCACCACATGTACAAGAGAAGATCCAAGCTTTTCTTGCACAATTGGTGGATAGAAAACAAATTCAAAGATTTTTAGGATGTTTGAATTATATTGCTAATGAAGGATTCTTTAAGGATTTAGCAAAAGAAAGAAGGATATTACAGAAAAAGATATCTGAAAAGGTTCCTTGGAATTGGACCGAGGCAGATACTAAAGTTGTAACATCTATAAAATAAAAACTTAAGGTTCTACCACAGTTATACAACCCAACCGAAAATGATTTTCTTGTGGTTGAAATTGATGCTGATCAGTTTACTTGGGCAGGCGTCATGCGCGCTTTACCAAACGGTAATGAAAAGCTGGGATTAACACTCTCAGGCTATGTTGTAAATGAAACTTTGCAACAACAAAATAATGTTGTTGGCGAAACCCAACAACAACAGTCCGATATCCCTAAAGGGCGATTGGATATAAAATCTATTTCGACATATTCAAAACTTGATTATTCAAGTAATAAAATCCATATAATGGATAAAGAGTTGATGCTCTGCAAATATATTTCAGGATCATTTACTGATACTGAAACACGTTATCATATTAATGAAAAAGAGACACTTTCGTGTTTAAAAGTTTTAGAAAAATGGAGAATGGAATTAATTCCATCAAGATTTTTATTAAGAACTGATTCAACTTATTTAAGCGGATTTTGGTGCTACAACTTAAAGGTTGATCACAAACAAGGAAGACTTGTTCGGTGGCAAATGCGACTGCAGCAATTCCATCCTTACATACAACTCATAAAATCTGAAAATAATTGTTTTGCAGATACATTGACCTGAGAATGAAGCAAACGATAAGAATGCTTCAAAACAATCTAAAACAAAAGGATGAACAAATCCTTCATGCAAAGCTAAAGCTTCAAAACCTCACTGCCGAGAGGGGGGAGATGATAAAAATGATCGAAAAATTAACAGAGATCATGAATAATGATAACACAGTTGCAGAAACATCATCAATAACAGAAGAATCATCACCAGAAAAATCTTGGGCAGACTAAGTTGAAGAAGAAGAAGAATCAAAAAATGATTCAGAACCTTCAAACGTTGCCGTCGATCCAATTGATGAGCAACTAGGTAAAAATGTCTATGATATTTTTTATGGACCAATGAAAGGAATCTATCAGAAATGGGCAATAGCAAAGCTTCATATCAACGGAAAAAATGTTAGACACAAGGCATATCCAACAATGGAGCAAGCAAAAGCAACTTACAATGCCGCTTACAAAGAAATAACTAATTCAGTCAATATCCAGAAACCTGCAAACATAGAGATCAAGAAAAAAGTCTCTGTGGATGCAATCCTTAATCTTGAAAAATTAAGAAAGAAAAAAAAAACATTTGATGACTTCATCGGAAAATGGCGATGGTTGAAAAATTACATAGAAGAATTCACCAAAGAGTGTTTTTATCCGGTGAATCAAAATCAGTGTGCCAAAGCAATTACTGTTCCAGGAATCTCAAGAGAACTTCTCTTAGATTTCTATGATAATGGACTATTAAAAACAGTCTATCTTGAAGAAAAAGAAGGAAAAAGATTCCAAGAAATCAGCCTTTTACCAAAAGAAATTGGTGACATAGCAAAAAGATTTAATGATCTTTATGCTAAAGGAAAGGAGATATTTCTCCAATTTGATCAAACCTATCCATGGTTTGATATTGAAAACAACTTCATGGCGGTCAGGCCAAGAACTGTAATAAAAATAGGGATCTCAAACAAAACCTATTTACCAGCTAGTTTGGAAAATTATGATTGGTCAGTCCATTCATTTATTTTTCAGATGAAATATTTTTATGATAATCTTATAAGATATGGATCTTCAATTCCAAATTATAAGGTCTTATATTCATCAGATTGGTGTTTAATGGTCTGTGATTCAAAGAAAAAAGTGACAGACGAGCATCTAAAGCAGACCCTCCATTTTGAAGAATTATTCTCAGGATTTGAGAATGGTCTGTACAGAATCCCTAAAGAGGTTCAGAAAGAATGCTGCATGTATTTTCAAAAATACAAAGGGCATATGTGTAAATGGTGCGCCACAACAAAAGTGTCGGCACTTGAAGACAAAGCTAAAGATAAGGCATAAGACACGCGTCATGCAGATGACATGTTGTAATAATGGAACCTTATCATCTGAGTCAGATGGGGTCCATTTAGATAAGAAATCTTATCACATTAGGTGATAATGCTTTTACTTTTCTTATTGCGTGTTTTGTTTGCTTTTCTTTTGAGTTGGCAAGATAGAGACATGTGACCTACTTTGTAAGTCTCATCTGCCTATAAATAAGAGCATTTAGCTCATTTGTAAGATAAGAGTAAATGAACTAAGAATTTCTTTTGTGAAAATTGTTCTTCTCTTCCTAAGACTTAGTCTTGGTAAGAACCTTGAGTCTTACTCTGGAAGGTTCCGATCCTTGAGCTTTGCTCTGAAGGGATCAGGTTTTTCTTAAGTGAAAAACTCCTGTCTACTATCAAAATATAACTTCAAAGTTATATTCAAAAAATCAAAAGATCCAGATACATCAAAAACTTTTCAGCAAAACCAAAATCAGGTATGACTTTAAGTTTTATTTCATATCAAAATACTTTACAGTATCATATAATCAGAAAATTCTATTAAACTAATAGAATGGAATATAGTATGATAAACAAAGATACATCTGATTTTACCGCCGATGTTCTAATAGTTCATATAGAAAAAGCTGATTTTTCTTTAAAACATGAAGAAAACTTCAGAGAAAAATAGAAAAATATTTTATCTCTAATTAAAGATAAGATTTCAAGAGAAAATATTCTAAAATATGGAATCATGGTAGGAGAACAACATGTTCCTATGGAATCAACAGATGGATCTGTTGTAATATCTATGATAGATAGAAAACAAATAAGAGATAGAATAAAACATTTATCACTAGAAAAACAACAAAAGATAGGATATATTCATATATCAGCTGATGACACTAGGTCATATAGCATATTTTGTTATTGATTTCTATGTAATTTTAGTAGAGTTCATGTGATTATGCATGAGTTTTTGAGCTACAGAAGGTGTATTTCACATGTACAAGCAAAGGAGACATCGTACTACGATTTCTGGGCATCATACTACGATTTTGGATGTTTTGGAGTCATTTTGGTACTGAAAAATCGTACTACGATGCTTTCCATCGTACTACGATGTAAAAAGTCAATGAGCCTTTATATTACGACGCTTTCCATCGTACTGCGATGTAAAAAGTCACAGAGCCATCGTACTACGACGCTTTCCATCGTACTACGATGTAAAAAGTCATTGAGCCATCGTACTACGACGCTTTCCATCGTACTGCGATGTAAAAAGTCACAGCATTATTTACATAAAAGCCCAGCTGCACACCAGAAGGAAGGGAGCGAAATTTTGGGGAAAGAAACAGACTTTTGGAGCAAGAACCATGGATAGAAGGTTGGAGACCATCAAAACTCACATCCGGTAACCAATTTCATGTAATGAATCCTTCTTTCATATTAGTTATTTATGCTTTAGCCATGAATAGCTAGATCCTTTGTGATTAGGTCAAGAGATGATTATGTTCTAGCTCATGTTTATGTAACCTGTAAATCTTAATTGTTATGAATGTTATTCTAGTTTATTCAGTATAAATTGTTCTTAATGCTTTTATGATTCTGACCCAATATAATTGATTCTAGAGTTTATATGACTACTGACACTAGCGTGTAACTCTGACATATTTATACTGTTCAATCTAACGGACAATCTAGGGATGGAGCGTTGTTAGGTTGTGATAATTGAATTAACGGACTTAAAACCTTTGATGATTATAGGTTCACCTAAGGGATTAGGGAATAATAATTATAAAAGAGGGCTTAGGATCAAGGGATTGACCTAAGCTATTTTGTTAATTTGTCTTGAACTGAATATTATTCGTAAAATTAAGAAACAGGTTGCTAAAATGAGTGATGAACAGATGAATTGATTGACCTAGTCATCTCTCCATATTATTTCTTAAACCAATTTTTCCTTAACCATTTTATTTACATTTGCAAACCAAATCTATTGCCTCAGTGCACCCCCCCCATTTTACATACATCCTTAATAATAACGTTACTACCGAGTAGAAGTTGAAACAGTCCCTGTGGATATGAATCTTATAAATTTTATTACTTCGATGCATTTTTAGTACACTTGCTAAAAATCTATCATCAGCTATCCAACTAATAATTAAAAGTACCTTTATGAAAGGTATAAATTCAGAACTAGAACTATGCATTGAAGATGCAAGGTTAAATGAAAAATATTCCACAATCGCTAGAGGTAGTGGAAATTTAAAATGTGGAAAAATCGAATTTGATATAAATCTACAAAGGTTTACACCTAATCGATATTGATTTAAATAGATCCATAGTAATTCACTATAGATTAAAAGATCAGTCTCTTATGAGACCTGAAAGTCATCCTTTTACAATATGTTATAGGATAAATTATGCACTAAGTAATTCTCATCATAGCATAGAGTTTAGTGGAAGAGAAAAAAATTCAAACAAATGAATTATTTGCATCATTTGTACGTTAGAATCTCCAATATTAAGACCATTAGGAAGATCAAGGTCGATCATGTCTATCGAGAAAACTCCTTTGTTAGGACAAAGTAGTAGCATAAAACCAAGTCAACAATTATTGACTAAGTTTTCAGCCCCTAGATCTTCATTTGGAAATGAAGAAAGAGAAGAGCTTAAGAAAGCTATTTCAGAAATAAAATTAGAAGTTACAGACATTAATAAAAAATTATAATGCCTGGCTTAACAATAATAAACGAATTAAAATTATTTAAATTAAAGCTAGAAAATCTAGTTAATCAAATAGAAATAAACTATGATAGGATAATAATGAAAGAGACTCTTTGGAGAACTCGTGAACTATTAATTACACATATTTCTTTTATAGAAGAATTCTTGGAAGAAATGGAAGAAGTAAAAAGCCTTTCTATTCAACAAAAAGAAAGAGCTACATCATTATTATGGCCTTTTCAAGGACTAATTAAACTTGAACAACTCTTAAGTAAAGTTCAAGAAAATTCCGCTGGCGATTCTGCGCCTAACCTGGTATCAGAGCCAGTAACACAATCCTAAGGGAAAAATATATATATAAAAAAAATTATGACGTCTGTTAACCTTTTAACCGACTTAAAAGGTCATGGGTACAAATACCCTGCCCCGTTAGATGGGTACACAAGTTGTCACCTAAATTTTATCCATATGTGCTTAACTTGTTCAATGTTATCTTAGGTCAAGTCTACAAACTTCAAGAGGACATTATGTTTGGTTTAGAAGAGAAGTTGTGAAGAGAGAAATAGGTAAGAGAGAGTATGAGAAGAGAGAAAAAGGTGAGAAATTGAGTAGATTTGAGGGATTGTTTGATACAAGAGAAAGTTAAAAGAAATAGAGAAGAAAGAAGTTTTGATTGAATCAAAAAGTACAAAAATACCCCTGAGATAAAAAATCTCATGAAATTTAATTAATTAAAGTTTAAATAGTTTATTTATTTTAATTATTAATTAATTTGATGAATTTAATGTTTTAATAAACTGACGCCTTAAAAAAAATAGGAAAGGAACTTGTCAAAAAAAAAAAGGGAACTCACGCCTTAAAAAAAAAACTCACGTAAAAAGAAGAAGTTTGAAACAATGAATAAGACAAGGAAGGGCAAATATGGAAATCTGAAAAAAGTACCCCTTTCTCAGCTCTTTCTTCGCTCATGAGAAGAGAAATAAAAAACATGTGGGTCCCACGTGTTTTAACTCTCTCCCCCCTATTTCTTTGCTTTCCAAACAAGAGAAATTGTCAACTTCTCTTCTATTTCTCTCCCCTCAACTTCTCTCTCCCCTAATTCTCTTCTACCAAACACAGTGTAAAGCAGAATTGCTAGGAAAAATATTTGAAAGAGGATAAAGGACATTAACTGCCGTTTGGTTAAAGTTATGGAATAAAAAATCACGTGCTTGGTGTTTGGCATTTTCAAAAGTACTATTTGTAGAAAATGTACTCCTCCATAAGAATAATTTAATGGTAATTGACCAAAATGTTCCTGGAAAATAATTAACTCTAGTAATTCCTCTACCAATTTCTATGTTCGACTGTGTTCATATGCATTGGAAATCAATAATGACTTTTGAAGTACAGTAAATGTAAACAAGAGGAACAAATGTGTTCAATGTATTCTTAATATATTTTGTTCAGTTTCTATGAATTATTAATTTATGATTTTCTTGGGACGGAAAATTATAAAGGGATCTCCCAAAAAATTATTATCTTATTATTTTATCGAGTTTTTCAATTTTTTACATTGGCCCAAGTCGGGACCGGACAAATTTATTATTTTAGAGAGTTTATTAATTTACCGAGTATTAAATTAAAGAGTTTCTACTGTATTTCCCTATGATTTTCGGAATGAAATAATATTGCATGAATCAATTAGACGTTATGTAAATGCCGAAAAACGACCTTTATCAACAACAAAAAATAACTTCCTTAACAAAACGAAAAAAAGGCAAAATTACTTATTTCGTCTCTTAACTTAATTTCAATAAAACTTTCGTCCTTTATCTTTTTCTTTTTTCGATTTAATCATTTATGTTAGAAAATGTCAACATTGTTATTATTTTTTATGGAATTTTTCAATGAAATTTGAGTGGTTATATTTGTATGATGAAAATTTTAGTTTGATTAAAAAAAAAGTCGAAAGACCATGTCAAATAGTCTAGATGAATTTGTTTTAATTTCTTCTTATATTTCCGTATGATCTTCATTCGATGTCTTCCGAAATCCTCATGAGATGTTTTGCTTTGCCGATTTGCATGATTTGCCTTGAATTACATCAAATACACCATAGAAATGCTTGATTTCGGGAAAACTAGAATTGCATTACTCGAAATGAAAATATTACAAAATGTTCCGAAAACCATAGGTTATTGTTCTAAAACTCTGATAACTTGGATCAAAAGTAAATAAAAATGACCGAAAAATATGTTAAAAATAACGTAAGATGATATGTCATCTATCATTTAAGCCTCATTTCATGTACTGATCAACTTGGAAGCTATACCGACTTCCATTGGTAAGCTACTAAATCTAAGACATTTTGATATCTCAAACTGCATCAGCCTTTCAAGTTTATCTGAGGAATTTGGTAATTTGTGCAATCTAAGGAATCTGTACGTGGCAGGTTGTTTAAGTTGTGAATTATCATTCTCAGTCGCCAATCTTCTAAATTTGATAGTGATAACGTGCAATGAAGAGACGATAGTTTGATGAGAAGATTTCCAGCTTATGCTTAATAATATGAAGATAGAGGTTCCTCAGGTTGATGCTAACTTAAACTGGCTTTAGTAAATGATCTCCTAAGGCCTCCTCTTTGAATGACTTCTGTATCATGATAAAACTCCTCCCTTTCTTTGAATGGCTTTCCAACCTTTTCTAATACTTGTTTATGTAAGTTGCTCTAGTATTATAGTATATGATTACAATTCTTCTGTAATCTTTTGTATAAATACATGATTTGTATTAGCTATTCTCAATCAATAAATTCAATTTTTAATTTTTTTTAATTTTCTCATTCTATAGATTTTTTTTTACATGATAATAAGGCTAGTAAATCCTTCTATGTATCTCCAACTCTTAAAAGTTTTTTTTAGTACTTAGGTTTCTATTTTCTTTTTCCCTGTTTTTGAGTTCTTCAATCATAGATCAAAGTTGGCAAGTTGTCGATCCTCCAAACTTGTCAAACATGGCCTTTGTTGCTCCTCCATTGAATGGAAAAAGATACAATGAAGAAGGTGCTGCTTTCAAAGAACAAAGTGAAGTTTGTTATTGGAGATATTCTATTTTCGGCTAATGATTAAACATAAGTGTTAATTATTAACAATATTCTAGTAGATGCATTTTCTGAGTCGCAACAAGTAGATAATGCCATGCATTGACTTTGGAAAATAAGCAACGAACATCTCAATTCAATATTAAGCTAGTTTAGCAGCTTCTTAATCTTTTTTCAAAGTTCATTGTGAGTCAGAAGTATTACAGTATAGTGGGAATAAACTAGAGTTAGGTGAGTTTAACTAGAGTTAGTAGCTTGATTAGAGTAAGTTAGAGTTAGTTACTCCAACTAGTCTCTATATATAGAAACACTCATTGTAGTCTTTCATTATCTTTTATCAATCTATGTTCATTATATATGAGTTTCTATGGATATCTCCCACAAGTATACTCATATGCTTGCTTTCTTGCTGATCACAATCAGAGCGGATGCACAAGGGGGGCCAGGGGTGGCCATGGTCCCCCCCAATTTTTTTTCTTCATACTACTACTCTTGAGATATTACATGTTAGTTTTAATAGGATCCTATGTTTTATTCAATGCGGTCCTCCCAGCCATTCCATTAGTACTTTCAACAGAAGTAATATACTCCCTCCGTTTCAAAATGAATGTCGTTTTAGCCAAAAAAATTTGTTTCAAAATGAATGTCGCTTTCAGTTTCCAATGCAATAATAACTTTTTCTTTTCAATTGTACCCTTCAATTAATACTATGTTACACTACTTCCAAAGTATTATTTTTTCTTTAATGAAAAACAAACCAATAGTTGATTAGGATAATTTGGTAAAATTGTTATGACATTTGACTACTTTATTCCATTCCTTAATATGTGTGCAATTAGCTAAAGCGACACTCATTTTGAAACGGAGGGAGTATATTATATGTGTATTGGGTTTTGTCTTTTATAGGATAAAAACCTTTTAGCTTCTTAAAGAAAAACCCCTTTAATTATGTAAGTATAAAATCAACAATAGAATAAAATAAATCAATTGAAATATGAGTTGCAACACCATGAGTTAATGTGCTTAAAAATGTTAACTTTGAGAGTTTTTCCATTACTGGTGAAATATGTAAAAAAATTAGTTAAGACAAGGAATTCAAATTCATATCCATTGATTATAAATTCTCCCATTTGTTTTGACTCTTCCCGTGTCAACAGCAACAACCGAATGTGTCTTTTAAGCGATAAAAATTATAAAGACAAACCTACACAATAAGATGGAAGATGATTTTCTCAAAGATTACATGATTGTTTATATCGAAGATGAGGTTGTTGCAAAATTCACTTCAAATATGATAATTGATGATTTTGATATTATAAACCACACGGAGTATACAATCAGGCCAACCCAAGTGGGTTATTGTTCAACAATATTAACTTTGAGTATAACTTAAATTTCTTATATATTAATGCATTTGAAGATTAAGTGTTTCTTTAATAAATTACACTGTCATACGCGACATACACCTTTTCAAACTTGGTCCCCCCAATGTTTAAAACCTGGCTCCGCCCCTGATCACAATGATAATTATCCTTGAGATTCCACGATTACTCATAAGAAATATAATGATAACCACACTAATTTCTTTTGTTGGCAAGTCTTCTACTAAAAAACGAGTAGCCACTTCAGGTATTTCCCCATCCAAATCAGCCTATGGATTCTAGACATTGGTGTCACATATTATTATAGACATAGAGCCTATCTAACCTCTTCACCCTTAAATGCATTGGACCTACAATGGTTTGTTAGTTTTCACGTGTATAAATTATATAATGGTTGTGTGTCTAATGCAACCACATTGATAATATATCTGTACCACCACAATTAGTAACATAATGAATAATGTTAATTACAATATTAACACTATTAATCAATACTAATTGAGTAGTTGATTCTAACTTGATATTTGACACTTTCCCTCAAGATGGATCATATATGTCATATGATTCTAGTTTGTTACAAATTTAATCCACTCGAGAGCCTTTGAGATACTTGATGAACACATCAACCAGTTGGTCTTCAGACCTGACCAAATATGTGGTGATTTCACCTGAAAGTAACTTGTCTTTTTGTAATGGCAGTCTATTTTTTTTTCAATGGCAAATAGTAGATATATAAATAATACCTTGTCTCTTACCAAATGGCGGTCTATCTCTATTTGATTGGTTGGTTCATGGAAAATTGGATTGGATGCAATATGGAATGCAATTCGAAAATATATGACTTGTCATATTTATAAAATAATATGACAATACATAATTGAATTACAAGATACAAATTAGCGTTACACTCTATTCATAGCCGTGTCGTGTCTTGGCTTTTCTGATCTTTGCGTGCAATGCATGTACAATGTTGACGACTCTTCAAATCTATTAGTCATTTTTCGTCGTTTGTACAAAGTCATAAGTCATTTGACAATGTCAAACATAATTGTTGATTTGTGCTGCAAGTTTCCACGTATGAGAATAAACTTCCCAGCATCTTGGAGAGGATTGGTGGATTACTCTTAATTTTATCCATATACTTAACTTGTTCAATTCTTCAAGACAAAAATACTTGACTCATTCAATGTACGTTGCTGAAGCAGAATTGTTAGGAAAAATATTTGAAAGAGTATAAAGAACATTAACCGCCGTTTGGTTCAAGTTATGGAATAAAAAATCATGTGTTGTGCATTTGGCATTTTCGAAAGTACTATTTGTAACTCCTCTATAAGAATATTATGATCATTGGTATTTGACCAAAATGTTCCTGGAAATAACTCAAGCAATTCCTCTTCCAATTTCTATGTGCGATTGTTGCTAGTGTTGTGTTGATACCAAATTTCAGCATCCATTAGGTAGTTTGGAAGTAAATCATAATCCCGGTCAACTACACATCAACCACTACTTCCTATCTTTTGATTTGTATATATATTTTTCCATTAAAAAAAAAGTATGATGGGTGATAGAGTTTTTTGAAATGAAGGTTTTTTTTAGAAAGTAGTGTGTTGGTTAAACAAATCACTTTTAAATGGGAATGTATCTCAGTCTTATCCAAACATTGGAGTATAGACTTTATGTAAATGCTGAAAAGCGACCTTTATCAACAACAAAAAATGCTGAAAAACGACATCGTCAAACAATCTAACTCTAAGGTTTCCAAATAAACATTTAGACATTTTCTATTGTGATCACAAAAAGCAAATTTAAGGTTTCCATTAAAAAAAAGGTTAAGGTTTCCAATATTTAAGAGAAGCAATTTGACATTTTCTACAGATTAATTTGACATATATTAAGTTATGTACAAATACAAATGTGGTGCAATACATACTTTTAAAAGGATACTTTAAAAGTATATCGGAAACTTATTTTATATTTATCAATATCATAAACCTATTTGACTGGTTTTCATGTTGATACACACGTATTGTATCTACTTCATCCGTCTCATAATAACTGTGACTTTTGTTGATTCTCAAGACCTCAAAATAATTGTTTTCTAAGGGTTAGATCTTCAAATAATTATCACTTTTGAATACCGATGCAACATTTATAATTATTTTTTTATTACAAAAATTTTTGTTTGTGGTATTTATTTAAAACTTTTATAAAATATAAGTAAATATTGTGTTATTCAATTTCAAGCAATACAATCAAGCAAGCTTTTGTTTCAACGCATCTCAAAATGTATGTTCATATTAAAAAATATATAGATTTTGATAAATTCTTTTGTGGAGTGAACTTTTTGAGACTTTTTAGATGAAAATATAAACACGACACACATTCAACAATGTCAAGATTTGATGAGATGGTAACCTGTGAGACTCTCACAATCCCTTTTAGTGGTCTCTCTAAAGACACTATCTTCATTGAAACTTAATTTTATGATTATATTTAAATTTTAATAAAGTGGAAATGATGTGCCACATAGACAATATCGCATAGGATCCACGTCATTAATAAGTTTGCCACATCATCCATAGAGGAGGCCGGGGAACTAAAACTTTTTGTTGACATTCAAACTAGGAGGATGAGCAAGATAGTTTTAAAATTAGAGATATCAAAAATTAACAATCTTTTTTTTTTTTTAGGGAATCAAAAATTAACAATCTTAAAAATAGGAGGATTAAGATTGCATTTAAGTCTTTTATTTTGATCTTTTTTCAAGTTTATTTATTGTTCAGGTCAAGTTCAACTTCAACAATTTTTATATGGCAAATGCTAACATGTACCTTTAAGGGCACATGCTAATGAATTTTAAATAAAAATAAATGTCTTAAAAGTTGTGCATTCAACTTTATTCAACTTTAAAAAGTCAACATTTTGTTCTTTTTTATGAAAAAAATTCTAATTTTATATTTTTTAACTTGTGACCTAAAGGCTTATCTTAGGCACAAGATAACCCAACCTTTTTATATTCATTGTCTCTCATTTTATTGTCTATGCCTATGTGCTGAGATGGTATTAGAAACAAAAAATGGGCTTTGGTTGATAATGTGACACGTCAACGTAAAAAAAACTCAATTTATAATGGCTGAAAGTTACCAAGTGTTCTTTTCTTTCAGACCAAACAACGTGTGTGTTACCGTGTCAATTATTCAAAGGGTGTCAATTATTTAAGGGAAAGAAAAGAGAAGATTACTACGCACGCAATGTTTCGTAAGAGACAAGAAACAAACAGTGATCATTCTTTTCCTAGCTATAAATACGTATGTTATGTTAGTTTCAATTTCATATCATCCTACTACAACAATAATTCTAAGCTTCACTTCTTGCATAGCTAAAGAACACGGACAGGATAAATCATAATCACCAAATCAAAGGTTCGATATATAGTATTATGGAAATGTGTTCTATTTGACTTTATCTAGTACTAATATTAGTATTTGTGCTTATTTGGGGAAATTTACGAAGTGTATTATCACAAGTTTATATGCTAAGCTGTTTTCAGCTAATTCTATGATAAACTCTTCTTATGAAACATATCATATACAGGTTGCCTTAAGCATGGGAGGAAGAGGTGACTGTCCATGACACTATTTTTATAAGAGTATCAAAATTATTATTTTTATTTAATAATTAGTAGTATATACATATATTATTATTATTTTGGTACATATACATATAAAAAGACAGGCACTCTTTTCGATTTTGTTATTGCGCTAACACATGTATACTATCAACGAATTTTATAGAAATTTTGCGTGCAAATTACAAACGATATTTTAGATAATTTTTTTGATATAGATTAAAATCATAAGTATAGATATTTGCGACATTTAAATGTAATAAACTCAACAATCATATTTATATTTTTCAACAACAACAATAATATAACAAATATAACAAAAATTCTTATCTTTTTTAATAACACCAACAATATGACATTATTATAGAAAATTTTGTTTAAGGGTATAATTGAAATAACAAAAAAAGCCAGCCCAAAATCTCGCCAAAACCCATTATTTTCTTTATATATAGACTAGCGAAAAGACAGACACTCACATGTCTGTCTCTCCGCTCTTTTTATTGCACTAACCTTTAAAAATTATGAACGGTGTTTTTTTTATAAAATTTTGATTTTGATTAAAACTAAAAATATAAATGTTTGTTGCTTTCAAGCTATAACAAATAAAACGAATCATGATATCTATTTTAATGACGCCAACAATATAACAAAAAATTTAATCGATTTTTTTTTTTAATGACACCAACATCAATCTTTATTATAGAAAAAATTATTTAAGGGTATAATTGGGATAATGAAAAAGTAATTATAAATACATTCATCTAGTTTGTTACGCTTTTTAAATGATAAAGAAAAAAACCATATATATATATATATATTCACATCATGTTTGTTACATTTTTTTAATATTTAAATTTATTCTTGTTTATTTGTTACAAATGTTATTTGTATTGAAAATTGAGATCATTTTTGGAAGAAAAAAAAATCAGCCCAAAAGAGCTGAAAGAAGTTATTTTCTTTATATATAATATAGATATAGATATATAGAATATATTTACTTTGATTAATTTTATTGAAAATATTTTTATAAAAAATATTATCATGATTGATGAATAAATCTTTTGCAACAAAAAATAAAAAACGATATCTTAATAATTAAAATAACATAACTTTATTGATTCGTTGAGAACATAAAAAATCTTAAGATCAGCCTTGGCGATATATCATAAATTATATATTTAAAAGAGATTGCTTTATTTTAACTTTTACTTCGGTAGTAATTTTTACATAAACATTTGATATGTATTTATGCTATAAACACTTATGCAACGATGAGTTTTTCTGCCTTTGATAACTTGTGTTCCTTGTTTGATTGAAACAGAGGAAGGAATCAAATTCATGAGTAGCGCCACCACACAGATTATTACCCTTACAACAAGATTTAATGATGTCTTGAACAAAATATCTCAAATTGTTGAAAAAGCGCGAAAGAACCGAAGTGCAAGGCAATTGTTGAGGTCAATCTTGAAGGATTTAACTCCAGTGGTACAAGATATAAAGCATTACAATGAACACTTGGATCACCCCAGAGAAGAAATAAATAGTTTGATAGAAGAAAATGATGCAGAAGAAAGTGCATGCAAATGTTCTTCTGAGAATGATTCCTATGTTGTTGATGAGAACCAATCTCTTATTGTAAATGATGTCGAAGAGACGCTTTATAAGGCCAAAGAAATTCTTGAGCTTCTCAACCATAAATTCAATGAAGATGGATCACTTTTCAAGCGTCCTTTTGATGTTCCTGAAAATCCAAAATTCACTGTTGGGTTGGATATACTATTTAGCAAGTTGAAAATGGAACTTCTGAGGGGTGGTAGCTCCACACTTGTATTAACTGGTTTAGGAGGATTGGGGAAAACCACTCTGGCTACAATGCTTTGTTGGGATGAACAAGTTAATGGTAAGTCATAAATCCTCTTTGCCTCATCTCATGCATGTTTGAATTAGCGGTGTGTTAGACATAATCACAGGAGACTTGAAAAAAAAAATTACGCTGCCACCATAATTTTGCCAAATTCACTTTGATTCTAAACATCTTATACATGAATTATATATATCACTGCCTTAGATGGTACTCAATAATATATGGATGGAAATAAGGACATAGAATTTTTTCCTATAAATATTTCTTATGTGTAGAGCAGCTTAAAGCTGTATTCATGCTCACTCTGATTGCAGATAGTTTGTCCTTAGAGAATATTATGTTTAGGAGCAGTTCATTATTTTCCAAATTACATCATAGGAAAACATTATAGGCTATTCCCTGCAAATGCCGATTTAACATATTAAAGAAGCATTTTTCTTTGAATTAGATTAATTAACCTTCTTTTCTGTCAAGTGTTCATTTAGTTGAGCATGTTAAATGTTAAAGACATCAATTTTTTGTCTTACAATCTGTATTTTGGTTTTAATAGGTAAATTCAAGGAAAACATTATATTTGTCACCTTCTCAAAAACACCCATGTTGAAGACTATTGTAGAGAGAATACATGAACATTGTGGATATCCAGTGCCTGAGTTTCAAAGTGATGAAGATGCTGTCAATAGGTTAGGACTTCTGTTGAAGAAAGTTGAGGGAAGTCCACTATTTTTGGTCCTGGATGATGTGTGGCCAAGCTCAGAGTCCCTTGTTGAGAAGTTTCAATTCCAGATATCAAATTTCAAAATTCTGGTGACTTCAAGGGTTGCATTTCCAAGGTTTAGCACAACATGTATCCTAAAACCTCTTGCTTATGAAGACGCAGTAACGCTTTTCCATCACTATGCTCAGATGGAAAAAAATAGTTCAGATATTATCGACAAAAATCTTGTCGAAAAGGTACTTGTTCTTACTTTCTTACATATATCTGAGCGTTATCTATTATGTAGCATCAACACACTTCAGATTGAAGTCAAATAGAAAGACGCCTAAGTTATAATCATTTGATTACTGACCAAATTTGCTTGCAATTAATTGCAGGTGGTTAGAAGTTGCCAAGGTTTACCGCTTACCATTAAAGTAATTGCTACATCACTCAAAAATCGGCCTCGTGACTTGTGGCGAAAGATAGAGAAGGAACTATCACAAGGTCATTCTATTCTTGATTCTAATACCGAATTACTTACTCGCCTCCAAAAGATCTTTGATGTTTTAGAAGATAATCCCACAATCATGGAGTGCTTCATGGACCTAGCCTTATTTCCCGAAGACCATAGAATTCCTGTCGCTGCGCTCGTTGATATGTGGGCAGAGCTGTATAGACTAGATGACACCGGAATACAAGCAATGGAAATCATCAACAATTTAGGCATCATGAATTTGGCTAATGTCATAATACCAAGGTACTAGCAGTACTATTATTATTATATTTTGTTCTAGGTTACTTAAATTGTTAAATATCTCGCATGTATGATACTCTACATAAATCCAGTGAAATGATTTTTTATCTTTAAGTAACTAATTAACCTCTGCTCATTTACCAGGAAAAATGCAACTGACACAGACAATAACAACTACAATAATCACTTCATCATCCTTCATGATATTCTAAGAGAACTTGGAATTTACCAAAGCACCAAGGAACCGTTTGAGCAAAGAAAGAAACTGATTATTGACATGAATAAAAATAAATGTTGGCTCGCGGAGAAGCAGCAAGGCTTGATGACCCGTATATTGTCAAAGTTTATGAGATTGTGTGTTAAACAAAATCCTCAACAGCTCGCTGCCCGTATATTGTCGGTATCAACTGGTTAGTAATACTACTACCTTTCTCTAAATTTGACCAACTAAAAATTGCTATTGAAAAATTTGTTGCAATCTGTTATTCATTCCTTTTCCGCAATTGACCGCGTGAGTTTCACATTTGTAGATGAAACATGTGCGTTGGATTGGTCTCAAATGCAACCAGCTCAGGTCGAGGTTCTGATTTTAAATCTTCATACCAAGCAGTACTCATTACCCGAGTGGATTGCAAAAATGAGTAAACTAAAAGTTCTGATAATCACAAACTACAGTTTCCATCCTTGTGAACTGAACAACATTGAGCTTCTCGGTTCTTTACAGAACCTGGAAAGAATCAGATTAGAGCGGATTTCCGTTCCTTCCTTCGGCACATTGAAGAATCTGAGAAAACTATCTCTCTACATGTGTAATACAAGAATGGCTTTTGAAAAGGGTAGCATCCTAATTTCAGATGCATTTCCAAATCTAGAAGAATTGAACATTGATTACTGCAAGGATTTGGTGTTATTGCCAACTAGTATCTGTGATATCATCTCACTTAAGAAGCTCAGTGTTACTAATTGCCACAAGATTTCTTCACTTCCTGAAGATATTGGAAAATTGGAGAATTTGGAACTTCTAAGCCTCAGTTCATGTACTGACTTGGAAGCTATACCGACTTCCATTGAAAAGCTGTTAAATCTAAGACATCTTGACATTTCAAACTGCATCAGCCTTTCAAGTTTACCTGAGGAATTTGGTAATTTGTGCAATCTAAGGAATCTGTACATGGCAAGTTGTGCAAGTATTGAATTGCCATTCTCAGTTGTCAATCTTCAGAACTTAAAGACGATAACCTGCGATGAAGAGACGGCTGCTAAATGGGAAGATTTCCAGCGTACGCTTCCCAATATGAAGATAGAGGTTCCTCATGTTGATGTTAACTTAAATTGGCTTCAGTAAATGATCTGCTAAGACCTCTTCTTTGAATGACTTTTGTATAGTATATAATTAAAATTCTTTTGTAATATTTTGTAATTTCTTTTGTATAAATACATGATTTGTATTAGCTATTCTCAATCAATAAATTCAAGTTTTAATTTTTTTAATCTGCTCATTCTATTGATTTATTTATATGATAACAAGGCGGTAGTAAATCCTTCTTTGCTTCTCCAACTTTAAAAAGCTTTTCGTAGTCCTTAGGTTCCTTTTTTCTTGTTTCTTGTTTCTGAGTTCTTCAATCATAGATCAAAGTCGGCAAGAAGCAGTTGATCCTTAAAATTTGTCAAGCATGGTCTTTGTTGCTTTCCATTGAATGGATCAAAATATAACGAAGAAGGTGTTGATTTCAAAGAACAAAATGAAGTTTGTTAATGGAGATATTTCATTATCAGCTACAAATGATTAAACATAGGTGTTATTAATAATAGTTTGGTAGATGCATTTTCTGAGTCACAACAAGTAGATAATGCCCTGCATTTGGAAAATAAGCAACACATATCTCAGTTCAATCTTAAGCAAGTTTAGCATCTTCTTAATCTTTTTTTCCAAAGTTCAATGTGAGTCAAAAGCACAATGATATATAAATAGACACATTTTCTTTTGTTGGCGAGTCTTCTACTAAAAAACGATTAGCCGCTTCAAGTATTTCCCCTTCCAAATTTGCCTATGGATTATAGATATTGGCGTCACTTTTCTTCCTTAAATATTGAACTCTGTGCATTGGACCTATAAAGGTTATATAAGTTTTTATTCCTTATAAATATATCAAATTTCGTTTTAGTCTTTAAAAAAGGTGATTTTTCAACATATATAAATTTCATTTTTATTAGACTATCCTTAAATTTCATTTTTATTCCCGAATAAATTTCATTTTGAAAAATAGTTTGAAGACTTTTAAATTTTTTGTCTTCAAACTATTTTTCAAAATATCAACCAATTAGTCTTCAGACTTGATAAAATATATGGTGATTTTACCTGGAAGTACCTTGTCTCTTACATAATGGTTGTCCATCTCTCTGACTGATTCCTTCATGGAAAATTGGATGCATTGCTGAGTGCAATTTGAAAGCATATGTCTTAGGTGGGGTTTAGCATGGGAAAGGAAATTTGTTTCCCACCATGGGAAAGTTTTTTTCAACGATTAGATTAAAGAGGAGTATGAATTTTATCATGGACTGTCCACACCATATTGTTTTCCTTTCTCTTTTACGTTTCTTTGAAGTTTAGATCTGAAATTTTTTTAATTGAACAATAAAAAAAAATTGGGAAAGGTCAATATCCGGACATCATCATCATCCCCGGAAATACAACCTTCACCGGCGATCTCCGTCCCCGATCATTTTATTAGCGAAACCTCCAGTTCATGCTCCGGTTACTCCTCCGCTCCGATAATCCTTCCTTCTTCGCTCCAACACCAAAATCCGGCCAATTGTTTCTGACGATAATACCAAAGATTCACTCGCCGGCGATGGATTTCGGTGTTGGATTGTCGGCGAACCCTGTTCGCTAATTATATCCAAAATGGTCTTAACATCTTTAACAAAATCATCACCCCTTAAATGTAATTCTTATCATGAACATCATCACTGTCGTCTTCATTATTGTCATCGTCACTTGAGGATTCAGCAGAAAAGAACCTAACTGAAAAACTGAATTTCGGTGGAGTCAAAAAAATGTAATAATTTGAAGGATTAAAAGCACTGAACGAAGCAGCATTCATGAGAGGCTTGTGAACTATATCACAGCGGTTAACATACATGGTAGTGCATTTTTCACATGTTTGAGGTACATGGGGTAGATTGAGAAATGGTCCAATTTAATTTACGCCGGCGATGGAAAATACTTTCATCCAATGAAAGAAAAAAATTCAAGATTTGAACCAAAAAAAAAGTGTAAAAGAGAAAGGAAAAAAATATGATGTAGGCAGTCCATGATAAAATTCATACTCCTCTTTAATCTAATCGTTGAAAAATAATTTCTCATGGTGGGAAACAAATTTCCTTTCCCATGCTAAACCCCACCATGTCTGTCTTATCATATTTATTAAATGATGTGGTATACATGATTGGATGCAATGCAATGTAATATAGTGTAACACAACTATATAGAGAATCTCACAATTCATTTATAAGGTATTTTTGTAATTCAGTCGCTGATGTGTTGCACTCGTCCGATTCATAGAAATCACACAATTCATATGGATCTTCAGCTTCATTAAGAACACCTGCTACATTTCCATAATTACCTAGACGAGACACTCCCCCACCTGAGTATTCCTCGTAAATAGACTTCAAACACGACTGTGTTTTTGTTGTCAAAGATTCTGCCTCAGCACTACTATAGATCCTTCTGGCCATCCAGTCCACAAGCTTCAGTTTACGACGAGGGTCTAATACCATTGCAATCAACAAAAACATGTTAAGAGATTTAGGATCTCCCCAATATTTATTGTATTTTGCCCTCATCTTTAAAGCCATTGACTTTAAACTTGCATCTTCAGAACAACACATTTTCGCAATCTTTTGTCCAACACTAAAAACCTCAAGCATATACAAGTTGCTGGTCAAGTAAGAAGATCCTGAAACACGCACTGTAGCGTCATGAAATATCTTTAGGAATGGAAGAATTGACCCAACTTCTTCCCAATCTTTCAGTGTAGGCACGCCTTTATCTTTCCTCATTTCATTAACATATTGTTGATCTGTGAATTCAAGCTCTATAAAGGTCTTCATATGTTTGAACGCCGAATTCATCATTGTGTAAGTTGCGTTCCACCGCGTCTCACAATCTAGCCCAACATAACCTTTAAATGAAATGGTTTCACGATCAATACATTTCTTGAATCTCTGAAATCTTGAAGGAGTACGTCTGACATACCTCACAGCTGATCGGATTCTCAAAATAGATTCATTAACTATTGTCAGCCCGTCCTTCACAATAAGGTTTAGAATGTGGGCGCAGCACCGTGTGTGAAGGTGCTCTCCATTTGAAACTAGACCATTTTGAGATAGAAGCCATCTTTTGAGATGTCGAATTCCAACGTCATTTGAGGAAGCATTATCCACTGTCACACTAAGTACACGACCAAGTTCCCAACCATTCAAGCACTCCTTAACCGTTTTTGCCATAATTTCTCCTGTGTATTCTGTGACTTGCATAAAATTCAAAACCTTCTTCTGCAATTTCCAATTGTTATCAATGAAATGGGCTGTGAGACACATGTAATTAAAGTTTTGTGTTGATGTCCACGTGTCAGTGGTGAGACAAACTCGGCGACAATGTTGTGACAAAAAGCTCTTCAATTTTGCTTTCTCCATGTCCCAATTCTTCAAAATCTCACGTGCCAATGTAATGCGAGATGGTAACATGAATTTTGGTTGTAAGCCATAAACAAACTAACGAAAATATGGATGCTCTACCTTTTGAAATGGAAGTTCCAAGGCTACAAACATGTTCACCAAATCAATTCGGCTGACTTCTTGATCAAACTTCGGAACTGCGGGGGATGAATTAACAACTACTTCCCTATTTCCCAATGAGCTTGAAGCTGATTCATGCATCATCATATTGGGTGGATATAGATTACATCTTCTCAAATGGGCCCTCATTGCACTTGTTCCACCACTATACTGGATTCTTGTCTTACAATAGTTGCAGTTTGCTGCCTTTACTCCTTCCACTCTTGGCATTGGTGTAAAATGATCCCAACATGCTGACCGGTTTGACCGGCTTTTACGCTTAGGCGGACCCATGTTTGCATTGTTTGAAACTGGAGGTTGAGGTGTAGAACCACTGTGTGCTTCTGTGTCGGAGCCCATAATGCTATCATGACCATCCATATGAATCTGTTAACAATAAAACTATATAATTATATGTAGGATACGGTTCAAAATGTGTTGGAGATACAAGACAATAGTTAGAGAGGTTATGACACCTCTTGGAGATACAGTGAGATATTTTAGACTTATAAGTTTTGAAATTTTAAAAAAACCAAAATCAGTTGCAATATTGTAGTTTCTAATCTTAAAGTCGAGAACATTACAATTTCTTAGCATCTCCTAGATTCTACATATTTTAAAATTCACTTTACAAACATGATTCATCTTATGTAAACCACAAACATGATACTCAAAAACTTTACAAAGCCAACATTGCTAATCTTAAGGATGCTCCAACACCATCTTAAAATTCACTTTACAAACATGATTCATCTTATGTAAACCACAAACATGATTCATCAACTAATGATACTCAAACTTTACAAAGCCAACATTGCTAATCTTAAGGATGCTGCAACATTACTAAGTAGGCTTATAAATTATGAATCATGAATAAAGAATCAGTTAATAAAGAATCAAATCAATTATCCATGAAATAATTTATAATAAAAAAAATTGAAAATTAGAGCTCAGAACTTCTTAGAGGATTGCGCCGTCATCGACGAGCTCCAGCACAGTTTTCTTCATCATAGCTCAAAATAACAGAACGAAACAAAAATAAAACTCAACAAAAATTATCAGAAAATTAAAAGATAACATATCACAAACTGAATACAACAAAGGTTCAAGATCAACACCAGTGTTATCTTTGTGGATTTGAGACCCAGAAATCGAAAATTAACATTTCAAAGAGACCCAGAAATCGAAAAGCTATAAGCATAAGCATAACAACTAGAAATCGAAAATTCTATGCAAAAAAGAACAAAACCACAGTAGAATGAGCATACCTGTGACGATGACGAGAGTACGAAGACGACGGAGAAGAGTACGAAAATGGATTATACGAATTGGGGCTAGGGTTCGTCCGAATTTGGGTTAGGTTAAGTGAATTGATTTGATGAATTTGTGATTTGGGATCGATTTGGGGCTAGGGTTCTTCATCATCGATTTGGGGCTAGGGTTCCATTTTGTGAATTTGGGCTTCAGAGTTGTTTTTGTGATATTTTCTATTTTATTTATGTTTTTGAATAACATAGTTTTTTTTTTTATCATTCAGAAGATTTAGAAAAACGGTTCATAAACTTAAACCGGTTCAAAACTGGTTTTAAACTGAACTTAAATTGGTATTTAAAAAATGGTTCAGTTCAAAACTTTATTAAGTGGTTCAGTTCAAATATGGTTCAATACAGTTCAGTTAGTAGTTTGGTTCAGTTAACTGAATATTTTGAACACCCCTAATAGAGATGGCACATACAAGTTAAAGTTGCACTCTATTCATAGTGGAAAATACTTGGGTGACATAATGTCACCGTGACATTAAATCTGGGTCACACAAAGGTGTTGTGTTGTGTTGTGTGACCCAGATGTGTTGTATTGTATGTGTTGTGTGGCTCAGACATTCATAGTCGTGCTTTGTCATAGCTTTTCTGGTCTTGACGTGCATTACATGTACAACGTCATTGATGACTCTTCAAATCTATTAGTCATTCTTCATCGTTTGTTCAAGTCAAAAGTCATTTTACAGCGTCAAACATAATTGTCAATTTGTGCATCACGTATGAGAATAACTTCCCAACATCTTGGAAAAGTACCACAAACTTGTTGAATGTTAACTTTACTCTAAATTTTATCCATATGTACTTAACTTGTTCAATGTTATGTTAGGTCAAGTCTTATTCAAACATAGGAGTTCAATATTTCCGTATGATTTTCGTAATGAAATAATATTGCATGAATCAATTAGACGTTATGCAAATTACCAAAAATGACCTTTATCAACAACAAAAAATAGCTGAAAAACGACCATGTCAAAGTCAAATAGTCTAGATGAATTTGTTTAATTTTCTTCTTCCTCTTTTTTTTTTTTTTTTTGAGGGATTCTTCTTCTTCTTCTTCTTCTATTCATTTAGTTTCCGTGTCCGTAGGTTTCAATATACTGCTTTTATAATTACGGTTAGTTTGGTGTGAGTATACTTCCTCAATCTGATCATACTAATTATTACTTTTATATTTTTTTTTTCTATCTTAAAATATTGTCACTTTAGAATTACCGATTCAACATTTACTATTGGATGAATGCTGTAATAATATTTCATGCCCGTAATTAATTAATTGTCTTCAAGAAAAATAGTACCCGTCATTAGAAAGACTATTTAATATTTAAATATTTTAAGCAAAACAATTTGATATATTTATGTTTTTGATGAAAAAAATATATATTTGTCCCGTAAACACATCTCAGTTGATGGTTGCAAGGACAATATTATATTATGTACAGGGTCGGACCTTTGGGGTATGCAAATAGCTCAATGGAGCTGAGCCTCAAAAAAAATATATATATATATAGGCCAGTAGTACTATTAGGTAGAGAAATGATATTTGAACATCCATTTGGTGACAACTTTTGTGACAACTTTCTCTCTCATACTCACATTATTTTTTACTTTATCTCTCTATTGTTATGGTTTCCGTGTCAATACTACTTTTTCTTTGTAAAGTATGGTTGTCAAATAAGTTGTCACCAAATTAGTTGTTCAAATAACACTCTTCTATTAAGTATTACCCCATTAAAAAAAATTCCTCTTGCTTTTGGTGTTAGGTGGGTGTTTTTTGGGAGGGTGGTTTGATGTTCCTCATATATACGGTAGACGGTAGTGATTTTCACCTTTTGGTGTACCGCATGTATACGACACCTTGTATTTATCTGTTAAACAATTTAAATAGAACATTGTTCTTTTAAAAAGAAATACATTTTTATTTTATTACTGGTCACTTTTCACTTACAGAGCCGAGTCTCCAGATTCGTAGTAACTGCCCTGATTATGCATGTGCTGGAGAATCCCGGACTATTATTTCTCCATATTTAAATGTGCGATCCACATCCGTATCATAAGGTACTTGGCCAAAAGAAACTGATATATTTACATTTTGAGGGGATATATTTATATTAATTCATCATCAAGATTCACGTCAAATTTTTAATATATCATGATCAATATATATATATATATATGGTTTTGCTATAATAGACCCACTTTTTTTAATGAATGAGTGTTTTAGCAAGCAACACCTTTTTTATTTGGACTAAAAAACCTAACTTTTTTCTTTTTGAAGATATCAAAACTCAGGTACAATTGTAATTGACGATGTATAATTAATATTTTTTATTTCCAATTTTCTTTCTTCTCTCCCTTTCATCCGATATCCTTTTCCATTCTTTCTGTAGCAACAGTCAGGACATACTCTACCTTTAATCATTAAGATCATCTTGTTCTTGTGTTAACTAAGAGTAAATTAACCACGGCGGTGCATAATAAATTTAAGATTGCAAAAGATTATGATTTAATTCCTCAACAAAAATTTATATGGAAGTTTCTTTCATTTTTATTGGTACATTGAAGCAAAATGGAGAAGAATGGAAAAAGGGAATCGGAATAGAGAAAATGAAAGAGAGAAAAGAAGAAGAAAAAAACACTGGAAATAAAGAACATTAATTATACAACGTCAATTACAATTGCACCCTTGAGTTTTTTTTTTTTTTTTGGTAGATAGACGAAATGGCAAAGCCATTATAAACTCACACACACAAGTGGAGGTACCGGGGTTCGAACCCCGGTCATGGCATCCGGCCTAACAATTTCGGCATTTTGCCAGTTGAGTTTTCAAAAAGGAAATAGTTGGGTTTTTTAGTCTATTGTAGCGAAATTATATATATATTTTCAGGAACATAGCGTGTAAAAAGGCAAAAGTGAAGAAAAACGATGAAAAGAAAGAAATCATGGTGGGTGTAACAAGCCCAATAATCTTTGACAATTTTGCTGCATGATGAAAGGCTTTTCTAACGAGGAATTAAACTATAAAAACACATTAACCCTAACTACCATACAATTTCATAATTTTAGAACCCCAGCAGAGCAGTCGTAATTTACATGAGAGTTCTGCACAATATATTTTCTATTGAATCCCAAATTTCAGTTTTGCTTGATTATTTCTTTTAAATTCACGCAGCTGCTGTTATTGTTGATTCCAATTCATTATATTTTGCTGCTGCACGTTTAATTCCAATCCTTATTAATTTTCCATATTCAATTCGAATTGCTCTTTTATTTTGCTGTCGCTGCCTATTCTTCCTTTCCCTGTTGCCGGATGTGATACTCTCTTAGTTATATATTGTCAGTGCCTTTTAATTCTAATTCCTTGTTATTTTCACTGGCGCCTCTATTTCAATTCCAAATTAAGAATTGTATGCTTCTTGTTGGTCTATTTCATTCGTTGATTTGCTACTGCCGTGGCTGTTCTTTTTTCATTGGCTTAAATATGATTTTCGTCCCTGTAATATAGGCGTGTTTTGATTTTCGTCTCTGTCAAAAAAAAAGTTTGAATTACATCCTATAAAAAAAATTTGTTTGAAAATGGTCCCTGGCCCCACTGTTCAGCTGAATTGGCATGGTATTTGCCACGTGGCAGTTGCTGACTGTGCAACTTTTGCCACGTGGCGGTCCACGTAATTAAAAAATAAAAAAATAAAAATAAAATTTTGAAAATTATTTATTTAAATTTAAAAAATCTGAAAATAAATTTAAAAATCATAAAAATAATCCAAAAAAAAATCTGAAAATAATAAAAAATTTCTGAAAAATCTGAAAATAAATTTTAAAATCATAAAAAATTATCAAAAAAATCTTAAAATTATGAAAATTTCCGAAAAATCTGCAAATAAATTTAAAAATCATAAAAAAAATCGAAAAATAGATTTTTTAATTTGAAAATCATATATTAAATTTTTTTTCGAAAAACAATGGCAATTATATTTTCCGAAAATAAATTATAATTTAATAAAAAAATCTAATTTCTTATTCTTTTATGAAAATTCTAATTTTAAAAAAAAATTATTTTTTTCAGAAATTTCAGAATATATAATATTCAAAAAAATTAATTTTATATTGAAATTTATACAAAAAAAATAAATTCAGAAAATTATTTTAATATTTTTAAATTTATTTTCAGATTTTTTGGAAATTGTTTATAATGTTCAGATTTTTTTCAGAAATTTTTTATGATTTTTAAATTTATTTTCAGATTTTTCGAAATTTTTTTATAATTTTCAGATTTTTTTCGGAATTTTTTTATGATTTTTAAATTTATTTTCATATTTTTTAATTTTAAAAACAATTTTCAAAATTTTTAAAATATTTTTTTAAAATTTAATATTATGTGTTACGCCACGTCAGCGCCACGTGGCAAAAGTTGCACAGTCAGCAACTGCCACGTGGCCAAAACCATGCCAAGTCAGCTGAACAGTGGGGCCAGGGACCATTTTCAAACAAAAAAAAATTTACAGGGACCTAATTCAAACTTTTTTTTTGACAGGGACGAAAATCAAAACACGCCTATATTCCATTTCGATCTCTTTTGTTTTTTATTTTATTTTATTTTGCTCTTTAATATGAATTCATCAAAAATAGGTTTAGAATATTATTTTATCATGAGTGAGTAGTCTAAATTGAGTCCAAAACGAAAGGACCGTCGTACCGACGGACTACATGTAATCGCGCGCCCTTTTTTTTAAATGTAGCGAGAATAGAAAGCATTTGTTTTGAAAATTCTGTTTTGCACTTTAAAAAGTCTACCACGAAAGTAGAGACACATTTTTTTTTTTAACCGTAGCGAGAATAGAAAACATTTGTTTTAAAAAGTCTGTTTTGCACTTTAAAAAGTCTACTACGAAAGTAGAGACACAGATATCGTTTACGCGTCGAAAGAGCGAAAACGATATCCAACTTAGAAAATTCGGATTTTTAATTGAAAAGGTTAAAGCGAAAGCATTTCTTTTCTTTTAAATAAGAATTTATTGAATCAAGAAAATATAATTTTTAAGCTTGTAACTATACACTATAAGGAGTTATGCAACTAAAAATTCTCACAACGTATTGCGAAAGCAAAGGGAGTCTCTTGTTCAATATTTTTCCACGAATGTTTTATTTTTCTTGTATAAATTAAATTAGTGCAAATTTACATGAGGGACAAAGGTCGACGCTAACCATCGTTTTGGTCTCTATTCGTCATATATTTAATTGAAATCAATAATTATTTTACGCGTGAAACCCAACTATTTTGAATTTTGCCTTAGATAAACATAGGAACAACAAGAAGCGGTATTTGTTAAATTGGTCTCTGTGGATACAATAGTTTTTATACTAAAACCGACATAGTCGAACACTTGTGGTCTGTCAATAGCTCAGATGCATAATTTGTAGGGTCTGCTATCTGTCAGAACGAGGGCTTTGTCAGTTTGGTTACGTCCAAATCATCCTCACGCATCCACATGAGTGAAAATCCCTAGGCAAACAATCAAATGATCAACCAACACTACTTGCAGTATCTTGATTATGTGCTGACTCAACATGATTTGGGTCTTCCTACTTCGACTGGTCTTGAGATGGCAATTGGATGTATAAAATGGTATTTTGCCATCTCACATTCGTACATTTCACATCAGCAAAAGGACCTAGAGATTATATGATTGCTGACACCAGCTTATAGCATAGATCTAATTATACTTTTGAATTTTACAGACAATCTTGGGATATAACATTGTTAAGTTGTGATCCCTTAAATTAACAGACATTCAAACCTTCAATAATCATGGGTTGACCTAAGGGATTAAGGTATTGTGATTAGAAAAGAGGCATCTGAGTTAAGGGATTGACCTGAGCAATTTTTTTAATTATCATGAACTAGAGAAGTATTTATATAGTGTAGGTTCAAATTACTCATCAGTGATGAACAGATGATTCGAAATACCTAATCCTCTCTCTTGAAATTCTTACAACAATCATTTACTTCCAGCTATTTATTTTAAATTGCAACCCAAACCAATTGCCTCAATGCACCCCCTATTTAAATACATCCTTAATATTAATGAAATTGCTACGAAGAAATTAGAATAGTCCCTGTGAATACGGTATTTAATTATTAATTCAACATAATTTAATACAAGTGATAAAATTGTATAAGTATGGGTGGTAGAGGACGTGGTAGAAGTGCTAGGGTTACTGAATAATGTTATCATGGTGTTGTGACCTGTAAATAATTTATGTTTTTTTGAATGATTTTGGTTTGATTGTAACCTTTGAATATTTGAGACATTGTTTTAATTTTATGTTACATGTGTGTGTTGTTTCACATGGTCTCGTTAATTTCTTTTCTTATAATTTGTTTTGATGCATGTTTAAATCAATCTTGATTCATCAATTTGTCAAAACAAAGGTTTTAAGCAGTGAATACAGATTCTGCCGCTGTGTGTTGACACAATTCGAAAAATATAATCCGAACATTATGTTAAACGTTCCGTTTATATAATCCGAACTATGTCTTTTTATACACTGCAATCTGCCTTTAAGCATGATCTTATGGGTGGTTTGGCACATTTTAGATTATATTTGCCAATTTTTTTTGCGTGGTTTCAGCAAATATAATTTGAACTTTTATATTTACAGGCTTTAGATAGACATGGGCCATTTAAGAACATTTTAGATTACAACATCCGAAACATTGTTTAGATTATATAATTCAACCCAAGGGTATTTTGGGAAAAAAAATAAGGTTCGCGAGTAACACATAAGGTCAAAAAGTAATAGTTGTTTTTTTTATACTTGTAGAAAGTTTGTAGAGATAAAATGGCAGGAGTGGTGAATTAGTGTTTAAAAAGGTCAAGTAGTGGTCAGTTGTAGCCGAAATGTTACAATTAGTATATAAGATAATAAATTAAGTCTATCAGAGATATATAGTTTAAATTATGTGGATATAGGTGTTATATAAAGTAAATTGAGAAATGTACAAGTGCATTGATGTATGTGATGAAATTCTCACTTATACTGAGCATGATGATCTTGTATATTATTGCCTAGACTTTTATGTCAGATACAAGAATCAATAAAATAAATAGTAGTTAACGTCAAATCTATAAGTGCGTTAAATTCAATATGTCTATTATTTGAACACTATATATGTAGATGTTTTTTATGGTTGTGATGACAAGTAACATAAAGTGCTTCACAACGGTCAGTTAAACATTAAGTTATATATGTGGATGTTAATTAACAGTTGTAATGAACGTAAGGTGCATTACAACTGTTAGTTAACACTGAATACGTAATAATAATAATAAATTGTGAGATGTAGATGTTAGTAGAGTGTTGGTTTATTATATGTAACGTTTTACCAACATGAGGATACTACTAGATACCCTCATGCATGGTAGCATTCATAAGTAATAAAATGACCAAGAACTAAATTGATTGTTACACTTTTATTTCAGTATTTGTGTCTAATATTTTGACTTGTCAATTATTATTTTTGAACTGAATGAGTAGAATCATGCTAAACTTACTGGTTGAGATGTGATAGGAAACTAATTATTGGACACTTTACGGATTTAGTAGGAACTCACTGAGATAAGTAGATCTCATCTAACTCTCTTTTTTTCTCCTTCCAAACAGACATGTAAAGGCTTTTTTGGTAGTTTCGACTTGGACACTTGAAAAATAGTTTCCAAGAGATATTTAGTGTATGAATCATAAATAATGTAAAACTTTATGTAGTGTAACTTGTCATGATGTAAGACAAAAAGTTCAATTTCCTTGTAATTCAACTCATGTTTATTAATTGTTCAGTATCAAATGATAATATAGTGTCTAATATTCTAGAAAATTATATAGGGTGTTATATATTGAGTATCTGTCGTGCCACTGAATTTGAAAGACAATATGATCAATTACAAAAATTACAAACATGTAGTCATTTAATTAGTGATTTGACACGTACTTAATTTTTTTTCCTTCTCAAGAGCTGAATTGAGAAATTGTTAGATTGTATTGCTTTAGATAATAATAAGTTTTTATTATAAAAAATTCATAAAAATTACAATGCGTAAAGTAATGGTTTCTGATTATCATATTGTGTGCTCATGATTTTCTTGACCAATCTTTGATAAACACAAATAGTTGAGAATGGATCGTTTTTTTTCGTTTGATCAAATGTATTTTCTCCCATTTTAAAAATATTAACAATTTCTCCTCTCAAATGCACAACCATGCAAAGTACAAAAAGTCATGAACTTTCTAGCAAATCATAATCACAAGAAAGTTTGAACATAGTTTAACAATAATATCATATATTTAGATCCACATCCAATATTCAATATGGTATATTAAACATAAACTTTTATTGGTGTAACAATATAAGACATAAAGGTTAATGATTCTATGAGATCATACACTAACCAATATTTAATAATTTAACCATTAATACGTTTAAAGGAAGTGAGATTTCTCAAGTGATGCACTGGCAATTCTAAAACAATAGCTTCATAATTGCTAGAAGTAGAGCCATCAGTGGCAGAAAGGGTGAGGTTGTATCCAGCCCCATCAGTCACTAATAGTGATTCACCCCTGATGACCTTCTCAAGCCTTAACTTACTCTCAGGTATATGTTCTCCTTTTCGTTTGTTGTACTCGTCAACAGCAAATTTGGCAACATCAATCACATTTGGATCATTGACATTGATTGGTTTAGCTTGCTTTGTGGCGGTAGATGCCAACAAAACAATGAGGATAAGAACAATGGATTGAAGTCTCATAATGCTTGTGTTGTAATCGTTATCTTTTCAAGCTTCACAAATCGTAATGGTGTGAGTTACTCTTAGGCGATTAGGTTGTTATATATATATATATATATATATATATATATATATATATATATATATATATATATATGTTGCACACAAGTTATCTAGTTGGGAATATATTTTTTATTAGGTAAAATAATCAAGTCAAAAGTCTTGTTCAAAAAATTAATTAAGTCAAAACCTTCATTCTCTTTCTTTATATTTTTTATAGGTAAAATAATAATGAAGTCAAAAGCCTTGTTAAAAAAAAATTGAGTCAAAAGATTCATTCTCTTTATTTACTCATGGAAATAAATAAAATTAATTAAATTAAATATAATATAATTATATTTAATAATTTTTTCAATAAAGTATCAGCTCAGTGATAAGAGTTTGGGTTTATAATCTTAAGAGAGATTGTTCAAATCTCACTCATTATAGTTGTAAAATAGCCATAAGTGCAATTAATAATAACCAGCGTTCAGACGGGCACTCCCATGTCCGTCTGTCCGCTTTTTCTATGAGCTAACATATATATATTGTAACACCCCGGTTTTTAAATATTAATTTATTGGTATTATTGTTATATAATAGTAGTAATGTTAATATTATTAGGTATGTTTAATATTTTCATTATATGTTGTAGGATTGTGGGTATTGAGTGAATAAATGGATTAGTTAATTGTTGAAAAATAGAAGATTACGAGAGATTAATGGGTAAGGGATATTTTTAGCAAATATGAGAGAATAGATGTATATTAGTAAAATGGAGGTTTAAGTAAGTAAGTTGAGTAGTGTTTTAATTAAATAAATAGAAGGAGGTATAAATAGTGGAGTTGAATAGTTACAATAGAATAGTAACTAAATCTAGAGGTGAATATAGTAATATGAAAGATTAGTAACAAACTCAATTAAAGCTTATAAATAGAGAAGAGAATTAGAGAGAAAGGGTTGCCGAGAAAGAGAGAAACAAGGTAGCAAAAGAAAAAAACTAAGGTTGTGGAGAAAACAAGCAAAGGAGGCAAAGAGAGAAGATCTTAAGGAGAGATTCAACCGTAGGAATTCATCAATTTTGCAAAACTAGAGGTAAGAGGGGAGTTTCTATTCACCGTAAGGGCTGTATGAACATGTTTTGGATCGGTTAGAAGACCAACCCCACGATGACACGTGGATGGACTTGCACCGCCTTAAGACTTCGCGTCTGAAGCAGCACGCCAGCTTACATGCATCGTGCCACACAAGAGAGCGCCCCCGCGCGAGGATCACCATACATGTGTCCTACTCCGTCCCTAATCACACGCCGCATAACTCGGATACGGTTATGACCAACGCACGCCTATATAAGGGTGAACTTGCTTCACCCTTAAGGTACACTACACTTTTCACAACACTTCTTAAACACACTTTCTCAGTTCCATTACTGACTTGAGCGTCGAAGTGCTAACGTGCCTGCAGGCACCTTTCGTTCCACTATAAAGACTCATCGCCGCCGTGCCGGAAGCCGTTACTGTCACACTGGAGCATTCTCTGCTGCCGTTGTCACTCAACCGTTCTCACCGGATAGATCATTTGGCGCTAGAACGAGGGGATTGTTCCTTAACCGCCACAGTTCAACGATCCTCCACCGTAACTGTTTTCTGTTACACGTATCTCCGCCATAACCGTTTTCAGCTACACGTTCCTCCACCGCAACGGTTAACAATTACTGCTCCTTTCTCTGAAGTAATGGTTGAAACTCGCAAAAGAACCACCATGAGCCGTTCCTCCACTTCTCAAGCACCGTGTTCAATGATTCAAATTCTCAAAAGTCGAACGATTCTGATTCTCGAATTGGTGAATCCTGAGGAAGACGACACTGTCCACTGCACTACGACTGACGCTCGTGCTACAACCGCGTTTAACACAACGATTCTCTATCTGCCTCCTCCACACGAAGAAAACGCTCCTCCTCCGTCATCTGCTTAAGTTCCATCGCCACGGGAGACGAACGAGATCCTCACTAACCTGGTGAACTTGCTCCAACAGAAGATCGACAGACTCAAACATGTGGAAAAGAATCGGGAAAAAATTACGACGGTAGTAGCCACACAGATTGAAGAAGCTCGATGAAGCTAGCGTCGTACAATACTATTGGCAATATATGACACCGCCTCCATCCGGGTGAACCGCCAAAGAGGTTCCGGGAAACCTCCAGATGATTTGGACAGAGGGAGGAGCAGTCCACCCCCACGCCGTCCTGAACGATACAAGCCTTCGGAGAACCACGAGGAAAGGATTCTCCTTTGTGCCAAATTCATTGGAAATAGGGGAATGCTCCCCAGAGCGCCGTCATAAGAGCCACCACAAATGACATTTTGCCAAGAAGATAGAGGAATATCCTGTTCCCCGCGCTTTTGCGAAACCGCCAAATTGGAGACTTGGAGGGATAAACCTAATCAACTGAGATAGTATAAACCCCACAAGTAAGGATCACCGTGTGATCAGCAGGTGCAGCTTGACGACCGATTATGTTAGCAACGTCCAAACGGCCTCATCACTTGTGTATTCTACCCAAGAAAAATAAACGTGACATTACTGTTATTTAATATCCAACAATATAAATAGGGAGATTTGAAGAATCCTAACCACTGCTTACTTTTCTACAACCAAAAACAGGTAACTTGTTCTGTTGCAAATAGGGATGGGAATTGGTCAGGCCGACCTACAGGGGCCTACAGCCTAGCCTACGACAAACCAGGCCAGGCCAGACTTTTTTCTTAAATAGAGAAGGTCTAGGCTTTTTTTAAGCCTATTTAGCTTAAAAGGCCAGGCCGCAGGCCTCTCAAAAAGCTTCTCAAGCCTATTAGGCCGGTCTATTTAAGTAATATGAATAATATTATTTATTATTATATTACATTTTGTACTTTGAATTAAAATATAAATTTGTAAACTTTTTCAATAATTTAAACTTTATTAGTATACATTAATTTTTTGCATATATAATTGTATTATTATAAACTAGAATAGAAATATGATACAATATATTGTCGAATTCCCTAAAACCTGTTGATTATCAAAAGAGAGTTTAATATAATTGAATTATTAGTTTGCTAGTCCATTTAAACTTAGATCACATTGCTTATTAAAAGATGTTCATAAGATATAGGCTTTTAAACAGGCTAGTAGGCCGTATCAGACTTTCAGAAGGTCAGGCTTAACGCCTCAACCTATGATACGCCGCAGACCAGACTTTAAAAAAATATGGCAAGCCAGGCTTAGGCCTTGCAAACCCTAACTCGACCTAACTTATTCACATCCTTAGTTGCAAACAAATAAAAATTGCAAATCTCTAACCCTTAACTCTTTTATTTTATCGTCAAACTAAAAATAAGTAACACAAATTGTTTGGACGAAACGACAATCTATGTGAATACGATACTCTGCTTATCACTTTATTACTTGGTAAACGATCGATTCGGTACACTTGCCTAATCTGCACATTAGAATGCAAAAGAGAAAATAAAAGTACCAAAAATGTATTATGTCCTATACAATGGATCTTTGCGATACATACCTACGGGAACAGACAGACATCCGGTAGTTATCCCCCTAACCCTCCAATAGATAACTACTGGACCCTATTTTAGGGGTAAATTCGGTATTTTTGGGGCCTAAAAAGAAATTTTGTTTTACATTTATATATATGTTAGCCGTTTTAAAGTCTACAACTTCAACGTATATTAAGGCATTTGTCAAAAAAAAAAAAAACGTACATTAAGGCAGAATTGGTAGGAAAAATTGAAAGAGAAGGATATTATTAACCGCCGTTTGGTTCAAGCTATGGAATAAAAAAATCGCGTTTCTTGGTCTTTCCTGACGTGCAAATTATGTGTCGAAAATATCATTTCTCCGATCACTATTATTAAAAAAAATGTTTTTTAGATTCATTAAATAACTGATGTATTTAATTTATATAGATTAAATATATCATTTATAGACCAAATATATCACTTAATCATTGAAGCTTGAAAATAGTTTTTTATTTATAGTCAGGTAGTATTATCTAAAAAATAATTATGGTACTTGACCGAAATATCGATGGAAATAACCCGATTATTTTCTGATTGTAGCAAGTGCGTTTACCAAATTCCAGCCACCAATACCAGTGAAAGTAGTTGGCCAACTATAACATCAACCACTGCTAAGCCTCTATGAAAGGATGGTAAATCTTTTTAAAAATGAAATGAAGGTTATTCCGGTCGATATTCACTAGTCCAAGTTCTAATTTAAAATTATATACTCCTTCCGTCCTAGTTTATAAGAAAAAAAAATTCACATATTAGGAAAACCAAAACATAATAATTTGGAGCAGAATTTTTTTGTTTTTTCAATGGAATAAGTTTCATGAAAAGATATAAAAACAATTTTTATTGGTTATAGAGAAGATTGGAGAGAGAGCAAATTAAATATAATTTGCATATTTAATTTCATGAGAATAAGTAAAAGTTTTTAGAAAAAAGTTTGTCAAATAAAGAGAGATTATTCTGTAATCTGTGGCAGTAGTTTTCTAAAATGGATGAATTTTTTTAAGTAGATAATGTATCTCTTTTTTTAAGTAGGGTATAAAAGGAAGAAATGCGCTTACGATATCAAGGTTTTTTTTCTTCTTCTTTTCTGTGTTTAAAAGATAACATATGTGATAAAGATAATAAATGAGACTTTACACTCATGTTCAATTTAATATGGAGACAGTTGCAACGGCTATAACCAGCCAAAAACAAGTTTCTGCGATGGGAAAAATATATAATTCAACTGGTTTGAGTCAAGAGAAAAAGATAGTTGGAGGTGCTGAGTTCAAATTCAGACAAATAAATAAATATGAATCTAACAAACTAACTACCAATATTTTTCATTTAAAAAATATTCAAGATGTTGTGTAAATGCTAAAAAACGACCATGTCAAATATTATAGATGAACTAAGATAGACTTGCAAAATTTATGCTCGACTTCTCATAAAAAAAAGTTTAAGCTTAACACTAGTTGAAAAAAAAATTAAGTCTAAACCTTATGTTATGGAAAATATGAAAACTGAAATTCATTTCTCTTAAGTGTAATAACAGATACAAGTAGTATTTATAGGAATACAAATCTCCTATGTACATGCTAAAGTAACTTGCTTATCAAGCTATTATCAACTTTAGTGTTATTACTTGCAATGCAAGCTATGTCTTTAGCTATACTACTATCATCTTCCTTATTCTCTAACAGTCCCCCACAAGCTGGGACATGGTATATGTCAAGCATTCCCAGCTTGGACAGTAATGTATGAAATGGTTGAGGAAGTAGAGGTTTTGTGAAGAAATCTGCAAGTTGTTCCTTAGAAGAGACTGGCAGAAGCTTCATGATACCAGCTTGCATCTTCTCTCTAACCAAATGACAGTCAATCTCTAAATGTTTTGTCCTCTCATGAAATACAGGGTTGGCAGCTATATGAATGGCGCTTTGATTGTCACAATAGAGGACAGGAGGCTTGATAAGAGACACATGCAAATCTTTGAGCAAGTAAAGGATCCATTGAAGCTCACAGGTAGCAGCTCCCAATGCTCTGTACTCTGCTTCAGAAGAGGACCTGGAAACAGTCAATTGTTTCTTGGTTCTCCATGAAATGAGAGATTTTCCAAGATAAAAGCATTGGCCAGAGATTGATCTTCTAGAGTCTAGGCACCCTGCCCAATCAGCATCTGAGAAGCCTGAAAGCATCAAGGAAGAATCTCTAGGAAAGAAGAGACCTTGACCAGGGCATTTCTTCAAGTATCTTAACACTCTAGTTGCTGCTTGAAAGTGCTTCTCAGTAGGTGAAGAAAGGAACTGGCTGAGCTGCTGAGTGGCAAAAGTGATATCTGGTCTGGTATTGGTGAGATAGATCAATCTTCCTATCAATCTTCTGAATGAGGGAACATCATGATAAAGAGGACTGGAATCTTGATGAACTTTGCATGATGGTTCAGAAGGAGTTGAAACAGGTTTGGATCCCAAATAACCAGTATCAGAAAGAAGGTCCAAACAATATTTTCTCTGACATAATGAGATGCCTTGAGAAGAATGAGCAACTTCTAAACCAAGAAAATACTTTAGCTTGCCTAAATCTTTGATTTTGAATGCTGCATGTAAAATGTTCTTGATGTATTGAAACTCATGCAGAGAAGTACCAGCTATAATCACATCATCAACATACACAAAGAGCACAGTGAAGGAACTGGCAGTTTGTTTGATAAACAATGAGTGATCAGAGTTTGATTGAGTGTATTGATGTTGAACAAGAAGAGAGGTAAGTTTTTCATACCACTTTCTGCTTGCCTGTTTAAGCCCATAAAGAGACTTCATGAGCTTGCAAACTTGGTTTGGTTTAGAAGTTGTGACACCTGGAGGTACAATCATGTAAACATCTTCCTGTAAATCACCATGAAGGAAAGCATTGTTTACATCTAATTGATGAATATGCCAATTATTGATGGATGATAGGGCAATAACAGTTCTCACTGTAGTAATCTTTGCAACTGGTGAATAGGTGTCAAAGTAATCAAGCCCTTCAATCTGGTTATATCCTTTAGCAACCAGTCTTGCTTTGTACCTTTCAATGGTGTCATCTGCATGATGCTTAATTTTGTATATCCACCTGCACCCTATAGGTTTGACATCAGGTGGTAAATCCACCAGTTTTCAAGTACCAGTATTTTCAAGAGCTTTTAGTTCAGCTTGCATAGCCTGTTGCCAACAAATGTGCTTGCTTGCTTCATTATATGTTGTTGGTTCAGAATCAGAGTCAATAGACAAAGTAAAGGCACACTGAGATGGAGACAAACTGTTATAAGAGACTGACTCAGAGATGGGATACTTGACAGACAAATCAGAAGAGACATTACTGCAGACATAGTCTTGCAGATGAGATGGAGGATTTGAGATTCTAGAGGAGTGTCTGATAATAGGAGGTGGTGTAGGAGATGATGGTTCATCATGGGAAGGTTCAGGGTCAATAAAGGTGGCAGGAATGGAAGGTGAAGTATGAACAGGTGGGTTACTTGTGGTGCAAGAATCTGAGGAAAAATAGTCCCAAGTAGTGGTAATGGAAGAGGGATTGGAAGGATATGGTAAAATATGCTCATGATAAACAACATTTCTAGAAACATAAATTTCTCTAGAGTTGAGATCTAAAAGAGTTGATCCTTTGAATCCAACTGAGTAACCTAAAAATATGGATTTTCTGGCTCTTGGGGACAGTTTGGTTCTGTGTGCTTGAAGAGTGGTAGAATAACATAGAGAACCAAAAACTTTGAAGGATTCAAGATCAGGTAACTTGTTGTGAAGTAATTGGTATGAAGATTTATTGTGTAGGTTAGGAGAAGGGACTCTATTAATGATGAAAGTGGCATGTAGGAGAGCATATGACCAGTAACATGAAGGAAGTTTGGATTGGTAAAGTAAGGCTCTTCCTACATTAAGGATGTGTTGATGTTTTCTCTCAACCCTACCATTTTGTTGTGGTGTTTCAACACATGACCTATGATGTAAAATACCTTTGGAAGCATAAAAGGAAGAGAGCAAAAATTCAGGTCCATTGTCAGTTCTTATGGTTTTAGGGGTGATTTGAAACTGGTTTTCAATGAGACAAATGAAATTTTTGACATGTTGAGAGACTTCAGACTTGGATTTTAAAAGGACAATCCAAACAAACCTACTGTAATCATCTAGAATGGTGAGAAAATATCTATCGTTATTAACAGAAGTGGTGGACAAGGGTCCCCAAATATCAAAGTGCAGAAGCTGAAATTTACTAGTTGCAGCAAATAAACTTGAGGGAAAAGGCAGTTTTCTTTGTTTGGCAAATTGACATATATCACAAGTTGCATGAGAATCAAATGTAAGACTAGGATATAGTTGAGACATATAAGAGAGCCTCTTATTTGAAACATGACCTAATTTGAAGTGCCATAAGGTAGAAGAAGGAATGGTAAGATTGACATCAACATTATTAACAGTGACTTTATTGGTTAAAAAGGAATCAAAAAAAACCTAAGTCTAATCTATAGAGACCTTCAAATTGATTACCCAAACCAATCATCTTCTGGGATTGAAGATCCTGTAAGAAACATTTCTTGTCATGAAAGTTGGCATAGCAATTCAGGGACTCACAAACTTTAGAGATGGAAATCAAGTTTAAATTGAACAAAGGAGAAAACAAGACATTATCAAGATAAAATTGAGGTGAAAAATGAATGGTACCAGCATGTTCAACTAACACAGATGTACCATTAGGCAAATTCACAGGTTTAGGCAAGATTTTGTGATATGAAGTGAACCAGTGTGTGGAGGAAACATGTGTTCATTGGCTCCTGAATCTAAGAGCCATATATTAGACTTTGAAGTTATGGAACAAGAGAACATAGAGGATATACCTGACACAGAGGTGGAAATGACATTATTGGCACTAGAAGGAGAAACAGATGATGAAGGAAGCAAGTTCACTTGTTGAAGCAGGCTAGGAAGCTGATCATACTTCTCTTGAGAAATACCAGCATTGGATGAATTTGCATCATTACTATTTCCTGGTGGTGCTTCAATATTTTCATTGCTACATGAAGCATTAACAGAAGGTGCTGGCTTCTGAAAATTGGGAGGATATCCATGCTTGGCATAGCAGTAATCAACTGTGTGATTACTTCTTCCACAAAAACTGCAATGTCTGGGAGGTTTTGAACCAGTAGAGATACCTCTACCCCTCCCTTGAGACTTGTTGTGTGAATCAAAAGCATTAACCAAGGAGATTGATTCAGTTACAGAAGAAGCTATAGAGTGATTATTGCTTTCTTCCTGAACCACTAAAGAATACACCTTGTTAATTGATGGAAGAGGATCCATCATCAAGACTTGAGTCTTAACAACATCAAATTGATCATTAAGTCCAGTAAGAAACTGAATGACTTGATCTTTAAGTCTGAAATTACGTGCTTCTCTCATAGCAGCACAACGACAAGGATGTGGACAAGTGCAATGTGGCATAGGTCTATGAGAGTTCAATTCTTCCCACAGAGCACGCATTTCAGTGAAATACTCTAATACAGACTTAGATCCTTGCTTCAAGTTGTTGATTGTTGAACGAAGAGTAGCTATGCGTATTCTATCAGCTTTAGAGAAGCGTTCTTTGAGGTCAAGCCAAGCATCAATGGCGGTTTCATGAAAAACCAAGGTTTGAGCAATTTGAGGCGAAATAGAGTTGATAATCCATGATTGAATAAGATGATTGCATCGTTCCCAGGAACTGCGATTCAAATCATCCTCATCAGGCACTTCCATAGAACCATCAACAAACTTCAATTTGTTCTTCGCGCCAAAAGCTCGAATCATGGAACGACTCCATGCAAGGTAATTGGATCCATCCAAGAGCGGTGTAACGATAACAGAATTCGGTCCCTCACTTGGATGTACATAGAAAACAGATTCAGTATCAGTTTGATTATTGTTACGAGGCATGGCGAAGAACAGAGCAACAAGACGAGACGAGATAAAGTGCAAACGAGTTGATTCAAGTGCGAATCAGCAAGGAATCAAGAAGAAAAACGAAGAATCTGAAGAAAATCAAGGAAGATTCATGAAGAATCCATGGCGGATCGAAGAAGAAGATGAAGAAAGTTGTTGTAACTAACTTTGTAACAAACTTTCTTCATGGATATGAGAGAGAAAGAAAGGCTCTAGATACCATGTTATGGAAAATATGAAAACTGAAATTCATTTCTCTTAAGTGTAATAACAGATACAAGTAGTATTTATAGGAATACAAATCTCCTATGTACATGCTAAAGTAACTTGCTTATCAAGCTATTATCAACTTTAGTGTTATTACTTGCAATGCAAGCTATGTCTCAAGCTATACTACTATCTGTTGGAACAAAATGTGTTTAACAATGAACCTTAAAGAGTTTTGATGATAACAAGGTATTAAAAATTGTAAATTGGACTAGCTAATATTTGTTCAAGTGTACAGGACCATAATTAAAAAGTTACATCATCATTGGTTCTGAATGAGCAAATAAAGAGCAAAGGAAACAACATAATTAAAGCTTGGACGCTCCTGAAGGCAACGTGCTCCTGAAGTTAAGTCGCTTCTGAAGTAAGAATAGTGCTCCTGAAGACAAGAGGTCCAGAAGTCATATCATCAGAAGCTGCATCATCAGAAGCTGCCTCATCAGAAGCTATTTCACCAGAAGCTGGATATCAACTGGATTTGCAGAAGATTCAAAGATTGAAGAATCTACATTGCAAAAGCTGTCTATTGGATTCGAAAACACAGCAGAAAATTAGTGGAACATTGCAACGGTCATTTCAAAGGTGTTTGAAGGCTTGTGCTTGCAATTTGGACGAAAGCGTTGACATTTGTACGAATTGTACAACCACGTTCTCCACTACTCTGTTTTGTGTCCACGCTACAAGACAAGAAAACAGCTCCAGAATACGGCTTCGCCTGCATAGATGTTCCTTTGGATAAGGAATGTATTTCAAATTAGTTCTTCATAGGACAACAACCAAATCAGGCAAAAGATCAAAGGTGAAAGATCAAGCTTCAACAACGACTCTTTGGGTGCTGGCAATTTCACAACGTCTCTTTCACACCTCTATATAAAGGAGTGAAGACCTAGAGATTTTGGTTAATGCTGAACAACAGACTCTCAATACTTTTACAAGTGCCAAATCTCTGCTGAAATTGTTCTGCATTCACTTAGAATTTCTGTGTCTCAAAGTCATATCTTAGAAATTCTTAAGTCCATTGAGTCTGTATCTGATTTGTATTGTGAGCACCTCTGATTGTATATCAAGTGTTCAACCTTAAACAATTTTCTGTGTAATTTTGTTTAGTTAGGAAGTCTCTTGCAGTTGTGCTTGAGCAGGAAGTCTCTTGATTGTGTTCTTGAGCAAAGGAAGTCTCTAGCTTGTGTGCTTGAGCAAAGGAAGTCTCTTGCTTGTGTGCTTGAGCATTTGTAATCAGATATTACTCTTAGTGAAATCTCCTTGGAAGTGCAAGGGGGACTGGACTACTTCCGGATTGTGGAAGGAACCAGTATAATTGCTTTGTGTCGTTCTTCTTCTCTCTCTCTGTTTTATTCCGCTGCATTTAGATTCTGATCATCACTTCAGAAGCTGTCTCACTTAGCTTCTGATCAGTGTGTTCAGTTTTTAGGAGAAACGAAGAATTTTTCAAAACACAATTCAACCCCCCCTTCTTGTGTTTTTCTCACCTTCAATTGGTATCTAGAGCCCTGGTCTGTTGTGTATCACTTAACCGTGCAACAGTCAAAGATCTGAGAAAAACATGTCTACTCCTTCTCCTACTGTGTCTGGTGATACTAGCTATAAACATGTCTCACATGATTATAGTGATAGTAAGAAATCCAGTGTTGGAAAGATTCCAAAATTCAATGGAGATGCTGAAGAGTTCTCTTGGTGGAAGACCAACTTTTACAGTTACATCATGAGCCTAGATGAAGAATTATGGGATATTCTGGAAGATGGTGTTGGTGATTTAGTCCTTGATGAAGAAGGAGCTGCTGTGGATAGAAAGAAACATACTCCAGAACTGAGGAAACTTTACAAGAAGCATCATATTATCAGAGGAGCCCTTGTCACTGCCATACCCAAAGCAGAATACATGAAGATGAGTGACAAATCCACTGCTAAAGCTATGTTTGCTTCTCTCTGTTCAAATTATGAAGGGAGCAAGAAGGTCAAAGAAGCAAAGGCTCTCCTGCTTGTACATCAATACGAGTTATTCAAGATGAAGGATGATGAAACTATTGAGGAGATGTACTCAAGGTTTCAAACCTTAGTTTCTGGGCTACAGATTCTAAAGAAGAGCTATGTTGCTTCTGATCATGTAAGCAAGATACTCAGAAGCTTACCTGCCAGATGGAGACCAAAAGTGACTGCCATTGAGGAAGCTAAAGATTTAAACACTTTAAGTGTCGAAGATCTTGTTAGTTCTCTCAAAGTTCATGAGTTAAGTCTTAATGAACATGAGTCTACTAAGAAGAGTAAATCAATAGCTCTTCCATCCAAAGGCAAGTCATCAAAAGCTCTCAAAGTGGTTGAATCTGAAGAGGAAGAACAGTCAAGTTCAGATTCTGAACCAGATGCTGCTGAAATGGCCATGCTCTCAAACAGACTTCAATATCTGGCCAAGAAGAACAGAAAGTTTCTCTCCAGAAGGGGTAACTCCAGAAGCTCAAAGAAAGAAGATCAGAAGGGATGCTTCAACTGTAAGAAGCCGGGACACTTCATTGCTGAATGCCCTGATCTTCAAAGAGAAAAGTCAAAGGACAAGTCAAAGAGGTCTACATTCAAACCAAGCAAATTCAAGAAGCAGATTAAGCAGAGTTTAATGGCAACCTGGGATGATTTGGGTAGTGAATCTGGATCTGATAAATAGGAAGCTGATGAAGATGCAAAAGTAGCTGTTGGGTTGGTAGCAACAGCAACTTCAGAAGCTGGATCAGATTCAGACTCAGAAGATGAAAATGAGGTATATTCCAAAATTCCCAGAGATGAACTTGTTGAGTCACTTAAAGAACTTCTTACACACTTTGAAGTAAGAACCAATGAGTTGAAGGATTTAAAAGAAAAATATGCTGATTTAGTACAACAGCAAAAATCAACTCTATTGGATCTGAAAGCTTCTGAACAAGGACTTAGGGGCTTTGACTTCATGTGTAAAACATATGAAGATCAGCTCAGGTTCTTATGTCAGAAGCTACAAGAAAAGTGTAATGAAAAATCTTTAAGTAATCATGAAATTGCTCTTGAAGATTTTATTATATCTGGCATTGACAGAAGCAGAGTAGCTTCTATGATTTATAGCATTTACAAGAACAATGGCAGAGGAATTGGTTTTCCAGAAGTGAAACTTGAGAAAACCAATCTAAAATCTTGTTGTGAATGCATCAAGGAAGGTCTGAAAACATTCTTTGTACCAGAAGGGGCTGAGTTGGAAACTGTTGTTCAATCAGAACCTGAATCAGAACCTATTCCTCAGAGTCTGGTGAAACCAAAATCTGGGGTTCTGAAGTCTAAGTTTCAGAAGAAGACAGTTACTGCTTCTGAAGTACCAAAACCTAAGGTGATGGTTAATCAGAAGCAACCCAACTCACAGCACAAGGTACAAGAAGTGAAGAGTAAAGCCTTAAGTACTAACCTTCCAGGACCCATAGGACAATGGGTACCTAAATCTAAAAATGTCAATGATGCAAGTATGTCTAAGAGCAGTGCCAAAGCAAAGATCATGGTACCTAGACAGCGGTTGCTCAAGACACATGACAGGAGACAAGTCCATGTTCCTCAGCCTAACAATGAAAGAGGGAGGAAATGTGAAATTTGGAGGCAACCAGTCAGGCAAGATCATAGGTACAGGAACTATTGGTAATTCCTCTACCTCAATTAATAATGTATGGTTGGTAGATGGTCTTGAACATAACCTTTTGAGCATTAGTCAATTTTGTGATAATGGTTATGATGTGCTTTTTGAAAAACCCAACTGTACAGTAATCAACAAGGAAGACAAATCCATTGTGTTCAAAGGAAAGAGAGTTGACAATGTCTATAAAATCAATTTTTCTGAACTGGCTGATCAGAAGGTGTTTTGCCTACTATCAGTGAATGATAAGAAATGGATGTGGCACAGAAGGTTGGGACATGCTAACTGGAGGTTAATCTCTAAGCTTAGTAAGTTACAACTTGTGAAAGGGCTACCAGACATTGACTATCATTCAGATGCACTCTGTGGTGCATGTCAGAGAGGGAAAATTGTGAAATCATCTTTTAAAACCAAAGACATTGTTTCAACCTCAAGACCTTTAGAATTACTCCATATTGATTTATTTGGACCAGTGAGCACTGCATCATTATATGGAAGTAAATATGCATTAGTCATTGTTGATGATTACAGCAGATGGACTTGGGTGAAATTCATAAAGAGTAAAGATGTTGCGTGTGATGTATTCAGTAGCTTCTGCACTCAAATTCAATCTGAAAAAGAATCAAAAATTTTGAAAGTCAGAAGTGATCATGGTGGAGAATTTGAAAATGAGCCATTTGAAACCTTTTGTGAAAAACATGGAATTTTCCATGAATTCTCTTCTCCTAGAACACCACAACAAAATGGGGTTGTAGAGAGAAAGAATAGAACTTTACAAGAAATGGCCAGAACCATGATTCATGAAAACAATTTACCAAAACATTTTTGGGCAGAAGCAGTGAATACAGCATGCTATGTTCGAAACAGGATCTATATCAGACCTATTTTGGAGAAAACAGCATATGAACTCTTTAAAGGAAGAAAACCCAATATCTCTTACTTTCATCAATTTGGATGTACATGTTACATTCTGAACAACAAGCTCTACCTAAAGAAATTTGATGCCAAGGCCCAAAGAGGAATCTTTCTAGGTTACTCTGAAAGGTCAAAGGCATACAGAGTGTATAATTCAGAAACACTCTGTGTTGAAGAATCTATGCACGTTAAATTTGATGACAAGGAGCTTGAAGATAAAACTTCAAAGCAAGATGAAAGTTTTGCAGAGATACAGGTTCCTGAAGTTACTCCAGAACCTGATCAGATAGCTGAATCTGAAGATAGTCCAGAAGCTGAACCCACATCAGAAGCGCAGGATGAAGCTGCTTCTGATGAAGCACAAGATGGCTCACATCAAGCAGATCCTCCCAGAAACACATTCAAACACAAGTCTTCACATCCTGAGGAGCTAATCATTGGAAACAAAGATAGTCCAAGAAGAACAAGATCACATTTCAGACAAGTAGAGTCAATGATTGGACTAATCTCAATGATTGAACCTACAACAGTTGATGAAGCACTTTCAGATGATGGATGGATCCTAGCTATGCAAGAAGAGTTGAATCAATTTCAAAGAAATGATGTGTGGGATCTGGTACCCAAACCTCAGCACAAGAACATTATTGGAAAAAAATGGGTATTCAGAAACAAGCTGAATGAGCAAGGTGAAGTAACAAGAAACAAAGCCAGGCTTGTTGCACAAGGGTATAGTCAACAAGAAGGCATTGATTACACTGAAACGTTTGCTCCAGTTGCTAGATTGGAAGCAATCAGGTTACTTCTTTCCTATGCAGTTAATCATGGCATAATATTATATCAAATGGATGTCAAGAGTGCATTTCTAAATGGTGTCATAGAAGAAGAAGTGTATGTCAAGCAACCTCCTGGATTTGAGGATATTAAATATCCTGACCATGTTTTTAAACTGAAGAAATCACTATATGGCTTGAAACAAGCTCCCAGAGCTTGGTATGATAGACTAAGTAATTTCTTAATCAAGAATGATTTTAAAAGAGGACAGGTTGATACTACACTCTTCAGAAGGACCCTTGGGAAAGATATTCTTGTTGTGCAAATATATGTTGATGATATAATATTTGGTTCTACTAATGCATCTCTTTGCAAGGAATTTTCTGAGCTAATGCAGGATGAATTTGAAATGAGCATGATGGGAGAGCTGAAGTTCTTCCTTGGCATTCAAATCAATCAATGCAAAGATGGAGTCTATGTTCATCAATCAAAGTACACAAAGGAGCTTCTGAAGAAGTTCAAACTTGAAGATTGTAAAGTGATGAACACTCCAATGCACCCTACGTGCACCATGAGCAAAGAAGATGAAAGAGCTAAAGTAGATCAGAAGCTGTATAGAGGTATGATTGGTTCTTTGTTATACCTTACTGCATCTAGGCCAAATATTTTATTCAGTGTATGCTTGTGTGCAAGATTCCAATCAGATCCTAGAGAATCTCATATGACTGCTGTCAAGAGAATCTTCAGGTATTTGAAAGGAACAACTAATCTTGGACTCCTTTATAGGAAATCCTTAGATTATAAGCTAATTGGATTCTGTGATGCTGATTATGCTGGTGATAGGATTGAAAGAAAGTCAACCAGTGGCAATTGTCAATTTCTGGGTGATAATCTTATATCCTGGGCTAGCAAAAGACAAACAACTATTGCTATGTCTACAGCAGAAGCAGAATACATTTCGGCTGCAAGTTGTTGTACACAACTACTTTGGATGAAACATCAGTTGGAAGATTATCAGATAACTGCTAACAGTATTCTCATTTATTGTGATAATACTGCTGCTATTTGTTTGTCTAAAAATCCAATTTTGCATTCAAGAGCTAAGCACATTGAAATCAAACACCATTTTATCAGAGATTATGTTCAAAAAGGAATTTTAGATATACAATTCATTGATACTGAAAATCAATGGGCTGATATATTTACTAAGCCTTTAACTGTTGAAAGATTTGATTTTATAAAGAAAAATTTGAACATGCACTACGTGTCTGATTAGATGTTTGCTTGCTCCTGAATAGGTTTTTAGGTTCTGAAGTTAGTTCAGAAGCAGTAGTCCATCAGAAGCTCTTTATTGAGGTTCTGAGGAAAACTCGCTTCTGATGATGACGTCAGCATCTGAAGTCCAGAAGCTGGATTTGTTGCTTCTGAATAGTTGAATTAGTGGAAACGTTGGGAGTTACCTTTTAAAAAGTAACTTCTGGCCCACTAACTTGGTAGTTACTCTGAGAACTTCTTACGTGGCCTGTATGTATTGGTGTATAACTAAAAGGGCAATGATGATTTTAGCTTTGAAAGTACTTTTCACGCGCCCCCAATTTTGTCATTAATGTTATGTTTGTTTGTCTCTTTTGAATTGCAATCGTTTTACTTTTAACACTTTGTCAATTCACACACTACTCACTCACAACAAACACATTTGCTCTCTAACCTCTTGCGAAGTAAGCGCTTTCCCTTAACCTTAGAACCCTAAAATCTTCATCTTCTTCAAATCTTTGTCAATCATCAAATGGCATCATCAAGCTCAAAAGTTTCAGAATCTACATCAAACATGCAAAGCGCACCAGAATCTGGGTCAGTCTACAAAGAAAAGACTATGGATATTCCATGGAAATCCTTAATAGTTCAAGTAGAGTCACCGGTGGACTTTGCTTCACTCAAGAAGTACGAAGTAAACATGGAAGGATTGATAGAAACTCAGAAGCTGTCTGAGTATTTCAAGATGCTAAATGGGCCAACATATGTGAACTTGGTCAAAGACTTTTGGTTAAAAGCTGAAGTGTACAATGAAAAGCCTGCAAAAGTTGTAAGCAAACAAGCTGGGTCAAAGAAAGGGAAAATGACCATGGATATGAATCCTACATCATTTGATAGCTTAGAAATAAGGTCTGAAGTGATGGGCATTCCTATAACCATCACTGAGGGCGTTATAGCTAAAGCTTGTAGAATGAATGCAGAAGGAAGGTTTCAAGAAATAGTTAAGAAGGATGATGTCCTGCTGCAAAGCTACTACAACACTCTTCTGGGTGGAAACAAAGATGCTAAGCCTTCTGAAATGGAGATTCACAACAGGATGTTGGTGAAATTCAGTAACGACTGTTTCTTTCAAAGAGCAGGTGGGTCTGATCAACCCAACAACCAACAGAAGCTAGCAATTTACTTCATGACCAATCTGGAAAAGATAAACTTCCCAAGATATGTAATGGATCATCTCTGCTGGGCTATAAATGAAAGCACTATCAGAGGAAGGAAGCATGTGCCTTATGGAAGATTATTGTCTGAGATCTTTCATCAAGGAAGAGTGCTGAATTTCTTGAGAAATACAAGGAGTGCTTCTGATAACTGCTTCGAAGTGTCTACTGCTGAAAGGACTATCAGTAGCAGGAGCTTATTCTCTATGAAGTTTATCAAGAAGGCTCCTGAAGATGAAAAGTGGTTGGAGATGACCACATGACCACAGAAGAAACTGAGATTATCAGGAACTTTCCTTCAATCTTTGAGGAAAGTAATCCTGAAATCTTGGCTAAATCAGTAGCTGAGTATGTCTTGGAAGAAGATGCAAGCACTCAGGAGGAAGCTGTTCCTGCTAAAGTAAAGAAGGTTAAGAGTGCTACTACATCAGAAGCAGCTACTGATAAGGGCAAGCAAAAGAAGGATGTTAAAAGAAAGAGGGGGAAAGCTGAAACAGTTTATCACAAGGAAAAACTGGATGAAGCTTTGGATGAAGTAGAAAAAGAGGAAGCTGAGCCCAAGCTGAAGAAGAAAAAGGCACCTGTTGACTTAAAAAGCTCTATGGTTGAGCTGACTCCTGCCAAGGCCAGAATGGCTAAGGAAATTGCTGCTTTTAAGTTAGCAGATTTACAGGAGAAGAAGAGAATTAGGGCTGCTTCTATTCCCGAGAAAAGAAGTAAGGACAGATCAAAGTCCATCATCACAGAAGAGCATCTGAACAAAGCTCTTGATGGGATAAAGGGAAATGAGCATAAGGAGAAGGCATCTGAACTAACCTTCACTCCAATGGTTGTAGTGACTTCTGATATGGAAAAAGAAGCTGATGAGCAAGCTGTTCAGATGCTAGCTGAGATAAAAAGGAAAGAAGCTCAGCACAATCTGGAAAGGGATCAAAAGCTCAAGGCTTCAGGACTGGAGAATTGTGATGAATTCTTCAAGAAGAAGTCTGAAGAAGTCAAGGAAGTGGCTGTTAAAGCTTCAGAAGCGGTTCTGAAAGCACCTAGTGCTACCACTTCAGTAGCTGGCTCTTCAGTCAAGGTATGTCAGATTCCAGTCACCTCTACCCCCATTTCAACCCTTTCACCACAAGCAACTGAGCAAGAAGAAGACACTTCTGTTTTAGACAGTCTTGCTCTCCACTACTCAGGTGAGTTACCTATAGACAAATCTACCTCAGAGAAAGCCTCTAAAACAACTCCAGAAGCAGCTGCTTCTGAAAGTGTTGTTTCAGAAAACCCCCATCAACAAACACCTGAACCACATAAACCCACAACACCCCCACAATCACCAACAACTACCATTGACCCCCAACTCAACACTCAAACATCAACTTCACCACAACAACCACCAACTGAAACTGAAACCCAACCAGAGCACATTGAACCCCAACCAACTCCCATGGATATTGACAACTCTCAAGTCCATGTCCAAGACCTAACCTCTACCGCACACATTGCTTCTGACCAGCCATCAACCTCAACCCCAACTCAACACATCACCATTCCAAATTCTAGCCATGTTCAAGACCTTGAGCTTAGTGATTCTGATCCTGAAATTCTTGAACAACCGCCCACAAACACCCTGGAATCTGGATATCTTGATGCTGAACTACTCTCTATTCTCTCTCAAATGCATAATTTGGTGGATCAAAGGAGGACAATTGATCTCACCAACGCATATGAAGACTCCTAGACATCACTTCAGAACCGGGCAACTGAGCTTATTGAAAACATAAAGACTAAGTGCATCAGAGTCAAGCAAGCTTCAGTCAGAAGGCTTATGGAAAATCTAAATCAGAGTCTCAGAGTTAGAAATCCTACACTGCTCCTGGCAAACCAGCCCTTCTTCTTAGAAATGGACTACTTGACCAGAGAAGCAAGGTTGTGTAAGCTTCTGAAGAAACAGATGGCACAACAGCAGCAAGAGGCTAGAGAAAGGGAACAGGCTCTTCTCCAAAGGCAACAATTTCTTGAAGAACAGCTGCAGAAGAAAATTGAAGAAATGGAGAAGATGAAGAAACAACAACAAACCAACCCTTAGTTGCACACCTTAGTGTTATCTTTTGTTTGTTGTTCGTTTTATATTCTTAGTCCTTGCTTCTGAAACCATCTTGTTTTATTTCTCTATGCTTCTGAATGCTTAATGGTTTTGACTGCTTAGCTACTTCTGATTTATGTATAATGCCTGAATATTCTTGTTCATTTACATTGCTCTGATTGACTTAGTTATTTTCCTATTATACTCTCTTCATGTTTGAGTTTTTCTCAAATCTTTTTGTCTTTTATGCTTATTTTAATCTTTTTGATAATGACAAAAGGGGGAGTATATGTGACAAGTATTTAAAGGCTCTGAGCCCCATTAAGGGCATTTGATTTTTTTTTTGAAAAACTTCTATCATTTTTTTTACCTTATTGGTATAAGCTATGAACGAAAGAAGGAGTATCAAAATTCAAGTAAAATTAATTGAACCATTCCTCTTATCTCTAAATTAATTCTTTCAATGATTCATTTTTTAAAGCTCTGATAATTTTATTGTGCGAAAAATGAATTTAAATAACCTGGATAGAACTTAGGGGGAGCTTACAAACCTCACCTTAAAAACTATCAGACTCAGGGGGAGTTTGAGCTTACAAACCTCAGATTCTGAGCTTACAAACCTCAGAACCCCAAAGTCAACTTGTTAATTAGATTAACAACAATTGATCAATTTTTAAATACTTTTGTTTGTCATCATCAAAAAGGGGGAGATTGTTGGAACAAAATGTGTTTAACAATGAACCTTAAAGAGTTTTGATGATAACAAGGTATTAAAAATTGTAAATTGGACTAGCTAATATTTGTTCAAGTGTACAGGACCATAATTAAAAAGTTACATCATCATTGGTTCTGAATGAGCAAATAAAGAGCAAAGGAAACAACATAATTAAAGCTTGGACGCTCCTGAAGGCAACGTGCTCCTGAAGACAAGAGGTCCAGAAGTCATATCATCAGAAGCTGCATCATCAGAAGCTGCCTCATCAGAAGCTATTTCACCAGAAGCTGGATATCAACTGGATTTGCAGAAGATTCAAAGATTGAAGAATCTACATTGCAAAAGCTGTCTATTGGATTCGAAAACACAGCAGAAAATTAGTGGAACATTGCAACGGTCATTTCAAAGGTGTTTGAAGGCTTGTGCTTGCAATTTGGACGAAAGCGTTGACATTTGTACGAATTGTACAACCACGTTCTCCACTACTCTGTTTTGTGTCCACGCTACAAGACAAGAAAACAGCTCCAGAATACGGCTTCGCCTGCATAGATGTTCCTTTGGATAAGGAATGTATTTCAAATTAGTTCTTCATAGGACAACAACCAAATCAGGCAAAAGATCAAAGGTGAAAGATCAAGCTTCAACAACGACTCTTTGGGTGCTGGCAATTTCACAACGTCTCTTTCACACCTCTATATAAAGGAGTGAAGACCTAGAGATTTTGGTTAATGCTGAACAACAGACTCTCAATACTTTTACAAGTGCCAAATCTCTGCTGAAATTGTTCTGCATTCACTTAGAATTTCTGTGTCTCAAAATCATATCTTAGAAATTCTTAAGTCCATTGAGTCTGTATCTAATTTGTATTGTGAGCACCTCTGATTGTATATCAAGTGTTCAACCTTAAACAATTTTCTGTGTAATTTTGTTTAGTTAGGAAGTCTCTTGCAGTTGTGCTTGAGCAGGAAGTCTCTTGATTGTGTTCTTGAGCAAAGGAAGTCTCTAGCTTGTGTGCTTGAGCAAAGGAAGTCTCTTGCTTGTGTGCTTGAGCATTTGTAATCAGATATTACTCTTAGTGAAATCTCCTTGGAAGTGCAAGGGGGACTGGACTACTTCCGGATTGTGGAAGGAACCAGTATAATTGCTTTGTGTCGTTCTTCTTCTCTCTCTGTTTTATTCCGCTGCATTTAGATTCTGATCATCACTTCAGAAGCTGTCTCACTTAGCTTCTGATCAGTGTGTTCAGTTTTTAGGAGAAACGAAGAATTTTTCAAAACACAATTCAACCCCCCCTTCTTGTGTTTTTCTCACCTTCACTATCATCTTCCTTATTCTCTAACACCTTACATGTTATCTATCACATACTTATTTTTACGTCTCAATGTGATTTTTTTTGTTTTTTTAGGGATGTCTAAGTGTGATCTTGAAAATCTGGTGTGTTGAGTTACCAACTTAGCCTGTGTTTGGCCTAGCATTTTCCCAGACGCCGTCGTGTGTTTTCCTTAACTCTACAACTAAAAGCTTCAACAAATCACGTTCATTTATGTTTTGGGATGCGAGATCAACTTCAGCACCACAAATTCAAACACATAATTAAAAGTTTATTTCATATTAGTCGTAAAATAAGTAATTTGACATAACTTTAAATAAACTAGCAAACTAATATCGCAATGTAATTAAGTTCTATTTTGAAATTTAACATGACATTTTAAAGAATTTGACTTTATATATATTTTTTTGGTTACATGAGATAAGATAAAGAAAAAAGCGAGAAAAGAACCAAGTCCTTGAGAAGGATACACCTGAAGCATCACCAAATGATAGATAAATAGGACAGTGGTTCATTAAAAGTAAGAGGATGGTTCTAACGGTTAGCTCCTAGCTTAGTAAGAATATTTACACATACTCTCTTGAATGATATGATGATTATAAATAATCTAATCTTTATTATAATTTGATCCCACACAAACCAATGTTGATTACCATACTCTTAATTATAAGTTGATTAGCGAAAATGAGTTGATTTATATAAGTTGATTGCTGCGAAAAAAGAAGAAGCAATGATTGATATATAAAGCGTCTTAGGATTGTGGTTTAGATTCACATGTTGTCATGGGCTGGTGAATAATAAGTTTCTTGACCTCTCCAACAAGCCGACCCTAGTTTTCTCTCTCTAGGTTTTCTCTTCCGGTTTCTTCACTGAGGGGTGGTTTTGGATCAATTTTTGACCTAAAATCACCCTCTTCATATTCTTCTCTCTATAAGTGATTTTCATATAGATCTAGGTTTTTACTTCGTGATTTTGTCATCCAAGTGTGGTGGTGGTGTGTTGTTCGTCGTCATGTGCGGCATTGTTTGATTTCTCGTCTTGTTGCGGTGTTCATTTGATTCATATTGAAAGATCGATTATTCAATCAAAGATTTGGGCGTCAACATTGTATATCCAAAGGCATGGGTATTCTGGTCACTTTAATTTTATCATATATTATTGTAGGCATTATGTCGTTATATGCTATTAACTTGGATGCTGTGAGTTTGTTTGCGGATTCATCATTTATGTTTTTAGCGGTGTTAAATGATGTACTCTGTCGATTTGAATGAATAAATATCATTTTGTTTTTGTTAAAAAAAAAGGATTGTGGTTTAGGTCGGTGAAATTTAACAACTCTCTATATTGTTATCGTGGGTATCTCGAATAATTAGTATATGCATATGCGTGCTGATAATACATTGGTTTTCAAGTTTTTGGTGCAAGATACTACATTGGTTTACCCAAAACAAATGATAGTATCTTATTTTTATTTTTCTATACTAGGAGGTATAAATTTCCAAAAATTTGATAAGGAATAAACACTTAGTGTTAATCCAATGAATATATATAATATCAAGTTGATTTAGTATAGTGGTATTAAAATAATCCATTGATAATGTCCGGTAAATACACTTCAAATATGATAAAAGCTTGCGGAGATATTTGATATATTTGGGTGGGGGTTCGAACCCACAATGTCCCTCTCTTCAGCTTTTACTATGCGTAAATTTTGCCGCTAATTTTATTTTTATTTTTCATAGGTTTTTCTACTAGAGATAAGCATATTCAAGATAATGTCTGATACAAAATGAATACCTCTCCTAATTGAAAATCAAACATTTGTTCTCCAACGATATGAAAGTGTAACTTTTTTTTTAAGAAGTTAAATTAGCCCACTCAAATTGACACCGGAGATAATCGAACCTGAGACCTCGAGGAGGAGCACACTCCTAAATCTCAAACCAATACCATCAAACTAACCCAAATGAGTTATGAAAATGTAACTTATTTCATTAGACTTAATCGAAGAGTCTTGCGGAAGGAATTAGACTCCTACCTTACGTTGAACCAATGTTTGAAGGTGTCTATATTTAATGAGAATGAAATATTGTCTTGAACTAAAAGACATAGTAATTACCATTAGAATATACAGCAAATGATTCATATCTTTATTTTTATTTATTTTTTGGTCAAGTCATATCTTTATTTTATACCAGGAAAGTTCGTAGTGTATCCGGTCCTAACAACACAGCAATTGATGATGTGGGTCACGGGCAATGACCTAAGTCAACACAGCAATTGACGATGTGGGTTACGTTTATAGTTTAATACGTTATTTTGTAAGTTTAATACGTTTCTAGTTTGGAGAATTCTACGGTACAGTCACCCAAATGACTTTTCCAATAAAGTCAAACATTTTAAATCAGTTTGTGGAAAACCGGCTTTAAAAGTCTAAATAAAAATGGAATTTATTAAAGGACCAACAGGGAAATGTATTTTACAACCCTTTATATTATGTCCAAACTATCAAGATATTACACTAGTTAAAGCACAAATTAGATGGTGCAATACAACGGCTGAATATTTTTTAGATAAATATTTATATGAAAGCCATGAAAATATAGATCATTTTTTATATAATGAATATAAAGGATTAGCTCAAGATTTAAGGAATAAACTTAAAGAATTAGCTAGATGAGTGAAGAAAATAATACCCTCACAACTAGAGTTAAAGCTTTGCTTGACGAAACCAAGAAATTAAATGAGAGATTTGAAAGACAGATTTCTTTTCTTGAAACCTTACCTCAAATCTATAAACAAAATAATTTGTTTACAAAAGATTATGAGCAAGGATTAGAAAGACCCCATGAAACTTGGGTAAATATGGAAAAAGATTTTCCGTGTTACAATAAAAATGAGAATAATAAATATCCTCATATATATCATTCTTTTAATCCTCAGTTAAACAATATCACTGATATGATTAATTATCTAATAAAAAACTGTTGTAAACAACATCTTTCTCTTCAAGAAGGGGGGAAGAATAAGGAAAAAATCGAAATCGAAGAAAAAACCTTATTTGCTAATTATAAAAGATGAGTATAGAAGAAAACATAGAGTATCAACTCGAAAAATTAGATCAACTTATGGCTACTTTAGACATAAGTGAAAAAGATTCCATTAAGGAAGAACCTGAACCTAAAGATCTAGAAGATTTTGTCTACGACTTTAGTTCTGATGATGATTCAAAAGACGATGGAAATTTCGTTAAAATAGAACAATTAGAAATGGGCGAAAGCTCAGGAACAAAAAGAGGACCCTCTTATAATTGGAATGCAGAATTCCATAGGGAATTTTCCCAAGCTAAATACCAAAAAATTCCTATGAGTTATATTCCCAAACATAGTGTAAACGATGGAAGTGGAATTTTAAATATTGATTGCGTTGACAATCTTGTCCAAGCCATAAGAAGTTGGTATAATAAAAATACTATCCAGATACAGTTAGATAGTGACTTAAAAGGTCTAAGCCCAAAACAAATTTTTAATTATCTTTTGTGTAGAACAGAAGGTAATGCATATAAATTTCTGGCCGAAAAACCTGAAGAAGAACAAACTGCAGAAAACAGTATGGGAATGATTAATAAAATCTTTGAATGGCTTTTAAATGAATTCAAAGGATGGCAAGATACGGTAGACTCAAATACAGCCTTTAACACTGAAAAATTATGGAGAATAATGAATTTATCCATATGTAATCCTTGTTACATAGAAAATTATATTTGTGAATTTTCACAATTATATTATGATTTAAATAAAGACACTAGAGAAAACCAAAAGGTTGTCGAATTATTTTACCAAAAATTACCTATGTCTATGTCCCAAATAATTCAAAACGAATTTAACAGTGCAGTATCCTCAGGAACGGTTAAAAATACTTTAGGAGCTAGAATTTCTATTCTTAGAAATTGGATACAAGAACAATGCCTAAAGAAACAATCAAAACGAGATGCACGAATAGGTTTGTGCTGCGATAGAATCCAAGGAAAAATTGGAGCATATGGTTGTGAAAAAACTAGGAAAAGAAGAAAATATCCTAGAAGGAAGAAATTTAAAAGATTTTCCTATGATAAAAAGAAACATAGGAAGAAAAAATTCTATAGAAGAAAAAGAGAATACCCTAGGAAAAATAAAACCTGTCCTAAAGGTAAAAAATCATGTACATGTTGGTTATGCCATGAAACAGGACATTATGCTAATGAATGTCCAAAGAAAGTTTCTAAAGAAAAGAAACAAGTTTTAAACATGATCTATAGAATAGGTTATGAACCAGTAGAATCAGACTCAGATTCTGATTGGGAGCAACAAAGTTTCTATGAACTTTGTACAGATTCCGAAGATGAGCAAAACCAAGATTTTGAGTAAAGGAAACCCTAGTGCTACCTTTATTAAAATAAAACTTCGTAAGAAGGAGATTCTAGCCTATTTAGATACAGGCGCAACATTATGTTTTGGAAAACGAAACATATCAAGAAATTGGGAAAGATTAGGAAAACCCAAAGAAATAATTGTTGCAGATAAGTCAAAACATCAAATATGGTTTGTTTTGAAAAACATCTCAATTACTATAGAAGGTCATGAATTCTTCATACCAACAATTTATCTCCATGATTCAGGATTAGATTTAATCATTGGAAATAACTTTTTAAAGTTATATGCACCGTTTGTGCAAAATGTTAAAACTATTTCTTTACTTTGGAAGAATTTAGCAAACCCCAAAGAAAAGACAAAAGTTATAACAACAAAAATTATAACTAGAAATGAGATTATTCAATTAATTTCTGAAAATCTTATAAACCTAAAAAGTATTTGGGAAGAAGGAAAATTCTTTTTAAATCTTGAAGAAATAGAACAAAAACTTGATACTGTATGTTCAGAAGATCCTTTGGATAATCTGAAAAATACAAATCATGAACTTGTTACCATCAAATTACGAGATCCTAATAAGGAGATTAATGTAAAATATAAAATGCCTTATTCAGTACAAGATAAATTAGAATTTCAAAAGGATATAAAAGAACTTCAAGAAAAGAAGTTAATTACTCCATCTGCAAGTCCACATTCAGCACCCGCTTTTTATGTGACAAATCACAATGAAATAAAAAGAGGAAAAGCTAGAATGGTGATAAATTATAAGAAACTCAATGATGCTACAATCGGAGATTCTTATAAATTACCACGAAAGGATTATATTTTGCAAAAAATAAAAGGATGTGATTGGTTTTCATCTTTTGATGCAAAATCAGGATACTATCAAATCAGACTTTCAGAAGGAACTAAGCCTTTAACAGCTTTTTCATGTCCACAAGGACACTACCAATGGAATGTTCTTCCATTTGGACTAAAACAAGCACCATCTATATACCAAAGATTTATGGATAATGCTCTTAGAGGATTAGAACATATATGTTTGGCATATATTGATGATATTTTAGTTTTTACAAAAGGAACTAAAGAACAACATCTTAAAGATGTAGAAATTGTTTTAAATAGAATTTCAGAAAAGGGAATTGTCATTTCAAAAAAGAAATCACAATTAGCCAAAAAGGAAATCGAGTATTTAGGCCTTATTTTTAAAGAAAATGGCACCCTCGATTTATCTCCACATGTTCAGGAAAAGATTCAAGCTTTCCCTGATGAATTGAAAGATCGAAAACAAATTCAAAGATTTTTAGGATGTTTGAATTATATTGCCAATGAAGGATTTTTCAAAAACTTGGCGACTGAAAGAAAGATTTTACAGAAAAAGATATCTGAGAAAGTTCCATGGTCATGGACTGAACAAGATACTCTAACTGTAAAAACTATTAAAAGAAAAATTAAAGTTTTACCCAGCTTATACAATCCAACAGAAAACGATTTTTTAATTGTTGAGATTGATGCTGATAAAACAACCTGGGCAGGTTGTATGAGAGCTCTACCTAATGGTAAAGCGATACTGAATCTTGATGATTCGGGAAACTATGTTGGTGATGTAACCCATCAACAAGGAATGAAAGATACTGGAGCAACCCAGTACGCTAAGTCTAGTAGCTCGAAAGAGAAATTCGACAAACTCTCTGATTCATCAGAAAAATTAGTATCAAAAGATACTAAGATTGATTATTCTTATGAAAATATTAAAAATAAGATAAAAGATGAAGATCTTTTACTTTGTAAATATGTTTCAGGATCATTTACAGATACCGAAACAAGATATCCAATTCATGAATTAGAAACATTGAGTTGTGTTAAAGTTTTAACAAAATGGCAAATGGAATTAATTCCAACCAGATTTTTACTAAGAACAGATTCCAAATATGTAACTGGATTTTGGAAATATGACCTTCGCGTCAATTATAAATATGGAAGACTTGTAAGATGGCAGATGAAACTCCAACCGTTTCACCCATATATTGAATATATAAAATCTGAAAAGAATTGCTTTGCAGATGCATTGACAAGAGAATGGAAGCAGCTATAAAGACATTACAGAATTCTCTCAGGCAAAAGCAGGAGCAAATTGCCTCTGCAAAAAATCGTCTAGAAACTCTTCTTTCTGAAGAGGGGGAGATGATATTAACAATTCAAAACCTTGAAAAACTATGCAAAAAAGAAACATCAACAGTTTCAGAATCCAAAAATACTGAAAACTGGGATCTGCTAGGTCAAGATTCTGGAAAATTCAACTACTATGTAAAATACTCAGCTCCAAAAGAGTCAAACATCCCAATTGAGTCAATAGAACCAAAAGGATGGAAATCCCCAACAACTGTCCTTGCAGATTTACCAAAAACATCTTGGGCTGATAAAGTCGAAGAAGATGAAAGAAAAAATGGAAAAGAAAAAGAACCCATTGATCAACAAACAAGCCAAAAGATTGACAGTCAACTTGGAGGCAAAAAGAAAGCTTATGTAATTTTTGATGGACCTATGAAAGGTATCTACCAAAACTGGGAAACCACAAAGTTACATACAAACGGCAAAAATGTCAGATACAAAGGGTATGAGACCCTTGAAGAAGCAAAAACAGCCTACAACGCTGTTTACAAGGAAGTTGCAACAGCAAACAATATAGTCCAGCCATCAAAAATGGAGACTAAGAAGAAAATATCTGTAGATAGAATTATCTATGGAGAAAGCAAATTTTTTAAAGAAGTCACCATTGGAGACTACTACAAAAACTGGAGATGGTTAACTAACTACTCAGAAGAGTTAAAAACAGAATGTTTTTATCCTAGCAATAACGGGATAGAAGTAAAAGCTGTAACAGTCCCAGGCGTAGGAAAAGAATTAGTCAGATCATTCTATGATTGTGGAATGATTAAAACAATGTATCTTCAAGAAGATGCAGGAAGAAAAATTCATGAACTAGAACTTCTTCCAAAAGATATAGGCGAAATCGCTTATAAGTTCAACAATAGCTTCGCAAAAGGTAAAGAGTTCTTTTTATCTTTTACTTCAACTTATCCATGGTTTGAAGACGATGAAGTTATTAAAGCCAGACACTTAATCAAGATTGGCATTTCAAATCATTCATATCCAACAAATGATGGAAGAGATGTAGATCCAAGACCAGAATGTTTTCTGCATCAAATGGAAAAATTCTATGATGCTCTTATCAGATTTGGAGTAAAATTACCAAACTTCAGGGTAATTACTGCAAAAGAAAGTTTTCTAGTCTATAGTGATTCAAGGAAACAAGCAAAAGAAGAGCATCTTCAACAAATCCTAAAGTTTGAAGAAAACTTTAGTGGACTTGAAGCAGACTTGGGCCGTCTACCCGACCCAATCCAACAGGAGTGTTGCCGACACTTTCAAAAATACAAAGGACACCAATGCAAGTGGTGCGCAAAGGACATGAAAAACGTGGCCGACAAAGAATCGTTGTATGACAGTGACATATCACCAAATAACGAAGAAAATGTAGAAAGTTAGTGGGCATGGGACCCATTTAGAGATAAGCCTTATCTCTAAGGCAATTATGTAACATATTTTTCTACGTTTTCTTTTTCTTTTTGTCTTGTCATTGCTTTTGTGTGCTGTAAAGGAAAGGGACGTTGTGCCAACTATGAAGGCCAACTTGTGAGTCTCTCATCCTATAAATAAGGGCCTTGAAGCTCATTTGTATTCACCATGTTTTGAAGCAATATAAGTTATATCGTTTGATATGAGCTTGCCTCTTAGTTTTAAGAACTAGTGGTCCTATAGTGGTAAAACACTATAGTTGAGAATTCTTGAGGTAATACTCTGGAGGAATTCGCCCTGAGTTGGGATAAACTCAACACAAGCAGAAAAACTGCTGAAGAAGATCAGATTGCTGAAGCAAAACAACCCATATTTCTGAAGAAAAATCAGGTATGAATTTATCAAGAATTATTATAAAATATGTCTGAAGTTTCATATTTTGAAGGAACATCTAGTTATCATGCTGATAGCATAATAGATAATAAAATTGAAGAAGCAGATTTATCTTTAACTGCTGAAGAAAATTTCAAAAGAAAGTTTAGTAAACTTAAGGAATTTCTGTCAAGAAAAAATATTCTAAAATTCGGAATAATGGTAGGAGAGGAAGCAATTCCAATTGAAACAACTAATGGAAAAATAGTTATATCAACTATAGATAAACAACAAATCGATAAAAGACTTGGAAAATTTTCTGAGAACGAGAGAAAAAAGATTGGTTATATTCATATATCAACCATTCAAATTCTAATCAAAAGTACCTTCATGAAAGGTATTGATTCACCTCTAGAAATAGCTCTAGAAGATTCTAGAATTAGAAATAAAAAACAAGCAGTAATTGCAAAAGGAAATTGTAATCTAAAATATGGAAAGATAAAATTTGATATAAATTTACAGATGGGATTATCCCTAAAAGATATAGATTTGAATAAATCTATAGTTTTTCATTATAAACTAAAAGATTCAACATTTATGAAAGAAGGTAATCATCCTTCCACAATTTACTACAGAATTAATTATGCTTTGAGTAATTCACATCATAGCATAGAATTCATAGGAAAAGAAACAATTCATATTGATGAATTATTTACACCATTAATTACTTTGGAAACACCAATATTTAAAGATATCACGAGAAATAGTTTTTCTCTGATAGAAGCAGAAAAGAATATGTTTGAAGAAACAGAAAAACCGTTGTTTAGAAGCCAAAGTCTTCGAATAACATCACCGAACAAAGATCAAAAAGATTTTAGCAAATCATTAAGTTCTCAAACTATATTTGAAGATGATACTTCATCCTCATTCGAACCACCTAGAAAGGATTTCGAAATAAGTAGAGAAAAAGAGCTTAAGGATCTTCATGATTCTATAAAAACTCTATCGATACAGGTTAATAAGATTAATCAAAGACTATAAAAAGTCTATATGCCTGGTTTAACTCTTAAATCGGAATTAATACTGTTTAAAACTAGGTTACAACACTTAGTAAGTGATATAGAATGGTATTATGATCTAATAACATTCAAACAAATAGTTTATAGAGCTCAAACTTTAATGAGAACTCATATAGATTTAATTGAAGATTTGGTAGAAGAAATGCAAGAAAATCTCACAGAGATTCAAATGAAAAGAGCAAAAATTCTTTTAGAACCTTTTTGGGGTTTAGAAGGAATTGAACACCTTATAAACGAAGCTCGAGAAAAAGATAAAAATCGAGAAAATTCCGCTGGTAATTCTGCTGAAAATCTATAATGCCTGGATTAGGTCTTATAACAGAATTAAAACTCTTTAAGAAAAGACTAGAAGACATAGTCTGTGAAATAGAATTGTATTATGAAAGAATTGTTTTTAAACAAACTCTTTACAATTCTAGAGAATTTGTTATGTATCATATAGAATATATTGAAGATCTATTAAAAGATACAGAAGATTTAGAAAATCTTACTCAAATACAAAAACAAAGAGCTAAAACACTCTTAAAACCTTTTCAAGGATTAATTAAAATCGAACAAATGTTAAACGAAGTTCGTGAAAATTCCGCTGAAAACCCCACTCCAAACCTGGTATCAGAGCAGGAAACACAATCCTAAGGGATAAATATGAAAATAAAAATAAAAAAGAAATTAAAAAATATTTTTTATATAAAACAAAAGCTTTTTAAAATCGTTTTTCCAAATAACCGATTTAAAAAGACATCCACGTCCACATAAGCGACTTTTCCAGAAAAGTCATAAAAACAACTGCACCATAGCAGTCCCCTTCTAGTTTACTAGTCTACAGAGGTATATATAAAAAATGAAAAGAATAAAAAAAAAACTCAACACATTTTTTATACAATACGTGGTCATGCAGTGCAACGAAATTATCTTTTCGTAACATCCATAATTTCGCATATGAAAACTGAAAAAGCTGACAAATATGATAATGAGAGAACGTGAAATTCCATTGCGAAAATTGATACGTTATTTCTTTGTCTGGAGAAATATATATACCTATGTTTCGCGCTTCCATTCTTTCAATTCTAATAATCCTCCTACAACAGTAATTGTAAGGTGAATATTTTTAGAATAATTTAGAGATTTAAAAAAATTACGTTAGCAAGAAGATAGTGTGTTTCATTTCTCGTATAGCTAAAACATTTCAGTTGTGCTAGCTATTAACAAAAGCAAAGACACGTTAAAACTGAAACACAAAACCAAAGGTAACTTTCTAACACTTTTCATGTTCTAAATTTTCAATTTTAAGGGTTTTATTTATGATTTTAATATGATAAATAATTTTTTGGTTGTATTCGATCATGGCTTTTATTTAATTTAATCAAGTTTATGTAACAATTTAGTCATATTCAATTAGGATAATCTAGATTTATTAAACTAATTATAAAATCCTAAGTCCTAAGGTATTCAATTAATCAAGACAAGATATTTTGCGACTTAAAAAAAGGCTTGCAATTTTTTTTAAAAAAAAAGGCATGTGGTATTCCAGGAAAAAAAATTATGGATTTTTTTAATCCGGATTCTAGGGACATAAGACTCTATTAATTGGGAATTTGACTGTAAGATGAATATAAAATGGTCAAGAATTGTTCGACCCAGAAATCTAACTAAGAGTTTTTTTTTTTTTGAAGGAAGAAATCTAACTAAGAGTTGTTTTGAACGATTTGTTTTTTTGGTGGAACTTATTCACCACATAATCTCAATCACTTGGTTAATAAAATGAAATTGATTGATTTTGTAGGATTTATTAACTAGATTTTAGCATTAAAAAGTCTTTTCTCATATCATGAAATTTTTATAGTTCTCCCTCCGGGACAACCGTATAAATGATATTGTTATTTTTCAATTCTTTATATTTCTCAGAAATATTTAGCTATATTTTTTTCTTTGTCAGCCGTAGAATATAGTTATTTCTTTGAAGAATTGTTACAAAGACAAACTTTGTTTCTCATTGTAATTTTATCTGATTCGAATGATTAATTTCTGCACTTGTATTCAAAGAATATCCGACTCATAAAAAAAATACAGCATCAACAAAAGCAAAACAGTTTGTTTCACTTCTTTAAAATTAGGTTAATATTTTAGTTTCACTCCATTCAAGGTGTATGATAAAATCTTTAAGGTATTGCATATCATGATAATAACTCTTAAAATAAAAATACACTATTAATAATCTATTTCCTACATCCTTGAAAAAATTATGATCGAGATGATAATGATTAAAATGTTGCCTATAAGGGTAGCAACGCCTCAAAATGAACATGATTTATTTTTTTGAAGGAAATGAAAATGAATTGGTAATCCCTATTTACATCATTGACGATTATGTTGATAGAAGAATGATGGCTAACCTAGTTTTAAATAGGAATAATATAATTGGTTTTACCTTACTTTATTCAAACTTTATTATTACAAATTTATCGTCTCTTACAGTGTTTTTTTTTTTTCAAATATTTTAGAAGCTAGAATTCACCTTTTAAGGTGAATAAATGAGGTGTATGAGATTCGAACTCCAACCCCTTGCATATTACAATGCATTGTCTCTATTAACTAAACTATACTTACAAGAATTTGTCTCGTAACTTTACACGGTTAAAAACACACTCTTCTTTATTTTCTTCAATTCAAATGAATTTCATCAAATTTATATGGAACCCCAATTTAGTAGGATCTTTTTATTTTATTTTATGAAAATTAGTGGAAATAATTTGAACTTTAACAAATAAAAGAGTTTGCATAAAAACAAAACAAATAAAAGAGTGTTTATTGAGAATATTAATTGTAATAATTTTTCTTCCATGTTTACTTAAAATTTACCGAATCTTTCAAAATCTTATAAATTTGGTTTAAATCATAGAATGGCATGTCTGGTGCACATGAGTGGATAAGAAGTTGAATTAAGAATATGGTATAATATTGGCAAGATAAACACATACTTTCATGTGTTTCGTGAAACATGATAAGAAATATGATAACATTATCTACTTTTTTTGGTTTAAATATGTTACATTTTTGTTTTTAACCATGATACGATAAGATATATATCATATATAAATGACAAGATCACCATTGTGTTAAATATAACTTTTTAAATAAATTGTATTATTACATATAACTTTATTAAATTTTATACGTTAACTAAAAACACTTAAAAATTAAGTAGTTTTAGTTTTATACAATTAAAAAAAAGACTAATACTACTAAATAAATTAAATAATTTATTTATTTAAAAAAAATCATGAGTAAATAAATAATTCTATCATACATGTTATATAAGCCAAACAAAATATGTTAATTATTTATATGTGTGTGTGTATTATAATTTAATTTAAATAATATAATTTTAAAATATTATATTCAATTTTTTTTATTTATTAATGTTTTTTATTTATATTTGAAATTTAATATCAAATTATTTTTTGTTTATTTTTCATTTATATCAATATTTTATTATATTTCAATTTTTATATTTTAAATTATATTCGCTCCGTCCGTCCCCGTGAACTTAACTCAGTTGGTAAGGACAATGCATAAAATATGCAAGGTCTGAGGTTCAAACCCCGGACACCACCAAAAAATATTCCCTCCGTCCAAATTATATGACGTTTTGATCATTTCACACAAATAAAAAATTGTATTTAATTTTTTACTGAAATGAAAATTATAAGACAGTTTACAAAATTATTCTTCATTAATGGTATAGAAAAAATAAATTAAAGAATTAAAATGAGAGAGAGAGAGATAGAGAGAGAAATAGTTGAGGGTATAATAGAAAAAGTGACATTTAATATTCGTTCATAAAATGATGTTTTTTAAGGATTTATAAAATGACTTCGAATTTTTTTTTTCTCCAAAACAACTTATAATTTAGGACTGAGGGAGTACCTTAAGGATTGTTTTGCTTAAATTAGAATTTAATTTCTTAGCATATTTTGCTGATTTCTTGATCATATCATGTTTTATTTAGAGCAATTATTATATCATGTTATTTCATCGAACACTGCGTTTAGACTTTAGATAAGATACATGATTTAGTTATCATATCATGTTTCCTGACCACCAAGCAAGTCATAAATCTAGATGAGTGATATCAACACTCTCTTTTTAACACTTACTCTAATACCCACCTTCTTATTTGGTGAAATTCATTTTAGTACCACATTTTAGAAATGGATCTCACATAAAATGGTGAGACCCAATAGATTTCATCCAATGAGACAGTGTGCTACTCTCTAGATGAGTGTTAGAGAGAGTACTCTTAACATTAAAGTGTGCTACTCTCAATCTCCTTGTCCCAATTTAGATGGGTTAATTTGTCTTTTTCAAAAGAAAAAGTTATTAAAATCTTTATAGTCTTTTAAAAGTCAGAAGATTATTTTATTAAAGTAAGATGTCTTTTAAAACCTTAATCCAATATAATTGAGCAAAATTGATTTTTTCCTACATTTTATAACTGTGTGTTCCTTGTTCAAGGGAAGGAAACGGTAGTCATGGTAGACACGACACATTTTGTTGCCCTTTCAACACGATATCAAGATATCTTGAACAAGACTTCTCAATTTGTGGAAAAAGGTAGAAAGAATCAAAGTATAAGGACATTGTTGAGGTCAACCTTGAAGGGTTTAACTAACGTGGTTCAAGACATAAAACAATACAATGAAAACATGGATCACCCCAGCAAAGAAATTAACACTCTAATAGAAGAAAATGTTGCACAAGATAGTGCATGCAAGAATTCTTGCTTGAACAATTGTTTCTCTTGGCTCAGGAATGATTCCTATGTTGTTGATGATAACCAATATCTTACTGTAAATGATGTTAAAGAGACACTTTACAAGGCTAGAGAAATTCTTGAGCTTCTTAACAAGGAAAATTTTGAACAAAAATTCAATGAAGCTGGACCACCAATATTCAAGGGTGCTTTTGGTGTTCCTGAAAATCCAGAATTCATTGTTGGGATTGATGTACCATTTAACAAGTTGAAAATGGAGCTATTGAGAGATGGAAGTTCAACCCTTGTATTGACTGGTTTGGGAGGGTTGGGAAAAACCACTTTGGCTACAAATCTTTGTTGGGATGAACAAATCAAGGGTAAGTGGTAAAATCTTCTTTGGTTTTCTCATGCTTGATAATTTTGGGCTGACTTGTTAAATGTAGTAATCTATTATTTTGTGGTAGCACATGAACATAATGATGGTTACCTTATACACATGCATTTTGAAATGGTACAAGGCATCAAATTCTCTGGTCTTACAATTGTCTTTTGTTTTAATAGGAAAATTCAAGGAAAATATTATATTTGTCACCTTATCGAAAACACCCATGTTGAAGACTATTGTAGAGAGAATATTTGAACATTGTGGATATCCAGGGCCTGAATTTCAAAGTGATGAAGATGCTGTCCATAGATTGGAGCTTTTGCTGAAAAAATTTGAGGGAAGTCCACTATTGTTGGTTCTGGATGATGTTTGGCCGAACTCAGAAACCTTCGTTGAGAAACTTCAATTCCAGGCATCAGATTTCAAAATTCTAGTGACTTCAAGGGTTGCATTCCGAAGACTTAGCACAACATGTATCTTAAAACCTCTTGTTCATGAAGATGCATCAATACTTTTCTGTCACTATGCTCAGATGGAGAAAAATGGTTCAAATATTGTCGACAGAGATCTTGTGGAAAAGGTACTGGTTCTTACATATGATGTTATCTATAATTGTTTTTGTCTGAAGTTGTTCATTAAGATAGTGTTGTCACATAGCGGTGATAAGGCTAAATCAGAGAGGATTTCGATGAATCCATTATGAAAACCGTGATGCAATCCAGTTTCGCTATTAGGGCAATAGTGGCTTCAAGTTCCTGCTAGCTGATGTAGCTGCAATAGTGGAGAAAAGAGTAGTTAAGGATTTTAAAAAATATTAAAAGTGAAGAATCTGCATGTAAGATAGACGTATTTTTGACGTTCAGCTATTTCCAGTAATCCGCTATTGATATCACTGATTTGATATAGATACAGCAAGATTGTACATAATCATTTGGAACTTCTTTTTTGTTAAACAGACCTATCATTTATTCACATAAAGGGTGCTTAAGTCATAATCCATTGATTTACTGACCATATTTGCTTGCACTCAAATACAGGTTGTAAGAAGTTGCAAAGGTTTACCACTTACGATTAAAGTGATTGCTACATCACTCAGAAATCGACCTTATGACTTGTGGACAAAGATAGTGAAGGAACTGTCACAAGGTCATTCAATACTTGATTCTAATACTGAGTTACTTACTCGCCTCCAAAAGATCTTTGATGTTTTCGAAGATAATCTCATAATCAAGGAGTGCTTCATGGACCTAGCCTTATTTCCCGAAGACCATAGAATTCCTGTTGCTGCTCTCATTGATATGTGGGCTGAGTTGTATGAACTAGATGACAATGGAATAGAAGCAATGGAAATCATCGACAAATTAGGCTCCATGAATCTGGCTAATGTCATAATAGCAAGGTACAATGACAATTATATATTTTTCTAGGCTAACTTAGATACTTAAATATATAACAAGAATGACATTATACAGAAATCTTGTGTGAGAATTTTTTATCTTAATTAAGCAATTAACCTCTTCTCATATAATAGAAAAAATGCAAGTGACGCAGACAATTACAACTACAATAACCATCTCATCATCCTTCATGATCTTCTAAGAGATCTTGGAATTTACCAATGCATCAAAGAACCAATTGATAAGAGAAAAAGACTAATTATTGACATGAATGAAAACAAACATGAACGGTATTTCGAGGAGAAGCATCAAAGCCTGATGACTTCTATATTGTCAAAACTTCTGACATTGTGTGTTAAGCAAAATCTGCAACAACTCGCTCCCCGCATATTGTCTGTATCAACTGGTTAGTAATATTTGTACCTTCATCTAAATTATATTCACTTACATAAAACTAAAAAGTGAAATTAAAAAACATGCTGTAATCTTCATTCATTATTTTCCAACAATTGATCTTGTTTGCAGATGAAACTTGTGCGCCAGATTGGTCCCAAATGCAACCAGCTCAGGTCGAGGTTTTAATTTTAAATCTTCATACCAAGCAGTATATACTTCCCAAGTTGATGGAGAAAATGAGTAAACTAAAAGTTCTGATAATCACAAACTACGGTTTCCATCCTTCTGAACTGATTAACTTTGTGCTACTTGACTCTTTACACTACCTGAAAAGAATCAGACTGGAGCGAATTTCTGTTCCTTCCTTCGGCACATTGAAGAGTCTGAGAAAACTATCACTTTACATGTGTAATACAAGACTGGCTTTCGGAAAGGGTAGCACCCTAATTTCAGATGCATTTCCATATCTAGAAGAATTGAACATTGATTACTGCAAAGATATGGTGAGATTTCCTACTGGTATATGTGATATCATCTCATTAAAGAAGCTTAGTGTTACTAATTGCCACAAACTTTCTGAACTTCCCCAAGATATCGGAGAATTGAAATATTTAGAACTTCTAAGGCTCAGCTCCTGTACTGATTTGAAAGCAATACCAAATTCCATTGGAAAGCTTTTAAATTTAAGACATCTTGACATCTCAAACTGCATAAGCCTTTCAAGTTTACCTGGGGAATTTGGTAATTTGTGCAATCTAAGGAATCTGTACATGGCAAGTTGTGCAAGTATTGAATTACCATTCTCAGTTGTCAATCTTCAGAACTTGAAGACGATAACCTGCGATGAAGAGACGGCTGCTTCATGGGAAGATTTCCAGCTTATTCTTCCCAATATGAAGATAGAGGTTCCTCATGTTGATGTTAACTTAAACTGGCTTCAGTAAATGATCTCCTATGACCTCTTATTTGTTGTATATACTTTGCTTCTTTGTTGTTTAAAATAGGTATGATACAAAATGTGGTCTTCTAAATTTCAAATTACATTAGAATTTTATGTGATCAATAAATGCACTGCACTCTTTTTTCCTTCACCAGGTTTTATCACATTGAGTTTTCCTGGTAAGGTTTTTAATGAGGCAGTTGTCTACAATGTTTGTTCCCTTGGGTTTGGTCTGGTCCTCCCAATTTGTTTTTCTCTCTTTAGTTTCTAATAATATATGTTCATTTGTGGTGTTGCAAATGATTGTGAGAAGCTGAAATGTCAGCTCATGTTTCCGTAGTTCTCTAGTAGTATATATTTAAAAGTTTCTTGTTAATACTTTGGTTCTTTGTGGCTTAAAAATAAGATTAAGGTAAGGAAAATGATTAGGTCAATTCGATTCCCTTCTATGAATTGTTCCGTAACTAAAAACTATTAACACGGTTTGGATTAATTACTAGATTTTAATACATTTGATCTAAATAATAAACCAATGTCTTGGTCACTTTCTCTCTTCAATGGTTATTGCCTTTGGGTGAAGCTCATAACCCTCGAAAATTTAAGAACGCCAAGTTAAGTAACAACTATCATTAGTTTATGTCTAAATCTTATCAAATAGTAGAACAATTAAAATAAGTCCAGCCAACAAAGTTAGGGTTAGTACTCATTGTGACCTGATCAATTTATGGACATTCGTAGATGCATAAAAGGCACTAAGAACAATATTAAGAAAATAAAATAGCAACGTAATCAACTTAAATTCATAGGATAATTTAAAATTACTTTATCAAACAATTACAGAGAAGATCCTCTACTTAACCCATTCTTCCTCCTCTCATTATCGCGCCTACCTCCTCTTGAGGTTTCTCCAAAACCCTAATTTGTGTTTCTCCTATTCTCTTTTGATGGATGCTTTCTTATGTTGCTTGCCTATTGTATTTATATATTTATAGGAGTATTCTGACTTAATTTCTAAGGAATCTATTTGGGTTAGCCAAATGAGGTCCAATAACTCAAATAGGTGAAAACATTTCTATTTGCACTCCCTTTCGTAACTAGTTGTCGTGACGCGTGGCTCTTAGCACGCGATGCAAGTTGAGCAGTGACGAGACTCTTTTGATTCTTTCTAGTTCCCACAATGCGATCTTATGGTCTGTGTCGCGAGTGCAGTGACGAAACACCTCTTAATTCCTTTAATGTCGCGACACATGACTCGTAGCACGTGACACGAGTTAGGTAGTAGTTGATTCTTCTGCTTTTCTTCATTCATTGTCCTCTTTTTTTCACCAAAACGTCTGTAAAGACTATACCCCAAGAATTAACATTATAAAACTTGTAATTAGCATAGTACAGTCACAAAGTTGTCTGGTTTGGGTGATTTTGGCATGTTTCAAGGTGTTTTACGCATTTTTGCTCTTTCATAATTTTTGAACGATTCTTTTACAAAACGCAACTAATTTGCTCATGATGCAGGATCTATACTTTTTCCCAAGCTGAAAACAAGATCGAGATAGTCCTACCTCAGGTATATATATATCTGGAATAAGTCTGCATTGCAGGATCTATACTTTTTCCCCTGTTCGACTTTTGTCTGTTTTTTATGATTGTGCTTTCGTTGCTATTTGCTCATGTGTGAAATCCTATATTTAGTCTTAATATCATAATTCGTGTAGGATCAAATGAGAAAAGCACAAAAACATGTTGCCGAAGAAAACAAACGTAAAGCTGTAATGATAACTACTGAGAAGGTAGACCTAGCTGTTTCCGACAGGAAATCTTTTTTGCACATCTTACGTTAATATTAGGCAGACCTAGTGGTAACGGTTGATTGGTCTACCTTAAATCTATGGTTCTAGTTCAAGAATTGGCAATTTGTCATTTTTCCCTGGCTTCGGCTGGTATGTTTTTAGCCTAATATTACTTTGGAAACTTATCTTTTCAAGGGACCATTTCCTAGGGACTTCTCTGGCCTAGTGACTTCTGTTATGTTTTTAGATTATAATGTGTATGTTTCCTAGGGACTGTTTGATGCAGTAGTTCGGTTCTGCACTGCTGGGTGTCGTTGGTTGCTGCAGTCAGGCTTCAGCCGTCGGGTGTGTGAGGGAGTGTCTTGTTTGTTTGACAGGCTGCTATGTTTAGAGGTGGTTGTTTGTTCTGGTGCTGTTTTTCTGTTGCTGTTGAGCCTCTTTGCTGCTGCACAAGTGCTGTTTTTGGTATGCCTTTTCCCTCCTAGTCTTTGCGGGGAGCAGGTTGTGAGGCATGGGTATTCTTTTGATGACATTAGCTTGGTTTGTCTTTGATAGAAGTTTGGCAAGTGCACCAAATACTATCGAAGTACTAAAATATCGATCCCACGAGGACTATTTTTAATCTCAATAATTTAACTACGTTGTACTTTAGGATGTGTAAAAGTTGTTTTGATTTGCCACTAGGCAGTAGATTGATTTGATTTCAAATAAAATAATTGCTGAAAATAAAATTGGTTTTTAAGAATAAGAGAGAGATGAGTTTAGGTCTTTTGAATCATCGATGTTTCCCCTAATTGTTATGCTGCACCTATTCTTATGAATGATCTTCTAGTCCCACGATAGTTAACAAAATAGTCTTAATCAATCCCTTGAGTTAGGACCCTCTTCTCAAACTACAGCCCCCAATCCCTTAGGTGGTCTAATAATCTTTGAAGGTTTGAATTACGTTAACCTAATATCACTAATAAACGATTATATATTCCTAGACTAACCATGTTTATTAGAACAATTCAATAGGTCTAAGTTGAAAGCTATGGTCAGTAGTCATTCATTCTCACAAAATCATGTTTATATTTGATCAGGATATAAAAAGCATTAAGAACAATTGAATTGAATAAAAACTAGAATATCATTCACATTGAATAGAGTTTCACAGCATAAGTATCAATTAGGGTTACAATGAATCATCTCAGACCTAACCTCTAATGGATTTAGCTACTCATAATAGTGTTTACAAATAACATAATCATTAGAGGTATTAAAACATACACAAAGTGGTTGAAGGATGAAGAAATCGTCCTCTTTGGCTTCCTTGCAGTCACAAAATCGCACTTTGCTATCTAGAATTCATAACCATTGTTTTTGGAATAGACTTCAGCTTAAATAGGCACAGAATATCGCCCAAATCGTGTCACGTTTTAAGTGAATCGTGACACGTTTTCACCTTGTAGAGCAAGAAACTGAATTAGGGTTTCACCAAATCGTGTCACGTTTTACCAATCGTGACACGTTCTTGAATGTCGAACCAAAACTTCTGATGCTTCCCAAATCGTGTCACGTTTATACCAAATCGTGACACGTTTTCTTTCTTTACATTTTCTTCAGTTTTTCTGCTCTTTTTACTGCATAAGTCTTCTTGTGAACTCCATTTTGTGATAAAAATACACATAAAATTACGTAATGACAAGATGTCATCACAACCCCAAACTTAAACTATTCCTTATCCTCAAGGAATTTACTTGCAAAGCTGACAATCGACAGTAAAATAACAATTACCTGATCAAGCGATAGTACCCAAAAGTTCAACACCTTACTAGCTAAAGAGGAACTAGTTTGACTTGTACGCATCCACCAATTCACAACTCCACGCAACAATATGAAAAGGGTTCACACACAGTCGACATGCAATCTACATATTACCATACGCTTGAAAAGTTTCTAAACGTCAATCAAAATCAATGTCAATGCACACTTTGAGGTCTTTAAGGGTTATAACGGGGCTTAGGTGAAGGTGAGATAATATTTGGATAAGTAGGCTACACAAAATTTGAGTTAGGCATTCCTACGGAAATTAAGCACAAAATTCAATCCAACATTTATTCACCTTATAGAACAACAATTGCAAAGGTACTAGAGAATATTTATAACAGTTGGGACAATCGAGTTTGAAGTTACTCGAATTTTCAATGTTTTGTCCCTTTTTCATTATATTTTGATCATTCATTTTTTTTGATACACCATTTTTGTGTATATGTTTCATGATAAATTCTTTCTTTTGTTCTCTATGTTCTCTAGTACCCCCACCCCAAACTTAGTTGGTTGCAAATTCCAATAGCAACCCCAAACTTAATCTTTAGCAACATTCTACAATGCCTACTCAGAAAAACAATAATGGACAAGTCCTAAAAGTCTCTAAGCTTGTAATGTAGTTTGTCACCGAACAAAAATTTCTAATCCTACCAGCTCAAAGTGGTTAAGAAAAGGATAAAATATAACAATTAACAATCAGGGTAGGCTTCAAAAGGCTCACAGGACCAAGCACTTTTGCCTCAATGTGCTAATGACAAAGATCAATCAACAATAGAGAAAAATTGCAAGTTCTAGAAATGTAAATGCATGGAACACTCTATATAAGTAAATTGGAAAAATAAAATTTGGCCATGAATCCTTACAGTTTAGATATCTGGGAGTTGTGACTACCTATCTTTAACTGTCGTACACTCCGCCTTTGAAATCACAAGTCACTCCTCCTTTTGAACTTTTGGAATACCACTTGAACAAACATTTGTTACTAAACTGTAAAAAGTCAACTAAACAAGCAAATTCATCAATAATAAACAAGTGCAGGAATAATTACAAAAACGGGGGGTACAACCGAGTTAAACATCACCAAAGCAAATAAGATTGTTCAAACATAAAAGTTAAAGTTACAAAACCAAAGTGCTGAAACAAAAACAGAAAAATAATAAAAGATGGGCCATCAGTAGCCCACTCAATCCTGCATCTGATCCTCCGGAATCCATGTGCTGGGGTTCTCCTCCTCATAGGTGTCTTCCCCAAAGTGATATCTAGACTGGGCGCCACGAGCAGCAAAGTCAGCTCTGATCTCCTGCTCTCTAGCCTGAGCTCGACCTCTGGTGACATCAAAGTAGTGGTCCATAGCCTCCTCGGACCCATCAAATCGCTCAAAAGAGCCTGTCATCTTCCTCCTATTGAGGCAGACCGCTTCAGTGAACTCCTGACCAAGCCTCGGACGGTTCCAATACTCCTGGTCTGACACCTCGTTCATCCAGTTGGCATGGCCGAACATGTAGTCCAGCATCATAGGATGAATGGGTGCATAGGTACCCTGTTGGCTGCTCCCCTCTCCAGAAACTGTCTGACTCTGAGGTGGTGGCTGAGACTGATGTGGCGGTGGCGGTTGTGGCTGTCCTGCTGCTGCTGCCTCGGCAACCTGAATGGCATGCATGCGCTCATGATAATCCTTGACAAAGCCATCCATGTAGGTGTCATTGATAGGCTTCATCATTGCTGCACTCAGATCGTTCCCAAACAAATCACACTCCGCCTCCTCACAAAGCCAATTGATAAGGCTCAAGTGAGGGAGCGCCTTCTTAGTACCTGAAGCAAACATATAAATATTGTTGGCAATTAACTCACTAACATTGTTGGGTGCACCATCAAGAATAGCAGACAAGGTAAGCACGCGGGGCAGCGAAATCTCTGAAGTACAAGAGGTGCCCTCAATAGTTTGCACCACAAAAGATGCCCACGCCTTAGCATAGGGCTTGAAGTCAGCCCTCAGCAACATGTGTGACCCTCCATGCCACTTCGCACCCTCTACACAAATCTGCAAAAGCAACTCCTCCCACCTATCATCATCCCAGTTCTTGCACTCCTTCATCCTCCTCTTTGCATCACATACCTCCGGTGGCACAATCTCAAGCAACTGGTTGATTCTCTCCGGGCTATAGTCAATCTCCTTCCCCCTCACATACGACACATACTTCCTCCCCATATACCTAGCATTGGAATAGAATTCTATCCCAATAGTTTTGTTGGCCTGCTCGAAGATCATACTCACAAGGGACTCCCACCCTCTCTCAGTGATCACTTGGTGGAACTCAGTGTTGGAGATGAGTTTGGTGAAATCAAAACCTCTCTCTGGGATCACTCTAAAGCCACGGATGTCTTTGAAACGGTCTCGGGCAGCATTATTATAAAACCGGTGGTTGGCAGATGGTGGTGGTGCGGTGTTAGGGCTAGGTTTAACGAGTTGTTTGCGTTTGGGGGCGGTCTTGGCCTTTTTGGATGGCTGGGATGTGGCCTGGGACTTGCCATTGTTGCGTGTCTCTACCATGGTTAGGGTTGGTGAAAGTTAGGGTTTGTGGAAAAAGATGAGTATTAGGGTTAGGGTTAGGGTGGAGATGAAGAATATCATGAAGTTTTGGTGTTTGTTGGTGATTATGGAGGTAGATGATGATTGTTTGGTGATTAGAAGATGAAAAGATGAAGGTTTGTAGTAGAAAAGGGTTAGAAAATCGTAGGTTAGGGTTTTGGGAAAATTTTGGCAGAGTTTGGCTACTTTTGGAAGTGAATGGAATGAAAATCGTGTTGGGTTTATTTATAGATGAGTACCCTCATCATTTGAGTTAGAATTTAGGATGAGATCCAAGCGTATTTTACAACAAGGTACGCACAGTTGGCCGATCTGTGCAAACAAACTATTGTTCCATTGTTTGCTATTTACGTTGCTTTATTCTTTTAATATATGATAGTTTTGAGATATATATTGCTCTATTCCTTAAAAAAAAAAGAAGATATATATTGCTCTATGGATGTTCCAAGTTAGTTAAGCAAGTTGGCTAAAAAAGTGTCACGTTGGAGAATACCCAAGCATGGTAAGTCTTTGTTGCTACTCCATTGAATGGGTCAAAATACAATGAGGAAGGTGCTAATTTCAAATAACAAAGTGAAGTTTGTTAATGGATAATTGGAGATATTCCAGTTCCAGCTACAAATGATGTAACATTCAAACGTGATCTTATCATAGATTACGAGAACATTGGCACCATACTATATGAAGAAATTCTTAATAAACATCGTTAAGAAATTCTTTAGAAATGTTAATGAGTTGACTATGTTATGAGCTTTCACATTTGTGGGTCTCTTTTTTTTTTAGTTCTTAGGAAATTCTGCCAAAAAATAAATAGACATTTTAATCTTTCACTAGTAACAATACTAGATAGGAATTTCCTAGAAGCTACCTTTCTCATATTATATTAGTTTCATTGAACTTGAGAGGAAAATGAACAAATATCAAAACCTAGAGAGATCACTGAACTGAAAAGTTTTTTCATCAAGAGGTGTTGATTTCATTACATTTCATATCCAGTTATGGCAGGAGAGTTGGTTGGAGGGGCATTTCTTGGCGCAGTGATTCAAGAAGGGATGCAACCAGTCACAAACCAGATATCCAAAGCTCTCATGTTCAAAACCACACACGAAAACCTCGACTCTCTGGTGTCTCGAATCACACCAGCAGCTGAAGAAATGAGACTATTAGACGAGAAATTGGATCATCCGATGGAAGAAACAGAGATGTTAATAGAAGAACTGAGACAAGGGAAAGATGCAGTAAACAAACACTCCAAAGATGCAGTAAACAATCCACTTTTGGTTTGGTTATCGCAAACCTTTCAAAAGTCGATGCCACGCCAATTTATTTTTAGTTTGGTTATTGCAAAAATCTTAAAGTCGGTGACATTCCAAATCCATTTTTGGTTTGGTCATCACAAAGTTCTTAAACTCATTTTCAAAACAAATGATTTTAAAATGATTAATTAGATGTACATCTCTTTAAACATCGAGTTGTCAGGATATAAGTTGTACGACTTGATCGTTCTCAAGCTCATTTTCAAAACAAATCATTTATTAGAGGGTTAATTGGATCATGTACATCTCTTTAAACCTCGAGTTGTCAAGACACAAGTTTTACAATTTGTTCGTTCTAAAACTCATTTTCAAAAAAAGTCAAACAAATTCACCACAATCAACTTTTCGTAATTGTACTTGCAAAAAGTACGGTAAGGAATACTAGGATTCTAGGGTTTTCACTGATTATTGGATGCCTTGAGAATGCTCTCAAGAGTAGTATTTATAGCCTGCTATGGGCTTGGGTTTCGGTTGCTTGGTTCCCAAGCAACAGGGGCATTTGTGCATTTTAGACGGCTTCTAGAGGTTTCTAGAAGCTTAGAAGGGCGGTGCCTTGCAACTGTAAGTTCAGATTGTAACCTAAGAGGGGGGGTGAATTAGGTTTCTAGGAATATTGGTAAATTTTTCAGAGATTAGCGTTCTTGATAATTTTTCCGGTAAATAATGATGAAGGTATGAATGCGGAAAAATAAAAGAGTAAGGGAAGAAGAAAAGACACAAGAGAGTTTATAGTGGTTCCCCTCTAAACTTTAGGGTCAGTCCACTCCCTTCACACCCCGCGAAGGAATTCACTATGTTAGAATCTTTGTTACAAGCAATCTCACCCCAAGACCCCCTAACAATCTTTCTAACATAAACACAAGAAAGAAACTCTCTCTCTTGATTACAACACAAACACCAAACACTTTTGGTGGACTTTGAATCTCCCAGAATCAAAGAACCTTTTACAACAATCACAAGATAGCACCCCACTATCTTTAAGAATAATTCCCACCAACAATTGATGAGAATGTTACAAATGAATTGAAGAATAAAATTGTATGGCTGTATATCTTGATCAATATCACTTTAACAATATGGACTTAGTGCTCAGAAAACTTTTTAATAAATGTTAAAGTGTATGCAAAGTTTTCCAAACAATTTGAATGAAAGTTTTAAAGACAAGTGATATTGAAAAATGTCAATTGAGATAATGAAAGTTGTTGTGTGTGTAAATTGCTTTGATTCTCAATTGAATTTATAGAGGCTAAAAAGATGTTTATGAAGCAATGCTACTTTTCAAAAAATAGTTGTTGCCAATTCTTTTTACAGAGAAGGCCGTTGTCAATTTTTTAGAAAAATACCCGTTGAGTATATGAATTAAAAAAAAGCTGTTAGTTTCAACGGAAAAAGAAAACTCATGAAAAGGTACGAGTACATGGCTTCAAAGCATTCCTACTGATTGAAAATTCTGTTTTAAGAAAAAGCCGTTGCCATGCACACATTAAATTGAAAAGGCATGTTTATGAAAACATATGCCGTTTGTGACATGTTTGATCAATTAGGCAATGATATTAAAACATGATTTCATTCCAACGTTACAAATTTAATTGCCAATTAACCAAGTAAATATAATATAATATGTCTTGAGAAATGAAACCATTATGAATGAAAATTTGATTTTTCACTATATAATCAAGTCCAAGAACAAATCATGCCAAATATAAAATACTATTTATACAATTTTCCAAAAATGAATTATAGTTTTTCATGCAAAAATATTTTAATGCAAAATCACATCTATATGAAAATCATTGTGAGTGTGTGATTTATTTTCAATTGCTTCATATGGGGACTTAGAAAAATGTTTGTGTTTATTTTCTGAGCATTCTAAGTCTTGTTAAATGTTAAGAATGATAGTGTCAAAGATAAGAACCATACTTACAAAAATATAACAATGAAGCCTAAGTCCCATTATCTTCATTCTTCAACTTGAGCCTCCATATAGTTTTTCTTCTTTTGTGATGTGGGTTTGTTATCATCAAAACCCAGCCAAGTCTAAGAAGGAAATCTTCTTCACAGCAACGAGCGTGCCAGGGCCTCAGAAGCCCTTCTGGAGGGCGCCTGAGCCCTTCTGTAGGTTTTAGAGCCTTTCTGGAGGGCTTCTTAGCCTTTAGGAATATTATGACGGTTCACAGCCCCCCAAGCACGAGTCTTGGGACAAGGCGAAGTGATGATGACATGGAGATGGACCTTCTGGAGGTCATTAAGCCCTTTAGGAATATTATGACGGTTCACAGCCCCCCAAGCACAAGTCTTGGAACAAGGTGAAGTGCTTGGCTTCGCGAAATCATGCCATACAGCGTGTTATTTCGAAGGATCTTCTCAGGGCGGTTTCAGAGCGTTCTGGAGGCCCCGAGAGTAGATGTGTGTCCCGAACCTGGAGCATTATACTGAGGCTATCATGAAATGCTTTAATAGCTCCCGAGGGTGCATGTACTGTGCACTATCGGTGTCTGTAGCCCCCCAAGCATGAGTCTTGGGACAAGGCGAGATGGTTTGTGACCTATGGTTGTCTTGTGCATGTTTTGCTGTTCAAATGATGTCGCCTGAAGGCGGCCTCGTATATTTTTGTTCGTAGGGGCGAGCTATGCAGGACGCCCTTTGCATTTCACGACTCGCCTAAACGTGGTAAAGGCTCAATCTGTCGAAACTCGTCAGAGCCCTTTCAGGGTTGACGTTTAGGATCATCGGCAGAGCCCTTCCAGGGTTGATGTAATTTTCAGTCGAACCCCGCCAGAGCCCTTACAGGGTTGGCGTTTTGGGCGAGCATCAGAGCCCTTCCAGGGTTGATGTAATTTCCAGTCGAACCCCGCCAGAGCCCTTACAGGGTTGGCGTTTTGGGCGAGCATCAGAGCCCTTCCAGGGTTGATGTAATTTTCAGTCGAACCCCGCCAGAGCCCTTACAGGGTTGGCGTCATCAGAGCCCTTCCAGGGTTGATGTAATTTTCAGTCGAATCCCGCCAGAGCCCTTACAGGGTTGGCATTTTGGGCGAGCATCAGAGCCCTTCCAGGGTTGATGTAATTTCCAGTCGAACCCCGCCAGAGCCCTTACAGGGTTGGCGTTTTGGGCGAGCATCAGAGCCCTTCCAGGGTTGATGTAATTTTCAGTCGAACCCCGCCAGAGCCCTTACAGGGTTGGCGTTTTGGGCGAGCATCAGAGCCCTTCCAGGGTTGATGTAATTTCCAGTCGAACCCCGCCAGAGCCCTTACAGGGTTGGCGTTTTGGGCGAGCATCAGAGCCCTTCCAGGGTTGATGTAATTTTCAGTCGAACCCCGCCAGAGCCCTTACAGGGTTGGCGTTTTGGGCGAGCATCAGAGCCCTTCCAGGGTTGATGTAATTTTCAATCGAACCCCGCCAGAGCCCTTACAGGGTTGGCGTTTTGGGCGAGCATCAGAGCCCTTCCAGGGTTGATGTAATTTCCAGTCGAACCCCGCCAGAGCCCTTACAGGGTTGGCGTTTTGGGCGAGCATCAGAGCCCTTCCAGGGTTGATGTAATTTTCAGTCGAACCCCGCCAGAGCCCTTACAGGGTTGGCGTTTTGGGCTAGCATCAGAGCCCTTCCAGGGTTGATGTATTTCTCAGTCGAACCCCGCCAGAGCCCTTTCAGGGTTGGCGTTTTGGGCGAGCATCAGAGCCCTTCCAGGGTTGATGTAATTTCCAGTCGAACCCCGCCAGAGCCCTTACAGGGTTGGCGTTTTGGGCGCATTGTAGAGTGCAGATTTTTTGATGTCGAGCCCCGCCAGAGCCTCTCACGGAGGTTGACGTTTAGGGCACCTAGTCGATTTGTAGATTTCCGCGGATATTGTAGTAGTAGCACCTGGACAAAATAACAAACTGAAATTGCAAAGTATTTGTAGAGATTAATGTGTCTCACTAGAAAACCTGCAAAATAAATTTTAAAGGTCGAAAAAGTTGTTCTAGAATATAATTCCGCGTTTCATCTTTGTGTTTTCAATGGCGGGACTGTTGCTTCCATGCTCTTTTAATTATGGCGTGTTGTTTGGCGAGTTATTTCGTTTCGCTCATCTAGCCCTTGGCGGGTTCGTTAGTATCCCATCCTTGATTTATCTGAAACATAACAATTCTTCCACGTTTCCAAAGTAATTAGTATCATAAATAAAGGAGTCTTTAATCATATGCAATTATATTCAATGGGAACTAACTGTTCTCTGTCTTCTTTTATTTAGCTTTTATTTAGCTCGCCTATGCTTTGTACTCCTCTTCCTTTTCCTCTCCATTCTTCTAATTGAATACCTCGCCTATTAACTTATCATTCTCCTATTAAATCCGAACTATCTCGCTCACTCCATTGCCCTCTATGTATATATTTCCTTCTATGAAGTTGGACCTAAGTTTCCTACTCTACTTTATTCTTCTATGTGTGTCGATCTTGTCCAATCTGGCTTAACACTCCATTATTTATGTTCTTACTAAACAGTTAGTCCAGCTCGCAAAGCAAACGGTACATGAGAGGGGTTCCCAGGAAAGAGAGGTGGGTCGCTTGGACCACTTAAATACCAAGACTTTCCTTGTCAGAATCCCTCATATGTGACCTTTTGACAATACTGCACTTTACTTTTGCCATGGCTACCTAAAGTTGTTGGATATAACTACAGTTGTATTATTCCATTCCTTCTCCTATTAGATTGAAACTAATTCTTCTACTTAGTTATGTTGTTTTCTACTTGTCTTTCTTTTCCTATTAAATTGGAACTAACTCGCCCATTCAATTGTCTGATGAGCTACTCTCTTCTGCCGCCTATTAATTCAGAACTAGGTCGCCCAATTAATTGCCTAATGGTGTATCCTTACACTTAGCAGACTGGTTTTTGGTTTTAATTCATATGCTCGTCTTTGACGTTGTTTAATAAGAATCCTGATATCATCACTGATGCAATTTTTACGGAGACGCCCATTGTAAATGATTTAAAATTGTTCTCGCATTGATCTTGATGTATTTCTAATAGGGTTTAATAACTTGATGTTACAGTGATCACTTTTAACTATGTTGAGTAGCTCGGGGAATATAATTCAATATGGTGCCACATTTTACAACAACGGAAAAACTATAGAGTAATATTCTATAACGAAGCCGATGTAAATTTGAGCAGGCTGTATATAATTTGTAAAAAATAGAACCTGGTCGTTAATTTTCTTTTGAATGAAGGCGCTCTGGCTATTAGGTCCTCGCCGTTTTGAGCTTTATTCGGGCTTATTTTTCCTGGCGTGATTGTATATGAATTGACAACTAATTCTGACTGTGAAGTCCTTCCCCCTGCTGCTGCTTTATATACAAGTTATGTTTCCCTGAAACAAAATATGAAATACTTTTTCGCCGGATTCCACTACTGCCAAACTTAATATCTATGGAAGTTGAATGTTTCCCTGTGAGTAACTAGCATGTATCTCAGCGTTTAGTAATCATTAACCGAAAGAAATATCCTTAATTGTATATATATATATATCAGTCAGTGACCAGTGCCTTATGATTTCATATACAAGGAAGATGGTAAAGGAGGTCATGATGTATATTAGGGTTTCGTCTTCTTCAACTCGGGGTATTTTCAGCAATCATGTTCTACTATAATCTTTAGGAAAATTCATTCTACAGCTAAATAATTCTATACCTCGTCCTTCGTTTGGTGAAAAGACAATTTCCATTTGACCAATCTTTTGTTAAATAACTAGTAAATTAGATAGCTTCTAATTTTCTTCGTCCTGAGCCACTTAAATAACTAGTAGAATAAATAAGAAACACCTTTTGAGGCATATGATAATTGAACTATTAACCATACTGTAAAAACCTTGATTATAAAAAACCAATAAGATAACTATAACTTTGAAACGTGTCATCATAGATCCTATATGTGCTCTTCTAAATAAGCATATCCTTGTAGCCATCAATTAAACGATAGAGAACTGCATATGAATACTAACATGATAATTTAATTGAAGATCAATAATTAGTATTCAATAACCATTAGTACGCACAGATAGGATAAGAATATTGCTAACTCGGCCCTCTAAGAAAACTTGAGTCGTGAGTTTGATCGTATTGACGATTACGTTTTTGAAGAATGATAAGAATTTATTCTTCTTTTTATATTTTAGAACACGACACAGGGTCATAAAACCAGAGACCGAATTACAAAATCAAATATCCAACAGTACGCACAGACATGAGTGATATTCATATAATAATACCAAAGAAAGACAAAACCTGATAATCGGTGGTTTCGTTGAGAGGTTTTAATACTCTGCGAAAACAATTCAATTGCGACTTCGTTTGAGCTTTTGTTGTAGTTTTGTGGTGAAACAAGTCGGACTAACAATTGTGCGGCAACCACATCACGATGCAAAACTTGAAGTTAAATCGCATCGACGGCGTCATGTACCTAGGATTCGATCATGAATAGGAGGTTTGGGTTCCTAAATCCTGACGATGAAAGATGTGATTTAGGGTTTTTGTGGTTGAATGGTGTTTCTAAACCGTAGTTGGAGGCTACGATTCACAATTTCTGGTTTAGGGTTTCCAAATCGCCGTTTACGATTCAGAAACGTGGTGAAGGTAAGTTTTACCTCTTACCACAGACGGCGCCAACTGTACTTGCAAAAAGTACGGTAAGGAATACTAGGATTCTAGGGTTTTCACTGATTATTGGATGCCTTGAGAATGCTCTCAAGAGTAGTATTTATAGCCTGCTATGGGCTTGGGTTTCGGTTGCTTGGTTCCCAAGCAACAGGGGCATTTGTGCATTTTAGACGGCTTCTAGAGGTTTCTAGAAGCTTAGAAGGGCGGTGCCTTGCAACGAGCGTGCCAGGGCCTCAGAAGCCCTTCTGGAGGGCGCCTGAGCCCTTCTGTAGGTTTTAGAGCCTTTCTGGAGGGCTTCTTAGCCTTTAGGAATATTATGACGGTTCAGTAATCAATTTATTTTCACTCACATTTATCACAACAAAAACATTTTCTTTAAAAACAACCAATAAACAAGCATTTTCTACCTATAACTACGTAGCTTTGAATTCTCATTCGTACCAGGAGATACGTAGGAGCAAGTTCAAACTCTTGTCAACCACAATAATAACAAAACATTTTTTCCTCTAATTAAACACGTTACAATTTCAGTTAAATATTTAATTTTTATTCGCATTTTTTAATAAGGAGAAATAAATATTTATAAAGTTAACAAACATTTTGAACAATTAATTATAGGTAACCGTTTTTTAACGGATGTCATAGGATGCTAATATCTTTCCCATGCATAATCGACTCCCGAACCTAAAATCTGGTTTCAAGACCATTTTTTCGTTTTAAAGGATTTTTCCGATGTTTTCCTTATTATAATAAATTTTGGTGGCGACTTCACTTTCTTCGAGCAACCCTCGAATTTTTTAGGCCGCTACACATTTATATATGTTAGCCACATTAAAGTCTACAACTTCAACGTATATTACGGCAGAATTGCTAGGAAAAATTTAAAGAGAAAGTAGATAAAAAGATATTAACCGCGGCTTGGTTCAAGCTATGGAATAAAAAAAAATCAAGTTTCTTGGCCTTTTCAGACGTGCAAATAATGCGTCGAAAATATATTTTCTCCGATCACTATTATAAACAAAAAAATTGCTTTTTAAATTGATTAAATAACTGATGTATCTAATCTATATAGATCAAATACATTATTTATAAACCAAATACACATTCCAGTCTCTATTATAAGCAAAAATCTACATTTTACATTCATTGAATTAATGATGTATGTGGTCTTTATTATATACTACTACATACATCATTTATAAATAAATCTAAAATGTTGATTTTTGTTTATAACAGTGACCTGAGGGTGTACAACACTTAATCAATGAAACTAAAATATAGTTTATTTATTTATTTATAAGGGTTTGTCAAACATGTGCAATATTGTACATGTTAAGATATCTAAAAGTAGTAATTTTTCATTGAAAAACAACATTTATTTATTAAAAAGCTACATATTTAATATAAAATGCATATGATATTCCATGAAAACCCAATTTATAATAGTGATAGGAGGAAGGGAGTTTTCTCTACAAAATAATTAATGTACTTCGACCGAAATATTCCATGAAAAAAATCTGAGTATTTCCTGGCAATTTTATATCTTTTATTATAGCAAGTGCGTTTACCAAATTCCAGCCACCAATATCAGTGAAAGTAGTTGGCAGTAACCAATCAATATAGTGGCCACTGGCCAACTATAAACATCAACCATTGCTAAGCCTCTTCGAAAGGATGATAAATCTTTTTTAAAATGAAATGAAGGTTATTCCGGTCGATATTCACTGGTTTAACTTCTATTTTAAAATTATATACTTTCTCCTCCGTTTATAAGAAAAAAACAATTCACATTTATTAAGAAAACCAAAACATAATAATTTGAAGTGTGGTTTTTTTTTTTTTGTTTTTTCCTTAGAATAAGTTTCATAAAAAGAAGTAAAAATATATTTTATTGGTTATAGAGAAGATTTTTGGAGGGAGAGCAAATCAAATATAATTTGCTTTTAATTTCATGGAAATAAGTAAAAGATTGGAAAAGATAATTTTTTGGAATAACATTATTAAATAAGATTAAAGTTGGTCTTTTTAGATTATAATTTGTGGAGAAGAAAATGTGTTTTTTCCTTATAATTTGAGATGGAGGGAGTATAACAGTCTGATAGTTTTTTTTTTTTTGGTAAAGTCTGGTAGTTTTTTTTTTTACATTGATTAGTATTTTTTTTTTTTGTTTCACTGAGGTTATCTCCACCGGCCTCAATTGTATAGTTGCATGAAACACTAAATGTGTATGTTTCTCACAATTATAAGATTTGAACATTAATTTGATATTTTGTTAGACTTAATTATGTTAAATATAATATGAATTGTACAATATAAAGGATTTTTAAAGTAGTTATTATGTTAAATTTCATTCTTTTTTTTACAAACGTTAAATTTCATTGTTAAATAGTTAATATTTCACCACAAAAATTCAGAGAGAGAAGAATTACAATTAGATAATGTGAAAAGACAAGGTTTTTGTATTGAATGTTTTTATTATTTTCATTTAAAATTTATTTTGTATTTGTTATGGTAAATATTTTTTTTTGTCAAATAAAGAGAGATTATTCCGTGACAGTAGTTTACGAAAATGGATGAATTTTTTTAAGTAGATAATGTATCTCTTTGCTGAGAAAGGCAGAAGGATTGGGTATAAAAGGAAGAAATGTGCTTACGATTGAAGGTTTGTTTGTTTGTGTTTAAAAGATAACATATGTGTTTGTCAAAAAAAAAAAAAAAGATAACATATGTGTTAATTAAAGATAAAACATGGGACTTTGCACTCGTATTCAATTTAATGGGGATGCAATTCTAATTTGTAAAAGACCGGATGCAACGGCTATAACCAGCCAAAAACAAGTTTCCGTGATATGAAAAATAGATAATTCAACTTGTAAGGAAAAAAAAAAAGAGTTGGAGATCGGGAGTTTAAATCCAGACAAATAAATAAATATTAATCTAACAAATTAACTACTAATATTTGTCATTTAAAAAAATTCAAGACGTCATCGAATGTTTCCGAAGGGACAAAGACGTTATGTAAATGCTGAAAAATGACCATGTCAAATATTATAGATGAACTTCCCTCAAAAAAAAAAATTATAGATGAACTAAGATTGACTTGCAAAGTTTTGCTCGGCTTCTCATAATTTTTTTTAAGCTTAACATCAGTATGTTGAGTTACCAACTTAAAAGTATATTTCATATTAGTCGTAAAATAAATAATTTGAGATAGATTTAAATAAACTAGCAAACTAATATCTCAATGTAATTAAGTTCTATTTTGAAATTTAGCATGATATTTTTAAAGAATTTGACTTTATATTTGTTTGGTTATATCTTACATGCATGAGATAAGAAAAAGAAAAAAAGTAAGAAAAGAGGAAGACCAAGTTCTTGAGAAGGACACACCTAAAACATCGCCTAACATAACAGACGATAAATAGGACATCGGTTCATTAAAAGTAAGAGGATGGTTTTAACTGTTAGCTCCTAGCTTAGTAAGAATATTTGCACATGAGTTACCCTCCTAAATGATATGATGAATATAAATGATTCAATCTTTAGTAAGGTAATACTAAATGAATTCCAAAATTTTATATAAATACAATAATAAATAAGTTTCAAAATATTTGCATAATGATAAAACCGTTGAATATCCGTTATCATTAACAACACCACATGAAGAGAGTGATGGGCTGCAAGTGTGCGATTTTATCGTGTAATAAAATTATTGATCTCACACAAAGTAATGTTGATTACCATACTCCTAATTATTAGTTGATTAGCTAAAATGAGTTGATTTATAGAGATTGAGTGTTGCTAAAAAAAAAAGCAATGATTCATATATAAAACGTCTTAGGATTGTGGTTTAGGTCGGTGAAATTTAGCAGCTCTATATTGTTATCTTAGCTATCTCGAATAATTAGTATCTCCGTATGCGTGCTGATAATACATTGGGTTTCATTTTTAGGTCTTGTTATCTTGTGCCTTTTGGGCACAAGTTAATGAATCCAAACTTAGAAGTTTTTCATAGAAAAAAAAAAAATTGACTTTAAAAAATTGAATAGAGTCAAATGCACAACTTTTACGACATTTATTTCTATTTTAAATTCTTTAGCATCTACCTTTAGAAACATGTTAGCATTTGCCTTATTTTTTCGTTGCACGATAATACATTGGTTTATCCAAAACAAATGATGGTATTTTTCTTCTGAGGAAGAAGAAACAAATGATAGTATCTTCATTTTATTTTTCTATACTAGGATATATAAATTTCCAGAAATTTGATAAGAAAAGGAATAAACACTTAGCGTTGATCTAATCAATATATATAATATCAAATTGATAGTATATATAATATAGTGGTATTAAAATAATCCATTGATAATATCCGGTAAATACACCTCAAATATGATAAAAGTTTCCGGAGATATTTGATATATTTGGATGGAGGTTTCCCTCTTCAGCTTTTATCGTGCGTAAATTTCGCCGCATATTCGAGACAATGTCTGATGCAAAATGAGTACCTCCCCTAGTTGAAAATCAAACATTTGTTCGTCAACGATGTGAAAGTGTAACTTATTCCGTTAGACTTCATCTAAGAGTCTGCGGAAGGGACTAGACTTCCACAATACGTCCAACCGGATGTTCGAAGGTATCCATATTTAATGTTTGATACGCGTCAAATATAATTATTTAATGTGAATGGAATCTTGAAATAAAATACCGAGTAATTTCTCGAAGTATACACATTCAATGATTTCCAAATTCTGACAAGACAGCAATTGACGATGAGTTGCCTTGACTCTTGGGTAAAATTGCCAAATTACCTAATTTTACCGTTTCAATGCTTCCAGCTAGCATTAAGCAGAGAACGAGAAATTCCCTGGGAAAATTGCAACGTTATTTCTTTTCTTGCATACATATATACATATGTTTCGCGCTTTCATTCTTTCAATTCTAATAATAATAATCTTCCTACGTACAACGATAATTGTAAGGTGAATATTTTAGAGATTTAAAAAATTACTTTAGCAAGAAGATAGTGTGTTTCATTTCTTGTATAGCAAAACATTTCAGTTGTGCTATTAACAAAAGCAAAGACACATTAAAACAGAAACACAAAACCAAAGGTAACTTTCTAACACTTTTCATGTTCTAAATTTTCAATGTTAAGGGTGTTTTATTTATGATTTTAATATACTTCTTATGATAATTTTTTTTTTGGTTGTATTCGATCATGGCTTTTATTTCATTTAACTAAGTTTATGTAACAATTTAGTTTATTCCCTCAAAAAAAAGTTTAATATACTTCTTATGGCTTTTATTTCATGGCTTTTATTCCCTCAAAAAAAAAAGTTTATGTAACAATTTAGTCATATTTAATTCGGATAATCTAGACTTTTAAATCCGAGTCTAGAAATCTTGTGATATTTAATAAAGACTTTTTAAAACTTACAAAAGTCTAATTTTGATGGATTGTTAAATAAATGAGATTTTAGTGGATTTTGTTATGGTTTCTAATGAGTTTTTAGTGTTAATTAGGAGGTGTTTTCAATTATGATTTGAAAGAATTTTAAAAGACTTATTTTATGATAAAAATGCCTAGCTAGTGAGATTCGATCAACACTTTTATTTGATCTAAATAAGTCTTGTGGTGTAATTTTATTTTTTATTTTTTTTATGCAAAGATAGCTTAGCAAAGAGCTAAGACTATCCAAAATATATTAATAAAAAAAGAATGAGTGCAAGAACAAAGGAGAAGAGGGGGACTGCACCAAGACCTCTTCAAAAGTTTACAAATCTAAAACAAGGCAAACCTAGTCTGTTTAGAACATAGTGACCCCTAATACAAGGTGGAACTTCTAACCAAATAGTAAGATGATTTAGAGATAAATTAATATTGGCTAATGCATCAGCACAACTATTCCATTCTTTATACACATGAGTAACTCTTGTGGTATTCGATTAGGATAATCTAAATTTTTAAACAAATCATAAAAATACTAAGCCCAAAGGTATTCAATTAATCAAGATATTTTGGAACTTACAAAGGCTTGCAAATAAAAAAAAAAAAAGGCCTGTGGTATTAAAAAATGATGGGTTGTTTAATAAAATAGACTTTTTTAATTAGGTTCTTAGGGAAAGAGACTCTTGTTAATTATTTAAAGTTCGCCTATGAGGTAAGTATAGAGTGATCAAGCATTGTTTTATTCAAGAACCAAACTCGAGGTTCTCCAAACGATTCGTTCTTTGGCGGAGCTTATTAACCATTTGGTTAATATAATGGATTTTAATGGACTTTGTAGGATTTATCAACGAGCTTTTAGCATTAAAAAGTCTTTTCTCAAATCATGAAATTTTAGGGATTCTTTGAAGAATTATTTTGGTTCTCCCTCCCGAACAAGCGCATAGGTGATATTGTCATTTTTCAATTCTTTATATTTCTTAGAAATAATTTAGCTAATTTTTCCTTTGTCTGTAGTCAAATATAGTTTTTTTCTATGAAGAATCGTTACAAAGAAATATAATACTCATTATAATTCTATCCAACTCAAACAATTAGTTTCTGCAGGGCAGCACTTTGGTGACATAATGTCACCATGACATTAAATCTGGGCCACACAACACACATTACCATTTGCATCTGGACCACACAACACATCCATGAGTACATTTGTGTGGCCCAGATTTTAATGTCACGGTGACATTATGTCACCTAATTATTTTCCGTTTCTGCATGTGCACACGGTAAATACCTAACTCGTACCAAAAAAAGATAGCATCAACAAAAGCAAAACAGTTTTTCACAATGAGTTTAATGTTTTAGTTCCACTCCAATTCAAGGTGTACGATAAAATCTTTTGAAGATATTGCATATCATGGTAATATCTCTTAAAATAAAAATACACTATAATAATATATTTGTTACATCCTTGAAAAATGTGATCGAGATGATTATGAGTAAAATGTTGCATATAGGGGTAACAACCCTCAAAATGAAAATGAATTGTCCATTGGACTCCATCATTATATATATCATTGATGATTATGTTGATAGAATAATGATGGCTAACATAGTTTTAAATAGGAAGAATAGAATTGGTTTTACTTTACTTCTTTCAAACTTATTATTCCAATTTGATTGTCTCTTGGAACTTTACATTGACACAACTTTATAAATAATTTCAATTTTTTTTTTAAAAAAAAAAATCACGAGTAAAAAAACAATTCTATTATATATGCAATATAAGCCAAACAAAGATATTTAAATAAAAATATTTCTGGTGGAAAGGATTGTTGATCATACTTTATTTAATTTTGACTGAACTACGGATCACTCCGCTTTTACTGGGGACCGGAAGATTAACACCAAAAAAATATGTTGTATATTATATTTTTCATTTAAATACACAAATCTTAAAAATTTATATTTAGATAAATTAATTATTAATATTATTATTTATATTTGAAATTTAATATCAAATTCTTTTTTGTTTATTTTTTATTTTTATCAACTTTTTATTATATTTCAATTTTTACATTTTAAATTGAAAAATGCTAGCAAGTGCCTTAACAAGTGCCCTCAAGCCAGTTGTTGAGAAGTCTAAACATGCCTCTAAAAACAAAGAACTCCAAACAATAAATTTAATCTTGGGAATGGTGTATTCAACGCCTTAAAACTTTACTAATTTTAGTGATTTATCCATACTAATTACAATTCTTGATCATAAAAATCTAAAAAAAAAACATTAAAAGTTATTAAAATCTTAGGTTAAATAAGTAAAGAGTCATACTAACTAGTGCCCCATGATACTAGTTAAGAAAGTTTTAAAAAAAATTCATTAAAAATAACTTTTTCGAATTTCATAAAATCAAACATTCTACTTTTCTCCACTTCTAAATGTAAAATTTTTATATTAGTTTCTTTAACTAATATAGGAGTACCAATTAACATTTTCCATTAGTAAATGGTCCACTTAAATAGGAGTACCAATTTTTTGTTCTAGTACCCCAAAATATTTCTAAGAGTGTGTTTGTTTCAAGTCATATTTATATATTCTTAAGAATAAAATGATAGAAATATATATTTTAATGTTTGTTACAAGTTTTTTAAATTTTATTCTTGGGTATAAAAGATTCCTATGATAGAAAAACATTCCTATAAAAAATGGTAGGAATAAAAGTTCTCATGAACATGAGAATAAATTAATGTGTTACTACCCATTAACTTTCCTAGTATAATGGTTCCAGAGAATAAATAAATATTAATCAAACATTTTTATTAAAATGCATTGGAATAAAACCCTTCTTTATAATCTCGTGAAATTTGCTCAGTTGATAAGGATATTGCATATTATATGTAGGGGTCGGGTTCAAACCTTGAACACCCCACTTCTCCACAATTAAAATGTGTGAGGTCTAATCACTAGACTACTTGACCAAAAAAAAACATTTCTAAGAATAAGTTTAGTAAACTTGAAACAAAACGCACCTTAAGAGTTTTGGACCCAAAAAAAATTTCAACCATGCAAATAGTCCCAACCATTAACTCCTCTCTATGGATGCTGACATGTACATGTCAAGTGATGTGGTACTGCCATGTGGTTTTTAATAATGCTAACGTGGATTTTTATTATTTTTTTAATAGTTTTTCTTTTTTAATTCAGTAGATTTTTTATTAAAAAAAATGTCTTTTAAAATCATAAATACTTACTTTGTGTTCCTTTTTCAAGGGAAGGAAACATAATCATGGTTGACACGACACAGTTTGTTGCCCTTTCAACACGATATCAAGATATCTTGAACAAGACATCTCAAATTGTTGAAAAAGGTAGAAAGAATCAAAGTATAAGGAGATTGTTGAGGTCAACCTTAAAGGGTTTAACTACTGTGATTCAAGACATAAAGCAATACAATGAAAACATGGATCACCCCAGCAAAGAAATTAACACTCTAATAGAAGAAAATGTTGCACAAGATAGTGCATGCAAGAATTCTTGCTTGAACAATTGTTTCTCTTGGCTCAGGAATGATTCCTATGTTGTTGATGATAACCAATATCTTACTGTAAATGATGTTAAAGAGACACTTTACAAGGCTAGAGAAATTCTTGAGCTTCTTAACAAGGAAAATTTTGAACAAAAATTCAATGAAGCTGGACCACCAATATTCAAGGGTGCTTTTGGTGTTCCTGAAAATCCAGAATTCATTGTTGGGATTGATGTACCATTTAACAAGTTGAAAATGGAGCTATTGAGAGATGGAAGTTCAACCCTTGTATTGACTGGTTTGGGAGGGTTGGGAAAAACCACTTTGGCTACAAATCTTTGTTGGGATGAACAAATCAAGGGTAAGTGGTAAAATCTTCTTTGGTTTTCTCATGCTTGATAATTTTGGGCTGACTTGTTAAATGTAGTAATCTATTATTTTGTGGTAGCACATGAACATAATGATGGTTACCTTATACACATGCATTTTGAAATGGTACAAGGCATCAAATTCTCTGGTCTTACAATTGTCTTTTGTTTTAATAGGAAAATTCAAGGAAAATATTATATTTGTCACCTTATCGAAAACACCCATGTTGAAGACTATTGTAGAGAGAATATTTGAACATTGTGGATATCCAGGGCCTGAATTTCAAAGTGATGAAGATGCTGTCCATAGATTGGAGCTTTTGCTGAAAAAATTTGAGGGAAGTCCACTATTGTTGGTTCTGGATGATGTTTGGCCGAACTCAGAAACCTTCGTTGAGAAACTTCAATTCCAGGCATCAGATTTCAAAATTCTAGTGACTTCAAGGGTTGCATTCCGAAGACTTAGCACAACATGTATCTTAAAACCTCTTGTTCATGAAGATGCATCAATACTTTTCTGCCACTATGCTCAGATGGAGAAAAATGGTTCAAATATTGTCGACAGAGATCTTGTGGAAAAGGTACTCGTTCTTACATATGATGTTATCTATAATTGTTTTTGTCTGAAGTTGTTCATTAAGATAGTGTTGTCACATAGCGGTGATAAGGCTAAATCAGAGAGGATTTCGATGAATCCATTATGAAAACCGTGATGCAATCCAGTTTCGCTATTAGGGCAATAGTGGCTTCAAGTTCCTGCTAGGTGATGTAGCTGCAATAGTGGAGAAAAGAGTAGTTAAGGATTTTAAAAAATATTAAAAGTGAAGAATCTGCATGTAAGATAGACGTATTTTTGACGTTCAGCTATTTCCAGTAATCCGCTATTGATATCACTGATTTGATATAGATACAGCAAGATTGTACATAATCATTTGGAACTTCTTTTTTGTTAAACAGACCTATCATTTATTCACATAAAGGGTGCTTAAGTCATAATCCATTGATTTACTGACCATATTTGCTTGCACTCAAATACAGGTTGTAAGAAGTTGCAAAGGTTTACCACTTACGATTAAAGTGATTACTACATCACTCAGAAATCGACCTTATGACTTGTGGACAAAGATTGTGAAGGAACTGTCACAAGGTCATTCCATTCTTGATTCTAATACTGAATTACTTACTCGCCTCCAAAAGATCTTTGATGTTTTCGAAGATAATCTCATAATCAAGGAGTGCTTCATGGACCTAGCCTTATTTCCCGAAGACCATAGAATTCCTGTTGCTGCTCTCATTTATATGTGGGCTGAGTTGTATGAACTGGATGACAATGGAATAGAAGCAATGGAAATCATCAACAAATTAGGCTCCATGAATCTGGCTAATGTCATAATAGCAAGGTACAATGACAATTATATATTTTTCTAGGCTAACTTAGATACTTAAATATATAACAAGAATGATATTATACAGAAATCTTGTGTGAGAATTTTTTATCTTAATTAAGCAATTAACCTCTGCTCATATAATAGAAAAAATGCAAGTGACGCAGACAATTACAACTACAATAACCATTTCATCATCCTTCATGATCTTCTAAGAGATCTTGGAATTTACCAATGCATCAAAGAACCAATTGATAGACTAATTATTGACATGAATGAAAACAAACTTGAACGGTATTTCGAGGAGAAGCATCAAAGCCTGATGACTTCTATATTGTCAAAACTTCTGACATTGTGTGTTAAGCAAAATCTGCAACAACTCGCTCCCCGCATATTGTCTGTATCAACTGGTTAGTAATATTTGTACCTTCATCTAAATTTTATTCACTTACATAAAACTAAAAAGTGAAATTAAAAAACATGCTGTAATCTTCATTCATTATTTTCCAACAATTGATCTTGTTTGCAGATGAAACTTGTGCGCCAGATTGGTCCCAAATGCAACCAGCTCAGGTCGAGGTTTTAATTTTAAATCTTCATACCAAGCAGTACATACTTCCCAAGTTACTGGAGAAAATGAGTAAACTAAAAGTTCTGATAATCACAAACTACGGTTTCCATCCTTCTGAACTGAATAACTTTGAGCTACTTGACTCTTTACACAACCTGAAAAGAATCAGACTGGAGCGAATTTCTGTTCCTTCCTTCGGTACATTGAAGAGTCTGAGAAAACTATCACTTTACATGTGTAATACAAGACTGGCTTTCGGAAAGGGTAGCACCCTAATTTCAGATGCATTTCCATATCTAGAAGAATTGAACATTGATTACTGCAAAGATATGGTGAGATTTCCTACTGGTATATGTGATGTCATCTCAATAAAGAAACTCAGTGTTACTAATTGCCACAAACTTTCTGAACTTCCCCAAGATATCGGACAATTGAAATATTTAGAACTTCTAAGGCTCAGCTCCTGTACTGATTTGAAAGTGATACCGAATTCCATTGGAAAGCTTTTAAATTTAAGACATCTTGACATCTCAAACTGCATAAGCCTTTCTAGTTTACCTGAGGAATTTGGTAATCTTTGCAATCTAAGAGATCTGTACATGGCAAGTTGTGCAAGTATTGAATTGCCATTCTCAGTTGTCAATCTTCAGAACTTGAAGACGATAACCTGCGATGAAGAGACGGCTGCTTCATGGGAAGATTTTCAGCTTATGCTTCCCAATATGAAGATAGAGGTTCCTCATATTGATGTTAACTTAAATTGGCTTCAGTAAATGATCTCCTAAGACCTCTTATTTGTTGTATATACTTTGCTTCTTTGTTTCTTAAAATAGGTATGATACAAAATGTGATCTTCTAATTTCAAATTACATTAGAATTTTATGTATTCAATAAATGCACTGCACTCTTTTTTCCTTCACCAGGTTTTATCACACTGAGTTTTCCTGGTAAGGTTTTTAACGAGGCAGTTGTCTACAATGTTTGTTCCCTTGGGTTTGGTCTGGTCCTCCCAATTTGTTTTTCTTTGTTTAGTTTCTAATAATATATGTTCCTTTGTGGTGTTGCAAATGATTGTGAGAAGCTGAAATGTCGGCTCATGTTTCCGTAGTTCCCTAGTTGTATATATTTAAAAATTTCTTGTTAATACTTTGGTTGTTTGTTGCTTAAAAATATGATCAAGGTAAGGAAAATGATTAGGTCAATTCGATTCCCTTCTATGAATTGTTCGGTAACTAAAAACTATGAACACGGTTTGGACTAATTACTAGATTTTAATACATTTGATCTAAATAATAAACCAATGTCTAGGTCACTTACTCTCTTCAATGGTTATTGCCTCTGGGTGAAGCTGATAACCCTTGAAGATTTAAGAACGCCAAGTTAAGTAACAACTATCATTAGTTTTATAGTTTATGTCTAAATCTTATCAAATAGTAGAACCATTAAAATAAGTCCAGCCAACAAAGTTAGGGTTAGTACTCATTCTGATCGAGATCAATTTATGGACATTCGTAGATGCAAAAAAGGCACTAAGAATAATATTAAGAGTAAGAGAATTAGAGTAAGAGAATTGATGAAGAATTATGTTGTTAATGTAACAAAATTCTGTCCAAAATTGTGTGTTTTTGCTGTGTCAAACTAATGCCCAAATGCCAAACATTTATAGTGCATTATATGACTCTTCACATTAAGCACCCATTTGCCAAAGGTTATGATCATATAAACTTGAATCAATGTTATGGTTCATTAAGCACCCTTTTGCCAAATGTTATAACCATATACACTTGAATCAATGTCATGGTTCATTATCTATCAATAAATAATAATGTTTCAATGTATATGAATGATTTCCATGAAGAGTTACAACTTTTGGTTCTAAAGTGATTCCATTATTTTGGAAATCACCAACATACCACTAGCCCGCCTAAATAAGTGAAAACATTTCTATTTGCAGTCCCTTTCATAACTAGTTGTCGTGAAGCGTGGCTCTTAGCATGCAATGCAAGTTAAGCAGTGACGGGACTCTTTTGATTCTTTCTAGCTCCCACAATGCGATCTTATGGTCTGAGATGCAAGTGCAGTGACGAAATACCTCTTAATTCCTTTAATGTCGTGACACGTGACTCGTAGTACGCGGCACGAGTTAGGTAGTAGTTGATTCTTCTGCTTTTCTTCATTCATCGTCCTCTTTCTTTTCACCAAAACGTCTGTAAAGACTATACCCCAAGAATTAACATTATAAAACTTGTAATAAGCATAGTACAGTCACAAAGTTTTCTGGTTAGGGTGATTTTGGCATGTTTCAAGGTATTTTTCCCATTTTTGCTCTTTCATAATTTTTGAACGATTCTTTTACAAAACGCAACTAAAACACACATAAATTAACAACTGTATCTGTAAAATGACTCTAAAAGTGGACTAAACATCCTATATGATTTCTTATCATCATTGACAATACATTGTTGGATTGTTTTCCTTAGTTATCCCCTTTGAATTTTATCTTCCTTCGTTTTAATTCTGATTGTTGACAAATAAAATAAAAAATGTGTGGCAAAGATGCAACATATCTTGTGTAAGATAAACAAGATTACCACAATTTGAAATAGCCACTAATTTTGAAGAAATAGTTTGTTGAGCAGTTATTTATATTTTTATTGAGTATGACTCTTATAGGCACAAAAGAGGAGCAAGGAGCGAAGCATCACGAACTGTAATTCATTCAAGTAATATACAGAACTTGCAACTTTATTGTCACAAATGTTGAAGTTGGTTTTGAAGTTATTTGTAGCTTGTTTCTCGTCCCACATTGCTCAGGTTCTCGAGCCTATATATGGGTGGTCCCCCGGGCTCCCCTCATGACCCAATAGGGTATCCGAGTTGGGTTATGTAACGTAATGAGTGAATTGGACCCAGACCCATGCTAGGCTTGAGGGTGGGTGTTGAAGTTGTTTGTAGTTTGTTTCTAGTCCCACAACTATTGAGTGTATAAATATGTGCGAGTACCCTCATCCTTTGAGTTAGATTTTGGGATGAGATCCAAGCGTATTTTACAACAAGGTACGCACAGTTGGCCAATTTGTGCAAACAAACTATTGTTCCATTGTTTGCTATTTATGTTGCTTTATTCTTTTATGAGTTGCTCTTCTAACAATATTTGATAGTTTTAAGATATATATTACTCTATTCCTTCAACAAAAAAAAAAAAAAAAAGAAAGAAGAAGAAGATATATATTGCTCTATGGATGTTCCAAGTTAGTTAAGCAAGTTGGCTCAAAAAGTGTGACGTTGGAGAATACCCAAAGCATGGTAAGTCTTTATTGCTACTCCATTGAATGAGTCAAAATAACAAAAAGAAGGTGCTGTTTTCAAAGAACAAAGTGAAGTTTGTTAATGGATAATTGGAGATATTCCAGTTCCAGCTACAAAAGATGAAACATTCAAACGTGGTCTTATCATAGATTCCGAGAACATTGGTACCATACTATATATTAAGAAATTCTTAATAGACTTGTTTAAGAAATTCTTAAGAAATGTTAATGAGTTGACTATGTTATGAGCTGACTATGCTAATGAGTTGACTATGTTATGAGCTTTCACACTCGTGGGTCTCTTTTTTCTTAATTCTTAAGAAATTCTGCCATAAAATAAAGATATCTTTAATCTTTCACTAGTAACAATACTAGCCAAGAATTTCCTAGAAGCTACCTTCTCATATTATATTAGTTTCAATGAACTTGAGAGGAAAAAGAACAATATCAAAACCTAGAGAAATCATTGAACTGAAAAGTTTCTTCATCAAGAGCTGTTGATTTGATTTCATTTCATATCCAATTATGGCAGGAGAGTTGATTGGAGGGGCATTTCTTGGCGCAGTTGTTCAAGAAGGGATGCAACCGGTCACAAACCAGATATCCAAAGCTTTCATGTTCAAAACCTCACGCAAAAACCTCGACTCTCTTGTGGATCGGATCACACCAGCAGCTGAAGAAATGAGACTATTAGACGAGAGATCGGGTCGTCCGACGGAAGAAACAGAGATGGTTCTAGATGAACTGAAACAAGGGAAAGATGCAGTAAACAAACACTCCAAAGTCCCATGGTGGAAATGTTGTTGTTTACCTTGTTTCCAAGGAGAGATTTATGATAAAGAAGAGAAAATTGCTAGATCCAGTAGTCTTGTTACTCCGATGAACACGGCAAGGGATGTTAAAAAGGTACTGTCTATATTGGAAGATAGGCAGGAGGGGAGACAATTCAAGAGGTTATGTGATGCTCCTGTAAAAGCTGATCTCACTGTTGGATTGGATTTTCCTTTGAATCAGTTGAAGAGTTGGTTACTCGGTAGCGGTGTGTCTGTACATGTTTTAACTGGTTTGGCTGGATCTGGGAAAACTACTTTGGCTACGTTGCTCTGTTGGGATGACAAAGTTAGAGGTAACACGCATAATATAACTCTCTATCTACACTTTTTATTTTTATTGAAAGTGTGTATATATGTGTGCCAAGATTGTGTCAGATGTCTATATATGCGCCGGTGCTTAATAAAACTCTTACCTAACTAACTAACTAACTAACTAACTTCTGTTGTTGTGGAGACTTCAATAACTCTGATATTGCTGCTCAAAATGTAATTGTACACTTTTCTGAAACCAAACCCATTCATTCATAATGACAAGTCTTTTTTGCAAACGACGTGAAACATGATATTTAAGAATCTTATTTGCTTGTTTGGACTAGGTAAATTTGGGGAAAATATACTGTTCTTCACTGTGTCAAAAACTCCAAATTTGAAGAACATTGTGCAGACATTGTTTCGACATTGTGGACATGATGAGCCTTGCCTCATAGACGATGATGATGCAGTTAAACACTTGAGAAGTTTGCTGACCAAAATTGGGGAAAGTTGTCCAATGATGTTGGTTCTGGATAATGTTTGCCCAGGCTCAGAATCCTTTGTTGAGGACTTTAAGGTTCAAGTTCCAGATTGTAAAATTTTGATAACTTCTAGAGTTGAGTTTCCCCGGTTTAGTACTTCACTATTCTTAAAGCCGCTTAGAGATGATGACGCAGTTACCCTTTTGGGTAGCTTTGCATTACCAAATGATGCAACAAGAGTAACTTATGTTCCTGCTGAAAAATATGTAAAACAGGTTTGTTATATTCATCCCATTAGTCTTAACATTTTGTCACAAACAGGTTTGTTTTCTTATATAATGACAAAAAGTTTTGGTGGTTTACTTATACTAAAATTGTCAATATGATCAAAACCACAAAGCTAACTTAGTTGATTGCACTCAATTGCAGGTAGCAAAATGTTGTTGGGGTTCTCCATTGGCCCTTAAATTGATTGGGGGGTCACTCCGTGGACAACCATTTGCGGTGTGGAAAAAAATGGTGAACTTGTTGTCTAAAGGTCGTTCTATTGTTGATTCTAATGACGAGTTGCGTAAATGCCTGCAAAACGTTTTGGAGGATGCATTGGAAGGTAATTCAATCATCAAGGAGTGCTTCATGGACCTTGGATTATTCTTTGAAGACAAAAAAATACCTGTGGCTGCCCTCATTGACATGTGGACAGAACTGAACGGCCTAGACGACGACAACGTAGATGGAATGAACTTGGTTCATGAGTTAGACAACCTGCATCTGGTTAATCTTGTAGTTTCAAGGTACATTAACTAGCTACTTTTCATTCTTTTAGTCATACTTATGGTTTTTATTTGATGTTGCAATTCTTGATATAACAGAGAATCAAGGTTAAAAATTGTTGAATCACAGTTTTATAACAATCATGTCGGTCAAGAAACAGAAAATGTTAATATAAAGATTATATTATGGTTATGTATATACTTATAACATTTGCTCATTAATCAGGGAAGTGACAAGTCACGTTGATAATTACTACAACCACTATTTCCTTACTCAACATGACCTTCTTAAGGAGATAGCTATCCATCAAGCCAGACAGGAACCATATGAACAAAGGACAAGGTTGATTTTCAACATGAAGGAAGATAGTTGGGATCAACAGAACCAGCAAAATACAATTGCGCGCACATTGTCCATATCAACTGGTCAGTTAACCTCTCTACTCTAAAACGCGTATACAATTGCACACACTGACACATATCTACTATTTTCACTCTTGACACCAAATGAAATGTTGTTTTTGCAGACAAAATGGTGACTCCAGATTGGAGCAATGTTGTAAAAGTTGAACAGGTTGAGGTGCTGATCTTGAACCTCCATACTGATAAGTTCACCTTACCAGAGTGCATAAAGAAAATGACTAAACTAAAGGTTTTGATAATTACCAATTATAAAGGTTTCCTCTGTGCTAAGTTAGACAATTTTGAGTTTCTTGGTTGTCTACCAAACCTTAGAAAAATCAGATTGCACCAGGTTTCAGTTCCTTCACTTTGCAAATTGATTAATCTGCGAAAATTGTCCCTTTACTTTTGCGAAACGAGACAAGCTTTTCAAAGCGACACAGTTTCAATTTCGGAGGTACTCCCAAATCTAGAAGAATTATGCGTTGATTATTGCAAAGATTTAGTGACACTTCCTTCCGGGCTCTGTGATATTAGTTCCTTCAAGAAGCTTAGTATCACAAGGTGTATTGCTTTTCGAATGCTGCCCCAAGAAATTGGAAACCTCATGAGTCTGAAAGTGTTGAGACTTAGTTCCTGTGCCGAGTTGGAGGAGATACCAACTTCAATTGGAAGGCTTAGTGAGCTACATTTTCTTGATATATCAGGTTGCGCAAGCCTTCACAGTTTACCAGAAGAAATTGGAAACTTGCATAATCTGAAAGAGCTTCACATGACTGGTTTCTCATCACACACACTGCCAGAGTCCATCACAAAACTCGTGAGTTTAGAGCATTTAATATGTGACCAAGAGACTGCTGAATGTTGGGAGCATTTCAAGCCTAGCCTCTCAGAGCTAAAAATAGAGGTGGCTAAAGTTAACTTATTCATTATTGTATGATATATTACTTCATTTGTCTATTGCCATGGCAACATCTGTATGTAACGAGTTCAATTGTTTTCAATTTTCATTTATACAATATATCCTTAAGCACGATTGTATAATAACGTCTATGCGTGCTCATTTATTTGGAACAACTTTGTCATTTTGTGTTAGCTAATTATTTTTTTTTTCTTATGTGTGTGTGTGTTTTACGTAGCTTCAACAAGCCAGTGTGAGAAAAAAATATAATGCTCTAAGAAAATTACATAACCGAAGTTTATCAACAAGATTAATAAACTTGAATCTTTAATAGTAACAAATGGACTTCAGGTTCACAAAAGATCTTCCACGGAGAATGTCTTTTATGATTCTTCTGTTTTCTTTCTCTAACATCAATTTAAAGGAGCTAAGGTGAACAGAGGTTAGTGTATTTAAGTCTCTCTATAGTTAATCTAAATCCTAGCGGGTTAGTTTACAAATGTTATATGCTCATGAGGAAAATATTATAAGCTCGTGAGGAAAAAAAGTTATTAGTTAGACAGAATTATTTTGGTCCTTTGAGTTTATAAGTAAAAAATTGGCCTTGCGAAACATAGCTTTAGAAATTAAAATTAGAATCCATTCATTCGACGTATGAGTACTCATCAGTCAGCAGATATTGCTTTCTTAACTCTTGACTGCAACACACGCCAAGAAAGTTCACAGCAGTAGTTTTCTCTCAAAGGTTGACTATGTATTTCAGCTTTTACACATACTACTCTCTTTTTTCTCAACTCATCAAATTCTGTCCAATAAGAAGTATGAATTAAATTTCTTAACTCAGTTGACTACGTTTCTAAACTTGTATGTTGGTGTTAGCTTTTGCAAAGGCAGCAGAAGCAATAAGCTCAAGACAGAAAATTAAGGTTCAAAATGGTGGAGAAGAAAGAAGAAAAAACCAGAAAATCAAAAGATAATAAAGTTTTGAGAACAAAGTACTAAAAGCTAAGATACTTTGATACATTAAACTTAAGCATACACTACAAATATATAGAGCCAAGCCATAAGCTTGCTTGTAAGACTAAACATAAAATCTGCACTAAATCTACTCTTAAGCACTAGTCATCATTACTTAAGAACACTAGGCATCATTAACTAGGACTGCTAGGACTGCTTTACTTACTAAATAAGCAACAATCTAATTATGACACTAACTTAAACAAGCAACATTTAATTATGACAGAAAAAACAGCAACACACAATTAATTAATGACAGAAAAATATCAATCTCCAACACTCCTCCTTGATATTTTTCTTGAAAAAACTCCAAGCATTGGTCTCATCTTTCCAACCTTCATCTGACAAAACTTCATTGGCCAAGTTTTTTGATCTATTGCAGCGGAAACACACTCAGCTTTAGTTGATGATTGGGTGATCCCTTCTTGCTTCTTCAAACTCCAAACATACACAACATGACCAAATGAAAAAACAGAATCAAATGTAGTCTTGACATCGTCACCACTTTTATTTTGAAAAACACATAAGTCATGCACAAAGGCATCAACAACATTACAACCAACATCCTTCTCAATAATCTTTTTCTCCTCCTGCATGGTAACTTTACAGCCCTCAAAATTAGCAGCTTCAGTATACCTTGCAGTCTCTAACATAGCAATATTGCATCTAGCATAATTGTCATCCAAAATTCCCCTTTTTTGAGCTGAAAAACTCGCTTCAACTCTACTTGGAAAAACACGCAAGGATGTTTGCTTCCACTCTACTGGAAAGCTTTTGCCTCTCATTTCAACAATCATTAATTTAGTTCCAGAAGGATCAAAAATAGTGCATTTCATATCCTTAAAAAGCAAAGAATAATTTTTCTCCATCATTTGTCCAACACTCAAAAGACTTTGATTTATCTCAGGTACAAATAAAACATCCGAAATATATTTTATACCTGAGAGAGTTTCAACAGCCACAACTCCTTTGCCTTTGACCTCGACATGTTGTCCATTGCCAATGACAACTTTGGAGTAAAAGGATTCATCAAGTTCTTTAAACAAACTGACATTGTTAGTCATATGATTGGTGCATCCACTATCTATTAGCCATGTTTCTTTGCTACTATATGCTAAATAGCAAGAAGCCTTAAACAATTGCTCCTCATCTTCTTGGTGGTGCTCAACAACTTGGGCTTGTTGTTCCTGCTGGTTTTTTTTTTTTTTGCAAACCTTCTCCACATGACCAAGTTGGTTACAAGCTCTACATTTAACTCCTGGCCTGTACCAACAAAACTTATCTAAATGAGTATCTTTTTTGCAATGTGGACAAGGTGGAAACTTCTTTTTCCCAAAACTTTTAAAGCTTTGGTTTTTGCCTTTGTTGCTAGCCAAAAAAGCACCTTCAACATTTTCTTCCATCCTTAAAGATCTTCTTTGTTCAGAAGCTTGCAAAGCATTAACAAGCTCTGCAAATGTGATTTCAGAAAAATTCTTATTTTCTTCAAGAGATGAAATTTTTGCTTCAATCATCTCTGGAAGACACACCACTATTTTTTCCACAACTCTTTGATCACTGAGATCTTCTCCCAACAATCTGATTTGTGTAACAACTTTAGAAATTTTGTCAGAAAACTCTCTAACAGTTTCAGTTTCTTTCATTTTTAGTGCTTCAAACTCTCTTCTCAAGTTCAGCACTTTCATTTTCTTTGTTCTTTCACTTCCTTGGTACTCCTCTTTTAGCTTGTTCCAAGCTTCTTTTGCTATTTCAAGATTCAAAATCTTGATAAAAATATCATCATGTAGAGTTGCATGTATTATGGCAAGAGCTCTACCTTCTTTTGCCACTTCATCACTATGATTTCTTATTTGAGCTAATGTTGGGTTGTTTGGGAGAGGTGGTGGGTTGCTGCCATTTTCAACCACATCCCATAAACTTTGAGCTCTCAAATAAGTTTTCATTTTGACAGCCCACAAATCATAGTTTGTTGGTGATTTCCAAAATAATGGAATCACTTTAAATCAAAAGTTGTAACTCTTCATGGGAATCATTCATATACATTGGAACTTTTCGCAAAGAGATGATTAATGAACATTTGCATTGATTCAAATGTATATGATTATAACCTTTGGCAAAAGGGTGCTTAATGAACCTTTGCATTGATTCAAGTGTATATGATTATAACCTTTGACAAAGGGATGTTTAATGAACCATAACATTGTTTCAAATCAAAGGGGTGTTTTCTCTCATATGAAGGGTCATATAATGCACTATAAATGCTTGGCATTTGGGCATTAGTTGGACACACAAAAAAGAACAACAACATAATTCTCCATCATTCTCTTACTCTAAATCATCCATCAATTCTCTAATGCATGAGTGAATTGCTGGAACCATAAATCTGTAAAATACTGTTAGGAGATACGCTTGGTGTGGTTGTGCAATACACGTCAAGGAACTCATAGTATCCTGAAGGGGATTCGCCGGTCATTCCTTATTGCATCCAATATACAGTTATTGGTGGGGGCGAATCGAACCTAAAGGTTAGTATGACAACCCCATACGCTTTGAGTTTGCATGCATAACCATTAATCTTTTCAGGTTTCAAGTACAACAGCATCTTCCCAACAATCAAGATATACAACAAATCTTTGGAATTTATGTGCACACTTCATCATAGTCATCTTCATCATCTTCTTGGTCAAGTTATTGCAGCAGACCCCCAACACAAGTTCCAACAATCTTTAGGTTCGATTTATGATTTACTTGTGATTAATGGCTGCAATTTTGGGTGAGATGAAAGCTTACATTTTCATTCATGACTACGGTGAACGGTAAACAAATTCCTTTTATGAATATATGTTATGGAAATTTATGGATAAATATTTCATATGTGATGTGTTTATGTTAAATTTACATGTGGTTGTAGATAATATATGCATGATAAATTTTGATATGTATAAAATTTATCGTTTGAAATCTGTTTAATGTTAATTTGAACATGAGATAATATCCATATAGGTGATGACGTATTATGAAATATTTAGTGTTCTAAATGCATGTGTATAGTATCTAAGTAAAATATGAATATGTTAGATTTAACATGTGGTGACATATATATGCATGATTTAGAAATTGTTCAAGTATATGAATTTTGATGAGTATAGTAATACGTTAAAAATGTTTAAACACTATTTTATTTATGAAAGTAGTGTAGATAAATTGCCAAAATATCAAGTGGTTGCTTTAATGATATTATTTACTTTGTGTAAGAGATTATTATCATTAGTATTGTGTTGATATTATATGTACATGATAATATGAAAAGTAATGGTTAATTTCTTGTTTATCATGATATTAAAATAATTTGGGTATGTTTTGAATTATTGTAAGTTGATATATGTTCATGGAAGAAAGTCATAGAAAATATTAATGATTTTGGTTCATTGTTTATTCTTCTATGTCATTGTTTATTGAAATTTAGTATTGAACATATTTAAACATAAACTTGAATTTAACACAATGAGTTTATGATATATGTATTAGTTATATGATAACTAAGATCAAAATGATTGTGTTATATTTAATTTTATGTGGAGTATATGACTTACATGTTTAATCCCATCTTATGAAGTTTGGTTATGACATTCTTTTATGATCAATTTTTATTTTGCTATGTATGTTTAATGCATTCAATGTATGATATATCTTGGCTAGATATAAAAGAAAAGTTGAAGTTCAAATTGAAATGCATGTTAAATATTGTTATAGCAAAGGTGTAATGACATAAAAGTTTGTGCATTATTACAATATACTCAATTGACAAAAGTGTGTCATGGTTTGATGACAGTTGGTGAATACTATCAAGAGTATATAAGTTGATCCATAAACATAGTTATGAGAATACAAAATCTATGTGAAGAATTGAATATTCAAAGTTTATAAAAGTTAAAAGAAAATCTTGCAATTATTTGACGAAATGATTGACAAGGAATGATGTCTTTGGAAAATGATGTTGAATACATTGAAGACATTATTAGGGATGTGGTACAAACCCAAATCTAATTGATTACCAATGGTGGAAACTCAACCCACACTTGAGTAGCATCAAGTCTTGGGTTCAATGGTGAAAGTACACTATTAGAGTAATTGAAGTACTTGACAATAGATACATCCCAAGGGGAAAAAGTACTTGGACCATAAGAAGAAAAAGGGTAGGATGAGGTTTTCCTCTTAATGGACATATAGCATATATTTGCTGGAATGCATACTTATGGGGCATTTCCGATATAGTCTACCTATGTGAGAATGAAGTTTGGCCGCTTCACGGAGTTCAAGGGTTTGCTCTTAAATTCTCATGAAAAGGGATATATGACACAAGGCTTTCTTAATGTGTCATCTTACAAGTCTCTTTATCAATGGTACCGAGATTCTATGTGTAAGTTATGCACACTTGTTCTAATGAATAGTTGGTTCAAAGCTTGCCTACCATACTATTTGGGAATGAGCGAAAACTTAACTTACTAAGTAATGGTTCAAATCGCGAGATACCATTATCTGAAGGCATGAAATTTTCGGATTTATGTGATTTAGTATTTTGAAAATGGTGGGGGATTGTTGGTGATTTCCAAAATAATGGAATCACTTTAAATCAAAAGTTGTAACTCTTCATGGGAATCATTCATATACATTGGAACTTTTCGCAAAGAGATGCTTAATGAACATTTGCATTGATTGAAATGTATATGATTATAATCTTTGGCAAAAGGGTGCTTAATGAACCTTTGCATTGATTCAAGTGTATATGATTATAACCTTTGACAAAGGGATGTTTAATGAACCATAACATTGTTTCAAATCAAAGGGGTGTTTTCTCTCATATGAAGGGTCATATAATGCACTATAAATGCTTGGCATTTGGGCATTAGTTGGACACACAAAAAAGAACAACAACATAATTCTCCATCATTCTCTTACTCTAAATCATCCATCAATTCTCTAATGCATGAGTGAATTGCTGGAACCATAAATCTGTAAAATACTGTTAGGAGATACGCTTGGTGTGGTTGTGCAATACACGTCAAGGAACTCATAGTATCCTGAAGGGGATTCGCCGGTCATTCCTTATTGCATCCAATATACAGTTATTGGTGGGGGCGAATCGAACCTAAAGGTTAGTATGGCAACCCCATACGCTTTGAGTTTGCATGCATAACCATTAATCTTTTCAGGTTTCAAGTACAACAACATCTTCCCAACAATCAAGATATACAACAAATCTTTGGAATTTATGTGCACACTTCATCATAGTCATCTTCATCATCTTCTTGGTCAAGTTATTGCAGCAGACCCCCAAAACAAGTTACAACATAGTTTTCTCCTGAAAACACAGGAGGTGGAGGTAAAGAACCATTATTGGAAGCCATTTTTGGTGTTTAAAAGTTTTTTGTAAAGGTTTTTGTGAAGGTTTTCTTGCTGGTTTTCTCTCACCCTCAAAGTTTTACACTAGTTTTCTAACCTCACAGACCCGTTAAGATCAATGGGGCTCTTGATACCACTGTTAGCTTTTGCAAAGGCAGCAGAAGCAATAAGCTCAAGACAGAAAATTAAGGTTCAAAATGGTGGAGAAGAAAGAAGAAAAAACCAGAAAATCAAAAGATAATAAAGTTTTGAGAACAAAGTACTAAAAGCTAAGATACTTTGATACATTAAACTTAAGCATACACTACAAATATATAGAGCCAAGCCATAAGCTTGCTTGTAAGACTAAACATAAAATCTGCACTAAATCTACTCTTAAGCACTAGTCATCATTACTTAAGAACACTAGGCATCATTAACTAGGACTGCTAGGACTGCTTTACTTACTAAATAAGCAACAATCTAATTATGACACTAACTTAAACAAGCAACATTTAATTATGACAAAAAACAGCAACACACAATTAATTAATGACAGAAAAATATCAATCTCCAACAGTTGGTTTAATTTTCTGCATTTGACTACTGTAACAAATATGGTGTATTTTCCACTAAATGTTGAAATTTGTTTTGTAATCTACGCTGACTAATTGTATACACAAGAACTTCCTGAAAGCCACCTTCTCATATTATATTGGTTTCATTGAGCTTGAGTTTAGATGAAGAAAAAAAAACTATACAAACCAAAATAGCAATATCAAAACGTAGAGAGATAACTGAATTTTGAAGTTTGTTCATCAACTAGTGTTGATTTCTTTTCATCCAGTTATGGCAGGAGGTTTGGTTGAAGGGTCTGTTCTTGGAGCAGTGTTTCAAGAAGGTGCGAAACCAATCACTAATCAGATATCCAAAGCTCTCAAGTTCAGAACCACACGCAAAAACCTTGCCTCCCTTGTTGATCGTGTCATGCCAGCTGCCAAAGAAATGAAACTATTGGACAAGAGATTGAAACGTCCATTGGAAGAAATAGATAGGGTAATAGATGAACTGGAACAAGGGAAAGACACGATGAACAAACACTCCAAAGTCCCTTTGGTGGAAATGCTGTTGTTTACCTTGTTACCAAGGAGAGATTCATGATAAGGAAAAGAAAATTGCTAGATCCACTAGTCTTGTTACTCCGATGAACACAGCAAGGGATGTTAAAGAGACACTTTCTATAGTGATATATATTAATCAGGGGAGACAATTCAACCGGTTATGTAATGCTCCTGTAAAACTCGGCATCACTGTTGGATTGGATTTGCCTTTGAATCAGTTGAAGAATTGGATACTTAATCGAGACGTATCTGTACATGTATTAACTGGCTTGGCTGGATCCGGGAAAACCACTTTGGCTACGCTTCTATGTTGGGATAACCAAGTTAGAGGCAACATATATAACTCTTTATCTACCTATCACTTTTATTACATGTTCATGAGTGTCAATGTTGTGTCTGATGTTGGAATATATGCTAGTGTTGTTGTCAATAAGGTTTTAAACAAGGTTGTAGTATTTGTTGTGGTCTCATCATGATATTTGATATTATTGACTATTGAGAATCATGATAAAGTACTGTTGAAGTAACATCATTTGTTGTCGTGACGGCTTCGATAACCATGATATCGTTGCTCATATTAGAGTCGAAGACTTTTTGAAGACGTTATTCATTCATTCATAATAATGAGTCTTTTTAAAAACGGCATGAAAAATTATACTTAAGAAACTTGTTTGCTTGTTGGACTAGATAAATTTGTGAAAAATATATTGTTCTACAGTGTCAAAAACTGCAAATCTGAAGAACATTGTGCATAAATTGTTTCGACGTTGTGGACATGATGAGCCTTGCCTAGTAGATGACGAGGATGCGGCTAAACAGTTGAGTTGTTTGCTGAAGAAAATTAGGGAAAGTTGTCCGGTGATGTTGGTTCTTGATAATGTTTGCCCAGGCATAGAATCCTTTGTTGAGACGTTACAGGTTCAGGTTCCAGATTGTAAAATTTTGATAACTTCTAGAGTTGTGTTTCCACGGTTTGACACATCATCCTTAACGCCACTTACCATTGATGATGCAGTTACCTTTTCTGCCGCTTTGCACTACCAAATGATGGGAAAAAGGAACGTATGTTCCTGATGAACAATATGTACAACAGGTTTGTTATATTCGTCCCCTTACTCTAAACTTTTTGTCACCAAATTTGCACCGTCTCTTGTTATATTTTTTCCATTAGGCCTAAATTTTTGTCAAATTCGTCGTTTTTGTGGAAGTGTTTCCTCAATATATAATGACAGAAAGTGTTGGTGGTTTACTTCATTTTCTTGTACTCAATTGCAGGTAGCACGGGGTTGTTGGGGTTCTCCAGTGGCCCTTAAATTGATTGGTGGATCACTCAGTGGACAACCTATTGCAGCGTGGAAAAATATAGTGAACTTTTTATCCAAAGGTCGTTCTATTGTTGATTCTAATGCTGCTTTGCATAATCTCCTGCGACAAGTTTTGGAGGATGCATTGCACGATAATCACCTCATAAAGGGCTTCGTGGACCTTGGATTATTTTTTGAAGACAAAAGATACCTGTTGCTGCCCTCTTTGATATGTGGATAGAACTGAACAACCTAGACGACGACGACATAGACGGAATGAACATTGTCCATGAGTTAGACAACCTGCATTTGGTTAATCTTGTAGTTGAAAGGTACATTAGTTAACTACTTATTTTCGTTTGATAACAATCATGTCGATCAATAAAGAGAAAAAGTAAATATAAAGAAAATATTTTAGGGATATATTTAGTTATCTCTCCACATGTAACATTTTCTAATGAACCAGGGAAGTGACAAGTCATGTTGACAATTACTACAACCACCATTTCCTTACTCAGCACGACCTTCATAAGGAGATAGTTATCCATCAGGCAAGACAGGAACCATATGAACAAAGAAAAAGGTTGATTTTTGACATGAATGAAAATTCTTGGGATCAACAGAACCAACGAAATACCATTGCCCGCACGTTGTCCATAACTACTGGTCAGTTGACCTCTCTACTCTAAAATGCATAAACAATTGCAAACCTGTATATATTATTTTCGCTTTTGATAGCATACGTAATGTTCTTGAAGACAAAATGTTGACCTTAGATTGGAGCAATTTTGTAAAAGTTGAACAAGTTGAGGTTCTGATCTTGAATATCCATACTGATAAATACACCTTACCAGAGTGCATAAAGAAAATGACTAAACTTAAAGTTTTGATAGTTACCAATTATAATGGTTTCCGCTTTGCGGATTTAGACAATTTTGAGATACTTGGTTGTCTACCAAGCCTTAGAAGAATCAGATTACAACAGGTTTCAGTACCTTCTCTTTGCAAATTGAATAATCTGCAAAAACTGTCCCTTTATTATTGCAAAACGAGACAGGCTTTTCAAAGTAATATCATTTTGATTTCGGAGGTACTCCCAAATCTACAAGAATTATGTCTTGATTATTGCAAAGATTTACTAACACTTCCTGCCGGGCTTTGCGCTATTACTTCCCTCAAGAAGCTCAGTATCACAAGGTGCATAAATTTTTGTGCACTGCCGCAGGAAATTGGAAACCTTGAAAATTTGAAAGTATTAAGACTTGGTTCATGTTCCAAGTTGGGAATACCAGCTTCCATTGAAAATCTTCTTAAGCTACATTTTCTTGATATATCAGGTTGCGCAAGCCTTCACAATTTACCTGATGAAATCGGAAACCTGCTTAATCTGAAAGAGCTTCACATGACTGGTTTCTCATCAGCACATTGCCAGGGTCAGTCACAAAACTCGAGAATTTAAAGCATTTAATATGTGATCAAGAGACTGCTGTGTGTTGGGAACATTTCAAGCCTAACCTTCCCAATCTGAAAATGAGTAAATAGTCAATTACCCCCCTAAAATTGTAAGTTTCGTCAATTACCCCCCTGAAATTAACAAAACTTCAATTACCCCCTTGAAATTGCACAACGTTAATCAATTTACCCCCTCCGTCAAATTTTTCTGTTAGTCAACATGACGTTTTGCAAATACCCCCGAAGTTTTGCACTTATGTGCAAAATGCCCCCTGAACTTGAAAATTTATATAAACTTGCTAAGTATGTTAGCTGTTCATAAAATGTGATCTAAGATATGTTCCCGATCCATAGTTTATGGCAATCAAACTTCTTTAAACCTTGTATGATTAAATATTTTAAAGTTTAGTGGTTAAAGCCACCATGGACTGCAAACATATTTTGAAAGAATCATATTAGAATATACACCACACACTCATGTTAAAATATGTAATCCATTGTTATGCCAATATTAATATCAAATGCTAATATGTATAAGTAATATCGTTGATTCGTTTGGTAAAAAAATAAAAATTGTTTACCACGTGTGGCCAAATTGAGTGAACCTATTATAGTTTTCTCAGAACATTAATGAGTGAGACAAATTTAAATTAGATAAAATCAATTAAAATGTAATGTTCATGCTCAAACCTTCAATTTTGGCATCAATTGATATGTGCAGGGGAACCACATATGTGAGTTTTTTGTATGATGGTTATTGGAACAACAATGACCCATAACTATAAGAAAAAAATATATAAATTTTTTGCAATCACTTTTAAGGATAAGAAAAAAAATATATAAATTTTCAAGTTTATGGGGCATTTTGCACATAAGTGCAAAACTTCAGGGGGTATTTGCAAAACGTCATGTTGACTAACAGAAAAATTTAACGGAGGGGGTAAATTGATTAACGTTGTGCAATTTTAGGGGGGTAATTGAAGTTTTGTTAATTTCAGGGGGGTAATTGACGAAACTTACAATTTCAGGAGGGTAATTGACTATTTACTCATCTGAAAATAGAAGAGGCTGAAGTTAACTTGTTCCTTACGGTATGATATTTTTGGATGAAAAATTCTATTTGTCAAATCTGAAAAATTCTATTCTAAAATATGAATGACTCTAAGAAACAAAGTTACATACTTGAAGATACTGAGGGTGTTCGATGCGGTAAGCAGTTGAACAATCAAGGAATGTTGTTATGATAACCACTCTAAGAAACAAAGTTACATACTTGAAGATACTGAGGGTGTTCGATGCGGTAAGCAGTTGAACAATCAAGGAATGTTGTTATGATAACCTGTCGAAACATAGTCGTTGTAAACATAATGTTAACATTGACCGTAGGGTAGAAGTTACTTTGTATTTCTATTGTAATTTAAAGTACCTTTGAGCTTATAATTAGATATACTATAAGTCTATTTCAAAAAAGAAATTAGATATCCCCGTGAGCTTAGCTCAGTTGGTAGGGACGTGAGCTTAACTCAGTTGGTAGGGATATTGCATATTATATGCAGGGGCCGTGGTTCGAACCCCAGACACTCCACTTCTCCACAACTTGACCAAAAAAAAAAAAAAAAACAAAAAAGAAATTAGATATATAAGTCATGAGCTCTAGCCACTAGACTACTTGACAAAAAAAAACAATCATGAGCTCTAGCCACTAGACTACTTGACAAAAAAAAAAACAAAAAAGAAATTAGATATATAAGTCATTTTTCAAATATATTCTTTATTAATATTACGAATTCTTACTAAAAGATGAAAAGTCAAAATGAATTAATATATCACTAAATAAAGGGTAATTTAATTAGTAATAGTTACACACAAAAACACCAAATATTCATTTTAATTGCACCAAAATATTCATTTTAATTGCACCAACGTTTCTTAACATGCATAAAATGTGTTAAAGAGTCTTATAAATAAGGACGAACGGAATATATTAGATCAAAAGGAGTAATATATAGTTTTTTTTTTTTTGAAGGGAGTAAGATATAGTTTTGTGCAAAGGTGTAAAGAGTTGGTTTAATTCGATTAATGGGATAGAAGAAAATTTGATCCAATTCAGAATGAGAGTTACTTTTCCCATCTACATTGTTCTCCTGCGCCCTACAAAAATTTCAAAATTACCCCTGGTCCGGAAAATATAATTCGAACCAGATTGTTAGTGTTTCCGGAAAATAAAATCTGGACAAAATTGATATGCAATTTTTGTGTCTTTCTTTAATGTCAAAGTCTCTGTTGACAGTTATATAACCACCACATAAGCTGCAATGCAATTGCAGGGTCATATGAACGGTCAACAATGACCATAACACCACTGACACACCTAAAAAACTATCTAAAAAACTAACTTTTTTTGAAGAAAATGTAAGAAATGAGATGAAGTGAAGAATGAATGAAATTGTTGAAGATCCAAGATTTTGTATAGCCTTAAACAAGTCCAAGGTCATAAGTTCAGTCAATAAAAACGTTTTTTAAATGCTAACCTCCAAAAATGCATTAATGGCTCTACTAACCGGCCAAACATTTGGTGAAACGCCACCGGCCAAAATAAACTGAGGGGTTATGTCCCTCACCCCACAGAAGGTGCGCAACTTCCTTCAGTTTGCCCCAATATCGTAAAAAATTCAGATTTCATAATCCGGAAACCATTTGAGTTGTCCGGATTATGCAATCCGAACTGTATCAGTTTGTTTTGGCCGGTGGTCTGCACCACAAGAAACACGTTTTCCAAGGTTTTTACCAACATTAATGGCTGGTAAAACTCCTTTGAACAAGTTTTTTGAACGTTTTTGACCAAAATTAATGGCACTAGGCAATTTGTTTTCCTATAAATAGATCCAAAGTTTCACACCATCACACTCTCTCCTCCTCTTCCTTCTTCACAATGTGTTTTCATCGTTGGCCTTTCATGAAACGAGGCTACTTTGAAAACTCAGGGGTTATATGATCGGTCAACAGGGAAGGCAACGCGCTGCAACGAAGCACGGTTTATCTAGGTGTCATGTTGACCATCAAGATCTCTTTCACCCCGAAATCCGAAATTGACGATTGGGTTTGGTAGAATCAGATCGAAGGATTAAAATTTTTAGAATTAAGAAACCTTTTTTATAAAAAAAAAATTCAGAAGCTATAGAGCTAAGTGCACAAGATACAATGAAAAAAATAATATATAATTATTTAAAAATACATTAATTCAGCATTTTTTTTTAATACAACACTACTATTTTACACTAAGACATAGTTGCACCAATAAGCCTACTACTATATAGGTCAAATCTTTTAAAGGCTTAAAACACATGAATATGTCTGCTACTAAATAACGAAATCTTATGAAGGTCTAATCACACCAATATATTAGCTAGTAAATAACCAAATCATATGAAGTCTTGAATATATATATAAAAAAAATAAAAATACAACAATTTATAGAAGAGATATTATATTATATTTTTTTTTGTGGTGGCCGGGGTTCCAACCCCGAATAGAAGAGATATTAAATTATATTTTTTTTTGTGGTGGCCGGGGTTCCAACCCCGAATATATTTTTTTTTTTTGTGGTGGCCGGGGTTCGAACCCCGAACCTTGCATATTTTATGCATTGTCTCAACCAACTGAACTAAGCTCACGAGGATGAAAAGATATTATATATAAAAAGCTTAATAGGTTTACGTGATAGATTTAATAGGCTTTTATGTAAGTCTTAGCCTAATCTATTTAATTAAATATGCTTTATAAAAAGCTTTTGTTTAGATAGCCTTCTTATTAAACGAGTTGGACTAAACTCTTTAAATAAGTAAGGTTGTAGGTCCCTATTAAACAGTCTGATATGTTCCCACCCTTACTTGTCCATCCATTTTCCCTCACCCTGGTTGTCCATCCATGATTGATTTCGAGACACTATAATAGTTTGTCTATTTACTCTCTCTATTTGTTGATAATTATAGTTTGGCAAATGTTAACTTGTGCCCTTGAGGGCACATGTTAAGGAATTCATTATAGAAATATACGCATCAAAAGTCGTGTAATCAACTTTCTAAAAAGTTAAAATATCATGTTTCCCAATACAAAGTTGTTTTTTTTTGTTCCTTAACATGTGTCCTTAGGGCACAAGTTAACATAGTTTTTTTATTGAAGGAAGTTGACAATTATTGATAATTATAGTATTTTTTACATGGAATCAAGTCACACAATTATTTTCCGCGTATAATACTATAAGCTCAAGTCTGCAACTTCCTTCAAGCGGACTTTAAAGCAGAATTGCTAGGAAAGCTGAGAGAGTAAATAGCTGACAAATCACGTTTCGATCTTTGCCATTTCCAAAAGTGGTATTTGTTGAAAATGCTCTTGTTGGCAAAATTCCTTAAGAATAATGATAGGTACTTGACCAACATGTTCTTGGAAATAACTCGGTAATTCCTTCCTGCCAATTTTCTATGTACGATTGTAGCTAGCAAGAGCGGTTACCTAACTCCAGCAAACCTGATAGCAATGAGGCAGTTGGCAGTAATCATTTATCATCTTGTTCAACTAAACATCAACCACTACTAAGCATCTACTATGAAGGATGGTAAGTATACTTTTTTCAAATGAAGGTTTCCGGTGGATAATGAAGTGGATATGATAGTTTTGGTAATAAAATTACTATAAATTAGGTTGATATTTTTTTTATTGAAGGTCATAATTTATTGTAACTTTTGAAGGTAAATTAGGTCGATATCTAATGACTAGAACTTCACCATTAAGTTGAATAAATGAAAAATCTGATATTCGAACCCCCGGTCTTTTTTATATATAATACAATGTGTCTATCAATTGAACTATATTCACAACGACATTTTTCATATGATTTAATAGAATGAAATAATATTTGCATGAATCAAGACGTTTTGTAAATGCTAAAAAACGACCATGTCTAATCTTCTCGGGGATATGCGTGATAACTCTCATGTTAGTGTGATACTGTGATTGTGGCCCCCGATGCTCAGTTACGTTCTCCACTAATGATCATGCCCAGTCCCTTATTCCTTAGAGCAGTTATTGGCGTTGGAGGGCAACAAATCGTGGGTATGCGTCATTGTCCAGTCTCACCATGTTCTAGACTCGGTTTTGAGCCTCTAATTACCTGCGTTATAAGTTAATGGCTTTGAGAAAGAATCACCTCTCTCGCTCGATTGTCCCAACATCTCATGTCCTCTACTCGACTGGGGGTTTCCTCGCTGAATTATCATAATCGCCTACTTGTTGTATTCTCCAAACAAGACAATTATTTTATGTGTAAAAAAAATTCCCTCTTGCATTGAATTATCAGTTGATATCTAAGAAATGAGATGATGTCATGCAATTACTGAAGCTGCAAGTGAACAATGTCATTATTACGTAATGTATAAAACGGAGTCGTCTTACATCATCTTTTAGGTGGAATTTAGCCTGGGAATGAAAACTTTTTTCCCACCATGGGAAAGTGCCATTTTTCAGGACAGCTGGCAGTAGGCAACCTGCTTAGGAAAAAAAATAAATAAAAATGAAATTAGTTTTTTAATACATTACTACTGCACCTCCCCTTTCTCCATCTACATCTCTAACGTTCAATCATCTTGCCATGGGTGATGTTGCTGCTGAGTTTTCACACTACAATTGATAGTTTGTGATGTTGCTGCTGAGTTTGCACACTACAATTGATAGGTTGAATAGTTTGCACAGTACAATTTGCACCTCCATTGTCTATTGTTTATCGCTATTTCCACCACCTTTCCAATGTGAACGTCTAGTTCTCATAGTTATTATGTGCCACTCTGGTTCTGTTCTTAAGATGATGCTCCTATGTACTTTCATGGTGGTTGAAGAAGTATAAATTTCAGGAACAAAATTATAAGGGGAGTAATTCTCTCTTTTTAAGTTGAATTTGATTGAATATAGCAAGAAAGTAAAAAATAGAAGATGAAACTGATAAAAAAAATTGATGCATAGTTCTTAAGTTTAATTGTTTTTTATAATTTTAATTATGGCTTCACCTCTTTTAATTATTTTGTTTGTGCTTTGAGTTTGAGTTTGAGTTTTAAAAAAGAGCAATGATATATGAACAACCATTAATAGACAACTTTCATGACAACTTCATTTTCCTCTATTTCTATTGGTTGAAAATAAAAAAGAGAGAAAAAGTAAGAGAGAGAATAAAAACATATTGTGAATATGAGAGAGAAAGTTGTCAAAAAGTTGTTGGGAAATAAATGGTTATACAAATATCATTTCTCTTAAAAAAACTCAGGAGAGTATGAGATGGTAAATGAAGAACAACAACATTGTGACTCTGTGAGTAGAAAGAATGAGGTGGGGTCCACGTCTTATTACAAAAAAAAATCAATAAATAAAACAAATGCAAAATTGATATTTAATTATTTGGTGGGGTCTGCTTTTTTGTTACACAATAACCATCAAAAAGTATTAACAATTACTAGGTAATTAATCTTGGCCATCCAAATAAAAAACTATTATATCAATGGCTAAAAATACAACTTTCCCATCATGGGAAAAAACTATCCATTCCCATACTAAACCCCACCCATCTTTTACTTTGTCCAACCAATTGCTGAATAATGCACTTTTGTTTTGATGTGTAATATTTAATTCCATTCATTATTTATCGGGAAATATTAACTTGTGCCCTCAAGAGAGCACAAGTTAATAAATCAAATATAAAAATACTTCCTCCGTTTCAAAATGAGTGTCGTTTAAGGTTGTTACTCACATATTAAGAAATGCAATAATATTGTCTATAGACATGACACTTTTACTAAAATAGTCTTGTTAACTATTGGTGCATTTCTCATCATTATAAACTAAAGTAAAATGTGGTACTTTGGAAATAGTGTGCATAGTAATTATTTAGGGGTACTATTGGGAAAAAGTAATTAATAGTGCATTGGAAACTGAAAGTGACATTCATTTTGAAACATTTTATTTTTGTTAAAACGGCAATCATTTTTAAACGGATGAAGTAGTTTATTGAAATGCGTGCATTACATTTAAACTTTAACTTTTAAATGAATTGACTGCAAAAAAATTATACTCCCTCCGTTTCAAAATGAGTGTCGCTTTAGCCAAAAAAAATTTGTTTCAAAATGAATGTCACTTTCAGTTTCCAATGCAATAATAACTTTTTCTTTTCAATTGTACCCTCCAATTAATACTCTGCACACTATTTCCAAAGTATTACTTTTAAAACTAACCAATAGTTAATAAGGATAATTTGGTAAAATAATCATTCTCTTTCTTTTAATCATTGCATTTCTTAATATGTGTGTAAACACCTAAAACGACACTCATTTTAAAACGGAGGGAGTAATAAATCTCTACTTTTACCGAATAGGGATTGCTCTCAGCTTCCACAACTTCCACCCTTTCTCCTACCTAGAGAATAAGCCTTTGATGAAGGGAACACAGTCACGTGCGTGTATCAAGTCCCTTCCAAGGATAACAGAGTGAGAGGGTTTTCCAACAATGATAAAGAATGCATACCTAACTTATTTTGGTCGTACTACCATATCATCAATTAGAACCATGTTTCCACCTAGAAATAATTGTCATGTTAGGTTAATTCGCCAGGTAGGCAATTATGATAATCAACGAGGATTCCCCTAAATCAAGTGAAGGGTAGACAATGATAGGAAAGCTATGTCAGGGAGCTGATTCTTTCTCATGGCCACTAACTCAGAATATATGCCGTTTGAGACTCAGAACTAAGCAAAGACATAGTGGGACTAAACAATAACGCATTTCTATGATTTGATACCCTCAACACCAATAATGAGAGGGGTTGGACAAGATCAATAATGGAGTTGCGCATAAAGAGAATGTGTCAAAGGATCATGTCAAGGAGAATGAACTAAACTTGGGTCACCATAATCCCACTAACATGGGAGTTATCACACACTCCCGCAAGAATTAGCCGAATACGGATTAAGCACTGTTAGCCACGTTGTTAGTTTAATAAGAAATAATTTCACTATAAATACTATATTCAAACATTGTAATTAACATATCCTATCAATAAAAAAAATTGCAAGCTATCCCTTTATCTTTATGTTTTTTATGCATGTCTTAGTGTAGCTCAAAAACCCAAAAACAATTAAACCTAACACTATACTATAGTAGTTAGGGAACCCGCAATTGGGGGACAAATATCCTTCCATAGGTTAATCACTTGAAGCATGGGAATCATAGTTAAAGAATCTCAGCTGACCTCGGCTAAATTTAGAATCCATCAACAAATTCTACCAGTCTAGTGGGATAATACAACCTTAACCACTGAAAAATTCAGTTCCCCAAATCAGTATTATGTTTGATGTATGAACCTAAGGTTTGGATAGAGTCTCAGTAGTATGAGGCAACTATCATCTTTAGCAACCATGAAGTTATGGCATTTCGATTGAATGAACCTTCGCAAACATAGAGAATGCTAACTTCCATGGATCCTTCTAGTGTTTCTGAGGTACAACCAGTTGAAACTCTTGAGACTCCAATATTAATGACAACATATTTTATTGAACAACAAATTGATATGGGGATACATGACACCAAGCATGAAGTCTCCAAACAACTTGTTGACGTTTTAAAATTCATGGTGCAAAATGAGTTTCAAGAAACCAAGGATTTAGAGGTTGTGCGAGACAATTATGGTGACAGTTCTGTGACTAAAATTCCATAAAATCTGCAACGGAGGTAATATCATGAAGGTGTTTCTTAGCAATGTCAGCTGATACATCCATCAGTAGGGCCTCAACAGGTCTAATTGATTCCTACACCATTGGCACCTGCCACACCTTATTCCCAACCAAATATTTTTGCCACTGCTAACCCTGGGGGGAACCCATTGGCGAATGATGCTTAAAATTAGGATAACCTTCAAGCACGTCAGATACATTTGTAGCGAAGGCAACCTTAGGCAGTAGAACACATATGCATACCGCAACTTCTACCTTAAGGAAGTCATATGCATGTGAGAAACATGTCTTACGTTGGAGGATAAACATGCAGCCCAATAGCAAGAATTGCACATCAAGATTAGGACTATCAATGCAGCAGCAATGGGCAAGCTTTCCACCTACATCGACTAATCATGCAAGATATCTGCCACGACCTAGTATATCTATATCCTCTCTGGTGGGTTTGACGATACCTCAGCTAGCAGGGAGTTGTACTAGTGAACAAACATGGATCATGAATCCACTTCATCAATATAACACTTTGTTATCCCAAAAGACTCAACAGATAAACAATGGTGATCAAAACTTAGAGAGCAGCCATGGGGGATTCTTTTGGGTCAACAATATGTAACCCTTATTCCGCTAATTCTCACGGGTGTGCGTGATAACTGGGATTGTGGTACCTCGTGTTCTCCTTTATTCTCCTATCCTCAGCTTGATTCGTTGACACAATCTCCTTTTGCACAACTCCATTACCGATCTTGTCCAGTACCTTATTCCTCATATTAATTATTGTCATTGAGGGAATCAAATCGTGGGCATGATTGTTCAATCCCACTATGCTTTTGACATAATTTTGAGACTCCAACGACCCATGTTTAAAGTTAGTGGCATTCTGAAAGAATAAACTCCCTCCCTCTGTTGTCCCAGCATCACACCGCATATCCTCGACTCGACTAAGTCGGGGTTCCTCGCCTGATTATCATAATCTTCTACTTATTGAATTCCATTAACACAACAATTATTTTTAGGTGTAAACATATGGTTATAGACCTTGAAGTAAAAATGAGTCTTTTACTTAGGTTTTTTTTTGGGTAAATACCTCTTTTGGTCCCCGTAATATGAGTGAATTCCGGTTTTAGTCCCTGTAAAAAAAATTTAGATTATGTCCCTATCATTTGAGATTCTTCCACTTTTGGTCCATCCTTTAACCCTGTCAGCAGAATCTGCACATGTGGTACGCTGACTGTGTAATTTTTTTAGTTTAAATTTTTTTAAAAGGAATCAGATTAAATTGTTTGTTTTATTTTAAAAATCAAATAAAAACAAATTAAAATTACAATTAAAAAAACCACAAAAATCAAATGCCCTTGTTTTCCAACTTCTTCTTCCATCGTTCTTCTTCTTCTTCACATGGTACAACTTCTTCTTCTTCCTATTCATCATAAACCCAAGCAACAAGAACAAAAAACATGCAGCAAGCTTCATGTTTATAAAAAAAACAGATTCACAAATCCACAAAATTTCAAGATCAACAACAAAAACAAGAACAGCTACAACACAAGCTTCAACAAGAAATCCACAAATTCGAAATTGAAAGCTTTCTCTTTCTGCATAAATTCGTTTAAAAACAAATCTCTTTAAAAACAAAGTTTTCTCTTTCTGCATAAATCCGTTTAATGGGGGAAAGGAAGGTGATGATGGGGTCGAGATTTTTGGGGCATTAGGTCAAGCTGGAGAAGGAGAATTGGGATGGGAAGGGAAGAGAAAGATGAACATGAAGAACATGGGAAAGATGAAGATGAATTTAAGTTATTTTAATTTAAGTTATTTTATTTCAATTCTAAAATTTGTTTTTAATTTAATTAAATAAATGTAAATCAAAATAAAAGCCACGTGGAAATAAATTTAATGATAAAAGTAAAAAAATTACACAGTCAGCGTGCCACAAGTGCAGATTCTGCTGACAGGGTTAAAGGAAGGACCAAAAGTGGAAGAATCTCAAATGATAGGGACATAATCTAATTTTTTTTTTACAGGGACTGAAACCGAAATTCGCTCATATTACAGGGACCAAAAGAAGTATTTACCCTTTTTTTTCTACCCCTAAATCTATGGGGTTTGATTAATTGCAAGTATGGTTTCTTGAACCCAACGTCAACCACAACAATCCATTTGGCTTTGTTTCATTCAGCTCATTTGAAACTGATCCACCAAAAACAACTGCGACTGCAAAAAACGTGAGGGTGTTATACTTTAGGTCCCCTTAATATTTTTAAGGCTCCCAAAATATACAGCCGATAGTTATCTACCGCATGTACATTTTTTTGAAAACGTACCTCAGTAAATAACCATCGGATGTATATTTTCCTTAAAAAAAACTATCAGACGCATATTTAGGGGGACTTGGAGATATTAGAGGGACATAAAGAGAAACCGTTCAAAACGTGAATGTGTTAGAGAACATTTTTTTTGTGTAGAACTTAAATTTTTTTTTTGTTTACCGTAGAACTTAAATTAAGATTAGGATGTTCTTTTTTTAAAAAAAAAAAAAAAAAAATAGGATGTTCTTTTAGAATGTCATTGTATTGCACTTATATACACTATTTTTTATTTATAAAAAAGACATTAAAAAAGTCATCTTTTTAGATACATTAGAATAGTATATAAATAATTATAGATGATTGAAATACAACATTTATTACTTTTGTTCACTAACGTAACTTTTTCTATTGCATTTCAATCATCTATAACTATTTCACTAACGATAACTAGTAAAGATTTTTTTAGTAAATGATACACATTTTGGCATTAAAATCAACACTATTAATAATTTTCTTAATAATTGTGTTAAACTCAAATATGACATCTATCGTGAGACCGAGGGAGTGTATAATAGGTCTTCTTGACTCCCCCTTAAAAAAATCAAAAAGTCTTCTTGACTCATAAAAAAAAAAAAAAAAGAATAAAAAAAAGACCATTCAATAGCGCGTATAGAAAACGGCAAACTACAGTGAAGAACCGAGGAAAATGGTAGTGTTAGTTCCTAATTCCTATATATATATATATATATATATATATATATATATATATATATATATATGCACATATCACTTCCAAAGTTTCAATTGATATCATCTTCTACGTACAACAATACCTGTAATATCACGTCTTGCATAGCCAAAGAACACGGACATGCAGAAACAGAATCACAGAATCAAAGGTTCGATATAAAAGTTTTATTTGAGGTTATCAATTTACATAAATATTTGTGAAACTTATTAAGAAAATTTCTGGAAATGTAGTATGATATGTGTATCAGGTTTCCACTTACTTTAAGAAACTCTTCGGAATAATTTTGGAAACATATTATAATTTATATCAAAATAGAGACTTTATTTTATCTTTTCATTGCATAAATAGTTTACACATAAACATTTCTATGTTAAAGAAATTATGTTTGAACATCAAATCACGAAGTTCTTTGATTTTTGTGAGTATTTTTAAAATGTAATTTTGATGTCAAATACAATGTTATATGATTCTTGTGTTTATTTTTAAGTGTTGTGAAGTTGGACATTGCGGATATAAGTAATTAAAATGGCCGTTAACGTGAAAATGGCCACGACATAAAAAGCATAAGTGGTGACAGTTATCGTCTTTCTGTTTAATTAACTTGATAAACAAAAATCATGGTTTATTGTATCATCTGGTTTTTAATGCTCTTCTCTCTTCTAAAAACATTAAAACCTGAATTTATTAATTAATGGTTAGAAGAAACAAATTCATTAAAAAAATCATAAAATTAGTTACATTATGAAATTTTGAAGAAACAATCAGACTCTAAGTTTTTCTTTTTCTAATGAAATGAGATTTGAGAAATTACGTTATTACACAATATACGAAGATAGCATAAATAATTTTAATAAAAGGCTAGACTGGTCTAGCTTACGACAGACCATATCAGGCCAAACTTTTTTCTTAAATAGAAAAGGTTTAGATTTTTTTTAGAAGCATAATTAGACCTACCAGGCCTGTCTACTTAAGTAAATCAATATTGTATATAAAGAAAATATTTGCCTCTTTTGGGCTGACTTTTTCTTTTTCCTAAATTGCCCTTAATTTTCAATATAAATAGCACATATATATAAGAAATAGATAAGAGTAAATTCAAGTATTAAAAAATGTAACAATCTATTCACGAACAATAACTACGAACATCAAATAATTTGTTAAGAAACTATTTATACTATATATAAAGAAAATAGAGGATTTTGGGTTGGATTTTTCATTAATACTATTAAACTATTTTTTCTATAATAATGATTGTTGTTAATGTCATTAAAAAAAATAAGAATTTAGATTTTTTTTATATTGTTGATAGCATTGAAATAGATAGACATGGTTAGTTTGTTTTCTTATAATTTGAAAGCAACAAGCATTTATATTTATCGTTTAATCAAAATCAAAATTTCATAAAATAAAAAAAAAAAAACTAAGTTCATAATTTTCAAACGTTAACACTTACTAATACTATTATATTATATTTTGTACTTTGAATTAAATTATAAATTTGTTAATCTTTTTGGTGATTTAAGCTTAGTGGTGTACATTAATTTTTCACATATTTAAGTTTATTATTATAAACTAGAATGGAAACATGATATAATATATAGTGAAATTCTCAAAAATTCATCTTAAATATCAACAGGGAGTTTAATCTCATTGATCTATTAATTCACTAGTCTATTTAAACTTAGACTGCGTTTGATTTGCTAAACAGTATGTACTGGACAAAACATCACAATACAAAACAACACAACACAAGGCACAACAACATAGGACAAACTTTTATGATATTGAATTATTTTTGGTCATATAGGATTTTTGGTGGACAAAACACTATTTTTGTATTTTAGATAACTTGTATGTGGGACAAAAAGTTGTGTTGTAGCTTAGTGAGGGACAAAAATTTATGTTTTTGTTTTGTCTCTTGCCCCGGTTTGTGTTGTCTCATAGACAGTTTTACAAATCAAACATTGTACAACTGGAGTTATATTGTCATGTTCTTCATTTTTTAGCAAATCAATCGATCACATTATTTACTTAAAGATATTCATTTGAAATATAATTTTAAACAAGTTAGCAGACCACATCAACTTTTTAGAAGGTTGTGTTGAGGCCTAAAAAATAAACATATGACCGGATGCAGGTCAGACTTAGGCTCGAACTAGTCTAATTCCACCTCTAGTTGTGATTAATTCGCATTGCCACGTCTGTCATCTGTAACTCACCATCACTAACAATCGAAATCGCAAAACCCTTGATACAACCTGAACCATGACTGGTATTTAAAACCTTTATATAGATGATATAGTTATTAACATAATCCATTTGGTAAATTTTTTGAACTACTAGGTTTTTTTTTAAGGGTTGAACTACTAGGTTGGAGAGATAAAATGTTTGTTGAGTATTTTCATTAAAAAATTATAAATGGTTGGTTTGTTTGGAAGATTGAAGTCCCTAACAAGAGGATTCTCAGTTATGGGTGCTTTGTGTCCCTAAAAAATTATAAATGAATATGCAAAGTCATGAATTTTTCTGCCGTTCATAACTTGTGTTCCTTGTTTTGATTAAACAGAGAAAGGAATCAAATTAATGAGAAGCGACACACAGTTTGTTTCCCTTACAACAAGATTTAATGATATCTTGAACAAGATATCTCAAATTGTCGAAAAAGCACGAAAGAACCAAAGTACAAGGCGATTGTTGAGGTCAATCTTAAAGGATTTAACTACTGTGGTTAAAGACATAAAGCAATACAATGAAGACTTGGATCAACCCAGAGAAGAAATAAAGAATCTTATCAATGTAAATGATTTAGAAGAATGTGCATGCAATTGCTCTTCCGTGAATACACTGTGGAACAAGTGCCTCTCTTGGCTCAGGAATGATTCATTCAATGTCAAGGATGTTAAAGAGACACTATACAAGGTCAGAGAAATTCTTGAGCTTCTTAACAATGAAAATTTTGAACAGAAACTCAAAGAAGATGGACCATCAATTAAGAGTTCTTTTGATGTTCCTGAAAATCCAAAATTCACTGTTGGGTTGGATATACCATTTAGCAAGTTGAAAATGGAGCTTTTAAGGGATGGTAGCTCCACCCTTGTGTTGACTGGCTTAGGAGGATTGGGGAAAACCACTTTGGCTACAAAGCTTTGCTGGGATGAACACGTTAAGGGTAAGTCTAACTCCTATTTGGTTCCCTCGTGCATGATAAGTATGGGCTACTTTATTCTTATACATGAATTATCATGTTTCTATGTCTTAGAATTTGGGTTGAGCATGGTTCAACCTTACAAAACCAACTCTGTATGGTGATCTCAAACATTATAAACACTAGAAATGTCATATCTCTAGAAAATGTAGGACTGAATCCACCCAACACAATGAAGGTGTTGGAGGCTACAACGAAAGCAACCCAAATTCCGCAATTAGGCGTTTAGGACCGGACAAAAGTGAAGGGGAAATTTCCAACACTGTGTCTACTATAGAATTTGCTATGAATTCTTTTCCAACTTCCTCAGGTGGTACTCAATAATATGTAAATGCTTTAGATCGTGCTTATTCACTCTAGTTTGTCCTTTGATAAGTTATTATGTTTATAAAGGGTTCATTATTGTCCATATTACGTCATTGGAACACATTGTAGGCATCTAATATTCTTTGCAAATGCTGCTTTAACAATTTAAAAAAGCATTTTCCTTTGACTTGAATTATTTAGTTTCAAGGAAAGGGTTGTGTTAGGGTGGTGCAACCAACGTAAAACTTTGTTGAATATCTACGATCAATGTAGATAACCTCATTTAGTGGGACAAGACTTGATTGTTGTTGTTGTTATATGAGTGCTCATTTAGCTTAGTATGTTAAACGTATGAAACATCAATTTTTTGGTCTTACAGTTTTGGTTTTACTAGGTAAATTCAAGGAAAACATTATATTTGTCACCTTATCAAAAACACCCATGTTGGAAGCTATTGTAGAGAGACTATTTGAACACTATGGACATCCGGTGCCTGAGTTTCAAAGTGATGAAGATGCAGTTAATAGATTGAGACTTTTGTTGAAAAAAATTGAGGGAAGTCCGCTATTGTTGGTTCTGGATGATGTTTGGCCAAGCTCAGAATCCCTTGTTGAGAAACTTCAATTCCAGATATCAGATTTCAAAATTCTGGTGACTTCAAGGGTTGCATTTCAAAGGCTTAGCACAACATGTATCTTAAAACCTCTTATTCATGAAGATGCAGTAACACTTTTCAGACAATATGCTCAGATTGAAAAAAATAGCTCAAATATTGTCGACAAAGATCTAATCGAAAATGTACTTGCTCTTACTTTGTTACATATCTATCTGTTTTTTTCTTTTGTCTTAAGTTGTTCATATCAGATAGACACCACAAGATTGTACATGACCATTTGGAACTTCTTTTTTGTTAAACAAAACAATCATTGAACTCAATTGCAGGTTGTTAGAAATTGCAAAGGTTTACCGCTTACGATTAAAGTGATTGCTACATCACTCATAAATCGTCCTTATGACTTGTGGACAAAGATAGTGAAGGATCTGTCACAAGGTCATTCTATACTTGATTCTAATACTGAGTTACTTGCTCGCCTCCAAAAGATCTTTGATGTTTTCGAAGATAATATCATAATCAAGGAGTGCTTCATGGACCTAGCCGTATTTCCCGAAGACCATAGAATTCCTGTTGCTGCTCTCATTTATATGTGGGCTGAGTTGTATGAACTAGATGACAATGGAATAGAAGCAATGGAAATCATCAACAAATTAGGCTCCATGAATCTGGCTAATGTCATAATAGCAAGGTACAATGACAATGATATTTTCTTCTAGGCTAACTTAGATCCTTAAATATATAACAAGAATGATATTATACAAAAATCTTGTGTGAGAAATTTTTATCTTAATTAAGCAATTAAACTCTGCTCATATACTAGGAAAAATGCAAGTGACGCAGACAATTACAATTACAATAACCATTTCATCATCCTTCATGATCTTCTAAGAGATCTTGGAATTTACCAATGCATCAAAGAACCAATTGAGAAGAGAAAAAGACTAATTATTGACATGAATGAAAACAAACATGAACGGTATTTCGGGGAGAAGCATCAAAGCCTGACGACTTGTATATTGTCAAAACTTCTGACATTGTGTGTTAAGCAAAATCTGCAACAGCTGGCTCCCCGCATATTATCTGTATCAACTGGTTAGTAATATCTGTACCTTCATCTAAATTATATTCACTTACATAAAACTAAAAAGTGAGATTAAAAAACATTCTGTAATCTTCATTCATTATTTTTCGACAATTGATCTTGTATGTTTCATGTTTGCAGATGAAACTTGTGCTCCAGATTGGTCCCAAATGCAACCAGCTCAGTCCGAGGTTTTAATTTTAAATCTTCATACCAAGCAGTACATACTTCCCAAGTTGATGGAGAAAATGTGTAAACTAAAAGTTCTGATAATCACAAACTACGGTTTCCATCCTTCTGAACTGAATAACTTTGAGCTACTTGACTCTTTACACAACCTGAAAAGAATCAGACTGGAGCGAATTTCTGTTCCTTCCTTCGGCACATTGAAGAGTCTGAGAAAACTATCACTTTACATGTGTAATACAAGACTGGCTTTCGAAAAGGGTAGCGTCCTAATTTCAGATGCATTTCCATATCTAGAAGAATTGAACATTGATTACTGCAAAGATATGGTGAGATTTCCTACTGGTATATGTGATATCATCTCATTAAAGAAGCTTAGTGTTACTAATTGCCATAAACTTTCTGAACTTCCCCAAGATATCGGAGAATTGAAATATTTAGAACTTCTAAGGCTCAGCTCCTGTACTGATTTGAAAGTGATACCAAATTCCATTGGAAAGCTTTTAAATTTAAGACATCTTGACATCTCAAACTGCATAAGCCTTTCAAGTTTTCCTGAGGAATTGGGTAATCTTTGCAATCTAAGAAATCTTTACATGGCAAGTTGTGCAAGTATCGAATTGCCATTCTCAGTTGTCAATCTTCAGAACTTAAAGACGATAACTTGCGATGAAGAGACGGCTGCTTCATGGGAAGATTTTCAGCCTATGCTTCCCAATATGAAGATAGAGGTTCCTCATGTTGATGTTAACTTAAATTGGCTTCAGTAAATGATCTCCTAAGACCTCTTATTTGTTGTATATACTTTGCTTCTTTGTTGCTTAAAATAGGTATGATACTCATACAAAATGTGATCTTCTAAATTTCAAATTACATTAGAATTTTATGTATTCAATAAATGCACTTTATGTATTCAATAAATGCACTGCACTCTTTTTTCCTTCACCAGGTTTTATCACAGTGGTAAGGTTTTTAATGAGGCGGTTGTCTACAATGTTTGTTCCCTTGGGTTTGGCCTAGTCCGCCCAATATTGTTTTTCTTTCTTTAGTTTCTAATAATATGTTCCTTTGATGTGTTGCAAATGATTGTGAGAAGCTGGAATATCAGCCCATGTTTCCGTAGTTATCTAGTAGTATATATTTAAAAGTTTCTTGTTAATACTTTGCTACTTTGTTGCTTAAAATAGGTAGGAGAGTTGGTGTGTGTGTATATATATATATATAATTGACCGATGACAAAATATTATCAAGTGTACTAGTGTGTCGACAATTAGTAATATCTATAAAAAGTTCATTTTTACGGGGATTTGTAAAATTTCTACTCAACAATATCAATTGTTTGGGGGGGGGGGGGGGGGGGGGGTGTGTTGCACTAGGCACAAAATTTGTTTGTAGAAACGAAATAAAAGAATGAGATCAACGTAAGGAAAATGATTAAGTCAATTCGATTCCCATCTCTGAATTGTTAGGTAACAAAAAATATTAACACGGTTTGAACTAATTACTAGATTTTAATACATTTGATCAAAATAGTTAGACCAATGTCTTGATCACTAAATCTCTATAAACGGTTACGGCCTCCCTATGTCTCGGTGAAGCTCATAACCCTTGAAGGTTTAAGAACTAAGTTAAGTAACAACTATCATTAGTTTACGTCTATGTCGTAGACCGATTAAAACAAGTTCAACCAACAAAATTTGTTTGTAGAAACGAAATAAAAGAATGAGATCAACGTAAGGAAAATGATTAAGTCAATTCAATTCCCATCTCTAAATTGTTAGGTAACAAAAAATATGAACACGGTTTGAACTAATTACTAGATTTTAATACATTTGATCAAAATAGTTAGACCAATGTCTTGATCACTAAATCTCTGTAAACGGTTACGGCCTCCCTATGTCTCGGTGAAGCTCATAACCCTTGAAGGTTTAAGAACTAAGTTAAGTAACAACTATCATTAGTTTACGTCTATGTCGTAGAGCGATTAAAACAAGTTCAACCAACAAAGTTAGGGTTAGTACTCATTGCGACCTAGACCAATTTATGGACATTCGTAGATGCATAAAAGGCATTAAGAACAATATTAACAAAATATAATAGCAAGTAATCAACTAAAATCCATAGGTTAATTTAAAGTTACACGATCAAACAATTACAAAGAAGATCCTCTACTTAACCCATTCTTCCTACTCTTCTTGTCGAGGCTACCTCCTCTTGAGGTTTCTCTAAAACCCTAGTTTGTATTTCTTCTATTCTCTTTTAATGGATGCTTTCTTATGTTGCTTGCTTCTTGTATTTATTTTTATAGGATTATTCTAACTTAATTTCTAAGCAATCTAATGCTCTATTTGGATCAGCCAGATAAGGTCTAATAGTCCAAATAAGTGAAAACATTTCTATTTGCACTCACTTTCACAACTAGTTGTTGCGACGTGTGGCTCTTAGAACGCGATGCAAGTTGAGCAATGACGAGACTCTTTTGAATTTTTCTAGCCCCTGCGATGCGTCTTAAGGCCACGACATGTGACTCAATAGCACACGGCTCAAGTTAGGCGGTAGCTGATTCTTCTGCTTTTCTTCATTCATTGCCTCCATTTATTCTCACCTATCTGTAACGAATATACTCCAAAAATTAACATTATAAACCTTGTAATAAGCATAGTACGATCGTAGAGTTGTCTGATTTCGGTGATTTTGACGTGTTTCAAGGTATTTTTCACAATTTTGCTCTTTCATGACTTTTAAACTATTCTTTTACCAAAACTCAACCAAAACACACATAAATTACTACTATATCTCTTAAAGTGGACTAAATACTCTATATGATTTATTGTCATCATTGACAATACATTGTTGAATTGTTTTTCTTAGTTAATCCCCTTTGAATTTTATCTTCCATCATTTATTTTTTTGTCAAGTAATCTAGTGGCCGAAGCTAACACATTTTAAATGTGGAGAAGTGGGGTGTTCGGGGTTCGAACCCCGACCTTTGCATGTCTTCCTTCATTTTAATTTTGATTGTTGAGAAATAACATTAAAAATCTATGCGGCAAAGATGCAACATATCTTGTGTAAGATAAACCTAGATCACCGCAATTTGAAATAGCCACTAATTTTGAAGAAATAGTTTGTGAAATATATTTGTTGAGTATAGCAAAGTGAATGGGTTAAAATACAATGAAGGTGCTATTTTCAAATAACAAAGTGAAGTTTGCTAATGAAGAATTGGAGATATTCCTGTTCCAGTAACAAATGATGTAACATTCAAACGTGGTCATATCATAGATTACGAGAACATTGATACCATAAATTGCACATAGTAAAATCTATGTTAATAATAGAAAAGATTTGTGGGATGTGATCTAAGATAAAGATTTGTAGGATGATATTTAGACGCGGAAACTTTTGCTCAGTTGAGTTGACTATGTTATGTGCTTTCACGCTTGTGGGTCTCTTTTTTCTTAATTCTTAAGAAATTCTGCCAAAAAATAAATAGACATTTTAATTTTTCACTAGTAACAATACTAGCCAAGAATTTCCTAGAAGCCCATCATGCCTCCTCACACTAGTTTAGGAGGATTGGGGAAGACCACTTTGGCTACAAAGCTTTGTTGGGATGAACATGCTAAGAGTAAGCCCAACTCCTCTTTGGTTCTGTCATGCATGATAAATATGGGCAAATTTGTTCTTATTATATTATACATGAAATATGGGCTAATTTGTTCTTATACATGAATAATCATGTTTCTATGTCTTAGAATTTGGGTTGAGCATAATTTAGTTCAGCTTCATAGAACTGACTTGTAAGACGAGGGTTGTCTAAACTTTATAAACATTAGACATGTCATATCTCTAGGAAATGTGGGACCATATACACGAGATGAACTGTTGTTCACTTTTATTTATGAGGTACTATAGAGTCCCACAAAGGGTCTACATGAATTTGTTTCCTAAATAGAAAGTTCAGAATTTTTTTTTTTGACCCTGTTCCCAAAAAAATTTCCAAATCTGACCCCCTTTGACAATTATATACAGAAATGACCCCCTTTCTGGTAATTTTTTTTTATTTTGTCGTTTTCCTCATTACCGCAGTTTCAAATTGCGGTAATGAGCCACCTTTCTGACACACATGGCAGGCTCGGCAGAGGGGAGCAGGTTTTGTCTATTTTTTTAAAATTTTTTTATTCATTACCGCAGTTTGGAATTGCGGTAATGAATTTTCATTTATTTTTCGTTTTTTATATTTTTGGCATTATAAAAACAATGTAAAATTCATCCAAATTGACAATCATTTTTTCATACATTTCTACTTCTTTTGCATAGTAAAAATAAACATTAAAATCACAAAACTGCTTAATTTTTTTAAATGACGAAATTTGATTAAAGGTAAAAAAAACAAAGGTCATAAATACTTATAAAAGATTGGTTGAACACATAATACATAACTATATAAACTACCGATTTTGAATGGTCGGACAATTTCTCCTAATATGACCAGGATGCCGACACAACCCACACAGTCTCGGTGTCGGTGTTCTTTCTTCCACCTCATCGTCCATTTCAGTCCTAATGCGAGTACTATTGGGTCGACCTTTCTTTAGTCTTCGCATGTCTGGATTATGACAAAGCTCGGGACCTTCGTATGGGGGTCAATAACTCTTGTCCTGGACTACTTTGAATGCTTTGTTATAGATGGCGTAAACATTCTCGTTTTTGAACACGTCTGGAATTAGGGTTGTGTAGTCATAGTGAAAAGAAGAACACGCAGCTATGACATGAGAACAAGGTAAATGCAAGGCTTGATATTTCCCACAATCACACCACTCCGCTTGTAGGTCAACCTTGAAAGTTCACATTGGCCTTCCCTCCCTGTAGTTGATGGTCTCACGAACAGAGAAGGTATACATCTCACGAACAGAGAAGGTATACATCTCCCGTGCCCAGGGATCCAACACAAGTTGGAACACAACCTCCGTTGGCAAATATGTAAGTTAAATAAATATGTCATTTGTTATTAATTTTTAAATATGATTATCAAGTATATTATTTATAACAATTTAAAAATACTTAGATGGCTAGAACGTGGGAGTAAATTTACCGAAAATCCTCGGCATAATCTCATTTCGACACGTTCAAAAATCGACAAGATGACATATGTTCAGGTATTACACTTTTTTATTTTCGTGAATGCTTTTTCTCAACATTAAAAGACTAACTTTTCTCCTTTTAAACAGTTTTCCTGGAGGCCATATCTCCACTTCCATTACACCAACGAAGAAGAAAGCCAGATATGGTCTGCAAACACATATCTCATCTGTTTTGAGATAGTTGAAAGACATCAGACAGATAGAGTAATGCTTCAATTTGGCTTACCTCAATATCCACCTGCCATACCAGATGATTTGACAAATCTCCACAAGATTTGTTGCAGAAAAAACAAAATAAAAAGCTCGTGGGGAGATAAATTTCAGTATCATGTCCACAAGTGGAACCAACGCCATGAGTTTGCACTAGACGGAGTCCGATATACCCATGAGGTTTATCCCAATCGTCAATACTTTCAATGGTATTGGAACTTTTTTGGAGAACGCCTGTATCTTTCTAGAGAAGCACTATTGGCAAACCCAATGGCACGATGTGGAAGAATTTTAGGAGATATACCGTCAAACTATCCTGCAACACCAGAAACCAATATGTGCCAGATGCAGACATGTGGTCAGATACACATCCACCTAACAGCCTATTCATGACACCTCCGCCCCCTTACTTTGACCAAAGCTTTAACCCATCCACCAACTACAACTACGACCAAACTTATCAACCACCACCACAACCGACAAACCAATTCTTTCAAAACTCCCCAATTCCATATCCAACCTACTCTCAACATAGTCATCATGGAGAAAGCTCCCAAATATCAAACTATTCTTTTGCTGACTTTAATCCATCTCAAAACGCTTTAGAAACCAATTACCCAGACCAATCACAATACACCTCTTTCAACCTACCAACCCCTCCACAAAATGTACACTATCCTCAAACAAACTACGTACCCCAATGGTCACAACCACATACTACCATAGAAAGTCTGGCTGCAGGGTTTAACGAAGATGATTTCGTTAATGGAATTTGGACGAACTCTGTTCCACATGTGCAAAATGAGGTGGATATGGAAACTAATGATGCTGAAATTCAAAATGAGGAGGTGGATGAGGAAGAGGAAGAGGAAGAGGAAGAGGAAGAGCCCGAGGAAGAGGAAGAGCAAGACCAACGACTTGTACGAAGAAAAAAAGATAAATTATGTGCTACAGGAAGTCATAATTTAAATTTAGGTTGGCGTAAATGGTTACCGCGGAGAAAGTAGTTTTTATTTGTAACACAATGAATAATATAATTAGTGTTTTTAAATTTATATTTTTTACAATTATCATTTATATTTATTTATTATTATTTGCATCTAATTTTAAAAAAAATATTGTGCAAAAAATATAAAAAACGAAAAATAAATGAAAATTCATTACCGCAATTCCAAACTGCGGTAACGAATAAAAAAAATTAAAAAAAATAGACAAAACCTGCTCCCCTCTGCCGAGCCTGCCATGTGTGTCAGAAAGGTGGCTCATTACCGCAATTTGAAACTGCGGTAATGAGGAAAACGACAAAATAAAAAAAAAAATACCAGAAAGGGGTCATTTCTGTATATAATTGTCAAAGGGGGTCAGATTTGGAAATTTTTTTGGGAACAGGGTCGAAAAAAAAAAATTCAAAAGTTCACACATTAGTTGACTATGTTTCATGCTTTCACACATACTACTTTCTTTTTTTCTTTCCACTTACGAAATTCTGTCAAAAACAAGTGTATATCTTACTTAATAGAGAAGAAATAGACAATCATTTCCTGGAAGCTACCTTTCTCACAATTAATATTGGTTTTATTAGCTTGAGTTGAGAGGAAGAAAAAACCCAGAGAAATCAAAAGAACACTTTCCAAATCTAGAGAGATAATTGAATTTCAAAGTTTCTTCATCCAGTTATGATAGGAGGGTTGATTGAAGGGGCTGCTCTTGGAGCAGTTTTTCAAGAAGCAGCAAAACCATTCACAAACCAGATATCCAAAGCTTGGAATTTCAAAACCACTCGTGAAAACCTCAAATATCTAGTAGATCTTGTCATGCCAGTTGCCGAAGAAACGAAACTATTAAACGAGAAATCGAATCGTTCAAACGTAGAGATAGATATTCTAATAGATGAACTGAAACAAGGGAGAGAGTTAGTTAACAAATACTCCAATGTCCCCTGGCAGAAGTTTTTTCTTCTATCTATTTACCAAGGAGAACTTCATGCTATGGGAGAGAGAATTTCTAGGTCCATTACCCTTGTTAACGCAATTATCATGGGAAGGGATGTTAAAGAGATATTGTATAGAATGGAAGATATGCAGGGTAGACAATTCAATGCTCCTGTAAAACCTGATTTCACTGTTGGGTTGGATGTGCCTCTGCGTGAGTTGAAGAAATGGGTGCTCAGTAGTGATGTGTCTGTAGACTCTGTACATGTGTTAACTGGCTTGGCTGGATCCGGGAAAACCACTTTGGCGACGTTGCTATGTTGGGATGACAAAGTGATAGGTAACATATATAACTATTTACGCTTCACTTTTATTACTTGTTTCTACGTATCAGTGTAGTGTCTGATCTTTGTATATGTGTTAGTACTTCATAAATACCTTTTAACTAACTCGCCAACTGACTTCATTCATAAGGTTTTAAATCAAAGTTGCAGAAATTGTTGTGGTCGCATCGCGATATTTGATATTATTGAAAATAGCTGATGTAACTTCAATTGTTGTCGTGAAGACTTTGATATTTAAGAATCTTGTTTGTTTGTTTGGACTAGGAAAATTTGGGGAAAATATATTGTTCATTCCTGTGGCAAAAAATCCAGATTTGAAGAACATCGTGCAAACATTGTTTAAACATTGTGGACATAAAAAGCCTTACCTTGTAGACCATGATGATGCGGTTAAGAACTTGAGATGTTTGCTCAACAAAATTGGGGGAAGTTGTCCATTGATGTTGGTTCTAGATAATGTTTTCCAAGACTCAGAATCCTTTGTTAATGCCTTCAAGGTTCAACTTCCATATTATAAAATTCTGATAACTTCTAGAGTTAAGTTTCCACGGTTTAGAACTTCATTATTCTTAAAGCCACTTAGAGATGAAGATGCAGTTATCGTTTTCCGTCACTTTGCACTACCAAATGATGGAACCATAGGATCTTACGTTCCTGATGAAGATGATGTACAGCAGGTTTGTTATATTCATCCTAGTAATAGTCAATATCTTAACAAAGCCGGCTTGGAACCTTGGAGTGTGCTCCTCTCAAGGTCTCAGGTTTTGATTCTCCCTAGTGCCAATTTTGGTGGACTAGTCTGGCTTCTTCAAAAAGTATATATAGTCATAGTCTTAACATTTTTTGTCAAATTTTATAACCAGAGTTACACCCTCTTTTGTATTTCATCATTAATAATAAGTAATTTTCATGGTTTGTTATATTTGTCCCATCAGATTTTGTCAAATTCATCTTGTGTGTATATAATTGTTTTCTCAAATATATAATAAAAGAAAGTGTTGGTGGTTACTAAATTGTAGCAAGACGTCAATATGATCAAGTCCTCGTAGCTAACCTAATTTGCTTGCACTCATTTGCAGATAGCAAAGGGTTGCTGGGGTTCTCCACTGGCACTTGAATCGATTGGTGGATCACTCAATGGGCAACATATTGAGGCGTGGAAAGAAATGGTGAACATGTTGTCAAAAGGTGGTTCTATTGTCGATTCTAATGATGAGTTGCGTGATCGCTTGCAAAAAGTTTTGGAGAATGCATTGCAAGATAATCACATCATCAAGGAGTGCTTCATGGACCTTGGATTATTTTTTGAAGACAAAAAAATACCTGTGGCTGCTCTCATTGACATGTGGACAGAACTGTATGACCTAGACGACGACATAAAAGGAATGAACATTGTTCATAAGCTAACCAACCGGCATTTGGTTAAGCTTGTAGTTTCAAGGTACATTAACTAACTATTTATTTTCATTTTATAACAATCATGCCGATCAAGAAACAGAAAACGTTAATCTAGAGAATATATTTTAGGGCTATGTATAGTTATATCTCTGCATATAACATTTGATCATTAACCAGGGAAGTGACAACTCACGTTGACCATTACTACAACCACCATTTCCTTACTCAACATGACCTTCTTAAGGAGATCGCTGTTCATCAAGCTAGACAGGAACCATTTGAACTAAGAAAAAGGTTGATTTTCGACGTCAATGAAAATAGTTGGGACCAACAGAACCAACAAAATGCCATTGCCCGCACATTGTCAATATACTCTGGTTAGTTAACCTCTCCTCTCTAAAATGCATACACATATATATTATTTTCACTCTTGACACCAAATGAAATGTTGTTTTTGCAGACAAAATGGTGACTCCAGATTGGAGCAATGTTGAACAAGTTGAGGTTCTGATCTTGAATCTCCTTACTGATAAGTACACCTTACCAGAGTGCCTAAAGAGAATGACAAAACTAAAAGTCTTGATAATTACCAATTATAAAGGTTTCCAATGTGCTGAGTTAGACAATTTTGAGATACTTGGCTGTCTACCCAACCTTAGACGAATCAGGTTGCAACAGGTTTCAGTTCCTTCCCTTTGCAAATTGGTTAATCTGCGAAAATTGTCCCTTTACTTTTGCGAAACGAAACAAGTTTTTCAAAGTAACACTGTTTCAATTTCGGACATACTACCAAATCTAGAAGAATTATGTGTTGACTATTGCAAAGATTTAGTGGCACTTCCTTCCGGACTCTGTGATATTATTTCCCTTAAGAAGCTCAGTATCACAAGGTGCATAAATTTTCTTTCGTTGCCACAAGAAATTGGAAACCTCGAGAATTTGAAAGTATTGAGACTTAGTTCCTGTGCTGAGTTGGGAGAGATACCAGCTTCAATTGAAAAGCTTCTTAAACTGCATTTTCTTGATATATCAGGTTGTGCAAGCCTTCCCAATTTACCAGAAGAAATCGGAAACTTGCATAATCTAAAAGAGCTTCACATGACTGGTTTCTCATTAGACACATTGCCAGGGTCAGTCACAAAACTCGAGAATTTAAAGCATTTAATATGTGACCAAGAGACTGCTGTATGCTGGGAACATTTCAAGCCTAGCCTTCCCAATCTGAAAATAGAAGAGGCTGCAGTTAACTTATTCATTATTGTATGATGCTATATATTATTTCATTTGTTTGCTGTCATGGTAATATCTGTATTGAACTCAATGATTTCAATTTCCATTTGTATATATCCTTGTGCATGATTGTATCAATAACGTCCATGATATCTGAGTATGCTAATGTAATGATATTTTAGAATTTCCTTCTGATATCTGTAAAATTACCACCTTGAAGAAACTTGGCATCACCAACTTCACAAGCTTTCTACACTGCCACAAGAAATTGGAAATCTAGAGAATTTGATAGAGTCAAGGCGTAGTTCATGTTTTAATTTGGTAGAGATGCCAAAATCAATTGGAAGAATCTATATGTTGTGATGTATCGAACTTCTGAACATCGCATAATTACCTGAAGACATTGGTGATTTTCCTAGTCTTGAAAAAATTTGTGTTGGGTTGCTTAAGGTTAAGTGAAGTTCCACATTCTGTCGAATTGTAGATTATTAAACCACACGCGCGAGCGCGCATGCATGCGCAGACACCCACACACACACGATTTTAAGTGAACAAAAAAGCCTGATTCTATACTCTTTCCCTGAACTTTGTTGTTTGGCAAATAGTATTTACAACTTCCATCTTATTCTTACTAATAGCTTCAGTGAATTTATAGAGGAATGGAATAGAAGAGGGACAGCTATTCCTCACATGATAGAGAAAGTGTCTAAAACATGCATACACTAACTACGGAAGTGTCTAATAAAAATTTACTGTTTACATGGAATATGATTTCACCTAATGCAAATTTAACCGACCAAGTAGCAACAACAATGCTAGTGTAAATGTAAATATAATATATTAAGCAAGTATTCACCAGGATGTGAGTAAAGTATAACAATCATTTTCTTCCCTAAACCAGAAACCATTTCAGCATGTAAGAAAACATCCAACCCCACTTCTACAAAGGCGATACTCGTAAATATGTAGACGTATGAGCCTCCAAGAAGCACGCACGCACACATAAAAATTAACATGCACTTCTTTTTATTATTCATACTACAATCTACAGAAAATGCAGGCACCACATATTCCTCTATAAGGCCCAATAATAAGAATGCTCTCCATGTACACGGCCAAAGACATTGGTGATTTTCCTAAAAAGGGCAACCCGGTGCACTGAAGCTCCCGCATATGCAGGGTCCGGGAAGGGGTCCCACCATTTGGTGTATTGTACGCAGCCTTACCCTGTTTTTACACAAGAGGCTGTTTCCAGGACTTGAACCCGTGACCTTACGGTCACATGAAATCAACTTTACCAGTTGATTTTCCTAGTCTTGAAAAAATTTATGTGTTGGGTTGCTGAAGGTTAAGCGAAGTTCCACATTCTGTCATGAATTGTGGATTTGGCCGTGTACATGACAGAGAATTACCATGCCTCTAAATTCACTGAAGTTGGATGCTTTGCTCCATTAATAGATGTACCTCTTCTACTCGATTCCTCTAAATTCACTGAAGTTATTATTACGAATAAGATGGAAGTTGTAAATATTATTTGCCAAACCACAAAGTTTAGGCAAAGAGTATAGAATCAGACTTTTTTGTTCACCTAAACTAAAACCATGTTAGATTGTTTATAATATTTGGTTGGTTGTGTGTCTGTAAGGTTCAATTAAGTTGTTCACAAAAAGTTATAATGTTTGATTTTTTTTTTTTTGAACAAAAGTTATAATGTTTGATTGTTTACATCTAGTCTTGAAAAAATTTATGTGTTGGGTTGCTGAAGGTTAAGCGAAGTTCCACATTCTGTCATGAATTGTGGATTATTAAAGCATGTAATGTATGTTATCTGTAATGATGAAGTGACTGCTTTGTGTGAAAATTTATCTAGCTTTTCTAATATATGGAGACGTTTAGCCTGGGTAAGGCAACTTGTTTCCCACCATGGGAAACTTTGCTTTTTACCTACAGCTGACAGTCATGACCTGTTGTAATAATAAAAAATAATAATTAATTAAAACATATTAAAATGCCAATAATCCCAATCCAATTGCATTCCTGAGAACAAATTACTCCTCTGTTGCCATAATCCCAATCCAATTGCACACTATTGAAACAAAAAATTAAAAGAAAACGGTTCTAATGAAAGCGATATATTTAACGGTTCAATGTTTGCATCCTTCTTATCTCCTCTTCTCTGCTTCTTCCTCCACCATATTTCACTCATCAGAATTTGGATCCGGCGGTTGTTGTTTCAGGCACAATAAAATTGGGATTCTGATTTTTTTGACACAAATTGATTCTGATACAAAAAGAATAGTGAAATCAAAAGGGAGAAAAATAGAGAAATGCTTATGGGTACCTTTGTTATTTCTCAGTGAGTGTTGATGTTTCTCAACAGGACATTGCTTAATTTTTTTCAGCATGCAGAAAATTGTTGAATCAGAAATTTTAATGGTGGACTATTTTTAACATTCTTAAATACAAATTGAAGTTGGCTTTCAATATTTACAGATTTGGGTTCAATATTTTGGATCTTTAAATCAGCTTCTGCATCTTCTTTGCATCTTCTTTACCAAACTTCTTCACCGTTTTGGTTCTTGATGCAGAGTTATTTTCTTCTTCATCATTTTGAGTTTTAAATCAGGTTTGTTTTGTGAATGGAGAACAAGAGGAAGAGGAGGAAGCTGGTTTTCCTGAGATGATGAATTATAATGAATTGGTGGGGTCGGTTTTTTTTTACACAATAACCATCAAAAAGTTGCAACAATTACCAAGTAAAAGATCTCAGCCATCTAAATAAAAAACTATTAAATCTACGGTCCAGGTTAAACTTTCCCATGATGGGAAAGAACTTTCCTTTCCCATACTAAACCTCACCCCAAAACAGATGTTAGCTTGAAGTGGCTTCCTACAGTTGGACATGGACCCGTGTATTAATTTAGTGAAAATGTTGTTTGGAGGACTTGTGTGGAATTGGACCCGGATTTGGCGTTGTAACAAATCCACGCAGTTACTCACAGTTTTCAATCTCGACCGTTCATTTGAGATCGAACGGTTAAGATTGAAAACTGTGTCCTTTAATTAAAATGATCATGACCGTATAATTTTGATTGGATGGCTTACATGCTTTACAACATCCTGTTGTAACAGCAGGAAATATGCTTCCTTCATGTGTTTTACCTTTTTTTTGACTAAATGTGTTTTACCTTTTATCATCATGTCTTTTCAACTTTTTTATCATTATAAATAAGCAGGGAAGGAACTAGATGTAAACAATCAAACATTATAACTTTTGTTCAAAAAAAAAAAAAATCAAACATTATAACTTTTTGTGAACAACTTAATTGAACCTTACAGACACACAACCAACCAAATATTATAAACAATCTAACATGGTTTTAGTTTAGGTGAACAAAAAAGTCTGATTCTACTCTTTGCCTAAACTTTGTGGTTTGGCAAATAATATTTACAACTTCCATCTTATTCGTAATAATAACTTCAGTGAATTTAGAGGAATCGAGTAGAAGAGGTACATCTATTAATGGAGCAAAGCATCAAAAAAGTATACTAGATCAAAATATGCTTCATCACCTATGAAGCCCGGATACTCCAAAATGGTGCCGTACCCGTGTCGGATACGTATCGGATACCGATACTCCGCGGATACTCCGGATACCGTATCCCAGAAGTATCGGAATTAATTATTTTAATTTAAAATATATATTTTATCGGATACTTAAAAGATACTCGACGGATACACACAGATACTTATAAGATACTTCACACAGACGTATCCAAAAAAAAAATGAAGTGTATAAAAATGAGATTGTGTTGTGAAAATTTAAGATACGAATCACTATAATTACTTTTCAATTAACAAATTAAATATTATGATTTTGGTGGATGAAAGTAACGAGGGAGGGGAGATTTAATCAATCAACATTAAACAAACTTTGTTTTGAGTTCTTTTATTGATACATTTGTTGATATCCTAACATATAAATGAAAATAGAATATGATTTATACAAAAACTTTACATTTTTTATTTTGATCATATGTATTTTTTTTTTTTTTTGTAAATTGTAACTTTTATGATTATATAGTATGAGTAATCAATGTTTTTTTTTAAGTATTTTACACGCATATAAATTTTAATATAAATATTTTGTTAACGTATCTTAGCCGTATCGTATCCTAAATTTTAAAAATTTCGCGTATTCGCGTACCCGTATCGCACTATGTATCCGGGCTTCATAATTCATCACACATGAAAGAAAAAGTGCCTAAAACATGCATACACGAACTAAGGAAGTATCTAATAAAAATCAACCGTTTACATGGAGTTGATGCATATAATATAAGTATCGACATGAAATATGATTTCACCTAATGCAGTTTTAACTGGACAAGCAACAACAACAAAACTAGTGTAAATGTAAATATAATATATTAAGCAAGTATTCACCAGGAAGTGAGTAAAGTATAACAATCATTTCATCCCTAAACCAGTAGCAACCATTTTAGTATGTAAGAAAACATCCAACCTCGCTTCTAGAAAGGTGATACTCGTAAATCATGTGGACGTAGGAACCTCCAAGAAGCACGCACACATAAAAATTAACATGTACTTCTTTGTTGTTCATACTATAATCTACAGAAAATGCATGCACCACACATTTCTCTTGAGGCTGAAAATTCTATATAGCCCAATATTAAGAATGCTCTCCTTTTAACATGTATTTCAAGTACTGGTAATGATCAAATTAGTACATAGCATACACTATCTCCCCACTGCTATCTATATCAAGCTCGGATTCATATTCCAAGTCATCAAATTCATCGTCCATATCAATGTTATCTGCCATAAACTGGTCTAAAGAACAGGTTCCAGCTGCTGGTATAGTAGCTTCTGAAATTATCTGCATGATTGTATCAATGCTCTGCATGGGTTGTTCAGGCTCTTCAAATTGGTTACCCATTATCTTCTCATCCATCAGGTCCATGGGAAGATTCTTCAGAAACCATTTATGTTTCCAGATTTCAGGCATGGTAATTCTCTGTCATGTACACGGCCAGAGGCATAAGATTGACATAGAATTACTAGCAAGATTACAAATTAAATCTATATATTGCAGTCAATAGGGCATAGGCTTAAGTCACAATATGTATTCAACATTATGCCTATAATATGTTCCTGTGCTATGAATTATGATAGACATACAGTAGTCTCAAATTTATGCATGCAAAATTAGGTTATTTATTTGAAATAGAATTACCTCTGCAGGGTCAAAAACAAAGATCCTTGAGATAAGGTGGCGACACTCTGGAGTTATCTGAACATTGTCTGGAATGGAATACTGGACACTGAGTACTCTCTGCAAGGAAGCAACCACAAGTGCTCTATCAATCAGACACTACTCGTTAAGAAAATGAATATTATCTTCAGACAGATCTGACGTACCTGTATTGTCTTCCGGAAATCTTTTGGCTCGTTAGGATCTTCAAAGGGATACGATCCCACTAGCATCACATATAAGGTTACCCCACAAGACCAAACATCTGCAATCTGATATTAAATGCAAGATAACACAAACATTTTTAGTAGAACAAGAACCCTACATTTAAAAAAAAAAAAAAAAAACTCATAATTTTATTTTGATCTACCCAGAAGATACTACTACCAGAATAAGAACCTTTAGTAGCTTTTCAAGCTATGAAGCACGGACACTCCTTGATGGGTGTGTCCAGGTGTCTGAGTTGGTGTCGTGTTTGTGTCTGTGTCAAAGTCCATGCTTCATAGTTTTCAAGCACAAAATGATTAGGATGAAACTTACTTCCCATTCCCTTAATTAAGACTCCATCCATCCCAAAATATAAGCATTCATTTTACTAAAAATTTGTCCCTAAATATAAGCCTCTTTTCAAATTACTAGATACATTTATTGCTTCTTTTTCAAGTAAACCCCTAATTAATACCACTAAGTGCTTTGGTGTGGAAAAGTCAAAATTTACTACACATATTTACAAAGGGCATTTTAGGTACATTCATACATAAAATAGACACTACCAACTTGTCTTAATAAGAGTGAAAAATGCAATAGGTGCTTATATTAAGGGACGGAGGGAGTAATTAATATTAATTAATAATATACGACAATACTGTAAACAGTCAATAAAGTAAAGATTTTTCAACTAGTGCCAAAAGACCTGAATTACATGGAGATGAAAACTAGAACAGAAACATGATCTTGTTTCGACTGCAGACCAAAATGATCATTGGATTAGGGTGAAAACAGTCTGGCTATCAAAATATCATGGTTTTAGTTATATAGAGCAAATCAAGAACTCACAAGCATACAAACTATGACAAGTTATTGACAAAAGAGTTCTTCATCTAATCAAATTTGACAGTAATAGTCCTACTGAAAAAGAATAATACCATGAGGTTAAACACTCTACCTTTCCATCATACTCTTGTCTCAGTAATACTTCTGGAGCAATATATGCCGGAGTTCCCACAGTTGACTTCGGTTGTGAATGAAGCACTGAAGACTGAAAATAACACCAGCAATCAGATTGCAAGATTTTTTTGAGAAGTATATAACTCAGATTGCAACATATAGCAATAAGATATATAACTTAATTAAAATAATTTGAGTTTGAAGAGAAGAAAATCGAAAAAAATTGTTAAAAGGGTGACATTAAAATTCAAGTAAATCATAGGTGTTTAGATTTGTTTGTTTTGGGAAAATATTTTTTCGAGCTTCCTGAAAAGGTTTTAAAAGAGACACGCGATTATTTCCACAAAACTAAGCTGAACCAAACAACCATTCAAGTGTTCATCAAAATTCAAAAGTTATTTTGCCTCCTCTCAAGTGGGTTATCACCCCATTCATCAGTTGGTAATAGATGGATCATTAGTTTTTTAATGAAAACTATATATGACAACCTTACATGCATAAAGCTTTTGACAAGCTAAATTCTAGCACATGAGGATGCAAAATGAAGCAGAAACTACTGAAAATACAATTTAGTAACTTAAGGAGCTAGCTACTTAATTCGATCGTTATTAGAGTCCACATAGGAAGAACAAAAGCAACAAAACACTCAGATGCAGGAAATAGTTGGAGGTAAACATTACTAAACCAAACACATCCTAGTAAAATGTTTAAGCACAGAACTCAAACCATGTAGTACTAGTGAGATTACCTTGGAGTAACCAAAATCACATATCTTCAAACGAGGAGTTGGGCTTCCATCCAACAAAGTATTTTCCAACTTCAGGTCCCGGTGACATACTTGCTTCATGAAGAGACACATTACACATAAGATAAGACTGATGCATCAGGCATAATATTCAGAAAATTAATTCATTACCTACACTACATTCCGGTATAGGCTAAACATGATTTACATCAGACAGTGGAGAACAGAAAAAGTTTAATTACCATTGCATGGCAGTAGCTGACCCCAGATATGAGTTGTTGAAAGAAGAAACGAGCCTGCATCATATCAATAAATTACCATGATCTACAGAGAACATATTACAAGTACAAATTCACGCTCTATGAAATAACAAGTGCCGCAAAAGTAAGAAAATTAAATGAGAACCTCGTCCTCAGAAAAATGGCCAGCATTACTGATTCGCTCAAAAAGTTCTCCTCCAGATGCATACTCCATTACAATAGCAAGATGAGTAGGTGTTAAAATGACCTGAGTAAAATTTTACAGAGCATTACACATAAATGTGATTACCCTTCTTCTGCCTATAGAAATATAAAAATGCATACTAACCTCCTTAAACCTAACAATGTTAGGATGTCTCAGAGACCTGTGATTAATAATTTCTCTCTTCACATTTTCATCAATCTGCAAAACACAATAACATTATAGAAAAATACTAGATTAGTCCATCAGTCATAACATAAAGTTAATAAATTACAACAAAAATTGCATAATACTAGTTTCATCTTAATGATCCTAGTGATTCTCAACAATTTTAAATGTTCCAAAATTCAACTCTAAAACACTAAACAAAAAATACACCTAAACCAGGCTATTTTTCCCCCCAACTGAAATGAGCAAATTTACAAAACTGCAAAGGACGAATTGTTCGAAAGAACCCGACTTCAGTTCGTAAATACAACAATTATTAGTCAGTTTTTATTTCCAAACCGAACTCCGGCTTACCAGGGTCCATTTCCTCTCGAAACCAAAGACTTAACACACACAAAAATCCATTATTTACAAAATCAAAAGCAATATATACATAAATTAAATATCTTAATTTAATGAAATATCAACCCTCATAAACATAAATAAACTAATAAAAAGAAAAATTAATTTTTTTTGCATATAAAAAATAAATTAAAAATAGTAATTCATAATTAGGTAAAACTTAAAACAGAAATGGAAACAGAAAACATGATATAAATAGCATTCCACGTCACGTAACTAACAACCTAAAAACTCACCCAACGAACAATTAAAGCAAAAACGATGATCATGTGATACTAACTAAAAAAACGTGAAAAAGATAAAAATTTCCAAAACAAGACCCAAAAAAATAAAAATTAATTAAAACCTTATCACCACGTTCGATATATTTAACAGCAACAAGCTCTTTGGTTTGTTTATCTTGCATCAACCTAGCAATACCGAAATTTCCGGACCCGATATCACGAACCAGATCGTACCGATCACTGTCGTGCATGATCGGTAAATCCATACCCGGTCCGACCGTCATCGCAGCTCGATCCATCAAGAAAAAAACCGAACCGGGAAAAAGAACGAGAAAGAAAGGGTTTTGTGATTTGAGTTGAGTTATGGGTGAGAAAACGGCATCGTTTAAGAGAATAGAAGACTTTTTTATTTTAGAGAAAGAGAAATGGTGGTTTGGTTTAGATAAAATATATTTGGATGGATTGGGTTGGAACGAAAGGTAAGCAACTGGAAGAAGTGGAGAAGAAAACGGCGCCGTTTTGGTTTTATGACGTTTTTTTTGCTGTTTGTTTTCTTTCTATTTTTCTTGATTTTTTTCTTCTTCTTTGCTTGGTTTTTTTTTAATGGTGAAATTTTATTTGAAGTGTGAAATAGATTGGAAAAAGATGAATTATTTGTTTAAGATTGGTTTAGTTTTTGGTAGTAAGGGATTAGGCTTGAGTTAGAATTCTCCTCTTGATGCAAAAATTTAGATTAAGGTTTTGTTTAAAAAAAAAGTTGTAGAAATCTGATAGTGGATAAATTAGTTGATTAAATTTATAAACTTTAATCAAATTAGTTGTTGTAGTAACTTATATTCTTTTTTCAAGTAAATGTAGAGCAAAAGGACATTAAGTTTGCCTACTTTTTTTTTTTTTTTGGTACGTAAGTTTGCCTACTTTTAAATTTTGATGATTTGCATAACTTCATTTTTATTTCTCTATTAATGATATTTGTCTCTACTCCAAAAAAAAATGATCTTTGTCTCATTAAATAATTCATAGAAATATTAACTTAGGAAATATATGTGATCTGCTTTTTAAAAATCGTATTTTTTAATACAAATTTTTTATTTTTTGCTTCTTTGACAAACAATTCTTAGCATGAGTCATAATTTATTTTAATTATTTATCCATTTTTAAAATAAAGTAAATTCATCAAATATCATAAATTAGTAAAGGTATTCTTAAAGAAAATATCTATTAATAAAGGTAATCAATTGTTCATTTTGGAGAATAATTTTGTTTCACTTTACTTATCACTATCAAGTTTCAATGCAACATTAATTATTGATTTATTAATAATACCCTTACTTATTTATTATAGAGAGAGAGAGAGAAATAATAGAATGAAATAATAAATGAGTAAGGGTATTATAAAAAAACATAAAGAATTTCATCAAAAATGACAACATTTATTTGATTCTAATACGTGTAATTTCTTCAAAATGAACAAATATTGTGAAACGGATGGAGTATTATAAAACATCTAATAACATTTAAATGAGATAGTTTAAGTCTCTTTCAACTTAGCACGTGATTCAAACACAGACACAAAATGTTGTAGTGTTAAAACTATTGAAAATGAGTTTTGTACTAGCTCTTTGTTATGTCATTGGAAAGGAAAAAAAATCTCATTTAGTTCGAGTGTGTAGTGACCTATGAAGCCCGGATACTCCAAAATGGTGTCGTACCCGTGTCGGATACGTATCGGATACCGATACTCCGCGGATACTCCGGATACCGTATCCCAGAAGTATCAGAATTAATTATTTTAATTTAAAATATATATTTTATCGGATACTTAAAAGATACTCGACGGATACACACAGATACTTATAAGATACTTCACACAGATGTATCCAAAAAAAATGAATATTATAATTACTTTAAGATACGAATATTATGATTTAAGATACGAATATCCAAAAAATGAATATTATAAAAATGAGATTGTGTTGTGAAAATTTAAGATACGAATCACTGTAATTATAAGATACGAATATTATGATTTAAGATACGAATATCCAAAAAATGAATATTATAAAAATGAGATTGTGTTGTGAAAATTTAATATACGAATCACTATAATTACTTTTCAATTAACAAATTAAATATTATGATTTTGGTGGATGAAAGTAACGAGAGAGGGGAGATTTAATCAATCAACATTAAACAAACTTTGTTTTGAGTTCTTTTATTGATACATTTGTTGATATCCTAACATATGAATGAAAATAGAATATGATTTATACAAAAACTTTACATTTTTTATTTTGATCATAAGTATTTTTTTTTTTTTTGTAAATTGTAACTTTTATGATTATATAGTATGAGTAATCAATGTTTTTTTTAAGTATTTTACACGCATATAAATTTTAATATAAATATTTTGTTAACGTATCTTAACCGTATCGTATCCTAAATTTTAAAAATTTCGCGTATTTGCGTACCCGTATCGTATCGTATCCGTATCACACTACGTATCCGGGCTTCATAGGTAGTGACTCTAATTTCTAAGAGTAAATAGTTGGTCAATACCCAAAAAGATATTTGTAGGGAATGATATGTACTTTGTCACTGTTGAAAATTACTCCCTCCGGTCACTATTATAAGCAAAAAAACTACTTTTTAGGTTCATTGAATAAATGATGTATGTGGTCTATATTAATGACCACATACATCACTCATTCAATGAACCTAAAAAGTAGTTTTTTGCTTATAATAGTGGCCGGATGAAGTAAGTACAAGTATTAATTAGTTTTTGGTTACTTTTAAGAAAATGGTGGATTAATTAGATTGGGGAATGGGTTGGGTGTGTGTTACTGTCAAGGTACGGCAACAACAACCAACCAATTAAAGGGATTTTTGGCTTCTAATGGATTAGAGAGAAGAAAAAGGGGCTTTTGAGCTGGGAAAGATAAGAGGACGGTCTCGTGGTCAACGTGTTAGAAAATGAGAAAATTGATAATGATTTAGTGCCACGCACACGCTTGAGTAATATCTACAACTAATGTAAAATAAAAAACCGGTGTAGACCAACAATTATAATTAATTTCCGTTAATTCAAATGAAAATTCGGAAATTAGCATGACATGAAACTATCCTAACTAAACTATGAACAACTTTATTAATTTGTCTTCTAATAAACTTAACTTTAGAGAGGTTGCTAAATCGAAAGAAAGTAGGTGTCGATAATCATTAATAATTGACACAATTCGAGACATCGAGTGTACGACCATAGGTAATGTCTACCACTACCTTTCAATCCATCTCAAAATCTGCATTGGTCAACTGAAGGTCATGTATCCACTCAAGAGCAAACAACGGTTTGAGCCCCTCTCCCAAGTAAACATAAAGTAATGGTGATGGTCACTCTATTTTAACCAACACAAATGACCCTCATCATCCCAAATACACACACCAAGGTCAACTTTGTTCAACACATGAAAGAAGTAAGCATCCACGTTACATTTATAGCGAATCACACTTGGTTTGCATCATGCAACTGTCTCAGTGTGATGAGTCTGATGAGGGACAGGGTCCTGAAAAGTTGGGCATTGACCCAACTATTGAAAAGAGTGCTCGCCCGTTCATAAATCATCGAAGTAGATTCAATAGTATTGCTTAAAACGTTATTATTTACATGCTTCCAAATACTACACAAAGTCACCCCCTAAATTTGCTTTTGTTGGGCATCTAGATGTTGTAAAGAAGCAAACCACAACTAAAGCAAGACTAATAGTAGGATCAACAAGGGGAAGAAGGGAGGATAAAATACCAGTATGTAGTCAACAACAAACACTTTTGTTGCTTTCAAAAAATAAGGTGGAAGCTATCTTCGTCCTTAACCGTACAAACCGCATAAAAACCTTAGCAAAGATCTTTTTTGGATTTGCTATCGTAACCAAGTAGGTAGACAATAGCGACAGGTTCCCCACAATAAAAAAAATTAACCTTAGGAGGTAGCTTAAGATTTCACATGAGATTCCAATGTCCTACCACCCTATGTTGCATTAATTGCATCATTATTAGCATTCATTATCTGACGGTAAGCACTACGCATTGTATACTCCTCATCCTTTCAAACTTTCAAGTTGGAGCATCAGACAATACATATTCAAACAAAAGGATTTTGATGATTCAATTAGTTGTAACATAAACAAAGATAGTATTGATCAACCCCGTATTTCATTTCTTAGCATGTTGAGCTAATAGCTATGATAGAATAATATGTGGCCATGTAAATTCCTGCTGGGAAACCGAAGAGATACGCCCCCCCAGCAGACAACCATGACTGATTCCACAATAGTACATTTTCATTTCGAACATATGCTCCATTTGAATTCACACCGAAGAACGTCCTTCACACTCCAGAGTTCACACCAAACATAACTTGGATTATGACCAAGACCTACACTAACATAATCATTTAGAGTAAAATCTTTAGCTTTTAGTAGTCGATTCATTAACAAGTTTGGATTTGAAATAAATTTCCAAGCCTGTTTGCCAAGCACTTCCAAATTGAAAGCTTTCATACTGTTAAACCTCATTCCACCAAACACTTTAGGTGTAGTTAAATGTTTCCATGAGAGCCAATGTAGTCCTCTAGAATTACTTTTTGTATGGCCCCGCTAAAAGGAATTTAGCGTCTTCTCAATTTCATTAATAAGAGTTATTGGAAAAAGAAACACACTCATTACATAAGGGGAATATATTGTAATACTATTTTGATTAGATTACCTGCCTAAGACAAACATCGACTGCTCCAAGAATTGATTATATTCCAAATATGATCCATCACATATTTGAAAGTAGCTTCTTACTCCGACCTATCATAGATGGGAGGCCAAGATATTTATCGGTACCTAAGACTTGTCTGACACCAAGAATTTGCATCATGGTTGCACAAAGTTCGCCGGACATATTTCTGCTACAAAAAATATATGACTTTTGCAAGTTGATTGCTTTCCCAGAAGCCTCCTCATACGTAGCCAAATAATTTTTCATTGCTAAAGCCCAACTTTCCTGAGCACTGAAAAAGAGATAAAACAATCGTCTACAAACAATAAATGAGATACAGTAGGTGCATTTGTAAACATAATAGTACCACGAATGGCATTGGACCGTTCTACTTCATGAATTAAAGCTGGAAGATATTTAGCACACAAAATAAGAAGATACAAAGATCAGGGGTCTCTTTGTCTAATACCACGGCCTGGAACAAGAGGACCCACTTGCACCTCATTCATGAACACGGAGTAGTCCACGGTTTCAACACAAAGAAGGATCAAACTGACCCTTTGTGAAATCACTTAATCTCACTAATTTACATATAAAATAAAAAGTAATTAATAGAAATGCTACATTAATGTTTTTTGTAACGCCCTATTTCTATTAAAGCGATAAAACACGCGAATATAACAAATATTCAAGAAATAGACGCTACGTCTAACACAATCCAAAACTCAACATGCATATATATATATATATATATATATATATATATATATATATATATATATATATCAGCAGTCTCAGCGGAACAAAACATATAACTCCCCAAATACATGTCATGGTCAAAATACACCAACATATAAATCCTCCAAGTCCTAAACACATGAACAAATAAACCAGAATCGAAAACAGACATAAGACACTAGCCTAATCAGAGCCTGTCCTAGACTCTAAGACTTGACAGCGGAGAAAGCTCCCGCCATCCAAACATCCACCAAGCAACTAATCCTGCACAGCGTCTACTCATCCATACTGACAGGTAGGCGGCAAAAACCACTGGGGGTAAGCATTACATTAATCATAATCAATAAACAATAAATAACATAATTAATTCAAATTCAATTCTCAATTAGATTACATGAACAATTAACTCCCATGATTACATTCATACAACAACTCAAGTATCACAACTAGCATTTATCAACACATTCATCACTAACCATATCATTCACATGCCACAACAACATCATTATAATATGCAATGCGTCTAGACTCGACACGTATATGCATGTGGTACCAAATCTCCTCAAGGTCGTCACCCATGATGCAACAAAAACATCATATGTAAGAGAACACCTCCTCTCTTACAATTCACCTATGTTAAAGTACACCTCCTCTTTTACATTTCACTTATGACTCGATATGATTATGATGCATGGACATACAACAACGACCATGCACAACTTCACCACAACAACGACAATGTAAAAGTACACCTCCAATTACATTGACTATCTCAACAACATTGCATTATCAAGTATACACGTCCACATATTCAACAATCACATTTCACATATGAGTCATCATCACATAAATCATCATCAACTACACAATATCCCACAACAATCCACACACTTCTCATAAACCAAGCAAAGTGGAATAATTCAACATTTAGGATAAACATCATATTCAACCTTCAACAACCAGTCATATATCCTCAATTAATCATATAAAGTCATTCACAAGAGATTCACAAGGCAATTGGTCCAAAGGAACCATTTTCAACAAAATTCGTCTATCTTATCCCGTTTTCAAAATAATTGAAATTATTGAACCAAACCAAGTAAATAAGATTCAATGCCTCAACTAAGTATACCTCTAGGCCACATGTGAGTGCAGTAGAGGATACTTTGGCGTTTCACCGGCCAAATGTGACGAAATCATAAAAACTCAAAGTTCGTCTCACTCTTTAAGGAATTTTCCATTTTCAAATCAAAACAAGCTAGGTCCACTATATCACAGTTTAGGAACCATTTAAACACTTTAAATGAACTCATAAAACATAAGTTTGAAGTTAGGAAACAATCCACAAGGTTTGGGTCGACTTAGGAATAGTTATGCGGAAGTTCCGTAAAATTTACTAAGAGTATTTTCCCCATAACTTAGAAACAAAAAATCATTTTCACGCCAAACAAAATCCTTTGGAAAGATAACAAGATTATCTAAAACTTTCATGTTTACACAAAAACCCAAATCAAAACAGAAACGAGGGAAAAAGACGCAAGAATGCGAAACAGGGGGGTGCTGCCCTGTGTAACTCGCCGTTGCGAGTAACTTTACTCGCGAGGCGAGTAAGCTCCAGGGAGGCCTCCTTGCTCGAGTCCAACTCGCCTCGCAAGCGCTGTGGCGAGTTGTGACAGTTCAGTCTCGGGAAAACCTCCATTTTCACCCCAAAACCCCAATTTTGACTTCCCAATGCCCAAATTTGATCCCAAGGCTTGTCTAAACATTTCCAAACATAAAAAGACACTCAAATTGATATAAAATTTGACCCAAAATATTCTCCTAACAAAATTCACCATTTGACCCATTTCATAAAACTTCAAAAATAACAACACAAATCATCACAAGCTCAAAGATTATGATTACCCAGGGTTCCATTCATCAACAACAACACCTCACAACATCAACAACAACAACCAATCATGAATTCATTACAATTCATCAACAACAACATCTCCTATCAACAATTTTTGGGTAAAACACAAAGCATACATATGTACATGATTTAAGCTTGCAATTTCATCATCAACAACTCAATTAACATTCAATTTACATACTCAAACATTGCATCACAACATAAGCACGAATTTCACAATTAATTTCACAAATAATCAATTATTCAAATAAACACTTATGTAGAAAATTAGGGTAGGAGCTACAACTAAGTGATTATGATCAAAGACTAACTCCCTTACCTTAATTCTCCACAACTCAAGCTAAGGCTTCACTTTAGCTCCCAAAGCTTGGATCTCTAGCTCTCTCTAGCTCTCCTCCTTCAAACCATTTCTCTTCTCTTGTCTCTATCTCTTCCCAAATGTGAAAATGTTGGTAAACCCTATTTCCCTACTAACACTAGTGTTTAAATAGACTTTACTTAATTGGGCTCAACTCACAATCCTTAATGGACCTAACCCATTTCTATTCTAATCCAAAATGTTACTACTCACCTAACGGTAAAATGTAATACTAATACTTACCGGTAATAAAATAATTACTACACTCTCTCTAGTAACTTAGTAAAATAACAACTCTCACTAAGCACTAAAAATAATCCTTATCAAGATCACAAAATTACCCCTACTCGCAAAATGACCAAAATACCCCTGAGTCCAAAATGACTAAAATACCCTCTAACACTGAATTCTACAATTCCCAACCAAGGATACACACAAAGGCAAATAATCACATGCGAGCACATATAAACACACATAAATAAATAATAAAACAAATCTAGCGAAAAATCGGGCTGTTACATTTTTTAAGGAGAAATACTACATTAATGTGGATATTTATAAAATATATCATGAGTTTTCAAAGTTTTATCATACCAACTTTCTCATATCGATACATAAAATTTTGTGTTAATAATATTTTATCTCCCCGTAGTATATGTCATTTTCGGTTTACCCCTTCTATAAAAGATAGATTCCATCCTTGTAATTTAAAGATTTCCGGTCTACCCCCTTGATGAATTTTGACAGTACAAATGATATTGGTCGTTGCACTTTCAGTACTTTTTGATATTGGTCCTTGCACTTTAGTATTGGTCACTGAATCTTTTTTTTTTTTTACTTTCAATTATATTATTATGTTTTGTTGTTATTTGTTATTATTTTTATTGAGAATAATTATAAAGAAATAAAATAAAAAAACTTATAAATATATAAGTATTTTCATGTCCCCGTGAGCTTATCTAAGTTGATAAGGCCAATACATAATATATGCATGGTCTGGGGTTCGAACCCAGGACCCTACCAAAAAATATAAGTATTTTCATAATGTGTTCAAGATAATGAACTCAGAGCACTGTTATTTTGAGATGAAAAATGGAGACAACATGTTGGACACCGCATAAAATTCATCTAGAATTAGTGCTGGTTTGATGTAAGGAGAAAAAATAAATGATATAAGAGTCAAAACCGTATCAAAATATGGTGTCATAGTTTTAGAGTCCGTTTGATAAAATTAAGCTATAAGCTAAGCAAACTTATAAAGATAATTGAAAAGCTGATTTATAGCTGAAAAAGTTAATTGATTGAATTTAAAATATTTGATCAAATACGGATGAATAAAAAAATAACTTAAAAGTACATGTATGTTTAATTTTTTAAAATTATGTTTAAAAACAAAATAATTAAAATATCTTAAATATTTGAATTTATTTCAAAGTGTTTCTCATTGTCATAAATGTGATATATGAAATTGACTTCTTTAAACATATATTGTTTGACTTCGTTATCATATATATATATATATATATATATATATGGGGCTGTTAACTTGCACTCACCTAAAAACACTAAGGTGCAAGTTAACAAGCTGCACCTACTTGTACTTTACTAAAACACATTTTTGTCTCTATTAAACTTTATTTTAATTAAAAGGACATTTTTGTAAATAGCATAAATAATATTTATTTATAATAGAAAAACATGGGTGTTTTGGCAAATAACTAGTAGGTGCAGCTTGTTAACTTGCACCTTAGTGTTTTTAGGTGGGTGCAAGTTAACAACCCCCTATATATATATATATATATATGAATTCAATAGAAAGACTCAAGAGCACTTGAATTAGATGATAAAAGAACCTTTTCAACTTAACCAGAGGTTATAGATTCGAATATATCCCTGGGGTTGTGTTAAATATCTTGAGGGAGAACATTGTTATCCACTAAAGTATTATCCGATTTAAATGATTAGTCTTTGCAACTACACATACATATACCCGATAAAAAAAAAAAATAACAATGAAGAAAAGAAATACAATATACAAAGAGTTCGTTTATAAAAAAAAATGATAAGCTGAACATTTTTTTTCTCTTTATAAAAATAATATTAAAGGTTTTTATTTAACAAAACAAACTTATTTCATATCCTTAAAAATAGCATCAATAATACAAATTTATAAGCTAGCTTATTTATTTTACCATACATATTAGTCTTAGATGTTCAAATATATATTTTCTCATATGCGTCTAAGACAATAATAATTAACTAAAACACTTAAGCCAAGACGGTAAATATTACAAAATAACTACTACACCGATATGTTTTCAACTATTCTTGTTGATCTGGTTGTTGCTGAACTTGTTGTTGTTCCCCCTGCACTTTAATCTGGCAACCGCTAGTGCTGCCATTGTCAAAAGAAGGAGCAATGACAGCATCAGCAGGAGCACCAACATGGTGTCCCTCTCCACCACCAATAGAGTTGATCCTGGTGTCGGGCCTAACAATCTTTTCTTTCAGAGAAGTCGTCAACTGATCAAGAGTTGGCGGCTGCTGAGAAACAAGATTTCCTTGTGGATTTTGATTAGGGCTTGGTGCAAAGCCGAAACGATCAGGATTGGACAGAACCTCTTGAATGATCTCAGGATCAAGGTATTTAGTCAGTTCATTCTTCACCTTCTTGAGTTCATCTTGAACATCCTTCAATGTCTTTTCAAGAAAGGATGCAGAACCAACACATCCATAAACATTGTCCCTCAAACGTGCCTCGGCCTCATACACCAAAGAATCAGCGACTTGTTTGCGATGGGAAATGTCTTGTTCTTGCAATAGTTTGGACACTTTGCTCCTTCCAAACACCAAGTGTACGAGGTTGAAACGTTGTGGGTTGTCCGCTGGAAAGTAAGGAGCTAGGTTGCAGCTTGTTTCGTTGCACCTTCGATGTTGATGCTTGCACGCTGCACACGGGCGAATAATCTCTTCTGCCATAACTGCAAATTAAATATAACAAATTCAATTACTCAGTTCATTCAACAATAGCAGCAACAAAACACACAAAAAGCGAATACAAAATCTATGTTATCAAAATGAGTGATATAATAAATTATAGTAATAATTTAATTAATGGGTGCATTTGGATTGCAATTTTAAATGATTATTTTGGTACAGAAAAAGTTTTTAAGATTTTAATACTTTGTGAGATTATATTGATTTTATGATATTTTAAGAGATTTTTTTTAAAAAACATTTTACAATCGGGATATTTATAAAATTTCAAAGTATTTGATTGATTTTTAGGATTTTAAAGAAGTCGACGAAAATGTTTGAATAAAGAAAAATAAATTAAATGTGTGACCATAATAAACATATTTTTTCTCGAACCGACTGTGTCATACAAAAGAGCAACAGTGAAAACACAAGTGATCTTGACCAAAAAAAAAAAAAAACACAAGTGATCACTACAATATAAAAAATTTGAGGTTTGTGGATTTGACATAATTTGCAACGATTCAATACGATCTTGGATCTTGACTTTCAACGATCAAGAATTTAAAAAGTAAACGAATAAGAGTAAATTTTTAAATGAAAAGAAGAAAATATGTCACGTTCAACGATCAAGATTTTCAACGAAATGAAAAGAAGAAAATCTCAATTTTAAACGATAAATATATCAACTTTCCTAGCAATGAGAATTTATAGGAAGGAAAAGAAAGCAGCGAGATAAAAAATTACTTAAGCGATGGAGAAGTACAATAATATTTCTTCTGACTATAGTGAAAATCTTAAGTGAGGGTGAGCCTTCATCTTATCCTATATTTATAGTGAAAATCTATAATTTTTTTGGTTTGACCAAAAATTATTATGAATATTTTTTTTCAAGATTATAATTTTGGTTTGACCGAAAATTATTTTGAATATTTTTTTTAAAGATTATAATATTATTAATTATAATTTATCAAACACGATATAAATATTATTAATTCTTTTTTGACAAAAGAAATAAAAATTATTAATTTTAATATTTTTTTGGTCAAGATTATAATTTTATATTTACCTCATATAATTTTTATTTTGTAGGAACCTCATATAAAATTATAAGGCTAAACTCTTAACATTGAGCTAGCACCTCATGTGCAATCAACTTATATACACATAAAAATAAGTTTTCTCTAATCCAAATAGTAGTTATGACACACATACATTTGATATAGATGTAAGCATATTGTCACACATAAATAATATAGTTAAATATATTTTAATCTCTATTAAATCAAGAGCTTTCAATATTAAAATATCAGTCAAATTTGGTGCTCTATAATATTTTAGTTTTTAAGAATAGTCCATATTTTATAAAGTTTTTACAAAAAAAAAATTGATCTTTTTAGTCCTCAAAATAGTTTTTATTAAATTCAAATATGGAATAAAAGTGGAAAAAAATATGTGAGGGATTAAACTTAATAGCTTGTGATTTTGTACGAACTAAAATTATATTTGACTTATGTGTGTGTGCGCGCGTGTGTGTGTTTACACCGAAAAAATAATTATCATGTTAGACAATTAAACTATTAGGCGAGAAAGTCACTCAGACGAGTGAAAGATTAGTGTTGCTAGAGCAGCCTAGCAAGAGAGATGATTCTTTGTCAAGGCTATTAACTAAAGACATGGGTCGATAAAGGCTTAGAACTGAGTCAAAAAGTAATGGAACTGAAAAATGATGTGACAAATCCACGATCCTTACTCTCAACGTCAATAACATCGAGAAACGAGGGGGAAGACACAACATCTAGAGGAATTGTGTACAAAAGGAACTTGTTGACGAGTAAGACTGAAGTGGAACATGAAGTGCCACAATCCCACTAATAATGGAGTTATTACACAACACCCACAAAACAAGCCGAACAAAGGTTTAAGAACGTTACGCAGTGTCGTTTGGCTAATAGATAATAGTCACTCTATAAATACTTTGTTCATATATCATAATTAACACATCCAATCAATCGAACAAGCCCATTTCACGTTTTGTTTATCTATTTACCTTTATGCTTTTATTTATGCATTTCTTTGTGTAGTTTAAACCCAAACAAAATCTTTCCTAACACTCTATTAGAGAAGTTAGGGAACCCATAGATGAGGGACAAAGTTCCTCTCTCAGAGTCATTTTCTTGAAGCAAATTGTATCACAGTTGAGGAAACTCAGCTGACCTCAACTAATTTCAGCTTTTATCAACAAAATTTGGCATCCCTAGTAGGACAATACGACCTTTACCACTAAAAAAAATTAATTCCCTAGGTTAGGATTACGTCTAATGTATGCATCTAAGGTCTGGAAAGATTTCAGTAGTATGGAACAATCGTCATCTTCCTCAATCAGAAAGTCATGACATTCTCGACCTCAATCAGAAAGTCATGACATTCTCGACCGAACGAACCTTCGCAATGTTGGGAATGCCAATTTCCATGACTCCTAGCATTTTTTAGGGACAACCGGTTGAAACACATGAGACTTTGGTTGTAATGACACCGTCTTTCAACAGACAACATATTAACATGGGGATACATGACATCATGTAACAAGTCTCCAAACAACTTGCTGACATTCTGACATCCCTTGGTCCAAAATGAATTTCAACAAGCCAAGGATTAGGTGGTTGTGCGGGACAGTTATGGTGACAATTCAATAACAAATATTCATCAAGGTACGCAAGGATGCCAATATCATAAAGACGTTGTTGGTCAAACACAGATGATTATTGCATCGGTAGGACCTCAACAGGTTCATCTGATTCCTTTACAATTAGCGTATGTTACACCTTATTCCCAACGATGAATTTTTGACACGGCTAACCCTGGTGGGACACCAAGTGGTGAATGATGCTTATAATCAAGTTAACCTACAAGAAGGTCGATCCATATGGCATGGATGCCAACTGAGGTTGTATGACACATTGACATGCTACAAATTTCGCCTTTTGGCAGTGCTATGCAAATGAGCACTTAGGCTGGAGGATACGCTTGCGGCCCAGCAGCAGGATTCAACGCCTGGTTCTCGATTACCCGATGCAACAGCCATGGGTAAGTTCTCAATATGCATAGGTTAATCATGTAACATACATGCCATGTCTTGATGTATCGATACCAACTCTATTGTGTTTGACGACACCTTAGATGATAGTAAGTTATGCTGGTGAACAACCAAGGATCAAAGTTCGATTAGTTTACGTAACACATTTTTTTACGATTTCGTTTTGTGCTCATATGCCAACTTGGTAGATTATGCATGTGGTGCATGGGTGTCTAGCTCTGAATTTGAATTAGCTCTTATATGTTTGTATCGTATTGTATGAGTTACCCATTTGGAATTCTTAACTCATTGGGTTATACCGTATTTACCCATGTCAATTAAATTTGTGTTTTTGCTTTTAGTGAATGAGGTTATATGTCATTTTGTACTCATACATTTTGTTTTATCTATTTAGGATCCTCTACCAAAGGAGAGCCTGCTAATGATCTTTCCAGTTCCGAAGTGCACCAGCAACAAGAAGCTGGCTTATTGTGAGCCACTGCAACTTTCTTATTAAGGAGAATAAAATATCTAACTAAAAAAAAATTGAAAGTAGATCTTACGTGTAGATCACTATCTATTTTAACTAGTGTCACATGAATGAGGAAATTAAATATTCGAGCACTTACTTTCATACACACATTCAACATCTTATTTCCTCTTTATCTTTCTCTTCTTATCACATCATCAATTTATCACATTTATCATTTTACTCTCTTTATTTCTTTCTTTCTCTAGTAGTAGATTGAATATTAGGTGTTTAAGAATTACAGCAATGCTATACATCCCGAAACATTTAATGGGAACCGTTCCCGAACCAATATCCAGCCAATGAAAATCCAGGGTTGAGCGGCTATCACGGTAGGTTGGGAGTAAAAATTGGAACACAGTAAATGGTGGTGAGTGGAAATCATGCCACATGTGTCGTGACATCGTCGGGTTGTGTTGGTTCGCTATGAATATCATTTCCCTAAGAATTATTTTCGTAAATATTCAGGAGAACATGCTATAACTTATAATCATGTTTGCAAAAGATTGATAAAAGTATCAATCCTGGGCATACATACATTGCCTGCAGAATAAATCATATTAATATCATAATTCCCCTTTACAGTTCTACATTAAAATGCTAGCAAATATAGTCGGTGCGGCTGTAATTGCAGTTGTGATACCGTTGATGACCTCTAAAAAATTTATATTGCGGCCTCATGGCAGTTGTAGTAGACCCTAACTTAGAACTATATTAGGGTTAGGAAACCATAGTGTAACAACCTATGCCATGATCTTGATTTTCACAATAGAAAGCATCTTATATACATTTTACATATCTTTCAAAATAATTAACTTACCATCCTTTTTCCTCTCATGGTCCTCTGATTCCTAATAAACATTTCTGACAACATGTGCCAAATTTCTAAACAAAATATTAAAAAAAAAGCTACAAATTCTTGTAAATCCAACTACACATTGCATACCAAACTGAAAAGGTGAGGTTGCACCTAGCAAATAGAGGTAATCCAAATTCCGGTTGCTCCTCGCACAAAACATGAGTCATGCAATGAGAAAATGTTAAGAACACTCTCTTTTAAATATTCATCTTTTTATCGGGTAAAATTCATACAACTTTAAAATTGGACCTCAGATAGAGTGTTATGACATATATGATTTCATCCATTAAAAGTGTGAATGTTGAAAAACGAACCATAAAACGATGTATTTCTAAAGAGAAAATAGGAGCCAATCCTATCTTTTTCATTAACAAAGTGTTAAAAAAAAGTTATTGATAGTTTATTAATTTGTGACTAGTCTTTTTCTTTATTTAAATGTAAAACCTCTTTTTTAGTATGTACCGGTTATCCTCACCACGCAGCTACATAGACTAATCTCTTGAACAGTTGATGCATAACAATTACTCCCTCCGTCCTAAATTATAAGCAAAAAAAATTCATTTTTTTTGTCCCAAATTATAAGCAAAAAAAAATCAACTTTTATCATATTTAATTATGTTATTTCAAAAAATCATCTTTTCCAAATGAAAATTAAATGCAATTTGCATTCAATTTGCTCTCCCTTTCATTTTCTTTATAATCAACAACCAATGAAAATTGTTTTTACATCTTCCTATAAAACTTATTTCAAGGATAACACAAAAAACTATGTTACAAACTACTACTCTCTCCGTTTCAAAATATAAGCAAAATTTACTTTTTAGGTTCATTCATTTAATGATGTATGTGGTCCATATTATCACATACATCATTAAATATGGACCACATACATCATTAAATGAATGAACCTAAAAAGTGAATTTTGCTTATATTTTGAAACGGATGGAGTATGTTTTAGTTTTCTTAATAAGTGTGAAATTATTTTTTTGCTTATAATATGGGACGGATGTAGTATGTTTTTCACCGAAATTACATGTTATCGGAAAAATATGCATCTAGAATTGTGGAAACATGTTATCGGGAAAAATATGCATTTAAAGCTCAACAACATCCGTGAAGTTTGGAATAAACAAATTCAAACTTATATATGAGAAAACTAAAGGAGCAGAGACCAAGAGTAGTATTATTTGGAGAGCACAAATTAAAAAATCTCTTCTAAAGCCACAGACAATATTTTAAAGTGGCATCAAATTGGCAAGACATTCAATTTATGAGTTCAGATGCTTTAAACTACTCGAATTAAGATAGAGCTACAATCAAATTGCTCAAATAAAAACACTGTAGAAGGTGTTTGTTCAAGGTTCAACTAAATGAATTGGCGTATAACTTAGTCACAATTAACGACTTAAAAATTCATAAATAACGACTTAAAAATTACAGTCACATGAAGAAAATCAATAGAGACAACACCTTGAATTGAAAGTATGCATTCATAATTATCTTATGTAAATATAATATTGGTAATGAAAACTTATACTCTTTCCGTCTTAAAATAATTGTTTTTTACTTGTCTCAAGATAATTGACACTTTAGGATACCGATGCCGTTTTTATAATTTTTTTCCATTATTATACCCTTATTTATTGAATTTCATCAAACTTAATTACTCCACTAACTAAAATTAATAAATGTATTTTAGTAAATGATTCTAATTTTACAATTCAAAACAACACAATTAATCATTTCCTTAAAAATCGTGCATAAATCTTAAACGATTTTTTTGTGTAAACCGGGTATCCTCCCACGCAACTTGCGGAGACTAATCTCTCGTGCTTTGTGGGAGGCAAATGGACGGCATACTCGTCCTAAGAGTTTTAACGTTGCTGCATGTTCAATGCTGGATTCGAATCCAAGATCTTGGTTAAGCTATAAGATTTTGTGTCATCTTATCTACGCGCTCTTGAGTAAACGATTATTATTTTGACATGGAGTACACATTATTATTATTATTATTATTATTATTATTATTATTATTATTATTATTATTATTATTATTATTATTATTATTATTATTATTATTATTATTACTACTACTACTATTTTACTATTTTATACGCATTAATATTATTGTTCATAATTTATATCTATTATTATTATTATTATTATTATTATTATTATTATTTTACTAATTATAATTAGTACTAATATTTTTGAAAATTAATTATCTATTCTTTTTAATAAAAAATCAATAAAATCAACATTTTTTATGGGGTGTGTCAAGAAACAAAACAAATCCAGCTTTCATTCTCGCTCTCTCCATCCCACTGTTTTTTTTTTCCCAAAATTATTTTATTAATATTTTTTTATATTCAAGTAAACTTGTATCGTATATAATTTATTAAAAGTTCATGTTATATTTAAAGATTCAAATAGATAAAAAAAAAAATTGAAGAGTACAAATTTTATATTCAAATCTGACTTTTTTCTTCAAAGGATATTTAAATTTGACTTTAAAATATGAAATGTTTGCTTTTACTTTTACATTGCATATACGACCATTCTAGATATGTGATATTGTTTTAATAAAAAAAAAAGTTGAATGTAAATAAATGTTCACATATTTTGGTCAAAAAATAATAATAAAAAAATGAGAACATTTCATTATAAATAGCATAAGAAGGCTTTGCTTGTAACATCTCATCCTTCATAGCACTTCTCCTTCTCCAAAGTAAGTTTTCCATTGCGGCTTTCTTCTCCTACAAATTATCATTCATTTTCAAAAACATTTCTTCTTTATCTTTTTTGTAGTATCCTGTGTTGGTTTTTCATGACAATTTCTCCTTCATTTCATATCACGATTTTCCCTTTTATTTATTTTTTTAAATTTTGATCGTTGAAAATTGAGATTCCATCATTGTTATATATACATGGTTTTGATGCCATTTTCTTGATGTGCCATGCACTTTAAATAAATTTGTGGCCCAAAAAATGGCATCAAAACCATGTATATATAACAATGACGGAATCTCAATTTTCAACGATCAAAATTTAAAAAATAAATAAATAAAAGGGAAGATCTTGAAATGAAATGAAGAAGAGATTGTCATGAAAAACCAACAAAGGATACTACAAAAGAGATAAAGAAAAATGTTTTTGAAAATGAATGATAATTTGTAGGAGAACAAAACAGCGATGGAAAACTTAATTTAGAGAAGGAGAAGTGCTATGAAGGATGAGATGTTACAAGCAAAGCCTTCTTGTGCTATTTATAATTAAATGTTCTCATTTTTTTTTTTTTGACCAAATATGTGAACATTTATTTACATTCAACTCTTTTTTTTATTAAAATAATATCACATATCTAGAATGGTCGTATATGCAATGTAAAAGTAAAAGCAAACATTTCATATTTTAAAGTCAAATTTAAATATCCTTTCAAGAAAAAAGTCAAATTTGAATATAAAATATGTACTCTTAAAAAAATTTAACTATTTCAATCTTTAAATATAACATGAAATTTGAAGAAATTATATACCATACAGATTTACTTGAATATAAAAATATTAATAAAATAATTTTAGGAAAAAAACAGTGGGATGGATAGAGTGCGAACGAAAGCTGGATTCGTTCTGTTTCTCGACACATCCCATAAAAAATGTTGATTTTATTGAATTTTTATTAAAAATAGTAGATAATTAATTTTCTAAAATATTAGTACTATTTAGTAAAATAATAGTAGTAGTAGTAGTAGTAGTAGTAGTAGTAGTAATAATAATAATAATAATAATAATAATAATAATAATAATAATAATAATAATATATAAATTATGAACAATAATAAAGCGTATAAAATAGTAAAATAGTAGTAATAATAATAATGTGTACTCTATCTCAAAATAATAATCGTTTACCCAAGAGAGCTTAGATGAGATGACGCGAGTATCTTCTAGCTTAACCAAGGTCATGAGTTCGAATCCAGCCTTTAACATGCAGCAGCGTTAGAACTCTTAGGGAGAATTTGCCGCCCATTTAGGTCCCACAAGACTCTGGGGATTAGTCTCCGCAAGTTGCGCACGGATGATATCCAATTTACACCAACAAAAAAAAATTGTTTAAGATTTATGCACATGAACTGATTAAATGTGTTGTCCGGTGGAAAGTAAGGAGCTAGGTCGCAGCTTGAGTTACACCCTCGACCGAGATGCTTGCACGCTGCACATGTGCGAATAATCTCTTTTGCCATAACTGCACATTAAATTAGGAAATTCAATTACTCTGTTCAATTAACAACAACAATTTATAACACACAAAATGTGAAAACAAAATCTATCGTTATCAAAATGATCGATATGATTCATGATAGTTATTCAATTTAATCTTAATATAAATAATTGAGCTTTCAAAAATGGCCTCAAAACCATGTATATATAACAATGATGGAATCTCAATTTTCAACGATCAAAATTTTAAAAAATAAATAAAAGGGAAAATCTTGAAATGAAATGAAGGAGAAATTGTCATAAAAAACCAACCCAAGATACTACAAAAGAGATAAAGAAGAAGCGTTTTTGAAAATGAATGATAATTTGTAGGAGAACAAAGTGACGATGGAAAACTTAGTTTAGAGAAGGAGAAGTGCTATGAAGGATGAGATGTTACAAGCAAAGCCTTCTTGTGTTATTTATAATGAAATGTTCTCATTTTTTTATTATTATTTTTTGACCATAATATGTGAACATTTTTTTTTGGTCAAGAAAATATGTGAACATTTATTTACATTCAACTCTTTTTTTTTTTTTTTTGTCAAAAAGAAATACATTAAACTCTTTTTTTATTTTATTAAACAATATCACATATCTAGAAAGGTCGTACATGCGCAATGTAAAAGTAAAAGCAAACATTTCATATTTTAAAGTCAAATTTAAATATCCTTTCAAGAAAAAAAATCAAATTTGAATATAAAATATCTAAAGTGTCCAGGTTTCAAAATGTTACGATTTTAGTCCTCTATGGAAAAAAATGAAAATTTTACCCATTAATGTCATAAATTAGTGCAATTATATTAGCCATACTTATACATCTTATTATACACTGCATGCATTAGATCACAAACATCTTTTTTCTCATCCTCCCCCTCCCCTCTTCTTTGCTCCCTAACGTCCATTTCCACCATTGCTGCCCTTGTATTAACATTTCCTGGGGTGTCTATGATGTCAGCCATGGAGAAGATGAAGCAAGGTGTTTCCCCAAATGAAAGAACTTGGACTGTTGTTTGAACCAATGTGAAGAAATAAGTCCTTGGTCCTTAATTCACCGACACCCCTTTATTCTTCCATTCAATTCTTTGTTTAAGAAAAAAGTATACAAAAAGATGTTGCAACTTGCAATGAAAAGAAATCAAAAGAAATGGCAATAAAATTTCGCTGCTCACTTTGTTTTATTTCTATGTATAAGTTCCCATTATTAAAAGAAATTTTATAAAAGAAATTATATATGTATAAGTTCCCATTGTTGGTCCTTCAAAAAAAGTTCCCATTGTTGCCACATGCCAAGGCTTCAAGGACACCAACACAAAGTTCAATTTGGGAAGGTTCACTTTCATTTTCTAGCCGCAACAACATCTTCTCTGTACGCTTAACTCACTCAACAAACGCTTATGAATTATTCGTATCTCCTATGGCTGATTTGGTCATGTGAGAGATATAGGGGGCATGATTGAGTGTGACAATATTTCAAAGTTATATTTTTATTCTAAAAAAATATGGACCATTCATGAAATCTGACAATGTATAAAATATGGTCCACTAGTGAGGGACTTAGTTGGGCTCTCACTCTAGAAGCACTGAATATTAAAATTATTATATGCAAATTTGTCTAATGGTATAATTGGAAGTGAAAAAATCAGCTCAAAACTATGTATTCCCTTTATATATATAACTAGTGTTTAGGCAGTCACTTCGTATTTGTTTGTCTCATCTTCTTATTGCACTAATGCGTATAATTTATGAACAACAATATTTATGAAATTTTGTTTAGAATTAAGAGTTTAATGGTGGTAGGGTAATTTTATTTGATTAAAATTATAGGTATAAATAATAGATATTTTACATTTTCATATTGTAACAAATTATACTTATCTTTTTAAATGATACCGACAATATAACAAATTTTTATCTTTTTTAATGATACCAACAAAATAGCATTTTTATAGTCAAATTTGTTTAAAGGTATAATTGGAAGGAAAAAAAAAAACAGTCCAAAACTACCTTTTTTCTTTATGTCTAGTGTGTGTGTGTGTGTGTGTGTGTGTGTGTGTGTGTGTGTATATATATATATATATATATATATATATATATATATATATATATATATATATAAGGAATATAGTTATCTAGAAGGAAGCAATGTTGTAAATAACAACAATCATTTCATAATTTAAAGTCAAATGTAAATATAAAATATGTATGGTATCTTGTGTTTTGTTTTGTTTTTCCCAAACCATTATTATATTCACTCATATTATAATAAAAATTTAATTAATATAATATTTACATATAACATAATATATGAAGAACTTAAATAGTACACATTAATTTTTTAATATAAAAATATTAATTTTTTACTTTTCTAAGAACGATGGATAATAATTTATCTCATGGATAAGACCCTAGTGTTGTAACCTCGAGGTACTGAGTTTGAATATCCTTGAAAAAGGTGGTAAAATGGCCGCTAATATTGCTTGAGCGGATTTACAATATAAAAATTATTATTTTTCAAAATAATTTTTTGTTTGAGATAATTACTTTTCAAAATAATTAATACTCATTATAATATATGTATTTAAAGGATGTGGATAATTAATCATTCAACGATTTAGAGGAATAATTGAATTAAGACTAGTAATTAAAAGGAATAGAATATATATATAGCAGGAAACAATAAGGTAATAATTTCAAGGGTCAAATTTTGCAAATATTTCATATTTTTAAAATAATATTTTGATTAGTTAAATATTTTAATATTTTGTTAAGTGTCAAAGGTATATGGACGTCCACAATGCTCTGTCCTCGAAACTCAGCACGCTTACCACGTCGTGGCCTTTTTAAAGGTGGGGGATGAAGATCATGGGACTGTTCCATAAAGTTGTCGGCTAGGTCAAGTTTTTTATTATCATTGTATGTTACTTAAGTGGATCGAAGTTGAACCATTGATATCTCTCTCGTTCTATTCCCAACAAAACTTCAAAATGTTTTCAACCTACTCGAATTAAAGTTAGTTTAAGGTTCAAATAACCACACTATGTTAGTTTAAGGTACAAGCAAATGAATTGTCTGTCCAATTCAATCGTTTGTATAACTTAACTTAGTCACAAGTAAGGACTTAAAAATTACAGTCATGAAGAAAATCAATAGAGACTACACCTAGAAAGTATGCGTTCATAATTATCTTATGTAAATATAATATTGGTAATGAAAACTTATAAGTATTATCATCATTCACTAAAGATAATAAGCTTAATTGGAGCACTTTTATTATGAGATAAAAGAAAACATACATAATACATCTAGATTTGGTGTCGATTTTATCCGAAAATGAAGAGAAAACAATATAAAAATCAAAACTGCATCAAACTATGGTATTTGATGTATGTTTTAGATGTCCAAATATTTTTTCTCATCAGCTTCTAAACAACTACAACACCAATATGTCTTATTATTCTTGTTTATGTTGGGGATACTCCAATCGCCGCCGCAAGATCAAACGTTGTGGCTCCCCGGCAATCGACCCTGGTTGCTTGTGCTAGTGCTACCATTGTCAAAAGTATCAGCCCTAGAAGAAGGAAGCACAGAAGGAGCATCAACAGGAGGAACATGAGGAAGCATCTGGGATCCAGCCAACCCAGAATCATGAACAGGAACATCAGCACCCATCTGGAATCTTGCCGAGCCACCACTGCCACCGACTGAACCACCACCAACAGGAACATTAACATCCATCTGGAATCCTGCCAACCCATCATCACCATCGGGGCCACTAAGAAGCTTTTGTTTTAGAACTTCTAGGTTGTGAAGCTGCTGAGTCGTTAACTCAGCAGCTGGCAGCTGATTAAAACCCAATGGTCCTCCACCGACTGTCATAGTCGGTGGAGAAGCATTTGGCTTAAAGCCAAAACAATCAGGAAAAGCGAGAACAAATTCAACGACCTGAGGATTGAGGTATTTGGCCAGTTCATTCTTCATACTCTTGAGCTCCGTTTGAGCTTCATTCAACCTACCTTGAAGGTCATTTGCTGGACCCGCACAACCATGGATAGGGTCCCTCAACCAGGCATCAGCTTCATACACCAAGGATTCAACAACTTGTTCATGATGTGAAACATCCAGTTTTTTCAACAGATTAGTCACATTTCTCTTTCCAAACACCGAGTGTACCTTGGCGAAACGCTCCAAGTTGTCCTTTGGAAAGTAAGGAGCTAAGACACAGCTAGGGTGGCACTTCCTATGGAGATGCTTGCAAGCTGCACATGGGCGAATAATCTCTCTATCCATAACTGCACATTAAATTAGCAAATTCAATTATTCATTTCATTCAAGAACAACAATTTAAAACACACACCGAAAGCGAAAACGAAATCTAACTCAAATCTTTTTTTTTCTTGACCTAACTGTGCCATGCAATATAAAGAATTTTGAGGTGTAAAATATAGGGCATCAAAACCATGTATATATAACAGCAATGGAATATGTGAGGTAAATGGTGGTAGCTACTGATTCCTGAAGATCTCAATTTTCAACGATCAAAATTTTAAAAAATAAAGAAATAAGAGAGAAAATATTGAAATGAAAAGAAAAAGATTAATTGAAATGAGAATTTCTATGAAAATAAAGCGGCGAAGGAAAACTTACATTGGAGAAGAAAAGGTGCTATGAAAGATGAGATGTTACAAGCAAAGCCTTCTTACCCTATTTATAATGAAATGTTATCATTTTTTTATTATTATTTTTTGACCAAAATATTTTAACATTTCTTTCTATGAAAATCCTTTTTTACTAAAACAAATAAAATAATTAAATAAAAAATTAGTAATAGTCAAAGGAATAGAGTTATCTAGAAGGAATCAATGATAAATATAAATATAAATATAAATTTAAATATAATACATACAAAAACAAATCAATATTATTACAAAATAAATAAATTAAAAATAATAACTATAGGAGTAGAATTATATAGAAGGAAACAATAAGGTGATAATTACAAGTGTCAAATTTTGCAAATATTTAATATTTTTGAAAAAAAAATATTTTTTTGAATGAATTTTTGAAAAAAAAAAATAATATTTTGATCAGTCCTCTGTCCTCTAATAAATATCTGGGGCTACCCACTCAATTTGGGAGATCAAAAGTTCAAGACTTCAACTACATAATGGATAAAATCATCAATAAGCTGAAAGGATGGAAAGAGAGACATCTGTCTTTTGCTGGTAGAAGTGTGCTCATTAAGGCAGTAGCTCAAGCCATACCTGTCTATGTAATGAGCTGCTTCCTTCTGCCTCAAGAAATTTGTCATAGAATTGAAAGTGCAGTTTGCAGATTTTGGTGGGGTAGTAAAGGAGATAACAAGCCTATTCATTGGATCTGCAAGGAGAAAATTTTTAAATCCACTACTGAAGGTGGGCTAGGATTCAAAGGCCTTAGGGATTTCAACCTAGCCATGTTGGCTAAACAAATCTGGAGATTGCACAATAATCCTAACTCTCTTATTGCTCAGTGTTTTAAAGCCAGATACTACCCAAATTCAGATGTTCTACAAGCCTCTATAGGCCTAACTCCTAGTTATGCATGGAGAAGTCTACAACAGTCTATTTGGATTATAAATAAGGGCTGCTGCTGGAAAGTTGGTAATGGGCATAAGATTGATATATGGTGTGACAATTGGTTACCTTTTCAGAATGGTCTCAAGGTCATTACTAAAAACATCAACAACCCTAACATTGTAAAGGTTAAAGATATACTTCAAGGAACTCCTCCAAAGTGGAACCAATCACTAATTGAGGAAACCTTGCTACCCATTGATGGGAACCAGATACAGCAAATTCCAATAACTCACAAGGATAATGAAGATTCTTTGATGTGGACCTACTCTGAGTCAGGTGTTTACTCTGTTAAAACAGGTTATCAAGCTATTCAAACGTGGGAAAACAATAGGGACCAAGGAACATCTGACAATGGAGTAATGGATCAGGTCTGGAAGAAAATTTGGGGAATTGTGACCATCCCCAGACACAAGGTGTTTCTTTGAAGACTTTTGCAAAATGCCATCCCAGTTAGGAATGAGCTGCTTAAAAGAGGCATCAGGTGCTCCCCCCTCTGCCCCAGATGTGAGTCAGGCATTGAGACCACTCAACACCTCTTTTTCAATTGCGAAGTCACTAGGAGAGAGTGGTTTGGATCCCAGCTAGGGATCAACTTTAACTCTACTAGGATTCCAAATTTTATTGACTGGCTTATCAACTTTATTACTACCAAAGACAAGGATATCATAATTTTACTAGCAGCCTTACTCTACAACATATGGCATGCTCGGAACCAAAAAGTTTTTGACAATATCGACGTACCTGGAGAAGTGGTGTTACAACGTGCCAGCACTAGCATCCAAAACTTCGAAAAGGCCCGCGCTGACGCTTCCGAAATCCATACTAGCTCCAACCCTTCCTTCAGCATACACAGAGCTCGAACACCTAACAAGGTAAAATGGAAGAAACCTGAGAAGGATAGTATCAAGCTAAATAGTGATGTGAACCTTTCCATACCTGACCTGTGGGGTATCGGCGTTATTGCTAGAAACGACGAGGGCTTGGCGATGGCATCTGGAACTTGGCACCGACCAGGTTTCAACTGTGCAACAACGGCGGAAGCTTGGGGTATCTACCAAGCTTTGATTTTCGCAGGAGATTGTGGCTTCTCCAGAGTTGAATTCGAAAGTGATAATGAAAAGGTTGTGAAGATGCTTAATGGATCTGAAGAGGAGTGTAAAGGCTACCTGGGCTCTATAGTAGATAGCATTCTCTCTCTTAGTTCTAATTTTAACCAATGTAGTTTTTCTCATGTCAGAAGAAGTGGAAATGGTTTGGCTCACTTTTTGGCCAAATTAGCTCTTGCCGATCCTGATAAGGTTTGGATGGAAGATGTACCATCCAATGCCACATCATTGTATTTCTCTGATCTTATTGGTTAATAATAAAACAGTCTTTTTATTCAAAAAAAAAATATTATTAATTTTAATTTATTATGCAAACCATCTACGAGAAAAATATTTGCACTGCTAGTGTATGTTTGAGACCTTGAGGTATGATTCTCTCAAGTTTGATTCATCTCGATGTTAATTTTGGTGGACTAGTCTATGCAATGCTTTTAAATGGCCCCCCAAATGGACGATAAGATTTTTTTTAATGACACAACATAACATTCTTATATACAAGTTTGTTTAAGGTTACATCCAAAGAATGAAAAAGCGAGCCCAAAATCATCTGCCCCATTTATATATTGGTATAGAATAGATAGTACAATAAGGGTGAGATATGTATTGAAAGCAATAGGTATGAATAGAGATTTAGAACATTTACATGCAATTGCTACATATTCCATGATCTTAATTTTCACAATAGAAGCTTCAATTTAGCAAGTTGTTAAGTTGTTGACATAATACAAAGTGGCATCATTAACTACCACTGTATATTATAGTTTCTGGTTAACAATTGCAGGCTTGCAGTTGAGAATTGTTAAGAGAGTAATAATTTTGATTACTTAACTAGATTTTGTTCGTAGTTAGTACGTACGAATTGGTTAATTCTCAACATGCTCTATATATAGAGGTATCTTGTATACATCTTACATATCTTTGAATATAATTTACTATCCTTTTGAGAATTTCCTTTCATTTCCAAGCTCTCAAGCTTTCAAGTTAGTTCTTTTTCCTCCATGGTCCTCTGATTCTTAATAAGCATTTGGGACAACACGTACCACATTTATACACAAAAAATTCGAAAAACAGGCCACAAATGCTTGTAAATCCAACTAGACAATGCATACCAAACTGAAAAGGTAGGGTTGCACCTAGAAAGTAGAGGTAACTCGAATTCCAGTTGCTCCTCACAACTGAAAAGGTAGGGTTGCACCTAGAAAGTAGAGGTAACTCTTGTGAACATTCTTTTGAATATACAATTTTTATCGGTATAAATTCATACAATTCTCACAACTTGAAAATGGGGTCCACATAGAGTGGTGTGATCCATCAATACAAGACACTTAAAACTTTTAGTGACAGCAAAGAACCGTATGTAAATATCAATCTGTATATATATATCCCAAAACCCTGTACCTACGGCCCATTATTTCATAGTAAATAGTTTACTATACCTACAGCCGGAACGCCATTGCTGTAGGTTATAGCGACGGTGTGCGTTGGAGCCAATCCAATCATTTTTCATCAACAAGTGTTACAAAAAGTTATTGATGGCGTGTGACATTTTATTAATTTGTGAGGATGATTCCAGTCTTTTTCAATTTAGAAGCTCTTTTTTGGTATGTACCAATTACCCTTACTTAGCAACTGTAAAGATTAATCCTTCAATCGGATGGTTGATGCATAAACAATATAATCTTTTTCATCAAAATTAAATATCAAAGGCGTACGATTGTGGAAACATGTTATCGGAGAAAAATAGTTAATAGTTGGATTCATTATACACTATCGTGTTTATTCTGCCATGTGGTAAATCACAGAGTTTGAAAACGATATAAATGAGCTCAAAAAATACATCTAAAGCTCAACAACATCCATAAAGTTTAGAACAAACAAATACAAACTTATATATAAGATAATTAAAGGAGCAATGACTTGCTAAGAGTAGTATTCGTATTTAGAGAACCCAAATTTTAGTGGTAAAAGAAAAAATCTCTTCTAAAATACGTTTATTCTCGGTTCCCAAATAAAAATCTTTGTCTCTCTCTCCCGCTCCCGTTCTTTTCCCTAAAGAAATTCAGAAAGTCACGAGCAATGTTTGAGAAATCAGCACATCAAATCAGTGAGACATCTAAATTATGGGTTCAAATGCTTTAGACTACTCGAATTAAGATAAAGCTACTATCGAATTGTTCAAACAACCACACTACAGGAGTATTAGTTTAGGGTTAAACCGAATGAATTTCCCAATTAAAATCGTTTATATAACTAAGTCACAAGTAAGGACTTAATCTTAATCTTAATCTTAATACTATACAAGCATGCAACATGTTTTAGGTAGAATCAAATAGGTGTCAAGCTTAGAAGCATTCATTGCCATGCCATCATACTAAAATTGTACTTTATTTGCCAAATCTTAATCTTAATAGTATACTATACAAGCATGAAACATGTTTTAGGTAGAATCAAATAGGTGTCAAGCTTAGAAGCATTCCTTGCCACATCGATCATCATATTAAAATTATATTTTCCTTGCCAAATCTTAATCTTAATATTTTAATCTCTTTTTAATCTTAATCTTAATACTATACAAGCATGCAACATGTTTTAGGTAGAATCAAATAGGTGTCAAGCTTAGAAGCATTCATTGCCATGCCATCATACTAAAATTGTACTTTATTTGTCAAATCTTAATCTTAATAGTATACTATACAAGCATGAAACATGTTTTAGGTAGAATCAAATAGGTGTCAAGCTTAGAAGCATTCCTTGCCACATCGATCATCATATTAAAATTATATTTTCCTTGCCAAATCTTAATCTTAATATTTTAATCTCTTTTTAATCTTAATCTTAATACTATACAAGCATGCAACATGTTTTAGGTAGAATCAAATAGGTGTCAAGCTTAGAAGCATTCATTGCCATGCCATCATACTAAAATTGTACTTTATTTGCCAAATCTTAATCTTAATAGTATACTATACAAGCATGAAACATGTTTTAGGTAGAATCAAATAGGTGTCAAGCTTAGAAGCATTCCTTGCCACATCGATCATCATATTAAAATTATATTTTCCTTGCCAAATCTTAATCTTAATATTTTAATCTCTTTTTAATCTTAATCATGTCTTATCTTATCTTATCTTGAGGGTGAAATTTATGAATTTATGTACACACATGCAACTATTTAAGGCTGGTTTCTGTTTTTATTTTATTGCTCTAACAATTATTAATAAGCATTTTATCTTTTTAAATGTTCTAGGTCAAGACCACATTTACTGCTATTGTAATCGATTTTGTCTCTTCATGTATTGCTCTTTATATATTTGTTTTATGTGTTGAATCAAAATTTGTTCACTATTGAATACCATTGGCTGCTTTGAAACACATCCATCAAAACAAACTTACCAGTTACCACCACTCCCTCTTTTCTTCACACTCTCTCTCACGTAACAACACATAAACCCTTTTCTTCTTCAAAAACACATACAAACCCTACTTAATCTTAATCTTAATACTTTGAAACATATCCATCAATCAACTATAATTTTTTCAATAGAAACAGAGGTATATCTTAAAGGTGATTCACACAAATAATAGTGAAATGATTTTCATCATAGGAGGGCTGGAAATGAGTCGAGTCGAGTCGAACCTGTCTGAGCTCGACTCGACTCGATAAGAATTGGTTCGGCTCGAAACTCGACTCGAGTTCGAAACGAACCTTTTTTTCGACTCGAGTTCGGCTCGTTTAAAGTTCACGAACAACTCGGTTCGGCTCGTTAGGTTCATTTCGTTTGCACGAATTGCATATTTCAAAACTTTTTTTTTTGAGAAAAAAGGTTTTTTTGTCAAAAATACATGATTTTGACCTTTAAAAAAAATAACAAAAATATAATTGAAATAAAACTACCGTAGAAGGTAGTAGCACTTTATATATTACTACTGTAGCATATAGTATAATAGTACTAGTATTGGTTGGCAAAAGTTATGGTGCATAAGGAGATCCTTATGCACCGTGCATAATTGCTTTCTACACCCAACATAATTGCTTTCTACACACCAAGTGAAAAGAATTATTTGGGTCCACTAAAAAATCTATTTGTTTGTGGGCCTAATAAAGCCCCATATTATAATTTTTTTTCTTAACAATTTATTTATGCAAAATAGCTTATTCGAAATAGTTTATTTATGCAAAACAACTTATTAGAATGATTTTTTAAAAACCGCTTATTCAAAACAACTTATTTATGCAAAACAGCTTATTCCGATTAATTTTAAAAACCAACTTATTCAAAATAGCTTATTTATGCAAAACAGCTTATTCGAAACAACTTATTAGGATCACTTTTTTTAAAACCGCTTATTCAAAACAACTTATTTATGCAAAACAGCTTATTTGTTCAAAACAGCTTATTCAAAACAGCTTATTTATACAAAACAGCTTATTCCGATTTCATTTTAAAAAACAACTTATTCAAAACAACTTATTTATGCAAAACAACATATTTATGCAAAACAACTTATTCAAAACAGCTTATTTATGCAAAACAGCTTATTCGAAACAACTTATTTATACAAAATAGCTTATTTGTGCAAAACAACTCATTCAAAACAACTTATTTATACAAAACAGCTTATTTGTGCAAAACAGCTTATTTAAAACAGCTTATTTATACAAAACAACTTATTCCGATTTCATTTTAAAAAACAACTTATTCAAAACAACTTATTTATGCAAAACAACATATTTATGCAAAACAACTTATTCAAAACAGCTTATTTATGCAAAATAGCTTATTCGAAACAACTTATTTATAAAAAAGAGCTTATTTGTGCAAAACAGCTTATTCAAAACAACTTATTTATACAAAACAACTTATTTGTGCAAAACAACTTATTCAAAACAGCTTATTTATACAAAACAGCTTATTCCTATTAATTTTAAAAACCAACTTATTCAAAATAGCTTATTTATGCAAAACAACTTATTCAAAACAACTTATTTATACAAAACAGCTTATTTGTGCAAAACAGCTTATTCAAAACAGCTTATTTATACAAAACAGCTTATTCCTATTAATTTTAAAAACCAACTTATTCAAAATAGCTTATTTGTGCAAAACAGCTTATTCAAAACAACTTATTTATACAAAACAACTTATTCCGATTTCATTTTAAAAAACAACTTATTCAAAACAACTTATTTATGCAAAACAACATATTTATGCAAAAACAACTTATTCAAAACAGCTTATTTATGCAAAACAGCTTATTCGAAACAACTTATTTATACAAAATAGCTTATTTGTGCAAAACAACTCATTCAAAACAACTTATTTATACAAAACAGCTTATTTGTGCAAAACAACTTATTTAAAACAGCTTATTTATACAAAACAACTTATTCCGATTTCATTTTAAAAAACAACTTATTCAAAACAACTTAGTTATGCAAAACAACATATTTATGCAAAACAACTTATTCAAAACAGCTTATTTATGCAAAACAGCTTATTCGAAACAACTTATTTATACAAAATAGCTTATTTGTGCAAAACAACTCATTCGAAACAACTTATTTATACAAAATAGTTTATTTGTGCAAAACAGCTTATTCAAAACAACTTATTTATACAAAACAGCTTATTTGTGCAAAACAACTTATTTATACAAAACAGCTTATTCTGATTTCATTTTAAAACACAACTTATATATGCAAAACAACATATTTATGCAAAACAACTTATTCAAAACAGCTTATTTATGCAAAACAGCTTGTTCGAAACAACTTATTTATACAAAATAGCTTATTTGTGCAAAACAGCTTATTCAAAACAACTTATCTATACAAAACAGCTTATTTGTGCAAAACAGCTTATTCAAAACAGCTTATTTATACAAAACAGCTTATTTGTGCAAAACAGCTGTTTTGCACAAAATAAGCTGTTTTGAATAAGCTTTTTATGAGTTAGAGAGAGAAATGAGTATGGATTATGAGTTTCTTTACTGGAACGTTGTTTAACATGTTATAGACTGCAATTATTAATGAAACCATAATTATGGTTTAATGGTTTTGATAATCATGTATGTGAAACCAAGATAAATGTGTAATGATTTTTAATGAAATTATTATTGTTAGATGGTTTTGAATAATGATTAAGATGTTATACACTGAAATTATTACTGAAACCATAATTATGGTTTAATGGTTTTGATAGTCTTCTATGAGAAACCAAAATAATTGTCTAATGGTTTTGCTATGGCTATGGTTTCTGTGAGTTGGTTTCAAAACCATTTTGCTGTGGAAATGGCTTCCGTGAGTTGTACTCCAAAACCATTTTGCAGTGAAAATGGTTTCCGTGAGTAATGCTAACACCAAATCCGAACCGGATTGATCATAAACAACACAATTCATCACAACATTCTCAATAATTCATCAAATCCGAATTCCAGCTTATACCAACAGATTTCACATCGAATCATTTCCCAATTCCAGTGAAAATGGCTTTGTAATAAAAAAATTGTGATAAACATTTAAATCATTATTAAGTAACCACTTAATAGTACACACTTATAACCTAATGTGAATTAATCAATAAGTAACCACTTTTTTTGTAAAGCCTCGTCATCTCTCTTTTATTTCTTACGTTGTAAAACGAATTTCTGACTTTGTCTAAATATAATCGCGCTTTAATGGTTTTAATAGACTTGTATGTGAAGAAAAATAATTGTCAAATGCTAAATAAAATAAAAGAATAGTGAAAATTATTATTGACAAATGATTTTAAATAAAAACTATTACTGAAACCATAAGTGTGGTTTAATGGTTTTGATAGTGTTCTACACGAAACCAAACTAATTGTTTAATGGTTTTGCTATGGGTATGGTTTCTTTGAGTTGTACTCCAAAACCATTTTGTTGTGGAAATGGTTTATGTGAGTTGTACTCCAAAACCATTTGATGTACTTAATGGTTTTGGAGTACAACTCACGGAAACCATTTCCACTGCAAAATGGTTTTGAAACCAACTCACAGAAACCATAGCCATAGCAAACCCATTAGACAATTATTTTGGTTTCTCATAGAAGACTATCAAAACCATTAAACCATAATTATGGTTTCAGTAATAATTTCAGTGTAAAACATCTTAATCATTATTCAAAACCATCTAACAATAATAATTTCATTAAAAATCATTACACATTTATCTTGGTTTCACATACATGATTATCAAAACCATTAAACCATAATTAAGGTTTCAGTAATAATTGCAGTGTATAACATGTTAAACAACGTTCCAGTAAAGAAACTCATAATCCATACTCATTTCTCTCTCTAACTCATAAAAAGCTTATTCAAAACAGCTTATTTTGTGCAAAATAGCTGTTTTGCAGCTGTTTTGTATAAATAAGTTGTTTTGAATAAGCTGTTTTGTACAAATAAGCTATTTTATATAAATATGTTGTTTCGAATAAGCTGTTTTGTATAAATAAGCTGTTTTGCACAAATAAGCTGTTTTGTATAGATAAGTTGTTTTGAATAAGCTGTTTTGCACAAATAAGCTATTTTGTATAAATAAGTTGTTTCGAATAAGCTGTTTTGCATAAATAAGTTGTTTTGCATAAATATGTTGTTTTGCATATATAAGTTGTTTTGAATAAGTTGTTTTTTAAAATGAAATCGGAATAAGCTGTTTCGTATAAATAAGTTGTTTTGCACAAATAAGCTGTTTTGTATAAATAAGTTGTTTTGAATAAGCTGTTTTGCACAAATAAGCTATTTTGTATAAATAAGTTGTTTCGAATAAGCTGTTTTGCATAAATAAGCTGTTTTGAATAAGTTGTTTTTGCATAAATATGTTGTTTTGCATAAATAAATTGTTTTGAATAAGTTGTTTTTTAAAATGAAATCGGAATAAGTTGTTTTGTATAAATAAGCTGTTTTGAATAAGCTGTTTTGCACAAATAAGCTGTTTTGTATAAATAAGTTGTTTTGAATAAGCTGTTTTGCACAAATAAGCTATTTTGTATAAATAAGTTGTTTCGAATAAGCAGTTTTGTATAAATAAGCTGTTTTGAATAAGCTGTTTTGCACAAATACGTTGTTTTGTATAAATAAGTTGTTTCGAATAAGCTGTTTTGCATAAATAAACTGTTTTGAATAAGTTGTTTTGCATAAATATGTTGTTTTGCATAAATAAGTTGTTTTGAATAAGTTGTTTTTAAAATGAAATCGGAATAAGCTGTTTTGTATAAATAAGCTGTTTTGAATAAGCTGTTTTGCACAAATAAGCTGTTTTGTATAAATAAGTTGTTTTGAATAAGCTGTTTTGCACAAATAAGCTCTTTTGTATAAATAAGTTGTTTCGAATAAGCTGTTTTACATAAATAAGCTGTTTTGAATAAGTTGTTTTGCATAAATAAGTTGTTTTGAATAGGTTGTTTTTTAAAATGAAATCGGAATAAGCTGTTTTGTTTAAATAAGCTGTTTTGCACAAATAAGCTGTTTTGTATAAATAAGTTGTTTCGAATAAGCTGTTTTGCATAAATAAGCTGTTTTGAATAAGTTGTTTTGCATAAATATGTTGTTTTGCATAAATAAGTTGTTTTGTATAAGTTGTTTTTTAAAATGAAATCGGAATAAGCTGTTTTGTATAAACAAGCTGTTTTGCACAAATAAGTTGTTTTGCATAAATAAGTTGTTTTGAATAAGCGGTTTTAAAAAAAGTGATCCTAATAAGTTGTTTCGAATAAGCTGTTTTGCATAAATAAGCTGTTTTGAATAAGTTGCTTTTTAAAATGAGATCGGAATAAGCTGTTTTGCATAAATAAGTTGTTTTGAATAAGCGGTTTTTAAAAAATCATTCTAATAAGTTGTTTTGCATAAATAAACTATTTCGAATAAACTATTTTGCATAAATAAATTGTTAAGAAAAAAATTATAATATGAGGTTTTAATTTAGTGGGCTTGGAGTTTTTTTAAGTGGGCTTTGAAATTTGGGGCTCTATTGACACCTCTACTTATTAGAATTAAGCTTTCACTTAGGGTGTAGAAAGCAATTATGTTGGGTGTAGAAAGCAATTATGCACGGTGCATAAGGATCTCCTTATGCACCATAACCACACCCGTATTGGTTTACATTGTTTTCGTAATGCACTGCTCATATTTGTATATACTCCTCCTCGCTACTCTTTTCAAAACTCCCCGATGTGGGACAATTTTTATGCACATGTATATTTAAAAGCTTTGTGTGGGCATTAACTTTTTTTTCCCTCTCTCTAGTATTACAATTATCTTTGATTTTTATTCAAATTAGCAATAAGTAATTATTCCTATGAAAAAAGTTGATAATTATTAGATGAAGCTTGTAATAAATTCTATATTATATAAAAAGTGGGTGTGTATATATATATCGAGCTGGTACATGAAACAAACGAGTCGAACCATACTTAGTTCAAGTTCAACTCATTTATTTAACGAGCTTAATTTTTAACTCAAGTTCGACTCATTTGGTTCATGAACCAAGTTCAACGAACCAATTATCGAATCGAGTATCAAACTATTTTCGAGTTGGTTCGGTTCATTGACAACCCTACATCATAGTATTCACACAAACAATAGTTAAATGACTTTTATCATAGTAATAGTTACTAATTAGCATCACGTGTGTAATGTTCCGCATGTAAAAATTTAGTATCAGTTATTCTATCCTTGAAATTTTTATGAGAAGGGCATAATGGTAATTGTGCATAAGACTTTTCATGACCGAATCATATTATTCCAACGGACTACGGACAATGAAATATCTCGCTTAAAACTTTTACGGTATTTTATTGGCTAAGTTAAGAAGAGTGTAGAAAAGGGCAATTTGGTCTTTTCCCCTAAGTGGTGTATATAAGACAAAATATACATTAAATTCTCTACACTTTTCTAGTCACATCTCTCACTAGAAAAAAATCTGAATTTCTTCCCTCTCCCACTACCTCCATCGGCCTCCCTCTCTCACTCAAACCACTAAAATTCATACTCTCTTCATGCAAATCATCATGCTCAGGGGCGGTTCTAAGGCCCGGCGAGCCCGGGCACTCGCCCGGGCTCCGGCCCAAATTTTTTGCAATTTCTTATGTAAATCCCCTTGAATTTCTTATATAAACCCCTATAAATTGGGCAATTTCTTTAAATTTTTTTATTATTTGCTTGCAATTTCTTATGTAAACCCTATAAATATATTGCAAATTTTTTTTCGCCCGGGCTTTATAAAAATCCTGGCTCCGCCACAGATCATGCTTATGAACAAATAGAACCTTTAGAAGACTTAATCCTTCAATCTTTCCTCTCTTAAGAAACTTTTTTATATGCACTCTAGCAAAGGGTTTAAGAAGCTAAGAGTTGAGTTGGTAATCTTGTAATGGAAATTGAAGTTTGGAGTTATACTTTGAGCATTAGAGACAAGCTTGAGAAAGATTGAGGCAAGACACCAAGATCTAGGGTTTGGCTTGGCAAGAAGATTGAGTCAAGGGCTAAGTATTGAAATTGAAGTGTAAGTATAAGTGATAAATAGCTTAAGTTGTGATTAAGTTGCCATAAGTTGTTCCAAAAGCTACCATAATTGATTATTGAGTTAAACATGTTAGAATATTTTTATGAGTGGTTTAGGAGCTATGTATACATGTTTTATTTTCATATGGAAAATTTGAATTGAGATTGAATTGTCTAGAGGTCATAAGCTGTTAGTTAAGCTGTTTTGGGAATTTTGCCTAAAATGACTAAGTTGTGGAATAAGTTGCTGTATAATTTATTTCTATGGCTGATTATACATGTTGGAACTGTTGTGTTAAAGTTTGGATTGAAATTAATATGGTAGAAGTCATAAGTTGCTAGTTAAGTTGTTTGGACAAAAGTTTAAGTTGGAATTTTAGTTGTTTAAGGTATAATTTTGTGATGAAAAAATTTGGAAAGATATATTAAATTGTTATATGAGTAATTGTGAAATGATAAGCTGTTCTAGTAATGTAAAAAGTGCTTAAATGACGATTAAGCTGTTTTGGAAGTACTTAAATGGGTAAAAGTTGAACTTCTGTTGCAAGGACTGAAATGGGAATTTTTTTACATGTTGGTTGATGGAGTAAGAGTGGAACACAATTGAGTTGAGTTGTTTCAAAAAGGACAAAAGATATAAGTTAGGGCATAAGTTGTTTTGGAAAAGTGATTATGGAGTTTTAGAGATGGCAGAAGTTGCAGGCTGTTGATAAGCTGCTTTGCAATTTTCCAGAATTTATTAACGGTGAGTTCCTTTAGATAGAAACCCCACCTTGGGTAGTTTAATTTCCATGAAATTATATAAATTCACTTATTTTAGCTTATTAATTTAAATGTTAGTTTTTTTATGACAATATATGTGTATTGGTAATTATTTTATAATCCTTTTAGGAAAGGGAAACGACAACGATATGCCTAGAATCTAAATAGGACAGCATGAGCAAGTACATGAAAGTATTGGAATTATGAGATCATGTTATGATTAACGGGTAGACCACTGACCCAGCAAGTTAATTACAGGTTAAAGACGGGATCACTACGTCTTTTTACCAGTTTATATTATTTTTAAAACACATTTAAGTCGTGTTTTTTGTTATTCACGCCAGTGGGATACAAAAGGTTCACGCTAGTGGGACGGGGCACTTTCCGTAAGGATAACCCGCACGACGACAAGAGGAGTCCAGTGTTAGCCTCAGATAGGAATAATTTTCACCGGTCATGTCATGGAAATAAATTTCGGGGTTACTACACTCGGGTTTATTCCGTAAAATCAATCCAGATAATATTGTTTGTTCAACGCTAACTTTCAAACATAAATATGAAAGATAATAAGAATATGATTATGATAAGAATCATGATAGTATAGAGATAGCGATCCTAGTTTTCCCCCGATCGATCAGTTATGCAGATAAGAACAGTATAAACCCAAAATGGGTTGAGTTTAGAAACATATGGCGATCATAGGTTCCCTGAGATTGCCTACAGCATAGGATAGGTGGAACTCACTGAGACATCATATCTCACCCCATTCCCTTATTTTATTTCAGAGGTTCAAGTTGCTCGCAAGCAGGATAGTTCGTGATGAAGCATCGGAAGAACCTGGACGATTATGTTTACTCGTCTTATACCAGTTTATGATTTGTCATTTGTATGAATTTTGTACACATTAGTGGTAAAATTGCACATTTTATGACTCATGTATGTATACGCCAGTGGTATTATTTCAGATGTATCATTCTATAATTTGTTCAAAGAAAATTTTAATTATTGTAATTTTAATGTATCCATTACTAAATATAACACAAATGCTGAATATTCTAGATAAATTAAGTATGAGTATTACAGCGTGTCTCTGCATTTTATAAGTGCTTTTGGTTTTGATCTCACTATCCTGCTCTTGATTAAAAATTATGAATTCAAATGCATCTCTATGACAAGTATATAATTTGTTTCACACATTATTTGTTTAAATTTTTCTTTTTAACCTGAAAGTATAAACTCAAAGATAACGCTATATAAGTTATAGGCCGACCTACGTTATACAATCCAATAGCTTCACAAGAAGGAATTACATATTCAACCAATGACCATTCCAATCTATGGTAAGAGTTAGGCTTAATTAATGATTTGGTCCCTTAAGTTATTTGTTGGTTACATTTTGGTCCCATAAGTTATTAACGTTACAACATTGGCTTAACGTTGCAATGTGTATCCACCTTAAACATTGGCTTAACGGTTTTGACGGTGGGAATCTATTTGGTTGACGGAAGATGGCTTAAAGGGACCAAATTGTAACATTAATGGACTAAAATGTAGCCAACAAATAACTTAAGGGACCACATCATTAATTAAACCTAAGAGTTAGTATGTTATTTCATTATCTTTTGAGTAAGTATCTTATATGTTGCTTTTAATTTTTTTAACCTCTAAAATTTTGATGGTATTCAAAAACAAAAGGGACACTCAAATTCTTGCACTTAATTCTTTTAACCTCATATGTTGATGCTATTATTTGAGTGAGTGTCTTATTTATTGTGTATCTTAATCTTATTGTTCTACAAGCATGCAACATGTTTTAGGTAGAATCATATAGGTGTCAAGCTTAGAAGCATTCCTTGCCACATTATCATATTAAAATTGTACTTTCGTTGCCAAATTCAGCATTCACAAATTTAAAAAATGCAATAACTTACAAAAATTTAATTAAAATTCTAAGTGAAAATGACATGAAATTTGCCGTTGACACATGTGTTAAGGTTGAAAAACACCACAAAAATACGGAAATGCCTCGGTAGCCGTTAACTGCCGATGCGTAAAGAACCGGTGGCAGTTAACTGCCGATGGAATCGGCAGCAGTTAACTACCGCGAGATCCATCGGCAGTTAACTACCGATGCGATCCTGACAAAAATTCAGGTTGATGTAAATGTTTTTCTTTTATAACATTTAGTTGTTATAAATGTTTTTCTTTTTTTATAATTTTAGTTTTAGGTTGATGTAAATATTGTTTTTTTTATATAATTTTACTTTTTGAGTAGATTTACATGTTATAATTCATTTTTAGAGTAGGCAGCACAACATGGTGTCGTTTATCGATATGTTTGTCATGCTGCAGAGATCAACTAAAGATATTATCAACAGTTTGATTCCGCAAGAAGATCATGATTAGGTAGGGAATGCACCTTCAACTACAACAATTGTCTTACACATGAAATTGGATAAGGTCAAACCTGTTAAACAACAACTCTCAAGCATTCACCTAGAAGTTCTATGTTTAGGTAGTATCTTTATTTTGTTGGAATTTAAATTAAATTCTTGTTAGTTTGTTGAAGATGTTGGAATTGAAGATAACACTACATGTATTATGCAGAATCAGCTATATAAGTTATGATATCGAATTTCTTCATATAAGATGAGTGTCACGGAATGCACTTCATTCTTTATGTGATAACTCGTCTTATATGAGGGAATTCGATGTGATAACATATATAGTTGATTTTGTAGAATACATGTGTTGTGTTCTCTTCATTCTTATAAGACACTTTAGTGCCAATATTTTCAATAAACTTTCAAGAATTTAATATAAATCCAACATCATGATGATGCTATATATATTTAGGGAGAATGTAATGTAACATAGATGATTTTAAATTTGAATAAATACGCTATTTCGCTTCGAATTGAATAAATACGCAATTTCACTTCGAATTTAATCAATACACAATTTCGCTTCGAATTTATTCAAAACACAAGTTTATTCAAGATTATTCAATAACAAAATATTCCAAAATGTGCGGCATATTCAAGATTATTACAAGCTGTCATACTCCAATTTTGGACCAGTCATTTCTTTTTAGTCGTATTTTTAAAAACGTCAAACTCTTTTCGCTTTATTTATTTAAAGTCATTTAGTCGTCTATTAAAAATTTTTAAGGCTTTATTTTACAGTTCAAAGCGCATTTCTTTTTGTCCAACTTTCGTGTAATTATTTCTTTTGCGCGTCAGCTTTTTTTTAAAAAAAAAAATATTTTACGCGCTCTTTTTAAGTGTTTAGCGTCCTATTTTATTTTAATTTCCTGTAAGAAGCTTTTAATTCAAATTTTCCTCTTTGTCCGTCTTTAGATTGCTTCAAAAGAATTTTGTTCGCACTTTAAAACGCCGCGTTATTTTAGACATTTCAGTCACAATTTCGGCAGAGAGGTATTTTAAAATACCTCATTTAAGATAATGTTTTCATTCTCGTTATCCTTTTATTATTATTATTATTATTAATTATTATTATTTTTTATTATTACTATTATTATTACCTTTAGTATTATTATTATTATTATTATTAATTATTTTATTTCTTTTTCTTTTAGTCACGTGAGTGACCTTTTTCCTTTTGTTTTATTATTTATTTTATGTTTTGTGTTGGTTAAGTCCTTGGGTCCCTTTGTGTCCATGTGGCAGTCTCTTATTGGCTCAGTTTTAAAACTTGCTCTCCAATCCTCTTTTTGCCTTGCTGTTCACCTGTATCAGAGACTTTAAGGGTAATACTGTCTTTTGCATCAGAGTCAGGGTTAGCCCTACTTTTTGCTATTTAAGACACTGTTCAGTGTCAGAATTGGACCCCCAATCATTGATTTTACACTGTAGCGGCAGAAACCCTAATCCTCTTCTCTTTCTTCACAATTTCAAATCAAATACCACAATCGTATGAACTTCATGAAGAATAGGAAGAACACATAAACCCTAATTTTTTTTTTCAGTAATTAGCAATCATTGAATCATACCACAAATCATCTTCCATACACAGTCATCTCATGTCAAGCTCGAAATTCATGTTTATCACAACATAAGTTTCGAATTTAACACCATAAGCATCACAACATGAACCATTTTGAATCTGTCCATACAAAAATAGAAGGAATCCGAGTTCACAACCATTTCTACTTCAAAGGCAAACACGAATCAAAGAGAAACTAGGGGAGAAGAAAAGGGAATCGGATCTTATAATCAAGGAAGGAGCAGCAGCTTGTTTTCTTCCTCTTTCAAGCACAGATCGATCTACAAGAGGTAAATATCCACTCTCTTCTCTGTTTCACTTTTTGTTTGTTGTCCATGAGTTGTTTTTTTTCTTTGAAAAATTCGTATCTCTAAACTCAGATCTAGGCTTATATAATGGTTGTTTGAAAAATCTAAGCCTGGAATCGGACAGAGGAGAAGAAGAGGGTTCGGATGATGTAAAAATTTTAAAAAAATAAAATAAAAAACGCTCCGACGCGGCGGCTCTCCGGCCGACCACCGCGTCGGAGCCCCCTCCGACCACCACTCTTCTTTCTTCTCCGGCGGTCTGGACTTGGAGAGAGAAGAGAGCTTCTCTCTCTTCTTTGTGTTTTAGAGAGAAGGGATGAAGAAAAAATGAAGGAGGAAACCGGTCTTTTTGCTTATAAACCCTCCCTGCCGGTTCGGTTTTCTCCTGAACCATTTCAGGCGAACCGAACCGGCCCAACCTGAGTGGGTCTGGCTCTTAAGCCCATTATCATGCTTCTGCTTCTGTTCTGTTTGTCTGATTACTGTTTGAACCTCCTGTGTTGCTAGCTGCGCCCCATTTTTTAATTTCCTCGCATATTCTTCTAGTGCTGTTTTGATTTTATATTTTTTTTTATAATGTCTATTATCATGCGTTACCATTGGTTTATTTAACCATACATTAAAAACCATTTCGTGCATTTTTTTTTCTTCTTTTTTTTTCTTGCTTTGATACCATGCATTTCTCACATTTAGTTTTTGAAATACAATTCTTATCTCAAGTTTCTTTTTTAAAATGAAGTTCATGTAGTACCATAATCATGCTTCAGGCATTTGAAATGGTTTAATTTTCATGATATGCGTTCTTTTAATTTTGTTTCAAGTGTTCTTAAGCTTCATTTCATGCATCTTCAATATCATACACGTTTGTTTGGTAACTAGTCTCAGTATAGGATTTAGAATCTAATATTTTGTCATATGGTGTTTTACATCATCTCTAAAATTACGGCATGCATATTTACTTCCATCATTCACTTTTCATTGCTTTTGATTTGTTTTATTAGCACTATTGGTTCAATATATGAAACCATAAAGACTTTTAATTAAAAAATCATATCACATTTTTATCATGTTCCTTTTTCACTTAATTTTAGTTACGTCCCCTTGGCATTTTGGCTCAAAATTATATTCCATGATTAAGCATGCTTTTATCTAGTTCACTCCATGACTTAATCCATATTTCATGCATCTTAAGCTTTTCGAAATTCATCATGTGCACATCTACCTATTCCATCTCACTTTGCTTAATATAAGTGCCCATTTCACAGGTTTATTTTTTATTCTTTGGCATTGCTTTATTATCTTAGATTTTTCCAATATTTTAGTGTGTATCTTAGGTGTTGATGTAATTTATTTTTGAGCTTTTTATTTCTTGCTTTAGAATGCCCCTAGGATGGAATGTAATAGCTTAGTAATTGCACACACCGACACTTGCACTGACACCATATCACTTTGCTTTACTCTCGCTTTATTTTTTCACGTTGTTACGCTCGCTTTCCGTTAGTTTAGAAAAATCTTTTTTTTTATCTCAAAAATCAAATAAGCAAAAGTCAAATTATTTTCTTAATAAACCTTGGATCCAAATCCAAGTGATTTTCCTTTATTTTCTTAATTAAACTCCTTAATGAACTTTAATTAAACTTAGACTAAATTTCTCAAATAAAATGAAACAACCTCACTTCTATTTTATTCTTCTATACCTTGAGGTCTCGCAACCCTTCTCAAAATCATTTTCAAAAATAATTAAAATCAACCCAACCCACAAAAAAAATATATTTTTAAGAGTGAACTACGGTGGTTTTGATCCCTTTTAAGGGTACGTAGGCAGAGGCTTTATTCCTTTCAAATCAATCAAATAAAAATAACCAAAACTCCTACTTCTTCTCCCTCCATTCTTTCACTCATACTTTAATCAATAATTTTTCAAATAAAATAAAGTTAGAAAGAGGTTCTCACGGAGTACCGTGAACGACGCGGGTGCCTAACACCTTCCCGAATCGTAACCAACCCCCGGATCCAAAAAGGGTTTTTCAATCTCTTTTTCCCTTCCCAAGAATAAAATCGAGCAAGTCCGGTAGATTGAAGGTTCAAGTCCAATCAATGGCTTGACACCCGAAAATCTTGGTCTACAAAAATGGCGACTTCACTGGGGATCCTACGCGGGTTTAGCCCACCTTTCTTTCTTTATTACTTTTGCTTTATCTTTTGTATATACTTTGTAAATGTTTATACGTGAGGGGTGAGAAAAGAAGTCCTACTCCCGGACTCGAGTGAAACCTAAGATAGGACGGAGTACGATCATAGTGCCATACCAGGAGTAGTCCTGCCTATGTGTGCATGTGATATAACTCCACTCAACGTGGGTTCAAGAGTACATATACGTCACCATGAGTAGTCGTGATTGGCGTTATTATTCTTGAAATCCATCAAGCGTTGAGGACCTTTAGATCACCCTTAACCCATCTTGGCCTTTTATTAGGACGTAGTGCGGAGACTAAACCAGGAGTAGTCCTGACTTTGGTCGTCACGCGATACTACACTCAAACTAGACTTCCTTACGAATTATTGGTCTAGGAGTTAATCCTACGCACCGAGATATTCATGAGGGTAGTTGTAAGTTGGGAACTTGGTAGAACCCTTGTTACAAGTGCAACTTGAAACCATAGTCCTTACCAAATGGCGTTACCTTCAACTCCAACATTGTAAATATAGTCCCCATGTATTCTAGCATTATCATGCATCCATGCATTCATCCATGAATACTCTTTTTCATTCATAAAATTATCGAAGGATTTAGACAAAGTTTGTTTTTGTAAACATCGTAGATGAATCCACAATTGAGGGCTACCCAGAGGTATAGTTTCAAGAAACCGGATTTGACAAGACTAAGGGAGATGGAAAAGCAATTGTCTGATCCTAGGAGGTTTCGGAATCAGTATGGGAGGTTGCTTGATCTTATTAAGGTGAGGGTGGATGATGGCATCTTGGAAACTTTGGTGCAATTCTATGACCCGGTCTATCATTGCTTTACTTTCCCAGACTATCAATTACTTCCCACGCTTGAGGAGTATTCCTATTGGGTTGGCTTACCGGTGTCCAAAGAAATACCCTTCACTGGTCTTGAACTCGCACCTAAAGAGGCTGCTATTGCAAAGGCGCTCTACCTTAAGCCTTCTGACCTAGTTGAACCCCACTTTACCATCAAGAATGGTTACCAAGGCCTCACTGCTAGATTTCTCTACCGAAAGGCCTCTGACTTTGCCAAAGCCGGGAAGACTATTGCCTTTGAATCTATTCTCGCCTTACTCATATATGGCCTCTTCTTGTTTCCCAATATGGATAACTTTGTTGACATCAATGCAATTAAAATCTTTCTCACCAACAATCCAGTCCCTACCCTTCTTGCAGATACTTATCACTCTATCCACCATAGACACCGCCAAGAAGGTGGTGCTATTGTTTGTTGTGCACCTCTGTTATACAAATGGTTTGCCTCACATTTGCCCAGATCCGTCTTTGCCATAACCGAAACCGGAAAAACTTCTTGGTCTGATAGGCTTATGCCCCTCACCCCGGCCGACATTGTTTGGGCTCATCCTGCTGCCGACGTTGAAGGAATCATTGGTAGTTGTGGGGAATTTCAGAATGTGCCTCTTATTGGAACATGTGGAGGAATCACCTATAGTCCGACTCTCGCCATGCGCCAGTATGGATATCCTATGAAGACACCGCCTGATAGTCGTTTTTTGTCCGGTGAATTCTACCTTAATAGTGAGGTTCACATTGGTTTGAGAGAGCTCTTCGGGAAAGCTTGGTATGCCGTTCATATGTTTGATAGAATCCAGCTGGGGAAGAAACAAGACTTTGCGCATGAGTCTTATACAAAGTGGGTTATTGACAGGGCTACGACTTTCCTTATGCCTTACCCCATACCTAGGTACTTGTCCGCGGCTGCTCCAGAGATACCAGTGCCGTTGCTCCCAAAGACTCAGAAGGAGTACCAAGAGCGTATGCACGCGTCCGACCGAGAGAAGGCCACTTTGGAATGGAAGCTCCGCAAGAAGGAACATGATTATGATGTGGTAGTGGGTATGTTAGAGCAAAAGAATTGGGAAAGTGAAGAGAGGCGCCTTGAGATTCTCCGATTGGAAGCCCTCATCAAAGAAAAAGATGCTGCACTTGACAGGGTCCCGGGACACAAGAAGAAACGGAGCGCTTTCTTTGCCAGCACATGTTCTCATCCGTCTCCCTAGAGCGTCTGAAGTTTCTTCAAGGAGTTGTTATTGCTTTATGCTTTATATTTGTATTGTTTTATATTTGCAAGTGTTTTGTATTTGTAAGTCTATCCCTTGGCTTGGTTGTTAGAAAGGGAATTACCTTGTAGTATTTTATATTTGGAGTCCACCCCTTGACTCAGTCTGTTAAAAGGGGGTCTATCCTGTAGTTTTCTTTACATTTGTAAGTTTATCCCTTGGCTTGGTTGTTACCTTGTAGTACTCTTTTGTCATCAATGAAATGTTTAAGTTGCTATGTTTACAAAATTACTTCTATAAGTCCTTCGATAAAAATGAAAAAGTGCATACTTTCGCATCTAGCATATCATGCATCATTTGCATTCATCAAGTGTCAAAATCAAGTCTCACACTTCACTCCTTTTCTGCCGCAGTAATTGAAAGTGGCCCGACGAATTCAATACAAGCCTACTCGCATTCATCACACAAGGGCTTACATTAAGAAGAAGATGGCAAATGCGGAACAGGAAAACGTTCAGCTCAGAGCAGATGTTAGTAATCTTAAGGCAGAATTAGAGAAGATGGCACTTATGATGGAAGTCCTGATGACTGAGAGAGAACAAGCAGCGGTCTCCGAGCCAGCTCCTACTGTGGTCGCTTCTGTGGCACTTAACGGTACTTCACAGCCGATACCTGCTGTTGTTACATCTGCTGGGCCTACACAGCCTCTCATGGTGGGTTTCTCATCTGATGATATGAACAACCAGAGTTTCCGTCCTCCTGGTCCTCATGGTGTTACTTCCCAATACTACATGCCTCCCGGCTATCCTTGGGGCATGCCTCAGATGATCAATGATGGTGTCCGTCCTGGTACTACGGAAATGTCGTTCCCTTACGGCCAACAGTCAACCCCATTTGTTCAGCCGGGCCATCCAATTCCTCAGGCTGTTGTGACTCCTGCAGGACCCCATGTCCACGTCACACAACAAGAAGATGAACAGGTTTACCATTCAGGTAGTGTGGCAGGAAATAATGAAGTGGAAGACTTGCGTGAGAAATACGATGAAATGTGGCAAGAGGTGAAAGCCCTCCGTGCAAAAGATGCTGTTGGTCCAGAGGCCCATGAACTTTGCTTGGTCCCAGATGTTGTGATACCACCCAAGTTTAAGTTGCCAGAATTTGAGAAGTACAAGGGAAGCACTTGCCCTAAGCTTCATTTGGCTATGTATGTTCGAAAGATGTCAGCCCATGCTAGAGATGACAAGTTACTCATTCACTGTTTCCTCGACAGTTTGGCAGAGCCCGCGTCAAGGTGGTATATGAAGCTAGAGAAAGACAAGATCCATACTTTCAGAGATTTGGGGTTAGCTTTCATTCAGCAATATGACTACAACGGATTCCTGGTTCCAGATAGAGAACAACTCAGAGCTGAAAGTCAAGGAGACAAGGAAAGCTTTAGGGCATATGCCATGAGGTGGAGAGAGTTGGCATCACAGGTCGTCCCGACAATAGGAGACCCAGAGATGACCAAAATCTTTCTCAGAACTCTCAATCCGTTCTACTACCGAAACATGGTTGCCATAGCTCCTAACAATTTCAATGACATGGTGATTATGGGAATGCGTCTCGAAGAAGGGGTCCGAGAAGGGCGGTTAGTTGTTGAAGATGGGTCGTCAGGAAACTCGCCAGGGGGTACTTCGAGTGGTCCTTCGGGTGGTTCATCAAGTGGATCGTCTAATGGCAATAGGAGGTCTGGAAATGGATACCCAAGGAAGAATACTCAAGAGGTCAGCATGGTGGCCCAAGGCGGTCCCCAACCTGTGTACCCAAACTACCCATATGTCGCCAATGTCGCACCACAAGCGCCAGCCCCACAAAACCCACCTCAACAACAACAACGTCCTCAAGCTCCTCCACCATATTATCCACCATTATACCAACAACCTTACCAACCATACAATCCTCAACCATTCTACCCATACCCATATTATCCTCCACCACCCTCACCACCTCAACAACAACAACGTCCTCAAGCTCAACAGCAGCCTCGCCCTCCTAGAAATCAATTCCCTCCCATACCTATGCCATACAAGGATTTGTTGCCTTCTCTCCTTGCCAGAAATTTGGTGCAAACTAGGCCTCAGCCTCGCATGCAAAACCCTTTACCAGCCTGGTATCGTGCCGATCGCACCTGTGAATTCCATCAAGGGGCACCAGGGCATGATATTGAACATTGTCGCGCCCTTAAAGAAGAGGTCCAGAAGTTAATCAATGACAAAGAACTAACCTTCGCGAACCCTGACCCTGTTGTTCCAAACAACCCTCTGCCGCCACATGGGCCTGCTGTCAATATGATTCAAGGAGACAACTATGTTCTCTATGCAAGTGATATCAAGACTCCTCTGGTCCCGATTCATGTAAAAATGTGTGAGGCCACCCTCTTCAGTCATAATCATGAGGCTTGTGTTGTATGTTCAGTGGATTCTCGCGGGTGTAAGCAAGTCCAGGACGATGTGCAGGGGTTACTGGACAGGAAAGAACTTGTTGTCACTAGAAAGGAGAAAGATAAGAATGTTTGTGTTGTTACTCCAGTTTTCAAGACTCGGGAGCCACTTGTGATAATGGTCAATCGTGCCAAACTAGCCAGTACTCCCCTGGTGATCTGCCCACCAGAACAGTTGCCTTATTCATCTCAAAAAGCTGTGCCGTATAATTACGAATACTCCATTCTGGAAGATGGAAAAAAGGTACCCCTTGATTCGTCAGTCCATGTAGACAACATTGCGGAAAATAGCAAGATCTTGAGAAGTGGACGGGTGTTCCCGGTTGTTAATCAGAAGGAAGTCAGTGCTCCAGCCGAAGAACCAGTGAAAGGGCGAAATCTTGATAAGGGTAAAGCTATCAGACAGCCCAATGAGATTGTCTATGAAGATAGTGATGAGATCTTGAAACTAATCAAGAGGAGCGAGTATAAGGTAGTGGATCAGTTGCTACAAACTCCTGCCAAAATCTCTATAATGTCTCTCCTATCCAGCTCTGATGCCCACAGAGATGCCTTGATGAAGGTGCTAGATCAAGCCTATGTGGAATATGATGTGACTCTGGGACAATTTGAAAGTATTGTGGGGAATGTGACTGCCTGCAACAATTTGAGCTTCAGTGACGAAGACCTCCCAGCGGAAGGAAAGAATCACAATCTGGCATTGCTTATCTCCGTCCTCTGCAAATCAGATTCTCTCTCTAACGTCTTGATAGATACTGGGTCCGCTTTAAATGTGATGCCTAAGTCCACTTTGGACCAGCTTTCATATCCAAAAGCTCTCTTGCAGCCCAGCACGGTGACGGTGAGAGCATTTGACGGAACTAGAAGGTCAGTATTTGGGGAAATAAAGTTGCCTATCTCAGTGGGCCCACATGAATTTGAAGTTAAATTCCAAGTTATGGAGATTCAGGCCTCTTTCAGTTGCCTCCTTGACCGGCCTTGGATCCATAATGCTGGGGCAGTGACATCCACTCTCCACCAGAAGCTAAAGTTTATAAGTCATGGAAAGTTAATAACCGTAAGTGGTGAGACGGCCTTGTTGGTCAGTAATCTGTCGGCTTTCTCTTACATTGGGGGTAGTAGCTCAGAGGGGTCGTCATTCCAGGGTCTCTCCGTTGAAGGGAGTGCAAAGAAAGCTGAGACTAGTATGGCTTCTTTGAAGGACGCTCAGAGGGTTATTCAAGAAGGCAAGACTGAAGCGTGGGGTCAGTTGGTGGAGCTGCACGAGAACAAACGCAAGGAGGGAATTGGTTTCCCGAATAGCAAGCCTGGGGCGTTCAACCCTACTGGTTGTACTTTTTACAGTGCTGGTTTTATCTATGATCCACCGGAGACTAATGCGATCATTGAGGATCAATCTGAAGAGGTGGCACCCATCTTCGTAACACCTGGGGGAGTCTGCTGCAACTGGATCGCTGTGGATGTTCCTTCTGTGATACCTCGCTTTAAGTAATATGTTTGTCTTTGTTTTTGTTTTTTCTTTAAGAAAACTCCTTTCGTCCTGCCCCAGACGAAAGTGAAACTTTGTAGGGCCTTATGTTTTGTTTCAAGTACTTTTGGTTATTAATGAAATCGTCGTTTCTATCACGGCCTTTATTTTACTTTACTTTATTTTATTTTAGTGCTTTTTCTGGAAAAAAATGGTAATACGTAAAACCAAAGTTGTTTCTCTTTTTCTTTTAAAAATCAAACTCAAAGGTCCTGCATTTACTCATTTAAAATCAATCATAAATCATATGCAGGCTGAACATAAATGAGCCCGTTGAACACAGTAACCCTATGCTTCCTCCCAACTTTGAGGTTCCCGTATATGAGGCTATGGTAGAAGGTGATGAAGAGATTCCTGATGAGATTAGATGGATGTTGGAGCGAGAAGGAAAGGCTATTCAACCTCATCAGGAAGAGATAGAAATTGTCAATCTGGGTACAGAGGAAGACAAGAAAGAAATCAAGATAGGGGCATTGTTGGATGCCACGGTTAAGGAAAGAGTTATTGAGCTTCTCAGAGAGTATGCTGACATTTTCGCATGGTCATACAAGGATATGCCAGGGATAGATGCCGAAGTTGTGGAACATCGTCTGCCTTTGAAACCCGAGTGCCCTCCTGTTAAGCAGAAGTTGAGAAGATCTCATCCCGAGATGGCCCTCAAGATCAAGGAAGAAGTGCGAAAGCAGATTGACGCCGGTTTCCTAATCACATCTGAATACCCTCAATGGTTAGCTAATATAGTACCTGTTCCAAAGAAAGATGGTAAAGTCAGAATGTGTGTGGATTACCGAGATTTGAACAAAGCTAGCCCAAAAGATGATTTCCCTTTACCTCACATCGATGTATTGGTTGATAATACTGCTAAATGCAAAGTGTTCTCCTTCATGGATGGTTTCTCCGGGTATAATCAGATCAAGATGGCTCCTGAAGATAGAGAGAAGACATCTTTCATCACGCCATGGGGCGCTTTTTGCTATAAGGTGATGCCGTTCGGATTGATAAATGCTGGTGCCACTTACCAAAGGGGCATGACTAAGATTTTCCATGATATGATGCACAAAGAGGTCGAGGTTTATGTGGATGATATGATTGTCAAGTCAAGTACTGAAGAAGAGCATGTTGAGTATTTATTGAAGATGTTTCAGCGGTTGAGAAAGTATAAGCTCCGTCTAAATCCCAATAAGTGTACTTTCGGCGTCAGATCCGGGAAACTTCTTGGTTTTATCGTTAGTCAGAAGGGTATTGAAGTAGATCCCGACAAAGTCAAAGCTATCAGAGAGATGCCTGTTCCAAAAACCGAGAAACAAGTCAGAGGTTTCCTTGGTAGGCTGAACTACATATCCCGATTCATTTCTCAGATGACCGCTACATGTGGGCCGATATTCAAGTTGCTCCGCAAGGATCAAGGGATTGTGTGGACAGATGAATGCCAAAAAGCCTTCGATAGTATCAAGGAGTATTTGTTAGAACCTCCAATCCTTGTCCCTCCAGTAGACGGAAGGCCTTTGATCATGTATTTGACTGTATTGGAAGATTCTATGGGTTGTGTACTTGGTCAGCAAGATGAAACTGGTAAGAAAGAGCATGCAATTTACTACTTAAGCAAGAAGTTCACTGATTGTGAGACTCGATACTCCGCGCTGGAGAAAACTTGTTGTGCCTTAGTCTGGGCTGCCCGGCGTCTCCGCCACTACATGATTAATCACACTACTTGGTTGATCTCCAGAATGGATCCCATCAAATACCTCTTCGAGAAGCCTGTTCTGAACGGAAGAATCTCTCGTTGGCAGATGTTATTGTCCGAGTATGATATTGTGTACCGCACTCAGAAAGCTATCAAAGGAAGTGCCGTTGCTGATCATTTGGCCCATCAACCAATTGAAGATTACCAGCCTATCAAGTTTGACTTCCCAGATGAAGAGATCATGTATTTGAAGATGAAAGATTGTGATGAACCGTTGTTTGGTGAAGGTCCTGATCCTGAATCTGAATGGGGTTTGATATTTGATGGAGCTGTGAATGTCTATGGTAAAGGAATTGGGGCGATTCTCATCAAACCCAATGGCGAGCACATCCCTTTTACTGCAAGGTTACGTTTTGATTGTACAAATAACATTGCAGAGTATGAGGCTTGTATTATGGGTATTGAGGAAGCTATCGATTTGAGAATTAAGAAGATTAAGATATATGGTGATTCAGCTCTGGTGATTAACCAGATTAAGGGAAAGTGGGAAACTCATCATGACGGTTTGATACCTTACAGAGATTACGCCAGACGTCTGTTAACTTTCTTCAACAAAGTGGAATTGAACCACATTCCTAGGGAGGAGAATCAAATGGCAGATGCTTTAGCTACCTTATCCTCCATGATCAAGGTAAATTGCCCCAAAATGGTACCTTTGATTAGTGTCAAGTTCCTTGACAGGCCAGCTTATGTATTTGCTGCTGAAGCAGTCTTTGATGACAAACCATGGTTTCACGATATCAAGGTTTTCCTTCAAACTCAAGAGTATCCGCCTGGGGCATCTCGCAAAGATAAGAGGACTCTAAGAAGATTGTCTGGTAACTTTTTCTTGAATGGAGATGTGTTGTACAAAAGGAACTTCGATGAGGTTTTGCTCCGATGTATAGATCGGCGTGAGGCAGATTTGTTAATGCATGAGATACATGAAGGCACGTTCGGGACTCACGCTAATGGCTATGCAATGGCTAAGAAGGCGTTGAGGGCAGGCTATTACTGGATAACGATGCATGCTGACTGTTATCACCATGCCAAGAAGTGTCACAAGTGTCAGATTTATGCGGATAAGATCCATGTCCCGCCAACTTTGCTCAATGTTATCTCCTCCCCGTGGCCTTTCTCTATGTGGGGCATTGATATGATTGGTCGGATTGAACCAAAAGCTTCCAATGGACATCGTTTCATACTAGTGGCTATTGATTACTTCACCAAGTGGGTTGAAGCGGCATCTTATGCTAATGTGACCAAGCAAGTGGTGGTCCGATTCATCAAGAACAATATCATCTGCAGATATGGTGTCCCTAACAAGATTATCACAGATAATGGTACCAATCTGAATAACAAGATGATGAAGGAATTGTGCGAGGATTTCAAGATTGAACATCATAACTCCTCTCCTTATAGACCACAGATGAATGGTGCAGTTGAAGCTGCAAATAAGAACATCAAGAAGATTGTGCAAAAGATGGTGGTCACTTACAAGGACTGGCATGAAATGTTACCTTATGCTTTGTATGGTTATCGTACCTCAGTGCGTACTTCGACAGGGGCAACCCCTTTCTCCCTGGTATATGGTATGGAGGCTGTACTCCCGGTGGAGGTTGAAATCCCATCTTTAAGAGTTTTGAAGGAAGCTGAATTGTCTGAAGCTGAATGGTGTCAGGATAGGTATGATCAGTTGAATTTGATTGAAGAAAAGCGTATGACAGCTTTGTGTCGTGGACAGCTATATCAGTCAAGAATGAAACAGGCATTTGACAAGAGGGTGCATCCCCGCAAATTTAAAGAAGGAGACCTTGTGGTCAAGAGTATCAAGTCCTTTCAACCAGACCCAAAGGGCAAATGGACACCTAACTATGAAGGTCCCTATGTTGTCAAGAGAGCTTTCTCCGGTGGTGCTTTAATACTTACAAATATGGATGGAGAAGAGTTACCCCGTCCTGTGAATTCTGATGCAGTCAAGAAATACTATGTCTAGAAAATATATAAAAGAACAGCTCGGTAGGTTGAAAACCCGAAGGGGCGGCCTAAACCAAAAATGAGCGTCTCGATGGATTGAAAACCCGAAAGGGCGGTCCATGCAAAAATTAGAGACACAAAAAAAAAAGAAGAAAAAAGAAAAAAAATGTTTACCCTGATAGATTGAAAACCCGAAAGGGCGATCTATGCAAAAGTTAAGGGTTTATGACAAGTAACTGCATCAGACTAAGCATCACTCACTTGGGGCACCTTAGTTGTCAGAAGTTCTCCTATATCAGAGCATCATAGCAGTGGATTTCAAAGTTGCTAGGGAATATAGCGGTTATTGTGTTCAATGTACCTTCCATATATTAATTACCATTTTCCAAATTTTGTAATCTGTGGTGCCATGCCTTTGGCCGGTTACCATTTCTAATACATTAATTTGAGCCAGTGCTTTTATTTGGAATTCTTGTTTATTCTATGTGCAAAATTTCTTCCGTTTTTAATATTAGTACTTGAAACAAAAACTTTGAAAAATCTTTTTTTTAAAAAATTTTCATTGTTTTCTTTGAAAAAATAAAAAAAAATGACAAACATATTATCTTTACAATTATGTATCATGGAAGCATGTGTCAACATTCGATCTAAAAGCAGGTGGATACCACAATTGGACATAGTCATTGCTGAAAAAAAGAGATAAAAGAAAAAGCTCGCTAAGTTGAAAACCTGAAAGGGCGACTTAGGCAAGAATGAGCGTCCTGGTGGATCGAAAACCCGAAAGGGCGGTCCAGGCAAAAATTAAGGACATAGAAAATGCAAAAAAAAAAGAGAATATATTCCCGATGGATTGAAAACCCGAAAGGGCGATCCAGGCAAAAGTTAGGGATTTCGAAAGATTTGAAAGAAAATATTCAAAAGAAAGCAATGACTATGTAGAGCCTGAATTTGAGAAGGTGCCGCGGTTGAGAAATGTCGACCTCTGCCAATGATTTGTTTGATGGGTTGTACCCCGGCTTTTGTTTTGGTTCATCCCCAGCGATGTTATCCCCAATGAAGATTACTAAGTGTTGGCTATGTGATGTCGGGCCACTTTCTTTGGACCTGCCCATGCTCGTCTCAATAATCTTTCTGTTAAACCGTCATATAAGTCTCATATGCATTCATTCATCCATGCATAGATAGCATGCATACAAATATCATTCATGCATAACTGCATTATTTTCCCATGTTTTACTCCAATACTTAAAAATGTCAATCCCAAGGTGTTAACCAATCAATTTATGCTCAAGTGGCAGGTCACATCAAATGATCATTTTACCAATGTTAATCAGTTTCCCAGTACCCTGCTTAAAGTACTCCGGTATTATTGATAGACAAGCTTTATCTTCCATTCTTTCGTCTTTATCACGGGCAGTTGATAATAGACAAGCTTTAATCAGTATTTTCGTCTTTACCACGGCAGTTGGTAGTAGACAAGCTTTATCTTCCGCATTTTCATCATTTACCACGGGCTGTTGGTAATTGATAAGCTTTACTTTCCACCTCAAGCTTTACTTTTGTCTCAAGCTTTATGTTCAGTCTCAAGCTTTATCTCCCGTCTGAGCTTTATCTTCAGTCCAAGCTTTATCTTCCGCATTGTCATCGTTTACCACGGGCTGTTGGTAATTGATAAGCTTTACTTTCCATCTCAAGCTTTATTTTCCGTCATAAGCTTTATTTTCCGTCTTAAGCTTTATTGTCCGTCGCAAGCTTTATGTCCTGTCTTAAGCTTTATTTGCTGTCTGAGCTTTATATTCCAAGCTTTACCGTCTGTTCAAGCTTTATATTCCGACAAGCTTTATCATCTGTATTTTCGTCTTTACCGCGGCTGTTGGTAATAGACAAGCTTTATCTTCTGTATCTCCGTCTTTACTACGGGCTGTTGGTAATAGACAAGCTTTACTTCCCGTCTCAAGCTTTATTTTCCGTCTTAAGCTTTATTGCCCGTTCCAAGCTTTATCTTCGGTACTTTCGTCTTTATCACGGCAGTTGATAAAAGACAAGCTTTATCCTCCGCATTTTCGCCTTTACCATGGCAGTCAGTATTAGACAGGCTTTTTCTCCCCAGTGTTATTTATCAGTTTGTTCCCCCAGTCAGTATATGTTTGTCGTCATTGCATTCATAATAACATTGTACACATGCATACCATAACACTCATGAACATTACACTCTTAGCATCTCGACTGGTCCAAAAGTGGTGTATTTAAGTATTTAAGTCTCTTCGACCCATCGATTTAAAAGTCTTCTTCCAAATCTTTGTGACGAAGAAACTTAAATAGGGGCATCTGTCATACTCCAATTTTGGACCAGTCATTTCTTTTTAGTCGTATTTTTAAAAACGTCAAACTCTTTTCGCTTTATTTATTTAAAGTCATTTAGTCGTCTATTAAAAATTTTTAAGGCTTTATTTTACAGTTCAAAGCGCATTTCTTTTTGTCCAACTTTCGTGTAATTATTTCTTTTGCGCGTCAGCTTTTTTTTAAAAAAAAAAATATTTTACGCGCTCTTTTTAAGTGTTTAGCGTCCTATTTTATTTTAATTTCCTGTAAGAAGCTTTTAATTCAAATTTTCCTCTTTGTCCGTCTTTAGATTGCTTCAAAAGAATTTTGTTCGCACTTTAAAACGCCGCGTTATTTTAGACATTTCAGTCACAATTTCGGCAGAGAGGTATTTTAAAATACCTCATTTAAGATAATGTTTTCATTCTCGTTATCCTTTTATTATTATTATTATTATTATTATTAATTATTATTATTTTTTATTATTACTATTATTATTACCTTTAGTATTATTATTATTATTATTATTATTATTATTATTAATTATTTTATTTCTTTTTCTTTTAGTCACGTGAGTGACCTTTTTCCTTTTGTTTTATTATTTATTTTATGTTTTGTGTTGGTTAAGTCCTTGGGTCCCTTTGTGTCCATGTGGCAGTCTCTTATTGGCTCAGTTTTAAAACTTGCTCTCCAATCCTCTTTTTGCCTTGCTGTTCACCTGTATCAGAGACTTTAAGGGTAATACTGTCTTTTGCATCAGAGTCAGGGTTAGCCCTACTTTTTGCTATTTAAGACACTGTTCAGTGTCAGAATTGGACCCCCAATCATTGATTTTACACTGTAGCGGCAGAAACCCTAATCCTCTTCTCTTTCTTCACAATTTCAAATCAAATACCACAATCGTATGAACTTCATGAAGAATAGGAAGAACACATAAACCCTAATTTTTTTTTTCAGTAATTAGCAATCATTGAATCATACCACAAATCATCTTCCATACACAGTCATCTCATGTCAAGCTCGAAATTCATGTTTATCACAACATAAGTTTCGAATTTAACACCATAAGCATCACAACATGAACCATTTTGAATCTGTCCATACAAAAATAGAAGGAATCCGAGTTCACAACCATTTCTACTTCAAAGGCAAACACGAATCAAAGAGAAACTAGGGGAGAAGAAAAGGGAATCGGATCTTATAATCAAGGAAGGAGCAGCAGCTTGTTTTCTTCCTCTTTCAAGCACAGATCGATCTACAAGAGGTAAATATCCACTCTCTTCTCTGTTTCACTTTTTGTTTGTTGTCCATGAGTTGTTTTTTTTCTTTGAAAAATTCGTATCTCTAAACTCAGATCTAGGCTTATATAATGGTTGTTTGAAAAATCTAAGCCTGGAATCGGACAGAGGAGAAGAAGAGGGTTCGGATGATGTAAAAATTTTAAAAAAATAAAATAAAAAACGCTCCGACGCGGCGGCTCTCCGGCCGACCACCGCGTCGGAGCCCCCTCCGACCACCACTCTTCTTTCTTCTCCGGCGGTCTGGACTTGGAGAGAGAAGAGAGCTTCTCTCTCTTCTTTGTGTTTTAGAGAGAAGGGATGAAGAAAAAATGAAGGAGGAAACCGGTCTTTTTGCTTATAAACCCTCCCTGCCGGTTCGGTTTTCTCCTGAACCATTTCAGGCGAACCGAACCGGCCCAACCTGAGTGGGTCTGGCTCTTAAGCCCATTATCATGCTTCTGCTTCTGTTCTGTTTGTCTGATTACTGTTTGAACCTCCTGTGTTGCTAGCTGCGCCCCATTTTTTAATTTCCTCGCATATTCTTCTAGTGCTGTTTTGATTTTATATTTTTTTTTATAATGTCTATTATCATGCGTTACCATTGGTTTATTTAACCATACATTAAAAACCATTTCGTGCATTTTTTTTTCTTCTTTTTTTTTCTTGCTTTGATACCATGCATTTCTCACATTTAGTTTTTGAAATACAATTCTTATCTCAAGTTTCTTTTTTAAAATGAAGTTCATGTAGTACCATAATCATGCTTCAGGCATTTGAAATGGTTTAATTTTCATGATATGCGTTCTTTTAATTTTGTTTCAAGTGTTCTTAAGCTTCATTTCATGCATCTTCAATATCATACACGTTTGTTTGGTAACTAGTCTCAGTATAGGATTTAGAATCTAATATTTTGTCATATGGTGTTTTACATCATCTCTAAAATTACGGCATGCATATTTACTTCCATCATTCACTTTTCATTGCTTTTGATTTGTTTTATTAGCACTATTGGTTCAATATATGAAACCATAAAGACTTTTAATTAAAAAATCATATCACATTTTTATCATGTTCCTTTTTCACTTAATTTTAGTTACGTCCCCTTGGCATTTTGGCTCAAAATTATATTCCATGATTAAGCATGCTTTTATCTAGTTCACTCCATGACTTAATCCATATTTCATGCATCTTAAGCTTTTCGAAATTCATCATGTGCACATCTACCTATTCCATCTCACTTTGCTTAATATAAGTGCCCATTTCACAGGTTTATTTTTTATTCTTTGGCATTGCTTTATTATCTTAGATTTTTCCAATATTTTAGTGTGTATCTTAGGTGTTGATGTAATTTATTTTTGAGCTTTTTATTTCTTGCTTTAGAATGCCCCTAGGATGGAATGTAATAGCTTAGTAATTGCACACACCGACACTTGCACTGACACCATATCACTTTGCTTTACTCTCGCTTTATTTTTTCACGTTGTTACGCTCGCTTTCCGTTAGTTTAGAAAAATCTTTTTTTTTATCTCAAAAATCAAATAAGCAAAAGTCAAATTATTTTCTTAATAAACCTTGGATCCAAATCCAAGTGATTTTCCTTTATTTTCTTAATTAAACTCCTTAATGAACTTTAATTAAACTTAGACTAAATTTCTCAAATAAAATGAAACAACCTCACTTCTATTTTATTCTTCTATACCTTGAGGTCTCGCAACCCTTCTCAAAATCATTTTCAAAAATAATTAAAATCAACCCAACCCACAAAAAAAATATATTTTTAAGAGTGAACTACGGTGGTTTTGATCCCTTTTAAGGGTACGTAGGCAGAGGCTTTATTCCTTTCAAATCAATCAAATAAAAATAACCAAAACTCCTACTTCTTCTCCCTCCATTCTTTCACTCATACTTTAATCAATAATTTTTCAAATAAAATAAAGTTAGAAAGAGGTTCTCACGGAGTACCGTGAACGACGCGGGTGCCTAACACCTTCCCGAATCGTAACCAACCCCCGGATCCAAAAAGGGTTTTTCAATCTCTTTTTCCCTTCCCAAGAATAAAATCGAGCAAGTCCGGTAGATTGAAGGTTCAAGTCCAATCAATGGCTTGACACCCGAAAATCTTGGTCTACACAAGCCATTACATTATTTAATCATCTCCCTCGTCGCTTATCTCAATTGGGTTGTCCTCGACAGTCCCTGGGGCACCTGCTTTTGGTTGAGGACCAAAATAGCAAGTCCTCCCGCTCCTCCTCAGCCTGGACTGATTATACACCGTCCCCTTCGAATCCTTTTTTTACGGAACCATCACATTCGACTACGTGTCATGTCACAGGCGATTTTGCTTTCTTCTTCTCATCACCCTCCTTTTTGTATAACTGAACATCACCCTGATTCTGAGACATATCTACATAAAGAAAATCGGTGATCAAAACCTACTAACAATTCTATCACAAATTCATAACAACAACAATTCATAAAAAAAAAAAAAAAAAAAACTTAAACTAATCCTAACAATTCTACAACAATTCATCAAAACCTAAACTAATCCTAAAAATTCTACCACAATTTTCTAACAATTCTACAACAATATTATATTCAACTCTAATCTAACATTAAATCATAAAATCAACAAAACCTAATTATGTGACAATTTAACCAAAAAAACTAACAATTCAATCACAAAACAGCAATGCAATAGGATGATAACAACTTACTTGATTTTGTAATCGTAATTGGCGTTGAATCCGCAACAACTGGGAAAATTCGCACCTCTTGAACTTCAATCCGCAACAATGGAGTTTTAGAAACTCCTAGGTGATGTTCTGTTCTTATAACAGAGCATCGACACTTAACTGCCAATGGAATCCTCAGCACTTAACTGTTGCCGGTTCCATCGGTTGTTAGTTGTTGCCGGTTAACTAAACATCGGCACTTAAGCGCCGAGGGGTATTTTGTTCATTTACATGTGTTTTTCAGCCAATGATGATGTGTCAAAAGCAATGTTCAAATGACATTTGATCAAAAGTTTTTGAATATTTGAAATTTCCCCTTCAAATATGGTATTTGGGCCTAACAATCATAATAATTCAAAAGTCTAATTAAAATTAGGTCCAATATTACCTAAACCCAAGCACAAGTTAACTATGAAACACTACCTAACAAAAAATAATTCCCCACCTTCTGCAGAAATTAGCAGCTTACATGGTTTTTCATCCATCAGTCACTTTTAAAATTAAGTCTCACAATTCATAGTATGAATTGAATTCAAATTCAAACACAAACACAAATGCTTTGATTCTTTCTCTAATTCTTTTCAGTTCCTTCTCTCTCTGCGTGAAGCAACATTCCTCTTTCCGTTCACTGCCGTCGGTTCTATGACCAAACACAAACACAAATTTTCCTTCCATCTCTCTTACTCTTTGTTCTTTATCTTCCTATCCACACATTTTCATATTGCTTTCTATCTCCCTTTCTATTTATAATCACAGCGAGTCGACTACAGGGAACAATTTTGAACCAACAGGCACTGCGACAGCTAAGGTACGAAATCCAAATCAATTTTTCGATTTTGGATACCAAATACTTGTCATATCGTCATATTAAAATTGTACTTTCTTTGCCAAATTCAGTATTCACAAATTAAAAAATTTGAAAATTCTAAGTGAAAATGACATTTGATCAATGTTTTTTGAATATTTGAAATATCCCTCTCAAATATGGCATCTCAGGCCTAACAATCAAAATAAGACTATTACTTTTTCCACCCTATGCTATTCTCGCGCACCCTGTAAAATTTCCAAAAATTCCCCTAGGTTTTCGGATTATAAAATCAGAAAACATCCAAACTAAGTTCGAATTTTATAATCCGAAATATGCTTATGTATATTCAGCAATCAGAATCTCTCTCATTTCAGTAGTTTTGACTTTTACTTTTAAAAACAACAAACAAACAAAGTAAAAATGATAAAAACCTGTCAAATAAAATTATAAAAATACCACCAAAAAATTCTAAAGTTCAAATAAAATTAATGCAAATTTTTTCGGATTTTCCTGAGAACATGAAAAATTAAAAAAAATTAAAAAATTAGTCAAAACGATGAAATTTTGGATTTTGAGGGCCGAAGTCCCGTAAGATGTCCTTCTACGGGAGTCTTGACCATGGATTTTTTTTTATTTTCTAGGGAAGTTTCAGAGCAATCTAATCAAGTAGCCTGTAAACCAGAATTTTTATTAAAAACAGTTAACAATAACCTAAAATAGAAGGATGAGAGTTAGGAAGATTAATATGGTCCTTAACCTGGTTATCCATGTTACAAACAAACTCAGAATTTGTGCTGATACAGTTTAGATTATATAATCCAAAAAAAGCAAGTAACGAGCCCTATTTTTTGAGGTTTTCGAATTATAAAATTCGAATTGTTGAAAAACTCACTTTTTCACCCTATAACAAAGGAAAAACTCAGTTCGGATTCTAAAATCCGAAAATCACATGGGCATTTTCGTAAAAAAAACAGGGTGGGCGAGAAACGAGTAGGATGGGAAAAGTAATTGTCTCAAAATAATCCAAAAGTCCAATTAAAATAAAGCCCAATATTATCAAAGCTCAAGCACAAGGCAACTATGAAACACTGCCAAACAAAACATAATTCCCCACCTTCTCGAAAAATCAATAGCTTACATGGCTTTTTATCCATAGGTCACTTTCAAATTAGAATCTCACAATTCATAATTTGAATTGAATTCAAATTCAAATACAAACACAAACACAAATGCTTTCATTCTTTCTTTAATTCTTTTTAGTTCCTTCTCTCTCTCTCTACGTGAATCACCTTTCCTCTTCCCGTTCACTGCCGTCGGTTCTACGGCCAAACACAAACACAAATTTTTCCTTCTATCTCTCTTATACTCTCTGTTCTTTATCTTCCTCTCCACACATATTTACATATCTTTATTTCTCCCTCTTTATTGACAATCATGGAGTGTCAACGACTGGAAACAATTTCGAAGTCGGGGAATTAGTCACTTTAGTCCCTGAATGGGGAACGATTCGTCAATTTAGTCCCTGAATGCAGATAAATTGCAAAATAGTCCCTGAATGTAGACTTTGTTAGTCAATTTAGTCCCTGAATGCAGACTCCGTTAGTCAATTTAGTCCCTGAATGTAGACTTCGTTAGTCACTTTAGTCCCTGAAATTGACCATGCAGGGACTGTTTTGCATATTATCTGCATTCAGGGACTAAATTGACGAATCGTTCCCCATTCAGGGACTAAAGTGACTAATTCCCCTTTCGAAGTCACACGCAATACGGCAGCTGAGGTAAGAATTCCAAATCAATTTTTCGTTATTGGATACCAAATCCATATATATTTTTGGATTCTACAACCATTATATTTTGGATACTATACAAGCAAAAGTACTACAAGCCTTGGCATTCATGAGTTAGGCATCACAAATGGATGGTGCTCTTAAAGATTGTATGCAGCAGATAACAATATGCTACTGTTTCTTTTTTACATTAATATATATTATTGATTACTAAATTTTTCCCTATCACGAATTAATAATTCATATTTGTATTCATGCAAGTGTTTATCTAATTTCTATAAAACTATATGATTAAGCTAGAAAGTACATTCATAATTAGCTTATGTAAATATAATATTGGTAAAAAAAACTTACAAGTACATTATCATCATGCGTTCAAGATAATAAGCTTAGAGCACTTTTATTAGGAGAATGATTCATTGACACCCTTTTTCCCATATCACTTTTGTATATATCCTACGTGGTAGGGTATTTCGGTAATTTCATAAACCCTTTTTTTTTCAATCTCGCCAATCCTCCTCCGTAACGGAAACACACCCTCTCCAATCCTTGTGTGCAACAGTAAAACCCACCCTCAAACATTCCCCTCCTCTCTCTACCATCTCCCGTTCTCTCCACTCTCTCGACTCTCTCTCTATCTCTACCATCAGATTTGAAACTCACGGTGAGATTGTGGATTAACAAGAACAAATAACCATGGACGACGACGGTGAGTCCGTGAACGGCGACGGTGATAAAGACACGACAAATTGCAGAGGGAGGGCGCTAGAACAATTGCAACGAAGATGGTGGAGGACGAAGACATTTGGATCCAGTGATTTGAGGGAGAAGGGGATGACCACTGATGAAGAGATGGTGACGAGGACAAAGATGATGGTGGTGGGAGGTCGTTGAGCAGTTGAGAGAACGGCAGTTTCAATCGCCGTCGTCGGAAAATAAATAGGCTGCCGACGGCGGTGGTGAACTTTGGGGTGAAGGAGAAAGGAGAAAAAAGGTGAAGGAAGAGAGAGACAGAGGGAACGTTTCCATTTTTTTAGTTGGCACTATTTATTATCTTTTATTGGCATTTGGGAGGTGTAGAATGGTATGTTGCCACATAGGTGTGTCAACATATCATCTCTCCTTTTATTATCAGATAAATGGAAACATACAAAATACATCTTGAATTGGTGTCGATTTTATTAATAAATATGAAGAGAAAACGATATAAAAACCAAAACTACATCAAACTATGGTATCTGATGTGAGTTTTAGATGTCCAAATATTAAACAACTACAACACCAATATCTCTCTTATTATTCTTGTTGGTTGCTAGTCTTACCATTGTCAATAGTATCAGCCCTAGAAAAAGGAAGCACAGAAGGAGCATCAACATGAGGAACGTCAGGAAGCATCTGGGATCCTGCCAACCCAGAATCACGAACAAGAACATCAGCATCCATCTGGAGTCTTGCCGAGTCACTACTGCCATTGACAAAACCACCACCAACAGGGTGGGACCTAGTACTAGTGCCACCGTTTTCAACAGGAACATTAACATCCATCTGGAATCCTGCCAACCCATCATCACCATCGGGGCCACTAAGAAGCTTTTGTTTTAACACTTCTAAGTTGTGAATCTGTTGAGTCGTCAACTCAGCAGCCGGCAGCTGATTAAAAGCCAATTGTCTTGCACCGACTGTCATAGTCCGTGCAGATGCATCTGGCTTAAAGCCGAAACAATCAGGAAAGGCGAGAACAAATTCAACGACCTGAGGACTGAGGTATTTGGCCAGTTCGTTCTTCACACTCTTGAGTTCCGTTCGAACTTCATTCAACCTACCTTGAAGGTCATTTGCTGGACCCGCACAGCCATAGACTGGGTCCCTCAACCTGGCCTCAGCCTCATACACCAATGATTCAATAACTTGTTCATGATGTGAAGCATCAAGTTTTTTCAACATATTCGACACATTGTTCTTTCCAAACACAGAGTGTACCTTGATGAAACGCTCCGGGTTGTCAGGTGGAAAGTAAAGAGCAAGGTCACAGCTTGAGTCGCACTCCTGACAGAGATGCTTGCACGCTGCGCACGGGCGAATAATCACTCTTGCCATCACTGCACATTAAATTAACAAATTCAATTACTAAGTTCATTCAACAACAATATATAACACAAAAAGTGAAAACGAAATCCATTGTCTATATTTTTTTTCTTGACCTAACAATGCCATGCGATATTAAATAATTTTGAAACGATCAAAATTTTTAACGATCTGGGATATCAATTTTCAATGATCAAAATTTTTAAAAATGAAGAAATAAGAGAGAAAAAAAAAATCTTAAAACGAAAAGAAGAATCTTACAATGGAAAAGGAGAAGTGCTATGAAAGATGAAATGTTTTTTTGAAACATTAAGTATGAGATGTTACAAACAAAGCTTTCTTACTCTATTTATAATGAAATGCTATCTTTTTTTATTATTATTTTTTGACCCAAATATGTGAACAATTCTTTACATTAAACTCTTTTCTTTTCGTATCACATTTCTAGAATGGTCTTATATGTAATGTAAAATTAATAACAAACATTTTTTTCTAAAAAAAAATAATAATTTAAAGTCAAATTTAAATATAAAATATGTACTCTTAAAAAAAATAACAATTTGAATATTTAAATATAACAAAAAAAATTCAGAAATTAATTTCAGTGATTTTTTTATTAAAAATAGATAATAATTATTAGTGATAGCAATCAGGTAAATATTTCAAAATCATTTCATAATTTAAAGTCAAACTTATATACTTCATCCGTTTTAAAATGAGTGTCGTTTTATCCAAAAAAAATATATATTTTAAAATGAATGTCACTTTCAGTTTCCAATGCAATAATAACTTTTTCTTTTCAATTGTACCCTTCAATTAATACTATATACACTACTTCCAAAGTATTATTTTTTCTTTAATGAAAAACAAATCAATAGTTGATTAGGATAATTTGGTAAAATAACAGCTCTCTTTCTTTTAATTAATGCATTTTTTAATATGTGTGTAAAAACTTTAAACAACATCCATTTTGAAACGGAAGGAGTATAAAATGTGTATGTATCTTGTTTTTGTTTTGTTTTTCTCAAAATATTATTATATTCACTCATATAAGATATTAAAAAATTAATTGATTGAATATTTAAATAGAACATAAAATATAAAGAAATTAAATGCTACACATTAATTATTTTAACATAAAAACAATAATTCTATTAATTTTCTAACAATGACAGATAATCACTTATCTCAAAGACGATAACTTAGTCTTGTAACCTTGAGGAACTGAGTTTATCTATCCTCGAGGAAGGTTGTAAAATGGCCCCTAATACGGCTTGAGCCAATAAAATTTCCCCCTTCTCAATTCAAAAAATATATTATTATTTTTAAGTTGCAATTTATAAAATATTTAATATTTAAAAAAAATTGATTAGTCCTTTAAAAAAAATATTCAAGTTAAATTTTAATTTTTTAAGTCAGGAGAAAGGACATGCCTCAAGGAAAAATAGCGACAACCCAATTAGGTTGGCACCCCACTGCACCCCATCCCTAAGCCGTCAATCTAAAAAAATTTACTAAAAAAAGTGAAAAGTAAAAGCCATCATTTCATAAAAATATTATGAAGAAAAAAAAATCATTTTTACACTTCTAGAATGGTCATATATGTGAAGTAAAAGTAAAAGCAATAATTTCATAATTCAAAGCAATCATTTATTAAAAAAATATTTTAATATGAAAAATAGAATTTAATAAAATAATGTATAACATAAATTATGAAAAAAATTAAATACTATATAACATTTAGTTTCTTATAAAATATTAATTATATTACTTTTCTAAAAAAAATTCTTATAAAATATTAATTATATTACTTTTCTAAAAAAATAGATAATTACCTTTAAAAATTATTAATAATGATTGTAATTTATTAATTTAATGCAGTTGAATAATTTATCATTCAATGATTTAGATAAAGGACAAAAATAAATAAATATTTTCTCAAAATAACCAAATAAATATTAATTATAATAATAATATAATAATAATTAAAGGAATAGAATTATCTAGAAGGAAGCAAATAAGGTTGAAATTTCAAGGGACAAATTTTATAAATATTTTATATTTTTATGAAAAAATATTTTAGTTAGTGTGATAAAGTTTATAATATTAAATAAAAGTTTGATAAAGGTTATAATATTATTAATTACAATTTATTATACAAACCATTCATGAGACAAATGTTTTTTCTTTTGGAACACGAGACAAATGTTTTTCCGTAATCAATTAGTTTTTATCATAAAGCTAAAACTTTATTTAAGAAATAAAAAATAAATAAATTGGAGGGACCTAAATAGTTAACGGATAATCATTCACCGAGTAAATTAGTTCTTGTATGGAACTAATACAAACACGAGATCAATGTTTTTCACTAATGTATAAAATGAGACGTTAATATTTCGATAAATATTTGTGTCAGGTGATATGTTTTATCTATAAAAAATGACAAGTAATCAATTTTTTTTACATTTGTTAAGAGTTTTGAGGTTTTTTTTGTCAGTAGCCTAGTGGCTAGAATTCACCTTATAATGTGAATAAGTGGCGTGTCTGAGGTTCGAACCCCGACCTTGCATATAATAATGCATTGTCCTACCAACTGAGCTTTGCTCACGGGACCGAGTTTTGAGGTTTTATTCGTACCTAAAAATATGAAGAAAATGTTTTGGCCAGCCTAACCAAAATCGAATGACACTTTGTCACTCTAAAATGAAAAGAGAATAATCCAAATACAAAACTTGGAACACACTAAAAGTATTGTGCTAGCTGATAGCAATAGTAGTGTGAGCAAAGTATTTAATTATCATACCTGGGAAGAAGACCCCTTATTTATCATGATGCATTCTCAAGATGCACTCGAGTCTGTTGCTATTTTCACTCGTAAGATAGGGTTCAGTTTGCTGAGTGCAACTAAATTCGAGATATATGTGGCCGCCTATCGGATTCGAATGCATCCTTAGATGATAGGGATTGTTTAGTGATTATTTGATAGTTTATTGGTGTTGATGGCGATGGAGCACATCAATGTTGAAGCATTCTTGATGTTGAAATGAGGAGATTTATGGAAAATGGCGTAGGAGGTATAGTCTTGTGTTGCGCCACGCTTCGTGGCGATATAAGCATATCAAATTGACTCGTGGTTGTTCCTGTTATTAGGCCTAGTTGCATATTTTTTTAATGGGTTTTCTTATTGGACGACCTATGGAATGAATCCTGCTCTTTACCCAAACAGTTTTGTTCATTCCCAAAGTAAATGTCACAAATGCCCCTGCGTAAGTTAACATGCGCTGCGTGAGTTAAGTCACGCTACGTGACTTAACTCACGCTAGTTATAATTCTGCAAAAAATCCCAACGTGAGTTAACTCACGTTGGTTTTCATACACACACTACATGAACATCCACCCACCATATATTTTGCAAACCTCCAAATCTGACCATATATTTTTAAAACCGAATCCACCGACTTGAGAAAGTCAATTGGTTGATGAAGTGATGAAGAATTCATGATGGATGGTCCTTTGTAGAAAGTCAACACAAAAGCACCTGCTATTGAGATTATGCTCCCCATTACCGAATCCACCGACTTGAGAAAGCCAATTGGTTGATGAAGTGATGAGAGCAAACCACGCAGACTAATAACTTTTTCATTCTTAATTACAATTATAAGACCAAACCAAATAAGTGGACAACAGACTAATAAGAGCAAACAAAATATTGTGGATTGCATGAAAGCAAACCAACGTGAGTTAACTCACGCTGGGAGTCAGTGTGTTTTTTTTTGTGTGACTTAAGTCACGTGATATTTTGTACTAGCATGAGTTAAGTTGCGCTACGTAACTTAAGTTACGTACGATTTGTACTTGCGCAAGTTAAGTTGCGTAGGGTCATATGTGTAATTTACTTTGGGAGTGAGCAAAACTGTTTGGGTAAAGAGCAGGACTCCTATGGAATAACTGGCTTGGGCCTTTTAGGCGCATACCATTACATAAAAGAAAATGAGTATTACTTTTCCCACCCTATGGCCTCCTCGCGCGCCCTATGCAAATTACCAACATACCCTCTGGAATATATATTCTGGAATAACTATGAAAATTCCAGATTATATAATCCGGACAATTGCGACATATAAAAGGAACTTCACCCCTCATTTTTACAGTTTTACATTTTCACTTTCCCAAATTCTCTCTCTGTAACACTCATACTAGACGTATCTAGAAAGTCTAGCATGTGTATTAGTTTAGTACTGGATACATTAAAAATTTACAACTACGAATGAATACATATACGACCAAATGCGTTCGTACATAATAATACAACTCAACTTTTCTAAAGTATATTAGATGCATCCTTGAATATCCACATCGTCCCGCAGCGGTACGAACGAACACTTGTCGCATCATCCATTCGGCTACTAGCTTGCTAATCCAACCTGTTTATCTGAAACAAATAAGGATTGGGATGAGACATAATGTCTCAGTGAGTTCCCCTAAATCCTAGGCTATAGGCAACCTCAAGGGGAAACCTACGGTCACCACGTGTCTACATTACAACCTGACGGTTGATTATACGTGTGTGGGGACTTGCATACTTAGACGGTAGTGCATACTAGAGCCGTCATAATCGTATCTTAACTTGTTATAGGCTTCACTTCCTATACGAGTCATGGCGGTCGAGGGGGAATCTAAAACCGCATTGTCAAGAATACACTCTATGTATCGAGGCCTAAACATAACATACTCATGACACGATTCTAAACCGAACGATTAGGGAAAACCTAAGATCGTCATCGGTATCATGTTCTTTACTTGCTTTATTCCATGCCTTGTACTTATCATGTAGCATCTAGTGCTCATATTCTTAAACATAATGTGCATGGATTCATTCTTGTATAAACATGAAAAACCTAATCATATTCATATATTGCATAAACGTATCTAGGTTCATTCATTAGGTTAGCGTTGAACAACAATTATTATCTTGATTCATTTTACGGAGAGCCCCGGGGTGGAGTAAACCCGAGTACAATCCCATACATACCAAAAATACCTAGCTAAGGTAATCGGACTCCCTCGGTGTCGTGCGGGTCCCTTACGGCTTAAACCGTTCCCCTTAGGTCGAGAACCTCCCGTATCCCCCTGGCGTGGATAACAAGAGACACGAACACCTACGTCTTACTTACTCGGTGACATGCGGGTCCCTTACGGCTTGAATCGTTCTCATTAGGAGAACCCCTTGTATCCCCCTGAAGTGGATATCAAGAGACATGTCACCTACACATATTATGTCATGGTCTTGTCGTGCATATAAGTTAAACATAATCATACATACATATTTACCTCGGAACCTTAATCGATCCGATTAGCGGTAACTTATACTTATTCATACTTAACATGGTGGAGGGGTCTAACCTATCAATCCACAACTTACATATTTGCTAAGTCATTCTAGCTCATGTGCGAAGAAATTACACTTCGCGTCTTACTTACATATGCACTCATTCCTATACTTGACATACTTAGGGATTCATGCTAACTTGCTAGTTCTCAACAACTATGTCGAGGCTCTACATTCATGCCCTTTCTTAATTCATCACTACCCGGACATATTGCATAACATAACACTCTTGCGTATCATTTATCAACAAGTATTGGTAACAATTTGCCATGCCTTTCCCTTGATTAAAACCTTGTTTGGAATTGTACTTTAGGCACTTGGAATTGAGGGGTTCATAGTTTAATAAGGTACTGCGAGATCAAGCCTCGGATGGCCCATGCTGGCCACAAAACGAATTGACAACACATGATGTGCAGTCAATTTCGCCATGGCCAAATTCTCTCCGCCATGGCAAAATTTTTCGCCGTGGCGAGCTCAATGGCGAGCTACTCCAGAGAGCCCTAATCCCCAGCTCGCCATGGTGAGCTAAATTTCGCCAGGCGAACTGTAGCAGTCCAGAATTCTGCAGAAAACGTGATTTTGCATAAAAACATCAATTCAAGTGTTCTAATTCATTCTAATCATCCATAACATCATAAAAACAACTTATATCATGTGCATGGCATCAATTAACAATATTTGATCATAAATGATACAAAGGGGTACTAAAACCCTAGTTTTATAAACTAACATAATTCAAGTTTTCTTCACAAGATTATACAAACCCAAAGGTAGGTAATCTAACTATGGAACTCACCTAACATGTTCCTTGCAATTTCCAAGCATCAACCCTAGCTTTGATCCATTCTTGATCCTTAGCCCTTTTCACCAAACCATGCTTAATCCTTTCCTCCTCTTGTTTCTTGCTTGATAAGTTACCATAATCCATGCTTAATCATGTTTTGAAGGAAGTTTGGATGATTAAGAGAGGAGAGGGAGGCGAAAATTCTTAGAGAGAAGGGGGAGAGAAAGGGTTTTCCAAAACCTAGAGAGAGAAGTGAAATGGGAAAATGAATATTTTGGTGCCAAAACCACTTATATACTCCCTTGCGTGCAAATACTTAAATGCCCTTCGTCTCAATCGTGTTTACCTGACACTGATACACAAGTCCATATTTAACTGATACCACATAATATTAGCTTCCCTCGTACTTAACATTTTCGTCATACTTGCTTTCCATGAATCTTAGTCCTCTGATACATTTAACAGATAAAATTTCCATTAGCTGACGAGCGGGATATTACATTCCACCCCCCTTAAAAAAATTTCGTCCTCGAAATTTAGAGATCAACTACCAATCCTCATGACAAAACTTATCATCTATGGTCTGAGTCAAACATTTTTCCATTCATACATATCCAAAGGGTTTATCGAATCATGTCGTCATCTTGTTTCTTAACACACATGTAACTGAACATAGCCTTCTTGATCTTAATATCACTCAACTTAGAGTTATCTTGGCATATCATGACTTGAAACTTACCTTGCTACACATAAACTTCTTGTCTCTGACTCGTAACTTACCCACTTAACATAAACCATTCATAAAGGTATCTTATCATAAGCATGAACACTCAGGATTTGCCTTTTTAACTGGAATCCTATCGGATACCAGGTTTGCCCTGCAGTGCTTACTTGCAGCATAAAACATTTTTCATACACATACATAGTTAAAAACATAATTTTCCTTATAGCACCTTGAGACATACTCCTCTTTCCCACATTACTTATCTTGACGATTTCACGAATCCACGAATCTCTTGTCTCTTTTCAGAGTCTTATTAATTCTTCTGATTTCATTACCATTCTTATTGCACCCAAATTCATGGATGACTCATATAACTTGTCGTAGAGAGGTGAAATTAAATACACCGATACATATGTCATTCATCAACCCATCTTGTAGCTTACATGCTCTTAAGGCTTCCGACTTAGATCCCTTTCATTTGAATACTCTTAACATATACTTGTGCACCTCATAAGACTTTTCGAAAAACCTTGTTGTTTACTTCATTAAATCTTACCTTACATGGTGTCCTACATGCTCTCAAGTGTCGCATCTTGTGATATAATAACGATACTTGTTCTTACATCTTGATTAAGAAAATTTTCTAAACCTTGGTATTTGGGTCCTTGGAACGAATAATTGTATAACTTAAAAGAAAACATTACGAAATCATATTTTTAAAATAATCATCGTTCCAAAGTCCCTTACTACCCATTTTAATTTTAAAAGTTATAAATCATAATTCGAAATCTTCGTAGCAAGTATCGTGATCATTTAACAAGTTTGACATAGGAGAGTATGCACTTCCTCGTGCATAACTCAAGGTTTATATCTCCATGATTACTGTCTGAACTTTATTTATTAACTTTCGTTGCGCCACTCTGATTCCCACCAGTTGACTTTAACCAATATTCTAATCCCTCGAGACGACTGAAACTTCACATTAATTTTCCCATATGAGCCTTATATTCTTGAACTTTTCATATGGCAACCATTGCCATAGACATGCACCTCAAAATACCTTGCAAGATCGAATCTCATAGTAGACTTGTCACATTACCATAATACTTTACTTGGGAATAGACCTTATATTCACACTAGTTGAGTTCACCTCATGACATACACTTATCATACATAAACTTGTTTCTGAGAAATCTTGAATTCCCATAGTAGACTTATCATAATTCATACATACTTTCCTTGATCATACTTCATTGCATCCTTGTATTCTCGCATACTATGTTTTGCATAATCAAACTAATGATTGCTCGTTAATTTCTTTCTTTAAGAAAACATCATAATTTAACACACGGGTCATTGGCGTTGACGGTTTCTCTTTATGTAAAAACGTAATAAGTTTGGCCCCAGTCGTTACTCTAAAATCACGGAATAAGTTGACAACACAACTGTGTCATCTAACCTTAGTTCCAGTGAGTTTAGCCCACTCTACGTGAGTCGTAACAACCGGTACCTACAAAAATTCCATTTTAAAAATCTATAAACATCAACTCCAATCACCCATATGTGTCTACCTTTCTAAAATCTTGTAAACTTTTGAATTCAATATCTTAACGGGCTTTAACAATTCAATTAAGCAAAACATAGATCCGGGGGTACTCATAATTTCCTTAAATCTGATAATCTCGCGACTTTACATAATTCTTTACCACTTACCTTTCATCTCATGCATGCGCATCCACTTTATCCATTCATATGCCGGAACCTTAAAACTTTTGACCCAAGCTCTTCGTCAGCTCTTGCCACATTAACTTCTAATGTTGCCTTAAACCAGATTGATTCCGTTAATACTTGTCCATGCATTTTCTTCCTTAGAAATCATAGGGTGTGATGTGCATTCAATACTTGGTATTATAGAGAGTGTTTGTTACATAAAAGATTGTGAAAACAACCTCCAATAACTACTACTGACCCTAGAGACGAAATGACAGGTTTCAGAAAAACTGAAAATTTCGCCCCAGGTTCGCTATTAGCGAAATCCTCTGGAGTAATTTCGCTATTATCGCAATTTTCGCTATTGGCGTATTTTCTAAAAATTAGTTTTCCAGAAAATCATATTTTTCATAAAATCTTATTTCCTCAAGTATCCCAATGCATATCATTCCTTTCGATCGTCTTAAAAACAATTCTATAACCTTTGCATGACAAGCATTAACATCAATCGATTCAATTCACGGCACATTAGAAACTGATATCTTGTCATCCTAGCACTTAACATAAACTTCCACTTAAAACTTCAACTTCATCCGCTAAGAACGGCTTAACTTATCTCTCTGCCAACTTATTCATTGTTAGAACCTTATTCTTACTGAACATATAAATCTTTATCTTCCGTTCTCATATCTCAATCCCTGAGAGCTTACTAATTCCATCAACACATGTTGACTTCTCCTTAACTTTTAGTCTTGTACTTACGTTCCAGAATATATGTTCCTTTGCATACAGTAAACCCTGTTCCAACAACAACTTTTGCCGCAACTTCATACCATACTTAGATATTTCAAATTCTTCACTTATGGGTATACGAAATATCATAAACATCTTACCCTACGATGTTGGAACATTCCTTCTTATCATAACCTTACATTCACGGAGGATTTACACTTCCACTGGCTTAGTTCACCGGCACCTTCTGGCACGATCAGACTCTTACTAATACTTATCCGAGTTCTTACTTCTGAGTTCACATTTTCCAGTGCATCTCCATCACATACTTCGTTCCTCCTGGGTCCTATTCAGCTCTCAGGCATCCATTCCAATCGTCGAATGCTAAATTGAGTTGATCAGGCTCAACTAACAACAACAATTAGAACTTTTACCCGGAACCCAATGGTCCCACTACCTTTGTTGTAACTTAATGACCCAAGGCACGATCTGAATCGACCTGCTCTGATACCAAATGTAACACCAATACTAGACGTATCTAGAAAGTCTAGCATGTGTATTAGTTTAGTACTGGATACATTAAAAATTTACAACTACGAATGAATACATATACGACCAAATGCGTTCGTACATAATAATACAACTCAACTTTTCTAAAGTATATTAGATGCATCCTTGAATATCCACATCATCCCGCAGCGGTACGAACGAACACTTGTCGCATCATCCATTCGGCTACTAGCTTGCTAATCCAACCTGTTTATCTGAAACAAATAAGGATTGGGATGAGACATAATGTCTCAGTGAGTTCCCCTAAATCCTAGGCTATAGGCAACCTCAAGGGGAAACCTACGGTCACCACGTGTCTACATTACAACCTGACGGTTGATTATACGTGTGTGGGGACTTGCATACTTAGACGGTAGTGCATACTAGAGCCGTCATAATCGTATCTTAACTTGTTATAGGCTTCACTTCCTATACGAGTCATGGCGGTCGAGGGGGAATCTAAAACCGCATTGTCAAGAATACACTCTATGTATCGAGGCCTAAACATAACATACTCATGACACGATTCTAAACCGAACGATTAGGGGAAACCTAAGATCGTCATCGGTATCATGTTCTTTACTTGCTTTATTCCATGCCTTGTACTTATCATGTAGCATCTAGTGCTCATATTCTTAAACATAATGTGCATGGATTCATTCTTGCATAAACATGAAAAACCTAATCATATTCATATATTGCATAAACGTATCTAGGTTCATTCATTAGGTTAGCTTTGAACAACAATTATTATCTTGATTCATTTGAGCCCCGGGGTGGAGTAAACCCGAGTACAATCCCATACATACCGAAAATACCTAGCAAAGGTAATCGGACTCCCTCGGTGTCGTGCGGGTCCCTTGCGGCTTAAACTGTTCCCCTTAGGTCGAGAACCTCCCGTATCCCCCTGGCGTGGATAACAAGAGACACGAACACCTACGTCTTACTTACTCGGTGACATGCGGGTCCCTTACGGCTTGAATCGTTCTCATTACGAGAACCCCTTGTATCCCCCTGAAGTGGATATCAAGAGACATGTCACCTACACATATTATGTCATGGTCTTGTCGTGCATATAAGTTAAACATAATCATACATACATATTTACCTCGGAACCTTAATCGATCCGATTAGCGGTAACTTATACTTATTCATACTTAACATGGTGGAGGGGTCTAACCTATCAATCCACAACTTACATATTTGCTAAGTCATTCTAGCTCATGTGCGAAGAAATTACACTTCGCGTCTTACTTACATATGCACTCATTCCTATACTTGACATACTTAGGGAATCTTGCTAACTTGCTAGTTCTCAACAACTATGTCGAGGCTCTATATTCATGCCCTTTCTTAATTCATCACTACCCGGACATATTGCATAACATAACACTCTTGCGTATCATTTATCAACAAGTATTGTTAACAATTTGCCATGCCTTTCCCTTGATTAAAACCTTGTTTGGAATTGTACTTTAGGCACTTGGAATTGAGAGGTTCATATTTTAATAAGGTACTGCGAGATCGAGCCTCGGATAGCCCATGCTGGCCACAAAACGAATTGACAACACATGCTGTGCAGTCAATTTCGCCATGGCCAAATTCTCTCCGCCATGGCGAAATTTTTCGCCGTGGCGAGCTCAATGGCGAGCTACTCCAGAGAGCCCTAATCCCCAGCTCGCCATGGCGAGCTAAATTCCGCCAGGCGAACTGTAGCAGTCCAGAATTCTGCAGAAAACATGATTTTGCATAAAAACCTCAATTCAAGTGTTCTAATTCATTCTAATCATCCATAACATCATAAAAACAACTTATATCATGTGCATGGCATCAATTAACAATATTTGATCATAAATGATACAAAGGGGTACTAAAACCCTAGTTTTATAAACTAACATAATTCAAGTTTTCTTCACAAGATTATACAAACCCAAAGGTAGGTAATCTAACTATGGAACTCACCTAACATGTTCCTTGCAATTTCCAAGCATCAACCCTAGCTTTGATCCATTCTTGATCCTTAGCCCTTTTCACCAAACCATGCTTAATCCTTTCCTCCTCTTGTTTCTTGCTTGATAAGTTACCATAATCCATGCTTAATCATGTTTTGAAGGAAGTTTGGATGATTAAGAGAGGAGAGGGAGGCGAAAATTCTTAGAGAGAAGGGGGAGAGAAAGGGTTTTCCAAAACCTAGAGAGAGAAGTGAAATGGGAAAATGAATATTTTGGTGCCAAAACCACTTATATACTCCCTTGCGTGCAAATACTTAAATGCCCTTCGTCTCAGTCGTGTTTACCTGACACTGATACACAAGTCCATATTTAACTGATACCACATAATATTAGCTTCCCTCGTACTTAACATTTTCGTCATACTTGCTTTCCATGAATCTTAGTCCTCTGATACATTTAACAGATAAAATTTCCATTAGCTGACGAGCGGGATAATACACACACACACTCTCTCTCTCTACATTATCCCAAATTCCGAACACAACAAATCTTGTCCAAATTTGGAGTTTTTTTGCTCAAAAGCACCGCATTTCAACCCTTGTCAAACATCATGGAAGGTAAGTTCGATTTCTGTAGTCATGCAAGTTCAATTAGTTCGTTTTTTTTTTGAATTCTGTCGAATCCAGTCCGGATTTCGTTTTCTGGACTAGGTTGTTCCACTTCCAGAATTCGAAATCCGGACAAACCCAGAATGTTGTTTTGCTTCTGTTTTGTGCTGTTTGATTGTGATGGTTGATTACCCTAATTTGAATGTTACAGAAGGTTCAACTTCTAATACTCAGCGCGTAAGGGAGGCAGGGCATGCTTCCCGTAGGAGAGCGCGTAGGCAACAGATGGAGGTTGAAGGTGTTGTTCGTCTGAGGCGTCGGGGTGCTAGAGGATGCCATGCTGATGTCGATCCTGATGTCGAGCAGCAGCCGGATCAGCAAGAGGACATAGAGCAGGAGATGCCTGATGTGGAGTTGCAGTGTATGGAGGAGCAGGAGCTTGAGGAGGAGCTGCAGGGTATGAACGAGGAGATGGAAGATGCCGAGCCACAGCAGAGGCGAAAGAAGAAGGAGAAGGTGGTGGACCCTGAGCCATTACAAGACTATCCTGGTGGTCCACACCAGACTGACCTGCTGTGGAGGTACCATGTGCACGTGGCCAGGAAGGCGGCTGATGACGTGGTATGTATTGTTTAACTCACTTTATATCTGAAGCTCAGTTTATATCTAAAACTGCTTGGTTATGTACTGTTTATATCTGACTGGTTTATTTATTGTTAAATATGTTTGTGAAGCCATGAATTTAAACTCACTTTATTAATTATAAATATTTGCAGTGGCGTGGAAAATTAAAATGCATCAACAACGGAAAGAAGATAGAGGCGATGCATGATGATGACACCAGACCTATCATGGCTGCACGTTGGTGGGAGAGCAGATTGCGTCGCACAGGCCTTGGTTGGCTCCAGGATACGAGCTACACGATTATTGATCATGGGCTGATCTGTGCGTTCGTGGAGAGGTGGCACGAGGAGACTTCCAGCTTCCACCTTCCGTTTGGGGAGATGACAGTCACACTTGATGATGTGGCCTCTTTGCTGCATATCCCCATTGACGGCATGCTCCTGTCCCACGGCTCCATATCACGGGACGAGGCGGTGGAATGGATGGTGGAGTACTTGGGGTCTGATCTGGGTGATGCACTCAAAGAGGTCGACAAGACCAAAGGTGCACATTGCAGATTTAACTACCTGGAGAGGATATTCAAGGAGCGGTTGAAGGAGCAGAGGGATTTGGCGGAGGAGTATGATGTGACTGAGGAGGTGGAGAGGTTGCGGGACCAGGCTGTCCGCCTATATTTGCTGTACTTGGTGGGCATCACGATCTTCAGTGACAAAAGCCAGTGGAATGTCTATGTTGTCTACCTGAAATACTTCAGAGACCTTGATATTTGTGCTAGTTTTTCATGGGGAGCTGCGGCACTAACTCAGTTGTATAAGGAGCTCAACAATGCTGCACGTTGGAACACCAGTCAGGTGGCAGGATACCTGAGTTTGTTGCAGGTATAAATCAAGAACTATGTTTTATTTTTTTTTTAATTTAAGTGTATATGGTTTGTATATTTATATGTGGTTGTCTTTGATGCAGGCTTGGGTGTTTCATCACTTCATAGGTATGGGAAGCAAGGATGTCTGGGACGGATATGTGGAGAATTTGTATCCACGCGCGATGCTTTTTGTGCCACTGCATGGTTTAGGCACGATGGACAACTACAAGAACTATCTAGATACGCTGGATTTGACGAGGGTTGTCATGGCCCCATATGGAGAGCACCGTCAGACACGTCCGTTTGAGCAGGTCAGCCTTTACTCTGGATGGCTGAGATGCGGAGAGCGCATGGTGAGATATCTGCCGGAGAGGGTGCTTCGCCAGTTTGGGTTTGTTCAGACCAGACCGAGACATCCCGTTCAGAGTGCACCTGTTGATGTGAACTTGGCGGAGATCACAAACCGCTTTCAGCGTGCACTTGATTATGCGCTGACACCTCAGGAGTTGGGAGAGACTGCAGTCCACGGTGTGGAGGTAGCAGATGGATACATCGAGTGGTTTTACCAGGTGTGTCATCCACGCATGATTCTTTCAGACATGCCGGTACCGGTGCCACAGCCACCAGAGCGTGAGGTCCTTGATGCCCGAGCTGCTGAAGATGATGGAGACCTTGCGTACTTACAGCTTAGCGGAAAGATGACCGCATCAGAGACCACATTTATGCTGTGATGAGAAGCGGTCTGATGCCGAAAGGGAGTGAGGAATGACAACATTTGGAGGATGCCTTGAGAGAGGTGCATGATGCCAAAGTTTACCGTCGTCGGAAAGCTACTGAGGGTGGCAGGGGTGGTGGCAGAGGTGGTAGCAGAGGTGTAGTTATTAGGGACTGATACTATTTTATGTAATTTTAATGTTTGAATATTTTGGATAATTATGTTATGTACCATTTGGATAATTATGTTTTATTAAAGTTTAAAAATTATATTATGTTGTTAATTTTGATGTTATAATTTGATTTTCTGGTTTACGTATGGTCAAAGGCCAAAAACATTGACTGAATTTGCTCTAAAACAGAGGCTCAGCCAAAACAGATAGCTTCTGCCTCTGAACTGATGCACTCCGGATTATTAAATCCGGACATATTTAACGCATTCCGGATTATATAATCCGGAACTGTCGTTCACCACCCCCTTTTGTTGACTTTCAACGGGGTGATTTACATGTTTCGGATTATATATTCCGGAATATCTCTAACGCCTTCGGATTATATAATCCGGACCACTATTTTTATAACTGGTATCATCAACCATCAGGGTGAATGGAGTGTCAAACTACACGAATTAATCCGGAATATGTATTCCGGAACTAGTTCGGATTATATAATCCGGACGAAGGGTATTTTAGGAAAAAAATAGGGCGCGCTAGGAAAGGCATAGGGTGGGAAAAGTAATACTCAAAGAAAATTGCTTTTTTGACATTGAATACTTCCTATTGACACAAGTAAATGACCAAATTACCTCAAGCGGTAGTTAACTACCGTTGGTTAAAGCGCCTGAAAAATTGCTTTTCTTTACTATCCCACTTGTTCTGCCACTTTTCTAGTCTTTACTCTTGCATCACTCAAGCTTCTTTACAATCTTTTCTACAGGTTTTCTAAAAATTATCAGGGAAGAAAACAAGTAACTCATCACAAAACTCTCCATTTTGGGAATAATACTTACCATAGTCAGTGTAGGCCAAAACCACAACCCACAATGATTGAAGAAGAAGACGAGGTGAACTACGGAGGAGGAAGAACAATGACAGCCCCAACCTCATGTACAACAACACCAATAAAAAGTGCCAGAGTGAATCTGCAACTTTTATGTGTTTATTAAGACATATCTCCAGGACATTTTACAGATCAAAGCACTAACCAAATCACATGTTACAAACTATGATTGATGAAAGGATAAGCATTTAAAGAAAGGATAAGAAGAACATCAATGGAGAGAGAAACGAGAATCATGGTTTCTTGTTGGTGTCTAATTAATCTCTTGGGTGGAACCAATTAAGATCCAATTCAAAAATTCTAAAATCAATCTAATGAAGAAGGATAATCCAATTCTAAAATTCATGGTTTCTTGTTGGTGTCTAATTAATCTCTTGGGTGGAATATTGGCACAAAGAAACAAGAAAGTATGAGCTGTAATTGATGTTGCAGTAATGGAACGGTTAGAAAAATAGGATTGAGCTGCATAAATCCCATTGAGATTGGGAAAGTAACGATTTTTGCTGTGTAAGCGGCAGTTAACTGTCGACGCTTTAACCAACGGTAATTAACTACCGCTGGAGGTAATTTGGTCATTTACTTGTGTCAATAGGAAGTATTCTATGTCAGAAAAGCAATTCTCTACATAAAATCTAGAGGTTCTTAGTCATTTTAATGATTAATGGGTCTAAGAATAATGAACTAAAAAGTTTTTTGAATTTTCCCGATGTGAATATTTTTTTTACTAACATGAAATTTCTTGAGATGAGATATTGTATTCACATAGTTCCTTCAGCCCCCTAGACTTGCAACTCAAATATGATGTAAAGGTCCAAAGGTTTATCTAATGTGACTACTCAAGGGTTGTGTCACTTCATGATATGAGCTTCTAAACACATGTCTCTATCATATCAATTGAATTATGTATGATGCATTCGTTACTTTTATATGAGGGATTGAATCGTTGGATTCATGGATGAAGGATCGTGTCGCTTGATTGTAATGAGTAATTCTGAATCACTGTCGATCCGTGTTAAACAGTCACTCAAATTCTTATATAAACCCTTTTCTTTTTCATATTGTTCCTCGTTTTCAAATTGAGATTTCTCAAAATGATTTTCCAAGTATTTTTCTATCTCATTGTCTCTGATTCATCTCTTTGTTCTTTCTTGTGTAATTTCCTCGATAGTTGTCGTCTCCTTTCTTTGATTGTATGATGTCTCATTTAGAAAATGCTCATCTTAGTACCTCATCTGATGCTCTGATTGAAGTCATGTTCTTAGAGACTTCGACGAAGGTTTCATCCATTTCTTCTGAGAATAGGTATGGCTTAGGGAAAGTTCCATGTGCCTTTCCTTTTGATAACCTACGAAAAATGTTGGTTGTTACCTTTACTTTTACCTCTAATATTCAAGTGTTCTTTAAGTGATTGTATGACCTATTTCTCCTTACATGTGTCTATTTAGGTGTTTATTAATTCAATTAGTTTTTTCATGTTATTTAATCATTTGGAGTACTTTAGGCTTGCTAGTGTTTGGTTCAATGACCATGAAATGCAATTTGGTGAAGTTGAGACCAAGGTTGCAACGTTGTAATGAAAGCTGCAGCTTCGCGTACTACAAGACTAGTCAAGTTACATAGTACATAAGTGGGTTCAACATATGGCGTGGAACTGAAGTTAAAGGAAGCTCAAATGATTGATAGTACACTGTAAGAATAAGGAATATATTTGATCATTAATAAATAAGGAAAATGACAACTTTCATGGAAATTACAAAAGGGCGCAAAAAGGTAAGGGCAATGACATGTATGATGCCTTGTCCTATGCAAGGACAAATTTTATGTTGAGCTAATGATCCTTCTTGTATCGTTTCATTGTTGCTACTAACTCTAGCAGCCACTTAGATCTCAAACTCATATTATACATTATGAACCTTCATTCATTCCACCTTAAAGGCATTATAGCTAATTTTAGCTAAATTCATCCATTTCACCTTGAACCCATATTCTACTAACCCTAGCAAACGATGAAATGATGTTTACCAAACGAGGCTTTTTTAGTCATACGACTCATTCGCTATAAGCTCGTTTCATGACCTTGCCAAACAGACCCTGTGTATATTTTTAATTCGATATCTAACCTAAAGACCAACTAATTAAGATGACCAATCTCATTATCCATTTACGAAAGATTCAATTAAAGTCAAAACAAAGTTCTATAAAAACCTAAACAAATACATTTCTGTAGACCATGATTTTCGGGTGTCAATCCATTGATTAGTTTTGAACCTTCAATCGTTGGGCTTTTCGATCTTTATTCGTGGGAAGGGAAAAGATGAATTAAAACCCTTTTTCAAAGACTTTGGATCCGGGGGTTGATTTCGATAGAGGAAGGTGTTAGGCACCCCTAAAGACCACGGTACTCCGTGGGAACCTCTTTCCTAACTTTATCTTGTGCTAAAATATTTTTATTTTGAAAATTTCTTGCTTAGGATCTAAGTGAAAGAATGGAGGGAGAAGAAGTAAGTTCTTGTTGTTTTTTATTTGATTGATTTGGAAGGAATAAATCCTTTGCCTACGTACCCTAAAAAGGGATCAAAACCACCGTAGTTCACTCTTAAAAATATTTTTTTGGTGGGTTAGGTTGATTTTAATTTGTTTTTGAAAATTGTTTTAAGAAGGGTTGCGAGACCTCAAGATATAGAAGAATAAAACGGTGTGAAGTTGGTCAATTTTAATCAAGAAATTTAGTCTAAGTTCAATTAAGATTCATTAGAAATTTGATTAAGAAAATAAAGGGAAAAAACAACTTGGATTTGGATCCAAGGTTTATTAAGAAAATAATTTGACTTCTACTTATTTGATTTTTGAGATAAATTTTTTTTTCTTCTAAACTAACGGTAAACTAGCGTAAAAACGTGAAAACATAAAGCGAGCATAAAGTGATAAATAAAATGGTGTTGTGTCGGTGCTTGTGTCGGTGTGTGCAATTACTACATTATTACATACCCTCCTAGATACATTCTAAGGCAAGAAAATAAAAAACACAAAAATAAATTACATCAATGCTTAAATACACACTATAATATTGACATTAAAATAAAATGCAAGGAATTAAAATATGCAAGAGATGAGAATAAATGCAATTATGATATGTAACCATGAAAATTGTAAAGAGAACAATTAAAACAAATAAAATAAACTCACATGTTTTTAGGAATTTTTAGAAGAAATTTTGAATAAAAGGAGGTGCGAAAAAGAAGAAACAGTGGTGTAAACAGTAAAATAGTAGAAAAATTTGAAAACAAAATGGGCGTAGTACAAAAAAAATTGGGCTTAGGCCTGGTCAGATCTGAACCGTGAGATTAATCAAAGGGTCTTGATCTGGTTCCAGGAATCTCATCACAGCCATTTGATCAAAGATCCAAGGGTTTCTAAAAAAAAGATAAAATAAACACTAAGACAAGGAGCAAAATGACAGTAAAGCAGGGACCGTCAGATCCATGATCTGACGATTTAAAATAAAAACACATGGTGAACTACATAAGGGATGCTAGCGCAGTATTCTAAAGAGAGACTCACAGTAGCCATCAGATCTTAGATGTCTCCATATCTAATGGTTACAAACACACAGGAGCATAATAAGCCATGGACGCGCGCACACACAATTAAGGAGGGGTATATAAGGATATAGACACCAAAAAAACAAACACAACTCAAAAACACTCCTCTGTCTAAACTCAAAAACACTCTCACTTCTCTCTATAAAACAGGCCGCCGGAGAAGAAGAGTAAGCGGCGATCGGAACCGCTCTGACGCGGCGGTCGGCCGGAGAGCCGCCGTGTCGGAGTGTTTTTTTTTTTTGAAATATTTTTATACCGACGGCTTCCTCTTCTTCTCCTCTTTGCAAATATCAACTTAAAAATTCCAGGAAACCAACACAAACTACTAGATCTAAATTTAAGTTTCGAAAGCTTCAAAAACGAAGAACACAAATACGACCTACTACCTTCGATTGCCGCCTCTGGATACTTTTAGATACTCGATTCCGATCCGGTCCGAGCTGTTGTTGTTCTTCATGGCTTCGATTCAGCTCATCCCCGATCTTCTTCTTTCATGAAACCGGCTCGGTTTAGCTTCCTCCTCTATCTCTGTGTCTCGGATTCTTCTCGGTTCCGTTTCGTTTGTATAGTTTTGATTTGGTTCGCTCTTCTCTGTGATCTTGTAGTGATTTGTATGTTAAAACCGATTTGCTGTTGTTGTTGGAATTTACGGACAGTGGCGAGGATTGTGCTGGAATCCGATTTGAATTGTGAGGGTTTTGGAAGTTTGATGATGATTTTGAATGTGTTGTTCTGATTCTGGAAAAAATGAACGAAGTTCATGATGAACACTCATGAGTGTTCATGATTTTTGAATGGTTTTGATCTGAAAATGTGGAATGGAATGGAAAATTAGGGTTTGTGATATGCGGCTGCTATGATTGGACTTGTCAGACTCTGGCAATTAATGCTACTATTTATACTGTGTAAAATTAGGTTAACTCTGCAGGTGCATCAGATTAGGTGTCCCTTTCACTGGACCAAAATACCCTTACTTGGGTCTGACTTGAATAAAGGACAAAGAAAAACTGGACTAAAAAAATGGACCAAGAGAATAAAACGCAAGACTAAAAGGAAAATGGCACAGTTAATAAAATAAATTAAATAAAAATATAAGAATAAAGAAGAGAATGACTAAATAAAGAAGGAAATAATAAGAAATAAAAAGAGAATTAAAATGAAATTAAAAATGTCCCTTTCGGTAACCGAAATGAGGTATTTTAAAATACTTTTCTGTCGAAATTCCGTCTAAAACGACGGAACTTCTCGACGTTTTAAAATACGAATAAAAACTTAAAAACAAAGAAAAGTGGTCAAAAATTGGGGTATGACAATTTCTTTTAGTATAACCCTTAACAAACAATTGACTTTTTGTAGTTTGCAACAAAATTATGAATTTAAGAAAATGATAGTAAGAATTAAGTCAAAATTTAAAAAACCACAAGGAAATGCACAAAATTTTCCTCTCGACAGTAAAAAACGATGCACAAAATTTTCCTCTCGACAGTAAAAAACGAGTAAGCCCAAATAGGTCAATAACCTAAAACCCCTAACCTCTAACCTCAAAACCCCATTTTGCGTTACAGAGAGAGAAACAGAGAAACAATCATGGCGCAGTGGTGGCGCTCCGCCGCGAGCCACCTCCGATCAACGGAGGTTCACCCTTTAACCTCATCCGCACTCCGTCGCAACCACTACCACACAATCCAAGCAATCCCTCGAGAAATCACCGGCAGTAGAGTCGCCGCCAGAGACAGAAAACAAGGGCGAATCCCCGCCGTCGTTTTCTTCCAGGACCTTCTTGAAAAATCCCCCGAAGCTCGATCCACTTCAAGGAAGCAACTTCTCACCGTCGAGAAGAGGCAGATTAAGGCAGTGCTGAACTCCATTGAAGCTCCGTTCTTTTGTTCGACGCGTTTTCCGCTTCAGATTCGTGCTGGTTCTGGATCCACTCATTTGCTTGAAAGTGGAACTGTTCTACCTATAAAGGTTTGTTTTTTATTTTTTTGTTGCATTTTTTTTTTAATTTTGTTTGAATTTTGGAAATGTGAATTTAGGGTTTGTGTTTTTTGTTTGTGTAGATTCATAGGGATGAAGAAAGTGGGAATATTTTGAATTTGGTGTTTGTTTGGGCTGAAGATGGTATGAATTTGAAGGTTGATGTTCCTGTTGTTATCAAAGGGGAAGATGTTTGTCCTGGTCTTAAGAAAGGTAAGTCCATTTTTAACACGAATTTGTTAGTGTAATATGAAATGATTGAAAGGTAATTCTTAAGCTATCAATAGTAATAATCATTTTTATGGCTTAGTTAGATATTGATCTGCAAGGTGATTCTGGTTTTACTGAATATGTTTGGTTTTTTGTTTTGTTGGAATCAAATTACTTTTCTGCTGTCTACTTTATGATTGTTTTAATTAAACATGGTGTATCAGTTGGGAAAAAAAAAATAGAAACTAAAACTAGGACAAAATACTTTCATTTCAAGAGGTAAATTTTTAGGCCAAACTATTGAGATGTAGATTTTAACGGTTTATCTTTAGACATATCCATTACACGGGTACCGTGGCCTAAACTACAAAATTACATAGCTGATCTCACCTAGTGGGACCAGATTCCATGCAACACATTCATACACACTGTTAAATTTAAATTGAGGTCGCTTGTGTTAGGAACCTAAGAATTCTAATCTTCAAGATTAGAGGAATGGGTAGAAGTACAAATTCAAATGATATCTCAGGGCCAAGAGAAAGTAAACATGAATTAACCGTTTAGAGGTGAGAGCTATTTGAAGACTTCCTAAGAATAACCAAAATAACAAATCTTAACAACAACCTAACAAGCTAAGCAATTAACATCTTAACACCAATTCTAACAAACTCCCCTTTATTCTAAGTCCTAATAGCGTGGCTCAGATTTCACAACAATAAAATCAGTATAAGACGATCTCGGCCTTTAATTTGCGATCAGATGGTCAAGATTAAAAATTGCGTCCCACACCCGTTTCCCACCCAGTGGGAGGTAAATACTTGCGTTGAGGTGCAAAAGGGACTAGTAAATGGGATAGGTGATTTGAAATAATTATATGCCTTGTCCTTAGACCGGATACCAAGTTTTAAAAAAAAAAATTGCCTTGAGATGTCTGAGATTGTATGGAATGTCTTTTGTCTCGAAGTATCTTGCAGATTGGCTTTCATTTCGTCTATTATTTTGCACAGTTATCAACCCTGATAACAGCCCAGGGTAGCTGAACCCAAAACCTCTATAGCAGGATTGCTAATATACTGAAATTTTTAATACAAGTTAAATAATACCCATGCACATGCCTATGTTTTTTGTTAATCCCAGATAGCAGCACTGACCCCCTAAAATGCTACAGCGGAAAGCGGATATCGCAAGGCTAAAAATCGGTTTAAAAAATTGAAAAATGCACAAAGTTAAAAAGATCATCATACTTAATGAATAAAGAACCTAAAGTACACAGCAATAAAACTTAAACAGAAAAGTAGAACATAACAAACTGAATTAAAATTGGAAGAAGAACGGAACGATTGTCTGTGTCTCTGTGAGCAAGAGAACAGAACATAATGAAGAACAGATCATTACCCTTAAAAGGGTTTGAATTGACATTTATATCCTTAAAAAAGACAACAAATTAAAAAAAGAATTTGAGGAATTTCTCTCCGAAACGCTAATAGCGGATGCGATAGCGGTTTGGGACTGCAATTAGCGGCCGCAACAACCGCTATTGTTGACGGCGGCTCGCAGCGCTATTGACAACATAGGCACGCACACACACACACACACACAGTGTGTGTGTGTGTTGAAGCATTCAATTGTGCAGTATTATGGCTGTCATGACTACCAGCCACCATTAAAAAATCACCGCATTATGGTTTTGTTTTCCAGTCGCTGCTGCAGCTATCACTGAGGAATTCACATCAAATTATGAGAATGCAGCCACAAATATGAAACACATTTAAAAATCCTTTTTACCCTCAAATCCCAAAGTTGGCCGTATAGACAACTTTTCAAAAAATAATATTTGCCTTTTAGAGCTTACTGCCTCATTGACATCGTAAAGGCTTCATTGCCTCTCAATTTGTTTGGAAGATAACAAGCACCTTGTTTTGACTAAAACCCACACTGCTCGCCATTGTAGTTTTGAATAGGTCCTTTTTTCTTCCTGGTCTTGCCTCTGCAGAGTGATGCTATTCCTTCACGTTCTCTGTTCTTTTCGGTTAATATACTCTCCTACTCACTGGTTAAAACCCACACTGCTCGCCATTGTAGTTTTGAATAGGTCCTTTTTTCTTCCTGGTCTTGCCTCTGCAGAGTGATGCTATTCCTTCACGTTCTCTGTTCTTTTCGGTTAATATACTCTCCTACTCACTGGTTAGCATTTATGGCGTTATCCACTTAGCTACATGGTGTAGTTCCACAGACGCAAAACGCCTCTGCATTAGTCTCCTCCCTTTATTTGCCTGGTTAAAATCTAACTGTGATTGTTGGCATGGCATGATTGTGGTCTTGTGGAATAATTTGAAAGATATTAACACTTGACTGTCCTAAAAAGTGGATATCTTCTCTCAATTTTAACCTTCTTTTCTTGTCTTACACTTCTATTTTAGCTATTTTTTCCATGAAAAGCTATGAAACAGCATTAGGTTAAAGCACTGTTTGATTCAAGAGAGCTATGGAATGCAAGAAATTCTGAATAAGTAATTTCAATTTAGAAAACAAGGAGAAAAAAATCATAATGCAAAAAAAGAACTAAACGAAAAGGTTATTAATTACAATATTTTCTAATGTATATTTTTGACAATGTATGTTGAAGATATATATTAAACTTTCCAACTTTCAGTTGTTATGACTTGTGCCTGTTGTATACCTTAGGACTTTTGCTGTTAGGTTGGGTCAATCGACTTATATATTATGCTTTGATAATATGTGCCACTGCCTTAAAATATCAACATTCATAATTCAAGGCAGATGATGTTTTTTTGCGTAGGGATCTCGATTAAACTGTTTACAAATTTAACATTAGTGGGAATTCAATGTGGTTTCTACTGCTAATACGGTCTATACTTTTTATGCCATTATTGCAGGTGGATTTTTGAATAAGATCAGAACTAGTCTAAGATATCTTGGCCCCTCTGAGCACATTCCTTCAAAAATTGAGGTGGATATCAGCAATTTAGATATTGAAGATAGGATATTCATGCGTGATATCGAGGTTCATCCATCCTTGAAGCTTCTGAATAAGAATGAAAACATGCCCATATGTAAAATAGTTCCAACTAGTTTGGGAAAACAAGAAGTAGTTCCAACAAGTTTGGAAAACCAAGAACCGGTTGATGCGTGATCACTGAAACAACATTTGAGATTCGACAGTGGGCTGAGATGAAAGGAATGAAAGGAATGCAGAGGCTTCCAAATAAACAGGGTTAACTCCCTGATTTGATGATATGTTGGCAGTGATGAGTACAAACACCTGAGATGTTAGAACCGTTTTGTATTAGACTTCATTGTTGTTTCAATATAGGTTGCCGTTGTTTTTTAATGGATTGATTATTTTCATTCAATCTTTGATGGCATAGAGTTGCTTGTAGCTTTTGTTGTTTGGTTCTTCTTATATTTTTCTATACTTTTAATCTCTATATTTAAAAAATAGTGTACTCTTTAATTTCAGGTGGTTTGAAATTGTTATTTTAAAGGGTTTAACATGAATAAAATTTGATTATATCAACGATATAAAAGTGTTTTAAGGAATATCTATTTCAGGGTGCGTTTGTTTTAGCTTTAAAAAAAATAGATTTTGAGTTAAAAGAATCTAGAGATTTTTTTTTTTAGAGATTTTTAAAAAAATCTAAAGCTATTTCTGTTTGTTTAGTATCATAAAAATCATTTTTTAAGATTTGAAACTCTTACACTTGAGTTCCTTGTATTTTGGAAAAAATAGATTTTGGAAAAGCTACTTGAAATAGATTTTCATTTTCAGGTTAAAAATGATTTTTTTAGCAAAATGGATTTTTAAAAAATCTAAAACAAACACAACAAAAATAAAAAAATCCAAAACAAACGGGCCCTCAATCTTTAATTGAAAGCGATTAATCACATCTTGATTGCTATATATATATATATATATATATATATATATATATATATATATATATATATATATATATATATATATATATATGGGTTATGCTATAACACACCCTCTCACTTTTGTGAAGGTGTGTTTTAGCATTGCACACCTTTTATGCTTGGACAAAAACACCCCAACTTTCCTTTCAACAAATAATTATAGATGAAGGGCAAATACGTAAATCATGGTTTAATATATGTTAATATCCTTTTTTATTCCATCTTTTCTCTCTCTTCCTCTTCTCGTCCAAAAAATAAAAAATAAGAAAGCTCTTCTCCCCCAATGGATGACATTACGCAGGTACAGGAAAACAAAATTGGGGTTTCTCTTTGACAGATACCTCCCTCCCTCCCCTTTTTGTTCATGTTCATGACCAATACAAAGTTATTTTTTGAGAGAATGACCAATACAAAGTTAATAATTCTCTTGACATCAATGCCAAAACAAAAGTTATTCCTCAATCAAATTACATGTACCTAAAGGAAAAACATCATAAAGTTCACAATCCAAGGTGTAACTAGTACAACCAGCAATACGAACTACAAAGATTCGATTCCGGCAAAGAGCGGTGGGGAGAGAACTCCGAAAACGCTGAGAACGCCGAGAGTGATGGTCATGTTTCATATTCAGTTCTGCGAATTTCGTTTTTGACAGAGGCTGTGTTGTTGCGTTTTGGCGGAGGAGGATGCGTGAATGGTTATTGGCGATGGTGGTGTGGCGTTGGTTGGATACAGTTGAGAAAAAAAATTGACATGGAGGAGAAGAGTTGTAGCAAAAAAAAATGTTGAATTAAACCATGATTTATGTATTTGCCCTTCATCTATACTTGTTTTTTAAAAGGAAAGTTGGGGTGTTTTTGTCCAAGCATAAAAGGTGTGCAATGCTAAAACACACCTTCACAAAAGTGAGAGGGTGTGTTATAGCATAACCCTATATGTATATATATATTTGAGGGATCTGTATTGAGATATATTTGCTCCCTCTCCTTTATTCTACGTTACAAAAATTGCTCCATGCCTTGTTAAAAGACTTGGTGAATTAGTTCGTACCACTTATTTATTTATTTTTTTACAAAACGTACCACTTATTTTTGTTAACTAACATAAAATTTCAACACAAATTCCACCAAAAAAAAAAGTCAGCACAAATTCCACCTCACATCTGCCTTAGTTAAAACCGAATTTCATCTCTTATAATTCTCGTGACTTAGCTAAGTCCTCTTACAAAAATAAAACTTAAATTAACCTCTTTCATTACGTTTTTTATTTTTATTTTTTATGGAAAGTAGTTTTAATAGTTATAAATTCATTTTTTAAAAATGAATAAGTAAAAATATCTACCTTATATAATGCAATATCGCTATCAATTTGAATTAAGCTCAAGCTCACAAGGACAACCTTTGACATTTTTATATTTAACAAATTAATCATTACCTTATTATAATATCAAGACTAATAATTTATTTCCAATTTAAAAATATCTTTTTTCTATGTTTGTTTTGGCTTTAAAATGGAAGTAGTGCAAACAATTATTTCTTGTTTCATTCTTTTGGTTTCTCAGACAAAAAAACAAACAAATAAAACTGTCTTAAAAATGACCAAAACCCCTCGTGTGGCTAATCGTAAACGTTTTGTCTCACAGCACAGTCATAAAAAAAAAGGTTTTCGAAACAAAAAAGAAAGAAAGCGGGATTAGGGTTTAAGACTTAAATAAAAGACATAACTTCACTTCACTCCACTCCACTTCACTCTTCATCTTCATTTCTCTTTCACCCTTTTTTCCTCTCTTCCGAAAATGCCGAACCCAAGAGTGTACTTCGACATAAGCATCGGCGGTGAACTCGAGGGTAGAATCGTAATCGAACTCTTCGCCGATGTCGTTCCCAAAACCGCCGAAAATTTCCGATCTCTCTGCACCGGCGAAAAAGGCATCGGTCCACACACCAACGTCCCTCTCCATTTCAAGAAATCCATCTTCCACCGTGTCGTCAAAGGCTTCATGATCCAAGGCGGTGACATCTCCGCCTCCGACGGAACCGGCGGCGAGTCAATCTACGGTCCAAATTTCGAAGACGAAAATTTCGACCTAAAACACGAACGGAAAGGGATTTTATCCATGGCGAATACCGGTCCAAACACCAATGGGAGTCAGTTTTTTATTACGACGACGAGGACGCCGCATTTGGATGGGAAGCATGTGGTGTTTGGGAAGGTTGTGAAAGGGATTGGAGTTGTTAGGTCTGTTGAGCTTGGTCCGGTTGGGGAGAATGATCGGCCGGAGCAGGATGTTGTGATTGCTGATTGTGGGGAGATTGCTGAAGGGGAGGATGAAGGGGTTATTAACTTTTTTAAAGATGGTGATACTTTTGCTGATTGGCCTGTTGATCTTGATACCAAGCCGGAGGAGCTTGAATGGTGGATGAATGCTGTTGAATCTATCAAGGGCTTTGGAAATGAACACTATAAGGTGAATTTCAAAGAATGGTTATAGAATAGGGTTTACTGAATTCAGATTTTGTTGATGCATATCTTTGTTAAAGGTTCTCTCCTCATTGTTGTTTTCGATTATTGAATCCCTAGTGTGTATCTTTTATTTGGTTGTTTTCGCATATAGAATAGTTTTTCTCGGCTACTTACTTTTACTTATAAATGTCGTATTTTATCATCAGTGATGTATTTGAATCTTGATTTAATAACCATGTAAGCTTAATGTTTTAGTTTTATTTGGGAATATAGTGGCTAGTTTTGGCCATTCTTATGATCTGCTGATTACCTTTGTGGTATGCTGATGCATTGTCTTTTGTGAAACAGAAGCAAGATTATAAGATGGCTATCAAAAAGTATCGCAAGGCTTTGCGCTATTTGGACATGTGTTGGGAGAAGGATGGTGTTGACCAAGGTTGGTTCTCGTTAGTTTGTTGCAAATGATCTGTGCTATTCTGTTTTTGGTTGTTGCCGTGGTTACTTACTGTTTTTCTTCTTTAGTAACTCATCTCTTGGTTTGTTTTTTTGACTTTGCAGAGAAGAGCACTGCTTTAAGGAAGATAAAATCTCAAATCTTTACCAACAGTTCGGTAAGTATCACATTGTCATCATTTTATGTGACTAGGGCTAGAGCAGACTTGTCTCATCAACTATTAGGAGTTGAGATCAATCATTGTTTGTTGTAATGTACTAACTTTACCACAAGCTTTAGTTGTGTAGTTAGAGGCTTAAGAATAGTTTTATGCCTAAAACTCTTCTCATGATTTTACTTTTACAGAATCATTAACCAGCCGACTTTCAATAATTGATTGCTACAATTGAGCATCATGCTATAAGTATTTATAATTAGCTGCATTCAAGACTTTAGTTTTGGAAATTGGGACATATGAATGTCTGTTTGTTTTAATCTAAAATAAACCCAAATTGCACATGTGATTGGCTCATGTTTTGTAAATTTAGTTGGTGTTTCTGTGTTCTTGTCCTGTGCCTGTTTTCTCCGGTGGCCTACCACCTTGTGAATGACTATTTTACTAAAGATACCCATGTTTTCTTTACAAATACTTACTCTCTTAGGGCCAAACTAACAAGGTTGGTGGGGGTGATAGTCTATTATATCGTCATGATACAACATATTACTCACTGCCCTTTTCTGAGTAGGTCTGCTTCATTCAACTAGGTCTGCATGATTCAAAATGGATGCTTTTACATTTTTTCTTACCTGTTATAATGTGTCACATTCTGTAGCAATCTTACTTTCTTCAATCAGTTCACTTAAACTAAATGTGAATTAAATTTTCAGGCCTGTAAATTAAAATTAGGTGACCTCAGTGGAGCTTTACTTGATTCGGACTTTGCAATGCACGATGGAGATAATGCAAAAGCTCTGTTTCGCAAAGGCCAGGTTGGCATCTTTCAATAGAGTTTCAATAGAGAAAGTAGGATGATGATGACCGTGTTTAACAATGTCATCTATCTGTCAGCTCTTTTATTCTGTCAGTCTGAGTCTACTATAATTCTGTTCTGTTTATGCTAATTTTTTTATTAGTTCTATCATAGAACTTTTATGCTACTAGGTTTTAGACATGTCTTTGCTTCCTCATACAGTCATATTGTATGCTGGTGTGAATTGTTTAATAGGGAGGAAAGGGTAAGGAAAAGAAGGGTAAAACCCTATCCATCTTGGTACAAATTGACAAAAAGTTTAAGGGGAAGGAAATTTAGATTTAGTTTAATTTTGAATGTGTAAAATAAATTTACACTTTTTCCTTCTTAAGTACCGAATTGTAATTTGCTACTTTAATAAATGAGTAAAATACATTATTTTCCTCCAAAAGTCAAAACCATCAAATTTATGGGAAGTCTGAAAATGTATAAGAGAAGTATTTTAAAGTATTTATGAAAAATCTCCATTCCCTTCCCCTTTTTCTTACAGAACCCCCAGACCAGGGAATTGATAACTATAACCAGTCATAGGGGATATATCATGCATGCACTTTGCAAGCTGAACCATAGCCATGTATTATATATAGTAATTTGCTAATTGTTTTTTGGTCTGCTTAATTTCAGGTGTATATGTTACTCAATGACCTGGATGCCGCTCTGGATAGCTTCAAGAGAGCATTAGAGTTGGAGCCAAATGATGGTTGGTGACTATTTAAATTTCACGAATCTTTATTTCATTCATTGCCTGTGGTCATAAATGCTTTTCGAAATTTTCTTTCTTAAAGTCAATTACTTTCTTATAACACTGGGGTCCTGAGGGAGGCTGTTGTTGAGTGTAATGAACTTCCTGGGTTCTTGATAAAGCTGTAAGGAGATTTTTTTTCATATAGAAACATATCTTTGGCTTACCAGGGTTGAAGGAGTCTATTCATGATAAGGCCCGATGTCGAGACAAGAAATAGTGTAGTGTTTATTCTAGCTAATAAATTGCCCTCACCCTTTCATTGTTGTCTTTAATCACATTTTCATCGTTTGTAAATCGTCCTGTTCGGGTAAACAAATCCTCCAAGTCACATCATTTCCACAATCAATTCAACATGAAATCTCTAAATATGATATTAACAAGTCAAAGTGTAAATGGAATTAGGTGCTTTTAAAAACACAATCTTCCTTTGTGTATGAAATGAAACATACATGAATATATTGAGATCCAAAACATCTTTGGATTATGACTCTTGAATATTTAAGTTTTACTTGTTTTTCAAAGTTAATTTGATATTTCTGGTAAAGTTTGACACATACCTTGCTCTGTTCTTCAGGAGGGATAAAAAAAGAGTACGCAATTGCCAGGAAGAAGGTCAGTAATACACCTTTTTCTTCCTTTACCATTTCAAATGCTGTCTTGTTCATCGAAATGAATTAAGTTTATTCTGTTTACTGCTTTTGGTTACAGGTTGCTGATAGACATGATAAGGAGAAAAAAGCTTATTCGAAGATGTTCAATTAGCCTTGATGCGGATATGGTGTATGTGGCGATGGTCTGAAACAATCAGATTTTTGTGGAGAGCATGTCTAATTACAAAGTCAACACTTTCTGATTTTAGTGACAGTCTGAAAATATCAGATATAGTGTATGTTTTTGAATTTATGCTTTCTAGATTGTGAAGCTGTGATAGATACTCTTATCACCATTTTGACAAACTCTTTGAGCATCACCTAGTGATTTTCTATAACAAAGATAGACATATTGAGACATATATGAAAGAATGAGAATTGTCTACTCGTTTTTTCTTAAATGGTATTAGGTCCAGTCACAACTGACAAGTTTTCTTAAATCGCGTTAATATTAGGCCTTTACAAATTGGTAAAACTAAAATCAGTTTCTATTGATTTGGATTTAAATGATATCAATATTATTAAAATTGAACAAGACATATTTATGTCTGTAACATGATTCTTGGGTTATCGATCTATGTAATATGTGAGGTCATCTACTCGTTTTCCTTATCATCTGTTGAAACATTTTCTCATTTTGTGCAAAATGGATGACTTCTTTGTTGTTTTAGTATTACTTGCTGATCTTCTTGAGTGTTGTCGTTTCGCCCCTTCAGACTTAACTAATGATTTGACATGGGATTTTGGTGAAGCATTGTTTATGTTAGTTGTTACTTCCTCTTGAACAATCACATCTTGGGTTTTTGCCTCCTTTTCCTTGTCCCGCTGGCCTATTATATTTCTTCTATTCCTATCCCATGATTTACTGGAATAAAAGTTGTTCAATCTTGATAAAGCAAACTCACGGGTAGCCTCTGCTGCAAGCTTTTGTTCCATCGAAACCGAAACTCGCCAGTTTGCCTGTGATATTCTTTCTTCAGCTCTTCTTTTTAAGTCATAATAGTCTCTATGACTAAGCTGAACATCAGATGTGTTATTTTCTGAATGATTGATCAGTTGAACAGCTTTGGCCGTGGATACTTCCACAGCATCTAACTCAAGTAGCACAGCTTGAAGCGTGAGCTGCAAGGTTTGTACTGTCCGCCTCCTTAGATGCAGGGTTTGCTTCAGTTTTGCCCTTGTTTGCTTTTCTTTCTTTATGTTATGCTTGAGCCTCTCCATATCATTGCACATTTGATCCAAAGCATGATTGATTTCATAAATCATATTTTCTGTCTTAAGATGGTCCTCCCTTTTAGAGTTGATGCTCTTTTGAGTAATCTCTAGTTGGGATTCCAACTCTGCAATGTCAGTTTTTGGTGTATTTGAATTTTGTTGAGCATTAGCTAGAATGGTTTTCTGCTTTTCAAGTTCATCTATGAGAGGCTTGGAGTCAAGCCAGGATTGCATGGCATTCTCTTTAGCTCTATTAAGCTCATTCTTTGCCTCATCAAGTTTTGCTTTTGCAGCCTCCATTATACTTCTATTCTCTTCCACATATTCTTTGTTCATGACTCTCTCCACAGTATCCTGCAGTTTTTTCAAAGCTCATGCAATGTGTGCATTTAAGTTGATACCTTACTTGTTTATCGTTTCTTTTGTGCTGCGGCTGTGAGTAGTTAAATATAATAGCAGACACAATTATCTGTTGGAATCTCATTTTGGTTTGTGATTTCCTAAGGATAATGGTCATTTCAATTAAGTATATTTGAGATTCCTATGAAGCATTAGTTTCTGCCGCTTCCTTTTGTCTGGTATATATGTAAATACCTGGTCATGGGATGATGCTATGCGACTGAACTCGTGAGTGTATTTTTCTTAGCATTTTTTTGGTTGGAACAATGAATGATATGAACATTCTTTTTCTAACACTCTTTAACGCTCTTTCTCTATTGGATAAAACTCATGTGAGTCTTACCACTTTATATAAAATCCATTTTCAAAGTGTAGGAATCACATGACTTTCATCTTATAAGAGAATGAGTGTTAAAAAATGTTAAAAATAGAGTGGTCATAATACTCTTCTTTTGGTCGAATGTGCTTAAAATAAAAGGCATGTTACATAGGAAATGGGGAATACTCAGATTTGAATTGACACATGGATGGTTGTGACCAAGACTCAATAAGTATGCTGTATTATCGTAAAAAAATCCAGAAAAAAAAAACGTTTCAATGTTATTTTTTTAAATATTTTTATTCTTTTTAGTTCATTATTGATTTTTTTCTTCTCATATCAAACTATTTTTTGAATCATAAATTTAAGTGCACTTTTTCTTTTGTCTGACTAGAACAAATGTAAGTATTGATTGAGTAAAATAAAAACAAAGGTTAGCATTTTTTGATTGATTTGAGCTTATTTTCTGATATCAATTAATTTTTTTTAGCAAAAATTCTGATATAAATTATGTTATATAGTTGGGGAGAACATATTGAATCAACTTATGATATTGTTCATAAGCTATTTTTAACTTCTTTTCATAAATTCTTAAAAAAAAAAAAACTTGTGAAAATAACTTATATGAAAATAATTTAACTTTATTTTACCTTTTGTTATAGAAATACCTTAGGTATAAACACTCGTCATCACAAATGTTTATGTTATAAATTGCAAATAAATTATGTATCCAAATAGCTTGTCTTGGTATAGGTAGTATTAAGGAGGGGACTGAACAATCTCCTTCCTTGCCATTTCATTCCTTAACCCATTGTTACAACCACCAAGCCAACATGAAAACTTGTGTTAGTATCAATACATAATATCTTTTTCATTTTGTAGTGAGCTTGCTAATAAATTAAAAAGTAGAAAAAATAATTAAAAGATAAACAAGTAATTTTTACTTGGGCACCAAAAGAAAATTTACTTTTAATTTAATATTTGATGTTTTTAATCCTTTAAAATAAACATTTGCCAAGTAATGATATCCATCCATTGAATATTGACCTACATAAGTAGTTGTTATGGACTATATGTATATCCTGTTAAAAAAAAAAAACGGACTATAGGTATATAATAACGTTTCGTAGAAGAAGATATAATAACGTCAAACCAAAAAATATAGATTATAGCAAAAGGACTAATGAAAGAAACGAAGCAACAAGGAAATGAAGATGTTGAAACCCTAAACCCTTATATCAACTAGTTTTTCAATGACACACATAGCATTCATGGACAGATGATCATTTCCCATAGCCTCCAAAATATTATCCAAACACGTGCCTTTACTCTTAATGGGGGAGAACTGTTCATCATAAATGGTATTTTCTCAGAATTTTGATTTATTTTGGATGGGAAAATAATTTTAATAGGGGATGGCCCAATGAAATTAATAAGAAAGGTAGCTGTTTATAGGTTAGTTTAAAATTAGTAAAGGTCCAATCGTAGCTGTTCATAGGTTCATCACCACAACCTCAAAAAATCAAATTCATATGTCCAGATTTCAAACAACACAGACACAGCAACATAAACCGCAACCAACTCGCTGCCAAACCACGAAAGCAGAACCAACTCGCTGCCAAACCGCAACACAAACACAGCCATCAAAGAAAAAACAAAAGATAGTAATTCTTTTTTTTAGATCTAGGTTGTTTGATTTTGTTTTTGTGAATTTTGAGTCTGAAAACATATAGAGGAGGGAGAGTGAAGGTGAGAAAAACACAAGAAGGGGGGTTGAATTGTGTTTTGAAAAATTCTTCGTTTCTCTAAATAACTGAATACACTGATCAGAAGCTAAGTGAGACAGCTTCTGAAGTGATGATCAGAATTTAAATGCAGCGGAATAAAACAGAGAGAGAGAAGAAGAACGACACAAAGCAATTATACTGGTTCCTTCCACAATCCGGAAGTAGTCCAGTCCCCCTTGCACTTCCAAGGAGATTTCACTATGAGTAATATCTGATTACAAATGCTCAAGCACACAAGCAAGAGACTTCCAATGCTCAAGCACACAAGCAAGAGACTTCCTTTGCTCAAGAACACAATCAAGAGACTTCCTGCTCAAGCACAACTGCAAGAGACTTCCTAACTAAACAAAATTACACAGAAAATTGTTTAAGGTTGAACACTTGATATACAATCAGAGGTGCTCACAATACAAATCAGATACAGACTCAATGGACTTAAGAATTTCTAAGATATGACTTTGAGACACAGAAATTCTAAGTGAATGCAGAACAATTTCAGCAGAGGTTTGGTACTTGTGAAAATCTTTGTGAGTCTTTCGTTCAGCGTTCTTGCATTGCCAATTCTCTAGGTCTTCACTCCTTTATATAGAGGTGTGAAAGAGACGTTGTGAAATTGCCAGCACACCAAAGAGTCGTTGTTGAAGCTTGATCTTTCACCAATGATCTTTTGCCTGATTTGGTTGTTGTCCTATGAAGAACAAATTTGAAATCCATTCCTTATCCAAAGGAACATCTATGCAGGCGAGACCGTATTCTGGAGCTGTTTTCTTGTCTTGAAGTGCAGACACAAAACAGAGTAGTGGAGAACGTGGTTGTACAATTCGTACAAAGTACAATGTCAACGCTTTCGTCCAAATTGCAAACACACACCTTCAAACACCTTTGAAATGACCGTTGCAAGCTCCACTAATCCTTTGTTTGTGTTTTCGAATCCAATAGACAGCTTTTGCATTGATGATTCTTCAATTCTTGATTCTTTGCAAATCCAGTTGATATTCAGCTTCTGGTGAAATGGCTTCTGATGAGGCAGCTTCTGATGATGCAGCTTCTGATGATGCAGCTTCTGATGAGATGACTTCTGCAGCTTCTGATGATGCAGCTTCTGATGATGTGACTTCTGGACCTCTTGTCTTCAGGAGCACTATTCTTCAGGAGCGCTATTTCTTCAGGAGCAGCTTGACTTCAGGAGCGCTATTTCTTCAGGAGCAAGTTGCCTTCAGGAGCGTCCAAGCTTCAAATCTTTGTTGTTTCCATAGCTCTTTATTTGCTCATTCAGAACCAATGATGATGTAACTTTATAATTATGGTCCTGTACACTTGAACAAATATTAGCTAATCCAATTTACAATTTTTAATACCTTGTTATCATCAAAACTCTTTAAGGTTTATTGTTAAACACATTTTGTTCCAACAATCTCCCCCTTTTTGATGATGACAAACAAAAGTATTTAAAATTGATCAATTGTTGTTAATCTAATTAACAAGTTGACTTTGGGGTTCTGAGGTTTGTAAGCTCAGAATCTGAGGTTTGTAAGCTCAAACTCCCCCTGAGTCTGATAGTCTTTAAGGTGAGGTTTGTAAGCTCCCCCTAAGTTCTATCCAGGTTAATTAAATTCATTTTGCGCGCAATAATTATTATCAGAGCTTAAAAGCAAAATTGAATCATTGAAAGAATTTACTTATAGATAAGAAGAATGGTTCAATTAACTTTACTTGAAATTTTGATACTCCTTTGTTCATTCATAGCTTATACCAATAAGGTAAAAAGATAGAAGTTTTTCAAAAATTTCAAATGCCATTAATGGGGCTCAGAGCCTTTAAATACTTGTCACATATACTCCCCCTTTTGTCATTATCAAAAAAAATAAAATAAATCTAAGCACAAAAGACAAAAAGATATGAGAAAAACTCAAACGTGAGAGAGTATACTAAGCAATGAACTAAATAAATCAGAGCAAAAAAACATGTATATTCAATTGTCAGAAGCAGCTAAACAGTCAGAATCAGTAAGCATTCAGAAGCAAAGAGAATTAAAACAGAATGGTTTCAGAAGCAAGGACTAGGAATTCAAAACAAACAACAAACAAAAAGAAAAACACAGGGGTGTGCAACTAAGTGTTGGTTTGATGTTGTTTCTTCATCTCCTCCATTTCTTCAATCTTCTTCTGCAACAGTTCTTCAAGCTGTTGTTGCCTCTGGAGAAGAGCCTGTTCCCTTTCCTTAGCTTCTTGCTGCTGCTGTGCCATCTGTTTCTTCAGAAGCTTACACAACCTTGCTTCTCTGGTCAAGTAATCCGTTTCTAAGAAGAAAGGCTGGTTTGCCAGGAGCAGTGTAGAACTTCTTACTCTGAGACTCTGATTCAGATTCTCCATTAACTTCCTGACAGAAGCTTCCTTGCTTCTGATGCACTTAGCCCTTAAGCTTTCAATTAGCTCAGTTGCCCGGTTCTGAAGTGATGCCCAGGAGTCTTCATATGCACTTGTGAGATCAATTGTCCTTCGTTGATCCACAAGATTAAGCAATTGACTAAGGATTGTCTGAAGCTCAGAATTGATATATCCAGATTCCAGGATGTTTGTGGGTGGATGTTCAAGGATTTCAAGATCAGAATCACTGATTTCTAAGTCTTGAATAGGGTTAGGAACTGGAATGGTAAGGTGAGTTTGTGTGTTAGAAGATGAGGGCTGGTCAGAATCAATGTGTGTGGTGGAGGTTGAGGCTTGAACATTGACTAGAGAGATGTCAACATCCATGGGAGTTGGTTCAGGAGAGTGTTCAGGTAAAGGTTGAAATTCAGTTTCAGATGGTGGTTGTTGTGGTGAAGTTGATGTTTGAGTGTTGAGTTGGGGGTCAATGATGGTTATTGGTGATTGTGGGGGTGTTGTGGGTTTTTGTGGTTCAGGTGTTTGTTGATGAGGGTTTTCTGAAACAACGTTTTCAGAAGCAGCTGCTTCTGGAGTTGCTTCAGAGGCTTTTTCTGAGGTGGACTCAACATTTTCAGGAGGAATCATGTTGAGAGGTTGAATGCAAAGGGGTTGAGGGTTAAGGCGAAAGATAGAATCAATGACTCTTTCTCTTTGCACAGCCAGTTCAGCTAACTTCTCATTAACTATGTGGCCAACTGGTTCATAAGAAGTTGACGAAGAGGGCTTATCGTTGGTTTTGGTTGATGTTGATTGGCTTTTTACTGGTTTTTGAAAAAGTTGAGCTAAGGGTACATCATCATCAGAATCATCAGAATCTGATAATGATGCGGATGCGGAATCTGAAGATATATTAATTACCTTTTCTGGTTCAGGATCAGAATCCTCTTTAGCAGATTCACTGGACACCTGCAACAGTTGCTTGGCTTCTGAAACTACAGACTCTCGTAGCTCAGCAGCAATTTCCAGAACCTTTTCAGCGGCTGCTTTCTTCTCTTGTAACTCTTTTAACTTCAAATCAGAAGCAGCTTGAGCTCTTAAGGTGATATGAGGAAAATCCTTGGTTCTCCTCAAGGCTGGCTTTCTCTTCCTCTTTGGTATAGCAGGTTGATCAAGAGGAATGTCAACACCCATGATCATCCTGGAGTCCATGTCTTCAATGGCTTCTTCAATAGAAGGTGCTGATGAACTACCAATCTTGAGCTTGTCAGAAGCAACTTTTGCCTTTTTAGTAGTTTGTTCAACCTCTAGATATTGCTCTGCAGTCATCTTCCTTTTTGACTTTCTGCCTCTGGCTCGTGGCAGAGCACCACCATACATTTCCTCTGGAATATCTTCCAATCTGATTCTCTCATTGGTTGCCTCAAAATGTTCCTTGATATAGTACAATTGCACTTCAATGGGATCCTTCTTGCAGATGGGTGGAAAGTCCTTCATAAGATCAGACATAACAAGTGATTCACTTAAATCAGTTTGAAGTTTGGTGACTTCACTGATTAGCTTCATATTCAATAGAGTATGAGCATTAATGAATTTTCCAGTTTTTGTGTCAAGTAGCTGATCTGTGAAGCCTTGAGATTGACTGAGACTGTTCAGGATACCTCCTTGATAGAATATCTCTGAGAGGAGTCTTCCATAAGGAACCCAGGGTTTATCCAGTAGCTGACTCTGCTTCAAACACTCTACCAAGTACTTGAACACGTATTTGGGCACATTCACCTTTTCCTTCTTGATGAAGTGCTGGAGAAGGACCTTCTGAGCTAGATTTGGTTTCATACAGTCACCACTTGGAAACAGGGTCTCATTCTGAATCTTCAGAAGCATCTTGGTTTCCATGCTCAATTCAGCATATTTCTTCTCCTTCTCAGAATTGTAAATCACCAAGTTGGCTTGCTTTTTCCAAATGCGTTTTTCAGCAGCATCTGAAAGATCAATTCCAGAGTAGTATCCAGAGGCTGCAGCCTTGAGAACATACTCTATGTGCCATTGTGCAATTCTTATTGGAATACCACAGATGCTCGACCTGATTTCATCTTCAACAAATGGCGCAAGACCCATTTCTTCTCTTGTTTTCCCTTCTAATTCAGGATACATTAGCACCATTTGACTTTCCTCAGATAAGGATGCCGCTTTGTTGTAAAATTTTGCTCTTACCCAGAAGTGTCTAACCAGAGCTTCATATGTTGGTCCATTCAACATTCTGAAATAATCCATGAGTCCTTGCTCTTCATAGTAGCTTCTGATAGAACACCTATGAAAATTCAGAGAATCAAAGTCCACTGGATTCTCTATCTGAACTTGCAAATCCCATTCTTCCAATTTCATGCTTCTTCCTCTGTAGTCATATTCAGGGACCATTCTTGAAGTAGATACTGAATCTTTTCGTTGCGAGCTTGATGATGCCATTTGATGATTGACGAAGATTTGAAGAAGATGAAGATTTTTAGGGTTCTAAGGTTGAGAGAATGCGCTTACTTCGCAAACGGTTTGAGAGCAAATGTGTTTGTTGTGAGTGAGTAGTGTGTGAATTGACAAAGTGTTAAAAGTAAAACGATTGCAATTCAAAAGAGACAAACAAACATAACATTAATGACAAAATTGGGGGCGCGTGAAAAGTACTTTCAAAGCTTTTAAATCATCATTGCCCTTTTTAGTTATACACCAACACATACAGGCCACGTAAGAAGTTCACAGAGTAACTACCAGGTTAGTGGGCCAGAAGTTACTTTAAAAAGTAACTCCCAACGTTTCCACTTATTCAACTATTCAGAAGCAACAAATCCAGCTTCTGGACTTCAGATGCTGATGTCATCATCAGAAGCGAGTTTTCCTCAGAACCTCAATAAAGAGCTTCTGATGGACTACTGCTTCTGAACTAACTTCAGAACCTAAAATCCTATTCAGGAGCAAGCAAACATTTAATCAGACACGAAGTGCATGTTCAAATTTTTCTTTATAAAATCAAATCTTTCAACAGTTAAAGGCTTAGTAAATATATCAGCCCATTGATTTTCAGTATCAATGAATTGTATATCTAAAATTCCTTTTTGAACATAATCTCTGATAAAATGGTGTTTGATTTCAATGTGCTTAGCTCTTGAATGCAAAATTGGATTTTTAGACAAACAAATAGCAGCAGTATTATCACAATAAATGGGAATACTGTTAGCAGTTATCTGATAATCTTCCAACTGATGTTTCATCCAAAGTAGTTGTGTACAACAACTTGCAGCTGAAATGTATTCTGCTTCTGCTGTAGACATAGCAATAGTTGTTTGTCTTTTGCTAGCCCAGGATATAAGATTATCACCCAGAAATTGACAATTGCCACTGGTTGATTTTCTTTCAATCCTATCACCAGCATAATCAGCATCACAGAATCCAATTAGCTTATAATCTAAGGATTTCCTATAAAGGAGTCCAAGATTAGTTGTTCCCTTCAAATACCTGAAGATTCTCTTGACAGCAGTCATATGAGATTCTCTAGGATCTGATTGGAATCTTGCACACAAGCATACACTGAATAAAATATCTGGCCTAGATGCAGTGAGGTATAACAAAGAACCAATCATACCTCTATACAGCTTCTGATCTACTTTAGCTCCTTCATCTTCTTTGCTCAGGTTGCACGTAGGATGCATTGGAGTGTTCATCACTTTACAATCTTCAAGTTTGAACTTCTTCAGAAGCTCCTTTGTGTACTTTGATTGATGAACATAGACTCCATCTTTGCATTGATTGATTTGAATGCCAAGGAAGAACTTCAGCTCTCCCATCATGCTCATTTCAAATTCATCCTGCATTAACTCAGAAAATTCCTTGCAAAGAGATGCATTAGTAGAACCAAATATTATATCATCAACATATATTTGCACAACAAGAATATCTTTCCCAAGGGTCCTTCTGAAGAGTGTAGTGTCAACCTGTCCTCTCTTAAAATCATTTTTGATTAAGAAATTACTTAGTCTATCATACCAAGCTCTGGGAGCTTGTTTCAAGCCATATAGTGATTTCTTCAGTTTAAAAACATGGTCAGGATATTTAATATCCTCAAATCCAGGAGGTTGCTTAACATACACTTCTTCTTCTATGACACCATTGAGAAATGCACTCTTGACATCCATCTGATATAATATTATGCCATGATTAACTGCATAGGAAAGAAGTAACCTGATTGCTTCCAATCTTGCAACTGGAGCAAACGTTTCAGTGTAATCAATGCCTTCTTGTTGACTATACCCTTGTGCAACAAGTCTGGCTTTGTTTCTTGTTACTTCACCTTGCTCATTCAGCTTGTTTCTGAATACCCATTTTGTTCCAATAATGTTCTTGTGCTGAGGTTTGGGTACCAGATCCCACACATCATTTCTTTGAAATTGATTCAACTCTTCTTGCATAGCTAGGATCCATCCATCATCTGAAAGTGCTTCATCAACTGTTGTAGGTTCAATCATTGAGATTAGTCCAATCATTGACTCTTCTTGTCTGAAATGTGATCTTGTTCTTCTTGGACTATCTTTGTTTCCAATGATTAGCTCCTCAGGATGTGAAGACTTGTGTTTGAATGTGTTTCTGGGAGGATCTTCTTGATGTGAGCCATCTTGTGCTTCATCAGAAGCAGTTTCATCTTGCGCTTCTGATGTGGGTTCAGCTTCTGGACTATCTTCAGACTCAGCTATCTGATCAGGTTCTGGAGTAGCTTCAGGAACCTGTATCTCTGCAAAACTTTCACCCTGCTTTGAAGTTTTATCTTCAAGCTCCTTGTCATCAAATTTAACGTGCATAGATTCTTCAACACAGAGTGTTTCTGAATTATACACTCTGTATGCCTTTGACCTTTCAGAGTAACCTAAAAAGATTCCTCTTTGGGCCTTGGCATCAAATTTCTTTAGGTAGAGCTTGTTGTTCAGAATGTAACAAGTACATCCAAATTGATGAAAGTAAGAGATATTGGGTTTTCTTCCTTTAAAGAGTTCATATGCCGTTTTCTCCAAAATAGGTCTAATATAGATCCTGTTTTGAACATAGCATGCTGTATTCACTGCTTCTGCCCAAAAATGTTTTGGTAAATTGTTTTCATGAATCATGGTTCTGGCCATTTCTTGTAAAGTTCTATTCTTTCTCTCTACAACCCCATTTTGTTGTGGTGTTCTAGGAGAAGAGAATTCATGGAAAATTCCATGTTTTTCACAAAAAGCTTCAAATGGCTCATTTTCAAATTCTCCACCATGATCACTTCTGACTTTCAAAATTTTTGACTCTTTTTCAGATTGAATTTGAGTGCAGAAGCTACTGAATACATCACACGCAACATCTTTACTCTTTATGAATTTCACCCAAGTCCATCTGCTGTAATCATCAACAATGACTAATCCATATCTACTTCCATATAAGGATGCAGTACTCACTGGTCCAAATAAATCAATATGGAGTAATTCTAAAGGTCTTGAGGTTGAGACAATGTCTTTGGTTTTAAAAGATGATTTCACAATTTTCCCTCTCTGACATGCACCACAAAGTGCATCTGAATGATAGTCAATGTCTGGTAGCCCTTTAACAAGTTGTAACTTACTAAGCTTAGAGATTAACCTCCAGTTAGCATGTCCCAACCTTCTGTGCCACATCCATTTCTTATCATTCACTGATAGTAGGCAAACCACCTTCTGATCAGCCAGTTCAGAAAAATTGATTTTATAGACATTGTCAACTCTCTTTCCTTTGAACACAATGGATTTGTCTTCCTTGTTGATTACTGTACAGTTGGGTTTTTCAAAAAGCACATCATAACCATTATCACAAAATTGACTAATGCTCAAAAGGTTATGTTCAAGACCATCTACCAACCATACATTATTAATTGAGGTAGAGGAATTACCAATAGTTCCTGTACCTATGATCCTGCCTGACTGGTTGCCTCCAAATTTCACATTTCCTCCCTCTTTCATTGTTAGGCTGAGGAACATGGACTTGTCTCCTGTCATGTGTCTTGAGCAACCGCTGTCTAGGTACCATGATCTTTGCTTTGGCACTGCTCTTAGACATACCTGCATTATTCACATTTTTAGATTTAGGTACCCATTGTTCTATGGGTCCTGGAAGGTTAGTACTTAAGGCTTTACTCTTCACTTCTTGTACCTTGTGCTGTGAGTTGGGTTGCTTCTGATTAGCCATCACCTTAGGTTTTGGTACTTCAGAAGCAGTAACTGTCTTCTTCTGAAACTTAGACTTCAGAACCCCAGATTTTGGTTTCACCAGACTCTGAGGAATAGGTTCTGATCTTTTCAGGATCCTAACCTTTGAAGTTTTGGAATCAGATTTGATCATAGCCTTTGACTTAGAGTTCTTTGGCTTTGAAGTAATCTTAGCCTTAGAACTAGAAGCTTCAGGTTCTGATTGAACAACAGTTTCCAACTCAGCCCCTTCTGGTACAAAGAATGTTTTCAGACCTTCCTTGATGCATTCACAACAAGACTTTAGATTGGTTTTCTCCAGTTTCACTTCTGGAAAGCCAATTCCTCTGCCATTGTTCTTGTAAATGCTATAAATCATAGAAGCCACTCTGCTTCTGTCAATGCCAGATATAATGAAGTCTTCAAGAGCAATTTCATGATTACTTAAAGGTTTTTCATTACACTTTTCTTGTAGCTTCTGACATAAGAACCTGAGCTGATCTTCATATGTTTTACACATGAAGTCAAAGCCCCTAAGTCCCTGTTCAGAAGCTTTCAGATCCAATAGAGTTGATTTTTGCTGTTGTACCAAATCAGCATATTTTTCTTTTAAATCCTTCAACTCATTGGTTCTTACTTCAAAATGTGTAAGAAGTTCTTTAAGTGACTCAACAAGTTCATCTCTGGGAATTTTGGAATATACCTCATTTTCATCTTCTGAGTCTGAATCTGATCCAGCTTCTGAAGTTGCTGTTGCTACCAACCCAACAGCTACCTTTGCATCTTCATCAGCTTCCTCTTTATCAGATCCAGATTCACTACCCAAATCATCCCAGGTTGCCATTAAACTCTGCTTAATCTGCTTCTTGAGTTTGCTTGGTTTGAAGGTAGACCTCTTTGACTTGTCCTTTGACTTTTCTCTTTGAAGATCAGGGCATTCAGCAATGAAGTGACCTGGCTTCTTACAGTTGAAGCATCCCTTCTGATCTTCTTTCCTTGAGCTTCTGGAGTTACCCCTTCTGGAGAGAAACTTTCTGTTCTTCTTGGCCAGATATTGAAGTCTGTTTGAGAGCATGGCCATTTCAGCAGCATCTGGTTCAGAGTCTGAACTTGACTGTTCTTCCTCTTCAGATTCAACCACTTTGAGAGCTTTTGATGACTTGCCTTTGGATGGAAGAGCTATTGATTTACTCTTCTTAGTAGACTCATGTTCATTAAGACTTAACTCATGAACTTTGAGAGAACTAACAAGATCTTCGACACTTAAAGTGTTTAAATCTTTAGCTTCCTCAATGGCAGTCACTTTTGGTCTCCATCTGGCAGGTAAGCTTCTGAGTATCTTGCTTACATGATCAGAAGCAACATAGCTCTTCTTTAGAATCTGTAGACCAGAAACTAAGGTTTGAAACCTTGAGTACATCTCCTCAATAGTTTCATCATCCTTCATTTTGAATAACTCATACTGATGTACAAGCAGGAGAGCCTTTGCTTCTTTGACCTTCTTGCTCCCTTCATAATTTGAACAGAGAGAAGCAAACATAGCTTTAGCAGTGGATTTGTCACTCATCTTCATGTATTCTGCTTTGGGTATGGCAGTGACAAGAGCTCCTCTGATAATATGATGCTTCTTGTAAAGTTTCCTCAGTTCTGGAGTATGTTTCTTTCTATCCACAGCAGCTCCTTCTTCATCAAGGACTAAACCACCAACGCCGTCTTCCAGAATATCCCACAATTCTTCATCTAGGCTCATGATGTAACTGTAAAAATTGGTCTTCCACCAAGAGAACTCTTCAGCATCTCCATTGAACTTTGGAACTTTTCCAACACTGGTTTTCTTACTATCACTATAATCATGTGAGACATTTTTATAGCTAGTATCACCATCAGGAGGAGGAGTAGTCATGTTTTTCTCAGATCTTTGACTGTTGCACGGTTAAGTGATACACAACAGACCAAGGCTCTAGATACCAATTGAAGGTGAGAAAAACACAAGAAGGGGGGTTGAATTGTGTTTTGAAAAATTCTTCGTTTCTCTAAATAACTGAATACACTGATCAGAAGCTAAGTGAGACAGCTTCTGAAGTGATGATCAGAATTTAAATGCAGCGGAATAAAACAGAGAGAGAGAAGAAGAACGACACAAAGCAATTATACTGGTTCCTTCCATAATCCGGAAGTAGTCCAGTCCCCCTTGCACTTCCAAGGAGATTTCACTATGAGTAATATCTGATTACAAATGCTCAAGCACACAAGCAAGAGACTTCCAATGCTCAAGCACACAAGCAAGAGACTTCCTTTGCTCAAGAACACAATCAAGAGACTTCCTGCTCAAGCACAACTGCAAGAGACTTCCTAACTAAACAAAATTACACAGAAAATTGTTTAAGGTTGAACACTTGATATACAATCAGAGGTGCTCACAATACAAATCAGATACAGACTCAATGGACTTAAGAATTTCTAAGATATGACTTTGAGACACAGAAATTCTAAGTGAATGCAGAACAATTTCAGCAGAGGTTTGGTACTTGTGAAAATCTTTGTGAGTCTTTCGTTCAGCGTTCTTGCATTGCCAATTCTCTAGGTCTTCACTCCTTTATATAGAGGTGTGAAAGAGACGTTGTGAAATTGCCAGCACACCAAAGAGTCGTTGTTGAAGCTTGATCTTTCACCAATGATCTTTTGCCTGATTTGGTTGTTGTCCTATGAAGAACAAATTTGAAATCCATTCCTTATCCAAAGGAACATCTATGCAGGCGAGACCGTATTCTGGAGCTGTTTTCTTGTCTTGAAGTGCAGACACAAAACAGAGTAGTGGAGAACGTGGTTGTACAATTCGTACAAAGTACAATGTCAACGCTTTCGTCCAAATTGCAAACACACACCTTCAAACACCTTTGAAATGACCGTTGCAAGCTCCACTAATCCTTTGTTTGTGTTTTCGAATCCAATAGACAGCTTTTGCATTGATGATTCTTCAATTCTTGATTCTTTGCAAATCCAGTTGATATTCAGCTTCTGGTGAAATGGCTTCTGATGAGGCAGCTTCTGATGATGCAGCTTCTGATGATGCAGCTTCTGATGAGATGACTTCTGCAGCTTCTGATGATGCAGCTTCTGATGATGTGACTTCTGGACCTCTTGTCTTCAGGAGCACTATTCTTCAGGAGCGCTATTTCTTCAGGAGCAGCTTGACTTCAGGAGCGCTATTTCTTCAGGAGCAAGTTGCCTTCAGGAGCGTCCAAGCTTCAAATCTTTGTTGTTTCCATAGCTCTTTATTTGCTCATTCAGAACCAATGATGATGTAACTTTATAATTATGGTCCTGTACACTTGAACAAATATTAGCTAATCCAATTTACAATTTTTAATACCTTGTTATCATCAAAACTCTTTAAGGTTTATTGTTAAACACATTTTGTTCCAACAGAGAGTAGAAGAGAAAGAACAAAAAAAATTAAAAAAAGGAACGATTTTTAATTCCGGTGCGGCGGCGCCGCCACGATGGCTCGCCGGCCACCGCACCGGAGCCCTCCGGCCACCACTCTTCTCGTCGGAGAAGATAAAGAAGGAAGGAGAGAGAAGAGAGCTTCTCTCTCTAAGGATGTGTTTGGTATAGAAGAGAAGTTGTGAAGAGAGAAATAGGTGAGAGAGAGTTTGAGAAGAGAGAAGTATGTGAGAAATAAAGTAGATTTAAGGGATTGTTTGGTACAAGAGATATACTAGAGAAATAGAAGAGAGAGAAATGCTATTATTTTTGAAATGACCAAAATGCCTTTCCTATTAATATTAGTGTTATTAATTATGTGATTTACATTTTACATAATCAAAATATTTTTCTTAAATATCTGTCAGCGTGAATTAATTAAAACTAACTTATGGTTGGTGAATAAATTCAAATTAATTATTTTCGATGAATTAATTAAAATTAATTATTTTCGACTAATTTTTTCAATTAAGTAATATATTAAATTTAAATTAAAAAACAATTAAATTAATTTAAGTTAACCTAAATTATTAAGTTATACGATGAGAGTCACTCCCTAACCTCATCATCTTCCTCAACTTTTCCAATTTCTTTTTCCTACTTCTCTCTTGCGATCAATTTTTCTGATCCACCATAACCCCAAAAGAACAAATTCACCATGAGCCTCCTCTAATAAAAAATACAGTAAGATTCTTTTCAATTGGGTTGCTTGAAGACTCATTTCTGTTTTACTTTCATGATAAAATTTCTTCAGCTGGGCAGTGCCAAAAAAATAGAAAAGATGGTGTACATGACAGGGGCATTAATGGAATAGAAAATATCAGCTTCCCTTTTTCTCTTTTCTTCGCACCTCAGCGAAGAAAGCAAAAAGCTGAGGGTCCCACAATTATTTGGTCTCTCTTCTGTATTTCTCGCCAAACCAAACGATAGAAGTTGGGCTTCTCTCTTCTATTTCTCTCTACGATGACTCTCTCGCTGCTATTTCTGCTCAACCAAACAAAGTGTAAAAGAAGGTAGAGAGAGAGAGGGAAAGAAAAAATGATGAAAAAAACCAGCACCACCTATATATATTACCAGGCCGAACCGGTTCAGCCCTTGAACCGGTCTGAACCGGCCTAAACCCAGCCACAAGGCCCAATTCTGTCTTTTTTTAATTACTGCACCTCCCATTCACTGCCTGCACCCCCCAGCATCTAATTTTTATTTCTTCTACATGCATTTTATTTCTCTCTCGCAACTTTAATTTCCTCATGCATTTTTATTAGTTTAAATTTGTTATTCAACATTTGCATTATTTATTCATGCATATTTATTTTCTGTCGTTTTTTTTTAACTTCGTTTTGTCTGCAACTCTAACTCAAACCAGAGTATCGTTCGTGTGGACTGAATTTTTGTTTGTTTCGCTCATTTATTCTGCTTTTTGTAATCAAACTAGAGTGGTGTATGCAGGGTGTTCCCAGCCGTGTGTTTCACACTTAGTTGTTGTCGGATTTAGTTTGCTTTTATCTTAAGTACTGATGATTTGTTCAAGATGTTTGATACTTTAATTCTGCAATTCATATATAGAGGTCTGATAATATTCTCCAGCTGTTGGGAAGAGTTTGTTGCGGTGTTCATTTTTCTTTCGATAGCTTATTGAAGATATATGTCCCTTTTTTTAAGAAGTTCTTGTATCCATATTCTTATTTGTATTTTCAATTTTTTATTTTTGTTTGGAGTTCTTGCTTTTTTTTAATCAATGGTTTTTTGTTTGTATAGGAATTTAGATTTCTGCGAACTAATCTCTCTATTTTTAGAGATACATTTTGACTTAGGGGTGTATTGGATTGAGATTTTAAAAGATTATTTTGGCAAACAAAATCCTGCAGATTTTAAAAGACTTTGTGTGATTCTATTGATTTTATGGGATTTTAGGAGACTTTTTTAAAACGACTTTGTGTAATCTCTCTATGTTTATTGGGGTTGACAGTGTGTTGCGTAAGCAATTTTTTTATTTTTTTTAATTCGTTTTATCTGCAACCCTGAGACTAAGGCAAAGCTTTCTTCTACTGTGCAGAATTCCAAGTTTGACTTTGAGTTTTTTCCAATCGGTGGTTGTGAATGTTATTCGAGGGGACAATGAACTTGATGAGCATCTAGATTTCTTTTTTGTTAGTCTGTGAAAGCATGTAGATTCATATGGTTTATACAATACATTGTGTAAACAGTTTGTCCGTTTTGTATTGTGTTTTCTACAATATGTTTAATATTTCTTTGTGTTTTGAAAGTGCATGGGTGAAAAAGGGAAACAAGGTGAACAGTTTCGAACAAAAAGGGGTATTTTTTACATTGTGAAGTTGAACAGTCTGTGAAAGGATGTGCTCTTTATCAATGCATCTTTAGCACAACAGAGTACAGAAAGAGAGATTGTATTCTTCTTTGTGGATTTCCCCTTGATGGTTAATATTATGTATGTGTGCTTTGGTGGTTTTTGTATTATTGCTGCTGTTGCTGAGTGATAATATTTATTCTTAACCGAATATATTTGGTCTGCTCACGTTGTTTTCGAACTTAAATAAAAATTAACAGGATATTCCAGCCGTGCGTTGCACGGGTTCGTACACTAGTAAGGAAGACAAACTTCAATATCAATACTACCCTCTTCTGCCCCACCAAACATAGTAACTTTACCAATATTTTTTTGAAGTCCAACCCCATTCTTAACTGCAATTGGCTTACCCCAACCAAAGTCATTACCATAAAAATCAAATATTGGGGAATTGCTTACTAAATACACATTAGTACTTCTTAACGTACCTGGCTCTCCTATAATCGGTGTTTTCAACCAAGACTCATAGTTATTCATTACCTTCTCATGATGAGATTCCTTGGAAATCATCTTGTTCATTTCCATAGCAGCCTTACCAATCCCACCTTCCTTAATTAGTTCCCCTACTTTCATGATTACAGCTCCATACACTCCGATCGCGTTTCCAAAATAATTCTCTGCTAACTCTGGACACATTCTTGTCCTACAATCTATTGGTAACCTCAAAACAGTCTTTTCTTCTGGTTTAAGATTTTGTTTACTTATAGTTAAACGCCAAAAGTGACTTAAAAGCGCTTGCAGTGAAGATATTATTATTTTACCACCACCGCTACTACTATTACCATTACTACTACTAATTTCTGCATTAGCTTTTGATTTGAGTTCCATAATTTGTTCCTTTGTGAAGTGGAAGATTCGATGAGGAGGTGATACTTCACATTGTTGACTTTGTGATTCCTTTGTGAAAGGAAACTGTATGGGATGGTTAATGTTGTTTGGAAAGAAACGTTCGAAAGAAGGGATTTTTGTTGGTTGATTGAAACCATGTGAGATTTCAACCCAAGAATTGACGAATTGCCAAAACGACTTGGCATCTACAACCACATGGTTCATTTCAATACCAATGAAGATACCGTCGATTAACTCTGTTACTTGAACTGCAAGCGATGGTTGTGATGTACCTTCGTAGTTTTTAACTCCGTTGAGATGAAATAACGAGTGAACAATGGGAGGAACATAGTCGGGTTGAAGGATGTCAGCAATGGTAGTGTTTTCTGCTATGGCGTGGACAAACAACGCACCATCGTTGTTGCAAATGATGGAACATGACGCATTGTTACCGTCGTGGTGTTGAGATATTACAAAGACGACCAACGAGGGGTGGAAAGAAATTGAGAGTAGAGGAAAGTGTTTGTTTAAGATGTTGGATTTGGTTGGTTTTAGGTTTATGGAAAAGTAGGCCTTGTTGGATTGGTTCTATTTTTAGTAATCCTAGATCCCATGGAGTTAAATGGATAATTTTGTGAGTTGATTTGTCACCACCATGATTTGTTGCTTGGATTGTACTAGTTGAGATAAGTTGAATGCCTGTCATAGTGAGTGAATCAAGGCAATGTATAGAATGAGATGTGATGAGAGGAGCAATATATAATATAGAGAAATATCCTACCCGTTTGTACGTAGGGCCTCATTTAAAGACATAACAAAGTTTTGTAAGGACTTAGTCGGTCCTTAGATTAGATACCGAGTTTTTAAAAAAATATATAGAGAAATATCCTTGAAATATACTTATCATGGATCTTGAAAGGTTAATCAAATTTTTATTTTTTTTTCAAAGAGGAAAAATAATTTTATTAAAACCACATACACCTCATAGGACAGGCAAGGTTATATAGGTGCCAAATGATAGAAACAAAATGAAAATATTATACTAAAATCAAAATCTACATAGAACAATAATTTGATGTACAATGGGATTATATAACTGCAACCGACTCACCCAACTGCAGTATTTTTTAGAGAAGGAGGGAAAAGGAAGCCCTCACACAACACTATCAGCTGATTTTATATAACTACTAGGAACTAACAGTCCAATAATTATATGATGCTATCAACAATAAATTGCTCTATCCTTTTAATGAATAAGTCCAAGTGATAAGAGACTAGAGCCCCTTAAACAAGGGATTATACTTTCTATGACTCTAGAGTATGAAAAAATTATGTTCGGAGGAGAGAACCCATCTTTTATTGAGATTAATCACCATTAAACAACGGTTAAAACTTGATACCTAAAACATGATAAAAGAATTTTTTTTGAGGGAAAAAGAAATATATTATATGACAGCTCTTTGATAAGAGCTCAAAAATTAATTGCAAGAGAAAACAAACCTGAAATTTAGTTAAATTCAGTTGGAAAGTAATCAAGTATAAAATGTAGCATGGTGTTAATATCCAATCAAACTTTAGAGTATAGAATTATTAGTAAAAAGCAAGTACATCGCATACTATATATATATATATATATATATATATATATATATATATATATATATATATATATATACACACACACACACACACACACACGTTCATTGTAAAATATATTAGGGTCCGTTTATTTATTTATTTATTTTTTGTAAAGAGGGTCCGTTTATTTAAGATTCTTAAAAAATAACATTTTTTATGTTTTAGTTATGTTTTTACTCAAAAGTTAGGTTCGCGTGTAAGTTTTTTATTTTGTTAAAAAATAATACTCCTATTTATGTTGAAAATGAAAAAGCTAACCCGAATAGATTATAGTAAAGCTTGTTTCATTGTTTTTTTTTTTGACAGTCAAATATTGTAAAGCTTGTTTCATCGTTTTTTTTGTTACGTTTCATTGTTGTTAAAAATGAAAGAAAGCGAAGCATCGAAGGAAATGAAGATGTTGAAACAACAATAGTTCACAACTTACATTAGTACAGATATACGCCTATACCCATTCCTCTTCCTCTTCTTAAATCATTAGACACTCATGCAAACTAATAAAGTAACGCACACCCCCTCAAAGAAAAAAGTAACACATGTCCATGGTCATCTCAATAAAATTGAAGGTCTATCTAAAATATTAAAAATGGTCCCATGTTTAAATATCAATCAATAGTGTTTTTTTTAATCAAAGTTATAATAATGATAATAAAAAGTTAACAACCCCTCTTAGGAGAACCAACTACCGGTCTAACCACCTAAAAATCCTATCACAAACCCTCATCGCAACTGCATAATTAATAAAAGATGACTGACAGGTTATGCCTCATCCAGACACAAGGCACACAAGGTAGCCGCATGATCTTGCATCACTCTATGCCTCAAGAGATCCACTCTAGTCGGTATCATATCAAGGAGGAGTTGCCAGGAGAACACTTGCACCTTGGAGGGAGCTATACTCTTCCAAACCAAGGTTAGAATATTAGAAAGATCGTCCACTCTACTTACACTTCAAGATTAGTCTCATAAATGTAACCACACTTAGAGTGAGCTGAAAACAACCTGTTCGAACTATGCTTCCAAGAAGCTCCTAGGGTCTTTAATTTTTAGGGTTTACCCCTATAAGAAGGCCTTAATAAAGGAACGGGAAATAAATAGTCTTGCAGTGAAGAAAACCCTTTGCCAAACTTAAAAAGTAAGAATCAACATTCACCCCCATTATAATACTTTTTGCAAAATTAACTCAGAGACCCGATGCCAGGTCAAAGCAACACATAGTAGTGTTCAAAGTCCAAAAATTAGTCATCGATGCTTCCCCAAAGAAAAGGGCATCATCGACATATTGAAGATGTGACGCAAACAACCCAACAAAATCAACCTGGAATCTAGTGAAATCCCCTAACTCTTTTTCCATCTTAATGGATGTGCTCAACCCTTTCACTACTAGAAGGAAGAGGAATAGGTCCAACGGGTCTCATTGCTTAAGCCTTTTATGGATATTGATGTATTATTTCATGCACCCATTCACCAACACAGAGAGTACTCCCGAGAACACACAAATACAAGATCTCCATTTTGAATAAAAGCCCAAGCGCCCCATCATATAATCAAGAAAACTCCAACTCAATGAGTCGTACGACTTCTCAAAATCTACCTTGAAAATCAAACAGGGTTTCTTAGACCTTAAAGTCAAATCTATAATCTCGTTCACTGCCACTACCTAGTCAACCAAGTGCCTTCCTATGCGGAAAGAAGATTTATTAGGTGAAATAATTGTATACATCACCCCTGCTAACTGACCAGTTAAAATATATAAAGCGACCCAAGAAAGGAGATAGGATGGAAGTTACCCAACTAGAGGGGGGAAGTTCACCTTACGGATCAGAGTAACAAAGTAAGAGGATAAACTCTTCGAAAGGCTAGCATTAGCAAATAGTTCTCAAACATAACCCCCACCTTAAGGATGAGAAGTGATCAAAACCTCTTCAAGAAAACAAATTTAAACTCACATGAGCCTGAAATCTTATTACCATATGATTCCTAAAATCATCACCTCTATCTCTAAAGGACAAAAGGGGTGTGGTCAAGGCCAGCTTGTCTTGGTCTAAAATCTGGTTTAAACTGAATGTTGTCTATCGTTGGCCGATCATAAGCAGATTCAATAAAATTTGGTCAGATAAAAATCGCATAATCTCTTCCCTCACCTCTCCAACATTTTCACCCACCTGTCACCCACACGAATAGCGAAGATGGAGTTCCTCCTGCGCCTAGCTTTTATACATGCACGAAAGAACCCTGAATTAGCAGCCCCGTCTTTCAGCCACTTCAACTTAGATCATTAGATGGTTTGAGAGTCTCTACGCATAAGGAGTGACAACAAGTCCGTAAGCGAGAGATTACGATCTCTGAAAACATAAATTACCAAACACCTCCTTATTTCAGCTTTTAAGATTGTATTTCAAGACTTTAAGCTTCTCTTTAAGGATATGGGTCATATTGTAATGATCATATTTAAAAGAAAAAATTGGAGAAGAGAAAAATTATTTTCAATTAAAGTATCACTACTGGAAGCAATAAGGTGGTTTGGCACATAGTTTGGGGGAGAAACATATAGATCGGAGTTGATAAGAAGGTGAAGAGCTCAACATTTTTCTAACAAAATGTAACAACTACCTATTAACATTGACCATTTAAAAAATAAAATAAAATTATATCTATATATAGGTTTGCTAACTTAGACCAACAAAAAACATGAAGGTCCAAGTTAGCAAAAGTGCACCTTTTTATTTGGACAAAAAAACCAATATACACTAGCGTATACCAATTTTTTTTTTTTTTGGTAGTGGTCAGGGTTTGGACCCCGGACCTTGCATATTTTATGCATTGTCCCAATCAACTGAGCTAAATTCACGAGGACAATGTATACCAATTTAAAGTAAGAGATAGTTTAGTAAATATCCCTCAAGCTATTTGTTATAAAATAAAAGTGGGTATAAGTTAACAAATTGGTGCAAGTTAACAAATATGTTTTAATGAAAACTACTAAAGTAACCCTCAAGCTATTTGTAATAAAATAAACGGAAATTTTAGTAATTTATCTAATTTATTAACGGATACATCAGACACATGTACAATCAAATCTATATTCATATTTATAAGGTAACGGGTAGTTAAATATCCTTTTATTATACCTGTTGATACCCGTTAAACTATATGTCCCGTACCCATCACATATTTTATATGAAGATATCAACGGGCACAAATTTTTTTGCCATCCCTACCTTAGAATACAATTAAGGATTCCATAAATATTAAGTATTTATTGAGAAAAAAATAATTTTAAAAATTCTGAAAAACATTTTGACATAGTTTTCAATAGAAAATTTATATTTTGGTACCAAACATGTGCTTTTATGGCACATTTTAGCATTTCAATTACTCCATAGAGGTTAGTCAAAAAAAAAAAATTACTCCATAGAGGTTGACCAAATATTTTGGAGTATTTAATTGATATATTTGTAAATAAAAAACAATCATTAAGGGTGTGTTTGTTTCAAGTTTACCAAATTTATTCCTAGGAATAACATTCCTTGGAATATAAAGATGGGAATTTTATTCCATGGTATTTAGAAAAAAGATGTTTGTTTCACACTATAATATTCTTTGGAACCATAAAAATAGGAATTATAATAGGAAATTACTCATGAACTTATTCTCATCTCCATGGGAACTTTATTCCCACCCTTTTCTTGGGGAAATTTTTTCTATTCCTAGGAACATTTTATATCCGGAATAAAATTTAGTAAACTTGTAACAAACATAGACATATATGTATTCCTATCGTTTTATTCTCAGGAATCTACAAATATAACTTGAAACAAACGCACCCTAATTGTGGAATGAATTAGAGGACAAAAAAGATCGGGTCAAAATAAAACTAAACATATGTATAGTATTTTCCAGTAAAAAATAAATATGTATAATTTGTATCCAAAAAATATATAAGTATAATAATTTTAAATATTTTGCGATGAAAATATTTAAAACATTAAATAGGCAGAATACTACTTCTCCGTCCTAAATATAAGGGAATAATCTTTTTTTAAGTTCATTGAATAATTTATGTATCTAGACTATAATATGTACTAAATACATCATTTATTCAATGAACTTTAAAAAAAGAATTTTCTCTTATATTTAGTATAATGAAAGACTAAGCATAATGATTGACAATAAAATTATTTGATATCTTTTACATGGTAACTTGGTCAAAAAAAATATCTTTTTTATGGTAATAAAATGATGTGATATTAAAAGCTTTTTATATTGCATTAAAAACATTTTATTTTCTTGACCAAAAAAAAAACATTTTATTTTAACTAATTAATATTAACATTTGCAATGTTTAAAATTAAAAAATGTCACTTTCATTAGTTTCAACAATATATATAACAACAACGATCATATCTTTCAATGTCAGTGCCATCAGTTAAAATATTGCGCAAGTATGATGATTTCATTCTCCAAAATTGTGTTTTCAATTTCCATGTTGCTAACAATTTTTCTTGCTTTGCAGTTTCAGGATGGTGAAAGTAATCCGTTTCGTAAAAAAAGAGTATTTGTTTACATTACCAGCAACCTAACAGATACCGAGCTAGGTCTTCACTGCAAAGACAAAGACACTGATTTAGGGTATCACACACTAAAATTTGGAGAAACTTACAGTTTTTCTTTTAGGCCTAGGATCTTTTTAGAAGCAGAATTGTACTTTTGTGGATTTCATTGGATGAAAGAAGTTCAATACTTTGACATTTATGTTGAAGTACGAGATGACAAAACTTGCAAAAGAGATTGTCATTGGACAATAAATAAATCAGGACCATGTAACGTAAGGGGTGTTGATACTGAATGCTTTAAATGGAACCCTAAAAATGGCACAGAAGAAATGCAACTTGGTGAAGACAATGGTACTCTTAATGTGTGATTTTTTTAGAGGATGTGTAACTTGTTCAATTCAGTTCTTCAATGAAATTTATGTAGAAGGAACAATAAATATAATGAAATAATGTGATAAACGTTTTTTTTTCCTATATTTTTCATTGATCATTACAAATTGTGAGTTTGATCTTCCTTTCTATCTCAATTTTTTTCTCACTTTGGTTTTCTTATACAAAATCTTATGGTGAATACTACATCTCTTATCTATTGTGAGAAATGAAAACTATTGATGACAACAATTAGATCACAATTAACCGTTTGATTAGTTTTAGGATTAAAAATACTCCAGTGACCTTATAATAACCTTCCACCGTTTATTAAAGTTGATTGATAACTTTTGGAAAACTTTGTTTTTTTGGATTCAACAACCAAAGCTGCAAACATTTTCACTCGGGTAGATTTTCTGGAGCAAATGAGAAAATCCAATGAAAATCATTGAACATTGGAATTCAATTCTTCTGCAAAAAACAAGTAGTTGAGTTCAAGTGATTAATGAGATTTTAGTCAACTACTTGTAGTTTATTTCTGGTATGTTTTAATGTGCATTAATGAATTTAATTGCATTGGTGTTCTACACAAATAGTAGTTCGTAATTAAAGTCTACAAACATAATGAACTTTACTCGCATTTCAATCCAAATACATTAACTTACTACAAATTTTTTAAAAGAAAAAATACAAATCAAAATATTCCAGCCGTGTAAGAGATTTTGTTCATAATAATCCAACCAGGCTGGAGATCCGCGGTCTCAATTTTTTTAAGGTTTAATATCAGTTTTGGCCCACTATGTTTCAAGAAGTTGCAATTTTGGTCCCCTAACAAAGTAAAATACAAAACCGCCCTTACGTATTGCCCCTTTTGCAGTTTTGGCCCCAGACCAATTTTGACCAAGTCAATGCACAAATGGACGCCACGTTTGTAATTTTTTTTATTAAAAAAATATATTTTATTTTTTTAATTAAAAAAAATTACATACGTGGCGTCCACGTCAGCTTTGACTTGGTCAAAATTGACCTGGGAGACCAAAACTGCAAAAGGGATAATACTTAGGGGGCGATTTTGTATTTTATTTTGTTAGGGGGCCAAAATCGCAACTTCTTGAAACGTAGGGAGCCAAAACTGCTATTAAGCCTTTTTTTTTTAATAAATAAAGGGGAATGTTAGTTAAATTAACATTTCCTTTTTTGACCGGGTTTGAATTTAGGACTTTCAACTATTATATGCAGACTCAAGGGTGATCAAATGATGATAAGAAGATATTGAAGGGCTTAAACACCAACTCCTCATTCTCTTCGGAAGGGATAGTGTATACCTGCAAACACTCATCGAAGGTGTATCTGCGGCATTTAAAAACTAGCAAATTGCAGGAAATTTATTTGAGGTTGTGCTTCCGTTCGCGATTGTTGAAAGCTTGGAACGAAAAAGTGATCTTTAATTCCAAATTTGTTGCGTTAAGCTTCTATTATGTGATAAAACCCAAGTGAATCATGAAAACTAAGTAGAAAGAAGAAAAGAGAGAAAACTCGAGATTAGAGGAAAAAGAGGGAAAAGTGAAAATTCAATGTGAAGATTTTATTCTTCTGTGAAATGTAATCAACAATAATTTACTCGGTCAGGTTAATCTCTAACGGACTAACTGACTCAAACTTATCCAACTAAATTAACTGACTCAAATTTATCCAACTAACTTCTAACTAGACACAACAATCTAATACAAGATTGTCATCTATCCGACGTGGAACTTGAATTTTTTTTCAATAGCTATAGCTTATTCCATCTATATTTGTAGATGGCTAGATGCACATTGAAGTGGATTATCTAACATAATAAGTGTAAGTCGCACTGTTCAGTGGAAGGTGACATGAAGAAGGGGAGGTTACACAATCGTGAATATTTCAAACGAGTTTTCACAATTTTATTCTTTGCAAAAGCGGTATCTATCACCGTTCTCCTATGAAAATGATCTGTCTTGGGTCTCTATGTTTGACGAGAAGAGGTGAAAGTAACATATCCAGATAAATCTTGTAAAAAAAAAAAAACTTATGACTAATAAGTTTCTGACCGATTTATGGGATTGTGTCGATGATATTGTTTATGTTCCTGTGAATTGGAATAGTTGTTTCCACGAAGTAGCACATTTTTTAGTTGATAGGCAAGAGTAAAAAATTCACACACAAAAGTTGAAGAGCACACTTTTAATTGCATTTGAGAAAAATCGGTGTGCGATATGTTTTATGGTGGAACTTAAATATTATAATCATTATTATTATTATTGATACAATGACTTATTTGGTGGCTTATTATTATTGATACAATGACTTATTTGGTGGCTACAACATTGCTCAAGATTTACTCCATTTGATTCTATATATTAGAAAAGAATAATGTTAGATGCAGCGAACAACATGTTCCCGAAAGAGTTGGCACATTATCATCCGTTAGATCTTGTGTTGTAAATGATTGACCGCTTCATCTAAAAAAAATTCCACCGCTTCATCATGATTAAATAACAATCAGATTTAATTAAAAACCAAATCACACCAAGAATGCCGTGTATTTCGGCCACTATAAGCTTTAATTGGACAAAATGGCTTTTCATGATCCCTTCGTGAAGAAATCTGTCGGGACATAGCAGTCCTCGATTGAACTTTTTCTTATATATAAGATTGGAGATAGTACTAAATACAACGAAATCTAGCGAATAACAAGACATGCATGACATTACCTAATATGAAAATTCTCGTGGTCAACAAATACAATGTTATCTTCCTTTCCAAAAATCACTTTGTTAAGATATTGCAAAAATAATAATAATTAACATATAGTCATCAAATATGGATTCTTTCTTTTCACTCAACAATGGTATTTTCCTTCTCTTTTTTTTTTTTTTTTTTTTCACTCTCTCCTTAACGTTTCTAAGAAGAATGGAGATTTCTTCTCTTTTTCTGCTACAATTATGTCTATAGCTTCTCACCAAAATGAATGAGTCAAAATGACTTTTTAATGCCTTGGCACAGAGAAGAAAAATGGACACAGTGTTGAACCCACAAACAGTCCAAGGTGCCTTTGATATGTGAGTCACACCCCACAATATTCAATTCCAACAACCATTTTTTATCTACATGAGATAGTTGTTATAGTCTTTTTAGTTTTTTTTGTTAATAATAAGTTTTTATAGTCTTTTAATATGTTTTGTTTTTGGAAAGGAGTTGTTATAGTCTTATAAACTATAGTAATATACTATAAAGTATGTCAACCAAAAAATTATATAATATAGTGTGGTGTGCTGTATGTTATTACGAAAATGTAAGTAAGCCAAGCAACGAGGAAATAAATCTATAACTTATATTCTCCTTCCTCTTGTTAATCACCATTCATTGTCCCTTCTTGCTTTACAAATTCTTAGTTATTGTAACCAAAGTAAGACCTTAGTTCAACTCTTCACTCAAAATGGTTGAGTCTTTCATCACCGATTCTCTTTCCAGGTTATTTTCCTTTTGATTTACTACTCAACTTTTTATTTGTGTTGTGTTCTTGGGATTGTAATTAATGCAATTAGTTAATTTTGTTTTGCTTTTCTTAATTATATAATATAATTAATTAGTCATCAAACTAATTGGAAAATGATGTTGGTTATAGTTACCCTCATCCAGATTATGCTGAGATAATTGTGGTTCGTCATGGTCAAACAATTTGGAATGCTGCAAAAAAAGTTCAGGTATTTTATTAAAAAAACATAGCATATGATTGGATATTGCTTCAACATGTTAATTATTTTTATTAAAAAATAAAATTATGCAAAGTGGCTTCATGTTTTATTGATGTATTTTATAAAATGATAGATACAAATTATATATATAATTGATCAATAACTATACATATTTTAGATTGGAAAGAGACAAATTCTTATTTACCTATCAAAAGATATGTAGAGGTTACTCACCTCACCTCACACTAATCAAAATATGATTTTGATTGGTGTCAACTCAGATACGTAATCTCTATCCAACTTTTGTTGATAGGTAATGTAGTTGTCACCTTAAATCAATAGATGATGAGAGAGCAACGTTGATGACTATCTCATCAGTGTCTATGTTTTAGGATTTAAGTTTCATTGGTCTAATGAAAAAACAATTGAATAGATAAACTAATGTGCACAATTACTCGAGCTCAATTGAATGATCCAACCTATCACGGTTCATTGAGAACCAAAACTCAAACAATTTATCAATAATAAGTGCTTGATAACATTTATTTCTGATATAAATATATTTTTTCTTATAATTCATTTGTGTACGTCCAATATTAATTAAATTCATACATACTTGTATATATAAACAGGGACACTTGGATGTTGAATTGAATGAAGTTGGAAGAGAGCAAGCGCGTGCAGTAAGTTGTTTTTGTTGAAATACATACAAACCAAATTTGGCTCCTTAATTACGTGATCACGACACTAATTCTTGTAATTTTTACAATGGAGGTGGCTGATAAACTATCCAGAGGACCAAAGATTTCTGCCATATATTCTTCTGATTTGCAACGTGCTTTTGAAACTGCACAAATAATTGCTTCTAAATGTGGAGGATTAGAGGTTTGATTTATATCCATAATTTTATTTTATTTTTCTAATAAAAACTTATTATAGAAAGTACAAAAGATTCTCTAGTTATCCCAAATACAAACAGTTTACCCCTTTTAAGTAATTGGACCGGCGCAAAAGTTATCGATCAAGGAAATCAACACGAGTTAGCCTCCCTCTAAGTATGCTTCAACGATACACTTCAATCGGAAAAGATGAATTAGACGAAGAATATTGAGTAAGAGGGGTTGAAGAGCCACACTATGAGTTGAAGTGTACTGGACGATCTAAACAACATCTTGAAAATCAAAATGTTAATTAAACTTACGTTCGATGTGAATATTCTCAGGTTGTCAAGGATTTCGACCTACGGGAAAGACACAAAGGAGATCTTCAAGGCCTACCTCATCATGAAATAGAAAAGACTAATCCCATTAGTTACAAGGCTATGATGTCTGAGAATGAAGATGAAGAAATCCCAGTAAGTACCATGGATATACAATTATGGTTTCTTTAAATTTGCATATACATAACACATGATGCATAAAAACTATTGTATATGTGCAGGGTGGTGGAGAAAGTATTACTCAACTTCTTGAACGTTGCAAATCTGCATTGCTAAGAATTGGCAAAAAATATAAAGGTAGCTCAATATTGATATTTTCTAAGATCTTTTTAGCTAACCCAAAAACTTCATTGTCATATATGATACTCATTCTTGGTACCTAACTTTATTGCAGGGGAGAGAGTCGTAGTTGTCTCTCATGGAGCATCCATTGAAATACTTTACAAGTGGGCTTGCACAAATGGATATGAAGGAAAAATACACAATGCATCTATCAGTATTTTTCATTTGTATGATGAGGAAAAATGGACCTTAAATATGTGGGCTAATGTTAGTCATTTGAGCCAAAATTGATTTCTCTACAATATACTCTTGGGAGTTGGGGTAATATAACTTCCGGTTAGGATGTAATGCATGTTGTTTCCTATCCAAAGTTAATAAAGAATTAAAGGCAACAGAAGAAAATAATGTTAAATCCAAGAACATAAACATCTCTCTGAATGTCTATTGCAAGCTTCTAATCCTCTAACAAGTGCACAACATGTTCCAACACTTGGGAAGTCATTTCATCCACCTGCTGCCATAATTTTAGGTTCCGACGCTTCCATAAACTCCACAAATGTGTGCTTTGGGAAGAGTAAAGTTGTCGAAATAAAATAAAACCCGTCTCTTCCATGCCATAGTTATTACTCAATGCTTTCTTTATATCCTCCCACAAATGTCTAGCACACCGCACCTGAATTGCTTGAGGACATTCAATAAAAGCATGTAAGGTGTCTTCAAATGACACAATTTGTTGAACATGTAACTCCTCTACTAACAAGGCATGCACGAGTAGGAAAACATCCACGCCAGACCCTCGAAACTATATTTTTCAATTTTGGTGAAAATTTGAGCTTCCAAATAGAGTTTCATTGTCCCCGTCGCCCTAAATGAGAACTATCTTTAATACTCTTGGTACAAACCCGGTATGCACTATGAACAGAATAATGTCCATTCTTCCCACCTTTCCAAATGAATGTGTTTGTTGTTTCTTCTTAAAAAAATGTGTTTGTTAATAGTTGGGGAAATAGAGGAGTGTTAAAGATTAATCTTGCGGTTTCCAAATCAAATACTCTATCTGGTCATATTTATAAGCAAAAAAAATATATTTTTTAGGTTTATTGAATAACTAATGTATTTGGTCTATATATATAAACCAAATACATTAGGTATTCAATAAACCTAAAATATAGTTTTTTGCTTATAAATGTGATCAGAGGGAGTAAATGATAAACAATGTGTGGTTTCCAAGACTTAGTCGACTGATCAATCCACTCACTAACATAAATCAAATAGAATTGTGCATTACCAGTGTTAGCATCCGAAATGCATTCTCCATTCGCTAGCCATAGGTGGTCCATCAACGGTAAGAGTGTTCAAATTTAAACTTATCCAAAATAAAACCGCAAATCGATCAAAAAAAACCGAAAACTGAAAAAGAAAAAAAAACAAATATTTTTGGATGTGTTTGGATGTTGTTTTGTAAAAACCGCTAGTATCAGATCGGATTTTGGATCAATTTCTCAAAACCAAAACAAACCAAACCACAAAAGTAAATATTAATACTTATTTATTATTTTATTAGTATTATATATTGCATTATTGTGTTACTTGTTGGTTTTTAATCTTATACACTACATTAATTTAATGTATATTATTATTAATTCATATGCTTAAAAAATAATCGATAATTTTCATATTGTAATTTTAATTTTTTAATATATTTTGCATCAAACCTATTATTTTACCGAATTTGTGTAATATTAATCTTAATAAAAAAGGGTAAACAGTGCTTTACCCCTGTAAAATATATCATTTCCGAGTTACCCTTATAATTTTCTTTTTTAGATTCTATCCTTGTAACTTAAAGATTCTTTGGTTTTGGACCTTGATGTCATCGAATTACAAATTTCGGTTTACTCCATGTCTTATCATCGATTTTATGCAGTTAAAATTCATGAAGAGGGTAAACCGGAAATTTTCAAATTACAAGGATGAAATATATTTTTTTTACAGGGGTAAACTGGAAATGATCTATATTACAGGGGGTAAATCACTATTAACCCTAAAAAAAATTATATTCCTAAAAAAGTAAATAAAAAATATATAGTTTGAAAATTTATTTAGGAATATAATAGTGATTTACCCCTATAATAGTGATTTTTCTATTTTTAGAAAAATAAATAAAAAAAATCAGATTGGTTCAGATTTTTTTAGGAAAAAATTGTTTAAAGAAAAAATTACTACTATTACTAGACCATTGACCCGTGCTACCGCACGGGTCCTACTACTTAGAAGTTAATCGAATCAATGAAAAATAATGTAACCATACATTGCCGATAGAAGTTTTATATCATACATAACAAAATGAAATGGTAGCATACATAACAAATAGGTTTGAACATTAACCATCAAGATACATTACGAAAGACTTCGTGATAAACAACATTTGAGGTCGTATCAGTGCTCTCTCCATCTCCATCAACGATTAGTATTTTCAAACCTTGTTTTGAAGTGACTCTGGATATTGCAACGTACAACTGACCATGCGAGAATACAGGACTCGGCAAATAAATACCAACATTTTTAAGTGATTGCCCTTGACTCTTGTTGATTGTCATGGCAAATGAAACAGATATTGGAAATTGTCTTCTCTGAAATTTGAATGGAATTTTAATATCAGACGGTTCAAGAGATAACTTGGGTATGAAAACTTTTTTGCCGATGTTACTTCCAAATATAACCTTTGCTTCAAGTACAAATTTTCCCATTCTGGTTATGGTTAACCTTGTTCCATTGCATAATCCTAACTTTAGATCAATATTTCTCAAAAGCATAATTGGAACTCCAATCGTCAATCTTATCTTGTGATGTGGGAGTCCTGAAACATTTATTGTGTTGAGAAACTCTGGAGTGTGGACATCATCAACAACATCACAATTTCCATTCTGTGTCAATGGAGTATCATAGCTCAAATATGTTTTCTCTTCACCAGGAATCAAATCTAACATGTAATAGTTGATCTGATCCACTATTGCATTTGTTGGAGCAAGTATTGCTTTGTCCTGAAAATATGATATATCAGTCATACCATCTAACAGGTTTGGATAAGTGCTATCAACAATAGATTGAACGTGATTACAAAACTTTATTTTAATCCATCACAGCAGAAACCAAAAAATACATTATGCAATATATTGCAATAAGATATGTTTAGTACCGATCTCGCCTCAATAAGATCCTCAATAGTCATTCTGAAGGTGTCAAACAACTCCTCAGATACATGGCGTGCAATACATGAGGACATCTGACTAACACCTTGCGTTAGGTCAACATGACCATTTTTCATCCTGTTAACGGGCATCATTTACATTAAGAACCTATTCACAAATTTCTAACTAACATAATAATATTGTCGTGACTATTAATTTAACTAATATTTACCCTCTTTTATAATCTTCAACTTCAGGAAGAGAATATTTAACTAATATTGGGTAAATATTAGTTAAATCAGTATTAAAGTCATAAGTACAGTGAGTACACTGAACACAACACTAAGTCATATTAAAATATTTACCCATATACTTCCTCAATCTGCCAAATTGTACAATCAGCACAACAAACTTAGTGTTGTCATGGGTTGCAAAGTAGTTTTCAATATCAGTTGCAAATTCACCCCAAAGAGAGCAACGGATCCTGGTGTTCCTGAAACACCAAATAACACAATCAACTCGATCATGAGAATAAAGTCATCAATTGAAATAAACCGATAAGTTATATATTGCACGTCTTACTCTAAATCCTCGAGTGTAAGATCAATGACTTTGCTTTTTCTTCCATACACCATCTTTTTCAACTACATGACCAATGACATCTACAACAAAAAAATATGCATTAACATTACAGCTAGTAACAAATTCGCAAAAAAAAAAAAGGTAGGATTTCATACCAGCAACCACGTCCTCTGACGGAGAGATCAAAATGTCTTTGAAAGACATGAATTCAAACACGTTCCGAGGTAAATTGCCTGCATTCACCTTAGTAAATCTCGCATTTGCCGCCATGTTAAGTTTGTGCTTGTGTGGCAAGAGTTTGTAAGGTCCCTCGTTAAATCCTACCATGACATTCTCTAACTTATATGTTCCTCCTTCTTCAACCATTCCTTGAATCGCTGGCACCAGGAACTTACGAACAGTGGCATGGATCCTTCCTCGCTAAACAAAAAATAACATGTCATCAAAAATAAACCATATTATATGTTATCATAGTGGCAACTTGAAAAAAGGATCATTTATTTATACAATCGAAACATATAGTATACCTTCTCATCAACCAATATCATGTTCATGAAGATAACATCGTCTGGATTTTCCTTATCACGGATCAGCCATATATGGGCCACATGGACAATCAACTTCAAATCTCTCCTTCCACCTGTCACAGCTGAGATGGGGGTGAAAGTGTTTGCCATATTAGCAAGTGCAAGAAAGATTTATATTTGATATATATTTGCTTAAAGTAGAGAATGGTTGTAATAGCACAACTAAGTGGTATTTAAAATAGGTAATTGACAATTCTCTTCGTCAGTTTCAAATGTGAATAATCGTAGTGTTCTAAAGGTAATAATTACTATTCAAAAGTTTTTAATTGCCATTAACGACGTTTTAAAGCCATTAACTACGTTTCTAATTGCCATTAACACTACGTCATAATTACTATTTAAAATTGAATCAACCTTCCCTCAAAAAAAATCGAATCAACCTTTAAACAACAATAATTTTTTGAAATAAGTATGTCATAATTGTATTTAATAGGTAGTAATTGGTAGAGTGGTTGGTGCATAATGCATAAAATCAACTAAAAGCGTGGAGTACCGTGGATTAAAAGGACGTTAACGACGTTTTTAATGGCCATTAACGGCGTTTTCAAGCCATTAATTACGTTCTTAATTGCCATTAACAGTACGCAATAATTACTATTCAAAATCGGATCAACCATGATATGTGTTATTTTTTGAAATAAGTACGTCATAATTAATTTTAATAGGTAGTAATTGGTAGAGTGATTAGTGCATATTTTAGTGGTAAAATTCGATGGAAATTTCACCTTGAAACACATATCCTCCTACCACTCTGTATCAGATAACACAGTATGGTGTAAATAATCCATGTGTGAAACATTGAAATGTCAGTAGCCTAATGCGACAAGAATTAGTGTATGCGTGAAACAGCAAGGCATGTATGCGTGAAACAGCAAGGCCTAAAAAATGTATGCGCGAAACATCTTCAATTGCCATAAACTTAGGGATGTTTATGTGTATGCGTGAAACATTTTTAATGGCCATTAACGACGTTTTCAAGCCATTAACTACGTTCTTAATTGCCATTATAAGTGAGCATTAATAGGTATTCAATTGGCAGTAATTGGTAGAGTGATTAGTACATGTTTCGACTTGATTAGGCTTTAATAGGTATTCAATTGCATTAACGAAGTGAGAGAACTTTTTTCAAGGTCGAATAAACGGATGTGATCAAATGCTTGAACGGATGAGATTACTCGAGCAATTACTACATGTTTAGGAGGGAAAAAAGCTAGGAAATTAGGGCAAAATAGGGAGGATTAGGGCAAACATGCTAGCCAAGCAAGTCTAGCTTTTATAATAAAGGATATTCCTAATTTTTTTTTTTTTTTTCAAATTATGAGAAAAAACTGAGATAATGAAAAATAAAGTATAAATATAGTGATTCTCTCTCGCAATCGATTCACGTTCTCACTCATTCAGTCGTTGTCTCTCGTCAGCACTTTACGTTTTCTTCAATCATCTCATCGACGGCGATTCCGTTCCGGCCATCAACAACTGTGATTTCCGCAGCCGCCGTCGTTTCTCAAACCCACGCACCCTTTTCACTAAATCGCTCTCTCACAATGGACGACTTTTCCAGCGACGACGACTCCATCAATAATAATTCCAGGTTTCAAAACTAACTTAAATTAATTCATTCAATTCTTCTTCTTATCCAACTAACTAATTCAATTCGAAATTTTTATTATTATTATTATAGCTCTCCTACTCGTTCAGATTACGCTGAGATCGTTGTTGTGCGTCACGGTGAAACTGCTTGGAATGCCATCAGTAAAGTCCAGGTTAGCTTCTTTTTCTTTTTTAATCGTTTCAGCTTCACCTCGCTAATTACTCTGTGCTTTTCCTTCTAGTCTTTATTTTGGATGATTAAGATTCTAATGTAGGGGCTTGTAATGGCTCATTGTTGAGAAAATGAGGTTTTAGTGAGTTACTTACAACGTGATCCAAACAATTTACCAACTTCTGTTCTTTTGCAAAATGTTCCTGTATCTTTTATTTGTGAAAGTTATGCAACCTTTCTCGCTTTATATAACACAAACTACAAATTTTATATCCAAAAGTTGCAACCTTTTGCATTCGCAGGCAATGATCAAAGTTATGGAATTCAAATAAAATTTTACGATAAAAATTGTAACTAGATTATATTGAGTTCTATTGTGACAGTTATGTTTGGTACTAGTTTGGAACTGGAGATTATAATCTGAAGCCATGTCACTGGCATAGTGTTGTATGAATTTCGTTTAGTAGTGCGGCTCATGAGAATTTGAGGCATTTGGAGACTGAATTTTGACTTGCTTTGCATTATCTCAGTCTTGTGTTTTGTTTTTGTTGTGTAATTAATAGCGAGTCAGTATAGATAATAGAGTAGCTGGCGGAAAGAGGCTTATGCTTGTAACTGATTGTAGGTTCAGATCAGGTTACATAGGTATAAATAACTACCTACGCTCGTACTGTAATTAGATTTTTTTATATTGGGCCTTATTCATCCTTACAAAGCCGGGTTGCATCTTTATAAACTCTAATAAGGCCTTCTCTTTATTCAATGCGGGACTTGGGTTTTCCTCAATAATATTGAGTAGTAGCTGAACTGTAATGTGTTCTTTTAAGTAGTGCAGGCTGTATGTGTATGACTTTGTGGGCTAATCTCTGTACTTGATGTTAAACTTTGGCTTAAAAAAACAATATTGCAAGTGACTCGCAGAACCTTAGACTTTACGATTAAATAGTTATTTATTTTTTTCATGCATAGCTATGACAAGTTGCGTTGCTTTCCATGTCCAACTATTTTTCCTTGTCCTTCACTCAATTAGATTTTTTTTCTTTCTTGTGGGCATTGTGTTTTATGTTTGCTGTTCGTTTTGAGTTTTCTGGCCCTGATTATGTTCATATTCCACTAATACATGTAAACAGGGGCAACTGGATGTTGAATTGAATGAAACTGGAAGACAGCAAGCAGCTGAAGTAAGTTGTATATGTCGTGATTTCTAATTTCTATATACAAACCAACAAGATGGAAGCTGTACATTACATTTTTGTTCATTTATGCTTTCATGATCCTAGTTCCTGTAAATTTTCCAATTTAGGTGGGTGATAGACTCTCAAGGGAATCTAAGCCCTCTGTGATATATACTTCGGACCTTCAACGAGCTTCTGAAACAGCACAGATAATTGCATCCAAATGTGGAGGGGTGGAGGTTAGCAACCAGACTCATTTTTCTACATGTTGCTTATTATCGATTCAATTGCTATAAGATAATAACCTAGTAATGATTTTTTTTAACTCTATTCATGCTTAAAGCCAATGGTTTTTTGGTTTGCACAAACATTCTTTAGTTTTTTTATTTGGTGTTAACTCTCCCATTCCTATAAGAATGGGGCCCTAGTAATCTGGAGTACAGCCGGGAGGTAAGTAAAGCCTGGCCAAAAATTGTTCCTAGTAGGAATTGAACTCTGGTTCTCCCGAATGATTCCTCGTAGAACATTCTTTTGTTTTGTCATGATGTTTCTTAGTAATTATGGAATACAAAGGGATGAACAATTCCTTATATAGTGTTGAACTTACAGGGTTTAGATAGGGAAGGAGTCAGAGAGAATAAAGATTGAGAACAATAGGATAAATGGTTGATATGTGGTGTTTTCAGTGTTATGATATGATATAAAATACCAGTCCAATGGTCCTATTTTACTAATAATTTGATTAAGTGCTAGTAGCATAGTATTATAAGTTCATGCCCAAATAAAGTAAGACCAGTGATCATAATTTAATAAAGAAAAAAAGTTGGAAATAACGAATTGGCAACTGCGCCTAATATCGCTTCCTCAATCAGATTACTAGTCAATTGCACTGTATATTCTAAAGACCCATTAAGACATTGCAAAGACTTTTTTAAATTCTCAGAATACTAAAGATATTATTTGAGATTTTGTTGACCTTCTAATAGATGGCAACAAAAAGAAAACTTATTGCTTAAATTTAATAATTGGGTATAACTGTATAAGCAGTTCTAGAACTGTCTTTCTGTGTTCATAATTAAGTCAAATTATGCTTGCATTGTTTTTGTTTCGTAACTCTACTCATATTTAGTACAAGTGGTGTATTACCTATTCCTTTTCTGAAAATTATTTTCCTTATTGAAACTTTAGGTTGTCAAGGATGCTGACCTACGGGAAAGACACCTGGGGGATCTCCAAGGCCTTGTTTATCATGAAATGGCAAAAGCTAATCCCAAGGCTTACAAAGCATTTATGTCTAAGAACGAAGAAATGGAAATACCAGTAAGTACCATATAAACCAACTTGTAAGCGTAAATTTCCTTGGTAACATTGTAATAACATGAGACAGAGAGTTGGGGTAGCACCTATAGTAGAAAAAACAGTAGAAGCTAGACTTATGTGGTTTGGGCATGTAGAGAGAAGACCTGGGGATTCTGTACTAAGGAGAGTAATCAGATGGAGGGAAGTCAAATCACTAGAGGTAGGTAGGGGAAGACCTGGAAAAACAATTGTGTTTGGATTGAGGGTTTAGGAGGGGAGGGCTCACTTTTATTTTTTAAATTACGAACAATGTAAAATGTCTTTTTAAATAAATAAGTGTTTTTGAAGTATTATATGATCGTTTATCTTGTTAATTCAATTTTCTAAAAATCATTTTACAATGTCTGTAATTTAAAAAAGAAAAGTAAGCCCTCCCCCTTCCCCTCCTAAACCCTCCATCCAAACACACCCTAAGAGAAATTGTTAAGAAGGATCTAGAGATTAATGATTTAAAGAAGGACATGATTTTTGATAGAACACCATAGAGTCGTTTGATTCATGTAGGCGAGCCCACTTAATGGGGATAACGCTTGGTTGTTATTGTTGTTGTTAACCATGTAATAACATGAAGAGCATAACTTTGGACTAGGCTACCAAATAGAAAATTCTTCAAGTTTAATGAGCATATCCAAAGAATTTATCATTGTCATAACGTGGCTGCATGTTGAACCTGAAGAAGTAGCCAACATATGTAATATCATATCATACGGCAAGTAAAATATGAAATAAGATCATTTAGAGCAATTAAACTCATCATGTAATTTCTTTGTTAGAGATCTCAAATTTCAGTTATATAAGATGATCATCCATTTTGCAAATTCTAAACATGCTGACAATGACATGTAAGACAACTCTAGCAAATGTCATGGAATCTACTTTGTTTTGATTTAGAACTTGCCTATTTATCCATGTTGTAGTTGTCTTATTTGTTATATAGCGTAACCAAATTATTGTCATGTAGTCTTGCATGTATCTTGGAATTGCCTTTCTACTCTAAAGTATTTCTTATTGTGTGTCATGGTCTCAAATATGAGTTATGACTAAGAAGAGATTTCAGATTATAAAAGTAAAGGTTAATACCTGCTGCCTTCTGCATAATGTAGAAACATGGGTACATACTTGTAGATAACAGTTTCCTATTATGACTTGATGTTTGTGATTCAGCTTATGTATGATTTATGCATTATATAATTATAATGATGGATGCATTTTGCATTTATATAACCTTGATCCATATACCATTACGTGCAGGGTGGTGGTGAAAGTATTGTTCAACTTTTTGATCGCTCCACATCTGCGTTGGACCGAATTGCCATGAAGCATATAGGTAGGCTTATCAGCGAAAGTCCTTCCGTCGTAACATTTGATATGTGATCTTTTATTTAGCTCGTCCAATAACCGCAGTGCCTTGCACGACACCCTTACTTGTCTGGCTAGATTGGTTTAACATACTAGCTACTTTGCCAAAAAGACACTTGATATCTCTTTCAGATGAAATACATTCTGAAAGTCTTGTTCTGTGTGCGTGTGTGTGAAAGAGAGAGAGACATTTCCTAAAATACATTCTGCTGATATTATATGTATTATTTGTAGGGGAGCGAGTAATCGTTGTGACTCATGGAGGATTCATTAGACAACTCTACAACCGGGCCTGCCCAAATGGAGGGCCTTGTGGGAAGGTACTCAACACATCAGTCAGTGTTTTTCACTTGGACGCTGATGATAAATGGATCATAAAAATGTGGAGTGATGTTAGCCATTTGAGCCAAACTGGATTTCTACAGTCTGGATTTGGGGGTGATAAAAATTCTGGTTAGGCCGTTGTATCCCATCCAGAAGTTTGATTGTTTCTCCCAACCATTGTTAACTAAAGTTTGACTCACTATGATTGTTTGAGGTCTATGTAGAACCTTGAGTATATAACTCATTGCACTCTTTATAATTAACAAGAGTAGAAGTACAGAAAAATAATTATTAGCTTCTGTTTCAAAATGTTGAAGAATGAAGAGGTTTATGGAAGACAGGAGGACCAATAGAAATACTTATATTGTCAAACTCCAGATAAATTTCATTGCAAACGTACAAATATATATAATTTAATATGGAAGAACTTTGAATAACCTTTTTATTATGTAAAAATGATATGACGTTTTGTGATTTATCCATATTTATTTTAATTAAATTGCGGGTAACAGGTGTGGTTACGACGATACCTAGAGGGTAGGGGCACGAGTATTGAAGTTGCTATCCATATATGTCTGTGATCCAGTCATATATTCATCTTCTCATAATTTTTTTTACCTCATACCCACTCGATTGTACCTCTATTCTACAATTTGATGTTAACCCATTTTTACCTCATACCCACTCGATTGTACCTCTATTCTACAATTTGATGTTAACCCAATTTTGCAATATTCATTATGGAATTGACGAAATTGAAAGTGTCGCTATGAATTTTCATTCCATAATTTTGGAGAGGTGTGTGAAAAATGATTTTGAATTTTATTTTTTTTATTTGTTGTACTTGAACTTAGGGTATTATGGAAAGTTCATAATGTTTTTAGAGATAGAGTTGTAAAGTGTAGGGTATGACGTAAAATTTCCTTTTCATATTGAGCCAAATTTGATGTTTTGGAGTCAAACCTTTCCAAATCCGACCTCTCTCCACCCTTGTTTTGTAGTTCGGCTTCGTATTGCACCTTTCTTCGTACTAATGGAAGTAATCATCTTTTTTAAATTCAATCAAAAACTCATTTTTTTAAAGGAAAAACCTTATCGTATATTCCCTCTGATCTTTTTATAAGAGATATTTGAGTCAATAAAAATTGATGTATTTAGTTTAAAATTTAGACTATATACATCGACTTTATGATCTGAGAAAATATTTATATAAGGAAAATGTTAAATACCAGTATCTCTTAGGGGATTTGCTAAAAAGAATATTATCTTTGAAATTATGTATTTGATACCTTAAAACATTAAAGAAACAAATTTTTTTTTTTTACATAAAACTTGTCAATAAGAACTCATATAGATCTTTCCTAAAAAAAACGAACTCATATAGATCTCACTCTTTTATGTGAAATTTCCAACGACTCACATATGTTACATCGAATAAGAGTGTATGTACTAACAAAAAAAAGAATAAGAGTGTGTGTTAGAGACTATGTTAAAATTATTGTTTACATAACACTCCACCCTTATCAATTCTTTCTTCTTGAATCCTTAACAAGTGTTAGTACACCCCTTCTAGATTATTTCGGCAAGTAAAATTATTTCAAAAGCACTTAAATACCGTTAAGTCTTCTATCACACCAAACTAACATCAAGGCAAGGAAGAAAGTGAAATTAGCTGTCTCCAATCCGTGCAACACAACAAAACAAAAATAACGAAACGCTTCGTCGTTTTCATTTCTCTTACGTTACACGGATCTCTCTCTTTCTTTTATTATCCTTTTCATTACCCAAAATAACAAAACTAGTTAAATGCTAAAAAACAATACATGATAGCTCTTCTAATCAAGCTTGTCCGATTCGAATCCAACCTTAAACATACATCAACTTAAATTTCGCTATCCATTACAATTTTTGTCTAACTCGAGAGATTAAATCTTAAATGCTAAAAAACAATACATGATAGCTCTTCTAATCAAGCTTGTCCGATTCGAATCCAACCTTAAACATACATCAACTTAAATTTCGCTATCCATTACAATTTTTGTCTAACTCGAGAGATTAAATCTCCAACTTTGAGAATATACTTAACGAAACGAAACTTATAATTTAACGAAAACACAGTAAGTAATTTAACGAAACGTCTAATTTAAATCCAACTTTGAGAATGTACTTATTATTAATTGCGATCTTGTCTGACTCGAGATATTAAATATGATCTCTACTACAGTTGCGCGCAGATATACACGATTCACACCAAAATATAATATCCATGATCAACGAACCTAACCTTAACTACCACAAACAAAATCCCCATTTTTTCAAATCCTCTCCAAAACCCAAAGATCCAAATCTTCATCATCACCGTCACCATTGACTTCTTCAATCTTCAAAATCACATTCAAATCAGTGATTCAAAATGGGTCTCTGCACTTCAAAACCACTCTCTTCACCCAATTCAGAAACCACTATTCACATTCAATCAAAACCAGAACAACCCTCTTCCACCAATGTAGTAGAAATTCAAAACCCTAAAAAATCACCCTTTCTCCCCTTTTACACACCAAGTCCAGCTCACAATTTATTCTCCGGCAAAACTCCGGCGACACCAAGAACTCCGAGGAGATTCTTCCGACCACCGTCGCCGGCGAAGCACATTAGGTCACTGCTAGCTCGCCGTCACGGCTCCGTAAAGCCGAACGGTGCAGCTAGTATATCAGAAGGAAGTGAAGGTGAAAGTGTTGCTCCTCTTGATAAGAATTTCGGGTTTTCGAAGCATTTTGGTAGTAAGTATCAGCTTGGTGAAGAAGTTGGTAGAGGACATTTTGGTTACACTTGTTCTGCTGTTGTTAAGGTTAATTATAAGGGTGAGATTAAGGGTCATCGTGTTGCTGTTAAGGTTATTCAGAAAGTTAAGGTTTGTTAAGGGTCATGATTTGTTGTTGTTTGGTTTATGTTGAAACGAAATTGTTTGTGTTGATTTTGTTTGGTTTTTGAATTGTAGATGACAACTGCTATTGCTATTGAGGATGTTAGAAGGGAAGTGAAGATCTTGAGAGCTTTGAATGGACACAAAAATTTGATTAAATTTTATGAGGCTTATGAAGATCATGATAATGTCTATATAGTCATGGAGTAAGCTTCTATCTTTGTATCACTGCTACTTCTGATCAAAGATGTGTTCGGTGTCTGACACGTGTCAGTGTAGTGTCTAACACCAACACATATGATTACATTGAATTATGTCATTTTTTTCAAATTATTATTAGTGTCAATGTGTCAGTATCTGTGTGCACTGTGTCCGATGTTGGTGTCTTTGTCCGTGCTTCATAGGCTTCTACTACAACGCTTACATTTTTATTTTTCATCTTTTGTAACTGTTTGGTTTATAATTGTCAAGATTCTTTGTTGTCATCTTCTTATTTAGTTATTATTAAGGTTATTTTTGGTGAATTTTGTAACTAATTGTCTTAAACTCTTATGCATTGAAGGTTGTGTGAAGGAGGGGAGCTTTTGGACAGAATACTATCGAGGTAACGATTAGTTATTTTGTAAATGTTAATTATTTTGAAAATTTAATATTTGAATGTTGAATTTGTTTTTTTTGGTATTGGTTTTGGGATAAATAGAAATTGTGATCAATAGAGGAAACATATAATGACTTGTGACAATGTGTTCACTTTCAGAGGTGGGAAATACTCAGAGGAAGATGCAAAAGTTGTCATGACACAAATACTGAATGTTGTTGCATTTTGCCATTTACAAGGTGTTGTTCATCGCGATCTTAAACCTGAGGTGAAGTACGTTCGGGATTTAATCATCCTTTAGGATGGTATTTGATAACTTATTAAAATGTGCCTATGTTTTGTTTCCTTCATGGGCCTTGTGTCGTGTAAATATAATTTCTTATCAAGTATTAACTTCAGAAAATTGGTAATTTCTGGCTCAGAACTTCTTGTTTTCAACCAAAGATGAAAACTCAGAGCTGAAGGCCATTGACTTTGGTTTGTCGGATTTCGTTAAACCGGGTATGTTTTGTGTCCATTTTTGTAGGATTCCTGTCATGTAGTATATTGGGTATGGATTAAGTTTTGACTTTATTGCGATTTACAGATGAACGGCTTAATGATATCGTTGGTAGCGCATACTATGTGGCTCCCGAGGTTTTGCATAGAGCTTACAGCACAGAGGCTGACGTCTGGAGTATTGGTGTGATCGCATACATTTTATTATGTGGAAGTCGTCCATTTTGGGCACGGACTGAATCTGGGATCTTTCGTTCCGTATTGAAAGCAGATCCAAGTTTTGATGAACCTCCTTGGCCTTCTTTGTCAGATGAGGCACAAGATTTTGTTAAACGATTACTAAATAAAGATCCAAGGAAGAGAATGACAGCAGCACAGGCATTAGGTGTGTTTCTCGTCTACCGTGGGTGGGTCTTGGTGTTTCTTACGTTTTGTTATGTTCCTTACTGGTCTATACTGCAGGTCATCCATGGATCAAAAGTTATAAGATTGTAAAAGTACCGTTGGATATTCTAGTGTTCAAGCTCATGAAGGCATACATGCGTTCCTCCTCGCTACGAAAAGCAGCTTTAAGGGTGTGTATATTTATTCAGAAATCACTGTACAAATAAAGAGTCTTTTTGGAACAATATATCTGTTGGTATCTTCTGGTTTTTACTACTATACATGTGCTTCTGATTGGCTTCATACTCTCTACCATCACTAGGGTACACTGTACAGTGTACTACTTGTTTAAGAGTTTAATTTACATAATGTATTAACCAGGCTTAGTTTGTTGTTGCATGATTAATTTGAGTTGCAAACCTGTCCATATTTGTTTAGTGTTTCAACTAGACAGGCTTTAATATGTTACTGATGAAATGCTAGTTGTAAAGTTCAAAGTTAAAGATGGTAAAAATGTTTAAATATACATTGTCATTGTTTGTTGGTAGTTCTTCTTACTGTAACTTTGTTCTCTACTGTTCTTTATTTCTTTTGCGGATCATACTGCATTTATATTTCCCAATAACTTACTAACATTTTATATTCTTGGGCATTGGGACAGGCTCTGTCTAAGACAGTAGCTGCTGATGAGCTGAATTATTTGAAGGAGCAGTTCGCACTTCTAGAACCAAACAAAAATGGAACCATTAACTTGGAAAATATCAAAGCGGTTGGTTTCTTCCAAACTCATTGTATACCATATTAGGAGAATGTTCTTATAATGATTCTCATAAAATTGAGCTGTTTAGGTCTTGATGAAGAATGCGACGGATGCTATGAAGGAGTCGCGAATTCCTGATCTTGTGGCATCAGTAAGTGCTTTGACTTAACTATCCGCATGATATTTTTTTTGCATGTATTGAATATTGGTACAAATGGTTTTTTTTTTTTTTTTTGGCAGCTTAATGCCTTGCAATATAGAAGGATGGATTTTGATGAGTTCTGTACAGCTGCACTTAGTGTTCATCAACTCGAAGCACTTGACAGGTGGGAGCAACATGCACGCTGTGCCTATGAAATTTTTGAAAAGGATGGAAACAGAGCTATAATGATTGAGGAACTAGCTTCGGTATGCTTGATCTGATTACTTGAATACAAATATGATGATTTAGTTTATGCACACATGCACATCTTTAGAATTCTTTGTGCAGATAATATTACTATATCAACTATTCTTTTAAAATGAAGATATCTAATAATTTTCATCTTCAGTTTTTCATATTTTATAGCATCGTAATAATCTCTGATTTAATAAACCATTAATTTCAACATCGGAGTGGAGATATCACAAGAAAAACTAGTTTCGGTTGTTTTGAAGTATATGAGTTAATATATGTTAGTTTCCTATCATCAGTCACGTACTATGTATGCAATACATTTCTCATGCATGGTTTTAACCAAATTAATCAGGAGCTTGGCCTTGGTCCATCTGTACCTGTTCATGCCGTTCTTCATGACTGGATTAGGCACACCGATGGAAAGTTAAGCTTCCTTGGATTTGTTAAGTTGCTGCACGGTCCATCTCGAAGTCTTGTAAAACCTCAATAAAAAAGTTTGGAACCCCATCAGAGTACTTACAAGCATACTCAATTATACTATGATTATGATTATCCGGTCAATGAAATGTTTGTCCACACATCACATTCTTATAGCATCAAAGGGTCTTTACCATTGCTGGATTTGTACTCAGCATAAATCATCAGGGTTTATATTTACCATTTTATAAGGCGAAGCTCTTCTACACGTAATCCAGGAGTTAAACTTGTTCCTACATATTTTTTTGTTTTTTTAGAAATATATTTTCCACTGTAAAGGTGTTGTGTGTTAAGGTGCAGGTGATAATATTATGTGATTGTTGTTAACTGGTTAATATTCTTACATGTTCTGAGATTCACAAACAATTGAAGAGTATCATTCTTGTTCAAATGCAAATTCATTGCATTGCATTCCACAGTTAAATGAAAAGAAGTTTTTAGTTTACCTTTCCATGTTGTACCTTTTGAAATTTTAGTCTTCTTGGATAAATGTTTCATTCATTTAATTTAGTAGTGCTAACTACCTTGGTAGTTGCTGATATATTGAGGATCTAGCATAAGCAGCACGTGAGGTAGGTATATCCTCTATTGACTATTGACTTCTGAACTAAGGTAGTTATTGACTATGTTATCCTTATCCTATGCTAGGTTCCCAATCTACTTGATCACATTCACATAAGAAAGAAAGTTTTCAGTTCAATTGTAGTAGAGATGCATATATAGTAATATTCACTTTATTTATAAAGTCATACAAAGAGATAACATACTTGATGTATCCCATGGAGTGCAACTATTAGCACCCCCAGTTTTTACTAACAAGGAAATTTATTTTCGAACGAAAAATACTGTACAGAAAAGTTTGTTAATGTATATGGAAAAAATAAAAAAATAAATAAAAAAATTTCAGTTTATTAAAAATAAATTCCAAAAATTCTTTTTTTTTTTGAAATGGCAAATATTATTAACCAACAAGCCCGTGCAAGACGCACTAATAAGCTCGGGTGGAGAAAAAAAATTACAACAAGGGGAAATCGGTTGCCATAAAAGCGATGACTCGAACAAAAACCCCTTAAAAAACCACCCACAACAAGTACAAAAACGACAGAGTAATGACGCACACATATACTAAGATCTAAGGCAAGCATACCCGTGCGTCACTACCTAATCCAAGAAAACCGCCAGGCAGCTCCACCAAAGAGAAGAAACTCGCTGCCCAGCACACCACAGGCCAAAAACCCATCCTGCAGAAGCACCAAAAACCGCTGCCAACCAACAAAACCACCTACAGCAGCCGCAGTAACCAGCAACAACAAAAACAACAGCAGGCAGCCCAAAAAACACAGACCAAAACAGCACCTCGAAAAGCCCAGCAACTGACTACGAAACTCTCCACCGATTCCGGACAAAAACAGCTAGCCCACTCCAGTTAGCACAGCCGAGACAATATTCCTACGTAAGCACCAAATAGGATCCCAACACCATTCATAATACAAACAAGGCGGAATACGAATCCTACCCAACACCCACCTCCAAGCCAAAACTTTAACCTCATCCACCACGGCGTCCACTCGAACATTTGTATCATTGAAAACCTTATCGTTTCTAAATTTCCACAAGGTCCAAATAGTAGCTAACCAAATCACCTCCAAACCCTTTAGCACATTTTTGTTCCTTTCCCCCCTAAGCCAACATGCCCAATGAACAAAAAGAGAGGGAGGGGAAATAAAGAACCTATCTAACCACCTCATTAACAAAAGCCAAACTTTACTCGACACTTCGCAATGAATGAAAAGGTGAAGAGTGGATTCCTCCAACCTATTACACAAAACACACGTAGAGTTTGCTTCCGGCCCAAGAACAGTACGCCTAGCAAGATTGACTTTAGTAGGGATACGATTAAGTAAAGCCTTCCAAGTGAAGGCCACCACCTTCGAAGGCGCCGGACACTTCCATAAATTGACAAAGACTCCTCTCTCCTCCTCGCTCCAACCCACCTCACACAAAACCACACTCTCCAACTTCTTATATGCCGACCTAACCGAAAACTCACCTTTCTCTTCTAAGCGCCACCACCAAACATCCCTTTGATCATTCATCCTCATACCCTCTAAGTCCTCCAAAAGGCTTAAAAGGACCTCCTCTTCCCACATAAAAAGATGCCTTCTCCAAGTAAGATTCCACACTATGCGGAGATCCACCACCTCCCCCACCAAGGCCTCTTTTTGAGTTGAAATAGAGTAGAGCCTTGGGTATTTAATCCGGAAGCAAGTACTGTTGGAGTAAGCCCTAATAGCCAATCTATGTTGATTGGGTTTGGCTTTGTATCATGATATTGATATAAGTATATATTGTGAATATATAATAATAAGGCATTTCTTTATTGATTTTGTTCTGTTTCAAAATAATAAAGTTCCTAGAATAGTTAGTCCGTTTAATGGAACATTAAGTATAACTTAATTGTGAGACCCCGTTAAACATAATGAAATTATTCTTAAAGTATCCGTAGTCAAGCTTTATTGAGAAGTGGGATATCGTTAAAGCATAGAGACTATTATGTGGGTAGACTGATGATCACATCTCACAGATCATGGATAAAAGAGTTATCAAGTCTTCACATAGATATAAATATTAGGAGTAATATTTATATTGGATTGACCCGCTATGAGAATACTACATAGTAAAAGTTATGAAAAGTGTCATAAGATATTCTCATAGTGATAGTGGTGTATTCCACCCTTCGACCTGAAACCACTATGTACCTTAGATGTTGGAGTCGAGTGCTTTGTCACCATTCAAACGTTGTCCGTAACAGGATAACTATAAAGTTGGTTGATGGGTACTCCATGAATCATGCTGAGGGACATGAGTGACCTAGATGGAATTTGTCCCTCCTACATAACAGGAGAAATGTCTACGGGCCCAATATTGAACTAGACAAGGATGACACAGTCTATGCCTTGTGTTCAATATAGACATGAGGGCAAAAGGGTAATTATACACATGATCATTATCACAGAAAGGTTTCGTCAGATCACATGACATTCTCGTCACTTGGGTAGCAGTGATGTGTTGCTGGATACCGCTCACTGTTTATAATATTAAATATGTGATTTAATATTATTGCCAACGTTATGAGAACCTATAGGGTCACACACAAAGGACAGATAGAAGAGAGAAATAAATAAGTAAGACTTATTTATAAAATAAATAAGTGAGACTTATTTATAAAATAATAAGTAAGACTTATTAGTAATTAAATAATTAAATATGACTTTATTATTTAATTTACGAAAAATAGAGAAACGTGGTCCACCGTAAGGTACGGTGTACTTAAGTGTTGTCTTGCTGACCACATAAGTGGTTCTATAAATAGAACCCTTGTGCTGAAGCATTACTAACTTTTTGTGAGTGCTTAATCTAATTCACAAAAGTTGTGAAACCCTAGCTGCCGCTCTCCAAACCTTGATCTGTGCATATGTTATATGATAATATATTCAAGTGTCGTATGCATCTCCTTGCTTAGTTTTGTTTAATCATGTGTTTAGTTTTAATTATTAAAAAATAAATAGAATTACACGGTGAATTCTGAATTCTGTGTGTATAGTTTATTTATTTTTATTTGTGAAAGGAGTTTCACAAGTTATGTTAACACATATTAATCGATTAAGCTACATAATCTCTTCGTGAATTTTGCTGATCATTCTTTTCTATGTTCAATGGAATTGTGATATTGTTTGTTCTCGTCTGTTATTCGATTTTGTGAACCGTGAATCATAATAACACACGTATGTGACCTGTTGCTGATGCAAATTGAATAGGCACAACTAATTGTTTAGTGTGTTTCTGTATTAATTGGTTATTGGTTAATGTATTGAAATTGTTTCAAAATACTAAAGATATAAGTTTTAAAATTGTTTTTAAAAGGATACTTGGCAAAACTTATATTCCAAAGTTGTTTGTGAAAACCGAAAGTGATCCAAATTTTTCGAAACGAAAATTAGCGATTGATTACGTGCAGATTTGATTAGAAAATTAGTTTCTTTTCAATTGATGGATGTTATTATAATGGTTATAATAAGAAATAAAATATATTTGGTTTTGAAATACCAAATATATAAACGTGATTCAATTGCAGCCAGGATATTGAATAATGATATTGATTTTGAAATTGTTTCAAAATAAGTATAAGTGTATAACTTTAGAAATCGTTCCAAAGGTAACACAGTTGATCAAATCCTTGTTTCAATTATTTTTCGGAAACCAGTTTGCTATCATATCTAAGTTTTACATATGTGTAATTAGTTGTTATAGAAAATCATGGGATGATTTTTCATACACGTTCTTTTCTTTTAGGAGAATTAGTTATTGGCTTGGATTTGAATTAAAATTGTATCCTATTTTATGGCATAATTTTAAGGCATATCATTATCTTCATAACAAATTTGGCAAGTTAATCTCAATTGATACGTAATAATTGATACCGTGTGAAATTATTATTCAATTGTTGATGTTTCTAAAATCACGGTTTGCAGCTTGACTACTCAAAAGCTAATATCACGTTTAGATATCTCGCTAATAATTATTTATTTAATTAAATTCATAGATATGAATTACGGCACTTGACATCCTTTAGTAGGTAATTATATGAATGAATATTTGATTCATTACGTGCTGATCTATAATTTAATTAATGGTATATGGTTATGACCTTAGATTTTGGCGTTTAATTTCTATTTAAATACGACCTGCATGTCGTGATTTATTTTCTTTTATTTAAATACGACCTGCGTGTCGTGATTTATTTTAATTCTTTTATTTAAGTGTTAAATAATGTAATTTCTCAAGTTGAAGAGAAGACGACGCCAAATGATGATTCCAGTTGGAGAAACTTTTTAAGCTTGCTCGTGGGTCAAAGAATTGTAATAAAGTAGCTTATTTAATTCTTACGCATTAGGAGGTCATAACCATACTACCTAATTTATTTTATGTATGTGATGCATGAAATGTATGTTTATTTAGCGCATGTATGTGATGTATGCTTAACATGTTTTAGATGTATGTTAGCATGTATATTTTAAATGTTTTATATACTTGCTTTCTATGAGCATGAATGTCATGCATCTTTAAAAATGTGTGTATGAGATATGCATGTCAATGAGATTAAACTAAATAAAAATCCTTCAAATAGAATATGAAGTAATTTGTTTTCAAAAGTATAACACACTTCAAGACTAATATCGAAATGTGTAGGTTTCGCCCCCGCGAAGTGCACTTTCTATACTAGTAAGTTGTGAGCAGTAATTCTATTTACTGATTGTTATTTTTGGATCTAACTTAACTAGATTATTTTAATAAGATTAAAATATATATTTACTTCAAATGAAATATTAAGTTTAATGCTTTCCAAAAGTTTAACACCCTTCAAGACTAATATCGATTATGTGGGTTTTGCCTCCGTGAAGCGCATATTCTATACTAGTAAGTTGCGGTGCGGTAATCCAATTTACCCAAGTGTTATTCTTTTGGGTTTAACTTAACTAAATTAATTTTAATAAGATTAAAATAAATTTAGAAGCAATGTTTGGGAACATCTATATGATAGATTAGAGTAAGGAGTTATTCACTCAAATGATTTGAAAGTTGTATGAGATACAATTGGAAGGAGTTCCTACCTAAATAACTGAGTTTTGAATACAGCCCCCGTTGGCTTAAAGCATGGTGAAATATGGATTTCAACCCACTAGAAAATCTTCCAATGTGAGATTTTCCGATTCAAATGTTGAAGGTCATTTGTTTTGAGTAAAATAGTGGGAGCATATTTAATTAAAGACCTAATTAAGTATGTTTTTCAATCATGATATATTTATTTTATTTATTTTCTGTATTTAGAATTTCTTTAGCATATGCATTTTATTATACTGTTAAATGTTCTTGTGAAGAACAATATCTTCAAGAAAGAGTTTCTGAATTGGTGCAAAATTAAGAATTGTTCTTATGAATGAGGAAAACTGTTAAAGAGTTAAAATAGAAGTAAGACTTCTTATTTGCTCATATAGTTATAGAAAGTTAAATTTCTACTTCTGCATCATAAGTATATGATACTTGATGATTAATCTCATATTTGTTTAAATATAGAGAGTTTTAAAGAAGGGGGACATTAACTATAAGTGAAGTCCACTTACGTCTAGAATGAAACAAATTGTTTCATTGACATAGGAACTAATGCTTGAACTTAAATTTAACTTGATATGGAGCCAAATAATTGTTATTAAATTCCATATAAAATAGAAGCATCAAATCATAAATCTTGCATTGACAAGAGAATGATTGTGTAGTTGAATAAAAGGATAAATGTTGTCCTATTATCCAAATAATGTTTTCTATACAAGTGTGCTAATCAAGTAATGGAATTGAGTTCCATGATCTCGATAAGCTGATCTATAACATATGAAAAAGGATCAAATGAGATTTGAACCTTTTGTATATCATTGGCAACATTGTTTAGTACAAAAAAGTGAGATTCATATTTCCAAAATCCATGGATATGGACTATTGGACTCATTTGATTTTATATCATTTTGAATGATGTGAGTCCCACCTTTCAAAATAGATTAGTATACCAATCACCAACAAAGGTGAAAGGGCACGTAATTTATTTGAGTTTATATACATATGAGATGTATATGGAGAACTAAACATATTTGCTAGATATTGTTTCTATTACTTCATCTAACATTACTAAATCATTTAGTAGATAAGCAAAGTGTATTTGACATGATTGAAGAAAACTTTGAAATTGTTCAAAGATTTTAACAATGAAGTAAAAAGAATAAGTTTGAAAAGTATAAAAACTATACGAGTAAGTCGTGATGGTAAATGCTTGATTAATGAGTATAATGATTATTTATATCGTTTCATGTTTGACATGACTCGGTCTAAAATAGTTTGATTATAACTCAAAGACTCTTGAAATTAATTAAATTACAGTTATTCTTCACCCACAACAAGTTCTAATTGAGTAATCATAAAGGCACCATATTAGATATGGAGGTAAGAGTACCTATTTTTGACTTTATGATAATTTGAGGTTATATGGTTTACTAGATAAACTAAACTTCAAATTAAATGAATGTATACTTGTGGACGTTCTCTTAGCAAACTAGAGGATACTATTTCTACATCTTCTTCCTTGACAAAAGTTGTTTGTCGCTAGAACTGGAGTATTCCTTCTCAAGGAGTATAGCTCTGCAAGAGCTAGTGGGAGTGATGTAGAACTTGAATTAAGTCAAGTACCACAAAATACATGTTTCTCTAAGAATGGAACATGAACTGATTCAACAAAGGGTTGTTGGTAAATCGCTAGTTCGAGTAGCACATGATCTAGATGAGTCTGATATGTCATAACACTAGGATGAGAAACATGATTTGTCATGACTCAACAAGGTAATATGATGCTCATGGAAGATAAGCACCTGACTTACTAGAAGGTCGTAAATGGCCTGATTTTGAGAAGTGGCTAGATGCCATGGGATCTTATAAAGAATCCATGTACACAAACCATATATGGATACTGGTTATATCATCCAAATGAGTATGACTCATAAGATGAATGTGAGTTTTCTTATAGAAAATTGACATGGATTGTATTATGAATACCTTTAAGATGCGATTGATTGTACAAGGTTTCATGCAATTCATGATGCATATCATGACGAAACCATTCCATCATCGTAATGCTTAAATCTAACGATCCCAATTCCCATTGTTGTATAATACATGTTCTAGAAGATGGATAACGAGGTTGTATTCCTTAATTGGAATAACCTTATATATGTATTTGATATATGTAGGATTTCGTTAATCCAAAGGATACTAGAAAGGTAGATGTATTATAAAATTCATTTATGAATTAAAGAAAACTTCTCGAAGTTGAATTTTTATTTTATTAATGAGTTTTTATGAAAACTTTTATTAATAAAGAAATCTTGTGCACATAAGCAGATTAGTGGGAGCATTGATATTAGTTTGGTAGAGTATGTAGATGACATACTAGTCACCAAAACAATTTATCTACACATGTAAGACATGATTAGAAAATTATTTCTAATATGTACCAAAATTGATTATAGTGTTCGACACTAGAATACCTTCAAAAAATATCCTTGGATGTCTTAAAGGATATTGGATTGTTTCTTGAACACGGATGAAAGAAACATTGTAAATGAGTTACAATGGTGTTTACTTTCATATGGGTGTACAGTATATCCAGATCGTAATTTGGAATAAATGTTATGCTAGGATATCAACTATGAAATTTGTGAAAGTACAAGCTTCAGATAGTTGTTGTTTCTATTACAGATATCAAATATATATGATTTGGATTGTTTAGCTCATAACTGAGTGAAAACATGTGTTTCTTGCGTTGCGGATTCCATTGATCTCGTCTGAGGTAAAATTGGTTTAAATCCTGCAAGCAATGAAAACTTGATCTCACCAATGATCCAAATGTATACTTTGACACTTCAATTTCTTTTCGATGGAAAATCGAAAGTGTAAATTGAAAGTAATGTAGCCTACCAACATAGGAAAGGGTTCCTTATCTACTAGAATAGTATCATGCCCAGAGTGTGCTTGATGCTAACACTTGAGCAATATATAGATATTGAGTTAATATTTATTTGATTGGCTTTTAGTGCTAGTGGGAGATTGTTGGAGTAAGCCCTAATAGCCAATCTATGTTGATTGGGTTTGGCTTTGTATCATGATATTGATATAAGTATATATTGTGAATATATAATAATAAGGCATTTCTTTATTGATTTTGTTCTGTTTCAAAATAATAAAGTCCCTAGAATAGTTAGTCCGTTTAATGGAACATTAAGTATAACTTAATTGTGAGACCCCGTTAAACATAATGAAATTATTCTTAAAGTATCCATAGTCAAGCTTTATTGAGAAGTGAGATATCATTAAAGCATAGAGACTATTATGTGGGTAGACTGATGATCACATCTCACAGATCATGGATAAAAGAGTTATCAAGTCTTCACATAGATATAAATATTAGGAGTAATATTTATATTGGATTGACCCGCTATGAGAATACTACATAGTAAAAGTTATGAAAAGTGTCATAAGATATTCTCATAGTGATAGTGGTGTATTCCACCCTTCGACCTGAAACCACTATGTACCTTAGATGTTGAAGTCGAGTGCTTTGTCACCATTCAAACGTTGTCCGTAACAGGATAACTATAAAGTTGGTTGATGGGTACTCCATGAATCATGCTGAGGGACATGAGTGACCTAGATGGAATTTGTCCCTCCTACATAACAGGAGAAATGTCTACGGGCCCAATATTGAACTAGACAAGGATGACACAGTCTATGCCTTGTGTTCAATATAGACATGAGGGCAAAAGGGTAATTATACACATGATCATTATCACAGAAAGGTTTCGTCAGATCACATGACATTCTCGTCACTTGGGTAGCAGTGATGTGTTGCTGGATACCGCTCACTGTTTATAATATTAAATATGTGATTTAATATTATTGCCAACGTTATGAGAACCTATAGGGTCACACACAAAGGACAGATAGAAGAGAGAAATAAATAAGTAAGACTTATTTATAAAATAAATAAGTGAGACTTATTTATAAAATAATAAGTAAGACTTATTAGTAATTAAATAATTAAATATGACTTTATTATTTAATTTACGAAAAATAGAGAAACGTGGTCCACCGTAAGGTACGGTGTACTTAAGTGTTGTCTTGCTGACCACATAAGTGGTTCTATAAATAGAACCCTTGTGCTGAAGCATTGCTAACTTTTTGTGAGTGCTTAATCTAATTCACAAAAGTTGTGAAACCCTAGCCGCCGCTCTCTAAACCTTGTTCTCTCTGAATCTCCGTTGGAATTGGCTAGCACCGGTCATCGGAGAAGTTCTGTTCGTGTGGACTGAGTAGATGCATCGCTGCTTTGCTTTGCTCGTGATCAGAAATATTTCTTCTACAAAGGTTTTGCGCTTCAAGAGGTAAACACATGAATCCTTAAAATGTTTAAGCATGTGTTCTGTTTGATTTGTGATTAATGATTTAATCAAGATCCGTTTCAATGGGATTTGTTCCGCTAAGAGGATTATAAATTTTGAAAAATCTCTCATAAAATCCCTTCAAGTACCCCCTCTCCAAGTATCACACCAAAAGCTAGAAGAAAGGCCATTACCTACCTTACGCTCCACCTCCGCATTGAACCAATTATGGGTACCAAAGTCCCCTACCTTAAGCATTTCCTTCCACCAATATGAAGCAAATCTTGGAACCCCAACATTGCTACCTACCAACAAATTATCCACACAAGAGCCATATTTCGCCCTCAAAGCCTCCTTCCATAACGCCGTACCGTCCTCCAACAACCTCCAACGCCATTTGGCTAAAAGGCTAACATTCATTAGGCGAATATCCTTGACACCTAGCCCCCCATTACTTTTACTTTGACACACCGTCTCCCAATTCACCCAACTAATCTTCTTTCCACCACCTACACCTCCCCATAAAAACTCTCTTTGAATCCGAACAATCCGCTTCCAAACTTGGACCGGAAGCTTCAAGAAAGACAAGTAAAAAATAGGAATGACATTAAGAACCGAGTTTAAGAGCACAATCCTACCACCAGAGCTAATAAATTTATGGCCCCAAGAATTCAACTTGCCACTAAGATTCTCCACCAACGAGTCCCAAGTAGACATACTCCTTGAATTAGCACCCACCGGAAGGCCCAAATATTTGAAAGGAATGCTCCCCCCTAGGCCCAAATTCCAAAAATTCTAAATTTGTTGCCAATAAGTTTCTTATTATTTTTATCATTAACAAAGTTTGTTAGATCTTGTGTCATACACCTTGACCATTTATTTCAAAGCTTATTTTCATTCTGAATAATAATATAGACAACAGAAGGCACATCAGAAGATTGAAGCTTTCCAGTTTCAGTTGATGCAAAAGACAACGATTAGTATAAATTATCTATACATCACAACTTTCTTTTTCTTCTGAAGCTTCTTGAAACTTTTCTTGAGCATTAGACATTCAAGCTTAATTAGTTCTAGCTTATTGCACTCATACTATAATAACTGGTTTTTTTTTTTTGAAAGAATAATAACTGGTTGAAAAGTCATCCTTTGGATAACAATTGAAAATAATTTATATTAACTGGTTATAACAATTGATAATAATTTATATTAATTCCTTTTTTAAGAAAATATTAATAAAATATTATTTTTGTCGATGCAAAATTAATTAAATAACTAATCTCACACTTGATGCATATACGAGAGAGAATTACCAGTAGTACTTTTTTGTTCTCTATGGCTCATGCTTGCATTGGTTTGCTCTCTGGGGTTTCTTCAACATTAGTAGATTTAGGAGTGAAAGGACTATTTTCTACTATGTCCCAAAGATCAACATCTTGAGACCTAAAAATTTTGTTATATAGTAACCGATTTAGCCATCGATTATAGACTAAGAATGTCAAATGAATCGCTGATATTAGTGACTAGTGGTCTAACAAATTTTACAAATAGAGAACTCTAAATCGGTCACAAACTTACGAGGAATGCTATTAACACACATTCTAACATACACTCTTTTTGATTGATTAAAATTCACAGAGGTCCCACCAAATCATGTGGGTCCCATATAATTTTGGTCGATCCCATGTGTATTTTAACCAATCAAAGAGAGTGTGTTGAAAAATGTGTGTTAGAATGTGCGTTGCTAGCATTTCTCCAAACTTATTTATCGACCAGATAAAAAATGGTTACTAAATAGCAATCTTTCTGAAATTACTTCCAAATTTGTAAATTTTGTTATATTTTAATTTATTATTAAACATTATTTTAATAAGAAAATCATTTAAATTATAGCAACGGTTCAACACACCGACACTTTAACTAATGACCACCACAAATGTATGTTTTCTTGTGGCGTGTGTACTTTTTGTGCAAGATCATCTACTTGTTAGCAGATCAAGTGAGATCAAGAGTCTCATATTGGATGGAAAAATAAATGTTGGGCAACATATAAGTGAATGAACTTATATATCTAATAGCTTATGGTTTTATGTTAAGATGTAGTGTTCAAGTCGTTTATATGATTACTCAAAGATCAATGTGATCATCCCCAGACTCTCCTTGTGATTCAATAGTTGTATTAGAGTTGATGGTTTGACAGGACATCGTGCCCCATTGATGTTGAGTGCCAACTGTAATGCAAGTGTCTACTTGGATAAGAAGAGCTTATGTTTCAGGGGGAGCAACCTCAAATGAATGTATGTGCTCACACTTGAGAGGGAGACGATCGATATATCAAGTGTGATCAATATTCCTGCATTAATAAAAAAGTGAATTTTTAATAACATATAAGTGAGAGAATTCATAGATCTAATGTCTTAAAATAATTAAGAAGTGATGTATGAATCATTTATGTGATTGTTGATTGTTCAATATAGTAATCTCCAAAGCTCCCATCATGTCCTTACACTTCTACATACTTTTCTTAGGTTGTTTTTGAGAGTAAGAATGTGTTATAATTTTCACATCATTGGAGAAGGATGGTATGAATGACAGGGTGGAGACATATGGTCCTATAGGAAGAACCTTGACAAAGGCATACAAGGTGGAAAGAAAGGAAGAGCACAATTTGAATTCTACAATTGTGGGATCCATAAGTAATAGATTCTACCATTAGAATAAAAAAATGGAAAATATTATTAAGTCTTACTTGGCTTCTTGATTCTTATTGTCCTAAGGACCACTAAAAGAGAGTTAAAACACAAAATTAGGTTTTCTCCAAGGGAAGATAAATTATGAGTAAAAAAAGGTCCTCATTTTCAACTTTTGTTTTTCCATGTCATTGTGTTTCTTTCCCCTTTCGAGATGAGAAGATAAGAACTTGACACAAGATAATCCCAAGAAAAGGATTCAAGCTGAAAATGGTAAGCAAAAGATGCAACACACTAGGTAGGGGGAGCCCTATATATATAGGTGCTTTGAATTTTTTCCATTCTTGTACTAATGGGACCATCTTTCTGCTTGTTCAAAAAAAAATAAAAAATGGGACCATCTTTCTAGGGCTTGAAAATAGTCCTTCTACATATATCATTATATTGTATCCACTTGGGAGTGCATGCTAGCTTTCAACAGTTTAGCAACCGCATAAAGACACAATTGCATGCCTTTTAAGATCGGAAAGGAAAAGGAAAGAGAAGCGTTTAGAATCTCAGCCATTCCTTTTTAAGCAACACTTTATTATTTAGAAATAAAGGATTTTGTTTTGAGGGAACAAAAATATTGTGCATCCAATTAGTTCCTTGAGGAGATTGATTAATATTTTGTAGAGTGAAAAGTCAAACTTATGAAGTATAAAGGCAAAAGGAAACATATATATGGATTGTGGATTTGGATCATCTCATATGTGCAAAAAACATGAGGTTTATATTGATGATTTCTACATTGCTATTCATCCCGACAAAATTCATCTAGAGCGGTTCACGAAAAGCTTATAGCCAATTAAATTGCTTCCTTACCCGAAATCATGGGAGGTCATGGCTATAGGTCAAGAATAGATGTTATGTAAAGTATCGCTCGTGAAAACATTGTGAGGTTTTTTGTCGCTCTAACCAGCATATTCCTTTCTTTATTCAAAAATGTATTGGATTCCACTTGTAATGTTGAGATCATCTACATAATCCTCTCATTTTTTTTCCCACACGTGAGGATTCAAATTCAACAAATTACTTTATAGAAATGTCTTCTCTCACATAAAAATTCAAACACTTCAAGTTAGCTCTCTCAAATATTATTAAAAAAAAAATTCTTATTTTGCTGTTAAAAATAAAAACTTCAAGTTAGTAATGCATATCGATCATTTGGTTTGGCTTTAACTTCTATTAGTTTGAGATATAGGTAGGTAGTTAGTTAGTTACATAACTAACTTATTCTATATTAACTATACTATACTAGCTAGTTATACTAATAAAGCTAACTATATCTCCAATAACCTCGTAACAAAAATGGGAAGAAATCCATGATACTGGAAGTAAATTTTCTCAGTAGAATAAAATAATGAAAAATTACGAGGAATTAAATTGCCACCTCTGTAAGAAGCTAAGACATGAAAAAAAATGTTTCTAAAGTAAACCTTTTGACATGTAAAGAGGAGTAAGTTTAACCTAAGTAAATCTATATGTGGTTGTCTGTAGAGCCGATTAAGTAATGATGCTGTAATATTATATCTGTGTGTGTGCATGATGTTAACAAAGTTGTAGGATAAACTATATGAACTTTAATTAGATTACACTTTTTTTTTAGGGGTTTTAGATTACACTTGAAAATTGGATTTCATTCGGATTTATTTAAGACATTTGTTAAAATTTATTTCAGACTAGATTTAATATATATTTCTAGTTTGGAAAAGTTGAAATTTTAATTTTCTTTAGGAAATAATAAAGATAATTATCGAAATGCAAATGCATGCGTTGGTTTTAGTTTTTTGATGGTCTATATAGTTTTTTTTAAGAACAAAAAATGTAATATATTAACAAAGGCAGTGAAACCTCCTTAGCATAAGGTGTACTAAAGAGACCACCCCCAAGAAACAATCAGTCAAACATAATAATAACAGAAACATAGGTCAGTCGATACCCAAACAAAGCAAAGGGTCCGACCACCATCTTTGAGAACCATACACAAATGTGACATTATTAGCTTTTAGCCACCAAATCGAGTGAAATTTAATGTCCATGAGCTGATAGTCTATGTAGTTGATGCAGAATCACCTAATACTAATATGTTTGCTAATACATTATTCGACCAATTTTTTTTGAGTGTTAACAGATCTTTTACGCTTTCTTGATGATAAGCGTATAATCACTTTGCTAACACTTAGGCTTGTTCAATTTTTTTTGTAGAGAACTAAATAATCTTGGTTTCAAACATAACACTTCAAAAACTTAAAGAAAGAAGGGAAAAAGATATATAGTCGTAGTTATTATTTCTTTTGGTATAAATTACCGTAATTAGAGTCTTGCGGCACTCTTGGAACTAAATAATTAGTATATCCACAAATTTCAGTAGATTTCGGCTTAGATGGGTTTGCTCAAACCAAAAAAAAAGGCTTAGATGGGTAGGTCGTAACCTAAAAACTCTTCACCCATTTTCAAGAATAGAAAAATGCTAGCAACACATATTTTAACATACTTGTTTTGATTGGTTAAAATTCACATCGGTTCCATCAAATCATGTGGATCTTATATAAACTTGGTAGGTTTCATGGGAATTTTAACCAAAAAATATATTAAAAAACGTGTATTAAAAGGAAAATGATGTTTCTCGCGAAAAAATATTTCAAGAAAGTATCACAAGCATTGAATTTGTAACCGTAGCGTTATCACTTCTATTAACCAATCACCCATGATTTCCTCAAATCAACCATGATTTCCGCATTCTGCATTTATTCCAGCCATTTTCAAGTTTTAATCACTCGAAAAGATTTTTCTCACTGAATATAGTGTTAAGAGTCCCACATCGGTTAGGAGTTGGCCTGACAATTTGTTTATAAGTGGGGGCAATCCTCACCTCACAAGCCGGTTTTGTGGGGTTGTGTTAGGCCAACCATGATTTCTAATATGGTATCAGAGCGAATCTGGTATCCACCTTGAAGTAATTTTCCGCTGCATTTTCTCGAGAAAACTATTTTTTCATCTTCTATTTCATTTTATGGTATCAGAGCGAATCTGGTATCCACCTTGAAGTAATTTTCCGCTGCATTTTCTCGAGAAAACTATTTTTTCATCTTCTATTTCATTTTCCTTTTTCGTCTTTTCTTTCTTATTCATTTTTTTTTTTGCTTCTTTTTCTTTTCTGAATCAGTTCAGTTTGCGTCATCCTCCTTCCTTTTTTGGATTCGGTTTCACTTTCTCGATCGAAATCCAATTCCTGATTCCATTTCATCTTTGATTCGATTTCACTTTCATGATCCGTCTTTGATCGGTTCTGTTTCTTCTCACACTGCATTTCTTTTTCGTTTTTCTATCCGATTGTCTTCGTTTTGATTTCGATCTTTTTCGTTTATGATCCGTATCTCAATTCTGTTCGCAATTTGGTTAGATTTCGTTGTCATCATTTTTCCCCAATTTCTAGGGTTTCATAGTTCTGAAATCATCATTTTCTTTTGTTTCGATCCGTCTCTTTCATAGTAATTTCGTTTGCTCTTGTTTGAGATTAGATTGCATCACTGATAGATGTTTTTCTTGAAATACATGAAGTTATTAGCAATACTTGAGGATTTCAGATTGATGCAATTTTTGAGATTTGTCTATGAATCCTATCAAATTTCTTTGATGTTTTGGAGTTATCAGTTCAGATGTGTGGAGCTTCGTTCATTGCTTTGAATTTCCACATCTTCATTCATATGCTCACAAGGTGTTTGTGACAAGTTTTCAAAATTAGGTTCTGTTTTTCAAACACCGTCAGGTTCTTGATTTATCTTTCTTCAAACTGAATTTTGCATCAATAATCCGATTTGATTTGTGCGGTTAAGACACTGCAATTCCAGTCTGAGATTTTGTTCTGGAATTTGTTGGATATGCTTTTGCAAATGGCTCTATATTAGAATCACCAATTCAGGTTGCTACTTTCAGTTTTTAGACTTGACTGATAATGGATAACTAGTACTCTTATATGCTGATTGAAGATAATTTTGGATTGGATTTCCTTTGTTGATACATATGGCTTTGTTACTACACTGGAGTTGTTCCCAATTTGAAGAAATATGCAAATTCATGTCTTCCTATACTTCAGTTCAAATGAATTGGAAGTGGTTGTAGCTGTTTGTTCAACTTTTTTTTGTTCATTGACAGTGAATTGTGTTTTACCATTTCAGTTCTTGGTTATTTTGAGGTTTGATGATATGACATTATGTGTTATGATGGTTACTAATCATGCCTGGTATTAATGGTCATGGATGTTGAGATGGTGCATACTCATTAATTTGAAGTCTCCTATTTGGTGATTTGGACCATTATTCACAGCCATTGATTCTTAGTGGATTGGTTTTCTTCTTTTGAAAGTACAAGGCTTGCTGCCACTCATCAGTTGGTACATGTTGACTGCATAATTGTACCCATCTTTTGTGTTCTATTTCTGTTTTCCAGCAGCTGCACTTAATTGGAGATGTAAGTTTTGTTGTTATAGCCAACAGTCCCTGTGCATTTCAGCTCATTAGTTTTGGAAATGTTAGACTGTTTTTTGGACATTGGAGCCTTGTCACATGTATTATGGACTGTTCAAGGGTTTCTCACTACATTTGTATGTTTTGGAACCGTGATATAGTTGTCAAAAGATTCTTGCTCAAGGAATAGTTTGTTCTATTGGTCTTTAGTGAGGTTTATGATTCTGGCTCAGTTTTGGATTGTTGGAAGATTCTTGGATTGATTATCTTCCCTCGGTTTCTTTGTCCTGGATCGTTGTTTGGTTTGGCTTCATTATTGGAAGCATTGGTTTTTGGCCTATGGTTTGAATGCATCAACATGGTTTTGTTTTCTATGATTTGAAGACACATCACATGGCTATGCATCTCTATTGGCTTGCTTTTGATTTTTCTTGTCTCGGCTTGGCATAGGAGGGCATCACTTTTATCTTTGGAAGCTTGGTCTTGTTGCTTCATGGTCCTTTTGGTGTGAAGTTTGTTCAACATATGACCTCCTTCCATTGTTGACTATGGCTCTTCCTTGCATTTGGTTTTTCTTGTCTCGGCTCGGCATTGGAGGGCATCAATTTTATCTTTGGAACCTTGGTCTTGTATATGACCTCCTTCCATTGTAGACTATGGCTCTTCCTTGCACTTCTTTTTGGATATCATCATTGATTTTGGATATCCTTGTATTTCTTGTCTTGTGCTTCTATCTTGAGTGATTGAATACTCTTGATGGTTAAGCGTTGTGCCTTAATTGGCTTTGTTGATATTGGCTTCTACCGGATGGTGGTTAAGCGTTGCTTTGATGCTCCTTCCTTCAATTGGTTCAACCTTGAGTTGTGGTTGCTTCTTGTTGGATGAGCACTTGTTTGATTTTTTTTTAGCCGATGTATTTCCGGCATCTTTACTTGTATTTTCTCATTTCAAGTTGGATGTGTTTTTGAACACCTTCCAACTTGAAGGGGACTATTAGAGATACATAGTTCTATTAGTATATATAGGTGTAACCTCCCCATAAGTGGGTTAACTTTCTCATATTGTAACATTTCATTTTCTATCAATAGAAAGAATTCACAAGCTTTTCTCTCCTTCATCAATGGATGCCATGTTTTCTAACATATAGCACTGCACGTATTAAAAACATGTGTTGCTAGAATTTCTCTCAAGAATATCTTTCTCGAAGGTGAAACCTAGTTCCTTACAAATTCAACACGGAAAACAAACATTGGCTATATAATACTCTCTGGTTATTTGAAGTTAATTTTATGGCACGCTCAAATGATTGTGATTTTCCTACCACAAATATTACATCAACCATGACATAAGAGGGTACACTCCTCTTAGTACACATACACAAACCAACAACAACATTAATGAGAATTTGTCATTAGAAAAGCAGGACACGTTACTATAATTAAACTTTTGAGATGCAACCCTAAGGGACCACTACAGTTAAGATTGAAATGATATGTTTGAATAACATGACCAATCATCATATGGTTGTATGAACTATAAATAAACAAAAGCACCAATCATGCAATAGACCAATTGGCACCCACCATTTGATAGGATGTGTTGATTGTGGAACCCCCTTCCTCGTCACGAACCTATTCCATGTAGCTGTCAGTGCACAGCTGCAATGCCCTAACAACATGTATATTACGGCTACTCCAATAAATTTCACCAAATTGATTGATCTCATTCATTGGTTGCTTTTTGACCCCATAAACCTTTCTCCAATTTACTTTTCTATGCTTTTTTTCTTTTTCTTTTCGAAATGCCTAACTGCGAATAAATGCCATGACATGAAAAGATTAAGGCTATGGTTGAGAGTTAATTACGTTGAGTTAAGAGGGGAGCTCGAGTGATCACCCACATTAGGTAAGAGATTACATAAATGAAAGAGACAACACAATTTAATCTAAAACCTTAAGGCAAGAAGTTTATGCGTTATCTCGATTATAAAATGTTCATGAAAGAGACAACACAATTTAATCTAAAATCTTAAGACAAGGAGTTTATGTGTTATCTCTGTTATAAAATATTCAATATCCATTTTTCTAATTGATGTGGGACTTCTAACTCACATTTGCTATACAACAATCTCTCACTCAAATGTAAGTTCATTATTTCATCATGCTCACCCCTCAAGCGAAAACTCTTACATCCGCACACACTTGCACTTGTATTTGTATCGTCGTTGTTGCTTCCCTCACAATGGAGGATAAGGAATGAATGATAGTTCTCTAACTTGAAAAAGGTCACAATCCAAAATCAAAATACACAACAAAAAAATACTATATTAAAATTATAGGTCATTCAATTCTTTGTTTGTCTTCCTTATTTTTTTTTAGTGTGCTCTTAAATGATTAATTTTTGCATAGAAGATACTTTTTAGATGATTTATTTGTTTTCATAATGCAAAACTCTTCTAATATGTCATTTAATTCTTTCTTCTTCTACCGTTTTTTTTTTCTTTTTGTGTGTGTTTCTAATGTGCTTAAGCTTTGTGGCCACACAAGACTTTCTCCTTAAATATGAGATTTATTTTTCTTCATAATACAAAACTCTTCGAATATGAGAAAACTCAAAATAAAAATGTATTTGAGGAAGGTTTTTAGGGTTAAAATAATTCTTCAAATTCTTTTTATTTTACTCTATAAATTAAAAATATATTATTCATATAAAAATTATCTTTTTATTCTCTAAAAAAATATTCTCATGTAAGATGGAATATATATATATATATATATATATATATATATATATATATATATATATATATATCTCATTTTCGCTCCTCCCCTTCCATCCAAGCCCTTCCTTCAAATCTCTCAAACATTTGTTTGGGAGTTTAGAGAAAATGGGAGGAGATGACTTTGTAGGGAGGGTGGGGAAAGAGATTAACGAAGGAAACTCATTCACCTTCTTTAATTGAAATATTTTCAAAAGGATGAAATGAGAATACATTTATAACTTTTTTTTATTTGATTTTAGAATGTTATGAAGAAATGGGGAATGATTGAAAATGTATTCAAAGCGCTTCAAAACTTTTTAAAGCCTTCTCTCGATGTACTTTTTTAGTTCCTTCATATTAGGGACTTTGAAATCTATGAAACATGGATACATGTAAAACGATGAACCATGTGTACGTGTTGTTATCAATACTCGTCTAATTTCCTCATTATTTCATCTTTGAGTGAAATTTATAGTTTTCTCAAATTTGAGTTTCTTTATTATTCTAACCAAGCACCATTTTTGGCTTTTTAAATTTTTATTTTAATGTTTTTGTTGGAAATTGAATAATTAGCTTAACCAAATACCATTTGTGAACTTTGTAACCTTTCGATCTGCTTTGATTGTTTGTTTAAAATATATTATTTTTTGGCTTTTCAAAATAAAAACAAAAACAAAAACTTAGTTTATGTTGTTTTAATCTATTCTTATATTTCTTTAAAAAATATTATTTTTTAGCTTAACAATAATTTTGGTCCCTCTGTTTTGACTCGCTCATGAAATTTGTCCTCCCATTTTAAAATCACTCAATTTTGGTCTTTCTTCCAGATTTTAAACATAATACAGTAATGTATTATATTTAAATTGTTTTTTTATGGGGTTTTCTAGTAATTCATGGTTGTTGATCATTCAAGGTCATCCAACCGTATGATACTTCGTTTAAAACATGTCTCATCATTTTTTGAGTACAAAATTGGAGAGAACGATTCAATGAGTGAGTGAAAATAGAATGATCAAAACTGTAATCAAGCCTTATTTTTATTTGGTTTCTAAGGAAAAATGGGATAGTCGAGTCATAAACCAAGTCGGGATCATAAAAATTCATGTTTTTAATTGACGTAGTCATACCTTAATTTTTTTTAAAAAAAATAAAATAAATCTTGCATCTTGTATCCATACTCGTACCTATATTTGTCAATGGGCTAGTTCGGCTCTTGTCCAATGGTCCACCGCATATAAATGAATTGGATTGAGCCGAACCGTTAGCTATATGAACCGCCAAAGTTGAGTCTGGCCCAACTATAAATGGGTTATGCAGATGGATTGGCCGGACTCATATTTCAATATTACCATATTTTTTTTTAAAAAAAAAAGATGCAATGTAAAACAAAACTACATTATTTTTTCACACGCATCAAATGGATAAATAACATTAATTGTTTGTTTTTTCTTAAAAAAAAAATTATTTCTTTGCATGACTATATTTATTAAAAAGAATATGTCCTTCATGTCAAATTTTGATTGACTAGAAATTTATCAACATTATGCTCATATGCAAATCAATCAAATAGACACCATATAAATTAACATCTATACAAATATCTATCGCATAAAAATTACGTAAAAGTGTAGAGTACTTGTTAGAACTCACAAAGTGCAACCTTAGAAAACAAAATAAACTCATGACTCGTTGGTTAACTCACTCATTTTATTTTATATGCGACATAATATATTTGTTTCTGACAATTATATATTTGTTGAGATAAGATTGGATGCAACTTTCAATTTTTTAACATTAACAATGAATATCTATTAAACTTATATTTTATTCCTTCAATTGAATCAAATTAATAATTTATAATCAATTGAGGTCAAGTGGTTAATGAGCTCCGCCAAATGAAGAATTGTTTGGGAGAACTCGAGCTTGATTTTCGGATGGAACAATTATTGGTCAGACTTTATTTACCTCCTAACTGAACTCCGGATTACTAGGACCCTTTTTCCTAAAAAACAAAGGGTTAACACACAAAGAAATTAATACTTTATAAAATTTAATAATTTTAAGTTAAAGTTAATGTATCTCTTTTTATTAACTTTATATATATTTAAATATAAATTAACTTTTAAGTTTGGGAAAAACTGGCACATGTTAAGCAAACCAAATATAGAATTATAGTATTGGAAATTGTGCATTTAGCAACTAAAAAGTATAAAAGTTGATTTTCTCAATGCAAAATTAACTTTTCATTTCTTTTTTGGCTAATGTTAACTTGTGTCCTCAGGGCACAAGTTAAGAAGTAAAAATAGAAATGTTTTGTTGTAATTAATGTATTTGAATTTAACTTTTTGACTTTTAACTAATTGAATGCACAAAATTTAAGAAACAATTTCTATTTTTAGGTTGCTTAACATGTGCCCTAAGGGCACAAGTTAACATGACCCTTCTTTTTTTAGTCCTTAACTTGTGCGGGCACAAGTTAGCATATAACCCTTTTAAGTTTTTATTAATACCTTTTTTTTCTTCTTTCAAGAATCACATTGAAGTGGGTCGGTTTGAAGTAGAATGACCTAGCTCGGCTTGACCCAACCCAAATTGTATATGCGTTAAATGTACTCAGACTAAAAAAAGCTAAATTGTTTATATGCTCGCTATTTAGAAAAAAGTTATGGACTAATGGATCGATTTGATCTATTTTGATAGCTCTACTCATGAGAAAAGTTATAAACTTATATACCGATTTGATATATTTAAAAAAAAGTTGTGAATTAAAAAGTATATCCATGCATGGTGGAGGGCTACTCCCCCCTTCTCATCCTCATCATTCCTTTATCCTCAAGGTATGTCTTATATGGACACTTGAAATGAAATTTATTTAGCCGCACGCACACTACATTAGAGGCACCCATTTTTTGATTAAAAAAATAGTACCTCTAAGCATGGACCTTTCATTTTTACCCACGGTAGGCGGTTATCAAATTTTACAATAATTGTATTAAGTTCTTGTGGCACCCTTTTTAATTATATAATCTTCTAATTTATATGTCCCAACATTTTTCATTTGGGATGTACTCAAATAAACATTTCTCTATCCTCAAAGGTCTCTTCTCTCTTGGCCTCTATAAACTCTCAAACAAAGGCTAAAAGACATTAAAACAAAAATCCCTCAAAAGAAAATATTAAAAGAACGTCGACACTCAAAAACAATATTGGAGATTCAATTCAACCAACTACACATAGTTTTCTATGTCCAAAATGAGGACACGAACTCTAGCTTTTATCCATGCAATCATGTCCCCTTCCCAACCTTTGATCCGCTTAACTTTTCCTATATGTTGGTCCCTTAAGACCCCACTCCCATGATCAGAATCAACTTGTCCCATTACCAAACAAATTAGTCACTAATCATAACTATAGGATGCATTTAACTTATGTAAGAAACTGTTCATAGGAATTATTTTGATGCAACATGGAAATTTCAATATACTCTTCTCTTCTTACAAACAACAATGTTATATATTTGTAATAGTAGACCCAAGAAACAACACAAGTTCTAAGCATTGAGATGCTTAAATGGATCATATTTTTTTTTTCCTTTACATAATGATAACAATAATTGTAACGTGTAATTAATTTTTGTACACACAAAATCACAGAGAGTATAGCACACTAGCCAAGTCCCAAATAGTAGCAGATGATAAGAAACATCATGAATTAATTCATGGTTCATGCTCTGACATCAGTAACGACATGATTGCGGCAAAAGAGAGAGAGACATGAAAATAATGGAGCGACATAAATTACGGACTGGTAGGGAAGATTAGACAAAGTAGTTGTTGCTAGTTGCTACTAGAAGTTCGATGAACGAACATCCATTTCTTGGGTCCATGCATTCCGGTCCTGAACGTGTATATGCCAATATGTTTGAGCCAATGCATCCGGGTCCATAACACTCTCACCACCACTTCCTCCTCCTCGCGACGACATCGTTGTTGTTGTTGCCGATGATCCTCTGCACCCCATAACATAACAAGTCATTTACACAATAGGTTAAAACCTAATTCTCCGTCACAAAACCTACATGTAAAATGATGATTGTCCTACGTAAACTAGTCGCATAGAGGTAATCAAGTGGGATAACAGAGATAGACGCAGATACCATTTTAGAAATTTGGGATAGACTTAATTCAATTCTTACAAAATCGACTTGTTACCTGAAAATTTAACGTTTTATCTCGTTCCATGTAGAACTCTTGACAATATATGCAAATTTTAAATAGTATTTACATATATATGTACCTTAAATCTTATGTGTATGTAGATCTATGAAGCACAAATACGGATTTGGACACGGATATCGGACACGATATGGACACCGACAGCCGACACCGCTGATAATTTAAGAAAATCACGTAATTCAGTGTAATTATATGTGTCGGTATCGTGTCAGTGTCGGACATCAAGACACGTCTAATCCGAGGAATGTCTACATAGATGTATATTAGTTATGGTGGAATTAGAATAGGAAATATATATATATAATGGAATGAAATATATGCAAGTAGGTGAAATCAAGATCCCAATGAATATATATGAATGACAGGAAAAGAAAAGGGAAAGAAGATCTAGGAACAAATAAACAAACGAAACGCACCTTGGTGGGCCAATAAAACCATCGATAATAATATGAGCTACATGCACTCCTTGAGGCTGAAATTCTCTAGCAATGCATTGTGATAGTGCTCTCAAAGCGAATTTCCCACAGCCTGTCTCATGCACACACCACATGCAATGCAATGTTCTCTTATAAGCTAATTAAACTTACATTAAAACATAATCAATCAAATAAATAAAATTGTGTAGTATATTTACATAGTTCTGAGTATCCTGCAATGCCATTTAAAGAAGCAGAGCAACCAGTGAATAGAATTGTTCCTTTTCCTCTTTCAACCATTCCCGGCAGCACCTAATTCATAAATCATTATTTAACTTCATCATACTATTATATGATAATGATTTATTAATCAAATAAATTGAGATAATAAAAAACGACAGAAACATTTGATATGTTGGATCGCAGAGTAGACTATAACTACCTGTTGAGCACAGTTGAAGGCGCCGAGGGATGAAACGGCAAGGGAAGTTTGGAAAGTTTGGATTGAGAGATGTTGAAAAGGAGTTGGTTTGGATTGAAGAGGTGACTCATAATTAGCATTATAAACAAGAACTTCAACAAATCCAAGTGAAAGTACACCTTCAAATGCTTCTTTTACACTTCTTGAATCTGAACAATCAATTCTTATAGCAAACACTTGTGCCTTTTCTTCCCTTGCTATTTCATCTGCAAATCTTGATAACCTCCCTGCATCAGTTCAATTTATAATAACTCATTTGTATCACATCACATATCCCTTCAATTCAATCAAACATAAATAATATATAGTAATAGTTTGTATTATTATATTAATATATGTTTAAACAAATATTATGTTTTATATATAAGAGAAAGTTGAGTCGACGATAATAACATGTTTGTCCAAAAAGTATGTTATAGATGAACATATAATAGAAGAAAATACATTCATACCTAAGTCACGGGCGAGGATGGCAACGGTGTAACCTTCATGAGCAAACTTGCGAGCGATGGAGAGGCCGAGATTAGGACCGACGCCAACTATGGCTGCAATATTACCTCGTGAGCTTGCCATGTTTCTCATCGTGCACCTCCACCAAAATAGTGGTTACAAATAGCAAAACTATATATGGAAGGAAGGAATGAAAGAATTAAGATTTAGCCTAAGGTTACAAATAAAGAATGTATATAGGAATGTGAAGTGAATACTAGCCTATACTATAGGTAGCAAGTAGCAAGCAAAAATAAAAGTAGGAAGTGGCAAAGTAGTGGTAGGTGGAATTAATGGAGAGAAAGAGATGGGGATTTATACTAGTGGAGTGGGGTGAGATACTGGAAAAGTAGAGTATTTGACATATATTTTTAGAGTCAGCTTCTAAATTTGGTATGTTTTTTCATATCCTATTATGCTAAATATAGCAAATTGATGGACAAACACACGTTAACATTACTCTAAAAACATTACAGACAACAAAGAATTAGTTTTGGGTTCTCAAATGACTGATAATATATTAGGAAATAATTAATTAACTTAAAACAAATTAAATAATGGGATGTTTATTTTGGTCGTTTTTGGTTTTCATTTCTACTCAATTGGCAATGGTGACAGTGGTGGTTGCCAAAGGCGACGTCGACATATGGTTGTCATAGCGGTGATTGGAGGTCAGGCCGGAGTGGTGGTCTAAAATTTGCATTCAGAGGTGGTTAGAGCGGTGGTTGGTAGTTGACGACGGTAGTCGAAGTGGTTGTTAATTGGCAATGGTGAGAGTAGTGGACATCGGTCGTTGGCGATGGTCGGAGAAGTGGGTTGTGATCATTGGTGGTGGTGATGCTGGTTGCTGGTGGTTAGATTGGGTTGTGATCACAACACAAGAATTTGACGTGAAATACTCCAAAATATTACAATTGTTGCCATTTATTGAGAACTAGAGAATAATTATGTGAAATCTTTTAAAACGGACAAACTTTTTGAAAGACAAAAGGAGCTTCATGATCAACAACGAGTTATTGGTTTATGACCAATAAGATATCAGAACACCACATTTTGACCTAAAGTTTTAAGGTATTAATAATATATAGGTCACCCTTTATATATTTAAAAATGTTGAATCCATTCATAGTTGTTGGGGGATTACCACTTTGACTTGAACACCAACAATCAGTCTATAAATTTTAAACATGTCATACCACTATATACTTAATCCAAATATACTCGCGCTCTCCAACCAAACCGAACCACAACTTGATACCATTAAAGTTAGTTGTAATTGACTGACTTCCTTATTTGTCAAAAAAAAAAATCAAATTAACTACCTTAAAAGCTTTGTTACATGATATGGTAAAAAAGTTATCTTGGCAAAAAAAAAATATATGTATGTAAATCTTTGTTATAATGTTTTCTTTTCTTTCTGGTTTTTTTCCGAATCACTAATCTGATGCAGTTTGATTGTTATGTGTGTAGGAATATTTAAATGGTTATTATTATTTTTTTATAAAAATAAAACGATATTCATTTATTCAAAACAAAATCACAAAAAAAAAAAGCACAACAGAAAAAACTTTGATACATGTGAAATCAATTATTTAGATGAAAGAAATAAGAAAAAAGATGGAGAGGGATCTTAGGTCAACAACGATCTAAAACCATCTCTCTCATGAGTGAATAAGAAGAAAAAAAACTTACAGAGAATGTGGAATTTCTCTCACTAAAAAACTAGAGCCGATTAAATTTGAAATGGTGATTCATTGTCGAGCTGTGCTTATATATGTGTGTATATATATATAGAGAGAGAGAGATAGATATAGATGCCCCGTTACATTTCTCAATAATTATATTGATGATTTAGAATCGACACGGTGTTTTGTTCCTGATGTTTATAGAATCGACATGATGGATATGAACTATTCAGAATCCCAGATGGCATGAGTAGGGAAAAGATACACATTCCATCTTACAACATTTTTATCCCCAAAAGTAAAAAGTAATCTTGTGTATAGAATAATCATATGTACAAGGAAAAATAAATACGCATTAGTTCCTCTCAGTACATGCATGTACAACAACGTTGTTAACAATATAGATGAAATATTGACGACTTGATGTTATAAGAATGTTGAAATAGATTGATTATCTTTACTTTCTCTGACAATATGTTTTATTCTTTCTTCTTTTTGCAATATATATGAACTCAGAGAAGGCAAGTGTCACCCTAAATGTGGAGGGTACGTAATCAATTTAAGGGAGATTTTCAATTAATTTTTTTGTCTTTCCTTAAAAGTTCTCTGCAGTCATATCCCAGTTTTAATTGCGCACCTTGCATTGTGAGAGACAACTACCAATTCTGAAGTTATATACACAAAAGTATATAAGAAGTTAAATAAAAAAAGCTCATGTAAAATTGACATTCAAAAACTTTTTTTTAACTCTACAAAAAAGGTTCTTAATGTAGTCCATGTATCTAGGTGTGAGAATATGTTAGGCTGAGTTAGACTTGTAATTAGGCCTAAGTCTGGTATGTTAAAAATTTGAATGCTTAAGTCTGACGTGCAGCATGCCTGCCATTTCCATCCATATATATGTATTTCATTAGTAAATTAAGAGTTTGATCTTATATTTATATAGTAAATAAAGGGAACTCAAAATTGTAAAAAAATAAAAATAAAATGACAAATTTACCCTTAATAACTCATTCTTCTAAGATTTAAATTTAAATTCATTCGCCATAGTTATATAAAATTTGAAAACTACCTATTTATTTTAGTTGAACTTAACAGCCTAATTTTTTTCAAATTCAAATTTAAAAACATATAAATAGAATATAGATATTACAAAACAGAAACAAACGGGTTAATTTAAAATAATATTTTGCAATAAAATATAAATATACAATGAAATATAATATACTTTTTTAGATAAAATAAGAGTCTGAACTTGCACCAAAGTGGCAGTAGACATTCCAACAAAATTGGCACCTCTAGAACCACAAATCTAGAAACAATTTAAATTGATTTAAAATAGTTATAAAACTGTTTTTTTTTTTTTAAAGTAAGTTATGGAAAGTTATTACTGCCGTTTTTTCCGCTTTAATTAATAATAATAATTTTACTCCTTGTTCAAAAACAAAATTACCCTTTCCAATTTTTTTAAACAAAACTTGTATATTGTAATATTAGCCCCAAAATTACTTGTCCTTTGTGTGGGATGGTAGATTTGATTGGTCCTTCACCAAAAAAAGCAACTCAATTTAGAATACAATATTCTAAAATATGACGAATAGCTCTCTGGTATTTATGTGCTATTGATATTTATGATATGTATCAATCATGGCCGTATCTGAGGTTAGGGCGAAAGAGGGCAACCGTTCTAGGCCCGAAAAATAAGAACGAAATTTGGGATCCAAATTTTTTTTTAGGGGTAAAAAATTGCCTAATTTTGTGTATCAAGTTTGATGTTTATATATATATTTATTAGCTAAGACCCAATATGTAGGTTCGCCCTAGATCAAAAAATCTCAGAATCGGCCATGGTATCAATCCATCTACATATAAAAAGTAGCAAATAGTTCCTCAAAAAGAAGTAGCAAAAGGATGTGATTCCACACCTTTCCCAAAAAAATAAATGTGATTCCTAGCAAGAGTCTTCCTGAGTAACACTACAAAAATCTTCTTTAAGCATCATAACCTTTCAAGTTTTATAAGGTTAAAGGATCACCCCATTGACTTAAAAACTATAAGAGCTGCTAAAACAAGAGATATCTAGTCCCCACCCGAGATATCTAGAAAACCAATGGAAAAATAAGAAGTTGGACAATCTTCAAGCTGTCTCTGGTCAACCATTCAATACCAAAGCCACCAACTACAGAGGAGGCAGTAATTAATTAGGTTTTACTATGCATTTGTAGTTAAAAGTATAGTAGTTTTGCATTGAAAACGATTTTTAAACTTGTAAAAAGTTGAATTCATCATTTTTCAGCACAACATTTTTATATTTGTTTCTTTTCTTTAGCATTTTCTGTAATGTTTATAGACAAATGTTAATAAATTTAATTTTTATTTAACTTTTCGGATCGAACCCAAAATCTCCTTCATTGTCCTTTAACTTACTAACTAAACCTACCTACGCGAGACAATTTACATTTGTATATACTCTTTCTATGCTATGCTTTTATCCAATTATATAACAAAAAAAATGTAATGGTATCTCATGAAATGTCATTCTTTTGGTTGTCCTCCAATGTATCCCGATCAGAAACCAGAGACTAATCCTTTGACGTATGAAGATCTATTTAAGGAGTTGACATCTCCCAACATGTACTCTCATCCACACCAACCAAAGATCGAACATATGACCACATACCTAAAGGACTATGTTATCTTTGAATAGTGTCAAACCATATTCGTGAAACAGATGTTCTTTATCGATGTGTTTTTTACTTTTTGTTTTTGGTGATTTCTATAGTAATGTACTATGAATTGAATTGTGATATTTTTTTTTATGGGTACAATGTTAATTAGTGTCCACCTGTACATTATTCTAGATGTGTGTTGTTAACTTTACCATGTTTGATTTAGATAGTCACGAGGACTATAGTGTACTAGCCACTAGGTCTACTCAAAATTAGCATGCTTAAATTTGACACGGTGTTAGTTCATGATCATATAGAATCCCTTTTTTTTGACACAATCAATCATACAGAATCCATAATGTCTATATATGGGATATATATGAACTAGCCATAAAGCACTATTCAGAATCCAAGATGGTATGAATCTTAATCTTAATAATATACAAGCATGGAACAACAAATAGGAAAAAAATTTGCATCAATCCAATGTGTCACATCCTCAAGCCTCTTCATGTCACATCATCATTAAAAAATAATTTTATTATTGCCACTTTAAACATTCACACAATACAAATTATAAAATATCATTATCACACATTTTCCCTCTTCAATTCAAAATTCAAATTTCAAAATTTTTCAAATCATTCTTTCCCTCCTACTTTTTCTCTTATTCCAACAAACATCACTTTCTATATCCTTTCTTTCTCATTCACTCTAAACTTCTTTCCTTTTTTTCCCTCACTTTTTCTCTTCCTCCCACACCCACAAACTCATCACAACTCTCTCTCTCCTCCTCCCACTCTTTCACGTTTCGCTCACCCCCTCCATGAAAGCCTTTTTCCTACCTTCTTTCTTCATCCTCTCTTCATAATCCGTCTGCCAATACCCAAAAATAAAACCACCAAAATCTTCCTCTCTTCATTCTCTTCAAATCCCACTCATTCATTTACAGATCTATCAAGTTTACTTCTGAGATAATTTATAAACCATATTCTTCCATCATTCTCAACCCTCTCACAAAATCACCACACCATTCTACAGAAAAGGAAGATGAAATCAAGGAAGAAGAATAAGCAAGGTAAAATTTTAATATGGAAATCCTAACCCATTTTTTTCCTCAAATCCGAAAATAAACATGTTGGTGACCAGAATTTTAATAGATAGTTTTTCTTCTTTGTTTTTTGCATTTAATTTCTGATTTTGAGTTAATTCCTTTGTGTATAGGCTTTGTCAAGAAGAAATTGATGAAGAAATAAGCAAGGTGAAGTTTGAATTTTAAAACCCTAACCCGTTTTTGTATCAGATCCGAAAATACCCATCTTTGGGGTGAAATTTTCTTCCAGTTGTTTTTAATTATCATATCATTCATCTCTATGAGTATTGATATTGTTTGGTTTTGCAGTTTGAATTTTGGATATGTTGCTAAGTAATGGATGATATTGTTTCTGGTGGAGGTAATGATTCCTCCCTTTTTATTTTTAGATTTACCGATCCATTATGTTTTGAATTTTGTCAAAAAAAAAATTCAAGTAAAATTTTATTTATAGTTGAAGAAAACTACTCACATCATGTTTTAATTTCCATTGCAGTCAGAACATGTAACAGCTGCAGATTTTATTTTCCATTTGAACTGTAAAACTTTAATTAATTATTGTTTTGTTTTGTAAATTACAATGAGCATTTATCTAGCTATTTTAGCTTCAAATATCATAGGTTGTTAGCATCAGTAATTCAGTTTTGATATTGATATAGAACCATTTTCGTTTTGATTTTAGGTGTAGTAAAAGGTGGACAAATTATGAAGATCTCGGGATTTGGAGCAATTGCAATTTGCAACAGGTTGTTAATATTAATCTCTATTGTCTTCTTCATTGTTTGCTTGCTAGGATAGATTATAGCTTCTTCATTGTTGGCTCACATGTGAAACATGTAATAAAGCATATCATATAATGGACAGTGATTATCACTCTTCCACTTTTACCAATTAGACTTATTTTTTCAATATTTAATCCAGAAATTTCCACTTTTTCAGTTATATGCCTATCAAACTTGCAAAGTTCCAACTATGTCACTTTCAAATTAAAAGTATTAGCAATGATTCAGGATTAGCATTGATTCCATTTCTTTAATTAGTTCTTTAGGGGAAAGTAAACTAATAGCTCTGTTTGGATAATACAAATTATGACCCTCATTAGATTATTTGGAAAAGAAAATGTCCTCCAATTCATGTTTTGGTTATGAATTATCATTTTTGTTTTGGTAATGGTATTGTCAAATGGAAATTTAATATCAATATACGACATGCTTCTTCATGCTCTTGAAAGACTTTTTAACTACCAATAACATGTAAGTACTAGCCTCATTTTCAAAGTTTTGGTTGCTGCAAGTCTGTATTTTTAAATGAATATGAATGATGGCTTTAATCATGTTGTATTGTATACTGTAGAAGAAAAAAAATCTGTGATGATTCATATTTCTTATGAAGCATGAAGTAGTATTACTTTGTTACATGTGTTACTTTGAATTTGCTATTTTTTGTGCCCAATGATTTGCTTCTTTATGATATTTGGGATTTTGGATTTTAATCATGTTTAACTTTCATTAGAAGCAACTCAGACTAATTTGAATTCTTAATAGTGACTTTTAAGTTGAAGCGTCATACTTTCACATCCTTAATTACATTAACTTTAATTTTTTAGTATTATTTCATGGCAGATTGCAAATTAAAAATGTTGGAGTTATGTGATATAAATTATAATAATTCACTATAGGAGTTTCTTGGGAGAACAAGCAACTCAAATGATAGTTGGAGGACTTTGATGCATCTGATTGGTATGACTCAATTCTTTCTATGCGTATTGACCTTTATAACTGAATTAGAAAGGATCCTATTTAGGATGCATTAATATGTAAGTTTTTGTTTGGAATAAATGATAAGGGAATTCTATTTTAGTGCCACCTATGTATTTCCCATTTTTGAGTGACCTCAATATGAATTAAGTTATGTTCAACGTCAGGAGAGAACAAAGTGTTTGAGAAAATGTCTAAATAAAAAAAAATGATGATTTTTTTAGTTTTGATATTAATATATGAATCATTTTCGTTTTGATTTTAGGTTAGTTAAAGGTGGACAAATTAGGAAGATCTCAAGATTTGGAGCAATTGCAATTTGCAACAGGTTGTTAATATTAAACTCCTTTGTCTTAATATTAATTTTGTCTTAAATAAAAGTTTCATGAAGTCTTAAGTATGATAATGACAAGAGATTGTTAGTGAGTAACTATTTGTTAACATGAGCTGCATTCAATTGCTATTATCTGTAGATGTTTGAATTTTCAACATCATTCACCATTAGCATATGTGTGAATCTCTATTCCTTCTTCTTTCACTTTTACTAATTAAAGTTTGTCTTTTTTGATTGGTTCTTTTGGAAGAACTTCATGGTAACTCTGTTTTTAGGCTAAAGTTTGATTGGCTCTTGATTTTTTTGAAAGTAGCATACCACACACACATTCAAATTAAAAATAAGAGTTAGTATTTTATTTCATCATCTTTTGATGCTAGAATTAGTACCTATTTTTTCAGTTTTGTTACTAGAGTTATTTAGAATACTAAAATTATATGAATACTTAAATTATATTTCATCAGGATACCACACACACATCTTTTGTTACTAGAGTTATTTAGAATACTAAAATTATATTTACTGGTTCAACGAATATGAGTGCCCTGTTTTCAACTCTTTAAATTTGGCAATGATTGAGATTATTTAACTTTTACTTTAGCGATTTTTTTGTACAAGTTGTACTATGTGTTGATGTTATAAATGAAAAGATTTTAAAGAATGCATCAATAAAATAGTAGAAGTAAAAGTTATCATCTTTACTAGGTTGTCAAAGTTGGCACAAGTTTTTTAATCTATGAGATTTCTTCAATAAAATTATTACATCATTGCATAAACACCACCTTTTTTTTCTTTTACATTTCATTTATTTTATAAAGTGAAGTTTACTTTAATTTGAGCCGATGCATAATGGATGAATGATTTGGAAAATCTAAAAAAGGTTAACGTGTATAATAGTTCAAATGTTTGCTAGCTTATTTCGGTTCTACTTTACTTGATCTCTCTTGATGAAATAAATTTGTGTCATGTTTTGTGTATATCAATAAGTCTCACTCTATGTCTTAGTCTTATGAACTAGAAATTTTCCTATGTTGAATAGTTGCCAGCTCTTTGTTCTTTTTTTGTTTATCCTACTTTGATTTCCTAGCCATGTTATAAAAACCTTAATTCATGTCAGTTTTTTCAAATTGTATCTATAAAATTGAACAACTTTGGGGACTCTTCAGAGGAAGCATGTTCCTTCACATGATTCTTCATGGTCTTCATCTTTTATGGGTTGATTTTGACTAGGATGGATATCTACCGCAATCACCACATCGTCAATAGAGTATATCAAACACCTCACCACCAGTTTCAACTCATGTGATTTTTTGAGTTATATTTTGATGCCCAATTTTGTTTATAGTGATGTAATAGTTGTGATGTAACTATATGCTGTGTATTTTAATGATTTCTCTTTAAACTTATTTGCAGAATCGAGTGAAATGAGTATGTTTACGATTCACTCGGGTTAATTATATATTTGCAGAATCGAGCTTACTTATTTAATTATATACTCTTTTCTTAATGATTTCATCTTTGATGTGTTTAAAATGAGTATGTCTGCGATTCACTTGGGTGTCTACTAATTAATAGTGATGAACAAGACATGTCAATTGACAATCATGTGTAATTGAGTATATTCACATGTTGAATAATTTTTTTTGTCTCTCTTTACTGTAGGGTATAACAAGACATTGTGTGGCAAACTTGCGATGAAATGAGATTTTACTATTTTTCATTCGGGCTCTTCTTTTCTGTAAGAGATGGCTTCATTTGGTAAGCTTCTTTTCCAATTCAACATGAAAGACATCCGTTTTGTATTGTTGATTGTTGATTCATTTTGAGAGATAAAGACAATGAGGTAACTTTATTTCCTATTCGAGATAAAGACCATGGCGTAAAAATACTGGAGATAATTTGTGGGAATAAGATTAGGACAATACTTACCTACCGTGCCTTAGGCACAATTCATCAGGTCCCTCACATAATTTTCAAAAACACAGTCGTTTATTTTATTTTCTTGGATGCAGCGGTTGAATTTTTTTGTATGGTTTTCTTATATTCAAGTTAAAAACAGGATGAACAGTACCTATCGAACATCACATAAGTATTTTCGGATTAGATTAAGGGGTTTTATGACCCATAACACTCTCTCAATCTTTTTGGACATTTAAATTTAATTGTTATATAGAATTTCCTATTTGAATTGTGTCCTATCATTATAGATTCAAAGTTTGTAACTACATCAAATTTCATGGCTTTAGGTTTGGAGACTTTGGATTGAAAGCATGCCACAGGAACTACTAGATACACATTTATTTGAGACGTGCATTTCTTCTGAAGCCATACGATGCATACATGAGTTATTATGCGTACAACAAAAACCTGAAGACAGGCCTATATGTACTCTGTAATTCTTATGTTCAAAGTTGAGATGTTATTGCCTCAGGCGAAGGCTCCTGGATTTATTCTGGAAAAGGATTCAATTGAAACTACCTCTTTATCCTCAAATCAAATGTGTATCTTAATATAGCTTCCAGATTTAATGTTTTTAAGTAATTTAAAAGAAAGTAAACCTGTGAATATCTTTGTAGCTTCTACGTGAACCCCTATATTTATCCGGTTTATATTTTGTGGCAATGTCAACTACATTTTCTCTATCATTGTTTTAATGATTTCTTTCCAAACGGTATCAAAATAGCTGAATTTTGTGTTCAAAAACTCACTGTCATTTCAGTAAGTTGTAAAATCAAACAGTTAGTGCAATGTCACTTGCAATGTTATCATCTATCATTCATTAGAACTCCGATCCATTTAAGTTTGAAATGCAATATCTCACAGTTTAATTTAAGTCCGAAATTTTATTTTCCTCAAATGCAGAGGTTATAGTTATTGATTTAATTCATTAGAACTCCGATCCATTTAAGTTTGAAATGCAATATCTCACAGTTTAATTTAAGTCCGAAATTTTATTTTCCTCAAATGCAGAGGTTATAGTTATTGATTTAAGTCCAAAGTTTTATATTCTATAAACACGGGGGGCTATAAGTATTTAATTTATGTTCCATTATATTGGATATCCTCAAACATGGGGGGTTTTAGGTATTCAATATATATGTTTCAATATATTGGATATATTTAAATAATATATACAATAAATTTCATTTATCGAAAGAGATGTTGAATATATTGTTGAGAAATAATTTTTTGTAGTGATATTTGAAGTCATCAGGAGATGTTGAATTTGTTGTTGAGAAAGATTTTTTTTTTTATGTTTATCTTTTTTTGGTCACTTTTACTCATGTGTTTAAACTATAGTAATAATATTGAGATATCTTTCGTTTATTTTGGAGTTATAAAAGCAAATGCATTGAAAGACATTTTTTGATTGTTTTTTTTTTTTGCTATTTATGTACTTGGTATTTGTTTGTCATTAATGTGGTCATTTGATGACTAAAAGACATTATTGTGGAACCTAACTAAAATAGTATGATGGTTGTCATTCATTTGCTTTATGGTTGTAACAAGTTCATCATATTCATATAAATATATATATGAATGACAATATATATTAAGTATTTTGTTATTTAGCGTCAACATTCTAATGCACTACACTAATCCATTTTTTTCCCGTGCGTTGCACGGGTCGAATACTAGTAATATACAAATGGGGAACAACAAATAGCAAAAAATTTTGCACCAATCCAATGTGTCAAAATTCTAAGCCACTTCATGTCACATCATCATTAAAAAATAATTTTATTTTTGCCACTTTAAGCATTCACACAATGCAAATAATAAAATATCATTATCACACATTTTCCCTCTTCAATTCAAAATTCAAATCTCAAAATTTTTCAAATCCTTCTTTCCCTCCTACTTTTTCTCTTATCCCAACAAACATCACTTTCAAATTTGAACTCACCTTTCTCTCTAATTCATCTCAAATTTCTTTACTTTTTTTCCTCACTAACACACACCAACATTAAAATGTTATTTCCTCTCATTTTCCCTCTTCAATTCAAAATTCAAAATTCAAATTCATTTAAACCCTTTTTTTCCTCATACATTTTCTCCCTTATCCTATCCAACATTAATTTCCCTCATTCCATTTTTTTACTCTCTCTCATCCTGTTTTTCATCACTTTCTCTTTCATTCCCAAACATTCCACCACTCCCGCTCTTCTCTTACGTTACAACACAAACCTTTTTCTTCATCTTCTTCTTCAAAAAAATCACACCCGAACTCTTTCTCATCTTATTTCAAACGTTATTTCGAATCAATCCTTTTCTATGCATCCTTCACGAAAAGATTATGGGTTTCATGATTCTCAATCTTCTACTTTTGCTTTCTCTCAGTCGCTCATATCTTCGACCCTTTTCGAAAATCAGTTTATGGGTATCAGGATTTGAGTTTCACTGCTGAAAGTTTGTGGGTATGAAGAAGTATTCACTCAACATGTGAAAAAGGGATCAATTTTGAGTGTGAGGTAAATTTTTTTCTGTCTTTGTTAATCTCCTATCAATTTTAGTTAATCTCTTATCAATCTTCTTCCCTTTTCACATTTAGTCTCATGTTTTGAGTTATTTCGTTTTCGTACAGGTTCTTTCGGAGAAAACGAAGAAGAAATTAGGGAAGAATAATAATCAAGGTGAAATATGAATTTCGAAACCCTAATCCATTATTTTCCCATATCAGAAAATAGTCTATTAATTTATCTTTGGTTTTGAATGATTCTGTTTTGTGCATGTTGGAGAAATCTTCACTGATCCATCAAAATCACTTTTGAGAATGACTAATCGGATGGGAACAGGGTATTATTGCTAAAAACTCATTTGAGATTAATTTCTTTTAAATTGAATTTTGTATAATGTTTACAAAAATTCTCTTTTAATTCAGGTGAAGATTCTAGACAAGAAGGACTTTCTTGATTTAACTACATATGCGTGGGTATAATCACTACTTGAAGGTATATACAATTACTTTTATCTATTTTCTGTTGGATGTGTAATTTGATGATTTTTTTAGATTGGTCTTTTGTTGAATATGAGATTTGGTTTTTTTTTAGATTAGTCTTTTGATGAATGTGTACTTTTGAAAATCTATTTTCTGATGAACATGTACTTTGAAATGTGAATTGATTGAGATTAAGTTTATGCTATGTGAAATGTTACTATGATTTTTAGCTTTAATTATGTTACTCTCAACGCTTTTGAAGTAATACTAATAATGTTGCATAGAAACCTTTGTATAAGTTATGTGATTTGGCAATTTAGCTGTTGAACTTTACTAGATCATAGTTACAATACCAAGCAAGTGGGGGTTGGTCTTAGTATCAATTTAATGTTAGGAAATGACATAGCCCTTCAATTGAACTATTGTGCAACAGAAAATCAAGTCATATGCCATCCAAAATGGGTATTTGTATATAATGTTGTACATCTTGAGTTTGAGCACGTCGGTGCTTTAGTTTATAGTGATTTAGAACTATAAGTGATTGAATGAGTAACCTTTGCACGTCATTGAGTGGCCATTTTCTGCTGTTTTTTAGGCTTCTCTACTATAGGTGCAATATTTGTTTGTTCATAATGCATAATAATTTTCAAAACTATATGGATGCATCCTTCAAAATTTGAGATATTTTTGGTTCTATACATTGATATTTTGTTCTTTTGGGATTCTGATTTTTTGGTTGTTTGTAGAGTTTACATATCCTAAACTACTGTGTATCTTTTATAAGCTAATAAATTAATTTGGTATCAACATTGCTAATGCAAAATTATTTATTATGCAGAATTATTTTCTAGGATTATGAGTAGTTTTTTAAGAGAACAACATAGACATGTTCAAGTGAATTTTATATGATCATTTGAAATTTTCTCCAGTAATATAAGGCTATTGATTTTCGTATTTTGGTATTGATTTTATGCATTTTTTTTGCAGCAAATCCTGAAGTACACTGATTTTGTTAGTTACGTGAATGTGTAGATTTATTCAAAGGAATGGAAATGAAGGGTTTATTAGATATGACTCAGGTACGTGCAAATTTTTAGTACGTACATCTTGATCTCTGGTAATTTTGTTCCATAAGGTATGTTATTTTCATGAAAATGAAATTTGTTTTGTTCTCAATCATGTGATTTTATTTTAATTATTTCTTTATTTCGGAATTGTGCTTCTTCGATTATGGTGTTTGATGTAAAAAATGAATGGTTTGCATTTCATTTACATTTTGGATTTAATTTTTTCATTGTTATAGTGAGCGCTCACTAAATGTTTAAGGAAATGTCTCAATATGTATTAAGTAGGATTCGTCTTGCTTCAATTATATTCCTATTTGTATTTCATTAATTGAGATTCTAAATTACGTTTTTCTCTAATATTACTTGGCAGGCTCAGAGTTGTTGATGAAGGTTAGGAATGAGGTAAGTCTTTTGATCAGTTGCCTACAAAATGTCCGTCTATGTATAGTTCTAAGAGAATTCAGAACTAGGTTTTGCTTATTTGTTGCTTGATTGTATGTAAATTTGAAGGTTAAATTTGAAGTCTCTCTTTTTGAAAACTTAGATTATAATACTTAATTATGATCGAAGATTCACATGGTATAACATTAATAATGCCAAACATTTCAAACTGCTCATACAAGATTCTTCTTTCTAATGTCATGAGCTTAAGCTTTTGTAAAATTCTATTATTACATTTTTATAATGTGTTATATTATTAGCTCTTAATGGCAATCTCATATGACTTTTGATATTCCTTAAAGACTTATGCATCAAATTTTTAACCTGTTTACCATTAATATTTCAAGGCTTTTGGGTATAATAGCATTATTAGGTTATAGTCTTATAACTCTCTTCAAGGTTTTCATTAGACAAAGAGAGGTTATCATTAGTCTTATGTATGCAACAGAGAGATTGACATTATGAGCATAAAGTAGAATACATGCAAGTAAGTTTGGCCTCTAACTTGGTTTCTTTTTTAATTTGGTTCAACTATGAGCATATTGTTTTTGAATCCACTTTAAATTCCAAAGCATCTTTTTATCTCAAATTTCTTTTTATTTATTTATTGAAACGACTCATTTTCCACTTACCATGGGATATAGAAAAGCTATGAAAGACAAATATATAGTACAAGAGAACTAAAGTTTTTTGTTTTGCTCAAGGCCATCTGAAAGAGTAAGATAGGTATTGTAACCATCCATAGTTTTCCCTTTTGTTTAAAAAAAAAATGTTGTATGTTTTAGAATAACGTAGTACAAAGGTTACATACACTTAGTAGATTGTGGAGATATTAAGAAAAGTTCACAATTGAATTCCTATTTTGTAGTCTTTTTCTGAGATAAAGTTGGAGCTGAAGAACAAGCAGAGCGACCAAGAGATAAAGTTCAAGGGCAATGCCAAACAAAGACTTTTCTTGATTAATTCTATTGTAGGAGATAAAAAAAAAAACTTTTAGAGTTGATTCATATCATATTCATTTTATTTATTATTATTTTGACAAGAGGTTTGAATTAGACATTCAAGTTAACATTATTCAATTATTTATAGACTTTAGATAAAGTGATTGTGAGTATTTTGCTCATCTTTGTAAATAATTTTATGATTCATATTCATAATGGCATGGGATCTCATGTGGGAATAGATAACTTGATAGGTCAGAATTCATGCCGCCACACTCATAGGTCAGAATTGAGAATACCAATTTTGCAAAAGAAGGTTTTTAATGAACATAATATTTTGATTTTGAGTAATCAAGTAATATGTGTAAATATCTAAAGTGGATTGGCAGGGTCTCTATTATTAGTTACTAATTCTGCAGAAACCAACATTGAACCACTCATTTTAATTTAACACACATTTTGATCATTAGTTGAAATTAGTAATTACGTTTCTCTTCTATTCATTCTATACTCTATAAAAAATGTTGTTTATTATCACAAATTTTAAAATAGTGTCGTGATTTTTTTCCCGTTGCTATCGATAATTTTGATGGTCCTAACTAGAGAACATTGATTTGGAACACAAATGCTTTAGAGTTATATGTCAATGTCTGAATTTATGCTAGACATAAGTGAATGTATAAAAAAACATATATGCTTTAGTGTTTGAACATCTATTTTCTACTTTTATAAGTGGATTATTTTTGCTTATTGTCTCTTATTATAATGACAGATAATGAAAATAAGATCAAATGAATTTGTCTATCAATACCACCCAAGTTTCTCAAACAAGATACAAGCTCAAACCAAAACATTAACTAGACTGATTTTATTATTGAAACTGGTGGGACAAGGGAAATTTGACTACAATCACACTTATGACTTATGAGTATGACCAATTTATTTTTCTTTTGTTTAAGAGATTATGTTTGAGGATTAAAATAATAGGCATGCTAATTGTATTAGTATTGGATTACGACCATTTTTAGCTTCATTTCAAATGCTCTATCAAAATATACTGTAACATTCTATGAACTGATTCAAATTAATTCACATTTATTAAATTTAGAGTGGAAAGTGTCTATATAGGCATGTGTCTATATGTAAGTTCTTGACTAAATATAGATTCCATGTAAGTTCTTATATATATAAGAAAAAAGGTAATTTTTAAATGCCAAATTCATATGTCCTATATAGATTCCATGTACAACACTAACTGTTGTATTTGCTCTTCAAAGTGTCAACTACTTTTTTGTGTCAGTTATAACATATGTAGTCATTAATTATCATTGATCAGAGATATGTAATTGCTTTAGATTAAATTGAACTATATGTCAAACGATGACATCTTTAATATGATGATGACAACATAATCCGATTTGTCTAACAAATACATTGTATGTTTTTATTTTGGTGATACGTTCAGAGTAATAATTTGTTAACGCCACAAAAAATCTTTGTTCGCCCGTGCGTTGCACGGGTGGAAATACTAGTAGGTAAAAGACACGTCCCATTCATTATGCTTTTGTCCCCAAAAATATTCTTTAGTAGAATCAATGGTCATTCTCTCAACATCATTGCATTATTGTAAAGTGAGACTTTCAGATGATGAGTGTACACTGGAAGATATATGCAAATCTCAACTCAATCAAACTCACTAAAATGATTGTGTTCATATTGTTGGATACATAGTCTTTGTATGCAATTGAAGAATAGTAAAAATGACACATAAGAAATTAATAATCACTACAAATTCAACCTTCTAGTTTAACCAAAAATAAGAAGATTGAATTGGGAAATCATTAGTAAGTTTGTATAATTAAGAAATTCAAATATACCACTATCAATAAATAAGGTGCTTAATTTATACAATCTATTTTGCTAGTGAAATTCAAGCCACTTTAATCTTGTTAAATTGTATAAAACAAATTCATCGAACATTCAATAGTAGGAGTAAAGGTCATTCATTCTCTCTTTTTATGAGTTGTATTTAAACCCATTTGACTCTCTCCTTAGGTAATAACCTTGTGTTTGTCTTTGATGGATTTTGTTTGGATTTAGGTTAAGACAAGCCTTATGTACTCGCTGGAAACTAAAGTATTTGAAATGCTCTTGGCTCTTGTTAACACATACATCAGGTGGAACCTGTTAACAACACATGAATACAAAATAAAGAAAGAGAAAATAGGAAAAACAAAGACAGATAGGGTTTCATAGAATTCATGAATGGTCATATTGACTCTAACTTACTAATATAAAGATCCAATAACTTAAGCCTAATATTTTATTATCTAACAGAACTTTGGTAAAAAAAATTGTTAATAATTTGTTGTATATGGGAAGAGCACTCTGGTAATTCGAAGTTTGGTCGGGAGGTAAGTAAAATATAACCAAAATTTGTTTTATTCATGAATCGAAGTTAAGTTCTCCAGTCATTTGTAGAGAAAACTTGATAATTTTATCTACACATTGGTATCAAATTGAACTTTTTAATTTGTTACTGTTTGTTGATCATACTTTCGACCAATATCCTAAATCATGCCTTTGATGGTTATTGATGCATTGGTAGAATACCTATAATTTTTTTTCATACCAAATAAAATAAAAATAGTATTAAATCAACGTATCAGGACTATCTTTTCAACCAAAAACCATTGCCATGACGGATTTTGAATCTTGCCCACCACCTCAGAAACCGTTTGGGTTCTTGGAAGAAAAAATTAAATCATTTCTCCGCCATTCAAATGGACCATGAAGTTGTTTGGCAAACCAACATCATACCTTCTGAGAGTGCATAACAAGCACGACGGTTCTTGGTCGATATGCTCCTCCGACTCCCTCACCCCTATACATAACAAGCACGACAGTTCTTCAACACCAATAAAAACTCATCTTCTAGTTAAATTCCTCCTCGTAAATAATCGACCAATAAACATTTACAGTGCAAACTCAACACTTATCTATATGGACTTGAACAAACCCCTAGGGTTTGGTCATGATTTTCACTTCTAAAGAATATCATCCACCGTCATTGAAATTTTTGATGATTTTGAAGCATTTGTTTACCGAGACCACTAATGAATGTGGCCCATAACTCACCCTCTAATGTATTGCAATTGATAATATAAAATGTCTACAAAGTTTCAAAACACACTTTGTTGATTTTGATATTTCCTTATTGATAAAGTGTTTACTCAATATGGACTCATGGAAGGTTCACAGCTCCTGGAATGCATGTCACATGATAATTGAAATTGAAAATTAATATTACAATAATTTGTAAGTCATCCTCATGCTTGTTCACCTAGAGTTCTTCTATAAGGTAAAGTTTAGTTTAGACCACCAAATGCATTGCTCCAACTTACACAACTTCAATATAAACTATGGATTTTCCTCAAAAAAAATAATATAAACTATTGATATATTTTAAATTTATTCTAACGGGTTAGATCTCTTGATGACTACCTTTGATACATTGTGCGGCATGATGAAAGAATCATTGGTTTGGTTGGTGAAAGCAAAATCTTAAAACTCATTAATGTTTTTTTAACCTACTTCTTAATAAATAATTATTGTTTTTTAATAAAAACTTGATACTTTTAGTTGCTTTAACATGTGCAATGTTGCACATGTTAGACAAACCTTATAATAAATATTTATATTGCTTCACGTTTGACATGGTTTGATTAGAAATAGTTCAATTATAATTATGACTCTTTCTAAATTTGACACCATATTTGTTACGGAGGTAAAAAAATTGAGGAACACAATCTATGCATATTTGTTATGGAGTAAAAAAATTGAGGAACCCAATCTCTTGATGATTGAGGTCAAGCAATTTTATGTTTCAAAAGGGGACCCCATGATTAGCCACAAGAAAAATGAAAACAAAATCTCTCCAATTGTCCAACAAGTGGCTTCATCTTCTAAAGACTCGCCGTGCTTTCCACAAGATGATGGATTTGAGAAATATTTTACAAAATTAGAGACTAAATTCCAATGTTCATATTATCGAAGACCACAATTGGATCCCTTACAAAGTCAAAGACCATTTAATAAACTGCCTGCAACATACTCAACAAGCACATCATCACCATCCACAACGTTTAGGAACGAACATTCACAAAAACATAAATTTGTTAAACATTTTTTAAAGTCATGGACTAAATTAGAACAGTCATATTCTCACAAACAAAATCAATATTACACTACAAAGTCGCATACCATTTTTGTTTACAAATAATACACTAAACGAACACACATTTTTTTTTAAGAAGTCAATCCCCATACACGACTTTTAGTAACAAACATTCATTAAATGATTAATTTGAGAAACATTTTTTTTACGGAATAATTCAAGAAACGTTATACACAATGAAAAATTAAATTAAAATATTCATATTTTCACGGATCAAATTGAGAGTACGATATAAAGTCAGAGACAAATTAAAAAATAAATAATCATAATTTAAGCAAAATTGTCATTGATCAAACTAAATATCATTGGGCTTATTACAAACTAAGTCCAATATAGAAATTTCTTACAAACAAAAATTACAGTCTTCATTTCTCATTCTATTCAACTCAACAGAAAATCAAATTCATCGCACTTTCTTCTCTGTTACTCTCTTAGTTCTTCATTGCACTTCGCGATCTCACAATTCTCTTCTCTTTCAATTCCATAACCGAATTCATTCTTCTTCGCATCGTCAAAACTGCGTGCAAGATCTGAATTCTGCATTTCCGCTTCATCATTTTGCGATTTTCGTGATTCGATGAAGTTGTAGATTGAGAATTTAGGTTGAAATTGATTAACGTGATTCGATGGAGTGGAGTACGTTGCAGCATCTAGATCTACGCCATATAGGGCGTGGTGTTAGGCCGTTGCAGCCTCACGCTGCTTCGTTTCATCCTCATCAAGCTCTTGTTGCTGTTGCCATTGGAACTTACATCGTTGGTGAGTGAATAACTTCACTCTCTTTCTTTTTCAATCTATTGTGTTTTCGTTTCAGCGAGTTAAGTTCACTGTGTTATGCTAATTATGCTAATTTGAAATTTGATCATGGTAATTGATTCTTCTGGGTTGTGCTATTTGTTGCGGTTTTGAAATGTTTCTTAAGTTATTGTTTCAGACATAATTTATGAAGCATGTTTAGAAAATAAAATAAATTTTCTTTGTTGATTTGATCTGTGACATTGGAACTGGTTGTAATTAACTTAATTTATGTTGCTATATATATATATATATATATATATATATATATATATATATATATATATATATATATTCACTAATTATAACACAAGCGGATATCATGATAAGCACTTATGGATAAGCTATTTCTACAGCAAAAGATAAAATACAGTTAAACTGTTTTGTATGCGTTATAAGCTGTTTTCGTAAATTATCTTGGATAACTTATGAAAATAAATAAGCTGAAAATGGATTGTGAAACAATGCCATAAGCTGTTTTCATAAGTTCTACAATCCAAAACAAGATGGATGGAATGGAGGAACGTTTGTGGTGTAATATGTGGATATGTGATATAAGAGTACTGCTCACACCTAAAGAAGCATTTTACTACACACAACACCACTTTACGACTTACCTTTATGGGACTAAATACCATGCGTTGAAAAGCTACCAAGAAAGTAAGTTTAGTATTATAGTCAAAGAAATGAGAATATTTGATAGATGAGTAGTAGTTGGAGAAGACAAGATCGGAGTGAAAATAAACATTAAAGAGAAAGTTAGGTTAATACCTATTGTAGAAAATATGGTAAAGCCTGTCCGTAAGGCCTAGCTCAACTGACAGTGCCAATATTGTTAGGTTAGACGTCTTCACCCGGGACCTCACAGCTGTGTGTGAGTTTCAGATGGTGGACCACTTCATCTACAAAAAAAATAAATAAAAAATGAAACGGTTCTTAAAAATCGCGGTTGTGAGGTCAGGATTGCCCCCACTTATAAACACATTGTCAGGCCATATCTTATCCGATGTGGCACTCTTTAACAACCGTAAAGTCTCGTTAAAGTGATTTGGGCATGCGCTAAGAAGACCTGTAAAAGCACTGGTTAGGAGCTTAGATTAGACAATGGATAATCCAATAGCTAGAGTTGGAGAAAGACCATGGAAAGTTGTAAGCCAAACCATTAAGAGAGATTTCGATTATAATAGCCAGTCATTGGACATGATCACATGATTCATGATAGGACATGATGGCGTTGTTTGATTCATGTAGCCAACTTCATCTATTGAGAGATAGCTTTTGGTTGTTGTTGTAACAGTAGCGAGCTTGTCAACTACTGATAGCATATATTGGTTTAGTAATCTATGTTATTTTTTGTGTGAATTTGGTAAGGCTTCTTATATGGAACTATAGCAGTATTTTATAAATAAAATAGTTTCACACATTTTCAAATCACGTGAGTTGCTATGTCAGGTGGACTTATCATTGTTGCATGGTGCATTTTGTTGCTTGCTGACTTGATTTGGCACAATTATTTTACTTATTGGTTTGTTTCCATGCATGCAGAATTTGATGCATTAACTGGAAGCAAGATTTCCGCTCTTGACATTGGTGCGCCTGCTGTTCGAATGTCTTACAGTCCAACAAGTGGACACACTGTGATTGCAATCCTCCAGGTTGGCCCTGCTTGAACTTTTCATCATGTAATCTTTTACTATATGTTAAATCCTAAATGCAAGGTTTAAATGAAAAAGTAATAACTATAGAAGGACCCGGTGCTGCAAAAGATTGTGATTCAATCAGAAATATAATTAAAGGGTTTGTACTTTGTAGTTTAGTTGTTCTCATGATGCCCATAAATGATATCCAGAAATGTAATATGTACTTTTTGGCTAGAGTTAATAATATGCAAACAAAACACCGATGGATGTATTATTTGAGATGGTGGGGACAAACATTGTGATTTGCTGAAGTGTATTTTTAATGAAGTACAGAAAAAGAAAACCATGTAACATTAGGAAGTTATATATTCACAAAATGCATACAACTTTTCTTTTATTCTTAGATGACTGGCACAGATATTGTTGTTCTGTTGAAATTTTGTGTTGCTTATTTATTTATTTTTGGTTACCCGTTTAGTTTAGGTTGCTCTGTGAATTTCATTGTTAACATTTATTCACTCTGGTACTTGTATTAACACCCCTTAATATGTTGTTAGTTTGTAACTTTGTATATTTTGATTAGAGCTCTTTTAAAATAACTGCACCTGTTGTTCTTACACTTGTAGGACTGTACAATACGTTCTTGTGATTTTGACTTGGAGCAAACTTGTGTTTTGCATTCACCTGAGAAAAAGTCCGAGCAAATTTCTTCTGATACAGAAGTTCATATGGCTTTAACCCCACTCCAACCTGTTGTGTTTTTTGGGTTCCATAAGAGAATGAGTGTTACAGGTCGGTTATGGTTTCTCATTTCTTTAGATTAATGCATTTGTCACGGTATGATTACTGATGGGCGTGATTTCTGTTCAATATCTGTTTTTCTGTAAATGAAGTTGTTGGAACTGTTGAAGGCGGTCGAACGCCTACCAAAATCAAACCAGACCTGAAGAAGGCTATCGTAAATCTTGCTTGTCATCCTCGACTCCCTGTACTGGTAATGTGTGCAGTAATACATGTCTAGTGTCGAGTCTCCTACGATGTTATGATAATGATACACTAATACTCTAACCGTTGACTTCATTGTTTTCCCATCACAGTATGTTGCTTATGCAGAAGGTTTGATTCGGGCATATAACATTCATACCTATGCTGTTCATTACACACTTCAACGTGAGATTTTCCCACATTATTTTCTTGTTGTTCATATGGTTTATATTTCTAATTTCATTGTCAATCCTATCTGCAGTATTATTTATATTACGTTTTCTATTCAGTTGACAATACCATTAAGCTTATTGGGGCTGGTGCATTTGCATTTCATCCAACTCTGGAGTGGATTTTTGTTGGGGATCGGCAGGGTACACTTCTGGCATGGGATGTATCAACAGAGAGACCAAGTATGATTGGAATGTGAGTGTAGTTACTTATTATCTAGTTTTCCTTATTCCCAACAGAGACCTGGTAGTTTTGTAATTTTTTATTTTGCGGTCATCTTTAAAATTTAGGGTTCAGAATGTTATTTTACTTTTAGCAAGATCTGACATTTTCTTATTCAAATTTCAGAAAACAAGTTGGCTCACAACCAATAAAATCAGTTGCGTTTCTCCCCACATTGCGTTTACTTGTGACTCTATCCAAGGATGGAAATCTACAAGTTTGGGAAACACGTGTTACAGTTAATCCTAATAGACCTTCTACACAGGCTAGTTTTTTTGAGCCTGCAGGTTAGATATATTGACCCTTTCTGCCTTTACGTCGAATACCTGATTACTACCAGTCATAGTAGTCAATAGCGGTCAATAGCGCCGCTATAGCGGCCGCGCGGTGCGGTGCGGTGCCGGAGCGCTACGCAACAAGCCATAGCGTTGCGGTGTGAGATAGCGCTGCTATAGCGGCGCAACGCTGCGTAGCGGTTTTGCGGGCGGGTTGCGGTTTAAAACCGCTATTAAATTTTAAGAGAAAATCACGAAATTGTCTTTGTTTTAAAAAAAAAGAGGGTATTTTTGACATTTTCTTCAAAACCTAAAAAGTTCAGCTTCTCTCTTCTTTTATTCTTGCGCAAAACGGCGTTTAACTGCAAAACACAAAACGCAAAAGGCCTTTTGTTATCCTCTTAGTTTTTTGTTTAACAATCTCAAACTTTGTTGTCCTGTTACTTTTTTGTTCTAGTTTTCTTTGTTATTATTGATTCCAAACTTCATTCTGCCCTCTCTGTTTCTGTTTGTACAAACAATCCTCTGTTTTGTTCATATAAAACTCTTTTCTGCTCTCTATGTTTCCATATTTTTGTTGTTTTTGTGGACAACATAGCCATGGCAGCATCAGGTTCTGGTGTACAAAAAGTTATGAAATAGCGGTCATAGCGCTATGCGCTATCCCGCTATAGCATTTTTGGGGTCGGCCGCTACGCGCCGCTATCCGCTATTAACTACTATGCTACCAGTTGGTATTTTTAGCTTGGTTATGTTAAGTAATAAGTATATTGTGGTCTGTGGATGATTTCTACTGCTGCATTTCCCCCCTCCCCACACTTCTAGAATCTTTTTGTATATACATATGATACACACACCCCAACCGTTGTCTTACTTCATTCTTTTACTATTATTTTGAGACTAAAAGTATTTGGCTAATATGTATACATTCTGATGCAGCAATTGAATCAATTGATATCCCTCGCATCCTTTCTCAACAGGGTGGAGAAGCAGTTTATCCATTGCCACGAATTAAAGCAATAGAATTTCATCCAAAATCGAATTTAGCTGCCCTAGTGTTTGCAGTTACGTGCTACCTTGCATTTTTATGCCTTACTTTTTAGTGGATAATATAATATGGAATATAAATAAACTTGGTGTTTATTTCGACAGAATGTGACAAGTGCTGAAACTTCAAAAAATAAGGCCTCATACAGTAGAGAAGGGAGAAAGCAACTTTTTGCTGTTTTACAAAGTGCAAGGGGATCTTCAGGTGACTGTTTTCATTTATCTAGAAACAAAGTTCAAAGAGTCCTTATAACATGTTTGCTAACAATTTATCTTGGAGAAAGAATCACTCTTCCTCAAAACCTCTTTGGTAACTGCCAAAACACTTCTTGGGGTTCCAAAATAAGATAATCCAAACATGCACATGATGTTTTCTATCTGAATAAGTGCCTTTTGGTTTGAGAAAATACCATGTTTTGAATTTTAATTTTCAATCACTTCTAACTGTAACAATGCCACTTGTTTTAGTTTGTTTTTTATTTCAAAGATTTGCATAGGAAATTGTGAATACAACTTTTTTTGTTATTACTACTTCCTATACAAATCTTTCAAACATGAGGTAAAATAAGATGATATATTTTGTAATTAAAAGTGAAATCAATAAAAATAGGAAACATTTTCTCAAACTAAAGAACCTCTAAACTAACTACTGATTGCGTCTGTTTTTACTTTGGCTGCCATACTTCCATCTATCAACATAGAACATTGTGTTGTATGAAACTTCTTCTGAGCTTCAATGCTTGTTTTCATGGGGTAACTGATTTACCTCTTCGCTCATTGTAGAAAGTTGAAGATAATAGATATACTTTCCCTCCCCCCTATTTTTTGTAATGTTTCATGTCATTCATTGAAAAATATAGGATAAGGATACAATACGTATATAACAAAAGAATAAAATTATTATTGTAATTTAAGAAAATTAAAATAAAAACATTTCTCTTAAACATTAATAAATATAAAATTGAATTTGCAAATCATTGGCTACCAAAAACCAAACTCAGTACACAATTTGTTACACATTACAAAATATTAAATAAAAGTTTCATATCTTTGTCTTCAAAAAAAAGAAGTGACTGGTCTGGATATCTCAGTCTTTGTCTCGGTCATTGTAGTTATATGTCATAGATGGTTAATTATTAGTTGAGTCATATTTGTATACTTTTGTATACTTCTCTTCTGTTTCCACCCATCTCTTTAATCAGATAAGCTGATGGTAAGAGTACTATGCAGCATCTGTTATAAAGGAAAAACTTTCAGCCTTGGGATCATCTGGGGTGTTAGCAGACCATCAGCTTCAAGCTCAACTCCAAGAGCATCATCTAAAAGGGTGAGTTAGAATCTGCAGTTAGATAGAGGAAGAGATATCAGTTATTATTCTATTATTGTGTTAGCATCCATCTAGTTAATTATATAATGTTGTTTAGACTCTAAACCCCTGCTATTCTTGTTCTGAGTGTTTTTTTTTGGTCTTGATTCTGTAGCACTGCCTATTATCTGAAATTGAACATGATACCTATATCTGTGTATATGGGGTTTATTTGCAGCATGTTGCAAGTTAATTATATGATGCTCTTTAGATTCTAAATCCACTGCTATTCTTGTTTTGAGATTTCGTTCTTGATTGTGTAGCACAGCTTATTATCTGAATTTGAACGTGATACCTATATCTGTATATGGGGTTTATTTGCAACACAATATTGTTAAAAGTTTCTGGGGCTGCATCTAATCCTGGGTACTAGGATCATTAGTAACACGGTGTTGGGGTGCTTGGTTCCCAAGGGGTCTGCATTTCATTTTGACGAAACATCTTTAAGTCACTAGTTTGAGATGTGAAACTAAACAGATTCCTCTGTAACTTGTGCTCAATTACTTTCTCCCGCACTTTACTATTTTCAGTACATATGATTTGTGGCATAAAGTGGTTTAAGTTTTTTAATTGTTGATATCTGATCTCTATCTTGCAGCCATAGTAATCTTACAATATCAGACATTGCAAGGAAGGCATTTCTTTACAGTGTACGTCTCTTGTTATTATAGAGAAGCTTATTCTCACATGAAAATCATCCTGTGCTAGTATAAACCGGAATGTCAGATAAAAGAAGCAATGGAACTCAAACCTTACTGCACTTCATTCAATTTCCTAGAAAAGCTTTTGAGAAGTTGCTAGTTATTTCCTTGAGCTAGTTTAGCATTCTAGAGTGCGTTTCCTTTTAAAAAAATCTGAATAGAGAAAATAATTTTGTGACGGAAGAAAAGAAAAACCTAGAAAATTCGCCAGAAAAGGGCCTATTTACTTTGAGAAGATGTTCTCTATTTCAATTTCTGTTTTACTTTTAGCCACAAAAATGTCACTTTGTTTTTTATTTTTAAATTTTTTACAGGAAAATATCATACTTTTTATTGTATTCACTGTTTCTCATATACACTTTGAAAAGGTGACATTTTGACAATAAAAGCAGATACCAAGAAAAACATTTTCTCAAACTAAATAGCTTCTGAGAGATTGAATCTCTCTGCATCTCTAACAAAGAAACACCTCCAAATAGTCATATTGAGCCATTCACAGCAGACAATCTGAGAAAATAACACTGTCCCACATGTAGTATAGAGATGGCAAAGTACCCTTGAAAATCCAAGCTTTCCTTTCCAGAATCAGACACCAGAGATCAGCAAAGACAGCTGTGCATAGAATTTTAGCTTCTTTACAAAAGCCAAAACCTCTAATTTTTTCAAGGAGAAACCAATTCAAGTCCTTTGGGCAGACAAAATTCTCTTCCCTTACAATTTATTCCAGAGAAGTTGCAGTAGAACAAAGCTGAAAAAAATGATTTTCATTTTCTATAGTATATCAGCACAAAACATATAAATATGGTAGAAAACAGAGCAGTGGAGTGAGAGGTCTTTGTTTTTCAATTGTTTCTGAATGGTATATTTGCATGAATCTTGTAGCATTTTATGGAAGGCCATATGAAAATCTCTCCAATATCACGCTTGCCCCTCATCACTGTTTTAGATACCAAGCATCATCTGAAGGACTTTCCAGTTTGTGAGGTATGATCGTGGTGACTTTGATTTAAGACATTTGTTTAGATTTTTTTTTTTTCAATCACCTGACACTGCATATCCTATGCCAGCCATATCATTTGGAGCTAAATTTTTTTAATAAAGCAAACCGAGTTCTTCATTATCCATCCAGGGCGTTCTATATGGATGGATTGAACCTTATGGCACATAGCCTTTCGTCTGGGTCAGATATTATCTACAGGAAGCTCTATAATTTGGTAATGTAGAGAGAATAGTATTTTTGACAAGTTCATGTATTTGTATTTCCATCAAATTTTCATTTTACATAACATAAATATGTTTATCAGTAGCCAACTCAACTGTGTATTATTGTTCATTAATTTTCTATAGATACCTGGAAATGTGGAGTACCGAGCTAAATATTTGATTCACAGTAAAAAGCAGCGCTTATTTCTTGTAGTTTATGAATTTAGTGGTTCTACAAATGAAGTTGTGCTTTACTGGGAAAATACTGATGTACAGACAGGAAACAGTAAAAGCAGTACAGTAAAAGGTATTTCTTCCCGTAATGCATTTATCTGTTTCTACTCAATTTAGTTCTTGCATAATGTTTAAATAATTCAAGTAACTATCTTGTAGGTCGAGATGCAGCATTTATTGGTTCCAATGAAAATCAGTTTGCTATACTTGATGAGGACAGGACAGGGTTAGCTCTATATACTCTGCCAGGAGGGACCTCCCAAGAAGTCAAGGACAATGATAAAGTTCTTGAAGAAAATCAACCTACAGAGACTAATGTTGGTTCAATTCGTGGCCCGACACCATTTATGTTTGAAACTGAAGTTGATCGTATCTTTTCTACGCCATTAGGTGCTTAAATATGTATACACATAATTTAAACTTAGCTAACATACCTATCTACTATCTATCTATTTTCACATTAGTTTATCAACAAAATAAAGTATTGAAAATGCTTTCTCTGGTTGTAGATTCTACTTTGATGTTTGCTTCTCATGGGAACCAAATTGGACTAGTAAAGCTCATTGAAGGGTACCGCTTATCAACTTCAACTGCCAATGGCCATTATATTTCCACCAAAAGTGATGGAAAAAAGTCAATTAAGTTAAAAAGAAACGAGATTGTACTTCAGGTATGACTGTTGAAGTTATGGGTCGTCAGACTTTGAATATCATAATGGTGTAATGTTATTGGTAATGATTTGATACTAGATTCAAAAGACTAAACACTAGTTCTTAAATGATTATTTCTAACCTAAATAAAAGGGAATTCAGGAAATAAATCATGACAATAACTAAGTAATATGGAAACTGATCATAGGAGATAATTTAAGATAATTTAAGGTACTCTGAGATTAGAAACTGATTCTACGAGATTAATTAAGATACTCTTAACATATTATCAAATATATTATTAAAATATTAATTTACAAAATATGAATTTATATGTAATTAAAAAAGATTAATTTTCTTTGAAAATAATTTAAAATTTATATCTCCAAAAAATTTACATCCAATGAAGTTGTAGCTCACCTTGAACTGGCTTGATGCCTAAGTCTCTAAGATGTGTAATCATGTTGCCAAAGATAGTATCCTCCAACCTTTTTCACTTTCGTTGGCTTTCTTTTTGTCATGAATCAACTATAGTGATAAGACTGTCTTGAATTTGATATCCGACTAGAATTTGTTTGTGCTTGTCTTTTATTATAAAAATAAACATACCAACAACTCAATCTCAAGTCATTCAGAACCAATTTCAGATCTCTTTGAACCAATCTCAAATAAAGTAGACCAAACTAAATAATTTTTCTCTTAGAGCTTTCCGAGGTGATTGTTAAGGTTCTGGGAATAGGAGATAGAAGGGCAATCATTAATTGTTTTAAATATTTTACAAGGAAATTTAATTAAAGTGCAACTTCTGTAGCACATGATGGTTATAATTATTGTACATGATCCTAAGACTTTAATCAGGGTGTTTCCAATAGGGACAACAGGGATAAAATATGTTAAGATCTTATTTCCTTCATCCTTTATTTCCTTGGCCAAAAAGACAATGATTATAAGATTCCTTGTTTGTGGAAGTATAGTAAATAACTTCATTCACTAACGCTTCTTCAAATTTGACAGGTGCACTGGCAAGAGACACTACGGGGAAATGTTGCTGGAATTTTAACGACACACAGAGTCCTTATTGTTTCGGCGGCACTCGATGTGCTAGCAGGAACTTCTACAAATTTTGACAAGGGACTTCCTTTAATATCCTTTGAATTTTTCTTTTCTTTTTGAAGCCAAGGAACCATTTATTCGCATTAAATTTCTTGCATCACATATATTATCTTTTTTGAAATCTTAACTTGAGCTCACTTTAGATCTCTTTTGTGGGTTGGGCCGGCCCTTCTTTTCTCTACTACTACTGCCGTCAGTATACTTGGTTGGGATGGAAAAGTGAGGCCTGTCCTATCAATCAGTATGCCATATGCAGGTAATTTTCTTTGCTGCATACTGATACGTTACTATCTTACCCATCCATTGTCCAGCTGATCTATATGATTTTGTTTTGTAGTCTTGGTTGGGGCTTTGAATGACAGATTGTTGCTCGCTAGCCCTACAGAAATAAATCCCAGACAGAAGAAGGGGGTAGAGATCAAAAGTTGCCTTGTTGGTCTTCTTGAGCCAATTCTTATTGGATTTGCCACAATGCAGCTAAGCTTTGAGCAGAAGCTTGATCTGTCAGAAATACTGTACCAAATAACGTCAAGGTTCCCTTTTTATATACTTTTGAAATTTGACCTCTTTTCTGAAAAATACAATTTTATTTCTGTATAGCTGAAGTTTTTATGCTCATTTTACCCAACAGATGCAATTTGATGTGAATATTACTAGTTTGGTGAAAGTTTAAAAAATTCCCATTATGGTGTACATGAACTGTGTTCAGTGCAGGTCTCATGACTGTATGACACAACTTATGTTAGTATCTTTTCCAAAAATATTTTATCGAATGGCTAAAGGCTTATGACTTAGGTTTGGATCACTATTTTTTGCTCACATAATTTCCTACTAATGCTGTGGCTCTAAGCAATAATTAAGGTAGATTTTCCCCCTAATTGAAGTCATGGCTCAAAGCAATGAAGAGTATGGTTTCTCTGTTTATAATACTTTTTTTAGTTGAAGCTTTCAATCGTTAGAAGAGTTAAGGTGTCATCTACCTATGCCATAAATGAGTAGAGTCAGCTCCAGGGTCCCAACTCTTTTCAGATTGAAAGTGAAATGGCGTGTGTTGCGCTTCCTCTGTTGGTTTGACATGATCCTTGTATTTTTCTGTTCTGACCTTCCCTCAAACTTTGACCCAAGGATAAATCATGTTCTGACCTTGCGAGACATGGCTCACTTTCATTACTCAGACCCATGTATTTTTCTGTTGGTATTATCCATTTTGATATTATCACATGGTCCTTTTTGATTGGGGTTTTTTTATGTTGTTATGTTGTTTTGTAATTGTGTCCTATGGCCGCAAGTCCTTTTTGCCCATATACTATGATAATCTTGTCTGTCTAATCACGTGCGTAGTTTTAAATTGGAAATATACGCTCTCATAAATCACAAATATATTGTCGCCCCTACCACTCCCTGTCACCCCATGCTGTCAACCTGCCAATCCACTTGTAAGTTTCTTGTTAATGTTTTGAAGGTCGTTGATTTAATTGGATCTCCTAGGATGCATTGTCGATATATACTAATTTGATTCTATGGAACTGATCTAACCTTGGTGAACTTCAATGCATTCACATGTTAGGCGAAGATAAGGTGTTTTGCCCAATGAACATCCTGAATGATTTTCCCTGTAGTTCCTGCTTCATCCATATGGCACTTGCATCACACCTAACAATATATATTGTCACTTAGTGAGGAGCATGGTTTGATGGTGCTTTAAGAAACATTGCTTCATCTACTTAAATAATGTTAAATGTTTTGTTATGTGAACCTTCCTATCATTATATTATATTGTGCACACGTTCAAGGACTACTTTGTCTCTCCTAACCACACACTAATTACTTCATACAAAGCATTGATTTTCCTTATTTGTATATGTTGTGCGGGGGGGATAAGCTTCACCTAGCAATATTCTTGTCAGTAAATAGGAAACTGCTCATACTTTGTATTTTGTTGTAAACAAATAGCTTGGAAGATGAAGTTGACATGTAGAATTACTTTCAAGGATAGATAATGACAAACACATAGGCATATTGAAGTTCGAAATAGAATATAAGTACATCATCGGGTGACTATCCACGATCATTTCAGTTTGTTCCCTCTACATCTTAATATGTGGGAACACAGTCATCATTTTATTGCCCAATATAACACCCCACTTCAACTTTTGTAGACGGACCATTGATTTCAGATTGTTGTCCTACCATACCTTCACAAGATAAGTAGGGAAGTGACTATAATATAGCATACTAATGATGAACAAGGATGATGACGACGAACATACACCACCAAGACAAATAGTGAGAATTAGAGCTGATGCAATTTGAACAGGAGCAGTGGCATGTTAGAACAAGGGGAGGAGGAGGAGCCATAACTTTTAGTAAAATAGTATTAAGAAACGAGCTCCAAACCTATGTCATGCCATTTGGCCTCCACTTAAATAAAAAACTACTAAACTAGATTTAATTTGTTATTTGTATTTTTAAGCTGTGGACCTGGAACTAAGTTTTGTTATGCAGCCACAGTTTACATCAAACTAGATTCAATTTACGCCATATTTAGATGGAGAAATGGTATATGAACAACCATTTTGGTACAACTTTTAAACAACTTTCTCTCTCATAGTCACATTGTATTCTTATTCTCTCTCTTCCTTTTTCTCTTTCTATTGTTTTGACCAATGAGAAGAGAGAACAAGGTTGTCCCAAAAGTTGTCTCAAAAGGGTTGTACAAATATCATTACTCATTTAGAAATAATATGCAACTTGCACCATACTTGTTGGAAATTCCGCCTTTATTGCGATCCGCCCTTAGTCGCCTAATTGCGACATTTGAGTTGCCTTGTGTTGGCTTTGAGGGGGTGGATTTAGTCCCACATCGGTTAGATAGGACTCTTGATAAGAGTTTATAAAGAGGAGGCACTCCTCACCTTACAAGCCGGTTTTGTAAGGATGTGTTAGGTCCTGAATTCTACATGGTATCAGAGCCTATCCAAGATCTACCGTTGGGATTCCGCATTGCCATGCTTCAGGCCCATTGAGCCCCCAAGTGTGAGGGGGTGTGTTGGAAATTCCGCCTTTATTGCGATCCCCCCTAGTCGCCTAATTGCGACATTTGAGTTGCCTGTGTTGGCTTTGAGGGGGTGGATTTAGTCCCACATTGGTTAGATAGGACTCTTGATAAGAGTTTATAAAGAGGAGGCACTCCTCACCTTACAAGCCGGTTTTGTAAGGATGAATTAGGCCCCAAATTTCTACAATACTCATCAAATTGTATCTTTTGGGCAAAAAAGCCAATTTTAGGCTTGGAGAGCACATTTTTTTTTTTAAATTAAATGTATATTGAGACTGATAAGATTGACACATCAAATTTGCATCTGATTGAAGGTTTGACAGTTTGCGCATAACACCAAGGTCTCTAGACATCCTTGCAAAAGGATCTCCGGTTTGTGGAGATTTAGCTGTCTCTTTATCACAATCAGGTCCGCAGTTCACGCAGGTAAGCATTTAAATTCTGTCTTATCAATTTATCATTGGTCTCTCTGAACTACTGAACATGATGAAAATCTGATCACAGGTGATGCGAGGTGTCTATGCTGTTAAAGCTCTTCGTTTTTCCACTGCTTTATCTGTTTTGAAAGATGAATTTCTACGTTCCAGAGATTATCCAAGATGTCCTCCCACATCTCATTTGTTTCATCGGTTCAGGCAGTTGGCTTATGCGTGTATCAGGTAGACAAACTTGGAAATTTCAGTATCCATATGATGCTGCTGTTGTACTTGTCAGGATTATTGAACTATGTGTTCCATTTACTACATATCTGCTTAAATAATTTCTTGTTCCAACTTCCAAGGCCTTAAATGTCTATATTAATTAATATGCTTTACTTTTATTTTCTAAGACCAACCATTAGCTAATCTATAAATGTGTTGATATTATAATAGGCAAGAAAATAGTAGTTTTTATTTATTAGTTTTTAAATGACTGTGCATCACAATAGATTCATAACTATAATTCGATGGTTGTGACCTATTCTTGGGTGAAGTGAGAATGCAACGATATGAGTGAGTGTGCAACCATAGTAAGCTTTCTGCCTACTTCGTTCCACTCTTGTTTCCCCTACCTATACCACAAACTTGGCCTCAATGGTTTGCAGAATGGGGGAGTAAGTAGAGGGAAGTTGCTTTTTATCTCCATTTCTTAGTATTTTTAGCTTTTGAGCTGGAAAGAAATCTCTCCTGAGGAGCATTGCTCTGATTATCTGCATTTTTCCTAATTTTTTTCTAATGAAAATACATTCAACTTCATATTTCTACTACAAAATCGTAATCTCTATTTGATATTATAAATTTCTGTTCATTTCTCATTTATAGCTTTATTTGTATTTCCATTATGTGAATGATTCTCGGCATGTGCAATGGTTCAAGTTAGCTTTGACAGACTATTTTCTTGTTGGGTTTGTCTAACATGTGCAATGTTGTACATGATAAGACAACTAAAAGTATTAATTTTTCATTGAAAAACACTAATTCTTTATTAAAAAAGTTATATATTTAATATAAAATACACAAGTTTCAAGACAAACTTACCATTTTAAATTTCTTAACATGTGCAAATTTGCACATGATAGAAAAACCCTTTCTTGTTTCTATGTGGATAATCTTATGAAGGCAAAGATCAGTGATAATAATACTATTTTCCCGGCATTGGTTTATTGCTCCTCATGTATCAACTGTATTCTATGACATTCATGTATCACCTATAGGGTTGGAACTTGGAGCTCATAGAATTGGTGATTTGTTGTGCGGTTTGTAGTGGTACTTTAGTTATTAGATGCATATTCAAGTTTGTAGTTACTTTTATAATTTAATGTGCTGTAACTTGCAGGTTTGGTCAATTTGATAGTGCAAAAGAAACATTTGAAACCATAGCAGACTATGAAGGCATGCTTGATCTGTTTATATGCCACCTTAATCCCAGCGCCATGCGGCGTCTTGCACAGAAATTGGAAGACGAAGGCCTTGATTCAGAATTGAGGCGGTATTGTGAAAGGATATTACGAGTTCGATCTACTGGATGGACACAAGGTATATTTGCCAACTTTGCTGCCGAGAGTATGGTTCCAAAAGGACCTGAATGGGGTGGTGGAAACTGGGAAATTAAAACCCCAACCACTGTGAAGGACATACCTCAGTGGGAACTTGCTGCAGAGGTGACGCCATACATGAAGACTGATGATGGTACGGTTCCATCCATTATTGTAGATCATATTGGTGTGTATTTAGGCTCAATTAAAGGAAGAGGTAATATTGTTGAGGTGAGGGAAGATAGTTTGGTCAAGGCCTTCATGCCAGCAGGCAATGACAATAAAGTAAATGGTCTTGAATTATCTTCAGTTAAATCCATATCTAATCAACCGAATGTGGTTGGTAATCCCAAAGGTGATTCATCGATGGGTCTGGAAAGCCTTAACAAACAGCTTGCCAATTCATCTGCTGATGAGCAGGCTAAAGCAGAAGAAGAATTTAAGAAATCTATGTACGGAGCTGCTGATGGTAGCAGTAGCGATGAAGAAGGAGCATCCAAAATTAAAAGAATACACATTAAAATACGAGACAAGCCAATTTCCTCTTCTACTGTGGATGTGAATAAGATTAAAGAAGCCACTAAACAGTTTAAACTTGGTGAAGGATTACCTCCACCAATGAGGACCAGGTCAAATAGCGGAAGCCAGGATCTTGGCCAGATTTTGTCCCTGCCACCAGCAACTACAGGAATTCCTACTGCTACTGTTTCAACTCCTGTTGACCTTTTTGGTACAGATGCCTCAACTCAACCAGAAATGATTTCACAGCCAACTACTGGGGCTGTGGGTGGGGGAGTTGCAACAGGGCCTATTCCAGAGGATTTCTTTCAGAATACAATTTCTTCTGTTCACGTTGCTGCATCACTGCCTCCTGCTGGAACTTTTCTCTCAAAATTCACTCCAGGGATTCAAACTAGCAATACTACAACTCCAAATCAAGCTAGTGCGACTGAAGCTGGTTTTGGTCTTCAAGGTGGTGTTTCCAATCAAGCCATTCAACAACCTGTTGTTCCGGTCGAGTCCATAGGACTTCCTGATGGTGGTGTCCCACCGCAGTCCATGCCTCAGGCTGCAGTCACGCCCCAACCTCAGTTGCAGCCTGCTCAGCCCCAAATTTCTAACCAGCCTCTTGATCTTAGCGTACTTGGAGTACCAAATTCAGCTGATTCAGGGAAGCTTCCACAAAGTGGTTCTGCACCAGTTTCCGTGCATCCTGGACAGGTATAAATACATACATGTATAGGATTTGCATACAAGTCAAATGGAGTACACTTCACTATTTCTTGGTTTGAGGTTTTATAGTTCTAAAACAGTTTTGCGGATTATTTTGTGTGTTGGGAAGAATATGGGGATAAATGCAGGAATTAGATTTTATGCATTGAGTTGGCATCTACAAGAAACAGAAATACACATTCTTTTCCTGTTTTTCCTATCCATATTCTGTGGTTTCTAGAGAAGTTAGGAAAGTTTGCTGAGAAAAATGTTTCGATTTAGCTATTGCACGTATGAGTAATACATGATACAGTTTTTTCAATGATAATGACACGTCTGCTGAATATAATGGATTTTCTAATGACAGGTTCCCCGTGGTGCTCCGGCTTCTGTATGTTTCAAGACTGGTCTTGCTCACTTGGAACTAAACCATCTTTCAGATGCGTTGTCTTGCTTTGATGAATCTTTTCTTGCATTGGCCAAGGATCAATCTCGTGGAAGTGATATAAAAGCTCAAGCGACAATTTGTGCTCAATATAAAATAGCAGTCACTCTTCTTCGGGTACTAATACAATTCTGTAATTTTAAAGAACATAGATAGAATTGAAATCTTGGCCAATAATAATAATCATAAATAGTAATGAATATAAATTAGACACATGAGCTGTTGTTTCTCTAGGCCATAAGCATATAGTATCACAGAAACTGTATCAAGATGTCCTATGTGATGTCAACCTCTGTTGCATGTTGTAAGGGATGTCGACTAATTCCTAAAATAGCCAGAACAACTCAACTACTTTTTAGTCCATCTGAATATATATGAAGAAAATACTTCACATTTCCTTGTTAATATGGAACACCCAGCCTCTTATTTTTTTTTCATTTCATTTGAGAAGTTATCATCCATGAACACTGGATTCTAGTTTGGGTCTAAGCTTGAAAATTGGAAACAGCCATTAATCACACTATAGATTGAGCTGAAACTATTGTTTATGCATGCCGGTCAGACATGGAAAGTTTCTCTGTTAGACATGAACCTCCATAATTGTTTTCACTTGTGAGTTTAGTAATACATTGGATTACTGAAAATATCTTGTTATTGCAGGAAATAGGACGTCTGCAGAGAGTCCATGGCCCAAGTGCAATCAGTGCAAAAGATGAGATGGCAAGACTTTCGCGTCATCTCGGTTCATTACCTCTTCTTGCCAAGCACAGAATAAATTGCATTCGAACTGCCATCAAAAGAAATATGGAGGTTCAAAATTATGCATATTCAAAGCAAATGCTGGAACTACTACTGTCCAAAGCACCTTCAAACAAGCAGGAGGAATTTAGGAGCCTGGTTGACCTATGTGTTCAGAGGGGTTTGACTAACAAGTCCATTGATCCCTTGGAAGATCCCTCGCAGTTCTGTTCTGCCACTTTAAGCAGACTGTCTACCATTGGATATGATGTATGTGATCTCTGTGGGGCCAAGTTTTCTGCCGTGACCGCTCCTGGATGCATCGTCTGTGGAATGGGAAGCATCAAAAGATCTGATGCTATTGCAGCATCAGTTCCTTCACCATTTGGTTGAGCCTCCAAGATGTATAACAATACTTGCTGTAACGTGTGTCACCTAGTGAAGTTGTTGTAAAGAACTACATTCTAGAGAAATATACAAGGGAGTGGGAAACAGAATTCTTGCACCAAATCTTGATTATAGTTTCTCCGCTATGTGCTCGGTGAGATTTTGATGTTTCCTCGGCTTTTTCCCTCCACTCCTGACGATGAATTTTGTGATTACATAATATGTTGTTTTCTTTTGATTGTAATTATGTTGTACATCTGCGAAGATGGAAATATGAATATGAAGTTATTGTGCGAGATTGTATATCTGTTGGGGTTTATTTTGAAGACTTGTGTGCATGCTTTATATTTGAGTTTTCTTCGGTATGAATATACTACCAAGTGTCTGTGTTCCCTTTATGTATCTTTATCATCTGATTTAACAAGCTCTTTTGTATTTTATTTTCTGCAAAATTGATCATATTAAGTGCAAGATCGTTAAGCCGGAATGTTGTGTATGCTCTGAAATACAATATGAAATTCTTTTACGTATTTTGTAAGATCTTCAACCTAATTAAACTCAAGAACATATTGGACATAAGCAATAACTCACATAGCCTCTGAAATGCAATAGAGAATTGTGGTGAAAACCTCAATTGAAAAATAGGTCAAATATCGCCCAAGATCCTTTATGCTAAATCTTTATAAAAAGTTGGTCCTTTAGGTTTTTTATTTTTTTATTTTTATTTTTTTTATAGAGTAGAGTGTTATAACACATTATTGTTTTGTTTGATACATTTATATTTGTATATAAATGAATGAGATACCAAGTTTTGATGCAACATGTTTCAAAAAATTTATAGAGTAGAGTTATAACACATTATTGTTTTTCCTTCAAAAAAAAAAAAACACATTATTGTTTTGTTTGATACATTTATATTTGTATATAAATGAGATACCTAGTTTTGATGCAACATGTTTAAAAAAAAAAGTTTTGATGCAACATTTTTTCTTTTAACTATCATTCATTTAAACTATATTATTTTTATTCTAAGAAATTTAACGTATATTATTTACAATCTCGTTGTTCTTTACTATTTTGATATACCAAAAGTTTCACATCGCTTATAATCAAGGTGGGTAGTTATCCAAGTTATACATATCCTTTATAGGTTGGTGATGATCAGTTAGTTATCTTTGGACACCAAAATCATTATTATCGATCATGCTGATACAATAAAACACTAAACTTTCAATTTCATATGCAACATATACAGAAAAAATAAAGTTGCAGATGAACTTCAGTACATGTTAATTAATTTGACCGTGTGCTCAGTTCCATGCTGAATTTGATTACTCTAAGTTTTTGACAACTAATTTCTTTATCTGTTTAAGGTTTTTTTGATAGACTTCGAATTTACTTAGATTACATCTGATGAAGGATTGAAAATGAAGGTCTCAGTCTGTAGGGTGTGACATCATAGGCTTTTTAGGGAACAATGTGCCAAACCCCAGTTAACTCATCTTAGTTTACCACTTGAACATCAATAGAGACCGACACCAATCATTGGAGAAAATGAATTTCATTCATGAATTTTATGTCGTCTAAAATTACACTTCTAAACAAATTATATCGTCCATATTCGAAGTACACTTCCAAAAATACATGTGATTTTTCAGAAATGTGTCATAGGGTTAAGTTGCTTCCAAACATTATTTAATGTTTTTTTGGCTTATATACTTTCTATGTAAACTATCCATTGTACAAAAAAAATATCCACCACACTAATAAATCACTTATTCATTGGTGTAAAAGCAACCTGAAACTAAAATCATAAGGCTTCATTTGTACCAACTTTGAAAGAGACTCACTTTCCCTTCCTTCAAGGCATTTAACTGCTTGGTTTCTTATTTCATCAGGTAATTGGAGACAAATCCAGTCCAATAAAGAATCAAGGTCCTTTGCAAAATCTAGTAAATACCAATCCAACAACTTGGGAATTAGTATCTTGTTTGTTTTTGTAATTCCAATTGAAGCTTGTAAATAATCTCTCTTTGCTGCTTCTAACTCCTTATCAACTTGTGATGCTGTATACACCCTCACCTTAATTAAACCAAAACAAAAAATTGCTCCTTCAGTGCAATATAATTTAATGAAATATATATATGTAGAATTAGTTTATATATCCACATGCAGAAAATAAATATGGATTTGTGTTAGGTATAGAAAGAAACCATTCATTAACCTAACTTCCTAAACTTTTGGCAGAGTTTGGTGATTGACAATGACAATATATTTACAGCTAAAACTGAAATTTGTCTTTGATCCTAAAACTAAAAGTAAAAAATGAAAAACTGTAAAGTTTACGAATTAAATTTTGAGTGAAATAGGCAATTTCGTCGCTGAAATTGTAACCGCTAGTCAAATCAAATCCATCCTTGAATTTTACGAATTAGCAATTTCGTAGTTGAAATTGTCACGCATCAATCAAAATGGATTCTGCGTTAAGTTTAGCTATTAGAAAACATGGCGTGCCACATTAAATGAAGATGTAGCAATCCGTGCAGACTCCACATCGCTACCACATCTCTAGTGACAAAATTGTGTGTGATAATTTTGTTGGGTAGGAGTTATTTTGACTTTACTTCGGAAATAAAAAGTAACTCCTAGGTTTTTTTACCAAACATAATTATACCAAAAGTTAATTTCGTCCATTGAGACGTGGCAGTGATGTGGAGTTCACGTGGACTATCACATTTTTATTTAACATGTCACATAACATTGTCTAACAGAAGGACTATTTTGATTGACCTATTACAATTTCAGGGACAAAGTTGTCTAAAAACTCTAAAATTTAATACTCGAGTGCTGTGCTAATTGTACCAAAAAAAAAAAAGAGTACTGTGCTAATTTAAACCATTGATTTAAGTAAAAGAAAATGCTTTATGCTGTTATAAAGTTGAGAAACATACTGCAGGTGAAGACCAACTTCCACAGGAAAGTGCAAATGTTACCAAGGGCTCAGACCATTCCAGTCCAAATATGCTTCTTGCTTTCACTTCATCATTTTTTGCAGCTTTTGGACATGTCTGTTGAAAGAAATAAAGATAGAAATTAAGGGACTAGTTAATTGCAACATGCTTTTAGGACAATATAGATAAAACACATCAAGATAAAATTGTGGACTTACAAACTTAAGGTGATAGGGGAGTCTCAAGATAAAATGCTCTATTGTGATTGCATTCAGCAACTGTCCTCCTACTACTATTGTTGCCTGAAACATGCATTGTCAGAAGAGAACAAATACATATTCAGATGAAAAAATCAGCAATGTTTCTACTGCTTTGAGTATTATAATTTTTAGAAAACAAATATATATTGCTGAGAATATTGCTCAGATTATCATACCTTTTGCATTAATGCTACAACCATTTCCGGACTTTCAGGTATGCCATGTTCTAAGTATGCCTACCATATGGAAACCAAAATCATTTAGTGTTGACTCGTGACTCCAAGAGTATTAGACAACTAAGATTTTATCCGGTGTTTAAAAAAACCGAACCAAATGGTTCAACCGATTGAACTTTGAACCTGCCTTTATTACCATTCAGTTAATTTGGCGGTTCAATAGTAGTTTCGTCCCAGATCGAGAAGTTTAAAACGGTTGAACTATGATCCAAAGGACTTACAGTTCAATGTCTGGTTCAGTTTTTAAAATTTAAAACATTATTTTCATCAAATTCAAATCTAGAACTTATAGACCAAACTCTTTAGTCCGGCATTGTAATTATAGGTGTGGTAAATCATTGTGACAGAAAGGTGTCTTACATTCAGAATAGAAGAATTGTAAGTATTTATCCAGAATGCAAGTTTTTCTTGATGGTTAAGTCCCTTCAAGTTCAAAGAAGCAAGTTTCCCAAGTAGGTACCTGAATTTTACACAAAAGATTATGTAAATATATCTATATTAGTATCATCAACCAACAGTTAGTAACTAACACGACACTTTAGATTGAAGGTGTGTCTGGTGTCCAACACCGACACGTCTGGTTATATTCAATTATTTCATTTTCTCAAATTATTACCGATGTCTGCGTGTCAGTGTCAGTATAATTACAATATTGGTCTCTTTGCTAGTGTTTCACAGGTTTAATATACATCGATGACTTACTTCAATCTGTGGATAAGAAACATTGCATTTGTTGTTCTGTTGAGATCAACATTGGAGCCTTTAATTTCACATAAATTCTTATATGGACCAACTTCTCTTGTTTTGGATTCTGAACAGATATCATAAGGATCACAAAACTGATCTTTTTCCTTGCTACATTGGCTGAAATAAGACCCAGAAGTTGAAGGTGTTTTTGATTCCACAAATTTTTCCTTGGATGTACCAATTCTCACAAATATGTTAGACAAACACTTGACAAGATCTTCTGAAACTCTATTTGGTGTGCTATGAACTTCTGACACTTTATTATCTGCTGGTGAATTTGAGGAACTATGTGCCCTTTCATGTTCTGATAATCTCCATTCCAGCTAAGGCAACCAAAACAAAAAGATTAAACAAAAAATTGTTGAGAAGATAGCATAATCAATCATATCATAGACTATTTTAAACTATGAAGCACGGACACTCCTTAGATTAGGCGTGTCCAGTGTCGACCCCGACACATAAGTGTAATTACCTGCAACTTTAATTGATCCATGGACTTCTGAGCTGATTCATGTTTGAGTGGAGATTTCTTTAAAGGAGTGATGAGTTTAGATATTTTCTGCACTGGAGACTGTTTATCTTTCAAAAAGTTACTAAACAGTAGATTCTCTTTTCCCCTTCCTTCTTCTTGTATAGATGAGAATGAATCTTGTTTTCTATGCAATTGTTTCCCATTATTCCCACTGTAATTATTGACAGTGTCAGGAGAGAATAATAGCTTTCTGCTAGAAGCACTTCTGGCAAGAGAATTCTGTGGTGGAAGCCTTGTTGTCATTGAATTAAATTCACTTTGTGAGTAAGATTTTGATCTTTGATGCTTTGAATTACTTCTCATGTGGTTTTGGTCAATAGGGTCATTCAAATTTTCGGCATTTCTCTTTGATGAAATATAAACAGCTTCTTGATATAAACCTTGTCTGAAATTCACAACTTGTTCTTCAAGCCTAACCACTTCTTCTTCCAACACTGCCACCTCAGCTAGAAGTTCCAATGTCTAAAACAATAACACACATTACATTCAATGAATCCAAAAATCAACTTCAAAAACAAAATTCACTAGCAATATAATTCAAATACAATACAATGAAATGAACTCATTGTCAGATGCATATTTGGATTCGCGACGAATTTGGCAAAACCACATAGATAAAAGCTACATTTTTTAGCTTCAATAAAATCACGGTGCCACTTTGGTTTTGTCAAACTCAACAAACTCATTGTCAGCGTGCATGTTTGAATTGACGGTATATTTGACAGAATTACAGTGTGTCACTGTGATTTTGACAAAAGAGTCAACGTCAACACAGTTACAGTGTCATCCTGATTTCGTCAAACTCACTGTGATTCCAAATATATACTAAATTCTTCGATTAGAAGAGAGTGAGACTAACATATGGAGGAAGATAAGGCGGAAGACGAGGCAAAGATCCCAAAGGTCTTGTAAATGCTCTTTCTAAAGCTCTGTGAACATTCTCTTCATGTCTTAGCTTCCTCTTCAACTTATCTACCTGAAACCAAACTTTGAAAACATCACTATTTTGTATGAAGAAAATAACTCAAAAATTCTTATTCATTAGAGTGAAGATTCAAAGTACATCTTGTAACAATGCAATCTTCTTTTCTCGATTAGATCGACGACCATTTTTCATTCCTTTGCTCCCTCCTCCTTCCATCTTCTCCTGCTTTCCACATTCAACAATAAACAAAACTTTGATTTTGTTTACAAAGAATAAAAAAAGCTAAAAGTAGAAGAATATAAAGAAAATAATATAAAATTATTCTTTTCTTGAGAGAAGTTAAAGAACAAGATTTTAGATTTGGATCAAAAGTGCATGACGCACCCTTTTGTCAGTTAACCATGAGGCTTCATAATTACTATACATAATTTCAAAATTTGAAGAAAAATTCCATGCTTGTACCTATTAAAGTAGCTCTTTTCTTTATTCTTTGAAATCAAGCTTTTTCTTTTTCAATTATTCATAAACATCGTTTTTCAAAATTTTAAATATGTAATTCAATTTAATTTCAATAAGATCTTCTATTCCACTTTCCAACAACATAGAAATATTAAAAAAAAAAATCATTTTTAAAATAAAAATGAAAAACTAGTCTAGAAGAAGAAGAAGAAAGAGAAAGTTACTTTGATTGAATGAAGGGTTGAGCGTGCTCTAGCATTCATTTTTTCTTCCACTTTTTCTCAGAAAACAATGCAATGTAGTAATAGCACTGATTCAGAATAAACAAAATGTGACAAGTTAGCATAAAACATTGATAAAGCAAATGCAATGATACGAAAAACAGAGTACTCTGTTTTGTGCTCTGTTTTGAGACAGAGTTACACATAAAAAGAGAAAAATGAAGAATTTCTTCATACACAAATGAAATGATTATTGTAGCGGGAAAACTGAATGTAAAACGGGAATACCCAGAAAAGAAAAATGCTAGGTTCTGCAAAAAGAAGAAAGTTTTTACATATTTATTAATATTATTAAGGGTGATGTTGGTTGCTACAATTCTTGAACAGAGTGAGAGACAGAGATTGAGTAAACAACAAAAGACTGAGAGAGTAGAAGAAGGAGGAAAAAGACGAGGTTGTTGGTTTCTCCAAGAAAAGAAAAGTGTTTCAGTTGTTTTTTGAGTACCTACCAGTACCACAAAACAGAGTTGAGTTGATGTTGTTTTGTTCAACCTAATTTAACCATTATAATAAAATAAGAATGACACAACACAACAAAATTTCATGCTGTTATTATATATTTTCCTGTCTCTATGCATTAGTACATGTATAGTTAGAAGGAATTGGATTCCCTACTCCTAGTTAGGGATGTTAGTTGTCCGATCTAGATTTGACGGTTGAGATTGTTTTACTGCGTGGAATTGATTGTGTGATGTCAACAACCTAGATGAATTGCTGCATGAAAATGTGTTGGACCATGACGAAGAGTCTCATTGGATTGAGTCATCACATTAGGTTAAGGGCAACCGCAAAAGTGAGTTGGACACCATATATTCATCCAAAACTTTTTGCTTGGTTTTCGACTTAGCGAGCTCTTCTTTTTTTGTTCTTTTTTGGATGAGGTAATTTGGAAATTTTAAAGAATTTAAAATTCTAGGCAATTTATCTCAAAGTATTTGAATTACCTCGTAACATTATATTTCCTCAACATTACATTACATTCCCTCATCCAAACAATGGAATTCACCTCAAAGTATTTGAATTACCTCATAACATTACATTCCCTCGAAACATTCCCCCATCCAAACATAAAACATTTGGTTTATGGGTCCTCATGTTGTTCAATTTCAATTCAATGTAAAATTTTAACTCACTTGACGTATCATGACATCTCTCCCACAAGTGTAAGATTGTCCACGCCGTCAGAAAAATCTCTCAAACTACCACAAAAATATTCAATACTTAATATACAATTTTTACAATGAGAAAATTGAAAATTCTCACACAATTATAAGTTTTACAATGACATAATGAGAAACTCTCTCAATTACAATATTTGCATCGAAAAATTGCAAAACCCTCTCAAGAGTCAAAACAAAACTACCCAAGTCCCAAACGCCAAAATTAGTAGAGTATGTGCGGTGAAGAAAACTCAATATAACCATCTACCTCTATTTTTTTGAACTAGTCAATGTGAGATTTGGATGAGTATCTAATTTGACACATAATACCTCTCCTTCATCCAAAGTCTCACATTTCTTTATTTTGAGTCAACTTCATCCCCACGTAGTAAAATATCATCTTCATACCTAACCACATTTATAAAAGGAGCACACTTCAACTTTTTTTGTCATCTCATTTATGCTCTGTAAATCCTCAATGAATTTTGGATGTTTAACTTGTATGTGACCAAACTCTTCACAGCAATTGCACTTGATAGTAATCATATCTCTTGGTTGAAATCTTCTACCATGTTGATCACCATAAGTCTTTCATTGCCCGCCTTTAGTTACTTGATTGTCTTCGAAGGATATATCAAGCACCCATTTTTTGTCGATCACTTGATTTTCATTTAGATTTTCAAGCCCCGGTTAGTGAACGATGAGATTGGTAAGTCGGTCCTCGGGCCAAATATAAGGATTTATTTTCAACACACTCTTTAACATACAATTTTCAATACGCTCTCTTTAATCAATTACAATTTTAGTACTTGGGTCGCACTAAATTCATAAAAGAGTCGAATGGTTTAGTAGGGCCTATATAAATTTTAACAAATAAAAATAAGTATGTTAAAAAGTGTATGTTAAAGAGTATTCTACTAACATTACTCTTATTTTGTATTTCTTTTTTATGTCAAATTAGAGAAAGTGCTATTTTCTTTTAACTATATTAAATCTAGTGATGGAAACTTGATGTATGCAATTATGCAATTAGTAAGTTATACACAAATTTCTTTATACATCAACACAAGTGTTGATGGTTCTCTAACGTTGCACAAGAGTATGTCTTCTCTAATCTATTTTTTATATTATAAAAAAAAAAAAATCAACTCCATTTGGTTGTCTTATGTGGCTTGTTAAGTGAAATTGTGTTAATTTTAGGAATCCATTTTGATTTCTTATCATTCTTTCATAATTTATTTGGTAATTTATCTTTTAAATGATTATTTTGTTCTTTGTCTCTAAAACCTATGGTGAATGCTTCAAAGAAACCCACTAACAATATTGGGAAACATCTTTCTTAATTATCCTCAGTAGGATATGCTATAGCTTTGTACCTATTGAATTCATTAAGGACTATTTTATGGGCTTAATTAGGAAATTTATTTAGTCCCCTAGCACGCTTTCAAAGTGGCATAGAATTAGATGCATTTGTGATGGTACATATACTCACTCATAGTCATAGAGAAGAGAATCATTGTATATATGTGCTTGACAGAGAGAGGGAGAGAAGGAGCTGGCATGGCAAATGGGGAGAGTGGAATGTGATTTTCTGTTGTTTATGAGTGTGCATGCACTTTTTGCCTTTGGCCTTGTGTGTGTGAAAGTGAGTGTGAGTGTGACAACCCTTTTTCATAATGAATAACGTGCGACCCACCTTGCTTTGCACCCTATCTCTCTCCTTGTCTTGCAACAATATCTCCCCCCTTTACTTGGTTTTTCATTGCATTCTTTCTACCTCACATTAAGTGGTAATGATAAGTTCTCAATATTAATAATTACATGCCCTCCAAACCCTTTCTCGGTGTACACCAGATATTTTCTGTGTGTGCAACTACAGAGACTAATTTTTCGATGCTTAAGATTGGATTCGAACTCATGATCTTGGTTAAATTAAAAGAGATTCGTGTCATCTCATCTAACGGTTCCTTATTTGACAGATTATAATATTTTTCTGACGGTTTAATTCTATGCGTAGAGTCATAAATAAAAGTTTAGTCATATCTTATCCATATAAAATATATTTCATATAATTTTCGCAAATAAAAACACAAAAGCCGCATCATTATGAAAACACGTTGAAGTGACCATTTGCCATAGGAATTCAATTTCACTAATCATTAATAATGTCAACATAATTAGAACTTAAACAAGTTTAATTTATTGATCTCCCTTAGAAAAAGTTTAATTAAGTGGCCACATTTTTTTGGCTCTTCGGGTTTTCAATTTTGGCCTTTTCTATTTTACACTTTTCTTACTGAAAGATGAAAATTCCCAACTTTTTACTTTAGCTTTGTTATTATAACAATAATTTAAAAGATAAAAAAGGGCCAACAAGTAAATGAATGAATTGAGCTTTGTCAGGGTCTGTTATAACAAACTAAATTTTTGTACCACCAGCCAAAAATCTAGAGGGACCCTCAAGATAAATTATTACTTATTGGATTAAATGTGCATATTAATTAATCATAAGCAGATCATTAAATTTTAATTTCCTTGTTTGCTAGCTTATTGAAAAGCATAAACTAAAATGGCTTTTGAAGCAAGCAAGCGAGTCAGCGTGCTACTCCCTCAGTCCCATTTCTGGCTGGATTTCCAACAAAAATTGTTTTTATAAGCATGAATCACACATTGAATCTGATTAGTTAATCACAAGATTAAGAAATCCTATAAGTAATTATCTTGGATTTTATACAACCTTTTTTTATAGTTTCTTGTTGTATCATTTACTATATGTTATATTTTCATATTTTTGAAAAAGAAAGAGGAAGCATATTGATCGAAAAATACATCATTAATAATAGTTAATGATATTTTTTTTTTGGTTACATAATAGTTAATGATATAATATAGAAAGCAAATAATGCTTCATTAATCCCCTCAAAAAAAGATTAATGTTTCATTAATATATAAAGACAATGAAAACGTGACAAAATATTTTACACATATAAAATAAACATGGAGTATTTGATAATGGAAAATCATAAGCCTTTGATTCTTGTAAGTTATTTTAAAACAAAAACTTGATTTGTTATACTCTTAAAAAGTCATGCTAACTTCTTTATGATATATTTTAACATTATTAACAATTCAAAAAAAATTGTTAAGAAACAAAAGAACATATTAAAATGTTGATCATTAATTACAAATTTTTTTTTTCAAAATGGGTACATGACTTTACCTTGACCAGCACCACCTATACAAGTATAGCCCCTCTTGAAGTCTAGCTTTGATCGGTTATGTGCCGTATCCATCTATTTTCATTTGGCTTAAATTGTTTTAGTCCCCATAGAAATATTTTTCATATAAAATATTTTTAATATTTCATTTTCTATCAAACAAATTGTGCAAGCCATAACTCTTGTGTGCACAACTTTTGAACCGGATAAGACTGCAATAGGTGGTAAATCTCTTCCTCAAAAGATTAACATTATTGCACTTCTGAATTTAATTTGAACTCATAACCTCTAGTTAAACTGAAAGATATCTCTTACTACCTCATTCAAGTGTTCTTGAGTATTTCATTCTCTATAATACCCCCTAGGAGTATACAATATTTTTCTTTGTTTTAGCCCATGTAATCAATATTTGCGCTCTCTCGCCGGTGACGGGTTCAGGTTTTGAGTACCAAAATCTAGGTTTTTCTTTTAAAATTTGGACCAATTATTTGTTTTTTGAAGACATCGTTGTCTCCTTCACGTCCATCTACGAAGGGCTTATCTTAGGTCCAGGTGCTTTTGCGATTTGGTTTGGTCTCAAAAAACCCTCAAGGGTATGATTCAAACTCTTTGGTAGTGGTTGTGCATCCTTGCTTTGATCTTTGTTCTTTCCAAGTCTGTTGAGATCTACAGTTTTTAACGTGTTTTGGCTACCGCCACTGCACCATTGGTATTGTCTGCTTCAAAACCTCGTTTCTCGTCGTATTTGCTTGGATATCACTCTAATGTGTCTCATATATGGTTTGTTGCAATTTTGGTTTGCTTGGCTCGGAAGGGATGTTTGCTTGCTGTGTTTTCCCAGAGGGCAGATAATAGGTGAATCTGTCAGTGTTGACGGTCGATTCATTCGTCATTCTTAGAATATGAGATTGATCTTTTCGGGATCATTTACGGTTCGATAAGATGCTTGTGGCCTTTTATACACCGCTTTCTTTTGCAATCTGATTTCGTGCACCGCATTGGGTTCGCTGGGTTGTTACTGTGTTTTTATCTGCTAAGCATTTGGGTTTTTTATATACCACTTTTATTACTTTTGGTTGTAATATCCTTTTAGGGATGATCATGTGGTTGACACGTTAGGTCTTCACCCCCTCAGCTTTTTGAATCTTTTTTATTTAATCTATTTTGCTTAAAAAAAATAAAGTAGTTAATATTTGATTGTTTTTCACGTATAATAGGACACAAATAATAAAAACTGGAAAAATAATAATATTACAATCCCATCAAAAAATAATAATAAAAAATACAATACATGGCCTAAAATATAGAGATTAAAAGAGAAAAATCGATATTTACAACGATTTAATTATATAAATGTCTTTCTAATTTCTTTCTCAAGATGAAGCTCCTTAGCTACTTGTAATTAGGGATGGCGAAAAAATCGAACCCGCGGATATCCGCCACGGACACGGAGCGGATACCTTAATGGATATCCATGGATAAAATGAACGGATATTTTAACTACCCGCTAATTAATGGATACGGATGCGGATTTAATGGTATCCACACCCGCGAATATCCATACCTGCTATTAAACCGAGTAAATTACATAAATAACCTTAATACCTTTCAACTTCCTAAGCAAAAATCCTGGGTACAATGAGTGTTATTAGTTATTACATGAATATCCAAATGTGTATTACGCTCCTTTAAAAGGAAGTGAAAGTGGTCGAAATTTTTGAAGTAAAAACCTTTGTTTTTGATGAATATGATGAGCTTTATTTATGCTTTTGTTAAATCAAAGAACTTTATATTTATTAAATGTAAGAAACTTTATTTATGTTTTTGTCGAGTCAACGATCTTTGTTGTTATTGTATATGTTTTGCTAAAAAGAAAAGAAAATGCATATGATGAACTTCTGTTTTTAATTTTCAGGTAAAAAACAGTTAACAATTTTTTTTTATAAATGTTATCCATAGATATCTGTATAAACCCGCGGATACCTCAAAATCCGTGGATTACCCGCTAAACGAATATCCGCGCGGCTATAGATAGGGTACAGATTTCATTTTTATTCAACGGAGTGGACACGGATATTACACTATCTACATCCATAGATATCCATTTACATCCCTACTTGCAATTTACCTTGTTAAAACAATAATTTCAAAGAAATAAAAAGAAGCAGCAAGTGGGTGAGAGAATTAAGTGGACTTTGTCTCTCATAAAAAATTAAGTGAAAACTTTGTCACTCGGGGCATATTGTTACAGCTAAACTTTGAAAGTTGTCCATCAGTGACCAAAATTCTAGAGGGACCATTGATTTGGAATGAATAATCTATTCAATTAAGTTTTTACATTAATGAAAGTGATACGTGCTTTTCCACTTTCTTATTGATGTCCAAGATCTGCTTGATTATTCAAAATGCATTAAACTAAAATGCCTTTTGTAGTAAGCCAGTCTTCGTACTTATTTAATAAGGGAACAAAAAATTGAGTACTCCTTCCAACCATAGTTTTTTTTATTAAAAATAAAGCAGTTAATGTTAGTACGTTGTTTGTTAATTTGTTGGTATTTGTTAGAATGTGGAAATTGAACTCAAATCTTGCTAGTATTTGTTAGATAACAATGGAAATTGTTAAAGTGGGAAAGTAATGGTCATCAATGAATTTTTTTGAGGAAATGGTCATCAATGGATTGTTGATTAAAATACGAGTTTGTTACTTTTGATACAATTTGATCAACTTACAATTACGGTATTAATGAATAAAACTGTCAACTAATTAACTACCACATAATTGGAACACTAACACTAAATTGATACAAAGCTCTCGTGTTTAACCCAATACATTGAATTGTATTCACAACACTCCCCTTCAATCCAATGTATATAACTGCACAATGATTAACATCATTCTTAATGTTAGGGATATCAGCGCAATGCGGAAGCACAGGATCGATGCAATTGGGAATTAAAGAGAAGTAAAATAACAAGAGAAATAACACACAAGATTTATATGGAAAACTCCTCAATATGAGAAGTAAAAAAACCACGGGCGATCACGAGCAAAGTTCCACTATGTAAAAGAAAAGAGTACAACAAGTCCTCTTATACTGATGAGGACAAAGGACAATATTTTCTCTCAATATCTCCTAAAATACTCTCTAAAATGGAACAAGAATTCTCACAAAAAAAAAAAAAGACACTCAAGTGTATGTTACAAAGTGTGTTAATTGTTATGTGATATCTCTATGTCTCAAGCCTTTTGTGTTGCTTACATATATATATATATATATATATATATATATATATATATATATATATATAGGCCTTAATCTCATACTTAAGAGTGAAGGAATCAAAGTTGGACCATCCACCTAAAGTAGGAGCTTGGAAGAAAATCATGATTTCTCTTGGTCAAAAATTGTAGGCACATGTTGGAAGGAAATTATGATTTCTCTTGGTCAAGATTGTAGGCACATGTTGGAAGCAAATTAGGATTTCTCTTGGTCAAGATTGTAGGCACATTAAATCCAAGAGTTACTTACCTCACAAGTAAGTCAAACATAATGGCTTGTAGAAGTCAAACATAATGGCTTGAAAAAATGGAGAATTAGAGCCACATAATCTAACAATCTCCACCTTGGTTCGAATTCGACAAGTGCTCATCGCCAAATAAAGCCCCGAAGGGCACTTAAGTGCTGTAGAGACCAACCAACTTCAGACAATGCTGAAACTTGGTATTTGGAAGTGGCTTGGTAAGCATATCTGCTGGATTCTCAGAAGTGTGAATCTTTTCAACTATAATTTCACCAGCAACAACAATATCTCGGATAAAGTGGTGTTTTACATCAATGTGTTTGGTCTTATCGTGATAACGATTATTCTTGGTCAAATGAATAGCACTCTGGTTGTCACAAAACACAGTAAGAACACCCTATGTAAGACCAAGTTCATTGACCAAACCTCGAAGCCAAATAGCCTCTTTTACACCCTCTGTTGCTGAAATATATTCTGCTTCAGTTGTAGATAATGCAGCAATAGATTGAAGTGTTGCTTTCCAGCTGATAGCACTATTACAGAGAGTAAAAATGTAACCAGAAAGAGATCTTCTTCGATCAAGATCACCACCATAGTCTGAGTCAACATAACCTATAACTTCATTGGTTGTAGCCATTTTTCTGTCAAATACCAAGCCAATATCAGAAGTACCTTTTAGATACCGAAAAATTCATTTTACAGCACTCCAGTGACTTTTGCTGGGATTATGCATATACCGGCTTACCACGCTAACATCATATGCTAGATCTGGTCTAGTACATACCATGGCATACATAAGACTGCCAACTGCGTTAGCATAAGGAACATGTGACATATGCTCCATCTCTTCCTTTGTGTCTGGGCAAAGTTCTGAAGATAACTTGAAATGTGCAGCAAGTGGAGTAGAAACAGGTTTGCAATTATTCATATTAAACCTATCAAGCACTCTCTCAATATAATTTTGTTGAGATAAGAACAATTTACCAGCTTGACGGTCCCTGCGAATCTCTATACCAAGAATTTTCTTTGCTGCACCTAACTCTTTCATATCAAACTCATTATTGAGTTGAGTTTTCAATTTCTGGATCAAGGACTTGTCACGTGATGCAATTAGCATATCATCAACATAAAGTAACAAGTATATGAAAGATCCATTTTGAAAATTTTGAAAATAAATGCAGTCATCATATTGACTTCTGCAATAACTTTGCCCAATCATGAAAGAGTCAAACCTTTTGTACCACTGCCTTAGAGCTTGCTTGAGGCCATATAAGGATTTCTTCAAACGACAAACAAGATGCTCCTTTCTTCTTATAGATCCATTTACACTTTAATGGTCGTTTGCCTTTAGGAAGCTCTGTCAAAACCCAAGTACCGTTTTTATGAAGGCTCTCAATTTCTTCATTCATAGCCACTAGCCACTGAGAAGATTCAACACAAGAAACAGCTTCAGTATAGCTGGCAGGTTCAACACCATCATTTACCTCATGTGCAACAGATAGTGCATAAGCAACTAAATTGTCACTATCAGTGTATCTGGCTGACTTTCTAATTTGTCTTCTAACTCTGTCTCGGGCAATAGAGTAATCATCTCCTTGTTGCTGAATAGGAGAAGTGGTACTATCTTCATGGTCATCATCAACAACATGATCATCAATGTTAGATTCATTTGTAGATGAAGATGGGACATCAACATTAGGAGTTGCAGACTTTAATACAAACTCCACCTTCTCGCTAGTACTCTGCAGATTACCTGTACTAGGAAAAGAAGACACAAAAGACTGTTTTCCAGGACATAATAATGCATCCTCATTAAAAGTCACATCTCTACTAAGAATTAATTTTTGAGATTTTGGATCAGAGCACAACAAACGATACCCCTTAGACTCAGATGCATAACCAAGAAATATGCACTCAACTGCTCTTGGAGCTAATTTGCCATCATTGACATGTGCATATGTAGGACATCCAAAAATTCTTAAATTAGAATAATCAACAGGATTACCTGACCAAATCTCTTCTGGAACTTTGAAGTCAAGTGCCGAATGTGGAGAACGGTTGACCAAGTAACATGCAGTAGATGTTGCCTCGGCCCAAAGGTCACGTCGATGCCATAACCCAGCATTTAAGAGCATACACCGTGCTCTTTCAAGTAGAGTCTTGTTCATACGTTCTGCAACACCGTTTTGCTGGGGATTCCTTGGAATGGTTTGTGTCTAGCAATACCATGATTTGTGCAGAACTCATTAAAGTCACCACTGCAGAACTCTAATCCATTATCTGTTCTGAGCTTCTTCACATTTTCCCTGTTTGGGTTTCAACAAGAATTTTCCACTTCTTGAATGTGGGAAAAGTCTCATTTTTATGCCGCAGAAAATAAACCCAAACCTTACGAGAAAAATCATCAATGATAGTCATCATATAGCGGAGTCCTCCATAGGAAGGAACTTTGGAAGGCTCCCAAAGGTCAGAATGAATATAATCAAGAATACCTTTGGTACGGTGAGTTGCAGTAGAGAAACTAACCTTTTTTTATTTCCCAAAAACACAATGTTTACAAAACTCCAACTTACTGATGCCTTGTTTACCAAGACGACCTTGTTTGCTCAGAAGATGCATGCCTTTTTCGCTCATATGGCCCAGGCGCATGTGCCATAATTTGGTGACATCATTTTCAGGCATAGAAGATGATACAGCTGCTGAACTTGTCACAACAGTCCCTTGCAGGATATATAAGCTACCAATTCGGTTAGCTTTCAATAAAACAAGAGAACCTTTTTATACCTTTAGAACTCCACCTTCAGCTGAGTACCTGCACCCGAGAGACTCGAGAGTGCCAAGAGAAATTAAATTCCACTTCAAATCAGGTATATAGCGGACGTTAGCCAAAGTCCTGACAACACCATCATTAGTCTTGATCTGAACTGTACCTATTCCTGCAACCTTGCATTGGGCATCATTACCCATCAAGACAACACCACAATCAACATGTTCAAAAGTGGTAAATAAATCCTTATAAGGACACATATGAAAAGTACATCCAGTATCAAGAATCCATTCTGTTTTACTCCTCTTATATTAGAGGTGACAACAGATAAAGTAATGTCATCGCCAGAATCAGCTTCAATATTGGCAGCTTCAGGAGATTGTGGAGATTTTCCTTTTTCTTGTTTTTCTTCAAGATAAAAGAATCAGAAATCTTGTGGCCAGATTTCTTGCAATAGCGACAGGTTTTGTTGGATTTGCGTCCTCTGGATTTGGATCTGGATTTTTTGTTACTGGTACTCCCTTTTTCTTGAGTTCTACCTCTAACACTTAAGCCCTCACCCTTGTCCACAGAATGAACTTCAAGATCAAATTTTTCTTTGGACAATAAATTAGATTTAACATCTTCAAAGGATAAGGTATCATTATTTCCATACAACATGATTTCTTTGAAGTGTTTATAGGTAGAAGGTAAAGAGACAACCAACAAAACAACTTTATCTTCATCATCAATTTTAACATCAATATTTTCCAGATCCAAAATGATAGAGTTAAATTCATCAAGATGAGATTGAATAGGAGTACCTTCAACCATTCTAATGGTATAAATACGTTCTTTGAGACAAAGCTTGTTTGCAAGGTTCTTGGTCATGTAGAGAGTTTCTAACTTCAGCCATAATCCCGCAACAGTTGTTTCATTGACTACTTCACGGAGAACCTCTTTAGACAAGCAAAGTTGGATTGATGAAAGCGCCTTTTCATCCAACTCGTCCCACTGATCGTCGGTCATGGAAGCCGGTTTCTTTGACTTTCCATCTAAAGTTTTCTTTAAACCGTTCTGAGTAAGAACGGCCCTCATCTGGACTCACCAAATAGAAAAGCTAATCTTGCCATCAAACTTCTCAATGTCAAATTTGGGAGACATTTTGAAATTCCCAACTTAGTGCTCTGATACCACTTGTTAGGGATATCAGCTCAATGCGGAAGCACATGATCGATGCAATTGGGAATTAAAGAGAAGTAAGTAAAATAACAAGAGAAATAACACACAAGATTTACGTGGAAAACTCCTCAATATGAGAAGTAAAAAAACCACGGGTGATCACAAGCAAAGTTCCACTATGTAAAAGAAAAGAGTACAACAAGTCCTCTTATACTGATGAGGACAAAGGACAATATTTTCTCTCAATATCTCCTAAAATACTCTCTAAAATGGAACAAGAATTCTCACAAAAAAAAGACACTCAAGTGTAAGTTACAAAGTGTGTTAATTGTTATGTGATATCTCTATGTCTCAAGCCTTTTGTGTTGCTTACATATATATAGGCCTTAATCTCATACTTAAGAGTGAAGGAATCAAAGTTGGACCATCCACCTAAAGTAGGAGCTTGGAAGAAAATCATGATTTCTCTTGGTCAAAAATTGTAGGCACATGTTGGAAGGAAATTATGATTTCTCTTGTTCAAGATTGTAGGCACATGTTGGAAGCAAATTAGGATTTCTCTTGGTCAAGATTGTAGGCACATTAAATCCAAGAGTTACTTACCTCACAAGTAAGTCAAACATAATGGCTTATAGAAGTCAAACATAATGGCTTGAAAAAATGGAGAATTAGAGCCACATAATCTAACACTTAATACTTTGAATGGATCAATTCTTAACGTCTTGGTAAAAATGTGAGCAATCTGTATATCCGTCTATAACATACATATAAATTCTTCCTTTTGTTATTTGGTCCCTAAGAAAAATAAATTTTTTCTTTACGTGCTTACTTCGTCCATGTGCAATAGGGTTCTTAGCCATAATTATGGATGACTTGTTGTCGACATTCAGTTACATCATTTTCTACATCAATCTTGAGCTTTTCAAGAAGTGATTCTAGCCAAATTGCTTGACAATTTCTTGTGGAGCAACCACATATTCTGCTTCACAACTTGAAAAAGTCATTATGCATCGTTTCGTTAAGGGTCATGAGATCGGTGAGCGTATGAACTTGAACAATAGTTTGATGTGCTTCTTCTGTTAGTTTTGTCTTCACACCAATCCGAGTCATATTCTAACTTCACTAGATCTCCATTATTGCAATTAGATGAGAGATCTTTTGATTGATCATGAGCCTATTCACTACCCCTACTGCATAATTAATGTCGGGATTTGTGTTGCATATGAATCTCAAACATCATACAATTTTCTTAATGAAATGCAATTTCAATTGGTTAGACCAGTCGATCCTGATTTTGGCACGTAAATCCTAAACTGCTAAGCCCAAACCTGATTTGTCCTCAGTTACTCATTATTTTAATTTTTTACCCTAATATATAAGTTCATAGTGTCGTTCCTCACTTGTTTATCTGTATTTTTTACCAACAAAATCTAGATTAATTCTATACTCTTCTCAAACCTGATCATCATCACACCACTCCATCATATTTGTTCACTTTCCTCTTTGTACGATTATCATCTCCATCACTCTTCAAACCTAATTCTAATATTTTTTTCTAAATCTCTACCCGCGACCAAGAGACTTAATGATTTAGTATTCTTCAAGTTGGATCCAATGATGATTCTCTCAACCCTAAAGTTCTTACCAAGAGAAAGTCTAAGAATTCTCTCTTAACCCTAATTTTAGTGTTGACTGCAAAACCCCTAGTCTCCCTCTCTGTTTTTGAAAAAAACAAACAGAAAAAATCAGATTTTATAGACCAGTCTGGTCTGCATCGCCTAGGCGCAAATTGCCCTGGCATGGGTGCAGACAAATTGAACTGAACACAGTTTTGGGCGCCAGTCTCCCCCACCTAGACGCACCAGACAAAATTGAACCTAACTTTGGTCATCTGGGCGCAACAGTCAAAACTGAACAAAAAAAAAAATCCTAATTTTCTAGTCAATCTTCATATTCCAAAATGGTAAAATTAGGATTTAGGGCTTGATTTTCTAGTTCAATGTTTCTGTAAAACGAATCTTATTATCTATTTATCTTTTCTTAGCATTTTTTTTCTTTTTCTTTTCCTTCAATCATACTTTATGTTTCTTCTTTAATTTTTTGATACACGTTAGGTAGTAGGATTGGGAGGAAGAAAAAGGAACTTTTTCCATTGTTTTTTTTTTGTTATAAATTGAGGGTTCAATTTTTTTCTATTTCTTTCTGACCTATTTAGTGTAGCAAATAGTCGGCCCAACCCATGCTTTTGGCTTACTCGAGACCCTCCTAAATTGAGTCCAGTTACGTTCGAAATCGGGCCTCCCAAACGAGCCTGATGTTCTGCCCTAGAAAAATCACTAGTAAAAGCCACAAAACACTTGAAACCACCCATAGAGGGCTCTCTCGTAGGCCCCACACATCAAAATGCACCTTTATAGACACCGTGTCATTGCTGCATCATCTCGAATTACATTTTACAATTTTAGGAATCTACATATTTGTTGATTTGTAAAAATGAGAGACAATTTTGACCATTATTTTACGATTTTGAAGACCAATTTATGTATACACTCGTTTTTTAGATAAACAAAATTATAAAATGTTAGTGTTAGTTTATTAGGGATGGAGAGAATTTGTTAAAGGTCAAACCCTGAACTTCTTTTTTAGTACTACTTCAACGTCTCAAACCATACCCTAATCAGACTACACTACACTCATTGGCATGGACATGCATGCAAAGTTTTGGAATTTGAAACATTAGCTTGGATTTGTTATGGGGTTTTGCTAAACCTGCCTACGTGAAATGAACGTGGCATGTTCTTCTTTTCAACTATATTGGAACACATGCATGCAGAAGAACCAGCTTTCTTCCGGCACCGGTGGTCACGGCTCTGCCCAATATATATCTTTATCTAAAGTCATATTTCCACTTTTATGTGTGTACACTGGATTATTAGTCCTAATCAACCAACAATCTTAATTAACAAAAAGTGAATAAAAGAGCCAAAATACCAAGATTGCCTTATAAAATAGCTTTATTAATGTTTCCTAGCTAAGAGAAAAATATAAAATCGTACAAAAAGAGAAGGAAAAAAAAACAAATCATAAACCCTGCACATATACTACAAATCCAAGAATTGTATGTGTTTATATATATATTAAGTCTATATTTAGTATCACTGTGGATACGTCAGAAACACGATGACCTATGATGATTTTCCAAAAGTTATATTTTATAGCTTCTGCACAATCACATTAAGTTAGTGATTCTGACATACCCACTGTGATAATAAACATATACAGTTAAAACTCTATAAATTAATAATGTCAGGACCGGAGAAATTTATTAATTTAGAGTTATTAATTTATCGATAAATTAATAATTATTAATTTAAAGAGTTTTTAAGTAATTATACTGTACATACCAAACAAAAAGGCAAATTAGTCTATGCCTCTTAGAATTACGTTGCAGCGAACCTTGGGACTCAACGTAAATTAGTAACTACTGTGTTCATATGCATTGGAAATCAATAATGACTTTTGAAGTACAGTAAATGTAAACAAAAGGAACAAATGTGTTCAATGTATTCTTAATATATTTTTTTCAGTTTCTATGAATTATTAATTTATGATTTTCTTGGGACCGAAAATTATAAAGGGATCTCCCGAAAAATTATTATCTTATTATTTTATCGAGTTTTTCAATTTTTTACATTGGCCCAAGTTGGGACCGGACAAATTTATTATTTTAAAGAGTTTATTAATTTACCGAATATTAATTCAAAGAGTTTCTACTGTACACTAAGAATTACATGTGTTTTATATGGCTTGTGAATACATACATATATGTGTGTGGATCATTAATAATTTGTAAGCACGTAGTGATAGCATAAGTCCTAGTCATTGCATGCTATGAAAAATGGTCCTAATAACATAAAAAAATGGGCCATCACCTAAATAAATCCAATTGGTAGCATGGACCAATTGAAATAGACTGAGTGAGTGGTAGCTTTCCACTTGTATGGACAACGAATACTTTAACCGTTTAACGAAAAATAAGAATATACATACACACTCAGCTACACATATAGATACTGCTTCTGAAATAGAAGTTACTAGTATCTATCTATATTCTTAACTTATTTGTATACAATAGTACAATGATAATTTGGATTTGGCTGTTTTGCTATTGTCAAAGGTCAACGTCTAACGATATTGTTGTATATATGGCCAATGCTTATCTTGAAAAATCAGTTTTTGTGCCAATTGTGAATGGAAATTAATGGTCCCAATTAAAATTTTGTGAGCTTAATTAATTGCAACATGTATTATAGTATGTGGCTTTCATATCATATTATATGGTATGGTATCCATCGATGGACATGCAAGCTTTGAAAGAGTCTTATCTTCAAACGTACTTTGTTTGATGAGATTGAGTTATTGCATGTAAATTTCTAACTGCCAGAGTGTAGCCAATTTATTGGCAAAAGTTACACTATAATTAATATTTAATCTATTCACAGTCATGCGTATAGAAAAAATAAGGGGTGGACTCGGGTGCAAGGGTTTAAACTCTTGAGTTTTTGAGCTTTTTTGTACCTAGTGGTGAAAAAAAAGAGTACAAAATGCACGATATGTTTTTGACGAGAAAATTTAATACAATTCATTTAAAATAAGATTAAAGATACATGATGGAATTCGAATAAAAATATGGAAATTAGCTCGACAATGAGCTATCCTAGCTAAGATATGGGTAAATTCATTGACTTGTCTCCAAATGAATCTCATATTAGAGGTTGCACAATTGAAAGAAAGTAAGTGTCGACAATCGTTAATATTTGACCCAAAATCTAAGACGACAATTCTACCACCGTAGATACTATCTACCACGAACTTTGACTCCATCTCAAATCCATATTGAACAACTAAAGATCACATACCCCAAGTCCGACTTTGCTCAACACCTGCAAAAAAAGAGACACCCACATTATATTTATAACGACCGACACTTGGTTTGCGCCAGGTAACCTCACCTATGTGGTTCGTCTTACTAGTGACTGGGTTCCTTATAACTTGTGCGTTGACCTAACTATTTAGAAGTGTACTCTCCCATTCACAAATCATCGAACTGATTCAATTGTATTGTTCCAAACATTGTTATTCTGATGCTTCCAGATGCTCCACAAGGTCACCCTAAAAATATGCTTCTCTTGTCCATCTAGAGTTGTAAAGATACACAGTTGAAGCAAAACTGAGTAGGATCAACGATAGAAAGGAGGGAGGGCCAAATACTAGTGTGCTTCCAGCAAGCAACACTTTTAATGCACTCTAAGAACATATGGGAGATATCCTCGTCATAGGTTGTACATACCACACAAAGGTTGGACATGCAACACCTCATCTTCGCAACTGTAGTCTCGTTTGAAGTCAATTATAATAGGTACACCAAAGAAAATTCTTTACCTTAGGAGGTATCTTGAGGTTCCATATGAGATTCTAATTTCCTACCACCAGATGTTGCATGAAGTCATTATTAGTATTCATTATCTAAAGGTAAGTGCTACCCACGGTATATTCACCGTCCTTCTCAAATCTCCAAGTAGGAGCTTCATGCCTGACATATTCGAACTATGGTGTTTTGAGAATTTTGCTAGTGGTAGCATAAAAAAAAGGTGTTGATTAACCCCATATTCCATTGCTTTGCATGTGGTGCCAAGAACTATGAGACTGTAATGTTTGGCCATGCTAACTGTTGATGTGATATCGAAGAGATATTGTCCGCATCAGACAACCATGGCTAATGCCACACGAAATGTGCTTGCCTGTTCCAATCCTCCATTTAAAACCTTGTCGAATCACATCTTTTGCAATCCATATTCCACACCAAACATAGCTTGGGTTGTGACCAAGTCCTGCACTAAAATAATCATCTTGAGAGAAATATTTAGCTTTGAGTAGTCAAGTGATTAGATAATTTGAATTTGTGATCAACTTCCAAGCCTTTTTGCCAACCATGGTCATGTTAAAAGCTTTTAGACTTTTAAACCCTATTCCACCAAACACTTTGGGGGTGGCTAATCATTCCCAGGAGAGCCAATGTAAACCTCTAGAATTTTTAGTACTATGAACCCACCAAAAAGAATTGAGAGTTTTCTTGATTTCATTTATAAGTGTTCCCGACAGAAGGAACACACTCATTACATATGAGGGAATGGACTGCAAGACGAATTTGATTAGTACCTCTCTGTCTGCTTGTGACAAACACTGACTGCTCCATGAATTTATTTTATCCTGAATCTGAACCTTCACATATTTGAAAGTAGCTTTCTTACTCCTACCTATCATAGATGGGAGACCAAGATACTTACATGTACCTAACACTTACCTGACACCAAGAATTTGAGCCATAGTCGCCTGGAGTTCGTTTGACGTGTTCCTACTACAAAAAATTTCATACTTCTGCAAATTAATTGCTTGCCTAGAAGCCTCCTCACACGTTCGCTCTCCCGAGCTAGGAAGAATAGAAAACAATCATTTGCAAACAGTAAACGGGATATATTTGGTGTGTTTGTACAAATAATAGCGCCACGAATAACATCACACCTCTCTGCTTCGTAGATCAAGGTCGAGAGGCCTTCAACATACATAATGAAAAGGTAAGGCGAAAGAAGGTTGCCTTGTTGGTTTTAAGTTTAGCGCATTCAATTGAACCCACTAAAAAGGGATAGCTCTACTCCCATGAGAAAATACCAATGTCTATTGAAGTCTAGAATTTTGAAATTGATAGATTATATGTAAGTTTCATAATTGGATTCCCTGCGGTTAGAAGTGACTGCATCAGTGATCTTAGCTCTTGAAAAAAATTAAAAGGTGCAAATCTTCAAAATTTGTTTTAAATATTAACCATTTAATATTTTTTACAATGACTCAAATTTGTTTGACTGTGAATTTAGGATTATCTAACAGGGAATATGAGTTCATAAATTTGTTGTAAATTCTCAATAAGATTGATGGTTATCTCTCAAGGAACAACGAAGTTCAAATTTTCTTGGAGACCATTAGTATCACTTTTTTATGGATGATTAGTAATATCACTTTTAACTAATAATTTTCCTTCTCCAATTCCTTTTTACAAAATTGGATTAGTTTTGCCTTGTACCCACATTTTTTTATGGCTACAAAAGAATCTATTTATAAATATAACATATTGTATTTATTAACAATTAGAGTCAACCTTAGTCAATATTGCCCCAAAAAAAACTTGAACATTTTCCTTTGTTCATAAGATAGCAAGAAAACAAAGTCCAAAAGGCCCATCAAAGGAATGAGCCACACATGCCTTACCCTCTGTGCCTCAAGTAAAACAGAAGAAGAGACACCAACAGTCCCACACTCCCAATCAAATTATCAGATACATATAGTGTGAGGAATATATTTACAAAATTATGAGATTATATTAAAAAGGTGTGGAGATATATTTACCATATCACTTCACAATTTAGGTTTATTCCAATCCAAACATTGAGAATCCATGAACATTGCATACATTTTGATAAATGCAATAACAAAAAACAAAAGAATCATTGAAATGGTTAGTCTTTTGTATGCTAAATAACACTCCTATGTGAACACATAAAAACATTAACAGGTTGCTACAATTGTGTCAAATTTAATTTTTTGGGACAATTCTGTACCAATAATTTCCCATCTGCTGGGAAATGGTGGGACCATTGAGACAATAGTCCAATTAAAATGGAAAATGGACCTATCAGGTTTCTCTTTGCACTCTTCAATTCAAAAGTATGTTATATTATTAACACCTAAATTCATTTTGATGAAACCTAACTATTTTATTTTTGGACAAATGCACCTAACTTCTTAAGTAGCCTGATTTCTCGAGTTATTACACTGACATACAGACAAATATTCCCAACATGTACTAAATATCAAATCTAATCCTTGTTCAAAACAAACAAAACCACCTAGTTGGTCTTGTCGCTTCATTTTAATATTTCCTTTTAATATGGAGTTCAAAGTAAAGGATTTTGTGCTAATGAGTTTAGTTGAATTATATTTTACATAATTACATGTAACCATGCATGGTTTCAGGTCTGTCATCTCATTGTTATATCAGAACTACATAATATGAGTAGCAAAAAAAAAAAAAATAAGAAACCTGAATTCTATGAAATATATGGCATGTATTATGTATACATATAATAATAAAGTTGCAGTCATCAATTCAATTTATAAGTTAGTTGCATTTTTTATATGATTCCTTTTGCAAACTTAAAAGACCGACTTTGTTGTGTTGAATGGTCCTCATGGTGATGAAGTCAGTTGCACTGTGTTGAAATGGAATGCAGGAAAAAAAACAAAACCATAAATATATATTTACCTATATGGATGGTTTTTTGAATGGCATAAACAAATTTGTTGCTATCAGGGGCAAATGGTAGTATAAGGGAGGGGTAGCCCTTGCTACCCCCAAAAAAAATATTTTTCTGAGCGAGTAGGTATATTTTTATATTTAGCTACCTCTAATAATATATATTTAGCTACCCCAAGTTTAATTTTAAGTGAAATAATTTTTTCTATCTTTATTTAGCTTCCGGCCGAACTTCAAATTATTTGATAATGTCGTATAGGAACCAAAAAATTAACACCCTAAAGAGATAAATAATAAATAATAACAATATTTGGTTTATTTTTCTGTCGAAAAAACAATATTTGGTTTATTTAACAAATAAAGTAATACAATTGAAGGCCCACACACTCTCAGCCACCAGCACCACACAATTAATAAAACAAGGATGGCTTTTTAACTTTTCACTTTTCACAATCACATTACAATTACACAGTAAGATGGAATAGAAGAGAAGAGCCACAAACGACATGGTGACCTAAACAGCAACAACTAACATCAAGCAACATAATTAGCAACTAACATCAATTTTCATAAATAGCTACTATTAGTTTTTATTTCTTTTGTTGTAGTTTTTTTTGGTATAATCCGCTATTCTACTGTGGCTTTTTTGGTACAAAATAGTTTATTGCCGCATTTTTTGGTATAATCCGTTCTTGTTGAATCAAGTGTATATTTTATGAAGAACATTTTATATAAGTAATAGTTATTGTGAATTTTTGTTGTCTACTTGGTTAGTTTAGTTTAAAAAAAAATCTTTATATGTGGCCACCTCATAGAATTATTGCTAGCTTCGTCGCTGGTTGCTATGTTAAAGATGTTTTGAACATTAAGTTTTTGAATAATAATTCATCAAACTTGATCAAATTCACAAAAATGTAGTGAAGGTTATGGGCTATGATGCATCAGTCAAAATTGTATGTGTGGTCTGCTCAAGTTGTTTAACAATCTCCAATTTGATTTCTGTACTTGATCTTTGTATCTTGAACCTTGTTTGATATTTATGGTACAATTTGAAGTTCTTTAACTATTTATTACAAGTATATATGGTGTGCCAATTCGGATGAGGCATATGATTTTCCTTTTGTTATAGTCAATGATATCTTTAATTTTGGTTCAGACTAAATAATTATCGCAATGTCACGTCACATATCTTTTACTAGGGAAAATACTTCAGTGCCATAGCAATGGTGCCATTAGTGCCATAGAACCAATCCTGACCGTTGATGTGTGTGGATGTGTGTGGGGATGTGTGTGTGTGTGGTGGAGATGCAATGGTATGGTGCCATTGGTGCCATTAATGGCACCAAAGTGGAGTCCCTTTTACTAGTTTGACAAGATATTAATTGATTATTATCTATTAATTTTATTTAAAAATTCAATTAATTAAACTAATATGCATAGTGAAGGGCCTAAATCTACTTTTTTTTAATTGCTTTATTTCCTATCAAGTTAGCGCAGGTTATTATTAGTGCAAGTAAAAATAAAAAAACACATGAATTATGTTATCAGCTTAAATAGCCACTTTTTATTTTATAGTCTGTGGCTCCGCAACAAAGAAGCTGTTGAAGTTCTTTTGAGCAGGACTAGATTTCATACAAGTAACATCTTTGGGAACTAATAAATGAATCCCTGAAAGATGGCCACCCCAGATATCATATGTATACTCTTCTGCATGCCCTGCCTTTGGTGCTACAACAGTCTTTTGCTTGTCAAGCTTCGATCCCGGAGCTCGGCAACTTAAGCTAACACTAGATGTTGACACCAAGGAGGAAGGAGGAGGTATACCAAGCATGGAAGAAGCAGCACAAAACATCTTCAAGGGAGTAGTAGCATCACTTGTTGAAGGTGAATGTGAAACTTTTAGAGAAGAAACATTGTTACTGCAGGACTTTACTGGGACCCTTTGCTTCAATGTATTCGCCTTTGCAGCAGATGTAGAAGCTTGGATTTTTTTAGGATTTTGGGAACCTATAAGAGGGGGTTGCTTGACATCAGGAGACAATGGCCTGCTAGATTTGGTTGATGCCGGCGCAACTGGGGACAATGGTGATGAAGGTGCAGAATTCCCACTTCGACTGCTTGAAACTTCAGACACCGCAGTTGATTTCGCACCAATACTCTTATTCTTCTTTCTTCTACTTTTTTCTTTTCTTGTTTTTATTTTTAGTTCACCCTGTTGAGATGGTTTTGCAACATCAGAGCTCTGAACTGCAGTGGTTGGCGACTTTCCTTCTTTTGGAGTATCCAAAATATGACTAATCTGTTTATGGTTTTCTGAATCCTGCGCCAAATGTTGAGATATTTCCTGATCAGAGGTTGCACTTAGATCATACGAATATCTGACAGAGGTCGCCCGCATTGTCGAGGCGGTGTCTTTCCCAACTGAGCAAAACATATTATTCGTTTTATCAGACATAGATAAGCTATCCTTTCCCTGATTACACGGCAGTACAGGGGTTTCCTCAGCATGTTTCAAGGTGATGTGCATGGAGTTATTGTGATTATTGCAAAAGCAATCACAGAAAATCATAAAAAATAAGAATACAACAAGGAAGAATCCAAGCAACCACTTTTTTACTCGCGTCCAAAACACGAACTTCTTACAGTTACTTAGCACATCATAAGGGACACTTGCCTTCAAGGGTATTAGAAAAATGCCAGAAGCTAAAGCAAGTTCAAGATCTCGATGAACCCTAGCAGCAGAAAAATCAGTTTGGTATGATATCATCAACTTTATTGACTCCCCTGGATCAAGAGCAAAACATTTACAATCATGAATCTTAAAACCATCCAACCCGCATTCTCTCCCAGAAACTCTCATTGTTTTCACCTCCAATGGCATGTCCCCTGTGTTCTTGGCATATATCTCTTTCACTAAAGGCTGTGAGCAGGAAGAAATCATGTCTTTCATTTGAAGTACGTGATACTTAAGGGAGAAACTGAGGAGATTGTGTACTTCAAGAACAAAATTTATACTCTGAACATGCTCAAACCTCTCAAGTAAAGCTAGGGAACACAGCCCTCCAGTACCCCTTAAAGGTATCCACTCAACACCGGTAAGATTGTTTCTGATCAACACTGAACCATTCCATCTACATCGCTTGGATGGATAAAAAATTATCGGCCCTAAAGTTGCATAATCAAATGGTTTCACATAAGCATCTCTTACTGCACTCTTCGGCACTGAGAATCCATGCTTTGCTTCAGAAATAACTTCATCTATAACTAAATTACCAGCTGAAAAGTTGTGTAATATATCATCTGGACCCCTGCATTCATCAATTATTTCTTCTGTATTCAAGATAAGCTGCATCTTAACTGGATGATGGCTAGGATTCTTTACAGTGATCCACCTTGAGACATAACTTCCAACTTGAACCGTTGAGAATAGCACCTCATCGTCTTCAAGCACAGAAATGGCATTAGTGGTTCCTTGAGACACCCACTTTCCAAAAACTAATTCATATACATCTGTTGTATCTGTTTCCTGCGTATACAAGAAGCAACATTAGTAAATTTACATATTTGCATATGAAAGGACTTCTGCTGCTGTTTCTAGAAAGACAAATAGGATATGATGGAAAGGTGATCATTATAAAATTTACGATGTTTTAAAACATTGCAAAATAAGGATTACTCCCCCTAGTCCTCTAATAAGGAGAGGAAGAGCTATGTCTCATGTTTAAAGCATCCAGTAGTCCTCAATAAAACTGTTACCATATGACCTGTTCGTCCACCACGGTTGCTGGATCGCAAAACTAGTGCAGACCAGCAAATAGGTGCAAGTGGAGGAAAACTTTGAGGTTAGAGATAACTAAATACAACCAAGAGTAAAGAGTAATTGCCAATGTTGAATTGAAAAATGATATTCATTTCTATTTTCTTCAGACATGACACACGATTCAGGGTCAAAGATAACTAAATACAATCAAGAGTATATAGTAATAAATTGCCAAGTTTAATATTATAAGCAAGAACACATGATGGAACCATCATATATTTCATGCATAATGTGAAATACATAATACTGAACCATTCACAAAATATGCTACTAGATTCAGTTGAAATTGAAACTTAAAACAGAACATTATATAAATTTTTATTAACAAAAATTAAAACAATTCATCAACAAATAGTTACAGACAAAAGGAGCTAGATATATCCATACCTTCACATTTGGTGGCAAATCCTTGTTTCTGACCACATACTCAGCCCTCATACTGCCAGATCTGTCAAGTTCGGTTTTATCTTTGATCCCTACAAATGAAAGCCTTTGATGCTCCAAACAAATATGCATTGTGTTTTCACATGGAATCTCAACCTCGGGACTAGTTGTGTCATTGTTAAGAATAATCAATTTGCAATTCTCTTGCAAGTTGGATAGTCCGGGTGGCATGTTATATAAATCAGTGCGCAGATTACCACAATAAATAATGCTAACATGAATACCAACATCAGGGAATAGCAATAAGCCTTTCATGTTACTTGTCACCTCGCTATCTCGAGCTAACCCTGAACAAAACGAACCATTGCACTGATTACCAGAACCTCCAAAAGAAGCCCCTTTAGGACTTCTCTTTTCATTGTTCGAAGGAACACATAATGAATGTGTGTTTGGACACACATTTTGAAAACTACTGCCATCAGCAACAGTGTCTGTAAAACCGGAATTGCATATTTTCCCTGACACATCATATTCCGGTGAATTCAGTCTCACATTTGCCGAACACAACCCATATGCAGATACAAAAAACAAGGTACACAACAGAACCACAAAATAATTGAATGTCTTCGTCCTGCACAACAAAAAAACACATAAAAATTGGTTCATTAGCAACACATAAAGCAGTCAAAAACATTATAGCCATCAATCATACATTTGCTTACATTTCACTATGTCAGCACAACATATAATATAAATTTCAATGTGTTACATCCAAAATTAAAATAAACATTAGAAATCAAACAAATCATATCATACTACAAATAAATAGTCAATAATATAATAATTTAATCACTAAATAGAATAAAAGCTTATAAGAGCAATATTTGACTAAAAGAAGTAACAGCTACACTACAACAATGAGTAATGATTACAGAATAGGAAAATTTCACAGTCCACATGAATTTCATGTGTTAAAATCAAGACTAAAAAAACAGAAAACGTATGAAATAATGATTTTAATACAAGAAAAGCAAGAGAAATTAATCCTAATAGTACCGTTATAGTCAAGTTAAAATAATTACCAGAAATGCTACATTACCATTATAACATTATTACCATTATACCTTAAATACTTAGTACATACTACAAAAAGTTTAGTATAAAATTAATTTGAAAACCCATTTTCTGTGAAAAAGTGAATTTTTTTCTAATTAAGTAGAATCATAAACCAACTTGGTCAGGCTATACTTATCTCACGGCCGAACTCTGTTACCGGAACGTTTCACCGGAAACCGGAGGGTTAACATAAAAAAAACCATAAACCCAAAAACAAAATATACAAAGCACTAGAGAAACAAAAAGAATCAAACAGCAAGTGAAAAATGAAAACCCAGAAAAAAAAATGAAGAAAAAAATGGAACAGTTGAAAAGTGATGGAAGAGAGAGAGAGAGAGAGAGAGAGAGAGAGAGAGAGAGAGAGAGAGAGAGAGAGTACCGGTGGTGGAAGAGAGGGAAGGAGAGCATGGAGGCGAGTGGGTTGGATAGAGGGAAGAAGGTTAGGATTCGGAGCTCCATAGGGAAAGAGAATGACCCATGAAATGTTGAAGCATATATGAATATGAATGAATGGATGAAAAGGAAACTATATAATAGTATAATATTACCAATACACCAATCTTCTCACCTTGGCTAAAATCATATCATAACATGTCATATATATATTGATGATAATGATAATAATTTATTGTTTTTGTTTGACTAATAATTTAATTAATAACTTAATCAACAAGTTTAGCGTTTGTCGTTGGCGCACAGAGCGTGACACCTGTAAATCATGGAGTGTCAGGTACGTTTCTTTACTCATGAAAAGGTAATCTCGAAACTTCTCACATGAATTTACATTTCCGATGTGAAGCCGCGTGACTTGCATTGGAATTTGGGTTGTGCTTTGTCGTTATGTCATTTGGTTTGGAGTTACGGTTATGGTGTGAAGCCACGTGGTTTGGATAAGAACCAGGGTTATGCCTTTGTAGTCATGTCACGTGGTTTGGATTACGATTATAGTGTGAAGTCATGTCACTTGGATTGGAGTTACGGCTCTTCTTTGAAGTCATGTCACTTTCGCTGAGATGACAGTTTTATCCCAAAGTCGCGTCACTTTGATTGAAATTACACAATTATGCCCTGAAACCACGTCACTTTGATTAGAATGGCTCTCCTTTGAAGCCATGTGACTTTCGTTGAAATGACAGTTCTATCCTAAAGTCGCGTCACTTTGATTGAAATTACATTTATGCCCTGAAACCACGTCACTTTGATTAGAATTATAGTTCTTCTTTAAACCACCCACGTCACTTTGATTGAAATTATGTTTCTACTCTGAAGCCTCATCGCTTGGTTGGAATTAGATTATGATCAAAATCCACATCACTTGAATTGAAATTATAATTTTGCTATGAAGTCGTGTCACTTGGTTTAATTACAGTTTTGCTCTGAAACCACATCAATTGGATACTTGAATAGAAATTTCAATATGCTCTAAAGTCGAATCACTTAAATCAGAATTATGATCTTGCTTTAAAACCACATCACTTTGATTTGAGTTATGGTTCTGCTCTGAAGTCACATCACCATCTTCTTATGCATCTTGATTACATGGATTTCAATTCTAAATATATTGATTTCAACATCTTTTTAATTATTCTCGTTCTTCTTTTTTTATTGAAAAAATCTAACCACAAGAGTAATTAAATAGAATTTTGAAATCATGTCGAATCATTATCTTATTAGTTTCTATAAAAAAAAAATGAAAACACAATATTGTGTTTAAAACTGATTAATTTGAGGAGTTCAATCTTACCGTGCATTTGTTGAAGCCACATTAAAAGCTAAAGCGTTTTGCATAGACTAATTCATCGAAATTGATATCGACGACATCGAATATGAAACTTTGAGATGAACACGTTCTAAGTTTCAAATCAATGTGATCATTCCAACCTAAATAGGTTTATTATTTTCTATAAAACTAATTGACATTCTTTTATACTACTATTGTCTAGAGTCTCTCGATAATACTGCTAGGAATTTGAGTTTTCAATAAGTGCAAAAAATTAAAATTATTTTGCCATGCAAAGCATGATCACATTTCACATATATGCAAGTGTTGGTTTTTGTTTTGTATGTGATCTTGCAAAGCAAACAGCTGGTTTAAATTTGCATTGTCCGCCGCGCCGCAAAAGTGTATGGGTATGGGGAAACAAAATTCTCCCTCCCTCGAATACGCCGTTTGCGTTCCATTAACGCTTTCCTTTCTCCCACTTTTTCCTTTATTTTATTCTATTCTTTTTCTATATAAAACTTGGATAATTTTGTTATTTTCAATAATTCTTTTTTTGTGAAGGATGATTTCCAATACTTTTGTTTACATTTATAATTAAGTTGTTACTTACAAATCGAATTAAGTTGTTATTTGTTACCCGAGAAAGGAAAGCAATTGAACATAGTAAATACTAATATCGAGGCCAAAAAGATACATTCAAAGGATTTGTTAAAGAGCAATGCTATATCTTTAAAAAAAAAACCTCAAGAATTCTTCAAGAATAAAAAGCAACCAATCACAATTCACTATTTGCCACAATTCAAGGAGGTGTGGCTGAAAAATAGGAAGTGAACAAATAAATCATGCAATTAAAACTTGCCACATGTGTCTTGAAAAATTCTTGATGCTATTTTTCTAGATAAATAGCATTTTCCTTTGTCAAATACTCGTTTAAAAATATAAGGGAATAGTTGATCTTGTTGCAAAATGCGCATGCTTACTAAGGAGGCAAGAAAGCCCGTGGATTTATTTAAGGCTAAAATACATTTTTTTTGTCCTTTTAAGTAATTTTTAGATCTTGCTTTGGACTTTTAAGTTTGTTTTGTTTTACTATTTTGATCAAAAACATGTAGCGTCGTAAAGAAAAAATAGTGTTAATTATGTTGCCATCTTATAGTGGAAACCTGTTTAAACCTGTTTTTATTTTTTGAGAGGAACATGCTTATAATATTTCATTAGATATCAAATCAGTAATACATGATGGTGCGTCAATGAAGATATGGGAGCTAGCTAGAGATGTGGCTACCTGGACTAAAGAGTATCAAATCAGTAATACATGGCGGTGCGTCAATGAATATCTCATGAGCTTGCCTCCGAATAAACTTGACTTGAGAATTTTCAAAAAATAAATTACAAGAGTGGGTACAAGCCCCCCATAATGGCCTCAAATTCTCTGCTACCTCTATAAAAGTAGTCAACAACTTTCTTCGAATCAACCTCGAAATCAACATTTTCTAATTGTAGTTCATGGATCCATATAACAACATGATATAGTTGTGGTGCCTCCCTTATATCCATTGAGCAAGCCATAAAGTTTTTGCAAGCATGTAAGTAAAAACGTCATCACAGATACATATCAATCCCCATTCCATTACGAGATGCCAGAAAGACGCGTCAACATTGCATTTCTACCTCCTAGTTGTCGGACGCTTACACCTTTGCATCATGGGTGCCATATTATGTTACTACCCTTGGTTATTTGCGCCTGAACTGTTAATGTCGGCAGGGCTAGCACCACGACCTTCTTGCTTCTTATTCACCAATCTCTTGTCATTGAGCATATGCTTTGCTCGCTCCAAGATTTGGCTACTAGACTTGTTTGTGAGGATTTCTCTAACTTATAAACATATGTTCGATCAGGTCATCTTTCATCTAAAGTGGGACTCTTAACAACGTCGTTGACTCAAACTAACATACTAATGGCCAAATATATTAAATAAAATTTAGGTAAAAAGAAAAAAAATCATGGGAGGTAAGAAAGAAAACCATAATGGTCAGCAACAATAAATTTATTTTGTCGTAAAAATAAATTGTTCTGAATCATTCGTAATATCTTATATTAACTTAATAATTAGTTATTCGTGATACCATCAATTAACTTAAGAAGAATGTTGATGAACACCCTTAAAATACTAAAAAAAGAAAGTTTGCATAAAAAAAATAGATGTAAGAATCGATCTACTTATTAAATTGAAAAAAGTAACAATTTGTATTTTTAAAATAAATTTTTCAATTAAAAAATCCTTAACCATTGTCCTACGACACTTGTTAGCAAGGCCCTTAACTTGATAATTATTTGGAGATACATTTTAAAGTATTTCATGAATCAAAATGATAGGTAATAGGTCAAATTTATATATTAATATATATTACAATACGAATACAAATTGGTACTCATTTAATTCACGCATTTTATTAGCATTGAATATGCTACGTCATCGACTAAGTCACAATTATATTTATGAAGATAAGAAAATATATTTTCCTAACAATAACTCTCATATAGAAAGAAAAAAACATCAAGGCTCCATTGTCACAACCAGAAAAATTGTGACTACTGACGTATGTAGAAGACCAAGATAAAGAAAAAAAATGTTAAAAAGACAACTGGTTGATGTGATTGATGTTTCAAGTCAATGCCAGGGTTAGTTGACATCGCAAGAAAGTTAATTCTAATGGAGAACATCCATAACCACATGACTCGTAATCAGTGGCGGAGTCAGGAAATTTCTGGAGCCCGGGCAAAAAATTTATCGCAAATTCATATGTGACATAATATATAAACAGTCATAAATCGAAATAAAAGAGGTTCCTCATTTTGTCAACAAAAATACAATTTAAAATAGGGTTATTAATAGAAATTGACCGTGTAATATACGTGAAGTCTGAAAAATTGACCATGTAATTAAATAACATGTATTCTGAATATGTTATTCGAGATTTTTATTATTTATAACCCTGTAATATACGCGAAGTCCAAAAAAGCAACCAAGAGATTGAATTTTTTCATGATTTCTTAGAGGCGAGTTAAGAACGTTAAAATATGGCTTTACACAGAAAAAATTATAAATTTTCGACAAACGACAAATTAATTATGAATTTCTAAAGTGTCAAAAACTCAAAAAAACAAAACAACGGAAATCTCGACCAATAAATCGAATTTTGAGCTCATCATTTGCAGAGACATCTATAAAAATACATAAAAAGGATCTGTAAAGTTTCATAGCATTTCGAAGTCGTTTAAATTTATTTTGATTTTTCAACCAAAACGTGCAAAACTGAAATTTTGTTCCGCGTAAGCGTATACTCACAAGTCAAATTTAGTTCCCTAATTTTGTAGGCATGATTAGAACATGATAAGAACCTTCACAATGAAATTTTGTAGTTTTTAAACGAAATACAATTTAATTATAAATTGTTTAAGAAATTCATAATTACGAGGGAATAAAAATTCATAATTAATTTATCCCTAGTCAAAAAATTTAATTTTTTGTGTAAAGTTATATTTTAACGTGCTAAACATGTATGAAAAAAATAGTGAAAAAATTCAATCTGTAGGTCACATTTTTAGACGCATGTATTATAGGGTGATAAAAAATAAGAAGAAATTCAAGTTACAATGCTAGAATATATGTTTTGTATTTTCAGGGTCATTTTTCAGACATAATGTATATTATAGGGTCAATTTGAACAATTAACCCGTTAAAATGAGAGAGATGAACCCGTCAATAGTGTGCTAAATAAAATTACGAGGTAAATGTCTTTTCCGAGCCTATTTTTGTGTGTGAGAATTTTCAGTTTTTGCACAAATTTTTCTTTTTATAAGTGTGTTAATGGACTTTTGGGTTGGGTCTAATGTGCAAAAATTATCGATTGAGCCTGGGCGACCGCCCGGGGTCGCCGGGCGGTGAAACCGCCCCTGCTCGTAATAGTAGGAACCAGTCCAAAGTCGCTCAAAATTTGATGAGAAAAATCTGCTTACACTACGTGCATGTTTGAGTTTTCCACAAAATTTAAAGTCAGTGCGGGGATGTGGATGAGGGTATTGATATATGCCCCTGAATCCACTTGCTAGTAAAAGCAATATTACTTTTAATTTGTTGTGAAATTAACCAAAACTACATCAAGATATAGTAAAATATAGAAGAATGGAGACATGAGAGAAATAGAGAATAAGAAGAGAGTTCTACATTGTTCATTTCAAAGTTTACTTTACAATGCTACGTAAGTCTATTTATACGACACAAATCTTGTACCCCGCAATAATCAATAATACAATATTGGGTTAAATATATTTTTGCTTCATATAAATATTCAAACTTTTGTATATGTGGCTACTGCTATTTTACATGTTTGTCTGTCCTCAATAATTAATTCTCGCTGGCCAAACCCTATAGGGATCATAAAATCAATAAGAATAAGTCTCGTTTGAAGAGGGCAAAAGGCTCATAATATCATGAAAAATGGATACAAATTGTTGAAATTTAGGACTCCTACTTAGTATTGAAGAAGCAGAAAGAAGCTTGGAAGAAGAGATGATCAACCTTATCTTATCTTATGGTCAAGACCGGTAAAAATGAGGCTCTTTAAAGTAAAGCCAGAACGAGTCCTCTCTTGTAAGAGGGATAGACGGGAGAGGGGGAAAGCCCAATTGCTTAGTCCCTCGGAAAAAAAATCTTGGATTTTTTTTAGACCCTCAAATATTTTTCATCCACACTTTTGGTCTTAACTTTTAAGTCAATTCATGTGTACCATTCAAAATTTTGGTGCTTAAAATATGATATTGAGTTTTTGGCGCTTAAAATTTGATATTGAGTTCATGTTTTATTAAAATAATTCTTTTTTTTTAGAGATTCTTATAAAACTTTAAACATTCATGCAAAAACTCATTAAAAAATATGAAGGGTACACATGATCAGACTTAAAAGCAGGGACCAAAAGGGTGGATGAAATTTTTTTGTGAGACTAAAGGTCGAAGAAATTTTTTAGAGGTACTAAAATGAAAATTTGAAATATTTATAGGAATACAAACATATTTAACCACAATATTCCCATAAATTGGTGTATTCTTTTTTTTTTTGTACAATAAATTGGTGTATTCTAATATTCCTATACTATGCAAACATAGACATCTATAATAATATTATGGTTAAAACGCACTTTTTGCCCCCTAAGTTTCAAAATGTTGCAATTTTGGCCCCCTATTAAAAAAAATTGCATTTTTGGCCCCCTTCGTCCAAAAATTGCTGAGAAGAGGCCACGTGTCCCAAAAAAGGGGTCATAATTGCAACTCTTTCTAAAGATAAGGGGTCAAAAAGCATATTTCCCTTATGTTAGAGGGTCAAAAGAGCATATTTCCCTAAACATGGGGGGTCACTTTTGCCATTTTTTTTAATAGGGGGCCAAAATTGCAACATTTTGAAACTTAAAGGGCAAAAAGTACAGTATAGCCTAATATTATTTGTTACAACCCGAAATTTTAAACATAAAAGAGTGTCTATTTTTAAAACAAACGGAACACCATAATATTTCTCGATCAGAACTTACTAAACAACCATTGTCTTTTCATTATGAATATCATTTTTAAAATGAAATAAATCAAAGTGAAGTGTACCACGAAAAATTGGTATTTTTAGAAAGATACGCCATCTAGCACATAACAATAATATACAATCACATAATTGAATTACCCGATGGACAAAAGTGTAGGTTTATAAAGCGATTAGAAAATGGTTTAACTCTCCTTACATGAAAGATACACCTTGGATACAAACTATCCACATTGGATACTCGTATCATGAAGCACTCTTGGTATACACCTAGCGTAGAGGGTGTTACTTCAAGAAAACACAGTTGAAATATAACCACAAACGAAACAAGCTCCCTCTGAGTCCTAAAATACGACAACTCCAAAGTGGGACCAACATCAAACAACTAACAATGTTCACTTAAGTATAGGCTACTAACCCAAGAATAGTTGAACACAAGATTGATAAAAGATAAAGGAAGCACAAATGATAGAAGAACGATAACTCTTTGGTTTAAGAAAATGACTCTCAACTACTAAATATAAATTAAGTTGATTGTATTAAACAAACTTAAGTACTGAAACCCTATCATGTACTTGATGTGTAGAAAAAATATTCTTTATACTCTGAAAGAGTTTACCCCCTGAGAATAGAAACATTGAGTGACACTTTGAAGAAACAGTGCAAGATTTTATTTTGTAAATCCTTTGAGTGAATGAGTCTTTTGAATGACTCTTACAGAAGAAAGATGAGACCAATAATTTGAGTGGTACAATCCTTTAAAAAGTCTGCATGTAAGGAAAACAAGATCAATCCTCTGAATACAATGTTCCTCTAAAGGTGTTCCATTAAGAGAAAAATAATACCAATCTTCCAAACAACAATGAATCCAAAGTCAACGCCTTCGTTCTTCAAGCAAGGCAAATATCAATCTTCTGATAGCTCACCAAGTCCATAACAAATCATAAAAGCTCTGATGACTTTATCATATTCAAGATTCATCAATGGAGATCAAGTCTTGAAGCCCATAAGATCTATCATCTACTCAATAAGTCTATAAGACTTTGGATAGTCGAAGTACTTACCTATGGAAGCTAATCGTTATGTCATCCTCTCCATCCATCACCCAAGAAGTCTAAACCAATCATATGAAGACAACTAGAAAATAGTATACAAGTCATATAATACAATGCCGTGTGTTTACAACCAAGACACTTAGTACAATATATCAAACGACTCTATGTAGTATCCTTTATCGTGTTCTCCAACGTCTTTATTTCCAACGGTTTTATTCGGAACATGATTCACTGCAGTCATAAAGTTGATGCAGTCATGCAGTCAAATTAAATACAGCCATTTGATCAAAATAGTGGTCCAAGTTCATTTCCCCTTAAAATCCACAAAGCAGGCTAACGAAAGCAAAACTCCACTTTCCAATACAGAGATGTTATTGGCGCATTCAAGCCCTTGAAAAAGCGTTTCTTCACATCTGTTCTGAGATTCAAGCCAAAAATGAACCTCACCTCCTTCTACGCCAGTTGCTTAAACTCAAAACTAGCTTTGTGATTTTTTCCAGGTTTGTTATGTTTCATCACCTCCTTTTTCGATTTTTTTTGTTTGTGCATACATAGCTGTTTTTTTTTTTATATAGCCATTTATTTTGTTTGTTTAAACGTGGGTGCATTTGTTTTTGCCATCGATTTTGTTTCTTTAAACATGGATGACTTTGTTTTTGCCATAGCTTTCTATTTCCATATTTTACTCTCTTTTCTTGTAGTTTTATCACGTTGATATAGTTTTCCATTATCACTAGCAGATAGTGTTACTTATGTTTTGATTAATTATATTTTTATTTGAATTCCACAGGTTTGGTATAATAATGACAATCATTACAACACCCACTGTTGGTATGGAATTTGACAGTGCAGACGAAGCCTGGGAATTTTGGCTTGGTTATGGAAAAGAAATTGGTTTTGGAGTCAGAAGACAGTACTTCAACAGAATGAAGGTCAATGAAGAATGCAAATCCTCTTAGCATGAATGGCTTTTATGAGCTCCTGGTGTTTGGAAGAATGAGAAGATATAATCATATTTTGTGCAGAAGAATGTCTTCAATGAGCTACTGGCTTTTCTGAGCTAGAAGAATATGTTCAATGACTGTTGATTTTTGTAACAAGCTACTAGACTTGGAATTCTATAAGCTTATTATATATGTGTTTTGTGTCCTTTTACACTTTCTTGGCTGTTCTTTGTTTATATGGTTATGATCATAATTTTTATTTGAATTATCCAAATATTATATGAAACTGAACTTCATAACCCACATACATACATAAGCTTACCTGACAATATTACAAGTTAAGGTTTTAAATAGAGGTTCTTTGCCGCGAAAACGGTTGCGACAAAAAGGTATATGTAGTGTCCGATACCGTTTTAACATAGTGAACAAAAATCACATAAACAACCATGACAAAACCTTGATTATAACATTGCAAACAAGCCTTTTGATTCCTGTTAAACTGCTGAACTATTACAGTATACAAAGCTACAAAGCATGTACGCAACAAAGGCCAGGAACGCTAAATAAAGCACACAAATTTACAAATGCCTATGTTTAAAAAAGTCCTATACTAGATACATTGCTTAGTTCCAACTTCTGCATAATTCTAGCCTTTTGTCCATATGCATCAGCCATGAATTGTGGCCAATTCATTCCCATGGAGGTGAGTTCCAATTCATGTCAATTCAATCCAGAATTCCAATTAATTTAATTGCAATCCATGCTAATATATCAAATTCACATTCCAATTTATACATATTTGTGTTGTGTGTCTCCTTATGTGTGCTCATCCTTCTCAAAGCCAACACATCTCGCCTGAGCACCATTGTAGCTTGCCGCAACACATCGCCATATGTACCCTTCAAATTATTAACCTTCCAATTATTCATCGCCTGAGTACCGTTCCAATTTATACATTGTTGTAACGGGACGATTAACCTTCCAAGACCATCGCCGGAACTATCGAACTATCTCAATCAACCCATCAAGTGAAACGATTGTTGGCGGGGGTGTTGCATCGCTTGATGAATCAACTTATTCTTCCAAGCCCATCGCCGGAACAGTGAACTATCTGATACAACCCATCACAGTGGAGCGGTTGTTGGCGGAGGTGGATCGTATTGCATCCGCCGGAGTTATAAAGCTTGACGAATTGACCATTCATGTTCACCAAGGAACATTATGAGGTGTCAAGGAGGTGCGGAGAAGTGGAAGCAAGAAGAAGGGAGAAGTTAAGAATCTTCAAAAGTAAGGGGATGAAGTATGCGTTCTGAGTTTTCTCCCTTTTTCAATCCTGTGTTTTGAGTTTAAAGTGGAAAAAAAAAGAGAAGTTGAATCCTGACGGTTATTTTGATCAAATGGCTGTATTTATTTTGACTGCATGACTGCATCAGCTTTATGACTGCAGTGAATCACTGTCCGTTTTATTCTCTTTGGTATAAAAGGGAAACTGTTCAAATCATTTAGATTGTCTTGTCTTCAAAGTCCTTTTATACCAAATAGTGTAAGAAATTGATTTGTAGTGATCAAGAATAATAGTGCTACTCAGAACATTCTGGTATGAACACTATAGTGGATAATCTCACACGTCAGCGCTTCTTGTGTGACTAGACATCATAAGGACCTAAATAGGACGAATCTCAAATTACAGAGATAAAGACTGCATTTTTTCTAAATGGGCTATTTCCAGACGTCTCATATATTACATGGACTATTTCAATAAATTTTTATTTCCAATAAAACTTTTAAGTTTTGTTTTTTGTTCTCTTACAAAAAATTATACTTTTTAATCTTTGCAAAATTATCTTCCAATCAGTTTTAATCCTTGTTGTTTAGATAAGATATGTGTTTCAATATTTTTTATAAGACATGTTTTTAATATTATAAAAAGTCCATCCACAAAAAATAAGCTCAAAATTTGATTTCTTGGTCCATATTTTTATTATTTTTATCTCGAATTTTTTATATTTAAAAAATTCATACCATGTGAAAAATTTAAAATTTTGTGAAAAACTTTTTATGATGTTCTAAACGTGTATACAAAAACTCATTCAAAATTATATGTTGAGGTATGGGGTGGTGGGGTGGTATGGGGGGTAGGCGTAAGTGGAATTTGATTGGGCCATCATCTGAGACTCGTTGTTTTAGATTCCAGGCCACAGAACCTCTCGGGCTTCTCACAACTTTGATGAAATTAGTAGTAATATTTGACTAAAAAATAAGGTGAATTTATTTTCCCACCCCACCCTTCTTAGAAGGCTCTGATTATAGAATCTGAAGGTGTAAAAAAGGGCATGTTTGAGTTTTAAATTTGGACAAGTCCGAAATATTTGAGAAATGTGGTTATGGGTGGGAAAAGAATTTCACAAAGATAAGAGTGTATTGCTCAATAAAAGAAGAAGAAGAGTGTAGTCATGAAAAGTTGCTAAGATGCACAAAAAATAGTTTGTTTTCCTGGATAGTAAATTAGGGCCTTACATTTTCTTAGCTTATCTATAGGAATGAAAAAATGTTCTACGTAAACGTGTTTACATGCAACAAATATTCAGTTATTGCTCTTTCACTACACAAGATTTTGAATGAGTACAATCATCGGTTTAAGCATCGCCAAAATGGTCCAAAAGGTCACATTAAAAAGCAATTCCTTAGTACCTGGAACAAGAACGTCTGGTTAATTTTAGGCCTAAATGATATGGAGAAGTTTGGTGAGATACTCGGGTAATCAAGTTAATTTAGGTAGGTTCCTCTAAAAAAAAGTTAATTGAGGTTGATATTATTCATAATCTTGTGTGTGGTGAATATCACTGCAGTCTTTTATCATATGAACTGCTCTTTCTAGACAATATCTACTTTTGTATTACTCGTAAGTAATTGCGTTATTTTTTCATTTTAATTAACGTTACAGTTATACAAAATATAGAAGACTTAGAATTACATGGTGTTCAAGAAAGGTAAGGGGACTATTTGGAAACGTCGCTATCAAATTTCATTCTTATATACTCCATCCGTTTTAAAATGAGTGTTCTTTTAGCAAAAAAAATTGTTTCAAAATGAATGTCACTTTACATTTTCAATGCAACTTTAATTTCTTTTTTCAACTTTGCCCTCAATAAATACTTCAACTTTTCTCTCTCTCACAATTTCCAATGCAACATTAAGTTTGGAGTGAACCATCAAATTCGTCCTTGAATTTTCACGGGTCGGCCAAATTCATCCCTCAATTATGCGAAATATCAACTTAGTCCCTGAATTTGTTAGTTGTCCATCAAAAAGGTCCCTCCGTCCAAGTGCTCTGTTAGCCATGCTGATATGTCGTCCTGCATGCTGTGTTGTCTTGTACACGTGGCAAAAAGGAAGCCACGTGTTCAAGGACTAATTTGATGGATAGTGGAAAAATTCCAGTTTTCACTTTTCAGTTTTATTTTTTTGTTATTCCATTTTTTGCCCCTGTATTACCCATACCTCTTTCCTCACATTTCACTCAGTAACATCAAAAACATCCTTGACCCTTCTCTTTTCCGCTAAAACTTTCTCCATTCTCACCTCTCCAAAATCATCATCATCTTCGGCGATTCTCACTTTAAAAGAAGTGATGCTTCGTGGAGTTTAGAAGATGTTTTGGATTTGTAATACTTAGGCTTATTTGAATTATGCCCCATAGTTGGGTTTCTTTTTGCTTATCTTTATTTAAGGCTTATGACTTATTAATGCCACATAGTTGAGTTGTTTTTGCCTATGTAATTTCTCAGACTTATGACTTATGACATATGACTTTTGTCTATGTAATATTTCAGTTCCAATTTGTGTGTTCTGGCTTTTTTACTTAATTTTGTACATATATGCTTCAAGGATCAATTTGATATCTGATTAAACAATTCATCAGGGACTTATTTGATGGGTTTTTAATATAACGTATGGATCTATTTGATAGATAGAGAAATAATTCAGGGACTAATTTGAGGAAAATATTATTACAGAAAGGTTACATTTCTGAATCATCTTCAACCTCTTTTCATTAGAACTATACACACGCCTAGAACAATACAATACCATGTTAAAAACCTCAAACAAGCAAATTATGACCATCACAAACTTAATCAACCTAAGCTCAATTCATACACACTCAACTTTGTCCATCAACCTTGCTCTTCAAACCTCTTCATTGCCACTTTCCTTAGCCTTAACCATGGACTGAACCTTCTCCATCAATCTTGTCTTTCTTCCATGACCAGCACCAATTCCATTGTTTTTAAAGTATCATAGTTTTTCAGCTTCATCAACCCAAACAAAAAATTCACAATTTTCAACATCATCCTGTACAAAAGAACATTCGAAATCAGTCATGTGTTGTTCAAGCCAAGATGACATCACATGTTTAATAGTTAAACAAACGTTTGGCAAAGGGTTTATTATTTGAAGTTTTTTGAATTGGGGAAGAAATGAACCACTTATTATTGGAGGAAATTTTGGTGATTTTAGAGTGTAGATTGCAGATTGTGTAATTAGGGTTCCAATTTTATACAATTGGGGAAGAAAGAGCCGTTGGGGAAGAAAAGAGCCGTTTGGGAAGAAAGCCAAAACATTTTCTACAAATCAATCAATTTAGTCCTTTGAAATGTTTGTTATTATCGGTCAAATTAGTCCCTGCCTACGTGGCGTCTGACATGTGAGAGGTTAACGGCCACGTCAGTCTCGTTAACGCTTCGTTTGAACAGAAGCACTAACTTGATTAACATTTAACAAATTCAAGGACTAAGTTGATATTTCGCATAATTGAGGGATGGATTTGGCCGACCCGTGAAAATTCAAGGACGAAGTTGATGATTCACTCATTAAGTTTGCCTTTGTCAAATAAAGTAAGGCTATTTTAATAAAATTGATATGACATTTGACTACTTTATTCCATTTGGCAGACAACTGTGTAATTTTCATTTTAAAAATAAAAAGAAAAGTCACGCGTGTATTCATTGAATTAAAAAAAAAAAAGATGCACGGGAGCTTCAAGTTTTTTCTCCATCTTCATCTTCTTCCTTCCCCTCCTTCTACATCTTCATAATCCTTCAACATACAACCCAGAAAAACAACAAAAAAAACCCATAAAAGGGTTGTAAAAACAAAAAACACTTTGAACTTATAATTGGCATGCCAAATCACTTAATCGACATGCCACATAGGCTTTGACTTGGTCAAAATCAGCCATTCAAAAGAGGGGCAAAAGTTAGGAGGTCTAATAATCCATTTTTTTTATAAGGGGTCAAAATCGCAACTTTTTAAAACATAGGGGTGAAAAGTGCATTTAAGCCTTTATTTTTTCTGGAAAATAAAATAAACATATCTTAAAGCATAATAAAAAATATCTATACACTTTTATTACAACGAAAGCAAAAATGATAATAATTAAAATGCCATGGCCCTTAAAGCATGATTGAGCTCTAATTTAAAATATTTCAAAGTGGTTAATTAGTTATGTTTATGTTGTTCCTGAGCTGTGACCTGAAGCTTAGCATATTGATTAATAATTAGATGAGTTTTGTGGAAGATTTTTTCTCACCCGTACATGACTTCATATATACGCATTTGGAAGTACATTTTAAAAAGTAGGCTTAAATATGCATTTAGTCCCTGTACTTTCATCAGATTTTGGCATTGGTCCCTGCACTTTTTTTTGTTTGGAATTGGTCCCTGCACTTTGTAAAAATATTGGTATTGGTCCCTCTGTTAACTTTCTGTTAAAAAAAAACACAAAACTCTTGGTATTGGTCCTTGCCCTTTGTAAAAATATTGGTATTGGTCCCTGCACTTTGTAAAAATATTGGTATTGGTGCCACGTGGCATGAAATGATTGGGACACGTGGCACTCCGTTAGTTTTGTTTTTTTTTTTTAACAGAAAGTTAACAGAGGGACCAATACCAATATTTTTACAAAGTGCAGGGACCAATGCCAAACAAAAAAAAGTGCAGCGACCAATGCCAAAATCTGATGAAAGTGCAGGGATCAATGACACATTTAAACCTAAAAAGTATGTGTAATTTCCTAAAAAAAAGCATGGGTAATGATTTAAAAAATGTAGGGAATGAAAAATAATTTTGTCTAACATGTACAAGTAAAATGGTCTTGCACCATATATAAATGTCTTTCACCATTGAATAAAAAATCACATTATATTTCATTTAATTTACTGGTAAGATTTTTTTTTGGTCAAGTACTAGTCCGGTCGCTAGAAATTTACCTCTAAGATGAATAAATGGAGTGTTCGAGGCTCGAATTCCGACCCCTACATATACTATGCATTGTCACTACCAACTAAACTAAACTCACATATACGTTTATTTGTGAGATTTATTGATATAATAATGAAAATTATCTCATACATAATGCAAGATTTATCTCACTTGTAGACCATATAAATTATCGTGAATCTTGAGACACTATGCCCGGACCCAACTCATCTAGACGTTTCCCTATAAAACCAATTACTTAACCAACTGATAAGCCGTACACAGGTAGCGCATGCTGCAAGTTGCAACTTTTACAATTAGAAGGCACACGAGTGCTCTTCCTCGTGGACAACCATGCCCTAAAAATAGAATAAGGTTTGCATTTTAAGAAGCCTACCAAACATCCTTTATTTTGTTTTGGGGTAGTGAATATTGTAATGTTTGTGTGTTTATTCAATGTTGAAAAGGAAGAATACAAGTAGGGTCAGATTCTACAGGTGTTTGGTTTCAGCTTAAATTAACATAACCGCCATCAAGTCTTGTAAGGAAATTAAAAGGGTATCTTCCAAAAAATCTGTACTACATTGTGGCCTCAAATGTCATCTTCAACAACTTCAAGTGGAGTGCAACACTATAGCACTTGCTTCTCATGCTCACTGGACCTAATTTATTTCTCTCCATCATTTGGTTGCCTTCTTTTATAGAAAGTTTTATTTTCACTTTTTGAAGGAAAACATTCGATATGAAAAAAATTGTTTGTGTTTGTGAAAAAGCACATAGATTAGAAAGTGTAAATGAGTGAGATTCATATCAATAGTGCACTAGACAAAAGGGATTTGGATTATCAAATCTCACTCCACCCTCTTTATCTTTCTCTTGATTTTTTTATCGAATAAAGTTTAGATGAATTGAATATTAGAGTCTCACTAAAGTTAGGATAGACCTAAAAGTTTAAAGAGCATCGACAAAAATATTTATATATTACACATCAATGAATACTTAGACCAACAAGCGGAGTTGAAGCCACATCATTAAGGAACACCAATTGACTTCTTATCAAACTGGACAACTTCTGGCGTCTCTCTTGGTATAAATTATTTTTGTACCCTTTAGAATACATTTTTTTTATTAAGCTATTGTGATCAATTTTATTTAATAATATCAAAAAGACGGATTCTAACGTGCTCGTATATCCGCTTATTTATTGTACTTAAGTATAAAATGATATTTACAAAGGAATGAATGGGGTATTTATATTACTATTTATTTAGGATTTGAAAAATAGTTTCTTTTGTGTTAACCCTTCGGTTCTTATGGGAAAATGACCTTAGTACTTCGAAGTTTGATCAGAAGGTAAGTAAAATCTGACCAAAATCCACTCGAAAATCGAACTCAGGTTCTCTCATAAACAATTTGTTATTTGGTCGATTTAAAAAAATAGCTGAATATGAATATCTTTCCTCAGTAGTTTTATATTTGTAGAGGCTAAGGCCATTGATTGTTTTGGTACCCTTTTCCTTGTGCCGACCCTTATCACTTGTGCCGACCCTTATCACAATACTCACTCCATTTCATATCTTTGGTTGTCCTATTTTTTATTTTTATTTTTAAGGAAATGTTAACTTGTGCCCTTATGACATATGTTAAGAAATTTAAAGTGAAAATTTTGTCTAAGAAATTGTGTCAACTTATTACTCTAGAGATTAAAAATTAATGTTTTATAATAAATATTTACCATTTATAGAATCCTTAACATATGCTCTAAGACCATCCACAACAGAGCACTCTAAATTAGGTGCTTACATTTATTTCATATGTCCACATCACTCATTTTACAGTAATACTTAATAAGCATAACTTTTCTCCAACCCAGCACCTCAAAATAAATTATTAAATAGGTCCCACAAATAATTTTATATCATTACATTTTAACAACATTTATTTATTTTATTAAGATTTATTAAATGATACCCATGAAAAATGAAGAGAGAGAGAGTGCTTCCATAGCCACCCTTCTCCATAGCCACCAATATATTATTCTCCACAATGGGGGTGCCTATTTAATGTGGTGCTAAATAGGTGAAGCACCCACCATTGTGGATGGTCTAAAGGTTAGGGTACAAGTTAGCATGAACCTTGTTTTTACTATAAAGTGCAGAACATTTAAAGACATCAAAATAGAAGAAATAAATCCTAACTAGGCTGGCTTGTCAAACTTCCAACCATTGGTTGTCCAAGTATTTTTTTTTTTTTTTATCTTTTCAAAATAATGAGTTTTTTTATATTTTTTTTTATAATTCTAAGCTATAATCAACTTTTGTTTTTCAACTTTGTCATTAGATATAATTAAGATGATATATTTTAATGAGATTATTTATGAAACATAATACTCTAATAAATAATAGAAGTTATAAAATAAATAACGAGAAATTTTTTTCGTGTCTTTACACAACTCTCTCTCTTCCCCTTCTCTCCATTGAGCCGTCAATAAAACCCTAATTTCTTTTCCTTTATCCATTAAAGAGGGGTGATTTAGGGTCAATTTCACCTCTTTAGCTCGTTTTTCGCTTTCCCTTTTATTGAAATAAGTGATTTTCACATCAATTTCGTTTTTTCTTTCGTGATTTCGTCGTTTTAGTGCGATGTTGTTGTGTTCGTCTTCGTTGTGCGACGTTGTTTGTATTTCTTGTTTCATTCAGGTATTTGTTCGGTTCAGATTGTCAGATCAACTTAGATCTAGTGCAGATCCAATCAATGACTTTAGCGTCGTCAACGTTGCAGATCCGGAGACATGGGTATTTCAGAGACTTGAATATAATCATATGTGTAGGCTTTTGTACTTTGTCGTTTTATGCTATTAACATGGATGATGTGAGTTTGTTCACATATTCATCCTTTTTGTTTTTAGCGAATTTGCATTATATCAATGTACTCTATCAATTTGAATGAATGAATATATTTTTTTTTCCAAAAAAATACATAAATAACGAGAACATTCTTTTTATGAGTAGGTGTAGATTTTGTCAAAAATAAAATAAATACGAGTAGGTGTAGAAATTGAATTTGATATCTCTAGAGTTTACATTCACACCCAATGTACACAGATCACTTGCACTAGATCCGTGGCCATAATAATATAAGTACAACACATTTCTTTTTACGTTCACTTTTTTTTTTCTTTTTTAGTGGTCGGGGTTTGAACCCCGGACCTTACATATTTTATGCATTGTTTCAGCCAACTGAATTAAGCTCACGAGGACTTACGTTCACGCTTTTGTTCGCAATATAAAGTGTCTTGATAATTTAAAATTCGAGTAAGAGGTAATAGTAAAATTGACTAAGTATTGTTTTATCTAATATTTGGATTTCAGTTTTTCGAAACAATTCATCATTATAATGATCTTATTAATCACTTGAGTCTCATTACTCGATTAAAAATATAAAATTTTAACCACAAAATTAACATAAAACCTTAAACCACCAAAATCATTTTTTGTTTTTGACGAAATATAAACGACATTAATTCATTAAAATTGAGAGAGTACATCGATACAATACAAATTCACTAAAAACAAAAAGGATGAACAAACTCACAAATGTTAATAATATAAAACGATAAAGTACATACAAATATGACTATATTAAAGTCACATACCTTCCATTCTACAACGTTGACGACGCCAAAATCATTGGCTAGATCTGCACTCGATCGAAGCTGATAAGACAATCTGAACCGAACAAACACCTAAATAAGATGGGAAAGACAAACAACGCCGCACAAAGACGACAAACAAAACAACGTCGCCCTAAGACGATGAAATCACGAAAGAAAACCCTAAATCGATGTGAAAATCACTTATTTACATAAAATGGAAGGGGGAAAACAATTTAGAGGCGTGATTTAGGAGAAAAAATTAGGGTTTTAGATGACGGCTTACAAAGAGAGAATTTTCCTACTATGTTTTTACCAAAATCATCTTAAAAGTAAGACATATAGCAAAAGATTCTAATTGAATTACGGCGCGGGGTTATTATACCAGAATTGGACGCAAGGATAACTGTTAATTTTGATGGTTTGTCATTAATTAATGTATTGATGATTGATTATGTAATCCTATGTCACTTTGCTTCTGTCCTTAGTAAACTTTCAAAAAGTACACACTTTTCTTACTTTTTATTTAACAGTACATTCTTTTGTAAGATTTTATTTTAGTGTGGCTGGGATATTCCCCTTTCACTTGCATAAGTCTACTCAATTCAAGGTAGTATGTAGGTGATGTCGTTTTGTCCTCAGCTTAAAAAATATGGTTAATCTTTATTTACTCATGTGATTCAATTTAAGGTTTTGATATTAAAGTATAAATGATAGTCTCACATCGACTATAAATGATGGTCTTAGAATATTAAAATCATTCGCAGTCAATGTGAGATTATCATTCACACTCGAATATCAACACCTTTATAAAATTATAAACTACATCCAAATTTTATATCTTTTCAACCTAGAATTTGAGTTGTTTTTCTATTACACCCTTCATGCTCACATTATTGAATTTGATGCATGAATATTATGGTAGTTAGGTGACTTGTGATAGACCCAGATACGTTTTTATGTTTTGTTTTTAATCAACTTATCGTTACAAACCGGTTTGTGAAATGAGCAGTGTCATTTATAAATTAGTTGGCCAAACTTTATAATCTCTTTTCAAATTTTATATTGGGTAGTGTTAACTTGTGCCCTTAGGACACATGTTAAGAAACCCAAAAGAAGAAATGTTCTCTAAAATTTTGTGCATTCAATGCATTTAAAAGTTAAAAACTAAATAAAATGCACACATTCCAATAATTTATTTCTATATTTGAATCATTAACTTGTGCCTTAAGGGCACAAGTTAACATTTTCCTTTTATATTTAATCAATGTAAATTTTGAGTTTTACTTTCTCCAATATACACAACTCCACTCCTTAGAGTATATTTATTCAGCGGAGCACTAGCTATTTTATATTAACAGCATGGCTTTTAAGTCTTTTCTGAATGTTGCACTTTAAATAAATTTCCATTCTGAAAAATAAATACAACAGAAAACCAACCATGACAATTTTGAATTTTATCCAAGAAACACACTTTATGCACCAATTACAATCCAACCAACTACATAATGATAACTAACTAAAAATCTAGTACAAGATGAGATACATCAATATATTTCTTCTTTTTCAATTTTTGGTGGCTACATTAACAAATGTATAAGAGATAGCACAAGTTGAAAGAAACATAGAAAAATACAGAATGGAATTAACTTCAGCTTAATTCAAGGCATTGCATGCAGAAACCAACATTAATTTCTCTCTTCAACTAAGTCCATAAACTATTCAAACTAGCTCATAACAAAAAAAAAAAAAAATCAAAATGTCAGTGCTTAATTAGTAGAAAATGCTAGAGTTTGATTACTCCATTCCATAGAAACGTTTTCTAAATTGTTGTTAATTGTGGATGGAGTGACCAACACCTGGACTATGCCCTGGAGATGTAGGTCTAAAATCATCAACTTCATACTCTACACGTCTTGAAGACTTCCCTTCATGATGAGCAATGGATCTTTTATGAGGCTTTGAACAATCTCTACACAACCTAGACCTCAAATGCCTCCCTTGAACAATCATAACTTCTTGTTGCAAAACCAAAAACAAAATTAGAACACAAATAATTTGAACCCTTTTAGTATTTTCCATGTTAAAATAAATGTGTTAAGGTAATGAGCTAAGATGTTAAAATAAATGTGTTGGAAGGTATAGGAATGTTTTGGTGATAGTGAAAAAGTTGATGTAGCTAAGTTGGTATTTATACAAAAAATGTTGAAAACCAAAAAGTGAATATAGCAATAAATAATTTTTTAAGGTTTAAACGACCGTGGCATGTGATGTCTTTCACTCCTCATCGCTGGGAAAAAGATTCCAAATGGTGACAACTTGTGAACTATATTAACTGTTTAAGCCCAACCTCTCAATTGAGTTAAAGTAACTTCGTATCTTATTTTTTTTTGCTTTAATGTGTCTAGTTGTATTGTTCCTATTGTCTCTCTTCCTGTCCATCATGCTAATTTAAATTAGAGAAATGATATTTGAATATCCATTTTTAGACAACTTTTGTGACAATTTTCTCTCTCATTCTCACATTATTTTTTACTTTATCTCTCTATTGCTTTGGTTTTCGTGCAAATACCTACTTTTTCTTTGTAAATTATGGTTGTCACATTGGTTGTCAACCAAATGGTTGTTCAAATAACACTCCTCTTTACATTATGCCACTTTGTCTAGTGTTGTTGGTTACATGTTTAGTTGTGTACTATTTGAGATATGAGTAATGAGTGTATTTTTCAAATTTGGAGGCAGATTTCTATGTTATGTTGGATTGCATTAAGGCGTTGTCATAGAGCATTGTCTCACTCTTTTTTGGTTTCAAAGCATTGTCTCTTTTATAGTTATGCATATAAGATTAAAAAACACTCCTTTAAGTTAGTTATATAAAAATTTGATTTTTTTTAACAACGGGAAATAAAAAAAAGGAAAACAAAACGGAGAAGAGCTAGTAACTAGAGTCTAACAAACTAAACATTTATGACATCCATTAAGAGAATAGATGTCAAGTTAGGGGGCTTTTGAAAGACAACTAAGTCATTGTCACTCAAAGCACCATTCTTAGCTAGAAAGTCTATTGCAACATATATTACGCTCATGCAAAGTGTGTTGTAAATTAACCATTCAATCTAAGCAGAAGCTGCTTGATAGTCCATATCAATTTTTCCATATTTGTGAAACGGATTCAAACATTTTTGAACGAGATCAACCACAATACTTGAGTTTGAGAGACACAACACTTGCTTATAGCCAAAATATTCCAACACAACTTCAAACCATGATACAAATGCAGGGTCACTAACGTTGTCGAGAAACCCATGCTGAAAATACCTTGTATGATCACGAATAAGACCACAAAAACCACCCAAACTAGATTATTTTAAACATATATGCGGTGACATTTTTGAAAGTAATATTAAAAACTACAATTCAATTTTTTTAGCCGGATTTTTTTTATGGTGGCTAGGGTATGAACCCCGGACCTTGCATATTTTTATGCATTGTCCATACGAACTGAGCTAAGCTCGCGAGGACTTTAGCCAGTTGTTTAACAAACTTCAAATCAATGTGATTTATGCTGATTATTTACTCCCTCTATCTCATTTTAATTGTGATTTTATCATTTTTTCTATATCTTAAATAATTGTCATTTTAGAATATAATGTAACATTTATTATTTTTTCCTACCAATATACCCTTAGTTATTGAAATCCAATTCACTTAACTAATCCACTAACTATAATTAATAAATGTGTTTTAATAAATTATATTAATTTTACCATTAAAATCAACTAAACTAACCATTTCCTTAAAAACCACGCACAACTTTAAAACAACTATTAAAATGAGACGGATGGAGTATATAACATGCTTAAAATCTATTAGATATGTTTTGAAAAAAATTCCTCTATTTTTCTCCTCTCTTCCAAATTAAAGAAATCATATTTGTCATGCATGCGTCTCTTATGGTGTAACGGTGAGGATATGGTTATGTTCGTGTCTTATTGTTCACGCATGTGTTCATTTCTCGTGTTTAAATATGTAGATGTTTGCATTTTTGTAGCTCGTCAATGGTGCAAATAGGGAGAATAATGGAGAAACTGTTGAGAACAAGGGAGATGCAACCGAGAATGTAATGGAGAAGTAGTTTTAGACTAGTTAAGTAGAGGTTTCTATCAATAGTTACCAATCTTATGAGTTGTTAGTATAGTTACCAATTTTCATTTAACTCTTTAATGACTGATTGATTAATCCTCGTATTTGTTCTCAACTATTATAACATAAGCAATGAAGATTATAACTAAATAAATAATTGTGTAATATATTTATCGTGAAACATTATGTATAGACAACTTGGCGTGCATAATCACTACTACAAAATACCCCCTTTAATAGCACTTATTTTGGCTCTTAATAGCGCTTCTCAAGTGCTAAGAAAGCCCCCGTTATAAAAGGTCAGGAGCCTATAATAGCGCTTTCCAAATGCTATTAAATAGCAACACGTCAATAGCGCTTTCTGAAAAGCGCTAATATAGCCATATTCTAGTGCTATTAAAGTAGCTTTTCTAACAGTTGTTTCTTAGCACTTTCTGAGAAGCGTTATCGTAGCCTTTCTACTCAAATAGGGGTTCCTTAGCGTTTTACAAAAAGCGCTAATAAAAGTTGCGTATTTTTTTTTTTTTAAAAAAAAAAAAATTGTAACCAAAAATGCTATAATTAAACGCTATAATAAGATACTTAAATATGAATATAGCAAATTACATTCATGATAATCTCATTACAATCTTCAGAATTCATTCCATAAAAAGATAAAAGTACAAAATAAAGATGAAGATGAGGGGGGACATAAAACCAAAACCCTCCAAAAAGTACTAATTTGGGAAACCAGTCTTGTTCCTAGCAAATTCTGCCAAAATCTGAGAGGCAAATCATTGTACCAGAAATGTGAGGATAAAGCAAGACCAATGTTAGCTAATATTTCTGCACATTTGTTACCCTCTCTATATATATGAGTAACCTGAAATCTGAAGCTATTCAACAAAAACAAACAGTTATCCCACCTATTTCCTAAGCTCCAAGGAACTATCTTTGGGGACTTGAAAGCTAATTGAACTAGCAGTCTCCAGCCAAAGACTGCCAATGATGCATATGAGCCAGCTCTATGGCTACCATTGCTACTATTAATTCTGCATTCAAAGCTGAACATTGACCAATATTGATAGTAAAGGAACCTAAAAAACCTAAGTCAGAATTTGTAAATAAGCTCCACAAGCAGCTTTAACAGAGCTGGCAGCACCATCAGTGTTGCATTTTACCCAATTTAAGTTTTTCAGCAATATAGTCTCCTGTACCATATAATATGAAACGATTCCAGCACAACCAATTACGATTTAAAATAACTCAATTAAAAAACGTAAATGAAAATTGTTGAAAAAGAAAATGAAACTCACTAAGATACTCGACCATAAAGGTTGCCCAATCCTCCTCGACCTCAACTAGCTTATCTTTAGAATAGGTTTTACATTTGTAATCTCCAAAGTACTTCAAATATAAAAGTAGCAAAAAATTGAGTTAGAAAAAGAATGCCTAGCTATTGAGTTAGAAAATTGAGTTAGTATTTGGGACATACCTTAAAAAAATGGAATGATACAAGCCTCTATTGTGAAAGTGATCGACCAAATCCAACAAGTTAAGTTGTATCTGCACATAATTCAGTGGTACAGTTGTGAGCGAACTGACCAGACTTAACATGAATTGTTATAATAAGCAAATGAACTATTGGAGAATCCTTTTTCATTTTCAGTTGGCTTGGTTCACAAGGCAATTGATATGGTTACAGATAGCTATATGAGATCTGCTATTGATTATTTTGAAGTTACAAGAGCTAGACCTTCTTTAACAGGCACACTTTTGATCACAACTTGGACTAAATTGTCTTTTGACACTACTGATTTTGGGTTGGGGTGAACCTCTATGTTCTGGTCCTGCTACATTGCCAAATATAGAACTTTTATATTCATATACTATACTGCATTACATATATACCTACATACTATCATTTATGTGTAAATAGCTTGCTGAGCTATTGAAGTTTTTTCTTATATTTGTGCTAAATGTGTTAAGTATATATAATAAATTTTGTGCCATGGGAAGCTCAAATGCTGCATTTTGTTAATCACAATGACAAAGTCAAATTAGGCAAACAATTGCAAAACAGAGTCAAATTTCATTGAGTAAAATCATCAAACACTTCATACTCAACACAATAACACCTTAATCAAGCATCATAATTATCAAATTTAATAATCTCACAATATCACTGTGGTTCAAAAAAAGAGTAGAACAAATTGAAACAAAACCTTAGCAAAATTCAAAGCTCGGTCACCATGAACAAGCATCAATGAAGGTGAATCACATTGCCAAGATTAGAAAACCAGATGAAATCTTTGAAAATCACAATGAACGCAAATTGAATGGAGAAAACATTCATTGAAAGAATAATGTAGAAAAATAAGCTGTGAACTCATACCAAACATGTCATTGTCATGAATAGTTAGAAATTTTAAATAAGTAATGTTTTATCTTGGTTTTCGGGTGTCAAACATTGATTACGTTTGAACCTTTTAAACCGATGATATCTTATTTTTTCTTGGGAAGGGAAAAAGTAAGCAAAACCCTTGAGAATCGAGGTCCGGGAGTTGTTTTCGCTACGGGAAGGTGTTAGGCACCCATAACGACTATAGTATCCTATAGGAACCGTCTTTAATTTCTACGCGCGCGCTCTATTTTTAAATGCTATTTTGAAAGTATTTATTAAACCTAAAGGTATTCTAAGTGAAGAATTGGAGGGAGAAGAATGTTTTTTGGGTTTTTATTTTATTTGAATTGAAGGAATTTTGTTCCTTGCCTACGTACCCGTTTAAGGGATCAAATCCACCGTAGTTCTCTTCCAAAAATGTTTTTGTTTTTGTTGGTTGATTTTAAGTTTGAAAATGAAATTTTGAAGAATGGAGATTGAGAGGCCTCAAGGGCATGAGATTATGAAATTGTGAGGTTGAATTAGTCATTTTGCAAAAGAAGTCAAATATGATTATTTTCATTGGAATTTGATTAAGAAAATGAAAAAGGAAAATTCAATGGGATTTCGATCCCAAGGTTTATTTTGAAAATGATTTGAGTGAAGTTTGTTCAAGTTTTTTTGGAAAATGATTTTTCTAAGTATAAAACCTAAACATTCATCTAAACATACAATCCTAAACATACATCTAAACATGCATATTCTAGCTATATACCTAAAGTGAAGTGTGTGCATGCGTCGGTGCTTGTGTCGGTGCACATTATTAGAGTCCATTGTCCTTTACATCACACCCTAGATACATTCTATGGCCCCTTTGCCAAGAAATTAAAATTGCATAAGAAAAAATATTACAAAAATTCCTAATTTTTACATTCTAACTTTTTGCATGAAAATTAAATTGCAAGAAATAAAAGTGCAAGAAATAAGAGATGAATATATGATATGAAATGCTATGGAAATGAGACATGAAACAAGAAACAAAGGGATTAGTAGTACAAGATATAATATGGAAAATGAAGCAAGTAGAAATTGCATAACAAAATGAACAAGACTTAACCAAAAAGTAACAAACACTTTAGCCAAAAAATGGGAAAATGGACTTGAAGAAATTGCACTAACACCAAAGCAAATTTAAGGCTTAAAATTCTCATATCAATGGTAATTTTCAAATGGTTCATTTCAGCCACATTATGAGAATCATAAGGACAAGTATGAGCCAAGACTTATAGTGCACTTTCAAGTCCATTTTACACATTATTTCTTATGGTAACAATACACATTACTTACAAAACAAGAAATTCACAACTTGCACTTTCAAAATAGCCAAACAAACACAATTTTCAGAAGCAAGTACATTACACATTTGCATATGAAGTATCAACACAAGGTGGCAAAATATTAGAATCAAAAACACAAAAAACTTCATAAAAGTTGACAAGAAGTACCACAAGATCACAAGGAAATTTTACATACATTCTTATCGAAATTTTTCCACATGCAAGAAAAGAGGAACACAAGAATTAAGCCTCATGTATTAATATTAACCACAAAAAAAATGCTCACAATTTGGAAATTTTTCAAGACTTTTACCAAGGTTAAAACACTAGACTAGACTAACAATGCATATTTTTTTTTTTAAGCCATTTTAACATGTAAAATACATCAAGATTTATCGAAAATAACAAGCAAACAATGAACAATTTTTTAGGAATTTTTATTAAGAATTTAGGCATGGCAGGGGCGCAAAAAAGTAGCACTGGGGGGTGCAAACAATAAGGCAGCAAAGAAACAACACAAAAGCAGAATATATGGGCCTGGATTTGGGAGTGGGTCGGTTAGACCCATGGGTTGATGGATTGGGTTCTCTCTTCTTCATAACACACACGCCTACAGACTCTCTTTTTCTCTCAAAACTTCTTCTCCTTCTCAAAACAAACGGCCATGCCAACCAAGACATACACATGAACCTTTTTCGAAATTGCTTTACACACATACCAAACAAACACGGCCAGGCTTTCAAGCAACCATACATATACAGTTTTAAGGCAGAAATCCAATCAGAAAAGAGGATTCATACGACGGCGACGAGTTTCAGCATGTTAAACACGACGGAAATAGTTAACGGCATAACCAAATCAATCAACAATCGACTTCAACACAAAAACAGAGAAAGATATACTCAGTCACCGATTTGAATTCGAAGCTTGATTTTACGCGAAAAATTCAACACACAACTCAAATTATCAATCGAAGAAGGTACAGACATGGATTAGTGACAATACCTGGGCAAAGCGTTGATCCAAATTCGCTGGAGGTTCTTACGCCGTTCTGGAAGTGATTGAATTCGGAATCGTCCCTCTCCGAGTTTGAATTCGAGTTCGCCGTTGAAGATTTGTGCGAATTCGACACTTGATGTTGCTGGAAGATTGCTGCGACGTTCTGCAAAAGTTTGATGATCTTCGTCTCTTTTACTCTTTCGCCGTCTTCCTTTCAATGCTTCATCAATACTCCGTCGCGGTTCCGTCACGAATCTGCCACTGTGTTGCTGGTGAAGATTGAATCCGAAAATGGAATGGATTAATGGAAGTTTCTGGTGGAAATGGTGGTGAAAAGTGGTGGTGGAAGTGGATGATGGAGGTTGTTAGGGTGGTGGAGAAAGAAGGAGTGGTGGTGGAGAAAGAAAAAGTGGTGGTGGAGAAAGAAAAAAGTGGTGGAGGGAAGTGGTTTATGAGTTTGTTATGGTGGAGGAGTGGTGGAGAAAAAGGTTGTTAGAGGTTGTTATGGTGGAGAGAGAAAGTGGTTATGGTGATGAAAGAAATAGATCACGTGAGAGAAAGAAAGGGAAAAGAATAAAATGGATTTTTGTGACTTTTGTGTAAAAATGATTGAATTGTGAAAATTGACCACAAGTTTGACTTATATAGGTGACATGGTAAGCTTGGACCAATGAGACAATGCCATGTGTACTTGGACTTGTAACAAACTCTTAAGGACCAATAGCATTTGGACACATGGCACTTGGACTCTAACAAACTTAAAAGGGATTAAAATGTAAATAACAAAAGTACGAGGACTAAAATGGAAATTAAACTAAAATTGAATTGAAAAAGTAAATTGAAAATTAACGTAAAGCGAGACGATTAAAAACAACAAAGCAGATTAAAATGAATCAGCAATTTTATGTGAAATGACCAAAATGCCCCTAGGGGTTTAAAACGACTAAAAATGACTCAGATGCAACCTTAAAATGGATTTTTAACAGGGAATTAAAGCAAGAGCTTATACAAGCAAGTTAAAAGACTCAGAGACAATTTTTAGAATTTAAACAGGGTTTTGACACATGAAAAGACTAAAATGCCCCTAGGGGCAAAACTGACTCGAAATGACTTCAAATGCAAATTTTGAAATGGGTTTTGACATAGAATTGAAATGAAGACTTATTCAAACTATTTGAAAGGACTCCAACAAATTTTCGAAAGACTGAGAGAAATTTTAACACAGGAAATGACTAAAATGCCCCTAGGGGCTGAACTGACTAAAAAAATGACTCAACTGATATTTCTGAAATGAATTTTGACATGAGATTGAAACAAGGACTCATACAAACCAATTTAAAAGACTCAAGCAATTTTCAAGGATTAAAATGAATTGGATGCAGGAAATGACTAAAATACCCTTTTTATATGAATTTTGCAAATAAAATTGAAATAAAATGCAGAGAAAGATGCAATTGATCAGAGATAGTTCAAATGACTTAAAACACAAGAAAAGAAGAATTGAACAAGTATTTTTAGGTCCAAAATTAGGGTATAACAAGTAATAGCAGGTTAATGTTTAACCAAGACTAACAACTTATGAACACTCACAAATTAAGGTTCTCTTGTAGCAATCCAACTATTTACTTGATATGAAAAATGTTTAGGACTGAGAGGATATATATAGTGTGAGAAGGAGCAAATGTTACTAGCAGCAGGAAACAATCATTGTATTATAATAAATTATTAAATCATAAGCCAAATTGTAATTGTTGAGCTTAATCAATAACCAAGTAGTCCAAAAAGTCAAAACAGAAGGAAATTAGACTTTGGTTAATCACACCTAACAATTCCACTAACACTTTGTCTTGGATTCTCATTCCAAATTTGGAGGTTAATTTAATCAGTAGAAAGACTTGAAGGATATTTGATTCACTTAGTTAACACTAACTTTCTTGATATTGTACATACAAAATAAGTAATACCAAAGATACACAAACATCAACGTTGCATTTTAAGGACATTGATAACAAATTTTCCAAAATTCTATGTTTGTGACTAGGAATACCAATCTAACAGTTTTACCAATTGAACTGTTTCAACAATTGAAACACCAGTACATCAATAAAAAAACAGGTCTAATGTAATTGAACCAAAGTGGTCATTAATATTTTTTGCTTTATGAGGTACAATTTTGAACCAAAGCCAACAGTGGACTTATCTGAAATTTTCGGTTCAATTGATAAACTAGCGACAAAATTAATATGTTATAAGCTAGCGTGAAATGTATATATATTACCAATTTATATGTTATAAGCTAACAATTTGGACCTGTCATGCCAAACATAGTCTTAAAAAGCAACGAAAATACATGGCAACAACTGAATTTGTGCGGCTACAACTAAATTAGTTCATGGCATGCTAGATTAATCAATTCAACAAAGGAAGTTTATATATAAGAAGAGAACAAAAGGAAAAAAAAAGGGTTAAAATTAAATATAAGACAACGTCCCAAAATATGAAAAATAAAATGGGGATGAACAAGAAGAATAAGGAACAAAAGTAAATCAAACTGTTGTTTCTTGATGAGTAAGATCAGCTTCATGAAGTTTTTCGACAAAATTAAACTTTTTCCATTTTCAATTTCAGGAATTAGCTGGAATGAACTCAAAACCCTAAGTTATGTAATTCATGCATAATAAAGAGAGAGAAGATCAAGAGAATGAAGATCTAACCTTTCACAGATAGCGTTTTCGATTCGAACTTCGATTCCGAGTGAGTGAGTGATTTCAGACCTCGAGAGAGTGAGTGAGTGACGTCGAGAGAGTGAGTGAGTGACCAAGTGGTTTTGGGAGAAGTGGTTTTCAGTTTTGGGAGAAGGAATCTGACTTTGACCCAAGAGAGGGAAGGACGGTGGAAGAGAGTGATGAGTGAAGGACGGTGGAGAAGTTTAGAGACTGAGTTTTGGACGGTGGAGAGAGGAAAGCTTTTCTGTGTTGCTCTTTTTCACACTTTTGTTATGTGCGCGAAATGAAAAATAAATCCGCCTTTTTTTAATTTTCATTAAGCCCAAACATAGCGTTTGTGGAAAACGCTATCTATACCCCCTTCAACAATAGCGTTTTCCGAAAAGCGCTATTAGTGCGAACAAGAATAATAGCACTTATAGAAAAGCGCTATCTAACTCAGTTTTTTACAAGGTTTTTTTAGCGCTTTCTGAAGAGTGCTATAACATGTCTCTAATTTGCATTTTTAATAGCATTTATCCATAAACGCTATTAAAATTGTGCTATTAAAAGCCAAAATTGTGGTAGTGAATGAACAAGTTATTTATTGTAAAAATGCATGTAGGAGCCATTAACCCTTTAACACGGAGTTTTTAAGTCTGTTTAGTACCAACCGGCTTTAAATATGATTTTTAAAGACGGTTGGTAACCGATGCAAAATATTTTCCACATACTAAATTGGGACATTTTAATATACTCGCGTAACCGACACGAAAAAAAACCTTTAAAATATGCTGAAAATGACGATGACCGTTCCTTTGATGGACGTAGACTCTTTCTTCAGGTGGATTTGAAGATTTCTTGGTTATTCATCTTTCTTGTGTTTTCACCCTTTTAAATTTACTCATTCATATATTTGAGTGAGAATACTAGTTGTATCTTTTCATAAATAGCCTTTATCATCAAAGAGAATTACAAAAGATTCTCTAATTACAAGAGATACTCTAACTCATATACAAAATATGAATTACAAATCTCAACATACACACATTGTTAAGCATTGAATTGGACAACTACACCAATACAAAAAAAAAAAAAAAAAAAAAACTCAGAGCCTTTAGACATAGCAACCAGCTGTGGCCATGATCAAATTTTATCAAATCAAATAGCTAGCATGATTAAAATCAAACCTAACCTTAAAATAATGTTATTTATCATTAGCCATATACTTTATTGGATCTCAAATATAAATAAAAAGGGGAAAAAGATTCATGTACACCCCTTTTCTATACACCTCTTTGTACCACTGCTGATGTGGCAGGGGTAGTTTGGTAATTTCACGCACTAGGGATAGTTTGGTAGTTTTCACAATCTCTTCCTCTTCTCTGTTCACGGATCTGTTCCCTCTCCATCTCAATCCCACTCTTCCATCTCTCCTCTCCCTCAACCAACACACGATCTCCACTCACCGCCATGTCTCCTTTCGTGATCTCCTCCCAATGCTCTATCTCCTTTCATCTATCGTCAAGTCACAGTAACCGTCGGCACACAGGCATCGTCGCGTTAGAGTCTCAATCGCAACCTTGCTCCCTCACTGAAATCGTTGGAAATCTCTGCCACAATCCAGTCGAAAATTGAATCTCTCTGTTGAAGGTGATGTTTATATCAAATTTTTCATTACAATTTGTGATGAGGCTTTATATTTATGGTTTAGGGTTCTGTTTTGAATTTTTTTTTTCCAAAATTTAAATTTGTTTTGAAATTAGTTGTAAAAGCATGTATCCAGACCTGGTAAAGACTGACATTTGCTTTGAAATTAGTTTGCCCATTTTGAAATTGCTTTTCAAAATAATTGATTAAAGTAATTAGAAATCCATGGTGAAATGTGTGATGTTAGTAATCTAGAATTTATCATCTGCTTGACTTTAATAAGATGCTTTGGCTTGTTGCATAAATGTTTGTATTAAGTTATATTTGGTAATTAGTTATATTTGGAAAACATCCTGCAAATTAATATGCAGATCAGGTTTTGTTTATTTGATAGTCTGACTTAGTGTTGTATATGTTTAATAGGATCACTTGTTGCAACTGTCAGAGGCATAATTCTAGGAGCTAACAGAGGCCTCCTTTTTGTATATAAACCATGACCTATTTGAGAAATAGATAGACATGTGAATCAATCAGTTTTACAGTTTAACTTTAAAAATTGATGATTGAAATACTTGTATGTTTGATAAAAACTAGTCATTTGTTCATTGGATATTTTTGTTGTATTAGTGTGGAAGAAACCCAAGACAGAGCACAAGCCTTGCCATTGCATATCAATTTTATCACACAACAATCAAAACTCATCTTGCTTGATGTTCTGATATTTGTGTAATGGATAGAGGCATTGAGTGGTGGAACTGGTTGGAAGAGTGAAAGTCCATCTTTTTGTGTGTTGAAATTATAGTGTATTAGTGTATTGATTTGGGACAGATAAAGAACATGGACTGAGACTGCCTGAAGATCCATTTTATGAGCAGATGGCTGCTGAGTTTTCCAAGTACCAAATCTCAGTAAATGTGTATGCATTCAGTGATAAGTACACTGACATAGCCTCCTTAGGTGTTTTATTTTCCTTCAATTTCTATGTATTTCGTTATGCCATTCTATTTTTAAACCTGTTACTCTTGATTAATTGATATATTTGATGATTCTTCAGTTGTGGCAGTGTTTTATGATGACTTGATGACATGAGTTTATGGGCTTCAACTATGATTTGATTATAAACTGATACTTTAACTCATGGATCTATTTGATTATGAACTGGTCTATAGATGCTCAAAAAGAATTCACAAGTTATGTGTTGATTGGTGTAGTTATATATGTAAACAATCAATGTATCCCCGTGTCCCGATGTAATTCTGTCAGCATTTGCGGTCTTCTAACCATATAGTCTTGTGTGCTGATGATCTTATACTTGAATTAAATTATGTTTTTTTTCCTGTCTGTGTAGGAACTCGGGAACATTTGTTATTTGTATATTGTTCTTGTTCTTGTATCATTTGGTTTTGATTCTTTCTATATCGCAGCAGAGGTCATGTATTTAAACAATTTTTTTTGCTGTTAGACCAGACAAATTGATCCAAAATCCTTGAAATTTAGGAAGAACAAGTATGGCAAGCCTGAGGTGTGTCTTTCTATTCTTAATTATTTATTGTTTGTAACTTTTGAAAGATTGCCTTTGTTGCAAATATTTCTCTCTATGTTGGTTTTCTTATACATTTGTATACATTTGAAAAGGTGCACATAGGGCCTCTGGAATCTGGATGAGACCTTCAACAATTCTCTATATTCCTCTTTTCGTTTGTATACAACTCATCTCTTAAAACAAGTAAGAGAAGGCCCTGTCATGCTGCATTGGTTAGTCACAGGGACTTGGAACTCTAATTTGTAAGGAAAACCTATAAGAAGAAAGAGTGTATTATGTATATGTTAGAGACCTGAGTAGGAGTCATAAGGAAAAAGAGGGTGTCATGCAATAATAATGAATCAATTTGTGGTTGCACCATTCAAGCACATATTGATTATTGCATGTGTTTTCACAACGCATCATTCAAAGAATCTAGAATCTAAAATAAGGAATAAATACATTTTTGGATTTGTTTTTGAAATATCAGAGTATACTCTAAGAAGAGGAAATCAGGTATAAGTGAAAAAGGGTAAAATATCACTTTTGCTTCTTTCCTTTTTATGCAGATATTGGAACTCTAGGCTTGGAACTGAAAGACAAAGGCTTCTGAGTGGTTTTACCCGGAATGATGTTGTCTGTATGTGTCTCGCTGCCTGTTTGGATTATAATACTATCCTACTTGTGGTATGTATTCACTTTCCATGTCTTATTATAATTATTTCTCTCATAATGCTGATTGTGGGATTTGGTTGGGTAGAGCAACCTGATATCATATACTGATGTCATGATGACAAAGATTTGGTTTTGTTTGCTGTTGGGGTGTGAATTTAGAAAAGACAATTGTCTTAGTAGTTAAACCCCCTCCTTTGATAAAAAAAAAGATATTTGCTTTGTGGTGGCCCAAACAGGTTTATGCTTGGGGGCTTGGTGTAAATAGATGTAACATATGAAATTATTCATCGCTGATTTAAACAAGTTTTATGAAATTTTGCACTGCACTCTCGGATTCTTGGAGTGGTTCATAAGATTAAGAGATTAATTTTGTTTGTATGATATGTGCTGGAAACCTGGAATTTGTTATTTCTTCAAGCATCATTACTTTTAAACTTTTATTTAATTGATATAGACACTGATTCAATATAATGCAAATATTTCTCTCTATGTTGCTTTTCTTATACATTTGTATACAGGACATACATGAATGACGCAAAATGGGCCATCTGAAACACAAAAAATTCATTGTGGCAAATGAAAGTAATGTAAGTACACTTAGATTTGGTTTCAAAGTTTGTATAATTGTCCCAGACTAAAGCCATAGATGTGTAAATGGGTCATTTTCAGGTACAGTTAAGGCATGTTTTTGAAACGAAATCATTGATAGAAGTCAATAAAAAATCCAAGTTAAGCTCAGAAGAATCAACTTCAAGCAACTACGTTCAATTTTTTGAATTTTATTTTATTATGTGATGTACTAATTCGGCCATGTATATGATATGGCTAACTTATTTAGTTTTAGTTTTATTGTTTGAAGCACTTATTCCACCATGTATTTTCTATTGTTTGATGTACTACATTTTATCACTTTTGATATTTCAGTGATAACTCGCCTTAAAATAATACTGTTTTCACAGGAAAATTATGTATAACCAAATATTTGAAGTGTGTAACCACAATTTTACAAAGGCGTAACCATTTTTTTTTCTTTCATGTGTTTAAAACTAGTCGTCTCTAAGTTTGCATGCCTCACAATAGAAAACTAATGAAAGACATTCTAAAATTATGGTTATATTGTTCGTTTATTTGGTTAGCTGTAACTTACATGTGCAAAAAAAAAATCAATTCAAGCCAATTGTCAGTGAGACATTCTAATTTATGAAAAAATAGTGGTCACACATATGTAAAAATGTGGTCATACAGACCATATATTTGGCTAGTTTATATTTCCCAGATGTAAATAATTTCATTTTAGGCGAATCGAACACATGATCTCATTTGATCACTGCATTAAAAGTCTTTCAAACGATAAATAACTTCTTTTACAATCTGCAAGTTTATCACGCCTAAAGACGGACAAGTTCTAATTTATGAAAAAATAGTGGTCACGCACCTTAAAATATGTGGTCACACAAAACATATATTTGGCTAGTTTATATTTCCCATGTATAAATAATCTTGTTTTATGCGAATCAAACACATAATCTAATTTGATCACTACACTAAAAGCAATTCCAACAATAAATAACTTATTTTACAATTTACGAGTTTATCACGCCTAAAGACGGACAAGTTCTAATTTCTGAAAAAATAGTGGTCACGCATATTAAAAAATGTGGTCACAAATACCATATATTTGGCTAGTTTATCTTTACCAGGTATAAATAATCTTGTTTTAGGCAAATCAAACACACAATCTAATTTGATCACTGCACTAAAAGCAATTCCAACAATAAATAACTTATTTTACAATTTACGAGTTTATCACGCCTAAAGACGGACAAGTTCTAATTTCTGAAAAAATAGTGGTCACGCATATTAAAAAATTTGGTCACACATACCATATATTTGGCTAGTTTATCTTTACCAGGTATAAATAATCTTGTTTTAGGCAAATCAAACACACAATCTAATTTGATCACTGCACTAAAAGCAATTCCAACAATAAATACCTTATTTTACAATTTACGAGTTTATCACGCCTAAAGACGGACAAGTTCAAATTTCTGAAAAAATAGTGGTCACGCATATGTAAAAATGTGGTCACACATACCATATATTTGGCTAGTTTATATTTACCAGGTGTAAATAATATCGTTTTAGGCGAATCGAACGCATGATCTCATTTGATCACTGCACTAAAATCATTTTCAACCATAAATAAACACTTTTACAATCGGCAAGTTTGTCACGCCTAAGGACGGACAAGATCTAATTTATGAAAAAATAGTGGTCATGTATTTGTAAAAATGTGGTCATACAGACCATATATTTGGCTAGTTTATATTTCCCAGATGTAAATAATTCCGTTCAAAAGAGATAACTCATGGGACAATTATTGATGTCTTAATTTTTTTTAAAAGCAATTAACTCCTTCAAAATAAGCTATAATCAGTTGAAATAAACATGTCAATGTCATCAACCTTGAAAGCAAACACACATTCTTCAAATGACATCTTGGCATGGATTTGTAGCAAATAGCCATGTATCCAAATAAGATAACCAAAGGGACGAGCACAATGATCCCTTAGGATATTGAAATCAGAAAATTCTCTCGAAGGGTGATCAGGACTTTCACCACAGTAGGCAACATTCTCATCACTTGAAGCACAAACAAAAAACATAATAACATCTGGTGCCTTGTGGAGTCGTATATGTATTTGCAACAGAAAAATGAACAATGTTGCTGCTTCTAACATTCCAATCTGAATAAGTCTTGTCAATAGCATATCAACAGCAGATTCATAAGCAAATAAAAATATTTCTCGATGACTCAGACTACAAACAATCAATTTGAGACCACAATCCGGGACCGATGTCGTTGTGATGAATTTCACCGATCTATCTCGACCCTATCTCTATCTTTACCACCGGCTGCGCAGGCGATGAATCTGAACGGTGGTGATGAGGACGGTGGATCCGGCAGTTTAAGAAACAAGAGACCGGAGAATAGGACGATGGTTATGGTGGTGGTGGGAGGTTGATGGGACAGTGGCGGTGAGCTTTGGGGTGTGGCCGGTGGTGGTGTTCAGTGAGGGGGAAAGGAGAAAAAGGGTGAAGAAGAGAGAAAGGTGGGGACGAGAATGAAGGAAGAGATAGAAGGTGAAGGAAGAGCTAAAGTGTATTTGTGTGAGAAGAGAGGGTGAAGGAAGAAAGAAAAAGAGAGAAAGAAACATTGCTGAGTGTATTTGTGTAGGGTCCAGTTGCCAAATGTCAAAATTTTGTGTGGGTGTGTAGGGGTGGATGCCACCTATGGTGGTATGCCTATCACCACTCATAAAAAGGTCTATGTATTTGATTCAAATTTTGACCAAATACATAGACTTTTTTTTATTACATTTTCTTTTACTTATATTTGATACCCAAGAAAGTACTCCATATATACCATAAAGTCCAAAGCATATGCTAATCTCTTTAAGTATTCTCTCTTACCAAACCCCTTGTACTCCCCCCTTCTAGATATCTTATTCTTTTGTTGATTCCAAAAACCAGAAGTCCCACACACACGCACAAACATGTAATTTATGTTACTTGGCCTAGGATGTAGTCATAATGTATACCTAGTACAAGTAAGTACCAAATAAATCTATTAATTAACAAAATTCAAGTATCATAAAGGTGTTATAGTTATTATGTTTTTCCCAAAAGTGTCTTTTTCCTTTGATACTACTCAAAGGCTGCTTCTATGAACCCTAAATTTTGAAAGACCTATTACACTTTTGTCACTGTTCCTTTCACATGCACCTTCCCACTAAGGACTCCACTTATGTCATTCCATTTACTAGTCCATGATCTCATGTGGGATTCGCTGTATACTAGTAATTCCATAGGTTAATATTAATATTAGGCAAGTAACTCTTTTGGAAGTAATGTACACATAAACTATGAGTATTATTTATGAGAGACCTACCATTTATTTTGGTGTACTTCAGGAGAACCGTGCACTCACTCACCCCTCTGGCAAACCTACCCTAGAATTGCAGCTAGAGGGTCCAAAAGAAGTACTAGTACATAAAAAGAATATAAACAAGAAGAAACAAATGAAAAACTCAAAGATTCCCTCATGTTTTAATAAAGAAAGTTAAAAAAGAGATGGATAAAAAGTGGATTCCTCATACTTTGGGAGATCATTGGTTCTCAACTCGCATGCATGATTGGAATTATAATAATTTAATCAGATTTTGCCACCCATTTGTATAATAATAGTTCAGCAGCCACCAGAGAGTACTTGCTAATGTTTTTAAATGCATGAATCTTTGTAAACTTGAAAGAATATGCTGAGTTTATGAGAATATCACTGATTTGGCACACATTTCCATTTCCTTGTCTAAGTTCTTCACAATGTATAGTAATTAGTATGATTAACATAAGTTAATATGTTGCTTCTTGATGCTTTGTTATGAGTAATAATTCTTGGAAAACAGATACCTCCCTATTTATTTTATCTTACTTCATGCATTCACTATATTTATTTTGTAAGCATATAAGCAAGGAATTTATTTAGGGAAGACTTTAAAGTTCAAATTTGTAAAGCATAAGTTGCTTGTAGAAGTGGGTATGCTAAGAAGAGATGATGCATTGGGAATAATGGAAATAGTTCTTTTGCCATTTTCATTATTTCCGAAAATGCAAGACACTTGTTTGTTTGAAGAGTGTAATTTTAAATGTTAATAAATAAAACTAACATAAATTTTAGAAAATGAAAATAAAAAGGGATAAAAAAAATATTTCCACATCGTAAATGAACACTTAATTTTTAGGTTGGAAAGATGTTGCATGCAACCATTTTATTTTATCTTGTTCGTTTTAACAAGGTTGCTTGGATGGGGTTTAAAGGTGCGTTTTCCTATCAGAAAAGTAGCATATGTCACTTCTTACATTTTGTAGGGAGGGGGAGGAAGTTGAATTTTCAATATTCTGATTGGAATTTTATTCCAATATTAGAGAATGCGAGTCCTTGGGATGAAGCACTCTTTATGCCTTTATTTTAATAAATTTGTTTTACTTGTTAAAATGATTTAACTGTGGCAAACTCAAATTGGTGGTATGATTACTCGATGTTCTAATAGAGGAAACTTCATTGCAAAATATTTGGATTAGTTCGGCAGCAATTGTTGCTAGTTTACTCAACGGATCGAGACCTCGAGTAATAAATATTTAAATATGTTAGTCTCAAAATCGATGGTGAAAGCGATTAGAAACGAGGATTGAAAGTAACATATGATGTCGAATAATATACTACTCCAAATCTCGATTCTAGTCGCTTTCGCAAATTTAACTATTTATTCCCACCACCGCTTTTGAAACTAACATATTTTAAAAAACAACAAAAAATTTCCCAAATTTGGGAACTCAATATGATGGAAGCAATGTATAGTTTAAAGAGGATTGAACCAAACTCTACATGACACGTTAACAAATTAGAGAATCAACGAGAAGAGGGAACACCAAGGGATGTTATGTTATTCTATTGAAACCTTAGTCTCCTTTATCGTTCTCTCTTCTATTTGATTCTCTATTTTGTTAACAAAGCCGATCTCAAAGGATTGAAATTTAGCTCATGTAGATGTGTTCAAGTGGAAGAATAGGTTTATTTATCATCATTGACAAACTAGCTAGTGTGGTTTTAGGAAGGTATTCCTGTAGGGTTTTGTTTAAGAGAAATATACATATTCCATTTTTCTTCCGAATTCTTTGATTAGTCTTGTCTGTCAAATGAGGAGATCTTTATTTTGTATATAAAGTGGAAGTGCTATGTACCTTTTAAGATAAGTGAATTTTTTATTTATTTTTTTCAAAACTCTTAGCGCATTGATGTATAGTTTGTGCCCATATTTTCTTAGCAAATGAAGTTCGATCCTACTTAAGTTTGTTGGCAGACCCATATAGAAATAATTTATTTTGAAACTCATTATTCTATTTGATGATGGTAAAAATGGATGAAATAGGAGAGAATGTTGAGAACCAAACCGTTTTCAATAGCTCTTTCCAGTAATTATGACCACATTTTTCAGTTGCGTGACCACTATTTAGAAGCTGATAAATGTGATCACGCAATTAAATGCGCGTGACCACTATTTTTCCACTTAGTTAACCAAATAAATTATGGAAAACTAGTGGTCACGCAACTAAAAAAAATGTGGTCACACCGACCATATATTTGGTTAACTAAATTTTTTCAAAGTGATATGAAGAGGTGTACACATTAAAGGTGTCTACCTATAATTGCTCTTTTAAAAAGGCCCAGCTCAACCATTTCCCTTATTCTACTGATAAAAAAGACTACTCCATAACCATTTTTAATTCTAACTAGAATGATCTTTAGTCGGATTTTATTTATGTAGTCTCGGCTTAACTTTGTATCAATGTCCTTTTTTTTCAAAATCGGAGTATCAAGACAAAAAAAATAGAAAAATGCTAAAAATTATTCAAAGGACATAAAATTAAGGAAATAAATATAATAATATTCTCTTGAAAAAAGTGTATTTAACTTTTTTCAAGTTTCAGAATTCTTATTTCTAATAAAAATAATTATACTTTTAATTTCGTTAACAAGTTTTAGGGACACTTGTTAGGTTTTAGCATGATCCAAAAATATTTAGTGTTTATTTTAGCGGTTAGGGAAATTCTAACTTGGACACAACCCCAAATTAATTTTATTTGAACACACACTCACAAATGAAAAAAAAAATTAAAAGAGAATAGATTCAAATGATGTGACTAAATAATTTCTCTTTTAATTTTTTTACATGTTTGGGTCTAAATAAATTTGATTTGAGTTTGTGTCCATGTAAGAATTGTTGTAGCGGTTAATACAATCATCCATAGTTCTAGAGTACTAGCCCTTAGGTCAAAAGTTCCATCATCATCATCCACTTAGCATAATATTAACAATATTAATAATTGTTGTCAAATAAACAAAATCAATAGCAAGAGTCCAAGTGATCGAGAGAGATGAGAATTCTTGTTTAACAATATTATAACAAACACATACTAATGAATCATAGTAGTACAACACATAAAGCTTAACACAAATCACCTGTAATAATGCATGCATAAAGCATGTACTCAATAAAAACATAGAAATTTTGCGAACATAAAAATTAACTAATTCATGCAGAAACTAACATAGGAGTTTTGCATTTATGTTACTAATATATCTATTAATTATTAATGGAATGACCAATGCCAGGACTGTGTCCAGGAGTTGTGGGCCTAAAAGCATCAACATCTCCCTCCAAACTTCTATTGCTACGGTGGTACACTTGGCTTGTGCTCATCATTTTGGTAGAGGCTATGTTTGGTGGCTGAATGCTTTGTCTCAAACTCCTACCTTCAGTTGTAGTGAGTAAGAGTTCATGAGACAAAAACAATAGTACATAGAAAAAGCAAATGCGAGCTAAATGTGCCATTGAATAATTAATGAGAGGGTGAAAAAGTAAAGAAACAAAGGAAAAGAAGCTAAATATGGGCGTTTGGAGAAGGAATTGATGATTGAGTATATATTTGAAAGGCTTACATCAAAGTAGTATTTATAGAGGTTGAGAAGGAGAAGCATGTACACTGCTCCAAACTCCAATGAAAAGGTGGAAATGGAAAATTAGAAAAGAATGAAGAGCCAACTAATCAAGCAAAACTCAATTTCATATTTATTAAAAAAAACTCAATTTCATTATATATAAATGTATAATGCATCCACTAGTCTTTATGAATGAGTACTTTAACGACATATTAGGATGCTTTTAACTCCTTTTTAGTTATCATTTGCTAAATTGATTTTTCTAGAAAAATAAGTGAATGCATTCTAGCAAATGCATGTATGAACTGCTAACTTACACTTACTTATTTTTTATGTGTATTTTAACAATATGTACCTCAAAGTATATTTAACAACTTTTTAACTATAATTTACTAAAATTCTCCTTCTTAAAAATAAGTGGATGTATATGTTACCAAATCCATACACACACGTATTGCCCTTAGCCTTCCGGATCTAAGGAAAGAGTGTATGATAATCTAGAGTTTAATTTGAAAATAAGTAAAATTTGATAAAAAAAAATGTTTTAGATGAAATTAAAATTTGAATTCTTTTAAACAATCTATTTTTACTGGAACTCATTAACCACTTATGTCAAACCATATACCTCAATTGCATATATAATCTTATATATAATTATGTCTTTACGGTCATGGAAAAAGTAAAACATATAAATTGTAAAGTAAAAGTGAATATATGTTTCCAGTGTGTGTGATTCAATTAACTTATAAGTATCATAAAGCACATCAAATTCTCTCATATAAGATTAGTGTGACAAAAAGGAATGCACCTCTAAGATGTTGTTTTATGCTTGATCATGCTCCTCTGTCAATTGAAACTTGTCAGTTAGCACTGCAGTAAGATTAAGTTCAAAAGAATGTATTGGAATGCATTCCTTTACGTTGCTACTCATCTTATACAAGGGAATTCGATGTGAAAACATATATAGTTGATTTGGTAGAATACAAGTGTTGTGTGTTCTCTTCATTCTTTTGAGTTTTCAAAGAGGGCTACAAATCTCTACACTAAGTATAAGACACTTTAATCCCAACATTTTGAGTAGACTTTCAAGAATATAATTTAAACCCAACATCATGATGATACCACATATTTAGGGAGAATGAAATGTAACGTAGATGAAATTAAAACTAAATAAAATTGTGTATTTTTTGAATTGATTTTGTTTACTTGTGCAACTTTATTCGAATTAATTCAATACACAACTTTATTCAAATTTATTCAATACCAATATGTACCAAAATGCGCAGCATATCAAAGAACATTAAAAAAAACATCCAAAAAACCATGACATTACAAGCCATTACATTTAATCATCTCTCTCGTCACATAAGTCAATTAGGTTGTCCTCGACAATTCCTAAGGCACCTGCTTTTGGTTGAGGACCAAAATAACAACTCCTTCCGCTCCTCCTCAGGCAAAAATGATTGTACACCGGAACCTTCAAATTGTTTTTTTTTACGGAACCATCACATTCGATTCTGTGCCATGTCACAGTCGATTTTGCTTTCTTCTTCACACCCTCCTTTTTCAATTGAACATCACCCTGATTTTGAGGCATATCTATACAATGCAAACATCGGATATCAAAACCTACTCTAATCTTAAAAATTCTACCACAAATTCCTGGCAATTTCAAAAAATTCCTAAAAATTCCTAACAATTTCTACAACAATTCAATCAATTTTACTCTAATCAACAATTTCTACTCTAATCAACATCTAACAATTCAATCAAATCATAAACATCTAACATCATAAAATCAACAATAAAAAAAAAACTAAATATCTGACAATTTATCCAAAAAATCTAACAATTCAATAAAAAAAGCCAATGCAATAGGATAATAAGCATTTGCATGATTTTGGGATTGTAATTGGTGTTGAATGACTTAAGCTTGGAGAAAATCGCATCAATGGAGCTCAAAACCGCAACAATGGAGTTTTGGAAATTCCTATGGTGCTGTTCTGTTTTTATAACAGTACCCAACGTAAGTTAATTCACACTGACTTAAGTCATATGCTGAGCGTGACTTAAGTCACGCTGGGTTATACACCTACGTGAGTTAACTCACGCAAGAGTATTTTAGGTAGTTCGGTTGAGAGTGAGCGTTGTTTGTTGGGAGAAGAGCAATTTTCCAATATTTATATGTAATAAATGGGCCAAGGCCAAAAAGGTCCGTTATATTTGGGCTAAATTTTTTGAGGCCCAATCCATCTTAAAATGTGGGCTAATGGCCAGATGCCCAGACCTATAAGTTCGATTAATTTTTTTCAACTCTAATTTTGAGTAAGGGGTTCACTGTGACTACCACCAAATTCAACATTCTCTCAGCTTTACAAATGACTTATAAATATGTGGTTGTATTGATCATATCAACTTTTTCTACTAATATATAACTACAAATGATAGCATATAAGATATAGGAGAAAAAAAAAGTGGGGACAACTAGGATTTGACAAGGAAAAGAAGTGTTTTTTTTCCTTGTGTGTATATTTTAGTTAGAAAAGCCTTAAAATTTTAAAACAAACTAGGCATAGTTAACGAAAATTTAACCTAATTTAACTTATTTATGAGATCGAGCACATGACAGATCTACATCGGTGAAATTAGGGCATTTGCTCCCAATAACTTTTAAGGATTTCAGTTCATTGAAATTGCGGTGAAACATTGGACTGTGTTCTTGAGAGAATTTTGAGATAGAAATGATGTGCACACGAGAATATTGTCAAGTTTAACCTTTTTTTTTTTTTAACAAGTCAAGTTTAACTTATAGAAGGTATATTCAAACTTACAATGAGTATGTCTTAATTTTCAAAGAATACTTACTGGAATATCCATGAAATAAGCTTTTATGTTAGCAAGGAGAGTTGAACCTACGTCATTATAGAATAGGATTCAACTCCTTACTGAACCAACTTTTATCGGTAATTTATTATACTTTCAAACATGCATCTAGTCTCTTTTTTGTTGTGGAGAGAAGAAATATTTAAAGGAATAATGGCTCTTGCTAGCTACTTGGACCTTAAATCCAAGGTAACGACGGTTTTGAAGCCTAAATTTGGTCCATAACACAGCTTAAAATATTTAGATCATTCACCTATTGTCTATTCCTAAATTAGAAACTTTAAGAAGCAAATAAATTTTGCACGTGTATAAGATCATATATCAATTAAGTATACAATTATAGCTATACTAAATTATTTCCTCTTTGACACTGCAAATTGAAGTTGTCTTTTGTCCTTTGTTGAGTTAAAAATAAATTAATGAACAGAATCAATCTTAGAATATTCGCATTTAAATATACAAATGCAAAGATTGATACTAAAGTCTATTTACAACCGCAGCAGCTATATTGCAAAGACTGACGAAATATCAGAGATTCACATGGCAAAGAATTTGACTCGTGTTGTCCTAGCTAGCTTCTTTTGATTCCTTTTGTCTTTTGAACATGAAGCTTTTTGAAGCTAGATACAACTGTTAAAGCTATGCAAATAATTAATTAAGTGATCATTGATTTAAGTTCAATATTTAAACCAATAAATAGGGAATCTTCTAAGTTAAACCATAGACTTACAACATAGATGCTCGAGGATTCTCTCCCAGATTTTTGGCTCGTCTAAATTACCTCACTTTTTAACAAATAGTGAATCCTAGAGAAAATAACCTTTTTGTTACAAATAACTGTTATATTTGTAAAAGAAAATCAGAAAGAATGTTAGTTCAATTTTCAATTAGACTCTTTTCATTAATAATGTATGGAGTGAAATGTGATTGAACGCGTCTATAAAATTGTTTGCAAGAATAATGATGTATATTAATTAAACTCTGTTCATGTATAAAGTTGTTTAGTTTATTCTAGGGTTTTTGATCATCTTTTGTGTTTGTAAATTTGGCAAGTATATTATTTTCATTTTCTTATATATTTGTCATTAAAAAATAAAAAAACTCTTTTCATAATAGTGAATTGACAACTCAAGAGTATTTGTATCATATGGTAAAAAATCTCTTCAAGCTAAACTATAGATTATGTGTTCGAATCGAACCATAAAAATGCAACAATATTAAATCATTTGAAGAAGAATTTTGTCATCTAAAGAGTTACACTTTCTAATGCCTAAACAAATTCTTGGGTTTTCTGGAAAAACTCCAAATACTTGCGTCTAGATAACCCAAACATTTTGGTACCTCAAATTACGCCATATCAAACGGGGCTAGTTTCTTCTACGGAAAAAAATTGCACTAATGTTCAATGCTTTGATTTTAGTTTTGTCTCTTCAAAAACAAAAAAATTAGTTTTGTCTTTTGAAAAATAAAAGTATATTTTCTCTTTGTACAAGTCTTCAAGACTTTTGGATATACCCCTTAAAAAAAAAATCGAAATTACTTCACTTTTTAAATTAAACACCAAAATACATCATTTTTACTCACTGTATAGCCACCGTTTAGAAATGCGACTTTCAAAATGCACGCATTGGCATTTCTCTTTTTTATTTACTTTTTTATTCTTCTTCACAGAAGTAGCACCAGAAAGATATGTGTTTTAGACTGGGTCAAGGCCTAATTTTTCAACGGTTTAGGCCATCCGAAGTCACTAGTTAATACACAACTCATCACATACGTCATAGACAATAACTAAATCAGGGTTGCTTAATAAATCTGGATCATTCATTTGAGATCCTAGATTTTCTGATCTTAATATACTCACATGTGTCCAAGGAGATCACAAGTGTCCTAGCTAGGATTTTGGGTCCTAAAACCCCAATCTGACCACTATAAAGTCTATCTCATAGCTTTATCTAAACACACACTTTTCTACCTTAAAAATCTAATATTTTTTATGCATTCTTACTTGTCGAAGTGATTGAAGATACACCACCTCTTTGCGGAGGAACAAGATGAGCTTTAGTTCAACATCCACCCCTCTTTGTATGTCAATGTTACCACCCAATCAGGCCAAAGATCCTTAGTACGGAAGGATTAGAACGGCACTTCAACTATTTCTTTCTTATTTTTAAAAAATATTTGCGTAAGAAAATAAAATAAAATTGGTCGCTGCTAAATTTTTTTATTTGCCATACATTTGTACTAAGGTGAAGAAAATAACTTATTTTAAGAGATTAGAACTGGCTATTCCTAGAAAAATCTACAAAATCATTAAGTGGCGGAGGCAGGAAATTGAAGTAGTGGAGGCAATATTTACATGTAAATTATAAATTATTTTTTGAATGTATTATGTAAATGTTAAAATTATTATTATAAAAAAAATGTTATTATTATTCTTTGGGTACTTTTTTAGCGGACGTCCCAAAATTAAGAAAACAAAGTAAGTGTTCAAAAAATACATTAGCTAGATTTTTTTTGAAGGATTACCTATAATTTTATATTAACTAAGAAAACATATAATAAACTAAGCAATTCAGCTCAAGTGTTAAATGAGTTTTATCAAAGATGAGTCGTTCGAGAGAACTCGAGTTCGATTCTTTCGTGGAAGTTTCATCAAAGATGAGTCGTTCGAGAGAACTCGAGTTCGATTCTTTGGTGAAACAATTCTTGAACAAATTATCAGAGTTCATTTCTTTTGGAAACCAGAGGGTTAACGTCAAAATATATATATATATATATATATATATATATATATATATATATAATATTTTTATGGTGTGTTCTCTCTAAAAGTAAAATAACACAAAAACAACATAGATAAATGAATTTTTTTTAGTGAATGAAATTAATGGGTAAATACATGTTATATTGTATTATTATACTTTACAAAGTTATAATACTTTACGCCAAAAAAGAACTAGGAACCGTAACAATTAGTGAGAAGAAACACACATATATACATGTGGTATAGAGAAAAGCAAAATGAAAGTGGGGGCACCTGCCCGCAGAGTTGGCAACGTAGCTCCGCCACTGAAATCATTTGATTTCATTTCAGATGCCATTCATGATTTTAATTGGTAGACGTTGTGCTGAAAATTTTGATTTGAAACTTTTTCTTAACTCTTCAAAATGGTGGATCTATCTACTTTCTTATTATTACCAGTGCACTATTCTAGTTTTAAATCATCTGAAGGATGAATTAATAGATTGTTCACCTTTTTAGTTATTTTGCAATGATAGTCCATTCTTAAAAATGGAGAATTATGGAATACTATTTCAATGTCCTTGTATGTTGATTTCCTTGTTAATGAGTCACAATGTTACACACTAACTTGTGGTTTTATAGTGATGTATTCTGTGTCTGCTTTGAAAAGTCAAGTTTGAGACTCAATTTGAGATTATTTTTCTTAAAAATAGTTTAGTGTTTTTTTTTTAACAATTAAAGTGACACTAATGATCATTTTACATCTTTAAAGAATTTGAATTTTTTACCTTGCCATTATATCACTAAACTCTTACTAACCTTAAGTATTATTCAATTTGAGATTGGGAAATTGTATAAAGTTTGTTTTCAATTTTTAATAAAAACAACTCATTAATTAAAATCATTAAGTTAATTTCACATGGCACTGTTTTTTATTTACTTCAAATATATGGGAGATTTTCTTTCTCTCTTTTTGCAATAATTCTATGCATTGTCCACCAAGGAAACACTTAAAACAAGAGAAATAATATGTAATAATAACATCTTTTATTTATTTAAACTGTAATTTGCTTTATACATATATAAAACCAGCAATTATTATTAAATAGAGCAAATGCTCACATAATTTTGACTAGTACTATAACTAATCACATTCACTCAAGTTTATGCAACTGATGTGTCAAGTGTGAGTTAGAAGTCTCACATTAAATAAAAGAGTTGATATGATGTGTCGGTCCATCCCAGTTTTAACTCTCTTAGATGTTCCAACAACCAAATGCATACAGTTTGCCATGCAAGAATACATCTAGCTAGGGTGTGCAATGCATAATGAAGTTAACCGAGGACCTTATTTTACTTGCACATATATAGTTTTGTAGCCTAAAAGATATTGCTTAATTAAATTACTAATTTAGCCGTCCATTTGTGCTTTGGTGATGTCCAACACCTGGGCTATGACTTGGGTACGCAGGTTTAAAAGCATTTTTTGATCCCTTAGAAGTCACAAAAACTTTAACATTTGGACTATGAACTACCTTCATATCTTTAACTTCTCCTGCAAATTTCCGATGACCAACACCAGGACTGCTTCCTGGTGTTGTGGGTCGGAATGCATTTGTATATCCGCTTGAATCTCCTATACTTGTGACACCATGATTTGGCGTTAAGGGAAGATTAACTTTCTTCTTAAATGTTGGAGAAGGAACATTTACAGCGGTTTTAAGGGATGTGGAGGTAAATTTGGGATTATCTTCAATCAGTGGTTTTATCTTCCTAGCTTGAGTTGGAAGCAAAATATGGTAGGTAACTAATACAAGAAAAATGGCAAAATATTTTTGCATGGCCTGAAATTCACCCATAGTTATCAATAGTGAAACAAAAGGGTATTTATGAGAGCTAGTTGATCTTATGATAAGATGAAAATGTAATAGGAGATGATATGTTATAATCTAGGATCCTCGGGTATTTATAATCTTGTTAAGTATGCTAATGCCCTCTTAAGATTCTAACTACTGATTATTTGATTTGACTAATTATGTGGAGTGCATATTTTTCAAATGTGGACCGTTTAAATGTCAAAATAGCTTTAATTACATGGTCGGGTCTCACTCTCTCACGTGTCCAACCATGTTTATTTTCATTATATAAAACCAAACAGTTCTTTTGTGTGTACAAAAATAAACCTGCAGGCTCACAAAAAATGCTTGGATTACATGTCACAAGTCTTTAAGAATGCTTGGATCAGAGGTCTTCCTTTAATTTAGCTTAATCTAAGGTTGAATCCTAAAAATAATACATTAGCTCTCTGTATTATAAATTAGATACATTAATTATTTAATAAATTTAAAAAATAATATTTATTTATAATAATATTCAGTTTGTATGCCCTATTAAATGTCATTATAAACTTTTATTTTAAAAACTGTTCTCTTAATTCAAGATAATTGCATGTGAGTACTCTCTATGATAAATACCAACATTGATAGTTTAAGAATAGGAGTTCAAGAAAACCAGATGAATTTAACTAACATATTAATTTGTTGGAAGTAGTTAGTTTTGTTAATTGAATTTGAATGTATTATAAATACTTTTAAGGTCGTGCTAACTTGTGCCCTTAAGGTGTATGTTAAGTATTCTATAAATGGTAAATATTCATTACAAAACATTAATTTCAATCTCTAGAAGAATAAATTGACAAAATTTCCTAGACAAAATTTGCACTTTAGGATCTTTAACATATGCCCTAAGAACACAAACTAACTTTTCCCATACTTTTAAACTACTTGTACTTTTATTTCTTGACATATGATATGTCTCACCTTGATTTGATACCATATATGAGATCTTAAATAGAACAAACAATTTTATATACGCTCAAATTACTCAGATGCTCCAAATAGTGATACAAAAAAAAAAAAAAATAGGCTGGTTGGTTCTTTGAACTTAGATGTCTTGGGTGAATCAAGAGAGTGGTGCTCCTAATTATTATTTTTTAACAAAATGTACATAAGGGTAAAAGAAATAAACTAGAAGATTATTACACAAGGATAAAAAAAAACTCTCAGCTTCTAAGTTCAAATTATCTAGATTTACATCATTGGATCAGAATCTGTAGGATGTTTGCCAAAAAACTATCGAGAGCAACTTTTTGAGATTCAATATCAATTTCAATTTCTTTCTTTCTTTTCCGTTTTGGATGACCAAACAATTGTTTTCTAAAAAATATTTCAAGCAATCAAATAGATGAAACAATAATACTTAGATGTTGATTTTTAACCTTCAACTTTAAAATTTGATCAATTTATTCCAAAAATCTTCGAGCACCAAATCAATCTTGATCTTATAGAGTGAAAATCAACATGAAAATGAGCATCCTATAAAAGCAAAAATGTTGGATTTGACTATTATATCTAAAAAAGTTCATATCACTAGTAAATAACTAAATAAAGGTTTAAATGTGTCATAATTGGTCCCTGCACTTTCATCAGATTTTGGCATTGGTCCCTGCATTTTTTTTGTTTGGCATTGGTCCCTGCACTTTGTAAAAATATTGGTATTGTTCCCTCTGTTAACTTTCTGTTAAAAAAAAAACACAAAACTAACGGAGTGCCACTTGGCCCAATCATTCCACGCCACGTGGCACCAATACCAATATTTTTACAAAGTGCAAGGACCAATACCAATATTTTTACAAAGTGAAGGGACCAATACCAATAGTTTTGTGTTTTTTTTTAACAGAAAATTAACATAGGGACCAATTCCAAACAAAAAAAAGTGCAGGGACCAATGCCAAAATCTGATAAAAGTGCAGGGACTAAAGACATATTTAAACCCTAAATAAATTGTTTGGCACTTACTCTTATGATTAATTGGATACGACAATGTCATTTATGATTTTGTTTGTTGTTGAATGTCAATTATTTGTGTGTTTGTGTTAATGGAATTGTGATGGAGAGATTAGAGATTGAAAATTAAAAAGAAAATAGACTCATAAACTAGGATACAATATTGTGACCTTTGAGTGTTAATATACTAGAGCTAAAAACCCGACCCTTCAATTACTCGTACTCCATATCATTGTTATTTTTTTGGGTTCCTATATTAACATGTGAATGTAAGATCATCACGTGAATATTTGTTTAAGGGTATAATTGGAATAATGAAAAATTCAGCCCAAAATCTATTCTTTTCTTAATATATTTTTAAGATAATATTGTTCCTATTTTAGTGGGACTAGTTCCTATTTTAATGAGATTTAACTATTATTTTAATTAATACTTTAAATAATATTAGAAAAAGGATTAAATAGTGAATAAATATTTTAATTGAGGGTAAAATCAGAAAGAGAAAAAGTTAGTCCAAATTCATGTATTTTCTTTATATATAGTATAGATAATACAATTTATTAAATAGGATTTGCAAAAACTGGAATGATAATGTTGCTTCTATAGTCACTTTTCTCTATATAAACTAAACATTTTTCCGCTAGAATGAAGATGTTATAGCATAGTGCTAAATAGATGAGACATCCATCATTATGGATGTCATTTGACCATCGACGAGCTCCTCTCCTCATTTTGACCATCGACAAGCTCCTCATTTTGGATGCTTCAATGGATTTCATATGTACTTATATTATAATTTTTTAATGTTATTATACTTAATTACTTAGTAAACACGTAATATCTCCAACCTAGCACCTCAAAATTTTATTAAATAGGTTCAACCAATAACTCTATATCACTATAAATTTAAAAAAAAAAACTCATTTATTCTAATACAATTTTTTAAATTAAACCCGTAAAAAGTAGAGATTTGATAGTCATCATTCTCTATAAACATCCAATTTTTTTCTCCACAATAAAGATACTTATTTAGTATGATGTTAAATGAGTAAAATATTCACGATCGTAGAAGCCCTTAATAACCGACGGCTATAAGACTATGCATTAAAACAACAATATAAAACATTGGAACAGTGAATTCCACATCTCCCCTCCTCCTCTCCCTCCCTAGCCGCTCTTGGCCTGTCGACCGTAGAATGTGAAATCTTGAGGCTTGATCAATTGTTTATATCATTTTCTTTTGCAATAGGTACAATTTGAAGAGTTATGAGGAATCAAATAAAGAATAGTTGAACGGCTTGCACACAATATCAAAATGAACCCTGCAAAAAAGATATAGGGATTTTCCTTACTACTTTTTTTGTTACATTTAAAAAAAAAATTGGAGAAGGATGAAATTATTCTTGACTAAAAGTAGTACTTGAATATATGATTAGGAGTGATTTAAAAATGATGGCCGGAGCTACTTTGTAGTGGTGAAGGACGGTGTTGCAACTATACGAAGAGTTGTGTACCTACAAGCATTCAAACGCTCAAGTCATTAAAGGGCTAAAGGGTTTAAAAAAGAAAAGAGCAAATGTACCTTTCACTAGGGGCCGAATTCCTTATAATAGCAAGGTGCACTGAGAGTGATACGTAGAGACGGTTAAACACTTATGCGGACGTCAATGCGATTTTCTAATCACCGTTTGTTGATAATTAAAGAGTTGTTATTTAATCACGAAGTGTGCTTGTGTGTATCGTGGGACACTAATGACTATTTTACGACCGTTTTTAAGGAACATAATCTTTATCTCTTATTGTTACGAGATCAAACTCTTACTACCAAATTGACACTTCGTGAATCAGTTCTCTCCACTTGAAAAGCTATGATATAAATAATGTTTATCATGTGACATGAATGAAAGGTCCTTGTTCAATCTCACAAGTCCTTTGTAGTTTGGTGGACAATTTCAAATGAAATACATCTGTCTAGGGATTCTTTATTTTGTTGAATCATAATAGTACACATTATATAATTTTTGTTTATAGTGCTAATACTTTCAAATGGGTTGCATGATTGCGCAGTCGCATGCTCAAAACTAAAGGAGAAAGATTCTATTACTATAGTCTATAGTCGTATGGTCTTTATGTTTGACCTGCATTAAGAATTATTTGGTATCACTGCATTTGTGATACATTTAATTGCGTTTAAGAGCTAGAGACCAAGATTTGCCATTAATCTTTAAACCACTTTCTGGTATATGATGGAACACCACTTGCAGATGTGACTTTAGATATCAATATATGGTGTGGCACAAGATACCCCTTTCTACACAATATAAACAAAATTAATCACTTACACACTTATTAAGGTATTGAACCATCTCTTACATTTTGTATGAACCATCTCTTACATGGCTTACGATAGTAGTATGTGTGTGATATTTGTTGGCCCAAAATTTAAAACTAATTCTTAAAGATATTGAAATTAATTTAACATATCTCTTAAAAATACTATTTCATAATTGATATACATAATAATTAATATCTATATGAGATGAAATGGAACCATGAGCATATGCTTACGAATTGTATAGTAGTATTAGCTAGTGCAAAGCTATCTTAAACCATTAAATAATCCAACGCGTAATTTACGTGTAGGTAACCATGTGAACCAATTTCTTGAATTTGGTCCATTAATATTTGATTTAACAATCATACTTCTTTTCCTTTTTCTCTTTTGTAATTATCACTGCTTCTATGACCATTAATTGACATTCTTTTCTTCCAATGTATCTATGTCTACCACAGATTAAAGTGAGGAGACTATAGGTCAACTCTACAAACCTTTATTTAAACTTCCTATTATCATTTTTTTAACCCTCCGATTGACGGCGGAAATAGACCCTGATAATCAAGAGTTTAGCCGTGAATTAAGTATGACTTGACCGATAATTATTTCATTTAAGAATCAAATTCGGTTTCTTCCAAACAATTTATATTTAATGGAGTTCATTAACCACTTGAATTCAATTGTTTAGTTTATTATCATTGTTTTATACAGTATTACTTTTACTAAGATCAATAATAATGTGAATCAGTGGCCTAACGAAGTGTTGGTACGTAAGTTGTGTGATGGTTGTAAACTTTGCAATATCGAATTTGATTTATGAGGATAAAATAATAACAATAATATATAGAACCAATATGATGGTGGAAGAGTTAATAGCATACTCTCCCCTAAGAAAAGAATCTAAATTCAATTCTAAAGTTATATATTTGAGAGACAATTCAATCTCGTATGAAAAATCAATGTTCCATTGTGGACTGGATGATTAATCTTATGACATTCAAAATGCCTAAGTTGTGAAATACTATATATGAGCACCTACTAGAGTGAGAGACCATAATTAAAAGAAATTATATATATATATATATATATATATATATATATATATATATATATATATGTTCATGAATCATATTTTTATCAAGTTCTATCGCCAAAAATAACTTGACGAGTAATTTCGTTCTTTTTTCTTTAATCCTCCAAGAGAAGGGGTTTTCGTTAATCCATAATTGTGGCATATAATCTGATCTTTTTAGATAGTAAGAATATAACGAAATAAAATGTTAGAAAAATGTTACAGTGGTTATGTTAATTTCTAGGATCGAACTTACAACCTTCTTATAACTTGTTGAAAGTCTAGTCTAACTTGAATCTGAGGTAAACTCGGTTGTAAGTTCCAATCAGTTGGTTTAACCTATTTTGTACCCATAAGTCAGAAGATATTATCTAAGTAATCAAAAGATATAACATTTGTATATATTTTGAAACAACTTACATCATTGAAAACAAGTCCTTCTTAAAATTTTAACAAATTTTAGCAAATGTTTGAGTATATATTATGTTAGCAAATATTTGACTTGCATTTTAAGACAAGTATTTTTAGTAAATGTTTGACTTATATTTTAAGACAACAATTTTTTTGAGTTTTTTACCCAATATGTTTAAGGCATTCGTTAGCACCTCTACAAAAAAAAAGTTTGTGTTTTTTGGATAATTGTTTATCTTTTGAGTCGGATAGGTCACAATGGATGACAAAACTCTAATAAAAGATATTTAAAACTACTGTATTTTTAGAGCTGGATTTGAAACAAAAACATTTGGTTAAGGTGAAAGTAATCATTTATCATTTCATTCAAGTGTTCTATAATAAACAAATGTAAGTGATTATAACAATATATTTATTAACTAATTATTAGTAATTTTTATAAAATTCGGTGAACATTCAACGTTTAGTAATTAAAAACAAATAGACTTCAAAAATGTGGAGAGGGAAAGGACGAATAGAGTCAAATCAAAAGAAGCATAGCCACCCCACTTATTAATTTGATCAAGCTTTGTCATCATTAGTAGTACAAGTAAAGAAGAATCTATCAAAGAAAGAATTAACGGAAATGTTAACCTGTGCCCTTAAGGCACAAGATAAGGAATTAAACATAGTAACTTTTTGTTGGAATGTGTGCATTCAATTTAATTTTTGAATTTATAATAAATAGAATGCACAAAATTTGAGGGAATATTTCTACTTTTAGGTTTCTTATCTTGTGCCCTTAGGGCACAAGTTAACATGACCCAAGAATTAATAGGAGTAAATTAAAATATGCACGGCGGAATCTTGAAAATATTTTAATGAATGAATCGAGTAAATTAAAATTAAAATTGAGATGAACTCAAGAGAATCTTAAAGATGGTTGGTTCCTGGGACTGGGGAAGCCCCCACTTCTGCAGTGCCAACTTTATGAAAGTGCCAATAAAAAAGTCAGAAGCAGCAAAGTGCAAGTAGTTAATAGAATACTTGAAATTGAGTGATGAGTGTTGTGGCTGCTATCTAGGCTTTTGCGCTTAGTGCAAGAGGGTTAGTTAAACATAGGTTTAATAGCACTTTTGACCCTCTATCTTTTTAAAAGTTGCGATTTTGGACTCCTAACTAATTAAAATACAAAACAGCCCCCTATGTATTGGATCTTTGCAGGTTTTGGCCCCCAAGTCCAATTTTAACTTGGTCTTTGCTGACGTGGCACCCACATAGGGGGCCAATTTTGACGACACGTCAGCGAAGACCAAGTCAAAATTGGCCTTGGGGGTCAAAACTGCCAAAGATCCAATACATAGGGGGCTGTTTTGTATTTTAATTAGTTAGGGGTTTAAAGTCGCAACTTTTGAAAAGATAGGAGGCCAAAAGTGCAATTAAGCCTTAAATATAGCATACCAAAATATAACATCTACTTGCAATACAAGCATATGCTTTTGCTGTATGATATTTCCCTGGTCTCAATTATAAGAAAAAAAAACATTTTTTAATTTGTTTTTTTTGAAGGAAAGAAACTTATATCATTTCATTACTTAAAATGTGTTCCATACAATCTGGTATTTCTACCAAAATTTGGAAACTAGCTGAGGATGTGGCCGCCTTAGCTAATCTATGGGCTGCCTCATTTGCTTGTCTCCTCACAAACTCAACACTAGAGTTGACATAGTATTGTTCAAAGATAGTTTTACAATTATGAATAATCATCCCAAATTCTATAACATCCTGATGTGCAGATGAAAAACTATCCACCACTTTTTTAGCATCAAGCTCAAAATCAATAGGTCCTAATTGTAAGTGATGAACCCATTCTAAAGCTGATAATAGTCCAAGAGCTTCCCCAACGTGTACCTCACAGACTGGAGTAAACAATTCAGTTTTTGCCAAAACAAAAGTGCCTGTATCATCCCTTATACAAACTCCTATTCCCACTCTATTAAAAAATTGGGAGAAAGAAGCATCAATATTGTACTTAAATCTTCCTTCAGCTGGTTTGATCCATTTCACAGTTCCTTCTTGTCGTAGATGTGCACAAGATGTATTACAAATCCTACGTGCATCTTGCCAATCATGAAGCATAACTTTTGCTCTCTCTCGACAACATAAACTGGAGCATCAATTACCTCATTCCACACTCTGTTGTTTCTTTGTTTCCATATACTCCACAACACACAACAAAATAAATCTGCATCATCCTTAGATAAATCCTATAATGCTTTGAAGATAATATTCTTGCTATCCAGATCTTGTTGTAGCAAAATAGAAATAGATGAAAAGAAAGGAAGCATACTCCAAACATTTAAGCTACTTGAACATTGAAAAAATAAATGAAGTGTATCCTCATTGCTCACCGTACACAGTGTACAATTCATAGGGCATGTAACTCCTTTATCTTTTAGACGTACACGAGTTGGTAAGCAATTCCTACAAATTTTTTACCTTTGGAGGAATCTTGAGCTTCCAAATTAGATTCCAAGAGCCTTGTACCTTGATATGGGATGTATCAAGTAATTCTTGCACACAAAAATGGTATGCACTACGAACAGAGTATTCGCCATGATTTTCTTTTTTCCAGATGAGTCGATCTTCCGTCACTGATGGGTAGAGCGGTGTCTTCACTATATGTTCAACCACCTGGTGATCAAAAATTGACTGCGGGAAAGGTAAATTCCATTCCTTGCGGTCATGTAGCATGCAATCTGAGACTCTTAGATCAGCTAAAGGGAAATCTTCATCAGTATGTGGGATAAGTGTAATATCGTTTGCAATCCACTTGTTATACCAAACTGAGATATCATCACCATCGCCTAAACATATATGGTTGGTAACATAAATCAAATATATCAGATATTCAATTGATCTAAAAAGTAAAAAATTGTTTATTATTGAAACTAGATAGAGTATTTCCCATTGCATTTATCACTTTTTAAATTTACTCGAAACGTAGTATCACTCAAATACCTATTGATACGATAAACCTCATGCATGATTTTGGTACCGCATGAATTACCTTCGTCATTAAATTTAAGACACCTTGAGTAAATCATGAGAATTAAGAAAGTCAGTTGTGCTATTAAATTTGTTGATTATTATTATTAGTGTTGCAAATTTATCCTTCAAGAGAGGTTATTGTTTAATGTTTACGTTAAAATTTTATTGCAAATTGTATAAAAAGATACTCCCTCCGTCCCAGTTTAACTGACCAAGTTTTCTATTTCACACGGATTAAGAAAAATGTATAAATGAAAGAGAGAGAAAAATAGTTTTGAGTGTCTTTGTCAAGTATTGGTGCATTCTTCTTTATCATAAATGTAAAGTAGAATCTATTGAATTGTGAGTGGTGAAAGTAGTATTAATGAGAGTTATAATTGAAAAAAAATAATTAATGTTGTATTGAAAAGTGAAATGGGTCAAGATTCTTGGGACAATATTTTTTTTACAAATAGCTCAGTTATTATGGGACGGAGGGAGTATAAATTAATTAAGGGTATTGTTGAGTGTGCATTAAAGTCTCAAAATATAAAATTTGAAAATCTAAAAATTCGTTGGTGATCTGCCATAGGCGCGAAGCGCGTGAGCAGGGGTGCACAACAGTAGTAGTTGAAGATTTAGGGCATTTTAGTTCTATCTCATTCCTGAGGCACACATGTGGCATCAAGCGCCAGGCGAGCAGGTCAGACATTTGACATAAAAAACTTTTAAGAAAATTGAGTGCTTTTGGGTGAGATTCTTTGGTTGGGCAATATATTCTAAACATCGTGGACAGTGAAGTTTCATTAAAGGAGAATATAAGCTTTCTCTCTTGAATTCTCGTAGGATTTTCTTTCGAGTTGAAAGTTAGGAAAATAAGTAGAAATTAAAGCTTATTTTTAGAGAGCTATTGATAACAATTCCTTGTAACTTATTTGTATCTCGTATATGAGCTCAATGATAGTGGATCAGAGTTGATGTTGAACAAGGGTTCAAATTCACAAAAACTATATTAGTAAAACAAAAAAAAAGTAATTCGGTTGAAAATTCAAAGAGGGCCTTGTAAAAAGTGACCAACATAAGGTTTGCAACAATTGATGATAACTATTTTATAAGACTCCAAAATTTTTTTATTTTCTTTTCATTAAAAAGAAAACCACCATAATTAAAACAGCACAAATTGTCACCTTAAACAAATCAAATGAAGAACAATATTCCTAGTAATTCCTACGCAGATTTAAATCTGCAATCACACTAGACCTACACATATGTAACGAAAATAATTACTCCCTCCGTCCCGGAATAACTGACCCATTTTCTAAAAAAAAGTGTCCCAAAATAACTGACCCATTTCAATTTTCAATACAACTTTCATCATTCCCAATACAATATAACACTAAATAATACTACTTTTATCATTCCCAATACAATATATTCCACTTTCTCCTTCATTTATACACTTTTCTTAATCTGTGTGAAAAACCAAAGTAGGTCAATTATACCGGGACGGAGGGAGTAAAGCATACACACGAATGAACCGTAGCTAATGACACATATGGTGTTCGGATATTGAAGCTGTACTGTTGTTGCAGTAAGCTAGTAGTGAATAGAGTGTCCTACACCAGGACTGTTCCCAGGGGTTGTAGGTCTAAAAGCACCCACATCATGACTTGGAGGAGGTGCTGCTACCCCATTTGAACCTACCACAGCACTTGGTGGCAATATTGTTGGAGTCACGTTAACAGGAGTAGCTGCATTTGCATCTGAAATTCCATCATGTTTAACATTCTTCAGGAGGTTACTTTCGTCGATGTACTTTACATGACGCCCCTCGATCGACTGCAGGCAGAAAATGATCAATGCTAGGGAAATAAGAGAGAAAACTATGGTCTTGTTTTGTGCCATTTATAACTGGTGTGAGAAAATAATAAGCGTTTAAGTAGTTTAATTATGTAACAAGTAAAATAGAAAGCAATTAATGACCAAAGATTATATCTGTAGCAAAGATTTTCAAGAGAGAAAGAATATGCCTAGACTTGAGTCTACTATAGAAATCAAAGATCCAAGCAACTCAGTGTAGAAATAATTTCATTGGGAGTGGTTTTTATAGGCAGGATGGAAGTGTGCTGACAAAAATTGGGTACTTGAATGTGTGTTTTGGTTTTGCAGTGATAAAATTGATTTTAAACGAATTGATTTTTTTATTAGTTATAAAAGTAAATTGAATGTAAAGTTATTTTTTTGTCTATCTTGACTCTATTGAGCCGTAGGGATCTAAGTCACCTACACTTTTATTCAAACAAAAGTGAGTTGAACAAAAAATTTAAGAGAAAAATACTTATATAGTAACAACCTCGAATCAAAATTACACTTATAAAATACATATCATTTAATCATTTCAAAAATAAATATATTTTAATTATTTTCTCTTTCATATATACTTTTTTATTTTATTTATGTGTGTGTCTAAATTTATTGAAGTTTGGGATCAAGCAAATGTCTCTCAATTTAAGATTAAAAATCATTCTATAGACAAAAGCTTGTGAATTGAATTAGAATCATATTTAAAGATAAAATTATTGTTATTCGAGCGTAAGGGTGGGAACATGCCAAACCGCTCCACAAGGTCCTACAATCTAGCATATTCAAAACTTAGTTCGACCCAACTCGTTTAATAAGAAGGCTAGACTCAAGTTTTTATAAAGCTTATTTAGTTAAATAGCAGGTCGAGCTAATGCTTACAAAAAAAGTCTATTAACCCCTGTAGGCTGGCATATTAGCATTTTATATATAATATCTCTTCCAATATCGATATTGTTGATTTTTTTTTTTTATAATCTCAAGCATTCGTATGATTTGGTTATTTAGTAGCATGTATGATTGTGTGATTAGGCTTTTGTAGGATTTCATAATTTAGTAGCAGACTTATTTGTGTGTTTTAGACATTTATAAGATTTGACATACTTAATAGTAGTTTTATAGGTGTTGCTAAACTTTAGTGTAAAATATACTTTTAAATAGACTTTCAGGTTTCATTAGACCTTTAAAAAGGCTAGGCCAGACCTTAAAAATAAATCTTCTACAATAGACTTAGGGCCTGTTTGGTTCAGCTTCTGCCCAGCCAAAAGCAATTCTCTACAGTGCCAAAAGCAATTCTAGCCAAAAACAACGTGTTTGGTTTGGCTTTTCAGAATTGCTTTTATCCTCCAAAAGCAATTCTCCATGAAGCTACAAATCCTAGCTTCTAACTTTTCTAGAATCAATTATAAACAGTAAATATTATATTTTATTATTACAACCTATTATTTTCCTTTATTGCCCTTTATCAATTCTCCTTCTTTATCAATTCTCCTTTAGCTATGTCTATTTTAGTAATTATACATTTGTATCCAAACATAAATCAGTTTGTTTAATCAATTCTACATAATTGTATCCAAACATAAATCAATTCTCTCAGAATCAATTCTGTCAGAATCAATTCTATCAGAATCAATTCTGTTAGAATCAATTATATTCAAAGCTGAACCAAACACACACTTAGGCTTGCAAAACCTGACATGGCTTAACCTGTTTTCACTCCAATTCGATTCTTCATTTAAACGTGTCAAAATTACTTTTACACATATGCAATCAATTGTTTAAATAATTGCGGAACCAACTATATTAATACATTCAATTAATAACGATGTGACTCTTATAGTTAAAAATTGCATGCAACCGTAATATATAAATTATATTATATATGCCTACATTTTGCAGCAATTTAAGACCCGATGCCTATTAGGTATCTTCAATGGGGAGAATCTTTTTCAGAGTCTTATAAGATTCGGGGTCTTACTTAAAACCCCTACTTTTAAGCGGGACTCACACTCTTTTAATATTAAAAAATTGAAATATAATGATATAAAGTTATTGATGGTTGATTAGTGGGTCTCATTTAAGAACTTTGTGTGAAATCTGGATTGGAGTGATTGAGTGCTTATTAGGTACTAATATTAAAAAATTATAAATAAGTGAAGCGTACATGTGAGACCCATTTAAAAACGTAAAAGTGGATGTCTCCATTGTGGATGCTCTAAGGGTCTCTAATTTCAAATTGTTTAATGTTTTGCTAAAAATAAAATAAAGAAGAAGGAACATGTGCTTATGTCGATAGATTCCTTAAGTTCAAAAGTAAAGGGAAAAAATTTCGGCTTTTGATTCTCTCTCGCTTCGAAGAAGTGCGCGGGCATTAGCATTGTACAACTTGTCATTTGCAATTGCATGCACAAAACACGCAAATTGAACTAACCTAAGTTAGTTAGTGCTTGTACTTTGTCCTAGGCATGCTTGTAGCTATTTCTAGGTATGCAGAGAATCACATGATCAATTCTTAGTTAATGAAACCTAACTAATTTCAACTTTTTGGCCACAAGTTGTGCACTAGTTGTAAAAATGTACACTTTGAAACATCAATTCCAACAGGAAAAGAGTGCAAGTATGATTTCAACTTGTTTCCATTCAATAATATAATACTCCCTTATGGTTTGGATGTCGTTGTTTCTCCTTGATGTATGTCTTTGTTCTTGGCTTAGCAAAAAAAAAAAAAGTGGTTGTTTGGAGTGACGTTTGATGAAGCAAACGCACATCTCCACACTATTTTATGTAAATCTGATGTGATTTTAAGAAGCTGAGAATTGGAGCTTCTGCGTTAAAGTGGTTTTTGTTGTGATTTCAAGCAAAACGTGAGTTCAACCTCCCATCCAGACAAATACTAAATATTATTATAGAGTAATGATATTTTGACATTCATTTAATGACAACTTTGTTGACAACCTTGTTTTTCTCACTTCTTATTGGTCAAAAACAATGGAGAGAGAAAAAGGAAGAGAGAGGATAACAACATTATGTGAGTATGAGAGAGAAAGTTGTCCAAAAATTATCAAAAAGTGGTTGTCAAAATATCATTTCTCATTATTATAAGGATCACAAATTACAAAAATAATACTTTTGATCAAAATAGAAAAGGTATAGTTATGGTAGAAATCTTATTATACTATCATTCTTATAATATGATATCAACAAATACACATTAAAAGAACTCAACAAATTTTATCTAATGTTGACTGATTGAGTCTCTCTCTCTCTCTCTCTCTCTCTCTCTCTCTCTCTCTCTCTCTCTCTCTCTCTCTCTCTCTCTCTCTCTCTCTCTCTCTCTCTCTCTCTCTCTCTCTCTCTCTCTCTCTCTCGTAAGTACGTATCTGCAGAATATCGATATCTGATATGTATCCGACACATGTACGCCTTCATATTTGAGGTATCCATACTTAGCTGACAGACTTGCGAATTTAAGCCTTGGTTTGAGTTCCAATAAGTGGTGGGAAATCACTCCTCTTAATATTTAAATGTATTTACTAAGAAAAGAAATGCTATGAATAGATTTGAATTCACCGAATATATATTTTGATAAATGTTTCTTAAACACTGCACTCTTTTTCAATTAACTTGGTTTTATCCCACTACATTTTTTCGATCCGGTTTTTAATGAGGTCGTTGTTTTTTTTTTTTGGATAAATGAGGTCATTGTTTTGGTTTCGCCTTAAGTTTTTGCGTAGTCCCACAAGTTTGTTATCTTTTGTAAATAAATTCTACGATTTTGCACATGATAGGTGATAATGTTAGGGTGGGTGTTAACATAGCTGGAATGTCTCCTTCAAAACAAAACAAAAAATTAAAAAACAAAAAAATAGTTGGAATGTCAATCTTAGTCACATGACACTAGAATCCTAGTTTTGTTTAAAATAAAAAGTAATTTTTTTTTAAAACATTGGTAAAAAATTATTGTCCATCCGATGAATAATTATTTTGAATTTAAATTTACTTTTGTGTAAGACAACCATAATGAATGAAAGTAATTTCTCTACAATAATCAAATGTCCAACCATAAGAGAGATAAACTATTATTTAGTCTTTGTAGTGCAAACAATAAGCTTTTCCATACCTAGCTCTCTCTCCTCCTCTCTCTTTTGTGAGCCATCAGCTAAAACCCTAATTTCTTCTTCTTCATCCATCAAAGAGGGGTGGTTTAGGGTCAATTTTTGACTCCAAATCACCCCTCTACATCATTTTTCTCCTTCCCTTTTATTTAAATAAGTGATTTTCACATCGAATTAGGTTTTTCTTTCGTGATTTCGTCGTCTTAGTGCGACGTTTTGTTTGTCGTCTTTGTACGACATTATTTGTCTTTTCCCTCTTGTTCAAGTGTTTATTTAATTCAGATTGTCGGATCAACTTCGATTCAGTGCAGATCCAACCAATGACTTTGGCGTCATCAACGTTGCAGATCCGGAGGCATGACTATTCCGGAGATTTTAATATAGTCATATTTGTAAGCTTATGTACTTTGTCGTTTTATACTATTAACATGGATGATGTGATACGGGATTTTATAATATTTAAGAAATACTAGAATAGATTGCAATACTATAATTAATAAAGAAATTATATATACTAGAATGGGAGAACTAGAAGTTTGTATAACTAAATCATCTTTTATTTATTTTGCTATGATTTATATCATATTAACCAAACAATTACAAATAAATAGAGTAAACTTTACATACTTTGAATTATAAACACCCCCAAACAATAACCAAAAGCCAAGGCTCTTAAACAAATAACAAAAGTCCAAGTGCATGTGCACATGCATATGATATGGCATGCAATTTGCAGAATGAAACTAAGGACATTATTGTAGGCACACACAGGTTCTAATTAAGATGGTTTTGAAATCTACAAGGAATTCAATCACGTTCTAATTTTAATGTTCAGTTTTGGTATGGTAACCATGGCCAACTCCAGGACTATGACTAGGATTTGTGGGTTTGAAACCATCATCGGATCTCTTATTAGTCACAAAAACATCAACATTTGGGCTATGAACAACAACCATTGTTCTCGTGTTCTTATCTTCTACAACAAAATTTCGGTGGCCAACACCAGGACTACTTCCTGGTGTTGTCGGCCGAAATGAATTAGTGTGGGTTGCACCTGAGTCTTGTGTGTTTAATGATGATTGTTGATTCAATGGTTTAATTGGCCTTGCTTGAGTTATTTGAAAGGTACTGTATACAATACTTAGTGCTAGAATAACGATCAAATATTTTGTTGTGACATGAAACAAACCCATGACTATATAAACAAAAGGTATGTGAGTGAAAGGTTATATGTAAGTAGAAACTACAGAGAACGATTAAGCTATATATTGGCAATGGGAAAGAAAATTATAAGACAAGCTATGGGGTCTTATGCTATTTATAATCGTTGCATTGAGTTCAATGCCCTTTTAAAGTTCTAACTCTTAAGTATATATGTCAATTGATTTGACTAAATAAGTGGAGTACATTCTCTTCAAATGTGGACCGTTGGTGTGTATAAGTCAAATAACTTATTTTATAGATCTCACTATGTCAATGCCCGGATAATAATTTCATGTCCTTTGGTGTACTTAAAAATAAATTGGGCCAGCTCATAATCATTTTTGTATGATTTTTTCTCTTTAAAATTTGACCATAGTCGTTTTAACCTGATTTTTAGTGACTGATTTTTACCCTTAGGTTGAAACTTCAGTCATCCCCATAATTTTAGTGACTGATTTTTTTTTATCTACAATAGTCACTAGAAATTTGTCAACTTCTTTTTATAATAGTTTCAAAATGAATTTTAACTTTGTCCCATCAATATCAAATTTTTATCACCGAGCCGTCATCATCACACTTCAATACTGGTCATGTGAGAAATAGTTGTTGCAAGTTCGATCCCCAGCTCCCGTCCTAAACTCTTGTCATTGAGTTAGCATGAAACTTCATGGACAAACTCTTTGCTTGGTATATAATTTGAAAGAGTTATAATAAAGCAACAAAAATGTTGGTAGAGTTGAAAAGCTAGGCATAAAATCAAAATGGACCCTGTTGAAAGATAAGGGGATTCTCCTACCTTCCTTCCACTTAGAGAGGTGGAGCATTAATTAAGTTACAAGTGAATGGCCTCTGTTCAATCTCATAAATCTTTATGTATACTTTTGTCGACCAGTTTAAGTGATACACATATATCTCTCACTCTATAGGATCCTTGGATGTGTATATATCTATCTTTGTTTATTGGACATGCCCTAACTTTGCAATGGGTAGGCATGATTGCGCAGCCGCAGATTCAAAGCAAAGTTGAAGAAGGAGAAAGATTCTTGCAGCCTTAATTCTCTTTTGTATAGTTAGTCTTGTTAGTGTTTGACCTGCATTAAAAATTCTCTTTTGTATAGTTAGTCTTGTTAGTGTTTGACCTGCATTAAAAATTGGTAAAATTGCATTTAACTTCCATTTGATTGGGTATTATTGAACTGAGAGATCAAGACTTGCCATCCATGTTCAATGAGATATGGTATTGACATGAAAACTAAAACATTAGAGAGAGGAAACACAATGAGAGTATGAAAGAGACGGGAAATACTTGCTTGGGCACAAGTGTTTGGTTACAAACTTTAGACACACATACATAATTGAGAAAAAGATAGAGAGAGAAAATAATTAAATAATACTTATTTTTCAAATAATTAAATAAAATGGAATTTTTGTGTGAGTGCTTAAATGATGTGTCTAAAAGGTTGTGTCCAAGCTAGACTTTCTCGAGTGGTCTAAAAATTGTCACATAAATATCATTTTTCATATTCAAGCCACCTTATCAATTCTAACTCTCGCTCGCTTCCTTGGTGTCATTTTGATGGCCAGGATAAGATTGAAACATATAGAACATGAATTTTGGATGAGAATATGATATGATATAAACATGATAAATTAGCCTTTTTCGTGTAAAATGTACACTTGATAAGAACCTGATATCAATGTACACTTGATAAGAACATGATATCATATTGTTTATTAGATATTTTGTATAAAGGGGGGTTTGATATCTCAACTGGTTTGAACTAAGGGTTATAGAGTTGGAAGTCTAGAGTTCAAGTCCTGACATGCCGAAAAAAATATCACTTCTCTGGAGTGACTAATCCTAACCACTTGGACATGAGCACTTGGATAACCAAATAACAATATGATGTATATTATTTGTAATTTTATCTTAACTACTTGGAGAAGGCCACTTGGATAACCAAATAACAATATGATATATATTATTTGTAATGTTATCTTAATTATTATTTATATTGTTTTAAATTAAATAAAAATTTATGTATTTATAGTTTTAAAAAACAATTTTACATTTTATTTATATTGAAAATATTTTTTTTAAATTTTAATTTTCTACAGTTTAAAATATCTTTTTATAAGAGTAAATCATGAAATTATATTTTTATCATATCTTGTTGGTATCTACCCCAACCATCACTAAAAAACAATAGTTTAACTATACAGCAAGGCTGACCTATTAATTACATGATGAAGCAAAACAAAAATAAAATAAAAACGATATAGTGACTAATGAAACCTACCAAATTATGTTTTCAAATTTAAAAGTTAGTTGAGTCATCCGCAAATAGGTATGACATTTGATTCGTTTGTCGCTTCGAACGATAACGTTGATGAAAGGACTTTGTCCTTCATGTATATGTTTCTAACTCTTTCAAAGAGTTTTAAGGACGGACCGGGCTCAGTATGAGCAACAAAATTAAGAAATACATAAGTAAAAATGTAAATCATAAAGATAAAGGCTTAATAGCAGTTTTGACCCCCTATATTTGAAGAAGTTGTGATTTTGGCCCCCTAACTAAAATAATTCTATTTTGGCCCCCTATGTTTTGCCCCCTTTGCACTTTTGGCCCCCTAGGCTAATTTTGACCAAGTCAATGCTGATGTGGCGCCACATATGTAATTTTTTTTATTTTTTACTTTTTTAATTATTAAAAAAATACTTTTTTAAATTTTTTTAATTAAAAAATATTTTTTTATTTTTTAATTAAAAATAAAAAAATACTTTTTTAAAATTTTTTAATTAAAAAAATTACACATGTGGCGCCACGTCAACATTGACTTGGTCAAAATTGACCTAGGGGGCCAAAAGTGCAAAGTGGGCCATAATCGAATTATTTTAGTTAGGAGGCCAAAATCGCAACTTCTGTAAACATAGAGGGCCAAAACTGCTATTAAGGCAAAGATAAATGATAAATTTACGAAAATAAAGTTGTTTGATTGATTGAATGTATCAAAAGAAACGTAGAAAGTGTGATTCTTGTATGCAAAATTTAGTCTTGTTGAACAAAATCTCATGGCCTACAAAAGAAAAATCTAAAACTTTACTTATTTGAATTGAGTTGTTTTCTTTCACAATGGAAACTAAAAGGCATCTAATAAAGTCTGTTTTGTATTCTTTCGAATTTTTCGAATCGTTCTATCACTTTTATTTATATCAGTTTATACAGTATGTCCCTACATCATGTTAGTTAGTTCCTTCAAAAAATGTTAGTTAGTACACTAATCAATTATGAGTGTGTATTAAGTACTATTACTGTTAATTACTCAATTAAGAAATCATGCTAATGAGGGGAAGATAAAAGTCAAGTCAAAAGCAGTGTGGTCGCATAGCCCTACCACTTGAGATTGTCACCTCACCCACATAAATAAATGCAGCAAAAAAAGTAGGAACTATGGTTGTTCTTGTTGTGTTGTAAATGAGAGTTAGAAATCTTATATTTGATGAAAAAAATAATTATTGAACAATATATATGTAAGATGGTTTATAAAAAAAAATTTGACAAAAGATGGTTTATAAATTTAATACTTTAAAATTTTAGATTAATATATTATGCCTAACTTATTTATGTGGTTGCTCTTAATCAACGAAGAAGATCTCGAGCTCACTTTGTAACCTAAGATAGTGGAAATGGAGAATCTTCCAAAAGTTTTGCTACTTGGCTTCCATGAACCGGGGAATCCTCACTTTTTGCTAGGTCTTCACTTAATAATCATTAATTAGTTTAAGTACGGAGAAAATAAGATGACAGAAAATATACGTATATAAAATTAAGGACAAAGTAGGCTGATATAAATACTCCCTCCGTTCCTTTTTAAGTGTCACTTTTGGAGAAATTTTTTGTTCCTATTTAACTGTCACTTTCAAAGTTCAATGCAACAATAAATGTTGTTTTACCAACATTACCCTTAGTTATTTATTGTGGAGAGAGAAATATATAAAATAAGATATTAAATAACTAAGGCTATTATAGTAAAAGTATAGATTATTGTGTAAGAAAAAGTAACATTTATTGAGTGTGTTTGTGTAAAATGTTAAAAAGTGACACAGGAAAGGATGTAGTAATATTTTTCTTACAAAAGGAGGCTGATATAATTATAAATTCTCAACTAAAGGTTCTCGTATTTTAAAATTTTATGTACTCTTTGTTTGATGTATGTAAGTACTCTGTGTGCTGGATTGCACGAGGGTCATTGAACTCGTTGTTTGTATTAACCCATAGTTTTCAAAAGGAAAAAGTTAGATGTTTTCATACACTCATTTAGGTTTGAGATATATTAAATGCAAGAGATAATTAATTTTGAAATATATCGATAGCTTTATTTAATTAAATAAAATATGGGTAGTTTTAATTTATATCCTAAGAGACAATGACAGATCTATGACCTCGTATTAAGGAGTGTAAATTATTTTAAGTGCAATGTTTATGATATAAATTTGTTATTCTATGCTCTCAATTACAAAAGATCAATCCCTTGTCGAGTTAGATTATAATAGGCATCCAAACTATCCCTAAAAAATATTATGATGTTTCATTTATAAGAATAGATTTAAATTCATAACATCTGGTTAATCTAAAACATAAATTCAGTGTATTAAAATAGCATGAATTAGTCCCCGTGAGCATAGCTCAGTTGACCGGAACATGCATTGTTATATGCAGGGGCTGGGGTTCGAACCCCATACACTCCACTTATTCATCTTAAAAAATGTGAATTATAACCACTAGATTACCTAACAAAAATAGCATGAATTATTTGAAGCCTACACACACGTAGACAGAGGATTTGTCATAGGCATAGAATCTACTTGACAACAAATAAAAGTGTAGATAGATATCTATGTGAGAGAATATTTGGATCAAGAGTGCAAAATAAGGATATGCAAAAATCAAAATTGATACAAAGTATAGGATAAATGGTATATTTTTTTTCAAGGTTTAGGGTGAGCAATTTTGCACATCCTCAACCGTGGATAGCACCCTCGTGCTAACAGCATAACTTAAGAAAAATGGAATTAAAACATAAATTTTACGGTGAAATGATAAATTTTTTAAGATTTCAAGATGTTGGATGCACAATTTTCATGATCATATTTTAAGATTTGGCTTCTTAACTTGAGCCACAAGTTAGCATTTCTCTTAAAATATAAATGAAATATAGTATATATCAAATATCAAATGTTATTGCACTTATGTTTATTTATATTTATATTTTATAAATATATATTATATTAAGCTTTATTGTGAACGGGCCGTGATGAGTTAGATCGTTCTTTTTAGTTATCCGTTTGAGAGGTTTGTGCATCGAAAGATGTGTTTATATAATCTAGTCATCTCATTAGGTTATACATACATTGAAACGTGTTGCTCATATCAATAAAGAGGCAAAAGTTTTCTCTCAACTCTAATTTTCTCAAGTCTCTCCCAATTCTTTATGGATCCTTCGATCATTCAAGATACATGGTTACTATATAAGACAATATTATAGAAATTGTTGTAATATAGTCTATATTACAACAATTTCTATAATATTGTCTTATATGTTGGTTTCTATGATTTAAGTCCTCTGTTAATATGTTAAAATGTCTTGTTTTTTAGTTTAAAAGTGTTTAGCAACGATATTAATTCTCACAAATTTAATATTGAAAAGATAAATATTGTAAGTTCGAATATGCGCTTTAACCTATCTAATATATCTTCAAAGTTTTCTATCATTCAAATGATTCTTGCAAACATATATATAAAAGAACTTTTTAAAAAGTGAGAATACAAAAAATATTAAAAATCATTAGATTCCATTTTCTTTTTCAAATCATTAGATCCGTGGAATAAAGAAGACAAGGAATCTTTAGGGTCTCAGTCATCGAATAATAAAACCAAAAATTATATTTGGATTCATAAGTTATAGATATACAAACTGGTTATTCAAAATTTCAAACTATCAAAAATTGGTTGAAAGGATTGATTTATTCTATTAGCATCTTTATGCTATTCAAACTATCAAATCCATCAGCAAGTATTGAAGGGATCGAAGGATAAAGGAGAGATAATTTCTTTGTATAAATAATAACATCTTGCAATATACTTCACATAATTATAATTATAAATTGAATGGTACAATCAATAGCCAATAATTAATTAAACCCAAGCTCATGCAACATGCATGGTTTGGGATGCAAGAAATTCACAATCTGTAATGCAGAATGAAACTATGAAGAAGACTTAATAATTAATTATACATACACCTAGCTAAAATAAATAAATTGCATATTTACATCAATTTCCAATTTTGTTTTGGTAAGAATGACCAACACCAGGACTGTGACCAAGGTTTGTTTTTTGGAACTCATTTGTAGTATCCTCAGTCACATATTTGTTATCATCTTGGCTCTGAGCTACCTTCTTTTTCGAATTCACGTTGATATCTTCTTCGGAAAAATATCTATGACCAACACCAGGACTATTTCCTGGTGTTGTTGGTTGGAATGCATTTGTATGAACTTCACTTGAATCTCCAAAATAACTAGCTACTTCATTGTTTGATTTTATTGATGAGTCAACTTTCTTCTCTGATGTTGAAATCGGAACATTGTGATGGTTCAATGGTTTAATGAGCCTAGCATGAGATTGAAGGGAATAGTTGCATGCAATTAGGGCAAGAAAAAGAGCAAAATATTTCATTGTGTATTGAAATTTAGCCATTAACAAATAGAGAAAGCTAGAGTAAAGGGAATGAATGAACTATATGTATTGAAAGTTTAAGCTTGTTAGTTCAAATTAGAAGATATATGATATGACATGTTATGGGATCTTGAGGGGTATTTATAATGTAGAATGTGTGTGAGTGTGACAATGCTCTCTTATAAGATTCTTAGTGCTAATTATTTCATTTGACTTAATTTGTGGAGTGTTGTGATCTGCAAATGTGGACCGTTTATGTGTCAAAAATAGCTAGCTTTTAATTTTGTATGTCAAATTGGTACATTTTTTAATGCTATGGGTCTCATCACTATTTCACGTGGGTGAACATGCTCTTTTGGGGGTGCATATATAAAAATCTTTCTTTTTATAGTCATTTTGCATTATGATATATGTCTCTTTTGATATTCACCTCTCTTCTTATGTTGCATTGCATATCAACCTTATTATATGATTTAAGATCTAAGTATCTTGATTTTAAGTGGAACAGTCACAATTACGCTTAGATATGGTCAATAATATAAGAAATGGTGACATTTATTTTATATAATTAGATTACGGGGTCGTGCAATGGATCAATTGCTTACGGTTCAGTGTTCCAATTTTATATCAAACTTTAATGTTTGTTTTGTTAAGAGTTCTAAATCGGATAGGAGATGACTTGACAATGTGTTTATAAGTGGTGACAATCATCACCTCACAAGTCGGTTTTGTGGGGTTGTGTTAGGCCCAACCACGATTTCTAAGAAGTTTTGAAAATTTGTGATTTTTGCATTATTTTTATGTATTTTGTTACATTGCTCACCGTCTTGCAAAAACTCATTTAAAAGTGATTTCAAAAACTACAATAAACAAAAATAATTAGTGGTATTTTAATCTATCCTTACTTATCTTCAACGAAATTAAACAAAAAAACATGGTTCTATTTTTTTTTTTTAAATAATACTTAACCATAACTGAATCATAAACCGTAGAAATTTTTTAGACTTATATACTCTCAACATTAGTAATGAAATCTTCCAATTCTTTTCAGAAATGATGAGAATCTCTATCACAATGTATATTGAAGCATAATTAATTATTTTGTTTTATAAATGTGGCCTCTAATGGAAGTTTTGCTTTATTCTGCTCTCTTGTTTTCTCTATTCCAATCTATTTATGTTCAAAACATGATTATCAGCATCCTATAATACATGTGAATCATATCTCTATTCCATACAAAATTAAGTTCAATCAATACGAATATCCAATGTAGTTGGCCAATTATATATTGTCAGTTTTGCATGGCCATACATTTTAATAGTTATTATCGATGAAGCATAGACTAAGACACAAACATACGTCGATAATAATTTTTAAAAAAATGACATAATTCAATGTAATCATGTATGTCGATAATAAGTTTATATGTTGTTTGTCTTGTAGGTCTTTGTTTTTTTTTTTAACATAGATTTGCATATTAATAAATTTTGTCGTTCAAAAAAAAAATCATATATGTCGGAGTTGTTTCAGTGTCGGATACAATATACATCCGACATCGAGTATATGTGTTTCCTAGGTTAATATGAAGGTTGAGAAAGGGGCATTTGGTAAGTGGTTGAGATATGTAGTTGTATATTTTTTTCCTTTGGGAAACCGGTACGAATTGAAGTTATGATGAACCAATAAAGAATAGTTGAAGGACGGGTGCACCATTAATTTAGAATGGACCCCTGATGAAGAAAGATATGTATATATGAGATTCTCTTGTACCTTCCCCTCCACTTGCAGTGGTATAGTTTTAATTTCATTGATTATACTATAGTTAAGCACTAATTAAGCAGCTTATGGTCTCTAATTAATTTCAGCATTTTATTTTGGTGGACAAGTTGAAGTGAAAGGCAGCTTTTTCTGGGTTCCTCTCATGTTTAAGCTTTATAGTATTTTCTTTTGTAGTACGCTAATTATCAAATTGGGTGCATGATTGCACAACCGCATGCTCAAAGTTGAAGAAAAAATAATCAATTTTATAAGTTTCTTCAGACAAATTGAAATATTGAATTGACTTGTAGCAAAATTTCGTACTACATTGCATGTATAACCAATTTGATTGGGTTTTGAATGCATCATTACTAGCTCTAATATTTTAGATCTATGATGATAGTTTTGTATTCTTCGTGTTGGTGTGTCAGAGTATCGAATCTAAATCATCAAAGTTGAAGAGTAAAATTCAATCAAATGATTCTAACCGACATATTCATGGTAGTTTTACCAATATATTTTGTTTCTAAATTATAAATTTTTTGAAATGAAATTATAATTGACATTTGTGTTTTTGGCTATACTCTTACAAAGCTAAGATTGATACTTTAGCTTATAAAATATGAGTTAATTTATAAAGTTAAGGGTATTTTGAAGGGGTAAACATACTACATCTGTTATTAGGCATGTAGATTTTGGGTAAAAAAAAGCCTCAAAATAATTCAACCGTGGGATTTGAGAAAGAATCTCATATCCATCTTGATAAAAATTAAAATTTTGGATTCAACAAAACTTCATTTTTTTTATAACCATTGTATTATTTTTATTTTATTTTAAAGTCTCACAAAAAAATTGTTTTAAGCCTTTAAATATGTTGAGTCGGTCCTGTCTTTTTTTTAGCACATAACAAAGGACCTTCCAACATCTTAATATCTCTACTTAGGTCACAAGTTTGCGTTACTAAGCGCCGCAGTCAGTCCTATCTTTTCTGAAATGAATAACAAAGTAAAATGACTATATTTAGCATAATCATTAGTTATTTTTTGAAAGTTAGTACTACCTCCGTCCCAATTTAATTGACACAATTTTATTTTTCACACATATTAAGAAAAATGTATACATAAAGGGGAAAGTGGAATATATTGTATTAGGAATGATAAAAGTAGTATTATTTAGTGTTATATTGTATTGGGAATGATGAAAGTTGTATTGAAAATTGAAATGGATCAGTTATTTTGGGACACTTTTTTTTAGAAAATGGGTCAGTTATTCCGGGACGGAGGGAGTATAATCATTATTGGGAAATGATTTTATAAGGAAAAGTATCAATCTTATTATTCAAAACATTGATGGGGAGTGGGGAAGAAAAATAGAATTATTAAACTAACAAATATTGTTAGTGCCCATGCATTTTGACAGCTGTTGAATGTACCTCAATTTATTAAACTAAGAAATCAAGTTGAAGATCTGCAAAATAGAGTCAAGTCAAAAGCAACTTGAATTTGTCACCAGCTATAATTATATGGGTCTCGTTAACTAGTGCCCGGGGCACTGGTTAAGGAATCTATAAATAGAATTTTCTGTCTTGGAAATATAAACTGTCACTTTTATTAAGTAATAATTACAATACTTTTCAATAAAAACTTACTTTATTTGGTGCTTAACCAATGCCCCGGGGCACTGGTTAACATTCTCCTAATTATATATAGTCAGTGTCTTTTCTGCAACAATCAATATATATGTATATTCCATTAATTAATCATGCAAAAAAAATGAATGAATTAGGAAACAATGAATGAAAGCAAACATATAGCAGTGGGAGTCATATGCTGGCAATTAAATTCAATTAAATTAAATTAGGCTTCAACAAGTATGCAATAGTTTAATTCCAACTGGCCAGGGTGAGAATCTACCAAAATGTTGGCTCCAGGGACCAGGGAACCCTCACTTCTCCTGATCATCTCCACTTTCAATAAAATAATCAATGCGTTAAAGTACTGAAAATTAATATGCCACAAAAAAAATTAAGGCTTAATTACATATTCGATCCCTTAACTTATTTGTTGTTTTCAATTTGGTCCCATAATTTTAACTTTTTCTTTTTTGGTCCCTCAAATATATTTCCGTTAGCCTTTTGGTCCTAGTCTGTTAACTTTAACCATAAATGTGTATAGTGGATCAACATTGTAAGTTGTCCATCGTAGACTTTATTGAATTCTTTAATTTTAGCCGTTTGATCTATTTTTCAAAAAGTGAATGGTTAGAATATAGAGATCCATTGTATCTAACGATGCACCCCCAACATCTAATTATTTTTTTACATGTCTTCATCTTCTTCCCTACTCATCTTCATACATTCATAAAAAATTCAATAAACCCAATTTTTTTTTTTCAAACAAAGGGATGGAAAAAAACTCAAATTCTTCATCATCATCATAATCATACATTTATACAAACAAACCCATAAAAATAAATTAAAAAACAAAAATCATATGTTATATTTTCCTGTATTTCCTCCAAAACCCAGCAACCTAGTAAGAACAGGAACAAAATCATCAACAAAAATCAACAACAAAATCATCACCACAATCTCATCATTACACTTTCAATTCTTTAAATCCAGAAATTCGAAAAACTTGGAGAAGGAACAAGAACATCAACGATAATGGCAACAACAACAACACAAATTCGAAATTCGAATTCGAATCTGAGTTTTGAAGAGGAGGACCATACTGAAGCAGCACCACTACCATTTCAGCGCAAACACTAAAAATCACTTTTTTACCTTTCTTTTTCTATGAAACTAAACACTAAAAAAATGGATTCTTTTTCCTCTCTTTGATGCTTATCTTCACTGAGAAAATTTCCCAGTAACCAACCAAATGAAAACATCATTGTTACATTGAATCAACAAAAGAATGAAACTGATACACAATCAGCTATTGACACCCCCCTTGAAGAAGATACTGTCACGGTTATGCCAAAGAGAACCACCAAAAGGCCCAATTACCTCAAGGACTATGTCACCAGCTTGGGAGTCACTAAATAAGTCCAGGAGATTCTAGAAGAATGGAATAAGACTACTGCTGAGTCATTAGGCTCAAATCTTATCTTTTAATGTCCTTTTACCTTATCTTTTAATGTCCTTTTTATCTATGTAATGAGCTGTCCTCAAACCTACAGAATTGGATCCAATGTTGTTTGGCTACCTTTTTGTATAAATAGAGGAGTAATGAATAAAATAAGGATATGGATATTTTCCCAAACTTAGCTCGTTAGTGTAGTGTAGTAGTTCTCATAGCTGTTAACATATCAATTGGTGCTTTCATTGCCCTGTTGAACCTACCCTCATGGCCGACCCATACACACCACCACCTTCACCTCTAGAAGCTGCAATGGCCTCACTCACTGCCAAAATAGATAGCCTCACAGAGGAAGTTAATAACCTTCGCCTACAAAACTCCAACTCCTACAACTCAAACAACTCCAACACACCACCACCACCACCACCACCACCACCATTACATAGACCACATATGAAACTTGAAGTTCCAAAATTTGATGGCCAAGATGCCATTGGTTGGATTTTCAAAATCAACCACTTTTTCGAATTCCATAATACACCAGAACATGACCGTCTCACTATAGCCTCCTTCTATATGGAAGGTCCTGCCCTCAGCTGGTTTCAATGGATGAGCCGAAACCACCTAATCAATTCCTGGCAAGATTTCCTCCTCACCCTCGAAACACGTTTTGCTCCGTCGTACTACGACGACCCCCGCGGCGCCCTCTTCAAACTCACACAAACCGGTTCTGTCAACAACTACCTTAATGAATTCGAAAGAATTGCTAACCGTGTAGTTGGCCTCCCCCACCCATTCCTTCTTAGTTGTTTCATCTCTGGACTTACACCGGAGATCCGACGGGAAGTCCAAGCCTTTCAACCAATATCTCTACCTCACGCCACAGCCCTTGCCAAAATCCAAGAAGACAAGATCAATGACCGTCGTCGCACATTCAGATCTAAACAACCCCTCCCATTCACATCCAACCCCACTATAAACCCACAACCCACACCCGCCACAAACCAGACCGCAACCACATCTACAACTCCACCCCCCAAAATCAATTTCAAGAAACTCACACCAGAAGAATTAATTTCCCGTCGCGAACGTAACTTATGTTACAACTGTGATGAGAAGTTCACACCAGGGCACCGCTGCAAAGGGAAGTTCTTCCTTCTCATCTCCGAGGAAGACGAACTCAACACTGCAACAGATTTCATCAGCCAGGCAGAGGCCACTGAAGCTGATCCAACTTTGGAAGCAGATCCTGACCAACCGGCCCAATTGAGCTTGCATGCGATGTCCGGCACTCCCAGCCACAACACCATCAGACTCACCGGTACCATCACCAACCAACTGGTTCACATCCTTGTCGATGGAGGTAGTTCACACAATTTTATCCAAACACGGATTGCTAAATTTTTAGGGTTGCCACTAACACCTACGTCCACTCCACTTCAAGTCCTGGTAGGCAGTGGCGAAACCATAGAGTGTGCCCACAAAAGCCCCAATGTCAAAATAGCAATCCAGGGCCATATATTCGAATTAGACCTACATGTTTTCCCTTTGGGAGGTGCAGAAGTTGTTTTAGGCGCCCCTTGGCTTGAAAGCCTTAGCCCTGTTCTCATGGACTATGCCAAACTGTCCATGTCCTTTAATCATTTGGGACGGCCCGTCACACTAAACGCAGACGCTCCCTTCAAACCAAATACACTATCTATCCCACAGATAAAACGCTCCACCCAAACCAACTCCCTCTCTTCATTTTTCCAGCTACAAGTAATTACCAGTGAAGACACTTCCAATTCATCTCCCAAACCGTCCCCAAGCACCGAACCAGCACCACCACAAATCCTACAATTACTTAACAAATTCAAACACTTATTTGACACATCACCAACCTTACCTCCAGATCGCGACACCGATCATCAGATACACCTCCTTCCTAACTCTGCCCCTGTCAATGTCCGCCCTTATCGTTATCCTTACTACCAAAAATTTGAAATTGAAAAACAAGTCAGCAATTTGTTGTCCTCTGGCCTCATTCAGCCCAGTCGCAGCCCATTCTCTTCTCCCGTCTTGCTAGTCAAAAAGAAGGATGGTTCCTGGAGGTTTTGCGTAGACTACCGCGCATTAAACACAATCACAGTCAAAGACCGATTCCCAATGCCCACCATTGACGAATTATTAGATGATTTGGGCAAAGCTTCATGGTTTTCAAAGCTCGACCTACAACAAGGCTTCCATCAGATCCGTATGGACAGTAACGACATCCCCAAAACTGCATTCCGCACCCACAATGGTCATTACGAATACAATGTGATGCCTTTTGGCCTTAGTAACGCCCCATCCACCTTCCAAGCCACAATGAACGACCTCCTAGCACCATTCCTTCGCAAGTATGTCGCTGTTTTCTTCGACGACATACTAATCTACAGCACCACATTACAACAACACATCACACACCTTCATACTGTCCTAACCAAACTAGCCGAAGCTAAGTTTTTCCTAAAGCGCTCCAAATGCCTTTTTGGACAACGACAATTGGAATACTTAGGCCACATCATCTCTCAGTAAGGTGTACAAGCAGATCCCAACAAAATCCAAGCCATGCTTGACTGGCCAACACCATCCTCCATCACTGCCCTTCGTGGTTTTCTCGGCCTTACCGGTTTTTACCGCAAATTTATCAAAAATTATGCCGCCATAGCTACACCCCTCACATCCCTCCTCAAAAAAGACGCTTTCCATTGGCAACCCGAAGCCCAATCCGCCTTTGAAAGACTTAAAAAAGCCATGACAACAGCCCCCACCTTAGCCATCCCAAACTTTTCACTCCCATTCGACCTCGAAACTGACGCTTCCGGCAAGGCAATGGGTGCTGTTCTAATGCAGCAGAACCATCCCATAGCATTCTTCAGCAAACAATTCTGTCCGCGTCTCCTCCGCTCCTCTACCTATGTCCGAGAACTACACGCTATCACTACCGCAGTTAAGAAATGGCGACAATATCTTTTAGGCCATCCATTCACTATACATACAGACCACAAGAGCCTCAAGGAGCTCATCTCACAGGTCATCCAGACCCCGGAGCAGCAGGTATATCTTTCTAAACTTCTTGGTTTCGATTTTAAGATTCAATATAAAACCGGCAAGACCAATGTAGTTGCTGATGCCTTATCAAGGTTAGAGAACACAGGCCAATCCCTTACCCTCACCATGCCCCACTTTATTTTTCTGGATGACTTACGCAAACATCTTTCTACTACTCCAGAATTCACAGCCCTACTTCACCAAATACAACAAAATCCATCCAAATACCAAGACTACAAAATACACCAAGGCCTCATCTTTTACAAAAACAAAATTTGGCTCAACCCCTCCAACACTTTCAAAGATAAAATCCTCAAAGAATTCCACAACTCTCCTATTAGTGGTCACATGGGTTTCCAAAAAACCTACATCCGGCTCCGTGACAATTTTTATTGGAATGGTATGCGCGAGGACGTCAAAACCTTTGAAACACAACACATTTAAGTTTCATTAAACCAAAAATCGATCATTCAAAATTGAAACTACATAATATAATAAAGTTGTTCATTACATACCTAAAGATGCACTTTACGCTTTCCGAGTGCTTTGAAATCATCAATAATTGATTCGGAACTAATACATGCGCTAATTTCCCTTTCAATATAAACTGACATACTATCTGCTAGATACTCAGGTCCCATCTTGTTTCTCAACTTAGACTTGATAATTTTCATTGCCGAAAAAGATCTTTCAGTTGTGGCTGTGGAAACCGGAAGAGTCATAATAAGACACAACAACCTATCAAGCAACAAGTAATTATGGGGTTGTCCATTGACAGGAATGATGGCAGCCAAACATGAGCATAATTCTTGAATAGTTGATAAATTTTTGAAAGTTGATGATTGGCGAGCCTCAAAAAGGAAATGTCGAAGATGAAATGGCAAATTAATCTTCTCTTGATCACTAAAATCCATGGGATAATACTTTTCAACAAGAGTGCATATAGTGTCAATGTCAAAAGCTTTATATCCATCCTCAGGAGACAAAGCACAACTTAGAGTCAACAAATCCATTGCTTGTTCACTAAATCTACTATTCAACTCTTGTAATTGTTTGTCAATGGTAGTAAAAAAAAATTCAACTCTAAAATAATGCTCTATTGTTACCTGATTCTCTTCAAGGCGAGAACGCCCAAATCTTGTTGTTGAATGACAATCATTGAGGTCGGGAATCTCAATATCATGCTTTTCACAAAAGGACACCACATTGGCAAACAACTTATCCCAACCATTTTCTCTCAAAATCTTGAATAAGAGCTTTTGTTGAACGAACCAAAAGCATAGCATTAACAACATTCTGAGATTGTTTTTGCAAGGCTTGACAAAGCAAATCTGTTGTCCCCATAATTTCTTTAATCAAATGCAAGATAAATATAAAATCAAAAGACTTTAAGTAATTGTAAGAACTATCGGCATCCGCACGTTGGGCAAATTTCTTTGCATCTTTTGCAATGATTTTCAAAACTGTACAAGTTGCTTCATACATACTTATCAAGCTACAAATAGAGTTGAAATGTGAACTCCAACGAGTATCTCCAGCTCTTTTCACAGTACCAACTTGGTTTTTACCTTTACCAGATACAATCTCCCCAGTCTCTAACAAATTTGCGATTTCTTTTGATTGGGCAGCTTGTAACTCATCATGGCGTTTAGTAGAAGAACCAACAACATTGACAACAAAAGCCAGCTTCTCAAAGAATTGATGAATTGAGGCAACTTCTCTTGATGCAGTAACTAAGGCAAGTTGCAACCGATGAGCAAAACAGTGGACATAATAAGCATAAGGACAATCTTTCATGAAAAGTGCTTGCAAACCATTCCATTCTCCTCTCATATTGCTAGCACCGTCATACCCTTGACCACGAATGTTAGAAACATCAAGGTTATGTCGAGAAAGTATACCACATACAGCTTCTTTAAGAGTTAAGGAAGCTGTGTCATTAACACGTGCCACATCAAAAAATCTTTCTTGTATCAAACCAGCTTTATCAACAAATCTTAACACAAGAGCCATTTGTTCCTTTTTTGACTCATCACGAGCTTCATCAACAACGATGCAAAATTTAGAATCACCAATTTCTTCACGAATATGTTTTCTCACCCTACTAGAAAGAATTTGCAATATCTCTTTTTGAATTTGATATGAAGTATATTTGCAATTTTCTGGAGCATTTTTCAACACAACTTTTGCAACTTCATCATTGTAGGATGCTAAAAGTTTTAACAGTTCAAGAAAATTACCTTGATTTCTCGATTTGCTTCCTTCACGGTGACCCCTAAAAGCACAAGCTTGAAGTGTTAACCAACGAACAGTGTCAATTGAAGCCTTGAGACATAGTCGATTATTCAGAATTTGACTTGAACTTTGCACTTCAATAACATTCCTAAGGTGCCCATCTTGATTCAAGAAGTCTTGACAAGCTTTCATTGCATTGTAGTGTGGTGAGCAAGGATCCTTCCCTACATGTTTAAGAAAGGAACATTTCTCTCCGTTTCTAACTTTCTTCCAACTTCTAAAGCCAGTAGAAATGAATACTTCTGATCCGGGACGTCCACTTGGTTTGTTGCTAAAGAGATAACACTGTAGGCAATATGCAGCATCTTCTGATGGCGAATGTTCTAGCCACGAAGAAAACAAGCTAAACCAAGTGTGTTGAAACCGCCTTTGTGTTTTCCCGATACCGGACATGGGATAGTTTTCTAATTTTGATTGATAAGGACCCCATTTTAGATACGCTCTTCGGATTGCATCCTTTTGATTTGGTGGATATTGCCAAATTGGAATATGTTTTCCTGGATCCCTTTCTAAAGAATTCTCAATGTCATCTGGATCAACTCTATTAACCTTTAAAGGAAGAGACTCATTTTCTTCAATTATTGGATTCTCATGAACTTGTTCAGGTTCGGATGAAGAAATTATAACTTCTTCTCTTTGAATATCAACGGCCTTCCTCTTGAAAATAATATCGATTCTTTGATACTTCATCTTAACTTTTCCAACCTGTTAATTGCAAGAATCAAACCAACAAAAAGATCAGGAACAGAACAATCCTTTTGAGTTATTATTAAGTTCAGCGTTCTAGTGTTCATAAAGTCATACTGAGATAGTCCAAAACCCAACATATACTACTTTTTTTTTTATTAATGTCAATTGAAATAAAAAAAGGTAGAAATAGGCAAGTTAAGATTTGGGAATTGAAATAACCCAACATATACTACGTTTTTTTTTTTAATGCCAATCCTTTTTTTTATTAATGTCAATTGAAATAACCCTATAACAAAACAAAAGCATCTACGGGTAAAATAAACCCTTTTCTAGAAGAAAAAAAAATGAATTCAAAATTAGAGACAAATTAAGATTTGGGACACTCAGCAAAAGAAATACAATACAGGGAATTGAAAAAGGAGGAAGAATTCGCACCAACTACACAAACAGGTGGGGATTAGAAGACAAAGATTGATGTGATTGTGAACCAATAAAGCAATAAAGATTAAGAACAATAAAGCAATTATAATTATCATATTTTATCATGAGATTTGTAATCAATAATCATACAACACAACACAACAGATTTGTAATCATACATACTAGATGAAAGAGAAGAGAAGAGAAAGCATACTTACAGATTTGGTGTGGACGTGTGGTGGTTGGTTGCCTGGTGTGGTGGTGGTGGCTCAGATTCAGATTTGTAAGCTTGGTTGGGAGAGAAGAGAAAGCGCGTTCTCTTTCCACTCTGATGAAAGAGGAAATCGATGCCTAAGTGTGAAATTGTGCAGGAAAATAACAATTATAATGAAGGGTAAAATCGTAATTTCATAGAAAGAATGGGGTGGCGGTGGCAACCCCTTGCCCCCCCCCCCCCAGTTCCGCCACTGCTCGTATGTCAAACCACCAAATACGAAACCAAAAGACCAACTGGCCTCCTTCAACCTCTGCCCCTCCCAACCGCCGTATGGGAAGACCTCTCCCTAGACTTCATCACCGGCCTTCCACCCTCGAATGGTTTCACCGTTATCTTAGTAGTTGTTGACAGGTTCTCCAAAGGAGCTCATTTTGGTGCTCTTCCAACCAGCTTCACAGCTTTCAAGGTGGCCAACTTGTTCCTCAACCTCATTTGCAAATACAGTTAAAACTCTATAAATTAATAATGTCAGGACCGGAGAAATTTATTAATTTAGAGAGTTATTAATTTATCGATAAATTAATAATTATTAATTTAAAGAGTTTTTAAGTAATTATACTGTACATACCAAACAAAAAGGCAAATTAGTCTATGCCTCTTAGAATTACGTTGCAGCGAACCTTGGGACTCAACGTAAATTAGTAACTACAGTGTTCATATGCATTGGAAATCAATAATGACTTTTGAAGTACAGTAAATGTAATCAAGAGGAACAAATATGTTCAATGTATTCTTAATATATTTTTTTCAGTTTCTATGAATTATTAATTTATGATTTTCTTGGGACCGAAAATTATAAAGGGATCTCCCGAAAAATTATTATCTTATTATTTTATCGAGTTTTTCAATTTTTTACATTGGCCCAAGTCGGGACCGGACAAATTTATTATTTTAGAGAGTTTATTAATTTACCGAGTATTAAATTAAAGAGTTTCTACTGTATCATGGACTTCCTCGCAGCCTTGTATCTGACCGGGATCCTGTTTTCATCAGCCGTTTCTGGCGTGAATTGTTCAAGATGTGTGGCACAAAGCTTCGCATGAGCACCTCCTACCATCCGGAGACCGATGGACAAACGGAAGTTCTCAACCGTGTTTTGGAACAATATCTTCGCTCCTTCGTGCATACCAAACCAAACACCTGGCACCAATTTCTTCCTCTTGCCGAATGGTCATTCAACACTGCAGTTCACTCCGCTACTGGTGTTTCTCCATTCGAAATTATCTATGGCAAGGCCCCTCCATCCATTCCCAATTACTTACTTGGCTCCTCATCAGTTGAAGCAGTTGATTCACTACTCTCTTCCCGTACACAGACCCTCACCACACTTCAACAAAAACTACAAAAAGCCCAAGACAGAATGAAGTTTTATGCGGATAAAAAACGCAGAGATCATACATTCACCATTGGAGATTTAGTCTATGTTAAACTCCGCCCTTACCGTCAACACTCTATCACCGGCGCAACCTACTCCAAACTCTCCAAACGTTTCTATGGCCCTTACAAAATAGTGGATCAATTTGGCCTTGTAGCCTTCAAGCTTGATTTACCTACCAACTCAAAAATACACCCTGTTTTTCACTGCTCTCTACTCAAGCCTCATCATGGTCCCACAACAGCTGCACCAGACGATCTACCAAATGACTCCATAAACAATAACCCACTCATCCAACCCTTAGCCATACTTGATTCCAAACTGGACGATACCACCAATCCCCCTCACCGCACTGTTTTGGTCCAATGGATTGGTCTGCCTCCAGAAGACGCCACATGGGAGAATTGGGAAGCACTCTCCTCCAGTTATCACCTTGAGGACAAGGTGATTTTCCCAGCAGATGGTAATGATACACAATCAGCTATTGACACCCCCCTTGAAGAAGATACTGTCACGGTTATGCCAAAGAGAACCACCAAAAGGCCCAATTACCTCAAGGACTATGTCACCAGCTTGGGAGTCACTAAATAAGTCCAGGAGATTCTAGAAGAATGGAATAAGACTACTGCTGAGTCATTAGGCTCAAATCTTATCTTTTAATGTCCTTTTACCTTATCTTTTAATGTCCTTTTTATCTATGTAATGAGCTGTCCTCAAACCTACAGAATTGGATCCAATGTTGTTTGGCTACCTTTTTGTATAAATAGAGGAGTAATGAATAAAATAAGGATATGTATATTTTCCCAAACTTAGCTCGTTAGTGTAGTGTAGTAGTTCTCATAGCTGTTAACATATCATTGTTACATTGAATCAACAAAAGAATGAAACACCATCATTACACAATCGGTGACAGTGAACTCAACGTCGATGATGAAGCAGAGAGATTGATAGATCTGGATTTCGGAATTCGGTGAAGAAACTCAGGTTCAGGAGATGAATCTTTTGAATTCGCGTGAGGAATCCATGGATAAAATCAATTGAAGTTGATGTTGTTGTCGTTGTTGATTTTGGATTCGAAAAAAGATTTTGAATTTGTGTGGAATCCATGGATAAAAAGAATTCGTGTGTGGAATCCATGGATAAAAAGCAATTGAAGTTTATGTGTTTTTGAGAGAAAAAAGATGAAGATTGAGGGGGAGAAGATGAAGTTTATTGTTGTTGTGTTTTTTAGGTTTTTGGAATTTTTTTAGAGGAAGAAGAAGAAGGAAGATCATGAAGAAGTGAGGAGAAAGAAGAAGATGGAAAGATGATGAAAAGAAAAAATTAAGTGGTGATAGTGCACTGTTAGATACAATGGATCTGTAATCAAGTGGTTAAAATCACATCATACATATTAGACATTAAAAAAAACTAACGGTGAGGACTAACTTCATTAACGGAGTGTACATGAGGGACCGAAAAGGAAAAAGTTAAAATTATGGGACCAAATCGAAAACAACAAATAAGTTAAAGGATCGAATATGTAATTAAGCCAAAAATTAAATGATCATGTGGGAAATTGTCTTTCTTAAAGTTAAATAGTTGGCTCAATTTGTTATTGAGTTTTATCTTAGGTAAAAAAAAATTTAACAAGACAAAATGAATTATATACCACGGACACACATCCCCTAACACAAGGAGTGCAAACGTAAGAAACGAGTTATACAAAAATATCCACACATAAAAGAGTCGAAAAGAAACAACCTATGGGTTTAGCCACCAATTAGTATTCGAATTGTTTCCCTTTAACTTTAGGTTAAATTTGACGGGCCAAAACGTGCAACCGAATATTCAAAGCTCCTTAAATTTTAATTGGGTAAATGATCAATCACATCCTGAAATTGTAATTTTGTGCAAGTATCCCTTAAAGTTGTGAAACCTCAAAACCCCGTGATCTTGTTAAATGACCATTAAATTGGTTCCTTCGTCCGTTTTCACTGTTTGACCATGTGATGTAGCCGTTAACCGTACATGCGGCACCTCCATATGGACTGAATGTTATGACACACCACAGGGGTAATTGACTAGTATTTGAAAGAAAAAAAATAATAATTTTGCTTTTTTTTTCCCTAAAATTTGTTTGATTATTGAAAATTTGAACTGAAACATACCCCCATAAAATTTAATTCTTACGTGCAAATACCCGTGAAATTGACAATGAAAATGCAAAATACAAGTATAAACCATAATTTAGCAAAATACTTAAATACATCAACATCATAATTGGAAACATTATCATCCAATTTAGCAAAATACATCAAGTACTTAAATACATCATCAAAACATGATAACTTCTTTTAAAAAAAGGAAGATTAAACCATAATTTTATCAAGTACATAATTACATCATCAAAAGGGTTCAAATAAAAAGGGAAGAAAGCAAGTTATGCTAGTTGCCAAAATTCTGGAAAATGGTTTTTTTTTTTTTTAAACCAATTATTTATTCTTCTTCCATCAAAAATATTTGAATAGAATCATTTCAAGTTACAAAACTTAAATATCCATAAAATGAGCTGGTTAATTTTCCCTGTCTATTAGTTCTTTGCCAATAGGGGTGGGAAAATAGGTCGAGTCGAACTTTGTTTAAATAGGTCAGGTCTAATTTAAAAACTTAAAGCTTAAGTATGGCCTATTAATATGTCAAGGGTTTTATTTTAAGTATAACCTGACCTTTTGGAAAGTCTAACCTGGTCTTTTTCTGACATGAAAAATCTACACTTGAAGAAATATGATCACTGATCCACTTAAAAGAAGAGTATTTTTAATATTCACTCACCTAGAAGGCCGGAAATTATTGATTTGGTGCATTCTCATTTGTGTGACTGGGTACAAATAATTCTTATGATCACGTACGCGTTTTTGGACGTAAAGCTAGCATTTGAAAGAGTAAGTAGTATATGTTTACATTGGTTATAAAAAAGGACACCTTAAATTTTAACATATAAAACTTCTCTTCATGTGAGAGAATAAAAACTACATGATCTAGTACATCCAATAACTTTCATTATAAAAATAATGAGTACAACCAAAGTTTTCCTAATACCGATAGAAATTAACAAATCATCAAGCGGGAGAAAAAAGGCTTCGTGCTGAGAGCAAATTGAGAGTGATTTTGGGTTGGGAAAACACATTGTAAACACCTTGGGTAATTAGGAATCATTAGGAACGGGATTCAATCGTTCTCTACTAATCATAGAGACAAAATCATTGTGGGTTGAGAGAAAGGAAAAAACGAGAAATTAGGGATTGTCCATTTTGAACAATTGTGATTGATTTCTTGTAATTTTTGTGTACCTCATGTAAAGAATCATTGATAGTGGACCATAGAGCTATTTTGAACAATTGGGATTGATTTCTTGTAATCTTTGTGTATCTCATGTAAACAAACAATGATGTTATTCTTCTACTCTCTATCTTTGTTCTTTGATTTCATTGTTTGGAATTTCTTTTGCACATAGATTCTAGATTTGTTCTTGGTTGAATCTTTAAATGTTGGATCATTTATTTTGATTGTCATTGTTCATTGTTCCACTTTCTTATTGAATCTTCAACAAGTTTCGTCATTTGTAAGAACGAGACAAATTCGCAAATTTGCACCATGGGTGCTTAATGGGATATTGAGAAATTTTGCAAAGACAATGATATCGGTCTATGAAAAGAGAAAATTGAAGCAATCTTCATTTAACAAAAATGTGCTGATTTTTTAAACAATTTTTAAAGGGTGAGGTGAAGATGTCGATCACTCCAACTCAATCGGAGAAGACAACGATGATAGATAAAGCAAGAAGTTCCATTATATTATGTCTTAGAGATGAAATTTTGAGAGAAGTTGCAAGGGAGAAGATCACTGAGGAGATGTTTACAAAGTTAGAATCGCTATACATGACCAAGTGATTGGCACATCGATTATGTCAAAAACAACAACTTTATGCATGTATGATGGTAGAGTTAAAATCTATTTAGTTACAATTGACGGAATTCAACAAAATCATTGAACATTTTAAAAATATTGAAGTGAAACTAGATGATGAGGACAAAATTTTATTCTTATTGAGTTCGTTTTCAAGATCTTTTGAGTGTTTCAAGTATGCATTTCTTGATGGAAAGGAATCTACCATTACCTTAGAGGAGGTCCAATCGACCATTATAAGGACCAAAGAGCTAACCAATATTCAAGGCTTGAAGGTGGAAGATATGTGAGTGAAGAGGAAACAATAAAGTAAAGAAATCTAGTTCTAAATTCAAATCAAGGGGAAAAACAAAAAATTGAAGTACAAATGCCTCAATCGTCAAAAAAAAATGGATCACTTCAAGAAGGATTGTCCCAAGAAGGGGGGACAAAGAATCTCTTAAGCATGTTTATGAGGGGTGGCACTTTGGTGACATTAATGCCACCGTGCTATTGCATCTGGACCACACATTGTCATTGCCATTGCATCTGGACCACACAACACATCTAATGCCACCCAATGGGTGGCCCAGATTTAATGTCACCGTGACATTAATGTCACACAAGTATTTCCCGTTTATGAGAGTGTAGGGGTGCCAGCGCGGTAACAAGTTCAGAAAAGAAAAAGATTTATGTCATGGACTCTAGATACTTTTATCTTCTTTTTTATAAATTGACTCTGGATATGCTCTTATCACATGTGTGCAAGGAAGGAATATTTTAAAACTTTGGACTTTAAAGAAGGTTGAGACTTTCACCTTGGAAACAAACAACAAAGCATGCAAGGTTTAAGGTATGGTTCAATTCGTCTTAACATGTATGACAATCGTGAATTCATTTTACAAGATGTGAGGTATGTTTCCGAAATTAAGTGAAATTTATCATCCATAAGCATGTTTCATGGGTTAGTATATTGCTCTGGAATTGAACATGGCATGATGAAAATTTTGCATGGTGCATTGATAATAGCTAAAGATACCAAAGTGTGTCGCTTGTACATATTACATGGTTTAATCATTATTGTTCATATGCATCTTTGGTATCTTTAATTGGTGTGGAATGCAAGGGCATGTGCAGCAAAGTATTATCATGCATTTTCTCCAATTTGGCGCACAGTCGAAAAGGAAATGTATAAAAACATAATATACGTGGTAGACTTCACAATTGTAAATCATTAGAACTTTTTTTTCATTTATTTGATCTTTGAGATACACATGCAGTGAATCAAAACATTAATAGAAAATTAATAAATATATATACATATGCAATATTCTGAAGCTGTTGGCTTAGTTGTGAATGGAATGTCCAATACCAGGGCTGTGGCCAGGAGTCGTGGGCCTAAAATCGCTGATGTCACGACCTGGTGGAGGAGGCGGAGGAGATGGTTCCCCGGTTGCACCATTAACCGCCACATTCGGCGGAGTCATGTTTGTTAGTATTTCTGCATTTGAAATTGAAATACTAACATGAACTTTACTAGCCACATTATGCTTCATGAGGTTTTGTTTGCCTTCATTAGACTTTAGATATCTTCCATCGATTGACATAAATATCTGGCTGAAAATAATTAGGGCAAGGAAAATCATAGAGAAAATGGATTTGTTTTGTGCCATTTGAAGACAAGTTAAGTAACCAAAGAGTGTTAATTTTGAGCTAAGATTTTAAGTCAAGCAAGGAAAAGGAATATACCTAAATATCAACTAAGAACTAGAAGCATATAGTATGGTATAATGCAGTTTTGAGTTGTGAAAATCTAAGTTCCATGATGGGCTTTATATAGAGCTCAAAGAACATGTGTTTGCATATATGTGGGCCACCACATAATATATTCCTTTTGAATCTCTCTTCGTAAGTTTAAATGGTGGGGTAGTAGTGGTGAAACCTTTTTGATTTTGATTCTCTCCTTTTTCCATGAAGTGCGTCTCCAATGTATAGTAGCTTGCCAAATATAAGCTGTCATTAACACTCAAATTGCATGTAGTACAAAATAACCCAACAAAGTTTATTTGTATCAAATTAGAGTATTTTATTATGAAAAAATATTAATAAATATTGTATTTGGTATTTTAAATTGACAAATAGTTTGAAACAACTTTAAAGGGAACAGCTATATACATATATAAAATGAGATGGAAGTAGTCACTAGTATGTTTGCATATATAGTTCTTGGACACTTTTTTTATAATGTCAACAGAAAATCACATGATCAAAAAGCTGATATAGCCATATAGGTATTGAAGTGATTTAAGACCGTCCAAGTTGTTAAAGGTGGAGAGAATATTCTTTTTTGTATCATAAGAGATTCTTTATTACCATGTATGATATAAATGATATAGGGAAAGAAAAAAAAATGTTAATTACTATGGAGATACAACATTGAAATGAATATTCATCATCAAAATTTTGATGACATATACAATGCTTGTTTTCCTTCTTAAATGTGTGTAAAACATAGTATAAAAAGGTACTCCCTCCGGTCATTATTATAAGCAAAACTCCATTTTTTACATGCATTGAATAATTAATGTATATAGTCTTTATTGTAGACTAGATACATTAATTATTGAATGTATCTAAAAAGTGGAATTTTGCTTATAATAGTGACCGGAGGGAGTAAGCGGGAGATAAAAAAAATACAAAAAGTATTAGATATTATGAAGTTTGTATTTTAACGTTTAAATAATACAACTGTTGGGAATAGAACTTGAGGACTAAGAGCATCCACAATGGAGACATCCATTTTTGGGTTCTTAAATGGGTCCCACCTGTACACATCACTTATTTATAATTTTTTAATAGTAGTACCTAATAAGAACTCAATCTCTCCAACCCAGAATTTCACAAAAATTTCTTAAATGGGACCCACTAATCAACTATCAATAACTTTATATCATTACATTTCAATTTTTTAATATTAAAAGAGTGAGGGACCCGCTTAAAAGTGGGGGTCTTAAGTAAGACCCCGGGTCTTATAAGACCCTGGAAAAGATTCTCCCCAATGGGGGTACCTAATAGGTACCGGGTCTTAAATGGTTAAGACCCTCCCATTGGAGATGGTCGGCCGACAATGCGTCGCGCTCAAGGTCTGGGTGTTTAGGAATTGTTGTCTGGTGAATGGCTCGGTTTTTATGGTAGTAAAGTACCCTTTTTAAATTGAACGGGTTCTCTACCTTCTGTCGTAACCTTAATTTGCTTTGGCATTAACTCGTCATCGCTAGACTTCTAAACCTCCCTGTTTTGACCTAGTTCCATAATCGGTTTAAGTTCGAGTCGGGCTCATTTGGGCCTGAATGGGTACTAGGCATGTTCCTAGTTGGGCTAAGGACTTCCAGCTTTGAAAATTTCTTTTCTGACATAGAATACTTCCAATTGACACATGGAAATGACCATTTTACCCCCAGCGGCAGTTAACAACCGCTGGTTAATGCGCCGGCAGTTAACAGCCGCTACGTGCGTTCTTGGATGCACCGTCCTTTTCACCATTCAACCTCTTTTTCTTCATTCATTCAACACATTTTTTCCACATTCAACCTATTTTCTTTCAACATTCAACCTATTTTTTCTACATTCAACCTCTTTTTCCATCATTCAACCTCTTTTTCCATCATTCATTCAACCTATTTTTTCTACATTTTCCCCCTATAAAACCCTCACATTCTCACATTTCCTCACATTTTCTCCTTCTTACTCTCATGTCCTCTTTACTTCTTTACTCTTTCTTCTACAAAATGTTTGTTTGTCATAGTCCAGTACTCAAAGAAACTCAACCAGAACTTGTTCATTGGTTATATATTCAAGTGAGGAACAACACGAATTGCAGCATGAACCTTCTTGTAAAGCTCCTCAAGGCCATCTGCCTCGATTCCTTTCTTAATGTACTCACTAAAGTGAGTCTGGTATTTCTCAGGCTCATCCTCAGTCAATAAATTGAGCTGGTATTTCTCAGGCTCATCCTCAGTCAATAAATGTACGACGAAGATGACTCCACCTATTAAGGAATAAATGTACGACGAAGATGTTATTTTTAATGTTATGGGTACGACGAAGCAGATTTAGTTTTACCCCATTGTAAATGTATTATTATATTAATAAAATGTGATTTTATATATATTACTTTTGTTCCTTTATTTTAGTTTTTATTTTCATTTATTTATATAAAATCCGAATAAAAATCGAATAAAATCTAACGTGAATTCGAATAAATATTGCGTATCGAATAAGTAAACTATAATAAGTACACAACATTAATTCAAATAAAAATGGCGTATTGAATAAATAAATTCGATAAGTACACAACATTAATTCTTAGACAATTTTATTTAGATATAATTTCATCAACGTTACATTACATTGTGGTATCATTACATTACATTACATAAAAACATGTACGTCAACTATCATTACATTACATTCGGAAATGTAACTTCCAACTACAACAATTATTTTACCTTTGAATGGGGTCAATTCAAACTAGCTAAAAAGCAGGACTCCGGCATTCGTCCAGAAGTGTTTTTATTCCATTCCAAATGTTAAATTTTGGTTGGTCTTGGTTTTAAATGATAGTATCTAAGAGCCAACGGAATGAGGTCCAGACCTTGACACTTCGATGCCATCATTTAAACGAAGCCAACCAGAAATTAACATTTAGAATGGAATAAAAACACTCCCGGTCGAATGCCGGTGTCCTGCCATTTAACTAGTTTGAATTACCCCATCCAGAGGAAGACAATTGTTGTAGTTGGAATGTGCATTTCAGCTACAACAATTGTCTTACCTCTGAAATGGGGTAAATTCAAACTTGCCAAACAACAGGACTCAAGCATTTCGCTCAGCATTCATGCTTTCCTTTGAAAAGAATAAATTTTTGTTAGGCTTGATTTAGATGAATGTATTCCAGTGCCACCGAAATGAGGTCCATTCCTTGACACTTAATACCTTCATCTAAACCAGCCAAACAAAAATTTAATCTTTTCAAAGGAAAAACATGAAGGCTGAGCGAAATGCTTGAGTCCTCGCCGCTTGGCAAGTTCGAATTACCCCATTTCAGAGGTGAGACAAATGTTGTAGTTTGAATGCACCTTACCCTAACTAATGACGATCTTCTGGCGGAATCAAGCTGTTGATGATATCTTCAGTTGATCTCAGCAACGTCACCCGAATATCGATCCACTGGAACTTGGTGTGCTCCCAAAACATGCTCGTCACGTTTTCGTTGTTCTTTAACTCCACCCAAGTGAATGATACCCTCCCCTCGTCGAGCGTTGGACGTTTATACCGAACGTGTTCCACCCTCCTTGTGTCTCTGGGGTGGACTCGTTGGTTGAATTCATTCAGTTGATCCTTGAGACCTCTTAACGTTACATCAAGGCACCGAACCTTCAACCTCTGAGGTTCTCCACCGTTGAATTCTGCATGAACGTCGATCCACCCGGCCATTGTTTCAAATCTACACACATAGAAATTAAAAATAATCAATGAAAAACTCATTCAAACACTTGTAGTGAAAATTTGACATAAACCCTAAAAATCCTAAACAAACCCTAAAAAATTTATAAAATTCGAAAAAAAATTATAAATTCAATCAATATAACTTCATTATAACATGTATTGATAATATATGTCAATATCATTTCAGATCTACAACATAACTATATTAAAAACAAATATTCAAAATTTAATAATTAAACAACAACTAAAATTATAAACATATAAACACATATACTAACTAAAATGTATGACAATAGCATAAGTGATAACTTACTTGTGATTTAGTGGAAGAAATTTTGGATGATTTGGTAGAGTTTTTTTAGAGAGAGAGTGAAAATTTGAGAGAAAGATGGTGATGGTGATGATGGGTGAGTGTCTGGATTGTGCTTTTGACTTGGAGTTATCACGAACACCAGCGGTAGTTAACAACCGCTGAATACCAGCGGCAGTTAACTACCGGCGTGTTTACCAGCGATAGTTAACTATCACCAGGGGCAATATGGTCATTTTCATGTGTCAATTGGAAGTATTCTTTATCAAAAAAGCAATTTTCTCCGGCTTTTGCTAGAACTCGGCTGAAACTCTATGAGAGTCCAACAACTAATACAATATAAAAAGTCCAAAGGTGTGGTGTCAATTAACTTTGAAGGTTGCTTTATTGGCCTTCAAGTTGTTCAACTCTGAAAACCCTGAAAAAATGTCAATCGAAAGATAACTTCTGATGGATTTTGACTATAAAAAAAAAAAAAAAAATCGATCAAAAGATAGAATCTGATAGATCTGTACCATCGGAATATATGTTCCGATAAATTGAGGGGTTTCGAACAAAGCTAAGGGGCCTATAGAACAAAATAGCAAGTTGGAACTGTACCAAAAAAATAATAATAACAAGTTGGAATGCCATGGATTCAAATTGCCACATATCTTTTGATTTGTATCAGAAGGTGTATTAAAGGAGTATCCCAACCCAAATACAACTATCAATTATAAAGATGGAAAACAAGAAAGAAAAACATCTATATAGAGATATTATAGAAAAAACCACTACTATCTTAATAGATAATTAATTTCATAAAATACATTCATAGAATCCACGGGCCATTCATCAAAGAGACAGTGATAACACTTTCATCTGCTCAAAAATCATTTTTAAGGTAAAAAACTTAATAACCTGCAAAAGATTAGGAACTTGCTTCATATAAAAAGATGTATATATTTCAGATTGATGGAGCATAATACAGAATAATAACTAATTATTGCCAATCATCGATTCACTATAGATGCAACTCTTTTGTTAACAGAAAATAAACTTAGACTCTGTTTGATAAAATTAAGTTATAAATTAATTGATTGCTGAAAAACTAGCTTATAGCTGATAACTGATAGCTAATACGCTATAGTGAAAAGTTACCTTATCAAATTTAGCTGTTGTAAATATAAAATTAATTACATATTTAGTTGTATGAGGTTACTTTGATATTGATTACTACTCCCTCCGGTCTCAAATATAAGAAAATATTCTTTTTTTAGGTTCATTGAGTAGTTAATGTATCTGGACTACATTGTAAAGCAGATACATTAATTATTCAATGAATCTAAAAAAAGAATATTTTCTTATATTTAAGACCGGAGGGAGTACTTTCCTTTGTTCCACACATTTAAGTTTATTGGTGTGATTTTGAGTCCGAATCCACAACATTTTCTATCAAGCTCTGATACTTATTTTTCCTATGAGATGAACCTTTCATCTATGATCCCATGGTTTCTAACATGCAGCATAATAAATAAATTTCTGAATTTGAATTTATAACAGCAACATATATAAGTACGTTATTTCTTAAAATAGGTTACAAGCTACCTAAGAAATAACTAACAAGTATATGGAATAGATGCATTTCTATGAAACATAGAATAAGATATATGCATGTACATATAAAAAAATGGGTCATGTTAACTTGTGCCCTTAGCTTAAAATAGAAATAAAAAATAAGTTTTATATTAAAAACATAACTTTTGAAACTTTTAAGGCATTAAATGCACAATTTCCAACAAAAAATTTCTATATTTAACTTCTTAACTTATGCCCCAAGGGCACAAGTTAACATCTATACTACAGTATATATAAAGGAAACTACCCCTTTCAGCATATTTTTGGGTTGGAATTTTCTTTCCAAAAATACCCTTAATTTTAAATACAAGTAACGCATGTAACAAATAGATAAGAATAAATTTAAATATTAAAACAAATGTAACAAACACGATATGAATATATGTTTTTCTGTTTTTTTTCCTTTATTATTTAAAAAGTATAACAAATTAGATGATTATATTTATACTTACTTTTTCATTATTCCAATTATACTCTTAAACAATTTTTTCTATAATAAAGATTATTGTTTGCGTCACTAAAAAAAGCAACACACATTTGTATTTTTATTTTTAATCAAAACCAAAATTTCATAAAAAAAATACCGTTCACAATTTTCAAACATTAGCGCAATAAAAAGAGCGGAAAGACGGGCACTAGTTTCCCATAAAAAATACGTATAAACCTTGTAACTTTTTTGTAAAAAAAAAAAAAAAAAAAAAAACTTGAAATTTGTACCAGAAATTTACACCTTTCCCTCCCCCAATGGTTGTGTTATGTTGATACTTTTCAGTTTACTCAGAGTCAGCGCCTTATATTCTAGGGTTTTTAAGTTACACTTTTAAATGCTTTTTCCCTTTACTTGTTTCTTTTAGTTGTTGGTTGGTACTTGCAAAAGCAAAAGCTAAATAATCACGTTTACCTACAACCATGAAGCAGCTGGCGTTGATGGTGGTAATCACAGGAATCATATGATACACACATAACATAACTTGATCCCTTTTCAAATCTAAAAGTACAAAAAAAAAAGTACAATTTCATCTTTAATAAAAAAACACATAATAAAAGTATAGATAAAGACGACAAAATATTGACACAAACATCAGACACGACACTGATATGACGACACGGATAAAGACATGAGAAAACAATATTGTATAGTTGAATGTAATTACATATGTCGGTGACGAACAGACACGTTTCAGACACCGAACACACCTTCAATCTGAAAGGTCGGTGTTACATAGGATAGAAGTTCCTCCACATTGCAGCACCAAAGAACATTAGTCTTTGCAAGATTTTATCCAAAATAAATACAATCTGAACCAAAGTCATTCAAGTCTTACAAGCTAAACCAAAGTAGTAACATGTCTCACACAGCTCACCACTACAGTATTAATTAATATTTATGCAAAACAATAAAAACAACAATTTAGTTTACATAGTCATCCAATAATGTGAAAAACAAATTCTATTAAAAACAATGAAAGAATATGCATACAGAAAAATGACTATTTTGTTGCTATGTCTCTTAGAAACAATAGCTTGGCTTCCAAATCATATGAAGTTGAATTACATAAATGATAAAAGAAAGGAGGAAAAAATAACAAAGTACATAGAAGGTCTTTGAATTAAATTAACCAATGCTCATCTTTACTAATTAATAAATTAGCTGAAATATACAAAGGTCATTCATGAATGCACAAAAAAAAAACCAAAAACTAAAGACTTAGTACAAACCAACAAAAATTATTCATCTAATCAATAGAAAGTTGATTAGAAGTGGAAAGAAACATTAGAACAAGAAGAAAGGTTCCTGCAGTGACCAAAACTTTAAACTCTTTCGGTCGTACAAAATCAGTGTTGTTGATATTTACACCTTTCATGAGAGAATTAGACGAGGTTATGTTATGATGAATAATCAGCTTGCAGAAAACTCTCGTAAGAAGTTCCTTTGAGCGTGTTGGCAACTTCATCCCAGTTTTTAATATGTTCTGACAATGGTCCCTTATGTATCTTAACCTGACGGCTTGTTAATTCCATTACCGGCAATCCTAAAAACTCTTGCACCTCTTTTAGCTTCTACAATAAACAGAAACAGTGAAACCACATATTTTGTTAACTTTCAATGTATTGGTAAATATTAGCATTATTGTGCAATACCAATTGAGAGTGTTTGGCCTTGGTTAATGTTTTGATTTGTTTACTTGAGTTTATCTACTAGCATAAGCATGTGTGACTTGAGAGAGACTGTTTTGGAGGTTATGGAAACAACTTATGACATGTCATATAAGTTGTTTTCGGTTAATTTCCATAAACTCTGCGGTATAACTTATGAAAACAGGTTATAGTTTATATGAAAACAATTTTCCCTTTGTTTTATCTTTTGTCATAGAAATAGCTTGTATAGAAGGATTTGTATGATAAGCATGTATACTATAAACTCTTAATTTAGCTGCTTATCCAAATAGGGCCCAAGTCATACAGAAGTTACTAGTCAAATGAAGCTTGTGGACGTATTATGCATCCTAAAAGGTAATTAATTGCAACGTTTAGTAAAAGATGAAGGAATTTACGACGAGGCTCTTACAGTTCGATTTCTGATAAGATCCTCATAGTACAAGATCATATGCCGCGTGGTGTTGAAGTATTCTAATGCTGCTGCAGCTCTTCTCTCCATATCTTTCAGGTCTGCCAGCAACGACGTAGAATTTATTGTAGGCTTGTACCTCGAAAGAGTATCAGCCTGAAAGAAAGCGAAGTTTAAGTTTCAATTTTATTTTAATTAATTATTAGTAATCAAATTCGGTATTCCGTGGTTTACAACACACACACACTGCGCACCCACCACTTGCGCTAGACTCTGGTGGTATAAAAGAAAAGAAACTAAAGGAGAGCATGATAGGAAAAGAGACCTCTTCTGTAGAATGAACGTGAGACTTGTGAGTGCCGTTCAATAGCTTAGCGTAGCGATCATAGGAATTGGCAAGCGTCGATACCGCTCGGCGTAACAAATTTCTCCGGAAAAGAAATATGACAGAGACCCCTCTGTAGTTGAAGTAGTCGACTATTTCCTTAGGGTGCTCCATTAATCCCTGAGTGAAACTAGAAAATGTCTTAATTCTTTTATTACTAAATACTAACCCTAATAAACTATGCAACAAAACGATAAGTATCTACGCATTTCGGGAACCATAAGACTTTAGTCACTATCATATCCCACAGGACGGTTCATAACAGAAAACTGCAAAGCAAGTATGTCTTATCATGTTGCATGAAAACATTGCATTACCAAATATTGAATTCGAAGACAATTGACAATTGACCTCTCATGCACTAATAACCAAAATAGCTACTTGGATGGAATCAACATAACTATACTTTTTTATCCCTTTTAGTGTCACTAATGTTTGATTTTTGTCCTACCCTTATTACTATCTACATTATCATTCCATTTTGATGTTGTTTGGTTGTTGTATTGTCATTCCATTAGTTTCCAAATCAATGCAATTTTATACCTATTATGTTCATGTTGGTGTAACACTCCCATTCTGAATTAAAATTTACAGAATACTAAAGTTAGAACTTTTACCTGATTAAGCATCCACTTCAAGCCAATAGCAGCAGAACACTCATTCTTGGAAGCACTATTGAACCAATCCAAATTGTAAATTTTATCTAAAGTCTTTACAATTGTAGATACATTTACCCGTCTTTCCGGAACTGAAAATATCTCCCCATGTGAGCTTACATTCATATGACTATTCAAAAGAGTCTCAAACCAACCACTTCCTGATCTTTGATTTGTCAATATAGCAAACAATCGAACTGGATTTCGAGCACACTCACTCCTAACAACAAAAACAAAAACATTAACAATGTCCAAATCAAAGCTAAAAAAATACAATGATTCATTGAAACTTCAAATTACCTGTTAAAAGAAACAGGATTTGGGAAATGTAGGTAAGGAATATCTATAAGGTTGAATCTAGTTCTAGAAGGCATCTCAATCTGTTGAAGCTCAAGAAGTATAGTTCTAGCATGTATGCTAGTTTGTTTCAAACAAACATAACATATGAAAACACCACACACCATTGAAAACATCAACAATGACATCCTTAACAACATTGGTGATTTCTTCTGAGCCTTTATAGCAAGAATGTCCTACAACCCAAGTACATAGATCATAAATTTGGTGTTCAAAAATGCTTAAAGATAGAAACTTTATGAAAAATTAAACATACCCATTAAAAGAAATGTTACATAAATGAACAATAATGACCCAGATCGAAACATGCAGGGGTAGCTAAAAAAAAATCATCTTTTTTTTCTTTTCTTTCACTGTGTTTGAAACATTTCAAAATGGAACAAAAACATAAACAGAATGTAAAAAAAACACATTTTTATTGAGATGGAATAAAGGACAAAGATTTTGATGAAGTGAGTAATAAAGGACCACACACACACACACAAAAACAAAACAAAAACAAAGGAGTAAGTACTATGTTACTACCTTGTTGAAGTAAAACATGTCTTGTACTACCATTGTTGTTTTTGACAAAAACAAAGAGAGTGAAGTGAATGAGGTTTGGATCTTGTTTGAGTTTTGAAGAAGCCAAACAGAAGAAAAGTACGGTTCTCTGCTTCTCTTGGTTCCACTTGTTGAACAGAAAGAAAGTAGTAGAAACTAGAAACAATTTTTTTGATTTTTATAATCTAATTTACAAAAATTGTTTTGATTTTGAATAAATCCTAGATGAGTGAGGTCAATTTAGTACTCCCTCCGTTTCAAAATGAGTGTCGTTTTAAATGTTTACACACATATTAAGAAATGCAATGATTAAGAGAAAGAGAATGGTTATTTTACCAAATTATCCTTATTAACTATTGGTTAGTTTTAAAAGTAATACTTTGGAAGTAGTGTGCAGAGTATTAATTGGAGGGTACAATTGAAAAGAAAAAGTTATTATTGCATTGGAAACTGAAAGCGACACTCATTTTGAAACAATTTTTTTTTGCTAAAGCGACACTCATTTTGAAACGGAGGGAGTAGTTTTTTTTTATATAAGAAAAGGAAAAGGTTGCTTTGGTATATGATGATTAAAGTTTTAATAATTTAATGATAAACGGAATGCAAAGTTAATGAATAATAAATTGATACTACCTCCGTCCCAATTTAATTGACACAATTTTGTTTTTCACCATATTAAGAAAAATGTATAAATAAAGGGGAAAGTGAAATATATTGTATTAGGAATGATAAAAGTAATATTATTTAGTGTTATATTGTATTGGGAATGATGAAAGTTGTATTGAAAATTGAAATGGATCAGTTATTTTGGGACACTTTTTTTTAGAAAAAATGGGTCAGTTATTCCGGGACGGAGGGAGTAATTTCCAACCAATTGTGTGACACATTTTTTTTTGAGAGAGTAGTGTGACACATGTTATAGATATTTAGATTCCTTGTACATGAATTCTGACTCATTTAACAAAAAGTATCATGAAAACGATTGAACCAAACTAAATCAATATGTATTTTACGATGTCAAAGCTAAATCAAATCGATGAAGAACAAGTTGATTTAGTTTGGTTCAATCGCTTTGATATCTTAAAAAACATTAAACATTTTTTTGAGAGAGTAGTGTGACACATGTTATAGATATTTAGATTCCTTGTACATGAATTCTGACTCATTTAACAAAAAGTATCATGAAAACGATTGAACCAAACTAAATCAATATGTATTTTACGATGTCAAAGCTAAATCAAATCGATGAAGAACAAGTTGATTTAGTTTGGTTCAATCGCTTTGATATCTTAAAAAACATTAAATATCTTAAAAAACATTAAACAATTAAGAAACTATTTTTTTTTGTGGTGGCCGGGATTTGAACCCCGGACCTTGTATATTTTATGCATTGTCTAAACCAATTGAGCTAAGCTCACGAGGACTATTTCACACTATTTTAAACTTATGTATATCTGTTTTAATAGTATAAAAAGTACATAGTACTTGAAACAAAAAATAAATTTAAATACATATTTTAAAAAGAAATACAATTGTTTTATATTTCAAGTGATCGGTTTTCAATTAAGTAAAATATACATCTAAATTAACAAAAATCAAGTTTGATTTGTCAAAAAAAAAATCAAGTTTGATTGATTTGGTTCGGTTTAGATATGAATATGGACAAGAAAAAAAACATATCAATTTAATTGATTTGATTTGGATCATCTACTTCATAGTTATTAATTTACCCCTGGCTATTAAACTCACAGTCAATGATCCTATTTTTGGAAAAACAAATAATGTGAAGGTTGCAATGTAGTAATAATGTAAAATTCCTGTAACCAAAAAAAATACTCCTAATAATGTAAAATTCCTTTCAAAAAATGAAGATATGTTGAATTTGTAATTATGGGAGGTCATGATGATGTTGTAACGTAACTTAAACGGTAGGCAGTCCCGCTCTCATTGCTCAAAGGAGAGAAGTTCACGCTCGTCGGACGCCAAGAGATAAAAAAATCCATCAACTTGTGGATTAAGTCTTTTGCTTTGACTTTTGTTTTATGTTTTTCTTAGTCAACTTTTGTTTTGATCTTAACTTTAATTTATTTTTTTAGAAATGTTAATCAGTATCTGAAATACTTGTTAGATCACAGATGATAATTTTCATTAAAATATATTGAAAATTAAAGTATTTAATAATTTTAAATAATAATTTTTTATTTGAAATCTTTAAAAAGTGTCTTGACTCTTGAGGCACTCGTTTATATTTGCAAGACCCTAATTTTTTTTTAATTGATAACTTTTGTTTGATTTGATATTTGAAAAAGTTCTTCTGCAATATAATATTAGTATTTTATAGGAAGTTTGTATTGACAAATTAAAATATTAGTTGTTTTCTTAATTAAATAAATTAATAATTATTTGTATGGATGAATTAAAGAGTTTATTTGTAAACATTTGTACTTTAAAAAGAATCATTTCGTAAAAAGAAAATACTCCTTCCGTTTTAAAATGAGTGACGCTTTAGCTAATTGCACACAGATTAAGGAATAGAATAAAGTAGTCATATGTCATAGCAATTTTACCAAATTATTCTAATCAACTATTGGTTTGTTTTTCATTAAAAAAAAATAATACTTTGGAAGTAGTGTAACATAGTATTAATTGAATGGTACAATTAACCGAAAGTGACATTCATTTTGAAACAAATTTTTTTGGCTAAAGCGACACTCATTTTGAAATAGAGGGAGTATCATTTTGTGGTTTTTTATGCATTATGCTAATTTTTTTCCTTAAACGTCATTCACTAATCATTACTATTAGCAATAGAAAATAAAAAAAAAAAAGTTATCGTGAGCTTACCTTAGTTGATATGCATAATATATGCAAGGTTTGAGGTTCAAACCTCGGTCACCACAAAAAAAAAATTAAAAAAACAGATAAATTTTATTTTGCAGACAAACATTATAAATAATATTGTGTTATTATTTTTTTTAGGGAAATTTTTTTATTATAATTCTTAAATAATTTTAAATAACCTTTATTAAAGAATAAATCATTTAGATATTAATTTGAAAATCAATTATATCTATATACACGTTTAATTAATACATGTACCGTAGAAATCATTTTTTAAACATAAAATAGACTCCCTCCTTGCTCATAAAAATAAACAGACTCTCTCAAAATAAAACTAAATAGACTCCCACATGTAAGTACTGCTTCATCCATTTTTTTTAAGTGTTGTTTGAATTTTTTTTTACTTAACAGTATAATTCATTCTTTCCCAACTACTCTACTTGCTCATTTTGGATAAAACTAAAAATATTTTTTTAAACAAAGTTTGAATTTTTATGTGCAATAATTTAAATTTCATAAAACTAAATTCGGTAGGAATTTTTTAATGGATTAATAATTTAAAAAATCGCCAAAAATCAACTTCTTTAAGTAGATAATACTATTCTAAAACGACGCTTAAAAAGAATGAAGGGAATAGTTTTCCTAATCGTATTTATTATTTAAGTGATTTTCTTTTTGCCCACTCAAAAACATTTATTATTATTTTTAATATTATAAAAAAAAAAAAAAACGGATTCGTTATCAGTACATCGCACAAGTGACAAGTCAAAATCTAATCTAATCTAAATTAATTAAAACTTTAAAATGCTTACCTAATGTTGTGCTCAACAATTTTATTTTATTTTTTGAAATACTATTTTTCCTATTTGGTGATTAATGATGAACGCAACTAGTTTTAAGAGGGAAAATGAGAGGTAACAATGAATGAGGGGAGTTTTGATACGTTGGAATTTTTTTTCTTTCTATGATTATTTTGCAGCAAAATATTTCTAAATGCTGGACATATGATAGGACCCTTTTGAGAAAAGGTTAATGCAATTAAATTGAACTAAAAAATATAATCCCCCAAAACCCACCCTGCCTAGATTTTGCATACTACTAAACTGTCATCAACATCAAGTATAAAAGGTTAAGAGTAAACCACCAAATTGATCTTGTCTTTATAAGTAATTCTCAAACTAGTCTCTGACTCTATTCTCAAACTAGTCTCTGACTCTCTTAATATTTCAAACTAGTCTCTCTTTTGTTAAAAGTTTCTCAATTCAATCCATGTTTTTATAAGTTTCTCAATTCAATCCATGTTTTTATGTTGAGCCAAATAACTTAGATGAAACATATTACTTATGTGGTATATAATAATGGTCTCCCTCACCTATTTAAAAAAATTCAATTCCAACAAAAATAAGACTTCCTTCCCTCTCTTTGTTCCACCACCCACTTGTGCCATGCTCTAAATAACTGCCATCAACCAAGTCATTCCAAACAAACTAAACAATGACAGATTGGTTTAAATGCTAAAGGATTTTTTGAAGGCAAATTTTGATATCTCAGGTAAAACTGTTATCAAACAATCAAAGCTGCAATTACCATTTTGAAAAGTGCTTTAGTTGTAAATCAGTAACAAATACAATTCCAATTTGCATAATTTCCCTAGAGCAGACCAAGATGCATACCAGAACATATTATTAGTTACGCTTCACTTAGAGTAATTACTTGGCATAAATTAGCTGATACAATATCATGTTATTTTACACCCAAATATAAGAACTCGGCCAGCTAGCATCATCAATGGGAGAATAGGGTGGCAAGTCAAACTTCATCCATATAAATATGTTGTTGCGGTCTATGGTGGCCGGCACAGAACCACCGTGCCATAACGCCAGAGCAGCAATTTGACAACACTGACCCAAGTTCCCAACAGAATGTGATGTTTATTAACATCAAAAGTTCTCAAGTCTAATAAATTATATATAATTTAATCTAATAGAGGAATAATTAGTGCTAAAACTATATCCTAAGGTGCATAAATCTACTCTACTTCCAAAAGTTAATCTATTTCCAAAAGTTAGAATGAAGAATCAGACTTGCCTGCAATTTTACCTTGACATTTCATGAAAAGCACCATGAGTGAGAAAATCCTATCAACATGAAAATATAGAGATGCATTACAAAGGCAAAAATGGAGTTATTTGATTAGCAAAACACAAAACCTGGAGAGAAGCAGCTGGAGCATGTAGAGGCAATGCATTTTTAAGAGCATCTTAATTAGGTTGTAGTAAAACTAACAGAGATTCATATAAACGGTTTAATGTAGCATGATCATGACATGAGCAGCTAAAACACAAATGAGATCAATCAACCTTTGAAGCAGCGTTAAAATCACAAGAATTGACGAACTTAGGAATTCAATCTATAGTCAGAAACCACATATAAATTTTATTAAAATAACATTCTTGATGCAATTATACAGTGTCTAGCAATACTCACAACCCCTCTCCTAGAAATTAATAAAAGGATAACAATAGCAATATAGAAGCCACTTTCCTGCTTGAATTGTAAGAGCCGCAACCATTCCTTTACTAACATCAAGTACAGAAAACTTTCAGAGCCCTGCAAAACCATATTCTGTCAAAATTTATCTCTTAGACAGAACAATATCAATATCATCAAACATATACCTATTTTTCCTTTGATAAAGTTGAAACAGCGGTACAGGAAGCTTTTCATTAATACTTGCAAATTCAGGAAATCTCCTTTTTCCATTCTTTTTTCTCCATGAATTCCCTTTTTTCATTAAGACTGGAGTTCAATACAATAATAACAAATTAATGTTATTTTAATGTCAAACACAACAGCTGCAAGGTAACACTTAGTAAGGCAGCTACAAAGGAGCCATTAAGGACCATTTAGTCAATATCAGCCAGATCTTTGTTACCATCTCATTGTATCCACTGCTGTCGTTGTAACTGTATTTGGCTCAACAATGTTCTGGACACAACACTTATCTGTCACTTGTATTTTTTCATTGTTGTCTTAAAATCTTATTCTGCAAATACTGAACATTGTCCCATTGCACCCCAAGGCAATTCAAGAATAATTGCAGCATCTAAATCTTGATGCAAAATTGACAATGCAAGTTAATGCATTGAACTTTGGAAGTATGATCAAAATATTGACTTTACTATGCTGTCTTTGTCTCTAGGTAACTTCCAGTACCAACCCAACTGTGCCCCGATGGCTTCAACAATACTCAGCCTTCCATCATCGTCCTTATTCTTGCAGCATTATTCCATGTTCCTGCTCTTGAATACAGGTTTGACAGTGTCACGTAATGACTTGCTTCTTGAGGTTCCAAATCTTTCAATTTTTCTGCAGCCACCTTACCAACATTAACATTTTGGTGCTATTGGCATGCTGCAAGTAAAGCTCCCCAAAATTCAGCTTAACAACAGATGAATTATGAAGATTATATGTAACCTGAAATGCCAGGAATAGATCGCCCTTGGCGAATCTCAAGCTATCTATAGCCCCTCATCTGGTAAGCTCTACAGCATGTGCAAGAGCCTGTATGTCCACCTGTATTTCAGAGTCGAACATATAGCTTCAACTTAAGAATGATACATGTATGAACACATGAAAAATAGGTGCCAGATGCCTCATTATAACAACGTGGAAATATATTCATAAGTGTTTTCATAAAATGATGACATTCACATTGACTATTAATTACATGCGACTTCTGATAAATACCCAAAGTCGCATGAAAAATAGGTGCCAGATGCATCATTATAACATCGTGGAAATGTATTCATAAGTGTTTTCATAAAATGATGACATTCACATTCACTATTAATTACATGCGTCTTCTAATAGATACCCTCGCATAACTACGATGTAGAACAGAGGAAAATAAAACAGCAGCAAACAACCAGGAACATGCGAGTGTAACACATGTACGTCTCTAAAAGGTGTATGATCAGCACATTGTGAGTTTGCATTGTTACAACCTAATCATGCGGCAGATAGGGTAGAGGGAAAAATCAAGTAATGCCTGTCCCAAGTCTCCCAATTCAATCACAAATGCCTTGGGGTGCATCGGATGAGCACTTATTCAATTAGATAAATGTTTATTGTATAAGAGCTTATGAATAAATTATTTCTACGACAATAGCAGGGCAAATAAGCATAAACTCTCCATAAACTGAAAATAACCTCATCAATAAGCTATTTGGAGTAGATTATGAAAATAAGCTGAAAACAGTTTATCAACATAACATATGCACGTGCTTATTAGCCACCAAAGGAAACACTTACAATTGACACTTTTTTTTTCTTCCATGAACTAAAGTAAATCTAGATTTGTTAGGGCATGGACAATGCAAGCACAAAAACAGAATTATACTCGAATCCCTATTGAGTACCTCTGTTGAAAATCATATCCAGGTATCGTTGATCTTCTTACGAAACATTTGAACACACCGATTATTATTGTAATACTTACAACTTTCTCATACTAAAACTGAGAATATAAATCAAAAGATTCTGTACAGAGAATAAGTTTGTGTCAAATTCAGCTTTCAAACGTTACACAACGACTTCCTCTTTTGCAGCTACATTTACACGTGCTATAAAAAATTTCACAAATTTGAATAAATATAATATTGAAAAAATGATTAAACTTGTCTGCAAATTTTATAAACTTGTGCTCCATCTTACGCAAATATCTGCTGAATTACGGTCTCCATGTTTCCATTGTATTGGGCAAGCAGATGGATAGCATCAGCCCTAGGCAAAGCCAAAAACTCCTGCATAACATGAAAAGAAACCCTGTAAGCAAATATTATTTGATTGAACCGAAGTCTACTGCCAGTGAAAAGAAAGACAGCAGATCAATACCGATCAAAAGAATAAATGGGGAAGGTGAATGGACTTTAAAGCCAAAACACTGCTTAAATTAGAATATCAGCATATCTAATGAAATTAGTCCCAAAGGTATAGCTTTCAAAAGCTATGGTATGGATTGAGAAGATGAAGGAATATTAAGGAGGTTCATGATTTGATCCCTACTCCTAAAAAATTCCTCCTCCCCTATCAAATCACTAATGATGTTTTGCCTATAAAAGAAAGTAATGAAACTAAAACAGTGATGTTACTTTGGTTTAACCATATGAGAAATCACTTGCTTATCCCGAAGAAAGAAAAACAACAGAGCAATCACTATGTCATAGTTACACAACCAGGGGAAAATAATTAAATGTCAAAACTCAACAGAGTAGCCTCTCAAGTTAACTTGCAATAAAGGGTTTAAGTTTTATAAATACACGACATTGGGGGGAGGGGGGTTCGCATGCAATATAGAGTTCTTGAAACTGCTTAGGTATGTTTTTTTCACCTGATTAAATAAGAAATGGTAGTCGATAGTGTAGCTTTGAATGGGATTAAACAAACAGAAATTAAATGAGACAGAAGACCAACAGAAGTAAATAAATAAAATCAATGTAAACCCCATTGAGAAAAAGGCAGAATCAATGTATATTAGAGCCTTCATTGTTTCCAAACTATTTTCACGTAAATGTATTGCCTCCTCAATATCAGATTTACAAACAGAAACAATGCAAGTAAAATCTAGAACATATGATAGGGAGATATCGAAACCAGCAAGGAAAAAAGGAAACAGTTAACAGCAAGAATCCATAACCTACCATTACTTTGAGTATTGCATTTTCATCACAGATGACATCCCTGGAAGATTCTTGGGTTGGACTGCTACCATCCTCTGACATTTTGGTGCCTGAAGATACTGTAACCTGAGAAGATCCATTTGTGCAGCTATCACCATATGACTTGGAGGTATATACTGGGGCACGGAAGGGAGTACTAGCTTCCTTCAATGAATCGATCTTCATAAGACCATCAAAACGATCTTTGCACATTTGAAGTTTAAACCACTCATTATGACTATAAAGTGTAGCTCGCATTATTTTCACGAGTTGAGGTTCTTCAATACCAAGCGTCCAGCCAACAGCAACCTATTTAAAATGAAATAACGATTTAAATATATATTTTTTTAAAGGAGGATTTATACTTTTAAATAACATTCATATTGTATTGAAATATTAGTATCTAGAAAACAATAGAATAAAGTCCTTGACGGGAAAGCTTTCAGGTACAGAACACCGCATGAACAATAGAAAACAAAACTTTAAGACACAGGCCCTACATTTCGTCATGTTTGTCGAATCAGCCCATTAACAGCTCCAAATAATTATATTGAAAAACTAATGACTTTTATTTATAAATCCCTGGATAATTGCTCTAAATCAGAGATGAAATACGTACATACACACTGCTGCAGAATTAAAATGTTAAACAGTAAACAGGAATTGCAAGTTACGTTTTCTACAAAGTTTAGATAGTTTGGTTCTCTCCCACCCAAGTAACCACTCAATAACTCCTTGATAACCAATTATGCCTTGCCCTTAACCTATTTATTCATTCTTACTAAGAACCACACAATTGACAAACATACTTTAGTAATAAAAAAAACATAACCGCCACAAAACTGAACAAAGTCAGTTTTGGCCTTCTCGGTCTCTCCTCCTATAGTAATCCGTAATGAGGAGTCTAACACAGTACTCCTCAAATATAATGTTGGAATGAAAAACCAGACTTGTCTACAATTCTATCATAAATTTTCCTTAGGAAAACACCATGAAAGAGAAACCCTATCAACATGAAACAGAGAGATGTATTACAATGGTAATAGTTGCCTTGCTTGATTAGCAAAACACAATACCTGGGGAGAAGCAGCAAGAGCATGTAGAGGTAATGCATTTCCGAGAGCATCTTCATTTGGTCGTAGTAAAGCTACAAGAGTTTCCTTCAACGGCTTTAATAAAGCAGGATCACTAGAAGCTAAAGGACCCAAATGAGAGCAAGCAACCTTTAAAGCAGCATTATAATCACCAGAACTGACCAACTTCAGGAATTCAACCTACAGCCAGAAATCCCACATCGAAATAACATTAATGATTATGTTATGCAGAGCCTGCAACATCCCCAAGCCCTCTCCTATAAAATTAATAAAGAAAACGCTATTGACAGCAAATAGAAGCCACTCACCTGCTTGAGTTGGAAGAGCAAAACAGAATTCTGGCCGAAGAAGTTAGGATCAATAGTATTGACTTCTTCAACTGCTTCAGCAGCCATTCCTTTGCTAGCTAACTCCTTCATACCCAACAGAATCTCGTATTTATCCTCCACATTACTGACATCAAGTACAGAAAGCTTTTCAGAGCCCTGCAAACAATATTCTGTCATGATTGATCTCCTCGAAAGAAAAACATCAAAATTATCAAACAGGTACCTGTTTTTCTTTTGTTAAAGTAGAAACAGTGGTACTAATGCTCCGTTCTTGCTTGTTGTGCTCCTCCAAAGAAGCATTAGCCATGTAACTATCGTCTTCATATCGTCCTCTCCATCGTTTACGCGTTGCCCTTTCTCCACTTCCAGGCAATCTACTTCGATGCAAAATACTTGGATCTTCAAGGTGCGGTGATCCACTGGTGCTACAGTCTTCATGAATACTTGCAAGCTCAGAAGAACATCGTACTTCAAAATCTATTCCTTGCATGCTCGTCACATCAGCGTTATTTTCAGGAGAACCATCCATCTGAGCATTGGTAACGGAAGTTTCACCATCAGATTGCTTACCGGCATTACAATCTAGCTCGAGAGAACAATCCCTTGACGAGCAACAGCCAGGGTCTTGTTGGTTGGATTTTACAGGTTCTGGCATATGCTGCTTCCCAGATGCTAAGTTCACATAAATTGAGAAGATGTAATCCAATTAAGAAATGAAAAAATATTTAATTGAAGTATTACACTACTGTAAAAACACCAGAAATGACCAACTCAACATTAATTCAAAATTTGAGTAAGACATGACATCCAATGCAAGATTAATGATTGGAAAATTCAACAAAAAAATATGAATTACTGGAAGCTAGAAGCATGGAATTATTACTACACATATCTCACTAACAAAAGTAGAACTGAGTTCAACAGAGATTATATACCAGAGTTAACAATTCCTCTGTACACACAATACTCACGAACAAGTTGATCAAGGAATGGGACATCCAATCTCACCCGACACAATTCATCCTGGAACAAAAAGGACACAATAATGAATATGTGAAGGAATATATAAATAAATATCAACAAAATCACCAATCAGCCAAAAATCACTCAGTCATATCTTGCACTAACAAACACCTGTTTTTCTTTATCATCCCTTTATGTTTGAATTCCTTATCCCTTACCGCTGACACGTTGAGGAAATTATTTCTTAGGATTGAAAATGGAAAAACAAATTAAGGGGAATATTGTTTCGTGGAATGAATTATAAGCAAAAAATTGATCAAATTCCACATATTAAGAAAGATTGTTGATCACATTAATATACAATCTTAATAAAAATTTAAGTCTATTGCCTAAATGTCCTCAATGACTAATGGATCTTGGTCATTGTTAGTATAAAAGTCAAATTAAATGAGAAGTATTTTAGAGATACAGAAACTGTCATTAAATAGGAGAGAAGTTGTTAAGATTTGAAATATATTTCATTCCAGAAAATGAGTTCGTTTTTCTTACATTTCATTCCGAGGGAGTAGCTCGGAATATTGATCCTTAGATCCAATTAAAACATGGATAAAATTAATTTTTTTTAATCTAAATTTTCTAGAATCAGCGACGATAGAAAGTCAACAATAGTAAAATGGATTGTCTAGGAGGATTTGAATATAAAGCAGAATCAGAAGATGCAGTGCTAGAAACTGACACTTTAGATTTTAGTTTTTTTATCAAAACAAAAAGAAAAGCCTTCTACAATTTGCCAAATTATATATTAAACAAACAAAAAACTAGAAGTAACTCAGAAGTAAAAGAAACAGTTAAAGGGTATTATTTAAAATGGAGCCAAAAACAGATGAATTATTAAGATTATATGTAACCTGAAATGCCAGGAATAGATCACCCTTGGCGAATCTCAAGCTATCTATTGCGCCTTGTCTGGTAAGCTCTACAGCATGTGCAAGAGCCTGTATGTCCACCTGTATTTCAGAGTCGAACATATAGCTTCAGCTTAAGAATGATACATGTATGAACACATGAAAAAATGGGTGCCAGATGCATCATTATAACAACGTGGAAATGTATTCATAAGCGTTTGCATAAAATGATGACATTCACATTCACTATTAATTACATGCGACTTCTGAAAGATACCTGAAGTCGCATGAAAAATACGTGCCAGATGCATCATTATTAACAACATAGAAATGTATTCATAAGTGTTAAAATGATGACATTCACATTCACTATTAATTACAAGCGACTTCTGATAGATACCCTCCCATAACTACGATGTAGAACAGAAGAAAAGAAAACGGCAGCAAACAACCAGGAACATGTGAGTGTTACGCATGTGCGTCTCTAAACGGTGTATGATCAGCACGTTGTGGGTTTGCATTGTTACAACCTGATCATGCGGCAGATAGGGTAGAGGGAAAAATCAAGTAATGCATGTCCCAAGTCTCCCGATTCAATCACAAATGCCTTTGGGGTGCATCGGATAAGCACTTATTCAATTAGCCAAATGTTTATTGTATAAGAGCTTATGAATAAATTGTTTCTACGACAATAACAGAGCAAATAAGGATAAACTCTCCATAAACTGAAAACAACCTCATCAATAAGCTATTTCGAGTAGATTATGAAAATAAGCTGAAAACAGTTTATGAGAGTGTGGAAAAGGGAACGTATTTTCATGTCCTTATATATAGGTATCTGGGAACGTGTTTTCTTGTCCTACCTTCTAGACACTTATTATTTGCCAAAGAACTATGTTTACCAATGTTCTTAAGTCCCATCGTCATGGGGCATCAAGTTCCGAAGAATTTTGTTCCTCTAGCGCAAAATTTCTAGCGCTATAGCCTATGTATCCTAACACCAAAATCCATCCACTACTATTGCTCTGCTGCCTTATTCCACCAATTCAACTTGTGGGTCCATTCTCATGCCCAGCAAGTGATGCTCTATGGACGAGAGGGCTCTAATACCAGTTGACAGGAGTTGATATTTTATTAGAAGATTTGGTGAAAATTCACCTGATTAATGAATAGAATGCAGATCTCGGTGAGTCAGTAACCTTCCAACCTACCGTAAGTCCCCCCTTCTCTCACAAATGACTATACAAGTTTCACTCTCCACTCACTTAAAGGCAACACAACAGGCACTATTTGTTTCTTCTAACTGTCAGCCTAACTAACCTAATAACTCTCTCACCTAACAGACTTACCACAGGAATGGAAAACAAGAGAAAACAGGGTAAGAAAGAACAGAGAAGAGAGCGTCAGAGGAAAAGATCATGGCCTTCCAAATGTGTTGAGCATCCTAACCAAATCCTGTCCAATATTAACCTTGAAAATTCATTTACTGGTACTGTTCAAACGGTGAAACATACAACATAGATATAATTCATATTATCCCTGAAAATCAATACCATTTTGTCCATATGTAGTGAAACTTAAGAATTATACAACATAGATATCTCACCTCATCAAATGGCGGTACTTCATATAATATGTCGTGCGGTGTTGCAGGTGGGTCACGTTCCTCCAGGAGCAGTCTTTCAGTCAGATCGGATATGGGTGATGTAACACCTTGACGTAAACAATATGCCCTGTGTATGCTATAAAAAAAGGCAGGAAGTCCAAAAGAAAAACATTGTAAAATTTGACAAATAAATTCCAGTATAATTTTATTTTCCCAGTTAATAAAAACGAAATGAGATGAAGTTGATGGATAATATCAAATATCTCAGAGCCATCGAAAAAACCGGATCATAGGCATTTAAATGAGCTCTTAACATAGAAGACATAAATCCAGCTAAGTCAAGCCGCCTCCTTTCAGACCACTGCAAGATAAACCATGATGAATTGATGGTGAGATTAAAAACTCATTCTTGAAACCTGAAGTATAAGATCAAACACGACTCTAACCTTTTCAAAAAGAAGGTAGATACAATTTTCAACATCATTATGAATTAAAGTTTTTAATCAGTTGATCTGAAAAGTGAAAACATTAAAAGATGAAAAGTTGACAGGAAATTGCATGTTCTGTCTTCTGTATTTTTTTTTTTTTTATACCAGAGAAGGAATAAGTTTCTACTGAAGTACCAACCCTCCCCGCCTACAACTTTGCACTCAGTCATAAACTTGCAAATGACTCGACAATGTCCCTCTTTCCTAATGGTAAACATGTTAATAGGTGGCAAAGATGCACAAACAACAGAAATCTGAGGGGGCATGTCATTAAAAATAGAAACTGGTTGGCAAGATGCTGCAAAGTGAAGATGCATCTCTGACACCTACAATGGTATCCTAAAAAGTAAAAATAAAAAACCAGCCAACAAGAGTTTCTACCATTAACAGTATGCATCATACATCACCAAATTTTTTGGACATCTGCCAACCATCATAGACTAAAAAATATAAATTAATTCCATGTATCATACTTCTATATTACCAGCCTACATTCCAGGTGTTATGTCATTAACAGTATGTTTCTACCATTAATAGCATGTATCATACATCACCAAATTTTATGGACATGTATCAACTATCATACACACACAAAAAATTATAAAAAAAATTACATGAAGCATACTTCTATATTACCAGCCTACATTCCAGGTGTTATGTCACTATTTAAACAACTTTTTGCATAGAATATTTCCCCAGAAAACCTCCCAACGTTTATGGACTAGCGAAAGTCGCAACACATTCCTTATCCTACCCGGACCACAATGCCTGGGAAAGTGTACATAATTCTATGCGACTAAAAATAAAGGTTCTAAAAGTTAAAGGTAATTACATTGATATCCCGTAAGATTAATTGTAATTATATATGAGGCCCTTCTCTTTGAAAAATTATACATTTCAATCTTACTGTTATTTCTATCATCGTCCTTATTCTTGCAACATCATTCCATCTTCCTGCTCTTAAATACAGATTTGACAGTGTCAATGACTCGCTTCGTGAGGTTCTAAATCTATTAATTTTTCTGCAGCCAGATTACCAACATTAACATTTTCGTGCTTTTGGCATGCTGCAAGTAAAGCTCCCCAAATATATTTATCAGGTTTTTGGGGCATTTCATTAATGAAATGAAAAGCATCTTCAAGCCTACCAGCACGACCCAGCATGTCAATAACACAAGAAAAATGTTCCTTTACTGGAGTCAAGCCAAAATCTTTTATCATTCTGTAGAAAAGCTCAATTCCTTCATCCACAAGTCCAGAATGACAGCAAGCCGAAAGTGCTGAAGAAAATGTCACTGAATCAAGGCTGATTCCCGAATCACTCATTTCCTGCAAAAGCTTCACAGCAGTTTGGCCAAGTCCGTGCATTCCAAACCCTCCAATAATAGTGTTCCACGAAACCAAATCTTTCTTAACCATAGTAGAAAACACAGAATATGCATATTCAATGCATCCACCGATCGAGTACATATGAATCAGTGCATTATAAACTCCAACCGTACAATTGAAATTGTTTTTCCTGATATATGCATGTATCTGTTTTCCACATCTCAAATCACAAACAGGTAATATAGTAGATATAGTTGTGTCGTTAATTCTCACACCTTTTCCTTGCATTTCTCTAAAACGTTCCAAAGCCAAACGTCCCAACCCCATGTCAATGTAACCCAAAATCATGGCATTCCATGCAACAACATCAGATTCATCCATCATACGAAACACTTTCTCAGCATCATGAAGTCTACTACACCGAGCATACAATGTCAACAAGGCAGGACCAGCAGACTTGTAAAACGCATTATTCCAAAGCATGTTTCTGATTCCATAACCATGAATTTCCCTCCCACTTCTCAAATCCCCTAAAAACCTGCACGAAACAAGGATACCAGAAAGAGCACCAACATCAGGGAGAATCATCCCAACATTCACCATTTCCTTAAATAACTCCAAAGCAACAACATGCTTCCCAACACCGGTATAACCAGAGATCAACGTCGCCCAAGAAATAACATTAGGATCCTTAATTTTTCGAAAAACCTTTAAAGCCTCATCAACTTCACCCATCCTACAATAAGCATCCATAACAGTATTCCACGTAACAACATCAGGCTCAAACATTCTCAAACAATCCAACATCTCCAAACCCTTCTCATAAAACCCATTACACACATAACACGCCATCATCGAATTCCACGAAAAAACATCTCTTTGAGGCATTTCATCAAACACCTTCCCCGCAGACCCAACATCACCACATTTAGCATACATATCCAACAAAGAATTACAAACTATCAAACTGGGATCCCACCCAAAAACAACAACATCTTTATGCACAACACAACCCACATGAAAAGATTTTAATTGCGCACACGCTTTGAGTACCTTGGGGAACACGTAACCATCTGGGACTAGGGTTTTCACTCTTCTAAGCTCAGCGTAGGTTTGAATGGATTGGGAGTGGAGGGAATGACGAGAGTGGAAGGAGAGGATGGAAGTGAAGGCGAAGATGTTGGGATGGGGGAGGTGGTGGTGGAGGAGGTTGGTGGCGGAGCGAATGTCGTCGCAGTCGGCGTAGATTTGAATGAGTTTGATTGGGAAGAAAGGGTTAGGGTTGGAAGAGTAGAGAAGTGTGAAACGTTGGTGAAGCTGTTTTGCTTGGTTGAGAGATTTGGTAATGGAGCATGCTTGGAGGAGAGAGATGAAGGATTGTGTGTGTGAGAGTGGACGCATGGTAAGATCGCAAAGATTTCTTCTATGAAAATATTCAATCTGTCAAAAATTTTGTTGAAGGAATTTTGATTTCTAGGTTGTGTTATTTAAAAGTTAATTTTTTTAAATAAAGATTCGATTTTTGGATAAAAACTAGTTACAAACCCGTGCTTCGCACGGGGGTTAGCTACTTTTTGGACAAAATATTATATCGGACAGATAGATTGCGAAATGACAGATAATTATAAACCATAACCCAATATTTAAAGTACTCCTGCATCACGGGTTAGAAAATGAAATGTTCAAAACGGCTTATCACGAGTAACAAATGAAAACGTCAAGGATTTTTTTTTGTAGAGAGAGATACAAAGCAAGTTGCAGCGAAGACAACAATTGAGAAGGCTAAACGTGCATTGGAAAAGTAGTGGCTTTCAACAACTCAATAACTGTAAAGTTAATTTAGTAGAATAATTGTGAACTGAGTACTTGATCTGATCCACCACCCCTGCACTATGCAGAGTCAATCTAACCTCGTGGGTACCCACTATACGAGTACTCGTGGGTATTCAGGTATCCATGGGTACCCATGAAGTTTTGAATTTATTTATTTTTTGGTACAAATAAAAACATTTTTTAATTACCAAAAAACCTCAACTTTTAAACATCAATACATAATATTTCAAAATTTCATAAATCATATATAATCCATAGGAAATTTATGATTCTTAGATAATCTATATGTTTTATGATGTGAATGAAGTGGAAACGGTGAACCTAATAAGATGAATTAAAAAAATTTAAAATAAAAATAGGTTATCATTGAGGATTTTTAGGTGGGCGGTAAAATTTTCTTCAATAAGGTAACAACTTTAAGTAATAAGATATAATATATAAAAATATTTTAGTAATTTACTTAATTTATTATCGGGTATGGTACCCGTGGTTATGGATACAATCAAATCTGTGTCTGTGTCCATATAATAATGGGTAGTCAAATACCCGTTTATTATACCCGTGGATACCCGTTTAGCTAACCGCTCCATGCCCGTGACAGATTTTACCCACGGGTATCCGTGGGCATTTAGAATACTATGGTTTTGAAATTCTTTATTATATGTTTGAATAAGTTATAATTTAGAAAATCTATTTATTACTAAAACCGATTCATATTTGCGCTCAGGTTTCTACTCTTTTTAACAATGTTGATACAATTTATCTAAGAACATATATGTAAATGTTGCAGATTAATAACTCTAAAATGATAAACAATCAAAGTTGCACATTTATAAACTAAAGAGGATCATTGCATCTACTAATGTGGGTGGGGTTCCAGAAGTGGACCTTGATCCAACCGAAAAACTATTGTGCTAAAAACTTTTTAAAGTAATGAAGGAAATTATAGGTTGAATAAAACAGTTTCTGAAGAGGGTTTGTATTTTGATGTTGTTTTGTTTGTGATTAAGACTAAACCGTGCCAGAAAATGTTGTGCCTGGAAATGTAGAAACTGCAGGAAATGCTGTTGCAAATGCTGGACTGACATGACTCCTAAATTTTAAGGATCAGTTTGGCAATTAGTATATTAATTGAAGGACTGATATGATTGATTATGTTATGATTTTAGGGACTAATTTGATTGAATTTGCAATTTCAGGGTGTTGCACCAAGGAGGCATGACCTTAGAGGACCAGCTCTTTCAGCTGATAGGCTTAAGCAAACACCAATGAGGGATCCTGCACCAGCTCATCCTACTTCTGTTGGCATAATTAGGGTTCCATATCCAACCTATGGTCCACCCGGTTCGACTTAACCTACTAAATTCATGGAGTTTATACCAACTCTTGAATTTCCAAAGAAGTGATGCTTCGTGGAGTTTAAAAGACTTGCCTATGACTTTTGCCCATATAATATTTCGGTTTCAATTTGTGTGTTCTGGCTTTTTTAGTTTATTTTGCACACATATGTTTCAAGGATCAATTTGATATCTGATTAAACAATCCAGGGACTTATTTGATGGTTTTTTAATATAACGTAGGGATCTATTTGATAGATGGAGAAATAATTCAGGGACTAATTTGATGATAATATTATTACAGAAATGTTACATTCCTCAATCATCTTCAACCTCTTTTCATTAGAACTTTGCCATAGGGCAAACATAAATTGGTCTTCTTGGGTTTTTTGAAGTATTGGATTTTCTAACAACACAAATTTTAGGACACCAACATTTAAGCACTCTCACAACACCATTAAACTTGGAGCTCGAAGATGAAGCTCGATTTTCATAACTGTTTTTTCCCATATTCCCACCCCCATCATTTCAGATTCAATTTCAATAGTTTTGCTTCAAGAAACTTGGATACTACATTACATTTCTCTAAATTTGTGTGTTTTAGATGTTTTTGTTGAGAAAAACACACACACCTCAGAATTTACCCATTATACTATCTTATAAGATGAATGATTTGATTTTGAAGGAAGATGAATATTTTTAAGAGAATTAGTTACAAACCCGTGCTTCGCATAGGTTGAACAACGTATCTTGTAAAAAAAATTGTTCCAAAGGAAAAATAAGCAAATTAAGGAATATTGCACAAACATTAGAAATATTTATCAAAGAAAAAAACATATATTTTGTTCATGAAGTCAGGAAAACAACATAATTCAGATTAAACTAATTGGAACCAATGAAGGAACCAATGATGTGCAAATTACGATTACATGTTAGCCAAACTTATAAAAGCAAGCGCAACTGTCACAGAGTTACCGGATTAACACCAATATTCACATCACACAAAATGAACCAAAGAAACAAAATGAGTGGTTAAAGACCTTTTTGACTTAAAAAGTATAATGTTCGTTCATGTCAATTCTAATATTGAATAAATGATCGTTGGTGGATTGTGTATGATCCTCTTGGATGTTGAAGCTCTATCGAATTAATGGTGTGTCTTCCATACAAAATCATTTCATTTCTCTTTTATTGCAACTTTGGCCATCATTTGAGCTCCTTCCTCAGGCCTCACTGCTTTACCTCTGGCGCTATGTAATAATTTGGTGTGGATGGCGCACACAATGAGAGGAATTTTTTGAAAAATAATCTCAGTACTTTCTTAAAATTAAAAAATAATAAATTTTGACAAAAAAGTTGTTTTGCAGAATTCTTTCAGAAAGAAAAAATATATGTTCTTTAGTACAAATTGTTACTATCATTCTCGTGGATATTGAGAACTCGTTGTGTTGTTTTGTTCAATTATTTAGCAACAACAATTTTTGAACATACACTAACAGAACATTTTATTAAGATATTGTACCTCTTTGATAACTAAATATAACATAAAAAAAACATCAATAATATTTGAGAAGTCGTTGTGAATCATAAACTAAAAATGACTAATGGAATGTAATAAAATAAAAAACTTATCATAAAGAGCAACAGAATTTAACTCGGAAATGAATATCTACTCTTGACAAATTAGATAATAGAGGTCTCAACACAAGTAGAGTCTAGACCAATCAACAATACAATCAAATGCTGAAATAACAGCAACCAGATCCCAAACTCAAATTAAAACATAATAAATTACACCAATACAATGCTAATAGAATTGCAAAGGAACGGGCAGAGAAACAGCTGAAAGCAACTAACGAAAATACATGATAATAATTTTCTAATTGCTAATAAGAATTGAATCTAATGGTGGAAAAAATGATCATTACAAATCTATAAGGCAACGATTAAGGGCTTTTGCATTCTTGAATTATTTCATCGCCGTTGCGAAGTTGCAGCCAAGTGAAATTATCTATATCCAAATGCTCTCCACCTACAGCATAATACACCAAATATCAGTAAAATCACTACACCAAGAGGTATCTAAATTTCATTTTAAAAGTTAAGTTGAATCAATAAAATGCTAGTCATGCCCCCAAAAATTACCTGCTGTACAAAAACTACTAATTTGAATAACTCATTTCTGGAACTCAATTAATAAACACGGTGAAACCATTTCTGCAAAGATTTCCACAAAGAACATAACTGTTAACAGCCTTCTTCTCTCCGATGTAATCTTTGATCCTCTAAGCCATGAAATCAACTTCCTGCACCATTAACAGCCTTCTTATCTCCATTGTTGAGGGAAGATGCCATGGATCCTATAGAAATTTAACAAAGTGTTTTGCTTAATGAAATTTATACCACAAAATTGCATAACCCACACCAAGATGTATGTAAAAGATTCACAAATTTCCTGAGCAGAAAAGACATCATAATATTGAGAATAATAGTATGGGGCAAGAAGGAAGGTGGAATAAATTTTTGAAGAAAAAAGAAAGAACGGTTTATTTTTGGTAGAAAAGAATAGAAGTATAGAAAAAATGGGTAGAAAAAACTTAGAATATTATATTTATGTTAGTAGCTGTGGCAGTCCTTTATATTTCAATAGATAGAGTGAAAGCTAATTATTCAAGGAAGTCAAATAAAATTACCAATAAAATCATCTTACCCTATTTCATAATATAAAAACCTAATCATTTTATTTTACATAAAAACATAATATGGAGTACAACATTCCTAGAGGACTAAGAAAATGCTTTGGTTCTGGGAATTCAAAGAACTATCTTAGCAGTTAGTTAGGACTGTTCAAATAAACGGAAAAACAGAACCCAACTATAAAACCAAATCATACTACACTAAAAAGAACCAAACTGTTTCTCTGATATGACGAACTGATGTTTCAAACATGGTTCACTACACTAACCGAACTCAAACTATAAAAATTGATCCACACAAACTGTTGTTCTCGCTTGTTTTTAAAACAGTTCAGATTCAACAAACGTACCTTGCATCAATTACAAACTGTACTCAAATTTTGAACTTATATAAGTATGCCTTGTGATGTGCTTTTAGTCAATTACATGGTAAGCTTACAGGTTGCTTAGACATAGTAAGCTTACAGGTTGCTTAGTCTACTTGTAATAACTCGAGAAAAAAAGGAGTACGTTGATACAGTCCAAAATTATATAATGCACTTTTAATGTGGAGGAAACTTTACCCCTATTTCAACTTGAACACCAAATTGTCCATGATTCTACTTTGCATTAAGCCAAAACTTCAATCAAATCAACGCCAATCAATTTTTTTAATAAAATAACAATAGACAACTTTAACTGCATTTTTTCATCCAGATAGAAGAGCATGTGCTTTAAGAAATTATAGATCAAAGCTATATACACATAATAGAACAACCACATACTTTTTATCTATTAACAGACAAGATAAACTCAGCAAACTCATTTTTTTTAACAAAACATGGAATATCTTTACATTGACTCTATTCCTTGGCTCATCTAATAGGAACATGCAAATGGCTATATTTCATTAAATTCCATATGCATGTAAAGACAAAGAAACAATTGATCAATATATTATAGTAGGAAGATAAATTTTAGAAGTGCACGTAGTAGCCAATTAGACCAGAAATAATTAACGGGGCAGGAAGACCAAGCCATTTCTTTTGTAACCACATCACAGAAGGATGCATGAACAAATGCAAAAAAGAGGATGCATGAACACTGACATATCAGGGAGATGAAATTATTAATCAATAAAAAAGATCTTTCACATCATTTTTTGATGATTTGTGATAATACTCATTATTTTGAAATTCAATAAATTAGTGGTGTCAATAATGGGAATGAATCTGCCATTTGCAATAGGAAAGAAAGTGCTTAAAAACCATCTGAATTATGCTTATAATTACATCCACATACCTCATAAGAAGAAAATGCATAACACCAAAAGGACAAAAGGTGTCAAAGTGAATCAAAAGTAAGTTGAGGTGTATGATTAAAAGTTGTGTTATCCAAGCATTGATACAGACCTGCCGTTTCCTATCATCCAGCTTCACCGAACCGTCAATCCTGGAAACTTCGAAACCCTTTTCACTAAAATAATAATCCATTATATCTAGCACTTTGGTCCACTGACTGAAGATCAGAACCTAATAGCATTTAGCAAAGGCAGGTGCAGATGAGTAGCAGCTTGGCCACAAAAAGGAAGCAGAAAGGCACAAGCACAGAACTTTAAAGCATACCTTGTGATTCCGTGCAAATAGCCGCTCCAGGAATCGGTCGAGCAATTGAAATTTTCCAATAAATCAATACAATTAAAGAAGACAATGAATGTGACATCTGAAAAACAAAGTATTGAGCTTCCTTAAATGACATCATAGAGATTTAGATCAATTGTCTCCCTTGGCTCAATCTCGTGTTGTTGGTTGATGTTGTAGGTATTATCTATAAAACACAGTAAGTAAAATCTAAGGAAGCCATCATCAAGCAAAACATCATATAAACCTTCACATAAAACAAACCTAGAGAAGGAAATAATAAAAAGAGGAACTTTTGCGATTAAAATAATGGGCTAAAGTAATGACTAATTCACAGACCTGGCGCTCAGTAAGCTCTCCTCTTCCTGCGAAGTCAACCCGAAATAGAGCAATCGAATGCACAATCTGCAAAAAAATATATTCAGTCAACTCTCCAAATCACATGATTGTCTCATGTTTGCTATTTTATCGGTTCAACTGATCTCTTCAGAAATGAAACTCAAACAACAAATTTAAACATATATAATATAGAAGGAAAACATAAGCATACACTCTTTTTTCAATGTGTGTTGTAAACTTGCCAAACTTCTATTCTAACATATATAGAAGATGAACCATTATTTGTAGCTTCTATTCTTAGCTTACTCTATTCTAACCTATCTCAAAAAAAATTGTTTTGTTGTATTTAGAATCAAAAAGAAATAATTTTCTCATCTTTAATACCATGATTTTGTTTGGCACATATATGGTATTCTTATAACAATGTAAATTGAGCAAAATAAAATCTTCAATCATAAGCTTTCAAGTCAGTAACTCTCAACACCATAAACATTACCTCAGCTTTTCTCTGCAACCTAGCATCACCTTCAGCCTTAATACCATCCACCTTTAGCAATTTCCTCATAAGTAACTCTGTAGTCACAACAAATTCTTTGTCAGAAACCTTGGTCCCTCCATTGACAGCCACATCCAAGACCAACACCTGCAAAATTAAAATCAGTAATATCTTCATTATCTAGTTCAAGTTATAATGTTTCTATAATGAATGATAATAATATTCAAAAATAAATCAAGCAATTAACAAACCTAAAAATAAATTGTCACTAATTTCTTATAAATTCAAAAATAAATTGACAGTAAGCTCTAAAGTTAAAAAGTCCATGAGCCCTAAAAAGCGATCAATACTCCAAATCATGAAAGTAAAATCACTAATGAACAAAAGAAGCCTAAAGTAATTTTCTGGAAAAGATAAACATACATCATTGTCACTAATTTCCTTCTGCCAGCTCTTCAAATTCCATGTATCAACTCCTTTAGAACCATAGGCTGCAATGTGAATGCACAAGAAACAACTTAATTCACCAAAAAGATCATGCTTGTGAATTGAAAAATAGTGAATTAAACACAAAGTTATGAACAACATATCTCATTCACAAGGTGACCAGTGGGAGCTAAGAAAACAATCAATATTTTGACACCAGTGGACCTAATAGCTTGACCAGTCTCTTTGATAAGCAGAACAGAAATCAATGTTTTTCTTAAACCTGTATCCATTATTGCAACTTGAAATGCCTCCAACAGATCCTGTAGTGAAAATCCAAAATTGCATGAACCCAAAAATACAATCTTTGACAAAACACAAAAACAAAAAAAACCCATACCAGTTGGACGCGATTCAGAGAGTCCTGTTGAGGCCAATCTGCATTCTAAACACATGAAACCCTAATCACCATCGAAACAGAGAAAAAAAAATTCTGGAAAAAACAATAAAACAAAAATCAAGCATTCAATCATGAGATCAACAAATGAGAACAACAAAAACCCAATTCTCTCAATCGATCAAAGAGGAAATGAATAAAACAGCCAAATCAAAAAAGAGAGAAAAAATTAATAAAAACAAACAAAACAAAAAATGAAATACATCAATAACCTAGACATGCATGCTGAAAAAGATGATGAACGGTGGAGATTAGTGTGTTCGACGGCGAGATCGACGACGGCGACGGCGAGATTGACGGCGGCAGTGAAGATCGCAGGTGACGGAGAGAGCGTTTTAGAGAACGCGTATTTTAGAGAAAGCAGAACGCGTTTTTTTTTTATTTCCTTTTCCAGAGCCACTCCATATATTGCCTAAATGTTAGTGGAAACAATGAGATTACTAAAATGCCCCCTTCTCAAATAAGTAGATTACCAAAATGCCCTCAGAAGGGCAAAATGGTCAAAAACACAGACATTTATTTTCTTATCTAGGTTAGTAGATTTGATTTTTGACATTTTTATTGCAGAGATTAGTTCATCACCAACCGACCCAACATCCCACTGCGGAGGAATTGAGTATTGGGAAGATCAGTTTAAAACTTTTGATTTGGGTAGTCATCAAAAAATAAAATCCCTAAAAAAAAAAATGGAGAGATCCCAACAGAAACGAATCAGAGCAAAATTGGAGAGGTTGTTGTGAATGCATGGCAACGACTGTGAGGATAATGTTTGAAAGTTGAGAAGATTATGGAGAAGAAGAAGGATTGTTTGGAGTCATATAATGATTTGCTTCAGCTTCTAGGGGATAGCTTTACCAAATAATTAACAAATAAAAATAGTGTTAAAAAAATTAAACTTAATTAGTCGGTAACCGATAAAATAACAAATAGGTGGCTTATTACTAGAGCGAGTTTCCGTTAGCGATTGCTAGAGCGCTTGACCTTAGCATCGCTCTTAGTAATAATATTACTTTAATAATTAATAATATATTTTACAAAATAATAGTGTTTTTCAAATAAGGGTAAAAATGGAATTAAGAAGCAATAATAATTTATTCTGTTCCGTTCACTTCCCAAACAATGGAATGAGATCTCTGTTCCGTTCCGCACCGTTCCACTCCATTCCATTTTGTTTCATTCCCCTCCACTCCATTATGTTCCATCAATCCATACACAGCCAAAGAGTTTCTCTTAATAAGATTGTAGAAACTATTAATTTCTTCTTTTTTTTCAAGAGAAACTACTAATTTCTACAAGTGAAAGTTCAAAAGCTAGAGAGAACATTTCTTGGGTGTAATTGATTATGAATATGATTGTGAAGTTTAACACCAATTTAAAGGTCGGTAACAAAAGTCAGTGCCAAGCTATTCGAAGCACACTGCTTCAAAAAGAAGGATCCTTACTATAATGAGCTTCCTATATATTATAAATTTATAATCAACACTGTTAATTTATAATCAACACTGTTAATTCACAAACGAAAGGAATGAGTATTATAAATTTATAATCAACACTGTTAATGCTTTCGTAAGTTTTTATCATTATCTGGGCTATATTGAGCTTCCTATACATGAGTATGCACGTGAAGGAAACACTTACAATTGATACATTTTTTTTTCATGAACTCAACTAAATCTAGATTTGTTAGGGCATGGACAATGCGAGCACATAAACAGAATTATGCTCGAATCCCTTTTAAGTACCTCTGTTGAAAATCATATCCAAGTATCTTTGATCTTCTTATGAAACATTTGAACACACCGATTATTATAGTAATACTTACAACTTTCTCATACTAAAACTGAGAATATAAATCAAAAGATTCTGTACAGAGAATAAGTTTGTGTCAAATTCAGATTTCAAACGTTACACAACGACTTCCTCTTTTGCATGCAGCTACATTTACACGGTGCTATAAAAAATTTCACAAATTTGAATAAATATAATATTGAAAAAATGATTAAACTTGTCTGCAAATTTTATAAACTCGTGCTCCATCCTACGCAAATATCTGCTGAATTACGGTCTCCGCGTTTCCATTGTATTGGGCAAGGAGATGGATAGCATCAGCCCTAGGCAAAGCCAAAAACTCCTGCATAACATGAAAAGAAACCCTGTAAGCAAATATTATTTGATTGAACCGAAGTCTACTGCTAGTGAAAAGAAAGGCAGCAGATCAATACCGACCTAAAGAATAAATGGGGAGGGTGAATGGACTTCAAAGCCAAAACACTGCTTAAATTAAGAATATCAGCATATCTAATGAAACTAGTCCAAATATGTAGCTCAGTGGTATGGATTGAGAAGCTGAAGGAATATTAAGGAGGTCCATGATTTGATCCCTACTCCTAAAAAATTCCTCCTCCCCTATCAAATCACTAATGATGTTTTGCCTATAAAAGAAAGTAATGAAACTAAAACAGTGATGTTACTTTGGTTTAACCATATGAGAAATCACTTGCTTATCCCGAAGAATGAAAAACAACAGAGAAATCACTATGTCATAGTTACAACCAGGGGAAAATAATTAAATGTCAACACTCAACAGAGAAATCACTATTTCCTACAAATGTGTAACATGAAGTTTTATTTAATGTTGCAAAGAAAAATATAATAGGGAGATATCGAAACCAGCAAGGAAAAAAGGAAACAGTTAACAGCAAGAATCCATAACCTACCATTACTTTGAGTATTGCATTTTCATCACAGATGACATCCCTGGAAGATTCTTGGGTTGGACTGCTACCATCCTCTGACATTTTGGTGCCTGAAGATACTGTAACCTGAGAAGATCCATTTGTGCAGCTATCACCATATGACTTGGAGGTATATACTGGGGCACGGAAGGGAGTACTAGCTTCCTTCAATGAATCGATCTTCATAAGACCATCAAAACGATCTTTGCACATTTGAAGTTTAAACCACTCATTATGACTATAAAGTGTAGCTCGCATTATTTTCATGAGTTGAGGTTCTTCAATACCAAGCGTCCGGCCAACAGCAACCTATGTAAAATGAAATAAGGATTTAAATATATATTTTTTTAAAGGAGAATTTATACTTTTAATTAACATTCATATTGTATTGAAATATTAGTATCTAGAAAACAATAGAATAAAGTCCTTGACGGGAAAGCTTTCAGGTACAGAACACCGCATAAACGGCACACCATCAGGGAATAAAATATCACACACAAAAGACATATGGTAAGTGTTACAAATACTGTTGGCACCAGATAATTTACTGTTCCTTTGAAGTCAATGTTATTTAGGATTGCTAAGGTATTGACACTAAATTGGTTTACTGTTTGTCATAGCTTGAACACATATAGCTCATTCACAATCTAAACTATATGTAAATCCCTTACCAGTTTACCATCTTTTTCTTTTAGTATGATAGAAATTGGTACCAAAGAACTGTCAAAACGGGATATCCGGCCCGTTAGGACTGGCCCTAACAGGCTTCAGGTTTCATTGGGCCGGGCCAAAAAGCCCTGTTTAAAGATGGGCTCTAAAATATCTACCTGAGACGGCCCTATACAGGCAAAACGGACCAGCCCATTAAGAAAAGCTAAAAAATAATCCCACGATATTATTTGTGAAGATGTTTTTGAAAAAAAATATAAAATGAGCAATGGCATTGATAATTCAACCTATTTATTTCATTGATGAGCAATGGCCAAATAACATTTTTTTTTACTTTTCTGTGTACAGTGTTGAATTTGTCTCTACACATTTAGCTTAATTTTTACTATATTACACTAAAATCAAGGCTAATCATTAAGGCAAAAACTGAGTTTCTGGTGGCAGTTTACAATGGGTGGTTTGCTGTATTATTTTTTCAAAAACAAAAATAGAATTTTGAGTTTGTAAGTTATGCGAGCTACATGTGGCCCATGCGGGCTAGCACATATGCGTAACAGGATTTTCCCTGGAAAAACTTGGGCCAAAATTTTAAGACACAGGCCTTACATTTTGTCATGTTTGTCAAATCAGCCCATTAGACAGCTCCAAATAATTATATTGAAAAACTAATGACTTTTATTTATAAATCCCTGGATAATTGCTCTAAATCAGAGATGAAATACATACATACACACTGCTACAGAATTAAAATGTTAAACAGTAAACAGGAATTGCAAGTTACGTTCTCTACAAAGTTTAGATAGTTTGGTTCTCTCCCACCCAAGTAACCACTCAATAACTCCTTGATAACCAATTATGCCTTGCCCTTAACCTATTTATTTATTCTTACTAAGAACCACACAATTGACAAACATACTTTAGTAATAAAAAAAAAAAAACATAACTGCCACAAAACTGAACAAAGTCAGTTTTGGCCTTCTCGGTCTCTCCTCCTATAGTAATCCGTAATGAGGGGTCTAACACAGTACTCCTCAAATATAATGTCGGAATGAAAAACCAGACTTGTCTACAATTCTATCATAAATTTTCCTTAGGAAAACACCACGAAAGAGAATCCCTATCAACATGAAACAGAGAGATGTATTACAATGGTAATAGTTGCCTTGCTTGATCAGCAAAACACAATACCTGGAGAGAAGCAGCAAGAGCATGTAGAGGTAATGTATTTCCGAGAGCATCTTCATTTGGTCGTAGTAAAGCTACAAGAGTTTCCTTCAACGGCTTTAATAAAGCAGGATCACTAGAAGCTAAAGGACCCAAATGAGAGCAAGCAACCTTTAAAGCAGCATTATAATCACCAGAACTGACCAACTTCAGGAATTCAACCTACAGCCAGAAATCCCCCATCGAAATAACATTAATGATTATGTTATGCAGAGCCTGCAACATCCCCAAGCCCTCTCCTATAAAATTAATAAAGAAAACGCTATTGACAGCAAATAGAAGCCACTCACCTGCTTGAGTTGGAAGAGCAAAACAGAATTCTGGCCGAAGAAGTTAGGATCAATAGTATTGACTTCTTCAACTGCTTCAGCAGCCATTCCTTTGCTAGCTAACTCCTTCATACCCAACAGAATCTCGTATTTATCCTCCACATTACCGACGTCAAGTACAGAAAGCTTTTCAGAGCCCTGCAAACAATATTCTGTCATGATTGATCTCCTCGAAAGAAAAACATCAAAATTATCAAACAGGTACCTGTTTTTCTTTTGTCAAAGTAGAAACAGTGGTACTAATGCTACGTTCTTGCTTGTTGTGCTCCTCCAAAGAAGCATTAGCCATGTAACTATCGTCTTCATATCGTCCTCTCCATCGTTTACGCGTTGCCCTTTCTCCACTTCCAGGCAATCTACTTCGATGCAAAATACTTGGATCTTCAAGGTGTTGTGATCCACTGGTGCTACAGTCTTCATGAATACTTGCAAGCTCAGAAGGACATCGTACTTCAAAATCTATTCCTTGCATGCTCGTCACATCAGTGTTATTTTCAGGAGAACCATCCATCTGAGCATTGGTAACGGAAGTTTCACCATCAGATTGCTTACCGGCATTACAATCTAGCTCAAGAGAACAATCCCTTGACGAGCAACAGCCAGGGTCTTGTTGGTTGGATTTTACAGGTTCTGGCATATGCTGCTTCCCAGATGCTAAGTTCACATAAATTGAGAAGATGTAATCCAATTAAGAAATGAAAAAATATTTAATTGAAATATTACACTACTGTAAAAACACCAGAAATGACCAACTCAACATTAATTCAAAATTTGAGTAAGACATGATATCCAATGCAAGATTAATGATTGGAAAATTCAACAAAAAAATATGAATTACTGGAAGCTAGTAGCATGGAATTATTTCTACACATATCTCACTAACAAAAGTAGAACTGAGTTCAACAGAGACTATATACCAGAGTCGACAATTCCTCTGTACACACAATACTCACGAACAAGTTGATCAAGGAATGGGGCATCCAATCTCATCCGACACAATTCATTCTGGAACAAAAAGGACACAATAATGAATATGTGAAGGAATATATAAATAAATATTAACAAAATCACCAAATCAGCCAAAAATCACTCAGTCATATCTTGCACTAACAAACACCTGTTTTTCTTTATCATCCCTTTATGTTTGAATTCCTTATCCCTTACTGCTGACACGTTGAGGAAATTATTTCTTAGGATCGAAAATGGAAAAACAAATTAAGGGGAATTTTGTTTCGTGGAATGAATTATAAGCAAAAAATTGATCAAATTCCACATATCAAGAAAGATGGTTGATCGCATTAATATACAATCTTAATAAAAATTTAAGTCTATTGCCTAAATGTCCTCAATGACTAATGGATCTTGGTCATTGGAAGTATAAAAGTCAAATTAAATGAGAAGTTTTTTTTTTTTTTTTTTGGTGGTGGCCGGGATTTGAACCTCGGACCTTGCATATTTTATGCATTGTCCATACCAACTGAGCTAAGCTCACGAGGAGAAATGAGAAGTATTTTAGAGATACAGAAACTGTCATTAAATAGGAAGAGAAGTTGTTAAGATTTGAAATATATTTCATTCCAGAAAATGAGTTCGTTTTTCTTACATTTCATTCCGAGGGAGTAGCTCGGAATATTGATCCTTAGATCCAATTAAAACGTGGAAAAAATTAATTTTTTTTAATCTAAATTTTCTAGAATCAGCGACGATAGAAAGTCAACAACAGTACAATGGATTGTCTAGGAGGATTTGACTAGAAAGCAAAATCAGAAGATGCAATGCTAGAAACTGACATTTTAGATTTTAGTTTTTTATCAAAACAAAAAGAAAAGCCTTCTACAATTTGCCAAATTATATATTGAACAAACAAAAAACTAGAAGTAACTCAGAAATAAAAGAAACAGTTAAAGGGTAATATTTAAAATGGAGCCAAAAACAGATGAATTATTAAGATTATATGTAACCTGAAATGCCAGGAATAGATCACCCTTGGCGAATCTCAAGCTATCTATTGCGCCTTGTCTGGTAAGCTCTACAGCATGTGCAAGAGCCTGTATGTCCACCTGTATTTCAGAGTCGAACATATAGCTTCAGCTTAAGAATGATACATGTATGAACACATGAAAAAATAGGTGCCAGATGCATCATTATAACACCGTGGAAATGTATTCATAAGTCTTTTCATAAAATGATGACATTCACATTCACTATTAATTACATGCGTCTTCTGATAGATACCTGAAGTCGCATGAAAAATAGGTGCCAGATGCATCATTATAACACCGTGGAAATGTATTCATAAGTCTTTTCATAAAATGATGACATTCACATTCACTATTAATTACATGCGACTTCTGATAGATACCCTCCCATAACTACGATGTAGAACAGAAGAAAAGAAAACGGCAGCAAACAACCAGGAACATGCGAGTGTTACGCATGTGCGTCTCTAAAAGGTGTATGATCAGCACATTGTGGGTTTGCATTGTTACAACCTGATCATGTGGCAGATAGGGTAGAGGGGAAAAATCAAGTAATGCATGTCCCAAGTCTCCCGATTCAATCACAAATGCCATTGGGGTGCATCGAATAAGCACTTATTCAATTAGCCAAATGTTTATTGTATAAGAGCTTATGAATAAATTGTTTCTCCGACAATAACAGAGCAAATAAGGAAAAACTCTCCATAAACTGAAAACAACCTCATCAATAAGCTATTTGGAGTAGATTATGAAAATAAGCTGAAAACAGTTTATGAACATAACATAAACTATGTTCATAAGCTCTTCCAAACACTTATACATCACAATGTAAGGCTCATAAGCTCTTCCAAATGCCCCTAGATATCTTCACATCACCCCATATATATAGGAAACATGTCAAATTTATTTCTTTCGCCTATCTCAGTCCCTGTTTTGTCGCTGACAACCAGAGTGTGGAAAAGGGAACGTATTTTCATGTCCATATATATAAGTATCTGGGAACGTGTTTTCTTGTCCTACCTTCTAGACACTTATTATTTGCCAAAGAACTATGTTTACCAATGTTCTTAAGTCCCATCGTCATGGGGCATCAAGTTCCGAAGAATTTTGTTCCTCTAGCACAAAATTTCTAGCGCTATAGCCTATGTATCCTAACACCAAAATCCATGCACTACTATAGCTCTGCTGCCTTATTCCACCAATTCAACTTGTGGGTCCATTCTCATGCCCAGCAAGTGATGCTCTATGGACGAGAGGGCTCTAATACCAGTTGACAGGAGTTGATATTTTATTAGAAGATTTGGTGAAAATTCACCTGATTAATGAATAGAATGCAGATCTCGGTGAGTCAGTAACCTTCCAACCTACCGTAAGTCCCCCCTTCTCTCACAAATGACTATACAAGTTTCACTCTCCACTCACTTAAAGGCAACACAACAGGCACTATTTGTTTCTTCTAACTGTCAGCCTAACTAACCTAATATCTCTCTCACCTAACAGACTTATCACAGGAATGGAAAACAAGAGAAAACAGGGTAAGAAAGAACAGAGAAGAGAGGGTCAGAGGAAAAGATCATGGCCTTCCAAATGTGTTGAGCATCCTAACCAAACCCTGTCCAATATTAACCTTGAAAATTCATTTACTGGTACTGTTCAAATGGTGAAACATACAACATAGATATAATTCATATTTTCCCTGAAAATCAATACCATTTTGTCCATATGTAGTGAAACTTAAGAATTATACAACATAGATATCTCACCTCATCAAATGGCGGTACTTCATATAATATGTCCTGCGGTGTTGCAGGTGGGTCACGTTCCTCCAGGAGCAGTCTTTCAGTCAGATCGGATATGGGTGATGTAACACCTTGACGTAAACAATATGCCCTGTGTATGCTATAAAAAAAGGCAGGAAGTCCAAAAGAAAAACATTGTAAAATTTGACAAATAAATTCCAGTATAATTTTATTTTCCCAGTTAATAAAAACGAAATGAGATGAAGTTGATGGATAACCTTATCAAATATCTCAGAGCCATCGAAAAAACTGGATCATATGCATTTAAATGAGCTCTTAACATAGAAGACATAAATCCAGCTAAGTCAAGCCGCCTCCTTTCAGACCACTGCAAGATAAACCATGATGAATTGATGGTGAGATTAAAAACTCATTCTTGAAACCTGAAGTATAAGATCAAACACGACTCTAACCTTTTCAAAAAGAAGGTAGATACAATTTTCAACATCATTATGAATTAAAGTTTTTAATCAGTTGATCTGAAAAGTGAAAACATTAAAAGATGAAAAGTTGACAGGAAATTGCATGTTCTGTCTTCTGTATTTTTTTTTTTATACCAGAGAAAGAATAAGTTTCTACTGAAGTACCAACCCTCCCCGCCTACAACTTTGCACTCAGTCATAAACTTGCAAATGACTCGACAATGTCCCTCTTTCCTAAGGGTAAACATGTTAATAGGTGGCAAATATGCACAAACAACAGAAATCTGAGGGGGCATGTCATTAAAAATAGAAACTGGTTGGCAAGATGCTGCAAGGTGAAGATGCATCTCTGACACCTACAATGCTATCCTAAAAAGTAAAAATAAAAAACCGGCCAACAAGAGTTTCTACCATTAACAGTATGCATCATGCATCATACATCACCAAATTTTTTGGACATCTGCCAACTATCATAGACTAAAAAAAATAAATTAATTCCATGTATCACACTTCTATATTACCAGCCTACATTCCAGGTGTTATGTCATTAACAGTATGTTTCTACCATTAACAGCATGTATCATACAACACCAAATTTTATGGACATGTATCAACTATCATACACACAAAAAAAATTAAAAAAAAATTACATGAAGCATACTTCTATATTACCAGCCTACATTCCAGGTGTTATGTCACTATTTAAACAACTTTTTGCATAGAATATTTCCCCAGAAAACCTCCCGACGTTTATGGACTAGCGAAAGTCGCAACACATTCCTAATCCTACCCGGACCACAATGCCTGGGAAAGTGTACATAATTCGTTGTGACTAAAAATAAAGGTTCTAAAAGTTAAAGGTAATTACATTGATATCCCGTAAGATTAATTGTAATTATATATGAGGCCCTTCTCTTTGAAAAATTATACATTGCAATCTTACTGTTATTTACAAAGTGAAATTGTACAGAAAGAGTACATAAAAGTAGGGGGCAAAGGTTAACTTTTTGAACAAAGAAGGGAGCATAGTGTAAGGGTGAAAACAAACTAAATTAAGTTGAGTCCTTCAAAACCAAGCTTGATTTGTGAAAAATAAAAGACACTATTCAAGCTTGGCTCATTTATTTAGTCCGAGTTAAATTCAAAACTTGGACTTGACCTGTTCAAAATAGGGAATTTGAGCTCAGCATATTTCACATGTTTCTAGCTTTGATTTTTTTACTTGCCTTCATCACATTTGCTATTATTAAAATGATATTTAATAAACATCAAAAGTACTAACGCTGGAGAATGAAGTCAAAATAGAATTAGGTTTACCAATAGAAATGATTAGATTTATATTATCATCTACTATACCCTTTCTCATCCAGAGTTACAATTTTTGTGACTGAAATTTTAAAATCTTTCCAGACTAGAAGGAGGGTACAAGTAACGTTAAACTGAGCCATCTGCCTGTGCGTTCTAACTCTCAAGTTATCTCCATTAATCCCTAAACTTTAACTATGATCATCAAAATACAATATTTTGTTAAGACACACTTAACTCACAGAAGATGAGTTAATCCTAACCATCCGTGTATAATAAATCTGGACCCTGGGCGGCGGAGACTATAATGAAGCTTATTTATGTTTATTTGGGCCATCAAGTTGGTCAGGAAATGTGTTGGGCAGGTGGTCGGTCGGTATTGGTATGGGTATAGGAGATTGGGCCGTATTCGTTTTTCAGGGCTGACCAAATTTTTGGGGAATTCTTCAGTCAATTTTTTATGCAAAATCACAAAGTTAAGCCTGACTTCCTGCATTGAGCCATCTTTTGAGTGCTCTATCAACAATTTTGGTCGGGTTTCGATGTCCATGGGTACATTACACAGACTCGAAATGCCCACTGGGTGTACATGGGTTTACATTACACAGACTCAAAATGGCCACATAAACCTATACCAAACTTATTGTGTTGTTTTAACCCAATATCTCGCTTTTACCTGCCCAAGGATTGTTGCCAAACTCTACCTGGCAATTCTGGTGTAGGAAGCTTGACTATCATGTCAAGACAAATAGCTCCATCACTGTTTGACATCCTACTTTCTCTATGAATCAGCTTAGGCTAGAAGTTTGGATGACGCCAAACGGCCTGCACAATACCCACCTCACCAAGTTTGCTGTGAGTCTTCCCGTCTTTCCAACTTCTCTTCTCCTTGAGACTCGGCCTACGAGACCCAAATTCTCTATCGTGTTCTCTCTTCTCTGTTTCTCTCTTATATGTTCTATTATTGTTGGAACCCACAATATCAGGTTTCTCCCTAGACCTCGACTTTCACATCATCTCAATTGTGCACTAAAAAACTCCTACCAATACTCTATCTCGCTTCTGTTTATTCCTTGTCATTAGTTCTTCTTCAAATTTTCCTTGTGCGTCATTTCTGATATTGATCATCATCTTCAAACCATAGTCTTTTCCTTTCCATTTTTGGTTCCCCTTCTACTTCCAAGATTCCTAGATGTCCCAAACTTATTTATCCGTTTCTACCCTTTGATTCATTGATTCTCGGCTCTCATCTTCAATCCCTTCCACATTTCTATATCCTTGCTCCCCAAACAACCAAAATCTTGAAGACAACACTTGAATTAAATACCACAAATAAAAGCATTGATTTTCCTAATAAATGACACTTAGAAAGATATCATACCAAAACATTGGTTTTCCTAATAAATGACACTTAGAAAGACGTCATCAATCAACAATCAAATACCACAAATAAAAGCATTATACACACAACACTTGAATTAAAGTAAGTAAAATATACAGATTGATATACTAAATATTTTACACATAAAGGCTCATTCAACACCATCTTCTCAATATACTATTACCGCTCCCTAAATATTAGACCCTCTTGAGTTTTTTCTGTATCCCTATTTATAAGATCTCTTTCAAATTTTCAACTGTATTAATTATTTCTTTACCAACATACCTCTAATTGTGTTGGATACTTTTCTATCGTCCTTAATAAATACTCTAATCAAAACATTAACAAATTTTCTCTCGTAACAGGTAAACTTGTAAAACAATATCAATTTATTCAATGGGTTCTATATTTAAAGGCAGAGGGCATAGTATCGTCTAAAAAATCAGCAGACCGGAGTCTCAGCCGAGTCGAACAGACACAGTAAAAATAGAATTAAAACCTACCTCGCTTGCCACAGGAGAGGCTTTATCTTCCTTGTCATATATAAATGCGAGCAAAACATGCTTGAACTCCTCATATGCTTCCTTAAATATAAAGATAACCGTCAAAACCAATCATTAAGCAAAAAAACAAAAACGAGTTTAATTTCTATACATTGACTATGTAAAGTTATTTTACACATGCATCCTATGATGTATTGCCACATAACAACCCATGTGTTTTTAACCACATTAAATGACGAGTATAATTTATACACTGCCAGTGTACAAAATTTTACACATGCATTATGATGTGTTGACACCTCAATTAATGAGGTACTACAATTCATGTGTTTTTAACTTATTAAATGTATCATGTATGAGTAAAACTTTTTTATCCGACAGTGTATATCAATTAAACTCTTAAATGACGTGGCTACACAACATTTGCGCATATAAAATAATTTGACACCAATAGTGTATACTAATTAAATCCAAAAGACAAAATCAACAACATTAATTAAAATTTTCTAGATTCAAATACCGGATAAGCATCAAGCGCGCAAGGAGCAAGAGCTGTCCTCAAACATTCAATAGCAGAATCACGATCCTCATTTGTTCCCTTGCGAAGAAGCTCAATAAATTTCTACACAGCAACAAAATTCAAATTCATATTCACATCAACAACAACAACAACAACAAAAAATTAACAATATCCACAATATCAAAACCTAGAAAATCAATAGAACCTGTTTATGCAAACGAAAGAGGATTCGGTGATCATTGAGGATGGAAGGAGCATGGATACGGAGGAGATCGACGGCGGTGTCGATTTCGCCGGTTTCCAAGGAGCGTCTGATCTGACGAATGACGAGGCGCGAGTGGTAAGAGGAAGAAGAAGGAGATGAAGGAGAAGGTGAGGAAGATGAATGTTCGATTAGGTTTTCCAGTTTGGCGAATTCGATTACAAGAGAATCTAGAGCTTCCCAATTCACCGGTGTTGATTCCATTGTTTTTTTCTTCGATTTTCTATCGAGAAGTTTCTCGGGAAAATTTTGTGGGGTTGTGAGAGAAAGAGAGAGGAAGAAGGGTTGGGAAATTTGAGAGTGTTGTTTGTTTGGTTGGAAGTGAATTTTTTTGTTAAAAATTGATTTTTAGGGGAAAAATAGATTTGCGGTAAATTTAATGGATTGGGGTTCTGGAAATTATTTATTTATAGCTGACTCACTGCTCACATGTTTCTTCCAAACTGCTGCTAGTGCTAGGGGTGTTAAAACACTACAAAACCGAATTGAACCGAACCAATAGACCGATTAACCGAATAGAATCCAAAATGTGACTAACAGTTTGCGGATTAAATCGTTTCGATTTAGTTCATGATTTATCAGTGCAATTTGGTTTAGTTTAATGGTTCGATTCAACGTTTAGTTTTTAAAACTTGTATTAATATTTGGTTTTATTCATTTTTTATATTTTTTTTAACGATATTGATTATAAGATAGTAATAACAATTTGGTACAATTTTTTCTAAGGTTTAATATGTTCTAATGTTAAAAGAATTGAAGAATATGTCTTGAAGCAAGAATGATAACAATGGTGACAGACTTATGACAAGAGCCATATTAAAGAAAACAGATTTCAAGCAAAGGAATCAAAGTCAAAGTTCAAATCAAGAAAGTATTTATGTGCAAAAAGGAGGGCCATTTTCAAAAGGAATTCTCTTGAAAGAAAGAAATAGGGAAATGTTAACTTGTGCCCTTGGGGCACAAGTTTAAAAATTAAACATAGAAACTTTTTCTTGGAATTTGTACATTCATTGTATTAAAAGTTTAAACTTTTATATTTTCAATGCAAAAATTATCTTTTAATTCTATTTTTAGTTTATTAACTTGTGCCCTAAAGGCACAAGATAACATGACCCAAAGAAATATTACAAAAAGAAGGACATAAAAAAGGAAAGAGATTCAGATGTTGTGACCATTGCCTCAAATGGATATGGATCTGTTGATGTGATGATGGCAACAAACAAGATCTTTGGCGAAGAGTGGGTTCTAGATTCAAGTTAATCTTTTATATGGAATAAACGATGTGTTTGGTAAAGTGGAGTAAACAACATATGATTTTGTACTCATGATGACAATGAGAGAGGATTCTAAACGATGTGAGAAATATACCATATTTAAAGAGAAACTTGGTTTCACTTTGAATGATGCAGGAAACAAGGGGTTCTTACAATGCTCAAAATGGTGAGTTGAAAGGGGTCATTGGTGATCATGAGAGGCGAAAGTGCGATGGAACCTATGTTTTGCAAGGATAAAATGTTCTTGGTGAAATTGCCATAGTAAGTATATCCAGCATTAAGAAGGTTAAGCTTTGGCATCAAAAAATGGGTTATGGTTGCCATGTAAAGAGTTTTGTTGTGTATGGATAAAATTAGGGGGCTTGATTTATGGGGCAAGTGAGATGAGTGAGTTTGGTAACTTTGTTTCGCTTATAGGGCTTGTTGATTTCTCTTCTTATGGATAAGGTTCACTTGGTATCAATTTGATGGTAATGTGGCGAGTCGTCTTGATCGTATCCTCGTTTTATATGGTTGGTGGGACAGGCGGGGAACAACCAACCAGTGGTTCTCCATATGGAAGTCTCCGACCATTGACCCTTGGTTCTTATGTACTATTCTCATTTAGGGTTGACACCTTTCAGGTTCAATAATCACTAGTCTCCCAAAGGTGGGCTAACTTAGAAGGTGGTGGAAAACAAGAAAAGGGAGATTTGAATTGTGTTGACTGTTGACCAGTTTAAAAGTTCTTTCTCTTATTTTCAAAGTCAAGAAAAAAAATCAAAAGCTTTTCTTAGCATGTTACAACAACTCAGATAGTTCTTTATTAAACCATTCAACTTTAATTAAAACCAACTCGAAGATTGAAGTTAAACCATAAAAAACTTGAACGAAAGAGGTAAGGGAAGAGAAATCGACACAATATATTAATACTAGTTCACAATCAACTTGACTGATACATCCGGTCCTCCCGTAGAGTGTGTTGCCTTGGTACGATTGATGACTCAACCTACTATCATCGATAGAACACAATCATTAAAGCATTTTCTGCCAAATTATCTATATTATGGATTTCCCACAAAGTACTCAACCTAACTAAGACATTTGCTTCTCAACATTATAACTTTGTTAAGTACGTTGAGTTTCCTGCAAATATCTTGACTTAGAGACTAAGTTTACTTTGTATTGCTATAACCACGATGTGCCAAGTGTTTAATGTCTCTTCATACTTCCTTTTTGAAATAAAGGTTGTTGCCACTACTGGGTTGATAACAACATGTGTTGAGTTTGTATCTGAGCGATACAAAGTATGAATTTGTTGAATAACTCTCGTTTAGACGACATCACAATATGTTCTTATATCAATGCAAGTGTACAAAGCCAACTTGATTGATTTACAATACGATCTAATTACTCTTATACTGATATGATATAAAATGAATGTTCATGTTATTGGTATTTTCATGATATATCTTTTTACAATTGAACATAGCCTTTTTCCAATTTCTATTCTTTCTTTTCTCTCCTCTCATTCATTGATGTTTAATTAACACATCTCATGACATTAATTTATTCTTTCTTAACCATATATCATATGATATTCTATGATTGGTGTCAGTCTTGTTATTATGTGGTTTCAGACATTGAACACCTTCATTTAAGTTATATGTCTTCAACACACAACGATGTATTCAGACTCTGAATTCATGTATCTGCACATTGTTTTCTCCATGTGACGTGTTGCTTTCTTTTAGGTGTTGTTTCACACACCCGCACTTCTTCGGCATGAATAGTATTTCATTTATACCGTTGAAGAATATATCCGTTGAAAAAAGTGGCGTTGAGGAATGAGACAATAGTTCATACAAAGAGTTGTTGGATGACTTGCACAGGTAATAGCGTATAACTTATACCATTGTACCTTATGTATTATTCATCAGTTGTCTCTTCAATTGAATTGTAACTTCTCGATGGAAAGCTTTGGAGAACAACACCTGCTCAACAAAGAATAAGCTTCCAGAGAATTAGAGCCTTGTTTATCAAGCGATAAGCTTCCAAAGGATCAAAACCTTGTTCATCAGACGTTAAGTTATGTCTTGTTGTTCTTGCATTAGGGGACAGTGAATGTTTGTAAACTGTTGATCAGATGCAAAGCCTTAATAATCATATGTAGGCAGCACGAGTAAATGATGCTCTTTGCCATAGGCAGAGCCTTAACAATCATATGTTGACAATACTAGTCAATGATGCTTTTTATTTGTAACATCCTGGTTTTTAATAGCGAGAGGACATTTTTTTTTCTTTTAAAAACAATTTAAAGAATAAAATGTTGTTTATCATCTTTAATTTAAAATCAGTGTAAAAAATTTCTTTTAAAATTATTTTCCAAAAACAAAGATTGGATTCAATTCCACACTTTATAAACCATTTTCCTGCCTATAAAAACATTTCCCAACAATAAATTTTCAAATAACAATTCATACACTTTGCTCAACAAGAAACATTGTAATAACAATTGTTTCTCATATTTTTTGAATGACAAATGTTAGTATGTTAACTATCATATTAGTATTTTCTCCTTTATCAGAATTTGACTCATCGACCTTTAACTCTTTTAATCCCTTAACTCAACCAGAACAGTTACTCAACCCCCTTATTTTTCATGAATAATGTTGTTCGCAACAATACAACTCCAAAAGGAAATTAATGAAATATACAAGACTCTACAACCAGATCCTACACTAATCTTAAACTTTAAACTAGGAAGACCCACAAATGATATTGAGTCATATTGCTTCCGATAGCCAATCAAGACATCTCCTCTTTATATCGTCAACTTGGATATTGATGTCATATATTTGCATTTACATTTAGTTATTTTACGCTCATGGTGAGACAAATAAATTATATTTTAGGGATCAAATTATTTGAAAGTTTTAGGAGATTGTCTTTTATATTTTGAGTCATTTAAGTATCTTTACACAAAGATAATTTTTTTTTTTATACATTTAATGTTTTTTTTTGGGTAGCTTTCACATGGGTATGAAGAAGCCCTCTACACACTATACTATAAATTTGATGTTTTATATATTGTTTCAAATATTTAATATATTTTTTACTTATTAAATGAAATAAATGAATTAGTATCTTCCTTATAAAAAATAATTAGTATCTAGAAAAAACAATACATGATTTTGATGTAATTCTTTTGTTATAATTTTTTTTAGTTACTATTTACTAAAAAAACACTTGTATAATGGAGAGTAATTGATAGCGGATAATGGTTTTACGAAATATGTTGGAATTGGATTGCTTACGTTGTCGAGTTATAGGGTGCACTTGAAGGTTTGCTTTATGCAAGAAGATTGTGATATAGATCGCGATGACATTAAATATTGAGCAATGCTATATCTCTAGAAAAATAACATCAAGAATTCTTCAAGAATAAAGAATAGCCAATCACAATGCACTATTTGCCACAATTCAAGGAAGTGTGACTGAAAAATAGGAAGTGGACAAATAAATCATCCAATTAAAATTTGCCAACTGTGTCTTGAAAAATTCTTGAAGCTATTTTTCTTGAGAAGTAGCATTTTCCTTAAATATTTATTCTCTCAACGTGGTTTATGGAATTAGACATGAGTGGATATGGAGTTGCATGGGGCACACTCTGGTTAAGAAGATTCGTCGATTAATGGATTTAGAATGGGATGCGCTTGCAAATTTAGGATTCCCTTAAAATCATACTACGATGTTTTATGAGTAACGCCCGACTCAAATTAGAAATTTATTTGTAGCTGATGCTACAAGGATTACTACTTGTTTAATTTCAGTGTAGTTTCTCTTCCTTTGAACTCTCAAGCCCTTGTTGATATAAAAGAAAACTTGCATAGTTGCATCTATACTTATATATAACATATAACATGATTTTGATGTATTTTTTTTCTTTCAATTATACCCTTCTTTAAACTATTTTTTTTAGGGGTGTTCATTAAAACTATTGCGATTACAATTTATTATAATATTAATTTTTTTTAGAGCAAAATGCAATATTAATGAAAATTTTAATTAAAAAAAAGAGTTCAATCCCTTTAAAATAAAAATAATCAACTATAAAAATTAAATATATTTATTTAATTATGATATATTCCAAAAAAATTATAACAAGATATGATAAAATAAACATATAATTAAATAGGTAAAATTACACCAGCAGTCCTTTATCTTATTTATTTGTTACATTTTAGTCTTTTATCTTTATTTTTTTCCCACTCAAGTCCTTTAACTTTCAAAATGTGCACAAATAAATCATTTTTTTTCATTTTTTATTCAAAAAGTGCTGAATTGTCATGCCACACATGATAATCCTATTTTTTTAATTATAAAAAATAAAACCCAGGAAAGTGATGAACATCTTCATCATCAACCCTTCTTTCTTCAACCCAACAAGATCCAGAAAAAATCAAATTAAGAATATTAGTCACTACTTGGATATTAGTCATTTTTGTCCATAAAACAATTTCTCTTTCTTAAAAAAAGAAAAGAAAAACAAATTAAGAATAGTAGTCATTTTTGTTCCTATGTGTGTAACAGGTAGTCACAATAGTTCATCAATGTATCAATTCAAAAATAGTCATTGACTATGCATTTCTTTAATCAAAGTAGTACCGCCATTAGAATAGTCTTTCACATGAAAACTGGTATGATAATAAATAAGTAGTCATAAAAACTAACACGATGATAATAAGGAAATATATTGAAGTAGTAATATAGCAAAATTGACAAACATTTCAACGCAAATGCCTATTTTGATGAACATAATGCACACTCCTTAACTATAGAAGGGACTATCGTAGTTATTCGTTAGGGACAAAAATGATTACGCAACAAATTCTCGTAGTATATAAATAGACAGATTTGAACAATTTTTTCGTCTCACTGAACTCGCTTTCCCTGGGAAACGATAACCTCGCCGGAATACGTAGCCGGAGTTCGTCACCGCCAGGTTCCCCTTCTTCCTTTTCTTTCCCGATTTTCCTTCCCCTTTCCTGCCGCACGCAAGCGATTCCATCGCAATTCGCAGCCGCGATAGCTTCCCATGATAACGGAAATGCACCAAGAGAGAGGGTTTAATCTATGCATTTGATACTAAATCATTGAACATTGTAACATCGTGTAATTTGAATTTGATCCTGTAAATTTTGGCAGAGGAGTTATGTTTTATTGATCGATCTTTGTTATGTAAATTAGGTTAATTATTTCGTGAAATTATTATCCACAAATCCTCTATTGCTCTCTCTTGAATATGATTCCCTACATTGCATCCCTTTTATAATTTCTTTTATAACCTCTTGCAATGGTTATATATATTTTACATTCTTTGTTTCTATTTACTACTGCTGGTTGAGTTCTATTTGGGCTGATAAACATTTTTTACATCATGGTCCGGCTTAACCAAAATTAGGCTTATTTATTTTATTCCTTGCAGTGAAAATGGCGAGCGATGAGAAAATAAAGACATGGGTATCAGATAAGTTGATGTCACTACTGGGATATTCTCAGCCCACAGTTGTACAGTACACAATTGGACTATGTAATTATTCATCTAAGATCATTTTATCACCCTAAAAGTTGTTATATATAATCATTTCGGAAACGGTGTTTTGGGATTCACATGCTATATTTCAGTAATATCTTTTTGGTTTTGCAGCCAAGCAAGCTACTTCACCAGCTGATTTAGTGGGAAAGCTGGTGGAGTTTGGGTTCGCATCAACTGATACCCGTGCGTTTGCGGAAGAAATTTTCTCAAGAGTTCCTCATAGATCGTCCGGCTCTAATGTGAGTTTTGATCCAAGACACAATGAATATACGACCATTTTACACTACTAAGCAGAAAATCCATTCATACTGAAATAATTAGTATCTGCTGGTTACTAATATTTTTGTGCTTTACAATAGCAATATCAAAAAACAAGAGAGAGAAGCTGCAATGTTGGCAAGGAAGCAGGGGACTTACACAATTTTGAAGGATGATGATAATATCGACGATGACCATATTGTTGGTGGTGACGATAGATCGTTGATAACTACTGCTTCTACATCTAGAAAGCCAGACAGTCATAAAAAACGTTTCAGGAAGAAAATTGAAGTTCAAGATGATCAAGAAGACGAGGCAAAGTGTTCATAACCTATTTGATTCATTTCATATTTGTGCTATTGGTAAGCTGCTGTTCAGTGTTTCTTCTAACAAGGTTTGACTTATTTTGACCAAATGCAACGATGCAGGTAATTTCAAGGAAAGAAAGGGAAAGACAAGTTAAGAGAAGAACTTCCCCTGATGAAGAGAGTGGTTCAGAGGTACCATTTTTTTAATGTCTAGTTGTGCTTAAATACGACACAGTTTTGCAACTGGTACCGATGATGAAATTCCTACCATATCCACTTGTTTGATTAATTTTGCTGTGCTGTCCGTCTGATTTATATTTTTCTAGCTGGGTGCATTTCAGTAAGCTTTGCTATACATGTTCAACTCTATTGATCACTGAGTTTCGGCCTCTATTTTCTTTTGGTAATAAAATTAATTTAATATGATTTATGTTCTTTAAAAGAGAAAAAAGGATTTTGTGATAGTTTAATTTTTGTTGATAATACCAAAGAGTGTTAATTTTTCTTTCTTTGCATATAGAACTCTCTTATTAATCGGTTTAGTAAAAGCATTTTTATTATTTTATAATAAATATCCATCAACTGTCATGATGTGATTTCTTGTCTACTTGCAAACAGTCAGAAGAAAAAATATTGAAAGATCAAAGAGAAAAGGAGGAATTAGTGCAGCGTATGAGAGAAAGAGATGCTGCAGCAACACGGAAGGTACTCATTAATAGTCGGATTTATTTGGTCAATTGCACTTGAAGGTTTTTCTTTTATGAATCTGCATTTTTTTTTGGTTGACTCGATTATGCTCAAGTTGGTGTCTTAGTAGTATCTACATTGATGCTTCCTTGTGGATAGAAGAAGAAAATAAAATCTGAACATTTGTTTGAAAGAATGGGTAAAAATGTGTGGAAGATGGGTAGTAATGTCTGTGGGCATTACTCTGTACAATAATATGTGTAGTTTGAGGTTTGCTATATATATATATATATATATATATATATATATATGGTTGTGTTTTGTGTGGAAATATTATATTTTTTAGCAGTCATAAGAACCACAAAACTCTGCCATTTGCTGGATAGTAATAAAGATAAGGGTTCAGAAGAAGAAATATATTTTTTGGGGCTATTTAAGAGGTGTACTACTGACTACTTAGCATCTTGCGGACACTGATGCTTTAAAAATCTGACTAGTCTCTGAGACAGAAGAGTAAACTGAAGATAACAAAACTATTTTCATAAATAAAGTATATGAAATTTTTTGCTGTGGTGTACAATGGAGGAAACGGGTTGAACCTAGGACCTCATGCATACTGCCCAAACCCCACACCACTCGACTAATCCTAGTCTTCACAAATCCTTATATAATCTCAAAAAATCGTCTAGGGAATAGTTTGGAAAAGATTTCATATGGACTTGTTGAAATTTGGTTTTTTGATATTACCCGTTCGTGTCATTTGCCCAAATAACAAACAACATATATTGCATAAGGGTCGGTTGTTTTTGACTTATTTTTTTTTTTTGTTAAAATAAGATATGCTTTTGATGTGTAAAGTTGCTGCAGTATGTTACTTCGCTTATTGTTTTTCTGCTGTTTCAAAAAGTATTCACGGCAAGAATACTTGAAGAAAAGAGAGGAAAAGAAATTAGAAGAACTGAGGTATGGTTCTACTTCCGTTTCATTTGTTTTCTTAAGGTTGTTTCCAGTTCTGATTTTCTGTCGATGAAAAAATTAATTAATATATGGTATCTTGAACATAACTGTTATGTGTCATAATGTTTATTTTTCCTTAATCTTCTAGTTGAATTTGATAACCATTTGCACGATTATTGCAGAGATGATATAGAAGATGAGCAATATTAGGACATACTCATTTTCCTGTGATACATCGATCAAAGATGTTTGATTCTTCTTTTTGGCTCCGTCTACAGTGGGTCACCCTATAGGTGGTCCACAAAAGACCACTTTGCAATTTATTTAGGACCTTTGGATCTACTAAACCTCAAGAATATACGGTGCATCATCTGTATTGAACTTTTCTCACTGAATCCCAACCTCAGCCTTCCATCACCATCATCATCATCTCCTGCCTTCACCAATACTATCATCACTGCCAACGGAAATCAGCTTAATTTTTCCGGTTAATTTAGCAGCCCACCGTAGACGGAGTCCTTCTTTTTGCTCCATCTATCTACTTTTCAGTTTCTCTGTTCCTAGTAATAATACTAAAATACTTAGTGCTTTGGATGTTTAAGTCTTTAAGATGAGGATGCTGTTTTTTAGTATGAAATAAATCATAATATTTGTCTTGTACGTGTCATATCTCAAAATAGATGCACTATTCTATATGCGTTCTTCCATTGCTTTATGGGCCTCGCATCAATACAAGTGTGCTATTCTCTATGTAACCATGCTTGAAACAGATTCTTTGTATTATTTTCTATTTAGTTAAAATTTCAAACCTGTTTGTTAGGGGAGTAAGAGGCATACTGTGTATTCTGCACTTGTAAATGAGAGCTAGAACCCTTCCATCTATGCAGAGTTTTTAAAGAGCTCTATATTCACTAATAGCAAAGATATATTTTCTGTATCTTTAGAATGAAAAAGTTCTTAAGTTTTCTATTTCTCCCCAGGCACAAGAAAGAGCTATATGAACTTATAAAAAAGCGGTCAGAGGAGACGGACAATGTGAATGAGGTAATCAATAAGTTTGTATTTCATGAATAATGAGTGTTGGATCAGGATCAGATATTTTTTCTGCCTTCATGGTTGATCGTTGTTGGAATGTATTCACTTTTTTTATTCATTCAAGATAAGCTATTTGCCCGTTGTTCTTGTTAGGGTTAAATATGTTGCGGGTGCATATAAAATGAAAACCCTTCATTTTAAATCACTATTAAAATTTTATTCATTTAGCCTTTGTAAAATACAAAGATTATGCTTTTAATCTCTTCTAAGAGACTAAAAACATAAATGTTTTGTTTAATAGTATTAGTGGGACTAAACATGAATAAAATATTTGGATGGGCTAAATTTGAATGGTTGTTATTTTATAGGGATTAAAGGCATATTCAAACCTTGTTATATATTTGGTTATGCTTTTGCTTTCTGTTGATGATTACTTATTTAATGCGTTTGAATCTGTGTCGTTTTATAATATGGTGATCCTTCTCATTTGTAATGGATTAACGTATAAAATTATCACAATCTCTTATATTTTTTGGAAAATTGGGATAGGATCCTTGGCAAAGGGGTCATTAGGGATTGTGATAAGTTAAATACACATCTATTCGTGTGTTTGCTAAAGTCTCACGTTCTTCTGGAATTGTAGTATAGAATGCCGGAAGCTTATGATCAGGAAGGTGGTGTTGATCAAGAAAAGAGGTTTTCTGTGGCTATGCAGCGTTACAGGTTTTCACTTACCACATGATCTCCACTACAATTGAAAAATATATGAAAAGAAAAGGGAATCAGATATGAACTATTAACAAGATACCATTTATAATGTATTTTCTCTGATTTTTATCCTAGGCGTTTCCAAAAGGTATTTGCCTTTATTAGGAATATACATATACAACATAACCGCTATCTTGTATTAAGAGTCGGGCTTTGGCTCAACACTCTAACCTCCACCAATCAGAATTCTGTTAGAGACAGTTAGCAACAGCTGACATACAGTCGACAGTTCAGTTAGAAGTTAGTTACATCGTTCTATATTATAAATACATCATCTTACTATCACATTCAGATTGAATATACTAGAATTATTCAGATTAAACTCTGCTAGATTCTCTCTCACTCTTTCTCATTCTTCCTTTCTAATAACCTTATCAATAGGGATACAAATGCTGAGGAAAAGATGAATCCATTTGCTGAACAAGAGGCATGGGAGGAACATCAAATTGGTAAATATCTCTTTATTATTGCGCTCCTTATAATATCTACCTTTCGAAAAAATTAATCCCTGTTCTTTTTCTTTGTTTTAATATTTGTGCATTCTTGATAACATCTTCTAGGAAAGGCAATGCTAAAGTATGGCTCCAAAAATAAAAAACAAGCCTCTGATGATTACCAGTAAGTTTGTTCATTTAATCTAGTTCTGTTGTTATTTATCAGATGACACTGAAGTCTTAACTCAGTGTGCTTTTATTCTTTCGGTGTAGCATTGAAGGTGATTTATTATGTATCTTTCTTTGAGTGCACTCATTACTGGCCATAAACTTCTTTACAATTTATGTATGTAGGTTTGTGTTCAAGGACCAAATTGATTTTATCAAGGCATCAGTGATAAGGTATGTTACTGACTCAACTCGACTCATGACGTTTAATGGTGATATTCTTCTTTTTGAGCCAGACTTGCTTTGCAGTTTGATTACAATGAGAAGGTAGATTCAATTGAAAAGTACAAAGCAAAGTCTGCATCGGAGGCACTTCAGGTAGCATTTCAATAATTCAATTAATAATGGCTTTATTAAGTGAGCTTGGTAGGGACTGCCTTGTCAGTCAATCAACAATTTTTTTTGAAAGTTTCATTCCATAAATATTTAATAATGTTATAATGAATGAAATGAAAATATTTTAATACTTTTTAGTTTTTAAAAATAAATAAAATGATGGAGGGTAGAGCTTGGAAGAGCAGTTTTCAATTAAACAAGGATCAATTTTTAATTACTTTTGTGGCTGTCAGGCAACCACCATTAAATAATATGTATATTATGGACTGCAGTGGATCTAGTCTCTTTGTGGAGGGACTGGTTAATGCTACAGATTGCAAGAGAGGCAATCAAGGGGAATTGACATCTCCAGGAGGGAATGGTCAATGTAACAGATAGTGAAATAATCAAGGGGTATCGGAGGAAATAAAGTTTGCCTGTATTAATATATGAGGGAGAAGAAAGAGGGGGTGCCAAAAAAACTGGCTGCAGGGTCCTTCGAGATAGCCAAAAATGCATTTAATAACAGTTTTCCTGTGGTCATCAAAAGGTTGGCTCATAAACTGGCTGACCTTATCAATACTATAGCCTATTACAAGCCCAGTAACAGTGTCATTCTGTTGAGGACCGGTAAATGATCAATAGATTGAGGGTTATTCATGTAATCACCTGCAAACTTGTATAGCTCTCATCCGCCTAAAACTAGGGCAGATACATTCAGCCGCAGACATGTCAGCATTATGAAGCAAATCCCTTGTATATTTGGACTGATAAAACAGTAGAGAATCATATTTTCCTGGTGTTTCACCTCAATGCCATGGAATTTGTAATATCCCACTCGTCCGTTATGGGAATTTTAATGCTCGCTTGAAGCGAGCGGAGCTCGCTCAAGCGAGATATAGGCAGAAGCAGCTAGCTAGGGCTGCTCGCTCAAGCGAGGTGAAAGCGAGCTGCTCGCTTCGGAGCTCGCTTAAGGGAGCCACTGCAGCACAGCATGTGTTGATTTTTATTCTAAGGGTCCAGTAGTGCCCTCTGAGGCATTTTCTTGCAATCTTTTATAACTTTAAAACTCCTCAAACATCAAGTGCCTAGTGTGCATTACATCTAAATGTTTTCAAGTGAAATGCATGAGCAAACGTTAACGAATTCAACAAGGGATGGCATATTAGGGTAAAGCATGAATTACGTCCTGGTAGTAAATAACTCTAAGTGTTGGGGAAATCAAAGAGCCTCGACGTAGATGGTCGAGAACAAGTATGTTATCTTGTAGGCTAAGCAAGTTAGACCACTTATGAATAAGAACAAGCATGTATTGGGTTATCGTCAAACGGGTAGATTATGGATCCGTGATAACCCATTGAGCAAGTTTAAGTCCTCACGTATGTATAAGCTAAGTAATATGAACATGTCGTGTCTCCTGCGATCCACGCCAGGGGGATTTCAAGAGGTTCACGTTAGGGGGACGGGATACGCTCCACAAGGTAGGCCCGCACGACATTAAGAGGAGTTACGGTGTTAGACTCAGATAGGAATTTCACCTGTTATGTCATGGGGTCATATTCCGAGGTTACTCCACTCGGGATTAATCCATAAAACGAACCAAGATAATGTTGTTTGTTACACGCTAACTCTCTAACATAATGAATAGTTATGAACCATGATATGATACGATTACGATTATGCTATGATATGTATAGGTATATGCTTCTGCAGCAAGTTTATGATAACTCAATGTCGATGATATAGCTTTCCCCGATCGTCCAGTCAGAATATTCTATGTACATGATATGTTAAGCCATGATAGTGACGGTTTCCGACATAGTGGTCTTAATTCCCTTGACCGCCATGGTATGCAGAGCTTTTAGTAAGACTTGTAGGTTATGGTATGTAGAGACTTGGTGATCTTAGTTATGCACGATCGTCTAGATAAGTAGGTTTCCACACACGTATAATCAACCGTTTGGTTGTGTTGTAGACATGTGGTGACCCTAGGTTTCTCCCTAGGTTACCTATAGCCTAGGATTAGGTAGAACTCACTGAGACATTATGTCTCATCCCAATCCTTATTTGTTTCAGATCAACAGATTATGTGGCAAAGGACGTTATGCAGGTAGCTTAATGGATCATCATCGAGTTCATGTTCGTACCAGACGAAGATTATTGTTTGGATTCAAGTGATCACTAGACAAATGTATAGGGTTTCTAAGATTGTTGTATTGAACGTACGAATTCGTATAGATGTGTTTATTCATTGAAGCTGTTATGTTGTAAATTTTAATGTATCCAGTACTAAGATAATGCACATGCTAAACTTTCTAGATACGTTTAGTATGGGAGTTACAGAATTGGTCCAAATCTCAACTCTTGAGATTTTGACATTTCAGTCGCAAGACACATTCTAACAATCATCACAGTCATTAAATAATCCCAAGTAAAGTTTATGACGTTAAAAATAATAACAATATTTAGGTTAGCTATCATGTCAAAAGACTCACAAAACAAATAATTAGTAAAAAAAAAAAATTAACAAAATCATGTTTTCAAATCATGAACATGGTAAAAAAAAAATTTGTCAAAAAAAAAACGAAAAGAAATTATATCTTAGGAACAATAAGAACCAAACGAACACCACACAACAAGATGCGAAATCAAACAACGTCGCACAAGACGACGAACAACACAACGCAGCACTAAGAAGACGAAATCATTGAAAAACACAAGAAAAAACTTGATATATGTGGAAATCACTTATTTATATTGAAAGAAATGGAAAAAAAATGCAGAGGGGTGATTCTAGGTCAAAAAATGACCTAAAACTACCCCTCCTCGATGAGTGAAAGTGAAAGCAAACTGAGAGAAAGTGGGTAAGACAACTTATGACCACAAAAAAAGTAAGACAATTTATTCCGAACTAGTTGAATACACATAATAATAAGATTTGAATTATTCAAGTGGTTTCCGGTCTCTTGATCTTTTAAGATCGTCAATCAAAGCCAACAAATTATTATGAGAAGATCCACATTCTTGAACAGCCTGTGTAGCCTTTCTTCCAAACTCTTGAGCACGTCGTCTGATTTCCTTAGCTTCATCACCATCGTCCATCAATCTCCTCACAGCTTTTTCTATACTATGTCTACTCACCACTTTCTCTTTTTCTTGAAAACCATGCAGAGCCCACTCTGTTGCACCCACCTCCACCCCAATCCCTCGCACAACAGTTATGAGTTTTTCATTATAGAATTGTTCTCCTCGCACTGGCCACGTAATCATCGGAATCCCTGCACTAACAGCCTCAACGGTGGAGTTCCACCCGCAATGTGTCATGAATGCACCCACAACAGTGTGGTTTAAAATCATTACTTGTGGCGCCCACCCCCTAATGATAAAACCTTTCTTATTTTCAATGTTTCTCTCTTCGAATCCTTTAGGCAACCACTTTTCTTTCTCCTCTTCACTCTCATCTTCTTTCCCTTTCTTCTCAGGAACAACCCATACAAATGCGTGACCCGAATTTTCTATTCCGCTCGCAATCTCGTAAAGTTGTTTATCAGAGAAATAAGCGATGCTCCCAAAACATATGTATAACACTGAATTTTCTTCCTTTGAGTTGAGCCAACTTAAACACTCGTGCGCGCTAACCACACTCTCATTCCCCCTCACAGATTTCTCTTCAACAGTTTTGCGAATAAGACAAGCTGGACCAAGATGCCAAGCCTTGTTACCCATGGTTTTCTTATAGTGTTTGATGCAGTCTTCACCATCAAGTTCAACAAAGTTGTTAATGATGAGTCCCTTGCTTTTGCGGATTGTCTCAAGCATCCTTTCCTCATATTCGACGAATTGCTTTGGTGGTGTGGAGCAAAAGGTGATAGAATGCGGAAAATTTGGAACAACGAACGAACTCAAATTTTTGTCAGAATATGAACGGTTTATTCTTAGGGATTCTATGAGGGATACTGTAAAGAGGGAGTATCCAGTGAAGGCAATGGTGGAGATATGAGGCTTATTCGTCAAGTCATTAATCCAAGGGTATACACAATCGGCAATGATGTAGTCAGGTTGATCCTTCTCCACGAATTCTTTAATGGGTTCATGGAGAAGCATTGCACCTTTGCATATCTTGGCCATGGTGGCAGGGTCATCGGTGGAGGACAATGATTCAACTCCGTCGGAGAGGTCGACTTGCTGGGAGGGGAAGTCGATGGTGTGAAGGCGGAGGAAGAACGGATCGACAGAGGAGAGAGATTTGGTAAAGAAATGGGCATTGGAGGGAGTGGTGATGATCGTGACTTGTTGGCCATGGGATGCAAACAGAGCTGCTATGTCACCCAAAGGAATCATATGACCAGGTGATAGAAATGGAAGCATGTGAAGTTTCAATGGCCGTTCAACTCCAACACCATTTTCCATTGCTGATCAGTTTTGTTTTGTTTTTTGAGGATTGCTGATCAGTTTTCTCTAATACTCAATTAGTCTTTTTAATTATTCAACTTTTCAAGGTTTATCTCACTATTTATTTATTATTGAATTATGTCCGCACGACACTCGCGGGAACTTTTTTTACGCAACGAGGCTCACGAGGTTAATCCTTGTCAAGAAATACACAGCCTTTTTAATTTTAATTTAAGGGGTTAGTTAATCCACGCACACAAAACGTTGATAGATAAGACGAGAAATTCATTTTTAATTTAAGGGGTTAGTTAATTTTTTGTGCATCCTTTAACAATTAACAAAAATTATACATGTTTAAAATTTAATTAGTATATTATATGTTGTATAATTGTTTTACACATGTATATAATGATATATTGTAACGTTAATTAATGAATATAAAAACACATGACCTGCTATATTCATTAATTGATATAATAACATATTGTTGAATGTATATGTAAAATAAATGTACACCGATGGAGCATACTAGTTAAACTCACTTAATATAATGAACTTAATTTTTTCCCTTCTCTTAGAAAAAACGACAAGTTTACTTTCCTATAAATATATTTAGCATGCAATATTAGTTTCGGCTAAATTTAATTTCATTTAATTATTTAAAAGTTTATTTTTTTAAACGATTTTTCGAACATTATAAATGTATTCAACTTTTAAATATCTAAAGAGTTAAAAAAACAAATACAATCTATTATATCTTTCTCTAATAATGAAAGTTAATGATCAGTAAAAACACAATTTTGCCACATCTTAATATTTTGACACCTCAACTTATATTTATCTTTTTGTGTCTTTTGTAACAAAAGAACCTATTTAGCTGAGAGAGAACATAAATTTCAAAAGATTGATGTGATTTTGCAACAAAAAATTTCTTTTATATTGATGTATCTTTTTTTGGTGGTGGCCGAGGTTTGAACCCCAGACCTTGCATATATTATGCATTGTCCCCAGAGCTAAGGTCACGAGGACTTATATTGATGTATCTAAACAAACTACAATATATTATTTTTTTAAAATGATTTTATATTACCATAAACAAACACAAAATAGATTATGATATTTTAATTTAAATTAAAAAAAATCACTAAATTATTGAAAGTCAATATTATTTTTATTTGAATTTGTAACAAATAAGCCCTACGGGGTTCGCTATAAATTTTAAAAAAACTTTAAACAAGAAGATAATTTTGTAACACAAAATCCATTTTATATAGTTGTATCCAAACAATTTTTTTTTTTTCAAAGAAGTGATTGTTATTATGATAAACAAACACAAAACTGATTTCACTTTTTCAAAAATAATCTCTAAATGATTGAATATCAAAATATAGTAACTTTTTATTCAATATCAAAATATATTTTTATTTTATTAAAATCGAAACATATATTCAATTTACATTTATTAAAAATAAGTTTTGTAATTGTACCAATTTTTTTTTATGATGATCATGTGCTTTTATCTGACACTGAGTCTATTTGACGCAACATAACTAACTTCCTATGATTTTTTAGTTTTTAAAATGCAATAGAACTACCTTCCTATGAGTTTTTCTTTTGTAGGTAATCCAATGAAAAAAATGACAATTGTTTACATATTTAGACTAAAAATATATATTCATAAATTTAAATTTTAATAAAAAACATTAATAAATACATTTCACTTATCAATAAAATAACAAAATATGGTTGAGACAGTTAACTTCGATACTAACAAAACATTGAAAAAATATTTTCATTAAGAAAATAAAAAAAAAGTCAATAATTTCTGATTGATAATCACAAAATAACAAAACTTCATTCTTAAAAAATAAATAACCTAACTTCAAGAAAGTTACAAAATATTTATTACAAGGCATATATCTATTTTTCAAAAAATTAGACATTTTCAAGATTGCTTCTTTTCTAAAAATACTTAGTCAAAAGAAAAATTATATTAAATAAAAAGAAATACATAAAGAGTCTGAGGACATTAGACCTGACTTAGGTACAACCCAAAACGGGGATACAACATAATAAATCAGATCAAGTGGATCGACCCAAATCTATCCTGACAAAAATTCACTAATCACGGGCGCAACTTAGCAAACCGATGTACGGGTGCGAAACCAAGTTACAAAAAAATATCAAAAGTGAACCTCTGCGAAAAACAATTAATGGATCGACCATAAACACAATAAATAATATAGTTGTACAATTTATAAACAGGACTCATAACCACATATTTATCAATAATGAAATCTTTACTATTTTAAATATTTTTACATATAATTACATTAACATCCCTTAAAATCTTCTTAAATAACACAAACACCCGCTCTAATTTTTAACTAAATACTGATCTCCCTTTTTTTTTAATCAAATTGACAAGCACTTCTCTTATAAAGTTATAATATAAGATGGATTAAACTTTGTTAATTCCATTTATTTTGAGCAATTAACTTCTTCATACAAGTATGAAACTCATTTAATTTTCGACCATTTTTCTTTCCATTTTTCATGTAGGTAATTTTTTCCAACTTATTGTTCCAGAGTCAAGGTGGTTTAATTTTTAAACTCTAATGTAACAAAACAAATATATCGAAGATTATTTCCTTTTTATTGATCAACCACAATGTCCATCCACCAAAAAATTTATCATTTCTATATTCTCTTTTAATCTCTTCATTGTTTCTCCATTGCGCGAAAAACACTTCATTTAACTTATTTGTGAAAAGAGAAAGCTGATACAAACAAACCAAAATGACTGATTAAATTGTATATTTACAAAGTGATTGAAATAGATAAAATGAAGGGAGATTGATGTGTTTCAAAAATTAGAAGGGGTGTCTATGTTATTTAAGAAAATCTCAAGGGAAGTCAAAATAATTTTCCCTTTTATCATTAACGTCGGCTTTATCATTAGTTTTTTCTTATCTTCTCAATTCATATAACATTGCAATGTGCTTTGATGCACACCCCCCGCTTCGAATTATCCCGTGCAGAGCACGGGCCCGTGAGTAGCACGGGTTAGTTGCTTGTGGTATATAAAAAACACGAGATCTTTACTATATTTAATATTTTGACATATTTTTATTCTACTACGCGGTAATATTTAATAAAAATTATTTCAATATTTTTATCATTAACGTCAACTTTATCGTTAATTTGTTTCTTATTTCTCAATGCATATAACATTGCAAATGTGCTTCGACGCATAACCCGCACTTCAACGCTCAGCCCGTGCGTAATACGGGCCCGTGCTTAGCACGTGTCTGTTGCTAGTTCTTTTTATATTTGAGTGCAATAGAAATTCACTAGTTTGATTAATATAAATTGAAGTGGACTCTTAAACATGATGTTTTTTAAAAATAAAAATCTAACATGCTTGTTTACAATTAGAATTGAAATATCCTTGATCCAAAAACCAACGCGATATATATCCAAAAACACCTATTTGTAATCACATAAATCAATTTAAACAGGAAAAAGAAACTTCTATTTCATAATTTAATTCACAATTGTTGACACAAATGGTTAGGTCTTACAAATAGTTAAAAAATGAAATTGTGTTTGTAGGTTAAAGATGAAGAACTATCAATGCAAAACATCGTTATCCATGTGTTCGAACCCAAGACCTCACAGTTGTGTGTGAGTTTAATTTCAGAGGATTAACACTTCATCTAAGATAAAAAAAAACAAAAATTGAGATCATCACCTCAATTTGCTTATTTAGTTATTAAAGCACCGTCAATTTTTTTTAAGGATTAAAAGAACACCATCAATATCCTTAAAAAGAAAACAAAACACCATCAATATAAACCTGTATAATAGTATGGTTAAATATTTTATTTAAACGTAGTAGCATATGAATTTGAATTTTGAGTCGTATTTTGAGTTATGATTATGTTTTGAATTTGAGCAACTAGCCTATGAAATTATTATTGTTGGATCTTTATTTTTATTTTACATGTGTCATAATTTAGTTTTTAAAGTGATCGAGTCACCGATTTAATCCGGTTAAATACCTATATAAATATAATCTCAAGACCGAGTTATCTAACCGAGTCATCCGAGTTGATCCGGTTCAGTCATGCAGTTTAACCAATGACTCAATGGTTCAACCATTGACCCAGTGACTCAGTATCGCTGCCGAGTCAATGAGAGAATCTTGTTTTAAAACTATGGTTCATATTAAAAATTCATAGCTTAAAAAAAATCGTATTTAAAAACTCTAGTTTTTTTTTGTTGTAATAGAAACTTTTTTTTTTTGGCGTTAATCCTTCAGTTTCTATAGGAAATACATAGGTCCTACTAATCCGGAGTTTAGTCCGAAGGTAAGTAAAATCAAATAAAAAATTATTTTTTTCAGAAATCAAAAAATAAAAAATTATTTTTTTTCAGAAATCAAACTTAGATTCTTTCGGACAATTCATATCCAAATATGATGTAAAAGAATATTTATAATCGAAAAATCGTTTATAAAAATAAACTTTTAAATAATTAAAAGAAATTGAATTTAGCATAAACTAATATTGCATGCAAAATATATTTATAAGAAAGTAAACTTGTTGTTTTTTCTATGAGAACCAAAAAAATTAAATTCATTATATTGTGTGAGTTTAACTAGTATATTTCATCGATGTACACTTACTTTACACATACATTCAACAATATGTTTTTTTGAAGGAGTACATTCAACAATATCATGTTGACACATCAATTAACGAATATGACAAGATATGTTTTTATATTCATTAATTAATTAACGTTACAACATATCATTAATACATTCAACAATATGTTGACACAACAATAAACAAATATAACAAGATATGTTTTTATATTCGTTAATTAACGTTACAACATATCATTATATACATGTGTAAACAATTGTAGAACATAATATACTAATTAAATTTTAAACGTGTACAAGGATGCACAAAAAGCTTGCTAACCCCTTAAATTAAAAAGGCTATGTATTTCTCGTCTTATCTATCAACGTTTTGTTTGTGTGGATTAACCTCATATACTTACACTTATATTTAGGGTGTGCTTGGATTGAGTGTTTAGGAGGGAAAGGGAGAGGAGGGTTCACTTTTAATTTTTAAATTACGAACAACGTAAAATGTTTTTTTAAAATAAATTATGTGTTTTTGAAGTATTATTTAATCATTTATTATGTTGTTAATTCAATTTTCTAAAAAATCATTTTATAATGTCCGTAATTTAAAAAAGAAAAGCAAGCCCTCCCCTCCCTTCCCTCCTAAACCCTCCATCAAAACACACTCTTAATATCTCGTGAGCCTCGTTGCGAAAATAGATTAACGCGGGTGTCGTGCGTATACAATTCAATAATAAATATAATCTCGTGAGGATTAAGAATGAAATTTCATTTCATATCTATACTATACACGTTGTTTTTGAGGATTAATCTATTCTTATCTCCTTCTGTCAAATAAATAAAAAAATAATCTCGTGTGTCTCGTGGTAAAGAAAATATAATCTCATGCGTCTCGTGCGGACATAATTCAATAATAAATAAATAGTGAGATAAACCTTGAAAAGTTGAATAATTAAAAAGACTAATTGAGTATTAGAGAAAATTGATCAGCAATCCTCAAAAAACAAAACAAAACTGATCAGCAATGGAAAATGTTGTTGGAGTTGAACGGCCATTGAAACTTCACATGCTTCCATTTCTATCACCTGGTCATATGATTCCTTTGGGTGACATAGCAGCTCTGTTTGCATCCCATGGCCAACAAGTCACGATCATCACCACTCTCTCCAATGCTCTTTTCTTTACCAAATCTCTCTCCTCCATTGATCCGTTTTTCCTCCGCCTTCACACCATAGACTTTCCCTCCCAGCAAGTCGACCTTCCCGACGGCGTTGAATCATTGTCCTCCACCACTGGCCCTGCCACCATGGCCAATATATGCAAAGGTGCAATACCCCTGCATGAACCCATTAGAGAATTCGTGCAGAAGGATCAACCTGACTGCATCATTGCCGACTGTGTATACCCTTGGATTAACGACTTGGCCAATAAGCCTCATATCTCCACAATTGCCTTCACCGGATTCTCCCTCTTTACAGTATCCCTCATAGAATCCCTAAGAATAAACCGTTCATATTTTGACAAGAATTCGAGTTTGAGTTTGTTCGTTGATCCAAATTTTTCTCATTCAATCACCTATTGCTCAACACCACCAAAGCAATTAATCACATTTGAGGAAAGGATGCTTGAGACAATCCGCAAAATTAGGGACTCATCGTTAACAACTTTGCTGAACTTGATGGTGAAAATTGCATCAAACACTATGAGAAAACCATGGTTTACATGGCTTGGCATCTTGGGAGAGCAAGTTTACCTGTTTTGGTTGCAAAAAAGTAAGCAACGGTTAGGATTCTTCGAATCCCCTGGTATATTCATTGTTGGATAATAAGTAAAAGATATGCCGCGTTTATTTATCTTAGGTAAACTATACAAGTGATGTGGTCGTTGGGATGTTCCTAATTAGATAAGGCACCACCTGAATCAATGGGATTTAACACTGAGTATCTATTTAGGCTTTTCCCTCCAATGGCTAACTGCACCTGCTGATCGCACAGTGATCCTTACGTGCGGGGTCATGCTAATTCAAAGGTAATTGAAACATAAAATTTATCTTGGCTTTCTAGTGTTTCCCAAGGCAATGAAGGCCAAAGTTCCCTTAGGTTTTCCCATCTATGAATCTTAGGACACTTATAACACACTCTCTCTACGCTTTCTTAATAGTTCTACAAACGGACAACCTTAATCTACGTCTACCTTACTAAGGGATTCAAGAGAATGGTTCTATTAGGTTGTAGCTTTAAGTAGGATAGCTAGGTGCTTGTTTCCCTAATTATCAACCAGTTAATTCCTAGGTTCGGTAAGGCACCACCCGACCCAATGGGATTTAACATTGGGTACCTACGCCTAGGGTCAACAATTATTCCAGTATCTTTGGCTAATTAATAATCACTTACTTCCTAGACAGATAGTTATCAGTAAAGGGATATAAATATCAAGATATAATCATCTAGTTAGTGATAACAATATTAGGCCCTGTCACAACCTAAGTACCTGATCTAGGGTTGCACCTCTCACATAAATAAAACTACTTCCTAATAAAACTTAATAGCGAACAAAAGAATATAGCGAACAAAAGAATAAATAAAATAAATGACATATTAAATAAATAAATAAATATGCAACAAAAATATACAGAGGTTCATCTTATAAATCTAACCGAAAAAGACTTAGTTACACATGGTAACTAAAAACAAATTACTAAAGATAAAAACATACTCTAGAAAATCAAGGAGAAGATAGAAACTCTCCCGAAGCTCCAAAGTTGCCTTCCTCTTGCCACAGTTCTGAACGAGAAATTCTGAATGAGGAAGGCCGATATTTATAGTGAGAGTTTCTACCAGGGTTTGGGCTAAGAGTGAAGGCTTTACTCAAAACGGAAGCAGGAAAAGACAGTTAGACCCCGACTTTTTGCATGCACGAGGCTAATGACAGATGCACGGGTCGCATAGTGTAACACCCCGTTTTCCCAACATAAAAATTTCATTTAAAATCAGAGTATTTAATTCATTACGGAATGCCACACACTACTTTAACATCTCAAAACAGATAAAAATAATTATCCTTCAAAATCAACATCATGAAAAATCTTAAACTGTTGCAGCAGAAAATAGTTCAACATTTAAAAGTCTTGGCACGCAGGCCTTATTGGAAATTCTCATTAATTAGTTCATAAAAGAAACACGTAAGGAATAGAAGTAAAAGCAAGCCCCCATCCCGTTACGTATCAGAGCACCTAGACACCAACTGAGAGTCCACTCATGAACGCCTCTAATCTTTATTACCTGCACATTACCCACGGTCGAGGCAACATATACGCAGAAGGGGTGAGATTTCATAATCAATACATTAAGAATATAATCCAATAAAATGCATTTAACAACTTAAACATTAATAACATATCAACAATTAGCATATTTTTCATTTCATAACAAATACAATCATCAAATACCATTACTAATTTTCATCACAAATCATAATCAACTTAACACTTAACTTGACGACACAACTCATCTTTGACCATGCAACTCTATCAACTCAACAACAACTTAACAACTTAAACATCATGAACTTCTTGATATGCAAATGCATGTGGTACCAATCAACAACAAAATGAGCATAATGGCTCTTCAACGTGTGAGCACAAAGGCTGCCGGGCCTAAAGCCCCCAACTTTAATGAGCACAAAGGCTGCCGGGCCTAAAGCCCCCAACTTTAATGAGCACAAAGGCTGCCGGGCCTAAAGCCCCCAACTTTAATGAGCACAAAGGCTGCCGGGCCTAAAGCCCCCAACTTTAATGAGTATGCAATGAACTCAACTTCCAACAACTTAGACAACAACATAAACAACTCATACGACTCATAATCATGGACCACTCCTTGAATTCTACAACATAGACCGACTCATGCAACTTCAAGACACTAACAGTCAAAAGCAGGGAACAGCAGCAAGATACAACATTTAATAACATTTGAATGCGTTAACATCATCTAAGGTATGAATTACATCAACATAAATACCATAAAGCATCATTATAACATTCATGCAACCACACTTCTAATCTCAGTCACCTGAACAGACTGCAGGGTCTATAAAAACATCCTAAACAGCTCTCTTACTTAATTCTAAGGTCAACTCAAGACTACACGTGCGAAGGGATCGCATCGGGACAATTTTGGGCAACTAACAGCCTAACTCGCAGTGGCGAGTAACTCTGCTCGCAATGGCGAGCAAAGCGTGCATTCTGGGTTCCTAAGTCGTTACTCGCAGTGGCGAGTTATTCTGCTCGCAGTTGCGAGCTTACAGGTCACTCGCAGTTGCGAGTTGCATTGCTCGCAGATGCGAGCTCTGGGTTCTAGCTCGCCGTTGCGAGTGTTCTTGCTCGCAGATGCGAGCGATGAATGTCAGTACGGCCAGAAACCTAAAAATCACAACTTTTCACCTATATTCATGATTCCTTCATCCAAATAGCATCTAATTATCATCTTAAGTCATATCTAAGGTCTGTACACTAATTTTGCATCAATCTAACATCTGTTCTTGATTCATTCATCAAAATTGATCCTAAACCTAATTCTCAATTCTCACCAAAACTTAACCTAATCATGCTAAATTCATCCTATAGAATTACACCCTTAATAATATTGAAAATTAGTCTCACCCTTACCTGATAATAGCAGAATCGCAGCCCTCCTTTGGTTCTTCTCTCTTTCTGACTTTTCTCCCTTTTTCTCCAAAAACGTACGTACTACTTTTCCTAACTTATGTCTGTCTATTTATCTCTCCTTTGTACTCTTCTCACTACTAATTGCTCATCTCACCACGCAGCCCAATCTTTAATATTTTTATTTTATTTCTCATATCTTATTTTATTTAATAATAAAATAAGTCACACCAACATAACAACTTCACAACATCAATATACTTCACGTCATTCTAGAAAATCACATAATTTATCTATAAATCATGCAAACTATTTAAATTCTTAAATCATATAAATATATATATATATATAAATAAATATATAAATCCTCATTAAATTAAGTAAATAATTAAGACGGGCGTTACAACTCTCCCCAACTTATAGAATTTTCGTCCTCGAAAATTTACCTCAAGCAAACAACTCTGGGTAAGACTCCATCATCTTACTCTCCAGCTCCCACGTCAAGCTTTCACCAGTAGTGCCGCTCCAAACAACTCTCACTAGAGGTATTTCTTTGCCTCTCAACGTCTTCATTTTACGATCATCAATCCTCAAAGGTAAAGTCTCCACCGTAAGGTTGTCTCTAACTTGCACGTCATCACTCTGAATCACATGGGACGGGTCTGAAACATACTTCCTCAGCTGCGACACATGAAACACATCGTGCAAATTCGATAAATGCGGTGGTAAGCCAACTCTATAAGCCACAGTGCCAATTCTCTCAGATATCTGATAAGGACCAATAAACTTTGGAGTCAACTTCTTTGACTTCAATGCACGACCAACACCGGTCGTTGGGGTAACTCTCAAGAACACATGGTCTCCCTCTTGAAACTCAAGGTCTTTCTTACGCTTATCATGGTAACTCTTCTGTCGACTCTGCGATGCTTTCATCTTCTCTTGAATCATTTTCACCTTCTCAGTAGTCTGTTGAACAATTTCTGGTCCTAGAACCACACTTTCACCGGTCTCAAACCAACACAACGGAGTCCTACACCTCCGACCATACAAAGCCTCGAAAGGTGCCATCCCAATACTTGAATGATAGCTGTTATTATAAGTGAACTCTATCAACGGAAGATGACTATCCCAAGTTCCACCTTGCTCAAGTACACAAACTCTCAACAAGTCTTCGAGTGACTGAATTGTTCTTTCCGACTGACCATCTGTCTGAGGATGATATGCCAAACTCAATCTCAACTTAGAGCCTAAAGCCTCTTGCAAACTCTTCCAAAATCTAGAAGTAAATCGTGGGTCTCTATCTGACACAATGCTCGAAGGAACACCATGCAGCTTCACAATGTCTCGAATATAAATATCTGCCAACTGAGCCACAGGAAAACTAATATTAATCGGAAGGAAATGTGCCGACTTCGTCAATCTGTCAACAATCACCCAAATTGCGTCATTCCCTTTAGGAGTATTTGGCAAACTCATCACAAAATCCATGGATATACTATCCCATTTCCATTCTGGTACATCTAACGGTGTCATCAACCCAGCAGGTTTCTAATGCTCTACCTTCGACTTCTGACAAATCAAACAAGAGTACACAAATTGTGCCACATCACATTTCAATCCTGACCACCAAAACAGCTTCTTTAAATCATGATACATCTTTGTAGCTCCCGGATGAATGCTCAAGCTACTCCTATGACTCTCTTCCAGAATCATCCTTTTTATCTCATCATTGTCTGGAATACAAATCCTACCTTGGAACCTCAACACACCTTGATCATCGACTTTAAAGTCACCATCTTCAGTTTGATTACTAGCAACCAACAAGTCCACAAACTTAACATCAACCTTCTGTGCATCTCTAATACTTTTCAAGAAATCGTTATCAATTTTCAGCATTCCTAACTTAACGCTCCGAGACGACATTTCACAAACTAAGCTCATATCTCTAAACTGTTCAAGTAATTCAAATTCCTTCACCATCATAGCAGACATATGTAAACTCTTCCTACTTAAGGCATCCGCAACAACATTAGCTTTACCCGGATGGTAATTCAAACTAAAGTCATAATCCTTCAACAATTCGAGCCACCGTCGCTGTCGCATATTCAATTCTTTCTGATCAAACAAATACTTCAAGCTCTTGTGATCACTAAACACCTCGAATCTCGAACCATACAAGTAGTGTCTCCAAATCTTAAGGAGAAATACGACTGCAGCTAATTCAAGGTCATGAGTAGGATAGTTTCGTTCATGAGTTCTCAACTGTCTTGATGCATAAGCAACAACTTTACCATCTTGCATAAGCACACCGCCTAAACCCAATTTGGACGCATCACAATACACCGCAAAAGGTTCATCAGGTTTTGGCAAAATCAAAACTGGAGCCGTCGTCAAACGCTTATTCAATTCATTAAAACTGTTCTCACAATGAACATCCCACACAAAGGTTTTACTTTTACACGTCAACTGAGTTAACGGAAGTGTCAACTTAGAAAATCCTTCTATAAATCTTCGATAGTATCCTGCCAAACCCAAAAAGCTTCTAATCTCTGTAACTGACTTAGGAGTCTCCCATTGTGATACTGCTTCAACTTTAGATGGATCGACTGCAATACCACTACCAGAAATAACATGGCCCAGAAAACTTACCTCGTTCAACCAGAATTCACACTTAGACAATTTAGCATACAACTTCTTCTCTTTCAGCACTTGCAAAACGATTTTCAAATGTTCTGCATGTTCTTCTTCTGTCTTAGAGTAAATCAAAATATCATCGATGAACACAACCACAAAGCGATCCAAAAATGCATGGAAAATGCGATTCATATACTCCATAAACACGCCAGGCGCATTACTCACACCAAAAGGCATCACCTTATATTCATAATGACCATATCGCGTCCTAAAGGCCGTCTTCTGCATGTCTTCATCTTTTACTTTAATCTGATGATAACTCGACCTTAAATCAATCTTGCTGAACACACGTGCACCCACCAGCTGGTCCATCAAATCATCAATTCTAGGAAGTGGATATCTATTCTTTATAGTTACTTTATTCAATTGTCGATAATCAATACACAACCTCATACTTCCATCTTTCTTCTTAACCAACAATACCGACGCTCCCCAAGGTGAAACACTCGGTCTAATGAACTTCTTATCTAGCAATTCCTCTAACTGTTTCTTCAACTCAGCCAACTCAGAAGCTGACATACGATAAGGTGTCATAGACACAGGCTTCGTTCCCAGAACAAGGTCAATAGAAAATTCAACTTCTCTCTCCGGTGGTACATCAGGGATTTCATCAGGGAAAACTTCAGGAAAATCACACACCACCTGCAACTTATCAATCACTGCTTGATTCTCCAAAGATAAGGATGCCATCAAGGAAAACATCAAGATCCCATCGCGTTCTAATTGCTTCAGCTGCTTAGTAGACAAAAATTCTGCTCCACTTTCCTCTTCAGCAGAAGAGAAACGCACCGACTTACTAAAATAATTAATGAGAACATGGTTGTACTCTAACCAGTTCATACCAAGAATTACATCCATTCCACTCAGAGGCAGACAAACTAAATCAATCTCAAAATCACGATCAAACATAGACAAAGGACATCGTAAACAAACAAGAGAAGTAGTCACTGAACCCTTAGCTGGAGTTTCGACGACCATTTCTCCACTCATATCAGACACAGCAAGACCCAACTTAGAAGCACAATCAAAAGCAACAAAACAATGTGTAGCACCAGTATCAATAATAGCAACTAAAGGAGTATTGTTAATATAACAAGTACCTCTGATCAAACGATCCTCATTTTCAGTCTGAGTACCAGTCAAAGCAAACACTTTCCCTCTAGTCTGAGTCTTCTTCGGATTCGTACACTGAGACCCAATATGACCCTCTTCTTTGCAGTTAAAACACACAATGTCCGCATGCTTACACTCTGCAAGTGTATGTCCTTTACTGCCACAACGAAAGCACCGTTTAATATCCTTAGTACAAGCATTACTCTTATGGCCTTTCTCGCCACAAGTGTAACAAACAACCTCAGCACCAGCATCCTTCTTATTTGACCTCCTCTCATCATTAGCTCTTCCTTTTCCTTTGTCAGCAGGAGCACTGTAAGGCTTTGGGCGACTTTGTTGGCCCTTATAATGAGCTTTGATGTCATCTTCATAGATTCTGCATCTGCTCACCAAAGCAGAAAAGTCACGGATCTGTTGGTAACCAATGGCTCGCTTAATATCAGCACGCAAACCATTCTCGAACTTGATACACTTAGAGAACTCAGCATTGTCCCCAGTGTAGTGTGGATAGAACTGAGCCAGCTCCACAAACTTTGCTGCATACTCTGTCACCGACATGTTTCCTTGCTTCAGCTCAAGGAACTCGATCTCTTTTCTTCCGCGAACATCCTCAGGAAAATATCTGTTTAGGAACTCTCTCTTAAACACAGCCCAAGTAATAACTGCATCATCCTGCTCTAGGGTAGGTTGGAGGCTCACCCACCAGTCATCAGCTTCCTCAGCCAGCATATGCGTTCCAAAACGCACCTTCTGATCATCAGTACATTGCATAACTCTGAAAATTCTCTCAACCTCCTTGAGCCACGTCTGTTCTCCATCAGGGTCATAACTTCCTTTGAAGGTAGGAGGATGATTTCTCAGAAAGGTCTCCAACATTCTCACATCAGCATTCGCACCAGCACCAACATTTGGATGTTGTCCCACAGCTTGGGCTACAGCTTCCAAAGCAGCAGCAATCACAGCATCATTTCTTCCAGCCATTCTAGTCCTCTTATAGCAAATAAGATTCGCAGCCTCCAGGTCTCTTCTCTGCACAACACACAACATTTAGAATATCATAATAGTGGTATTCCAACTCCTAAAGACACAACTCGACTCACTACTTGGCCGGACGGACCGACCTGCTCTGATACCAATTGTAACACCCCGTTTTCCCAACATAAAAATTTCATTTAAAATCAGAGTATTTAATTCATTACGGAATGCCACACACTACTTTAACATCTCAAAACAGATAAAAATAATTATCCTTCAAAATCAACATCATGAAAAATCTTAAACTGTTGCAGCAGAAAATAGTTCAACATTTAAAAGTCTTGGCACGCAGGCCTTATTGGAAATTCTCATTAATTAGTTCATAAAAGAAACACGTAAGGAATAGAAGTAAAAGCAAGCCCCCATCCCGTTACGTATCAGAGCACCTAGACACCAACTGAGAGTCCACTCATGAACGCCTCTAATCTTTATTACCTGCACATTACCCACGGTCGAGGCAACATATACGCAGAAGGGGTGAGATTTCATAATCAATACATTAAGAATATAATCCAATAAAATGCATTTAACAACTTAAACATTAATAACATATCAACAATTAGCATATTTTTCATTTCATAACAAATACAATCATCAAATACCATTACTAATTTTCATCACAAATCATAATCAACTTAACACTTAACTTGACGACACAACTCATCTTTGACCATGCAACTCTATCAACTCAACAACAACTTAACAACTTAAACATCATGAACTTCTTGATATGCAAATGCATGTGGTACCAATCAACAACAAAATGAGCATAATGGCTCTTCAACGTGTGAGCACAAAGGCTGCCGGGCCTAAAGCCCCCAACTTTAATGAGAACAAAGGCTGCCGGGCCTAAAGCCCCAACTTTAATGAGCACAAAGGCTGCCGGGCCTAAAGCCCCCAACTTTAATGAGCACAAAGGCTGCCGGGCCTAAAGCCCCCAACTTTAATGAGCACAAAGGCTGCCGGGCATAAAGCCCCCAACTTTAATGAGTATGCAATGAACTCAACTTCCAACAACTTAGACAACAACATAAACAACTCATACGACTCATAATCATGGACCACTCCTTGAATTCTACAACATAGACCGACTCATGCAACTTCAAGACACTAACAGTCAAAAGCAGGGAACAGCAGCAAGATACAACATTTAATAACATTTGAATGCGTTAACATCATCTAAGGTATGAATTACATCAACATAAATACCATAAAGCATCATTATAACATTCATGCAACCACACTTCTAATCTCAGTCACCTGAACAGACTGCAGGGTCTATAAAAACATCCTAAACAGCTCTCTTACTTAATTCTAAGGTCAACTCAAGACTACACGTGCGAAGGGATCGCATCGGGACAATTTTGGGCAACTAACAGCCTAACTCGCAGTGGCGAGTAACTCTGCTCGCAATGGCGAGCAAAGCGTGCATTCTGGGTTCCTAAGTCCTTACTCGCAGTGGCGAGTTATTCTGCTCGCAGTTGCGAGCTTACAGGTCACTCGCAGTTGCGAGTTGCATTGCTCGCAGATGCGAGCTCTGGGTTCTAGCTCGCCGTTGCGAGTGTTCTTGCTCGCAGATGCGAGCGATGAATGTCAGTACGGCCAGAAACCTAAAAATCACAACTTTTCACCTATATTCATGATTCCTTCATCCAAATAGCATCTAATTATCATCTTAAGTCATATCTAAGGTCTGTACACTAATTTTGCATCAATCTAACATCTGTTCTTGATTCATTCATCAAAATTGATCCTAAACCTAATTCTCAATTCTCACCAAAACTTAACCTAATCATGCTAAATTCATCCTATAGAATTACACCCTTAATAATATTGAAAATTAGTCTCACCCTTACCTGATAATAGCAGAATCGCAGCCCTCCTTTGGTTCTTCTCTCTTTCTGACTTTTCTCCCTTTTTCTCCAAAAACGTACGTACTACTTTTCCTAACTTATGTCTGTCTATTTATCTCTCCTTTGTACTCTTCTCACTACTAATTGCTCATCTCACCACGCAGCCCAATCTTTAATATTTTTATTTTATTTCTCATATCTTATTTTATTTAATAATAAAATAAGTCACACCAACATAACAACTTCACAACATCAATATACTTCACATCATTCTAGAAAATCACATAATTTATCTATAAATCATGCAAACTATTTAAATTCTTAAATCATATAAATATATATATAAATAAATATATAAATCCTCATTAAATTAAGTAAATAATTAAGACGGGCGTTACACATAGTGTGCACGCCAATGCATTCCCTAGGCGCATTGTTTGTTAAATTATGCCTTAGGCGTTTTTCTCATTTCCTAGGTGCATGGTGTCTTTCTTCCGGGCCCAATCTCTGATTTTTCGTCGTTTTTAGATCTTCTTCTTCAAATAACTTGCCTCGGTACTTTGGGAACAGAATTCTTCCCATTTGTAAGTCTTTTGAGGCCTCTTGAATCTTTATTCTTGTCTCTTGAATCTTCACAATTCTTCAGATGTTCTTGATTTTCCGATATGCATGGTTTCTTCGTGAATTACTTCAAAAAACCCCCTAAAATTGCTATGTTTTGGGTTAACTAGAATTACAGACTCAAATATAGAAAATATTACAAAAGTCCCGAAATCATAAGCAATCATTCTAATACTCCTCCTTTTTTCCGCTAAATCCTACCAAAATAAACTGAAAAACATGCTAAGAATTACGTAAGATGACCTGTCAACAATACTCCCTCTTTACCGTATTCCTCATGGAATCCCTAAGGATAAACCGTTCATATTCTGACAAGAATTCGAGTTTGAGTTCGTTCGTTGTTCCAAATTTTCCTCATTTATTCACCTTTTGTTCAACACCACTAAAGCTATTCTTCGCATATAAGGAAAGGATGCTTGATACAATCCGCAACAGTAAGGGATTCATCATTAACAACTTTGTTGAACTTGATGGTAAAGATTGCATCAAGCACTATGAGAAAACCATGGGTTACAAGGCTTATCATCTTGGTCCAGCTTGTCTTATTCGCAAAACTTTTCAAGAGAAATCCATGAGGGGAAATGAGAGTGCGGTTAGCGCACATGAGTGTCTAAGTTGGCTCAACTTAAAGGGAGATAATTCAGTGGTATACATATGTTTTGGGAGCATTTCTTATTTCTGTGATAAACAACTTTACGAGATTACGAGTGGAATAGAAAATTCGGGTCACAAATTTGTTTGGGTTGTTCCTGAGAAGCAAGGGAAATAATATGAGAGTGAAGAGGAGAAAGAAAAGTGGTTGCCTAAAGGATTCAAAGAGAGAAACATTGAAAACAATAAAGGATTTATCATTAGGAGGTGGGCCCCACAAGTAATGATTCAAAGCCACACTGCTGTGGGTGCATTCATGACACATTGCGGGTGGAAATCCACCATTGAGGCTGTTAGTGCAGGGATTCCTATGATCACGTGGCCAATGCAAGGAGAACAATTCTATAATGAGAAGCTAATAACTGTTGTGCGAGGGATTGGGGTGGAGGTGGGTGCAACAGAGTGGTCTCTACATGGTTTTCAAGAAAAAGAGAAAGTGGTGAGTAGACAAAATATATGAAAAGCTGTGAGGAGGTTGATGGACGATGGTGATGAAGCTAAGGAAATTAGACAACGTGCTGAAGAGTTTGGGAGAAAGGCTACACAAGTTGTTCAAGAAGATGGGTCATCTCATAACAATTTGTTGGCTTTGATTGGCGATCTTAAAAGATTGAGAGACCGCAAACCACTTGAACAAATCCTATTATTATGTGTATTCAACTATTTTGAAACACGTCCATGTACGACGTAAGTTGAGGTACTTACAGATCACCCATCAAAGAGACCATCACACTAACCGTGGAAGTTAAACATGCGACCTTATGAATAAGTTAACTCCATATCAAGTGTTCTAATCTTCATTGGCTATTTTTTATAACATTATTGAAGCTATTTTATTGTTTTTATGACAATTTTTTTTATCTCATTTTCTCAAAAGTATTCTTTTTATAAATCAAGGATATTCCAATTCAAATTGTAAACAAGCATGTTAGATTTTTATTTTTAAAAAACATCATGTTTAAGAGTCCACTTCAATTTATATTAATCAAACTAGATAATTTCTATTGCACATAAATGAGTATTGATCAGAGAACACACATGTTAAAGGAATATAACTTTACCCACTAGACCACTTGTTACTTTTGTTTAATGGGTTTTGTTAACGAGTGCCTCTAGATATTCTTTAAACATTATAAATTAAATAATTATTCTTTAAAAATGTGAACGTTTTCAATTTCTAATACATTGATTACACAAAGGTTTATAAAAAGTTACAATTTAAAATTCTTAATTAGTGCCCCGAGGACACTAGTTAACATTTCTGTTATTTAATAAACTGCTTCTAATATAAATATACAATAAACATACTTTTGAATAGAAATTGAAAAGGCTGGACGTCGTGACCCAGGTTCAAACCCAGGATCTCACAGTTGTGTGTGAGTTTAATTTCAGTGGATTACCACTTCATTTAAGAAAAAAAAAAAAAAAAGGAAATTGAGATCATCGCCTCAATTTGTTTATTTAGTTATTAAAGCACCATCAATTTTTTTTTTTAAAGATTAAAAAAACACCATCAATATCCTTAAAAAGAAAACAAAACACCATCAATATAAACCTGGATAATGGTATGGTTAAATATTTTATTTAAATGTAGTAGCCTATAAATTTGAATTTTGAGTTGTATTTTGAGTTATGATTATGTTTTGAATTTTAGCAACTAGCCTGTGAAATTATTATTGTTGGATCTTTATTTTTATTTTACATGTGTCATAATTTTAGTTTTTAAAGTGATCGAGTCAACGATTCAATCCAGTTAAATACCTATATAAATTTAATCTCAAGAACGAGTTATCTAACCGAGCCATCCGAGTTGATCTAGTTCAGTCATGCGGTTTAACCAATGACTTAATGGTTCAACCATTGACCCAGTGACTCAGTACCCCTGCCGAGTTGATGGGAGAACCGAGTTTTAAAACTATGGTTCATATTAAAAATTCATAGTTTAAAAAAAATCGTATTTAAAAACTAAAGTTTTTTTTTTTGTAATAGAACGTTTTTTTTTGCGCTAACCCTTCAGTTTCTATAGGAAATACATAGGTCCTACTAATTCGGAGTTTAGTCCGAAGGTAAGTAAAATCGAATAAAAAATTATTTCCTTCGGAAATCAAACTCAGATTCTTTCGAACAATTCATATCCTAAAATGATGTAAAAGAATATTTATAATGTTCGAAAAATCGTTTAAAAAAAATAAACTTTTAAATAATTAAAAGAAATTGAATTTAGCATAAACTAATATTGCATGCTAAATATATTTATAAGAAAGTAAACTTGTTGTTTTTTCTATGAGAACCAAAAAAATTAAATTCATTATATTGTGTGAGTTTAACTAGTATGTTTCATCGATGTACACTTATTTTAAACATACATTCAACAATATGTTGACACATCAATTAACGAATATAACAAGATATATTTTTATATTCATTAATTAGTGTTACAACATACTCCCTCCGGTCACTATTATAAGTAAAATTCACTTTTTAGATTCAATCAATAAATGATGTATGTAGTCTAAATATAAACCACATACATAATTTATTGAATGAACTTAAAAAGTCAACTTTTGCTTATAATAGTGACCGGAGGGAGTATCATTATATACATGTGTAATACAATTGTAGAACAGAATATACTAATTAAATTTTAAACGTGTACAAGGATGCACAAAAAGCTTGCTAACCCCTTAAATTAAAAAGGCTATGTATTTATTTCTCGTCTTATCTATCAACGTTTTGTTTGTGCGGATTAACCTCATATACTTATGCTTAAAATCTCATGAGCCTCGTTGCAAAAATAGATTCCTGCGGGTGTCGTGCGTACATAATTCAATAATAAATATAATCTCGTGAGGATTAAGAATGAGAAATTTCACTTCTTATCTATACACGTTATTTTTGAGGATTAATTCGAATCTCTTTCTGTAAAAAAATAAATAAATAATCTCGTGTGTCTCGTGGTAAAAAAAATATAATCTCATGCGTCTCGTGCGGACATAATTCAATAATAAGCTCCCCACTTGCCAACACGGTGCTAGCAAAAATAAAGGGAGTATTGTTTTCAACGTATCGTGAAACTTCGTGAACCCACTTCTCGCTATATAAAGCATTTTCCTAAGTAAATAGTGAGATAAAGCTTGAAAAGTTGAATAATAAAGAGACTAATTGAGTATTTGAGAAAATTGATCAGCAAATCTTTCCCCTCAATTTTTTTTTTTATCAGCAATGGAAAATGGGGTTGGAGTTGAACGGCCATTGAAACTTCACATGCTTCCATTTCTATCACCTGGTCATATGATTCCTTTGGGTGACATAGCAGCTCTGTTTGCATCCCATGGCCAACAAGTCACGATCATCACCACTCCCTCCAATGCTCATTTCTTTACCAAATCTCTCTCCTCCATCGATCCGTTTTTCCTCCGCCTTCACACCATCGACTTTCCCTCCCAGCAAGTCGACCTTCCTGACGGCGTTGAATCATTGTCCTCCACCACTGACCCTGCCACCATGGGCAAGATATGCAAAGGTGCAATGCTCTTGCATGAACCCATTAGAGAATTCGTGGAGAAGGAACAACCTGACTACATCATTGCCGACTGTGTATACCCTTGGATCAATGACTTGGCCAATAAGCCTCATATCTCCACCATTGCCTTCACCGGATTCTCCCTCTTTACAGTATCCCTCATAGAATCCCTAAGAATAAACCGTTCATATTTTGACAAGAATTCGAGTTTGAGTTCGTTCGTTGATCCAAATTTTCCTCATTCAATCACCTTTTGCTCAACACCACCAAAGCAATTAATCGCATTTGAGGAAAGAATGCTTGAGACAATCCGCAAAAGTAAGGGACTCATCGTTAACAACTTTGCTGAACTTGATGGTGATGATTGCATCAAACACTATGAGAAAACCATGGGTTACAAGGCTTGGCATCTTGGTCCAGCTTGTCTTATTCGCAAAACTTTTGAAGAGAAATCCGTGAGGGGAAATGAGAGCGATGTTAGTGTGCATGAGTGTCTAAGTTGGCTCAACTCAAAGGAAGATAATTCAGTGTTATACATATGTTTTGGGAGCATCTCTTATTTCTCTGATAAACAACTTTATGAGATTGCGAGCGGAATCGAAAATTCAGGTAACGAATTTGTATGGGTTGTTCCTGAGAAGAAAGGGAAACAAGATGAGAGTGAAGAGCAGAAAGAAAAGTGGTTGCCTAAAGGATTCGAAGAGAGAAACATTTTAAATAAGAAGGGTTTTATCATTAAGGGGTGGGCCCCACAAGCAATGATTTTAAGCCACACTGCTGTGGGTGCATTCATGACACATTGCGGGTGGAACTCCACCGTTGAGGCTATTAGTGCAGGGATTCCGATGATCACGTGGCCAGTGCATGGAGAACAGTTCTATAATGAAAAGCTGATAACTGTTGTGCAAGGGATTGGGGTGGAGGTGGGTGCAACAGAGTGGTCTCTACATGGTTTTCAAGAAAAAGACAAAGTGGTGAGTAGACATAGTATTGAAAAAGCTGTGAGGAGATTGATGGACGATGGTGATGAAGCTAAGGAAATCAGACGACGTGCTCAAGAGTTTGGGAGAAAAGCTACACAGGCTGTTCAAGAAGGTGGGTCGTCTAATAACAATTTGTTGGCTTTGATTGGCGATCTTAAAAGATCGAGAGACCACAAACTACTTGAATAATTCAAATATGATTAATTTAGTACAATATGTATGGGAAAACCCTTGTAAGAGATTTCTCTCCTTTCCTGACTGATATTCTATTCATCAATCAACAATTTGGTGTTTTTTTGTCTGACTTTCACATGATTAATTTGTTCGCATTTCTGTGTAACATTGTCAAAACTTGACAAATATATTCCATCTCAATCTCAAACCAAATGTAGTGCTTGAGTTTTTTTTTTTTTTTTTTCATCAAACATTTAGTACTTGAGCTGATATATTGTTAGTACATGGTACATTATCCATGTCATTAGATGAGACTTGTACTAACCGTAATCTATTTGACCTAGATTCTTAGTATACATAGAAGTATAAAGGAAGTTTTATGAAAACAATATTCCGAGTTTCATTCAATATACTCTCTGTCTCTTTTCCATTTGAAATCTAAACACTAAACATTAATGCTGCTACTATACGGATAGGATATGAGTCTCTTTTGTGTTGTGTTGTGTTGTATGTGAATAGATGATTTTTGATGAATTCATAAGATGTATTTTGAGAACTTATAAAAAATGAGGAGTGCTATGCATCGCGAGTAATTGTCTCACGATTGCATAGCGAAACTAGTTTAGCCACTTAAAATTGTTTCTGGCCGGAATAAATGGTGGGTGGGGTAAATGATTCACCAATCGAAACACTTGAAAGCCTAAATACATGGACTCGGGATGATTTCGTGGGAATTTTTTCGCTCAATATATCATTTTTCATAAAAAATACTGGTGAATGAGTGATTATTGGTTAATTATGAAGGAGATGTATGTATGCCATTGGCAAATAATTGATCTTTAGTAATGCTGATATATAAGGAAAACCCAGCTGAATTTTTGGCAGCATTGTAATTTATTTGATTGGTTATTTATGTCAGTGTTTGTTTTATGTAGTGTAGTTTGTAACTTGGCAACTGTCCTGTTGTAATCAGTAACCGCAGGCATTCAATAAAAGTGTGTGTTATCCATATTCCTTCTAATTCTATTATTCCCTAATAATCTGCATCTATCACACTGACAGTGCAAAGACTATTTACTCTGTCAGTCTATCATAACCGTCTGATCATTGAAAATGTTTGACTTTTATCGTATCTAACTTAAAAGTTACACAAGTGATGGTTTGTGATCGGTTGACAGTGTAAAATGTTTTACACTAGTCCATCAAAATTATTCTCTTAGCTCTAAGTATAAAGTGTTGAATATTTACTATGCATGTAATAAAGGAGCACTTGTTGTAAGCAGGTAGTCAGCAATGATGGACAGAAAGGAGTGAAATGGCTGCTTGCAGTGTCTCAATAAAATCTTGGGTCACTACAGTTGTTTGAGCTTTTGTTAGATCAGTTGATCTATACTTATATGCCATCTCTGAAGATAGTCAGGTTAGCTATGAAGCACGGATACAGACAAGGATACCGGACACGATACGGACATTAACATGCCGACATCGCTAATAATTTGAGAAAATCATATAAATTAGTATAATTATGTATGTCGGTGTCAGGCACGACATGTGTCCGACAACGGGACACGCCTAATCCGAGGAGTGTCTGTGCTTCATAGTTGCTTAGTGATAGTACGGAGATCGGGTGCATAAAATCTGAAATAGAGGAGTAGTGCCTAGTCTTACTACGGTTTCCATTCTTGAAGGTACCAGTCCATTCACTCGGAACTGTATTAATTAAATAGTACCAGTATGAGTTATGATCCACTTTCTTCAAGAGTTATTCTTGCTAAAATTGCTCTATTGAATAACTAACGGTTGGAAATTTAGTTCTTAATAAAAACATATTTCAGAAAACATGTTCAACAATTATGAATCAATAACGGAAGCAAACCAAACAAAAGATTGAACATATTATGATCGGATCTACGACATGTTTGATTTATCAATGATATTAAGAATTAGGTTATTAGAAATACTGAATGAAGCTTTCATAACAACACTCTCCTAACAACAACGATAAACACAAAGGAGGTGATCTGAAACAAACAGCAAAGGTTAGCGGCGACTGATTTGGTTATTCCTCAACCGGTACCTTTGTGTCTCTAGTTCTCTTCAGATGGGGAGAAGAGAATGTTTGTTGTGTCGATGTACTGGGACCCTAGTCTCTTTTATATTCGATAACTATTAGGGTTTCTCATTATTTCGTTAATTAATTAAATATTTAATTAACTATCTAATTAGAAATCTAATAGCTTTATTACTTAATTTGATCACTAATCAATTAAGGATCACAATTGATAAATATATCATATAATTATTATTACGATATTTGGCCACATAATGAAATTGGAATATAATTAAATAATAAAATATTCCAACACTAACTACTTGTAGACACCAAGTTTCATCAATTCAATAACTAAATTGTTAGTTTTTTTTAGTAGATAAGTGTTCAATTTTTCATGAATTTTAAAATAATTTAAGACTTTGTCCATTAATTTTCTTTTAGCATATATAACTTTTAAAATAAAAGTATAAATGTTAGCTTTAAAATTAGTTCTAAAATACCTCTATGAGGAATTTACTTAATTGTTTTGTAGCTAATTTAACTGGACCAGTTTCTGGCTGAAAACTTGGTATTCTTTATCCACTCAATTATGGTTTGGGTGATTTTGTGTTTATTAACAAAAGGATTATCCCTACTTGTTTAGAGGAAAAAAAAGGATCTTCCTTACTAACCATTTCATGATATTCTATTATTCCCTATCATTAAGCCACTTGCAACAGAAAAAAAAAATCATTTAGCCACTTGTGACAATTCTCATTGGCATTAATCTTATATAATAGAAGTTGCTGATTAATTTAATAGTCGGCATTCAAGCTAACGGTGCACATAATGTTCCTCGTGGGTTTGGTAGATAATTCAAATTTTATCTCGTGGATCTCGAGCAGATAGATCATGGATAAAATAATAACAATAATTAAGCATAATAATAAATACGTAAATTATTATTATTATTTATATAAAACCAAAGCAGCGTTGAACTTAAATATATAGATGAACTCAAAGTCACACACAGAGATAGAAACGTGAATAGAACAGAGATAATAAATTGATCAGCAATGGAAGGCGTTGAAGTTCAACGACCACTGAAACTTCACTTCATTCCATTTCTAGCATCTGGACATATGATCCCTCTTTTTGACATAGCAACTATGTTTGCATCCCATGGACATCAAGTCACAGTCATCACCACTCCCTCCAACGCCCAATCCCTTACCAAATCACTCTCATCCGCCGGTTCCTTCTTCCTCCACCTCCACACTGTTGACTTTCCCTCCGAACAAGTTGACCTCCCAAAAGGCATTGAATCTATGACTTCCACCACCGACTCCATCACCTCTTGGAAGATCCACCGTGGTGCAATGCTCCTCCATGGACCCATTGAGGATTTCATGGAGAAAGATCCACCGGATTGTATCATCTCCGACTCCACATACCCATGGGCAAATGACTTGGCCCATAAGTTTCAGATCCCAAACCTCACATTCAACGGATTATCACTTTTTACCGTCTCCCTCGTGGAATCCCTCATAAGAAACAATTTACTTCATTCTGATACGAATTCTGATTCAGATTCAAGTTCCTTTCTTGTTCCAAATTTTCCTCATCGTATCACCTTGTCCGAAAAACCTCCAAAGGTACTTAGCAAATTCCTAAAAATGATGCTTGAGACAGTACTCAAAAGTAAAGCACTCATCATCAACAACTTTGCTGAACTTGATGGAGAAGAGTGCATCCAACACTACGAGAAAACCACGAGTCACAAGGTTTGGCATCTTGGTCCAACTTCTCTTATTCGTAGAACTATTCAAGAGAAAGCAGAGAGAAGAGACGAGGGTGACGTGAACATGCACGAGAGCCTAAGTTGGCTTAACTCACAGATAGTTAATGCAGTATTGTACATATGTTTTGGAAGCATAAACTATTTATCTGATAAACAACTATATGAGATGGCGTGCGCAATAGAAGCATCTGGTCACCCATTCATATGGGTTGTTCCTGAAAAGAAAGGGAAAGAAGATGAGAGTGAAGAAGAGAAAGAAAAGTGGTTACCGAAGGGATTTGAAGAGAGAAACATTAGTAAGATGGGTTTGATCATTAGGGGTTGGGCCCCACAGGTTAAGATATTGAGCCACCCTGCGGTGGGGGGATTTATGACGCATTGTGGGGGGAACTCAATCGTAGAGGCTGTTAGTGCGGGAGTTCCAATGATAACGTGGCCGGTTCATGGAGATCAATTCTTCAATGAGAAACTGATAACACAATTTCGAGGAATTGGAGTGGAAGTCGGTGCAACAGAATGGTGTAAGAATGGTGTTGTGGAGAGAGAGAAGTTGGTGAGTAGGGATAGCATAGAGATGGCAGTGAGGAGATTGATGGACAATGGTGAGGAAGCTAAAAATATGAGGCTACTTGCTCAAGAGTTTGGAGAAAAGGCTACACAAGCTATTCAAGAAGGTGGCTTGTCTTATAATAATTATTTGGCTTTAATTGACGAACTTAAAAGATTGAGAGACCTCAAGCCACATGATTAATTCAAAGGACTATTGTCTAAGTTTTTTCAACCTATCCTAATGACATTGTTGTTTCGTGAAGTGATAACAATCTGTCATATCATATTTTTTAGAGTATTTTTATTTAAGTTTTTAGTCTATTTTTATTTATTTAGTATTCAATTTTGAATCACTTTAAATAAATTGACATTTTAGATTTTTTGAGTCAAGTAGTGAAATGATTAAAATTAGTGGTTTATTAACATTATTATTGGTTACTAGGTGTATTACCCGTGCGTTGCACGAGTTTTATTAGAATATATATTAAGAGAAGATGTAAGAAGGAAATATGAAATGGTGTGAAAAATTGAAAGATGAAATGGTTTATTTATAGCAGGTGAAAATAATATTTTAATTAATTATTCTATAAAAAAAAAATTCAAAAAAGGATGTCAGGTACCCCGCACGTGGGCCCTACAGGTCCCCAAGAAAATCAGTGATTTGCTACGGCGGAAATGGTAGCAAATTTATAGCCAATTTCTGGGGGGGGGGGGGGGGGGGGGGTTCACATCCCTTGAACTGGAGCAGTTTGTGAGAATGTTTCAAGGGAAGATTATCCATAAGTATCAACTGGACACAACTCTAGGGACCTAATTTCCCACTTCACTTAATAAAAAGCATAGCCTCAGCCATCAATCCAAATAGACACTAAATCATATGTAAATTGGTGTTCAATATTCAACTATTAGTACATAATAAAGAAAGACCCATTCCACCTTATATATTTAGAGGTGTTTTGATAGTTTACTCCCCCGGGTCAAATCTCTACTATGCAGCAGATTGCTGAAGGACCCAAGTTGAAGAGATATCCTAATTCCATGCATCAATACTTGTCGAAAAATGTACGGAAAATTTACATGCTTAAAAGAATATTTGTTCTCATCATCGATAGACACGTTAACACTTTGTTACATTGAAAAAATATTTCCTATTAAAAACATAACTTTCAAGACATATTTTATCAATGAGGTTTCAAAGACAGCAAAGCTTATGGAACAAATACTCTGAAGTGCATGCTCATCAAACTCATGAATGTACTTAATGGATTCATCTAATTCCCTTGCGATGCCATCCGCGTCAAACCCATGGTTTGTGAAGTTTGGCCGAAGCTCCAACAATTTCTGCCAGCCACTCTATAAATTTCTCCAAGTGCATGGATATACTGAACACCTATGTCAACCCAGAACTGCAGAAAAAGGAAGAAGTTAATTCATACTCCATAAGCAGCACATGACTGGGCATGATTTAATCGAGTAGCTTACCTTTTGGGATAGAAAATAACTGCTCATGGACATTCTTTTGTACTGCTTCCTTCCAGATATTAGCACCAATGGTTGTAGAGCTTCACTCCATCTTTGCATCATATTTGAGTCATCTTGGAACAGGGGCGGAGCCAGGAATTTCAACTAGTGGAGGCACTATATATATATATTTTTTAACATAGCAGGAATATATAAATATATATTAACAACAAAGTACCAAAAAACTAAGAACAAAATACACAAATAAACACCTATAATAGGCCGTTGGAATATATAGCAGGAAAACACAACAGCACTACAGCAAAAGGCAAAAAGAAAAATTTGTAATATATAGTAGGAAAAGGGCACCTCTGCCTAAGCTCCAAAACCACAAAAACAACAAAGGCCATCACCAAACCAAAATCCAGCTGCCAACAACATTTACAATTGTCCTCTACGACTTGTCATATTTTGGAAATATCGAATGATTTTGTCATTTTCAATCTCAATAAAAATCTCTCTCTATATATAAGTAACTAGACAATCATTTAGCAATTGATCACCCATTCGATTTCGCAACTGGGTTTTGATAATCTTCATAGCTGAGAAAGCTCTTTCAGCTATTGCAGTTGCCACAAGTAGTATCAAAGATAATTTTAAAAGCAAATATACCAACGGATACATGATATGTCTTCTTGTCTCCACCATCTTTATACTCAAATCACCAATCCCCTCTAATTCAAAAAATGCATCTTCAGAGCATACATCTAAAATATAATTTTCAAGTTGAGAATCTAGTTCCAATAGTTGAACAGGAGAAAATTCTGAAGGATAAAATTCAGCTAAACGAATCAACTTCTTCTTATCAAATGCAGAAAAGTTATCTCTTGGGTTTAAACAAGCTACACAAAGAAGCAGCTCAGTATTCACTTCTGAAAAACGATTATTCAACTCTTGAAGTTGTTGATCAATCACTTGATAGAAGAATTGAACTTGAAAGTAATGTAAGTTAGAAACTTTCTCGGAGTTGCGTTTTGACTTTTTATATGTTTGATAGGTATCATCCATATTTGGGATGACAACTTCATGATGTTCACAAAACAATGAAACTTCATGGAGCAAAGAATCCCAACCACTATCCCTTACAGTTTGTAACTTTTGTTTGGATATTTTGACTAATTTCATGGCATTAACAATATCTTGATCACTTCTTTGTAGTGCTTGAAATAACTCATGAGTAATTGACAAAACTTTTTTCATCAAGTGCAAGATGAAAATAAATTCAAAAGATCGCATACATTTCAACAAAAGCTTTGCATCACCTCTTTGCTCCGAGCTTGTTCCATCTTCCTCGATCATGTCAAGTACATCAATCATAGAAGAGAATAAAGAAACTATACTAAGTAATGTACCATAATGTGAACTCCATCGAGTATCCCCCACCTTCTTAACCCCGATTTCTTGATTCAAGCCACGCCCACTAGTTATTTCTCCTACTTTCAATGCTTCCTCTACCTTTTTAAATTGACTTTCACGAAGAGCATCTCGACGCTTACATGATCCTCCAACAACATTAGACAAATTAGCTACTTGATTAAAAAATGATGCAATGTCAGAATGTTTTTTTGCTAATGTCACAAGAGCTAATTGGAGTTGATGAGCAAAACAATGAATATAAAAAGCAGAACAATTTTTTTTCAATATCAAGATTTTGAGACCATTATATTCACCTCGCATGTTGCTTGCCCCGTCATATCCTTGTCCACGTATCCTTGATAAACTCAACCCATATTTTGCAAGCAATGCCTCTAAAGCCGATTTCAAGGATAAAGCACTAGTATTAGAAACCTCAACAATACCAAGAAAACGCTCAACAACTTTGCCTTTTTTGTTTACATAACATAAAGCAACAACCATTTGCTCTTTAACTGAGATATCTCGAGATTCATCAATCATAATAGCAAAGAAATCATCTCCTAGATCATGAATTATTGCTTTAGTAGTTTCATAGGCAGCAGCTCTAACAATATCCTTTTGAATTTGAGGAGATGTTAGCTTAAGATTTCCACTAGTATTCTTCCAAACCTCACGAATAGTTTCATTATGGTTAACAAGAAAATCCACAAGCTCAATAAAATTACCTTTATTACTTGATGATGAATTCTCATCATGACCACGAAAAGCTAAACCTTGCATCAACAGATATCGAATGCAATCAAGAATGGCAGTCACGCGAATTCGATATTCCACTTTAACTTGATGGGATTGTTTGTGCATAGCTCCATCGATATGTTGCTTTTGTTTCATTAGATCTTGACAGTTTCTCCATGCTTGATTATGAGCGCTGTTTACACTTCCAACATGGACTTGAAACCTATCACTTTTTCTCCAATTTGTAAAACCTTCTGTTATAAAGGCCTCACCACTACCTCTATGTTTTTTAAGATGTGATCTCATGAGATAACAACATAAGCAATATGCTGCATCTTCCTTTTGACTATATTCCAACCAACCGCCATATTTTGAATACCATTCCAAATTAAACTTACGAGAGGAATCTCCAAATTTTGTAAGTGGAAAATTAATCTCTCTTGGTTGACAAGGGCCCTTTTGAAAATTCCATATGTTTTTGATTTTTGATTGTCATATGCACCCTGCTGGATCAAAGAAAACCATTAAGTACATCTAATGGTTTTGGAGTACAACTCACATAAACCATTTCTAGAGCAAAATGGTTTTAGAGTACAACTCACATAAACCATTTCCACAACAAAATGGTTTTGGAGTACAACTCACAGAAACCAAACCCATAGCAAAACCATTAGACAATTATTTTGGTTTCTCATAGAAGACTATCAAAACCATTAAACCATAATTATGGTTTCAGTAATAATTTCAGTGTATAACATCTTAATCATTATTCAAAACCATCTAACAATAATAATTTCATTAAAAACCATTACACAATTATCTTGGTTTCACATACATGACTATCAAAATCATTAAACCATACTGATGGTTTCAGTAATCCATGACCATCAATTCCTTTATTTTTTAAGGAGAGTTATTAGTGACTATTTGTCTTGCCGTTACGTACGGAGTTTCACGAATTCTGAGGCGCCTTGGAATTCTTAAAATTCTTAGAATGCTTTTTACTCTTTTTTCCCCTAGTTGAAAATGTGCTTAATGGGTGAACAATATAATATGTTTGAAACAGTAGCGTTAATTTTTGATCATTGGTGTTAAACCGAAAGTAGACGATATATGATTCAAAACTATCAAATATAAAAATCTGTTGGACTTATGGTTCAGAGGCCGAGCCTTGTCACGAAGGCAAGGTTGTTGCGTTGTAAGATCATTTCCGCATTGCAAAACTGATTCTTTAAGTTTCACTTTATTGCACAGTTTGTTCAAAGTGGAAATTCGGTCTATTAGTAAAAATTCAGGCTGAACTTGTCATCTGGTTATTGTTTTTCCTCTCAAATTTTTGGGTACTTTGGATAAAGAATCTTTTTTCACGAAGGTTGTTGCCTTGAAATATGTTATTGGTTTCTCTTGGGGGTGTATGACAAAATGGGTTGGGGTGTACGAAGCAATTATGTGGACTACCAGTTAATGGGCTGGGATTTATGCACGGTGCATAAGGATTTCCTTATGCACCATAACCACTCCCCTGATGAAAACGGTGTTGGATAATGTATGTTGCTTGAAAGAGGTTATGATGAGAACGTAGCAAAAAAAATAAAAATTGGTGGTGGTCGAGGTTTGAACCTCGGACTTTACCAACTAAGCTAAGCTCACGAGGACACAACGTAGCAAATTAAACTAAACAAAAAGGACGTTAGTTAATGGCATTATGAAAAAAAGGCGTTAACATTCTTTATATCATTCTTTGGAAGCAACAATAATCAAAAAAATTATTGGTGGTGTAATGGTAAAATTGCTGATGGGTTACCAACTTCTACGTGGTTCGATTCTTATAAGTATCAGGAAATATTCATTAACTGAATCGATGACCAACCCGATCAAGGTACCGAGTCACTTCTTTATTGGTCAAAACCACTTGAATCGATGACCAACCCGATCAAGGTACCGAGTCACTTCTTTATTGGTCAAAACCACTAGGTTACTGGTTGAACCGGATGACCTGGTTGTTTAATTCGGTTTTTATAATTTATAAATAAAAAAATTAGACATGTGATAATTCATATTGAATCGGATGACTCGAGTTAGATTGGTTTATATTAAAGACACTAGGTTACTGGTTGAACCGGATGACCTGGTTGTTTAATTCGGTTTTTATAAATTAAAAAATTAGACATGTGATAATTCATATTGAATCGGATGACTCGAGTTAGATTGGTTTATATTAAAGAATTTAAAAATGTTTATTATTAGAAACCACCCACTTACTAGTTATCAAAAACCATCCACTACCATTTAATGGAATACAACAGTGTTTCAAAAACCGAATTGATGATTAATCCCATCAAGGTACGAATCATTGGTTTTTTGCTCAAATCATCTGGTCATTGGTTGAGCCACATGCCTAACCGGATGACCTATCATAGAACCAAATGACTCTCGTTAGATCGATCTATAGAAAATGTTTATGACATGAATTTCATAACAACATAAATTAATTTATTTAAAGAGTTGTTGTCATTGAAAAGGTCGGTGTATTACATTTAAAAAAAAAAAATTATATATCTTGAAACCTGTAAATCTCTTAAGTAGAGTAGACAACATAACTGCAAATTGTTGGCTAAAAAAAGGCGAGGAAGAGATCAAAGGAGAAACCACCCACTACACATTAGTAATGTGTGGAGTGGTACCTATTTTCAAGGATATATCAGAGGAATTATTGAAAATAGAAAAACTTATTGAAAAGAAATAATGAAGGGAGAAGGAAATCAGATGGCGAGGATGAGATCAGATGATGGAGTTTTGATGAAAACAGTGCTCGTTAACGTTGCTTGAAAGAAGTTTTATGAGAACGTAGCAAATGAAAAGTGAGAAAAAACAAAAGGATATCAGTGGCACTAAAAAAGGGGCATTAATATCCTCTATAAAACATAAAAAAAAAAAAGGGGGCATTAATATCCCCTATAAAACATAAACATGACAAACAAAAGGATATCAGTGGCATTAAAAATATTAATGCCTTTTTTTTTGGTTAGGTAGTTAGGTAGTTTAATGCCTAGATTCAAACACATTATGTGTGGGTGTAGAAAAGTGGGGAATCCGGGGTTCGAACTTCGCCCCCTGCACATAATGTCCATAGTAGCTACCAACTGAGCTACACTTACGGGACTTAATGCCATTTTTTTTAAACATAAACATAATAAAAAAAATTCCTTAATTATTAATAAATAATTATTTGATACAAATATCAAGTTATAATAAAATTATTAGCCTCTTGGGCTTACACTAACAACATGACTCCAACCAAAAGAACTAACATAGAGAGATAAAACTAGAGTTGTGACACCAAAAAATATTGGATAACAAATACTGCATCATATGTTGTTCACTGTATATAAGATGAACAATATTTTTTTTTGTCAATTTTTTTTTTTTTTAAGCTTTTTTTAGAGGAGGATTTTTGTAACACAAAAATTTACTTGTGTCATCATTAACCACAAAAATGTACCATGTTAACTACTTTTTTTTATCATAAATCTTATTAACCACTTTAAATACGTCATCATCCAAAAAATGCAAGACATTAACCATTTATTTTACATAGTTTTATAAAAATGACAAAAGTACATGTATATATAAAACAAATAGTTAATGCCTTTCATTTCTGCGGTTAATGAAATTTTTAAGTGGTTAATGAGATTTATGTTAAAAAAGTGGTTAACCGTATGCATTTTTGTGGTAGAAAATCCTCCTTCATAAGTACGGTTCATCGTATAAATACAGTAGTAAAAATACTTATGTGTTGTATTGTTGTCAAATTTTTGTGTTCCAATAGCCTTATTGATGAAACTAAGAACCGATCTGCATGTATTAGACAGTCATAGCATCCATGGACAGATGATCATTTTCCATAGCCTCCAAAATATCATAAGGAAGACAAACTTCAATATCAACACTACCCTCTTCTGCACCACCAAGCACAATAACTCTACCAATATTTCTTTCAAGTCCAACACCATTTCTAACTGCAATAGGCTTACCCCAACCAAAGTCATTACCGTAATAATTGAACCGCGGTGAACTGCTTGCTATCAACAAATTACTTGATGATCTACTTGGATCCGCTATAGACGGGGTTTTCAACCAAGACTCATAGTTACTCACTACCTTTTCATGATGAGATTTTAATGAAATCTCCTTGTTCATTTCCATTGCAATTTTACCAATCCCACTTTCCATTAATTCCCCTAATTGCATTATTACATATACAGTTGCTCCGATTCCACTTCCAAAAAAATTCTCTTCTAACTTCGGACACATTCTTGTCCTACAATCTATAGGTAACACGAAAGCAGACCTTTCTTCTGGTTTAAGATTTTGTTTACTTATAATTAAACGCCAAAGGTGACTTAAAAGCGCTTGCAATGAAGATATTATTATTATTTTCTCACTACTACTATTGCTGCTACTGCTGCTGCTGATTTCTGCATTAGCTTTTGATTTGAGTTGAAGAATTTGTTCCTTACTAAAGTGGAAGATTCGATAAGACGAAACTTCACACTGTTGATTTTGTGCTTCATTTGTGAAAGGCTGCTTTTGTGCTTCCTTTGTGAAAGGAAACCTAATGGGACGGTTAATGTTGTTTGGAAACCAACGGTCGAAAGAAGGGATTTTTGTTGGCTTATTAAAACCTTGTGAAATTTCAGCCCAAGAATTGACGAAATGCCAAAATGACTTGCCGTCTACACCCACATGGTTAACGGAAAAACCAATGAAGATACCGTCGATTAACTCTGTTACTTGTACTGCAAGTAATGGTTGTGACGTGCCTTCATAGTTTTTCACTTCGTTGAGTAAGAATAATGAGGAAACAATGGGAGGAACATATTTTGGTTGAAGGATGTCAACAATGCTAGTGCTTTCTGCTGTGGCGTGGACAAACAATGCACCAACATTGTTACAAATGATGGAACATGAGGCGTTGTTAGGTTCGTCGTGTTGTGTTATTACAAGACGACCAGCGAGTGGTGGAAAGAAGTTTAGAGTGGAGGAAAGTGTTTGTTTAAGATGGTCGATTTGGTTTGTTTTGGGTTTATGGAAAAGAAGACCTCTTTGGATTGGTGCAAGTTTAAGATATTTGAGATCCCATGGTGCTAAATCGATAATTTTGTGAGTTGAGTTTTCATCATCACCATGTTTTGTTGCTTGGATTGTAGTAGTTGAGATAAGTAGAATGCCTGTCATGGGGTTGAGTGAATTAGGGGAATGAATAGAATAAGAAATGTGATGAGATGAGCAATATAGCATAGAGTATATCCTTTCCCTCAAAAAAAAAAAAAAAGCATAGAGTATATCCTTCTTATATATCACGGGTCTTTTTTTTTACTATCTTTTTAGGCATCCAGTGATTCCTCTCAAGCATCCACCGAGCGGCAGTTAAATGTCGAGCAGTTAAATGTCGTTCGACACATCGGTTGAGAGGATATATCTTGGGTCTTGGAAGGTTAATTTGCAGTGCATATGTACTCGTTTCTTATTTTTAGTGCATGTACTCGTTTTCCTCGTGTTAGGTCTTTTTTTTTTTTAAAGGTTAATTCTTTCTTGGTTTAATGGTGTGTTTCACCCCTGCAAATAGGCGGCGTTTAAAAATTGGTCCCTGTAATCGCTAATCCTGGCATTTTACCCCTGCAATTGTTAATCATTTAAAATTTGGTCCTTTGACCAACTTAATCACTGCCACGTCACCAGATTAGCAAAAATGGCATGGGAATTGACCAAAATACCCCTGGTCTAATTTTTTTTTTCCTTCAAAATTTTTTTTTTAAATTAAAAAAATCTGAAAAAATAATTAAAAGTAAAAAAAAATTTCGGAAAAAAACTGTTAAAATTAAAACTGAAAAATTTTCGGAAAAAAATCGTAAAAAAAATTCGGGAAAAAACTGAATTATTTTTTTAAGGAAAAAAATAAGCCAGGGGTAATTTCGTCAATTCCCATGCCATTTTTGCTAATCTGGTGAGGTGGCATTGATTAAGTTGGTCAAAGGACCAAATTTTAAATGATTAACAATTGCAGGGGTAAAATGTCAGGATTAGCGATTACAGGGACCAATTTTTAAATGGCGCCTATTTGCAAGGACTAAAGATATCATTAAGCCTTCTTTCTTATTATATATCTTGGTTTTGTGACTTTTGTGGACGGTTGTGTTTTCATATGGGGCCTCGTGGGAGACACAACTGGGAAGTTGGGAAAATCGGTGGAGGAATTTTATTTTTAATATTCTAGTTGTAAAAAAATATATATATATAAAACTACCATACCTTGGAAATGTCTTAGTTTTAGGTCACAACGGTGGTGTTTTCACATGGGGCCTCGTGGGGGACACATCTCGGTGGTTAGGAAAGTTTGTGGAGGAATTTTTTTTTAATACTCTAGTTGTAAAAAATATATATAAAAAACTACCATACTTTGAAAATGTCTTAGTTTTGGGCTGTCATTGTGATTGCCGAGACACACTTTTTAAATTAATCGATCTAACAAGTCATTCTTCATATTTGTGTACGTTTGATCAAAGCATGACTTTTTAATCCTCGTGAGCTTAACTCAGTTAGTAAGGACAATGAATAATATATGCAAGATTTGAGGTTCAAACCCCAATCACCACATAAAGAAAAACATGACTTTTTAGATTGTGTAATTGATTTTAAACGTCTACCACACATTTAATTGGTGAGACACATGTTTTACATCCGTAATTTGACATGTAGGAACTCTACTCATGTTGTGAGGTCTTTAGATGAGGTCCTCCATAATTTTATCTGTGGAACTCTACTCTTTGTTGTATTAAGGAGGACTTAGCTAGAAATAAGCTAAACCTTTCATATTATAGGTTTTGTTAATGTTTCTTGAAGGTCTGGTATGGCCATCCTCTCTATTGTATTCCACTTTTATGTTTAATATATTGAGTGTTTCTCATCTTAAGACACACCTTTTTGAAAAGATTAAAAATATTAGTAGCGATTGCGACAAATTCACTTTTGGTTCGATCATTATGCAATTGAATATTGATGAATTGATGCAAATAGAGAAAAAGTGTGACACCCTAAGCCCCAAAAATATTAATATTATTTGAGTGGTGATACATGTACAAAATATGAGGTAGACCCCACTCTACACCTTTATGTGGCATGGGGGCAAGTTTGTCCATTTACAAAAAAATGAGGGACAATTTTGTCTAAAACAAACCTTTAACTTTTTATCTTCTTCCAAACCCTCCACCCTCTCCTCCACCGCCATCGGACCTATTCTGTTTTCCATGAGTGTGACCGAAAGTCCCAACCTTCATCTTCATCCTTCTCCCTCTCTCTCTCCACCACATCCACCACCGTCCACGCCCACAACCAGATTGTCTGTCGCCCTCCTCACCACTATGTTCGTCGTCTGCCACTTCCCATCATAAAACCCATACCTAATTTCTCTCACATCCGCCTCCCTCACATTCACTCTACCATTATCCGCGACATCACCACCATCGTCTCTCCACCAATTGTCCACCAAAACCCCGATCGGTTTCCACCCCCACCTCTGGCTCCACCTTCTCTCATTATTGTCCAACCCCACCCCACCATTGTCCTTCTCACCACCGTCGTTGATCACCATCAACCCCAACCACCACCTCCATCATCCACCACCACCGTTCGGATCTGAGAAAGAGAGATTGGTGATGGGTTTGTGGATGAAGAGGGAGAAAGATGTACGTTTGAGAGAGAGAGAGAGAGAGAGCAAGAGAAGGTTGTGAAAAATTTTCTTTTTCTTTTTTGATTTTATTTAGTATTTAGTTTAATATTTGTTTTTGTTTTTTCCCATGTCATTTACTTCTTTTTTTAATGTATTTTTTAGCTATGTAAGCAGTGGTGGATTGGGTGTAGCACCCTTAAAGAGTGTTCAAAAGAAATTATCCATATACAAAAAATTAGTTTAATATACAGCAGAAAATTTTAGATTGACAACTTTTAAAAAAAAAAATAATAATTCCTTTATAAGGTTCAAGACATCACATCACAAATAGAGAGTTTCTCAAAAATATATCTGAAGATAATAACTACAACCATTCCCTGGTATCACTATCACAGCTGACTTCTCCTATAATCTAGACTTCAAGATTTATCAATTTGTATATATTGCAATTTCACAAACGCAAGGTCATGCTAGACAAACACACATAATGAAGAGGTGAGTTTTGAAAAACATGTAATAATATAAAACAAGTGAAACGAACATACAAATTTTCAAGTATGCACCATATCATATATAACCACATTTAAAAGAAATCATCGACCTCAAACGTCAACATAATTCACAATATCAAAATAGAAATTGTGGCATATCAAATCATAAAGTATAGACAACATCACAACAAATGATCTAGATTGAACATCAATATAACTCTACAAATTCTAATAGCTCAAACACAATTCAAACAATGATATACGTGTTCTTGAACTCTAAACATTTATTTGTTTGGTACCATTCTAATATGAGGTACTTGGTTAAGAGATCAATAGTACTATGTCATTGTGTGGGCGGACAGACAATTTACCATATCATGTTGATCTTATCATCATTGATAAGATTGGAGGGGAGATATCACGATGGTTTTATCATTATGGATAAGCCAGGAGGAGGAATATCATGATGGTCTTATTACTATTGATAAGTCAGGAGAGGGAATATTGATCTAAAATTTAGGCAAGTGCACCAAATCTTACCAAGTAATAAAGTAGTAAGTTAATCGCCTCCATAGGATTGTCGTTCAACTTGGTAATTAGCTGAATCTATTTAGAAAAGCAAATAAAAGATAAGATTTAAAGTGATTGTAGAGTTTTAATTGTCTTACCCAATGCGAGATTAGGTTTGGTTGATTTCAAGTGTCTAATGGTGATTAGCGAATCCTTAAATATCCCCTTTAAATGCAAACAAATATACTAAAAACATAACTAAAAACATCATATGTTATTCCATCATTACAACCCCAAACATAAATCATTGCTTGTCCTCAATCAACAAAATAACAAGAAGTTAGAACTTGACTAACTTACCACTTCCATGCAAACAACTTAGAGAAGATACTTCTACTCTTAACCACTTACAATTCCAAGATACACGTATGTAGCTCCTAAAGCCAGTGGGGTTGGTCAAGGCATTTTCCACACTCCAGTCGTCATGTGATTGTACCTTGCTCTAAAATTGAAGCAATTTTAAACAGACATTCAAGGAACATATTACCACACACACGTATAGGTCTTTTCAAGGTTATAACGTGGCTTAGGTTAAAGGTGGGATATATTTGAGAAAGTAGGCTAACAAATATTTTGGAGTTAGTTTCCTAAGAATTCCCTATTTAAAATACTTTTCTTCCATCATGTAGCTTTCGATTCAGAATCAGCCATAATCACTGTTCCTAAGATTCACAATCTGTCACAACTAATGTTTATGAGATTCTAGCTTTTATGCTAATTAAGAGAAATAGGTACAGGTAGAACTACTTTGTTTTTAAGAGACCAAACTATATTATTATTATTAAAGTAAATTACACTCCCCTCCCCTCAAAGATGATTTTATTACACTCCTCTCCCCTCTTATGTTAAAATATACACTCCCCTCCCTTGAAAAGTAAAATTTATACTCCCCTCCCTTATAAGATGCATGAATTACAACCTCATCCCTTAATAATTAAATATGCACTACACTTTAATCAATTTTGACATAAATAAATATTGTTATGATATATATTAATTTTGAACCACCATTTAAGAAAAATTAATTCATTTTTATATAATTTAAATGTCAATGATAATTAAATTTAAATATTTTTCTACTAATTTTATAATTTAGAGTATAAAATTAACTTTTAAATAACCATGCTTTATTGTCTTTAGTAATTTTTCACATATTTTAATTTTATTTTGGGTTGTCTCATATTTTATAATAGGGTTTAAAACCACATGTTAATGAAATTGTGAATAAAAAATAGCGATAAAAATATGTATTCAATTTTTTTATATATTAAAATAGACCCGCAATACTATTTTTTTCGAATTGTGTTAGATTATTATTTTTTTCCTAGATTATTAGAAATAAAAAAATATATTGAGGGAGTAAAGTGTAGATTTTTACATAAGAGGGGAGAGGAATGTAATTCAAGCTTCTCTTGGGGGAGGGGAGTGAAAAGTTTTCTAATACTAGACTCTTGACCCGTGCTACCGCACGGGTCCTACCGAGAAGAAGTTAAACGAATAAATCGCAACAATGTAAACGTTTATAGTTAATAGAAGTCTTATAAAAATTTAAAAATATTTTCCATTCCACGACAACAATAACAACAAAATGAGATGATAGTATACCTCAGAAAAAGGTTTGAACTTTAATCATCAAGATACATTACGAAAGACTTCATGATAAACAACATTTGAGATGATGATATGTATGCTCACAACTTTTGGGTGATAATACAGGGGCATGGCAAATCTCTAACATGTGAATACTAACATTACACAATATTACATAGATGGCTGTTTATTAATATTGCTACACAACAATCCTACGATAGTATCAATATCAAAATATAATCATAATCATAAGGTTACACAACTGCCCAATGAACAGCCACCAAATTCCTTCTCCAACCCACACATTACCCACAAATTTCTTGAATATGCTTTCAATATAGCAGCAGACATGTACACACGACCACAATCCCGATACCAGCAAATCTCAATAGCAACTTGATTCAATGCCAGAATATATCAACCATCCTTACCACTGTAAGAACACCAGTGCAGCAGAACAGAACAGCCAAAGATGACACGCCAGAAATAGTTAAGCAGACCAAATATCATGTATATCCCAAAATTTCCCTCTTCACGAATCCATTCACAATTAGACGATATATAATCGATGTAGTTCTAACACCCTTCACATACGCAAATACTGGAAATCCCATAACAAAATAACATAAAGCTTCCTCTTCATAGATACCAAACCTAAATCCAATTTCCTCAATAATAGCCGAACAAAGTCTAAGCCAGACTAACAAAACCATACCAAAACTTCAAATGTCCTTAAAGCCAGACTAACAAAACCATACCAAAACTTCTTCCTACACCATACATATGCAGCGGAAATTTATAATTACCTACTAGGACATGGACTTTAAGGAATCAATACACCACTGAGATGAAGGACATTTGAAGCATGTTGATCTTACGCTTAATCAATAGCAATATATCATTTGACATGTTCTGAAATAAACTCAAATCAACCAAGTCCCAAAACAAATTAAAATCCTATTTTTCAGGCTAGTGTTGTGACATAATTACTATAATTGATTTGAGTTGGTTTTAAGACATAAGGTCTGTTTCCATAAAAAATTAAGCTTCTGATTTGAGTAAGTTTCGGAACTTAAGGTTACAATGCAAACTTGAAAAATAGAAATAATAGAACTCAAAATTCAAGTATATCAAGAGAATCTAATTGTTACCAAATTAATCTAAGTAATTTCATCATTGCCCATTATTTGCTCTTTGTCTTCACTTGTCTTTTGATTTTGAAGTGCTGATCTCATGGTTTTTAGTTCTCAACTGTTCTTCAAACTTCTACAATAATTTTTAATTTATAAAACTCTTATTTCTTGACTCATTCGAGTTCCACTTCAATTTTTAAAACATTGATTTAAAGTTTAAACACAACTATTACATTCAAAACATCATAAGGGACATGAAAAACAGAAACTCCATTTCTCTAGTAGACCATGCAACTCCAATAAAGTGAACAGAGAGTATACTGCAATGGGACTCAATACTCATGTTATTGTTATCTTTAATTAAGTCAGCTACATATTTAAATAACCCTGAAATCATTAGAAAGTGAAAACACAAACATTGAATGATATGTTTACAGTCCATGAATTTCTGATTTGGAATGATCAATATATGTAAATAAATTCAGTATGCAGCTAACATGCAGAAGAATCAAGGAATGTTTGTATTGATAATCATATCTCAGACCTATAAGAAGTGTACAAACACTTGCTATAACATGATATTATAATCATAGCCAAATTGCAGAAAACTTGACTTAAATTCTGAAATTTATAAGAACAGATAGCAAACGTAAATTGAGAGCACTAACTTTTATGAAAACAGATTTTTGAGCCAAAACTATTGTTATCAATCAAGGCATCAGCGAATCATCACGACCAAAACCCTTGTAAATATAATCACCTATCATACCTCTAATGACCGGATTTTTTTTAGCGATAACATGATATTAAATTCAAATCGAAAATGCAAATAACTTGAGTTGAATTCTGAATTTAATATGAACTGAAAGAAAAAGCAACTAAGAAAATCATTTTCCATTTCAAAGGTTTTAAACAACAAAGTTCACTTTTTCAGCATCACATATAAACTACAAAATAAAATCCAACCACAATCCTTCGATCATATCATAAAATTACTGAATTACCGACCACAATCCTTTCATCATTTCTAATGCGATGTCGTAATCAATTTCCTGATGGCACTCTATTAAATCTTCTATAGTCATCCGCATTGTCTCCAGCAACTCCTCAGCCACGGGACGTGCACTATATGAAGACATCATGCTCACACCTTGAGTCAATTGTACATCAGCAGAATCCATTCTATCAACAAACAAAATACGTAAAGTTGTTAACCATGGTCATGCGTAAAAATGTTCGAAAATCATGTATTTATATGTTACAACACAATACTTTTTTTTGTACATTTCAACTTCAGGCAGATCGCCGTTTAAAATAACTTTTGTCCCAAAGAATGAGTTCACCACACCCATTGCAACGTGGACGTGTATGCAATGTGTTAACAGAAAAAAAAATAACGAAACAATATAGTTCAGACATGAATTGTGATGTGGAGTTGACTGTATCTACCCATATAGTATTTCCTAGTTTTGCCAAACCGTAATATCAATATTATCGGCTGGGAATTATCATTCACAGCAAAATACTTCTCAATTGTTTTTGCAAGTTCACCCCAAAAAGAACAGTGGATTCTTCTTCCCCTGCAATGTATAATGATATTCATTTTCACTTCACATAATATATAATATCCACGTTAATATATATCTTACTCAATATCTTCTAATTTGATATCAATGACTTTGGTCTTTCTACCATTTTTATCGTTTTCTCAGATATTATCCAGCTCAAAACAGCAGACAGTAACAGTAATGGAACTGCTACACCAGATGGTAACTAAAACCAAAAAACAAAACTCCTAACAGCTGCTGGCCGCAAAACTTCAGAAAATTAAGGCTGTAAACTTTTCAAAACAAAACTAAAGAAACAACCAATGTAGCAAATGGTTTTGTTCAAAATTTCACAAATAATAGAGAAACCAATGATTTTGAGTTGAAAAGTTCATAATTTTCTTCTACAAACATAATATTAACAACTTTCTTGCAGATGTGTAGGTTAAAAAAATCACAGAATAATTTTTTTTTTAAAAAAAAAAAAACTCAACTACCTTGAAACCCCAATTGCTATATTTTGATTTTTTTGCCAAATAGCTGCATTTCTTGCCAAGGAAAGCTCAGATATAGAATCAAATTTGATAGAACCACCGAGTAAGATAAATTATGACCTAACAGATGAAGAATTAAAGATTTAATTGAGAGAAAAGAAAGATGATTTGCAAATATAAAGTAGTGGTAGAGATTTCTAAACCCTAACAAATTGATAGAAATTAGAGAAAAATAGTGAGAGAAGGGGTACCTAAAATTGCTATATTTAGGGTCCAATTCGTACTCCAATCCTCACAATTTCATCAAACTAAACTTCACCGATTTTCTTGTGAAAGTTATAACTTCACCGATTTACAATCCGGTTTGCATAACCAAATGAACAGCAAGCAAGACACAACACATGAGGTACTTCATCGCTCTCTCCGAAGGAAGAAGGAGTTAGAGGAGGAAAGAGTTTGGCATTGAAAACATAAGAGTGAATGGGAATAGGAAAAGAGTCGAGAGAATGGGGAGATAGAGAGACACCTCGGGTAATACAAATTCATTTGAAAACTGGATGGACATTGAAGGTTCATGAGTGGGTACTTGGCAGATAGGGTCAGCACTTAATGCAAGCTTGAAAGGTCATCAGATCAAAGGCTGAGATTTAAGGTGTGGTTGGCAGTTGAGATTAGCATTAATTATGGATTAGGGAGGGAAAAATAGGAGTGATTAGGGCAACACTGCCAGCACATCAAGTTAGGCTTTTATAATAAAGGATGTTTTGAATAAGAGGGGAGGAAAGTGTATATTTTAACGTAAGAGGGGGAGGGAGTGTAATTCAAGCATCTTTGAGGGAGGTGAGCGTAATTTACTCTTATTATTATTTTGTGTGTAGACCATCATTTTGATGTTTTATCTACATTTTTCTTTTTTATTTTTTTTCTTTTGATAACCAAGTTCTACTGGTACCCCACCCCAAATTTAAGATGTTGTTAATGTGAAGACGATTTCCTTCTTAGTTTTGCTTGGGTTTTAATGATAACAAACACACATTACAAAAGAAGAAAGCTTACGGAGGCTCAAGTTGAAGAATGAAGATAATGAGACTTGGCTTCATAGTTATAATTTTGTAAGTATGGTCCTTATCTTTGACACTATTATTCTTAACATTTAACAAGACTTAGAATGCTCAGAAAATAATTACAAACATTTTTTTAAAATCCTCATATGAAGCAATGCCTAAAGATCTTTTGAAAATAAATCACACACTCACAATGATTTTAATCTAAAAGTGATTTTACATTAAAAAAAAATATGTTTACATGAAAAGCCATAATTTATTATGGAAATTGCACAACTATTTTTATCATATAAATATATTTAACATGCATTATCGTGGCCAACACCAATTATTTTATTATACATGGCATAATTCTTTTCTTCAAAGAAATAGTTTTAACATTCATGAAAGTTTTCTGAGCACTAAGATTCTTATTGTGTTAAGAGTGATATGGATCAAAGATACTGCCATATTATTATTATTCTTCAATTACTTTTGTAAAAGGTTTCTCGCCATTATTGGTGGGAATTGTTGTAATTTGTAAAGATAGTGGGGTAATATCTTGTGATTGGTGTAAAATGATCTTTGACTCGGCGAGATTTAAAGTCCACCAAAAGTGTTTGGTGTTTGTGTTGTAATCAAGAGAGAGTTTCTTTCTTGTGTTTATGTTAGAAAGATTGTTAGGGAAATAGGGATGAGATTGGTTGTAACAAAGATTCTAACATAGTGAATTCCTTCGGAATGTGAAAAGAGTGGATGTACCTGTAAGGGAACCACTATAATTTCCTTTTGTTCTTTCTCTTTCCTCTACTCTTTATTTTTCTGCATTTCCATTCAAACCTTCATAATCACTTTCCAGAAAAATTTACCACTATTTCACCCCCTAGGTTTCAATATAAAATTACAACTTGTTCCAAAGAGCAACTCCAAACTTAATTTCAAATCAGGACAAGTATTTCACTAATCTATCTAACTCCAAAAGAAATCAAACAAATGTATCATTATAGGGTTCAAAACTTGTGACATGATTCAAGTCACATAAGTAACAAAGAAAGAAAATTTTCATAGAGGCTCAAAGTGGTTCCACAAAGAATATAACAATAATAATAAAGGATGGCTTGAAAGGCTCAAGACACCAAAACAAGTGCCTCATGTGTATGATAAAACAACTGATAGTCTGTAAAGAACGACTGCAATCTCAAGAAAAAATTACAATCCACATAGAACACACATATAGAAAAAATTATAGTAGAAAGAGTGGAATATATTTTTGGGCTCAAAATCTCACCGTTTATACTATACAGAATTGTAATGGAGAATATTTCTGAGTATCTTCCGCAGCAAGCCTGAAAAGTTAAATGTTCTTGAACTTCGGAAGTAAGCTAGGCCTACGTTGTTAATGGTTGGAATAATTCTTCTAGACTAAAACAAAATTTTTGAGGTTTTTGAAAAAGGAAAGGTTATGCAATTCATGTAAAAACAATGTGCCTAGTTTCGAGTTAGCAAACAGTAAAAGAAAGAAATTGGTAGTTGGAATGCTATTTGAAATAAATAAAATTGAAAATTACTAAAAATAAACGTATGGGTTGCCTCAGATTCAACACTTGTTTAGAGTCTCGAGCTTGACTTATTTGTCTAAGGTGACCTTTGGAGCCCCAAACCTTCAGGCTCTTTGTGTTCTTCTTCCTTGTCTTCCTCTATTGTCCAATCCCTTTCAGAATCTGACCATCCACACTTTTCTATTTCCTTTTCCAAAAAGTTCACCCAATCAACAAAACTATTGAAATAATTTTCTTTTTCTCAAGAAACTTCATCTACTTCTTGCTTGTCCCTGTATGTTTCTTCCACCAATCCAATTTCAGACTTAGGAACTTCAATGTAACTCATGACATCATCTTGAATCATGACATGTTCACCATTTGTGATGGACTGCACAGTGAACGGTCTGCACCACTCTTTCCTTTTAGATTGACTTGGATGATCTAACCTGTTAGGATTTCAAAGCATTACCTTATCTCTTGTTTCAAATGCTGGTTTTTCTTCGAAACTTCATTCAGCTCTATCTAGGTATTCCTATATGCTTGAATTGTCACCAATCTCCTAATCTAGATCCTTTGGTTTGGTGAGTCGTGGCCTCTTGAATGCTTTTACCATTTTGCACACTTGTTTGGATTGTTGTCCTTCAGTGTTGGCATTAACTTCATAGGTCTGAGAATCACCATTTGATCTGATCACAATCCTCCATTTGTGCACATATATGAGTGCTTGAGCAGTTGCAAGGAATGATACTCATGATATCAAGGGACACTCTTGGTAATAAGTTATCTCCATAACTGTAATATCTGCAAGAAAAGAAAATTTGTCAACTTTTACCTGTACATCTTTGACTATCCCATCTACCTTGGTTTTAGAACCATTAGCCAATCTTATGATAGCATTGCTTGGCTGCAGTTGCAGACCTTAAATCTTTTCAAAAGTTTCAATGGGCATCAGGTTAATGCTGGACCCCAAGTCCATTAAAGCTTCTTCGATGTAGATGCCATTGTTGGAGTGAGGAAGGTTGAAACAGCCAGGGTCTTCTTCCTTCTAGGGGTCTTCTTCTCTTGAAGAATTTGCCACTTTTGTCAAAAATTCCATATTGCTTGATAACTCTCCTGCTTGTTGATTGAAGTTGTTGAGTAGCCTTACCAATTTTAGGATTAATGTTAGTAGTTTTAGAGATTGGATGTTTGGCTTTCCAACGTCTGTAAGCCCTCAACTAGTTTTGAAAGTCCTTCTCAGATTGAGATTTTTTCCTTATGTTCCATGTCCTTCCTTCTATGAGATTGAATGTTTGGCTTTTCTTCAAGTAACTGGTCAACTATGGAAAAATAATTCAACTTTTTCTCCATTCAGGTTGTTTCTGTAATGCTTCTAGAAGGTTTGGTGTTAAGGCCACTTTCCTAAAGAGTTTATATAGATCTTGGTGTCTTTGCCAGTTTTCCTTTTCTTCTCTGGAGAGACGGTTTTTACTGGAAAACTTGTTGCAGCTCATGAATAAAAGACTCTACATCTCCCACTTTTGTGCCCTCATTTTCTTCTTCATCCAAGCTTTTTTCTTCTTTTTCCCTTTCAGTTTCACTCTCAACAACTTCCTCCTTAATCACCATTATTCAACTTTCTCCCATTGGGTTGTCTAAGGTGGTTCTTGAAAATCCTACTCTAGACATGTTAGCTAGTGGTGTAGAAATCTTCCCAATCTGCATCTCGAGGTTCTTGATAGATGCTTCATTGTTTCTTTGAGCTTCTTTTTAATTTTCTGAGAGAGCTTCAATTTGACTTTGAGTTGCCTGCATATATTGGGTTAAGAATTCTTCCAAACTCTTCTTCGACTATTGCTGATTTGGTGTTTGGGTTGGGTTAAGAGAATTGTCTCTTCTCCATAAAAAATTTGGATGTTCTGCCCAGCCTGGATTGTAGGCGTTGGAGTAAGGATTCCTTTGTTGCCTAGTGTAAACAGCCATGTATTTTGTAACAGCCAGTTTTTCGTTAGGTTTATTTATTATTTATTATTATATGTGTTTAATTGTTTGTTTGTGTGTTTGAATTGAGATTAGTGGATTTTTAGGTGAGAGGGGTATTTAAGTCATTTTTAGGACTAAGGGTATTTTGGTCATTTGAGGAGCGACGGTAAACTAGTGATTTTAGAATGAAGAGTATTTTAGTGTTTTAGTGTGAATAGTTATTTTTGCTAAGATTGGTAATAACTTGAAGTAATTATTTTGAGATGGTAGTTAATGAGATATTTAATGAGTTAAGTGAGTAGTAACTTTTTAATTAGACTATTACTTTTCCCACCCAATTGCATTCTCACGCACCCTGTAAAATTTCCAAAAGTGCCATCGGGTTTTCGGATTATAAAATCTGAAAACATTCAAAGTGAATTCAGATTTTATAATCCGAAATATGGTTATGTATAATCAGCAATCAGAATCTCTCCCATTTCAGCAGTTTTGAATTTTGCTTTTAAAAATAACAAAAAAAACAAAGTAAAAAATGCTAAAAATCTGTCAAATAAAATCATAAAAATATAAAAATACAAACAAAAAATTCTAAAAATAAAATAAAACTAATGCAAATTTTTTCGGATATTTCTGAGAATATGAAAAATTAAAAATAGGTCTAAACAATGGAATTTTGGATTTTGAGGGGCCAAGTCCCATAAGAAGTCCCTTCTACGGTGTAACGCCCTACTTCTATTAAAGCGATTACACACGCGATATTACAAATATTCAAGAAATAGACATCACGTCTTCAATAATTCTCAAAAGAAAACATGCATAAAAATTTCTCAAAAACATCGCAGCGGATAATTAACATACATCTCCAAATAGCCATGTCATAACCATCACAATACATCACCAAAACAAATCTCCAGACTCAACATATGAGTAAACAAAGTCTCAACCACATATAAAATAGTCAACACCAAAATAAAGAAAGACTGACATCCTAAATCAGAGCCCTATACTAAGACTCCAAAAGCGGTAGACGAGGTAGCTCCAAAGCTAGCCTCCAGCTACTCACCAAGAAAAGATAAGCTAATCTTGCACACCGTCTACACCATATTTAAATACAGTGATGCGGTCGACCAAACGACCACTGGGGATTAGTCCACAATTCATAATTAAGCATAATCGAATGAGAAGGTAATCATCGAATTAAACTTCAAAAAACAAGCAAAATGATAGATCGATATCAACATAATCCATCAACATATATGGGTTCACCTTATCACAAGTTCATCAACATTTAATGCTTCTACAAAGCACAAAGATTATGCAACTCACAAGTATACAACTCATCAAATATACAAATCACCAATCACAACAATCACAAAGCTCATAAGCACTATGACTCATGTCAAATCATGCAATGCGCCTAGACCCAACTTCTATATGCATGTGGTACCGAATCATCGTCAAGGTCGTCACCTCAAAACGTCGCCTCCTGATACATATTAGTATCATAACCATCACCTCTGAACATCGCCTCTGAATACTTATGAATGCATGAACATATGACACAACTATGCATACACTCATACAACAACTCACCGACATAACACCGACACCTTTCATACATGCAACACCACCAATATGTCATCACCAATTAGCATGTATGAGTTCAACACATCAACAACCAACAACATATTTATCATGTTATAATTTATCGACATAAACAACGACACAAAACACCGTCATCAAATTTAACATCATTAGCATAGTAATCAAAAGTCAACACTTTCAAAGAAAGTCAACACCTTGACCGAAAAGTCAACATTAAAGAATTCATCAAAACAAACATCAACTCACCCTCATTTCATCATACTCTAATCATATAAACATGATTACAAGACATTCCTTAAGTTATCATACCATTAGGACACAATTCGATAAAATCCGTCTATTGTTCACAACTTTAAAACAATTCTAGAATTCAACCAAAAACTAAGAAAATATGTTCAATTGCCTCAACAAAGCATATGCATTACTCACATATGTTCATAGTAGCTTAGGCATATGAGTATCCTAGGCCAATTCCAAGAAATCACAAAATCACACCAAGTTTGTCTATTTCGGTAAAATTCCCACCTTTCCGGTTAAATCTCCAAAACCAAGTAAATAAGTTCAATTTCCTCAACTATGTATACACGTAAATCAAATATGAGTGCAATAGTGTATACATGTGCATTTCACCGGCCAAATACGACAAATTCTTAAAATTCGCAAAGTTCGTCTCATTTTTATCATATTGCAAAACCAATTCATTATCAAAAGAAACTAAGTTTGATCCATCATTCCATAGGTTAAATACTCTTAAACATCCTAATTAAATTCCTAGTACTAGAGTTTTGAGGTTTGGAAACCAACCATAAGTTTTGGGTTGACTTAAAAATAGTTAAGCTGAATTTTCGTGGAATTTCACCAAACCTACTTGGAGTATTTTCATCATAACGTAAAATCTAAAAATTATTTTCAAGTCAAACCAAAGCCATTGGAAATCCAACATCTTTATCTAAAAATTTCATGTTTACACCAAAAGCCAATTCAAAACAGAAATGGGTGAAAAATGCACATAAACACAAAAACTGAAAGTCTGACATCACGCACGGTCGTGCCTACGCACGGTCGTGCAGCTCAATGTCGAGCCACACGCACGGTCCGTGCCTGTAGGGCACACGGTCGTGCTCGTTTGACAGCACAAATTTTCCGATTTTTCCGTTTTCACCATTTCGCGCATAAAATTCAAACCGTTAATCCGTTTTCGATGCCGTTTTCGCCTACGCGCTCCTGACACTTAGCTCTATCATATTCTACAGAGAAATTAAAGTTTCAACTATCCCAAAATAGCTTTCCAGAATCTCACATAATCACTTATTTTCAAAGACGCTTAAACGTCGATTTTTCACACTCCCAAACGACTCAACTAACATAACCTTAACATAAAAAAAGAAATTCCACAAGGTTTAACTCATTCAACAACATCAAAATTTCAGTCCACAACTTCGTTCATCAAAAGTTCATTTTAGTACTTCACACATAAAACTTAACACAACTTCACAATTCAAACCACAACCTCACAAATTGGAATACCCATAGTATAATTCAACAACAACAACAACAACAACAACATCTCACAACAGCCACATCATCATTTAAACATGAATTCATCAACAAACAACAACAACAACACCATTTTATACCAATTTGAGCAAAAATCAACAAAGGTTCATGTAACCACAATTCAAACATGTAAATTCAACATCAACAACATGTTTAGCATCAATTTCGAATACCCAAATTTAGTATCAAAGTAAGAACACGAAGTTCATCATTTAAATTCACAAAAAGCACAATTCATAAAATAAGCGCTCATAGAATTAAGTAGAAAAAGTGATTATAACTTAAATTATGAGTGAGTACCATCCCCCTTACCTCAACTAAGCACAATCCTAGCCTTGGCTTCACTTTTTCTCCTCAATCGCTACCCACTTCTTCCTCTCCAAGCTCTTCTTCTCTTCAAACCCTTTTCTCCTTTCTCTAGCTCTTTCTCTCTCTACCTCTCTCAATGTTTGTGAAAATGAGTGTGTAGACCTAATTTCTCTTAAGACTAAAGTTTATATAGGCTTTACATAAATGGGATCAACCCTCAATTGTCTTAATGGGCTTAAAGTTCTCACTAACTAATTCACCGAGTTTCTACTCACTTACGGATAAAAATAATGAATAGTTACCGTCTCCTATTTAATTACCCCACTCACTAGTAACTTAGTAAAAATAATTATTCTCACTCAAAACACTACTAAAAATAATCCTCATCGTAAAATGACTAAAATACCCTTGAGTCCAAAATGATTAAAATACCCTTCTTAAGCCAAAATCTACCAATCCCGGATAAAATACACACAGAGAAAATTAATCACATATGAGCACATATAAACACACATAATAAATAATTAAAATAATTCTAGCGAAAATCGGGCTGTTACATACGGGAGTTTTGATCCTTGATTTAGTTCTGATTTTCTGAGGAAGTTTCGGAGCAATCCGATCAAGTAGCCCAAAAACCCGATTTTTGACTAAGAACAACTAACAATGACCCAAAACAGAAGGATGAGAGTTAGAAAAATTAATATTGTCCTTAAAATGAATGTCCATGTTACAAACATATTCATAATTTGTGCTAATACAATTCAGATTATATAATCTGAACTGTTTTTCCCTTAAAATAGGTGGTGTTCGGATTCTATAATCCAAAAAATCAAGTAACGCGCCCTATTTTTTTAGATTTTCGGATTTTTTCGGATTATATCCCTTAAAATAGGTGGTGTTCGGATTCTATAATCCAAAAAATCAAGTAACGCGCCCTATTTTTTTAGATTTTCGGATTTTTTCGGATTATAAAATCCGAATTGGTGAAAAACTCATTTTTTTTTCACCCTATAACAAAGGAAAACACGAGTTCGGATTTTAAAATCAGAAAATCTCATGGACATTTTTGGAAGAAAAAAAATAGGGAGCGCGAGAAATGGATGAGGTGGGAAAAGTAATAGTCTTTTAATTGAGTGGTAAGAGACACTAGGCCCATTATAAGATGAGATGACCTAGCCCATTAGTTAGAGTATAAAAGAATAACACTAGTGAAAATTAGGGTTAGACTCTCATTTGCACACATTCACAAAAAAGGGTGTCTAGAGAAAAATAGAGAGAATTGAGAGAAAAGTGAAAATAGAATAAAAGAGAAGAACCCAAGTGAAGTAAAGAGAAGAGCAAGCTAGGATTCAAGAAGGGAGTGAAGTTTTAGCTAGAGCTGAGGGAATTTGAGGTAAGGGGATAGGTTTGTTCTCTATAATATAAGCTATAATCATGTTTTATCTTTTGTGTCATGTTTGTCTTTGTTGAATTGTGAAATTAATGAGTTTGTATGTTGATTTTCGTTCTTGGAGTTAAAAGATGATTTTGGGTATGTGAAAATTGTTGGAAAATTGTTGCTGAAGCATGAATTTCATTGTTGATATATGTTAAGTTGTTTACTTTGAAATTCTAGCTTAAATTGGTGGAAATGGAGATGTTGTTGTTAATTATTGTTGAAATTATGACATATGTGCTCTAAATGTTATTGGGTATGTATTTGTATTGAGAATCCATGAATTTGAGTGTGGTAAATGTGATTGTTTGGTTAAGTTGTTGTGTTTTATGAGACTTTGTGAAAATGGGTTAAAAGAGGAGAATTATGATTTTGATGATTTTGAATGGATTAATGAGGTTGTTGTGTTGATTTAGATTGATTAGAAATTCTATTTTGAATCAAAGGTTTTGGGTGTGGAATCGTTTGGGAGAAAATTGGTTTTTTGGGTTAAAATTCAATTTAAGCACTTTTGAGAAATAAGTGATTTTGGAAGAATTGAATTAAGTTGTTTTGGGCTAGGAAACAATGTTTTTGAGTGAGTATAAATGGTGTAAGTGTTTGGGACGCGTTTGGTGCGATTGGGAGCGAAAACGGTTTTGAAAACAGACTCCCGCACGCGAAAATGAATTTTTGAAAATGTTGTGATGTCAGTCACGCACGACCGTGCGTGTTGTAGGCACAGACCGTGTCAACCATTCGCACTTGGTCTGCACAACCGTACGCAGTGTGCAGGGTCCCATAAAGTCGATTTTCGTATTTTTAAGGTCCGATATGCATCCCAATGAGTCTCAAATACCTAAACTTATTTCATTGAAGTGTAATTGAGCTTTTATGAGTGGTTTAACATAGCTATACTTTAAAAATGAAAGGATTTTGAGAAATGGAGAAAATGAGATGAATTTTGCAATGTTTGCGAAATAGACAAACTTTGTGGAAAGATAATGCTATGTTTGAACTTATGGGATATCAATTAACATGTAGGGGTAACATGAAGGTGTGTATGGGCTTGAATCATTGATTTGGTGAAATAATTAAAAATAGACGAATTTTGTGAAAATAGACGAACTTCGGCGAAATAAGGAATTATGATTTGATAATTTGCAAATGACTTTGTATTCATGATAACATGATGAAATAAGAATGAACCAAATATAGTTAGGTGTATAACATGTTGGTTATTGTGATGTGGGTGATGGTTCGTCTATTATGTGATTTGTGCTTATGAAGTGATATTGCTTCTTTGTTTTGATGATCTGTTGTTGATTTGGTGATAAATGTATATGCATTATATGATGTTGAAAGCATGTACATGTAATGTTGATTGGTGATATTAATATATTTGAGACAATGTCGTTAAGATGATGAACTTTTGATGATGATTAAAGAATGAAAATATGCTTGGATTTGTTATGATCAATTTTATTCACATGATGTTAGTATTCTAGAAATTATGAATATGCATATATACATATATATATATATATATATATATATATATATATATGCATGAATTAGTTGGAATCCTAGAATGCTATTTTTATGCTTATATCTTATTATGTGAATGATATCTAACCCCAGTGGTCGTTTGCTTGACCGCCTCACTATTTTTAAAAAATGGTGTAGACGACGTGCAGGTTTAAGTTCATTTTGCTTGTGAGTGCTTGAGGCTTAGCTTGGAGCTACCTCTTTATCTTTTGCTTGGAGTCTAGATTAGGCTTTGATTAGGAGCGTCGGGACTTAATGTTATATTTATGTTGTTGCTGAGACTTGTTGTTTATTATGTATGAGATTTGAGATACTGTTGGTGATGTATTATAAGACCTGAGACATGGTTGTTGAGATTGTTATATGTTGTTGAGATATTTATGATGTTGTTTTCCGCTGCGAGTTTTATGAAAACCGAATTATGCATGTTTTGAGAAAAAGAAGACGTGATATCTTAAACTCTTTCGAATAAATGATTTATTGCATTTGGGGATTAAGGGTGTCACAAATTTCATTATTAATTTAGCGAATTGTTGATTATTTTCTACCATTTTAGCATATTGTTGTCAAGTCTCTTCTTCAATACTTGTTAATTTTTTTTGCACATTTCTTGGTGTTCTATTGGCTATTAAATTCTTAAAATCCATTAGATTTATTTTACTAAATCTTTCATTTGTTGCTAAAAAGATGATCAGGTCATTAGACCATTTTTCTAAAATTTCGTATGGATTTCCTACACAGTCCAGGTTTAATAATTGTTTCGATTTTCTTTCTTCATAATAGGGTTTAAATTCATTTGAAATTTTTGTCCATTTTCCACTGACTCTAGTATAACATATTTGATTCATTGTTTCATATTCATACTAGTTTAGATACCCGGCGTTGCCCGGGTTAGATATTAAATAAGTTTTATAAGTTTGTGTGCACGAATACACGTGTCAGTATATTAGATTGAATTTATTTAAATTTACAATTATAATAATATCATAAAAATAAATATAAATATTTCAAAAAAAATTAAAAATAAATATAAATGAAGATGAATGTCCAATGCAAGAATAAAAAGTGTAACAAAATCAATAATGAATTAGTCCAAGTGGTAATAGTTTTGGGTCCTTTAAACATGGACTATTACTTTCCCCCCCTATTGCCTTCTCCCGCGCCCTGTAAAATTTCTAAAAATGTCCTTGTGCATTCCGGATTTTAAAATTTGGATTCATGTTTACTATTTCGGATTTTATAATACGGACAATTCTTATGTATAATCAGCCATCAGACTCTCTCACATTTCAATAGTTTTGAGTTTTCCTTTTAAAAACAACAAAAAACTAAGTAAAAAATGCTAAAAACCTGTCAAATAAAATCATAAAAATATAAAAAATAGTACCAAAAAATTCTAAAAATCAAATAAAAATGAAAAATTAATAAAAATGAAAAATGGGTCTAAACATGGAATTTTGGATTTTGAGGGGCGGAGTCCCGTAAGAAGTCCCTTCTACGGGAGTCATGGTCCTTGAATTTTTTCTGATTTTCTGGGGATGTTTCGGAGCAATCCGATCAAGTAACCCGAAAACCCGATTTTTGTTAAATAAAATATTGGTTTTTAAAAATAGAAAAAATAATAAAAATATTGAAAATGAATGTGGAAGTGACATGTGGCATAAAAAACCTTACTTTATATATATACTATTGATTGATTGATTGATGTGTAGTTTGTTGAGATAAAAAATACTGAGGGCATAAGATCAAAAGTTTGTTGAGATATTTATGTTAAATAAAATAGAAAAAATAATAAAAATATTGAGAATGAATGTGGAAGTGACATGTGGCATAAAAAACCTTCCTTTATATATATACTATTGATTGATTGATTGATGTGTAGTTTGTTGAGATAAAAAATACTGAGTGCATAAGATCAAAAGAAGTTTGTTGAGATATTTATGTTAAATAAAATAGAAAAAATAATAAAAATATTGAGAATGAATGTGGAAGTGACATGTGGCATAAAAAAACCTTACTTTATATATATACTATTGATTGATTGATTGATGTGTAGTTTGTTGAGATAAAAAATACTGAGTGCATAAGATCAAAAGAAGTTTGTTGAGATATTTATGTTAAATAAAATAGAAAAAATAATAAAAATATTGAGAATGAATGTGGAAGTGACATGTGGCATAAAAAACCTTACTTTATATATATACTATTGATTGATTGATTGATGTGTAGTTTGTTGAGATAAAAAATACTGAGTGCATAAGATCAAAAGAAGTTTGTTGAGATATTTATGTGAAATAAAATAGAAAAAATAATAAAAATATTGAGAATGAATGTGGAAATGACATGTGGCATAAAAAACCTTACTTTATATATATACTATTGATTGATTGATTGATGTGTAGTTTGTTGAGATAAAAAATACTGAGTGCATAAGATCAAAAGTTTGTTGAGATATTTATGTTAAATAAAATAGAAAAAATAATAAAAATATTGAGAATGAATGTGGAAGTGACATGTGGCATAAAAAACCTTCCTTTATATATATACTATTGATTGATTGATTGATGTGTAGTTTGTTGAGATAAAAAATACTGAGTGCATAAGATCAAAAGTTTGTTGAGATATTTATGTTAAATAAAATAGAAAAAATAATAAAAATATTGAGAATGAATGTGGAAGTGACATGTGGCATAAAAAACCTTCCTTTATATATATACTATTGATTGATTGATTGATGTGTAGTTTGTTGAGATAAAAAATACTGAGTGCATAAGATCAAAAGTTTGTTGAGATATTTATGTTAAATAAAATAGAAAAAATAATAAAAATATTGAGAATGAATGTGGAAGTGACATGTGGCATAAAAAACCTTACTTTATATATATACTATTGATTGATTGATTGATGTGTAGTTTGTTGAGATAAAAAATACTGAGTGCATAAGATCAATAGTTTGTTGAGATATTTATGTTAAATAAAATAGAAAAAATAATAAAAATATTGAGAATGAATGTGGAAGTGACATGTGGCATAAAAAACCTTACTTTATATATATACTATTGATTGATTGATTGATGTGTAGTTTGTTGAGATAAAAAATACTGAGTGCATAAGATCAAAAGTTTGTTGAGATATTTATGTTAAATAAAATAAAAAAAATAATAAAAATATTGAGAATGAATGTGGAAGTGACATGTGGCATAAAAAACCATACTTTATATATATACTATTGATTGATTGATTGATGTGTAGTTTGTTGAGATAAAAAATACTGAGTGCATAAGATCAAAAGTTTGTTGAGATATTTATGTTAAATAAAATAGAAAAAATAATAAAAATATTGAGAATGAATGTGGAAGTGACATGTGGCATAAAAAACCTTACTTTATATATATACTATTGATTGATTGATTGATGTGTAGTTTGTTGAGATAAAAAATACTGAGTGCATAAGATCAAAAGTTTGTTGAGATATTTATGTTAAATAAAATAGAAAAAATAATAAAAATATTGAGAATGAATGTGGAAGTGACATGTGGCATAAAAAACCTTACTTTATATATATACTATTGATTGATTGATTGATGTGTAGTTTGTTGAGATAAAAAATACTGAGTGCATATGATCAAAAGAAGTTTGTTGAGATATTTATGTTAAATAAAATAGAAAAAATAATAAAAATATTGAGAATGAATGTGGAAGTGACATGTGGCATAAAAAAACCTTACTTTATATATATACTATTGATTGATTGATTGATGTGTAGTTTGTTGAGATAAAAAATACTGAGTGCATAAGATCAAAAGAAGTTTGTTGAGATATTTATGTTAAATAAAATAGAAAAAATAATAAAAATATTGAGAATGAATGTGGAAGTGACATGTGGCATAAAAAACCTTACTTTATATATATACTATTGATTGATTGATTGATGTGTAGTTTGTTGAGATAAAAAATACTGAGTGCATAAGATCAAAAGAAGTTTGTTGAGATATTTATGTGAAATAAAATAGAAAAAATAATAAAAATATTGAGAATGAATGTGGAAATGACATGTGGCATAAAAAACCTTACTTTATATATATACTATTGATTGATTGATTGATGTGTAGTTTGTTGAGATAAAAAATACTGAGTGCATAAGATCAAAAGTTTGTTGAGATATTTATGTTAAATAAAATAGAAAAAATAATAAAAATATTGAGAATGAATGTGGAAGTGACATGTGGCATAAAAAACCTTACTTTATATATATACTATTGATTGATTGATTGATGTGTAGTTTGTTGAGATAAAAAATACTGAGTGCATAAGATCAATAGTTTGTTGAGATATTTATGTTAAATAAAATAGAAAAAATAATAAAAATATTGAGAATGAATGTGGAAGTGACATGTGGCATAAAAAACCTTACTTTATATATATACTATTGATTGATTGATTGATGTGTAGTTTGTTGAGATAAAAAATACTGAGGGCATAAGATCAAAAGTTTGTTGAGATATTTATGTTAAATAAAATAGAAAAAATAATAAAAATATTGAGAATGAATGTGGAAGTGACATGTGGCATAAAAAACCTTCCTTTATATATATACTATTGATTGATTGATTGATGTGTAGTTTGTTGAGATAAAAAATACTGAGTGCATAAGATCAAAAGAAGTTTGTTGAGATATTTATGTTAAATAAAATAGAAAAAATAATAAAAATATTGAGAATGAATGTGGAAGTGACATGTGGCATAAAAAAACCTTACTTTATATATATACTATTGATTGATTGATTGATGTGTAGTTTGTTGAGATAAAAAATACTGAGTGCATAAGATCAAAAGAAGTTTGTTGAGATATTTATGTTAAATAAAATAGAAAAAATAATAAAAATATTGAGAATGAATGTGGAAGTGACATGTGGCATAAAAAACCTTACTTTATATATATACTATTGATTGATTGATTGATGTGTAGTTTGTTGAGATAAAAAATACTGAGTGCATAAGATCAAAAGAAGTTTGTTGAGATATTTATGTGAAATAAAATAGAAAAAATAATAAAAATATTGAGAATGAATGTGGAAATGACATGTGGCATAAAAAACCTTACTTTATATATATACTATTGATTGATTGATTGATGTGTAGTTTGTTGAGATAAAAAATACTGAGTGCATAAGATCAAAAGTTTGTTGAGATATTTATGTTAAATAAAATAGAAAAAATAATAAAAATATTGAGAATGAATGTGGAAGTGACATGTGGCATAAAAAACCTTCCTTTATATATATACTATTGATTGATTGATTGATGTGTAGTTTGTTGAGATAAAAAATACTGAGTGCATAAGATCAAAAGTTTGTTGAGATATTTATGTTAAATAAAATAGAAAAAATAATAAAAATATTGAGAATGAATGTGGAAGTGACATGTGGCATAAAAAACCTTCCTTTATATATATACTATTGATTGATTGATTGATGTGTAGTTTGTTGAGATAAAAAATACTGAGTGCATAAGATCAAAAGTTTGTTGAGATATTTATGTTAAATAAAATAGAAAAAATAATAAAAATATTGAGAATGAATGTGGAAGTGACATGTGGCATAAAAAACCTTACTTTATATATATACTATTGATTGATTGATTGATGTGTAGTTTGTTGAGATAAAAAATACTGAGTGCATAAGATCAATAGTTTGTTGAGATATTTATGTTAAATAAAATAGAAAAAATAATAAAAATATTGAGAATGAATGTGGAAGTGACATGTGGCATAAAAAACCTTACTTTATATATATACTATTGATTGATTGATTGATGTGTAGTTTGTTGAGATAAAAAATACTGAGTGCATAAGATCAAAAGTTTGTTGAGATATTTATGTTAAATAAAATAAAAAAAATAATAAAAATATTGAGAATGAATGTGGAAGTGACATGTGGCATAAAAAACCATACTTTATATATATACTATTGATTGATTGATTGATGTGTAGTTTGTTGAGATAAAAAATACTGAGTGCATAAGATCAAAAGTTTGTTGAGATATTTATGTTAAATAAAATAGAAAAAATAATAAAAATATTGAGAATGAATGTGGAAGTGACATGTGGCATAAAAAACCTTACTTTATATATATACTATTGATTGATTGATTGATGTGTAGTTTGTTGAGATAAAAAATACTGAGTGCATAAGATCAAAAGTTTGTTGAGATATTTATGTTAAATAAAATAGAAAAAATAATAAAAATATTGAGAATGAATGTGGAAGTGACATGTGGCATAAAAAACCTTACTTTATATATATACTATTGATTGATTGATTGATGTGTAGTTTGTTGAGATAAAAAATACTGAGTGCATATGATCAAAAGAAGTTTGTTGAGATATTTATGTTAAATAAAATAGAAAAAATAATAAAAATATTGAGAATGAATGTGGAAGTGACATGTGGCATAAAAAAACCTTACTTTATATATATACTATTGATTGATTGATTGATGTGTAGTTTGTTGAGATAAAAAATACTGAGTGCATAAGATCAAAAGAAGTTTGTTGAGATATTTATGTTAAATAAAATAGAAAAAATAATAAAAATATTGAGAATGAATGTGGAAGTGACATGTGGCATAAAAAACCTTACTTTATATATATACTATTGATTGATTGATTGATGTGTAGTTTGTTGAGATAAAAAATACTGAGTGCATAAGATCAAAAGAAGTTTGTTGAGATATTTATGTGAAATAAAATAGAAAAAATAATAAAAATATTGAGAATGAATGTGGAAATGACATGTGGCATAAAAAACCTTACTTTATATATATACTATTGATTGATTGATTGATGTGTAGTTTGTTGAGATAAAAAATACTGAGTGCATAAGATCAAAAGTTTGTTGAGATATTTATGTTAAATAAAATAGAAAAAATAATAAAAATATTGAGAATGAATGTGGAAGTGACATGTGGCATAAAAAACCTTACTTTATATATATACTATTGATTGATTGATTGATGTGTAGTTTGTTGAGATAAAAAATACTGAGTGCATAAGATCAATAGTTTGTTGAGATATTTATGTTAAATAAAATAGAAAAAATAATAAAAATATTGAGAATGAATGTGGAAGTGACATGTGGCATAAAAAACCTTCCTTTATATATATACTATTGATTGATTGATTGATGTGTAGTTTGTTGAGATAAAAAATACTGAGTGCATAAGATCAAAAGTTTGTTGAGATATTTATGTTAAATAAAATAGAAAAATAAATAAAAATATTGAGAATGAATGTGGAAGTGACATATGGCATAAAAAACCTTACTTTATATATACTATTGATTGATTGATTGATGTGTAGTTTGTTGAGATAAAAAATACTGAATGCATAAGATCAAAAGTTTGTTGAGATATTTATGTTAAATAAAATAGAAAAAATAATAAAAATATTGAGAATGAATGTGGAAGTGACATGTGGCATAAAAAACCTTCCTTTATATATATACTATTGATTGATTGATTGATGTGTAGTTTGTTGAGATAAAAAATACTGAGTGCATAAGATCAAAAGTTTGTTGAGATATTTATGTTAAATAAAATAGAAAAAATAATAAAAATATTGAGAATGAATGTGGAAGTGACATGTGGCATAAAAAACCTTACTTTATATATATACTATTGATTGATTGATTGATGTGTAGTTTGTTGAGATAAAAAATACTGAGTGCATAAGATCAATAGTTTGTTGAGATATTTATGTTAAATAAAATAGAAAAAATAATAAAAATATTGAGAATGAATGTGGAAGTGACATGTGGCATAAAAAACCTTACTTTATATATATACTATTGATTGATTGATTGATGTGTAGTTTGTTGAGATAAAAAATACTGAGTGCATAAGATCAAAAGTTTGTTGAGATATTTATGTTAAATAAAATAGAAAAAATAATAAAAATATTGAGAATGAATGTGGAAGTGACATGTGGCATAAAAAACCTTACTTTATATATATACTATTGATTGATTGATTGATGTGTAGTTTGTTGAGATAAAAAATACTGAGTGCATAAGATCAAAAGTTTGTTGAGATATTTATGTTAAATAAAATAGAAAAAATAATAAAAATATTGAGAATGAATGTGGAAGTGACATGTGGCATAAAAAACCTTACTTTATATATATACTATTGATTGATTGATTGATGTGTAGTTTGTTGAGATAAAAAATACTGAGTGCATAAGATCAAAAGTTTGTTGAGATATTTATGTTAAATAAAATAGAAAAAATAATAAAAATATTGAGAATGAATGTGGAAGTGACATGTGGCATAAAAAACCTTACTTTATATATATACTATTGATTGATTGATTGATGTGTAGTTTGTTGAGATAAAAAATACTGAGTGCATATGATCAAAAGAAGTTTGTTGAGATATTTATGTTAAATAAAATAGAAAAAATAATAAAAATATTGAGAATGAATGTGGAAGTGACATGTGGCATAAAAAAACCTTACTTTATATATATACTATTGATTGATTGATTGATGTGTAGTTTGTTGAGATAAAAAATACTGAGTGCATAAGATCAAAAGAAGTTTGTTGAGATATTTATGTTAAATAAAATAGAAAAAATAATAAAAATATTGAGAATGAATGTGGAAGTGACATGTGGCATAAAAAACCTCACTTTATATATATACTATTGATTGATTGATTGATGTGTAGTTTGTTGAGATAAAAAATACTGAGTGCATAAGATCAAAAGAAGTTTGTTGAGATATTTATGTGAAATAAAATAGAAAAAATAATAAAAATATTGAGAATGAATGTGGAAATGACATGTGGCATAAAAAACCTTACTTTATATATATACTATTGATTGATTGATTGATGTGTAGTTTGTTGAGATAAAAAATACTGAGTGCATAAGATCAAAAGTTCGTTGAGATATTTATGTTAAATAAAATAGAAAAAATAATAAAAATATTGAGAATGAATGTGGAAGTGACATGTGGCATAAAAAACCTTCCTTTATATATATACTATTGATTGATTGATTGATGTGTAGTTTGTTGAGATAAAAAATACTGAGTGAATAAGATCAAAAGTTTGTTGAGATATTTATGTTAAATAAAATAGAAAAAATAATAAAAATATTGAGAATGAATGTGGAAGTGACATGTGGCTAGGGCTGGCAATGAACCGAACCAACTCGAACATAGTTCGGAATTCGACTCGACAATTAACTCGTTGAACTTGGTTCATGAACCAAACGAGCTGAACTTGAGTTAAAAGTTAAGTCCGTTAAATAAATGAGCCGAACTTGAGCTATATGTAGTTCGACTCGATTGGTTCATGAGTTGGCTCGATTATATATATATATATATATATATATATATATATATATATATATATATATATATATATATATATATATAGTTTAAAAGTGAAAGAGTATATTCTCAATTTAAATGGTTGAATTTTATTGGATTTTGTCTCTCTTATATACACTAATTTGTTGGTTTATGGTATGTTCTACTAATAATTTCAAGTATTTTCTAATTAAATAATAAATTACACACCAACATAAAAAAGAAATATGTCAAACAACTAACAATAATAAAAAAAATGATGAAAAAAGGCTCCACATTGAAAATTAAAAACATATGCATTGTAGTAGTCTAAGATTTTACATAAGTTAAAATAGTCCCACATCGGTGGGTTTAAAACAATAGAGATAAGATCAGCTATATAAAAAGACGGAAGTGTGTGTGCTTCATTGTATTAACCACTCAACAGTAGCATTTGTTAAGCGCTATTTTATCTTTGAGTGGCAAGTTTATGATTTGTTGTTTTTATATTCAGCACAAATTTGTGCGTTATAGCTTTTAATTTATATATACCCTTTAAAAAAATTGAAAGCTAAAAAAAATGATTTGAAATGACGAACTGAACCTAACGAGCCGAGCCGAGTTGTTCGTTAATTTTAAACGAGCCGAACTCGAGCTTAAAAAAAGGTTCGTATCGAACTCGAGTCGAGTTTCGAGCCGAACTAATTCTTATCGAGTCGAGTCGATCTCAGACGAGTTCGACTCGACTCGACTCATTTCCAGCCCTACATGTGGCATAAAAAACCTTACTTTATATATATACTATTGATTGATTGATTGATATGTAGTTTGTTGAGATAAAAAATACTGAGTGCATAAGATCAAAAGTTTGTTGAGATATTTATGTTAAATAAAATAGAAAAAATAATAAAAATATTGAGAATGAATGAGGAAGTGACATGTGGCATAAAAAAACCTTCCTTTATATATATACTATTGATTGATTGATTGATGTGTAGTTTGTTGAGATAAAAAATACTGAGTGCATAAGATCAAAAGTTTGTTGCGATATTTATGTTAAATAAAATAGAAAAAATAATAAAAATATTGAGAATGAATGTGGAAGTGACATGTGGCATAAAAAACCTTACTTTATATATATACTATTGATTGATTGATTGATGTGTAGTTTGTTGAGATAAAAAATACTGAGTGCATAAGATCAAAAGTTTGTTGAGATATTTATGTTAAATAAAATAGAAAAAATAATAAAAATATTGAGAATGAATGTGGAAGTGACATGTGGCATAAAAAACCTTACTTTATATATATACTATTGATTGATTGATTGATGTGTAGTTTGTTGAGATAAAAAATACTGAGTGCATAAGATCAAAAGTTTGTTGAGATATTTATGTTAAATAAAATAGAAAAAATAATAAAAATATTGAGAATGAATGTGGAAGTGACATGTGGCATAAAAAACCTTACTTTATATATATACTATTGATTGATTGATTGATGTGTAGTTTGTTGAGATAAAAAATACTGAGTGCATAAGATCAAAAGTTTGTTGAGATATTTATGTTAAATAAAATAGAAAAAATAATAAAAATATTGAGAATGAATGTGGAAGTGACATGTGGCATAAAAAACCTTACTTTATGTATATACTATTGATTGATTGATTGATGTGTAGTTTGTTGAGATAAAAAATACTGAGTGCATAAGATCAAAAGTTTGTTGAGATATTTATGTTAAATAAAATAGAAAAAATAATAAAAATATTGAGAATGAATGTGGAAGTGACATGTGGCATAAAAAACCTTACTTTATATATATACTATTGATTGATTGATTGATGTGTAGTTTGTTGAGATAAAAAATACTGAGTGCATAAGATCAAAAGTTTGTTGAGATATTTATGTTAAATAAAATAGAAAAAATAATAAAAATATTGAGAATGAATGTGGAAGTGACATGTGGCATAAAAAACCTTACTTTATGTATATACTATTGATTGATTGATTGATGTGTAGTTTGTTGAGATAAAAAATACTGAGTGCATAAGATCAAAAGTTTGTTGAGATATTTATGTTAAATAAAATAGAAAAAATAATAAAAATATTGAGAATGAATGTGGAAGTGACATGTGGCATAAAAAACCTTACTTTATATATATACTATTGATTTTTTTCAAGAATTATGTGGGTTCGGATTATCTTCACGTTTTCTTTTTTATTTTGAATTACTTGTTTTCTTTCCATGAATATCTCATCAAAGTCTGAAAGGTTCAATTTTAATTCTATTAAATGTATAATCTAGAATTTTATTTGTATTTTCTATTAATAAAATTATATTTCTGTTTATTTCGTTCACCGTATTATTTATTTCTTTATACATTTGTTTGATTTCTTCGAATAAAGTCATTATTTTAAATTATGTCGCTAATTGATTCTTTTCTAATAGTTAAACTTGAATCGTCTTTTATCGGTGGTGCGATCGGCTCCTCTTTAGCCGCGACGCCACCATCGTCACAAGCAGTCGTCGGCGTCTTGTTGCGACATGATTGTTGTTTCTGAACGGAGTCTCCGTTGCGGAAGCTTTTGGTTATTTTTGGATTTTCAAATGTGTTTGTGGGTGGTTTGGACTACCAAACGCGTCGGCTTTGGGTGGTTTTGTTCTAATTCGGATCTATGCGACTCCAATACAAAGAAGTCTGGCGCCTCCTCCAATTCCGGCGGCAGTTCTCTGGTATGCCACCGGAATCACGCCGTCGTGTTGATAAACCACTTGCTGATTTCTGATTTTTTCAGATCTGATGAGATCTGCAGTTTTCCTAGTTTAGTTTGTCGACACACAGCTGGTGTTCGGTAGCCGTCCTTATCGTGTCGTGAAATTCAGTTCACTCTTTCGTGCTTGAATTCGGACAGTTTGGCCAAAAATGGCTGTTAATTTGTTGTGGCTCATCACAATAAATGGTTGGTGCGAGTGGATTTGTTATTTACCGTGTTGGCGGTTGGATCCACTCCCTGCTTTCAAGAATTTGGTATGATGATGGTCAACCTCTACGCCACTTTGTTCCTTTGAATTCATTGTTGTTCAATGAATGGTTGGTGTAGAGACTGTTTAGGACTCGAAAGAGTCGTTAATGCTTGCTGCTAATGGTGCAGGGAGTTGATGGTACGTGATCCATTATGTGTTGACATTCGGTTCATTCGCCAACTTATAGACCTAGTTGATGCTTGCAAAGATTGTTTGTTAGACTTGACTAGGGTTGGATCGAATGTGTTGTTGTTATTGGTTGTATTTCAAGGTTGATTCATTTGGATTCACTGGGTCAGGTTTTATGTCCCCCTAGTTATTATGTATTTTTTTCCGTTTTTTTTAATAATATATATGAGCACTTGACACACAAGATTAGAGTATAGTTGAGAAATCACCTATTCTCTTTCTTGATATCTTCGTGCCCTTGCCTTATCAAAAAAAAAAAAAAAAACATGTTTGATTCTCACATGTGCCATTTTAGGTGAGCTAGTTTGACTTCTTAAAAAAAAAAACGTTATTGAAAGTTTATCCGTCAAAAATGAGTTCAAAATTAAATTTTTAGAACCATATTTAATTTATTCTAATTTTTTGTAAAAGAGTTCATATCATAGTTTTAAAACTTGGCTCGACCCAGTCAGTCAGACTGGTTAGACCGGGTCGAACAAGACATCATATCTGTCATATAATTCGCTCGACCTGAACCGGTGAAAATCGACGACTCGACGGTTTTGAAAAACCAGACCAGTTTGATACATAAACACATTTTTAATTAAATAAATTTGTTAAAAAATGGAGCAGGAGGGTATTGATTAAATAAATTTGTTAAAAAATGGAGCAGGAGGGTATTGATCATAGAACACACATGTTAAAGGTAAAGGAATATAACTTACCCACTAGACCACAAGTTACTTTTGTTTAATATACAACCTATAATATGAATATACAATAAACATACCCACTAGACGACATGTTACTCTTGTTTAATATTACAACTTCTAATATTAAATATACAATAAACATAGTTTTGAATGGAAATTGAAATCATCGCCACAATTTGTTTATTTAGTTATTAAAGCATCATCAATTTTTTTTAAGGATTAAAAATACACCATCCATATCCTTGAAAAGAAAACAAAACACCGTCAATATAAACCTGTATAATGGTATGGTCAAATATTTTATTTAAACGTAGTAGCCTATGAATTTGAATTTTTAGTTGTATTTTGAGTTATGACTATGTTTTGAATTTGAGTAATTAGCCTGTGAAATTATTATTGTTGGATTTTTATTTTACAGGTGTCATTATTTTAGTTTTTAAATTGACTGAGTCACTGAGTCAATTCGGTTCAATACTTATATAAATTTAATCTCAACACCGAGTTATCTAACTGAGTCAGCCGAGTTGATCCGGTTCAGTCATGCGGTTCAACCAATGACCCTATAGTTCAACCATTGACCTAGTGACTTAGTACCTCTGTAGAGTTAATGGCTGAGCCGAGTTTTAAAACTATGATTCATATTAAAAATTCATATTTATAAAAAAAAAAATCATATTTAAAAACTCTAATTTTTTTTGTTGTAATTGAACGTTTTTATTTTGTGTTAACCCTTTAGTTCCTATGGGAAATACATAGGTCCTACTATTCGGAAGTTTAGTCCGAAGGTAAGTAAAGTCGAATAAAAAATTATTCCCTCCATAAATCAAACTCAGATTTTCCCAAACAATCCATCCTAATGTTTTGGTTGGGATTAAGATTAAGTTTGTTTGTAGATTAGGTTAGTGTGTTTTATTGAGTGAATTTGTTTTAGTTTATTTTTAAAAGAGAAAAAATAGGGGGAAGTTGAAACAAAAGACACAAAAAGATATAATTTTGATGACGTGTCATAAGATTAAGAAGGGTAAGATATTATTTTTGGTAGACATTAAGTATCATAATTAGAGAATACAAAATAGAAGACTGTAATTTTTTTAACTCTTTAGATAATTAAAAGTTGAATTATAGGAAAATTTGTTTTGATTGGGATTAAGATTAAGTTTGTTTTTTCTTTAAAAAAGATTAGTTAGTGTGTTTTATTGAGTGAGTTTGTTTTAATTTGTTTTTGAGAGAGAAAAAATCGGGGGAGGTTGAAGCAAAAGACACAAAAGGATATGATTTTGATGACGTGTCAAAAAATTAAGAAGGAGTAAGATTGTATTTTTGGTAGACATTAAGTTTTATAATTAGAGAATAGATTAGAGAATAGATAATTTTGAGAAGATGAGATAAAAAAAATTGTCATAAAAATAATAAAATAGCTTCAATAATGTTATAAAAAAATAGCCAATGAAGATTAGCACATTTGATATGGAGTTAACTTATTCATAAGGTTGCTATTTAACTCCCACGGTTAGTGTGATGATCTCTTTGATGGGTGATCTGTAAGTATCTCAACTTTGCTTTCTTTTATTTATTTATTTTTATTGTGTTTTTTCTTTTTAAGCACACATACATGTGTGCAACATTACCTAGAACTTTTTAGTTTATTTTTTACGCATCTTGTTATTTTAGTTGTTTTATTGGCTTTAGTTTATTTTATTGCACTTTTTACTTATTTTATTTTATTGTCTTTTTTTATTTTATTTCTAAGCACACATACTTGTGTGCAATATTACAAGTTTTTTTATTTTATTTTATTGCACCTTTTTTTGTTTATTTTTTTTATTTTTTTATTTGCTTGCTTTATTTTATCTCTTTAGTTTATTTTATTGCATTTTTTTATTATTTTTAGTTTATTAGATGCTTTATTTTCTCTTTATAGTTAGTTTACTTTATTGTTTTTTATTTATTTATTTATTTATTTCTATTTTATGCTTTAGTTTATTTAGGACCATCATCATCTCTTGCATTTTTTTTATTTATTTTTTTATTTTTCTTTTATTTAGCATATTTATTTTATGCACTTGTAATTTAATTTTATTATTATTACTTTGTCATTTTATTTATTATGCCTTATAATGTATTTAGGAACCAATGTAAATATAAATGAGAATCTTGCATTGCATGCATATTTATTTATTCCGCTTTATGTCAAAAAACGAAAAAACGCAAAAATAGTGTAATCGAATCCAAGGAAAAGGGGACTTCCATTTTGATCCAATGTCATTATGGGAAATCCACCGCACTTTAATTTATTTTATCACGCTTAGTTTTTAGAATTTAACTAGTTTAGAGACCCGGCGTTGCCCGGGTTAGATATTAAATAAGTTTTATAAGTTTGTATGCACGAATACACGTGTCAGTATATTAGATTCAATTTATTTAAATTAAAAATTATAATAATATCAAAAAAATAAATATAAATGATGAGATGAATGTCCAATGCAAGAATAAAAAGTGTAACAAAATCAATAATGAATTAGTCCAAGTGGTAAGAGTTTTGGGTCCCTTTAAACATGTGGTCGTGGGTTTATTTCGTGGCCCATGCGTATGAGAGAGAAAAATCGATTGAAAGGAAAGAAAGTGTGTAATATCCCGTCTGTCAGTGTCGGAATATTACCGTCGATTGGGCCATAAGATTAATATAATGGAAAGTAAATTTATGGAGAATATTATTAAGTGATGACAGTCAAATACAAGCTAAGTCTCAGAGTCGTATTTAACACGCTTAAGGCAAAGGGTATTTTGGTAATTTCACGTTAAGGGAGTATTTAATTGATTTTGGGGCTAAATATCTTCACAATCTTTTCCCTTTCTCTCTCTAGGGTTTGAGTTGGTAAGAAGCTCTCCCTCCTCTCTCTACTCCCACGCCTTCTTTCTCTCTTTCTCTTCCTCTATTCTTTCCAACTTCTTCCATCCATGGCAAGGCTTACCATATGATCTTTCAAGACACCATAATCATATGAAGCTTGATTTGAGTTGTCTTTCTCTTCTTCTTCACCAATCCTTCCTAAATCTTCATCTTTTCTTGGTAAGTTTCTAGACTATGTTCTTTATGGTTTCATAAGCTTAAGGAAGCTTAGTTTTGTTTGATTCTCAACTTTTCCTTCCCTCCATTAAGTTAAGGTTTTGGTTATAAGGGAGTTGAAGCATGAAGTGGTGCAAGAAGTGGTTCCTCCATGATCAAAGAAGATGAATAGAGGTTGGGTTGAAGAACTAAAGTGAGGATTGTGATTCTTGGAACTTTGGGATCAAGGAAGCAAACTAGGGATTGGTTGTTGTCGCGTCATTTTTTCGGAGATCAAGGCTATTTGATTAGCTTTTGACTCACTTTCGATTTCACGACCGAACATTTTAATTTTTTTAAGAAAAGGGGAAAAAAGTTCAAACACCCCACATTTTGAAAAGATTTAGGGTTCGGGGGTTAGTTACATAAAGGGAAGGTGTTAGCACCCTTTATGTCCGTAGTACTCTACGGGAACCTTTTGATTTTATTTAATTAATGTGCTATAACTTGCTTATTTTTTATGAAAAAAAGAAATTGGAATGATTAAAAAAAAAGGGGACCTAGTTTATCTACATTTTATTGATTTGGAAGGACATGGTCCTCTGCCTACGTACCCGTGAGGGATCAAAACCTCGTAGTTCGGGGTTAAAAAAAACTGACGTTTGATTGGTTGTGTATTTTTTATTAGTTTGGAAAAAAAGTTTTAAAATGAAAAGCCAAAGTGGCAAAAGAATATTTGTTTGTGTTTTTTAATATTAAAGAAAAATGACTTGAAATATGATTAAATTGATTAAAGTTTGATTAAGGAAAGAAAATAAAAAGGACGTCACTTGATTTAGGATCAAGGTTTATTTAAGAAAATATTTTTGTGATTTTTTGGACTATTTGGATGTTTTTTGTGGTTTTCAAATAATTGGAATAAGGATTAAACTAACGGAGCATAAAGTAAAACGCGTAGGTACCTTATGGTGGCGTTGGACCACCACTAGGACCTTTAACCTAAGCTAGCAAGCATGAAAGATAGAGGCATACACACACGCACGCCCACATGCACCTAAGCTATTACAAAAAGCCTATTTACATTCTAAGGTCTGCAATAAAAATAAATATGCACGATAATAAACCTAAACTAAAGATGTATTTACATTAAACCTAACATACATTCTAAAGTCCGACAAGGATGAATAAATTAATATGCAAAATGATGAAACTAAACTAAAATGCATGAATGATTTACATCAAAACCTAATATACAAACTAATAATTTAAAAATGCTTAACAATGAAATAAAAATGCAAAAGCGACCTAAAATAATATGAGATACGGTGAAATAAAATGTAATTGAAATAAAATGCATGGAACAAAATAATAAACGTGATGAAAAATGGAAAAAGGGAAAGAAAGAATGAATGCAGGAGGTGCAGCAGTAAACAAGATGGTGCAGTGATTAAAAAACGAGTCCGGGCCTTAAGAGCACACAGAAGTGCAGGTGGGCTTATATGGAAACGGTTTAGGGAGGGGGTCGGTTCGGTTCACACCTGGGTCGGTTCCAGGAGGACCGAACCGGTTCAGGGAAGTATATAAGGGTGTAAGACCCACTTTTTACTCATTTCCCCTTTTGTCTTCTCTCTCTTCATCTCAAACTCTCTCAATTCTCTCTCTGTTTCTGTTTTCTTCTCCGACGAGAAGGTAGGGGATTCCGGCGGCGGTTGGCCGGCCGGGGGTGGCGGCGCCGCCGCCGGTACTGTTAAGGCTCTTTTTTTGTTTTTTTTCGTTATTTCTTCTATTCCCCTCCCTCTATTCAAATCTTAATCCAAAATTTCCCAAATATCAACCCAATCTTCTAAATCTAGAGAGAGACAAAAAAGAAGACAAAGTACTACCTTTTTGGATGTTGGAATGACGGTTTCTGCTTGGTTTGACAGTCTTGTTTGGTGCTTGTAGTACGACCGTAGTTGTTGTTGTTGTATCTGGATCCAGTCCGTCTACGAATGTGTGGTGCGGTTCTGTTTGTGAATCGGTTGTGACGTCTTCTGACTTTGATTCTTCCTCTCCTCTTTTTCCTTTGATCCGATTTGAAAGCCAGTGCCGTTGGTGTTGACCTTTGCGATTGGTTCCGCGACTGTGAGTGTTTGGTTTGTGATTGCGGGTGTTGGTCGACCGTATGTATGGGTATGGGTCGTTTGTTGTTGTTTGACGGTTTGAGGTATGGTGTTGATGGATTTGTGGGTTTTTATGGATTGGTCAATTGTGTTATGAACGGTATGGTGTTGGGGTCGAATGGTTTGACGTTGGTGTTACTGCTGTTGAAAACTGATGTTGTGTTCTGAAATTATGAGTGTCACAGGTTATGAAAATTGGCTGTTTGAGTGAAGTTTTGGCTTGTGAATTGTGTGTGTCTGATGAATCGACGTCGAGCTGGGTATGCAACTGTTGTGTTGGTTGTTTTTTCTTTTGTGCAGGTTTCGAGAATTGGATCGTGAAAATTGTTTGTGAGTGCGGTTGATGAATTTTGTCGTTGAAAATTGGCCTCTGTGATGAATTTCGGCCCTCCCCCCCCCCCTATTGTGTTCTGCAGGCTTGGTTTTTATAGGACCCAGGTTTGATGATTAGGGTTTGTTACTAAGAAGTAGAAACTTGTGCTGGATTGAGGATTCCGCTCCTGGAAAATTGCTTGCAGATGAGGTTTGGAAACTGGATTGGAATGGCATATGCGTGGCAACATGTTGCTATGAACTTGGACTCTTTTTTGGATTTTTTTTAACAAATAGTAATAATAAAAAATGAAAAAAATAAATAATAATAAAAAATGAAATATGCAGACTTGACCTTTGGATTTATCTAAAAAGAGTAATTAATAAAATAAAATAAAAAGACATAATGACTAAAAAAAGAACTAAAATTTAAAATTAGTTAATTAATTAAAAAAAATGGAAATAAGAATTAAAAATAAAAATAGAGAGAAGAGGGCCCGACTTGGAATCAAATATGAGGTATTTTAAAATACCTCCCTGCCGAATTTTCACTGAAAATCAGAGAATGATCAGGGTCAGGTGACACGCGTCAGTGTATGAATGCAGGATCCTTAGGTCAAAAATTGGGGTATGCCAGATGCCCCTATTTAAGTTTCTTCGTCCGGAGATTTGAAGATGAAATCTTCGATTTGACGGGTCGAAGATACTTAAATATAAAGTACACCAATTTTGGACCTAAGATGCTATGAATGGTTGTGATGCAAGTATGAATGCAGGACGACAAAGTTGACTTGACTGAGACGAGAAACAACGACGGGATACCCAAATTCGTTGAAGAATGGGATCCGACTCCGCTAGGGGGAATGTAGTTTCACTGGGGAAGGATTGTCTACTACCATATCGGTTTGGAACGATAGCTTAATGAGGACAAAACTTTTTAGCGACATCACTTGAACAACTAGACTGGGGATGACACTTTTGAAAATAAGATGTGATTCCAAACTGAAACATGACCAAAGGTAAACTCATGCGGTCCGTTGTTTAGGACTGGCAGCTTGAAACAAGATAAAAAAAAGACTCAAGCTGTCCGTTATGTAGGACTTGCCACTTGAAACGCGATAAAGGTAAATTCAAGTTGTCCGTTGTTTAGGACTTGCCACTTGAAAAAGGATAGACTCAAGCTGTCCGTTGTTTTAGGACTTGCCACTTGAAAAAGGATAGACTCAAGCTGTCCGTTGTTTAGGACTTGCCACTTGACACTGATAAAGGTAAACTCAAGCTGTCCGTTGTTTAGGACTTGCCACTTGAAACAAGATAAAATGTAGACTCAAGCTGTCCGTTGTTTAGGACTTGCCACTTGAAACAAGGTAAAGGTAGACTCAAGCTGTCCGTTGTTTAGGACTTGCCACTTGAAACAAGATAAAGGTGAACTCAAGCTGTCCGTTGTTTAGGACTTGCCACTCGAAGCAATATAGAGGTAGACTCAAGTTGTCCGTTGTTTAGGACTTGCCACTTGACACAAGATAAAATGTAGACTCAAGCTGTCCGTTGTCTAGGACTCGCCACTTGAAACAAGATAAACATTTGCGAGAATCCACTCGGCTTTTGCGAGAATCCACTCGACTTTTGATAAAAGTTCGCCAGAATCCACTGGGCTTTTGCGAGAATCCACTCGGCTTTTTGCGAGAATCCACTCGGCTTTTGCGAGAATCCACTCGGCTTTTGATAAAAGTTTGCCAGAATCCACTGGGCTTTTGCGAGAATCCACTCGGGTTTTGCGAGAATCCACTCGGCTTTTGATAAAAGTTCGCCAGAATCCACTGGGCTTTTTGCGAGAATCCACTCGGCTTTTGCGAGAATCCACTCGGCTTTTGATAAAAGTTTGCCAGAATCCACTGGGCTTTGTAAGAGTTCGCCGGAATCCACCGGGCTTATAATGAGTGACATCTCTGGACCAGACACACTGGGGATGACACTTCTGATGATAAGAAGGTAGATGTCAGATGTTCATGTGTAGAAACTTGCTGCTTGACGCAATGATAAGTAAAGACCGAACTGAAGAGACACGATCGACACAAGATTTTGGTGACTAATGCAATCATGTATGAATTGATGTTGTGTATATGTTGTGTGGGCATGAGTGTATGAATGTGTGCGATTGTATAAATGGATGAATGTATGGATGTAACTTGTACGACTGTATATGACAGATGACTTGATGAAACAAGACAAGACAGGTAAGATGGGAGTCGGACTGACATCGCAGTACAAACACTCGGCAAACTTCCTTGGAGATGATGTTATTGTGAACAAATCAAGTCGTTGACGGTGTGAAAATATTGCGCAAGGTAGCAATTGATGCCTCCTGCGGATAGAGCCCATTGTTGACCAAAATTTGGAAGAAGTCGCCATTTGTAAATCAGCGCGGAATGCTTTTCCCTTGTCATGCTTCGACAGTCATTTTTGTATTTTTTTTTTAAAACCCCTAACTTTTGCCTGGACCGCCCTTTCGGGTTTTCAGTCCACCGGGAGTATATTCCTTTTTTGTGCCCCTAATTTTTGCCTGGACCGCCCTTTCGGGTTTTCAGTCCACCGGGACGCTCTCTATTGCCTAAGCCGCCTTTTCAGGTTTTTCGACTTAGCGAGCATTGATTTTTTGTATCATTTTTGTATATATTTTTTTTTGACTGTGAAAGCATCTTGCTTGAAGCAGAGGTCCCCTCCATTGTGTTTAGACATGTTTCTCTTCCGGAATGTAACCGTTCTCGAGGCGGATGCTGATGTACGCTTCGACTACTCACAAGTTCAAAGAGAGTGCGTTTGTTGTTCATACTTTTCAAAAGATGTAAAAAAAAAGTTTTTGTATTCTGAAAATTTTTGCTTCAAGTATTGCCATCAAAAATAGAAGAAATTTTGCAAATAGAATAAATGAGAGTTCCAAATAAATGGGCACAGGCTCGAATTTGATGAATTGAGTGGTGGCCTACCAATGGCATGGCTCCACGGATCTTTGAAAAATTTGGAAAATGGTAAATATATGGGAAGGGTACATTGAACACAATAACCGTTATACTTCCTAACAACTTTGAGTGCCCCAGTTCTGAGTCTTTAATCTGCAGATGCTTCGAATCGGAGGTTCTTTTGATAACATGTATGCCCCAAGCGGATTGTGCCTGACCGGATGCAGTTACTTTGTCATGATCCTTAACTTTTGCATAGACCGCCCTTTTGGGGTTTTCAATCTATCAGGATAATCATCATCATTTTTTTTTTGTCTCTAATTTTTGCCTGGACCGCCCTTTCGGGTTTCAGTCCACCGAGACGCTCATTTTTGCCTAAGCCACCTTTTCAGGTTTGCGGCTTATCGAGCTTTTCTTTTTTTGTATTTTTGACAAAGTATTTCTTGACTGCATCGGCGTTCGCAGGACGTGCTAGCTTGTCAACATCTGTAGTCACAAGAGTCATTGCACATGGGCCTTCATAGTTAGGCGTCCACTTGCAATTGGAGTCTGGCTGGAAAGTAGTACAAGGTTCCATTCTTGAAATTCATGGGGATGAACCCTTTTATTAGAAGCTCGTTCCAAACCTCTTTTGATATATCTGTACAAGGTCGTCATGCGTTTAAACTCGATCAAGCTTGGACTTTACCAGAACTCCTATTGACGGGACTTCAACCTCCACGGGAAGCACGACCTCTATGTTGCATCTTGGGGAAGGAGGGGGGGCTGCCCCTGTTGAAATGTGTACTGAAGTACGATATTTGAGCAAAGCGAATGGTAGCACGCCGAGCCAGTATTTGTAATTGAATGTCATCTTCTGGACAATCTTCTTCATATTTTGTTTGCAGCTTCAATGGCTAAGTTGCCCCAATATGTGAGAGATCTCGTCGGGAATCTCTTCATTTTCCTTCTTCAGCTTCGGACACAGGGAACTCAAAGTTGGAAGAGAGTACATGGTTAACGTGTTCAATGGGTTTATTAATGCATGATTTGATTATTGATTTTGACAAGTGTAAGTTAAGATTATGCAGATATTTGAGAATGATTATATTTTTTGGTTTTTTTGTATTACCATTTTTCCAGAACAAAGCACAAAATAAAAAACAAAGTCGGGATCAAAACGACCTTTTTATTAATGATGAAAATGCTTAAAGCAAAAAGCCCCACACCAGTTCACTTTCGTCTCGGGCAGAACGAAAGGTTTTTTTTTGAAAAGCAGCAAACAACAAACCAACGCATTATTTGAACAGATAAGTAGTAGAAGGAACATCAAAAACGACCCAAATGTGGCTTGCAAGTCCGAATTCAATCTTCGAAGAGCAATATATTGGCTTCAATCAGCTTCTGGACTTCAATCTTCAAAGAGAGACAGTGCTCAATGTCATGGCCGGGTGCTCCTTGATGAAAGGCACAGGAGAGGTCAGGTTGATACCCAACCGGCAACTCGTTGGGCACTCGAGGAGGCTTTCTAGTTTTGACAAGGTTCTTCATGAGCAAGATGGTAAGCAGCTCCGCATACGTCATTGGGATTGGGTCAAACTGCATCTTTGGAGCCTGTTGTCGAGGCCGTTGTTGATGTTGGCGTTCGTGCCCCTGCTGGAACTGCGGCTTCTTTGACTCGCCCTGGAGCGTTGTGATCTCTTGTCCACACTTCTCCCTTTTTGTTTGCACGAGTGTCGTAGGTGCGAGTTGGCCTTAGACAAAGACAGCCAGACCACTTTTGAAATAGATTGACCCTTTTTATGGAAAAGAAATATTTGTGAGACTCGAAATTGAGACAATGAAATGCAAAATGATGCATGATGTTATGCAAAAAATAGACACATTTTTTATTTACCGAAGGACTTATAAAAGCAAATTTGTAAACAACATAATTGAAAATTCCATTGAATATTTAAAGTACTACAAGATAATTCCCTTTTAACAAAACTGAGCCAAGGGATAGACTCCAAAGTACATCACAAAAAGCTAGAAAATAACATAAAGTGGTGAAACAACTGGGAATCTCTTGAGCTCTTGTAGTGGACTACTCCTCAAAATCTGAGTGTGGACCGTCAAACAAATCCATGGAATCCATGCGCTGCTTCTTAGTGATATGCTTTTTAAGCAGCCTGTCCTTCTCCTGGAGTAGATCATCTCTCTCGATCATCTGTTGCCCTAATTTGAGAATCACACTTTCCTGCTTCCTTATTTCTTCATTTTTATCTTCCATCATGAGCATAGCCTCGTCATATTTCCTTTTCCAAGTGGCAATTTCTCGGTCTTTATCAGCCAATCGTTCTTGGTGCTCTCCCAGAGTCTTAGAGGGTAAAGGTAATGATGAAGATGGAATTGTTGCGGATACGAGCCTCGGTACCGTGTAAGGCATCTGATTCTGGATAGCTTTACCGATGACCCAGTGAATGTAAGATCCATGCAGAAAATTGTCCCTTTTTCCCAATTGGTTCCTGTTAAGTCTGTGAATACTCCGCCAAGCTTGCACAAATTCCTCCCTTTTACCCAGGTGATTACTGTCATTGCTGTAGAACTCATTGGTTAAAGCAAGGTTACTTGGTTGTGTCTTCATCGGGTATCCCAATTGATGTCGGGCAAGGACGGGATTGTAGCTAATTCCTCCCTCCATACCAATGAGAGGTACATTGGGATAGTCACCACATCTGATAATGACTGTCCCATCATCCCAGGTTGGATGGTACCAAACTATATCAGCTGTTGTCAAGGCCATGATTTTTTTAGACCAGGGAGTACCTTCAAGGTTGGCTATGAAAGAGCGGGGTTGAGGTAGATGAGAGACGAACCATTTGTAGAGTAAAGGTGCACAACAAAGGATAGCTCCACGAGTTGCAAGAGTTCGATCATGGATGGAATGGTAGGTGTTTGCTAGAAGAGTAAGGACGGGGTTTTTGGTAAGAAAAACTTGGATGGCACGGATGTCAACAAAGTTAGGGATGTTCGGGAAAAGCACAAGACCATAGATAAGTAAGGCTAAGACAGAGTAAAAGGCATGGTTGGCGCCAGACTGTTCAAAAATGGAAGCCTGATCGTAGAGGAAATCGGTGGAGAAACCTAAGGGACCCCCTTTGGTTTGGACAATAAGATTATCTCTTACGATGGAGGTTTCAAGATGGAGGGATTTAGCAATGGTTGTGGCTTTGGGATTGGGTTCAAGGCCGCTGAAAGGTACTTTGTTAAGCACGGTTATACCGATCAAATGAGAGTACTCTTCTAGTGTAGGGACAAGCTGATAGTCTGGGAAAGTAAAACAGTGACAATGACGGTCATAAAATTGAACCAAAGTCTCCAAGACGCCTTTTGTAACATCTACCTTGAGGATATCCAGCAGTTTCCCATGGAGTTCGCGAAAATCATCCTGGCTAGCTACCTTCCTCCCTAGCTCCCTTAATTTAGCCACATCTGGCTTCTGGAAAGTATACTTCCTAGTGTTTCTTGTAGGAATTTCCATCTATGATGTTTACAAAAGGAAAAAAGTCCATATAAGTCCTTCGATATTTTGATGATGAAAAAGAAGGTTTTATGAATGAATGCATGTATGCATGAATATGCTACACAAACGATGAAAACACAGTGAGGTTAGGCCCATAATGATGGAGTCAAGGGTAAAAACGCCATTGGTAAGGACTATGGTTTTCAAATGTACCTGTATCACGGGTTCTACCAAGTTCCCAGAGTTATCAACCACTTCCGAACACTATCAGGTTACGGAAATACTTCCGTTCCAATAATATTCGTAAGAAAGTCTCGTCTGAGTGTGGTATCGCGTGTCAACTAAACCAAGATTACTCATGATTAGCCACCGCACCACGTCCTAAAAGGCCAAGAGGGGTTAAAGGTAACTAAAGGTCCTCAACTTTCGACAGTCACTTGAAAATAACATGCAAACACGAATACTCATGCCAACATAGTACACTTCCAAGATCCCTCAGTTGAGTGGGGTTATCACATGTGTCACAAACCAAAATTCACTCTTGGCAAGGCACTATGATTATACCACCGTCCTATCTTAAATTTCTCTCAAGTCCGGGTGTAGGACTTATCTCACCACTCACGTTAGAAGAAGGAAGGAAGAAGAAGGGAGAACATATATACAGATATTTCCATCTTTTATTTTTTTGTTTTTTTAGCAAGTTATAGCACAAAAATTAAATAAAGCCAAGTTAGGCTCAACCCTCTTAGGGGGTCCCCAGTGAAGTCGCCATTTCTGTCGCGTCATTTTTTCGGAGATCAAGGCTATTTGATTAGCTTTTGACTCACTTTCGATTTCACGACCGAACATTTTAATTTTTTTAAGAAAAGGGGAAAAAAGTTCAAACACCCCACATTTTGAAAAGATTTAGGGTTCGGGGGTTAGTTACATAAAGGGAAGGTGTTAGCACCCTTTATGTCCGTAGTACTCTACGGGAACCTTTTGATTTTATTTAATTAATGTGCTATAACTTGCTTATTTTTTATGAAAAAAAGAAATTGGAATGATTAAAAAAAAAAAGGGGACCTAGTTTATCTACATTTTATTGATTTGGAAGGACATGGTCCTCTGCCTACGTACCCGTGAGGGATCAAAACCTCGTAGTTCGGGGTTAAAAAAAACTGACGTTTGATTGGTTGTGTATTTTTTATTAGTTTGGAAAAAAAGTTTTAAAATGAAAAGCCAAAGTGGCAAAAGAATATTTGTTTGTGTTTTTTAATATTAAAGAAAAATGACTTGAAATATGATTAAATTGATTAAAGTTTGATTAAGGAAAGAAAATAAAAAGGACGTCACTTGATTTAGGATCAAGGTTTATTTAAGAAAATATTTTTGTGATTTTTTGGACTATTTGGATGTTTTTTGTGGTTTTCAAATAATTGGAATAAGGATTAAACTAACGGAGCATAAAGTAAAACGCGTAGGTACCTTATGGTGGCGTTGGACCACCACTAGGACCTTTAACCTAAGCTAGCAAGCATGAAAGATAGAGGCATACACACACGCACGCCCACATGCACCTAAGCTATTACAAAAAGCCTATTTACATTCTAAGGTCTGCAATAAAAATAAATATGCACGATAATAAACCTAAACTAAAGATGTATTTACATTAAACCTAACATACATTCTAAAGTCCGACAAGGATGAATAAATTAATATGCAAAATGATGAAACTAAACTAAAATGCATGAATGATTTACATCAAAACCTAATATACAAACTAATAATTTAAAAATGCTTAACAATGAAATAAAAATGCAAAAGCGACCTAAAATAATATGAGATACGGTGAAATAAAATGTAATTGAAATAAAATGCATGGAACAAAATAATAAACGTGATGAAAAATGGAAAAAGGGAAAGAAAGAATGAATGCAGGAGGTGCAGCAGTAAACAAGATGGTGCAGTGATTAAAAAACGAGTCTGGGCCTTAAGAGCACACAGAAGTGCAGGTGGGCTTATATGGAAACGGTTTAGGGAGGGGGTCGGTTCGGTTCACACCTGGGTCGGTTCCAGGAGGACCGAACCGGTTCAGGGAAGTATATAAGGGTGTAAGACCCACTTTTTACTCATTTCCCCTTTTGTCTTCTCTCTCTTCATCTCAAACTCTCTCAATTCTCTCTCTGTTTCTGTTTTCTTCTCCGACGAGAAGGTAGGGGATTCCGGCGGCGGTTGGCCGGCCGGGGGTGGCGGCGCCGCCGCCGGTACTGTTAAGGCTCTTATTTTGTTTTTTTTCGTTATTTCTTCTATTCCCCTCCCTCTATTCAAATCTTAATCCAAAATTTCCCAAATATCAACCCAATCTTCTAAATCTAGAGAGAGACAAAAAAGAAGACAAAGTACTACCTTTTTGGATGTTGGAATGACGGTTTCTGCTTGGTTTGACAGTCTTGTTTGGTGCTTGTAGTACGACCGTAGTTGTTGTTGTTGTATCTGGATCCAGTCCGTCTACGAATGTGTGGTGCGGTTCTGTTTGTGAATCGGTTGTGACGTCTTCTGACTTTGATTCTTCCTCTCCTCTTTTTCCTTTGATCCGATTTGAAAGCCAGTGCCGTTGGTGTTGACCTTTGCGATTGGTTCCGCGACTGTGAGTGTTTGGTTTGTGATTGCGGGTGTTGGTCGACCGTATGTATGGGTATGGGTCGTTTGTTGTTGTTTGACGGTTTGAGGTATGGTGTTGATGGATTTGTGGGTTTTTATGGATTGGTCAATTGTGTTATGAACGGTATGGTGTTGGGGTCGAATGGTTTGACGTTGGTGTTACTGCTGTTGAAAACTGATGTTGTGTTCTGAAATTATGAGTGTCACAGGTTATGAAAATTGGCTGTTTGAGTGAAGTTTTGGCTTGTGAATTGTGTGTGTCTGATGAATCGACGTCGAGCTGGGTATGCAACTGTTGTGTTGGTTGTTTTTTCTTTTGTGCAGGTTTCGAGAATTGGATCGTGAAAATTGTTTGTGAGTGCGGTTGATGAATTTTGTCGTTGAAAATTGGCCTCTGTGATGAATTTCGGCCCCCCCTATTGTGTTCTGCAGGCTTGGTTTTTATAGGACCCAGGTTTGATGATTAGGGTTTGTTACTAAGAAGTAGAAACTTGTGCTGGATTGAGGATTCCGCTCCTGGAAAATTGCTTGCAGATGAGGTTTGGAAACTGGATTGGAATGGCATATGCGTGGCAACATGTTGCTATGAACTTGGACTCTTTTTTGGATTTTTTTTAACAAATAGTAATAATAAAAAATGAAAAAATAAATAATAATAATAAATGAAATATGCAGACTTGACCTTTGGATTTATCTAAAAAGAGTAATTAATAAAATAAAATAAAAAGACATAATGACTAAAAAAAGAACTAAAATTTAAAATTAGTTAATTAATTAAAAAAAATGGAAATAAGAATTAAAAATAAAAATAGAGAGAAGAGGGCCCGACTTGGAATCAAATATGAGGTATTTTAAAATACCTCCCTGCCGAATTTTCACTGAAAATCAGAGACTGATCAGGGTCAGGCGACACGCGTCAGTGTATGAATGCAGGATCCTTAGGTCAAAAATTGGGGTATGACAGTTGTAAAAGGGGAAGATGATGCTTGCTTGAGCTTGAGGCTTGGAATTGCTTTAAGAACTTGCAAGGTGAGTTCCTTAGATAGTTCCCACCCTTGGAATTATGTGATTATGCTTGCAAGAAAACATGTAGTTATTTATTGTTTATATATAGAAATTATTACCCCAATTGTATGACATGCTTGCTTGACTTGTGAACACTTGCTTAATTTATGTTTTAAAGGTTCCTAATGGTTCTAAGGGTCATATAACATTTGGAGATGCTTGGATTGAGGTTTTTAAGTCAAAAATATCAATTTTGAGGTTGCTGGACTGTCACAACTCGCCACAACGAGCTATTACTCGCCACGGCGAGTTAGAGGGCCGAACAGGGGGTCCTGCTCGCCCCCAACTCGCAGCTGTGAGCTGCTGCTCGCCTCCCCAGCAAATCTACTCGCCATGGCGAGTAAGACAGTGAGGAAACTCACTGTTTTGCTTGCTTTTGGTAGGCTTGGCGTGTAACACCCCGTTTTCCCAACTTGAAAATTTCATTTAAATCAGAGTATTTAATTCATAACGGAATGTCACATACTACTTAAAAATCTTAAAAACAGATAATAATAATTATCTCTCAAAATTCAACATCAAAAAAAATCTACAATCTTGCAGCGGAAAATAGTTTAACATATTAAAAGTCTTGGCACGCAGGCCTCATCAAAATCTCATAGTTTCAGTTCAACATTTATTCATAAAAAGTTCATAAGGACACGTAAGGAATAGTAGTAAAGCAAGTCCCCATCCCGTTACGTATCAGAGCACCTAGACACAATGTGAGGAGTCCACTCACAAACGCCTCTAGTCTTTATTACCTGCACATTACCCATGGTCGAGGCAACATATACGCAGAAGGGGTGAGATTTCATAATCAATACATTAAGCATATAATCCAATAAAATGCATTTAACAACTTAAACATTAATAACATATCCACAATTAACACTCAACATATTTTTCATTTCATAACAAATACAATCATCAAATACCATTACTAAATATCATCACAAATCATAATCAACTTAACACTTAGCTCGACAACACAACTCATCTTGACAATGCAACTTTACCAACTCAACAACGACTTAACAACACAACTCATCTTGACAATGCAACTCTATCAACTCAACAACAACTTAACAACTTAGACCATCATGAAACTTCTTGATATGCAAATGCATGTGGTACCAATCAACAACAAAATGAGCACAATAGGGTCTTCAACGTGTGAGCACAAAGGCTGCCGGGCCTAAAGCCCCCAACTTTAATGAGCACAAAGGCTGTCGGGCCTAAAGCCCCCAACTTTAATGAGCACAAAGGCTGTCGGGCCTAAAGCCCCCAACTTTAATGAGCACAAAGGCTGCCGGGCCTAAAGCCCCCAACTTTAATGAGCATGCAATGAACTCAACTTCCAACAACTTAGACAACAACGTGAACAACTCATACGACTCATAATCATGGACAACTTCTTAAATTCCAACAACATAGACCAACTCATGCAACCTCAAGACACTAACAGTCAATAGCAGGGAACAGCAGCAAGATACATCATTTAATAACGCTTGAATGCGTTAACATCATCTAATGAATGAATTACATCATCATAAGTATCATAAAGCATCATTATAACATTCATGCAACAACAATTCTAATCTCAGTCACCTGAACAGACTTCTGGAGCTTATGAAAGCATCCTACACTATGGCAAGGAACTACTCCTATAACCCTTAATTAAATCCCTCTCATTAAGCTTATTGATTTGGGGCCTTACTGTACATCTTAGGAACCCTTTAGAGGCATAAAAATGGGTCAAATATAGTTTAAGTCAACACTGCATCGTGGCACGTTGAGGTACAATCGTGGCACGTTTGGACAGCCTAAAAATGGTTTCGATTCTGGAAAAATCGTGGCACGTTGGGCTTCCATCGTGGCACGTTCATAGTTCGACAGACAACTTCAGATTTTCTACCTTTCACGTTTTCGGCCGTAAAACTCAAACCGTTAATCCGTTTTCGATGCCGTTTTCGCCTACGCGCTCCTGACACTAAGCTCTATCATATTCTACAGAAAAATTCAAGTTTAAACCACTCAAAACTCGTTTTCCAAAACCTCACAACCCTAATTCTTAACTCACCGACATCTCATCTAATCACATAGTTTTAGCTTCAAAATTACTTATGATAATCATTATGGGGATTATCTAAGGTCTAATTACAGTCTCTTCATCAATCTAACAACTTTTCATCAATTAATCCTCAAACTCCCTCAAACCCTAATTCATCAATTCTCACAAAACTCAACCTAATCATGCTAAATCATTCTACAGAATTATAACCTTAATAATATTGAAAATTAGTCTCACCGTTACCTGATTATAGCAGAATCGCAGCTCTCTCTCCCTCTTGATCTCCTCTTCTGACTTTTTCTCCCTTTTCCAAAAGTGTTTCACGTAAAAACGTCTCCCACTTATGTTTGTCTTATTTATTTACCCTTATTGCTCATCTCACCTATAAACTTACTATTTCCACCTCACAGCCCAACTTCTAATATTTTTATTTTATTTTTCATATCTTATTTTATTTAATAATAAAATAAATCACACCAACATAACAACTTCACAACATCATATACTCCACATAATTTATTCATAAATCATATAAACTACTCAACCTCACGAATCATATAATTCACACATCTTAGTCATATAAATTACTTAAATCATAAATCATATAAGCATATATTTATAAATATATTCTAAACTTCATCAAATTAATTAAATAATTAAGACGGGCGTTACATGGCGTTTCGCGAGGCGGTTTCCTCCGTAGTATCTTTTTACAAAAGTGAACCCCTCAAACCAAGATCCTAAATGTTAATCTTTGAAAGAAAACTCCTTTATGAATGAAGCAAGTGTTTGACAAGTGTATTCAAGCATGGTACACGAGAGATGGTACGATAAGAATCGGGTAGCATGATACTTCTTAAGTAAAGGGAAACTAGAGCCTCGACATAGTAGTCGAGAACTAGAATAATAGCAAGAATCACTAGGGTGATTAGGAGCGAAGTATGTTATCTTCGCACATGATTATGATCGATATAGCAAGCATTAATTCGTGGATAGGATAGATGTTTCTCCACCATGATATGATGACAAGTAAGAACATTTACCGTTAATCGGATCGATCTAGGATCCGAGGTAAACATGTATGTATGAATAGGTTTAACCTAAATTGACGACAATATCATGATATGTATAAGTAGGTGGCATGTCTTGCTATCCACATCAGGGGGGTACAAGGGGTTCTCAATATGAAAACGATTCAAGCCGTAAGGGACCCGCATGTCACCGAAACCGTAAGACTATGTAATAACCGCATGGCGGTGCTCGTGTCTCTTGTTATCCACGTCAGGGGGATACGGGAGGATCTCGACCTAAGGGGAACGGTTTAAGCCGCAAGGGACCCGCACGACACCGAGGGAGTCCGATGTACGTACATCGGTCATGTATGGGATTGTACTCGGGGTTACTCCACCCGGGACTTTCCGTAAAATGAATCAAGATAATGATGTTTGTTCAACGCTAACATAATGATTAATGAACTTAGATGCGATTATGATATGATATGATTATGAATACGAATGAAGCCATGTATGATATGCTAAGTACAACACATGACTTGGACAAGTAAAGAATGTGATGCCGAAGACGATCTTAGGTCTCCCTAATCGTCCGGCTTAGGATTGTGTCATAAACATGATTACATGAAGACCTCGATGCGTTTACCGTATCTTGGGGTAGTGGTCTTAGGTTCCCTTGACCGCCATGACACATAAGATTATAGTAAACCTATAACAAGTAAGATGAAGGTAAGACGGTCCTAGTATGCACAACCGTCTAAGCATGCAAGTCCCCACACACGTATAATAAACCGTCAGGTTGTAAAGTAGACACGTGGTGACCGTAGGTTCCCTTGAGGTTGCCTATAGCCTAGGATTAGGTGGAACTCACTGAGACATTATGTCTCATCCCAATCCTTATTTGTTTCAGATATCAGGTGGATTAGCAAGCTAGTAGCCGAATGGATGATGTGACAAGTGTTCGTTCGTACTTGCAGCTGGATGGTGTGGATTTTAAAGGATGCTTCTATTATGCTTAGAAAGTTAAGTTGTATTATCATTGTACGAACGCTCTTGTTGTCCTTTATATTCATTCGAAGTTTTATTGTTGTAAATTTTTAATGTATCCAGTACTAAATTAACGCACTTGCTAGACTTTCTAGATACGTCTAGTATCGGTGTTACAAAGTGGTTGAAATATATATATATATATATATATATATATATATATATATATATATATATATCAAAGTATATGTATGAGAAATAATAAAATTTGTGTTTGGCAAACCTGAAGAAGAAAAAATGTTAGATGAAAAGAAAGTTTGAGGTTTCTGCTTGTGCTCAAAATATGTAAATATGTGATTAACGAAAATCTATTTATTTATAGTTAACATTTGCATTAGAATATGCTGCTAAAAGATAACACAATAACTAATCGAACCGTTTTTTTATCAAAAAAAACTAGTCGAACCATTTTTTTCCTCAAACATAAAAACTTATTGAATGATATAGTGCTAAAAGATTAGTAATAACTAACTGAAGCTTCTTTTTCTAAAAACAAATAAACAAATTGGAGTCTTTTAATCATAAAATAAGATCGTATATGTAAACTTTGTTGAAAGTATTATGTGTAGTTTGTTGAGATATTTCTGCTACATAAAATAATAGAATTTCAATAAAAATTTAAAGAAAATATTGAGTGGATAAGATCAAAATGTTGTTGAGATATTTATGTTAAATAAAATATTGGTTTTTAAAAATAGAAAAAATAATAAAAATATTAAAAATGAATGTAGAAGTGACACGTGGCATAAAAAAAACCTTACTTTATATATATATACTATACTATTGATTAGAATAACCAAAAATTTCAAAAATATTCCAATAGTCAAAATCACAAAAATATCTTTCTTAACAAACCTTGGAATTCAAACCAAGTGACTCCTACAATTTTTAAATCGAACTTCAATCAATTTTAATCATATTTAGACTTTTATTTTAAAACTTTAAAATCAATCAAATCGTATTTTATTCTTCTATGCCATTTGTTAAGAAAAATATCTTTCTTAACAAACCTTGGAATTCAAACCAAGTGACTCCTACAATTTTTAAATCGAACTTCAATCAATTTTAATCATATTTAGACTTTTATTTAAAAACTTTAAAATCAATCAAATCGCATTTTATTCTTCTATGGCATTTCGGCCTCTTATTCTCTCAAAAAAAACATTTTCAAAATCAATCGAATCACATTTTTATTCTTCTATGTCATTTCAGCCTCTTATCTTCTCAAAAACATTTTTCAAACTTTAAAATCAATCAGACACATCACTCGGCCTTTTACCCCGAACTACGTGATATTGATCCCGCTTCGGGTACGTAGGCAAATGACTTTGTCTTTCCAAATCAACAAAATAACAAAAACATATTCTTTCTTTCTTCATTTACACTAGACTTTTATTTACACTTAGGCCTTATTTACAAGCAAGTAACATTTTTAGCACAAGATATATAAAAACAAGAGGTTTCTATAGAGTACTATAGACGTTTAGGGTGCTAATACCTTCCCTTAACGTAACCAATCCCCGGACCTTTGATCTCTAAAAAATAGGGTTTATTCGAACTTTTCCCCTTTTCCTTGAAAAAAATAAAAGCTCGGTGGTGAATCTTAAAATAGCGAGTCAACGCTAACCAATACCTTGATATCCGAAAATCACCGCGACAAGTATGTATAGTCTAAATTACCTTATCAACTTAGTACAAGTATAAGAGAGATATGGGAATCTCGACTTGTAGAAACTGATGATACTTTAGTGGGAGTTATACAAATTTTATATGAAGAAATGAAGAAATAAGAAAACAACGTGTAAATATTTGGCGGAATTTTTCTCTTCTTCCGTACATTTGGCCTTGATTTGCCAAATGCATGCATTTCAATATTGTTTTCCTTTTTTTTTTGTTCAAAACGTGGGGCTTGTAATTGTATTGCCAGGAGTTATGGGAGGGGTTTACACTTTTAGTGTAAATTAGCTTCACACTTGCACCCTATAGAAGATCTTTATATGCACAAGAAAAAAGAGATCTTTATTTTGCCACTTCATATATACTGTTAATTTTAAGATTATTGAGACTAAGTTATAGAAGTGAGATAACATATCAGAATGGTGGTTTTTCGTTGAACACATGGATAAAGATGTTTTGCATTGACAGTGCTTCATATTTAACCTACAAACACAATTTCATTTTTGAACTTAAGTCACAACTGATGTAAGCGTAAGACTCAACCATTTGTGTCAACAATTGTTAATTGTAAATTCTTCTCTATATGTAAGGCCTAACCATTTGTGTCAACAATCGTAAATTGTAACTTATGTTAATTCGTTCTTATATTATGAAACAAAAGTTTCTTTTTTAACACTTTTTTCCGTTTGAATTGATTTAGTTGATTACAAGTAGGTGTTTTTTAATAGATTCATTTGCATGTAAATCACATGGATTTTTGGATCAAGGAACTTCCAATTTTAATTGTGAACAAGCGTGTTAGATTTTTATTTTTAAAAAACATCATGTTTAAATAGAGCCTACTTCAATTTATATTAATCAAACTAGAGATTTTCTATTGCACTCAAATATAAAAAGCTAACCTTAATATTGTCAAGATTTCTAACGTCATAGACTCTACTTGAGATTATTTTCTTACTGCGAGGAATATTAGAATGTGTCTTGTGACTGAAATAGTCCTAATGGATGTTGAGATTATCATTTATTTTTTGTTTTTAGTGTTCTTATAATAAATTAAAAGTGTTCCCTGGTAAATCTAATTTTTTATTTTGATTTTTTTTCTTCAAGGAAACCAGATTCATGCAATAGTCAAAAAGAGGCTCATATACATGTTTATAAAATAATTGAGAGAATGTGTTTCCTATTCTATCAAGTTGTTCAATGTTGTCAAGAACACATGAGAATATCGAACAATTAGAGACAATTTTAAGATAGGCAAAGTGTATGACACTAAATTTACAAGGGTTGACAATGATGATTTACCATTAAATTTGTATCATTTCACTCCACGGGCAGATATCTTATAAGATGATTTTGACAAAGATTTGTTGGTTGAATTTGTTTATATATTAAAACTTAAACAACTTCATCATATAATATAAACTATCACACTACGATGCTATTGTTTATTCTTTTCAAACATTATTGGCCTACTAACTACTATTGAGAGAGAGAGAGAGAGAGAGAGAGAGAGAGAGAGAGAGAGAGAGTATGTTAGAAATAACTTCAAGGCCAAAATTGTTGTCATAGAGTTAGACAATAATAGATAAGCACTTTTTGTTATTGAAATTGTACGTCAACATAGTCAATACATGACTGTTGCTAGAGGATTGAAGATTCTTTTTCTCAAAATTGTATTGTAAAATCGAAATGATGCATAGAAGAGAAAATGAAAAAACGTTTGAAACAAGCAATTGAATCTGATTTTTGATTCCTAAAATCCAATCTAAAGATTAGTAATTACATAAGTAGTGTGTGTTTGCAACAATATTATTAAATATCTCTCTCTCTCTCTCTCTCTCTCTCTCTCTGTCTATATATATATATATATTAATATGTTAATACGTTCTTAAGTTATGAAACAAAAGTTTTTCGTTAACACATGTTTTATTTTTTGTTTAAATTAGGCGATTAAAAGCAGGTGTTTTTTTAATAGAATCCTTTGCATGTATATCACATTGATTTTTGAATCAAGGATCTTCCAATTCTAATTGTGAACAAACATGTTAGATTTTTATTTTAAAAAAACATCATGTTTAAATAGATCCTACTTTAATTTATATTAATCAAACTAGAGATTTCCTATTGCACTCAAAGAATAATTTGGGCAAATGAGATAAAAAAAAATTGGCGTAAAATTATAAAATAGTTTCAATAATAATGTTGTAAAAAAATAGCCAATATAATGAAGATTAGCGCACTTAGTATGAAGTTAACTTATCTGCAAGGTCGTTTGTTTAACTCTCATTGTCAGTGTAATGATCTCTTTCAAGGGTAATCTATAAGTACCTCTACTTACATTCAATGAGCTTTGAGACCTACTCTGACACTGGTAAACCTTAAAGCCTAAAATGATAAAATAAATTAAATGAAGGGAAACAATGGAATAAAAAAAATCAATTCAAAGATATGTGTATTCCCTTTATTATATATAAGATATAATACATTTTGACATGTACAATTTATTTTTGCAACAAATATTATCAACATAAATTAAAATATATATAAAACATTCAACACACATTTTCAATGCAGGGACGAGTTTCAAACTAGTTGAATACACATAATAATAAGATTTGAATTATCCAAGTGGTTTGCGGTCTCTCAATCTTTTCAGATCGTCAATCAAAGTCAACAAATTGTTATGAGAAGACCCGCCTTCTTGAACAGCTTGTCTAGCCTTTCTCCCAAACTCTTGAGCAAGCATTCTGATTTCCTTAGCTTCATCACCATCATCCATCAATCTCCTCACAGCTTTTTCTATACTATCTCTACTCACCATTTTCTCTTTTTCTTGAAAACCATGTAGAGCCCACTCCGATGCACCCACCTCCACTCCAATCCCTCGCACAACACTTATGAGCTTTTCATTATAGAATTGTTCTCCTCACACTGGCCACGTAATCATCGGAATCCCTGCACTAACCGCCTCAGCGGTGGAGTTCCACCCGCAATGTGTCATGAATGCACCCACAACAGTGTGGCTTAGAATCATTACTTGTGGGGCCCACCCCCTAATGATAAAACCTTTCTTATTTCCAATGTTTCTCTCTTCGAATCCTTTTGGCAACCACTTTTCTTTCTCCTCTTCACTCTCATCTTCTTTCCCTTTCTTCTCAGGAACAACCCATACAAATTTGTGGCCTGAATTTTCTATTCCGCTTGCAATCTAGTAAAGTTGTTTATCAGAGAAATAAGAGATACTCCCAAAACATATGTATAACACTGAATTTTCTTCCTTTGAGTTGAGCCAACTTAGACACTCTTGGGCACTAACAACACTCTCATTTCCCCTCATGGATTTCTCTTCAAAAGTTTTCCGAATAAGACTAGCCGGACCAAGATGCCATGCCTTGTAACCCATGGTTTTCTCATAGTATTTGATGCAATCTTCACCATCAAGTTCAGCAAAGCTGTTAATGATGAGTCCCTTACTTTTACGAATTGTCTCAAGCATCCTTTCCTCATATGCGATGAATAGCTTTGGTGGTGTTGAGCAAAAGGTGATAGAATGAGGAAAATCTGGAACAACGAACGAACTCGAATTCTTGTCAGAATATGAACGGTTTATTCTTAGGGATTCTATGAGGGATACTGTAAAGAGGGAGTAACCGGTGAAGGCAATGGTGGAGATATGAGGCTTATTGGTCAGGTCATTAATCCAAGGGTATACACAGTCAGCAATCATGTAGTCAGGTTGATCCTTCTCCACAAATTCTCTAATGGGTTCATGGAGAAGCATTGCACCTTTGCATATCTTGGCCATGGTGGCAGGGTCATCGGTGGAGGACAATGATTCAACTCCATCGGAGAGGTTGACTTGCTGGGAGGGGAAGTCGATGGTGTGAAGGCGGAGGAAGAACGGATCGACAGATGAGAGAGATTTGGTAAAGAAATGAGCATTGGAGGGAGTGGTGATGATCGTGACTTGCTGGCCATGGGATGCAAACAGAGCTGCTATGTCACCCAAAGGAATCATATGAAGTTTCAATGGTCGTTCGACTTCAACACCTTCCATTATTGCTACTCAATTTTTTGAGGGGAAATAATTGCTGATCAATTTTAGGGAGCCCTTCTATTTATTATTGAATTATGTCTGCACGACAACCGAGGGATTATTATTGACTTATGTCTGCACGAGGCCACTTATTTCTGCACGAGGCCACGTGATTATATTTTTTGACAGAAGGAAATAGGAATACACGAGGCCACTTATTTCTGCACGAGGCCACGTGATTATGTTTTTTGACAGAAGGAAATAGGAATAGATAGGAAGAGAAATTTCATTCTTAATTTAAGCAGGTTGTAAGTTTTATGTGCATCCTTTGGGTCTTGTTAACGAGTACTTCCGGGACACTCTTTAAACATGTTAAATAAAGTAATTATTCTTTCAAAATTTACTCCCTCCGTCCCTTAATGTAACCCCCCATTTGATTTTATATTCACTAATTGATGTGTCAACATATCGTTGGATGTATCTGTAAAAGAATTGTAAATCGAAGAAGTGTAATATTTTTTTTTAAAGGAAAGAAGTGTACTAATTAAACTCGCATGAATATAACGAATTTAATTTTTTTTCTCATAGAAAAAATGACAAGTTTGCTTCCCTATAAATAAATTTAGCATGCAATATTAGTTTATGCTAAATTCAAATTTGTTTAATTATTTTAAACATTATTTTTAATAAATGATTTTTCAAATATTATAAATGTTCTTTTTCATCCTTGTTGGACGAATCGTTTGGAAGAATACGAGTTTGATTTCTGGCGTGGATAATTTTTTATCAGACTTTACTTATCTTCAGACTAAACTCCTGATTAGTAGAAATCTGATTTTAATTTTTAAATGTGGATCTAGAATATTGGTCAAGAAAAACAGCCGGCCCTAGTTTCTAGCGAGAGAAACTCCAACTTTTCACTAAATTTTCTTTCTCCTTCATTTATCGAATAGGGGTGGTTTTAAGTCATTTTTTGACCTAAAATCACCCCTCTACATTTTTTTCCCTTTTCTTTCAATATAAATAAGTAATTTTCACATATATCAAGTTTTTCCTTTTGTGTTTTTTGTGATTTCGTCGTGTAAGTGCGGCGTTGTGTTGTTCGTCGTCTTGTGCGGCGTTGGATTTCGCGTATTGTCGCGGTGTTCGTTTAGTTCCTATTGAAAGATCGACATCTGTCAATTACAAATTCAATCAATGACTTGGGCGTCAACTTTGCAGATCGGGAAGCATGAGTATTTTGGTGACTTAGATTTTATTATATTATTTGTAGACATTTTTTCGTTGTATGTTATTAACTTGGGTGATGTGAGTTTGTTCGCAGACTCATCCTTTACGTTTTTAGCGATGTTTGTGTCTGATGTACTCTATCAATTTGATTGAATGAATATAGTTTTGTTTTTGTCAAACAATATGTAGATCTAGAAATCTGATTTTGAACTACATGCATAAATATCTGAATTATGCTCTTTACCCAGCAGTTTAAGAACTACATGCTTAAATATCTGAATTCTGCTCTTTACCTAGCCGTTTTTGCTCATTTCCAACTGAAAATACCAAAATACCACTGCATGAGTTAAGTTACGCTAGTGTTAAATTTGCGTGACTTAATTCATGCAGCGTGACTTAACTCACACTAGTGTTACACCACTTCTTTCTTCTTCTTCTTCTTCTTCTTCTTCTTCTTCTTCTTCTTCTTCTTCTTCTTCTTCTTCTTCTTCTTCTTCTTCTTCTTCTTCTTCTTCTTCTTCTTCTTCTTCTTCTTCTTCTTCTTCTTCTTCTTCTTCTTCTTCTTCTTCTTCTTCTTCTTCTTCTTCTTCTTCTTCTTCTTCTTCTTCTTCTTCTTCTTAAGTCACGTAGTAAAAAATGGCAGTAAAAAATCAACGTGAGTTAACTCACGTTACGTGACTTAAGTTACGTTGCGTGACCTAAGTCACGTAGGAGTATTTTCGGAAGTTTGGTTGGTAGCGAGCAATTTTTGATGGGAGAAGAGCAGAATTCTAAATACCTAGGTCACCGTCCTCTACTGGGCTCGGGTGCTATTACATGGGCCTTGGCCACTTAATTTTGATAGAGTCCAATACATAAATAAAAAGTATTGAATTTATTTTAAATGGAAATCTTTCATCCAAAATGTTTTTGGGTTCTCCTATTTGGTTCGGGTGGGTCAAGCTCTCTGACAATACTTCCTGGGTCAGAAGGAACCTTGTCCTCAAGGTTCTCGTATGGAAAGGGTGCATGGTGAGTCGTAGACGTGGATGGCTGAGATTTGTTCTTAATGTTGGTAGGTGAGATGAACGGTGTTGATGTTGGGATGTGATGGTCCAAAGAGGAAGCTTTGTTTTGAGGAGGTGGGGTTAATGGAAACGTGTTGCCAGGTAAAAAGTTGGTATGTGAGTCCCTTGGGGAATCTTCCCTACTGTTGATGGGGGAGACTCGAGGGAAATCAGACGGCTAAGGCTTGATGGTCAAAGGGTTTAGCGCATCCGACCGTAGGTGTGTGACTTAGGTATTTGGTAAAGCATTATGAGGATTAAATGTGGGTTGGAGAGCAGAAGGCATGAGACTCTATTCTTTTTCCTATGGAGGGTTTAAGTCCTCAGTGTGGGACTTTTTTGTTTCTTCCCTAATCAAACCGAAAACTTGAAGGTTTGGGGGAATTGGAGTGAAATGGCCATGTGGATCCTTGCCAAGATAAGCATGCAACTGAGAAACATGGAACACGGAGTGGATCCTGGAATCTGGAGGTAGGTTCAGCTCATAAGCCATTGCCCCAATACGGCGTCGCACTGTGAAAGGTCCAAAGAATCTCTTGGAAAGCTTTTGAGAGGTATGGCGGTGGACGGTGTTCTGCCGGTATGGCTGTAATTTGAGCAGCACCAAGTTCCCTTCTTGAAAGGTACAGACGCGCTTGTGTTTGTTGGCTTGAAAGGTCATCTTTTGTTTGTTGATATGTAGGTTGTGCTTCAGGTTTGTCAAAATGGCTTGCCTTTTTTGCATAGGGATGTAAATGGATATCCATGGATGCGGATAGTGTGATATCTGTGTCCGTTCCGTTGGATAAATATGAAATCCGTACCCTATTCATATCCGTGCGGATATCCATTTAGCGGATAATCCACGGATTTTGAGGTATCCACGGGTTTATACAGATATCCATGGATAACATTCATAAGAAAAAAATTGTTTATTTTTTTAGCTAAAATTTAAAACCAAAAATTCATCACATGCATTTTTTTTTGGACAACAACTTCTTTGTATTCTCTTTCTCTTCCTCATAAATCTTCATGATGTCAGTCTTGATAGTGTTACGAGAAACCACGCTAAATAAAGGTTTCATAAAAGCACAAAATTCTTTAAAACCAATGTGTTCAACCATCGCTAGAGGATACTCATGAAGAATTTTTTTTTTTGAAGTAGATACTCATGAAGAATTATCATCTTAGCAACTGCCCGCCTTGCTATGTCTTGATTAAATGCATAAGAACCAACCATTACAGCTCTTTTTTTTTCGATTTGGGCAAGCCTTCCGGTGTGTCTTCAAGTGTGACGTTCCTTGCCTTGGAATACCCACAAGTTTTTTACCACAATTGTTGCAAATGACCTTCATCTTCCATCAATCATTTTCCTTTTGAAATGATTCCAAACATCAGAAGTTAGCTTTCTTTTACAACCTTCGATCTCAGGTTCAAATGTTATTGGGCTTTCAATTTCATTAGGACTTGAATTGGGCTCTACATTCAGAACAGTTGAAACAACGACATTAGACTCATCCACATTTAAGGGTGACAAATTCTCTTGCACATCTTCTAAAGGAGTTAATGTTTGTTCAAAATACATTCTGCAGAAATAAAGAACTATGTTACTGAATAAACAAACACATGATTTATTAAATGGTAGTATTAAAAGGAAAACAGAACAAAGTCTATAGTGAAATATCTGAAATGAAATGTATTGAAGATTTTAAGAAATCATTGCCCCAACCGAAATTCCGTTTTCTATTCATCCAGTTCCCACTGATTTGTACTACGGAGGCAACAAATTAAGTAACAAACATAGCAATACGTAAAAAAAATCACATATATGAAACAAACTAAATCATAGAAACAAAAACGGAAGCACAAAATCGAAGAACAACTAAACCTAACCTGAATCACTTGAAAGGACGGGGACGGCAACGACGACGAGAGGCTACAATTTGAAGGGATGCGAGTTAGAGAGAATGAGAAGAAGGATCGTTAGTCTGAGAGAGGTCAGAAAGAAGAAGTAAAGTCTGAGAGAGGTTAGAGGAGAATAAATAAGTGTAATACAGATTTGTAATAACTAATAACAATAGTACCGAGGTTCCAAAGAAAACAATAGTACCGAGGTTGGTTCCTAAAAAAAAAAAAAACTAGTACCAAGGTTAGTTTTTTGTATAGGAAGTTGAAAGTCATTAAGGATATTTACGTAATTCACTCAGTTTAATAGCGGGTGTGGATATCCGCGGGTGCAGATACCATTAAATCCGCATCGGTATCCATTAATTAGTGGGTAGTTAGAATATCCATTTATTTTATCCGTGGATATCCATTAAGGTATCCGCTCCGTGTCTGTGGCGTATTTTATCTGCGGATATGCACGGGTGCAGATTTTTTTGCCATCCCTAGTTTTGCAGGATATGGTCAATGGAGAGTATGGTGGAGCGTCCAGCTACGTCATCCGTCATTCTGGGAGGGGGCGGCCGTAGAGCGCTTCAAAAGGAGTCATGCAGATGGCAGAGTGAAATATTGAATTGTGCCAAAATTCTACGAGATTAAGGTATTTGAACAATTGTTTGGGGTAATCACTAGTGAAACAACGCAGGGAGGTCTCTAAACCGCGGTTGACAACATCAGTTTGGCTGTCAGTCTCGGGATGATAAGTTGTGTTGAACCGTAACGAGGTTCCTTGGACACGAAAAAGTTCATTACAAAAAGAGCTTATGAACAAAGGGTCTCTATCCGAGACGATAGATTTGGGCATGCCGTGCAATTTACAGATTTCGACTGAGAACCGCGAAGCCAGATCCTGAGCTGAAAATTTGCTGGGAAGTGCAACAAAGTGTACAAACTTCGTTAGACGACCATAAATTACCCAAATGGTGGTGTGACCGAAAGAATTGGGCAAGTGGGTACTAAAATCCATTGATAGATCTTCCCATACATTTTCTGGAATACCTAACGGTTGGAGTAAACCTTGCATGTTTGTTGGTAGGTATTTGCTTTGTTGACAAACAGTACAGGTGCAAACAAAGTTTTTGACATCTTTGTACATGTCTGGCCAGATGAAGGTGGCAGAGATGCGAGCCAAGGTGGGTTGAACACTGGAATTTTCGGATAAAAGTATGGAATGGTATTATGTGAGAAAATCCTGGCGAATGGAGGAGTGGTTTGGTAAGAAGATTTTATCCTTGTATAGGAGCAACCGATCTTGAATTCTGAACTTTTGTTGTTGACTTTGGTTGCTTTGGTACTGTGAAATCAGCTTTTGACCTACTGAATTCTTGTTGTAGAAATCACGTAAGAGATTACTAGTAACACGTTTGTGTCTTCACTAGTGCGACGACTAAGAGCATCCGCCACTTGGTTGGCTTTCCCAGGTTTGTAAAAAATTTAAAACTGAACCCTTGCAATTTAGATGCCCATTTTTGTTGTTCCAGTGTTTGTATCGTTTGCACAAGCAAATTCTTCAAGCTTTTCTAATCAGTATAAATATGAAAATTCCTTCCTATGAGGTACTGACACTATTTTTTGACAGCTTCCGTTGTGGCATACATCTCCTGCACGTAAATAGAAGAGGATTGCATCCGATTGCACATTTTTTTTGCTGAAGAAATCCAACGAATGTCCATCTTGTGATAACACTGCGCCAATAGCGACTTCGGATGCATCTGTTTCAACAATGAAGAGTTAGGAAAATTAGGAAGAGTTACAATTGGTGTAGTTGTCATGTTTTCCTTTAATTTTGTAAAAGCGGACTTTGCTTCTGAATTCCATGTAAATTTTGTAGAGCGTAGCAAGTTAGTAAGTGGTGCGGCAAGAGTTGCATAATTCTGCATAAATCGCCGGTAGAAACCGGTCAAACACAAGAATCCGCGCCAAGTGATGAGGGAGCGTGGCGTCGGCCAGGTAATGTGATGATAGTAAATCTAGAATCAGCCATAAATGCAACAAATGATAATTAAGGTTACGACTCTAAATTAAAATGTCATCAAAGAAAACTAATATAAACCGTCGCAAATAAGGCCTAAATAGATCGTTCATTGCCGATTGAAAGGTACTAGGAGTATTAGTTAAGCCTAAGGGCATCACTAAAAACTCATAATGACCATCAAAAGTACGGAATTCCGTATAAAATGGTTTCGAGAGGAAGCAAGGAAGCTTGGATTTTCAACTGTTATTGGTAAATTCGATAAAGCTGGCAATAGAAAAAGTGCATTTGTTACTGTGATATGTGAAAGAAGAGGTTCATACACCGAGTACAAGAAGTTAACTCAGTGTGAAATTTCCAGTTCGGTTAAATGTGAGTGTCCGTTTCAGCTAATAGCTTATTTGTTGATTGCTGGTGATTGGAGCCTCAGAGTTGGTGATGGTAGACACAACCATGACATTGAAGATGTGTTGAAAGGTCATAAAACTGCCGAACTTCTAAACCCAAATGAATGTATACACCTTCATGAGATGGCAGAGTCAAGCGTTCCTCCGAGGCAAATTCCTACCAAATTAAGGAAGAGAAACAATAACACTTTAACTACTATCAAGCATGTTTATAATGTTTGTCACTTGTATAGGTAGTCCATTAGAGGTACGAGAACGGACATGCAACATCTCTTGAAATCGTTGGTTGAGAATAAATACACGTATCATTGTAGGAATTATCCTGATTCTGATTATGTCAATGATATATGTTGAGCACATCAAAATGGTATCAAGTTGTTTAACACGTTCTCTGCGGTGCTTGTGTTGGATTCCACTTATAAGACCAACAAGTACCGTCTTTCGTTGCTTGAGTTTGTTGGTAACAGTTCTGCACATCTGACGTTCTCTATTGGATTTGCTTATATGATGTTTGAGAAGGAAGATAACGTTAGTTGGGATCATGAGAGGTGTCGTGAACTGTTGCATTCCAAAGCTATTTACCCTAAAGTAGTTGTCACTGATCGGGACAATGCTTCGATGAATGTTGTGGATACCGTTTTCCCTGAGGCTACTACTCTTTTATGTGAGTATCACATTGAAAGAAATGTTAGAGAAAAGTGTAAGACGGATTGCAAAGTTAATGGTCTCAAAGGCAAGGATGGGAAAGAGATCAAGCCAAGTGAAGTGGTGAAGACGGTCATGCTTGCATGAGAGGATATCGTGAATTCTGATACGGAAGAAGCATATGGTGGTAATTTCAACCGGTTCAAAGTTGTATGCGAAAAATTTCTCAAGTTTTTGGAATATGTTAAAAGTACAATTTTGGGTCGGGTGAAGGAGAAGGTTGTGAAGTTTTGGGTTAATAAAGTCATGCATATGGGGAATACTACAACAAACAGAGCTGAATCTGCACACAGCTGGTTGAAAAAGTATATAACTAGTAGTATGGGTGATTTAAGTACAAACTGGAAATTCATTAACAACATGCTAGAGTCACAACATACTCAGATACACGCTTCCTTCCAGACGAGAATTATCATGCTTGACCATAATTCAAAGAAAAGTTGTTGTGGTCTAGATTGTTTCAAAACATATCAAGGAACGCTTTGCATTATCTTGCAGACGAGACTGATCAAGTAATTAGTGTCGGTATGGATAAATCCAGGTGTGGTTGTTTGAGTTTGAACACTTTCGGATTGCCATGTGCGTGTACGATTACATTGATGATCAAGAACAACACCCTCGTCCGTTTTGGAAGAAATCCACTCATTGGACGAGGTTGAGGTTCGAGTATGAGGGTGATCCGAAGGATAGGAAGGCAAACATATCTCTGTTACCATAATGGGATTTGCTTCAGGTATTTTCAATAAAAACTGTGTTAGGTTCCGGCCAGAATTTTGCATTCTGCATTTGTACTAAGTAGATTCAGATTATTTAATCCGAACCTGTATAAAATGGGTTTTAGATTATAAAATCTGAATAATTAGCATTTATGCCCCATGCAACGTAATTTAGTACCATGTTCATGGGGTGTATCAGAATGTTTCGGATTATATAATCCTAAAGGTTAATGTACATTTCGGATTATATAATCCGAACGGTCAGAAGACATAACCTAATGCATTTTTTTCACTAGTTTTCAACAACATTCCGCCTGATAGATCTTTTTAACACATTGCAAACACGGTTCAAGGCTGCTGATTACAACAAGAAGGTGCATATCAAACAACAATTTCGACAGTTTGTTTTGCCGAAGACTAACTCTATGCGTCCACCGCAATAAAGGTCACCACTAAAGGAGCTCTATAGAAAAATAAACATTTCATTCGGTCGACAAAGTGATCGCCTTTGCTCTGGAAGATTGTTGATTCCAAGGAACAACTGACACAGGTTTCACAGACAAATTCAACAGGGACAAGTAGAAAGAGTGCACGGAAAAGCAACATGTCTCCTAATCCTCCAAAGACAATTCCGAAAAATCCTAAGCCAATTGCGGTTAAAGTCCACATACCACACAAAGACCAAATCCCACATTGGATGCATGACTTTATATGTTGGATGTAACTGGTGATGGTCATTGTGGGTTCCATGCAGTTGCGTGTCTACGTAACTTGAGTGTTGATGATCACCAAATAATCCGTTACCAGCTTCACAAAGAGCTTATCAGTGAAGAAAATGCGCGTTATAAACGGATGATTGGGAGGATAGGCGATATCAAGAGGTCTTAGGCGCTCTAACCTTTTGCGGTATTGGTCCTGCACCACCGGATAAATGGATGACCATGTCGGATATGAGTTTCCTCATTGCACAGAGATACAAACACGCAGTTGTTCTACTGTCCATTGAGAAAGGGTGATCATAAACCTTTTTCCCTATATGCGGTGAACCGTCATATACAAAGTGATTGATGTGTATGCCACATGTGAATGACAACCATTTTATGATAATATATTTGAAGGATGGTTGTCATATTCCTCCCACTAGCCCACTATTGAGACAACATTGTCGAGATGATGCAAAAAGTTGGCCTGATAGATATATCAGTCGAATAGCTGACTATAATGAACTATGTCGGGCGACGGGTTATGATGTGATAGGAGATGATGAAGATTTGTACATTATTGAAAATCTTGATCCAAAAAAGAAGGTTGTTGCTGAGAAGATGGTTGAAGATGGTGTGAAGAATGAAAAGGAAGATAGCTTTAATCTTGATGATGTTGGCATAGATCTTGGGGCGGACTAGATTAAATGTATATCATTAGTTGAAATGTATATCATTAGGTAAAATGTGTAATGATATAAATTCAACTTTTTTGGTGTATATATATATATATATATATATATATATATATATATATATATATAATGATTTTTTGGTATAATTTTATCCTAATTGTCTTTTACATAATTTTATATCTTCAAAAAACTGATGAATCCACAAAGACATGCAGTTCTGTCCAATCATGTTGTCTAGTGTTTTCGGATTTTATAATCCAAAATCGGTTTCGGATTATAAAATTCAATGAACAATTTGGAAATAAAATAAGATGCGTGAGAAACACATAGGGTAGGAAAAATAATAGTCTAACATAAAAACTATTGAATTTATTTTGAATGGAAATCTTTCATCCAAAATGGTTTCTGGGTCTCCTCTTTGGTTCGGGTGGGTCAAACTCTCTAACAATTAATAAAAGCAAAATACTTGGATTTGGCAGGATCTTGAATTGGGCAAGAGTATATTGAGGTCAGGGTCCCTCTTTACGGAAGACTTGACTCAGCAAGATATAAACAGGGTTATGGGTCAGTTCCACGTGCATTTATTGTTTGCAATGAAGACCTTGGAATTCCATTGAAATTTCAACACTGGATGATCCAAAATGCTGGGATCAATGATGTATATGAGATCAAAGGGGCAGATCATATGGCTATGATTTGCAAACCACAAGAACTATGTGATTCTCTCAATCAGATAGCTTTAAAATACGCATGAGTTAATGAAGTATTTTGGTTTAGCTTAATTTATTGGATTTTAATTTTACTTTTGTCCCAAATAAAGGAATCAGCGTGTTTGAAACTGCGAAAAACTTTATTTATTGTAGAGGTGGCTTGCAACTTGCGTTTTTTCATGCATGTATACATCTTTATAAATTTTAGAAATATGTTGTCTAAATTTCTGACAATCCTAAAAAGGAGAAAAAACATATCACACAAGCTTATCCTGCGGATTCAGAGGGCATTATCACCCGTACTAAAAAGGGTATTTCAAAACCAAAAGTTTTAGACCCTTAGTTGTCTAAAGAATGTCTTCTTTTGCTCCTTTGTAAAAGGGTTTCAGCAGGAAAAGGAAGAATAGGTTGCAACAAGCTAACGGTACAAACACAAATGGAATTTGAACTCGTTCTAAAAAGGAGGTTACTAAAGACAGTTTTTGCTAGCTTAGGTTATGTTTTGATAGTTGGCCTGCTGTGGCTATTACTTGTCTCTCTTTCTTTTGTGTAATATTTGCACTCTGGTTGTATAAGGGTTCAAGCCCTCTCTTGAATTTTATTGCTTTCTTTTGCCTTATCATAAAACAAAATGTTGTTTAATAGTTTGTGCAATGTCTAAATGTAATTTAGTTTCTACTATTTTTAAAAGAAAGTGTGTATTCAGATCCTTAGTATTTTAGAAGGTACTCAACAAAAAAAATTGAGCTTTAGTTAGCTTGGTAGCTAATTGGTAGCAAATTAAGAAGGAATAACATAATATTAAAATTATGTTAACAACACACTCTCTAACACAATTTTTTATTGTTGAAAATTGTATGTGCATGTCCCACTAATATTATGTGAGACCTATATGATTTAGTGGGACTCATGAATTTCAACAAATACAAAAATGTGGGTCGAGAAAATTATATTAAAGACTGTATTGTTAGCACTTATATATTTTTTTTTGGTATTGTTAGCACTTATATATAAGATTATATTAAAGACCATATTGTTAGCACTTCTATATAAAATTAATTGACAAAGTCTTAAATTATTTTAAAATTTATGAAAAATTGAAGACTTACCTACTAAAAAAATTAGCAATTTAGCGATTGAATAGATTGAACTTGGTGTCTACAAGTAGTTAGTTATTGAATAGAGCAATTTTAGCAAGAATAACTCTTGAAGAAAGTGGAACATAACTCATACTCGTTCTATTTTATTAAGGGAAATGTTAACAAGTGCTCTTGGGGCACTTGTTAATTAAGAAGTTTAAAAAGGAAATTTTATCTTGGGAATGATGTGTTCAACACGTTGAAAGTTTAAAAAGTAACTTTATCTACATAAAACTTGTAAATTATTTTTATATTTGTATCCTTAACTGGTGCCCTAAAGACATTGGTTAACAAGACCCTATGGTTTAATTAACACATGTTCACCTATGGTTTAATGACGATTAGACTAGATGATAATCACAGAAACTCAGCAAGGGGAATTTCGCAGTCCAAAATAGTAAGTATAATATACCTTAGAATATATTTAGCACAGCTTATTCCAGCTTTTGAAATGAGATAGTCAAGAAGCACTTGACGATCATAATGTATCTGCAGATCAGCAAGTAAAGGATAAGATAATTAGATTTATTTTTGTTTGGAAGTAAAAATAAATAATGAAGTGGATGATGAATTGTCCTATTTGCATATACTCAAGTACTAAATGTTTGATGAAAAAAAAAAAACTCAAGCACTACATTTGGTTTGAGATTGAGATGGAATATATTTGTCAAGTTTTGACAATGTTACACAGAAATGCGAACAAATTAATCATGTGAAAGACAGACAAAAAAACACTAAATTGTTGATTGAGAATTGAATATCAATCAGGAAAGGAGAGAAATATCTTACAAGGGTTTCCCCATACATATGATACTAAATAACTATGAATACACATAATAATAGGATTTGAATTATTTAAGTAGTTTCCGGTCTCTTGATCTTTTAAGATCGCCAATCAAAGCCAACAAATTGTTATTAGACGACCCACCTTCTTGAACAGCCTGGGTAGCTTTTCTCCCAAACTCTTGAGCACGTCGTCTGATTTCCTTAGCTTCATCACCATCGTCCATCAATCTCCTCACAGCTTTTTCTATACTATGTCTACTCACCGCTTTCTCTTTTTCTTAAAAACCATGTAGAGCCCACTCTGTTGCACCCACCTCCACCCCAATCCCTCGCACAACAATTATCAGGTTTTCATTATAGAATTGTTCTCCTTGCACTGACCACGTGATCATTGGAATCCCTGCACTAATAGCCTCAACGGTGGAGTTCCACCCGCAATGTGTCATGAATGCACCCCCTAATGATAAAACCTTTCTTATTTCCAATGTTTCTCTCTTCGAATCCTTTAGTCAACCACTTTTCTTTCTCCTCTTCACTCTCATCTTCTTTCCCTTTCTTCCCAGGAACAACCCATACAAATTCATGACCCGAATTTTCTATTCTGCTAGCAATCTCGTAAAGTTGTTTATCAGAGAAATAAGAGATGCTCCCAAAACATATGTATAACACTGAATTTTCTTCCTTTGAGTTCAACCAACTTAGACACTCATGTGCGCTAACCACACTCTCATTTCCCCTCATGGATTTCTCTTCAAAAGTTTTGCGAATAAGACAAGCTGGACCCAGATGTCAAGCCTTGTCACCCATGGTTTTCTCATAGTATTTGATGCAATCTTCACCATCAAGTTCAACAAAGTTGTTAATGGTGAGACCCTTACTTTTGCGGATTGCCTCAAGCATCCTTTCCTCATATGCGATGAATAGCTTTGGTGGTGTTGAGCAAAAGGTGATAGAATGAGGAAAATTTGGAACAACGAAGGAACTCAAACTTGAATTCTTGTCGGAATATGAATGGTTATTCTTAGGGATTCTATGAGGGATATTGTAAAGAGTGAGTATCCGGTGAAGGCAATGGTGGAGATATGAGGCTTATTCACCAAGTCATTAATCCAAGGTTATACACAGTCGGCAATGATGTCGTCAGGTTGATCCTTCTCCACGAATTCTCTAATGGGCTCATGGAGAAGCATTGCACCTTTAGATATCTTGGCCATTGTGGCAGGGTCCATGTTGGAGGACAATGATTCAATGCCTTCGGAAAGGTCGGAAAGGTCGACTTGCTGAGAGGGGAAGTCGATGATGTGAAGGCGGAGGAAGAATGGATCGACAGAGGAGAGAGATTTGGTAAAAAAATGAGCATTAGTAGAGCTTCTATATTTCTCATAGGGACTAAAGGTTTACAACAAAAACTAGAGATTTTAAATATAATTTTTTGAATATGAATTCTTTTAAAAAAAATTAGAATAAATTAAATATGAATTTTTCTAAAAGTTAAAAACAAATAAAATAAAAAGAACCAAAATAAAAGGAACCAAAATGAAGATTCCAAAAACACATAAATTGATTTCAATCTTTTTGCAATCCACTGTCAAATAAAAATTGTAAAACCGACAACTGTTTAAATTCACAATAAAAGATGATAAGAAGCAAACTTCTGGATGAAATGATATGTAAATTTCAGCGGAGAATAACAATGAACTTGCCTTCTAAACTGATTCCGTATTGATTTGGTCATTTTTTACTTGCTAGAAATATTTTGCAGCACATACTTACGGTGGCCAAGAATAACATAATATGACCATCTCCTTCTCCTTTTCTTTCTCTCTTCCAGGTTCATTATTTTGCAGCACATACTCTTACGGTAGTTTTGAACTTTAAGAGTAAAAGTAAATTGCAAATAAAAAGGATGAACATATCAATCCTCACTTTTAACATGAAAGAGCAGTTGCGTTTCTTTTTGAAATATGGTAACCACCTTCCACTTGCTTAGTTTTTTTTTGAATATTTGCAAAAGATGGGGGGCAAAAAGGGTAAGAAAATAGGCTACACCAAATAGATGTATTGCCTTTATTAACAATTATAGATTATAGATAAAACATTCAACACAATTTTTCCGTTCAGTGACGGGTTTCAAACTAGTTTAATACACATAATATTAGGATTTGGATTATTCAAGTGATTTGCGGTCTCTTAATCTTTTAAGATCGTCAATCAAAGCCAACAAATTGTTATGAGACGACCCACCTTCTTCAACAGCATGTGTAGCCTTTCTCCCAAACTCTTGAGCACGTCGTCTGATTTCCTTAGCTTCATCGCCATCGTCCATCAATCTCCTCACAGCTTTTTCTATATTATGTCCACTCACCACTTTCTCTTTTCCTTTATAACCATGTACAGACCACTCTGTTGCACCCACCTCCACCCCAATCCTTCGCACAACAGTTATCAGCTTCTCATTATAGAACTGTTCTCCTTGCACAGGCCACGTGATCATTGGAATCCCTGCACTAACAGCCTCTACCATGGAGTTCGACCCGCAATGTGTCATGAATGCACCCACAGCAGCGTGGCTTAAAATCATTACTTGTGGGGCCCACCCCCTAATGATAAAACCTTTCTTATTTTCAATGTTTCTCTCTTCGAATCCTTTAGGCAACCACTTTTCTTTCTCCTCTTCACTCTCATCTTTTTTCCCTTTCTTCTCAGGAACAACCCATACAAATTCGTGACCTGAATTTTCTATTCCGCTCGCAATCTCGTAAAGTTGTTTATCGGAGAAATAAGAGATGCTCCCAAAACATATGTATAACACTGAATTATCTTGCTTTGAATTGAGCCAACTTAGACACTCATGCGCGCTAACCACACTCTCATTTCCCCTCATAGATTTCTCTTCAAAAGTTTTGCGAATAAGACAAGTTGGACCAAGATGCCAAGCCTTGTTACCCATGGTTTTCTCATAGTGTTTGATGCAATCTTCACCATCAAGTTCAGCAAAGTTGTTTATTATGAGTCCCTTACTTTTGCGGATTGCCTCAAGCATCCTTTCCTCAAATGCGATGTATAGTTTTGGTGTTGTTGAGGAAAAGGTGATAGAATGAGGAAAATTTGGATCAACGAACGAACTCGAACTCGAGTTCTTGTCAGAATATGAGCGGTTTATTCTTAGGGATTCTATGAGGGATACTGTAAAGAGGAAGAATGCGGTGAAGGCAATGGTGGAGATATGAGGCTTATTGGCCAAGTCATTAATCCAAGGGTATACACAGTCGGCAATGATGTAGTCAGGTTGATCCTTCTCCACGAATTCTCTAATGGGTTCATGGAGGAGCATTGCACCTTTACATATCTTGGCCATGGTGTCAGGGTTAGCGGTGGAGGACAATGATTCAACGCCGTCGGGAAGATCGACTTGCTGGGAGGGGAAGTCAACGGTGTGAAGGCGGAGGAAAAACGGATCGATGGAGGAGAGAGATTTGGTAAAGAAATGGGCGTTGGAGGGAGTGGTGATGATCGTGACTTGTTGACCATGGGATGCAAACAAAGCTGCTATGTCACCCAAAGGAATCATATGACCAGGTGATAGAAATGGAATGAAATGAAGTTTCAATGGCCGTTCAACTCCAACACCATTTTCCATTGCTGATAAAAAAAAAAAATTTGAGGGGAAAGAATTGCTGATCAATTTTCTCTAATACTCAATTAGTCTTTTTAATTATTCAACTTTTCAAGGTTTAGCTCACTATTTATTATTGAATTACGTCCGCGCGACACCTGCGGGAATCTTTTTTACGCAACGAGGCTCACGAGATTTTATAAGCAAACAAAACGTTGATAGATAAGACGAGAAATACATAGACTTTTTAATTTATGGGGTTAGTAAGTTTTTTGTGCATCCTTGTACACGTTTAAAATTTAATAATTGTTTAAAAAATTTTAGGGAATGAATTGCTGATCAATTTGAATTATGTTCGCACGAGACACACGAGATTATAATCCTCACACACAACGTGGATAGATAAGAAGAGAAATTTCATTTCATTCTTAATTTAAGCTGTTTGTAAGTTTTTTTTTTGCATCCATGATTTTTTATATTCACTAATTGATGTGTCAACATATCGTTGGATGTATCTGTAAAAGAATTGTAAATCGAAGAAGTGTAATATATTTTTTTTAAAGGAAAGAAGTGTACTAGTGGATTCTAAGGTGAGGGTTCAATTAAGTCCCTCACCGGTGGACCATGAAAAAAATACCATTTGATTGAATCAATGGTTGAGATTTATTGAAAATAAAATTGAGAACATCTAGACATTTTCACATACAATTTTGTCTCTATTATATTTCTTCATCCTCTTCAACTCCCCTGAAATCTGACAGTATCACAATTTCTTTCACCAAACATTTTTACATTGTTACAAAACGCAAAATTAAACTCAGTTTTGATAGCTATTGCGTGATTGTCTCAGTTTCAGAGACCCCTGCAATTTAAAACCTTAATAGTTCATGGTGAACTTTAATGCTTAATGGCCATAAATTAGGTTCTGGCTTTAACACACAATAAATTATAAACAAATTAGGTTCTGGCCTTTAACACAGATAAATTGAAACTTCATTTGAAATGAATGTGAAAAGCCTTTAAACTTTAAAATTATTTGAAGGATCAATGCAAAATTGATCTGCTTTCTTTTTGGTCTTGGTAAACGTAATAAGCAAAGAGAATTAATTACAGCGTGTACATCTTTGACAAGAGTGGAAAGTTTGCCAACACTTGTTAGTTGCAATTCTCTAATTTTCGACAAACATTAGGAAATTGAGGGGAGGCATGAGGAAGACATAAGGACATGTTTGTGTGTGAACAAGTGTTGATGGTCTCATTTTTTATTTTGATAAATCTAGACCATTAATTAGATCTAATGGTATTTTTGTCATGGTTCACCGGTGAAGGACTTAATTGAACCCTCACCCTAGAATTCACCAAGTGTACTAGTTAAACTCGCATGAATATAACAAATTTAATTTTTTTTTCTCATAGAAAAAATGACAAGTTTGCTTCCCTATAAATGAATTTAGCATGCAATATTAGTTAATGCTAAATACAAACAAATTTAGCATGCAATATTAATTTCTGCTAAATTAAAATTTGTTTAATTATGTTAAACTTTATTGTTTTAATCGATTTTTCGAACATTATAAATGTTCATTTACATCCTTGTAGGACGAATCGTTCGAAAAAATTCGAGTTTGATTTATAGTGGGGATAACTTTTTTATCAGAGACTTTACTTATCTTCAGACTCAACTCCTGATTAGTAGAGCTTATATATATCTCATAGGAACTAGAGGGTTAACACACAAAAAAAGTGTTGGAATATTTTATTATTTAATAATATTCAAATATCATTATGTGGGCAAATATCGTAATAATAATTATATTAGCTATTTATCAATTGTGAGCCTTAATTGATTAGTGATCAAATTAAGTAATAAGGCTATTAGATTTCTAATTAGATAATTAATTAAATATTTAATTAGTTGATATGGACTCAATGAGTGGATGTCCGGATGGCCCATTAACGGAATAATGGGAAACCCTAATGGCCATCCAATATAAAAGAGGCTATGGTCCCCAATATACCGTACACGGCGAACTCTCTCTTCTCCCCATCTGAAGAGAACTTGAGGCATAAAGGTACCGGTTGAGGAAGAACCAAATTAGTCGCCGCTAACCCTTGCTGTTTGTTTCAGATCACCTCCTCTCTTTACCGTTGCTGTTGAGAGGCCTTCCATGAAAGCTTTATTCAGGTATTCCTAATACCCTAATTCTTAATATCTTGGTAAATCAAACATGTCGTAGATCCGATCATAATTCATGTTCAATGATCAATTTGCTTCCGCTATACTTTTATTTGTATTGAACATGTTTTATGAATTAAGACCTAAATTTCCAACAAAAAGTTCCTTCAAAAAAAAAACACACAAAAAAGTTCTATTACAACAACAACAACAAAAAAAAAAACTAGAGTTTTTAAATATGATTTTTTGAATATGAATTCTTTTAAAAAAATTAGAATAAATTAAATATGAATTTTTCTAAAAGTTAAAAATTCAAAATAAAATAATGAAAATATGGATCTAGAAATCAGATTTTAAACTCATTTTTGGCGGATAAACTTTCTATAATGTTTTTTTTTAAAAGTCAAATTAACCTATTGAAAATGACACTTGTAAGAATCAAACCCAAGACATTGAGAGAAGTACACCGATAGAAGACGATTTCAGGTTTTACTACTAGAAAATAATCAAGTAGGGACATAATTTTAAAATAATGACTTTATCCAAAGAAATCAAACTAATGTATATAAAGAAATAAGTAATATGATGAACGAAATAATTAGAAATATCATTTTATTAATAAAAAATACTAATAAAATTCTAGTTTATACATTGAATAGAATTAAAATTGAACGTAGTAAAATAAGTAGTATACAAGAAACATTAGATAATATTAATATAGAAAAAGGAATTAATGAGGATGAAAATATTTTTAGAATTAGATAAATTCTTCAACAATTAGAAAGTCTTTTAGTACATGAGCTTAACTCAGTTGGTAGGGACATTGGATAATTTATGCAAGAGTCAGTGTTCGAACCTCAAATACCCCACTTCTTCACATTTAATTGTGTGAGCTCCAGCCACTAGACTACTAGACAAAAAAAAATCATGAAGAAATTAATAGGAGTATAACAATAAAGGACATAGAAGAATTATTAAAAATTAAACCAAAAGTTGTAAAACAATTTGATAAAATAGTTAAACAAGAGCTATTAATGTCATCTATGTTAATAGAACTAATATCTTTATAGAGGGGATAAGAATTGAATAGTAGTACATGAAAGCTTTAAGAAGATAAAATGATATTGAGAAATTCAACAATTAATGGAACAATTAAAAATAATTGGAAAAGAAAATAAGCAAATAAAAAAGGTAGAAAGAATAAAATTAAAGAAGAAAACGAAGAAGTAGTATTAAATTTTAGTTATTCAAAGTTAGGATACTCTGACTCAAATTTTGATGAGATATTCATGGAAAGAGGAGAAACAATAATTCAAAATCAAAAAGAAAGCGAGAGGGAAAATTCTATGGTGAAGTCGTTAAATTGACTTTTTCGGTGAAGTTACCTTACATCCAATAATAATGCGCCACGTTGTTGAATGATGTCATGTGTGTTGACTGTTGTATGCTATATACCGTTTACCTGCTCAATATGTACCACCGTAGACTAGCTTTTTTGAACCATCAGATTAAGCAAATCACTAGTGTTATTGTGTTGCCTTTCACACCATATTTTTTTTTTCTCCTTTTTGATTTTTTCTTCCTTCTATTTCAAAAAATATTTAAACAAACCTTTTTATGATAATCCTCTTTATAAAAAATATTTCATTATTAAAAACAAATAAACCCAGGAAGATTATGAACATCATCACCATCTTCATACCTTCATCATCTTCTTTATTGAACAAAAAACAAAATAGTTACTCAAATACATCTCCAAATAACATGAATCTCAATATTTTCTTCATCTCCATTTTCTAATCAACACAAAAGCCAATTACCCTAATTTAAATCCAACTCTTGATGGACACAAGCAGAGTGTGAGTTGCTGCTGCTATGCGACAATATATACAACTATGCTTTTAGTTAATTTCCAGCAATTAAAAAGTAATTATTTACCAAATTGAGACGACAAAACTCTATGATAGATGCACAAAAGAAGTGATGTGGTCAGGCTGGAAATTAGTATGTCCATCATGTTATTGGTTCAGCGAGTACTCGTTTATGGGGCAACAATATTGGTTAAAGTATCAACGACGTGAATTGAGAGGAAAAATATAATTATCGTAAACATGGTGACTTTAACCCAATCCATTTTTCCAATTTTAATTTAAAACGATTTATATAATCATCATTTTCGTCGTTCAAAATCGGTATAAATCGCGCGGTCTAATTTCGGAATGGGGATTGAACCAAAGTCCTCAAAGTTAATCCACAACATTATTGCCAATGAACTAGTGTCAAGTTTTTGTTAAATACTTCTTACGTTTGAAGTATATAATTACATCAAGTTAAATTAATACTCCCCCCGTTTCAAAATACATGTCCAATTTTTGCAATGTGCACTATTCACTTGACTTACTTTGACCATACTTTTTAGGCTTAATTGAACCTTAGGTACTCTAACTTACTTTTTTGGCTTAAAAGGAAAATGTTGAACATTAAAAACGTACTAATAAGTAATAACTACCATTAAAACGCCCTTAAAAAAACTAGCATTTCTGTTTCTTCTTAAAAAAAAAAAGCATTAAAAACGTATTAAGTGTGATTCAATTTACACAGCTAACATTAAAAACATTAAATACGTATTAAGTGTGATTCAACAAAAAAAACATTAAAAACGTATTAAGTGTGATTGCAAAATAAATTATTATATTTTTTTAAAGAAGAAATATTGGTATCGAAAATTTTATTTAAAAACAGTATCGAAAATGGCTAATTAGCTCGCGGAAATTTGCGTTAATAACGATATCGAAAACATCTTACGTTTCAGAAAAAGAAAAAAAAATCAAAAACATCACACAGAAATTTACTTTTTTTTTTGACGTTAAAGACAATTTCAATAACCAAAGTTTGGCAATAAATCAAATGCCAAGACTGTAGAAATACAAAGCGGAGTTTCTTCTACCCATATGCAATCTAAATTCTTAAGAGCATATTTAGCTAAATAATGAGCAGCTTGGTTGGCTTCACGCCTAACATGCAAAAAATTTAAACTATGAAAACTACCCTTAAAACTAATACAATCTCGAATAATAGAGCCAACATAGTTAGAAGATTGTTGATGAGTATTCAACGCTAAAACCACACAGAAATTTACTTTAATGCATAAATTTTTTATATTTTATACACTTTTAAATTTTTAAAAGGAAGTCTTTTTCTTGAAAAAAGGTTTTATATTAAATAATGACAAGTTAATTTGGAGAGTAAGAGATTGACATTTTTTTAGGCATTAATTGTATGTGGTTGAATCATGGAAAAAAAAAAGATAAATATTATATTTAATATTCATATCTTCAATATAATTAAGATAATTATTATCATATGTTTTATTTAAATATAATTTTTTAGACATAATAATTAAATATCTTTTCTTAATTATAAACATTTATTTAAATTGTATAAGATAAATTAGTTTCCATAATATTATACATAACCTTTTTTTTTTGAGCAAAATTATGCGTAACCTATAATATTCTAAAAAAATATATGCAAAATTTAAAACAATTTGAGAGGGAAGTAGGTGTGGTAATTGAAAATGTGGTAATAATAGGAGATTTGGGAGTGGGAATTAAATGATAATTAATGCGTAGATTCCTATATGCCAATCCAATTAATTGTTCAACTGCTTTGACTTTAAGATTACTATATGCCAATCCAATTAATTGTTCAACTGCTTTGACTAACTGCTTTGACTTTAAGATCTTTGTAGAGACTGCTTTGTGTTCAACTGCTTTGACTTTGACTTTAAGATCTTTGTAGAGAAATTCCAAAATTGAAGACAGCAGGAATCGAACAACTGCTTTGACTTTAAGATTATATGTCAATCCAATTAATTGTTCAACTGCTTTGACTAACTGCTTTGACTTTAAGATCTTTGTAGAGACTGCTTTGTGTTCAACTGCTTTGACTTTGACTTTAAGATCTTTGTAGAGAAATTCCAAAATTGAAGACAGCAGGAATCGAACCATGTACATGGTTGTGCAAAATCAAAATTGTAACCACTTTGTCATCTATCTATTTATTTCTAAAATCAAAACATCATTATTAAATATAATATTAAAATAATATGCATGTAATCAAATTATATATATTTTTTAAAATTATAGATATTTTTAATTTATATGCAAAACATCGTTAAATATTTACACTGCACCCGTTGCAGACTTTATATGCTTATATGCACTTAATTTTATTTTTGCAGAACGAAAGTGAAACTGAGTGAAATAATTCTGGAAAAAAGAATTAAAGATAAATTGAGATTTTTTATTTAAAAGAATTAAAGAATTTAAAGAATTAAAAATAAAAAAGATTTTATTTTTAATTTAATCCAAAGTTACAGTTCTTGTTCCGTTCTTATTCCAATAAAGTTATATTCAACGGTCTGATTGATTATATTTGATATCGTTGGTCGGTTTGGTATGTTTTGATCATCGGAGTAATGTTCTTTCATGTTTACTAGGTTTCTAATGGGATAGTTTGTAAGATCGACTTACACTGAAGATTCCGATTTTCAAAATTCCAGTTTCTACTTCTGTTAACCAAAGATCAAACTCACAAAAAAACTAATCGTCACCGTTAACCCTCTTTTACCTCTGTTAACCAAAGATCAAACTCACAAAAAAACTAGCACAAAACAACAACTCATGTTAGTTTTTTATCAGCCGCTTTTATGTTGTACATCTGTGTTGTTCCCCTCAATACAACCGACAAACATTGTCAAGTATTTTCATATCCCTTCCTCAAAAAACAGTATTCCATATTATTTTATTGTTATAAATTACTCATCCTTAGTCTTTGATCAATTGTAACAAACGTGAGTAAAAAATAATGGAAAAGATTGAACTTTAAATCCTCTAAATAAAGATTAGTAATAGACGTGAGCAAAAAATATTGTTGAAGATTGGACTTTAAATCCTCTAAAAAAATATTACTAACAAATGTGAGCAAAAATTAATCTTAAAGGGCAGACCATTCCCAGTGTCGGAATCTATCTTCCACTACATGTTTTCAGTCATGGTTAATTATATGTAGCTTTATCGAGAGGAGTTTATCAAAATTCAACAAAAGTTCTCGTTAATGAAGGGAAAATAGAAGGAGAAGATGAAGACTTTACGAAAAATGTAGTCTTTAAAGATATTCTTTTATCGCAATCATAACAATGTTTCTTTTACATAAAATGTCATTTATACATTTATGTTATGATGTTACTAATTACTATTAGAATAAACAATAAAAGATCATTATTTTTTCTTTATTTTATATGCAGACAAACTAAAATATGTTGAGTTCATAAATAATTGTTATATAACTTGACAATATTTTGTTTATAAATCAATATATCAATAATTTCCATTAATATTTAAAAATTTAATCAAAATTATACAAACAAACATAATAAAATAATCACATGCGTTAGCGCAGTAGAAAGAGTGGACAGACGGGCACGATAGTGCCCGTCTTTCCGCTAGTTTCAATAAAGTCATATACAACAGTTCGAATAATTATATTTGATACTCTCAGTCCGTTGGATCCGTTTTGTTCGTCAGAATAATGTCATTCCATGATTCGCTTTATCTTCATTTATATCTTATCAAAAATAAATAATTGTATAAAACAATAGACAATTAATTTTAATTTAAACAATTGTACGATCAAGTTCTTAAAAATACATATATTAATTGATCTCATTAGTGCTTGATTAACTAGGCAATATCTTAAAGCTACCCATCATAAAATTAATGGTTTTTTTTGACAAATCATATAAGTATATAATAATTTATTACTTTTCAAAATTTACATAGCAGTTAAGTAGAATTATAATACTATGATTTTGTGAAAATATAAGATGTTGCTTTGGTTTATCTTGATTTTAGGGTTGTAGAGCTCGCGAGTTCAATTCACAATTCAATTCTTGTGTGTGTGTTTGGCCAAATTTTTTATTTATTATTTATTTTTTTAATACTTCATCTTCTACCTCCAGACTGGCCAAATTTTTTATTTATTTTTTTGTGTGTGTGTTTGGCCAAATTTTTTATTTATTATTTATTTTTTTTAATACTTCATCTTCTACCTCCAGACTGGCCAAATTTTTTATTTATTTTTTTAATACTTCATCTTCTACCTCCAGACGGGTCGTTACGATCCGGTTGAACCCATGCGACCCGAAAAATAAAAATCTTACCTTTTAACTCATTTTATCATCGAATACTCAATTCGAACACATAATCATGAACACAATAACATATCCTTTTAATTTCAAACAATTTTTTGCAACTTTAAACACTCGATACTTAAAGATTATCATTAATTTTTTTAAGAGTATCTTTGAAAATTAATCTTAATTTAGTAATTTCAAACAATTTTCTTTAACTTTAAACACTCAAAGATACTTAAAATCATAAAATTATCATTAATCTTTGAGTATCTTTTGACAAATCATAAAATTAAAGCAACCCAAGTGTCTATATCGTTTATAGTAAGAAAAACTGAAAGATTAAATGTAAAACTTACGAAGTAATTTTTTTTAGCAAATAGGTGTTACAAAGGACAATGTAATGATCTAAATAGTATCATTTTTGTTATGAAATTGATTTTTCTTTCACAATTCAGAAGCACGGTGGATAAGAGCAAAAACAAATCAGAAAATGCATGAGATGAAATTATATTCAGGACTTGATTAAGATAAAATTGGAGAAATACGCTTAATTAGGGGATTAATTTGGGAAATGAGGAATTGAAATTGGAAGTGTTTTTATGGAATGTATTTAATTGTAATATTTTTTTTATTATGTAATTTCATTTTTTTTAATTTTCTGGGTTTTTTTTTCTTTCTCTCATGAAGATGATGAATAAGTTGATGAATATATGATGAAGAAGATGAAGGAAAGATGAAGATGTTGATTTAATAAAAATCTGTAAGAGAGAGAATATAAATAAATAAATAAAGAAAAATAAAGAGGAGAGAAAATTGGTACTAGAAGAAAAATCATGTGTAGACGGTGTACCACAATAACATAGAGATCAAGTAAATCTAACCATTAAGATCATGAAATAAAGTTTTCTTTCACTTACGCTACTGTAGACCGCACTACACTGTAACATGATTAGGGTTTCTGACGTGTCATCACTTAAAATCTGACTGGTCCATTCAAACGACTTCACCGAAGAAGTCATTTTCCTGACTTCATCATAGAAGCTCCCTAATTGAAACCCACATAGTTCTTGGAAAAAAATATTAAGATAAAAAAATGAATTGTAGAGGTTATACTAGTTCAGCTAGTGGAAAATGGACAGAAGTTTCAAATAAATTTAAACTCCATTATGAAGAAAAAAAATAATAAAAAATTAGTAAACCTGGATTGTGTAAGAAACCCAAAAGAAATTTTAGAAAGATGGCCTAAGGACATGATCATCATTTTAGCAACAGACGAAAGATTTAGTAAAATAAATCTAATGGATATTAAGAGTATATTAATAGCATATAGGACAACATGAAATGTGCTACAATTCTTAACAAGTATTGAGGAAGAAACTTGGCAACAATATGCTAGAATTAATGATAGAAAATAATCAACAATTTGCTAAATTAATGATGGAATTAATATATAAAGAATTTGTAGGGTTTAATATCCTTGAACATAGGGTAACAGTAAATAAACGATTACAAACAAAAAAAACACAAGCTCGTTTAAATAAGAGCAAATACTATTTTTCGTGAGAGTTTTGTTCTCGAAATATTCACGAATAAATGTTATCCAATTAGATCTAGTCCTTAACCGGAAATAACTGTAGGTAGTGACTATAATTTATGAAAGACTTTCAACTAAGTGGGTCGTGATTTTACCGTGTGGTGTTTTCTCTCGCAATGTATAACATTTTCCGTTAAATAATATGCAAATATGTAATATGTGTGAACTAGACATTTTTCTATGTGAAGATAGAAAATATTATTATTAATTAGATAGGAAATCTCATAGCTCAGTTGGTAGGGATATCACATATTATATGCAGGGGCCGAGGTTCGAACCCCGGACACCCACTTCTCCACAATTAAATTGTGTGAGTTCTAGCCACTAGGCTACTTGACCAAAATGTGTGAGTTCTAGCCACTAGGCTACTTGACCAAAAAAAAAAAAAGGAAATCTCAAGGAGTATATATAGTCTAAATTACCTTATCCACTTAGTACATGTATAAGAGAGATATGGGAACCTCGACCAGTAGAAAGAGGTGCTGTTCGTTTTAAGGTTAAGTTATAGAAGTGAGATAATATCAGAATGGTGGTTTTTATTGAACACATGATAAAGATACTTTATCTTTACACTACAAAAATAATTTCATTTTTGGACACAACTTTTAAGTACAACAAGGGATTCCCCCTCTAAAAGAGATGGTGAAAATCAAACAAAATAAAATACGACTTAAACCACCAAGAAGTTTTCTTAGTTCAAGCTTGAAGAGGAACAACTTTATGATTGAAAATCTTCCCATTCCTCTCCTTCCAAATGATGTAGAGCACCAAAATCCAAATAATGTTAAAAGCTATGTGGGAATTTTTAGAAAACCCCCTAATCCACCAAACTTAAAGAGATGATTTGCAAGATTACGATGATGAGCCGTTGAAAAACCCAACCAACCGAAAATTTGACTCCAAAGCCAACCAAAGAAATTACAATGAAAAAATAAATGTTCTCGATCCTCCAAGCAACTACAGTCAGATAAAATTAACATTGCATATCAATAATAGCCAAAATTTGACGCATAAACAAATTATCCTTCGTTGGAATCCGATTCAAAAACAATTGCCAACAAAGGAATTAATCTGCCAAAAAAATCATCATAGCGACTACTCTTCCCTGCAGAAGAACTCAAATTTATTAACAATCAAAATAGGCAAGGAGGTGGCCAATATCTGAATCAAAATCAATAGAGAAACTTTCAGAGAGAAAACAACTCAAATTATTAGAAACTGCAATATCCCTATCAACCGTGGCAACAAAATCCTCAAAAAGATAGGAGACAAAAGCATGAGGATACATTGAAATAGTCTATGCAAGTATCGATGAATAATGAAAAGAACATTGATGCATTAATCAAAATCTTGGAAATTCATATAGGGAATCTATAAAATAAAAAAATAAAAAAAACTGTTGAGAATCAAAATGACACTTTCACTACAAACACAAAAAAGAATATGATGGAGCAGTGCCATGCTACGAAGGATTTTGAAAATGAGAAGTTTGAGTGTGAAGAAGAAGAATCTAAGGACGAGGAAGAGTTCAGAGACGAGGAAGACCAATAGGTCTATGATTTGGAAGCAATGGATGATCACCTTGTCTTCTGAGCTTTGGCAAGCTTTTATTTTCTTCTCTTGTTGTTGTTGATCTTCCTGATCTTGGAAGTTGTTATGCATGATTCTTACCTCGCATAAATATACTCAGTAAAATACAAGATGACTTAAAACAATTGGAAATGACTGCTATGTTTAAAGTTGACGCAAGTCCTTGGCAACAAAGCCATTTGATAAAACTAAATTGCAGTATCAAAATATTTTTAGATTATCAATCCACAAAGACTTGGTAATTCAAACCGTTCAGCTATTGCCAAATATTTTAAGTGATGGTCTAAAAAAAGTTGTTGATTAAGGTAACAAACTAAAAAGTAGTGAACAAATATCAATTGAGAAAACTGTGTTGGGATTAAGGTTCGTTAGTTAAACCACCTATGTCTTTCCCTGATCGATTATATACTTATAATGTTTCAATTATGTCATCACTTATCATTCTCCATACATCTCGGTGTCTCGTAGATAATTGGAGATTGATTTAAATCCCCTAAAAAGTTAGGATGTTTACGTCCTCCTCAAATTTCTCGTTTCAATTTTGATCTTGAATGTCTAATAGCAATGTAAATTATAACTTTTTTTTTTTAAGAAATTAAACTAATCCACCAAAATTGACGTCGGAAAAATTGAATCTACAACTTGAGAGGAGCTCATTCAGTGGTGGAACTAAAATCAAAATTCAAACTTATTTAACTATTATATTATTTATCACTTCATATAAGCTAAGCTAGCTATTTTCTTTTGGGGGTAGCAGTTTCATCTTTAACTTTTCATGTGTAGAAGAAGGACCACCACACCATGCCTTGGAAGGAGACAGTGTACCATGATTTGGAGTCAACAACATAGTGCCACTGTCATCCAGTTCCGACGGCGAGCCTCCATCTGGCTGCATGTTAGAATGTCGCATCAAAAAAACTGTTTTAACTTTTTTCCCTTTAGTCGTAAACCTATTTTCTTTGTTACTATTAAATATCCTTTCTTTATAAATATATTAAGCAATGAAATTGGCAAACTCACTTAAGTTGATCTGATGATATTAGCTTAAGGCCTTGAAATGCGTCCCTCTCAAAGTTTCAGGCTCCGTTCTCCCTAATACCGATTTCAGTTGGATAGTTTATCTTCTTAAATAAAAAACAATGAAGTATGCAAAATCTAATTTTACTGCTCAATTAACAAGATTTATATATAGTGCACTATGACAAAAATCTGAATTATCACACATTCGAATAGTAAACTTAAACAACAAGATTTTAATGTTTCCTTTCTATGCAAAATTTTTAGTTTTGGATTGCCTTAGCACACAAACTAAGTTGAGTCTGTTAAAGAGTTTTACATCGGATAACATATGGTTTCACATTATGTTTATGAGTTGTGTATGTTGAGTTTGTTTGTAAGTCGATTTTGTAAAGTTGCGTTAGGCCAACTATAATTTTTAAGATGGTGTCAGAGTCTCTTCCAAGATCCATGGAGGACCATCTGCTGTCAAGTTTTCACTATCGGGTCACCCACCATTTATATTCATGCATGCTCCAGACGTTCAGTCCTAGACGTGAGTGGTCTATGTTAAAGAGTGCCGCATCAGATAAGAGATGGTATGTCAATGTGTTTATAAGTGGGGGGCAGAATCTAGCTACAGACTATCATAATGGTGTATCAATGTTTAAATTCTGACAGAAAGATGTGCTTGTATTTAGCATTGGAGTGTGTCTCGAATAAAGTTGCTAGCAACACTCACTTTTCAAATTAAAAGGAGGAATGTTGACAACACTCTCTCTAGCAATCACTATTTTATTGGATGAAATCAATATATGTCTCACCATTTTGTGTGGGTTCAATTTTCAAAGTGTAGACCCACAATAATTTAAACTAATAAAAGAGTGAATATTATAGAGAGTGTTCAAAAGATAGTGTTGCTAGCATTACTCAATAAAAAATTAGTAACAAAAGTCTACTGGAGTAAAGACACAATAATTTATGTGGTTACAACCATAAATTTAAAGTATTTAAGTACACTCACAAATGGAAAATGATAAACAAATGGGAAAGGATAAAAATAGAAAGGAAAAAAAAAACTAATTTATTTTTAGACAAGTGAAATGGCAATAACCACTAAAAACTCACACACTTGTTGTACCATGTATGGTCTGTGGTAACTAAGTCCGACATAGCAATTTTGACAATTTTAGTAGAACTTGTGGACAAATTTATTGTTCTTATTACTCCCTCTGTTTCATTTTATTTGTCACAATATCATTTTTCTATGCCGTAAAATAATTGTCACTTTCGAATATCAGTACAATAATTATTAATGTTTTCTGCTAATATACCCTTATTTATTGTATTTCAATCCATCTAACTATTCAACTAACTACAATTAATATGAGTGGTTTAGCTTTTTCAAACTTTTTTTTCTTTATCACTGAAATTGAAGCTTGTTTGTTGCTTTTATACTTTCTGATCTGCATCCAATTGAATTTTTGCACAGTTTAAAATGTTATTTTGGATGCAAAGTTATGAATGCAGAAGTTCAAAGTCTGAAGAAGTCCCTTTATGGTCTCAAGGAAGCGCCCCGAGCATGGTACCAACGCTTTGCTAACTATGTAACCACCACTGGTTTCCGATATAGCACATCAGACCACTCTCTCTTCATATATCGACAACACTCTGACATGGCCTACATTCTTCTGTATGTAGATGACATCATACTTATAACCTCTACCGACACCCTTCGCAAATCAATTATATCACTCCTAGCATCTGATCAGTTTGCAATGAAGGACTTGGGTATTGCTATATCTCGTCAACCTGGTGGCATTTTTCTCAGTCAAAGCACATGCGCTTCTGAGATCATCGAGCGGGCTGGTATGACATCTTACAAATTGTCAGCCACTCTTGTCGATACTAAGCAGAAACTCAACACCTCTCATGGCACACCTTATGAGGATCCTCATCCTTCTTTATATCGCAGCCTTGCAGGAGCCTTACAATACCTCACATTCACTAGACCTGACATCTCTTATGGGTGGTTTGGTAAACTATATTAATCTTTCAACTGCTGAAGTATTAGGTTACGGTTTTGGTATAGAGAATGATGATGGATGTGGTGAAGTTTAATGATTTTTTGTATTTGGAGATTTTGTGAATTTGGTTTTAGATGGTGAAGATTATAATTTTTTAAATGTTTTTGAAGGAATGTTTTGTAATTTTAAAATAATATTAATTGTTTTAAATTCAGATGGATTAAAAAAAGGAGAAAACTTAGGTACAGTACCATACCTACTGTTGGTCCTGTTCCCAATTAAATTATAACACGTGTACAGTTTTTAACACGTCACTCGTTAATTATTAACACCATCAAGTTTTTTGTATTTTCCAGTATCATCCTCTTCTTCAATGGGGCCAAAACCACCGCTCCCGTCGTACCGTCAAAGAAAACGTACCACAACCACACATTTGATTTAGTATTTAAGATCAATATTTTAACTTTGATTTTCAGGTAGCTGATTCCAAATCCTTTTCTTAATTGATTCAATATTATGTATTTTAATTTGAGATGTGTAAGTGAAGATTGATTGTTGGATCTCCTCTTCAATCGACTACCACAAACTTCTTCTCTCCAATTTGCTGTGTCTGAGGGAACCAAAGCTATGAATACTTAAATTATTCCAAAGTAAAAAGGCAAGAAAAAAAGTGGAGGCCAAATCTAAATTTTCTTAGTATGAAGTTTTTTGACATTAAGAAACGGCAGGAAGGGAAAATTTTCGTACCCAGTGGTGGTGGTAAGTTGATCACGGTGGTGGTAGCCTGTTGATCTCGTAGAAAAGAGGATGTATTTTGTTGAAGTCATCCGTTGAAGACAAGATGGAAAAGTAACTGTGTTATTTTCTTAATTAAAAAATTTGGAAAAATAATACACGTGTCGTGTTGTGAGTGGAGAGCAGGACCAACAGTGGGTATGGTACTGTCCCTAAGTTTTCTCCTTAAAAAAAAATCACAGATGTCAATTTTTTTAATTAAAAAATGCGCCATATCAACTTTGACCGAGTCAAAATCGGGGGGGGGGGGGGGGTCGGGGTTTTGCAAAGGGGGTGATACTTGAGGGGTCAAAAGTGCGATTTTCAAACTTGGGGGGGGATCAAAATCACAAGTTTGTGAAACTTGGGGGGGCCAAAAGTGCATTTTAACCTTACGATATTCAATATTGGGGCAATCGGAATAAGAATGTCCAGACTTATACAAGTGGTAATAAAATTTGGTTGTTTTGTTTGCAACTGCATAGGCAAGATCAACTTTGGGGAGAACAAGCTTCTTCAAACATGAGATCTCTAGTGATTCATCACAGACCAAATCCACAATATTCACACTTTTGCTTGAAGACCCACAAAATAATTAGAGGTGTAATGGATTAGAATTTTAAAAGGCATTTTTTTGTTTAAAAAAGTTTTGTGGATTTTAAAAGACTTTGAAATTTTTTAATGACTTTTGAGATTTTAAAATAGGGGAAACAACCATTTTGGTTCCTTGATATACACATCGTTATCATAATGATCCATGACTTAGGGAAAAAAATCTTTGACTCAAAAATACGTTAGCCACTTCGTTCCTTTTACGTTAAATTTGGCCGTTAAGTTTACAAAAAAGCTGAGTGATCTGTATGGATGACAAGCAAACGATGACGTTGCTATAGGGACTAAAGCAAAGGAAAATAAACATTTGAGTTCTTTTTAAATCCTCTGGCCTTCATCAAATCCCTAATCTAGTCTTTCTTCTTTATCTTGATTCTATCCAATCTTCCTCGTCCTCAGAAGAGATTTTTGGTTTTTGGTTTGTTGTAGGTTTAAGCTCATCATGCACATTAAATCTCAAAAGAGATTCCTCAAGTGATATAATGCCTTTTATTTCATCACTTCCTCGAAGTCAATTATTAATCTCAAAGGCAAATAAATTGTTATCGCCACTAAAGCAAGACTAGGTTTCACAACTTCAAAAGTAGTGTTGCATCCACAACGAATCACAAAATTCTCAAGCTAAATAAAATCAGCAAACATATGACAAATGTCTTCCAAAATGATTTGTAATGTTTGAGTTGTTTGTGTCATTTAAAACATTTTATTCTATGAGTAATCCAACAAACATATAAACCATTTCCAATTGCAAAAACAATGAGACAAACACAAATTCCATCAGGTAGGCTTGTGGCTGCAGATAAGATTTCCAGCAGCACTGGCTATATATCCTTCATATCAAAATAAGAAACTAAGCAGCCGTAGTGCCATATATACAAAAGATATTTTCCTTAGGATTTGAATGAAATGGTTTTGATGAATAATGATTAATGACTAATGAGCGATGCTCCGCCGTGACAAGTTTATGCCTCCACCCATCATCATGTGCTTCGCTTAAGGAAGATTGGATGGAATCAAGATGAAGAAGAAAGAGTGGGATGGATTGGGGATTTGATGAAGATTTGGGATTTAAAAAGAACCTAAATGTTGTTTCTTTCATTTTAGTCACTGTAAAAAATACCAACTCAGTTTTTTTATAAACTTAACGACCAAATTTAACGTTAGGAACTAAAGTGGCTAACAAATTTTAGAGTCAAGGGCATTGTTGTGTTTTTTCTTGGGTCAGGGACCCTATAAATACGAGGTGCACATACAGGAACCAAAATGGTTGTTTCCCCCTTTTAAAATTCTATAAAATGATTTTTATAAGATATTGAGCGAGTTTATTAATTTTAATGAATCATTTAAGAGAAATGATTATAATTTATAACACATTCTTTTTTACAATATTCTCAATCCACACTTTTTTTAATTGTTTTGTTTTTATTAAGAGAGTGTAAAATCTTAAAAGAAATAACAATTCATAGAAACCTCATTTTTTCATTATAGACTTTTTCACGCTAAAAATTTACTATAAAATTCCACAAAATCCAATTTATCAAACAATCCAATTTAATAAAATAAAAATTCAAACACATTCTTCTCCCTCCAATTCTTCATTTAGTAACTTTTAGGTGTAAATAACATTTTCAAATAGCATTTAAAAATAAAGCGCGCGCGTAGAAATTAAAGACGGTTCCTATAGGATACTATAGTCGTTATGGGTGCCTAACACCTTCCCGTAGCGAAAACAACTCCCGGACCTCGATTCTCAAGGGTTTTGCTTACTTTTTCCCTTCCCAAGAAAAAATAAGATATCACCGGTTTAAAAGGTTCAAACGTAATCAATGTTTGACACCCAAAAACCAAGATAAAACAAGACCCACAAAATAATTAGAGGTGTAATGGATTAGAATTTTAAAAGGCATTTTTTTGTTTAAAAAAGTTTTGTGGATTTTAAAAGACTTTGAAATTTTTTAATGACTTTTGAGATATTAAAATAGGGGAAACAACCATTTTGGTTCCTTGATATACACATCGTTATCATAATCATCCATGACTTAGGGAAAAAAAAATCTTTGACTCAAAAATATGTTAGCCACTTCGTTCCTTTTACGTTAAATTTGGCCGTTAAGTTTACAAAAAAGCTGAGTGATCTTTATGGATGACAAGCAAACGATGACGTTGCTATAGGGACTAAAGCAAAGGAAAATAAACATTTGAGTTCTTTTTAAATCCTCTGGCCTTCATCAAATCCCTAATCTAGTCTTTCTTCTTTATCTTGATTCTATCCAATCTTCCTCGTCCTCAGAAGAGATTTTTGGTTTTTGGTTTGTTGTAGGTTTAAGCTCATCATGCACATTAAATCTCAAAAGAGATTCCTCAAGTGATATAATGCCTTTTATTTCATCACTTCCTCGAAGTCAATTATTAATCTCAAAGGCAAATAAATTGTTATCGCCACTAAAGCAAGACTAGGTTTCACAACTTCAAAAGTAGTGTTGCATCCACAACGAATCACAAAATTCTCAAGCTAAATAAAATCAGCAAACATATGACAAATGTCTTCCAAAATGATTTGTAATGTTTGAGTTGTTTGTGTCATTTAAAACATTTTATTCTATGAGTAATCCAACAAACATATAAACCATTTCCAATTGCAAAAACAATGAGACAAACACAAATTCCATCAGGTAGGCTTGTGGCTGCAGATAAGATTTCCAGCAGCACTGGCTATATATCCTTCATATCAAAATAAGAAACTAAGCAGCCGTAGTGCCATATATACAAAAGATATTTTCCTTAGGATTTGAATGAAATGGTTTTGATGAATAATGATTAATGACTAATGAGCGATGCTCCGCCGTGACAAGTTTATGCCTCCACCCATCATCATGTGCTTCGCTTAAGGAAGATTGGATGGAATCAAGATGAAGAAGAAAGAGTGGGATGGATTGGGGATTTGATGAAGATTTGGGATTTAAAAAGAACCTAAATGTTGTTTCTTTCATTTTAGTCACTGTAAAAAATACCAACTCAGTTTTTTTATAAACTTAACGACCAAATTTAACGTTAGGAACTAAAGTGGCTAACAAATTTTAGAGTCAAGGGCATTGTTGTGTTTTTTCTTGGGTCAGGGACCCTATAAATACGAGGTGCACATACAGGAACCAAAATGGTTGTTTCCCCCTTTTAAAATTCTATAAAATGATTTTTATAAGATATTGAGCGAGTTTATTAATTTTAATGAATCATTTAAGAGAAATGATTATAATTTATAACACATTCTTTTTTACAATATTCTCAATCCACACTTTTTTTAATTGTTTTGTTTTTATTAAGAGAGTGTAAAATCTTAAAAGAAATAACAATTCATAGAAACCTCATTTTTTCATTATAGACTTTTTCACGCTAAAAATTTACTATAAAATTCCACAAAATCCAATTTATCAAACAATCCAATTTAATAAAATAAAAATTCAAACACATTCTTCTCCCTCCAATTCTTCATTTAGTAACTTTTAGGTGTAAATAACATTTTCAAATAGCATTTAAAAATAAAGCGCGCGCGTAGAAATTAAAGACGGTTCCTATAGGATACTATAGTCGTTATGGGTGCCTAACACCTTCCCGTAGCGAAAACAACTCCCGGACCTCGATTCTCAAGGGTTTTGCTTACTTTTTCCCTTCCCAAGAAAAAATAAGATATCACCGGTTTAAAAGGTTCAAACGTAATCAATGTTTGACACCCAAAAACCAAGATAAAACAAGACCCACAAAATAATTAGAGGTGTAATGGATTAGAATTTTAAAAGGCATTTTTTTGTTTAAAAAAGTTTTGTGGATTTTAAAAGACTTTGAAATTTTTTAATGACTTTTGAGATATTAAAATAGGGGAAACAACCATTTTGGTTCCTTGATATACACATCGTTATCATAATCATCCATGACTTAGGGAAAAAAAAATCTTTGACTCAAAAATATGTTAGCCACTTCGTTCCTTTTACGTTAAATTTGGCCGTTAAGTTTACAAAAAAGCTGAGTGATCTTTATGGATGACAAGCAAACGATGACGTTGCTATAGGGACTAAAGCAAAGGAAAATAAACATTTGAGTTCTTTTTAAATCCTCTGGCCTTCATCAAATCCCTAATCTAGTCTTTCTTCTTTATCTTGATTCTATCCAATCTTCCTCGTCCTCAGAAGAGATTTTTGGTTTTTGGTTTGTTGTAGGTTTAAGCTCATCATGCACATTAAATCTCAAAAGAGATTCCTCAAGTGATATAATGCCTTTTATTTCATCACTTCCTCGAAGTCAATTATTAATCTCAAAGGCAAATAAATTGTTATCGCCACTAAAGCAAGACTAGGTTTCACAACTTCAAAAGTAGTGTTGCATCCACAACGAATCACAAAATTCTCAAGCTAAATAAAATCAGCAAACATATGACAAATGTCTTCCAAAATGATTTGTAATGTTTGAGTTGTTTGTGTCATTTAAAACATTTTATTCTATGAGTAATCCAACAAACATATAAACCATTTCCAATTGCAAAAACAATGAGACAAACACAAATTCCATCAGGTAGGCTTGTGGCTGCAGATAAGATTTCCAGCAGCACTGGCTATATATCCTTCATATCAAAATAAGAAACTAAGCAGCCGTAGTGCCATATATACAAAAGATATTTTCCTTAGGATTTGAATGAAATGGTTTTGATGAATAATGATTAATGACTAATGAGCGATGCTCCGCCGTGACAAGTTTATGCCTCCACCCATCATCATGTGCTTCGCTTAAGGAAGATTGGATGGAATCAAGATGAAGAAGAAAGAGTGGGATGGATTGGGGATTTGATGAAGATTTGGGATTTAAAAAGAACCTAAATGTTGTTTCTTTCATTTTAGTCACTGTAAAAAATACCAACTCAGTTTTTTTATAAACTTAACGACCAAATTTAACGTTAGGAACTAAAGTGGCTAACAAATTTTAGAGTCAAGGGCATTGTTGTGTTTTTTCTTGGGTCAGGGACCCTATAACAACAACGTGCACATACAGGAACCAAAATGGTTGTTTCCCCCTTTTAAAATTCTATAAAATGACTTTTATAAGATATTGAGCGAGTTTATTAATTTTAGGCTAAAGTGCACTTTTCCCCCCTTAACTTTCAAAAACTTTCAATTTTGGCCCCCTAACTATGAAAACTACAATTTTGGCCCCCTAAGTTTTAGCCCATTGCAAATTTGGTCCTTTTGGTTAATTTTGACCGGTCAATGCCCATGTGGCATGCCACGTGGGTAATTATTAAATTAAAAAAAGTAAAAAAAGCCACTTAATCATTTTTTAATTAAATAAATAAAAAAATCAAATTAAAAATATTAAAAAAATCAGAAAAAAATATTAAAAAATTCTGGAAAAATGAAAAATAAAAAAAATTGAAAAAATATGAAAATTAATAAAAAAATTGAAAACAAATTCTGAAAATATTAAAAAATTCTGGAAAAATGAAAAATTAAGAAAAAATTGAAAAAAAATATAAAAAATTCTGGAAAACTGAAAAATGAAAAAAATTATAAACTACGGAAAAATTTTAAAAATTCTAGAAAAATTAATAAAAATAAAAAATGATTAAAAAAATAAAATAATCTAATAAAATGAAAAATAAAAATTCTGGAAAATATTTAAAAAAAAATCAAAATTTTCATTGTAATATGCATATTTCGAAATTTTCATTGTAAAATTCCCGGTTTATAAATACACAAAAATTCCCGGAAAAAATACTAATGAAAATTTCGAAATTTTGAAAAATACACAAAAAACCTAAGCTCGGTTTATAGATACACATATTTTTTCCCTTATTCTCGGTTTATAAATTTACAAAAATTCCCAAAAAAAATTTTGGAAATAAATACACTGAAAAAACCTAAGTCGACATATATACTAATGAAAATTTCGAAATTAATTTAAAAAATTCCATTTTTTAAAAAATGATTAATCTTTTTAATTTTTTCGAAATTTTAGAAATTTTTTAATTTTTTTTATTAATTTTTCATTTTTCCAGAATTTTTTAATCTTTTTTATTTTTTTCAGAATTTTTCATTATTTTTCATTTTATTAGATTATTTTTTATTTTTATTAATTTTTCCAGAATTTTAAAATTTTTCCCGTATTTTTTCAGATTTGTTTTTTATTTTTCCAGAATTTTTAAATTTTTTCCGTATTTTTTCAATTTTCCAGAATTTTTTATTAATTTTTCATTTTTCCAGAATTTTTTTATTAATTTTTCAATTTTCCTGATTTTTTAAATATTTTTAATTAGATTTTTTATTTATTTAATTAAAAAATGATTAAGTGGCTTTTTTTATTTTTTTAATTTAATAATTACCCACGTGGCATGCCACATGTGCATTGACCGGTCAAAATTGACCAAAAGGACCAAATTTGCAATGGGGCTAAAACTTAGGGGGTCAAAATTGTAGTTTTCATAGTTAGGGGGCAAAATTGCAAGTTTTTGAAAGTTAAGGGGGGAAAAGTGCACTTTAGCCTTAATTTTAATGAATCATTTAAGAGAAATGATTATAATTTATAACACATTCTTTTTTACAATATTCTCAATCCACACTTTTTTTTATTGTTTTGTTTTTATTAAGAGAGTGTAAAATCTTAAAAGAAATAACAATTCATAGAAACCTCATTTTTTCATTAAAGACTTTTTCACGCTAAAAATTTACTATAAAATTCCACAAAATCCAATTTATTAAACAATCCATAGGAATTTGAACATCATTGAATTCCACGGAACTTTTTTTAAGTTACAAAAAATCTTAGTTGAATACCAAAAAAATTATTTAGATTAAGTAAAAGTCTTAATTGAGCATCCCAAGACTTTTTTTTTTAATAAAAAAGACTTTTAAAATCAATTAGAATCCTAATATAATACACCCAATAATATGATTTGAATTAATCAACAGGTTTATCGGCTCTCAATCTTTTAAGATCATCAATCAAAGTCAACAAATTGTTATGAGACGATCCACCTTCTTGAACAGCACGAGAAGCCTTTCTCCCAAACTCTTGGGCACGCTGTCTGATTTCCTTAGCTTCATCACCATCGTCCATCAACCTCCTCACAGCCTTTTCAATACTATCTCTACTCACCAGTTTCTCTTTCTCTTGAAAACTATGTAGTGACCACTCTGTTGCACCCACCTCCACTCCAATCTTGCGCACATCGGTTATCAGTTTCTCATTATAGAATTGTTCTCCTCGCATTGGCCACGTGATCATCGGAATCCCAGCACTAACAGCCTCCACAGTAGAGTTCCACCCGCAATGTGTCATGAATGCACCCACACCAGTGTGGCTCAGAATCATAACTTGTGGGGCCCATCCCCTAATGATCAAACCTTTCTTATTTTTTATGTTTCTCTCTTCAAATCCTTTCGGTAACCAATTTTCTTTCTCCTCTTCACTCTCATTTTCTTTCCCTTTCTTCTCAGGAACAACCCATATAAATTTGTGACCCGAATTTTCTATTCCACTCGCAATCTCGTAAAGTTGTTTGTCAGAGAAATAACATATGCTCCCAAAACATATGTACAACACTGAATTATCTCGCTTCGAGTTGAGCCAACTTAGACATTCATGCATGCTAACCACGCTCTCACTTCCCCTCTCAGCTTTCTCTTGAACAGTTTTGTGAATAAGACAAGCTGGACCAAGATGCCAAGCCTTGTGACCCATTGTTTTCTCGTAGTGTTTGATGCAATCTTCACCATCAAGTTCGGCAAAGTTGTTAATGATGAGTCCCTTACTTTTGAGGATTGTCTTAAGCATCCTTTCCTCGAACTCGATGAATGTCTTTGGTGGTCCTGAGCAAAAGGTGATAGAATGAGGAAAATTTGGAACAACGAATGAACTTGAATGATTCGTGTGAGAATTTGAACGGTGTACCCTAAGGGCTTCTATAAGGGAGACACTAAAGAGGGAGTATCCGGTGAAGGCAAGGGTGGAGATATGAGGCTTATTGGCCAAGTCATGAATCCAAGGGAATACACAGTCACCTATGATGTAGTCAGGTGGATCCTTCTCTATGAATTCTTTGATGGGTCCATGGAGGAGCATTGATCCTACATATATCTTGTGGGTGGTGTCGGTGTCAGTGTTGGAGGACAATGATTCAACACCATCTGGGAGGCCGACTTGCTGGGAGGGAAAGTCGACGGTGTGAAGGCGGAGGAAGAATGGATCGGCGGAGGAGAGAGATTTGGTAAAGAAATGGACGTTGGCGGGAGTGGTGATGATCGTGATTTGTTGGCCATGGGATGCAAACAGAGTTGCTATGTCACCCAAAGGAATCATATGACCAGGTGATAGAAATGGAAGCAAGTAAAGTTTCAATGGCCGTTCAACTCCAACACCACCTTCCATTGCTGATCAATTTTCTCTAATACACTTATTCAGTGTTTATCTCACTCTGTCTATGTGTCTCTCTTCAAGTTCAACAATCTTAAATACTTTGGTTTTATGTAATGTAATTATATTATATTATATTTCCACACGAGACGAGACCCACGATACCCACGATATTTTTTGGATGCAACGAGAGCCACGTTTGAATTAAATAGCATTTTCATCAATGGGAACAGCAGACCCACATGATATTATTATCATTATTGCTATTTGTTTTGAATGAAAGACCCACTTGATATTTTTTCTTTTTTTAACCAGCTTGCAAATGATATAATGTTATCAATCCACTTTAGATTTTAAATTGTCTCCACATATGCTCATTCAATTCAATACACTAAAGACAAACTATAAAAAAAGGATGGAACGTCTGACAAAAAATTAAAATTAGATGGAGTGATAAGATAATTGCATCGTTAATATAATGAAGGCTAATATATACTTATTTTTCCATGTAAGTTGTTCATTTTATTCATATTTTATTGAAACTGTACTATAATTTTTATCTCAATTTTTATGAGTAATTAGCCAAATACCCCCCGAAATTGCAAGGCGCGTCAATTACCCTCCTGTAGTTAACGAAATATCAATTACCCCCCCCCCCGAAATTGATAAACGTTAGTCAATTACCCCCCTCCGTTAATTTCCTCCATCCAACATGCTGATGTGGCAGTTAACTGCCCACGTGGCACTGCCACATGGTCAGAAAAGGCATGCCACGTCAGAGGGGGGGTAATTGACTATATTTTTTAATTTTTTTTTTGAAATTTTTTTTTGAAATTTTTTTTTTTGAACAAAAATGTGATTTTTCCTTGCAAATTTATGATAATTGATCACTACTATGAATCTTATTCCTTCTATATGCTAATTTATATGACTAATATATGCCACTGTCATTATTATCACTACTATATAATGTGCTTATACAGAGATAATTCTGTCATATAGATGTTCTATGCTTATACTGTCATTATACTGTTCTATGCTTATACTGTCATTATAGGTAGCATACTTAAATGATGATTACACAGAGATAATTCTGTCATATAGTAGCATACCTTAGTCATAGATTATAAACTTAGACTCTTATGCACCTAGACACTGCAGGCACCCAGACACTGCAGGCCGCAGAAACACGCCACCAGCCACAAACAGAACTAGCATAACAGGTTCTGTCAAAACATAAGCCCAAATAATTCAAATACAGGGGGGTTTTTGACCATTATTGATAAACTACAGGGGGTTTTTGACACGAACTTGTTGGAACAATAACAACACAAACAACTTAGAACAATAGCAGCACAAACAGCTTAGCATAATTGCCTCTTACATTTGTTTCCAATACACATAAGAAAATACTTATAACAACAATACATATTTCATATAACTATTGTGAACCAAGAATTTTAATCAAAACTACCAACATACACAACAATACTATCATGTACTTCAATAAAAATCAACATGCAAAGCTTCCATTATCATTTTCATCATTATTAAGCCCTAAAGCAAGCCTCAATTCCCCTCTTCTATCCAAATCGAAACACACCATCAACTTCACATTATATAGTAGTGATAATAATGACAGTGGCATATATTAGTCATATAAATTAGCATATAGAAGGAATAAGATTCATAGTAGTGATCAATTATCATAAATTTGCAAGGAAAAATCATATTTTTGTTCAAAAGGAAAAAAAAAATCATATTTTTGTTCAAAAAAAAATTTCAAAAAAAAAAAATTTCAAAAAAAAAATTTCAAAAAAAAATTAAAAAATATAGTCAATTACCCCCCTCTGACGTGGCATGCCTTTTCTGACCATGTGGCAGTGCCACGTGGGCAGTTAACTGCCACATCAGCATGTTGGATGGAGGAAATTAACGGAGGGGGGTAATTGACTAACGTTTATCAATTTCGGGGGGGTAATTGATATTTCGTTAACTACAGGGGGGTAATTGACGCGCCTTGCAATTTCGGGGGGGTATTTGGCTAATTACTCCAATTTTTATTATGCTTCTACATTTGTGTTTTAATTAGAATTAATCAATTAATTTGTGTTTATGTTCTTTTAATATTATTTTTTTGTGATGACTAAGGTTTGAACCTCAGACCTTGCATATATTATGCATTGTCCTTACCAACTGAGTTAAGCTCACGAGAACTTATGTTCTTTTAATATGCTAGAATGGAAAAGTGTTTAAAAAAAGATTAATATTAGAGTCTCAACAAGTTGATGAAGTGAAAAATACCCCAACACAACAATTAGGGTCATCCTTGAAAAGGAGATTCGAGATGTTTATTTAGAAAATCTTTTGGTTGATCCTAGGCATATGATACCAATGTCTTGTTACCATCCAAATGATCGAGATGAAATTCAAAGAACTTATATATATATATATATATATATATATATATATATATATATATATATATATATATATATAAAGGCATTGTCAACCACTGAAGCATAATTTTCGGCGGCGACAATTTGGGTTTCTTTTTTTCGAAATTGAAGAACACAAAGGTTGGGATGCATTTTTTACCGAGGGATTTTAAAATTGGAAAAAGTAAGGTAATTTTCTTGAGATTCTACAATATCTTGCTAAAAATTATGAAGAGTTTGGTAAAGTTTCGAAAAGATGTCGTGGAAATCTTATGATAAATGACATTAACCGTGCTTGTTGAAATTTTTGGATTCGTCCTTGTAATAAAGTAACTGGTAGTTAATGTTCTTTTTCTATACATATGCTTACAAGTTTTTTTTTCTACCCAAAAAAAAGTTTTTTTTTTCCATAAATATATTTCTACAATCTGTTTGTCCAACCGAACGCATCACCACCCTCAAAGATAACTGGCAGAATTTTCCCATAATTTGATCCATTTCGAAATGGTTATATATAGAAACAATTATATTTAACATGTTATAGATCCAATTATATTTATGCTTAGGTTTTAAATGTTTCCGCTAATAATTTATACTCTTGTTTTGTACTGAGCATGTATTATGAAATTGATTGTAGATCTAATTCTAACAAGTGGTAGATTTTTTTTCTGTCAAAACAAAAGTTTTGTACTGAGCATGTATTATGAAATTGATTGTAGATCTAATTCTAACAAGTGGTAGATTTTTTTTTCTGTCAAAACAAAAAAACAAGTGGTAGGTTTTGTGTTTGATCTATTGAGATTATATATATATATATATATATATATATATATATATATATATATATATATATATATATATATATATATATATAGGGATTTGCTAGAACACACCCACTAGTTTTTATGTGGGAGTGTTTTAGCAAGCTACACCTTAAGGTGTATTTAACTACTTTTTAGTTATAACTTGCTAAAACACACCTTCTAAAAAATAAGTGGGTATATCCTAGCAAATGCCTATAGGAGTTGCTAACATACACCCACTTATTTTTTAGAAGGTGTGTTTTAGCAACATTCACCTTAAGGTGTATTTAACAACTTTTTAGTTATATCTTTGCTAAAACACACCTTAATAAAAACTAGTGGGTGTATCCTAACAAACTCCATATATATATATATATATATATATATATATATATATATATATATATATATATATATATATATATATATATTTGCTACAATAGACCCACCATTTTCTATGAAGGTCTAATTTAGCAAGCTGCACCTTTTCCTTTGTACAAAAATACCCCTTTATTTGTTACTTGGAAAAGACAAACTTGAACGACAAAATTGTAATTTGCCATTAAATGTTATTTTTTATTGTAAATTAAACTTAAAAGTTTTCTAGTTTTGCGTGTCTATGTCTTGTTCCTGTCAATTTTTGTTATCATTGTTCTCCACCTCTTCTTTCACGTTTCCGACTTGATTCATCAATAGAAAAGTAAAAATCAAGTTGCAATACTAATTATACCAACTATATGAAAGAATCATGTATCACGTTCTGGAAGAATGAATCATGATTTTTTATTTTTTATTTTATGAAATGGAAGAATCATGCTGGAACCAATCCCAGATTTGCAGAGTACGATCAACGGTATCTAGATTGATTCAGATCAGGGGACATTGTTGTATATCAGTTCGGTGATTGGCAGAGATGGGTTTGAGAGTTCTATGATGTGAACCACACAGCAAGGAGGAACGATGAAGATGGCTTAAATGAGCTAACAAACAGAAAGACACACAAAACTATAAAATCTTTAGATTTAATTTAAAATAAAAAATAAGATTTAATAATAAATTACAACTTTGTCCTTCAGTTTTGCCTTTTCCAAGAAAAAATAAAGGGGTATTTTTGTACAAAGAAAAAGGTACAGCTTGCTAAAATAGACCTTCATAAAAAAAGGTGGGTCTATTGTAGCAAATCCATATATATATATATAGGGAGTGTTTCAAATGAGAGGAATTTTTAAATGAGAGGGTGAGAGGATGAAACATCAGCCTTTAGATTAAATAGACGGTTTAGATTAGATTTTAACTTATACAAATCACGTGACTCTCTTTTTCATTCTCTCTCCCACGTTAACTATGACTCTCACTCTTCCATCGCCTCTTCTGGGTGAAAGGACCTTCTCTCTCAATTTCCTACCTCACCCTCTCTTCTCCTTGCAACAAACAGAATCAGTGAAAATTTGTTCACCGTTGCAATAATCTTCTTGTTCTTAAATCTCAATTTTATTGTCCTTGTCATCTCTTCAACTCTACTCCCAGATTCTCTTAAATCTCTACAATTCTACACATCACTTCTCATAGCAGAAATCTACCTCGCCATCTTCTTCTCTTCTCGCCGCCATGAACGCAACCGGTAAAGACGAAAAAGTTGTTTGCCGTCGCCGATTTTTGAACAATCCCTAGCTGATGGGTTTTTGTAATTAATCTTTGCAGTGTTGATTTAAATTAACGTTGCTACTGTCTATGAAATAGATTACTACCAGTGCTTAGTTCAGATCAAGAAGTTTGATTGAAATTGTATAAGATTACTGCCAGCTGCATAATTTGATATCTGAACATTTGAAATGCTGAAAATTTAACCAATAAAACTAAATAAGCCTCTTCAAAGGACAATTGACATTGCTACTGCATAATCAGATTCTTTCCAAATTAAACCGTATTGAGATGGGACTTTGGGAATATTCACATTAGCTAGTTCAATTGCAAAAACTGGACAGTTATGCATCAGAGCGTGCACATTAGCTAGCTTAACTCAATACCAGTACTGATGGTGTAATTATATGGATATTTTATAAGGCTTTTAAAGTTTTGTATCAGTAACATTTTATAAGACTTTGATAGTTAGATAAGTCAATGCTTTGATAGTTTTGTATCAGTACTAGTATAACAGTAACAAATTTTGCATTATTAATATTCCTGTTAAAAGCCTTTCATAGTTAAGTAATTTAAATTGCCCTTTTATAAGGCTTTTGTATCAGTAACATAGTTTGGTTAATATTCATGTTATAAGGCTTTTATAAGTCTTTGACAATCAAGTCAAGATTTGTTACCATTCCCACCTATTAAGATATTCTAGTACAAGTCTTTACCATGCTCTTCCAACAACGAATTAATTACACACCATACTCTTCATAACCTGTTAAATTTTTCCCCAAAATAACCCTTCATGATCAACCTCCAATTTTTATTACTTCATAACCAGACTGTTAAAATAAAATTCAAGATTTTATTAAAAAGAACACCACAAAATTTTGATCTTTCAGATGCAAAGAAAGAAGGATGGGTATTTCTGGGAACCCTAATTTGCAATGGTACCAGAGTAAACAAGAAGGAAACGAATAAAGAGAGTATGGTTGGGGGTCCTCCACAGAAATTGAGAGAGAAGAGAGTGTGAGGTAGGAAATTGAGAGAGAAGCTCGTTTCCGCCAGAAGAGGAGAGATGGAAGAGTGAGAGTCATAGTTAACGTGGGAGAGAGAATGAAAAAGAGAGTCACGTGATTTGTATTAAGTTAAAATCTAATCTAAACCGTCTATTTAATCTAAAGGCTGATGTTTCATCCTCTCACCCTCTCATTTAAAAAGTCCTCTCATTTGAAACACTCCCTATATATATATATATTTTGATGGCTTTACTTTATTATATTTACTCATCCATTTCGATTTCGATTTAGATGTAATTATTACCATTTATCACTCTTCATATTTAACTGTAATCATTCCTTGTATTTAACTTTAGTCTTTCACTAGTCTAGTTAGAATAGTAATAGTCGGTCAGAGAAACTGTAACTGTTTTGGCTAGCTAGCTTCTTTACCATTGTATATCGATGATTTGGACGCCAACGTTGCATATCCAGAAGCATGGGTATTCTGGTGATCCAGAAGCATGGGTATTCTGGTGATTCATCATATTTGTTCCGCTAATAACTTGGGTATTATATTTACTCACGATACCCACGATATTCATTTCATCATATTTTTTGTAGGCATTTTGCCGTTATATGCTATTAACTTGGGTGCTGTGAGTTTGTTCGCAGATTCATCCTTTACGTTTTTAGCGATGTTGATTCTAATGCATTCTATCAATTTGAATGAATGAATATCGTTTTGTTTTTGTCCAAAAAAAACAGTTGTTCTACCATATTCTCCTCTTTAACAAATTGATCAATGAAATCAATTTATTCAATTACTTCTCAATTCATACCAAGATGGTATCAGAGTTGAGCTCTGGATCCGTCAAAATCATATACTCCCTCCGGTCTCAAATGTAAACAACTTTTCACTTTTTAGATTCATTCAATAAATGATGTATGTGGTCTATAATATGGACCACATACAACATTTATTCAATGAATCTAAAAAGTGAAAAGTTGCTTACATTTGAGACCGGAGGGAGTAGCCCTTTTTCTTCTACCTTTTAAATTTGTTCACTTCATAATTTTATGTGGATTCAATTCATCTATCAATTTCAATTCCTTAATTGCTTGTTTCTGCAGCTATGGCAATCCAAAATTTCGATTTGTATGCCGATTTCGCCACCAATGCTTCGAATTCGTTCTTCCTTCATCCTAGCGACATTCCAGTTGTGGAACTGGTTACGTCTCCATTGGAAGGTAACAAAAAACTTTAAATCATTGATCAGATCGATGCGTCTTGCTCTCACATCAAGTTAACCACTGTCAGAGTTTTACTTGTCTTAGCTGCTGCCAAAGGATGGTTTTTAGATCAATTGGACATCAACAACGTCTTATTGCTTGGAGACTTAAATGAGGAGTTATATATGCCTTTACCTCTTGGTTTTGAAATTTCAAATTCTGATTGTTCCACTAAAGTGTGCAAATTGCACAAAACTCTCTATGGTTTAAAGCAAGCTAGTCGTCAATGGAACGATAAGCTTACTACAACCTTAATTTCTCTTGGATATTCTCAATCTCAGGCTGATCACTCACTCTTTGTGAAAGCTTCAGACTCTACTTTCACAACCTTGTTAGTATATGTGGATGACATTGTCTTAACTGGCAATTCAATGTCTGAAATTAATTTTGTCAAGAAGATTTTGGATAATGGTTTCAAAATAAAAGATCTTGGTCCTTTAAGGTTTTTCGTTGGCCTTGAAGTTGCTCGCACCAAGGATGGAATTTCCCTGAATCAAAGAAAATATGCTATGAAATTGCTTCATGACAATGGTAATCTTTCCACTAAACCTGCCACAACTCCATGTGACCCTTCCACTAAGCTCACCAATGAAGGAAGCACTCCTTATTCTAATCAGTCAGCTTATAGAAGACTTGTTGGTAGGCTTCTTTACCTTACTCATACTCGACCAGACATAGCATTTTCAGTACAACAACTGAGTCAATATGTTTCCCGACCTCTTAAATCTCATTTCCGCGCTGCAAATCGTGTGCTCAGGTATCTTAAATATGCCCCCTCTCAAGGACTTTTCTTCCCTGCATCTACATCTCTACGATTGTCTATATTTGTTGACTCTGATTGGGCCTGCTGTTTGGATACTAGAAAATCTATTACCAGATATTGTATATTTCTCGACTCTACTCTTGTCTCATGGAAATCTAAGAAGCAATCTACCATATCTAGATCTTCATCTGAAGCAGAATACAGGGCATTGGCTAGTTTATCATGTGAGATTCAATGGCTGCATTACCTCCTTACTGATCTATACATTCTTATCAAATCTGGTTCTTCAGTTTATTGTGGCAATGCATCAACAATTTATCTTGCTCATAACCCTACTGTTCACGAGCACACAAAACATATTGAGATTGATTGCCATGTGATTAGAGAAAAGATTCAAAAGGACACCATTCACCTATTGCCAATTCCATCATCATCTCAACTTGTTGATGTATTTACTAAACCCCTTCATGTCACCTCATTTCAAAGCTTCATTTCCAAGCTGGGACTTTGCAATCTCCATAGTCCAACTTGAGGGGAAGTATTACCATTTACCACTCTTCATATTTCATTGTAGTCGTTCCTTGTATTTAACTTTAGTTAGTCTCTTAGTCTTTCACTAGTTTAGTTAGAATAGAAATAATCAGTCAGAGAAACTTTAACTGTTTTGGCTAGCTAGCTTCTTTACCATTGTATATAATAAATTGTTCTACTATATCGTCCTCTTTATCAAATTGATCAATGAAATCAATTTATTCAACTACTTCTATGTTCATACCAAGAGTAATAATGCCATGTTCTGTTCACGTGCGATATTGTTCTCGATGGTGTTAATTTTTTATTATATTAATTAATTAATGGTTGTTGGTTGATCAGCATCCAGTTTTTTTTTTTTTTTTTTACAAAAGCATCTAGATTTTTTTTTTCTATTTTATTTTGTATCGAATTGCTCTGCTATTGCGTACCAGATCTCGTCTGATTGACATGAAGTAAGGATTGAAATAGCATCGATTTGATTTTTGGGTAAAGATGTAAAATAGTCAATTTAAGATGTTTATGTGGTCAATAATTGCAGAATTAAATTTTCATGGTTGTGATATTTGATTTCATGCAAATTTAGTCATTATTTGTTCATATTTTTTTATTTGGCTTTATTCGAGACCCGTCTTTGATAACCTTGGCTTTCAAGTCAAAATCTATTGTTCACAGCTGAGAAATAGGTGGGAGAACCGGATACACTTAATTACTGCAATGTGTTTTTTTGTTACACACATATATAGGAAAGGTAATCATTGTGATGATCAATTAATATAGGTCTTTCTGTTGGGATCAAATACATCATCAAATTAGGAAAGCTTACACTAAAATTAGGTTAGGCTTACTTTATTTTAGATTATGTTAATCTTTGGAGGGTTTTTGGTTGTTTGTCCGCCCTCTTATATCTATTTTGATTTTATAATATATTCTAGGGGTTTGCTTCTTTGACGAGTTTCCTTTGTTAAAAAAAGAAAAGAAAAAAGACATGTACGTCTTTGATAAATTGATTTCTTCAACAAAAAAAGTGACATATAAATTGATAAATGTTGTTTGCTTATTAGTACAAGCGATGACAAAAAGACTAAGTACAAAGCCCAACAACATAAAAATCATGATTTTTTTTTCGTTGAATCAAAAGCAATGGAAAACATCAGGAGGAGAGGAGACATCTCAAATAGGTTGGAACCCCAAACTCACCTCCGTCCTCTGCCACCATGCTCATAAAATTTATTAAAAAAAGGGAAAACTATATAAGCGGGGAGGGACCAGACTTGAACCCGCAAAAAGAAAACAGCAAAATAAAATAGAACCCGAGACCTAAGGAAAATGGTAAACAGGAAGCCCCACCGAGTCTCTAAAAAAATCCTGGCTAATAAAAGTGGGTGAAACATCCCACCAGAAAGGAGCCAGATGTGCTCTATTATTCATACAATAACCTGTAACCTAAATAGAATTCCAATACCAAGCAGGACGATGCGAGAAAGGTGCCTTAGGTTCAACAATAACATAATCTCCGGTTGATGATTCCGAAAAAAAATCATGAAGTTTAGTTCGGGATTTCGAATTTCCTATACCTCTAATATTTCTAAAAAAAAAAAAAAGAACCTCATTGAGAAGTGGTGGGGGGGATCACCCTTGGAACGGGTATTGTAAGCCGACCTATTGTGAGTCTTGCGTTGCTTTTTTGTCAAAACGGGAGTAAAAGGCGCAGTATTCTCATCTTGTTGTTCCAACACTTTCCGTACCAAATCCATATTGTTGCGGATTCGTTGTGAAAAACACACCAATAATAAACTTGATGTGTGGAGCAAATTAATACCAAGCAATCAATTGAAGCGGATGACAAAAATAATTCAAACAAAAATAAACAGCAAGAGATAAAGGAAGAAGGAGAAGAACACAAGAATCTGTTTACCCAGTTCGGTCTAATGATGACCTACTCTGGGGGAGAGAGCAGCTCTCCGTTCCACTATAATGATATGAGTTTCTTTACAAAGAGATATTGAAGGTTACAAGAATTAGTCTTCAAACCTAACTCTATCCTCAGTCCCAGCCTCTTCCCGTGACCAAGAGACTCAATCCTAATAGTGCTTTGTTCAAGGTGAATCAAAACAATCCCAACCCTAGTGTTGTTGCCAAGAGAAATTCTCTATAAACCCTAGTTTGTTTGTTGGCTTCTAAACCCTGTTTTTCTACACCACATAATCATCTGATACAAGGTTTATATTTATAGTGGAAAGCATCCCTCAAAAATTGGAACAAAACAGGCCCACAAGCTGTTTTATTTTTCTCCTCCTGCGCGAAATCGGCCACCGAGCTCTCAAAATCGGCCACCGATTTTTCCCGAAACAAAAGTCTCCAAAAAACAGGTCAAAATCGGCCACCGTGTGGTACAAATCGGCCACCGATTTTGACAGACAGAATGCACATTTTTGAGTCACTTTTCAACAATTCTCCACCTTGACTCTAAAATGGTGATGATGCCAATTTAACCATCAATCATCTTGCTGCTCTCTCCAACCTTCATCTATTCTTCAATGAAGTTAATCAAGTCCAAGCAATGCTTGAACCTTGATCTCGGTAATGATTTGGTGAACATGTCTGCTGGATTTTCTTCCGATGCCACTTTCTCAACCATGATCTCCTTTGTCTCAATCATGTCTCTAACAAAGTGCAAACGAATGTCAATGTGCTTTGTTCTTTCATGATACACCTGATGATTTGCCAAATGAATGGCACTTTGGCTATCACAATATATCTTCACACACCCTTGACTAATCCCCATTTCTCCAATCATACCTTTCAACCATATGGCTTCCTTGACCCCTTCAACAAGGGCTATGTACTCTGCTTGAGTTGTTGAAAGAGCTACAACAGATTGTTGATTTGCATTCCAAGTTACCGCTGTACCGAACAATGTAAACACAAATCCAGACAAAGATTTTCTAGTGTCTACATTACCTGCATAGTCCGCATCCACATATCCTTCCAAAGCATCCCTTCCTGGTTGTGACCTCGTATACTTCAGAACACCTGTCAAAGTCCCATTCAAATATCTCAGAACCCACTTCAAAGCTTGCCAGTGCACTTGACCCGGATTTGCCATAAACCGACTTATCACACTTATTGCATAGGATAAGTCCGGTCTACTACAAACCATACCATACATGATGCTTCCAACTCCACTTGCATAGGGAGTACCCTCCATCTTGCTTTTCTCTTCATCGGATTGAGGACACTGCTTTATTGACAACTTTGTGTGATGACCAAGAGGAGTGCCAACGACCTTAGAATCTTTCATTCTGAACCGCTCCACCACTTTCCTCAAGTAACCTTGCTGAGATAAGAACAACTCACCTTTGTTTCGGTCCCTTATGATATCCATACCAAGTATCCTCTTTGCATTACCAAGATCCTTCATCTCAAATTCATCATTCAATCTTTCCTTGAGCTTCTGAATCTCTTGCATGTCAGAACTTGCCATAAGAATATCATCTACATAAAGGAGAAGGTAGAGAATGACTTTCTCATTCCTTCTCATCATGTACACACAACTATCATAGTTGCTTCTCACAAAACCAGCCTTTATAAGAAACTCATCAAACCGACGATACCACTGCCTTGGACTTTGCTTCAACCCATACAAAGATTTCTTCAACAAACACACTTTTGTATTATCTTCCACGAAACCTTCTGGTTGTTGCATATAGATAGTTTCTTCCAACTCTCCATGTAGAAATGCGGTCTTCACATCCATTTGTTCTAACTCAAGATCATACATGTTAACAATCGCCATAAGTACCCTTATAGAACAATGTTTTACCACCGGTGAAAAGATTTCATTGTAATCAATCCCTTCCACCTGAGTAAAACCCTTTGCTACAAGTCTTGCCTTATACCTTGGTGCTTCGACCCCTGGTATACCTTCTTTCTTCTTGAACACCCACTTGCTTCCCACTACCCTTTGATTCTTAGGTAATGAAACAAGTTTCCAAGTCTGGTTCTTTTCCAATGAAAGTATTTCCTCATTCATTGCCTTCAGCCAGTCCTTGCTTTCATTGCTTTCTAATGCTTCCCTGAAGTTCTTTGGTTCCGAGTCTTGCAATTCTTCAGCTGCATTCAAAGCATAACATATGAGGTCAGCATAACCGTATCTATTAGGTGGATTAATTTTTCTCCTTTGCCTATCTCTTGCTAGCTGATAGTCAGGATCAATTGTTTCTTGGCCTTCACTCTCATCAGGTACTGGAGTCTGATCCTCCCCTTCCCTTTCATCAGTGGTAGGCTCCACCTCAAACTGAATTTTCTCTATCCCCGTTTCTGAGCTTGTATCCAGGTCTTTGCACTTCATCCCCATGCGGGTCTCATCAAAAGTAACATCCCTGCTTATAATAATTTTTAATCCTCCAGGTTCCATCTTCCACAGTTTGTAACCTTTCACACCTTCAGGATAACCCATGAAAATACACTTCACAGCTCTAGCATCAAGTTTGTCCTGTCTGACATGAGCAAATGCTAAAGCTCCAAAAACTTTCAAATTAGAGTAGTCTGCCGGTCTCCCACTCCAAACCTCCATAGGTGTCTTGAGATCTATCCCTGTTGATGGACATCTGTTAATCAAATATGCTGCAGTACTAACAGCTTCTCCCCAGAAACTCTTGGACAATCCAGCTCCCAACAACATACACCTCACACGCTCCAACAAGGTCCTGTTCATTCTTTCAGCAAGACCATTCTGTTGAGGTGTGTATGCCACGGTTCTATGCCTCTTTATACCTCGTTTCCTGCAAAACTCATTAAACTGCTCTGAAACAAACTCCAGGTCATTGTCAGTTCTCAACACTTTCAGTTTAGTTCCAATCTGATTTTCTACAAGTGTATGCCATTCTTTAAATTTTTCAAAAGCGTCACTTTTATTCTTCAGAATGTAAACCCATACCCTTCTAGAATAATCATCGATAATAGACATGAAATATGAACCTCCCCCATGAGTTTTAACTGATGCTGGACCCCAAAGATCCGAATGAACATACTCAAAAGGCCTACTAGATTTATGCACACCCACCCCAAACTTCACCTTGTGTTGTTTGCCTAATGTGCAATTATCACAGAAATCTAGTTTGTTCAATTTTTCATTCCCTAGCAAACCTTGTTTAGCTAGCTCAACTAAACCCCTCTCACTGACATGACCTAACCTCAAATGCCACAGTTTAGTTATGTCCAGAGTGTCTACACTAGCAACCGATGCATGACCTATAACAGTGGAACCTTCTAAAATATATAAACCATGTATTTTAGACCCTTTAGCTATAACTAATGCACCATGAGAAATTCTCATCATACCACGTTCAATTCTAGTACAATAACCTAGACCATCAAACATGCTTATAGATATTAAATTTCTCTTAAGTTCAGGAATATACCTCACATCCTTCAAAAGGAAATCAAGGTCATCAAACATTTTGAGACGGATAGTACCCATACCTTGAATTTTGCAAGCCTTATTATTACCAAGGCGAACAACTCCACCTTCTTTCAGCTCCAAAGTTTCAAAGTACTCCTTTCTCGAACAGATGTGATAAGAGCATCCAGAGTCCAAGACCCAGCCCTTTTCAGGTTCCCAACTTGTCACAGTTAGTGCTCCAGCACTCTCATAACCTTCCTTTTCACTTGCAATCTGAACGGATGGATTACCACTTCCATTGCCCTTTCTCTCCGGACAATCCTTCTTGAAGTGACCATAGTTGTGACAAAGAAAACATTTGTACTTTGTTTTATTATCACCACCCTTTGACCTAGACTTTGACCTGGAATTCTTGCCTTTCCCCTTTCCTCTGTTTTCACTTCTTCCCCTTGAGACATTCAAGCCTTCTCCACTATCATCAACCTTCAACTCTTTGAACTTGGTTAACTCTTTGGTTCTCAAAGCTGCTTGAACTTCCTCCAAAGTGATAGTGCCCTCTTTGCCATAAAGCATAGTATCCTTGAAATTCTCAAAAGACTTAGGTAAAGCACACAGTAGGTGTAAGGCTTTATCCTCATCATCCAGGTTTACATCTATGTTCGCCAAATCATCAATAATCTTATTGAACTCCGTCAGTTGCTCCATTATAGGTTTTGACTCCACCATTCGGTAAAAGTAGAGTTGTTGTTTCAGACATTGTCTATGTGCCAAGGACTTGGTCATGTACAATGAATCAAGTTTATTCCACATAGACACAGCAGTAGTCTCCCTTGATACCTCTCTCAACACCTTATCCCCAAGACACAGAATGATAGCACTGACCGCTTTATCATTCATCTCCGCCTTCTCAACAGGTGTCAGATGCGCAGGCATCTGTGCTTCTCCCTTCAATGCTTCAACACACTTTTGTTGAATTAGAATTGCCCTCATCTTTACCTTCCACAACCCGAAGTCGTTACTACCGGTAAACTTTTCAATGTCCCACTTCGAACCCATGATACCTGGTTATTGATTTGACCTTTGCCCCACGGTGGGCGCCAATTGTTGCGGATTCGTTGTGAAAAACACACCAATAATAAACTTGATGTGTGGAGCAAATTAATACCAAGCAATCAATTGAAGCGGATGACAAAAATAATTCAAACAAAAATAAACAGCAAGAGATAAAGGAAGAAGGAGAAGAACACAAGAATCTGTTTACCCAGTTCGGTCTAATGATGACCTACTCTGGGGGAGAGAGCAGCTCTCCGTTCCACTATAATGATATGAGTTTCTTTACAAAGAGATATTGAAGGTTACAAGAATTAGTCTTCAAACCTAACTCTACCCTCAGTCCCTGCCTCTTCCCGTGACCAAGAGACTCAATCCTAATAGTGCTTTGTTCAAGGTGAATCAAAACAATCCCAACCCTAGTGTTGTTGCCAAGAGAAATTCTCTATAAACCCTAGTTTGTTTGTTGGCTTCTAAACCCTGTTTTTCTACACCACATAATCATCTGATACAAGGTTTATATTTATAGTGGAAAGCATCCCTCAAAAATTGGAACAAAACAGGCCCACAAGCTGTTTTATTTTTCTCCTCCTGCGCGAAATCGGCCACCGAGCTCTCAAAATCGGCCACCGATTTTTCCCGAAACAAAAGTCTCCAAAAAACAGGTCAAAATCGGCCACCGTGTGGTACAAATCGGCCACCGATTTTGACAGACAGAATGCACATTTTTGAGTCACTTTTCAACACATATCTTTACGAAGTGTGGGACAAATCTCACATGTGCTAACCTCCACAATTTGCGTCACCAGAGCCAAACTCGCGGGGGAATAGAGAGTGGTACTGCCCTCGACAATCAACACTTTCTCCAAAGGTTCCATCCGTTCTAAGATTGGTCGTGTAGTATCTAAATGTCGCGAATCTAAAATCTTATATGTAACATTATCTGGTGCAAAGTGAAAAAGAATGATTTTCCTTAGTATGTCGTGCTTCTTGTACCTCATTCTCTGCGACATTATTGTTGGTCGGGGTAATCAATTTTGGTGCTAGTGTTGAGGCTTCCAAAACCGCAGTTGAGTCCATCTGTTGTTGGGCGTGCTATTGTTGTTGTGTGCTTCATCATTGGAGGTTCCCACGTGACCCGGTTGTTGTTCCTACCACTGTTTCAGAAGTTTCTTGGCAGCAGGAGGCTCCTCGGATTACCATGCTCCTTCTCCGGATGTATCCATTTGCAATTGGAGATATTGTGTCAGATGATGCGACAATGACTACAGAACAATGGTACACGCTCGTAAATCACTTCAACCGGAAAAGCAAAGCCATCTCTTTCTACCATAATTTCATCAAAAATGCGTTTCGAAAGGTCAATGTCAACGAGAATCCTCGCATAGTGTCCAAAACGACGGTTTTGAGTAGCGGAATCAATGATCAAAGGAGTTCGAATTGCTCCGGCTATCTCACGCACGTCTGTTCCCTCCAGTATTCATGAGGCAAATCCATATCAATGGTATCCAAACTTGGGCGTGAGTTTGGTGTTACGTATAAGGGTTAAAGTCTTTCGTCCATTGAGAAAGACGGAGGACACCCGGCTTCAAGTTAGAGGTGCCAAGAGCCCAAGCCCTGCACATGTCCTCTAGAGTGGTAAACTCAAATTCATAAAAACCTCTCCCTAATGATACCAATTTCCACAGTCCCGTGAGTTTCCACAGCTGCTAGCTTCAAAAATAAATCATTAGCAGTATACGACGTATCTCCCTTACTCATAACTAACCTGCCATGTAAGAGCCTCTTATATTCATCAATTCCTTTTTCATATTCTGCATGTGTGATCTTAATACTGAGAGAATCACCTCTGATGATCGGAAGTGGTAGCTGCGAAATAACCTTTTGGTTGCATACCCTACTGATGTGATCGCATGTGCGGAAGACGTATGCAGTTGTGCGGCTACTGAAAAGGCCGATTGGAAGGAAAACTCTACCTGCCAAATCAAAGGAACGAAAGCTGGAAGTAACAAATCAAAACCTTTTGACCACCGAGAGATAGCCCAAAGACAAATGGCAAATAGCTTTATTCGGGAAGCACTTGGGTGACATAATGTCACCGTGACATTAAATCTGAGCCACACAACACACATTGCCAACATCTGGGCCACACAACACATACAACACATCTGGGCCACACAACACAACACCTTTGTATGGCCCAGATTTAATGTCACGGTAACATTATGTCACCCAAGTATTTTCCGCTTTATTCACGTGATGGATAAATCCTTCACCAAACACAAAATTCAATTGGCAAGCAAATTGATTGGAAATTCAATCAAAAGTGGGGCGGCGCTCATGGCTCTCCCTCACCTCATTTCCACCAATTTCCATGATATTCATTAATGTTATGTTTTTTTCCTTCGCCTCTCACTAGCACATGCTAATAATTTTTATATCATGATAAATAAGTCCACAAACATAAAAAAACACAAAATGTAAATAGATAGAAGAGGATAAATTCATTTTTAATTTAATGGTTTATAAGTTTTTTGTGCATGTAAATATAACAAATTTTATTTTTTGTTCTCATAAAGAAAATGACAAGATTGATTTCCTATAAAAAAAAATTAACGCGGAATATTAGTTTATGTTAAATTCATTTTTGAAAATTACTCTAAAGTTTAAATTTTTTAAATGATTTTTTAACATTATAAAAATGTTTTTTATATCCTCCTAGGATTAATAGTGTTGGAGAACTCGAGTTTGATTCTTTGTAGGAACAATTTTTAGTCATGTTATATTTACCCTTCGGCCAAACTCTAAATAATTAGGGTCATTTTCACCTAAGACCCAGAGGGTTAACACAAAAAATAAATGTTCTTTTACAAACAAAAAAAAGTTTTAAATATGAATTCTTTTACAAAAATTAGAATAAATTAAATATGATATACAACTGTTCGAAAATTCAGTTTTTTGAGTGTATAAAGGTCAAGACTTGTTTTTTGTAGAATCTCATGAAACTAGGAACTCTTAGGAAAGTATAGACTAAGGGTTGGTGCCTTTTGGGTGTGATTCAAGACTTGTGAAACACATGAGAAACACATGAGAGTGTGAGATTTGTGTGTAACTTGGGTGAATCTTGTGAGACGAATGGAGGAGATCTTTAGAAAATCAAAAGGTTAAGGATTCATGTCTTTTACAGTGAGATCTTATAGTTAGGAAACAACGGCAAACATCTCTAAGAGTGAAAATCATTTAGTTATTGTAAGAGGGTAAATGAAAGAAATGTAGAGGATGTTTTTGGAGAATATTAAGAGCTAAATTTCTTGGCCGTAGCTCTTTGTATCTCTGGTAATTACTCTTTGATAGTGGATTGGAGATTCTCTCTCTCTCTCTCTCTCTCTCTCTCTCTCTCTCTCTCTCTCTCTCTCTCTCTCTCTCTCTCATGTAGGTCATTGTTGGACCAAACCGAGTAAACGAATTTGTGGTGTGTTATTTCTTTACTCTATTTATCTTATTATTCTTTGATTTAATTGTGGTTTTGTATTCCACTTGATTGTGATTTTGTATTAAGGACTACAGATATAGAAAGTGAATTTTATAATTAGAAATTTTTACATCTTTCTGATTAAATTTTTGCTAAGATTTCATTTTGTGGAACTAGATCCACCATGCCTGCTTGTGGTTGTAGCTTGACCAAAAATTGAGCGCCCAAATTATATGTCGCTTTACAATACCGATGAAACATTAATGTTACTTTTCCTATTATATCTTTAACTATTTATTATTCTCCCTTCTTTCATTTATCTTTTTCATATCATTTATTACGGACAATTTTGTAAAACAACTGATAATATATCTTTACCACACAAAATTAATTTCATTTCTTAACACATGTGAAATGTCCGAAACGTCATATAATTTGGGATGGAGTGAGTAGTTGATTTTGATAATTAACTTAGAAGAAGAAAAAAAGTTGATTTCTTTTTTTGGTAGTGAAAAAAAGTTGATTTCATCAACAAGGAGAAAGGCTCATGTATGTGGGTCTCATTTTAATTATGGATTATCCAACTTGATTCTCTTTTTTTTTTTAAAGTGTTGATTCATGTTTATATTGAATAAATATATTTATTTTCCTATAAGGGGTTGTAAATTTTATTTGCTCTAAGGGACTTTTGAAGTGCTATTCATTTTATAGTAGACTAGGTATATAACCCGTGCGTTGCACGGGTTTTATTAGGATTCACTTATATAATAATTTAATTTTTTTTGGTACAATAGGTAAAAAAATCAAATGGATACATGTCAAAAAGTAAAATTTATAGTGAATAAAATGTGTTCAATCATAATTTAAAATTAAAATATGTTTTGAACTTTCTATTCCCTTGTAACCTTAAATAATATTAGTTTCTCTGTTGGGTACATATCATTCTGTAAAAAATTAAATAAAATTGTGTTAACCCTCTGGTTTCTAGGAAAGATAATCTAATAATTTAGAGTTTTGCCATGAGGTAAAAAGTCTGTACAATAATTGTTCTATTCCGAAATTGAAATTGAATACTCTCGAACAATTTATCCTTTGTTGGATCCCATTAATCACTTAAGTCTAATGAGTTGGTTATACTAATTTTTATTTATTGAGTACATTCATCCTTTAATTTGACTCTTCTTATTCTCACCTCTCAAATGCTATATTAATCTTCATAACATCCAATTAGTCTTACCATTATCTTTTGGTTTTTACAAATTTATTTTACTCATACAAAGTCATGCATATATAGAAGTCCAAAATTTTATTCTACTATTTAGGTACATTATTAAAAATACACTATTACTTTTTGTACAAAAACAACACTATTATTTCTAAGAAGTGTTCGATATTTTTCTACTTTTGGAGAAGTTAAAAAGTCACAATGGTGGTATCACCACATTTGAGTGGTCGTAGTGTCATATTGATATTTTGGAGAACGTAAAGGTTAGAATGGTGGTAACACCATAATTGAGTGGTCTTAGCACCATTATAGAGTGGTCACAATATCATATTAGAGTGATTTCAGTATTAAAGAGTGGTCTTAGAACCATATTTGAAGGTGTAAATCTCAAACCAAATAGCAGGACTAACATATTCTTCGTTATGTGGAAGCTTTGCGATTCAAAAACTTAACTTATATACTCAAATGCGGTTCAACATATTTCTTATTTATGATAGAATATGTGATTCACACCTGAAAATTCCAAAAATAAAAAAGATATAATTGTTCAATTACCCATGTCATATAATTAAAATTAGGAATGTAAAAAAAGTCAATATATTCCAATTCATCCGATAAACAATAAAAAGAAAGACTCAAAGAAAATTTCAAAATAACATAACATTTTATTCCGTTGGGTTGCTTTTTTGTCGCCATACCAGCTCCCCATTTTTGTTGCTTAGTAGCTTTCTTATTTTGGCTATATGGCTTTTTGTTTTGGCCGTTGTCAAAGCTCATTTATTTTTCTATCTAGAGTATCATTTTTGTGTCTCTTTACCTCTTAATAGGGTACATCTTGTGTTTGGATTTGAGTTCTTTAAAAATATCTTTGCTGATTAAAAAAAACATGTGATCCATCTTGTAGAAGTCACAATATATATAGAGAAAGAAATTTTTTGTTAGATTAATATAAGTTGTCATCACTATTATTCGGGTACATCTTGTACTTGAATTTGAGTTTTTTTAATACATATTTGCCAATTTAAAAAAAATATAATAATACAACATGTGATTCCTCTTATAAAAAAACACAATATATATATATATATATATATATATATATATATATATATATATATATATATATAAATAAAAAATCTGCATGTGACCATTTATTTGTCATCACTCAATTCAGTTTAGAATAAGTAGAAAATTACATTACATGACAAATCCACATGCAATGATTTATGTTAAGATTAATATAAGTTGATCACTCAATTCAATTTAGAAGAAGTAGGAAATTACATTACCTAACCATGAGATTATTTTGGTACAAATCTAAATACATTTGAAGGTACCAGAACAAAAACTTGAGTCTTGTGCTTATTTAAAAAAACTGAGAGTTTTATGATATTCATTACATTCCGATTTTCATAAGAAAAATTCTGTTATCAAATTAAACAATACTTCGCAAAGCCAAATAAGTTGAAGCTATTAATAAGAATTTTCTGAATTAAGAACCACCATTAGGTCCTGTTCAAAAAAAAAAAAGAACCACCATTAGGTATATGTTGTCTATCATCATGACCATGAAATTTGCCTTATTATCAACACTTCAAATATTTTGTTTAAAAAAAAAAAAATCAAATATAGTTAACAAAATGTGCTAAATGTTTAGTAGGCACTACACACACAACACCCACGGGTAGTAATTCATTTACCAATTTTTTTTGTGTTTACTCTAAATATCATGGTCATGATCAAACATTAATAAGAACAATATTCATCGAATTACATGATTAAAGGTGCCTCATATCAGACACAGTTGATTGACTACCACGAAAACAAAAGGATATAAACCACATAAAAACAATTAACACCCTTGCTAAATGAAGAGTTTTACTTGCGCATGCAATTACTCAATAATTATAAAACAGAATGAGGCAATGAAGGGTTGCACATGAATTACAAACTACTAACATATCAAGTGAAGTTTTGTTAAAGTATCCAAGATGCAAGTTTATGATACCTTCATGCAATAACCAAGATGCAAACGAAGAATTGTACAGAAATTATAAACGAAACAAAGTGAAAGTATTTGGGAGAAATTATGATACCTTTTAGGCATGAGATGAAGCATGCATTTCTGAGAGCTTTAACAGCTCTTTCCTTGTGTTCATATGATGTTTCTCCTCCACTTTGCTTTCCCATTATTTCTTCTTCCTATTCATAAAAACCAAAGTAAAAAATCAGAATCTAAAACAACAAAACCGGAAGAAAGAATATGAGAATTGAAAAAACAGAGAAAGATCTGAATCAACGAAGAACGATGGGTTTTTTTAGTTGAAACAAAAAATAGGTTGAATACTCCAAATAAACTGTAAATAAAGTAAGATGAATCAGAAATAGTACGAAAGAACGGGAACAAACATAGGTAAACGAAAAGTAGTATTTGATGAATCTGAAGAGGTGAACCGATGGAGAAAAAATGAGCAATGGTGGAGAACAACATATATTGGTCAAAACAAAGCTGTGAAAAAAATTCTCTATGTGGAGATGTGCATTAAAGAGTAGCAATGCACTAAATTTGTTCAATTTGTAGGATATTATAAATGAAAAACAATGAGTAGTGGAATAAGTTACACAAATTAATTGGAAGTTACATAATAATTTTTTCAATTTGTAGGTTATAAATAAAAAATTAGCAGTGGAAGGAGTCACACAAATTAATTAATAGGAGGTTACATAATAGAGAAGTAAAAAATGAAGAAAAAGAGAGAGCCATTTGGCATAAGTATAAGACATTAATCAGAAAGGAGAAGCTTTGGTGAAGTGACACATCATCAAAATGCACCTTAGAATACATGTATATAGAGATAACGGCCGCCAGCATGAACTTTTGTGTTTGATTTCTTTGCTATTATCTTTTAAATGTGAGTTTTAGACTTAGGTCATGTTTGGATTAGCTTATTTTAGAGCTTATACAAAACAGTTTATGTAAATAAATATGTCTTTATGTGTTATTTATAAGCTTGTTAATGTAGTTTATGAAAAAACAGTTTATGAAGGTACAGTTTTCGTTAGTGAGAACTTATGAATTAAGATAAAAACTTATCTATTTGCATAAGCTATTTTTCATAAGCTCAATCCAAACGGAGAGGATATGCTTAATGTTGAATATGTACCCATCTCTTTGCTTGAGTGATGTTGTCCAAATTAGAAGTTCTTATCACAAAATGAAAAATGCAGAAAAAAATTAAATAATGCGTATTTGGCAAATAATTAAATTAGATGTATTTTGATGTAAATGTGCTCAAACTTGGGTTCAAAATCTTGTGACCATACAATTATTTTATTTTTTTTAGAGACGCCGTCTCAAAGCTAATTTAATTTAGTTACTTATACATGTGAAAATATTGATAAAAGTGAAAAGAGGGAATGGGAAAGAACATAAAAGAATTTTTTAAAAGCCTTTGCAAGAGTAAAAATGAAAAGAATCGAGGAACTTGGTATTTTCTTAAAAGAATTTTGACTTGAAGAAAAAAGTTACTATTTGTTTTGGTTGATTTGTTTCTGAACCATTTGCATGATATTTTTTTTTTCTTTCTGCATCCCATCTTTATACATATATACATTGGCAACGTTTGCAACTTTGAAAGACTCGAACATTTTGCATGCATGTAAATGTAGTAGTGAAATTTTGATCACTATACGGTAATATTTCCTTAAAAAATAAGTGTTTATTGCTTTCACCCGTTGCAACTTCGAAAGACTCGTATATTTTGCATGCATATAATTTAGTAGTGAAATTTTGATTACTATACGGTAATATATTTTTCTTAAAAAATACAGTAAGTGCTTATTGCTTTCACCTCAAACACATAAAAGGGTAGCTTCCATTTTGTCGAGGCCTTTACTTTGTTGTAGTTTTATTTCTTTTTAATTAAGTTTTTGACTAAACTTTGCTTTAGGACAAGACAAACAAATGTTAATTACGAGGAGGATGACAAATGAGTTGGTGAAGCATCGTTTGTTATTGTGATTCCCTCTTCATACTATGACCAACTGACCATGGTTAATAAACCTCAGTTCTACTCATGTGTATGCTTCAATTATCCATAGCATTAAAGACATTTGGCTTCAACAATGATATGTCAAATTATTGAAGACACCCTTAGAGAGAACAATATTTCTGACTAATACTACCTCCGTTCCTTTTTAATTGTCACCTTTTGACATTTTACACAAACCAAGACAGTCAATAATTGTTTCTACTTTTGATGCAATAAGTTATACTTTTACTATAATGACCTTATTAATTTAACATCTCATTTCGTATATTTCTCTCTCCGCAATAAATAACAAAGGATAATATTGGTAAAACAACATTTAATGATGCATTGAACTTTGAAAATGATAGTTAAATAGGAACAAAAATTTTCTCCAAAAGAGACACTTAAAAAGGAACGGAGGGAGTATTTACAAAATCACGGTGACCCACAATTTTAGTAAAAAATATATATTTTGGAGAAATGGCATTCATCTTGTCGAAACTTTCATCTTTTTTTAGTATTACCGACGAGTAGTGATATTTTGACAACCATTTTGGTACAACATTTGAGACAACTTTGTTGTTCTCTCTTCTTATCGGTCAAAAACAATAGAGAGAGAAAAAGGAAGAGAGAATAAAAACATAATGTGAGTATGAGAGAGAAAATTGTACAAAAGTTGTACCAAAATGGTGGTACAAATATCATTTCTCATTACAGGCACACACACTGGTCCAATTGAAGTGTGCAAAAAGCACTTTTAGAATTAAAGTGGACACATTAGCCATAATGAGGTTGTGAGTTCCACACAAAACCGAAGTTTATAACGAAGAAAAATTATTCTAGTTTTCTGTGTCCACGTTTCAAAATGTAGTTTATTTCCAAATAATTTTTTTAGTTTATTTCCAAATAATTTTTTTAATGCTAGCAGTCATTTCTTTAGTCACCTAAGGGGTTTAGGATTGTATTCATTTCTCATAATAAAGAGAGTTTCATTTAGAGAGTTAGATATAAAAATCGGAAATGATATTTGTTGTATTTTGACTCAAAAATTGAGTTTGTGAAAAAGTGAAGAAACGTGACACGATTTGGCAACCGTGTCACGATTTCTGAAGGCAGAATGCATGTTTGTCTTGGAGGTAAAACGTGACACGATTTTAGACTGGCTTGGCACGTTTTCAGGATAAGGTTGGTCGTACCTTGGGCAGTACGCATCAACCGTGTCACGATTTTGGGAAATGTGACACGATTTTGACAGCTGCGGGGGATTTTCAGGATAAGGTTGGTCGTATCTTGGGTCGTACGCATCAACCATGTCACGATTTTGGGAAACGTGACACGATTTTGACAGTTGCATAGGACTATTTAAGTGTTTCAGCTCTTTTTTGAGAGTGGAAGGAGAGAGAGCTTCAAGAGAGAAAAACTTGAGAAATCAAAGGAGGTAACTTTAGGGTTGAGGGTCTTTGATTAGAGTTATCTTGGGTTGGGAAACATTGTAAACACCTTGGGTGAGTGAAAATCATTGAGTATTTTGTTCATTTGTGAGATTGGGAAAATGGGTAGAAATTATGGTTGTTCTTTGTGAGCTTGTTGAAACTAATTTCTTGTAACTCACTTGTATCTCTTTGTAAGAACTCATTGATAGTGGATTGGAGAGATCAATCTCTCCTCCAGAGTAGGTCAAGTTGGATCGAACTTGGTCAACAATCTTTTGTGTGTTTGTTTCTCTTCTCTCTTTATCTTTTGCTTGTGGTTTTGTGCTTTTCACTTTGATTCCTAGATTAGATCTAGGTGCTGTTATTGTTTGTGGTTACTTTGAAATTGGTTACTACTTTTCTTTGCTCCACACATCATAGTTTGTATTGGTGTGGTTTTGAATCCGAATTCACAACAATATTTATCCCGAATAATCTCATCTTGAATGCATCGCGAATTAAAAACTAGCTAGCTAGCACATGTTGCAATACAACTTCCTACCCGTGTTTTTTGGCAAATACATGAGTTAATTGGCCAACTTGCAAAATCCTGATGCTTTCATGATAGAATCATTGTACTCCCTCCGTCTCACAATAATTGTCTCTTTAGCATTTTTTATTTTTCTCAAAATAATTGTCACTTTACAATACCAATGCAGCATTTATTATGTTTTTCCACTATTATACCCTTATTTATTGAATTTCATCCAACTTAACTACTCTACTAACTACATTTAATATGGGTATTTCAGTAAATGCCACTAATTTTACCATTGAAATCAACACAACTAATCATTTCCTTAATTATCGTGCACAAACATTAAACGACTAATATTGTGAGACGGAGGGAGTATAAAAATTAGATGTCGAGTTTCATTATTAGATAAGGTATACAACCATTAATTATTGGAAATGAAAGTCAAAAAAGACACTTTTTAATATTTTAATGCATTGATTATACAGCTTTCAAGGCAAATATTACCATATTTGCTTCCTTAACCAGTGTCCCGGGGGCACTGGTTAACAAGACCCTTAATTATTTGTCTTTTTCTCTTCATAGTTAGGCGCTATTTGTTGTACTCCCTCCGTCCCTTAATGTAACTCCCCTTTGCATTTTTCACATTTCTTAAGAAAAGTTGTCAGTGTAATTAATGTGTCTGTTTTGTGTATTAATATTACCAAATTGTCCTTTGTTTGTATGTGTATTAAATTTGACTATTCATATTTCAAGACAAGTTAGTAGTATTAATTAGGGGTATGTTTAGGAAAAAAGAAATAAATGCATCTAGTAATTTGAAAAGGGGGTTACATTTAGGGACAAAAATAAAATCAAATGGGTGGTTACATTAAAGGACGGAGGGAGTATTTTGGACTCTTGGTTTCTCTCCTCTTTAGACACATACTCACACATCTTGTGCTTAATTGAGTTGATTTCTTAATTTATTTCTTGATTGGTTTCTTTTTCTTAAAAAAAAAACAGAGAGAGAGAAAGAGGATCTTAACCCTTAAATTCACCACATAATATAAACAACATTGATACTCCCTCCGGTCCTTATTATAAGAAACAATTAATTTTTTTGGTTCATTGTGCAAGTGATGTATCTAGTCTATATTTACAATAAGATACATTAATTATTCTATGAACCTAAAAGTCAACTTTTTCTTATAATAAGGACCGGAGGGAGTATTTAAATTATCATCGGAAAGTAACACATTAGCATTTGGATATTTTATATTAGCAATTGTAGTCCTTTAATGTAAATTTGCTTCCAAATATGAAGAGATTTGGTAATTTTGAACAATATTTATTGCATCACATTTTTTTTTACCCACTTATTGCATCACTTCTAGAACATACAAAACACATATCCGAATAATTCTCCCTCATTATTAATTGAAATGAAAATGTGTGTGTATTTTATTTTATAAATTAGGACACAGCAATGCTATTTTTCTAGACAAAATACATCCTGAATTTGTCCCGATAACTCATCCTCCAATCAATTTCCTACCTGCCCACAAATCATGGGAGGTGGTGGGGCTTAATTTTGGCAGACAATGGGTAAATATTCTCTCGGGATATTATCGGGACAATAGTTCTCGGGATACAAAGCATTTTTGTTAGTATATAGCATAATCATAACTCTATAATAATAATACGGGCTGAAATTATAAGGATGTGTTTGATCTCCTAAAAAATATGCTTAATTAATGATTTGGTCCCTTAAGTTATTTGTTGGTTACATTTTGGTCCCATAAGTTATTAAAGTTACAACTTGGTCCCTTAAGTTACTCTTTGTTAGCCAATTAAATCCCTACCGTTAACTTTTGTCAATAAACGTTAAAACTCATCATCAATTCATCACATTCATCATTAAACCCCGAAAATTCACCAGCTTCATCATCTTCTTCCATGACATTCATAAAAAAAAAACCAGAAAAATAACAAAAACTCAACAAACCTAATAATCCAATTTAAATATCAATATTCAATTTTCCCCAAATTCAAACTCATGACCCCAAATTCTCAATATTTTCCACCTTATCATCTTCATCATATCAGGGGGAAAACCCCATAAAAAGATGGAAAAAAAATCCAAAATCATCCATGTTCATCATATCTTTCCACTCCCACTTTTTTTATTCACCAACAACAATCAACTTGAAAAACAAAAGCTTCTTTATATTTTCTCAATTTTAATTTCTTCTTTCTCTGTTTTCTCACCGTCTTCTTCTCAACTTTCTCTTGATTTTCTACTTTTTTGTAACCTTGAGTGGGCTTAAAAATAACCTCTTTTGCATCTTTATCTTATATTTTTTATGTTGTTTTCTTCTTTCACGTAATCCTTCATATTCGAGCTCAAATCTGGTCCAACCAAATGCATCTCGGAAGACATCAAAAACAGTTCCAACAAAGTCACAATTCAGATATAAAAAAATCAAAACTTTTTCTTGCTCAGTATTGAATTTGGTTAATGGGTCATTGTTTGTTTTATTTTTTCATGAGTTTAGGTGACTTATGGAAGGACCGAGATGCAAAAGATGCAACATTTGATAAATTGTTTAGCAAAATTAGAGCACTTTCTTGCTTTTTTTTTAATTGGATTGGATTTTGTATTTTTTACCATGTCTTGTTTTTTTTTTCTCTAAATTTTTTTGGATTTGTTGATGAAGGTCCTGAAGGGAGGTGACGAATGTGATGAATTTTCTGGGTTTGATGATGAATTTTAACATTTTTTGACAAAAGATAACGACAAGGATTTAATTGGCTAACAGAAAGTAACTTAAGGGACCAAGTTGTAACTCTAATAACTTATGGGACCAAAATGTAACCAACAAATAATTTAAGGGACCAAATCATTAATTAAGCCTAAAAAATAAGTAGTTAGTAAAACAACACAAGACAATACAACACAATATAAAGCATAACAACACATGACAAACTTTTTTTTTTTTTTTTGGTACAGCAACACATGACAAACTTTAACGGTATTGAACAATTTTTTGTCTTCTATAATTTTTTGTAGACAAAATATTATTTTGGTATTTTAGACAACTTGCACTTAAATAAAAAGTTGTGTTGAGATTTTGCGAGGGATAAAAATTTTATCCTATCCCTTATCTTAAGTTTGTTATGTCCTAGTTTTACAATCAAATAATCTATAAATGAGTTGTTTTGTCATGTTCTTTATTTTTTTAGTAGATCACCCATGATACTCTTTGGAGTCCTTTCTTTGTTTTTTTGTCAATTCCTTTATTTGCTGCATATATTTATTGTGGTTTTGTCGCCTTATACTTTGCTGCGTAGTGCAGATCCTGCATGCATATCATTTGTGTTTGGCCACACCGAGAGAATGCATGGAATATTGAATGGACCCTATGAATTTATCAATGTCGTCTATGAGAAATCAAAGAGAACCAACAAAATGAGCAAAAGATGTAAAGAATATAGTTTTAAAAATAACTAAATAACTGATTTTATTTTTTTTAATCATTTGTTAATATCGCTTAGATATTGGGAGTCATAAGAAGGTTTGGTGGAATTGGCCGAAAGACTTATTTGGCCACTAACACTGTAACAGTTATTAAGAATTAATTTTAGCCGTTTAAAACAGATATATCGTTTAGTATTTGAAACATGAAATCATATGATATCATTTCATTTGTATAAATGATGGACCAATATACACTTGCGGAAAAGGATTCTCTAAAGTGAGTAACATGTAAAATGAAAAAGGAAAATGCTATTTATCTAGAAAAATAGCATCAAGAATTTTTCAAGACATATGTGACAAGTTTTAATTCCATGATTTATTTGTCTGCTTCCTATTTTTTTAGCCACACCTCCTTGAATTGTGGCAAATAGTGCATTGTGATTGGATGCTCTTTATTCTTGAAGAATTCTTGATGTTTTTTTTCTAGAGATATAGCATTGCTCAATGAAAAAAATCAAGGGTTGATATTGTTAAAAACTTATGATTTGTTAATTAATGATCGATATTGTTTACTTCACACTCTAAAGTGAGTTGTTTATTTTAGAGGAGTCGAATCCCACACTTGCAATAGTAATTCCATGTCGTTTATCATTTTAAAAAAGTGTTACTAGTCACTGTACTTTTTTGACAAAATTACTAGTCACTGTATTAGTAGCCGTAAAAAAAAATATTTTTTTTAAGAAAAAAATGTATATTAGGGTAGTTATGTTCACGAGGCTTGTGAAATTAGAAATGAAATTAGCGAACGGATAACACGTTGGAAAGACGGAAGGCGCCTGAGAATAATAAATTCTCATTGTGAAATTTAGAATTTTGCACATCTCACTTCAAAAATTGCTCTTTAAAACCTTAAAAATACCAAAATACCTTCAACGAGACTTAACTTTCGTTGTGCTCTAATAACAGAGATCAGAACGTTCACCAAAACCCTATTTTTTCATTCATTCATACATTGAATCGTTGTTTCTTAAATACATTCTAAATATTTTCATTCATTCAAAATATTAGTAAAAGAAACAAAAACATTCATTCATATGAAAATGTCTCTAATTTACATACGATAATGAAATATACAAAAATAAATAAAAAAACAAGCATTGTTTGATTATTTACAACCAAAACACCAAAAACACAAGTAAACATAAAACTATCGTTTCCTTAACATTTGTTGTTTATAATTTTTAGATATATATAACGTGGTGGTCGGACGCATCTTATCATGCATCCTACTCAACAGATCTTGGAAGTATTCCACTGAGTCACAATCACGTAACTTCTCATTGGTCGTTCCATAGAGGGTCTGTAAGATACCCAGTGTGTTAAGCCGGTCTCTGGCTTAATCCTCCTCAATAATCTCCTCCTCATTAGTTGGCATAGGGGGTGGTACCTGAACCAACTCTGCATGAGGGATTAACAGCAGATGAGAAACCCTAAAGAACCATGTCATGTACCCAGGTACATACTGCTACATATCCGCTACCATCGGACCCCGTTGAGCATGTGGTATGATGTGAATTACGAAGACCAGGAAGGCCTATACTTTCTGGGAAGAACCAACGAGAGGCACGGATCACGGGTGTTTAGGAATGTCCATGGTCGTACTCCCTCTTCACTTGCTCCGGCAAGTGTCGATACTTCTTCCATTTGTCTGCCATAATCCAATCAGAGTACTATAATATCTCCTTGAAAGGTTGCACCTGTCTATGACCACCATAATGGCTAAATATGATATCCTCAATCGCCAGACGATCAAGGATGCTCTGATATGGAGTCGGTGAAATGTGGCGCTTCTTTAGAAGAAAACGGGCAACACATGGCAAGTTTGCAGTATACCATGGATTAAGCTCCCATGTAAACAAGCATTTGAAATGCTATATAGCCCATGCAACAAACATAAGAAAAACAATTACTACCTCAAGTAGGGTCAAGTATCCGCCGAGTGAGCCCTTCGATTCGTCGGTAGCCGTAGACAAATATAATGGTTGATATTAGTCAGTGTCATCCCATCCCATGATCATTAATGTATCATGTTTAGATCTCGCATCGCATCAAGCCATATGAGGTCAGTGTGCATGTTGCTCTTGTCGAAAAGTATGGTACATTCAACCAGAAAGAGCAAAAAAAAACCTTACGCACCAACGCCGCTTGTTATGTCTATCCTCCTTCTCCTTCCCATGCGCATCCTCTAACTGATTTTCTGCACTAAGTTGTTCATCATATAATTGCTTCATAAAAGGAATACCTATAAAACTACCCCCACTGTTTCTCAGTCTCTTGAATCATATTATCTTCATCATCATCTAAAAACTTCGTCATAAGCTCCACACTGTACTCCTATGAGGTATGCTCCTTGTGCCTCATCATCTTCCATATGATTAAGATGTGTCGAAAACACGCCACATCATTCGGTGTGATGGCCATCACCCCCAACAGGCAGATGGAAGTTGTTGGTCTCCTCATGCCACTTCTCTGACAATGTAGTAAGCATGGCACTATTGATGGTCTTGAACACGGTATGAAGTAGTGGAAAAAGACTGGATGCACGAACTGAATCCCAGGACTTGTCTAAATCATCTTGCGGTAATTCCAAAGTAGCAATCTTCCTCCCATGTGTGGTTGCCTTTACCACGCGTTCCTGAGTCTAAAATACAAAAACAAAACAAGAACGTAGCGACAGTTACCAGGCCCGACCTTAGGGGTGCGCAAGCAGCTCAACCAAGTCGGGCTTCCAAAAGCTATGGGCCAAAAAAAAATTAAGGCTAATAACCACGTCCCACTCAAATAAAAAAAATATATGTTACTTCTTTTTCTTTCTTCGATGCATGTTTGAATTTTTTTTAGACTCTAGTTCTCATTTCTGGACATAAATCTGATGCTATCAAACCACCCCTAATTTGTATAATCATTTAATCAGTCAATTTGGAAAGCTATTTCATTAAAAGAATCAAAACAATCATTTCTTTTTCGCATAAACCATTCGGTTTCCCCTTTCCCACAATGGAGGAGTAACAAATCCAAACGACACCGTTAGGGAAATTTCACCTATCTTTCACTTATTTTTTTTTATTTCGTTTCATGTTTAGAAGTTCTTCTAATTCTGCTTTTTCAATAAAGCTTAGCTACAACAAAAAAATGCGTTTCTATTTTACTGTGAGCCTATTTTAAAAAGAGAGTTGAGCCTTCTATTTCATAGGAACGGTTCTGACAGTTAATTGTCATTAGTAGCACGTAGCGAACGACAGTTAACTGTCGTTGGAGGCGAACAACATTTAACAGCTATTGGGGATGAACGGCAGTTACTCCCGCTGAGAATATTACAGTAGAAACTCTTTAATTTAATACTCGGCAAATTAATAAACTCTTTAAAATAATAAATTTGTCCGGTCCCGACTTGGGCCAATGTAAAAAATTGAAAAACTCGATAAAATAATAAGATAATAATTTTTCGGGAGATCCCTTTATAATTTTCGGTCCCAAGAAAATCATAAATTAATAATTCATAGAAACTGAAAAAAAAATATATTAAGAATACATTGAACACATTTGTTCCTCTTGTTTACATTTACTGTACTTCAAAAGTCATTATTGATTTCCAATGCATATGAACACAGTAGTTACTAATTTACGTTGAGTCACAAGGTTCGCTGCAGCGTAATTCTAAGAGGCATAGACTAATTTGCCTTTTTGTTTGGTATGTACAGTATAATTACTTAAAAACTCTTTAAATTAATAATTATTAATTTATCGATAAATTAATAACTCTCTAAATTAATAAATTTCTCCGATCGTGGCATTATTAATTTATAGAGTTTTACCTGTAAGTTAATTTCGATGGGTTAAAGAACAATTTTTGAAGTTAAAAAGCAATTTTCAAAATCTTATAGCATGGAATCCGGGCCCATCATGGCACCATGGGTCTTCTGTCATGGCACCATGGTTCAAACCCCACATTTGCTGAAGAAAGATAGTTGCAGTTTGGTGATTATAAAGTGACATAAAGGATATAATCGTAATTAAAAAATGACCACAATTATTTCCCTTGTGAAGACCAAATCTTCATCCACCATCGTTTACTCTGACCAAGCAATAAAACAAACTAACAAACAATCTTATATAGTACTCATCACTCTTCTCTCTTACTCTTCCTCTCTCACACTCTTCTATAACCGTCGCAACAATTTTCCCTCCGTTTCCCCTCCACGTGTCATTCTTCTATTCGTCTGTTTCGAGCTCATTAGGTCACCACCACCACCACCAATTCCAAAACAAATTTCCATATATATTGTTGAGATTGTTCCAATATCATAGATAGATACCAATTCATAATGAATGAAAATGGTGTTGGAAAGAGACCAAGAACTCAAGATGAAACATTGTCCTATGAACCTCAACCAACCAAAAGAGTTATAACCTTCCGCGACATGATTAGGATGATGTTCTTGAAACCCTGGACGGTGGAGGAGCAATGCTCTTCCACCGTCACTTCAGATGAATCCTCCACTTCTTGTTGCTCTAGTAACAATAACAACCTCAATCTAAATAGAATCTTAGATGCAGAGGTAAATATATTTTACACTGTCAATCAATTATAATCATCATATCATTGAAAAACATCATCGTTGTCGGTTAAACTTTCTTTCTTATTATTATTATTACTATCAAGAAATTCTCTCAACTCAAGATTTTAATTTATTAAACTTCCGTTTTATCCTTCAATTCTTAATGTGCTTTTACTATTTTGCTTTGTATTCTTTTTTCATCTATACATATTAATAATGTAACGCATTTTTCAGGTTGATAGTGCTGCTGCTGCTGCGCAAGTTGGAACGTCGACGCGCCACTGCGGTGATCAAACTACAAGGTTTTCAATTATTATTATTATTATTATTATTATTGAGAATATGAATTTGAAATGATATCTGTGTGAGTGAAATGTGCATTGTATGAGTTCTGAAATTGTACGAATTCTGCAACTGTCTCTGACATAAATGCATGTATAAATAAATAATGCACATATACATTTTCTAAGAACAGAAACGTTGCAATTTGCAGGAGGAGAGAGATGGGTCTCACAAGAGCAGAAGAAGAGGAAGAGGTGGATTCTCATTCAATGGAGAAAAACAAGAAGAAGCCGCAAAATATGCCAGAAGAATCTGAACTTGATGAATTTTTCTCTGCTGCTGAAAAAGATATCCAGAAACAGTTTCAGAATAAGTAAGATCAAAAGAGTACTTTGATTTTTGCGTTATATATTAAAAATGAGTTTTTTTTTTTTTTTTTGTGAATTCAAGAGAGTATATTTATCCCAAATATAATATAATAATATACAATATATACCATATAATTAAAAAATGAATAGAAAATATTATTTTTAAAGTTCATGTGCCATTACATTAGGCTGTTGTTAAAGATTCATAAGAATAAATAATTTATAAATTTCATATAGAAAAAGTTCAGTTTTAAATTTTTGATATTCACTGTTTTAAATATAAAGTTTTTTCTTTGAACTTCTTAACAAATGTTTTAGTGCAATTATAAGGGTTTTTGTTAGCATTTTCCTATTTTTAATTATGATCTAAAGAATATTTTTTGTCACTAAAACATCTATTACTTTTTTATTTTAATTTTTCAAAAAAGTCCAATACAAATGATACATACTTGAATTCTTTAACCATTTGATTCATAGTACAATTTTTGTCTGATAGATATTGAGAAACATTTGTTGAGTGAGAATGTGAGATCAAACTCTTTAAAGAAATCTCAGTTACTTCAAGATATTAGTCTTTGAAGTTGACAAAATCATTTACTTTCTCTCTCAAGTTTTTATTGTTTTATCGGTGTAAAATTTTATTATGTTGGAGTTGTTCCTATAATATCAAAAGGTGGTATATATCTGCTGAAATTAAAAAACAAAATTATACAAGAATAAAAAGTAGTGGTAGTATTTTTGCAGTACTGAAAATATATTTAAATCTTAATTAAAATTACTGTTTTGGGTTAATTTGCAGGTATAACTACGATATTGTGAAGGACATGCCACTGGAAGGACCTTATGAGTGGGTTCAATTAAAGCCATAAAATTACCCCTTTTAGCTCTATTTGAAGGAAGAGGGATGATATTATAAATGCAGTTTAAATTTCCACTTGCTGACATTATTCTTAGTTCGATTTCACTTTAGGTAGTATTTGATTTCTATTCAGAGTCCTATTTTCATGTTTGAAGTACCCTTTTGTTGGTGTGTACAGCTTTGTTTTTCTTCAGGGGCTAGTAACTAAGGACTTGGTTCCTAGTTTTTATCTGTGTACGGTTTATTACATTGTTATACGGAGAAACTAGTGTCCAGAGCATAATTCAGTAAATTCTCTTATTGGTGATGGCCTATGTAGAATCGACACGTCTGATTGAAGTTGCGTTCGGTGTCTGACACTCACATGATACCTACACATGCGATTACTATTCACATTGAATTATGTCATTTTCTCAAATCATTATCGGTGTCAACGTGTCAATGTCTGTATCGTGTTCGATGCTATCGACACTTCTGATTGAAGGCGTGTCTGGTGTCCGACATTCACACAATACCAAACATGTGATTACTATTCACATAAAATTATATCATTTTCTCAAATCATTATCGGTGTCAATGTGTCAGTGTCTGTATCGTGTCCGGTGTTCGTGTATTTGTTCGTACTTCACTTCATAGGTAATGATTGTAGAACATATTGGTTCATGGCTAGCTATTTACCTAGCTATAACAAATTCTAGTTTCATTTTTCTTTTGTGCTCAACCAGACAGACATCATCTACCAACATTGGTGTCTATTTCTGTTTTTAATAATAACTTTAGTAACAATAATAGCTTTAAAAGGGTACAACAAAGTCAGTGACTGTTAACTTCTTTATTGGCTTTTTTCTCTCTTTTTTTACTTTTCCCTTTTCCAATTCTTTATCTTTCTTTCTTTTCACTGCTTTAATTTTCTTAGTGCTATGTCTTTTTCCTTATCTTAACACTATGGAAAAACATTGCCTTTTCTCCCCAGTCTTTCTGCCATGATTTGTATGCATGTGTGTATGTGGGTCTTAATTTCAAATATGGACTCCTATTATTATATACTATATGAATATGAACTAGTATAGATATAAAATTGTCAAGCTCAAGCACAGTGAAAAGACTCAGTTTTGGAATTGTTACTGTAATACTGTATTTACTATACACTTTTACATGTACAACAAAATTTGGGTTCAGACTAATGTCTCAAACTATAGTTTATTTATCTTTACAGACTACACTGACCCTATTGTTTGGTATTATTGGAAAAATTCAAATTCCCAAACTATGTATTTTATGGAATCTGCATTATTCCCTGGTTGGATGTTGTTGTGGGAGTGGTTCTCCTGCTGCTCCTGCACAGCAGTATCTTACTGTAGTTTGATTCCATTTTGGAGGAGGCCGGAATGGTTTTAAATTGCGATTGCAGTTGCTGCAATGTGCATTTCGACGTGAAATAATCTTAAATTTTCATGCTCTATATAAAGTGACATCACCTCTGTAAATAATGATTGAGAGGTGCTTAAAATAAACATTTGCCTTTTAGATATGTGCTATCCGAGCTTAATAATATTTGTTGATTCAAAAAAAAAAATTGTAAAGCTAAAATTTTTTTATTAGAGAAGAAGTAGGTTAAGATTTGGGGTTCTAAAATTTTAATATTTTGGTGAAATATTTTTAACAAGTGATTGAAGATTACTTCACAAGTGCATGTGATGCCGTTGTGGAAGCTACCGCAATAGAATATGGCTTTTGTGTGTATAAATTTTAACATGTTTGAATCTTGTTGAACAAAATTGATTTTATTTTCGGAATTGATTTAAAAGTTAAAATTTGAAGTTTTTGTCTTTAAAATTGATTTTTAATCGTATTTATTGATTGATTTACTTTAAAATTCAACTCAATTTTAAGTGGACTAATTTAACTTCTTAAAAAAAAAGTTCAACTCAATTTTCATAATTAATTTCTTGTTAGAGCGTAATTAAACGATGTGAGATTTGGATTTGATTTTTGGGAGGTTGAAAAAGGATGACTAGTTGCGAGTTAGTTGTGCTTTCGATTTGATTTATACCATATTTACTAAAAAAAACTCAAAAAATCGAAGCGAATTTTGGTTTTAGTCCCTAAAAAATTAAACTGAATGTTTTCATCCTCACAAAAAAAATTATTTTGTTTTTGGTTCTTAATTAATTGACCACTTTATTTTATATCAAGATTTTTTTTTTGACAAAATTTATATCAAGATTATAACTCTTTTATGTTCAAATTGTATCCATGTTATGTCCATTTATTATGTTCAACTTTTATATATTCATATTATATTATAAAAAATGTCAAAAACTTGTCAAAATTATATCCATTAGGGACCAAAAACAAAACAAAGAATTTTATGATGATGAAAACATCTCATTTTATTTTTTAAGGGCTAAAATCAAAATTTGATATATTTATAGGGACGAAAAAACTCATTTAACTAAAAAAAATGAGAGAATCCTCTTCCCTCTAAAACTCTTTTCTTGGTACATTTAGTATAAATTGTTTATATTTAAATTTTTTTTATTGTCTTTTTCTTCCAATTAAATCCTCATACGTCCCCGTGAGTTTAGCTCACTTGGTAAGGGATAATGCTTATTATATGCAGAGGCCGGGGTTCGAATCCCGGACACTCCACTTATTCACCTTAAAGGTGAATTTCTCTAGCCGCTAAGCTACTTGACCAAAAAAAAATAATAAATCCTCATACACTCCAAACATATTTTCTTACCACCACTCCTACTGATAAAAAAAATTGACTTTTCTTGGTCAAATAAAAATAACATGACCAAACACAATCAGCACTTGTTGGTTTAAGTGACATAGTGCTTAATGAAGTTGAAGGAAATGTCACTAGAAGGAGGGGTTGAATAGTGACCTTTTAAAATTTTCCCTGTACTCTTAGAGAGGTTGAACTCTCAAGACTTTGCTTAGAGTAAGATGATAAGTAACACAATAAACAAATAATAAATATTGCGGAAAGTAAAGAGTAGAGTTTAAGAGAGATCGCACAGAGAAGTTATCCTGGTTCACCCAATATGGGTTAGTCCAATCCCCACAACTTTTGTGAGATTATCCACTAGTTCTCCCCACAGCTTTTGTGAGATTATCCACTAGTTCTTGGGAGTTTCTTCCTCCTCTTTGCAATGTGCAAAACAATATGTATTCTCTAAGCCTCTCCAGGCTTACACTAACACTCAAGCTCTTGAAGAGCTTGAGGCTATACAACTATGTATTCTCTTAGCCTCGCCAGGCTGACACCACTGATATTATTAGTTTCAGTAAGCTTACACTATCACTCAAGATATTACAGGCTTGATGATATACAATCAAAAAGAGATTTGATGTTTGGATCTAATTACAATTTTCAAGCTACTAAGAGAATGAGAGATTGTAGTTTGTAATATACTCTTAAAAAGATGATCTGAAAATATGATTGAGAACTGTAAGAGTATTTTTTGATATTGAGATTGATTGATGAATTTTTCACTTGTATGTAGGCTTGTGATTGTTTGTAAAATTCATGCTTTCTTTGTTGAGAGAAAGCTTCCATTTTTTGCCAGCCTTCATCCTTCAATATCTTGCAGCTGTTCATTCTTGTGTAGATGTAACGCCCCAGATTTTAATCCAAGACATTACTTAAAAATATTCATTTTATTTAAAAAATATGAGGCTATTTGTCTTTTTTTTTTTAACTATTGGAATGAAACTAATAGAAAGCTAAACTATTAAAATAAATTAATAGAAAATTACTATTTATAATTTATTATTTCTAATAGAAGAAAATAATACACTTCAAAAATATTTTTAAAGTATATATACAATTTAATAAACCCATTTTTGTCCCCGCGCACGCTTCAATCACACATCAACTTCATATTTCTTTCTTTTTCACCTACAACATTTTATTAATGTAAGAGTCAATTTCCTTATCCAAATTGGTTCATACTCAAAGCACAAGAAACAATGTCATAAAATAGATAGCATCAAAACTTCTCGATAAAAAGAAATAAAATTTAAAAGTAAAACCAGGTCATATACTTTAAAAAAAATCCATACAAATTTCTTTTACAATAAAGGAGTTTAATCAATTATTAAATCACAATTGTATACAAACTCAAATGCAATTATGCAGAAGATGCATGCTCTTATTTACTACATGATCTGAATATAATACCACCGGCCACTAAGGCACCACAAAGAAGTAAAGATCACCGGCCACTAAGGCACCACACAGAAATGCATATGCTATGCCATGAAAATGATGTTCAAATGCATATCACCGGCCACTTAGACAACCACAAAGAGAAAATGATTAATTGCTTTTCACCAGCCACTTAGGCAACCACAAAGAGAAAATTCATATACAACATGATAAGAAACAAAACAGGTCTTCTCAATTTCAAATCATTACTTTCATATACATTAAAGATTCAAACCATAATCACAATTAACATAGAATACACATCATCATGTACACACATAGTAAAATCAACTTTCATCATACACACTACACACATCACTTCAAATCATGTTCTCATATATAAACTTTATAAAATTCAAATCTTTAGCACTTATATATATATATATATATATATATATATATATATATATATATATATATATATATTATAATTATATTTAATTCTCTTTTTAAACGATTAGAATTTCTACCTCCATTTTATAACATGATCCTAGCACTTAGTAAGAACATATGGAAAAAAAGCCCTTACCTTAGAGCTTTCAATCCAAGAGCGAGAATTGGCACAAACTCTAGGGTGTACTAAGGATGTTGCACGAGGAATAACTTGTAACCAAGATGATAGTTTTAGAGGTTATCTTAGTGAAGGATGAGAACGATTATAATTTACCGACGGTTATATGATTTCACTATCTGTCGTGTGAGTGATATTGACATGTAAGAGTTTAAATAATCGAAAAGATATAAAGGAGGTGTGAAACTGTATTGAACGGAAAAGAAATTAAACAGAGTTAAATTGGTAATTATGAGTATCATGGAGCTATTAAAGTAGTAGATAAATACTCCCTCCGGTCCTTTTTCAAGAGAAAGTTGACTTTTTAGATACATTGAATAATGTATGTATGTATCTAGTCAAGAACCTAAACCAAATACATAAATTATTTAATGTATCTAAAAAGTAAATTGTCTCTTGTAAATAGGAGCGGAGGGAGTATTGTCCGTAACTAAAACCATGAGATGTATAGCAAAGTAAAAACGTATGGCAGATTTTTAAGGAAGAAAAGAAGGGATTAGAAGGGAATTAAAATAGTGGTTATTACACTATTATTGTTGGCAATAAAACACATGGAAATCAAGTTGATATTTAATTCAGTCAATCCCCATTAATTGAGTAGCAAAGGTGACAAAATTAATGTAAACACATGGCCATAAACATAAGATGGGTAAAGAATAATTTGATTTAGGCATATGGATCGATTTTGTCTTAAAACTTGGTCAAGGATCAAGCAAATTCAAGGTGTTTAATACATAGACAAAATGAATATTTAGAAGTCAAGGAGAGAGATAATTAGGGAAATTTAAGTTATTTTCTCCACTCTCTCATTCTTAGTAGTTACATCATGTAGACAATTCTATTACTCTTGCTATTTAACTAACATTGCTTATTAAATTTAAAGTAGACAAACTCATATTCATATAATATATACATACATACATACATAAAAAAAATAGTTACAGTGGGAAAAATCCAAAGTAAAAATTGAAACCCAGTCAAACGAAACAATTAATATTTTTGACATAATTATAATACTTTTTTGAGGAAACATAATTATAATACTTCAAAGTACCCAATATCTTTTTGACATTATTATAATTATTTATATAAAATTTTGGGTCGTTACAGTAGACACCCTTGAAGTTGATAGGAATTGCAAAACTGTCATTGTCCCATCTTTTTGTACGCTGAGCTTGAGCTTATCAGCCTCGACCTCAACTTTTACACTAAGAGCTTGAGCTTGTCTTTGTACAGGAGCGTGTATGAACAGTGAAAAGTACATGAACAGTAAAAAGTCTTTTCTCTTTACCACTTATTTCTTACTTGTTCTCCAAGATGCATCATTGTCATTGTCCTTGCAATGCTTTGTCTCCAAGACACCATTAATTAATTATATTTGCATACTTGGTCACCAAGTCATCTTTCGTTATGCTTTCTTGCTTGCTTGCTCATCAAGATTCAAACTTTAGGGCTTTGTCGTCATCCTTATCTTTAGTAAATGATTAGCACATGATTGAAAGATAATTTTCCCTTGCATTAGCAGCGCATGGCATATCTTGTGATGCCTTTTTGGATTAAATTATCCTTTCTTGATTAATAATGAATTATCATCATATTCTTCTTGAAAGCTTGAGCATAATCATCCAAGGATACATAGCTTTAACAATGTGTGAGAATTGGACTTTCCTATCCTTAATAAAATTCACTCAAGAGCACACATTAAATAACCAAATAAAATTATAATCTTAATTTTAATACAAGAGTTTGTTTATCATTTAAAAACAATTTCAAAAGGATTTTTGCTTCAACACTTAATTCCCTTGATCAAGGTTTCAATACTAGTCTTGTGAGTAAACAAATGGATGCAGAGACTTTATCAATCCACATGGTCATATTATTCATCATTATAGACTCAAGTTTAAGGGAAAAAATAGTAATCATGTTTATTGGACTAAAATATAAGCAAAATTCGACTACAATCTATTTATTGTTATTATTCTCAAAATATCATACAATGAAAAGAATTCTCATACAAAATTAAATGATAAGAAATTGCACATTAGAAAATACAGTTATTTTTAAGGCTAAATATGATTTTGGTCCTTAAAAATATTTTAAATTTTCATTTCATTCCCCCTAAAATTTTGTTCGACTTTTACTCATAACTAATGAGAATAAAGAATTTGACAGTTATTTTTTAAAATCGATTTTAAAATGGACTTATGTGACAAAAATTGAAATGTTATTGTATGTTGCTGTAAAATAGTTTAACACCGACAATGTTTTTTCATTAAACTCAAAAATAAGTGAGGTTAATTATTTCTCTTATTTTATGTGTAACTAATTATGGTGGTGCCTATAGAATTTTCCAACATTATTTTTCTTATACTTACTATGTATTTGTCTTAATGGACTTGCTCTCTATTGGGGAAAAGCTTTTTCACCCCCAACATGAGTTCAAAATACATCTTGAACAAACAATTACTTCCATTGTTAAGGATAGAACAATGAAAAAAATGTCATACACTAATTCACTTTTTCTTTGTTACACCAAACTATGGTAACTTTTATATTGACTCTCAAAATTAAAAATGAGAAAGAGTTGTGAAAATAGAGAATTTCTTCAATCTGTTCTGTAATCAATCTAAAGGAATTTACAATGATTCATCGAAAATAACCGAAGAAAAACTAGTATAGTTTATCTTAAACATTTTCATCTGATGGAACTGATACTATAGACCTTGTACTTGATCTACCAGAAGGATCTTTCTCCAAATAATGAGTAACCAAAATCTTTTCAGAAACATCTCTATCCTGAGAATGTGTAACCAAAGCCTTTTTTGAAGCATCTTTCTCCAATGAATGAGTGAATAATGCCTTAACGACTTGACGAAACTTCCTTCTGTATGTTGGAAGCTTTGATACACCTCTTATCATTCCAATCATCCTAACAATTCATTCATCATTGCACACATTAGTTAAATTTATCTAATAACAGGTTAGCTCGTGCGTTTGGAATAACTTATTTGAACTTATGACAAGCCCTTGTCTGAAGGTGTTTAGCCAAATAGGGCCCAAGTGTTAGGTCATGATATATATCTCGAAACGTTTATTCCATAAAAAAAGGGCAGTCTGGTGCACTAAAGCTCCCGCATGCGCAGGTTCTGGGAAGGAGTCCCACCATTTTGGTGTATGTTTATACGATAAGCGCTTAATTAAACTATTTATCCAAACATACATGAAGAATGAAAAACAAAATTCCATACATATCAACTTAATATTGTTAAGTTACTAAATATTTCAGTCACACATAACATGTAGAGATTGATATAACAATACCTTCTGGAAATTCCCTCAATTTGAGCAGCTCTAAGACCATCAGGAATCAATAAGCTACCATTATCCCAAGTCTTCAACCTTTGCTTATTAACTCCAAAAAGAACAACTTTTTCCAAGTATCTCACTTCACCTTCCACCAACTTAATGACCCTTATCTGTTCCTTGAGAACCATAACAGGATTGAAGAACCAATCCAACAACTTGTCCTTTGGTCTGTTGAAATGAGTTATCTCAAAATCATCAAGTAGCAATACACCACTTGAATTGGCTTTGATGGAAAAGAGAAGTGTCTGTAGAAGTGAATAACAAGGCAATCCAACACCAACTATGGATGCTTCGTTAGCATTTTTTCCTCGCAACCACTCATAAAGATCAGCAGCTGTGAGTACATTAGCGTCCAATAATTCCTTGCCTCTTATCTCACAGTCCCTCATCATATTTCCCCATATCTGTCGCAATACATTTTAAGTACTACGTGAGAGTTTTTCGAATAAATTAACATCACAATAGCAGCTAAAAAAGATAAAAAAAAAGTTGCTTAAAACTTGTTGGGTATGGCTCATTGTTTACGGTCCAGTTTATAATATTACCCTGCAGTACGGTTCAAGGGTAATATTATAAACTGGACCGTAGTATTTAAACACAAGTTGTAATATATAACCCTAAGTAAGGCACTGCAGCCACTCTGCACTAGGAGATGTATGCAAAATTGGTCGAAATCCTGATCAAATCTTGTGCATTCTATGTTTGCATTTTTGGTAACTAATTCCTTTGAACCAATTCTAACAAAACTACATTACTTAATGAGTGAATCACTAATTTAATTCCTGAAATCATTGATGTCGTGTAATTTGGTCTTAAATATTAACGAAATTTTTAAATGATCCATAAAATTGAAAATTCTGAATCACATTAGTTCTCATGAGTTGGTCAATTTTATATATGATATTGTCCCGAACGGAATATTGTGATCGACAAATTAATCTTAGGGATCACTTTGGAATTTCTTCAATTTTCATTATCAAATTCTCTAACCGCTACAGTTTCAGAGACGGATTCACTCTTAACTTAATAGACAAAGAATTACTATGACTATTGGTGCTTTAAAACTGCAAGTAAATGAAGAAAAACATAGTTACTTGATTGATCGACATGACGTCAAAAGCAACATACCTGCACCATTTTCACTTCTTGAATTGTCTCTCTAACTGATCTTGAAGGAGCTAAGTTTGGCATAAACATTGCAGGCGGTTCCATAGTAGTATTTGATCTGCTTTCTGACCCACTGTTTCCTCGAGTAGAAAACTCGGACGATTGAGAGACCATCTTCTTTCGATATTGGGGCCTGGCTGCAAGAAAGTTGATGTGTCGATGTCAACAGAATAAATGGCAGATAGGATAAGAAAACAATTGGAAGAAGTTTACTTTGGAAAGTATGACCCCTCTCTAAGATAGAGCCAATCATTCGTATATTCATCAAACTCAGCAACCATTGCCACTATATAAGCCAAACCTCTACGGAAAGATCTTTCCTACATTCACAAAAAGGTCAAAAAAGAAGGTTCAATGATACAGTAAAATAATTAAGTGATTTTCTGGTTATGTGGTAACCAAAATTGATTTTGAATGAGGCAAAATCATTCAACTTGACAACTTTGAAACATGTCAAAATCAATTTTACACTGAGACTTAGGAATGGAGAACAAAAAGAGTGATGAAACAAACCTGATATACTATAATAGAGGCATATAGTCCAACAAAAATGCTGGAGAAAATAGCCAATGAAATGCTGGCAATGACAACAAGAGGCCACACAAATATTGTCAAACCAGCAATTGGGACACAAACTGTTTCAAGGAATGGACCTTCTCTGCTGATTAAATCATGCAAAAGTCTGTACCAGCCCTTGAACAATAGGTATGGACTCTTTACTATAGCAATTGCAGTGAATAGAGGAACTTCGACAATTAGTCCCACTATCCCTACAATCACACATCCAGGAACGTGAATTAACCTGCAAATAAGCAGAGTTTAGGAACAGATGTCACTCATATTTTGCAAATAAAAGACATGTTTGGATAAACAGCTTAAATAAGCACTTATCATACAAGTGATTAAGCATAAGTTATTCATATAACAAAAGATAAAATAAATTCAAACTGTTTTAATTTCAGTTATCATTGAACAGTATAAGTACTCATGTTAATAGATAAGCTCAAATAAGTCAATTCGAACAGACCCGAAATTTGTAATTGAAATGACATAATCAATATGGTTTCGACCAACAATAAAAGATCAATCATTTCGTCCAAACGACCTAACCTTAATAAGTTGATAATTTGCGCTCAAAGAAAGCTCAAAAGAAACGTTATCTTAACTGGAGTTAAAGCAAAGGACCGCGTGATGATTACCTTAGTGTCTTACACTGATCTGAACAAGGTGATTCGCGTAGTTCCTTCAAGTAACTTGGATATGAATGGTAACATAAATCTGCAAAATCCCTAACCACAGTACAACTGCCTTTGATAGTTCCCAAGGTTCCATCCTGAGTTAAATGTAAGCAAATAAAGAAACGTTGTCAATCGAAATTGTAGAAAATGGAGGTTTGTTCAAATTCCGCTACACAACAATATTATAGCGCCTCTATTACAACATTTTGTACTAAAAATGTGTATCGCGGAACATTTTGTACTAGTCATAACGCTATAATGCTGCTTTAGCCGCTATTTAACATTGAAATAAATGTACTACTAATTTTTACTACAAGCAAACTATGTGCTAATAATGAATCAAACAGTGCTGAGAAACATATTGATCATAGAATCTTACCACAATACAGTGCAAGAATTTCTTTGACTCATTATCATATCTGAAAGCCTCAAAAGTTGAAACCCAAGGAGTAAAAAATCCATACCCAACACCAACAAGAACACTACCAGCAATACCTAAACCCAACCATATGCCAAACAAAGCTGGCAAAGCAATCAAAATAGCAACTTTCAAAGCTGCATCAAATATTTCAACCCTGCAAACACAAAAAAAAAAAAAAAACATTCAAAACATATACTAATTAAAATTCCAAACACACATGAAGAAAAAAAAAACAATTGTTACTTCAAAAGGGTGTAAACAGTCCAAGCCACATGTGCAGGAAACAATCCCAAAATCACCCCAACGTTTCCTATAATCAGTATCAAAGCAGCAATAGGACCCACAATAAAGCCTGCATAATTTTCAAGAAAAATATCAAATAACCCTTCAAGAAAAATATCAAGAAAAACTAAAAAAATTAAATCTTTACTATACTCAAGATTTCATTTAATCATGTAACATAAAGTATGAAAAAGGGTAAAAGGGTAAAAGAATAAAGAACCTTTTATGGCACCAAGGAAAAGAGCAGAAAAGAATGCAAAAACAACATAAGAAGCTTTAATCCAATCTTCTAAAGAATTAGGAAGAAAAGCCATGATAGTAGTAACCAAGGATCATGAAGAAGTTAAGGTTTAATGAAGAAAATGAATATGGAAGTCAAAGGAGAAAAAAGGGAAATTAATAGGTCAAAAAACAAGAAGGTATATTGGTGGCGTGTGTTGCAAGGTGAAGACAAACTAAATAAGAAAACGATAAAAACTAAACTCAACTAAATTAGAATCATTATCAAGATTTTGGCAACTAAAAAGTAACATGGGCTTTGAAATAAGAGAGGCTGCTGAATATTTTATACCATGGTATCATCATATCATATAATATAGTAATAATTGATTGATATTAGTGTACACCTAATTTATAAAGTTTATGAAAGACCCTTCTTACAAAATTAATATTGTTTCATTTATTTATCAAATATCTGGCCTTGATTTATGGGTTCGGACTCACTCACAACATTCATCTATTATCAAAATCATTACATGAATTTAATTTGTATACACAAACCATGTGAAATATTTTTATACATATGCATAAAAAATATATCAAAAAGATCGCTATTTTTATAAAGGGTTAAATTTTGATTAAATTTAACGAAAGTGAATAATTCATCCTTCGTATAAAATAGTCAATGACGAATTTAAGTATTAATTTTTGTCATCAAAAATTGACTCGCGTTCATGTTGTGAATGACTAAATTGTATCTTCAATCTAAATTTTTATAATAATTGATTCATTTTGAAAAAAATTGTTGATATTTTAAATAGTAGATATAACAAATTAATTAATTACTTAGTAGGTCACAAAAAAGCAAGGACTAGAAGGTCAAAGATAATCGAATACCATATATTAGAATGACAAAATTGATACTAATATTAAATTTTTTTTTTGAAAGTGATACTAATATTAAATAAAATGCCTTGTTTGACAGTTGGTTTGATAATAAGGGGTAGCTAGCATGAGTTATTGGATTCCCTTTGCTTTTTGTCCTTAATTTCTTTATTCCAATGATTCATTATATGCTAGCGATGTTTTCGTTCCAATATATACATATGTTACAGGTTGACCACAAATATATCTTAAGGTTCAATCCTCAAAAAAAAAAAAATTAATTCCATCAAGCATTTTTGGGGTTAACCCTTTGACTTGAGTGCACAGGAACAACACAAAGAGCCAAGAGTAAGTTACAGGTTTACAAAAAATCCCAAAAAGCAAGGAAACATCACCATGAAGGCTACTCTTGATTTCAATTTTTGCTTTCATCCACCAAAATGAAAGAAGCTTAATTCTATCAAGCATTTTTTGTAACGTTTCGATTTTTTGTCTGAAACAGCAAGAGTTGCGTTCTTTCCAAATAACCTAAACTGAAGCTAACCAAACAATATACATTATATTCCTCAACCTTCTTGCAAAGCCACACAACGAACTAAAATAGAAAAAATCTGATAAGTGAAAGGGAATCACTGTAGAAACGTCCATCCATTGCAAAACTAGAATCCAAATTGTGCTAAAATAATTGCACCGCACAAACAAATGATCCACTGATTCTTATTGTCTGCAACCAGCAATACAAATATTTAAATTATGTTTGAAGAATCCGCGTGTAATAAGATTATCTTTTGTAGCAATGCAGTTCCTAAAAAGCTGACATGCAAAAATAGAAACATTTAGTGGAACTTTTTATTCGATATTATATCTTGAATGCCATCATGCTTAAGAGCCACAGCTGCCGTCAACAGTCGATACACCCTTCGAACATTATAAATTTTGTCTGACGACAACTGGCACCTCCAATAGTCTTCCAAAGCGACCTGCAAAACCACATTATTCAAAAGAGTACAACATTCCCCTCACATCTCCTCCTCCCAAACAAATAAACGACTCCGCCACTTTCAACCATCATCCTGGACCCCACCCTAAGAGCTGCCATATCGCCCACTAGTTTAAATTTTAAAATAAATCAATTCAATTTATTTTTTAAATCGGTCATAACAAATCAAATCTAAACTGCCCTAAAAAAAATCAAATCAAAACCGACCTTGATTCAATTTCAAATTAAAAACTATGATAGTAAATGATAGAGCTTCTTCCAAAATCTCAACCTAATTTTTGTTAGCATTACCTTTTTTTATGTTATTATACCTCTCAACTTCATTTAAGAAAAGTGAATATCCAAACACTAGATGACCGTCTTCGTGTAAATCAGTCATAAATAGGATTATGACAGATGGCCAATCCATTTTAGCCTTATCTATTTACACAGACATGCTAGAGAAAATAATAATCTTATTACACGTACTGTAATGCTCTTGGCTCTCGCTTTCATGTTTAAGTCATGTCCCTTAAATAAAATAAAAAAATTAAGTCATTTTCACAATAATTCTTCTCTTTTTTTAGTAAATTTCACAGTAGTTCTTCATTCACCAGCATATATGCAAGACATAGGAATTGTAAAATAAACCCTGGGCCGCTAAGATTGAACGATATTTGTTGTTTTTGGATTTTCAAACTGTTGTATTTGGATTTCCAAATTCTATTATCTACCGAAGTTGTTACTAGGTTGAGTCACGACCAGGTCGCTCTCTGTAAGACGTTTCGTGGCACTACCCAAAATTGTGCAAGGTAGACTATCAACCACGCCGCCTCCAGGATAAAACAAGCTCAGCTACAACTGTTCGATTAACTACTGCACTGTAGAAAATCGTTTGAGATTTACACCTTCGAATATGGTACTAAGACCACTCTTTAATACTGAAACCACTTTAATATGGTATTATTACCATTCTATATGGTGTTAAGACCACTCAAATATGGTGTTTCCTCCATTCTAACCTTTAAGTTCTCCAAACTTTCAATATGGTACTACGACCACTCAAATATGGTGATACCACCATTTCTCCTCAAATAGAAAAATATTTAAATAATTTATATACTGTTAAGATCATTCATAATTCCGACGGGACATTATTATTACGAAAGGGACTATGATCTTAATAGTACTCTTTATTCCGAAGGGACTTAGATTATCGAAAGGACTATGAACTTATGACCACTCTTAATTCCGAAGGGACATTAAACCGAAAAGGGACTATGGTCTTAAGAACACTCTTAATTCCGAAGGGACAGAAAGGAGTAGAAGCAGAAGAAACTCGTTAGCACAAGTCGGAGGGAGAAGAGAGAAACCGCACAGGAAGCATCAACTGTGCGATTTGGTGTGTTTTTTGAACTGAGTGGAGTCCTCTATTTATATAGAGATTCTGTAACTGTTTTAGCACAAATTGCGACAACATTTACTCTTAATGGATAAAGTTAAAATGAAGTTTATCCATTAATCAGTTCAACAACACTTGTGGATAGGATCAAAAGAAACAAATCCACAAAAGTGGAGGAAACAAACTATTAAATTTGAATGAAGGAAATATAAGAAATTAAATTCTTATTCTTATCACAACCACCATAAGCTAAATTTATGGGAAGTGATATTCTTGAATAAAAATAATAATTACTATTATTTTTATTATTATTAAGTATTTAAAATTAAATACCGCAATTTAAACACTACTAATGTGTGTGTTCTATTTTATGTGGGACTCCCACACTCTATTTTTTCAATTCACACAACATTAGATCAAAGTATGATTACTTGGTGTTTAATCTTCCAATTTATTTTCCAACATCACACTAATGTTCCAACAATATTTGATTTGTTGCATGTACTGTATAGAATCTATAATATTAATAAAAGAGAGATGTGTATACCCAAGAATGTTTAGACGAGATGACACAAGTCTCTTCTAGTTTAACCAACGTCTTGGTTTAAATTCAACTTTAGGCATACAGCAACATTAAAACCGTTAGGGAGAGTTTACCGCTCATTTGAGTTGAGGGAGTTTAGACCCAAAAAATGAGCGATGGGTATTTTTTGGTGTTGCCTACTTCAATATACCGAAATTACACTTATTTGGTTTTACTCTTATCTATACTTACCGTATATAATAATAGTGAATTTGGAGACTAAAAATCTATTTTCGTTGAACTTTTTTTGTGTCGCAATTTTTTTTCAAATTGATAATATAGACACTATAAAATATTGCTTCTACAGCTCAGAGAGTGGAGTGGAAGTCATCATTTCCCATGGAAAGATGAAAAGATTGAAACTCACTTACCAATATGATAAAAAGGTGAATAGATCCACCTCTGAAAATCTAGGCGATACAATCTTGCTTCGGGTTAGGTTGAAGCTTGAGTCCTAGTGATGCACTATTATTGGTAAACTATTCACAGGAAAAGGGAAGCACGGATTTCACATCTTTGCTAAAAAAAAATAAAATTATGGTTGCCTCGCTTGTACAAGGATAAAGGGTAATGTTGACACACTAAGCGAAGAGTGCCATGAAACGCATTCTCTGGAGAACCTTAACTGAAAGATAGAGAGGACATTTTTCTAGTGAAAGATTAAAATCAACAATAGAAAATCTATAGGGTAATCAAGAAACATAATGATATAGAGGTTCTCGGTTATGGATATTTACATGGAGTGACGATCTAATGTTAGGAATACAAATCGCTTAATCAGTTGAGAAAATTAAGGCGATAAGAATTAGGTAAGGAAGCTTCATAGTTGATTGAAGGTTAGGCGATGTTAAAGCAACCGAGCGAGGAAGTTGATTCTTTCTCAAGGTCACTAATCCAGTATGTGGGTTGTTAATGCTTCAGGACTTGGTCAAAACTTAGTGGAACTAGAAAATTACGAGAAACTCACATTCCTTGTTTGTAACACCACTAACCACATTGAGGAATGAGGGAAGAGACACAAACTCCATGGAGTTGCGCACTAAGGACCTTGTCAATGGACCACACCATGAAGAAGGAGATTGAACTTGGATGTGGGGCGCCACGATTCCATGAGCAAGGGAATCACGCATACTCCGCAAAATTAGCCGAGCAAAGGCTCATCATTGTAGGCCATGTCGTTTGGCTAATATTGCTATAAATACTAAGTTCATACATTGTAATTAACACATCCAATTAATCAAACAAGATATTTTTGCATTTTTATATCTTCGTACTGCCTTTATCTTTATTTTTTATGTATTTCTTAGTGTAGCTCAATAACTCAAAACAATAATACCTGACACTTTACTAGAGAAGTTGAGGAATCCAGATCTAAAGGATAAAGTTTCTCCCATAATGTCAATTGTTTAAGGAAGATGGAATCAAAGTTGATGAAACTCAGCTGGCCTTGGCTAATTTCACGTTTCCATCAACAATATTATATTAACAACTAAATTAACAAGATATCAATATATACATACATACATATATATATATAATTAAAATAAATTCTAAAAACTACCTGGTAATAATAATCTGATGAAAAACGTCAATAAAGGCAACATCTAAGCAGATGATAAAAACAAAAAAAAAAGCAGATGATAAAAACAGTGAGAAGAGTTGGAGATTAAAAAAACTTAGTAACAATGGTGGATTTGGATCCTCTCATGCCCGTTCTCTCATATTGTCCATCCCGCCTTAATCTCAGCAATTCACTAACTTTTTTCTCTCTTCGTTGTTGTTGTTGTTGTTGTTGTTGTTGTTGTTTTTATTATTATTATTATTATTATTATTATTATTATTATTATTATTATTATTATTATTATTATTATTATTATTACTACTATTATTATTATTATTATTATTATTAGGGTTAATTAAGTTTTTAGTCCCTATAAATATTCACAGTTTTGTTTTTAGTCCCTATAAAATAAAATCACACTTTTTAGTCCCTGTGACATTTTCCTTGAGCATTTTAGGGACCAAAAATGTTGATGGAAATTTTTGACAGGGACTAAAATGCTGATGGAAAAGTTTTATAGGGACTAAAAATGCTGATGGAAAATTTTATAGGGACTAAAAAGTGCGATTTTATTTTGTAGGGACTAAACACAAAATTTTGAATATTTATAGGGACCATTTACTTAATTAACCCTTATTATTATTATTATTATTATTATTATTATTATTATTATTATTATTATTATTTTGACACACCTTATTATTATTATTATTATTATTTCCTTCATGTATCAATCAATCGTGGAATTGGAAAATGAGAGATGGATGAAGCAAAAGGGCTGGAGAGGATCAACATCCAACAATGTTAGAGTAAAAAAAAATTGAATGAGAAATGAAGTAAAGAGTTTAATAATTTGAGCGAGGTTAAGAAAAAAAACACAATGCCTTATTTTATAGTCTTTTGCGTAAATTTCAAACAATTTATGAGGCATTAAGGACACGATTCCTCTAAAATCGCCATTGTTTTGTGTGCCAACAGCTATTTCCATCAACAATCATTTATATAGTGTTTTGAGAACACATTTCCTTAGAAATTTCACTTGATAAGTTTGTTGGTCGATAGTTCTTTAACATGTGGGCTATGTGTAACATCCCGATTTTCAAAACAAGAGTGCATTTTTTTTTCTTTTTAAAACAACTCAATGCCATGCATTAAAGGATTCATGATTGTCTTTAATTTAAAATCAGAGTAAGTAAAACATTTTGAAAGCATTACCAACAATAAAATCTGAATCAAATGTCACATTTTATAAAACAATATTAGGCAATGAGCTTTTACTATCAAATCATGCACTACGGAAGCATAAAATAATGTTCAAGTATTCATGTCTCATGGTAGTATCATTTACAGCGGTGCCCAAACAAAAGAAGTAAAATTACATAAACATAAGACACCACAAGAAAACATCTAAGCTGATCCTTAACTCTGAACTGGGATGACATGGTACAAGATCCCACCAATGGCATCAAGTCTGACTGCCAAACTGCTACACCTCCAAAGCCTTTGCTATTTCCGCAAAGCACACTCCCTATTTGGATATGGGGCAAAGCCCGATCCACGAATTAATGTAAAGGGTCACGATCTAATAACAACATAATTACAAAATACTGCAGGCATATATACTAGCATGGTAAATGGCATCAGCATAAACATTCATCACACAAAATATAATGATGCACAATTAGCCTAGCAAATGCAGGCTCTACATGTGTGATACAACCTCCACTGGCCTATCACATGCAAATGATTCCGGAATAATCCACTCTGCAGAGGGTAAGAAAATCATGATTCTCATAGATTTAAGGTGGGTTCCTTCACGGCAGTCCACACCCCGCGCGTCTGTGCGTCTCCACAGACTACCGCGTACTATAAGACCAGATTTAAGGTGGGTTCCTTCACGGCAGTCCACACCCCGCGCGTTCGTGCGTCTCCACGAACTACCGCGTCTTATAAGACTCAATCTCATAGATTTAAGGTGGGTTCCTTCACGGCAGTCCACACCCCGCGCGTTCGTGCGTCTCCACGAACTACCGCGTACTATAAGACCCGTGCGTCCAACGGACTAACACGTACCATGAAATGCATGAGCATATATTGTCCACTCAATATGTGCAAATGCAACTCTTATACATCATTCAACATATGTAGTATAAAAACATGCCTCAACTGGCAGTTCACATATTATCTTTCCATTCATATCAAACAACATTTCATGAATCAACATGCATTTCATATATTTATTCACAAATCATATGAAAGCAACGCACATCAACATATCATAATCAAGTTGATTGCAAACAAATCCCACACTGGGCAAACACATTCACTTAACATATCAGTTTCACAATACACACAATAGCACATACACCATCCAGACATTTAAGTAACTATGATGTTTAAGAAAGTGCCCCTTACCTGAGCAAAGCATTCCTTATAATGTACAGCTCTACAACTCGTAAGCATCTACCTCATGAACGTCTCTAAACCCTCGAGCTAAGTATCCTAACAGATACAATAACTTAGGTAAATATCGGCTCTAAAGCTTCGTACCCATTCTAGGTGAAATTCAACTCACTCGGAAATATGATCAACTTCAATAATTCCAAAAAGTTCAATAAAATATTTTCCAAAATAACTTTTGTCTCGAAATCCTTCAGAACACTCAATGACCATAAACTTGCCAAAAGTGAGTCTAGGAAACTCTTTTCCATAAGAAATTTTTATTTCAAATACCCAATTTATACAAATCATTTTGTTCTCAAGACAAATATCACAGTAGAGACACTTTTGAAATATCTCCAAAATACTTATCCGTTTTGAAACATCTTTTCAAAACCACTAAAAAAAAATAAGATAAAATGAATTTGACGAATTTTCGACTGAGTCTCCTTTGTGTTTACATCGCATACCAGAGCATCTGGCTCAGTCAACCTAACACAAATTCACAGACAAAATATTTTCACCACTCAACAGTTCAAACATAAAAATATTCGAACTCTGATAGTGTCAGCAGTCACTTCCAGCGTCAGCTCAGACACATTATTTTCAGAAAATCATAATAAATTCATTCGTCGTCGGAACGTTGCAAACCATAGGTCCATTTCGACCGTCTCGACGACGCGAATCCACTTCTAAACTCATTTTCACAATTTAACAGTTTTAAAATGACGAAAATACCCTTGCACGGTTCAGCCCTTTCGTCCAGACAACATCTTTCAAAAACTAATCGGTTGAATCAACTTGTTTTCTCGTCTAAAGCATATATATCAAATAAAATTTACATTTCAACACTTTTCCAAGAACACTAAAATTTTAAAATGAACGGATCGTAAATTTTCTTTCAGATCTATACTCATACGAACTTACCCAACAACATTAATACATAACATCATGCAAGAAAATCGAAACTCGACATCTTACACCCACAAATGCTCAAAACCGAGATTTAAAAGAGGAAAACAGGGAGGAATACCTGATCTATTGACTGTGAATCACGCGTGAGAAGATAGTAATCGTCAAGGGCTTCGTTTTGATATCTCGTTTGCGCGATTCGGACAAGGAACGAAGAAGTTACGGCCCCGGAACGGTGGAGGAAAGAAAAGTTGCGGAAATGAGAGAGAGAAGAGAGAGAAAGTCTTGATTTTTTTTGATAAAAAGTGGCATGAAGCTCTATTTATAGAGTTTTGGTTTTGGAAATAAACCAGACCCGGTTCTCGCGGTTCAAGGTACACGTAACTGACAAAGTTCTATCCTAACTCTGATGAACTTCTAATCAGTCTCAAACATCTTACAATTGTCTCCTTACTCAAAAACCACTATTCATTCTCTAATATTTTCTTTTCGAAATTTTTTTCTCAACCAGCAGATATGATGTTGCTAAATTCCCAAAACGAATAGTAAATTCCCTAGATGAATATAATGACTCTCAAGGTCCATTAATATTTCATTTGCAGGCGAATTCATATTTGATTCTACCCAAATCCCCAAACTCGCAAAAATGCTCAACAAGATTAAGAAAACACATACTCATGCATTCCCCTTAACTCAAGTCACAAAAACATAATCATTCTTAACAAACATCATGAAAATCATACTCAATCACCCAGAATAGAAAAACAATATATGTGAGTCATTCCTAGATCTCACATAACTAACTTTCTCTTCAAGTTTCCATTCAAAATAATAGTTTTGGAATTAAAATAATTTTTCGACAAAATGTCATTTATTAACAAAGAAAACATCAAAACAAAATACAAAGCCCTAAATTTAGTCGCAACTAAATTATGGGTCTTACACTATGGGACACATTTCCTCAGACTGCCCACAAAATGCTTTTTGTTTTTGCGAGAACTGGAGTTTTCCTTAAAAAATTTGGTCAGAATGCAATTTTTTTTTGTGGTAGATATATGTTAAATAAATGATTAATAACAAACAATTAATAAAGTAATCAAAGTTGTTAAAGACAGAACCCCAGATTTATATTACAAAAATATTCTTCTATATTTATTTTTTAAATAAATTGTTTCAATAACATTTATGTTCATATTTTTACTCCAAAATTTTTTTTCCCTACTAACATTTTATTGTACTAAAATAACATTTTTCTTAATGAATTGGTATTGCCACATATTTCGTACATTGTTGTTCTCATGTTTACCTACTTGTACCACGTAATCCATTCCATTCTAAATTCCAAACTTTTATTTGTTATCGTCAATATGATTTAGTAACAGAAAGACACAACACCAAAGCTGGAAAATCTCAAATGTTAAACGCAAATTTTGGTTTTTTCTCTACATATGACACATCACCATCCATCATGTAAATCATCTCTCCTTTTTTATCAAAACCAACACCACCCCGGTCACAACCCATCCAATGGCCTTTTGCATCATAGATTCATCATGATTTTTTAGGAGAAATTGTGTTTCTGGTTGCGGAGAATGTAATCCAATTGTTAATTAATGTCGAAAATGGTGGCGGTTGATGAAAAGAAGAGGGATCGAATGGTGAAAAAAGATGTGATGGAATTTCCACGAAATGATGATCATGGAGTGACTGTTGCATTTTATGGGAGAGAGGTGTATGAGGGTGTTCCTATGACACATTTCTCTCCAAAGTCTCCTTTAAATGTTGTTTTCTATCTTCTCTATTTACATATCCTCATTTTTTCACAAAGTGTAAAAGTTTGTTATTTTATTTTTCTTTGTTGTGTGTTTTACATAATAAAGAAAAATGTGTTTGATGGGTTTATATATTGAATTTTTATTGATAATGTTTCTGGCTTTAGATTCCTATAGGTTTGGCTTCTTTTTGGATTATGAGTTAATAATGATGAGTTATAGCTATGTTGTATTATTTGCAGTATAAACAGAACAAGGCGGTGGAAAATAAATACAAGCTTTTGAATAGTCCAACAAAACAAGTAAGATTTTGAAGGGTTTTCTTTTGCAATCTAGATGTTTGATCTTGAATTGAGTGTTCTCAATCCAGATTGTGAATAACGGAGGCTTGTTTAAATCTCAATAGGTTACTCGGCTACAATACTATTAAAATTACTATTTGACAATAATTTATACTAAACAATGTATCACAGAGGAATAGCAATTTGTTCAAATATCGACTTTATAGCTCTATAAGACTATTATAGCCGATAGTTGACAACACTGGTTGAATTTTTAGTAGCCCACCCCCATCCATTTTACATTTTTTTACATGTATTGAAACATTGGTTCTAATATTGAAAACATTTTGGTCCACATAATTTTAACCTTCTATGAAACACCCTTTCATCTAATTGTTTGGTTGTGTTATACTTTTCTTTCTTTTTGAAATTACCACCTTGTAGTGCTTTACAAGCTTAAGCCCATTAATTGAATGTTAAATTCTATATAAATTAAATCAAAGTCAAAATGGATAATGAATCTAACATATGCATTTTCTACAGGCAACCCTAGATGAGACACAATCACAAAAGTTTGCAAGGTTGGTAAAACATCAAGTATAATCGATTAAATAATCCAACTTATTTTTAAAGTAAGTAATCATTTATGATAAATTTAAGACATTTTGTTTGATTGCAGTTCAACTAAAGGGGTAACAGATGGAACATATTCTCGTGGCGAGGCGATATCATCTGCTGTGATTCACGCCGAAGGACTTCGATCACATTTGGAACCAGAATTCCCTAGTTTTGTGAAGTCCTTGCTCAGATCACATGTAGCTAGTTGTTTTTGGATGGTAAACATTACAACAAAATTTTAGTTAATGTAACCTCTAAATTTGAATATAACTAATATATAAGAATACTATTTTCCTAATAAAATGACAATTAAAATGAAGCAACTGTATTAGGATTAGATAAACCAAATAACATCGCCATGTCTTGTGATTTCTTTTTGTATAGGGGTTGCCTGTGTCGTTTTGTAAAAGACATTTACCTGATAAGGATACAACTATCACATTAGAAGATGAATATGGTAAAGAATACAAAACAAAATACATTGCATGTAAGACAGGATTGAGTGCTGGTTGGAGACAGTTTTCTGCTGTGCATAAATTGCTAGAAGGTGATGTGGTGGTATTCCAACTAATTGAACCCACCAAATTTAAGGTAATAGTTTTTATTTTTATTTATATTTTATTTAATTGTTCTTTTATTAGTTTTAATTTTGGTTCTTTACTCATATCTTTTTTCTTAGGTTTATATAATAAGAGCGGAACTAGAGAATCAAGAGAGTTGCGCCAAACAAAAAGTGGGAGGCAAGACTTGCTTCTCCATACTTTTAATTTGTTGTATTATTGTCTATCATGAAATCATCAAGGATTTATACAATCTTATTATATATAGAATAATACTTTAACATTACTTACTTTTCTCCTTCATGTTTTCAGGAAGAAACAACATAGAACCTGATGTTGTAGCATGTAATAGCTCAAAAAGAAAAAGCGTTAAACCTGTTCCACAAGACATCCAAAAGAAAAAGAAAATGATTGTATCAAACATGGAGACTAAGCCTAAACAATATACAGAGCAATCTGAAATTGATAGCGACGAAGCTTTGTCAGAAATATTCGAGGGATTTAAAATGCCTGAATTTAAAGAGTTGAAAGGTTTTGAAAATTTCAGAATCATAATTGATGGAAGGCCAATCGAAGAAGAACTCTCTACAGAAGTTCGAAATAAGTACTACAAACTATGTTATAGTCAGCAAGTTTTTCTTCATGACAATCTCATGAAAGGCTTGCATTATAAGCTGATTGCTGGAATTATATCTGAAATTGTTAATATTGCTGATGCAATAAAAGTCAGTGTGATATCTACACCGCGTGTTGAATTTTCTAATTGGGATAAAACATTGCTAGCTTTTGAACATTTGGGCATGAATGTTGAATTTTTAAGGGTTCGGTTGCGCAGGCTTGTTAGCATAGCTTATGAAACTGGCGATGCCTCAGAGATTAGAAGATATATGGCCTATAGAAATGAACAACACAGTCGAGTAGAGGATGAAATAAAGAACATGGAAACAAAGCTTGAAGAATTGAAGGAAGCTTGTAGCGGCTTTACTAATTATCTCGAGAGTTTAAAGTCTAAAGCTGAAAAGCATGAACAAAAGTTTCAGAAAGAAGTTGCTACTAATTGGTGAAACATTGTTATGTGTAAAAATATATTGGTTTTTGTGGTGTGGTTAAACATAATATATGCATTTTTTTCAACTTAAAATTAGGAAGGGGAAAGTGTTTCAACTGAAATATCTGCATCTACATGTATATTTTCGTGGAATGATATCAATGACAATTAGAACAACCTTTGAATTTTGTAATAGTTGCTGAAGCGTATATAGTATATACACTCGGGTTTATAGTTCTATCAAAGACAATTAGTATTTTGATCGTGTTTGGATGAACACACTAATTAGGCTCTTATAGCATGAGCGTTTATCGAATAAGTACTCAAGGATAAACTGTTTCTATAAAAAAGATAATATAAAGTCAAAGAGATAATCATATAATTATAAGTTGTTTTCTTAAGTTATTATATAAAACTTGTGAAAATAAGCTGAAATAAACTTATGAACACGTATAAGTACTTATGTGAGTAAATTATCAAATAAGTCAATCTAAACATATTCTTGTTCATGAACTTTTCTCATAGGTAAACATGATACCAAAGATTTGGATCTAGACATAGATCTTTCAAAAAAAACAAATTGGTACGAAGATCTTTCAAAATTTATTATGTGTATTACAGAAAATCAAAAACATATTTTATAAAAATAAATTACTATAAGATAAGGCAAACGTTTCTCATTATAATACACTTTGGTAGCCATTGATTGTTTTTTTAATTCTTATTACACCCCATTAACTTTCGATTACACCTCAATTTCACTAAAATACCCTTCAACTCTTTTTTAAATTTTCAGCTAATATCCTGTACTATTTCTTCATCCCCTTTATCTTCTTCTGACTGTCTATTCGTCTAATTTTTTTCTCTTCCTTTATTTTCCAGATCTATAACCCGTTTTGTTGTGCCCAAAATTGAGAGGAGAACGTTTTAAAAAAAGGAACAAAGGAACATCTTGTAAAACGGTTTCCACATTTGAATTGGTGTTTATGTAATGGCTTGCGTGAGTTGAATTGCTAAATCCCATAGAAGGCATATGTTAATTGAATTGAAATATTGATTGTAAATTAAAGCATAATTTCCTTCGATTTTCAAAATAACATACACATCAAACTAAATTAACGTGAGCTTATGTGAATTGAAATCACGTGCACGTACATCAAAAAATTAGAAGGATGAAAAACATAAGGGATGTGTAAAGTTAATAAGAAACTAAGGGCTATTTTGATATTATAATAAAACATTAATTTTGGGTGTAACAAGATATTTTATGGGTGTAACTAGAAAATCATTTGATTGTTTTGCTATTTTATATAAACATTTATAAGATCCAAGCATATTTCAAAACACAATTACTCTATCAAATAAAAAATACATCTGGTTTGATTTTATTTTTTTTGCCTGACCAATTTCATTCAAGTGCAAATAATGACAATTATACAATAAACAGTCAAATCCTAATTCTCAAAAGGATTAATTCAAATCAGAGAATATGAAAAGAGTCAAATTAACTTAGAATAATTAAAGGAACATTGTAACATAAATTCACCATTGAATCATTGATTAATCCGAACCTGCTGAAGTAGAAAAAATATTATCCCTCTTTGTCATTATATTCTATCATGCATTTCTTCCTATCTACTCTCCCATGTTTCTCTCCCTCTCTCAGTCCCCCCTCTCTCTCTCTCCTATCTCTCCACTCATGTTTCACTCTCCCATTCTCTCTGCTCCCTCATGCCTCTCTATTTCTCCTTTATCCTCTCTCTAACCCCCTTTTCTCTATTTCTCTCTCTTCTCCATCCATCTCTCATTTCACACACTCTCTCTCCCCTTCTTATCGTTGATGTCTTTATCATTCTCTACTATCGCATGTGTCTATCCCTCCTCTCTCTCTCTCTCTCTCTCTCTCTCTCCCCTATCTCTCCCACTTACCTTTATCATGTCTCCCTACATCTCTCATTACTCTCTCCCCCTTTCTTTTATAAGTTGCAATACATAATTATTTGTCTTGTGCATCAACCGTCAAACACAATGGAGAAGTTTTTTTTTGTACTACTTTGTTTGGTACTTATTGTTTTGTGAAAAAAAAACACATCTTATATCATAATGGATTGGTTGACAAAGCTAATGATTACATTTGAATGAGTTCAAGAAAGTAAAATGAGCACAAAATAACAAAGATAACAACTCTAATAAATTTTGTGCTTGTATAATAATCACCCATATCTAAAATTCCTCTAAAAAGATCTTTATCACGTTTCAAGAAATTCACCCCGTCAAAGCTTTTTTTTTTTTGTCTTTGGATCTTCAAGACCCTTTTGACAATCTTTTAAAAAAGCATCAGTTCTAACTAATAGATTAGTGACAAATATTTTTTTGTCTATCAACCGTCAAACACAACGTCGTAGAATTTTTTTCTTCTACTGCTTTGTGTAGTATTTACTGTTTTGCAAATCAAATACTCCTTATATCATAATGGCTTGTTTAACAAAGCTAACGATTGCACTTGAATGAGTTCAAGGAAGTAAAATGAGCACAAAATAACAAGAGAACAAATCTAACAAATTTCTTGCTCGTACAATAATCACCCAAACCTAAAATTCTTCTAAAAAGATTTTATTTTCTTTCAAGAAATTCATCCCTTCAAAAACTTATTTTTCCTTTCTCTTTGAATCCCTAAGAACCTTTTGCCAATCTTTAAAAAAAACACTAATTTTAACAAGATAATTAGTGACAAATTTTTCCCGTGTTTAATTTGTATATAGTTAGTTATTTTGGTGAGAGAGAAAAAATGATAAAGGGCGAGAAGCTAAATAATTATTTCATCGAAACATAATTATACATGTATATCAAATCAAATATCATTTTGCAAGCTGAATAACATCGACATGTATAATATATAATATATACCATACTGTAAATTAATATTATAAAGTAACAATAATCTGTCCTTACAATTGTCCTTTATTTTTTTTAGGGTTAAAATATGTTTACCCCTCTGTAGTATGATCAACTTTTGGTTTATCCCCATTAAAAAAAGAACTTTGGATTCCAACCCTATAATTTGAAGATTCTTTGAAAACAAACTTTGATGTTATCTGACTGGATAAAAACCCTGATGTGACACGCTGACTGTGTAAATAATTATGTTTTTAATTTTTTTCTTTCCATGTGTATAAATGAGTGTATATTTCATTATTTATTAAAATAAAACATAAAGAAAAATAAATAATGAAAAGAACAACTGCATAGGATTTCATCATCTCTTTCTCCTCATGACAAACTTTTTTAGAAAAGTTTTCCATAAAACTCAAACCCATCTCCCCTCTCTCCTTAAACCCTATTCTTCTACAAAAAAATTAAGGTTAAATTGCTATTTTCCTCCTTTAATTATTTTTTTGGTATCACTTTGGTCCCATAATTAATAAAAAGTTCATTTGAGTCATTTAATTTCATCTCCGTTATACTTTTTGGTTCCTTCCGTCAAGGGGTTAACCCCAAATGTCATAGATGGACTAGCATTATATATGGTCCACCGTAAACCTCATTAACTTTTTAATCTTAATCGTTTAATCTATTTATTAAAACATGAGTCTTGTTAACCGGTGCCCCCAGGGCACTAGTTAAGGCGCTAAAAGTAGAAAGAAAAGTCAAAGTTTGTATTAGAAAGAACATATTTTTAACTTAAAAAAAAGTATAATACACAATTTTCAAGACAATATTCCTTTTGTAATTCCTTAACAAGTGCCCCGGAGGCACTTTTTTTTTGACAAAAGTGCCCCGGAGGCACTTGTTAACATTTCACTTAAAACATAAACCATTGGATTTTGAAGATTTATGGTAAGTAATAGGCTAAACTACAGTTTTGACCCCCTATGTTTGCCAATGTTGCGATTTTGACCCCCTGATAAAAAAAATGAAAAATTTGACCCCTAAGATTTAGCCCCTTTTACAATAGTGACTTTTTAGCCAATTTTGACCGGGTCAACGCTTATTTGTACGCCACATGTGTAATTATTTATTTTTAAAAAAGAAAGATAAATAATTGTGACCTCTAATACTGTTTCCAATTTGCATGAACAGGGTAAATTAAAATAATTGTGCACCATATCCAACAAGAACGAAACGTCGCGAATCTCTTATAAATCTCGTGTGTATAAATATATATTTCATTTAATTCAGGAAATAAAAATCCAGCATGAAGTTGAAACCCAAAATAGATTTGTCCAGATCTAATGCCATCACTCTCTAGATCTGCTCAGACATGATGGTGGTGGTGATAAGGTTGATGATGATGAAATTGAGAGTGGAGGATCTGTCTTTGGTGGTGGTGTGGTGATAAGGTCGATGTTGATGATGTTGTTGGTAGTGGTGATAAGGTTGATGAGATCAAGTAAGCAAAGGAAGATATGTGAGTGTTGTTGGGGAGATTTTGATGTTACAAAACACACATCAATCACGTGTCCCTTCAATTTATTTTTGTTTTTTTTATATTTTTTAATTCCTCTATTTAACATATGACATTTTTCTCTTTTAAAAATAAATAATTACACATGTGGCGTACAAATAAGCGTTGACTCGGTCAAAATTGGCCAAAAGGTCACTATTGCAAAGGGGCTAAATCTTAGGGGTCAAATTTTTCATATTTTTAGTAGGGGGTCAAAATCGCAACATTGGCAAACATAGGGGTCCAAAACTGTAGTTTATCCTAAGTAATAGTACACGTTACCACCTGATTTTTTTTCTTCCTTTCTTCACATTCTTCTCTCCTCACCTTCATCATCTTAATCAATATTCATAAAAAATACTCAAAAAATAATCATAACCCACAAAAAGTGATTAGTGAGCAAAAAGGGCTTGCAACTGCAGAACACACCACCAGCAACAACAAGAACCCTCAAACCCAGAAAAATAAAATCCTTAAACCCACCAGTAATTCAAGTAACGAAGAAGAAAATTAGCTTCTTCCATCACCACAAGCCTCAGCTTGTTTCACAATAGCTTCAAAATTCAACAAAGGTCCAAACTCTTCATCACTTCCTTCACCTTATCCTACATCATCGTCGTTTCCTCCCTCTGTTGCCATTGTCTCCACCGTCATCATTATCTCCGTCGGCGTTTCCGCGCGATTGAAGGGTGATCGGATTTGGGGAGAAAGAGGGTTTTGATTGATAAAATGATGAGTTTAGTAAAAAGATTTATTGTTCTTGAGAGTGATGGAACAAAATGTGTTGAAAGAAGGAATAATGTTGTATTTGTTCAGACAAGGGTTTACACTGCATTAGCTGGGAAATCTGCTCATCGAGATTTCCATGGGAATTCGAATTCATGTCCAACTTCTCCAATCAATAAACCAGTTTTAGAATTGATTGAAACCCTAGATCTAACTTTGAAAAGGCCTTTTTGTGTTTTTGATTATTGTTACTTGTGTTTGTTGAAGAAACCAAAATGGGTTAGAGAGAGAGAGATAGAGAGAAAGAGAGAGGTGATGAAGAAAATAAAGCTTTGGAGGGTTCAATAGGCTCGTTTTGTTAGATAAATACTCCTTCAATTATTGATTTTTTTTATTTTGTTCTGAAATTGATTTTTTTATTGATTTATTGTATTTTTTTGGGTTGTTGTTCTTATTGTTTGTTTTTAGGTTGTTGTTGGATTTTTTATGTTGGTGGTGGTGTTGTTCTTCCTATTTTCCAGAAATGGATGAAGGAAATGAATGATTCAGGTGAAGAAGATGAAGGAAATGAATTAAGTTTTCAGTCAATGCCAAAATGACATGTGTCCATAAGTTAACCGTTTTTTAACAAACCTAACGGAAGGGGCCATAAAGTGTAACATAGATAAAATTAAAGGACTGAAACAGACTTTTTATTACTTATCAGACCAAAGTTATACTAAAAAAACTTAAGGGACAAAAATAGTAAATAATTCAATTATTTCATTGTTCCCCTAATCTTCTTATCTTTTTTTCATCTCTGAATCATTCTTCATTATCTCTCCAATGTTCCCTCTCTCTGTACTTTTTCTCTCTTCATCTCTCTTCCTTAGCTTTAGCACCTTCTTCACCCACATACTTCCTCCTTTGTCAATGTGTCTTCTTCACACACAAAGATCCAAGACAATTTTTGCCATCTTTCAATTAAAGATCTATTTTTTTTAATCATATTTTTGTGTTTCAATTTTGGTTTCAAAATGTTATTTTGGACACCCAATTTGATTATGAAATCAAAATTTTAATATTTTTGCTGCGGGTCGTATCTTTCATGGATGTTATCATGTTTTTGACTTTATTGTTAATTTTTTATTCACAAAGTGAAAATGTGAGTGAAAAAGAGGAGAATCATCCTTGTTTTGAAAACCCCTACTCACCCTTTCACTTACCTGTTTGTAACCCTTGTTGTCTTTGAAAACCTATAAATGAGAAGAAAAAAAACCCAGAAATGTGAATTAGAACATGATTCAAAACCAATATCATATTGTTACTGTTCATACCTAGAAAAATGAAGCAGTTCGTGTCAAAGGAACAAAGGCACTAGTGAACATCAATGTTCACTAGTGCAATGTTCAATGATCTCGTGTTGCCCTGTTGTGGAGGGAAATCATGTAAGACGAAGGCATGTTGACGTATCTGAGAGGAGAGAAACATGCAGATAAGGGAGATTCTAAAGGATGTTAGATGAAGATGAGGAAGAGTGTTAGAAAAAATGAATTGGATTATATTTAATTATTAAAAAAAAAGCTTAAATACACTTTTAATCCCCCTATTTTAACTTAATTAGAATTTTAATCCCCTTCTTTTCAAAACTACTACTTTCTCGTGTTTTACATTTTTGGGTTTTTTTTATCCTACACCAATTTTAGTGATTTGTCATTGTCATTATGATATGGCGGTGACGTGGCAGTGTGTGTTAGCTAATTAAGTTTCCATGTCATTAACAAAAATAAATAATCACATACAAAATGTAAAAACTAATTGATTAATAATTAAAAAAACAAAAATTGAATTAAATTATAATAAGAAAATGAATGAGGTTTGATAACACGAACCCTAATTTCTAAAATCCTTAATTTCTTCAATCTCCGTCAACATTTCCTTTCTTATTTTTGTTTGTGTCGAACGAGAATGAAAGCAACTTCACTTATTCGTTGCATAACCATTCCATTATATTGCGATTTGTGATGGATATTATAGGGAAGATTAAGCATCTTACATGGTTGGAAGGTATCAATTAGTGGAACTTGTTTTGGTCGCAGCGAAGACAACAATGTGGGGTTTATGATTTATGCAGTTCGTTTGGAAGCTGCACTGAGAACTCAACAATATTGGAATTGTTTGAGTGGTTATGAGTCAAAGGCACAATCTGATTGGGATTTGGAGGATCACTCAGGTGGGTGTACGAGAAAAACAATGTTACAATGTGAGAGTTCTGATCGCTCTAATGGGGTAAATGATAAGTTCTGCACGATTCCCAACATGAGCAACGAAAAGTAGATGGAGATTAAAGAATTTAGGGATTTTAGAAATTAGGTTCCATGTTATCAAACCTGATTCATGTTCTTATTATAATTTAAATTCAATTTTTGATTTTTTAATTATTAGTCATTTAATTTTTACATTTTGTATGTAGTTAATTATTTATGTTAATGACATGGAAACTTAATTAGCCAACACACTTCCACGTCACCACCATGTCATTATTGACAATGACAAATCACTAAAATTGGTGGGGATAAAAAAACTCAAAAAAGGTAAAATAGGAGGCTAAAATAGTGGTCTTGAAAATAGAAGATTAAAATTTTGATTAAATTAAAACAGGGGGATCAAAAGTGCATTTAAACCAAAAAAAATTGACCTAAATATGCCACATGTACTAAAAAATATTTTTTTAAAAAAATTAATTACACATTGAGCATGCTACATCACAATTTTGCACAGTCACATGCTTCGAGGGTCCAAAACCAAAGACTCTTCATATTATAAGGTTGGAATCCAAAGTTTTTTTTTATAGGGGGTAAACCAAAAGTCGCTCATATTACATGGCGGTAAACAATATTAACTCTTTTTTTTATGATCCAAAAAAAAAAAACTCTTTTACTTTTTGTTATTTTGATCTTTTTGATCAATTTGCATATAAATGTTCAAACTTTAAATCTATGGTCTTATATCAATGTAAGATCTTAGTCTTCAAATCTATGGTTCTAGGTCCATGTTTGCATATGAAAATGAGATTGAAAGTTGTAAATCCATATGAAAACATACCAAAATGATTTGAAAAAAAGATAAATGACCAGAGTTAAGGGACTATGAAATAATTTCACCTATTTATAATATTTTGTAAACAAATTATATTGTATAAAATAGTAAAAAAATATTTTTGTCTTAAACTGACGAGCATTATTAAAAAAGTTAAATCAACAAATAAAATCACAAAAGTTTTGGTTTTTAGTATCAAATCAAACCCAAAGGGTCATGCAATTATAACGTTTCCTACCTTTAGTCTCTGTAATTTATTTGTTTAGATATAATCTCTGCAAATTAGAAAACAAATGTTTTAATTTTTGATATTTTCTGTGATCTGATAAAATCATGTCATGTGGCCCAATAAATTGACGTCAGAGATTAAACACAACATTTTTTGAATTTACATGGATCAGATTAAAAAAAAAATCTTACATGGACTAATTCAAAAACTTGCTAGGTGTATTTACATTATTTTTTTAAACGCTAACTCTAATTAATACTACTAACTTATCGTAAAATATGAAAGGTGAAATTAAATACACAGTTTTTTTAGAGAAAATTAAATACATATTTAAATAAAAATAAAATTTAGTAATATTATCGAAAAAATAGACATATTAACTACATACCAGTTTTTCTTAATATATTTTGAAGGTGAGAAAAACACAAGAAGGGGGGTTGAATTGTGTTTTGAAAAATTCTTCGTTTCTCCTAAAAACTGAACACACTGGTCAGAAGCTAAGTGATACAACTTCTGAAGTGATAAACAGAATCTGAACGCAGCAGAATAAAACAGAGAGAGAGAAGAAGAAAGACACAAAGCAATTATACTGGTTCCTTCCACAATCCGGAAGTAGTCCAGTCCCCCTTGCACTTCCAAGGAGATTTCACTAGAATGTAATATCTGATTACAATTGCTCAAGCACACAACAAGAGACTTCCTATGCTCAAGCACACTTTGCAAGAGTCTTCCTATGCTCAAGAACACAATCAAGAGACTTCTATGCTCAAGCACAACTGCAAGAGACTTCTAAACAAACAAGATTACAAAGAATAATGTTTGAGATTGAACACTTGATATACAATCAGATACAAACTCTAAGACTTAAGAATTTCTAAGATGAGAACTTGAGAAACAGAAATTCTAAGTGAATGCAGAACAATTTCAGCAGAGGTTTGGCACTTGTAAAAATGTTGAGAGTCTTTCGTTCAGCATTACCAAATCTCTAAGTCTTCACTCCTTTATATAGAGGTGTCAAAGAGACGTTGTGAAATTGCCAGCACATCAAAAGAGTCGTTGTTGAAGCTTGATCTTTCACCAATGATCTTTTGCCTGATTTGGTTGTTGTCCTATGAAGAACCAATTTAAAATCCATTCCCATTGTAAAAGAACATCTTTGCAGGCGTAGCTGTATTATGGAACTGTTTTCTTGTCTTGTAGCATGGACACAAAACAGAGTAGTGGATAAGGTGGTTGTACAGTTCGTACAAGGTACAATGTCAACGTTTTTTGAAGATAAGCATCCAATGCCTTCAAATCTTCACCAAAATGCCCGTTGTAAATTTCCACTAGTCTTCTGCAGTGTTTTCGAATCCAATAGACAGCTTTTGAAGTGTTGATCCTTGAATCTTTAGCTTGTAGTGATAATCAGCTTCTGATGAGCTTCAGCATCTGATGAAGTCGCTTTTGACGACTTTCTGCTTCTGATGACTTTCAGCTTCTGATGACTTTCAACTTCTGATGACGTCATCATTCTTCAGGAGCACTTCCCTTCAGATGCACTCTTCAGATGCTTTCAAGCTTCTTTTTCTTGATTCCTTAGCTCTCTTTTTGTTCTTCAGAACCTTTATATGATGTAAATTTTTAACTATGGTCCTTTACACTTGAACAAATATTAGCTAGTCCAATTTACAATTTTTAATACCTTGTTATCATCAAAACTCTTTAAGGTTCATTGTTATACACATTTTGTTCCAACATATTTAAAATTGATTAAAGTGATTTGTAATAAAGAACGAATGTAGTATTTCAAAATTTGCAATAAAATTTCAAACTATTACCATTCCACCTCTCCTCCTTAGCTTAGGCTCTTACAATCTACATTTAGGCAACAATGTTGATGTTCCCCCTCCTTAGTTGAGAATTTTATCGAAGTGCATGATGCTATTGGGAGTAGTACTCCTCATAAAATTCCTTAATTTTTTTTGGGAAATGCTAATCGGTGCCCCAGACACTGGTTAAGGATATGAAAAAGGAAATTATATAGTAGTTAATGCATTGAAATTGTATAATTAATTTATAATAAAGTCAAAAACAGTTTCCTTTTATGCTTATAATTCCCTTTTATGGTATACTTAACCCGTGCCCCGGGGGCACCGGTTAGCAGGACCTATTTTTCTTTGATTTCCTTTCCATTTAAAAAAAGAGATCATTTTAGTTGGTCCGAAGTTGAGTCATATTTAAGAACGTGAATTTAATCCGCCGTTAGATATTGACTTTTATTAAACGAGTCTCGCAAGTAAACAACGAGATTAAACTTTTTATATTAGTCGGTCCTTAAGATGAATATAGCACGTGAGTGGAGAGTGTGGTAAAAAACATAAATATCTAAAAACATAGGGGTTGAAACATGAAGACAGAGAAAAACAAATCATAGTTTGGTCTACTCACTCAGCTCCTTCATTGTATTAACTTCACCTTTTCTCTCTTCTCTCCGCGCACCTAACACCACCGCCCTCTATCTTACGCCCCCCCGGAGTTCACCTTCTTATCACACCCCCCTTTTTCATTTCAAACCCTAATTCAACAATTCAAGATCGATCGATCCCATCGATCGATTCGATCAAACCCAAAAAAACCATTCATTTCAATCATCGTTAAGGAATTCAATTCGATCTTCAACGATTCAGATCAATTCAAAGGATTAGGGTTTTCATGCTTTGGCGATTCACACTTGCGGTGCGACTGCGATGGCAAATTCCGGCACCAAATACGTGTCAGTGAATCTCAACAAGTCTTATGGACAAAAGGGATCCACTGCTCCGGCGCCGAGGTCCGCCGCCGGAGGCAGTGGTGGTGGTATGGCGGTTCTTTCTAGACCTCGAAGTTCGCAGAAAATTGGAGGGAAGCTTGCGGTTCCACCCCCCTTGAATCTTCCTTCGCTTCGGAAAGAGCATGAACGGTTTGATTCGCTTGGATCGGGTGGTGGACCGGCTGGTGCTGGTGGTTCGGGGACCGGTTCGAGACCTTCTTCGTCTGGGATGGGGTGGACAAAGCCTGCTTCGGCGGTTTTGCAAGAGAAAGAGATGGTTTTTACGGAGGATGTGCCGAGGGTTGTTAGTAAGGTTGCTCCGACTGTTGTTTCGTCGTCGGCGGTTTTGAGAGGAGAGGATTTTCCGTCATTGCGTGCTACTTTGGTGCCTCCTGTATCTGGTGGTAGCCAGAATCAGAAGATCCAAGAGAATTCGAATTCGATTCAGAAGAAGGAGAATGTATCTGTTGAGCAGAAGAAGGAGGATAAGAGTGGTGATGCTGATGGTAATTCTAATGCTAATGCTGTTTCAGTTGTTAATGTGAACTCTCGGTTCAATGCTGGGAATTTTCCGGTTGAGAATGGTCGTGAGAATCGAGGTTTTAATGGCTCTCGTGGAGCGAATCAAATTAGAGGTGGGATGAATCAAGATGAGTTTTTTCCGCCTCTGGTAAGGTTGAACCCGAGATTTGATTGGGCTGATGATGAGCGTGATACTGGTCATGGTTTTACGGAGCGGAGTAGAGAGGGGAGGGATCATGGATTTTCATCAAAAAATGATGCTTTTTGGGATTTTGATATGCCTCGTGTTGGCATTGTGCCACAAAAGTATGGTAGTGGTTATGATATGAGAGGACAGATGCGGGGCAATGAAGCTGGTAAGGTTTCCTCCAGTGAAGTTCCTAAGGCGGACTCTTATGATAGAATGCCAGGAAGGGAAGTGAATTCCTCTAATTCCTCTTCGTGGAGGAATTCGTCTTTTCCGAAAGATGCTGGGAATGATAGGAATGGTGTTGTTGGTGCAAGGCCTTCAAGTGGTAATAGAGATGTAGGGAAGGATAACAAGTATAGTTCGTCCCCTTTCAGAGATGTTGTTCATGATGATTCTGGAAGGAGGGATGTAGGGTATGGTCAAGGTGTGAAACAACCTTGGAATAATATGGCGCAATCATATGGTGAACGAAATGGACTGCGGGATAATCGTCATGTTGGTGGCGATCAGTATAACAGGAATAGAGTTGATTCTAACCAGAGCTTGATGTCGAAGTCTTCATTTTCATTGGGTGGTAAAGGGCTTCCTGTTAACGATCCTTTGCTTAATTTTGGCAGAGAAAAACGCAATTTATCGAAGAGTGAAAAGACTTATGGGGAAGATTTTGGAGCTTCTGCTTTTGATGGGAAGGATATTTTTTCAACAAGCCTTGGGGTTGTGAAGAAAAAGAAGGATATACTCAAGCAAACTGATTTCCATGACCCTGTTAGAGAATCATTTGAGGCTGAGCTTGAAAGGGTTCAGAGGATGCAAGAACAGGAGCGGCAGAGAATCGTTGAAGAGCAGGAAAGGGCAGTAGAATTTGCTCGCCGAGAAGAGGAGGAAAGAATAAGACTAGCCAGAGAACAGGAAGAGATGCAAAGGAGGTTGGAAGAAGAAGCAAGAGAGGCAGCATGGAGGGAAGAACAAGATAGAATTGAAGCTTTGCGCAAGGCCGAAGAGCAGAGGCTAGCTAGAGAAGAAGAAAAACAAAGACTGTTTTTAGAAGAGGAGAGGAGGAAACAAGCTGCTAAACAAAAACTTATAGAATTAGAACAAAAGATTGCTAGGAGGCAGGCTGAATCAGCCAAAGGTAACAATAATGCTCCAATTGTTGATGAGAAAATGCCTGGGAACGTGAATGAAAGAGATGCATCAAGGGCTACAGATGTAGGTGATTGGGAGGATAGTGAAAGAATGGTTGATAGGATATTAACTTCAGCATCTTCTGATTCATCAAGTGTGAATAGGCCATTGGAGATGGGCTCTAGACCTCATTTTTCTAGAGATTTGTCTTCCACCTTCGTGGATAGAGGTAAACCAGTTAATTCATGGAGAAGAGATGGTTATGAGAACTGGAGTAGCCCGGCATTCTATCCCCAAGACCATGAGAATAGCCACAACAGTCCTCGCAGAGACTCATCCATTGGTGGAAAGCCATTTATGAGGAAAGAATATAATGGTGGTGCTGGATTATTGTCTTCAAGGACTTATTTAGATGAATATGCTCATGTTAAACCACACAGGTGGAATCAACCTGCAGATGGAGATCATGCTGGCAGAAATTCAGAGATGCATTCTGATTTCAATGAAAATTTTGTTGAAAGATTTGATGGTTGGGCACAGAACCGTCCCCGTGGCAATGCTTTCCCTCCATTCCCTGACCGTCCATACCAAAACTCTGAATCAGATGGACCGTATGCCTTGGGGAGATCCCGGTATCCTGCCAGGCAACCTCGTGTTCTCCCCCCTCCGCTTGCTTCAGTTCACAGAACTTACAGGAACGGAAATGAACACCCTGCTCCTTCGGCATTCCTAGAAAACGAGATACCATATAATCAGGCAGCAAGGGGTGACTCTACCCTGCCAACTGGTTATGATAATGGGAATCATGGTCAAGCTGAAGTTGATCCCCTCCAAGAGGTTGCTGAAAATGAAGACCATAAAGTTGAGGCCACGCCAAGGTGTGATTCTCAGTCTTCACTCTCTGTTTCAAGCCCCCCTAGTTCACCAACACATCTCTCTCACGATGATATAGATGACTCTGGAAATTCTTCTGCAATATTGACCTCTGAGGAAAACAAAAATGGCCCCATCTTAGCTCCTGAAAATGAATCCATTGCAACACCTGACACAGCTGGTAAAGAGAATGTAGTCGCTTCATGTGCCGTGTCTAGTGGCGATGACGATGATGACGAATGGGCTGCTGAGAATAATGAGCAGTTCCAAGAACAAGAAGAATACGATGAAGATGAAGATTATCGAGAAGAAGAGGAAGTGCATGAAGTAGATGATAATGCTGGCCTACACCAGGATTTTGAAAATATGCACTTGCAGGAAAAAGGATTGCCACACTTAATGGATAACTTAGTATTAGGATTTGATGAGGGTGTTCAGGTCGGAATGCCTAATGAGGAGTTTGAAAGGGGACAACAGGCTTCTAACGCTTCTCTAGAAGTACCTTTTGACAATACAGGCAATGATGGCAAAGCCCTTCAACCTGTTGATGATGCCTCTCAGGTGAATCTCAATAGTTCTTCTAGTGTATTCCAGGAATCAGAAAAGCCAACTCCAAATTTAGCATCTGAGAGTTTAGGTAATGTTGAAGCTTCTAATGGCTTCTCTGCTAATCATAGTACACCATCTTCAGTTATTATTGGCCCACACTACACATCTTCGGGTCAAATTGTTACTTCTGCTGCTCCAGGTCAAGCCGAGTTACCCATTAAGCTTCAATTTGGTCTTTTTTCTGGTCCATCATTGATACCCTCTCCAGTACCAGCCATACAAATAGGTTCTATACAGATGCCATTACATCTGCATCCACAGGTTGGTGCACCTCTCACTCATCATATGCACTCGTCACAGCCTCCTTTATTTCAATTTGGCCAGCTTAGGTATTCATCTCCAGTATCACAGGGGGTGATGCCTCTAGGTCCTCAATCAATGTCATATGTTCAGCCTAATATCCCATCCAGTTTCCCTTTTAATCATAACTCTGGAAATCAAATGCCAGTTCAAAGTGGTCCAGAATCTTCTGATTCATTTATTAAGAAAGATATCAGGCATCAGTCTGTTCTTGGCCAACCAGGTAATTCAAGAAGCTTATCTCACAGTTCACTTCCAAGTGAGAATGCCGCTGGAATAAAGCAGGGACAAAATGCTCCTAATAATAACACAAGGATTGCTTCTAGTTTCCAATTGGACAAGCGGGGGAGCCAAAATGTAGTTGGAAAGAGCAGCAGTACTTCATCCAATGCTAAACACTCAGAAGTTCAGCCTCATATCAAAGATGCATATCTTCATTCAGTTTCAGAAGAGAAAGATTTAATGGAGTCAAAATCACGGTTTCCGGTATCTGGTGGTAGAGGACAGAGATATGTCTACACAGTAAAAACTTCAAGCTCAAAATCAACAGGTGCAGTTCTAGGTCCAGCTCCGAGGGTTAATCGAGCAGATTCCAGGGGATTTACGAGGAGGCCTAATAGAAATACACAGCGCACCGAGTTTCGAGTTCGGGAAAGTGCTGAGAAGAGGGAGCCTTCTAGTTCTTTGTCAGCCGATCAGTTTGGGTTGGATAATAAGTCAAATGTCACTGGAAGGGGAATAGGCATGTCTGGAAGGACTGGATCTAGAAGGTCTTACACCAATAAAATGGGAAAACAGCCAGTAGAATCAGTTGGAGAAAATTCACATGGCATGGATTCTGGAAGCAGAGCTGAGAGGGTTGAAGGAAAAGAATCAACAAAGTCTCAGAGCGTTTCACATTCTGGGCAGAGTAATCTCAAAAGAAACTTGTGTTCTGAGGAAGATGTTGATGCTCCATTGCAAAGCGGAATTATACGCGTGTTTGAGCAACCTGGAATTGAAGCTCCCAGCGATGAAGATGACTTCATAGAAGTCAGGTCTAAGAGGCAAATGATAAATGATCGGCGAGAACAAAGAGAGAAAGAAATCAAGGCTAAGTCTCGTGTTGCAAAGGTATATAACCTTCTCAGTTTCTATCTATTTGCATAACCTTATTTTATAGTGCATATTTTATACTTGTGTTTTTGTTTCTTACTAGGTGCCACGAAAAACCCGTTCTGCTTCACAAAGTACTGTGACCATGCCCATGGCCAATTCTAGCAAAAGATCCATTTCTACTGGAGAAGTGTCGAACAGTAGTGGTGCTGATTTTGCCGCTGCTGATGGGCATGGGATGACAAAGAGTGATTCCTCATCTGGATATAATTCAAACTTACTGTCCCAGGCATTACCTCCTATAGGCACACCTCCTTTGAAAACTGATGCCCAGCCTGATTTAAGATCACAGACGAACAGGTAGTTGCAGACTTGCAGCCTTGTAATTTTTCACGTGGCTCTTATTGTACAAGAAACATCAATCTAATTTTTTATTTTACAGGTCACTTCATACAAGTCTCCCATCAGTTTCTGGTCGCGAAAGCAAGAACAAGAAGGGCCATGAAAATGTTCAGACATCTTTGGGCTCCTGGGGCAATGTGCAAATTAGCCAACAGGTTTGAACTCTCCCCTCTCCCTTTTTAAGTAGATAACAATGGCAATGGAAATGCCATAGTCTCTAATTTTCTTTTGTGCTTTGCTTTATACTTCAATGCTTACATGAAACCCCTCGTATATAATAATTGGGATCGTTGTAGATAGATGATGTAGTGGGCTAATTTATAAAAATGAATATATTTTAATAATTTTTCATTTTAAATTTTTAAGATCTGTAACTTCGGAAGTTTAATTGTATCACTTTATATTATAAAATTTACAGATTGAAATAGTCTAAAATTAGTTAACTATGCATACAAACAATACAATACACACATGGATATAATATTAGACCATCTAAGGATTTAAGATCCCACGTAAACCTGTTACTAGAAATCAATATATAGGTTTTCATCAGAGTGTCGTTCAGTAAGGTTGAATCTACATAGTGGTTCTGAGTTTTTTTTTTCTTCTTCCTCTGGGATTTTTTTTATATCTAAAATATTATTATAACATGAACAAATTAGATATAGTCTATTTCAAGTAAAATATGTTTTTGTAGAAATTCTTATCCTATCTAGTATTATACAATGCATGTTTAAACGGTGCATAAAAAAATCGTATCAAATCCATTATATAACAAGCTTCAATCATCAAATCATACCTATAAATATTTTATTGTTTGTTTAAATACTTGAGTTGATAATTTAAAAATTGCATAACAGGTCATGGCGCTGACACAGACACAACTCGATGAGGCTATGAAGCCTCAGCAGTTTGATTCACAGGCTTCTAGTGGCAATATGACAGGTGTTGTTGCTGAATCCAGCTTGCCAGCACCATCCATTTTAACAAAAGAGAAAACATTCTCATCTGCTGCCAGTCCAATAAATTCCTTGCTTGCTGGAGAGAGAATTCAATTTGGTTAGAAAATAAATTTTGCATTGGGATTTGTTTAGTCAATTACTGTCGTAATAACTTTGAAAGGCTACAGGCAATTTAAAGTGATATTTCTGGATGTTAAGTTTCCTGTTTCCTTAATTATTGGGGATAATTTTTTGTTTTCAGGGGCAGTGACATCTCCAACTGTTCTTCCTCCTAGCAGCCGTGTTGTGTCTCATGGTATTGGCCCCCCTCGATCATCTAGATCAGACATGCAAATATCTCACAACCTTGCTGGATCTGACACTAATTGCAGTCTTTTCTTTGAGAAAGGGAAACATGGTAATGAATCTCATGGCCATTTAGAAGATTGTGATGCGGAGGCTGAAGCTGAAGCAGCTGCTTCTGCTGTTGCTGTTGCTGCCATTGGTAGTGATGAGACTGTTGGAAATAGATTGGGTACTTGTTCTGTCTCGGTTTCAGATGCTAAAAATTATGTAGCTGCAGATATTGATAGGGTAGTAGCAGGTGATTTATTTCCCTCACTATAAGACGACAGTATAGTTTTTGTTTCTTCTTTGGCATCTGCTAATAATATTAATTACCTTGACAGGAGTAGGTAGTGAGCAGCAATCAGCAAGCCAATCTAGATCTGAGGAGCCTCTTAGTGTATCTCTTCCTGCTGACTTATCTGTTGAGACTCCACCAATTTCCTTGTGGCCGGCCTTACCAAATACACAAAATACTTCATGCCAGATGATCTCGCATTTTCCTGCCGTCGCTCCTCATTTTCCTTCTGGCCCACCTTCACATTTTCCTTTCTATGAAATGAATCCTATGATGGGTGGTCCTGTGTTTGCTTTCGGACCACATGATGAATCTGCATCTACAACACAGTCACAGCCTCAAAAAAGTACTGCACCAGCATCTAGGCCAATCGGGAACTGGCAACAGGGTCATTCTGGTGTGGAATCCTTTTATGGTCCTCCAACAGGATTTACTGGACCTTTTATTGCACCTCCTGGAGGCATTCCAGGAGTCCAAGGGCCTCCACATATGGTTGTTTATAACCATTTTGCACCTGTAGGACAATTTGGTGGACAGTTTGTGTATATCCCCTCTGGAAAGCAGCCTGATTGGAAACACATTCCTACAACTTCTGCATCAGGGACCAGTGAAGGGGATATGAACAATATGAATATGGCATCTTCACAGCGGAATCCTGCTAACATGCCTTCTCAAATTCAACATCTTGCTCCTGGTTCACCACTTCTGCCAATGGCATCTCCAGTGGCTATGTTTGATGTTTCTCCTTTTCAGGTAAAGATTTATCTGTCTTGGGGTTGATTTTTGCTATTGTCATACAAAAGCTTTTATGATTGTTGTACAGTATCACAGTGCTGGGGATGGCATAGCTGTTCTTGCTTGGATTTTGTAACAAGTTATTTTTTTAGTTTCTTTTATTTTAAAAGACAGTAAAAGCCATTTGTTTCTTCTGCTTTATTTTAATTTATCTGCACAAGATTTTTTTTTTTTTTGTGTGTTTGTATGTAGTAGTAGTAGTAACTAACAACTCTGAAATTTGTGCCAGCACTCTACCGAGATGTCAGTGCAAGCTAGATGGCCCCATGTTCCAAATGCACCACATTCATCCATTCCTCCATCAATGCCATTGCATCAACAAGAAAGTATTCAAACTTCTCAGATGAGCCATGGCCCTTCGGTCGACCAGTCACTAAATGTCAACAGATTTACCGGTTCTCGAACTTCAACATCTTCTGATAGTGATAGGAATTTTCCTAGAGCAGCTGATGTAAATGTCAACCAATTACCTGATGAACTTGGATTAGTGGACACTTCAAACTCCACTGCTTCTAAGACTTCATCCAAGGGTGTTTCTAGTAAGACTCCATCTGAGAAAACCATTACAGATGCTGCTGCCAAAGTTGATGTTCAGAATGGAAATAGCAGCAAAAGTAATAACCAGAACTCAAGTTCTGGTTATAGGACTCAACCCGCACAACAAAATAATGTTTCTACCCAGCAGCAGCATTATGATCATTCCTCAGGACATGGTAACTATCACAGAGGAGGTGGTGGTGTTACTCAGAGAAATAATTCTGGTGGTGAATGGTCCCATCGTAGATACCATGGAAGAAACCAATCTACGGGTGGAGATAAGAACTTTTCATCGTCGAAGGTCAAGCAAATATATGTGGCTAAGCAGACTATTAGCGGGTCATCATCAGCGTTGTAAGTGCTGGATTTGAAGAAAAAAACATGGAAGGCTTTGTTGTTAATTATTGGTCTGTGACCGAAATAAAATTTTGATTAGCTACTACTTGGATTTTAGGGCAGATTGAGTGTTAGATTAAGATTTTTGCTGGCTACAACAGATTCTATACCGGTCTTCCTGATGAAGGCTGAGGAAGAGTTTGATAGCACTGTCATTGTTGTCACCATGTCATTTTGCGATAGCAATTAAGCTTGGACAATCTTCCTTTGTTTTTTCTTTTGACACTAAATTAAAAACCTTTATTTATTGGGTTTTGTGTATCAGATTCATTAGCTGTATTACTATATTCTTTCCCTAATTATAAGGAAGTATCAGTTTTGAGAAATGCAAGTTTTCTTTTCTAGTTTTGCACTCGGATAGATCATGGGTGAATTTCTGATAAAATTCCCTCGAAAATATTGACATGTGAGAAATGGGTACAATGAATGGTAGACCTTGTTGATATAACTATTATTTAATTAATAGACAGTGATGATGAAACTTTGATTTGTTAACCATGCCTAAGCATCGGAGTTTATGAAAATTGTATTCTGTAAGCCATAAAAACCAGGAAACAAAATTAATAAACAATTATAATTTTAATAAGAAATAATAACTTTTTTTTTTATTTTTAAATGTCTACATAAGTCAACTATTGTTTGGGTTATTGGAAGACAAAATTCAGGACAAATTAACAGAGGAGCAGTTTTGCTAGTATGAGTCATTTTTTTTTTTTTTTTGAGAGAGTATGAGTCATTTTCTATCGACTGCAATCTCTCCCACTCTGTCCCCAAAATTCTATCTACTGTCATCTCCCACTTCGTCCTCAATATGTAAATGAGACACTTTCTTACGATCAAACTTTCACTGTCAATTGTCCAAAAGAAATATTTGATCAATTCACAAATCTTAGAACGAACTTTGAACCTTTTGATTAAAGAATGAGCTCCTTCTACTCGGAAATACTTTTGTTTGTATCCAATTGTTGACTTGAAAGTTGAAATATATTGAAGTCCTACACTAGTACAAAATATATTACTTTTTTTTGAAGAAACAAAATATATACTATTACTTTAGAGACAATTGATACAAAACTATATTAAATTAAACATTTATTTGTTTTGAACACTAAATGACCAAGTAAATGATTGATTTTAGAGTTCACTTGAGTTTCACTCGGTTTGTAGCAACATTGCATTATGTATGCAGAGGATGATATTTGAATTTTAGATTTCTCACTTGTTCACCTTAACCATAAGAGATGAATTTCTAGATGATTTTAGAAAACCACACTTCTAGCTTGTAACTTCTAGAGAGATGAATGAACTAGAACATTTAGTAACCTCATCGTTCATATAACTGATTTTAGAATGAAAAAAAATTGGCATCCTACTTACTACTCTCTTCAATTTGATCCATCCCATTAGTACCCATGCTAGTTTGGATCATTTGAGTAGAGTTGTTAAGTCCCATGCTCTTCTCTCATAATTGCTAGTTTGTCATTTAATATATATATATATATATATATATATATATATATATATATATATATATATATCCTTCAAAAAAAATATATATATATATATATATTTCAGAATGTGATTCAAATTGATTTCATAATTGGTCTCTAAATTTTAAAATTTTAGAAATTGATCCCTGTTTTTCATATTTTGAAATTTGTCTCTCCAATGTCAAAATTTCAATTTTCACCCCAATCTTTTAAAACTCTAATTTTGTATCATTTTCACTTTATACTTTTATCCCAAATCTTTTAACATTCTACCTATGTAACAATTTTGATTATATATTTATTTATACTTTTATGGCAAGACTTCTAAACTGTATAAAGTTAGCACAAGAATACTAATTAAGAATAACAAATATATTATTACTCAATAAAAAAATAATAGAAATGAAGAATGTTCAATTAAAGCATTTGAATTGTCTAGAATTATAATATTTCTAGAATTTCCAATTGCTCAACCAAACTCATTCTAAAAGTTAAATATGTGTTTACCCCTATTTTATTTTTAGTCCATGTACCGACTTTTCAATCCCTATAAATCATAAAAGTACATGCATTAGTTCTTACGAACTAAAATCATGTAGTTTTATATATCAGAGACTAAAAGTAGATACAAAACTAAAATCAATATTATAAGGACTAAAACATATTTAGTGCTCAACATTCAAAAAAAGAAAAAACAAACTAACATAAAGAGAAAAAGTGCAACACTACACTTAACACTACTCAAACCAAAGCTACTCTATGTATGTTTGGTATCACCGTGATTCTGATATATCCACCGTAATACCAAACATGGGGCTTTAGACAGAGTAGTGGTATAGTCTAGTTCACTTCTGGTGGCCCGAATGATAGGATAGTAGTTTTTGTTTGGTTCTTCACTCCTGAAACCTCACCAACACAATCCTGCACTGTCACACTTTGCTTCTTCTTCTCATCACAAGCAACTTCATAATCAGAGAAATCAAAATTAATCTTAGCTCTAGCTCCATGAAACTTAATGGCAGCTTGATCATAAGCTCTTGCAGCATTCTCAGCTGTTTGAAAAGTACCAAGCCATACACGAGTTGCTCTTTTTGGGTCTCTTATCTCTGCCACCCATTTTCCCCATGCTCTCTGCCTCACTCCTCTGTATTTCTTCTTATTCTCCCCTTTATCTTTCTCAAAGAATAATCTGCAACCGAGACAGCCGTTGATTTTGCATACACGACACGTGTCAGGACCATATTGGTTTTGGTAAGACAAGAGGGTCCCACTTGCACTTGATGACGTGGCTTTTTTATCTGATTCCTTTTCCTTGTATTGTTGGTTGTTACGAGGTAAATTGTTTAATACCTCATAGTTTTGTTGAGTATCGGTACCCTGTAGCCAAAATCGATCCAAAGTTAAAAAAGTTAAATAAGATAATATAACGTTCGGTTGATTAAAGTTGATGTATTTAGTCTAAAATTTGGTACAAATACCTTAACATCGATGGACGCAATTTTCTCTTATATATAAGACAAAACACAACTTTTTCTTATAAATAAGACCAAAGAAAGAAATAGAACTTAAGATATGAGAGTGTTTACCGTATGAGAAGCAGGAACAACAACATTATTTGAGGAGAGAACGTGAATTTATTATATATAAGACAGAACACGACTTTTTCTTATAAATAAGACCGAAGAAAGCAATAAAACTTTAAGATATGAGAGTGTTTACCGTATGAGAAGCAGGAACTGCAACATTATTTGAGGAGAGAACGTGAATGAGGGTGGATACTATGATAGAATTTTCTTGTTCCTTATCAGGTAACAATAACGTTCCAACATTATCATTAGAAACAGAATTTGGAACAGCCATTCTACTTATTTGTTGTCTACTTACTCTTCTCACACTCACTTCACTTTAGAGTGAGTGAGAGCGAGCAACAACATTGAGAATGTAGTTCGATAATTTAAATGGTCGTGGTCCTTGTCTCATGTTACTTCATTTTTAGGGTTTTTTAATGTACTATGGTATGGTCTAGTGACGTGGCATCCAGGTGTTGGTGAAGGATTGTTTGTGGATAATATGTGATGAAAGCGATGGTTACCACGTGGTGGGAGAATGTAACCTAGAACAGTTTTTGGAATGGAAGGAGCATTGTAAGATACGTGGGACTGTAGGGAGAGTTTGCTGCTTTGCTTGGAAACGGATGACACGTGGTGTTATGTACTCAGGGGTTAAGTTATCTCCTGAATTTTTGTATTGGTTGTTGTGGCTTCATGGTGGATTTACACCTGGCTTAATCTTATACTATGTTGGAATCTTGTGCTATTTTTCTGGTAAAAAGAAGCATATTCACAACAATTTTATGATAGCATGCAGCATAAGAACTAAGAAGTGAGAATAAAGAAGAATCATAGCTACATGATGAAGTTGGGATATGCAGTGTAGGGTGCCGGTACGATATACCCGGTCACATTTATACGTAAAAAATAAGTTTTTAGTTTCATTAAATAATTAATGTATTTGACCAATATATAAGTTGGATAAATTAAATATTAAATAAATCTAAAAAGTTGTTTTTTATATATAACCATGACCGGATGAAGTAAATATAGGAGTACACAAAAGTTTTGAAATTAAGAATAAAAAATGGTTATTTTTTTTTTAAGAAGTCAAACTAGATCGCTAAATTATAAGAATAAAAAATGGTTATTTTTTTTTAAGAAGTCAAACTAGATCGCTAAATTATATACTTAATATTTTTTTTGAATGAAAAAGACTCATGCATTTCATTATAATCATAAGAGAAATACATGATTGTTCATCAAAAAACACATGCGAGCTAGCTATTTATTATAAAAAAATGTAGGGTTAAATAAGTTTTTTCGTTTCAAAAAATATAACGGAATTTTTTTTGTCCATAAAAATAAAAACGGGATGTTTACATACTTCTAAAGAAATTTGTTTTATTTTTCGTTCCTAATGACAAGTCGATATTCAATATTTTTGTCAAGATTATGACTATTTTATGTTTAAGATGTGTTCTACTTACGTCATATATTAGTTCAACTTCCGTCAAAAATCTATTAGTTCAACTCATTTTGTTCTTATGTTCAATAAATAACAAAAGGAAATATTAAAATTATGTTCAATAGGGACCAAAAACAAAAACAAATTTTTGAGGGTGAATATATTCCTTTTTTTATTTGTAAGGACAAAAATCAAAATTCACTATATTTTTAGATACAAAATACTTATTTAACTAAAAAATTAATAATAAATCTTTATACATATAAAATACGTTAAAAAAAAAAACATGCATTCATCATTCTTAATCTGTGTATGTACCCAATATATAAAAGAAATACACTTATTTAAACTTGACTTTTTCTTCAATTTTTATCTTTTATTTAAACTATTTTATCATTTTGATAAAAACTCAAATCTCATTAAAATAGGAATAATCCATAACAATAGAAGGAACAATCCACAAACATTGGACATAATTTTTTTTTGCCCTTTTATAAAAAATATCGTGTTTTGGTGTAATATTTTTCTTTCAAATCAACTCTTCGTTAAATTACTTATTCCATTTTATTGTTCATGTCATTAAAAGCGAAGAGACAAACACACACGCCCGTATATATAATATTTGTGATCAAATGTAGAATTTTCCTGTAAATCATAATCTGTTTTGATTCATATGTTAGGATATCAACAGTAGTTTCCAATGTTATTATACAAACTCAACAAGTTTTCTCTCATAGCTAGAAGAGGAACCAGCACGGGCCATAATCCTTCAAGATTTCATTATTATTATTTTTTTTATAGTAGTATGCTATTTTTTTTATCTATAATTATTTTAGCGAACTCGATCTTTTTTACTTAGTATATTGACTCGTAAACACTTTTTTTTGTGAACAAAAGGAGTCAAATGTTTAAAGCAACTTAGAAACTTTTAGAAAAATAAATACAAGATTAATCCTCTAAGATGAGTAAGTGCAGAAAATCCAAAATTAAATTAAACATCCTTAAAGGAATAGATTGACTAAGACCATACTTGACAGGGTCAACCACTTGATTAAATCAACTAGAAACATGTTGACAACGAAAACTAAACAATAGATGACATAACACCTTAACCTGGAATTTTAGCCTCTTAAAAAAAAACACCTTAACCTGGAAAAACAAATGATGAAAAACATGTAAAACATTCACACCATCTTCAATCATTTTTATGGCATTGAGAATCTCTTTGTACAATGATTTAGTGAAATTCATGTTGTTTGCCTATCAAAAGACCATTGTAAATGCCCCACAAAATCCTTTAACTAAGCAAAATATAAAACAAAGCATGAAGATTAATTTATTACATGTAAAACATTCACACCATCTTCAATCATTTTTATGGCAGTGAGAATCTCTTTGTACAATGATTTAGTGAAATTCATGTTGTTTGCCTATCAAAAGACCATTGTAAATGCCCCACAAAATCCTTTAACTAAGCAAAATATAAAACAAGCATGAAGATTAATTTATTAAAAGAAAATGTTAGTTATTTTTTTATTTGTTTGTGAATATTAACTTCATACATATCTTATACTAATTCTTGAAGTCTAGTGCATTGTCACAATCATGAGTCTTAATCTCATTACGAGTATACATTTGATGATTTTGATTTTGTGTCTCTCTCCTACCCAAACTTTCCTTATCATCTAACTAATTTATTTTAATCCTTAATCTCCATCCTAAACACACTAAAATCAGTAAAGTTATCGAATAGTAAAGACCAAGTAGTTAAATTAGAGAATCTATTCCTAAAAATGAATACTAGCAGGATTATTCCTACAACCCGAGTGACTTGGAGTTGATTGATCATTTTGGTATTTGGATAGATGAAATCATGAAACTCGATCCATACACGAATGATGCATTGAGTTTGAGTGCATTAATAGTAAATACGTAGTTGGCTACAAGTATTTGAACATACTCACAACTTGATCAAAGTTATAAAGATAAAAGAATTAAATAACATGCATTTTTTTATTAAAAAAAATCAAAAGATATGTATTTTTTTTTAACCGCAAATTTTATTAGAAAAACCAAATCTCCACTCGAGACGAACAGAGACCGAATCAGACACTACAAACAACAGGCGTCGTAAATAGACGGAACGCTAAAAACACACCATAAAAGATACCAATACACAACACCTAACCAAACTCTGCCTTCAACACTCATGTAGACAACAACCATCAAAACAAACTACATTACCTAAAACAAACTTTATCGCGAACGACTATTAAAAACAAAATCCATAACCATCCATCGTCCACTACACACCATAAAAGATACTCCCTCTTGTCACATTTATAAGCAAAAAACATTTTTTTAGGTTCATTGAATAATTAATGTATCCGGTCACATTTATATGTTAGATACGTTAGTTATTCAATGTACCTAAAAAATTGTTTTTTGCTTATAAATGTGACCGGAGGGAGTATGTATTATACGTGTCTAAGTACCTGTGACGTTCCTTTAAAAAGAAGTATTGTGACCACACTAGACTTCCTCATGCATAAATGATTTGGTCCTCAATATGCTTCTCCAAGAATATCCTAGCCTCTACCCCCATTTGGGCATCCAAAAATGAGTCATTTAGAAAATGTTTTTCTTTTGATAACTCGTGCGACCAAATAATTAAGGTTAGAATTAATTTTTCAACCTTACCATACCAAATTAAAAGCACAGGACTGCAATGTTGCCAAGGAATAGATAGTTTGTCCGAATTCCTCGACTGTCACCTTCATTGATAGGAACTTATTCGTATTTTTTTCCTGCCTTTGATAGGAACTTGTTTCACCCTGAATTAATTCCACTCCATATACTCTAGTCATCATTTTTTATAAATTAAATTGAACCACCTTTTATCGGTTTACATAAAATATGAAAAACGAGACTCTAAAAAATAGATCTTGCTAATAAACGAGCACTTTAACTCTATTTGATAAACAACTTATTTATAGCTACGAGCACAAGCGTTCATCATAGAAGGTGCTTATGCATACACATACATAAGTAAATTTTATAGAAAAATATAAATTTAAATTAATTGTTATATACTATATATTGTTTAATAAGCCATCTTGAGACAGAAAAAAATGTTTTCATAAAGTATTTTGAAGAACTTATGAAATTCAGTTGAAAAAGGTTTATGAAAAGTGTCATAGACTATTTTTTTAAGTTACTCCAAACTATTTCACAAAATTTATACAGGTAGATAAGGTCAAACAAACAAACTCTTGTTAAAAAACCAAAAATATAAAAATATTGAAAAGGGTATTTTGTAAACTTTTCAAGAATTGACTATACAACTTACACAATTTTATTACTTAAGGAGGAAGACTAGCAAGACATTTTTAATTTTCCTTATAAACTGTTTGACATAGCATGTTGCTTTTAGACCGTTGAATAACAATTTGAGCAAATAGTTTTATTTTCTAAGTTGACAAAGATTTGTTCGCTTTGAATATTGTTTTTTTTTGGTTGCACTCGTATAGTAAAAAAACAATCATTGAAAATACGATGTTTTTAATTTTTTGGAAACATATCGTACTCAACCTTAAAACTTAAAGAATTAAGTCTTCTGATCAAATCATAACTCTTTGATGACAATCAGACGACAACGATAAATGATTCACACAACACATATCGCAACTACATAGCCATTTCAAAACATCGTCTTCATTGCCAAAAAAAAACTAGGAAAATAATTCCTACAAGCAGATCAATAAAACTGATCCGATCATAGCTGTGTAAAAGTCATACACTTTTAAAATGTACCACCAAAACCAAACTACAAAATATCCAAACAACTACGAAATTTGTATAATTCCATGCACTTCTTAACATTGACCAAAGTAAACTAAAAAGTTCTCAAAAAAGTCTATAACAATAACCTTACCACATGTCCTAGACAACAGCCTTGAACTCATTGTTGGCACCATCAATTGGGTCTTCACGCCCTCTCTTGTGGCAACTACCCTTGGCAGTGTCAATCTCCACCTTGTCTTTCCCCTCTTCTTCCTTCAGCCAAACCCCAAACAGTCTCATACCCTTTCCGCATTCACGACGTACCACATTGTCATCATCATCATCCGTATCATGGCTGGACCCATTCGTTCCTTTGCCAAGGATACGGTTAATTTCATCAGCCCCGATGTTGAGACCGCCCTGAAGATAAGCAAGCAATTCTTCACACTTTTTCTTTGCAAGTGCCCCGATGTTGAGATCACCCTGAAGATAAGCAAGCAATTCTTCACACTTTTTCTTCACGAGTGCCAGTTCACTGGTTAATTTTTCATTATCCATTTTGAGTCTTTTGTTCTCGATGGATAAGTCTGATCGGTCCACCGATCCGGTCGAAGTTGATCCCATATCTTCAGCAGCACCAGAGTGCGAAGGTGAATTCCCGCCAACTCCAACAGATCTTACAGCAGCGGGGGACTGGGTCTTCCGACGCTTGATTGTCGGAAGCAGCTCGGTCTCCCCTCTCTTAAAATTCTCTTGGGCGAATTCCCATTTGTCGGCAGCAGCTTTCCGGAACCCCTGAGAAATTGAAATTCAAGATTAGTACATTTAAAGCTAGCAAATTTATTTACTCATTTATCTTCAGCAAGCATATAATAAGTAGCAAGTAGCATTGAGGTTTTTTTCTAAGAAAACTAATACTTAATAATATCATATTGCATGTTAGGGACTTACAACAACTTCCAATGAATTTATAATTCACACCAAAGACTAGTTATCATGTGATTCGATTAGTCATCTCAGAAACCACCTATAATTAAAGTCGATTTGGTAAACAATTTTACAATTTTTTATTTTTTTTTAGAATCGAATGACATTAAAGACTGTGAATCTCACAATATTATTGACATTCAAACATTAGTAGCAGAAATTAATTTGATTATTAGAATTTGAATTTCATTTTGATAACATACAATATGACTCCTAATATTTTGTGTGTATTGTTATCGACCTCAAAATGATAATAGGATATAACCCAACTCATTATCTGTGATTATGTATCATCTGAATTTTAGTCTTTATATACTTTATTTAAAAAGACTATCGGAAATATTCACCAACTTTATGCGGATTTTTCTAGTCACACCCGAAAAACACCTAATTACACACCGAAATAAGTAAACTACCCTTATGATAAAGTTAAATAATTCATTGTACTATTCAATAATCTGAATCTACGAGTAAACCATGTAAGTTTACAATAGTGTATGTAAATTATGTTTACGTACTTGTATGTAAAACCAAATTAGATACACTACAAACAACTTAATTTACGTAAACCACTAAATTGGAAGAAAAAAATGTGAGTGTATGTACACTCAGTAGCATATGTCATATAAAATGAGTTTGCGGTAGTGTACGTAAACTGAGTTTACATAAGTCATGTAGATATAATTTACGTTAGTGTATACACTATACCTTTAAAATTGTAGAAAAAACATGAAATCGTGAACAATTTTCAAACACAATGCGACAAAAAAAAATTAAGAAGAACAAAAAAAACTCATCACTAATAAAATTATTGAAATTAGTCACACATCCAAAAATATTTGTGAGAATAAATAAAATTTTAGAGTGAGAGATAAAAACAGGGTTTTGAAATGTTATATACACAAGGACAATTTTAATTTATCAACAAGCTTTAATGAAATTTAGGTGTAACCGAAAATTTTCATGATGTAAGTAGAAAAAAGCACTTCATATGCACCTTTTTGCACACTTTATTGTAAAGAATAACTAACAATTTAAAAACACATATCCTTAAGAAAGCCACATCCTTTCTTAATCCTCAAGTTTATCAACCTTTTGATCAAGACAATTTCGACAATACATTCTCGTTAAACTAATAGTTAAATTTTTTTTTTAAATAAATTAATTTTCTGTCATTTGAAATTATAAAAAACATAAAAACCAACAGATAATTCTTTATTTTTCCTTCAAAAAAAAAACAGATAATTCTTTATTTCATTGTAACTTTATTGATTTAAAAACATGTTTGCCGATGCATTTTAATTATTAAATGTATCATAGAAACTCCCTTTAATCGATTTAATAGTTTAATTAATTTAAAAGGATAAAATAAATTTTCACGTAAAAAAGAGCATGTTATTCTAATTGATTGTTTTTATATCTTTTTCTTTACTTATAGAATAACTATAGTAATTATTTTTTGTGGTAAAAAAACACGACTTAGATATAATGTTTCAAATAGATAAAAATCACTGTGAGTGCTCTCTAAGAGCTAAGATCTTCCATACCAAGGACTAAAGTATATACTGATCTCTCTCTTAAATGTCATCTTTGAAAGAATAAATTATTAACTATTATTCTAATTAAATTAATTGAAGGTAAATTAAAAAACGGGGAACCAACCAAAAATGGATTTATTTGGCAAAAGACCACAATTAAAATTAAGTAGAAAAAATTATTTTTTATGACTCATGAAGTAGAAAGTAGTTAACAAATGAATTACATATTAATTTATATATTTATTTGTATTTATCCCACTCAAAAGATAGAACTAACTTATTAAACATTATCCTTCAAAAAACAAAAAATTTATCAAACATTAATTAACAAAATTTAATTAAATTCAAAGTACTGCTTTGTGAATAAAATATTTTTGAACAACTTCCGGATAAGTTGGTAGAGTGGTGGTGCAACTACCACTGCCTCCATTTCCCGTTACATAGCAATTAATTAAACAAGACTAAAATTATAGTCCAGTCAAAAAAAAAAATATATAAATTATAGAGTATTTCGTGATTGTAGATTTTGACGACCAAGTACCAACCCCGTTCGTACAAATACAAGACAAGACAATCAAACAAAAATTATAGACTATTTTTTAAGTCAACTATTGTTTGACATTTGAAATAATCAAATAGTTACTAATAGATCAAATCAAATTCATTTATTAAATGAGATAACGTAAGTTTTTTTTCTTTTTCTTCCATAAAAACCATTAATGTATATTTACAATAATCTAGTCTACATGCGGCTATAAAATACATTACTTATGTAATATTTTACATTTTTTTAAACATTTGTCGAAAAAAGAAAAAAAAGTCAAAAAAAAAGTGAGAGAAAAAAATTTGACAAATGAGAAGAAAAATAAAATATCGAAAAGGTGAAAAGTGTATATAAATACTTTCAATTCATCCATCCACCTACCAAAAGTTCTATAGCACTATCTTTCAAAAAGAAAAGAAAAAAAAAGGTATATAGCATAAGCAACACGTGTTTTTTTACCACACATAAAAGTAATAAAACATTTTCATATTTTATAATTGTTTTTTTAAGCAGACACATGTGGAGTAAATTACCAAGAAATAGCAAAACACTACGTAAAAAATAAAAACAAAACATTTGGTGTGAAAAGGATTCAAAAACATTTCTCAAATAACGATATTTCAACAAACAAAAGACAAATTCAAAGCAACCAATTCTATCCTACGTAATGTGAAACCCACTCTAATTTTCATTCAACGTACATGCCAATATTATTATGATCCTTCAATTGGAAGTTCCACGTAAAATTCTAGCCCCTACCCCACACTCAAATAAATTTACCAATTCATATGTAATAAAGTCTTCTAAATTCTTATACGTTTAATTATTCCATTAAGCATAAACTAATAAACGCTCTATCTATCAACTTCTTAAGCAATTCAAATTTACAATAAGAGTTTTGACTTAATAATGGACATTAACTTAACCCGTTCCTAAGTGATCCACCATCAATACTAATATGAGTTCAACATATTGAACATAGAAAATACTCACTGTACAAAATATAATCAAAATGATTAAAAAAGTCAAATGTATTTGGTCTAAAATCAGACAATAAACATTTGACATGCCGGTCCTTTTATCGGTTTTAAAACTAGTCTGATATTAATGATATGACATGAAAAAATTGTGATCTATTGATAATAAACATTGTTTAAGATATACATTCATCAAACTAATAGACAAAAATAATTAAATTAATTATACACAAATTAGAAAAGAATATACAACAATACAACATGACAAATGATTCAAACAAATATGAAAGTAGCAGAAAATAAAACCATAAAAGATGGAACAAGACACTTACATAGGTGTTAAGTTGACGAACAAAGCTTGAGAAATTGTTGTGCTTGAAATATTTTGGAAGCAAATCCCTTGAAAATTCAACTTGTTTCACCACAACAAAAGTGTTGCCATTTTCACCCCAAGAAATCACATCATTTGTGAGAGGATCATCAATCATCTCATAGGTCTTGGTCAAAAATGGTGCTGCTGCCAACCTCTTAGACATTTTCTTCTTCCCGATCTACCCTTCACCTACTTCACAAATTCTACTTTGTTTATTTGGTCAAATGAAAAACAAATAATCTAGACTTATGTATTTATGTATTTATAAAAGGAAAAATAAAGAAAAAATTGTATGTAACTATATATACTTATTTTTCCTTATAAAGTTTTTGTATGAACAAAAGGAAAATAAATAAAGAAAAAGGGGTATGTTTAATATGGTAACAAGGAATTGAAAAAAGTTTAGGATGAAAAACTGAAAAGTAAAAGAGCAGTTAGAAATTCCCAATCCCAGCAATAAAAGCCAAAGAGAAAGAAACGAAAATGAAAAGAAGAAGAAGAAGAAGAAGAAGAAGAAGAAGAAGAAGAAGAAGAAGAAGAAGAAGAAGAAGAAGAAGAAGTTTTATTGTTATTGGATTGATCAAAATCCATGAATCCAAAGCTTATGGAAATGAATAAAAGTGACAAAAAATACCATAACTTCTAAACAGAGAACAAAGAGAGAGAAAAAAAAAGGTCAATAGAGTGATAAAATCATAAAACAATACTTCTGGAATTTAGATTCTTGCACGGGACTCTTTTATTTAGAAATAGATATATGAGAAGAAAAACAAAGCAAAAACTCCATTTCTTAATGTGACGTGTGTTCTAGAATTTTTTCTTTTTTTTGATAAAGGGTTCTAGAATTATTGTTTTTTTTTTATAAAAGAATTCTAGAAATATTGAGATGCACTAACTAAGGTCTAAAGTAAAATAAATGACGATGAGACAAAATGAAATTAAAGGAACCCACTTTTAGAGATTCTCGTCTTCACATCTATTGAATCAAACGAATAAAATAACATTTTATTTTGCTTTGGATATTAAATAACGCCAATGACTAAAAGAATATAAATGTTTTGGATATTAATTAAATATCAATTGACCGCATTATTTTTCTCGTCAAATGTAAATTTGACCGTTTTATCACGAAAAAACGAAAAAAAATTAAATGAAATAATTGACCATATTTCTTTTGCTTGTTTTTGTCCCTGTACAATGTATAGAAGAAGGAATTTTAACGAGAATCATGAACCTTTCTTCAAAAAATTAGAATCATGAACCTTTGCAACTCGACTATTATGATTATGATGATTTTAAAATAAAGACGTAATATAAAAGGCATTGTTGATGTAAAATACGGCGGGTAAATAGTGTTATTCTTGTGTTTCGTTTTCGTAGTAAAAGGTATTTTCCTTTTACGTCTTCCTTTGAATTAGTTGTAAATAAATATAATATCAATATAAAAGCGTAATTTAAAAGGCATTTCATGTATAATACGGTGGTAGATAGTGTTGTTCTTGTATTTCGATTTCGTAGTAAAAGGTATTTCCCTTTTGCGTCTTCCTTTGAATTAGTTTTAAATAAATATAATATCAATATAAAAGTGTAATATAAAAGGCATTTCATGTATAATACGGTGGTAGATAGTGTTGTTCTTGTATTTCGTTTTCGTAGTAAAAGGTATTTCCCTTTAGGGTCTTCCTTTGAATTAGTTTTAAATAAATATGACATTAATATAATTAGACGTAATATAAAAGGCATTTGATGTAAAATACGGCAATAGATAGTGTTATTCTTGTGTTTCGTTTTTGTGGTAAAGATATTTCCCTTTTGCGTCTTCCTTTTGATTAGTTTTAAATAAAATAATAGACGGCATTTCTTTTGTTTGTTTGTATGCATTGTATATCGCATAAATTTTAACGAAAATGACGAACCTTTACAACTCGGCCATCATAAATATTATTTTAATATAAAATGAAAATATAAAAGGTATTTTTTAAATGAAAAATACGGAGATGGATAATGTTATTTTTTTTTTTGTGAAGGATGGATAATGTTATTCATGTGTTTCATTTTTGTAGTGTTCGTAGTAAAAAAATATTTCACATTTGTGTCTTGTCTATGGATTAAGTTTGGTTTGGTATTTATATCTCAAAAGAAAATTTTGTAAGTCAGTAAATCACAATCAATTAAACACGGGAGGTGGTTTGATGAGAATATTCGTAGGGTGTTGGGAGATGGAACGAATACATTATTTTGGTATGACAATTGGGTAGGGGGAATACCGTTGTGGTTCAAATTTCCCCACCTTTTTGATTTGGCGGTGAAATACATGAATAACATTTGGGTGTGGCGCCGCCGGTTGTTGGCTTGGGAGGAGGAGAGTGTGAAGGAGTGTTCTGTGTTGGTTCATAATGTTGTTTTGCAGGATAATGTTTCTGATAACTAGAGGTGGTTGCTAGACCCTGTTCATGGATATTCTGTGCGAGAAGCTTGCCGCTTCATTACTAGCAATGACGTTCAAGTGGATAGGAGTTTGGTAGATGATGTATGGCATAAGCTTATTCCATCAAAGGTGTCTCTATTTGTGTGGCGCCTACTAAGAAACAGAATTCCTACAAAAGACAATCTATTACGGAGGCGAGTTCTCCAAATTACTGAAACGGCTTGTGTGTCAGGGTGTGGATATATAGAAACGGCATATCATTTGTTTTTGGGATGTCATATCTTTGGTTCTCTATGGTACCATTTTGGCAATGGCTGGGTATCTCTTCAGTCTCCTCAGGTGATATTCGACATCATTTCAACCAGTTTACAGGTTTACCGGGTTTGCCTCTAGATACTCGTTCATATTTGAGAGTTATCTGGTTTGCTACGGTTTGGGCTATCTAGAAGGAAATGAATAATCGTGTATTTCAAAGTACGGTGTCTGCTCCTTCTGTTTTAGCTGAAAAAGTTAAAATGAATTCTTTATGGTTGAAATCTAAAAAGGCTAATTTTAGCTTAAGTTATCATGATTGGTGGAAACACCCTCTCCTTTGTATGGGTGTCCACATGTAAGTTGCTTTGTTTTTAGGTGGGTGCCTTTTTTTCCATTAGGCCCTTGTTCTTGTATAGACCGTAAATATTTTTGTTTGGTTCATTCTTTGCATGTCTTGTGTAGGGTAAATCAAATCAGTTGGTAATATATTTCATTTTTGTTTGTTAAAAAAAAAAACATAGTTTTAACTAAAGACTAACATGGTTAATGATTATGGTCGTAATTAATTTTTTTTGGTTACATTATGGTCGTAATTAATTGATATTGTGATGTTTTTTACTCTGATTTTGTACACAATGAAATTGTATGTTAATTACAATGATTTTTCATGAAAAAATGTTAATTACAATAAATTTTCTAAAAGAAATTCCTAGCATTGGGCATGTGCTAGCTAGGTTTATTCTGTTTTATTTCGTCATTTCTTTTATTTTCAATAAATTATCCTGTCATTTTAAAGTCAATAGTATCATTTCTCATAAAACAATTAATTCAGTCATCACATAAAACAAGTTAATTAATTCTTTTTGTCGAAAAAAAATAAAACAATTAATTCAGTCATCACATAAATGTCTATGTAATGACAACTCTAAAGTTCATTATTATAATTTCAAGGCTTTTAATTATAATTTTTATTTTTGGTGCCAAAATCCCTTTGTTTGTGTGGGCATTGGCTAATGTTTTGTTTCTGAACTAATGACTCTTTGTTGTATCTTGTACTTTTTGTGGCGTTTTTCTGGCACGCCTTGTGCTAGATTAATTGCCACCTGGTAATAATATATTTCATTTTGATTTCTTCAAAAAAAAAAAAAGTTCATTATTATAAAACTGTTTTTTTAATTTTTGTTTTGTTTCATTCTCTTCCATTTTGCGCACCCTCACTCGATAATAATATATTGGACAACTCAATTCTTTTTAAATTTAAATAACTAAAAATTTATATGATAACTATAAGAAACTAAAAAGTTTAACTACCTATTTTAATTATTAAACAATTTTTTGTAACGATTTTGTCTTCTTTTTTTTTTTACGAATTTTCCCTTAATACGGTTTTTTTTGTCAAATCCTAATTTTAATTTTTTTTTGACAAGAAATCCTATTTTAATTATAAAAACATATAAATTGAATATAAAAAGTGAAATTTAAACAAGTTTAGATAACATAAATATTATAAAACAAAAACAAACAAGTTAAAAATATGAAGACAGACGGGAACTCAGTACCCCTCTTTGTGGTAGTATGTAGAAAAGGAATCCTAATATAATTTATATTTTGAATGATTATCATATTTATTTATTTATTTGAAATTAATAAAAAAGTAAAACTATAATTTATTTTGTCAATCATATTAAGATAATTTACTATAAGTATATTTAGAAAGACACAAGAAATTAAATTTGTTCATATCCGCTAAATAACTAATCCTCAAATGCATTTAGTTTTTATTGTTTGATTAAAATAAGGGGTTCATGGTACTTGTCAGGGCTTTGATTCTTCTATTTTGGGTTAGAGCCTAACCAACTCGACCAATTTCAAAGCGATTTAGTTTTGGTTACAAATTTAAAATTTTAAACATGTGAATCTGACCTTTTGAATTAATATTGTAATATGATTAAGTTATTGCACTATTGGTGATGATGCATCTAAATGACATTAGTATTAGATGTATTTTTTTTATTCATGTTATAGGTTGTTATTGTTTGGAAAGTATAAATTTATGTTTTAGTGTTCGTATATCAAGATGACACATATACTTAACATATTGAGGATTTGTGTTAAGACGTGGTATTCAAGCTACTCGTGTGGTTGCTCTAAGTTGAATGTTATAATACCCTGAGATCCTCTCATGGCTCAACAAACGTATATGTTGATGGTCCCACCTATAACGCTTCTGTTTGGTGGGCATGTAAAGCTCGAGGTTGATGAGGGCGGGGAGTGGTCCGGCTCCGGACAGTTTCTAGGCAAAACTGAATCACATCGAAATGAGAGGGTTCCTAAAGTCGTGCATGTATGAGACTGCATGGTTGAAGGATGGCTAATAAGAATTGTTTGGTACTACCTATATCAACAAGATGAATCTACTTTTCAGTAGCCCAAACCATAAGAACTACATAGTTAAGCGTGTTTGACTTAGAGCAATTTTGGGATGGGTGACCTAGGAAGTTTCCGGGAAAGTGTGCAAGTGAGGACAAAATACGTTGAAAAAACTTGTGTTGGTTTGTGGGGTCAGTCGGCAATCCTAAAAGCATTTTGGGGCATTACACCACTGACTCCTCATATATATTGATGGTCCCACCGACTCCTCGTATATAGTGTTTTCATAATAATGGTGGTCAAGTGGTGTATCTTGTTGATGTTGTGCCAACAACGTTGTAAGAGAGTGTAAATGAAAAAGTTTTTACGTGAGGGAAACATACTTAGATGAACGGATAGGCTCACACTTAATGGGGGATTTTTGGTATATCAAGCATAAGTAAGAGCCCAATATTGAATGACAAATGGATATTGATCATCATCATATAATTGAGAGAACCTATACACTTAATGTGTTAAGATTTTGTGTGAGGATGTGATGTTCAATTACACTTGTGTGGATACCTAAACTCTAATGTGCAATCCCCTAGACTCCATGATCCAATAATGTTATCAGAGTTGATGGTTCGACTGACTCGTTGTATCAGAACTCTTTCTGACAATGGTAGTTAGGTGTCGTGTCCCGTTGGTGTTGAGACAATGACGCTGATTGTGTATGTGGATGAAAAATATTTCCTTTGAGAGGAAGTATACCTAGATGAATGGAAAAAATTCACACATGAAGGGGTGATTGTTGATGTATATAATGTGTAATTTAGAAGTTTCACATTGGATGGATAACTTGATATTTGACCTCACATAAATCACATAACTCATGTACCTAATGTTTTAATACTTTCAGATTAATATATGGGGTACAAACTACTTATAATGGTTACTTTAAGCTTAATGTGATGCTCTTCTAGGTTTCCCTCATGACTCAACAATTGCATATTTTATCAGGGGTTATGTTCTATTTGTACTACTTCTACGATATTTTATTTACACATTTTTTTATATTGACTTCTTTATTCTAAGGGTGTGTTTAATCTGCTAAAAATTAAAGGACAATACAAGACAACTCCAATTGTACAACGTTTGATTTGTAAATTGTTTCAAGGACAGGATGAACTGTAGGCAGAGGCACATGACAAGACAAAAAAAATGAAATTCTTGTCCCTCACTAAACCACAACACAACATTTTGTCCCACTTACAAGTTGTCTAAAATAGCAAAATAACATTTTGTCCATAAAAAATCGTATAAGACAAAAAATTATTCAATACCATAAAAGTGTGTCTTGTGTTGTTCTGCCTTATGTTGTGTTGTTATGTCTTGTGTTGTTATGTCCAAACTTACATTTTAGCAGATCAAACACACCCTAAAGATTTATATATGGTCCAAACTTTCACTGTGAATGCGTGATTTGTTGTCTTTAAAATTTTGGCGTAAATAATGTCACACATTCAATGTCAAAAACAATAGAGTTAGTGAATCTAAATTAATCATACACATTAATTTGAACAAACATATCAAGTGTAAAAATATTGAAAGTCTCATGTATAAAAGGTTAGAGACACTTTTCTTTAACATTTCATAAAAGAACTGCAAAGAGATAAAGATTGTTTACCTAAAAAATAGCGGAGGAGATAAGAACTTTATTTAGATCTAAGATCTACGACGATGGGCCCTCAATTCCGTTGAAAAACTTCGATCCTTCAAAACACAAAGATTTCTGGGTTTTCAGACACAACAATATTTCAAAATTTACAACTTAAATAATAAATCTAACCATATTAAAATTAAAGACATGCGAGATGCAGATCGTACTAATGAAATAGTGATTTAGATTTTTTTTACCTTTTAAACCTAGAATCTCGTTCTCAAATTGAGCCTTGAAGTGAACAATGGCTCACTGAACGAGTGAAGAGTAAAGTAAGAAGAAATGAGAGAGTCTCACTCAGTGATAGATGAGAGAGATTCAAAGTGAAATAATGAAGAGAAAAATCATTTATGCGTTTTTATATGACGGAAAAGAGAGAGTAAAATACGAAGAAATGAGATGGAAAAAAGAAACGCACGAGGTTATTTTCGCATAAGAGGGAAAAGTATAGTTTGAAAAAGGAAGGAGGCAAAGTAAAATTTAAAAAAGGAATGAGGGAACCGTGAAAATATTTGTCTTATGTTAATCATGGATTCACCGTTACAAATGAGATAGTTTTGTTATTTTATCCATGGTCAAAGTAACGTTGGCTAAACGCCGTTTGTTTACACGTGTTTTTTATATTTTATTTTATTCCCAAAATGGGAACTTCCAACGCCTTTATCTATTTATACGTTTTCCAAAATAGGAGAATTAGATAAGATTGCGAACCAAGGTTAAGCTCAATGAAGTGAGTAAAGTAGCTCTTTCTTCTATCTCATCTAACAAAGTACATCTTATTTAGTTGCAACCCTAAATAAAAATACACACAAATGAAAAAAATTAAAAGCTAAATAAATCAGTCATATCAATATTTACTTTTATCTTTAATTTTTTTTATTTATATATGTGTCAAAATATTTTTGATTTGTGTTTATGATCAGCTACGACTTACTCCCATCTAACAATGCTATTCTTTCTTTCTTTCTCTCTGATAAATATGCTAAAATGTATAATAAGTAGTGTATAAACTACTCTCAATCTATGTAGTTAGTTTCCTAAATTACCCGTCTCTCTTGATTAAAACCCACTGACGGATTAACTTAATAGACGGTAAAAAATATATTAATTATTTATTATTTTATATATTTTTTTGAGCAAATTAATTTTTATAATTAATTATATAATTAAGATATCTCTTTTTAGTCAACTACCCTATTTTTTAATTAATTAACTACTACTATATAATTAAGATATCTTTTTTTAGTCAACTGGACTATTGGATAGAAATTCACTTTAGAAAAGTGAGCAAGTGAGGTGTATGAGTTTAAACCCCGACCCGTGCAAAATCTTTTTTTAGTCAACTAGTCTATTGGATAGAAAGTCACTTTTTTAAAGTGAATAAGTGGGGTGTGGGGATTCGAACTCAGACCCGTGCAAGTATAATGTAATATCTTTTTTTTTATGGTAGTCGGGGTTTGAAGTCTGGACTTTACATATATTATGCATTATTTTTACTAATTGAACTAAAATCACAAGGACATAATGCAATACACGCTCCGGTTACTATTATAAGCAAAATTAACATTTTAGGTTCATTCAATTAATGATGTATGTGGTCTATATTAAAGACCGCATACATCATTTATTGAATGAATCTAAAATGTCAATTTTTGCTTATAATAATGACCGTAGGATGTATCTCTATCAGTCGAGCTAAGAAAGATGAAGGATGTATCTCTATAAGTTGAGCTAAGCTCCAACTGTGTTTTTTATTTTGGTGATGATCAGGGTTTGAACCCCAGACCTTGCATATACTATGCATTGTCCATACTAACTGAACGAAGCTCACGAGGACCTCCTACTGTATTATAAAATGGTTATTAGTGTCACCATTATTAATAATAATTAAGTGAGAGAGTGGGGTATATATTTTTTAAAATTAAATTGGGAGAGGGAAAAATGTTCTTAATAATAGTGATATAAATAATCATTTTACAATTGTCTTAGATGAGATTTGAACCATATTTTTACTACTTTCTTGTACGAGTGAGAAATCGTTCTTTGTGGAACCGATTGCACACCAAGCATTTGATCTTTTTTTTTTATCAAAAAAATTAGCTTCCCCGTTTTTTAATCAAAAAACAAAAATGATTATACTAATTTAATAATTAATTTAAGTTCCTTTTATTAATTGTTTAATGAAATAAAAAATACTCTCAAAAAATTAAATAAAACAAATTTTAATTAAATAATTAATATAGTAGTTTATTAAAATAATAGTTATTTAATTAATGATATTAAAAAAATTGAAAATAAAAATGGATACTGTTTTTAAGGAAATAAAATTGGATACTTAAAAATAAATTTTGTGCTATATTAATTTGATAACCTGTCACGTCTGATGTTAATCTCTTAACTAATACTCCCTCCGTTTCAAAATGAGTGTCGTTTTAGGTGTTTACACACATATTAAGAAATGCAATGATTAAAAGAAAGAGAATGATTATTTTACCAAATTATCCTTATTAACTATTGGTTAGTTTTAAAAGTAATACTTTGGAAGGAGTGTGCAGAGTATTAATTGGAGGGTACAATTGAAAAGAAAAAGTTATTATTGCATTGGAAACTGAAAGTGACATTCATTTTGAAACAAATTTTTTTGGCTAAAGCGACACTCATTTTGAAACGGAGGGAGTACTTCATCTGTTTCAAAATATATGTCGCAGACTCGCAGTCAACCACGGCACACATGCTAAATCACAATTTTTTTGTTTATGGTAGTCTGGGTTTGAACCTCGGACTTTACATATATTATGCATTGTCTTTACCAATTGAGCTAAATTCACAAGGACAAAATGCAATACACTCTCCAGTTATTATTATAAGCAAAATTAACAATTTAGGTTCCTTCAATTAATGATGTATGTGGTCTATATTAAAGACCGCATATATCATTTATTAAATGAATCAAAAATGACAATTTTTGCTAATAATAATTACCGTAGGATGTATCTCTATCAGTTGAGCTAAGCTCTAACTGTATTATTATTTTTTTTGGTGATGGTCGGGGTTTAAACCCCGGACCTTGCATCTATTATGCATTGTCCATATCAAATGAGCGAAGCTCACGAGGACCTCCAACTGTATTATAAAATGGTTATTAGTGTCACCATTATTAATAATAATTAAGTGAGAGAGTGGGGTATATACTTTTAAAAATTAAATTGGGAGACGGAAAAATGTTCTTAATAATAGTGATATAAATAATCATTTTACAACTGTCTTAGATAAGATTTGAACCATGTTTTTACAAGTTTCTTGTACGAGTGAGAAATCGTTCTTTGTGGAACCGATTGCACACCAGGCATTTGTTCTTTTTTTTTATAAAAAAAATTAGCTTCCCCATTTTTTAATCAAAAAACAAAAATGATTATTCTAATTTAATAATTAATTTAAGTTCCTTTTATTAATTTTTTAATTAAATAAAAAAATACTCTCAAAAAATTAAATAAAACAAATTTTAATTAAATAATTAATATAGTAGTTTATTAAAATAATAGTTATTTAATTAATGATATTAAAAAATTTGAAAATAAAAATGGATACTTTTTTTAAGGAAATAAAATTGGATACTTAAAAATAAATTTTGTGCTATATTAATTTGATAACCTGTCACGTCTGATGTTAATCTCTTATCTACTGCACACACGCTAAATCACAATTTTGACCATTGCTATTTTTATTTATCTATGATAAAAAAAAATGATGAAATTTTGATATGTGGAAAACATTCATTGAGACAAATGGAATGACATCATATACGCTAGCATTTGTATCTATATGTTAGTTAAAAAAATGCTTAAAGTAATTACGAGGCCCACAATTGTTTTGGAGATTTTTTTTTTTTTTTTGATAGGCAAGGAGAGAGGACAGGCATTAAGAGGCAACATCGATATCCCAACTTGGTTGGCACCCCGAGAAACCTCCATCCTATGCCGCCAAACTCTAGAAAATTTATTAAAAAAAGGGGGAAAATAATTACAAAGGAGGGGGACTAGGCCAAAACCTTCAAAAGAAAATAGAAAGGAAAAATAAGCAGAAATAAAAAACAACCAAAGTACAGATTATGGAAATCTGTAGTTAGGTAAACAACATCTATCTTAAAGAAATCATCCGGAAGAGATGGAAGCCAAACCGTAATCAACAGGTCCACAATAAAAATGAGCATAGGTTTATGAGACAGATATAAATTCTTTAAAGCAATCCGAGTATCATAATTAATGATACCTTTAACAATCCAATAGAGAAAATTCATTGATCAGTCGAATGAGGTTCACCCCGAGCACGAGTATTAGTAGGCTGCTTCGGCAAGACTTGTTATAATTTAAGTTTTTGTTTCTGCTTCGTAGTTAGGACCGGCGTGAAATCTTCCTCACCTGATCTTTTGTCATATTCACGAATTCTTTCCCACAAGTCTAAATCGTGCTGAATATTCTTGCTGGGATGAACTTCTTGTTGTTGTAAACTGGCAACCACTTGTTCCTCTTGAATTGTTGTGGGCATGCTAACATTTTCAGCAAGGGGCTGCTCAATAACCATAGGTAAAACCAAAGAACTGCGTGAACCGGAATGCACGTCGATGTGCTCAACAACTGTATCCGTCTGAACCTGAACCAATTCTACAAACACCTCATGCACCTCAAAATGCTCAATAGGGGATGAATGTGATACACGCTCATGGGAACGCTTGGGACTCTCCACCAGCTCCCGCGGGATCAAATGATTGTGTTCCACATCATCAGAAAGTGTAACAGTAACATCGTCCACCGTGGGGTTCTCCAACTCCTCCTGCGATGTATGATGCAACCGCTCCTCTCTCTCAGAATACACGGCATCATCCGTAACAGGGGAAACAACCTCTAACACTGGCGTAGCACGTGGCAGCTCCTCATGATAAATTCTATCAAACACATTGTGTAATGGAAAGCTGAAAGAGTTTGACGACAAAGACGACATAGACACGTTCATATGAGAAGTAGCCACTGTTGATGTAACAACCGGCCCCAATTATGAATTAGCATTCAAGGCAGGGGAAGGAGCCGAAATGTCCAGTGTAGTTAAAGCCAATGATGTTAATGATGTAGGAGTAACAGAAACTGGTACCCTCTGGGTGGTAGCAACTGTTGTAGCAACCGGAACCGAAACCCACGTCAAAGCGCTTCCATTGGCCGAAGTGGAAGCTCCCACATCATTGTTCTGTCAAGATAGTTTAGGGGGAGCTGTCTAGGCAATAATGATTTGTTTCCCTCGATCATTCTTGTCCTTTGGTGGTTGCGGATGTAACCAACGACAAGTGGATACATTGTGCCCAATAGAGTAACATTGATGGCAAAATAACGGTCTCCGCTCATATTGGACCTCCACTTTGAAAGCAAAGCCTTCTCTCTCAACAAGAATTTCATCATATGCTCTTTTTGAAAGATCGATGTCAACTAAAATTCTTGCATAATGCCCAAAAGTGCGGTTTCGTGTCAGTCCATCAATGTCAATCGGGGTGCCAACCGCGCTTGCGATCTCCTTCAAAGTTCTCTTCCGCCAATACTCCTGCGGCGAATCGAAAGAGATACATGTGTCTGTTTCTGAGAAAGGTATTTGAAATCTTTGGTCCACTGCGATAATCTCAACAAACCCGGCTTGAGGTTGATTGTACCTGCTGCCCATATTTCCCGTAGATCATCGGCCGAGTCAAAGTCAAAGTCATAGTAACCTTTGCCAAGAGGCACCATTTTCCAAGCCGCCGATGTTTTCCAATGCTTTCCTATTTTGGTACTTAAATCACGTGCAGAATACGACTTATCCCCCTTGTTAAGTCAAGTGAGCCCTTAACGCATTCTTGCATTCTTCTACTCCCCTATGGTACTCGTCCTGACAAATTCTGATGCTCAAAGCATCCCTTTAATGCATGGAGTAGGGAGAGGTCTGTCATCAATCACATTCTGACCCGCTTAGGCTGCTGAAAATGACTTAGTTGTTTCTGAAATTGTCTGCACAGTTGCTGAAGTCACTGATTGAGCAACTACTGAAGGTACGGTGTTGGACACACACGGCCAGGGGCACGTGTATGCCATCACATGTATCCACCGATTGAATCAGCAATTGGAAATTCAATTACAAAAGAAGTGGGCTAATTCAAAAAGTCAAACGGTGGGTGATTAACAAAATTGAATTAGCAAGCAAGGAAATTGTACCTATGGGGACCAATCAAGTAAAGCTTCAAATTGGACAATTGTATTAGCACAGCGTGTCTATAAGAAGGAATTTGAAACTGGTAGCACAATAACGAGCGGCTAATTTCTATGTATGTCGTGTAGAATTGAAAACTAGCAAGGATTTGTTGAAACGGCGCTCATGTTAGGGGAAACCCTAGCAGAGCGTATTCCCATAAAAATTATCGGTTGGAGATTAATATACCATTCATGTTCCGTTTTTTTTTTTTCATTTTTATTTAGGCTAAACTACATTTTTCGCTCCATAAGTTTTAAAATGTTGCAATTTTGGTCAAAATTAGTTAAGGGACTAAATATGTAATTTAGCCAAAATGAGATAATTGTGTACATAGTTGGCATATTGATAGAGTTAATTAGTTGTACACAATTATCTCATTTTAGCTAAATTACATATTTAGTCCCTTAATTAATTTTTTAATTTTATTTTGGTCTCATAATTGATATTCCTCACGTTTTGGTCCCTCAACTATATTTTTGCTAGTCAATTTGGTTATCTTCGTTAGTTAGTTTTTTTTTTTTTTAATGTTTAAGTGGACCACCAAAACGATACATTTATTTTTTATTTTTTTTAACCATTTGATAAGATCCATTTGATCATCTTTTTTTTTTTAAGGGTCATCTTCTTCTTCTTTCTTCAAACAAACCCGGGAAAAAATACCAAAAGAATGGAAGATTGTTTCTCCAATTGATTTGATGACGGAATAACTAAATTTGGATAGTTTCAAATTCAATAGCTTTGATCAGAAAACCAAAAATAAAAAAACAATAATAAATAATTTGACTTAATGTGATTTTTCATTCCAAACCCCTTACAAAACTGTTTCATTACCATCATCATTTTGAACACTGACATCATGAATCTTCAGATGAACAACACCATCGTTGTTTTGTTTTGAGAAGAACAATAATCTTTTGAGACACCATTTTGTGAAGAATGAGAATTACATGTGACCTCGTTTTTAATAGGGGTTTGATTAGAGAAGGTTCTAGGGTTGTTTATAATGTTGGAAATATTGAAAACAAATTCAGGGAAGAATTTTTTGATGATTGTTGAAGATTTATGATGAATTGGTATGGGTCCATATGCGATATTTTAGTTGCAAAGAGCAGCAACAACTGCATATCTTTGTCTTGCAGCTGCATGGAACCCAAATTTTTGGTTTATTGTTTTTCTTCAAGCTTTTCTCATCAAAACTATTGAAACTATCGAAATTTAGGTATTCCATCATCACATGAATTGGAGAAACAACCTTCTATTCTTTTGGGTTTGTTTGAAGAAAACGAAGAAGTTTAGGAAGCACGATGAATATGAAGAATAAAATGTGGAAATAAGATGAAAAAGGTAAATTAAATTAGATGATAATGGCTCATTATTAGATTCAACGAAGTTACGGGATTCAAGATTTCTTTTTTAACAAAAAGATCAAACGGTTAAGATAAAAAAAAAAATTAAAGAAGTCATGGATAGACCATATAACGTCCATCCACCTTAGATATCCGAGATTAACAAAACTAACGAAGATGACGAAATTGGCTCGCAGACAAAAACGTAAAGAATGTTAGTAATGAGACTAAAATAAAATTATAAAAATTTGTTAAGGGAGTAAATATGGAAGTTAGCCTATCTTTTCTTTAATCAAAATGTCTTTATGTGTTTTACTCATCGTGAAAGCTCTCGATAAGGCAATATGAAAAGTGGGCCAAGCAAATCTTCAAAAAGTCCAACAAAAAGTCAGATTTTTCAGAAAGGAGAAAGAGACGCATGACTACATTGACCAGTGATATTTGCTGATAAACAAAGTTGTCACTGATATTTTAGTAGAAGAAAATTATAAATGCAACGAATCTTCTTGAATTACTTTTGATGTGTCCATCAGTAATACACAAGTGAGTGTAAACTTGCAACTATAGTTGGTTAAGAATTAACATTGCAATAACCTTGTAACAAAATTTAACTAACAGTCCAACATATTGAGCTTAATATGGGGTTTCAATCTCAAAGACACGTTAGTTTAAGGGCCACTTGACTTGAAGTGGTAAGAGCTAGTAAAACAAGTAACACCAATAATTGTTGAAGGTGTGGTTTTTGCTTTCCACAACATGTGTTTTCATTCTTGTGTTGCATTGGAATCCAAAACGTCAAATCTAGACCATATGTCTACTTGCTCTAATCTGTTCATAGGTGTTCCCCAAAATAACTCTTCAAGGTAGGATTTGGAGGATCCAAAACTCTAGTTCACCACTATAAATGTTAACTCATAAACTCGATTCAAGTACACATACTTTTTAACTTGAAAGCCTCACAAATTCAACACATTCTTATTTGATCGTTCTAGTGTTTGCAGATACATTCCCCTCTGGTGAGACGAACGAGCTGCTGTTAAAATCCACCAACCTCAACAAACCACCAATCACCTCCGGACCGCGGATTTGTAGTCCAATCGGATTACTAATTATGGGGGCCTGGAAGGAAAAAAATTGAATGAACTTTTTTTTTTTTTTTTAATTTTGCGGATCTCTAGTCCATTCTCGGGAGCTACTTTTATTGAAAATCCTTACATTTTAATCTAAATGTGTTCATGGATCATGTGGCACAAAGCAGGAGTGGTTGGCTAAAATATGATCAAACTGATGAAAGTCTTCTTTCCAAGAAAAAACAACAACAAAACAAATATTGAAACGGTGGTTCCGAAATAACGAACTTTTCTTGATAAAGCAATGTGAAAAGTGGGTCAAGCAAGTCTTCAAAAGTCCAACCAAAAGTCTGATTTTTCACAAAGCAAGAAGAGATATATGACCAATGGAGAAATCATTTAGGCATGCGCACACATACAAATTACAAAACATTTCATTTAAAGGAAATTCTAAACTAAAATAAAAATTTTATCTAGAAAATTGTGTCAATTTATTCTTTTAGAGATTGAAAATTAATGTTTTGTAATAAAATATTTTCCATTTACGAAATTCTTAACATGTGCCCTTAATCGCACAAGTTAGCATGACTCTTCATTTAATTATATCAAAATTGTACATCATTAAACTGTTTTATATTGTGCATTTTCTAAGTTGTGTGAGTGTGTCCAAATCAATGATATTTAGAGTTTGTGACCACATAAATGTTTCTCCAGCTACTGATGACAATACAATAAATAAAATTTGGGAAATGCTAACCGGTGCCCCCGGGGCACTGGTTAAGGATATGAAAAAGGAAATTATATAGTAGTTAATGCATTGAAATTGTGTAATTAATTTATAATAAAGTCGAAAACAGTTTCCTTTTATGGTAATAATTCCCTTTTATGGTATGCTTAACCAGTGCCCCGGAGGCACCGATTAGCAGGACCCATAAAAATTTTATGAATGTCAATGTTGTGTCAAATTGGATATTCATCCCAATTTCACGTAACAAGGAAAAAAAGTAGATAATTGTTATAAGACAGACACTACTCACACCTCAAAAAACTCAAGTTACAATTCGGAATGACCAATATACCCTTTAACTAAAAGAAAAATTTCAATTTAATCCGAAACCATTTCATCGCAGGTCTCTCTTAATCATTCAAACCTCAGTAGCAAACATTTTATCGGTAGTAAATACAACAGTAGAATCTACTAATTGTGGGTTTTCAAGTTTCATGTCATTGATAACTGCGTCAACATTTTCTTCTTCTTCAAGGTCCATTTACTGGAGAGGAATAAAATATATGTAAAATTGATTGAAACATAGGATAGAAAAATGTGAAATTAAGAGAAAAAAAAAGTATTTCTTTAAACTATGTAAACTCAGTTTACGTAAACTGAGTTTACATAAGTTAAGTAAACTAAGTTTACTTGTGTATATGTATAAATTTGTTCATGCTCACTCTACATAAGTTGTACATACGTAAATTTAATTTAGACTAACATCTCATAGTGAGTAACTATACATATGTAAAATGAATTTATACTAACCTCATAGTGAGTAATTGTGACTACGTAAATTTACAATAACCTCTCATAGTGAGTAATTGTACATGCGTAAACTGAATTTACACTGACCTCTCATAGTGAGTAATTGTACATACGTAAATTGAATTTACACTAACATCTCATAGTGAGTAATTGTACATACGTAAACTGAATTTACACTAACCTCTCATAGTGAGTAACAACGCCTATGTAAAATCAAATTATATTTACTTTAATAATTGATATGTAATCTTAAATAACGTTACTTTAATATTAATAATTGATATGAGAAAACAAATGCCTACCAAAATTTCACAACTGTCCCTACTTACAATTTTTTCACTGCACTGTAATTTCCCTTTATTGGAGGGTAACATGGTCATAAATTTTGAAATGGGATGCTGCTGAGTTTTTTGCCACACTATCACGTTTTTACCCTTTTCATTACACTGTTCATTCAATTAAGTTAAGGATACATATGTAACAACACCAATAAACCTTTTAAATTTCAATCCTTCTACAAAATTTTGGCTCTCATATTTGAAATTCAAATTCAAATTTCACTCATTTTTCTTCAATCTATTATATAAGATTCAATACTCTCACAACTTTCTTCTTCTTCCTCTCTCTCTCTTTTGTATCTTTATTTCATCATCTTCTCCATTTTTCTAATCTTCATTTTCTACTGCCATTTTTCGCAGGAAGTGTTCACATTTTCCATTGATTAAGAAGACTGATAAAGGAAGAACATGAGTAAGGTAACAATAACAACTCTTTTTCCTTTGCAAAATTTTATTCTTCATTTTTTTTGTCCTTCCTGTCATCATATTAAACCGATTTCACTTTTTCCCTTAACCTGCATAACATTACAAATTCTAAAGTACAACACAACATTCACATCCAAACTGTAATAAATTGCTTATTTCAGATCTATAACAAAGTTTTACACTATACTCAATATTCTTCAAATACTTATGTATAGTCTTACACAACTTTTCATTTTTTTTTTTGGACAGAAAAATAGACAAGAAATAAGGGCATAATGAATATCACCATGGAAAAGTAAGAATGGAAGAAGCACGAGAAAATAAAGGCGAGTACACAGTTGGCGTAGAGAAAGTAACAGTAATTAATTCTTTTTTGGCATTTAGGAAAAGTCAAGAAAATTCGTCATTTTTTTTCAGAAAAAATATCATAAATGCAATCAAAACTTCTAATACTTATGTATGTTCTTGCAAAGCTTTCCCTTGGTTTATTGGACAGAAAAACAGACAACAATTATATATGATGAATTTTTAATTCAAGAGTAACAAAGTTGAGTGATAGTTGGCGTAATTCTTTTTTCTTTTAATTTCATTTTTTTTATGCGAGATATTGTGTAAAAATATATATTTTATGTATAAAACAATGGTCAGTGCCTTTAAAAAAAATCTTTATGTATTGAGGTGGTTGAGTTTTAATCTTTTAAATATTTCTATTATTATGCTAAACAAAATTCTTAAAAACCAACTTTTTAAGATCTAATATAGATATAACAAACTGTATTTAACATAAGCTTCATCAAGAGTATTTGTTCACTTTCATTTGTTCACTTTCATTATATTTCATTATAAGCTTCATTTTGCAGGAGATAAAACTTTCTCTCCTTTCTCCACAAGAATTAATTTAAACATTAATGTTTTTTCAAATAATTGTTATAAATTATTTGTTTTTTCAAAAAAAAAATTAAAATCTTTTTTTCTATACACATAAATAATTTAAATGATAGAAAAAAGATTATAATTAGGTCCGCACATGAAAAAAATAATCGTTGAAAACAACATGACCAATTATGTTTCCTCACAAGAACAACGGATACAAATCAATGCCTTTTTTCCTTTGATAAATGTGATTTTGTTGTTGCCTGTATCAAATAAGAGTTGATGAAGATATGAATATATAATCTGACCTTAAAACCATTTGATTTGTTGATGCATGTTTGAAAGAAGAAGTCCAGTGGTTTGTAGGAGAAATCATCATGAATTAGGTCCAAAATATGCACAACAGAAGAAAATAAATGATGATGTCATAAACTTTGTAGTGTTTTAATGGACATAGAAAGTCATGTGGTGGTGGAGGCGTGGTCACAGCCATGAGAAGGAGAAGGCGGCTAGGGTTTGGTTGAGGGAAGAGAGAAAGCTCTGATGAGTGAGGAGGAAGATAGAGAAAAATGAAATAAAATGAAGTGTTATTGGTAAGGTGTTAGTTTAAGGAATAAAAGAATAAACAAAATCAATACACAATGTGTTGGTGTGGGAGTCTTAATGTGTGGGAACATTTTTGAAGGAAACAAAAAAGTAGTGTTGGTTTTTGTTTTTAATGTTTTTGTCTTGTGCTGGTCTTTATCTCATTGACAAAAAAGTAGTGCTCATTATTATTATTTGGAAGAAACAAAAAAGTAGTGTTTTCCTTTCAAAAAATAAAAAAAAAGTTGTGTTTTTGTCTTGTGTTGGTATTAACGTGTGATTTTATTCATTGTTTTTTAAAGGAAATAATTGATTGTTATTATACTAATAAAAAATGCAAAAAGGAGTACAGCTGTTCAATTTTAATTACACCTTTCTAAGACTTTTTTTTTTTTTTTTTGAGGGAAGAGAGATAAAAAATTCTACTTTAATATAAAACTATGTTGTGGAAATGTGTAGTACTAGCCTGCAAAGTCTCTTCAAAACAAAATGAAAGCTTGCAAAGTTAGATTCCTGCCAAGTTATGGACACAAATATTAAAAAATAATAAACAATATAAAAATAATAATAATAAAACAAAACCGTGCTACAACAATTGAGATGGTTAATAATAATAATAAAATATAAATGAATGCTTTTGAAGTTAACTAGTTTGGACACCCGTGCCAAGCACGGGCTAGAGTTTCGTCATATTTGAGAGAAATAATATTGTGATGTATCAAGTATCAAATAAAGACGAACGTTAAATAAAATAGTGGAAGTCGATCACCAAATAAGTGAAAAAATTTATATGCTTAAGCCTTAAAGTTTTGGATGAAGCATTTCAAAAAAAAAGTTTTAGATGAAGATGTGAGATTATCACTTGTGTGGTTGCTCTTTCTCTAATGTGTTGATCCACACCCGTGTTGGCTTTCGCAAAAGGGCCAACTATGGTACCATATCCCGATTCAACATTGTGGGAGAGCGGGGGTGGGTCTTGGTGGTGGATCATATACCTAATGCCTTAAGACTTTGAGGGAAGATGCGATAGCAATCTCACTTGTGCGGTTGTTCTTATCCTAGTGCAATGATACATCCCAATGTAGGCTCCCACGAAAGTTCAAACATTATGATGATTTGTTTGTTAGTCATTTGTTTATATTTTTATCTTAAATTTTTATTTTTAGGTGTCATTCGCTTTCATGTACTTTTTTATTCGACCTCTATTATTTTAAATTCCTACACTTTTGTTATTTGGTGGGATGTGACAATGGAACAATATTGATATGTTTTTATGAGTTTGTAAAAAACATGTTTATTTGACATTTTAAATTGATGTAACATTATTTAATAAGTCTAATATTTTGATAAAATACACATTTCTTAGTTTTTTTCCTTATCATTTCTCTCATGCTCAGATTCCTTCTCCTTCTCCATTTTCTTTCCTTTTCTAATTTGTTTTCTATCTTCTCGTGGAAGAAAGGAAAAAAACATTTCTCAACGAAACAACAATTAACCCACATTTTCTACCATATTGTGTCTCATACCTTATTTGGCTATCTCACCTGATCATAGACACATAAAGTCTCACAGTTACAGAGAGATGTATGTTAATGTGTCATGTGTGAAACTACTACCATCAACCCACCTTTCTTTACTATATTGTTTCTCCGCCTCACCTTATTTGACTATGTCACCAGATCTCAAACGCAAAGAATCTCAAACTTAAAGGAGATATGTTAATGTGTCAATTGTGACTTACATTTTCACATTCGATCCAAGATTTGGTGTTGAGAAATATATAAGTGAAATGACCATTATACATAATGTTTTGGATGATGATTTGCCGTCAATCTCACTTGTGTGGTTGCTCTTAGTCTGATATGATGATCCAATCCATTGTAGGCTAATGTTCGATCCAACCCATTGTAGGCTAACGTGCAATCCAACCCATTGTAGGTTGTGATGATTATCTTCACGATTACTATTATCTTTTTAATAATAAGAATAATAATACATAAAAAAAAAGAGTAAAGATCTATTTTAACCCATAAAAAACTCTGCAATTTAATCCCAAAAAAATAAAAGAAACATTATTCAGTAGTAAAAAGTAATTGGAACTATTGTCAAAAAAAAAAAAATTAACAGTTAAGTCTTTCGAGTTGTATAGAAAATGACCTCTTGAGGTTTTGTTTCTAGATCAACATCACCCTAATATTGCATCAATTTTTTCTATGCGTTCAGAAAACAATAAAAAATTAATCTAGTATATTTTTTTTGCTAAATTACTTTTTTGGTCTCTTGCATTATTTTTAGTTTTACTTTGGTTCCTTAAATATTTGTGTCTGTCATTATGGTCCATTAAGTTACAAATTTTAGACACTTTATTTCTTTAATTTTGTTGTTTCACTTTAGTCCATTAATGTACAAACATTAGATATTTTTATCCCTTAAGTTGGCCATCTCAACATCGTAGTTGGGCATCACGACCTGGATCACAATAAGATGTGGTTGTTGGGTGTTCCTTTGACCAAATTTGCCTCATTGAAGGATAGAGGCAGTTGTTTCTTCTTCGTGAGGGAGGTGGTGTCGTAACCCTGGGGAGACAACATTTCACTTTGTTTTCTTGTGAGGTAGCTGAATGAGAGTGCTCCATATTTTTGGAATCTGTTTGTGATGGAGAGGGCAACATGGGCCCGTTTCTCGTTGAAGGTGAGAGTCTCGAGGAGGAAGACATTGGGGGTGAGATTATCCAATCTTTTATTTAGGTTTCACTTTAGTCCCTTAAAAAAATTTATTTTGGTCCATTCAGTTACATATGTTAGACACTATGATTCCTTAAGTTTTTTGTCTCACTTTAGTCCCTGAAGGTACAAATATTAAATATTTTGATCTCTTAAGTTTAGAATTAGTAATTTAGAATAGACTCATTAATCGTAATAATATTTTAGAAATAAATTACTAAAATTTATCAATATTAGTTAAATGCAATTTAATAAGTTATCATTATCTTCCTTCAAAAAAAAAATAAGTTATCGTTATCTGTTTTTTTCGGGTAATATTACCGATTACCATTATCATTATCAATTTTTTGCGTTTGAATTTCAAAATTCAAAGTGAATAGGAGAAATGAGTAAAAAAAAAGTGAATAAGTGGGTTGTTTTTTCCTTGTGTGAATTTGAAATTCAAAATTAATTTACTCAATTTTTTCTCTGATTAATATTGATTTGTTTTAGTATTTTACTAATCGACAATCAATGCATTCATTTCTTGTTATTTTGAATCACAAAGAAATGAATATGCTTTAAATATTTTCTTTCAAGTGATACTTTTACCCTTTTTGTTGACAATAATTAGTAATCTCATTTATGAAAATGATGCATTAGTGTATCTCTTAAAACTTGCCACATATACTTTTACATTTTTTTTAAGCACATAAACATAAGAGGAGAGGAGAAGGTAATTCAAGCTTCTAATATGTTTTCACTAAGAGGGGAGGGGTAGTGTATATTTTAACATAAGATGGGAGATGAGTATAATTCAAGCTTCTCTTAAGAGAGGGGAGTGTAAATTACTCTAAAAAATTGTTCTATGATTTTGAAATTTTGATGTGGGGGATTTGACATTATAGATACCTTATGGAACAAAGGAAAAAAAATAGCTTCAAATCTATTTAAATCAATTTTTTATAAAAAAAAAAAAAAAGATAGGAAAGAAGGTGTAGGTGAGTTGGGCTTCGGCCTCACCGGAAAAAGGGCAGACCTCAAGGTTATAAAATCCTTTATAGAGGTGCTCACATATCATCAATAAAGAGGTCTTCACATCAACAACAGAAAATAAATTCGAGAGGTGAGTCAATTCCTTACCAGCTGAATCAACCTTCATTGACTATTTGCATCACATTCTTTTAAGTGCAATTCTATATGTCAGAATATTTATTATTAAATTGAAATTTTGTTTTCAAATATGTTGCGGTATTAATATTTTTTATTAAGAAAAATTATAAATTCTTAAAATCCATGAAGTTTTGTTGGGTACCGATACTCCGTAAACAAAAATTATTCAAATTTTAATTTAATTTTATAATAAATCATTTTTTTGGTAGTGGTAGTGAATAAATCATTATCAAAATATGACATAACATTAAATAATTAGATGATTGATAAATACCAAACTAAATTTTAAGTGCACCATTTTGTTCAGCGGAAAAAAAAAAGGATTGAAGTTGACAAAAGGAGGTCAAATTTTGTAGCATTGGTATTGAAACACAAATATTAAGATACCAAAAAAAATAAAATTTTGTAGTACGTATGTACAACTTTAACGTTAAGAACCGTGTTAGTCCACTTTAAATAATTTAGCACATAAATACATCTCATAGAATAAATCATATTTGTTCACCAAAAAAAAAAAGAATAAATCATATTTTAAGCAATAATATCAAATTAAATAGCACAATGATAAGTGTTTCACCCATTTAAAACTAAACTAAATAGAAACCTTTACTGTGGAGTGAAATTTGTAGGTGTTTGTAGAGAAATTTACCTATTGAATGACCTTCTCTGTTTTTTTTTTCCTTTCCGGATTTCATTTAATAAATAATATTAAAATAAATGAGTATTGTTGAGATGTAATGACTGGGTCTAAATATATGCATTTTGAATAATTTTGATACACGTTCTCAAATATTAGTACTAAAAATATTATCATTTTGAAAGCTTATGATTCATGTTTTTTTTTTATAGGAACTTATGATTCATGATTTAATTAGCACAATAATTTACTTTCAATAATTTGATTCAGTTTTGAGTAGAAAAAGCACACTAATGCACCCATAAAAAGTACTAATATTTCATAAATGTTAAGGATTAATGGACAATTAAGATATATATAATCTCATTAAAAAATTTGAATGTGTGATGAAGAATATTTTTTTTTGAAAGAAATGTGTGATGAAGAATATGTCTTGCCAAAGATAAAAAAACAGGTAATAAAAAAATAAAAAGAATAAAGGAATATCATATGTATTTAATGTGCGTTTTTCTTAAGGATAAGGTCGGTATTAATGGTCATATATTACTTTGTGTACAAAAAGAAATTTTTGTAAGCAATTAATTACAGGGAAACAATACACATGTACTTTTGCATTTTTAGTTTTATTGAATTTAAAACAATTATTAATAAATAAATGTGAAATGCTAAAATGGTAATATTGATTTTAGAAAACAATTAACTCATTTCCATGTTTTGATAATCTTTTCCCGACCTTTTTATATAAAATAAAATATAGTAATTTTTTTTCTGAGAGGAAAAGAAAATGTGTCTTACAAACATTTTAAAAAGAACAAAATATAGATACAAACTACAACATGTAAAACAAACAAATGAACTGAGTGAAATACGAAAATAGATGACAACTAAAATATAGGTTTATAATATTCCATTACAGCGGGGTGAATCTTGTATCCCTAACTCGGTTCCTTTTTATACTATGAGAGTTCACTTAACAATGACATGAATTTTCTCAACCTAAAAAATATAACATGATAGTTAGAAAAATGGTTATAATCATAGAAAGAAAAAAACACAACAATACATAAATTCACTATTAACAATTCTAACTTAAGATCATTTTTTTTCAAAAACAATAAATTGCATAAACCATCGAATATCAAACAAAATGTTTCTCATTAACATAAAGTATTAGCAACCAACGAATGAAAAAAGAAGAAGCAAAGAACTAATAAGAAAAGGAGAATAAATGATAGAAACGATGTGATCTACAATGCTCTTTCGAATGTCATTTATATAGACATTTTTGCAAGAATATCTTAGTATTTTTCTTTTTTCATACCAATCACATTCAAAAAGGTGTCTTTATAACAAAATCATTACAAATCTTTTTATTTAATTGTGCAACCTCTCTTTGTGCTAATTCCATCATGCCTTTAAATTGAATATTGTCCATCACCCTTTAAATGTGGTATAAATAATTACCACATTTTTAAACATTAGAGTTGAAAAAGTGATTGCTAAAAAAAAAACATGGTACCACTAATTGCTATTTCTTTCTGATTAAAAATATGGGATCCTCGCTTGATATTCATCTTTGCTTCTCCAAGGAAAATTGGAAAATTATTAATTTCTTTAAGATTGGTAGGATATTAAATTTTGGTTGAAAATTTAGTCGAAAAAGAAACGAAACTATTTTATTTATCGGTTTTGTTTTACAATGTAAAAACGATTTTTCCTATATACTTACGATATTATTTTCGGAGATTAAAAAAGTTCACAAAGATAATACAATAATTAAGTTATTTTTGAGTAATTAAAAAAAATTAGCCAACTAATATGTAAAATTGATCGGCCAATTAGAGTCGAAATTAGAGTGGAAAAAGAAAAAAAATAGTTTGGTCTGATCATATGTAAAAGTGGTTTTTTGTTTTTGTTCTAATCTTTATAATAATTTAGTTTACAGTGATAAGACAATATGGTTTAAATGTACATAATACATATAGTTATTTCATTTTAAATAAATGGAATAAATGTAATATAAACAAAATGTAATTAAGGCAACTTTGGTAAAATGCATTGCAACATTTTTGTGTGAGGAGCATTAAATGCTAGAAAAAACATGAGACGCCACTTGTACTATTGCTCATAGAAGTAAGCTTTTGTATTATATAAAGATAAAGCTAAAAAAGTTTAAATCAAATATGGAAATAAAAAACGAAAAAATTTAACAAAGTATTGCTAATGTTTTTTTACAAACAACGTAATTTCATTTTTCTTAAATGGATAAAAAGAAATCTTTTTTCATTGATCAACAAAAATATCTTATTCTAAATTTTTGCTTTATCAATTTTGCATATAGCATAATTGTTTGTTGATTTAACACTTTTTAAGATCAAGAGTTTTTTTAAGATGAAGACTCTTTTTTATCAACAATAATAAATTCAAAAAACCAACAGAAAAATACAAAATATTTATCAACATTAAAGATCCTCAGCTTACAAGATATCTATGAACATTAAAATGAAAGAAGTTAGAATAAATACAAATAGATTCAAATAGATCCAATAGATTCAAATGAAAGCTTACAAGATCAATGTTACAGATCCGACACTAAATCAATCGATATTAAAGTTTACAAGAGATACTCAGCACTGTTGGTTGCTTCAAAGCCATTTCGGTAGAAGATGTGAATTACCCATTTTTCAAACTAACTCCTTTAATAAATCAGTTTGGGTAGAAATGTAAAGGAAGATGAGAGGATGAAAAATATGATTTTTTTTCTTCATAAAATTGGCCGAAAATAATTGTTTGGTGGCCAAAGGTGTGGATTTTGGGGGTGAAGTCTGGGAGTAAAATGAAAGAGACGAGGGAGACCAAGAGAGAAGGGAAAGGGACACTGTATTGAGAGAGAGAATAGAAAGTTAATTTTAAAACTTTTGACAAAAAAAAAAGTTCACTTTCAAATTATATCGTATAGGAAAATACTTCCATGACATTGCTTGGGTGTTATTGGTGTCATTGGTGCAATCCTGACCGTTGATGTGTGTAGATGTGTGTGGGGATGTGTGTGTGATGTGTGTGTGGTGGAGATGCAAGCTATGACACCAATGACACACAACTATGACACCAAAGTGGAGTCCTATGGTATACGGCCGGCCACGGGAGAAGCCATTAGCTTCTCTTTAAAAATTAGTACTACTACTACTCAATTAGTTTTTGTTTGGCTTAATTACTCTTTTGGTCCCTTAAGTTATTTGTTGGTTACATTTTGGTCCCATAAGTTATTAACGTTACAATTTGGTCTCTAAAGTTACTTTTTGGTTTCGTTTTGGTCCCTTAACTATTAAAAGTTTCGTTTTGGTCCCTTAACTTATTTTTTGGTTTCGTTTTGGTCCCTTAACTTATTTTTTGGTTTCCTTTTGGTCCCTTAACTTATTTTTTGGTTTCGTTTTGGTCCCTTAACTTATTTTTTGGAGGGACCAAAACGAAACCAAAAAATAAGTTAAGGGACCAAAACGAAACCAAAAAATAAGTTAAGGGACCAAAACGAAACTTTTAATAGTTAAGGGACCAAAACGAAACCAAAAAGTAACTTAAGGGACCAAATTGTAACGTTAATAACTTATGGGACCAAAATGTAACCAACAAATAACTTAAGGGACCAAATCATTAATTAAGCCTTTTTGTTTGTATATATAATTATTATTATATTTTGGTACAAGTTTATATAATTATATTTTATTGTATGCCAAACCTACTTAACGAAACAGTACCAATAACCAAAGATTGGTTCAGCCTAATTAAATGGGACCAATTACTAAAGTTAAAGTTGCACAGGTTTTTTTTTAGAAAGGAGTTGCACAGGTTGTATAGGTGATTTTTTTTTTTTTTTGGTTACAATTGTATAGTTGATTTGATAAATGCTCATTCACAAACTTTACACATCAACATTTATATAAAAAAAAAACATTTATATATTATTTATACTATTATTTAACAAATATATTAAATTGATACTCCCTCTCTCCCGCATTAGATAACCCATTTGAAAATGTTTAATTTTTATCTAACTTACTTTGATCATATTTTATAATAATAAACAAAATATATATAATATTTTATAAGATGTTCTTAGATTCGTCTCGATGATAGTTTTAAAAATATCAAGTGTAGAAGTCAAAAACTACAAACTGTTATCTATAACTGTAAAAAACATACGGGATCAAAATTTGTAAATGATCAATTTATAAAATACGGGACAAAGATTTGTGAATGATAAATATAAAAAAAACATAGGACCAATATTTATGAATAATAAATATAAAAAAACACGGGACAAAAATTTGTGAATGATAAATATAAAATATTCATTGCGCACAGTTACCGATAACAAGAATAAATAATACTCCCTCCGTCCCGGTATATCTGAGCCAGTTTGGTTTTTCACACAGATTAAGAAAAATGTATAAATAAAGGGGAAAGTGGAATATATTGTATTGAAAATGATGAAAGTAGTATTAATTAGAGTTATATTGTATTTGGAATGATGAAAGTTGTATTGAAAATTGAAATGACTCAGTTATTTTCGGACACTTTTTTTTAGAAAATGGGTCAGATATTCCGGGACGGAGGGAGTACTATAAATATAATTATTATATTATCAAAATAGTCTTCCATATCAATTGGGGAAACTTCTTTCAAAAAAAATCAATTGGGGAATCTTACTTTAGGAATCAAACAAAATCATGTGTGTATCATCTTTCATTACGTGGCTATCTTTGTTCCTTAAAAAATATATATGTTCGTGTATTGAATATATATTAATGGGAGAATCCATTAGAGGGTACAATTGTAACACAAGATCCATTTTAGTAACTACAACGAGTAATCAGTTTTAATTAGTACTTTTTTAATATTTCTAATTAAACAACACGATTGCCTAAGTTTTATTAATATATATTAATAAAATATATGTCGGTGTATTGACTATATATTAATAAATATATGTGAGTATATGTTTGTTTTATGGTAACTATATACAAATGAGTATACATTAATTATGATTTTTCACCGGATGCTTATTATTATTTTTACACTAGAACATATTAGTAAATAAAAACTATGATTATTTTTATTTATTAGGTTTTTAATATCGTCAATACTAAAATTTTATTAATTTCTAATTTTTTATTGCTACCGATCAATATATACATTATTAATTGACATAATTTACATATTTTCACTATACCAAACACAGCCGAGACACGACACGCGGCGGAGCCGCGGCCATACAGCGCGGCGAAGCCGCGCTACCCGTGCTCAGCACGGGTATATCGACTAGTTTTAGTTGCAAAGAGCAGCAACAACTGCATATCTTTGTCTTGCAGCTGCATGGAACCCAAATTTTTGGTTTATTGTTTTTCTTCAAGCTTTTCTCATCAAAACTATTGAAACTATCGAAATTTAGGTATTCCATCATCACATGAATTGGAGAAACAACCTTCTATTCTTTTGGGTTTGTTTGAAGAAAACGAAGAAGTTTAGGAAGCACGATGAATATGAAGAATAAAATGTGGAAATAAGATGAAAAAGGTAAATTAAATTAGATGATAATGGCTCATTATTAGATTCAACGAAGTTACGGGATTCAAGATTTCTTTTTTAACAAAAAGATCAAACGGTTAAGATAAAAAAAAAAATTAAAGAAGTCATGGATAGACCATATAACGTCCATCCACCTTAGATATCCGAGATTAACAAAACTAACGAAGATGACGAAATTGGCTCGCAGACAAAAACGTAAAGAATGTTAGTAATGAGACTAAAATAAAATTATAAAAATTTGTTAAGGGAGTAAATATGGAAGTTAGCCTATCTTTTCTTTAATCAAAATGTCTTTATGTGTTTTACTCATCGTGAAAGCTCTCGATAAGGCAATATGAAAAGTGGGCCAAGCAAATCTTCAAAAAGTCCAACAAAAAGTCAGATTTTTCAGAAAGGAGAAAGAGACGCATGACTACATTGACCAGTGATATTTGCTGATAAACAAAGTTGTCACTGATATTTTAGTAGAAGAAAATTATAAATGCAACGAATCTTCTTGAATTACTTTTGATGTGTCCATCAGTAATACACAAGTGAGTGTAAACTTGCAACTATAGTTGGTTAAGAATTAACATTGCAATAACCTTGTAACAAAATTTAACTAACAGTCCAACATATTGAGCTTAATATGGGGTTTCAATCTCAAAGACACGTTAGTTTAAGGGCCACTTGACTTGAAGTGGTAAGAGCTAGTAAAACAAGTAACACCAATAATTGTTGAAGGTGTGGTTTTTGCTTTCCACAACATGTGTTTTCATTCTTGTGTTGCATTGGAATCCAAAACGTCAAATCTAGACCATATGTCTACTTGCTCTAATCTGTTCATAGGTGTTCCCCAAAATAACTCTTCAAGGTAGGATTTGGAGGATCCAAAACTCTAGTTCACCACTATAAATGTTAACTCATAAACTCGATTCAAGTACACATACTTTTTAACTTGAAAGCCTCACAAATTCAACACATTCTTATTTGATCGTTCTAGTGTTTGCAGATACATTCCCCTCTGGTGAGACGAACGAGCTGCTGTTAAAATCCACCAACCTCAACAAACCACCAATCACCTCCGGACCGCGGATTTGTAGTCCAATCGGATTACTAATTATGGGGGCCTGGAAGGAAAAAAATTGAATGAACTTTTTTTTTTTTTTTAATTTTGCGGATCTCTAGTCCATTCTCGGGAGCTACTTTTATTGAAAATCCTTACATTTTAATCTAAATGTGTTCATGGATCATGTGGCACAAAGCAGGAGTGGTTGGCTAAAATATGATCAAACTGATGAAAGTCTTCTTTCCAAGAAAAAACAACAACAAAACAAATATTGAAACGGTGGTTCCGAAATAACGAACTTTTCTTGATAAAGCAATGTGAAAAGTGGGTCAAGCAAGTCTTCAAAAGTCCAACCAAAAGTCTGATTTTTCACAAAGCAAGAAGAGATATATGACCAATGGAGAAATCATTTAGGCATGCGCACACATACAAATTACAAAACATTTCATTTAAAGGAAATTCTAAACTAAAATAAAAATTTTATCTAGAAAATTGTGTCAATTTATTCTTTTAGAGATTGAAAATTAATGTTTTGTAATAAAATATTTTCCATTTACGAAATTCTTAACATGTGCCCTTAATCGCACAAGTTAGCATGACTCTTCATTTAATTATATCAAAATTGTACATCATTAAACTGTTTTATATTGTGCATTTTCTAAGTTGTGTGAGTGTGTCCAAATCAATGATATTTAGAGTTTGTGACCACATAAATGTTTCTCCAGCTACTGATGACAATACAATAAATAAAATTTGGGAAATGCTAACCGGTGCCCCCGGGGCACTGGTTAAGGATATGAAAAAGGAAATTATATAGTAGTTAATGCATTGAAATTGTGTAATTAATTTATAATAAAGTCGAAAACAGTTTCCTTTTATGGTAATAATTCCCTTTTATGGTATGCTTAACCAGTGCCCCGGAGGCACCGATTAGCAGGACCCATAAAAATTTTATGAATGTCAATGTTGTGTCAAATTGGATATTCATCCCAATTTCACGTAACAAGGAAAAAAAGTAGATAATTATTATAAGACAGACACTACTCACACCTCAAAAAACTCAAGTTACAATTCGGAATGACCAATATACCCTTTAACTAAAAGAAAAATTTCAATTTAATCCGAAACCATTTCATCGCAGGTCTCTCTTAATCATTCAAACCTCAGTAGCAAACATTTTATCGGTAGTAAATACAACAGTAGAATCTACTAATTGTGGGTTTTCAAGTTTCATGTCATTGATAACTGCGTCAACATTTTCTTCTTCTTCAAGGTCCATTTACTGGAGAGGAATAAAATATATGTAAAATTGATTGAAACATAGGATAGAAAAATGTGAAATTAAGAGAAAAAAAAAGTATTTCTTTAAACTATGTAAACTCAGTTTACGTAAACTGAGTTTACATAAGTTAAGTAAACTAAGTTTACTTGTGTATATGTATAAATTTGTTCATGCTCACTCTACATAAGTTGTACATACGTAAATTTAATTTAGACTAACATCTCATAGTGAGTAACTATACATATGTAAAATGAATTTATACTAACCTCATAGTGAGTAATTGTGATTACGTAAATTTACAATAACCTCTCATAGTGAGTAATTGTACATGCGTAAACTGAATTTACACTGACCTCTCATAGTGAGTAATTGTACATACGTAAATTGAATTTACACTAACATCTCATAGTGAGTAATTGTACATACGTAAACTGAATTTACACTAACCTCTCATAGTGAGTAACAACGCCTATGTAAAATCAAATTATATTTACTTTAATAATTGATATGTAATCTTAAATAACGTTACTTTACTCTACCGAAATATATCTACTTAATCGAAATTCACGTATTCCTTATATGTCAGCCCACACAGGCAGATCTCATATATACCAAAACAAGAAAACACACAACGAAAAAGAAATAAATAGAAAATATTTGATAATGAAATTCTTGAAATTCAATAACCTTTAAGAATATAGTACCGATCAATGAAAAAGATGTTGATTCAATTCAGTGGCGTATCTTGAGTTTATTTCTCGGGGGTGTCAAATATTTGTAGAATATATGTTGAAAAGTTAAAAAAAAAAAAACACTATTATAAACTGACATGGTTGTACAATTGCTTGATTGTAAGATGAGTGACGCCGATTCAAATCCAACTAGGACTTTTTTTGTATAAAATATAAAGAATTCGTTAAAAAATATAAAAGACAAACCACTATTATAAACTGACATGGTTGTACAATTGCTTGATTGTAAGATGAGTGACGCCGGTTCAAATAACTAGGACTTTTTTTGTATAAAATATAAAGAATTCGTTAAAAAATATAAAAGACGGGTGCCGTCTTTTATATGTTTTAACGAATTCTTTATATTTTATACAAAAAAAGTCCTAGTTGGATTTGAACCGGCGTCACTTCGTTAAAAAATATAAAAGACAGGTGCCAAGGGATCAAACACGCCAAAAAAAGTCCTAGTTGGATTTGAACCGGCGTCACTTCGTCAAAAAATATATAAGACGGGTGCCAAGGGATCAAACACGCGACCTTTAATTGATTGAGAGACTGCACAACCGCTGCAACACCAACATATTAATTACAATATCATGCCTAATATGATATTTATATAAAAGCTGGGCGGTGGGGTGAGGGTTTAAAATGATCATGAAAAAGGCGCTTTTAGAAATTCACATGGAGATGACAATTTTGGTATTATTATAAAATTTTAAGTAAATTTAGGTGTAACTAGAATTATACGGGGTTAGACTAAAAAAGTCTTATTATAAATATAAAGAGTTAATTTGAATCTTCAACACAATATTCTGGTCTTCTCAATGTATTGGAAGCGTGTGTAGTTGCGTGTAATAAGAGAGTTTAAAATATTTGTGTGCAAAAATTACTAGTTATTGAGAGAGATGGTAATTTTTCCATGTAAAATCTGTAAGTTGGGTAATAAAATATTTTATTGTGTTGTCTTGGTTTCTTTTTTCTTCTTGTGTGAAAGTTTTCTCATATTGTTTTCCCAACAATAGTATTGTTGTGAAAGTGACTCAAAATTGAATAAATTGAAGTTTGCTCGAAAGTGAAAATCGGGGGCCCGAATGGTGCTGTCTGGGGCCCAAATTTTGCCTGTTATTAGGAGACATTTGTCTCGTATATTTTCGGCGCCCGAAGGGTTAAATTCGGCGGCCAATGTGTCGTAACAACATAAATTTGAAACGATTTTTTATGGGCCAGATTTGTTCCAGTTTTTTGAGGGATACTTTCACTATAAATATAGATCTTGTATCATATGTAAACCTTGAGATAGAGGGGTTGAAACAAGGATTTAGAAGTCAACAAGAAAACTAAGGTTTGTAGAGTTTGCTCTTGGCAACAAACACTAGGGTTGGGGTTGATTCACCTTGGGAAACACTATTAGGATTGAGTCTCTTAGTCACGGGAAGAGATTGAGACTTTGGGTAGAATTAGGCGGGAGACTTATTCTTGTAACCCATTGATATCTCTTTTGTAAAGTTACTCATCATTATAATGGAACGGAGGGCTGCTCTCTCCCCCAGACTAGGTCGGTATTGGACCGAACTGGGTAAACAAATTTCGTGTGTTCTCTCTTTCTTTTCTCTCGCTGTTTTCTACCTTTGCTTGTGTTTATAATTGTTCCTACATTGATATTGGTTGCTTGATTATTTAGCTCCACACATCAAGTATTTTACTGGTGTGATTTTCATCGAATTCACAACAAGTATTAGAGCAAAGATTATGATCAAGGAAGGATGCGGCACATGATTCATTTGAAGTTAGATGTTCTTTTGTTTGATGGAATGAGACAAAATATTCATAGTTGACGAGCACAGACTACTTTTGTAGGCCTCATTAACCAAATCATATAAACCACTAGTGCAGTACATGTTAGCATGAAAGAGTACACTCCAACTAGCTTAGGTGGCTGGTGAGATTGTTGAAGGAAAGTCAACAAATAATGGATGTTGAAAATTCTTTTAAAGACAATCAAATATTATTAACTAAATATGGATAAGGAAAGCATTATGGTGATCAATATCGCAGAATATTTCAACCAAGAGATATGAGTGCTGTCAAGTGCCATTACTGGGAAGAGTTAGGTCACATCACATACAAGTTAAAAGTCCAAAATTCATGGAGTATTTGCGAAGCTTAAAGGAGAAGCAAAAAGTTGAAGAGCACTTCTTTTGCAAATGAGGTTAGTTGTGAAGATGATATTTTACTTTGTGAGGATGAAACTAATAACAAAGTGAAGAAATGTGAGACTTTGAATAAGTGGTAGATATATTGTGTCAAAGTGTATATACTGAATCAAGTTTCTCAGAGTTATTATAACTGTGGAGGGTTAGTTTGATTTTTCATTACCATAACAACTCTAGTTTTTCAGATGAATTGAAGACTTGAGTAGTTACGTGTCATAAGAGGGTTTGCACTTTTTCTATGCAAATATAGTAGTTAGGAGAGTTCGAAATTTTCCATATAAAAATTGAGGGTTGTCAATTTTCTCCATATCAATTCAACATGGTCGAATAATTTCTCATGTTGGATCCATAAGGAGATATTTAACTTCTGCACTACCAAGTAATTTCTCTGATACTCTCTCTCTTCCTACCTCTTTAAATAGAAGAAGCTTGTCCCATCTTGAGGAGAGCAATCATTATCCAAGAAAAACATGCAGACCTCGAGCAAGATACTTTGCCAAAAGAGGTCCAAAGATTTTACCTCAGAACACGGACTAACTTGTAGAGAATTGCTCTTCTCTCATCTGTTTTTTCTCATTTTTATCTTACGCGAGTTAACTCACGCTGAAAAATACACATGCCTGAGTTAACTCACGCTCGGTTATTTAACGGAAATAAGAAAAAAATAGATGGGAGAAGAGCAATAACCTAACTTGTAAGGATATTTAACTAACATATTGGACCTAATACCCCAAAACACATTAATTACTTTAATCATTGTACTTTATGCTTCGACGAATCTTAAAATAAATACTCCCTTCGTCCCGCAATACTTGGCCTACTTGGCCATTTCACACAGGTTAAGAAAAATGTAAAGATGAAAGAAAGAGAATGATATTTTTACTGAATTGCCCTTATAAGTAATGATTACTTTTAAGTAATGATTACTTTCTTTGTTCCACTACAAACTTTTACATGGAGACCACAAAAAGTATTTATAAAGGGTAAACTTGTCAAATTAAGCTTAAAAATTTGAGAAGGTCAAGTATTGTGGGACAATTTTTTTTTCAAATAAGTCAAGTATTGCGGGACGGAGGGAGTAATGATTACTTATTGTGAAGGCGGGGTTGGGTAATTATTATTATAGTGTGCATTATTTTAATATGATTACGAATTACATCAAGAATGTTGACAACACATTTTTTAACACAATTTTCAACGTATTCTTTTTTATCGATTATTTCATATAAGTCTCACAAAATTATGTGAGTACTTTATAAATTTAATGGAATCCATATAATTTTTTAGCAATAAATAAAATAAAGTGTGTTTTTTTATTTTAAGGAAAATAAAGTGTATTGAAAAGTGTATGTTAAAGGATGGATTATTAGCATTATCAATACATATTCTCTCGTTTTTTTTTTCAATCCGTAAGGTAAAAAAGTTCTTTTTATATTAAAAAAAAAGTAAGAAAGTTCTTTGGAATCTTCATGTAATATATGACATAGTCATTGATTTTTAATTCTATCTTCACCCACCACATGCATACGATAAGTACTTTTTTATCACCTATATTGGCGATCACCATGTGAAAATTCACATACATAGTGAAGATGTTTAGACTAATGGGTATTGTCAATTGAACAAAGTCTTACTAACTAGTCACCTTAAATATTAACCCCAATTTGTTTTACAAAAATGATCGAAAATTTCAATCCAGCCTCACATGGCACTATGCGGTAGCTAAGGAGATAGTCAAGTTTTATATTTCCTTTCTTCGCGCCAACGTCTAAGAGGAGAATATCACTTTGTGGTCACATGCTCTGGTTCAGAAGTGACCGTTATTATGCAATTTGAGTATAAACAAGTAATTAAAATAATACTTGAGTTGGCAGTGAGAAAGAATTGAACTTGAAATTTTGAGAAGGAGTACACTCGTAGTTCCAAGTTAATACCACTAAACCAACTCACGTAGGTTAGAATAGCAAAGTTAATTACCTACATAACACTTCTATCACTTTTATGTTCCTAATTCCTATGCCAAAGCTTAATGATCAGTTGTAATTTGTATTTCCTCTTTGTTCATCTATAGATCTTAATTGTTTATTTTTTGTCTTCTTCTAATTATTTCATTTTTGTAATATGCTCTTGTCATATTTTAATTTGTTCCCACCGCAAATCCATCACATCTCATTTCGGAGGTATTGTCTGTTTTGAATCGGTAGAAACCTTCACAGTTTTATCAATAATAAACAACGTCTCAATTAATAGAGGGTTGTGAATGTCGTTTAAAAACTAATTTTAATCTCTATTTACAAATAAAGTGAAACTTTTCAGTATACCAGAACATAATTAAGCTCCGAGTTCAATAGTGTAAAAAAAATTGTGATAGTTATAGTTTGAGGTAGAGGAGGATATTATTGCTCCCCAACTCCCATATACAATGCATTTTTTTTACTTTTTGGGGCTAACTGTTGCATTAAAAAGAAGGTGAATGATGGCAACCTCTCACCAATGGGTTATAAATGGCCAAACCAGCAGGAGAGTTAGCTTGCTCGTGAAAGAAGTAACACTAACAGTTTTTTTTTTCCTTAATCTTGCTAACCTAAATCGGTTTCATTATTATTTTTGTTCAGACAAACATACCCAATATCGTAATTATGTTTGAGCTATCTGAAAATTTAATGGTTAGAGATCTTTAAGTGGAGTATTCAAATAAAATATCACTAGCTTAAAACTTAACCTCATGAGCCGAGTACGATTATGCTAATATGTGGTCTTATGACACTTGTTTGTGCGCTCCATTTTTCAAATAGTTAAAAATGTTTTTTTTCAAAACATAATTACTACTTGTGACTTCCTTGACATGTACCCTTATTTAATTGAGTTAGAGAATCGAAACAAATTTAAAGACCTTAAGAGCATCCAGTATCTAAAATGGAACTCTCATCATTGGGGTATTTAGATGGATCACAATGTACACATTATTCCTTCATAATTTGATTAATGTCAGTACTTCTAAAAGCATTTAATCTCTCAAAGGATGACACAGAGAAGATTTGAGGTACTGGCCTTGACAGAAAGGATGATGCATCGCAAAAAACAACCTCCGACGTCATTACCAAAAACTAACGCACTTACATATAAGGAGTTTAGTAAGCTTGAAGTGCTCTATCACTCCGAGCATCATGGAGTGTATCCAAACTAGATAAGGTGTCACCGCCTATCCCAAATTTTGTTACCATAACAAACCTACGTTTATCGAGTTACGATCTCAGTGATCACTCCCGTGGAAATAGCAATCAAATGGAGCAAACTCACTTCGAATCTCGCGGAGCTCAAACGCATGACATGAATTAGATCGCATCGCCGGCCCAAGGGATCAATCTAGTAAGTTCACACAAGAACAATTATACATGTAGTAAAACAAATAAACAACATAATATATTGCCTCGTAGATATATAAAATATGTTGATCAAACATAATATTCAAACATAAAACACAAATATAGTCAACACCGCACTTGTTTGTAATTTCTTCATGGGTAAATAAAGATCCATCATCGTCAACCTCTCCAAAGTTGATTTATGTTTTTAGATTATCACAATAATGGGTAATAATGATAAGTTGAATTTCCCCTTTACTGTTTGTTTCTCGAGACACACTCAAAATTAAATGAAATCAAGTACACAAAAAATTGAGTTTTAGCTAACATTAGAACAATAACAACGTGCCATAATGATTGTGTATTTGCAACCAGCCTTTAAATCCTCTGCCAAACATTGCATGATTACTTACGGGCCACATTCATATCACACATTGCCAATAATCCAGAGACACAAAGTTAGCCTTACATCAATATAATTAATGAAATTGATCAAAATAATTAACCGATGCAAATATTAATTGCACCGCATGATAGCTTAGCTTTTTTAATGTCAATTATCCCATTTGATATTGTGACAAACTTCCCAACAAGTTACTAAAATACTCCCTCCGGTCCTAAATATAAGCAAATTTGACTTTTTAGATTCATTCAATTAATGATGTATGTGGTCCATATGGACCACATACATCATTAATTGAATGAACCTAAAAAGTCAAATTTGCTTATATTTAGGACCGGAGGGAGTACTAAAAAAGAGAGGGACATCTCAACATTGAACCGTTGTAATCATCATCATATCATATCATATAATAATACTACCAGTAGTATCCAATTTGAAAAAATATGTTGAGTGTTGACTAAACAAGTAAGGGTAACATGGGAAACCAAGAAAATCCAACACCTTTACATAGATCCCATCATGGTCTCCATTTTTAGCTTACTACTTCTATAAATAACCAAGACCTTTCTCTTGATAGCTAAAGTCCCTTTGAGATCACTTTTATTATCTCACTATCAGCTTATGAAACATCAACAAAAACAAAACAAAAAATACCTCTAACTATTAACATATACTATTAAAATGGTCGATGTAGACCGGAGAATGACCGGTCTAAACCCGGCTCGGGCTCACTTAGCTGGTCTAAGACGACTATCTGCCCGAGCCGCTTCCATTTCCACCGCCACCACCACAGTACGTAACGGTCTTCTCTCATTCTCACCTGTAGCTGATAAAATCATAACCAACCTCCGTAATTCCGGTATACAAGTCCAACCGGGTCTCTCTGAAGCCGAATTCGCTCCTTTAGAAGCCGAATTCGGCTTCATCTTCCCACCAGATCTCCGTGCCATACTCACCGCCGGCTTACCCGTCGGTGCTGGATTCCCCGACTGGCGAGCCACCGGAGCTCGCCTTCATCTCAGAGCTTCTCTAGATCTTCCCATGGCGGCAATTTCGTTTCAAATCGCGAGAAACACGCTCTGGACCCGGTGTTGGGGCCCGAAACCCGCTGAACCCGAGAAAGCTTTACGGGTCGCAAGAAATGCTCTGAAGAAAGCACCGTTATTGATACCAATCTTCAACCATTGCTACATTCCTTGTAACCCTTCTCTCGCCGGAAATCCTGTTTTCTATGTTGACGAAAATCGAATCTTTTGTTGTGGATTCGATTTATCAGATTTTTTTCAACGTGAATCACCGAATCGAAGCTCCGAATTTTCTCCGGGTCCTGTAGTTTACAAGAAACAAAGATCGTTTACAGAGAAAAGAGTTACCACTTTTTGTTCAGAAGCGAATTTCAATCGGAGAAGCCTCGACGCCGGAGGAAGGACACCACGGTGGGTTGAGTTTTGGAGTGACGCCGCCGTTGACCGCCGGAGAAGAATCTCGTCATCACGTGAAGAGTCACGTGCAGTTTCACCAGAGCGGTTTTTTGATATTCGGAAATTTGAAGAACCGAAATGGGTTGAGAATTACGTTGAAGAAATCGGGTCGGTTTTAAGAGAAGGTGGGTGGAGCGAACCGGATATAACAGAAATGGTGGAAGTTACGGGTTCGGGTTTTTTCGAAGGTGATATGGTTATGTTGGATAATCAAGCGGTGCTGGATGCGATTTTGTTGAAAGTGGATCGGTTTTCGGATTCATTGAGAAAATCTGGGTGGAGCTCCGAAGAGGTTTCGGATGCTTTAGGATTTGATTTTCGACCTGAGAAGAAGGAAAATAAACTGGTTAAGAAGCTTTCACCTGAACTGGTTTGTAGTATTGAGAAACTGGTTCAATCGGTTTCTCGGTCTTGAATGATACTTTGGATGCAAAATTTATTTTGATTAGAAAAGTATGTTTAGGAAATTGAGGTTTGTATTTCCATGGCCTCTTGGGTTAAGCAATTAGAAGTTTGGAAATTGTAATGTAGCATGAAATTAAGTGAACAAAGTTAGAGTATTGGTTTCTGAAGTGCGTAATGTTCAAGATCATTATCCTGTCTTGTATATATAATTTCATGATAAACAACCAAATGCTAATAATGCACTTATTTTATGTGGGTGTGATTTAATTTCAAATTATATTTTGTTGCTCTAATGTATAATGGGAGAGTTGGGTTTGCATCTTTAGTTTCTAAAGAACATAGTGCACGTGTGTATGAGCATATTTATAGAGATCTTTGTAGTAAAAATGTGAGCCAGGAAAGAGGGTTTTCTTAGTATTTTATTATTTTAGCTCAATTTTAACAATTTCTATTTTATTTTCTATTTTAGATTTTCGGCTATCAGGGTTTTGTTAGTTCTCTATTTAAGCTTAACAGTTGTAGTCTAAGAAACTTTTATTTATTCAATAATATTTTAAAAAGTTTTCTCAATTTCTAATGGAATCTGGAACTCTATTTTCACAAGTTTGTCATTTGTAAACTTGCTTCTTTTCAATCTAAGTTTAGTGTTTGTTAACCTACGCTTCCAACTGCGTCACATAGTAAGAAACTATATTAGGATTGGAAAGGAATTCAAACTAGTAGGACTAGCATTTCCTTTTCCTTTCTCACTGGAATTGAAGGGAAAAAAACAAAAACGACATTGACAATGTGTGGGAGAGAAAAAGGTATGCTCTTTTCATGACCAAAAAGAAAAAGAAAATTGACATATATGGGCAAGTACTATAAATATCTTTAATATTTTTTTGATCTGGATAAATATCTGTAATATAATATAACTATTTCAAAGCTTCTGTCAAAAAAAAAAAAAAAAAACTATTTCAAAGCTTTAATTCCCCTTACTCAAGTAAATATCATGGCCTAAGATCTATCAAATGGTCATCAATCATGAAATAGCATCAAACATATAACTAGAACCATTCATTAATAATGGTGCTAAGCCAGCCCAAATATCCAAAGGATGAGAAAGAAGTTGAAGAAAATAGAATTTGCACTTTTTACATTGATAAATATACATTTCCATTTTGTAAATCACAATTAAAAAAGTCTGAGAAATTCTTAGCTACATACACTGCCTTCCATGGTCACTCCATTCAAAATGTGAAAGTTTATGTAAGTCATATTTTACATGAATGGGAGTGCTTGTAGGAAACAATTTCTACCCAATATTGTAAAATATCCTGACCCTATAAGATTGCAGATAATGCTCTACAACTGCAAATTTGTGCTGTGTAACTTTTCTGTAACTTAAATATTGTATTTCAACACAATCAATCATACTTGCAGCAAAACTTGTGTCTCATCCTTCTTCGCGATGCTTGGAGCGGAACTTTTCACCTTAACTCGAAATGAAACCTGCAAATAACTCGGATGCTACGTGTAAGTAATGCACCATATAAATTACTACTATGTCTAATGTGAAAAGTGATTCTCGATTTAAAGACTTCTAAAGAGATCATTTATCACCTTCTCAGAACCAAACTGAAGAACATCATATGGGTGGACACGAGCAGGGTAATTTGGAGGAACCCGGTATCGCTTTCCTTCAATACTGCAAATATAATGAGAATGATATGAATTACATTTGTTAATAAATAAAAGTACATAAGTTAAAATAAAGCACCTTCCATTTATTTTACTTACTCGGCGATCCAAGTGCCATGTTCACTCCGCATATCAGTTACGAAGAAGGCTCCATCCTTGTAGTAAATTCGAGCATGCGTTGGAGAAACCTTAAAAAAGAGAGAGATTGTTGATCATGTTGAATGATATTGAAAAAATTAAGCAGGGAACCGAGTTTAATTCAGGTTGTGATAAATTGTTCTACCTTGGGTGAAGTAATTGTAATTGAGCTACCTGGATCCCCCTCTTGCACTGTACTCCTGCAATTACACAAATATATCAGAAAATGAGCAAAAAGTGAAAATTATGTGTATGTGTGTGCGCGTGCGCACCAATTGAGAAGGGAACAATGCACACTAAATGGTGACCAAAAAGTAAAATCATTGTTCATGTTTCAAAAGGCACAACTGTAATCAGTAGGCATACCCGATTATGCAGGGTTTCATCTCATTTTGTGTTAAACGTATCGGTTTTGAAAGACCTGTTTCCTCTCCACATGGTAATAAAAACCACCTATAATTCAACGAAAGATGGACATAAAAATTAGGTTATCTATGTTATCGTTAAAATCATGTATGTGATGATACTTGAACATATTTGGTCAGAGACATACTCTCCGTTAATAGCACGCTCAAGCGCATCATCATCTTCAAACCATTGGCGTAGTTGTCCGTTTGCCTGCGTAATAAATAAATAAATTTCTATTAGCATTCGGATCACTAGAATTCTAATAGATACATGCAGATTTCTAGATACAATTTCTTCTCAGCAACAAAGTATAAAATTAGCTATATAATTTGAGCAACATACTTTGTCCGAGAGCCTGCAACTTATTGGTCTACCTTCAAGTTTGTCACTGCAAAAGTAGCATTTACTTTCATGTTGTAAATAATGAAATTGCACAATTTTACATTTCATTATGGAAAATATACATCTTTCCTTACCTATTTCCACCCAAGATCCAGCTCAACATAGACGGCATCAAAATGTCGACAAAAAACCTCCCTCCAACTCTTCCAGGATGAGGTATGCGAAAGTTGGTCAAAAACTGAAGAGAAAGAAAAGGTGGATATTTCGGAAGTGTATCAATTTTAAGAGTCAAATTCACTATATTCTTCACCCTCTAATATATTTTTAAAATTTAAGTTCCTACCTCCAAAGGACCAAGACCAACACCTAGATATGCCTTGTAAGTGGAAGCCATCAGAGCTGCCATTCTAGCCATCCCGTGAATAACTGCAACTCGCAGTTTTCTTTCACTTTCATAGCTGGAAGCATTCATGGAAAAGGGAATAAAAGAGAGGCACCATTAGTCACCTCATCAAAGAGAATACCAAATCAACCTATTCGAAAATAATGATAGTTTAACTATTGGTATGATTAATGTGATCTATGAAGGATTGACAGAGACGTGAACAATGGACAAGGCACTGACATGCCGACACCGGTAATAATTTGAAAAAATGAAAGTAATAGAATGTAAGCACATGTGCCAGTGTCGTGTCAGACACTAGACACATCTTCAATGTGAAGTGTCCTTGATTCATAGGTTGTGAAAGCACCACTCAGTTCAAATCAAGTCAACAAAATTAAGATTTCAATGTTTATCAAATTTGAAAAGCATAAGGTATGTTACCTCCTTAGGGCTGAATCAACCTTAATTGGGTTCCCTGATTTAATACTTTGTTCCCATGCATTGTCCAACTCCTTTGCAAGTTGATAACTGTCCTGTAACGATGAAAAAAAAGAAGCTTAAGTTAGAAAGGGATTTTGCATCACTATTTGAGTGTTTGATCGAGTACTAGTTTGACTTTGTTGATCTCCATCTTCTCTTAATGCAGAAAACAATGTAATTTTATGAATGTTTCAGTGAACTCTCCGAATCCACCATTCCGTTAGGTGTAAGCTCATTGGTAAGATTTTGACTTTGCAACCTCGAGGGAGGAAATTCAAATACTCTCGGAGACAGTTTTAGAATGACCATTAGTGCCACTTTAATTAATAATAATATTCCCATTCCCCCTTTTTTTAGAGAAACAAAGTTGTTTATTTGAACAGCCTAGCCAAGAAAACAATGATTGAAAAAATTAAAGGAAAAGAAGTTAAGAAAAAGAAAAACCCTGAAATAGTGAAGTCTGTAGAATCTGGAACAAACTTGATATGTACATTAGGTCTGAAAAATGTAGGATATTACTGAAACTAATCAACGAACAATAAAAAGTTCGTATTAAAACGAGACATGATGACGACTCAGGAGAACAAATAAGAGAAATATATACCTCAATGGCCATGCATCCTCCTTGGCCCATATTTGGCTGCATGGCATGGACTGAATCACCAAGCAAAGTAACACGACCCTTTCCCCATTTAAATGTCGGTATTCTGTCGTAGATGTCTCGTCGCAGAATGGCCTCTTCATCTGTGGCAAGTATGAGATCTATCGTATTATCACACCAGCCCTTAAATATCTTGAGCAACCTTTCCTTTTTTTCTGCAATGCATAAAGAATTAAGAGATTAATATGATGGATTAACTTTTACCCACATAGCAAAGGATGAAAAGACTGTGCTTCTAACAAATACACTAAAAATGCATACTATTCGGTTCATCAGCACCACCGGGAGCTTCTTTGTGAAACGCATACCATTGCATCTTTCCGCCTCCAACATCTGAAGATACAAAGTATTGTTTGTGTCCCAAGAATACTCGGTACCTTCCCAAAGAAAAGTTTAAGTAAGCTTCTAAACATGATATGAGTGATATTACCAAAAGCATAAATATACGCCAAAGAAAATGGATAAATACGGATACAAAACTAATGGCCCACATACCCAACAGATTCAATGTCAGCAGGCACAAAATCTGCAATACCGGTATAACAAGTATAGCCGGCGTAAACAGCTTCCGTTTGTCCAAATAACTGTGTCCTGACCTATTCACAAAAGAATACAGTAACATTAAGGTCCTGTTTTGATAAACAGATTAATTAAGCGTTTATTATATAAGTGTTTACGTATAAGATGTTTATATAACACAAGATAAAATAAAGTCGGACTTTTTTTATAAGCTATAATTTGTTTTCATAAGATATCCTTGAGAGCGTATGAAAATAAGCTGAAAACAGCATATGAACATGTTATAATCTGTTTTCATAAGCTCTTCCGAACAGTACCACAAGTGTTTATGTCAGTAGGTAACCTCAAATATGTCAATCCAAACTGACTCTAAGTGCAGAATTTATGATCATATAGACATCCTACAAACAGAATGACATAAAAGAATTTCGCAATGAAAGAACAAGTCAAACAAATGTGAGTTCCATTGTAACGTATTTTGCAATGTATTAATGTAATGAATATGAACAGAGTTAAAGAAAAGTTAACAAGACCTTGGACCATATACCATCTGCTCCAACCAATAGGTCTCCTTCATATTTTTGACCATTCTCGAGCTCTACTGTTACCTGAAATCAAAAAGCATTATGAGGAGAGTGGTAAATTTCAAACCCGATGATGCTAAACCTCGTTAGTCTTCCAATGCATATTCAAGAAGAATGTAATAAAAGCTTCAGAAAATAAACCATTCTTCTCTACCTACCTTACTTCCATCGTCTGCGAAATTAACGACATTACTGGCATTCAGAACAATATCTTCTCCAACTGCACGAGCAAGGATCCCTTGCAAAGTCATTCGGCTAATAACTCTTGTGACCGGAAGACCACGTTCCACTGCAGGAGTGAATGTATCAAACTTAACGTACCTGATAGCAAATTAGATATCAATTCATGGTACCAAATACTAACATCGAGTAAAGGAAATTTCTGATAAAGAAAGGTTGATGTACTATCTAAGTATAACCAATCCGATTAGAAAAGGGGGTGTTAATACAACTTTAACTAGGATCACTAACACAAACATGCTAAAATTGTAAACATGGTTAATCAAAGCCAGCCGACCAAAGAGGATAATATCAACTATGAAGGCGAAACCATGTCATCCGGTTAATCAAAACCAACTGTCCCAACGTTAACTGTGATGAATATGCTACAAAGTTGAAACCAGTGTTGTCAATCGCAGATCACGGAAAATAGTGGTTCGTCAAGTTCTGCTATGCGACAGTACTATAGTGTCGCTATTTGCAAACACTTTCTACTAAATAGCATATCGCAAAACAATAGCAGTTTGTTCAAATTCTACTATGCAATAGCCAATAGCCACTATTTGACAACACTAGTTGAAACTAAGTTCTCAATGGTCTCTAAATTAGAACAAATATTTAAGAGTGGAGGGACCTCCTATAATTTTTATTTTTTTTGTGTAAACAGGGTATCCTCCGCGCGCGCAACGGCAGAGACTAATCTCTCGAGCCTTGTGGGACCCAAATAGGCGGCAAACTCTGCCTAAGAGTTTTAACATTGCTGCATGCTCAAGGTTGGATCGAACCAAGGACCTTGGCTAAGCTAAGGGCACTCATTTAATAAACCTATAAATAATACTCCTCTAACTTTAAATGCTCCTCCAACTCAAAGACTTAGATACTTAGTGAAGATAAATAGAATCATTAGAAACTTCTAAATGTTTACACTTGAGGTCTATTTATACAACCAATAAACTGAAATACCAAATAACATCAAATAAACCAAAATTAGTACAAAATTTAAATAAAATAAAATTCTGTTAATTAAATTTCAGCATACCAAGAACCAGAAACTCCATCAACAAGACCATTAATTCTATCACCAGTAATACAACCAACTCTCATAACTTCATCAGCAACATCTGAATCAATAGCTTCCAAAGCAGCCAAAGCATTACTCTGTATCTGAATAGGACCTCTATACTGTCCCTCTCCTCTCACAGCACTCAAATCTTTCTCAAACACCATCACTTCAAATCCTTTTCTCTTTGCAGCCAAAGCAAAAACCAATCCACCAATTCCACCACCTGCTACAAGCACCCTAAGATTCTTCTTCTCACCTTGTTTTGAAGATGGTGGTGCAGTAGCTTCAGCTACAGTAGCTTTAACTTTCACATGCATCATAAAAACATTCTTCCTCTGTTTTTTTGCTCTGTTTTTTCCATAGCTATGAAAAGATGAAGTGTTTTCCAATGAAAAGTCTTTGTTTGTGGGAATTGAGAAAAGGGTTCTTGAGAAAGATGCTGTAGATGGATTCAATGAGTTGTAACATAAGGTAGAAGCCATGGTTGAGTTGAAAAAACACAAACCTTAAAAACCAAGAACAAACACAAACACAAGTTCAACTTTGTAAGTGTGTCTTTATGTCTGATCAAAGGATCAAAACACAAAGAATGTTTTGCATTAACTAAAATTTTAGCAAATGTTGAAAGAAGAAGAGATAAAAGAGAAAAATGGTGTGAAAAATAGAAGAAACAAAAATGAGATGTATAATCATTATTGTAAAATAAATTAAAGGGAAACTATTATTATTAGAGGTTGAGGTTTTTTTTAGTGAATAAATTGTTATTATTTTTGGCGAGGTTGAGGTTGTGACACTAATATAAAATAAGGAATAAAAAGAGAGATAATGAGATTGGTGGTTTGCAGTTATAGGCCACAAATATCAGCATTCAGCACCAAGATGTCCAAATCAATCTCCTATGTAAGTCTCTTTGGTTTGGTACTCTAATTTCAAAACTTATAATTAAATATCTAATTTGGTCTTCCACATTGTATTTCTGAAATAAGTTAGTTTACATAATATCAGTTTTAAAAATATTCTTAAAATTGTAAAATATTAATCAATTTTGTGATTGCTATTGGTATTTATAGGAATTATAATAACATAATTTTTTGTTTGACAAGTAATGGCATACAGTTTTTTTTAAAGAGATAACCTCCACCTTCTCTCTAAATAAGTGGTTTCTATGTAGATAAGTTTTTTTCGTAGATAAGTTTTTTGTTTGAGTAATTAAAATCATCATTTTGCATCTTTTTTTCTTATAAATAGTCATGTTAATTTGTGTTCTAAGGACACAAGTTAAAGAACTTAAAATGAAATTAAAAAAATAAGTTTTATATTTTTTTTACTCAAAAAAATAAGTTTTATATTGAAAATTAGATAATTTTAAAACTTTTAACACGTTGAATACATAATTTTCAAGAAAAAAACTTTTGCAATTAGTTTCTTAATTTATGTCTTAAGGACACAAGTTAATTTTTCTCTTAATTTAAATAAGTGGTTTTAACATAAATAAGTTTTTTCTTTTATGTTTTTTTCTTCTTCATTATTTCGTTGTCTGGATGCGTCATTAAGTAAGTTACTTTTTGTGGTGTTTAGTGTTTTTATGAAAATATGAGAATAGGGTGACCAATTTATGAGTGGATTAAAAAAGAGACTATAACTATAATTTAGCCTTATTTTATTAAAATGAAATAAAAATACAAAAAATAAATCGTGTATGCCGGTAGGATATATAAAGAGAAAGAGTATCTCCACGGTATCATTGATAACCAGTGGCGGAGCCAGGATTTTTATAAAGCCCGGGCGAAAAAAAAAATTTGCAATACATTTATAGGGGTTTACATAAGAAATTGCAAGCAAATAATAAAAAATTTAAAGAAATTGCCCAATTTATAGGGGTTTATATAAGAAATTCAAGGGAATTTACATAAGAAATTGCAAAAAATTTGGGCCGGAGCCCGGGCGAGTGCCCGGGCTCGCCGGGCCTTAGAACCGCCCCTGTTGATAACGATCAACAGGTGAACTCATTCAACTCAACTGAATGTGTGAGAGACATATTTTTGTACTTAATTAATTGTGGTCATAGATCAAATTTGTGTTGTATACTTGTATGTTGTAAGCTAACCCACGTACGAATAATCCCAACAAGATTCAGATCTACCTTGAAATCAAAATAACAAATTTCATTGGCTTATGCTATTTGCCTATATGGATAAGGACGTTTTTATCCATTTTTTGACCTTTTTTTTTTTTGAAGGAATCCATTTTTTGACTTTTATTTCTTCACATATCACACCTTCTATAATAATTAGCCTACGTGTAATAAAATCATTTTTTAATTAAGTGTTTTTTTTATTTTTTAATGTGATCTTAATTATATTTTTACCAGTATACTCACTATACTTGTTGCTTTTAAGAAATTTACACATACCAAAAAATCAAATAAATTTTGTTATTTTTTATAAAACTATTGTTTTTCTAAAATACTTTTAACCATTTATTATTTCATTCTAATTTTCCCCCTCTACAATAAATAGGTAAGAGTCCCTCAAAAAAAAAAAGGTAAGAGTATTATTGACAAGTCAATAATTAATGTTGCACTAAAACTTGAAAGTGACAAGTAATGCGAAACAAAATTATTCTTCAAAAGCGACAAGTATTGTGAAACGGACGAAGTATATCACTATAAATTTAATATCTTTTACTTTGTACTCCCTCCGTTTCAAAACGAGTGTCGCTTTAGCCAAAAAAAATTGTTTCAATATGAGTGTCGCTTTCAGTTTCCAATGCAATAATAATTTTTTCTTTTTAATTGTACCTTCCAATTAATACTATGTACACTACTTTCAAAGTTTTACTTTTAAAACTAACCAATAGTTAATAAGGATAATTTGGTAAAATAACCATTCTCTTTCTCTTAATCATTGCATTTCTTAATATGTGTGTAAACACCTAAAACGACATTCATTTTGAAACGGAGGGAGTATTATGATAACATAACATAGACAAACTTCTCAACATTTATGGAGGATTCTTAACGAGGAAAGTCTTTCTCAACATGATATTGTTTAAATTAGGGGATGACAAAAATTTCCTGCTATTCCAAAAAATGAACTTGCTCGATATAAACAAGTTCCAATTACTGAGAATTTTTTTAATGAATGGTACAAACCATGGAAAGGATCTCTACTAGTTAATGTTCTTGACAAATTTATCTTCAAGTTCTCGGTAGTTAATGTGTTGTGATAGATGACATGGATAAAAGTTTTTGATAGAACCATTGCTTTTAAGGTTCGTTAATGTGCATTATAATTGATGTATTGTTAAGTGGCGAGTTTTAGCATGGGGCAATTGTCAAATTGCTCCATCTTAGATCAATTTTGTTTTATTTGCTATTACTTGTACACCCAGCACACCCTGTATTTTATATTTTAATTTATAGCACTATTCAATTATAATTTGACTCAAATTAATTTACTTGAATACGTTATTTTTTAATCTCCCGTTTAAAAATATAATACGTCCACCCCATTCTCAATAATTTTTTTTAATTTGAAAACATAGACATGATTAAATCTGGACTTAAAAACTATGACGCAAATATATATATTTATTACATTATTTATAAAGAAATAAATTTAGTTTGTATCTAATTTTGTAATATTAATCCCTTCAACAAAACTTTGTAATATTAATTAGGGTTAAATAATTTTTTGGTTCCTATAAATATAGCGAATTTTGTTTTTAGTTATAAAAAAGTGACATGTTTTTTTTTTTGACAAAAAAGTGACATGTTTTTTTTCCTCTAAATAATTTCAACATGCAGTTTTAATTTTAATTTAATGGGGACTAAAATTTTTGGTCTCTATGAATATGACGAATTTTGTTTCTGGACGTTCTAAAAAAGTGACATGTTTTTGTCCCTCCAAAATATTCTAGTCCCCATTAAATTAAAATTAAAACTGAAATATTATAATTAAATAGGGCTATAAATTAGAATACAAAAATGAAGGGTGTACAACTAATAGCAAATAAAACAAAACTGATCTAAGATGGGGCAATTTGACAATTGCCCCATACTAAAACCCGCCTTGTTAAGTCGGGTGAGTCAAGTTGGAGAAAAGATACAACGGATAATGAAAGACTACAACTAAGTTCTATAAATATTTCTAACTTGATGGAAGTACGAACTAATGTCAAAAGGGTGCTTTTCTCTCTTCCGTAATGTTTCTCTGACAATTAATCATCAATAAGGAATCGTTAGAGAAAACGAAATAGAAAGAAATAGATAGAGATTTAGAGGATTACTTCTACTTTTTATCATCATGGATGAAGGTGCATCATTTAATGTCTTTTGGTAAACAAAGATTCTAAGATCCTCATAATTGATATTTTTCTTACGTGTAAAGATAATGTGAAAACTACTAACTTGCAAAGGAAAGAGGATCAAAAGAGAGAGAAGATCAAGAGAGAGATAAATACATATTTTGGAAGGAGAGAGATGAAGAAAGTAGATGGAAGAAGAGGATTCATATTCGCGACAAAAAAAAAAAAAATCATGGCATTGTTTGTTTTAGGTCTTGTGTGAACCCACACAATTTTGTTCTTATAAAAAGACATTTCATTGTTTATAAATTATCCTTAAAATTAATTCACATACAATGTGAGACTTTGTTATGTACCACCAGAACAATAATATTACATAACTGGCTTGTTGTTTCAGTGGTTAAATTACAATTTAATTTTTCACATTTTATAAATAAAAACTAATTCAAAAGCATCCTTTCATGGATTTTAGCAGGGGTCATGGGATTTGCACATTCCATCTAAAATCTAATGTTAAATTTAAATTGCATTATTTATTTCACGACTAACTTCATAGAACCTTGAGAAATAAACTTTCTAGGGACCTAGAGGTAGTAGCAGAAAGCTAGGTGATAATAGTTTTTTGTTAGGGAATTAGTCACTTTAGTCCCTGAATGCAGAGAAATTGCAAAACAGTCCCTGAATGTAAACTCTGTTGGTCAATTTCAGGGATTAAAGTGACTAATGGAGTCTACATTCAAGGACTAAATTGACTAACATAGTCTGCATTTAGGGACTAAATTGACTAACAGAGTCTACATTTAGGTACTATTTTGCAATTTATCTGCATTTAGGAATTAAAGTGACGACTCCTTTCCTATTCAGGGACTAAAGTGACTAATCTCCCTTTTTTTGTTTGTACAAAGCTAGTTGTCAATAGTTATTTATTTACTTAATTATTTTGTGGCCACACATACTGAAATCAATATACACCCAAAGTGAGAATAATATGGTGATATAAGTTTGAACTCAGGATTCCTTATAAAATATCCTCACAAACAAACCATTATGTTCTAACAATGAGAGCAATTATTAATAGTTATCATAATAAAAATGTATCCCATGTTTTTTGGGGGTTTCTTTTCCCACCCTCCGCTCTTCTTGCGCTCCCTCCAAAATTTCAAAAATGTCATTGGAATTTCAGATTATATAATCCGAAATGAGGTTGTGGGAAAATGGTTTTTTCATCAATTTGGATTATAAAATCATAACACATCATATACACCCTACTTTGAAGCATGTATAGGGGACATTCGTATTATAAAATCTGAAAGTGTTTGTTTTTTCGAAGTATAAAATCCAAACACCTGTGTACACCCTCTTTTGCTAAAAAAAAAAAAAAATCATGGGGAAACACAAGTTCGGATCATATAGTTCGCAGGGCTAGCCCAAGGCATAGGCCGGGGGTGTGGCGGCCAAAGGCCCATGCTTGTAGGGAAAAAAAACCTTAGAGGGTGTGGGTGTATATATCAATGTGTTTTATAAAGGGGTATAAATAGAAAAAAATAGCAAGGAGGGCCCAAACCTTTTTCATACTTCAGCCCGTAGCCTTTCACCCTTTTTATTTTACAACTCGGCAGTATTTCATTTTCACACGCCCCCATCCCATCTATTTCATTTTCACACCCCCATCAATTCATTTTCCAAAACGCAAAAGTTAGAAGTTAAAGGTAAAACAAAGAAGCAACACAAAAAACGCAAAATCTCTACTCCTACCAACGACTAAATTTGTTTTTTTAGGATACTTTTTGGTGTTTCAAATTGAAGTGAACCTGAATTTGTATTTAGATTTCATAATATAATGATATGACTTTCATCATGAAAGTTTCATGCTTGGGACATTAAGTTTGGTCTTGTGTGGTTTTTTATAAGTAACATCAAATTATGGGTATGAGGGAAATGTGTTTTACTTAGCTTTGTTGGGTTTGGTTCGGCCCCCCAAACTTTTTTTGTTTGGTTATTCCTTTTTATTGATAATATATAAGACGAGGTGTATTTGATACACAACATAGCTGATCAAAAACATTGTATTATGGTATTATGGTGACTTGGGGTGGCGGCATAGTTGACATGTCAACCGCCATGGTTGATGCATGTCTCATTCATCATTTATCAACAAAAAAAAAAACTATGATATATTATATACGGGGGTCCTTTTCTCAAACTTGGCCTAAGGCCCATAAAATGCTAGGAACAACGCTAATAGTTCAAACTGTATCAGCACAAAGACTGAACTTGTTTGTGAAGTTAAAGAATCATGTTAACCATCCTAACCCACTACTTCAGTGTGCTTCTTGTATTTTAGGTCATTCTTAGTTGTTCCCGTCGTGTCGTAGTCGAAAATCCAGTTTCCAGACTACTTGATCGGATTACTTCAAAATTTATCTAGAAGATCTAGAAAAAAAATTCAAGGAACATGAATCTCGTAAGAGGAACTTCTTATCGAACTTTGTCCTACAAAATCTTAAATTTCATTGTTTAGACCCTTTTGTAATTTTTTTTAATTTATCATATTCATACAAAAATTCAAAAAAAAATCATTAGCTTTATTTTATTTTTGTCGTAATTTTATATTTGTTTTATTTTATTTGATAGGTTTGATAGACATATTTTAAATTATATAATCCGAATAGAGAGAGTATATTAGTAAAAAACGGAAGGTGCGGTGAGAAGAGCTGAAGGTGGGAAAAGAAATCATCATGTTTTGTATTCGGGATTGGGCTCATAGAGACTATCTTCCTTTTTGGATGACAACTTTTTTGAGCCAACTTATGTTTCATCTTGGAAGAATCTACTTTCCACCCCCACATATACATCCCACCCTCTAACATCCATAAAATGACCGAAATAATCTTTTTAACATATTTTTTTTAGGAGATTTTTTTTTTGGTAGTGTACAACATGATTTTTTGGTAGTGTTTTTTTTTTAGGAGATATGTCAAGTAAGTTAAATTTTCAAGATTTCTGAATTATTGTGCAAAAACACATAATATATTTTTTTCCTTGAAATTTCAATATTTTAAGATTTTTAAATTACTTTTTTTTTATTAAATTTGGAATAGTTTTAAATTTTGTGATCCAAAAAGGAATAGTTTGAAATTTTTTCAAAATTTGAATTTTTTTTTTGTGGTGGTCGGGGTTTGAACCTCGGACCTTGCATATTTTATGCATTGTCCATACCAACTGAGCTAAGCTCACGAGGACTCAAAATTTGAATTTAACGTTTAATTGAGCTAGTATATAAATTTTTTTAAAACTAGAAATATTAAGATTACCAAAATTTGGCGTATCAAATTTCCGAAAAATTTTCTATTGTGAAAAGATGAGCGCTAAAAATACTCTATTTTTAGTATTCTCTTTTACACTTTTTTATTAGATAAAATTATTGTGAATCTCATATTATGGAAATGACTCTCACGTAAAGTGGTGAGATCCACATATATCTTATTCAATGAGAGATCGAGTGTTAGAGAAAGTTTTGAAAAGAGTGTTTATAACAGTTTTCTTTTGAAAATTTAGTCAATCAAAAAACTCGGAATATAAAATTGTTTATGAATATTGTTGTTTTTTAATTTTTAGAAAAATTTACGTTCCAAATGTTTTGCTTTTTGAAACGTATTTTTTGTTTCGAATTTTTACTTTCTAAACTGAAATTTACTGCAGTGATAAAAAATACAACTTTACTACTTAAGTTATATTTAGACCAGATCTCTTCGTCGTCATCACCTTCATCGGCTCTTCTCGTTGTCATCAATCACCAACGCTGAGTGCAAAATTGCGTCGTCGGTCATCTTCTCGACAACGACAATGATTGGGAGGGGTGAAATGTATTCTACCATTGTTGAAGACAAAAAAAAAAATGCCTCTGACATAGAAATGAGAGAGAGGGAAGATGTAGCGAAGGGAGAGAAAAAAAATATATAAAAAATGGCGTATTTGTGAACAATGTATACGGTATGTTTATTCTGTAAAAAAAATATGTGTCAAGTTATCATTTTTCTAAATGAAATTGAGAGTGAAAGTGGAGTGATAATGATAAAATGAGAATTGAGAGTGAAAGTGGGGTGATATGTTGTTTCACTTCATCATGTCCATGGTCCACCTCACATGGAAATGATGTCATGTTTATAAAATACTAGACCAACAACACTGGAAGGGATGCCCTCTTAAATGATGAAGCAATGGGGGACTGGGGAGTGCCCTCTTAAATGATTGGATAAACATTTTGCTTGGCTGACTTCTGTTGCACAAACCCTAGGGTATGGCCCTTATTGGATGGGAAATGTCTATAAAAGTTTGTTCTAAAATAAATGTTTTTTTAGCAGCAAACTAATAGGTAGCCAACTCCCTCAAAAAAAAAAAAATTATACGTAGCCAACTTTAAATGAAAAATAATTCTAGCAGAAATTTTACAAAATTATTCTTAATAATTCTAACAGGTAACTAATTGTAATTTTACAAAATTATTCTTATTAATTATTGATGTATTGTCACTATTATAAATGAAAAATAATAAATTAAGAATGATGCACGTAAATGTGACAATTATTATGAAAAAGATATTGCTTTCGATAATCTTGCAGGTTATACGCCATGGTGTTTTACTCTAGCAGAAATGGATCTCTCTCTCCCCCTCTCTCATGTTTTTTCAAGTTTCACATCTCAACTAATCTTTTTTCTTGCAAATTTCAAAAGCATCATCAGTTTCTATTTTAATGGCCTAGATCTTTCACATTATTTCGTGTGACATGATTCTAATTCCTAACCCCTACTACACTAGCATAGAGCACACGGCTGAAGTGAATGATAGAAGCAGAGAATATCCATTGCTGCTGAGGTTGGACCTTTAAACATTCAAAAGTATATTTATGGATGATTACGACAATGACTTCTTCTTTTCCTGAAATCTCAATGGAATTGGAAAGTTATACCTAAAGAATATATGAGGGTTGAAAGTCTTTATTTGGTAAAAGATCGACAGTTTTTGTACCAACACACTTATATTTTACCTTTCCACCGTAAAAAAGCATACCACACGATATACTCATTTCATCCTAAAATAACTGTCGCAATTGATAGCTTTGCACATATGAAGAAAATATCAAGAAAATATGATATATGATAAAGAAAAGAAAGAGAAAGATAACATTGCTCAATTGTCCATGTTAATTATTGATGTATAGTATTTATTTGATCATAAATATAAAATGAAAAATAATAACTTGGGCGTAATATGCAAAACATTAGTTAAAGAGTACAATTGAAAATAAACAATTAAAGTTGCATTGAAAATTTTACGTGACATTCTTTTTGCCAATGTGATAAATATTTTGATAGAGGAGCAATATTATCATATGTGAGTTGATGCCAAGGAGATAAATTATGTAACAAAATATGTTTTTTAGAGCAATACAACATAACAATATTTTTTTAGACCAATATAAAGAGCAATGTTTTCTTCTTACATAGCAATAGTTTTTTGAGAAAGCAATACAATATAACTTTTCCATTTTTTATATTGTATTGCTTTCTCAAAAAAAAAAAAAAAGAAGTAATATTGTTGTATAGGTTGGCATTTCAAATCCTAGTTAGGAGCAAATGCATCCATTGTCGACAAGGAAAAGATTATCCATTTAATTAATTGGAAATTTGGAAACATTGAATTCAAAATATGTCAAGTTGGATATATCATTTTGGATAATATGCAACAGCACCTTAAACACTTGCCATTTATTTATATCTTTTGTTTGACAAAACTCGTATATAAAAAAATGGCACACGTTTCAAAACATATTATTTTAGACCAAATTAATTAATAAATGTGGTGGATACAATAACAGTATTCAAATCAATGTTTTAAAAAAAAATCAATTTTTTTTAACCAAAAAAAAAAATTCAAATACTTAACTAAATGATTGAATTCAAGTGATTAATTATTTTTAAATGATTAATTATTTAAAAGAATCCGAGTTCAATTTTTAGATGAAAGGATAATTCATTAAAATATACTTCAAACACTAGCTCTGTGTTTGGTTTAGTGTTGCAACCTATATGCTGACGTTTTCAGTTTTGTTAAAACAAATTACAATTAACATAAAAACTTCTTGTATGTTTAATATCACAATGGATATTTAAAATCATATTTACGATGAATCACTATAATTCTGAGATACCCATAATGATAAAGATAGGCTTCAACAATTAGCTTCTTTTCATCTCACGTTTGGCGGTGGGTGACCAACCAAACAAACACATGCTAAATAAATAATATCAATCACTCAGTAATCTCTTGTATAACAAACTATATATATAATTTTCACTCTCATTTATTTGTCAACTTCGCTCAGTTGAAAAACAAATTTATGCATCAAAATTAACCAAATCTCATGGCCCACTGCATGTGAAGACATTTGGAATTTACATTCAAGATGACAAGTGGAAGGGTGGGTCGTCTTGGGAGTCTATTAATATGTCTCACGGGAGAAAATCTTGTCTCGTCCTGGTCCACACAAGTGGTCTTTGGTCACACAAAGAGAAAAAAGAGAAGAGAGAGAAGAGAGAAGAGAGAGAAAATGGAGAAGAGAGAAGAGAAGAGAGAGAAGGAAAAAACTTGTGTGTGTGACTAAACCAAAATTCTTTGGTCCTGGTCCACACAAGTGTTTCTCTGTCTCACGGTGCTCTTGTCCATATCTCCTACTCTTGTTTTTTATGATTACAATTTTATAATAGGAAAGGTATGGTAGTACATGTTAAATTGGAAATAAGTACTACAAATTTACTAAGATTTACAACGTAGCATTCACTTGTACGCCACATTCACATTCACATTCAAACTAAGAATAAAATTTAAGATAGATGACTGAAGAATCAGAAGTTCGATTTTTGACTCTGCATGTTACAATAAGTCTTTTTATTTATATTACATAAAAAAAAGTCTTTTTATTTATATGTTATCTAATATTCACATTTTTATTTTTCATTCGGTCTATAGTACTTTTTTTTTTGTTTTGTTAACTTGATGATTTTTTGGAGAAGGGGTCGTAATAATTCTTAATTGAGACTAGGGATGAGAATAAGTTAGGTTGAACTAGGTTTTGCAAGGCCTAAGCCTGGTCTGTCAAATTTTTCTAAGGTTTAAGTCTGGCATGCGGCCTGTCATAGGCTTACTTTTTAGGCCTGAGTCTGGCATTCTGAAAGCCTGTTATGGCCTGCTAGCTTGTTTAAAAGTCTATATCATATGAACATCTTTAAATAAGCAATGTGATCTAAGTTTAAATAGACTTGCGAACTAATAGATCAATTAGATTAAACTATCTTTTGATAATCAACATGAGTTTTTACAGAATTTAACTATATATTGTATCATATTTCAATTCTAGTTTATAATAATACATTTATGTATGCGAAAAATTAATGTATATTAATAAGCTTAAATTATTGAAAAAATTAACAAAATTATATTTTAATTCAAAGTACAAAATATAATATAATAATAAATAATATTATTCATATTTACTTAAATAGGTTGGCCTAATAAGCTTAAGAGGCTTTTTGAATAGACTGCGACCTGGCCTTTTAAGCTAAATAGACTTCTAAAAAAGCCTAGGTCTTCTCTATTTAAGAAAAAAGTCTGGCCTATAGGCCGGCCTGACCTATTCTCATCCCTAATTGAGACAAATATAAGTAAAATATGACTAAGAATTATTTCATTTCAAAATGAAGTATATTGTATATATATATCGAAAATCATGCATGAGTGGAAAAGAAACAGACAACAAAATGCGCCACTAGACCTTTAAAAATCAATTAGATTCTTTCAAATAATTCTATTTTTGTGAAACTCATCAATCACTTTAAATTCAATTATTTGATTCATCTAGTCAAGTATAGTATAATAATTCTTACTTACACTTGAAATTTCAACTTATTAATTAATTAGAGAGTTTTTAATTTGAAATAAGAAAGTTCTTCTAGATGTGTCAACTCTTATAGCAATCTTGATCTCTTTTATTTATTGCACTTATCATCCCAACCTCAACCAAATGTTTTCTCGTCCTAACAAAATGCCTAATTCATTGGGGTATGGTCTAACGTGATGTGTCTCGTCTCACTATACAACATGTCCGCATTCTAAGAATGTCCACCCCAACCCAACACAAAACGTTATTTTAAACCGACCACCGTTCAAATGGAACACGACAATATCATCAATAATACCTTCTACAAAAAAAAATACAAAAAATAATATCATACAACAATTAATAATAATCACCAGTTGATTTTCGAGTTTGTATAGTCTCAAACATCCGATAAAGTTGGCTCAGCTGGTAAGAAGTTGATTCATCCGTAAAATTGTTGGTTCAACTTACGCTGCTGATATAAAGATCTCTTTAATGGATGATATGTGAATTTCTTTGTAAACGAGCTTTAAATCTTGAGCTGAATCATGTGAGTCTCTAAAGTCTAGCTCATTTAAAAAATTTCTTAAAAAAAAAGACTTTAGGTTTCATATGATACCCAATTCACTATTTGAGTCTCTAAAGTCTAGCTCATTTAAAAAATTTCTTAAAAAAAAAAAGACTTTAGGTTTCATATACCCAATTCACTATTTGTTACCCCATTTTCCTTTGTCCTTTTGCACAACCACTTAACTTTGTTTAAGTCATGACTGGTCAAAATCTTACATTGTTTCTTTTTTGGCACAACGAATCTGAACAGATTTAAGTACACTGTGATAGTATGATATATCAACCTCACATAAAAAGTAAAAATAGCAACAACCCACTCTCAATTTATTGAGACTCACTTTAAAGTAAAACTTGGTATATTTTCAGTAATAAAATGACGTGTGTTATTACTAATATCTCTCTTTAAGGGCCTGTTTGGTTTGGCTTCTGAGAAGCAATTCTAGCCCAAAATCAATTCTCTACAGTGCCAAAAGCAATTCAAGCCAAAAACAACGTGTTTGGTTCAGCTTTTCAGAATTGCTTTTGTCTTCCAAAAGCAATCCTCCATGAAGCTACAAATCCTAGTTTCTAGCTTTTCTAGAATCAATTCTCCTTGAACAACGTGTATAGGTTTGTATATTTTATTATTACAACACGTTATTTTACTTTATTGCCCTTTATCAATTCTCATTCTTTATCAATTCTCCTTTAGCTATGTCTATTTTAGTAATTATACATTCAAAAGCAATTCTACATAATTGCATCCAAACATAAATCATTTTGTTTAATCAATTCTACATAATTGTATCCAAACATAAATCAATTCTCTCAGAATCAATTCTGTCAGAATCAATTCTATCAGAATCAATTCTCTCAGAATCAATTATATTCAAAGCTGAACCAAACGGGCACTAAGTAAAGAAACAACTAACATAGAGTGAAGTAGGTCGATTTGTGAGTTAAGAGACCTTGAAAGTTTTTTTTCGTGTGTAAATGAGATATCCTTCGTGTACAATTATAAAGACTGATCCTTCGAATGATCCAAATGGATGACAAACTCTCTCATAAAGTTTTAAAGTTTATGCATGCCTAAGCTAGATTTTAAAAATGAGGTCTCGGGTTGGATCCATGAAATAACCGAATCATTAATTATTAACATTTGTTTATAAAATAAAAAATAAAAAAAATAAACAAAAGTAGATAGGGGCAAAACATGTTGAGCATTCATTCCTCTTTAGTACTGAAATTACTATGACTTTGTAACCAAATGGAATTCTCTAACTCACTCAGTGTCATCAAGAAGGACTCTTCATCCTCTACTTCTGTTTCAGCTTCAGTTTCCTCTCAGAACATGGGTTCTTTCCCAAGTCCAGGAGCACCATATTATAGGGACAGAACAAGAAGGTACGAGAACAACAAAGGATGGAGCTCAGAGAGAGTATCAAAGCATACAAACGGCAACAGTAGCAGAAGACACACTATGTCTGGTTTAACACCATTCAGTGGTGGAAGAACAATGCCTTCAAAATGGGATGAAGCTGAAAGATGGATTTGTAGTCCAGTTTCAGCATCATATGCTGATAATAGAAGAACTTCACATACACATCAACAACAGGTTCAACAACGTAGACCTAAGTCAATTAGTGGTCCAATTGTTCCTCCTCCTGGAGTGGCTTTCTACTCAAACTATTCACCTTCTGCTCAGCAACTTAGACAAGGTTTTGTTGTGAGGAACTTAATGGTGAGTTCACCTTTTTCAACTGGTGTTTTAGCACCTGTTGCTGTTTCTGTTCACCATTATGATGATGATGACCCACATGGTACGGTTTATGGTTATGACATTGATCATGGTATGCAATATTCTAATTCTGTGCTCAACCAGAGTGGTGTAAGGGATTCATCAATGTCCACTGAACCTGATTTGCTATGTGACCCTTCATCTCCAACCTCTCAAGGTAATAATAATAATAATATAATATTGTACTTTGATTTTGCAGGCATCCACCAAAAGTAAATTGCATATGTTTACTAGTTGACATCTATACACTATTGCAGATCACAAAAAATAGCAGCCATTATTTGACTATTTTATACTAATCGCGTATCGCGAAACAATAGCGATTTGTTCCAATTGTTTTACGCCACAGCACCACTATTTGACAACAGATCAAACAATCTACATGTTTAAAATTATTCTGTTATTTTAATTTGCAGATGAGGAACATGATGGAATGAATAATGAGGAAACTGAGATGTCTTTGGTTCCAAGATGTGATAAAGGTACTCAAATGAGTCCTACAGAAACAGAGAATGATGCACATTCATCTCCAAAATCTTCTGCCACTTCAGCCATAGATCAAGAATATTGTCATTATCCTAAACTAGAAGTCAGAGATGTGGAGGTTGACAGTCAAGCTACTGTTACCAGGGGATCCAAGAGGCATGGAGCCAGATTGACCAAAAGTCACTCACTACATAGAACAGAAATGAGAGAGAATGGTGTTGATGCTCCAGTTTCATGTTGGGATATTGAAGAGTCAACCTTGGACACTTCCAAGTATGTCTTGTAAATGCTAAATATCATATTTTCTGAAACTCTTTTGAAGTTTGGAGTCTGCAAATGAAATCTATTATGTTTTCAGTTCATTACATCATCATTAGCAAGATATCAAAACATCACCCACATAATGTGATTGTTTTATTTATCCATTCATCCATAAGCATCTTTCTTTGTCGCAGGTTACAGAGAGAGGAAGCCAAAATCATTGCTTGGGAGAATTTGCAGAAAGCAAAAGCTGAAGCTGCAGTACGAAAACTTGAGGTACTTCTCTTCGTTACAACTTACTACTTAACTTTCTAATACCAAGTATATCTAGAGTCTAGAATTAGATGCAAATGTGTATTCATACAATCTTGATTAAAAGCAAGATATATGCTTATTGAAGAAGTTTCACCCTATTTGAAAGTATTAAAAAGCTCGGAATATAAATGCAGTAACTGTATAGAACCACAGCAGGGGCACTTGTAAATTTGTAATCTTTCTGACCATGATAATGTATGACACAGATGAAATTGGAGAAGAAGAGATCCTCTACAATGGATAAGATTGTTAAAAAACTGAGAAGGGCACAGTTGAAAGCAGAAAGTATGAGAAGCTTGACACCTGTACAACAAGAACATCAAGCTTCCAAGATTTGCAAAGTATTTTCATTCCCCAAGTATCCACAGATAAGGTCTCTAAGCAGCTGCTTCACCAGCCATTCTCAGTGATAATGTACATGCCCTGAAGTCATAGGTTTTGACCAGGTTAAAAAAGAACATTCTGCATCGTCTTAATGCCCCTTGATGCAGTTGGCATGTGTTAGAAAGCCCAAAACTACATCATTCTTTGTACCTAGTTGTGTGTTGTATGTATATATAAAAACAGTGATTTATGTCGACGAACTTTCTTCTTTAAATATTTCTATATATTGTTCTCTTCATGGATAAACATGTTTTTGGAAACGTTCAAGTACTCACCCTGTTGATCGAGACATATTACACAAGTCTAGCAGCAGGTGCTTTGACAATGTCCTGCCATAGAAGATAGTAGGGGAAGTGTATCTCTCTAGCCACCGCCAGCGAGTTTTCTTTGGAAATAACGTACTTAAAAATGTTACACATGGTCTTAAGGTGCGTCACTAACCACAATACTAGTTCAAGTAAAAATTGGAACATACTAAACTGGCAAAAACAAAACTTGCAAGAGGATAGACCAAAAAAATCTTATAAACCAGTGAAAGAATACAAGATTCAAGTTCAATGGTACAAAAAAAAAAAAAAATTATCTGGTTTACAATGTATAAACTAAAATCCAACACTTAGTGCTGATAATACTTAAAACCATTCTTAATAGAAGACCTTCACAGCAGTTCCTGGCACCCAAGTAGCATTAGGAATACAATGCGGCCAACAAAACCATGCTCTCCTAGTATGGTCTATACCTCCAATCTGTTCTTGATGGTCTTCTGCTAGCAACTCCATAACCCAACTGCTAAATAAATAAACAGCAACTAAAGTAAGAATAATAACCAAAAGCAAGAAGCATGCGACTAGATTCGGGATTCCATTTTATTGTCCATTCATTTTACATGCAAGGGACACTACAAAATAATATATCATCCATCTTTTTCATAATGATTAAAAAAAAAAAAAAACACGCACTTCAGTTCACTTGCAAGATGAGTACGATGGAAAACAACACATATTAAGGATCTAGTAGATTCCAAAGAAAGATAAAATGGGTAAATTCTAGAGAAATTACCTAATTTACCATTTCTTTTCCGTATTAGTTATAAAACCATTCATGTGTATTATAAGTATATTTCTCAATTTGAATTTCTGCTATTTAATTGTATTTCTTCTCCTGCTTCTGTTAGCAAAACGGAACTTTGGCTAACAGGTTAGCAGACTGGGCCTATAACCAACTATACTTTAGTGTGTCAGGATGAACTTATTGTTGCTTAGTAATCAGATTCTGTCAGTGACAGAATCTAACAGTTAAGTATAACTATCAACTTGATCTATAAATAATGTACTATATATAATCAGTTTGTAAGCCAAGTCTTCAGATTTCAGAAAGTACAAATTAAAGATTCTTTCAAATCTCTCCAGTTTTCTTCAGCTTACTGTCAATTTCTCACAAGCTCTCAGCAATGCAAATAATGATAATGAATATATAGTCTATACTCACATCATCGAAGTCCAGGCTATCGTACATTCTCCCATAAGGCCTCACAGGACTTTCATCAAAATAAGGCCTCACTGGACCGCCATATCCCCTGAAAGAATCCATGCTATTCAACATAGTATTCCCACTGGGACCTGCTTCATCAAGAGGTGCGGCTGAATCTATGGCAACCTGCAGGAGCATGATTCACAGAAATAAAGTCATTTATAAATCCAAGATTGACACATACAATTACACTTGGAATACATGGTAAGTCAAGTTTCAGAACAAGGAATTTACGCAGCCTTAAACAAATGTGCATACACAATAAACATAATCATCTTTGTAGACCATCTGGACATTTTTCGACATGTTATGTCAAAAGAAATTTGCGCTGTCAGGAATCATGTAGGTCTACTGTACATGTCTGTTGTGATTATTAAGTGCAATCACTGCACACTGATGTAATGTCAAATAGATCACTGCAAGCAGTAAGGAGGGGGGAGGTTGTTGAATCTTAAATACATCCCACTTATTTCAATGCCATTTCCAAACGAGGAAACGTAGATTCAATTCAAGTAGGGTCATGATGCAAAGTAACAGAAAATCCAAATCAAAGTACCTCCTGTCCACAAATCTCATGAGGTCTTCGAGAGACACGATCTGCAACACCACTGTCCGCAAAAGTCACAAAACCAAAACCTCTATGACCAGGTCTCTTGACATCCTAGATCAAAATAGAGAGATGGGTTAGCCAGCTTTCAACAATTGAATATGTTTTATTTGCCATCTTAATCTTACCCTAGGAATATAAACATCTAAGATATGGCCAAATCTTCCAAAATACAGGCGAAGATCTTCAGTGGTTGCCTCCGGGGGAAGACGGCCAACAAAAATCTTTTTGCTTATCCCACGGGCAGGTTCTCCCCCTAATTGACAGTTTAAAGAAGTCAGTATGTAGCTACTTAAGAATTAATACTTTTAATTTAATATCAGTGTTTCCATGCTTACTTCCATAAATAGAACTTGGACGATCATACATAGTTGGAGCGCCAAGTGCTGCATATCTAGTTGATGCAGGAATATAAGTACTATATGCACTATATCCTAATTGTGGTGTTCTGGTTCTGCCAATTGGCTTGAAATCATCTTCCTGCCAAAATGGAATACAGCTTATTAACAAAAGTAAAAAGAAAAGGCATGTATAACTATAATCAGGTATCTTTCCATCACCAAACAAAGATTTATGCATGAAAATAAAAACTGGTGGTGTGAAACGGGTAGTATTGATATTTTCTACAACAAGTTAAGTAGAATGCCGGGTGCGTGTTGACGCCGTATTGAGAACATTTTGGATTTTTTTTTTAAAGAAAAGTCTGATACTGCTCCAATGTGTGTCGACAGCATATTGAAGCATGTCTAGTATGATACAGGAGGGAAAATAAAGTACCACCAGTGCATCATAGATAATCAACAATGAAGAAATATAATACAATGTTTTCAAATAAGATAGAACACGACAATAAAATGAATGAAGATATTTACAAGTGAAGAAGTAATAGGTAAAGACCAAAGACTAAATTACAGATTAGTAAATTTATAAGCAAATACAGATAATAATGAAGCTAAACAAATATTCCAGTTTGGTTTGCCTTTCATACTTTCGTTATTCAGATATTTTAAAGATTTTTTGTTGACTCAAGATATTTTGAAGATAGAATTAAAAACTTGCTTCATTTCACTCCGCTCGAATTGGAGGGGGAAAAAGTGGGATATCCATTTTATCATGTTCCATTCCATTTCATCCTATTTTAGACAATCTAAACTATAGAACATCAAATAATTAATACTTCAATTCCAATTCACTCTATTTCATCATTTTCGATCAATCTCATAAACATTAAATGTCCATTATTCAATCCAATAGATTAAACAGTTAATTCATAACTTATTAAAGGAGATAACAGTAAAATAAATAAATCATTTCCTAAAAAACCAGACTAATAAACAGATAATGATATCTCTGACAGATATCTAGTTTGTGACATAACTAGACAGATCAAGATATTCATGCCAATGACAAAACCATAAAAGGGGATACGCCAAATGTATGCCCAGAGTAAAAAGGGAAGCTGAACCAGTTATAAAATACAAACTATACAATTGACTCTTCTTATGCTATAGTGTTTACATCTCCCTCAGTATTTATTTGCACACCATGGTGACTAGTTCTTCGACTTCATCTCATCAAGATAACATCTTAATTTTTCAAAACTTCGACTTCTTGATTTTCAAATATGATCTCCCAAGGAGAGTATCCATATCCTCCCCCAAATCTTTCCTTAATTTTAACTTTAAAATTCTTATCCTTTTTAAAAACCCGGCCTGTCTATCAATGAGTTATCGTTTTTCTATTTTCTTTTTCTCTTAATATCTATCAATCTATTGTTCTGAACTATAGGGTCAAGTATATTTATACTGTGATCATAAAGCCATACTTTTATGAACGATGCATGGCTACAAACAGATTATCATTTCAATAGAATATGCAATGAAAATACACCAGAAGAAAACAGTAATAAGGAATTTTTTACAAAACTGTTCTTTAGTAAAAAGAATAAGCTCTAAACAATCACCTTAGGTGTTGCTCGATCAACCACCACATCAGAACCCCCCAGTTCATGGGTTTCTTTCATCAAGTTCTCCACAGAATCTGCAACGCAAATATCATCCTTACAGGCTAACAGATATTGATACATCGTATGTCTTTTTCCATTTGATTTCAAAATTAATGTCATGACCCAGGGGAAAAAGCAAAATATGAAAAACAAAACAAATGACTTCTAAAATTCTTCTGTAATCAGGAAAGCCATCCCAGAAACTTTTAATAAATAGACAAATTTATATATTGAAGGTCAGAACGGAAGTTATATATGAAATATAAATATTTCAAATGCAGAGTGAAATTAAATTACTGATTCTTATGAACAATACAGTAAACTTTAACCAAATACCTCATAATTACAATTCGAAAAGCCAACAACATGTCCCATAAAATAAATATAAGTTCAATATTCAACATAAACAAAGATAGTAAGATGCATGTTTCTGTGTAAAAATCAATTTCAAGTCCAGTGAAAACTGTGGCTGGAATGTTAATGATACACCCTGTGTTATTGATGTATAGAAATACAGAGAGAAAAGGCATAGCAGCCCTGTCTCAGAACTCAGACGTACTCACAAAATTGTCTTCTGCCAATGATTATCACGATACTAGTTAACTAATACTAATTAATTATCTACAATTCTAAATTAAATTAAATTTGAGGATAATTAAGATATGATAAATCCATAAGTTAAAATATGCAGATAATTGTACCACAGACAAATAGTGACGGCCAAACCTGCAGTTGCGAAAGTGATAAAACCAATTCCTCGATGTGTTTTTGATCCATGATCCTGTTGGAAATAAATGACAAAAGTCTAGAATCAAAAATAAACTACAACTAAATAAACATATTATATATATGCATAATAATGCAGTGTAATCGTATAACTGAGTGACAACTGCAATTGACAATATGTTATGTGTATACGTGAACAGCATGCATAAAACATACCAACCACATTTTAACTTTAGATGTTTGACCATCAAAGTGAGGAAAGTACCTTTGGCATATATAAATCTGTTATATCACCGTATTTCTCAAAATGACTGCAAAGGAAAAAAAAGAGAAAAAAAAACATGTTAAAATAATGCTTCCATTTCAACGGAATCGGAGATTCTATATGAGAGTATGAGACTACGTCCCCAAAGAAGAAATACTACAAATTATTTTAATGAAGATATCACACTCGATATACCTCCTAAAAGTTTCTTCTGTTACTGAAGGAGCAATCCTGGCCACAAAGATTCTGGTAACCTTTTTGACTGGTGCCCTCATCTCCTCCTTCAATTTACAAGCAAAGCATGTTAAGAATCAGACCATACCTCGTATAACTTAAAAGCAGACCAGCATTAGCTAGACTAGTAGTAAATAATCACGGCTTTAAATTTCATTCGTTAAAACCTTTGGTGTGGCCACTTTGACTTCCAGCGTCCTGTCGCCAAGACTGTGTTCACTGGATAGCACATTCTGCATTTAGAAATCATGCAACTTGTGATTAAGCATATTCAAGCTACCTTCTCATTTACTAGATATGCATGTTTTTGTGTGAAGAACAGTTACCTTAGCATCATCCACCGATACGAATGTCACATATCCAAAACCGCGAGATCGGCCAGTTGACCGTTCCTAAAATACAAACATAAATAAATTAAAATATGACACCAGTAAACTCGAAATTTAAAAGCAAAAAGGCAATTTAGCAGTATAGAGTAATCACTAAATCAATGCTGTATAATGCAATTAAATTTTATATTCCACCCCAAAGAAAATAACAATAAGTTCTTTTCGATTCTTTTTCTATTATTTCTCACTTTCATCTTTTCTCTGTTTGTTTAGCACCATGAAACATGGATAAGCATGTCGCATTTTATCTCCAGACTATGTAAAGATCGTGATTTATATATTGAGTGTGATAAGGCTTCAGTTGCAACGGAATAGGAGATTCTATACGAGAGTAGGAGACAACGTCCCCCAAAGAAGAAAATACTCCCAATTATTTAACACCTCCGAATTTATATATTAAATACTTAATAACAACAACTAAGCGTTATTGGGGTCGGCTACATTGATCAAATTACGCCATAATGTTTTGTCACGGATACTTAACAATAAGTGAAAAAAAAAATGCAATATCTAACCTTCATAACAATACAATCTTCTAGCTCACCAAATTTGCTCATATATTCTTTCAACCCATCAGTATCAACATCCCATGGGATACCCAAAACCTAATATACAATTTTCATGAACATAATAAGTTAAATTTCAATTTTTTAACATTGATCATATAAAAGAATAAGAATAAATAAACAAAATTTAACATTGATCACTAACCACAAGCTTTCGTTGCTCCATTAAAATCTTGAATTAGGCTCAATTAAACGAAAAAACCCTAAAAATTGAAAAATAAATAGGAAAAGGGAAAAATCTCTCGAATTCTTCTCTCTTTCTCTCTAAATCCCTCCTCCTCACACTCGCTCCCTGCACACAACAAAATCTCTCGAATCATTGTCGCCATTATCATCATTTACGAGATGAAATTTCAGCTTTTGAAGGGGCTTCAAATTCAACTGCGTTTTTTTCAATTGCAACTCAAAGAAGAAAATTAAATCGAGAAAAAGTATAATAATTGAGATGAAATTGATGGATTATACACTCACTCACCTTGTTTGATATTGAATTGGGGAAAATCAAAACCCTAAATCGCAGATAATCACGCTCGCTGTTTCATGTCTCATATCTCAAGCTCATAGCTTTTGTGCATAAAACATCCACGTCGGTTTAGCTATGAACCGGGTGCTTAACCGAACCGCTTAGTAAACCTAGGTGTTTAATGATATTCATTCATTCAATCAAATTGATATAGTACATTAATATAATACAAATTGATATAGTACATTAATATAATACAAATATAAAGTCGTTAAAAACAAAAAAGATGAATGAATATATGAATAAACTCACAATATACAAATTGATAGTTTAAAAAAAAATATTCATGTTAATAACATAAAATGACATATTACGTGTTTATACAAATATGATTATATTCAACTATCTCCCATGCACATCATTTATATTTATTATTGTTATATGTGAGGAAATATCTAATACAACCAGAAATTATGACCTTACTTTTGCTCTTTGCTTGATTTCTAAGAAGACACATATGCCTGATGGATGAATTATAATCGTGTGATCAGAGTGTGATTAACAGTTAGGATGATCTCCATGTTGCGAGCATCATCCTTGGTTGTAGATGATTGTTTTCAGCTAGTATAGCTGACCAGGATGGCCACAATAGGAATATCGTATGACTTTTAGTTTGGTGTTAGGGTTTCAGGTGGTGCAGAAGCCATATTGCACAATGCCAACAGGGTGTTGAGTTAGCGACGTGGAGATGGTTCTTTGGTTATGATCACAATATATTTCTCAAATGCTTTCAGCTTGATAGACAGATTAGTGTTGTTGTGCAAGGTGAGGGTGAGATGTTTATCTATTTCTTTATAGGTTGAGTTTCTATATGGTCAGGCAGCAAGATTATACCTTAGGGATGTACATATTATGTCAACCACTGAAGTGCAGCACATAGACCCATTGGGACCGCTCCCTTTTGCTCTTGTGTTACACCATCTTCTTCATCAGATCAGACATAGTTACAAGCTTCATCTTCATTTTTGGTATCTTGATGATGAGACTATTGTACGAGATTTAGAGGAGGTGGTTAAAACATTAGGCAATATTCGGGGGTTCGGGTCAAGATTGGGCCTTGAACTGCATATTCAAAAGACTGAGATCTTTGGGCCTTCATGTGATGGTAATAAGCATTGTGAAGGGTTGTTCCCTTCAGACATTGAGAGGTCGTCGTTAAGGTGAAATTGCTCAGATGGGTTGTTTCAATATGGATGTTTTATTGAGGGGTTAGTCATGAAGAGAACTTCCAGGGACGTTAAGTCAATGGATCTTCTTCCATAGTTAAAAGATCCTCAGAGTGGGCTTCTTTTAACTCAATCATGCATGAGTATTGTCAAACTTTAATTTGTCTTAACGACGTGCCAATAGATTCACATGGAGGAGTTGCAACGGGAGGTTGAAGACATTGTGGTTAGTGGAGGTCCTTTCTTTTGGGACCTTCAATGAAGGTTGGCTTATTTACCTATTAGGGTTTGTGGGTTGGATTTGTACTCAGCAGTAGAGGCTTCCTCGTACGCTTTTGTGGCTTCTAGGACCCTTATCTTAGGCGCTACAAAATTATGTTTTGAGAGATAGTGAGATGAGTGGTATGGACTCTGGTTTTGGCAATGATATGGATGGTCTTCGTGGTTCGATTCTAGGTTTTGACTGAAGTGGTTTTACTAGCAAGGACATCATCCCTTATAAAGTACAACATGTTTTGGCGAGTGCCTTTTTAGTAAAAGTGTTCAAGATTTGGGAGTGAAGTTTGACATGACCACAAGAAAGAAAGAAAGAAAAAAAGCAATTTTCGAATGTTTGCAAGCAACACATGCTCAAAATTTTCTTTTAGTTATCCATATTGACGAGTTAAGTCAACATATGTAAACAATAGAGTACCGCTTTATCCTCTGATACCGCCTTATAATTCCATTATTTCTTATTGAAAAGGTGTGTCATGTTTGTCGTAAGGCATGTCTTGATACATTTAGAGAGCATGCAGTTTATTGTAAGGAGCTTCTCGACTTCAAATACATGCATGAATGACTTTGTTAGGGATGTCCTTTTTGATATACTCAGGCGGGGCGGGAGTATATGTGAAGGTCATACATAACAATATTTTATATCCTATGTCCATGAATGTCGTGTTTACGATGATTAGTTTTGTCATCCAAAAAAGTTTAACGGTGTAGCTTATTACTCCCTTACGTTCCACTCATGCGTAATTTTTTATACATGTATTTTTATATTATCAAACGATAAAGAACCAAAAAAAAAAAAAATACTAACCAACAAACTCACTAGCACATATGCACTTGGTACCCCAAACATGTCTACAACCTAGTAAATTTGGTATTTTTTGTTAAGCTAGGTTTTATCATACTGAATTTGTTATTAACCAAGTGAACTAGATTTTTGAAAAGAAAAAAAAAACTATTACTAGTTTAAGATTTCAATTTTTTTTGAAGAACTTTAAGATTTAAATTGACATCTTAAAAAAAAAGATTTAAATTGAAATAAAATAATTTAATGATTGGTATATTTACTCTAGCAATATTTGGTTGTGTAAAATTGAAAAATGTTTTAAATTTTATTGAACCTTTATTAGAGGAACTTGAAAGGAAGAAAAGACCGTATAAAATAATTTATAGAAAATAAAAATGTCAAACGTAAAATTACATACTTTTTATTTGAATTTCTGAAGAATCTAAAATGAAACTCTACTGACATACTTGAATTTCTGAAGAATCTAAAATGAAACTCTACTAACATACAACAGAAACAAAAAAATTGGAATTAAGACATATCTTCTGTCATATTGCTCTTGTTTAAAGATGTCGAGAGTTGAGACTCATCCAAACTTTCCAATATCCGACGTTAATGGTGTAAATTTTTGAAAGAGATGTTAGACTTTGGGGATCAAAACAAAACAAAGGAACTAGACTTATTTATAACTTCTGTCCATCATTAAATACCATGCATCAACTTTTCCTTCTTAATGGGCGGTTAATAAAATTGACGGAAATAATATAGACCATTTTTGCTTAATGGGTAATTACCACAATGCATACTTAATGTGTAATTTCCACTTATATTTAAAATAAATGAATAAATAAGTGAATGAAATGTGAGAAAAATACAACATTCTCACATTCGATCGACATATTTTATCACTTACCGTAATGAGAGACAGCAAATGGATCACGATGATAGATCCTCTATAATCGAATATTATCTTATTTGTATCACATATACCATGTATTTAACAAAATCATGTAATTTACTGAATAAACTCATATCATTTTTGTTTATTATAGTTCCAGACTTGGACAATATTTCTCAAAAATCAAATACATACACTTTAGAGATTAAACTATGAGAAAGTATCGTACATAAAGTTTCATAAAACTAAAATGGTTCTTACAAAGAAAATCTAATAAAAGAACCAAGCAAGCTGGGTGGTGCGACGAGGAGCTCCTTCCTCCGCACTACCGTTCCATCCCGTCGAAGTTGGTGGTTCTACTTCCGACATCCGGCGCGCCGCCGCACTTTGTTACTCCGTCGTCGTTTCTCTGTAGCCATCGCGGTGTTGCAAAGGTTGTGGTTGTTGCTTCCTTACTTCTTCTGGGTAGATCGGTGTCTATTTGGTCCTGTAGTATTTTGGGTGTGTTGTGGTGGTTCAAATCCTGAGGTTTCTGCAGATGGGTTAAATACTTGCGCATCACCGCCTCCCTTCCCTGCTCTTTTGGTGGTGGCTTATCGATAAACCTGTTTTCCAATCAGATCTGTTCATAGAGATTGGTGGTTATGGAGTATCTTCTATGGTGGTTTAGGGTGTTTGGTGTGGCAGCACGTAAGAGGAGGAGTGGTACTAGTGGGTTCTTGTTGCTTTTTGGTTGGGTTGTTTTTACTTCGACGTCGGACGCATTATCCTTGTCAGAGACGACCACCTTTTTATGATCTGGGTTGTGTTATCGCTTCAGACCGGCGTCGCTGCCCGTGTTTTGTTGTTGGGTTTCGTCTTCCTCTAGATATGTGATTGTGTTGCTGCCTGTTTCTTGGTGAGGTGGTTTGGCGTCATAGTGATGCAGTGACGGTGGTGGTGATGCAGTGGTGGTGGAGGTTATTCAATTGTGGTAGGGGTGGTGATGCGTGGTGGTGGTGAAGTGTGGTGCGGGTGGTGATGTGTGGTGGTGGTTGGTGTTTTAAGTGAGGAGGTGGGTGCTTGTTAGGGTGATTTTCTTTAAAAGCAACCTATGTTACACGGGTCCATGTTCATCGTCACTATCTCTTGTTTGTGCTTTTTGGGTGGTTTAGGTGTTTTCGGAGTTTAGAGGGTGCGTGTCACGTTGTGTTGAGCCTTTTCTTTTTGTTATGTTTGTTGTTTAAACTTTGCTTGCCATGTCTTTCGTCTTACATATTGTGTGCTGGTTTTCGGTGGGCCGGTTCATTTGGCTTCGAGATCGGGAGTCGGGGTCTAGCTGCAATCTTTGTTTGACTTGATTTGGTTTTTCTCTGATGTACCGGGGGTGAGGGGTGCCCTGCTAATTTGGTACTATAGTCTAGTGGGCCGATCACTTTTGATTCGAGGTCGGGAGTCAGTTCTTTGTCTCAAGTTGGTTTTTGGGCTTTGTGTTGTGCTCTTTCGGTGGATTGAAGGTCGCGAGGTTGTGATAGCTACATGATCCTTCGGTTAGGTGCTCTTCGAAATGTGGCTCAATTTGGGTGTTGGGGTCTGGGAGTTTTATATTGAGGGTGTTCTTTGTGGGTGAGTAGTGACGAAGGGCGGTGGTGGTTATCGTGTTTACAGTACTTGTTTTTTTTTTTTTGGAGTCTATTTTTGGTGATGATGTATTTTGGTGGGTTTATCTTCAGGGGTGTTTTTAGGTGGTTATGGTGTACCGTCTATATGCGGCACCATTTGTATCTTATTTCGTCCATACCTTGCATCTTGCGGGGATGACCTTTAATAATATTTGCCGATTCAAAAAAAAGAAAAGAACCAAATCTCATTCTATCTATACGTTCCTTAAATTTTAATGATGGCATGCCTTAAGTCAAAGAATCAACAATCATCAATTCAATGTTAATATACTCAATAACAATTGTTTGATTTTTAACGCGCTCTCTTACAGCTAACTACTTATGGTGTGTTTGTTTGTGAGAAGAAAATCATAAGAAAGAATGAGTGTAAGAAGTGATGAATAGGTGAGGAATATTATTAAATTTGTTGTATTGTTTGGCATAGAGAAATTGAAGTGGGGGGTGGGGGAAGTATTTTTCTATATTTCTTTGCTTGATTGGAGAGAAAGAGAGAATACATAAATGTTATTTTTTTTTTAAAAAGACGAGAATGTCCTGGGATAAGAAAAAAAATTAATATTATATGAAAAAAGAGGTAACGTTTTGTTTGCAATTTGCAAAAATACCCTAATCCTTAAATAGAACCCAATTTCAAATTTCTCTTTGCAATTCAGCTCAATTTTTTTAACTAATTGTCTGCGATTTTGTTGCACACTCCCAACCACTATTAATGATTCACTTATTGCAATTTCATCGTGAATCCATCCTTCTACATTTGTGTTTTCGTTGTTTCATATTTTTGTTCTCTGCTGTTCAAAATTTGCTTTAGTTTGTTATTGTCCGGCAAACCTCAAGCTACTAATCTTTTCTTATATGCTTGAAATTGTATATTTATTTGCTCACTCGTAGGCTAATTTTATCTTTCAAAATGAGATTGCTCAAAAAATTTCTTTAGATATGAAAATCAACGATTTTAACTCAATATAATAATGATGACCACAACTTGAGAAGTAAAAGTTAGTTCTTTTATATTTGTTTGATGATATTAATTTTGGATATATCCAATATTTTTTTAAAATATTTTTGTACATGCTATACATTTCAATTTTTTTCTTTTCTAAATCATATTTTTGAAATCGCTCCCTTCGAAGATTAATTTATGGGCCGTCCCTGTTTAGAACACTTGCATGACCTCAACAAAAAAGACAAATTAATTTTCAAAAACGAAAAAGACAACTTTTTAACTAAATCATTGTCGTTCTATCATCAAAATAAAAAAGAGGGCATGAAAAGAGGATCTCCCATTTTAAACCCAATCTACCAACATTAACATCTTTATGACTGAAAATCAATACAAACTGAAATTCAAGATTTCTATTTGTTATTCAAACTTTTTTTGATAGAAATTTATTAATCAATTTAAATTGGTCTAAATATAAAAAAAAATCTAATTACCTAAATCGTATGCCTTTTAAAAAGTTGGTTGTTTTCAATATATTATCCCCAAAAGCAATCAAATTATCATGTATGATATGTAGTTAGGTGCGTTTTAACTTTTATGCTGATATGTATAGATTCAAATTAGAACAATATTGGGCTTTTGATCCTATACATATTAATTAATTAGTAAGAAAAAACTATAGTGGGTGGTTGTGGCATATATTAGACATATATTGAAAATGGTGATATGAATTGGAATAGAATGATAAGAAAGAAGAATTTGTCAGAGTAGCTAGGATACAATGCACCAAAGAATGCATGCAGATGATTGCATTGCTATTTTCTCTTTAGTCTTTATTCTCCAAAAAATAAAACAATTTAAAATCTCATCTCAATTGGTGTGTCGGGACCCTAGTGGAATATATCACATGGGTCGAATTCACTATCTAGATCAATTGTGCCTTGTCCATTTCTCACTATCTCTCTTCTTTATTTTTCTTAGCTTGATCATTAAGGGATTTTTTTTTTAATAATTTTAAAAAATTAGGTTTTTATCTTTTCTTGAGGCATGATCCTTTGGACATGAACATCTAAATTATTCGACCTTGCTGTAGGAGGCAACCTACTTCTTCTACCCTTTGCAAAGGACCAATTAAAGTAGTATGGGCTTATAGCTGGTGCAAAAGAGACAAGAGAAGATAATATATATAATACGTTATGTCTAATAGTAGTATTTGACTTTTATATACTACATACGAATTCTGAATTCATTAGTTTATTAATTAGAAGCAAATCAAAGTTAACAAAGTGGATGATGATTAATTAATAAGTTTATATCGTGTGCAAATCCGTACCACGACAAAATTAAACACTTTTTTTGGACTTCTTAATAATCATTTACACGAATGATAGTACTATAAAAAGTGATACAATTGTAGTTTTCTAATTATCGAAACATTAAGATGAGAAATCTGGCCACTAGCCTTGCTTAATAATATTTGTTGATTAACAAAAGGGTTAAATATGTTTTTGGTCCCTATAAATATACTAATTTTTCGTTTTAGTCCCTCTAAAATTTTCCTTCAACTTTTAGTCTCTATAAAATTTTCCATCTTCATTTTTGGTCCCTCATTTAAAGTAAACTCATATGTAAAATTCATATTTTTGAATAACATTTTGCAGAAAAATTCATAATATTATAAGAATCTCTCCTAAAAAAAATTAGAATTTTTTAACAAAACATGAATTTAATATGAATTTTGATATTTTTGACGGTTAAAAATTCATATTTAATTTATATTTTGTTAAAAAATTCTAACTTTTTTGGGGAATTTTTTTTACAATATTCTACATATTTCTGCACAATTTCATTAAAAAAATACAAAAATTAACTTAAAAATAGGAACCAAAAGTAGTGATTGAAAATTTTATAGGGACTAAAAGTTGAAGGAAAATTTTAGAGGGACTAAAACGAAAAGTTGGTATATTTATAGGGACCAAAAACATATTTAACCCTTAAAAAAAACAGATTATGGCCACTACTCGTCCTAAGATTGGTGTTATTCATAAATCAGAGGAAAGAGCACGAATCTCTAAAAAAAAATATAGGTATAAAGCAAAAATAATTATAAAGAGATGGAGATATACTTTCTTTAGGTATAAAGCAAATATAATTATAAAGAGACAGATATATTTTCTTTATGTAAACTAATCTCAATTAAGATCTATTTCACAACAGGGGTTTGGATGGTCTCTACCAACACTCTATCCACACCCTGCCCTCTCAAATTATTCTTTTTGTTGGAAAGTCCGGGGAACACCGGAGAAATAATAGGTCAAATGCTCGAGAATCATAAGAGAGTGAGGCACGACATCTCCATCCAAATCTTAAGAGTTCATATATATGGATCACATCTCTTATATATTCAACACTTTATCAATTCGTACACGATGTGAGAATTAACCACCTACACTTGAAATCCAAAAATCTCTCCCTCAAGTGAGATTTCCCACCTCCAATAACATGATTCAACTTCGGCTCCCCCACCAAGCCGAACCAAGGGGCTTCAATACCACTTGTTGGGGAGTGTGAAAAAATGTGGGAGAAATATCGGGTTAATGCTACATGATCAAAAGAGAAGGAAATGTCATATCTTCACCCAAAACCTTAAGACATTAGGTGGACAGATCATCTCTCTTATATATCTAATATATTACCTATTCATAAACGATACGAGACTTAACAACTCACATTTGCAAAAAGTTGTTCATAAAAAAATAATCCGTAAAAGCCATGAACATGAATCTAAAAGAAAAATGTATATTCTCTCATAAGAGAGTTATTAGATCAAGTTGTACACCAATCAAGTTGTCTTTAGAACACTTGATTTAAATCATTTAATATATAGGATTAATTGTAACATCCTCTCATCTGAGAGTAATAAAAGTAATCTCTCTCATTGACTTAGTGGCAACATCCTTTTGTATGTAAAAAAAAGTTTAAAGAGACATTAAACACTTAGCTCTTCAAAGGACTCAATTGAATCATGATCTTTTAGAAGACAACGTTGGTTCATACTAAGTTGGAAACATTTCAGTAGACTCAATGAGCTTGTTGAAACCATAATGTTTGAGTACAAAGAAATTAAACTCGATGACCTTATGGAAAACCCAATGTATAGCCGACCAAACATTACATAGTCTGGTGATTATAATTGGTTGATTATAGTGGATTAGTCATCAATTGTAATGAGGCGAAATCTCTCTCGGAGAGACTAGAGGTAGCAATCTAGCAGTTAGTTAGACCATCGACTAATGTAAACATACTATGTGTTTCCGTCTCCCTTTCTCTCTACTTGTTTAGATGCACGAAGTTCTTTATGGGTTAACTCTAACTAGTTTGTTTTTTAGTAGAGTTAAATGATGTGATTAAGAAATTTATGTGTTAGGAAAACTTGTTAAGAAAGATTTGAACAAACGACCTTTCGCAATATGTTTTAAACAAAACTTTTTAAATGATTAACACACTCCAAACCCCCTTTATTGTGTTTCCTCCACATTTAGTTACCAGCAAAATTATTGTTAAAGAAATAAATTTGAAAAGTGAAGACAACACTTCATCATACTTGGGTTTGGTAGCTAGAGGTGGGCCTTATGTAAACAAAAACACTGTAATAATTTTGAGATTTTGCAAATGTGGAAAGCCTGGGCATGTAAGGTATAAGTGTTCTGATGGAGAAATGTCAATAAAAAGGTATGAGTCAAACGCTATCAATGTCTCCCTCGCTATGGGAGGTGATGATATTTTAAAAAATTGGTGAAGTGTGTCCTCATGAAATTTCTGCGCTGCCATAGAAAAGGACGGGTATTGCTAGAGCCTTAGTACATGCACAATAATTGACATTGATGAAGGGCGTGCTAATTTTTGACATCGGAGATGCTTAACTTCAAGTGAATAATACTCCTTATGATGAGTATTATAGTTCTTATGAACTATAATTGTCAATAAAGACAATGTGATTTTTGTTTGGAGTGATTTAAATTCAAGTGACTATACTCTTTATGACAAGGTATGATTGCTTTATTGAACTATGATTGTCATTCACAACAATGGAAGGGGATGTATCATTTTCAATCAAGGTGGAGATTATAGGTGTTAATTGAAAATATATGCATGTGAAAAAAGTCCCTAGTTGCGTAGAATTGTAAAGGAAGAAGGAGATCACGGCTATATATATGGACTTTTATTCGTTAGAAGATATATGCACCAACCAGAAACACTTTAACCTTGTATCTGACATTTTATTTTATTATATTCTTGTCTTAGAGTGTTTTGAGATGTAGTTACATATTTGCTTTGGAGGGTGTGGGTGTATCGGGCGGACGGGTGTTTAAGTGTAGTCTATATGTTATTTTTTTTTTTTTTTGCATATATTGTTATTCTATGATTGTCATTTGGGGACAATCGTAATTGTGTTCTTGTTGTGTTATTTTAGTTTCTCTATGTATGTTTTCTCAACACTTCTCTATGCAACTCTCTCTTCCTCTTGGTCTTTTCAATATTTTTTATCTATACTTTATCTTCCATTTCGTGGATAAGATCCATTTCAATCTATCTGATTTTCAGAAAAGGGGGTCATAGTAATTTAGAGTTCAATCGAGAGGTTAGTAAAATTTGAAATAATTGTTTGAGTAGGGATTTAAACTCATTTCTTCCGAGCGATTCGCCACTAATTAAAACTCATTAATCACTTAAGTTTAGTTTTTTTAGTTAAATGATCAAATTTGCGGGCTACTCAAATTTTGTTCTCTCCCCCTTTAGGAATTCATTTCAAAGAGATAAATGTACATTTTTCTGATTGACCTCCCCCTTTAGGAATTCATTTCAAAGAGATAAATGTACATTTTTCTGATTGACTTGAAGAAGCTCTTTTGCAAGCTCCTCCCATAGCCATGATTGCTTCTTTTTACATGTAGCACATGGTACACAAGGAACAAAATTTGTTTTGAAGATAATCGAATGCCTATCTGGCACGCAGTGAATCATTTTTTATTATCTTCAAAATTTTCACCTTGATTAGTGACGAATTTGTTTTGAAGATAATAAAATTGCAATCCAAATTTTCCATCTTTATTCATTTTTTGTGTTTCCATATTGTGACACTTTTGCACACTTGAAAAAAGAAAAAAAACTTTGTCCCCTTTTAGGTATGTTTGAATAGAGAACTTAGGAGCAGAGGTTTTACTGTTCTTTTTTAAATTATAGACATCTTAAAATCTTTATTTTTTTGACACAAAATCTTAAAATATTTCTTTTAAATCAAGCGTGATTGATATATTATATGATTATTTATCATGTTGTTATTTCAATTTTTAAATATGGAATATATTTTAAAATATAGATTTAGGTTACCTTTCAAACAGTGACGAATCCAGGATTTTTGAATAATGAGGGTACTAATATAAAAATTTGTAGCATTAATAATTGTCCTCTACGATTTTCTCATTTTCAATATCAATCAAAATATATTTCTCTATATAAATAACTAAACAACCATTTAATGATCATCTCTCATTCGATTTCGCATCCGATTCTTGATAATATTCATATTGTCAAGAAAAAATTTGAGATATATGATGATATGCGTGGGTCAATAGAGAAATGATTTATGAGAAGTGTGAGCCATGTTGTCAAAATGTAAATTATTGATATATTATACTACTTAAAAAAAAAAGGGTTAAATATGTTTTTGGTCCCTATAAATATATCAACTTTTCGTTTTAGTCCCTCTAAAATTTTCCTTCAACTTTTACTCCCTATAAAATTTTCAGTCACTACTTTTGGTCCCTATTTTAAAATTAATTTTTGTATTTTTTAATGAAATTGTGCAGAAATGGGTAGAATATTGTAAAAATATTTCCCAAAAAAAATTAGATTTTTTTTATCAAAACATAAATTTAATATGAATTTTTAACCATAAAAAATATAAAAATTCATATTAAATTCATGTTTTGTTAAAAAATTCTAAATTTTTTTGGGAGAGATTCTTAAAATATTATGAATTTTTATGCAAAATTTTATTCAAAAATATGAATTCTACATATGATTTTACTTTAAAATAGGGACCAAAAGTAGTGATTGAAAATTTTATAGGGACTAAAAGTTGAAGGAAAATTTTAAAGGGACTAAAATGAAAAATTTGTATATTTATAGGGACCAAAAACATATTTAACCCTAAAAAAAATATGGTTTTGATCCCTCCCCTCCCCTCCCCTCCCAAACCCTCAATCCAAACAATTTTTTTTTTCAAGTGAATTTAAAAAGGTGTGTATTTTGCATTTTTTTTTTTTGGCTAAAATATGGTTTTGATCCCTGCAAAATAGGCCAGTTTTGGTTTTAGTCCCTGCAAAATTTTTTTATAGCTTTTGGTCCCTGCAAAAATAGGTCAGTTTTGGTTTTAGTCCCTGCAAAATTATTTTATAGCTTTTGGTCCCTGCAAATTTTTTTTTATAGTTTTTGGTCCCTGCAAAAATATGCCAGTTTTGCTTTTAGTCCCTGCAAATCTTTTTTATAAAGTAAAAAATTCTGGAAAATTGAAAAATTAATAAAAATTAAAAAAATTCTGGAAAAATTAAAAATTAATAAAAAATTGAAAAAATATTAAAAAATTCATGAAAATCGAAAAATTAATAAAAAAAATTTTAAAAAATTAAAAAATTCTGGAAAAATTAAAAATTAATAAAAAAATTGAGAAAAATATTAAAAAATTCTGGAAAAATGAAAAATCAATAAAAAAATTGAAAAAAAAATATTAAAAAATTCTGGAAAATTGAAAAATTAATAAAAATAAAAAATGATTAAAAAATAAAATAATCTAATAAAATGAAAAATAGTGAAAAAATTTTGGAAAATAAAAAATATTCTGATTAGTATATATGTCGAAATTTCGAAATTCTGGAAAAAATGTATTTTTCAAAATTTCGAAATTTTGATTAGTATATATGTCGAGCTTAGGTTTTTTCAGTGTATTTTTTCCCTTATTCTCGGTTTATAAATACCCAAAAGTTCTCGCTTTATAAATACACAAAAATTCCCGGAAAAAATACTAATGAAAATTTCGAAATTTTGAAAAATACATAAAAAACCTAAGCTCGGTTTATAAATACACATATTTTTTCCCTTATTCTCGGTTTATAAATACACAAAAATTCCCAAATTTTTTTTGAGAAATACTAATGAAAATTTCAAAAATTTTTCATTAAAATTTCATTTTTCCATAATTTTATTTTTATTTTTGAAAATTTAAAATTTATTTTCCAGAATTTCAATAAAATTTAAAATTTCGAAAATTTCATTTTTCCAGAATTTTAATTTTTTTAGAAAATTTTCGAAATTTTATTTTTCCAGAATTTTTTAATCTTTTTTATTATTTCAGAATTTTTTAATCTTTTTTAATTTTTTCCTTTTTTTTCATTTTTATTAATTTTTCAATTTTCCAGAATTTTTTAATATTTTTTTCAATTTTTTATTATTTTTTCAGATTTTTTTATTGATTTTTCCTTTTTCCAGAATTTTTTAATTTTTTTTTCGATTTTCCAGAATTTTTTAATATTTTTTTCAATTTTTTATTAATTTTTAATTTTTCCAGAATTTTTTTAAGTTTTTTTATTAATTTTTCAATTTTCCAGAATTTTTTTATTTTTTTAAAAAACTATAAAAAAAATTATAAAAGATTTGCAGGGACTAAAAGCAAAACTGGCATATTTTTGCAGGGACCAAAAACTATAAAAAAAATTTGCAGGGACTAAAACCAAAACTGGCCTATTTTTGCAGGGACCAAAAGCTATAAAAAAAAAATTTGCAGGGACTAAAACCAAAACTGACCTATTTTTGCAGGGACCAAAAGCTATAAAAAAATTTTGCAGGGACTAAAACCAAAACTGGCCTATTGTGCAGGGACCAAAACCATATTTTAGCCTTTTTTTTTATAAGATACTGTTTATGTAAAAATTAAAAGTACACGCATTCAAAAATTGAGTTAATTACATAGCTAGTAGCTAGCATAGTTACAACAGTAATGCTCAGTTCATGAAGGTTATTTACTCTCATTTCTATCACCTTTTGCATCTCATCCCATTCACGTGAACCAAGTAGGTTCTGAACTCATTATATAACAGTGCCTGGTTCCTATGAACGGTGCTGCACCGTCAACAAAACTAGTTGAGCTACATAGTGAGTTATTATTACTACTACTATTTAATTTACTACCGCAAGAGTATAAGTTAGGGCACGATACCAACCTAATTTAACTTTTTTTTTTTTTTTATATAGTTGACTAGTTCTATTGTACCGACACTTCTGATTGAAAGTGTGTCCATGTTTGACACATACTGTGTCTGACACCGACATTACACCTACACTTGTGATTACATTGAATTGTCTTATTTTTTAAAATTTTATCCGTGTCCATGTGTCCGTGTCAGTATCATGTTCGATATCTATGTTTCATAGTTGACTAGAGTACTGTCAATGCTGATTGAAAAATCGTTTTCAGTTTTTGTCCAAGTTAAGTTACTGTTGGATATTACAAAAAGAAGTCTTTAATTGTTAACTGACTTTACTCACTGTCAATTATAAAAAAGTTTCTGTATCTATCAGTGATAGATCATAGATACTTTCCATTTATTTATTTTTTCTTTTTTGATTAATTTTTCTTTTCTTGACACAGTGTTTGAAAAAGGCTGCTTTAGCCTTTAGTAAGAATTATTATTATATAAAAATTATAGCCAGACAACCTGAAATGTTACTTCTCCACTTTAGCTTTAGATTTATGAAATTCATTCGTGTAAGTAAAATTCAAGCACATTTAATTGCTAGAGATCATATATATGAATCAAATAGTTAAATGCAAGGGACCACTTTCTGTTAAAATATAATTAATTAACATCTTATCTTCTGTCTTTTTTATATGATTCAAATCATACAATACTTAAATTAATTTCATATCTTACTCTTTGTTTTAGTATAATATATAACATAATTTATAATTTAATTTGTAATGTAGTGCCTGTTAGGTTTTCCTCTGAAGCTAAGATTTCTAGTTTAATTACCTAACAAGTTATAGTTAGAAACAGAAATATTGAGAAAGAATGAGAAACTCCAAGTTTTGCACTACTAGTAGTATTTATCAATGATTTAGCCATTACTCTTTATTATATTAATAATGTAAACTATGTAATATCATCACATATCGTGTCGTTTAATAAATTGACGAAAATGACTGTTTGATAAATGGAGGTGAACATAAGAAGAGATCTAAACCGATGTTTTAGGAGTTATATAACCAAAATAAAACCAAGAAATTAGTTAGGGGACCAAATGATCATTTAAACCTAAATTTATCAATAGATTTTTTTTCAAAATATCAAAATAATTTATTGATGAATCTATTAAAAATATAAAATGACACATCAAATTTGAAGTAGTTAGATTTGATATGCAAAAAAACATACTATAGCATGTGTGTTAAGTAGATGATAGTTTAGGTAGTATAGGTACAAAGAAGACTCGAAGAGAAACACGGTGCGTTCAGATTGTACTTGGACTGACGAATTATTAATTATGTTCAAAAAATAATTGACATTGCAGTCTTGCACACGTTTGTGTAACGAAAAAAGCTTCTAAAAATGATAAAGTTTATTACCATTATTTTGTAAGTCAAAACAGTTGGCCGTACCAGAATTGACAGTAACATAGTTTTTTGACTCTAGCTATTTCACGTACTGTACAACATAAGAAAACTTTAAATAATACTCCCTCCGTCCCATATTACTTGACCTAGTTGACTCTGTCACGTATGCCAATGCACAATTTTAAACTTAAATTTCTTTAATAATCTAGTAGAAAAAATTACGAAAATTTGATATTTTAAAAATATTAATCGAGACGAATCTAACAACATCTTATATGCTATATTTTGTTTTTATATATTAATAGAAAAATAGAGTCAAAACATGTTACATGAATAGTGCAATTATTCTAAATAGGTCAAGTAATATGGGACGGAGGGAGTAATAACCTTAGTTTTTTGTTGTTGAAGGGAATAATAACCTTAGTTGTTATGTTTTTCTTAAGAAGTTAAATAGTCCACATTAGCACTGGCAAAAATTAAACAACTCTGAAAATGAGCATTCTCTAAGATCCAAAACCAACACCAATGGGTTTACTTAAATAGGTTACCTTAGTTGTTATGTTACTGCTAGCCATTTTAATTTCTAGCACTATATATACACGAACAACGTACCTAAGAGCATTTAGAAAGAATCAAAAAACTCTGAAAATGAGCATACTCTAAGATCCAAAACCAACATCAATGGGTTAACCTAAATAGGTTACCTTAGTTGTTATGTTACTTCTAGCCATTTTAATTTCTAGCACTATACACGAACAACGTACCCAAGAGCATTTAGAAAGAATCAAACAACTCTGAAAATGAGCATGAGCATACTCTAAGATCCAAAACCAACACCAATGGGTTAACCTAAATAGGTTACCTTAGTTGTTATGTTACTGCTAGCCATTTTAATTTCTAGCACTATACACGAACAACGTACCCAAGAGCATTTAGAAAGAATCAAACAACTCTGAAAATGAGCATACTCTAAGATCCAAAACCAACACCAATGGGTTAACCTAAATAGATTACCTTAGTTGTTATGTTACTTCTAGCCATTTTAATTTCTAGCACTATACACGAACAACGTACCCAAGAGCATTTAGAAAGAATCAAACAACTCTGAAAATGAGCATACTCTAAGATCCAAAACCAACACCAATGGGTTAACCTAAATAGGTTACCTTAGTTGTTATGTTACTGCTAGCCATTTTAATTTCTAGCACTATACACGAACAACGTACCCAAGAGCATTTAGATGTTATACTATAAGATAAGATGAACAACACACCAAAAAAACGTTTAGATAAAATGACACATATTTTTTATAACTAAGATTCAGAGTTCAAATCCAACTTTAGATGGTGTTAAAATTTGGATTTTGCTAACAAATGCCCTAAAGGTACAAATATAGAAATATTTGATAAATTTTAAGTAGAAATTTTTTTAAAGTTTGAATGCATTGAATGCACAATTTCTAAGATAATATTCTTCTTTAAACTTCTTAACAAGTGCCCTTAAGCACTTGTTAGCAGTTCTCTAAAACTTTTGGCAAGAATTCGTTGCTCATTTAACTTCCACATTACTCGAGAAATTAGTTCCGCAATTATCCGAGGAGGATACTGGTTTACAAGATGAACAGCACGCATGCAACATGCAGTAGTGTAAGGATTGGAGGGTTTGCATTTACATCTCACCATCACCGCTACTTCCCAATCTACCTCGATAAACGTGATTTTCTCAGAGAAACAGTGACTAGTTGGCTGCACTGATTTGTCATGATTCAACTCATTCATTAACTTTCTCATCGTAAATTCGTAACAGTAATCATTTTCTTGTGAAATGTTGTTTGGTTAGAAATGTGAAAAACAATAATTTTTTTTTCAGTTTCTTACTTGAAAAACAACACTATGTACGTAGTGGTAATCTAACTTATTGCGTGGAATAGTTCGTAATACCAATCCTACATATATACCCTAAAATTTAAATAAATGATAAAGTAATATATGCATCACTTGATTTAACAATTAATATTAGTATCTAAGTTCTAACTATGAATCATTTTTAGTTTTGGTCCAACATTATGTTTTTAAATTAATATATGCATATAAAGTTAGTTATTAGGTCTATTCTTCCAGTGTATCTTATCTCATCTCATCCTTTTATGGCATTTTCCGTTGGTGACGGAGGCAACCTAGAAGCTTGTATCATTCTGACAAATGTAATGTGACAATGGGGTCCACTTTGGCCTTTTCATAAAACAAAGTAGTAAAATTTCATTACAAAGCAAAGAGTTTTTCAGTCAAAAGAAAAGAACACATTCATATGTAAACTTTGAAACCTGGTTCATGCACCAGCATTCAACCAATCTTTCTACCCCATCCACTATGTGGTCCATCTTTTATTGTCAACCATTGATCTTAAATGCTTCAACCTTTGACCTTTCATCTAGCTATATATAAAGATCAATGGTGGATTAGAGACCCTTCCTAGAGGAGAGGTAACCCCACACATCATGGGCGGTTTTGATCCATCGGTGATAATAATTAATATAAATTGTAATATCAATCATTTATGAGCTTCTTAGATTTTCTTTATGTTTCTAACTTATATAAAATATTGCTCACAAGTATACATGGTGTAGCATAAATGAAAGGTATTTGGTTGCTTAAATATTAATTAAACATAGCTTCTATATGAATATGAAATATGATGTGCCGTGATGAGTATATGGTATATGCTGTTTTTAATTCAGACCGTTAACTCATTTTATTACCAAATAATTTCAGAATATAATTTGAAGGATAATGAAAATTATTGCAATTTGCAAGGACCCTAAGAGATATAAATATTCGTCAAAACATAAACATTATCACTAGATTATGTTCCTTAAAAAACAACAAAAAAATCATTTGGTTGTCGTATAGTAAACATAACCTTAATGTTGCGCCTCTTAAGAATAAGATCTAAATTCATCAATAATATTAATAGGAACGTCTAATATAGTTATATAGACTCAATCAAATATGACATTACTATTTTTAGTAAATTTTAATATAATATTTTGTTTGTTTTGATTTTTTATTATTATGAAATTAATTTTTTATTAAAAATATTAAGGATCTATTGTTGAACTTTATTGGAGAGGTCCATATCATATCATATACACATCAATACCAGAGCCATTATTCTAATCTATTGGAAGTTACATTGTAAAATGTAAATATCCATCAACTAATTTTTTTACACTCTAGCTCAAAAATGACATCTGTGAGACTTGTTGACAAATATGTTCTCTTAAATGGATTTTCAGGTACTTTATATGATTTTTTTTCAAAGACAATTTAAAATTATTTATGAGTAACTTAGTCAAAATTTTCCAAACTAAAAATTTACCTTAATTTATATTTTGATCCTGAAAGGATAGTCAATGATAAAGGTTGAGACTCTAACCATGAAAGAGTATATTATAAATGAAATATAGTATCATTTTATTTATCTATATTATTAGTCCAAACTAACTACGTACTTTACCTATAACCAACCTTTATTGACAAAATGGTCGATCACCTTTTATAAAGTCTTTTTTTTCAACATTATTTTTTCATCCACAAGACTCGAAATTAAAGTCGGTCCACATTTATTCTCATCCTAGCAAATTGCTAACCCGCTAACATTTTGTATATAACAAATTTTTTACTATTTTGTTTAATCAATATATATATATTATCAATGGTGACAAGTTGCTATAAAAAGGCCTTCCACTTACACTGAGACTGCAGCTATAGATATTGTTGTTGGTCGGTTATCATATCTATCTTTCTATCCTCTGCACTCTCACTCCTACAATAATAATATTTTTATTTATAAATTCTTTCACTCCCTTATCTTTCTGATCACACAAACCCTACTTTCACACCCTCCTTCTGCATAACCCTCCCATACTCTGCACCTCCCTTTTCTCATCTTCCCCATTTCTCCAACTTCTTTCTCATCATCTTTCATGGATGTCGACATAGTGAAAACTGACGGAAGCATGGACATGATAGCAATGATGATGCAAATGGAAAAGTTCCCTGAATTCTCTGATCAACCTTTTTATAACACTCCCACCACTTACCAAGAAATCACCAACAACACTGTTCCATTATTTAACCTTAACCAAAATGCACTATCATCTCCACAAACTTTGAATAATATTGATCCACTTCTACACTCCAATGTCAATTTCCAACAACACTTGAATATCACACCACCATCTCTTCAAACCAACTCTTCATCATTTCCTTACTCGCAGTCGAATTCTTTTGAAAAGAAGAATTCGATGGCAGCGATGAGGGAAATGATATTTAGAATAGCAGTGATGCAACCTATACATATCGATCCCGAATCCGTTAGGCCGCCGAAGAGAAGGAATGTGAAGATATCAAAGGATCCACAAAGTGTAGCTGCTAGGCATAGAAGGGAAAGGATAAGTGAGAGGATAAGGATATTACAAAGATTAGTACCTGGTGGAACCAAAATGGACACTGCTTCAATGTTAGATGAAGCTATACATTATGTGAAGTTTTTGAAGAAACAAGTTCACACGTTGGAACAAGTAGGGGCTAATAATAGATCACAATCACACATTGGTGGTGGATTCATTGGAGGGAATAATATGATGAACAATTTTAATAATGTGAATTATAATTCTGGTTTGATGATGAAGGGTTGTCAACCTTTTCAAATGGTGGGTTCCACTTCCAAACAATTGCTTAGCTAGTTAAGGAAATTAATCTATGTAACAGATGGAATTAAGTTGCTTAATTAATTGTTTCTTATGTAGTGTTAATTGGTGCATGGTTTTGTGGATCATGTTATTGTAAACACAATTAATGTTTCTTCATGTGTTTGTCAATGTAATTTCTGATATTGAATGATCACTTCTTTTAGAACTTTTTTTTTGTTACTCTTTTTAGAACTTAATAAAATTGGGTGCCAAAAAATAAATCTAATTATCATATGGAGTCTTTTTTCTTATAAAGTTATAACGTATGTTCCCCATTTTGATTTCATGTGTCTATTTTTAAATTTTTTGTTTTATAATTGTTTTCATTTGCACGTCCCCTTCACACTAATCTAATAGTGAAATAATGATAGTTGTACCAAATAAAATTAAAAAGAGAAGAGAAAATAATGTTAGAAAAATAGTTTGGCTTTTAGACTTTTAGTTATTAGAAATACGTGAATTTTTGCATAAAATAAACAAATTATCATGTTATTGTCATTCTAGTAAGTAATAATGAGTTTTCCATGTTTTTGGCATATTGTACTTACGTGTTTTATATTTCATGATCGATACTATACATTTTTGTCCCAAAAGAAAAAAAACTATGCTCGGTCTGTGAGTTTAGCTCGGTTGGTAGGGACAAATGCATAATATAGCAGGGGTCGGGGTTCGAACCCCGGACACCCCATGTACTTGCAGAAAAGTACGGTAAGGAATACTAGGATTCTAGGGTTTAGACTGATTATTCGATGCCTTGAGAATGCTCTCAAGAGTAGTATTTATAGCCTGTCATGGGCTTGGGTTTCGGTTGCTTGGTTCCCAAGCAACAGGGGTATTTATGTATTTTAGGCGGTTTCTAGAGGTTTCTAGAAGCCTAGAAGGGCGGTGCCTCAAGGCGAGCGCGCCAGAGTCTCAGGAGCCCTTCTGGAGGGCGCCTGAGCCTTTCTGGAGGTCTTAGAGCCTTTCTGGAGGGCTTCTAAGCCTTTAGGAATATTATGACGGTTCACAGCCCCCCAAGCACGAGTCTTGGGACAAGGCGAAGTGATGACAACATGGGACTGGATCTCCTAGAGATCATTAAGTCTTTAGAAAGGTTTTGGTGGTTCACAACCCCCCAAGCACGAGTCTTGGGACAAGGCGAAGTGTTTGAATTTCTTAATGCTTTTTCCTTTGGGCGTTGTCGTCCGAACTTGGAGAAACCCCCTAGGGTGATTTTATGTTTTCTTTATAGACCTCCATGGAGTATCTATTCGAATTGTTTTTATAGGTTGATCACTCACAGCCCCCCAAGCACGAGTCTTGGAACAAGGCGAAGTGGTTTGTATCGTTGTGACGAGTTTACTTTTTTATGGCGTCTCCTCATTAAATTTGCGTCGGTTTTGTTTGCTGAATTCGTTTTTGGAGATTTACATAAACGATTTTATTACTTTTGATGCTTCGGCGATTTGCAACAATTTGAATTTTGTCGTGCTTATTTTCTCGTATGCTCCGGTGACTGTGTGAGCTCAGATTCTTAACATTTGGCGTGATTTCCTGGCGACTTTTGTCGGTTGATCTTCATTTGTTTGGTGTTTGTGACTTTGAATATTTATTCAAGCTATGTTTGATGCGGTATCCCTTTCTTCTGTGGCTTGATTTTCCACGAACGTTAAGTAATTTTATGATTTTATACGTTGCTTTGATTTCATTCTGCATGTTGGTGCTTTTTGGTTGATTGTTGATGGGATGCGGGAGTCGTTTCTTTAAAAGTGAGCATTTCAGCGACTACGTCTCTTTTGTAGATCCGATTAAATCTTTATCAATCAACTGGTACCTTTCGGCGTCCTAAAATGTTGACATAAGCACTTCGGCGATCATGTCGAGACGCCTGGCGTTTATTCTTTCGGCGTTTATTTTTTGTTTTCAAGAGAAACCCTGATGGCGGGCTGTCCGATTTATTAGTTTACACTTCCAACTCTGATGGAAGGCGCTTCCCACTCTGAGGGAAGACTTTTGCTTCCCACTCTGAGGGAAGACTTTTTATTTTACACTTCCAACTCTGATGGAAGGCGCCTCCTACTCTGAAGGAGGACTTTTGCTTCCCGCTCTGAGGGTAGACTTTTTATTTTACACTTCCAACTCTGATGGAAGGCGCCTCCTACTCTGAAGGAGGACTTTTGCTTCCCGCTCTGAGGGAAGACTTTTTATTTTACACTTCCAACTCTGATGGAAGGCGCCTCCTACTCTGAAGGAGGACTTTTGCTTCCCACTCTGAGGGAAGACTTTTTATTTTACACTTCCAACTCTGATGGAAGGCGCCTCCTACTCTGAAGGAGGACTTTTGCTTCCCACTCTGAGGGAAGACTTTTTATTTTACACTTCCAACTCTGATGGAAGGCGCCTCCTACTCTGAAGGAAGACTTTTGCTTCCCACTCTGAGGGAAGACTTTTTATTTTACACTTCCAACTCTGATGGAAGGCGCCTCCTACTCTAAAGGAGGACTTTTGCTTCCCACTCTGAGGGAAGACTTTTATTTTACACTTCCAACTCTGATGGAAGGTGCTTCCCACTCTGAGGGAAGGCTTCACTCTGAGAAGGCTTTTATCCTCGTTAAAAACCTGCAAAACAAATCTCAAAGTTTGATAAAGGTTAGGATAACTTAGAGTTTCATATTCCTGTTATTAATGGCGGGACAATCGCTTCCATATGCATTATGGCGTGCTGTTTGGCGAGTACTCTCCTTTCGTTAATCTTGCCTTTGGCGGGCTTGTTTTGCCTCCCAAGCCTTATTTATCTGAAATATAACAATTCTTCCATACTTTCAAGAAATCAATATCATAAATAAAGGAGCCTTTAATCATATGCAATCATACTTAATGAGAACTAACTATTTAACTCGCCCATATGCAATCATACTTAATGAGAACTAACTATTCTTCTCTTATTAACTCGCCCACATTTCTTACTCCTCTTCCTATTCTTTTTCGCTTTTCTCACTCCACAACTTTCTTAATTATCTTGTGATATTTTTCTTTCTTTTTGGAATTAATTCTTCAATTCAACTTTTGTCGCTTCTCTTAAATCGAAACTCACTCATTCCTTTCTAAATCTGACGTAACTCGCCACTTCATCCTTCTTCTTTTATACTTCTCCTCTTAAATTGGACTTGGCTCGATTGATATCTTATCTTCTACTCTTCTTTATGATCCTATTATATTTGAATTAACTCGGCTCATATTTTAATTTTTACACACTCTCCTTATTAAATCGAAACTAATTCTTTTATTCAACTCTATCCCCGTACTTCTTGCTCGCCCGAACTTGGGACTAATTCTTCGTTAAAGTCCTTTTATTCTTTCCCCTAACTCGCCCAATATGTATATCATACTCCCCTAACTTGAAATGAATCATCCATCTTCTACTAAATTGAAACTAACTACCCTTCTTGTTATCTTATTCTTTTGCTCCTCATACACTCACTTGCCCACCAGAATAAATATTTTTGCTAAAACAATGTGTTAGTGAAGGATAACAGCATGTCAGTTGACAGTCCACATATCATGTATATGCACCAAAAAATAATTACAAAATAAACAAAAATCGATAAGAGCCTTCAAAATATATTTTCTCAAAATATATTGGGCAAGACACTTTCTTCAAAAACAAAAAGTGGAAATATAGTCTCCAAATATAAAAATTTTCTTCAAATCAAAAAGTTTAGATATATTTTCTCGAAGTATGTCGAGCATAAAATTTTCTTCAAAGCAAAAAGCGTAGATGTATTTTCTCAAAAGATATTGGAAACATAGAACCTGGTATTTTTTCGAAAAAGAATTCTTTCGAAAGAGAATTGCTTCCGGGTGGGAGAATCACTTCGAGAAAGTACGTGTGGGAGAATCACTTCGAGAAAGTACGTCGTCGCCAAGATTTTGAGACTTGAATTTGGTTTGGTCTTCGCCGGCCATCATCTCCTCGTCTTTGAGGTCGCCGCTAGGTCCAAGGGCGTCATGTGCAGCTCCAAATTCTTTGATGTCACATGCAACACTATAACTTGCAAACTTCGTTGTGAAGCTCGCGCTGATATTCGCCTCATCTTTCTCGGTCTTCCTTCCGTATGCACTCCCCAACATAGAATTGGTGCAATAACTCAACAAACACAAAAAGAATAGTTATCTTTAATGATGAAGTATAGCCACCGATTAATTTGACAAAAGACTAGCCATCAATTAAGCTTTAATAATATATTCACATGAACAAAGTAGTCATTGAAAACCCAATAGCATAAAAATAAATAGATATTATTGGGCGTTTAGGCAAGCAAGGCATTATCGATGAAAATAAACTATAAGGTATAGCATCGGTTATTCACAAATAATTAAAGTCATCCATGAAAAAGTAAAAAGGATAGGAAATTGAAGCCGCCGATGACAAATTCATTCATATAGTTGGTTTCGATAGAAAAAACAAAGTCATCATCGCTGAATAATTGGTTGTAAATATATTAAGCATTGATGAAAACATAAGTAACATAGCAGTTGTCGAAATTGTATATGATCTGTCACAAAAGAAAATAACATGGTTTGAATAACCTGATATGATCTCCGGTGACGAGTTGTCCGTGATGATTGGCCTTAGGATGCTTTTGAGATCGCCGGTATATTTTTAGGTCTTCTATTTCTTGGTCTCCGTCTTCTGTTAATTTGATGGATACTTTAAAGTAACCGGCAGCTTGTCGTTAATGATGCCGCTTCGGTCCTTGCTGCTTTGAGCATTTATCCGGGTTCATTCCTCGTGACATGATTGTATATGATATCCGCTTGTTCATAAGGATGACTATGATGGTGACGAATTGAGCTCCACTGTCGGTCAGATCTTATTCACCGAAAACCGGGTTGATGAGAAATTGAGTTCGTTTGTTGAATCTTGAGGCCCTGAAAATTACTTAGAAAATACAACACCCTCGCTGTAGTATTAATAAAGTCAGGGATGAAGGTCCAACCTATTGTCTCCAGAATATCAATTATCATACTAGATCATTGCTAAGAGAAAAAAACTATAAGCCAATTGCAACACAAGGCATATATATATCCACCGAAAAACCAATGCAAATATGATAACTTGTAATAGATTAAATATTGGGCATTGTATATCACGTAAACAATAATCTTGCTTCAGTTGAGTGAGTTAAAAATTAGTAGCGTTCATCTCAAGTTAAACTTTATGACACATGTAGCAGTTAAAACCAAGCATGCGATGACTAATATACATCTTTTATATTGTCTATACGATAGTGATTACACATAATAAAGTCAAATAGATGACAGATAATACTATGTTTGTCAACTAAGAAATTTACTCTAACAAAGGGATAAGAAAGTCTATTATGATATGGATACCGCAAAATCCATATGTTGGGATATATTTTAACAAATAGAGGTTAAAAACAAGTAATAGTATGGTTCCTACTGTTATGGATTTTAACAAGAATTAAATAACTGGACACAAAACTCCGACCATGATAACACAAGCTGACGTGCTGATACCATGTTTGACGGCTATGGTGCGTATGAATATATCAAACCGAATCGCCTCACAGAAAACAATATTACGTCGGTTTGCTTTAGTTTGCCAAAACTGAATTCAATCGAACATATGATAAAATTGAAAACACATATATCGAAGCTAGCTGAATTATATACATGTCGTACAAACGACGGATAGAAAGTATAGTAATAGCATAAACTAGATTCCAATTCGCTTAATTTCACCAAGAGATACGCGACTCAAATTATATAGGTCAGAAGCCATTTTAAGGATTTCGACAAAAGGATCAATGGAGAATAATAGAGTTAGAAAGGTACAACCTGATAAAATATTACGATCTTTAGGCGGCTTGGCGACAAGGGCAACCTTTCTTATCTACCTCGGCGGCGTCGACGGAGCAGGAAGGCCATGAAGCAGGAATGGTCTCATGATGGTAAACTTGAAAGGAGGCATGTTGAAACTTATGGCGATGAAGGAACAAAAACTTCATCGGAGAGATGGCGAGGTTGGGATCCTAAATCATGATGAGAGATGCGATTTAGGGGTCTGTAGTCGGAGGCTACGATTAGAGTTTTAGGTTTAGGGTTTTCCAAATCACGATTTTGCGATTTAGAAACGTGGTCAAGGTCAGTTTTACCTTTTCCCACAGACGGCGCCAACTGTACTTGCAGAAAAGTACGGTAAGGAATACTAGGATTCTAGGGTTTAGACTGATTATTCGATGCCTTGAGAATGCTCTCAAGAGTAGTATTTATAGCCTGTCATGGGCTTGGGTTTCGGTTGCTTGGTTCCCAAGCAACAGGGGTATTTATGTATTTTAGGCGGTTTCTAGAGGTTTCTAGAAGCCTAGAAGGGCGGTGCCTCAAGGCGAGCGCGCCAGAGTCTCAGGAGCCCTTCTGGAGGGCGCCTGAGCCTTTCTGGAGGTCTTAGAACCTTTCTGGAGGGCTTCTAAGCCTTTAGGAATATTATGACGGTTCACCCCACTTCTCCACATTTAAAATGTGGAACTCTAACCACTAGACTACTTAACCAAAAAAAAACTTAACCAAAAAAAAAAAAAACAACGATGCTCAATATGGTGCAAATGCCAGAGTATATTGAAGGATATAAGACAAGCATTACGCAACATTGAGAACATATATGCAAATTCGTACTTATGCTTAGCAAGTCTGTAACAATGGTACCATTATCTAAAGGAATATACTTTCTACACATCAAGCACACATCGAAGAATAAATTGTTCTCTTATATTCAAACTTTGTTATGATCAAAACGAAATTAGAGGTCGTTCTTCTTCAAATAAAATTTGTTCTAATAATCTCTCACCTTTTGGTGATTATAAACACAAGTATTATGATGAGAAATTTTTCATTTCAAATAGATACAAGATAATTTGGAGGCTCCCTATAAATAGTCTAGAGTGACGGTCAGATACATGGTTGGAGTAATGGTCAACAACGTTCATAGTTTAGTTGATCAAAGTGGTGATGCAACAAACAATGGTGGCATTATAGTGGTTGTTAGAAGTGATCCAAGTGGTGATCAAGAGGTGGATTCACTGCAATACCAACCCTCAGATTTTTTGTGCCCTTGGACAACTAGAATTTTGGTGCCCCCCTCATAATCATATCATTAGAATTGTTCTTCATACATAGCACAATGGTGGAGCTTGAACAAAATATATTTAATGGCACTAGTAGAAATACATAGACAAGGGGTCAAAATAAAGAAATGCACATCATTGCATATCAAACAAATGAATCTAAGAAACACCACAAAAACAACATAACGATCTATTTTTCTCAAAACTGACAAAGTCTTGGTCGCAATAAACGACTAAATTCATTCTTTTTTAAGGGAACTAAATTTATTCCATTTTTATATATGGAATGATCTAAAATAAAAAATAAACAAATTAAATTTGATAAGAAACTAACAATTAGAAAATTTAATATTGTCATGAATTGACTGACAACTTGCTTGAATCAATTACTTAGAGAAGCATTTTACAAACTTGTTAGACCTTGATGAGCTCATGTGTTATTCAAAATTTATCCTAGAGTTTTCTCATTCCCTCGGTCCAAAACTAATTTTTTTTTAAAGAATCAAGCATCATAAGATCATCAAACATATATTCCTTATAAAAAACAAGGTATGTTAATTTCATCAAATAAAACACGTATTCGTAAAATAAACTAAACTACCCAATAATTCAAACTAATAATACACTAACACATTAAATTAAAATAGACATACATATATAACTAGTCCCCGGAAACATGTGTCATTTGAGTTTTCGTCCCTAAACTTATTGATCCTTCCCAAACAGTCACTGTAAATATTAATAATATGAATTTTGGTCTTAATTATATTTGATTACTGATGTGGCATGTGATTCGTTGACGTGACACTGACCAACTTTAAAAACACACCGATGACTAAGCCAAAATGACATGAACGGACCATTTTGCCCTTAATGTAAAAAGCCAATTGCGAAATGACCATTCAGAAAATTGTCATGGAAAACTCCAAGTTGTTATCAATCCTTGGAGCAACTTGTTGGAATATTTTATTATTTATTATATTCCAATAATATTATGTGGGCAAATATCGTAATAATAATTATATTAGCTATTTATCATTTGTGGGCCTTAGTTGATTAGTGATCAAATTAAGTAATAAGGCTATTAGATTTCTAATTGGATAATTAAATAAATATTTAATTAGTTGATATGGACTCAATGAGTGGATGTCTGGATGGCCCATTAACGGAATAATGGGAAACCCTAATGGCCATCCAATATAAAAGAGGCTATGGTCCCCAATATACCGTACACGGCGAACTCTCTCTTCTCCCCATCTGAAGAGAACTTGAGGCATAAAGGTACCGGTTGAGGAAGAACCAAATCAGCCGCCGCTAACGTTCTTGTTTGTTTCAGATCACCTTCTCTCCTTATTGCCGAAAGCTTTATCCAGGTATTCCTAATACCCTAATTCTTAATATCCTTGATAAATCAAACATGTCGTAGATCCGTTCATAATCATGTTCAATGTTTTGTTTGCTTCCGCTATTGATTCATGATTGTTGAACATGTTTTATGAAATCTGTTTTAATTAAGACCTAAATTTCCAACAAGTGGTATCAGAGCGGTCTTCATGTTTGATTTATTGGGATTATGATTTTTCGGTTTGATATATATGTATCCGATGACTATTAGTCATCGATGCCTATTCTGTTTTTCGAAGCTTTTTTGTTGTATGCCTACATGTGAATTTGTTTTTTCGGTTATCGATGTCTTTTGCAAATCTTCTGTTATCCATGCCGTTTGCAAATCTTTGGTTATCGATTTCCTATTTGTCTCTAATTAATCGATGCTTTTGTGTTCTTGAATACTGAAGTGACAAACATTTGTGCATTCAATTTCGTTCGTGGATGTCCGTCCTAATTGAATATTGAGTTTTCATGCTTTGACTTTTGCAATCGATGTACCTTATGTTTATTGTTATTATTATTATTTTATTTTTTTTTGGTTCAATCCAAATTGAGAAAATTATTTGCTTTGTGTCATATTTGGTTTCTTCGGCACATATTTATCTTCATTCAGTATCAATTAATTTGGTTTATCATGATTTTTGGCTTTGATGGTACTCAACCATTTTTTTGTGATTGATATATTTGTTTCATGAATAAATGTGAATGTATGTGTATACTGGACGACAACAAGAAAGCTATAGCAATAAGAGTTTGGTCCATCTGTTTTTTATTTTTCATTCGGCATATATTTGGACTTTGATCATATTTATTATTTGATCAAATTTGTTTGACCGTAAACTAGTGAGGATTATCATTGTGATTATGTTGTGGACTTGGACTATATTTTTATTTATGTGGATGATATATGTGCTATATCCAAAATTTTAGTCCAATAAAATTATCTTATCCTTTATATTTTATACTTGCTTACCGAAGGATTTCCTAAAGAAAATCGTTTCTATTTCTGGATCAAGTATGAACTTTTGAAAAATAGGATTTGGATTTAATAATGATTTGGATTTTATTTTGATTTTGGTGATTTGATTTAAATCAATTTTTTTTTTTGGTTGATATAATTTTCAAATATCATTATCAAATCTTGCAGCTTAATTTATATTTGAAATTAGTTTTGATTCACAAAGATTTTGTACAATTTATTTTGAAAAGTAGGCACATAAAGATTAAAATATATTTGTTGCCTTTTCATAATGAATCTCAAAATATTATGAACATTTTTTTTTTGGTAAGAATTTGGTTCTTTAAAGTTTGAGAAATAATAATTCTAGTTTTGGTTGTTTATTTATAAACATAAAGTATATTTCTTTATTTAGGAAATAATTGAGTCTAGAGTTATTCACTATTTTATTTAAAGAATCATTGATATATGTGAATCAATTGTTGCATGAATATTTTTGGTGTATATAAGATTCAATTTTCTTTTGATTTTAAATTGAATATTTGGTTTATAGCATGATTGTGATATTTGAGTTTATTGTTATTAAGTTTCTACAATAATATTATTTTTCTTTTCTTCCAATCATGCATTTTGGACATATTTCATGCTATGTTTGTTGTCGTTTTTATGTGATATTTGTAAATGCATTGTCATACACACATGGGTGTTGTTTTTTTTTTTTTTTTTGGGACTAGCATCTTCTTTTCAATTATTGTGAATTTGTCTTCACACTTAAGGGTTGTCGAGCGACATTATGGTTACTTGACAACATAATGGACTAATTCGGCCTACATTATGTCGGTAGTGCCTTGTAAATTTAAGACATTTCCCATTTGCATTGTAAAATTAAGACCATTCCTATTTAAATTCATTTATTGAATAGTCTAGTAATTTTGATTGAGTTGGTTGAAACAACAAGTTGCAAAAGTAACCTCTGTTGCGTAGATTTGATTCAGTTGGAATTACAAAAGATGTAGTATGTAATTGTTCATGCGAGCTGTTTTAGTCGGCCAAAAGGAAGGCACAGTTTGGCCGGATAATTACATACATGCGATGGTAAATATGCGGTAATTATTAAGTTTTTCCATGTGGATAATGAGGATGTCAAAAGACACCCATTATCTGACCAGACTTCTTAAATTTTATCCATGTGGATAATGAGGATGTCAAAAGGCACCCATTATCTGACAGGACTTATTACCATATTTGATCATTGCGTTGAGATTACCATTTGCAGTTAATTCTTAGCAGTCAAAAGATTGTGTTTTAATGGTGCTTTGGTATCTTGTTTTTGGTCTTTTAATTTACATACCTGTGATGGTAAATATGTGGTGATTATAACGTAATTATCCATGTGGATAATAGGATGCCCAAAGGTGACTATTATTTGACAGGACTTATCACCAATGTTTGATCATTACATTGAGAGTACCGCTTGCAGTTAATTCTTAGCAGTCAAAAGACTGTGTTTTAATGGTGCGCTTGGTATCTTGTTTTTGTCTTTTAATTTACAAATAAAGATAAATTATGTGTCTTATAATTAACTAATTTTGACATGTCTACTAATGTTGTGTGAATGTAAACTCATTTAAGTATTTAAGAGTTTACATTCACATACATTATGATAAACATATGAAAATTATAAGAATTTATTCTTTGTCAAAGTAAATTGTCATTGTTTGATCAATATTGTAAAATACCGCTAGCAATTGATATTATTGTTTAAGACTTGATATTGATGATGCATTAGGTATTTTAGTGAGTGCTTTTGCTACTCTTGTTCTCTTTAAATTAATATAGTTTATGTATCTGTTAATTTGAGTTAAATTTTAACTCTTAAAAGTTCTTTTAGGAATTAAAGAATAATATTAATATTGTTCTTGGATCTAGACCTTAGATAAGGTTGGTGAAACTCACATTCTCTCACAAATTAAGTATCTAATGTGAGAATCAAGTTTGACAAGTGAGTATACACCAACTCTCATATAGGTCATATGTGATCATAAAGCTGAAATATCATCTAGATTAGAGGTGTTATTTAAGATGACAAAATTTTTGTCATATTTTCTTTGCTTAAACTAAGGTGCTTTTAAAGCAATATAGAGAAAGACAAGCTCTCATTGGAGAGTGGGTATTTCATGAAGATTATTAGGCAAAGAAAATGTAAGAAGCACATTATGTAAATATTTAATCTTGCTAAGACACTATAATTTCGACTATCTATGACTTGTTCGAAAATTCAGTAATTTCGACTATCATATGACTTGTTCGAGAATTCAGTATTTAGTATTCTCTTTGCACAATTAAGTTTATAACTATTTCAGTTAGAAATGATCATTTAAATGATCAATTCATAAAGTGTGCAAATAAGGAATAGTTGAAGCAAGAGAAAATAAAATAGTGCTCATTCAGAAAATACCTCAAAAAGATAAGGGGCAAATAAAGAAAAGTAGTCTTGACTGACTTATGTCTGACGATGTTGAAAGATATATCAATTTAGAATGGACAAAGTCGATATAGATATCTTTATTCATTTTTGAACTATTTTTTTTTTTAGATTGTCATTAATGGATTATTTTTGTATTTAAAAGACTATTTGGTGAATCATTGCTTGGATTTTTTTTTTTTTTTTGTTTTAATTTCTCTCTTTGAATGAATCAAGATATTTTAAGTTTTTATTTTATGATGATTCAATGTGTCTTTTAAGTTCAATTATTAGAGTCAATTCAGTTATGACTTGTGACATTCTATATTGTTTAAGGTTTTAAATACTATAAGTTTTCGTCCCACAAATTAAGAAAATTTTGAGACATAAATTGTTAAGTTTTCCTGAGGATATTGAGTTTGGGGGAGAGATATGGTAATAGAACAAAATTAAATGAGGAAAAATTAGTTCTAAACTAATTCATATAGTTACTATTATTATTATAGTATATTAATATTTGGATCCTCATGAGGACATTATTGTTCTTCCTCTCAATCAAGTTAAGAAACTATTTCATATAGATCAAACTCAACACCCTCAAGAACTAGGGATTCTAGTGTCATTAAGAATTGACTGAAAAGAGAAATTCTATTTAGTTTAATTGAATGACTCTATTAGAACAGTCATGATACTAGTTTGCTTACTATAATTTTGGAGCTGCACAAGATGGATTTCAATATAGTGTTTCTTAATGGTGACATTAATGATGCAATATGGTGCAACTGAATCAAACTTGTGTCAATTGATACAAAATAGATGGTTTGCAAAGTCATGAAATCCACTTATAAGTTAAGAAATTTGTCTCTTTAGTATTACCACAAATTCTCATAAAGTAATTGTCTCATTTGGTTTTGAGATGACATTATGGAGAATTGTGGTTTTATTAAACTCAGTGGGAGTAAATTTATAGTTCAAGTTTAATGTGTCAATTATATTTTGTTTAGTCAACATTGATATATTAGTTATGTGAAACCAAGAATATCTCTAATGAAAGTTTAGCGATGAAAGATCTTGGGGACACTTCTTTTGTATTAAGTTTTAGATACTTAGAAATTACTCTCAAAGTATCCTTCAGATGTCACGAAAGGTTTATATCAATAAAGTTAAAAATAAATTGACATAATAAATTATATGTGACAATCACTGAGAGAGACTTTCAGTCTCAAATATTGCCAATTAGAAAATTTAATTCAGAAAATTAAGTATTTTCTTACGCTTTGCCTATAGGATTTTTATGTATGATCTTATTTATATGCATTTGGAAACAGCATATATAATCAGATTGTTTGCAGATACTTGAGCAATTCAAAGTTTGAATTGTTGAAAAGCAACCTTAAGGATTATTAAAGAGAACAAGAGAGCTTATGCTCACATCAGAGATCTGACAATTTGGAGATCATTTTTGTGTTAGACTCTGACTTTTGGATGTCAGTATATGACATACATCCTAACTCAGGAAATGACTGTAAGTATTTATGTCACTTTGTTGCATATCGTTAAAGGGATTGAAAGACCACTCAAGTTATATAGTGACATAATTCAGTCGTATAGTTATTTGATAACAAAGTTTATAAGGTTCATTACCTTATAGATTATTGTTGTTGAATGATAGAACAAGTAGAGACAAACTTTATGCTAGCTATACCACTAATCAAAGACATGACACCTAAGGTCTTTTCATATGGTTGTTGTCATTAAGGATGTCTTGGATTAGTGGGAGTCTCCTTTATTTTATGTTCTATACTTTTGTTTTGGTATTGATACAGACTTTATGCTATGATTTTCTGCAGAAGTAAAGTTCATGAGGTTATTATAACCATTACTGTATCATTTTGTGCAAATATTAAATTTGCAAACTTCAGTTGGATCTCACTAAATTTTTCAGTTGGATCAGTTGGAAGTAGGCATGATTTAGAGATCACATTACATGAAATTTCCATGCCACTCATCCATATCAATCTATGTCATCAAGTGCATTGATATGGTGGTCGTCGGGGTTCCGTTACGTTATATGTCAGTGACGACAGCCGCGGTGGTCCCATTATTAATGTATGAGGTGGACCAGATTGTAAGGTTGAAATCTAAAGATAAATAGCATTCGGATGCGCGCCTAAAGAATTCTGATATAATTATTAAGATATGTAGCCCAAGTGGGAGATTGTTGGAATATTTTATTATTTATTATATTCCAATAATATTATGTGGGCAAATATCGTAATAATAATTATATTAGCTATTTATCATTTGTGGGCCTTAGTTGATTAGTGATCAAATTAAGTAATAAGGCTATTAGATTTCTAATTGGATAATTAAATAAATATTTAATTAGTTGATATGGACTCAATGAGTGGATGTCTGGATGGCCCATTAACGGAATAATGGGAAACCCTAATGGCCATCCAATATAAAAGAGGCTATGGTCCCCAATATACCGTACACGGCGAACTCTCTCTTCTCCCCATCTGAAGAGAACTTGAGGCATAAAGGTACCGGTTGAGGAAGAACCAAATCAGCCGCCGCTAACGTTCTTGTTTGTTTCAGATCACCTTCTCTCCTTATTGCCGAAAGCTTTATCCAGGTATTCCTAATACCCTAATTCTTAATATCCTTGATAAATCAAACATGTCGTAGATCCGTTCATAATCATGTTCAATGTTTTGTTTGCTTCCGCTATTGATTCATGATTGTTGAACATGTTTTATGAAATCTGTTTTAATTAAGACCTAAATTTCCAACACAACTTTCTCAATCTCTTCCATCAGCTTTCTCGCTTTCTCAATCTCTTCCATCAATCTAAAAAAAAAAAGAGGAATGGGTTTCAAGAAAGACGAATGAAACATATTCATCATCTTCGATCTGCAATTTTGATGGCAATTTTCAGGGTTTGATGAAATCAGATTTGAGTTTAATGAAGATGTGGGTTTTAATATTTTTTTTTATTTACCTTCATAGGTATGAGTTTTAGATGATGGAGTTGGAACGTTGCAAATTCAATTCCTTGTAATATTCAAAAGGAGATGAATTATATCTTCAACGTATTGGTGTATGAGTGTAGATATGGATTTTCAAATTATATAAATAAGACAATGACAAAATATTTCTTGTTCAATTTTCAGTTTATTTATGAGTGTTGAAACATAAATTGAAAACCCATTCTTAGTTTGTTATTGAAGGAGGATGGGTGCTGGTGGTTCATGTGTTTTGGGACTTCATCACCTTCATTGCATTTTGTCAATGTTTAAGAAAAATTAGAGGAAGTTCATTGTTGTTGTGGCTTCGATAGAGATGGTTGATGGTGGTGATCGAAGAGGTTGTGGTGAGGTTGTTGATGGTGTAATAAAAGTCACAATTTTTTCGATTGAGTACTTTTTCGAGATTTGTTGAAGAGGATTTTGGAGTTCAAAGAGATGAAGATTATTGCATGTGTTCTTTCAGAGAAAGGAGAGGAAAGAAGAAGGACAATTTTGTATTTTCGGGTTGTTTTGATTCAGCAAGAGTGGTTGCATCCATTCATAACGTTTTATTTGAGTCAACAAGCTTCTTGCCCAATCAGTGTGTGCCACATCGTTAATCACTATCCACATCAGCAGAGAAAAACGAGATTAGGATGAAAACTTAAATGTTTAATATTTGGGAAATTCTTCCCTGAGTGATGCTAAATGGTACGAGGGCTTCCACGCACGAAGTTGCACGACTTGCTACACTGCAAGGAATTTACTTTATTATTAAAGTTATTGCTAGCTTATTGGTGCTTTTATGTTCTTATATATAACATATAGTAAAAAATTTTTTTTACCAAAGAGATATCATACACATCTAAGGATATCCACCTTTCCACACATGTCAATGGTGAGATGAGACAAAGACATGCATGATTTGGAAAATACACAACATGCAAACGTGTCTTTGCACTTCAGAGGCATATTTAGCCACCTTGACTCAAATTAAAATTAAGATAAAATACCAAACTACAATTATATGTTGATTCGTGCAAATTTGACGACAGAATTTGTGGTACACTGTAGCATTTTCCTTCTTCCCTACCCACCTCATTATAGTGGGTTGTTTACCCATCCTTACTTGTCAAACAATAAGTGGTCCACGTGGACTAATTTTATTGAAAAAGGACAAAAACCTTTGAAAACAGGTTTTATAAAAACCGGTTTAACAAGTCTAATACAAAATAAAATAATGGATGGTCTTATAAATCCATTTGGAAAAATAATACCGCAACCATTTATTTTGAAACCAAAATATAATGAAATAAAGAGGGTAAAAAATCAAATTAGATGGTGTAGAGAAATATCATTCTGGTTTTTAATAATCGAAGACAATTACTTTACATACTGGGAGTATGAAAACTTAGCAAATCTTTTAAGTCATAAGTTACCAAAATTAACTAATGACTAATAAAGGACTAACCGAAAAAATACAAGATATTTTTGAAAATCTAATGATACTTCAAGAACGATTAGATAAAACAGTAGAAACTCTACTAGAAAAAGAGTTTAAAGAACTCAATGAAAAATTGTCTAATCTAGAAGAAAATCAAAAATTATTAGATGAAAAACTATGTGTAAAAATAGACGATTTGATCGATCTAATAAAACTTTTACCTAAAAAAGATAAATGTCTAACCCTAGAAGAATTACAAATCTTGTTCAAAGAAGAGGGAGGAGATATTATAAAAATTCCAGAAAAACCTGAAAAATCAGAACAAGAGTCTCACTTTTTCGCTCCAAAACCATAATGGACGAAACAGAAGAAGAGATAGTCAATCAGTTACAAGAATTACAAACCATAATGGCTACCCTAGACATTAGTGAAAAAGGGAAAAACATCGAAAAACCAAAAGATGAAAGCAAATTCATTTATGATTTTGATTCAGAAAGTTCACTTGGGAGCTTCGAAGAAGAAGAATGGGTGTCTGAACAATGCATGGATAAAATGGCAAAAAGAGAAGCACAAATAAATTTGGGCTGCGACAGGCTTCAGGATAGAGTTGGCAGCTACGGTTGTAATAAGCCCAGAAGTAAAAGGAAAAGAAAGGTCTTTAGGAAAATTGACCGATCAGAATACAAGAGGAAAAAGAAATTTCCTAGAAAATTTAACAAACAAAAATATTTTAAGAGAAAGAAAAAATATCCTAAAAAGAATTCATGCCCTAAAGGCAAGAAAACATGCACATGTTGGTTGTGTCATGAAGAAGGACATTATGCGAATGAATGTCCCAAGAAGAAAGATTCTAAGAAAGAAACCTTAAAATTAATTTGGCAAGCGGGTTTCGAACCAATAGAATCAGATATAGATTCTGATGGAAGCAGCATCTTTGAATATACTACTGAAGAAGAATTTGAAGAATGAGTAGGAAAATCCTAAAAAATGGAAATCCTAATTCAACATTTATTCAAGTTATCTTGAATAAAAAGAAAATCATGGGTTACATCGACACTGGTGCAACTCTATGTTTTGGAAGAAAATCTATATCCAAAGAATGGATTAGATTAAAAAAACCAAAAGAAATAATAATTGCTGATAAAACAAAGCATAAGATATGGTTTGTTTTGAAAAATACATTCATAAAAATCGAACATAGATATTTTTATGTAAGATCAATTTATGAACATGATTCTGGAATAGATTTGATAATAGGAAATAACTTTTTAAAGTTATATAATCTTTTTATCCAAAAACTTGACACTATAACATTAAAATGGTTTAATGTCAATAATCCAGAAGAAAGTGAATTTGTTACAACAAACATTGTAACAAAAAATGAAATTTTAAAGGCAATAAAAGAAAATCTTAACGTGCTCAGATGTATGTGGGATAAAAGAAAGTTTTACTTAACAACTGAACAAAATTTAAAACATCATCTAGATCAGGTTTGTTCTGAAAATCCATTAGATTCTGTAGTAAATAAGATACATGATTTAGTTGTTATAAAACTTAAAGACCCTAAAAAGGAAGTTAAGGTTCTATACAAAATCCCTTATTCATCTGATGATAAGGAAGAATTTAAAAAAGAGATAGCAGAATTATTAGAAAAAGGTCTAATAAGAGCTTCTATTAGTCCACACTCAGCGCCAACTCTTTATGTCAGAAAACACAATGAGATAAAAAGGGGAAAGGCTCGAATGGTAATTAACTATAAAAAACTTAATGATGCAACTATAAGTGATTCTTATAAATTACCAAGAAAAGATTACATTTTTGAAAAAATAAGAGGATGTAATTGGTTTTCATCTCTAGATGCAAAATCTGGATATTGGCAGTTGAGGTTATCCGAAGAAACAAAACCTTTAACAGCTTTCAGTTGTCCAGAAGGACATTTTGAATTGAATGTTTTACCATTTGTTTTAAAACAAGCACCGTCAATATATCAAAGATTTATGGACAATACACTTAAAGGTCTTGACCATATTTGTTTTGTATATATCGACGATATTCTAATTTTTACTAAAGGAAGTAAAGAACAGCATATCAAAGATGTCACAATTGTTTTAAACAGAATAAAAGATAGAGGTATTGTTTTATCCAGAAAAAAGTCAATACTTTTAAAACAAGAAATCGAATTCCTTGGTCTTATTTTAAGAGAAGGAAGAAAACTCGATTTATCACCACATGTTCAAGAAAAACTTTTACTTTTTCCTGATCAATTAGTGGATAGAAAACAAATTCAAAGGTTTTTGGGATGTCTAAATTACATTGCTAATGAAGGATTTCTCTAAGATTTAGCAAATGATAGAAATTTTTTACAGAAGAAGATATCTGAAAAAGTGCCATGGTCATGGACACAAAAAGATACTGAGGCTGTAAAGTCTTTAAAAGAAAACTAAAAATTTTACCCCAACTATACAACCCAACGGAAAATGATTTTTTGGTTGTAAATGTTGATGCAAATCAGTTTACTTGGGCTGGAGTTATGAGAGCTCTACCTAATGGTAAACAAAAACTGGGATTAAATCTCAGTGGATATGTTGAGGATGAAACCCCACAACAATCCTATACCATTGTGGGCGCAACCCACAATTAAAATCAGATATCCCTAATGGGCGATCAGATATAAAATCAGTCTCAACTGATACAAAACTTGATTATTCAAGTAATAACATCCGAATTAAAGATAATGATCTTGTCTTATGCAAGTATGTTTCAGGTTCTTTTAAGAATGCTGAAACAAGATATCATATTAATGAGAAAGAAACCCTTTCTTGTTTAAAAGTTTTAGAAAAATGGAGAATGGATTTAATTCCATCAAGATTTTTATTAAGAACTGATTCAACTTATGTTAGCGGATTTTGGCGCTACAATTTAAAAGTTGATCATAAACAGGGAAGACTTGTTCGATGGCAAATGCGCATCCAACAATTCTATCCTTATATTCAAATAATAAAATCAGAAAATAATTGTTTTGCAGATACATTGACAAGAGAATGGAGCAAGCTTTAAAGGTTCTCCAAAACAGCTTAAAGTAAAAAGATGAACAAATTGAAATTCATAGCCAAAAGCTGAAACAGCTCTCTTCAGAGAGGAGGGAGATGGTTAAAATGATCGAAAGTTTAACTAAAATCATAAATGTTGAACTTCCAAAATCAGGTGAAAATCCAAAAAAGACTTTGAATGAACAACAAAGTTTTTCATCAACATCTTCAGCAGGTTCTATGCCAAAAGAAGATACAAAAAAGTCATCGGCTGACAGAGTAGAAAAAGATAGTGAAGAGCCAAAAAATGGTTCAGATCAACTAAACGTTGTCGTCGATCCAACCAACGAACAACTAGGGAAAAAGGTGTATGTCATCTTTGATGGTCCAATGAAGGGCATCTATAGCAATTGTGCTATTGCGAGTCTTCATATCAATGGCAAAAATGTCAGGCATAAAGCGTATCCAACCCTGGAAGAAGCAAAAGAAGCTTACACGGCTTCCTACAAAGAAATGACCATCGCCAAAGACATTGGTCAACCATCAAAAATGGAATCAAAAAAGAAGATTTCAGTGGGATCTATTATAAATCTCCAGAAAGAGAAAAATAAGCCAAAAACCCTTGATGACTTCATGGGAAAATGGAGGTGGTTAGCAAACTTCAAAGAAGAGCTAGCACTTGAATGTTTTTACCCGGTCAACACCAAGTATGGGGTAAAAGCTAATACAGTTCCAGGTATATCCAAGGAATTGCTCAAAGAATTCTATGACTATGGAATGCTCAAGACTGTATACCTTGAAGAAAGAGAAGGTCACATATTTCAAGAACTGGCTGATCTTCCAAAGGAGATTGGTGACACAACAAAAAGATTTAATGATTTTCTTGCTAAAGGAAGAGAAATATATCTACAATTCGAACAAACATACCCAAGGTTTGAAAAAGAAAACAATCAGATGGCTGTAAGACCAAGGACAATCATAAAGATAGGCATCTCAAACAAAACCTATCTAGAACCAAATGCAACAAGTGTTGGATGGACATTAATTTCATTCATTCAACAAATGCAGTATTTTTATGATTACCTAATTAAATATTGGTCATCCATTATTAATTACAAGGTTTTATATGTCTCAGATTTTTGTCTTATGATCTGTGATTCAAAGAAGAAGGTTTCAGAAGAACACCTTAAACAAACACTTCATTTTGAAGACTTATTCTCAGGATTCGAAAACGGTCTCTACCGGATTCCATAGGAAGTACAACAGGAGTGTTGCCAATACTTCTCAAAATACAAAGGGCATATCTGTAAATGGTGTGCAAAAAACAAAGTGTCGGCAGAAAAAGACAATACCGACAGTCTCAACACTTGAAGATAAGGCAAAAGAAAAAGCCTAAACACGTGTCATGTAAATGACCAAAGAAATAAAGTTGGAATAGTGGGATCTTATCATCTGAGTCAGATGGGGACCACTAAAGATAGAAAAATCTTATCACATTAGGTGATAATGCATCTTTTTTCTCTTTACGTGTTTTAGTGTCTTTACTTTTGAGCTGGATGGAAAGAGACATGTAAGCTACCATGTAGTCTCTTCCTCCTATAAATAAGAGCCTTGATGCTCATTTGTATTTACAACTTAAATCAATGAAGTAAGTACCATTTAGTTTATGAGAAACGTTGTTGGGAAAAGACTTTGCAGGATTTGAGGTTGTCACAACAAAATCGAAAGATTTTAAAGTTCCCAATATTAATAATCGAAAGATTATTCCAAAGTTCAAAAGATCGAGAGATCAGAAGCATCAAAAACTCTAGTCAAAATCAGGTATGATTTCATATTTCACAATTCTTAGTATTTTATAATGGAATTTAGTATGAAAAAAGAAGATTCATCTGGTTTTATGGCCGATGTATTAGTAGATCATATAGAAAAGGTAGATTTTACGTTAAAACCTGAAGAAAACTTCAAACAAAAAGGTATTTTTTCTTTAATAAAAGAAAAATTATCCAGAGAAAATATCTTAAAATATGGAATGATGGTAGGAGAAGTTGCTATACCAATGGAATCAACAGATGGGTCTGTTGTAATATCCATGATTGATGATCAACAAATAAGCGAAAGATTAAAACACTTATCGCTAGAAAAAAGGAAAAAGGTAGGATATATCCATATATCAACTATTCAAATAATCATAAAAAGTACTTTTATGAAAGGAATAGATTCAGAACTAGAACTTCTTATAGAAGATGCTAGGATGAATAAAAAGCATTCACTAATAACCTAAGGTGAAGGAAATTTAAAATGTGAAAAAATAAAATTCGACATAAATTTACAAATAAGCTTGAGTTTAAATGATATAGATCTGAATAGATCTTTAGTAATTCATTATAAACTCAAAGATCAAAATCTTACGAGACCAGGAAATCATCCTTTTGGTATAAGTTATAAAATGAATTATGCACTAAGTAATTCTCATTATAGTTTAGAGTTTAGTGGAAAAGAAAAAATACAAATAGATGAACTATTTGCATCATTATTAAAATTAGAATCACCACTTCTAAAACCATTAAAAAGATCAAAATCTATCATGACAATAGAAAGGACACCTCTTTTAGAACAAGATGAAAGTACTAGTGAGTTAAGGTTTTTGCCACCAAGAACTTCACTGGACAGTAAAGAAAGAAGAAAGTTTGACAAAACTCTATCAGAAATAAAAACTAAACTTCTAAATATTAGTCAGAAGTTATAATGCCAGGAATAACAATAAAAAACGAATTAAGTTTATTCAAAATAAAGCTAAAGAATTTAGTTAATAAAATAGAAGAAAATTTTCTAAGAATAGAAATGAAAAATACACTTTGGGGAATCCGTGACTTAATAATTCTACATATTTCATATGTGGAAGAAATGTTAGAAGAATTAGAAGAAACAAAAAATATTTCTATCCCACAAAAAGAAAGAGCCACAACTCTGTTATGGCCATCTCAAAACCTAATAAACCTTGAACAACTTTTAAAGGAAGCTCAAGAAAATTCCGAAAACCCCTCAAATAATTCTGTTCCCAACGTATAATGCATGGGTTAACAATTAAAACAGAATTAGAAGTTTTAAAAGATAGACTAAAAACCATAGTCAGTGATATTGAATGGTATTATGATTTAATAACATTCAAACAAATTTGTTATAATGCCCAAACTATAACAAAAATCCATATAGATTTAATTGAAGATTTGTTAGCAGAAATTCAAGAAAATAATCTTACAGAGATTCAAAAAACAAGAGCAAAAATTCTCTTAGAACCCTTTCAAGTACTATCACAAATCGAATTGCTTTTAAAAGAAGCCAAAGATTTGGAAAATTCCGCTGACACAGATGCTGACCCCAAAGACTCCGTGTTTAATCAATAATGCCCGGATTAAATCTTGAAACAGAGCTAAAACTCTTTAAAAAAAGATTAGAAAACATAGTCTCTGAGATAAACTTTTACAATAAAAGAATTATATTAAAACAAATTCTTTTCCATGCTCAAGATCTAGTACTTTATCATATAGAATATATTGATGATTTACTAATTAAGAGAAATAGAAAATTTAGAAAATCTTACAAATATACAACAAGAAAGAGCTAAAACACTCTTAAAACCATTTCAAGGTTTAAATAAAATTGATCAAATGTTGGAACAAGTTCGAGAAAATTCCGCTGGCGATTCTGCCCCAAACCTGGTATCAGAGCCAGTAATACAATCCTAAGGGATACACAATGAAAGTAAAACATAAAAAATATTATTTTCAAAAGAAACAAAAATCTTTTAAGATCGCTTTTTTAATCAACCGATTTAAAACGGTCATGGGTAAAATACCCTGCCACGTCATATGGGTACGCAAGTAGCCACCTTAATATTTGCTATGGCTGTTTGGAAGGATTAATAGGTCTATGGATGAAAATTCAATGTGTATATTTGCAGTACCGGTAACCTATTTAAGCCCATTAAAATATCACTGCTCCAATTTTCTTATTACAATCCATTCAAGATAACCAAAATTTTAATGTTAAATATGAAACCTAAACCTCCAAAAACTATTATAGCTTCAAATCCAAAACACCATGCAAGAAAAAATAATTAAAGGGAATCACTCAACATTAGAGAGGTGGTCATTGGAATAAGAAAACTTTCCACACGTAAAACCCTTGATTATTTTCTTGAAATATGCTTTTCACTGTCTTTTACGTTTTTAAACTACTTCTACAACACAAGCCACAATCCCTTTTGCATAGAAAATCAGTAACAAACTCCAAACTACTAACCACTAATGCTTCCAAGAGGATTATCAATCATTTGGAATAAAAACATTATCCCTCAAGTTCTTAGTGGAAATAGACTCTAGTAATATGAAATTTTTAGTTGGGAAGTAAGTCAAACATATTAAGTATTACGAAAATTTGAATACTCTTAATCGATAATTTAGTTTTGAACTTAATTTAAAAATGATAATTTTAATTTAGAAATTTAAGTGTTAGGAATACTAATTAAAGAAAAGATAAAACCACAATTAATACATAAATTTTTTAATTAAAAACAATTTTGAATATTAGATAAACCACACAATTGGTTTTCACTCAATTGCATGAATTAAATGTGACTATTTGGGTCATGTATTTCAATCACAAACAACAATACCGGCTACATGCAGAACACCAACAATATATCTTGATAGAATACATATTTTCATCATTCTTCATGTATTATATATGAATTTTTTGAGTCATGCATTTCACGTGAAAATAAATATTATATATGTCAGAGATAGAAAGTGATTGGAAATTTTAAGCCCTATTATTATATCCATCATCTATCAAATAAATTTATGTTTTTTTTTTAAAACAATCACATAAAATTAAATTTTGTAATTTACCATTATTTTATAGACAAATTATCAATTACTCCCTCCGTCCCATATTATAAGCAAAAAAAAAAAAATCACACTTATTAAGAAAACTAAAACATAATAGTTTGTAACATAGTTTTTTGTGTTATCTTTGAAATAAGTTTTATAGAAAGATGTAAAAACAATTTTCATTGGTAGTTGATTATAGAGAAAATGAAAAGAGAGCAAATTGAATGCACTTTGCATTTAATTTTCCTTTGGAAAAGATAATTTTTTGAAAAAACATAATTAAATATGATAAAAGTTGGTCTTTTTTGCTTATAATTTAGGACAAAGAAAATGAGTTTTTTTTACTTATAATTTAGGACGGAGGGAGTACATATTGTAGCAAATGAAAATTACATATCACATAACTCTACCAGGAAAGTAATAAACATTTAGTCTCTTATTTGTCTTAATATGTTCTTTATATTTTCTTACATTGTCTTCTTTTATCTTTTTGCAGACACGCATAAAAAGCAAATACATTTTGCAAATGCATGATTATAAAAAATTGTTATGCCTCTAACTATTAACATTATTATAAAAAAATTAGTTTTCTCAAAATATTTATACATAATATTTATTACTCAATCAATTATGTTAAAAAAAATTAAATCAAGCCATCTAGAATAATGGAGAAGAGATGCAATGTTACAAAATTTGACTTAGTCTACTACTTGCCTATTAAAGATTTATGATTAGTCATTAAGTAAAATAAAGAAATATGTAGAACCACCTAGAATAGTTTTTTAACCGCCAATGTAAATTACTTAGCCATTAAGAAGTAATCTAAGTGTAGCACAACCTAGAAAAATCTAGTGTGCACCGCCACTTTCTACAAGGTGCAGCACCGCCTCATTTTTGCTTATGTATTAAGGATTCTAAGCCTATAAAAGGCTGTGTAACTCTCCTCTCCATGTGTATCAAGTTTTCATGAATAAAAATAGAGTTCAATAGAAAGTCTCTCCTTTGTTCTTTGTTAGTTTGTTTGTGAGTTTGTGTGTTATATGTCCCATTGATATCAAATTATGTCTTTAAGTATGAGTTGAGACCTTGGACAATTACCCATCGCGACTATGCTTAAGGTCAAAACCCATTGAGTGGTCGTCAACAATAATTTATGATCATCGACAATGATCAATGGTGGTCTTGTCAAAAAAAAATGATCAATGGTAGTTAGAGACCATTGTTGATTATATGTAAATGTTAAAATTAAAACGAAATATAAAACTTATTTTTGTGGTTTAAAGATTTAAGTGAAATTTGTTTTCAAATTAAGTAAAAAACTTATTCAACCTTATTTTATTGGAACATGTTTAATTTTAAAATTTAACTTCTAAAACAAAAAATAGAAATTTAAAATCATTGTAATAAACCGCTAAAATTTTAATGCTAAAATTTTCTGTCGAACCCATCCAACAAATTACCTTATCTAAACTAAAATGTATAAAAACAAAGCATTCAAATTAAAATATGGTTAAAAAAACTAGATACTCAAAATTATTATAAAAATATAATAAAAAGAATCTAAGTAAAACAATACAATAACATTAAAATAGTGCTATTAATATTCATGTTCAAGATCTAAATTGTTAAAGAAAATATGATTCTTTAATAGCATATATATATATATATATATATGTATATATATATGTATATATATATGTATATATATACATATATGTATATATGTATATATATATGTATATATATACATATATGTGTATATATATATACACACACAAACAATGAGTACGAGTAGAACTCTTTCATTGAAAATGATGTTTTTTTGTCATATATTACATTTTCAACTTATTATGATCTTCGAGGCAAAAAAATCGAAATTGTAAACAAACATACTATTTAGAATGGTGAATATATGATAAAAGGTTGTCAAATTCGCGAGTTTACAGAGACTCGAAAAGTGTCCGTAGATTTGTATGAATCTATGAAAATTTAAAATTGACTTTTAAACATATGTAAGTGACACGTAAATGACATATATTTGTGTAGGCTTAAATGTACCTTTGACCACTAAGTTTTAAAATGTTGCTATTTAGGCCCTATTAGAAAAATAAAAATTTAGTATGAATTAGGCTCTTTGCAATAGTGGTCCTTTTTGATAATTTTGACTAAGTCAACGCTTGTGTGGTACTTCATTAAAGAATTTAGCACTCCACATGTGTATATTGCTATTAAAACAAACCAAAAAAGCCACACATGTAAATAGAAGAATTAAAAAAAGAAAAAAGAAAATAGCAAAGGGAGTGAATTCCAAAACATGAACAACACAACACGACATTCTCACCTTCATGGTTCATCAGCCCAGAAACTCATCAATTCCTCTCTATATTTCATCCTTCGTTAAAAAATGTAACTAATTTGCGTTGAACCATGTGTCACTCCTCGAAGACAACCACCTTGAGGTTTTGTCTTTGTTTACGTTGGATCGGAACGACACCGTTTTGCTATCCCTACTTGGTTTTTCAACTTCCCAGTCTTTGCTGGTTTTCTCGATGTAACCGAGAGAGAGTTTGGTCTACGACACGATTTGGTTCTTACTTGCCACATGGATTTTTTCACGGAAATCATAAAACACCTTCATAAGAATGACCACAGAACACAAGCATGGGAAGTTGTCTTTGGAAGAGTTTGTGAAGATTATCTCTGACGTGTCTTTGTTCGAGTCTTCTTGTAAGGAAAAGGAAAACGTCGTTGTTTTGTCTCCTTTGTTGGAGGGAAATTTTGTTTAGAATTTGGATTTGTACATGAAGATGAAAACGGTGAAAATTTTAAATTTTTCTTAGTACGGACTTTTGATTCTAATAGTGCTGGAATCCAATATGCTAAAAATTTCAGTGATGGGTTTCAAATAAATTGTTGTTAAACTTTTCTTAAGCTTTGGTTTGAATTCATCTACAATAAACTTGTCCTTCGATTTTTTTCTTCTTCTTAATTTTTATATTTTTTTTCTTCTTAATTTTGATATCAATAGAATCTCTAGCTTAAGGATTGTTTGATTTTTTAGGTTGAGTATTGTATTTTCTGGATAAAAATGAAGAATGTGTGATGAAGATGAAGAAGGGTATGGATTTTATGGGATTTTTTTAATTTTTTTAATTTATAAAATGATTATGTGGTTTTTTTTTTGTTTTTTTAATTCAGTTATTACACATGTGGCATGTCATATAGGAGTTGACTGTGTCAAAAGTACACTTAAGCCATGTTTTTAATAGAACACCAATTAACATAAAAATTAAAATTTCAAACTCCATAACAAATTTTTTAACAAAAAAAATAATAATCATGTTAGAGCAAGCAAAGTAGAAAAGTAAGTAGATAAGGTCCTAGTTCCTTTCTAATTGGATGATATATATACCAAAAAATCATAAAACATACTCCCTCCGTCCCGGAATATCCGACCCATTTACTAAAAAAAAGTGTCCCAAAATAACTGAGCCATTTCAATTTTTAATACAACTTTCATCATTCCCAATACAATATAACTCTAATTAATACTACTTTCATCATTCCCAATTCAATATATTCCACTTTCCCCTTTATTTATACATTTTTCTTAATCTGTGTGAAAAACCAAACTGCTAATTACTTCAAATATCCAAAACTCATGTGAAATCTTGTTCATCATCAAAATCACCACTATCGTCATTGTCACCATCATCTTCATTAGCATCCTGATTATCATTATGAAATTCAGCCCTAGATAAAACGCCTTATTCATCATTAACTGTAACATACCTTGGATTATTTTAAATTCCTCCTAATTTAATATTGCCTCCGCCACTTTACACATCATTATTAGCAACATTAGTTTCCACAATATTTCGATACGCAACAAGATAATGTCGTTTATGAAGGAAGAAGAAAATGTCGTCGACGAATATAAGTATGACATAAATTATTCTATCTTTGGTGAGAGTGAGAGTTTTCTTTCTAAATTGAGAGTGAGATCGAAAAAGAAAAGAGGTTTCTAGGTTTTTCTCCTTTCAAATTTTGTTTAGTTTGAACTTTTTTATAAAAATAATTCAAAAAAACTTATTGACTCATAAACTCGTCATAGACCTGAGAGTCTATGTGTGAGTCTGTACGAGTCTATATGAGTCTACCACAAAAACAATTCTATGAGCGATTCCACTTGTTTTAGCCTTCTAGATTCGTAAATTCGTATGAGTAATTCTACTCGCGAGTTTAAAATAAATTATCATATCATGTCCCAATTTAAGACAAGCATCGTAAAAGACAATATAACACAAGCCAAGAAGTCACACAAACTCAAGTTACATCTAACTAAAAAACAAACATCAAAACACACTTACACACACAACCTCTTAGACCATTAACAAACACACTTACACACACAACCTCTTAGACCATTAACAAAACCAAAACGGCAATCTACAAACTAACATACTTCACCTAAAAAACTAGAAAACCATAAACGAAGACAACCTACAACTAAATAAACTGCAAAAAAAAAAAAAAACATAAAAATCAATACAAAACAATAACCGAAGACCATAAGTAGGGTGAAATACAAATTGATCCATTAGAAAGAAACACTGAAAGAGATATCCTTAAATATACGTTATCTCGTCAGGCATTGTGTAAAAGGTAATGAGACATCATCCCTCTGCTTGATCCCCATTGCAATGATAGAAGTTTGATTTTGTACATTAATTCCTTCATCTCCTTGTCCCCATTTGCAAACATTATCCCATTTTTAGTAGTCCAACTGGTTGTGCGGAAAATAAGCCAAATACCCTTTCTTAATTCTTTGTCTCTGGTCAAATAACTTAAGCAGCCGAATAAGATGAACAAATTAGGAGATAAAACCATGGTCTATCATGTAACACCTAATATTCCATACTTAAAGGATTTAAAGAAATACCCGTTTTCAAAGTGAAAAAGCATTGATATCTTCAATATTTCTATTAAAGACCTTGGAAAAAAGTTCAAAATTTTAAATTTACACTTATACATTTAAATATGGAAATAACAAATCCTAATTCTAGACTCTGACGTGATCCGGATCCGACATAATAATATGAACTTTAATAATTAGTCCAATGATGTTTTTCAGCTACGCCGGTGTGCCGAACATAAAAAATCGCTTGTGAAATTTAACCTTTACCACAAGTATTCCAATAGATCTAATCATAATTAGTTTCAGATATAATATCTGAGTCCCTTAGGTTTTAGAACCACAAGTATTCCAATAGATCTAATCATAATTAGTTTCAGATATAATATCTGAGTCCCTTAGGTTTTAGAACTAAACAATAAACACAATATCCAGACCATAGTCACACGGTTCATGGTTCGTTCCGATACGTGGTACGAATTCGGATACGCGGTACGTAACTTTCAAAAAATTCGGTACGTGAGGGGTATACATAGACGGTACGCTATTCGGTACACTCAAATATAATAATCATATATTATGAATTAAAATATTATTTAGTTTAAAAAATAAAAGAATATGATAAAAAAAATATTGATATCATTATTAAAAATTAGAGAACACTTAAATAAATAAATAAAAATCTACATTAAAAAAAGAGAACACATAAATAACAACATAATAAATTTATTGTGAACAGCAAGAGACAGCCTGTACGTGGAAAAAAGGTTTGCACGTGTTCTCTTTCAACCCAATCTCTTCTAAAAAATGATAAACACGTCCCTTCTCCTTCTCTTTCTTAACCCTTAATCTTCTTTGCTCATATCTCTTGTTGTTCTTCTTTCTTAACCCAGATTCAACTTGCAATTAATCAAAGAATGGTGTAGTCTGAGAATAAATTGTCCTCTTTTCTTTACCCTAAATTGAGATTCAAAACTGGAAAATGAAAAACTATGAGATTTTTTTACGGGTTCTCTTTTCCAGACGAATTCCAGACGAATTTGGACGAACCAATTCGCAAAAGTACCGCGAATTGGGTACGGACGAATTGGTTCGCGGTTCCCTTGTTTGTGGACGAATTCTGTGACTATGATCCAGACCATAGTCTAACTATAAGAGTCATTTCATTTATTCATTTTGTGCGTCTGGAACTTCCCTTGAGTACGAGTTTACTCAATAGAGAGTTACCTACTAGTAAACTATGCTTAGAAGCGGTATATGACGCGCCACCTATTACTTTACTCTAATCCTTATTTATTAATTTTGTTACGTCTGCAGCAATTTAACCTAATTTTTTCCCGCTCATTTGCTTTATTAGGTTTGCAATTATTTAACCTAACAAATTCCATCTAAAAAAAATGCATCGCACCAATTTCATTCCTATCATCTTGCTTTTTTTTTTTTGAAGAAAATATTTTCTACACTTATTTGATGTTGCACGTTTGTTCTAGAAACTATGAGCATCCTTTATTTATTAATTTTGTTACGTCTGCAGCAATTTAACCTAATTTTTTCCCGCTCATTTGCTTTATTAGGTTTGCAATTATTTAACCTAACAAATTCCATCTAAAAAAATGCATTGCACACCAATTTTATTTCTATCCGCTTGCCTTTTTTTTTTTTGAAGAAAATATTTTCTACCATATCAATGATCACGTATGATCCTTCTATTTTATACTTTTTTTTTTGGTCAAGAATTTTACACTTTTTTTTGGATTTTTGTTTTAATTTCATGCCTTTTTTTTGACATCCTTATTTAATAATTTTGTTACGTCTGCAGCAACTTAACCTAATTTTTTCTCGCTCATTTGCTTTATTAGGTTTGCAATTATTTAACCTAACAAATTCCATCTAAAAAAATGCATTGCACACCAATTTCATTCCTATCCGCTTGCCTTTTTTTTGAAGAAAATATTTTCTATCATATCAATGATCTTACAGGTTAAAGATTACACCCTCCGATCACTAATATAAGCAAAAAACTACATTTTAGGTTCATTCATTTAATGATGTATGTGGTCTATAATAAAGACCATGTGCATCATTAAATGAATGAATCTAAAATGTAGATTTTTGTTTATAATAGTGACCGGAGGGTGTATTTATTGGTCTCTATTATATTCGAGAAAATCCGTGCGACCCACGGGTCAAAAGGTAGTAACATAAAGTAATCATGTTTTCCGATGTTACTTTATCAACCCACCATTATCTATTTACACATTCATTCTCATTCCATTCAGATACTTCCTAGATGCATGATTACATATTTAGTAATCATCTTAATGTTTTATTATTGTCTGATGTTATATTTTTTTAGGGATCGAGTTTACAAATAGCATAATCAATGAAATAATTAAAACATACATGAATTGGTAAAAGGATGAAGAAATCGCCCTTCTAGCCGTCTCTGATGTCTCAAAATCGCACTTTGCTCTCCAAAATCGTAACCCTTGTTCTTCAGATTGAGTGCAGTATTTATAGAAGTCATGGGCCTGACCCATCAAAATCGTGCCGCGCCTTGTATAATGGCGTGCCGCGATTTCCTCTTTACAGGAAGTGTGTAATTTTGCTTCAAAAATCGCAGCACGGCTTGAAATTGGCGTGGCGCGATTTCCTTCGAACAGACTTCAAATTTTAAGCTTTTTGCACTCCAGAACAGTATAAATTGCATGAGAACTCTATCAAAATGTCACAATAAGTCCCTAATATTACGTAATGACAGGATGTCATCATCTGTCTATTGCGCAAATCATTGTATGGCCTAAATCAAGCCCCTAGAGCATGGTACAAACGATTTGCTGATTATGTTTCATCTATTGGTTTCTCTCAAAGCAAGTCAGACAACTCTCTGTTCATCTATCGAAGAGACACTACCATAGCCTATCTTCTGCTATATGTCGACGACATCATTCTTACCACTTCTACTGATGTTCTTCGCACATCTATTATATCTCTTCTCAGCTCTGAATTTGCAATGAAGGATTTGGGACCACTTAGTTATTTCTTGGGCATTTCTGTAACTCGACATTCAGGTGGTATATTCTTATCTCAGAAAAAGTATGCAGAAGAGGTCCTTGAACGTGCTGGTATGTCATCTTGTAAGTCATGTCCTACCCCGGTTGACACAAAATCAAAACTTAGCACCAACATCGGTACTCAATATGAGGATCCATCCTTATATCGAAGCCTTGCGGGTGCTCTTCAATATCTCACTTTTACAAGACCAGATATTTCATATGCGGTCCAACATATATGCTTATTTATGCACAATCCGATGGAAGTTCACATGCAGGCTCTTAGGCGCATCTTGCGTTACATCAAAGGCACTAGTCAATGTGGACTACACCTGTATTCATCGCCTACCACATCATTAATCTCATACACTGATGCTGATTGGGGCGGCTGCCCTGACACTAGACGCTCCACCTCTGGTTATTGTGTGTTTCTTGGTGACAACTTACTCTCGTGGTCCTCGAAACGCCAACCCACGTTATCTCGCTCTAGTGCTGAAGCTGAATATCGTGGTGTTGCAAATGTGGTATCTGAATCTTGCTGGTTACGTAATTTGCTCCTTGAACTACATTGCCCGATCCAAAAAGCTACCATAGTTTATTGTGATAATGTCAGTGCAATATATCTAGCTGGCAATCCCGTTCAGCATCAACGAACCAAACACATTGAAATGGACATTCACTTTGTCCGTGAAAAAGTTGCCCGTGGTCAGGTTCGTGTCCTTCATGTCCCCTCGCGTTATCAAATTGCAGATATCTTTACCAAAGGTCTTCCCTTGGTACTCTTCCAAGATTTTAGGGACAGTCTCAGCGTAGGATATCCTCCAGCTAAGACTGCGGGGGTGTGATAGAATATCAACAGAATATCTGTTAATTAATGTAAATATCATTAGTCTTTATTATTATTGATGTAGATATCATTACTGTTTATTAGGTAGCACTAGTCAATGGTTAGCCTTCATGAGCCATGATTAGTTACTATTTATTTAGCTTACCAATTCTTGTATATATTGGATTCAGTCATATCAATACAAATCATCGAACGCATTTCTTATAACCTATCTCTCTGTTAACCTATTTCTTATATGGTATCAGCTAGGGTTCGATCCAAAATCCCTAATTAGCCGCTGCAAAATACCTCTCTTTCTCCCTTCTCAATGGCCTCCCATTCTTCCTCCTCCACCAATTCTGACTCCGGCTCTCCTCAATCTCAAAACCAAACTGCCGCATCCAACAAATTTCACACCGCTTTTTCCATTAATAATGTCAAATCAATCATCCCTGTGACATTAGACAATGACTCCAATATCTATCTATCTTGGTCAGCCCTATTCATGATTCAAGCACGTGTTCACAATTTGCTTGATCACATAATCCCACCGACAGATGAGAAAGCTGTCGCCGCTGCCGCCGCTGTCAAAAACAATGACATCGACCTCTGGAACCGCCTTGATGCGGTCGTATTGCAATGGATGTATGCTACTGTTACACAAGATATTCTCAATTCTATTCTTGTGGTTAATGACACAGCTGAACAGTGTTGGAAACGTATTGAGGCGTTATTTCATGACAACAAACATTCGAGAGCTGTCCAACTCGAGAACCAGTTCAGCAACACCCACTTGGAAGACTTTCCTTCAACAAAGGCTTATTGCAACCGCCTCAAGCTATTGGCAGATCAATTGGCGAATGTCGACTCTCCAGTCACTAATACACGGTTAGTATTGAAAATGATTTCAGGTCTCACTGATGCATACTCCGGTTTTGCGACATACATTCAACAACATGATCCACTACCAACTTTTGCAACTGCAAAATCAAGACTCGAACTTGAGGAGTCCACTATGATTCAACGCGCTGCCCGTGAATCCAATTCCCTCTCATCCTCGACAGCACTCCTCGCCAAATCCTCAACCCCTGATGTTGCTTCAATCACCCCAAATTCCTCTCCGGGAAACTCACAAGCTCGGAACAGCAACAATAATTACCGTGGAAACCGCGGCAAGAAAAACCGCGGCAGGGGTGGCCGGAACAACAATGGCGGTCGTGGACAGCCATGGCAACAATACTATCCTTGGACAGCCATGGTCAGCTCCGCCATGCCCATACCCCTCATACAATTGGGCTAGGCCGAATGGTGCTGCTGCTAGGCCACAACAGCCAGGAATTTTGGGACCAAAGCCGCAACCTGCCAGTTTCAATGCAAATGGACCCAGTCCAACAGACATAGAAGCTGCCTTACATACTCTCAGCCTTGCTCAGCCTGATCCATCGTGGTACATGGACACCGGAGCAACATCTCATATGACATCAGCATCAGGTAATCTCTCGTCTTATTTTAATTTGAGCAAACCTAATGGTATCATTGTAGGAAATGGTCATTCTATTCCAATTCGTGGTTTTGGCAGTACAAAACTATCACCACCTCACCCTCCATTAGTGTTAGAAAATGTACTTCATGCCCCAAAATTAATCAAAAACTTAGTGTCTGTTCGTAAATTCACTACCGATAACCTAGTCACTGTTGAATTTGATCCTTTTGGTTTTTCTGTGAAGGATTTTCAGACGGGGATGGCACTAATGAGATGTGAGAGCCGAGGAGAACTCTATCCTATCACCACCACAAATAATCCAGTCAAGTCATCCATTTCCCTTGCAGCATTATCATCCTCACTTTGGCATGACCGTCTAGGACACCCCGGAGCACCAGTTTTAGACTCCTTAGTGAAAAATAATTTGATTGAATGTAATAGAATTAGGTTCAATTCAAACTTTTGTACTTCGTGTCCTCTCGGTAAACATGTTAAATTACCTTTTGTTGAATCTAATAATTCTACTTATATGCCTTTTGATATCTTACATAGTGACGTATGGACATCTCCCATATTGAGTTCGTTGGGTCACAAATATTATGTGCTTTTTTTGGATAATTATTCAAATTACTTGTGGACTTTTCCAATCTCACGAAAATCTCAAGTTTATTCCTCTTTTCAAAAATTAAAAGCATATATCAACACTCAATTTCAACGGGAAATTAAAAACATACAGTGTGACAATGGTAAAGAATATGTAAATGGTCAGTTTCAAAACCTTTGTGAAACAAATGTCATTTCCTTTCGTCTATCGTGCCCTTACACATCATCTCAAAATGGTACAGCCGAAAGAAAAATCCGTTCCATAAACAACATCATTCAAACACTATTAGTCCATGCTTCACTACCACCCTCCTTTTGGCACCATGCCCTTCAAATGGCAACATATCTCCTAAACATCCTACCAAACAAAAATCTCAATTTTCAATCACCACTTCAAATACTTTACAAAAAATACCCATCATACTCTCATCTCCGCGTTTTTGGCTGTTTGTGTTATCCCCTTTTCCCTTCAACTACGATACATAAGCTCCAACCTCGCTCCACACCATGTGTATTCTTAGGTTATCCATCTCATCATCGTGGTTACAAATGTTATGATTTATCCTCCAATAAAATTATCATTTGTCGCCATGTAATATTTGATGAAACCAAATTCCCATTTTCTCAAATACACAAACCCGAATCCACAACATACGAGTTTCTAGGCTTGACACAACCAACATCTCCTCCCTCTCCAACTTCCTCTCTCACACGGCCTCCCTCCCCTATTCGGCCTCCCTCTCATTCTCCACAACCGAGTACTCCTCCATCTACATCTCCACCACAATTGCCGACTACTATCAACCCACATACAACACAATCACAACATCTCCCTCTCATTTACCAACCTACAGTGAGTTCAGAAACTAAACCAGTCACAAGAAGCCAACATGGTATATATAAACCAAACCAAAAATACTATGGCCTTCACACTAATATTACCAAATCTCCCCTCCCTCGTAACCCAATTTCTGCACTCAAAGATCCGAATTGGAAAATGGCCATGGATGATGAATATAATGCTCTTATTCAAAATAAGACGTGGGATTTAGTGCCCCGTCCACCTGATGTTAATGTTATTAGATCTATGTGGATTTTTAGACACAAGGAAAAATCTGACGGTTTTTTTGAGAGGCATAAAGCCCGACTTGTAGGTGATGGTGCAGGTCAACAGGTTGGTGTAGATTGCGGAGAAACTTTCAGCCCAGTTGTTAAACCGGCAACTATAAGAACCGTTCTTAGTCTTGCTCTCTCAAAAGCATGGCCTATACATCAGTTAGATGTAAAAAATGTTTTCCTACATGGTGAACTCAAAGAAACAGTCTATATGTACCAACCGTTGGGGTTCAAGGATCCAGATCATCCCAATCATGTCTGTTGATAGACGATTGGCAAGTGTACCAATAACTATCGAAGTAGTAAAAATATCGATCCCACGAGGACTGTTTTTAACTTCAATAATTCAATTACGTTATATAATTAGGATGTATAAAAGTTATTTTTGGTTTGCCACTAGGCAGTAGATTTGGTTTGATTTTATGAAATCAAATAAAAGAAATAAAGTTGATTAAGAAAATATGGAGAGAGAGATGAGATCAGGTCTGTCAAATCCTCTATGTTTCCCCTAATTGGTTACTGCACCTATTATTACTAATGATTCTCTAGTTTCACGATAGTTAACAAATTAGCCCTAATCAATCCCTTGAGTTAGGACCCTCTTTTTAAACTACAGCCCCTAATTCCTTAGGTGGTCTAGTAATCATCAAAGGTTTAAGCACGTTAACCTAATATCACTAACAAACGATTATCCATTCCTAGACTAACCATGTTTATTAGAACAATTCAATTAGGTCTAAGTCGAAAGCTATGGTCAGTAGTCATTCGTTTTCACAAAATCATGTTTATATTTGATCAGGATATAAAAAGCATTAAGAACAATTGAATTGAATGAAAACTAGAATATCATTAATAAGTAATAGAGTTTCACAGCAACATGTATCAATTAGGGTTACATAGATTCATCTCTGACCTAATCTCTGAGAGATTTAGCTACTCATAATCGAGTTTACAAATAGCATAATCAATGAAATAATTAAAACATACATGAATTGGTAAAAGGATGAAGAAATCGCCCTTCTAGCCGTCTCTGATGTCTCAAAATCGCACTTTGCTCTCCAAAATCGTAACCCTTGTTCTTCAGATTGAGTGCAGTATTTATAGAAGTCATGGGCCTGACCCATCAAAATCGCGCCGCGCCTTGTATAATGGCGTGCCGCGATTTCCTCTTTACAGGAAGTGTGTAATTTTGCTTCAAAAATCGCAGCACGGCTTGAAATTTGCGTGGCGCGATTTCCTTCGAACAGACTTCAAATTTTAAGCTTTTTGCACTCCAGAACAGTATAAATTGCATGAGAACTCTATCAAAATGTCACAATAAGTCCCTAATATTACGTAATGACAGGATGTCATCACAACCCCAAACTTAAACCATTCCTTGTCCTCAAGGAATTTGCTTGCAACAGTGACAAATGACAGTAAGATAACAGTTACCTGACAAAACGATAGTACCCAAAAGTTCATTCTCCTTCTAGCTAAAGATGAGCTAGTTTGACTTGTTCGCATCCACCAATTCACAACTCCTCGCATCAAATTGAAACAGGGTTCTACCAGTCGACATGCAGGTCTACATATTACCATACGCTTGAAAAGTTTCTAAATATCAATCAAAGTCAATATCATTACACACTTTTGAGGTCTTTAGGGTTATAACGGGGCTTAGGTGAAAGGTGGGATATATTTGGATAAGTAGGCTACACAAAATTTGAGTTAGGCATTCCTACGGAAGTTAAAGCACAAAATTTCAATCCATCATTCATTCACCCTTTTGGAATAACAATCAATGTAAAGGTACTAGAGAATATTTTTAACATTTAGGGACAATCGAGTTTGAAGTTACTCGGATTTTCAATGTTTTGTCCCTTTTTCATCATTCATTTTCATTTTTTTTTCATACATCATTTTTGTGTATATTTTGCATGACAATTTTTCTTTTTCTTTCATTTTTTGTTCTCTAATTCTCTAGTACCCCCACCCCAAACTTAGTTGGTTGCAAATTCCAATAGCAACCCCAAACTTAATCTTTAGCAACATACTACAATGCCTTAACTCAGAAAATACATTAAGGGACAAGTCCTAAAAGTCTCTAGGCTTGTAATGTAGTTTGTCACCGAACAAAAAGTTCTAATCCTACCGGCTCAAAATTGGTTAAGAAAGGATAAATTCAACGAATTAAAACAGGGTAGGCTTCAAAAAGGCTCACAGGACCAAGCACTTTTGCCTCAGTGTGTAATTGACAAAGACCAATCAATAATAGAGAAACAATGCAAGTTCTAGAAATGTATTTGCATGGAAAACTAATCTAAATATAAGTAAATTGAAAAACAAGATTTGGCAATGAACCTTATGGCTGAGATTTCTGGGAGTATGCGACTACCTAGCAACGTCGTACACTTCGCCTTTGAATCAAGTCACCCCTCCTTTAGAACTTTTGGAATACCGTTTCATCAAACAACTGTTACTAAACTGGAATAGGTCACATGAAACAAAACAAATTCATTAATTAAACAAGTGCAGGAGCAATTACAATAGGGAAATAAGTTCAATGGACTTCGACATTAAAAAGAAAATAAAGAAAATACATCAAAAGAAAAATGACTGAAAATAAAATACAAAGCAGAAAATGCTAATCCATCAGTAGATCAGCCCATGTTCACATCATCATCCGAGTGTCCAGCCCCCGGTGTCCTCAATCCTTCAAAGATGCCATCCCCTTGATCTTGCTCGGTGGTATTGAAATCATCAGTGATTTCCCTCCTCATGCGCAGCCCATACTCTTCTTGATGTGTAAAATATTGTTCCATGCGCTCACGGGAGCCTCCAAACCTCTCATAAGACCCACTAATCGGACCCATATGCAATTGAGCCTCCGCAGCAAACGCAGCTGAGAACCTAGGACGGTTCACCCATAGCTGGTCCGAAGTCTCATTCATCCAATTAGCTTGCACATGCATGAATTCCTCAAGCTTTGGGTGAAGAGGAGCATAACCCCCTTGGCTATTACTCCCTCCTTGCTCCATTTGTTGTTGCCTTGCTGCCTCCCTCTCTCTCTCCTTCATATAGCCTTCATATTTCTTCATAAATCCATCCATTACCGAGTCGGTGATTGGCTTCATATTGCTTGTGTTGAGATCACTATCATAAGCCGGCACCAACTCTTGCTCACACAACCAATTAATTAGACTCCCATGCCCCAATTGTGTGGTGTTTCCGGTTGCTAGATCATGAAGACTATTGGCCAAGAGGCGGCCAATATCTATAGGGTGCTCCTTGATGATGGCGTAGGCAGCAAGCACCCTCTTGAGAGGAATTTCAGAAGTGCAAGATGCACTCTCAAGAGTCTGGACCACATAAGACACCCATGCCTTGGGTACCGGCAGCATCTCCGCATAGGTAAGCATCCGGGACTTTTTCCAAGTCGACCCAGGCCTACACATGGTGGTGATGATCTCATCAAAGGTATCCTCCGTAATAGCAAATCTCTCCCTTCTCAATTTTTCAACCCAACACTCCTCCGGTGCTTGAACATTCAGCCATGCATTGAGAGCATCCGGGCTGAAATCAATGTATTTGCCTCGCACAAAAGATTGAAAGGGTGTATCGGACACCCTTGCATTTGCAAAGAATTCGACGATCACCATTTTGTTGTTTGCTTCGTCGATCATCTCATTCAACCTCGTCCACCCCCTCCTTCGTAATTCAGACTCAAAGAAAGGATATTTCACAAGCTTTGTGAAATCAAACTTCCTCTCCCCTATGACTTCGAAACTCTTCATAGATTGATGAAACTCTTGGGCTTGGTCATTGATGAAATGGATGGCGTTTTCGGGTGGTTCGGATGCGGCACGAGGGCGTTTGGATTTGCTTGTGGATGATTTTGGGTTGGTGGTTTTCTTTGAGCGGGTGTTTCTTTGGTTGGAGGCCATTTGTGGTTTAGGAAGATGGTGAAAGGAAAGTTTTGTGAAGTTTGGGAAGGTTTGGGATGATTGTGGTTTGATGGTGGTTTGGATTGGTGAATTTGTGATTGGAATGTGGTTTGATGATGGTTTGGAAGTGAATAAGGAGATGAAAATGAGGAGAATTCGTGACTAGAAGTTTAGGAAAGTTTTGGTAGAGAAAGGTGTGAAGAATGGAATGAAAATGATGATGAACAGTGAAGGATTTATAGGTCTGTTTGGTCAAAATCGCGGCACGCCAAAATGCAAGGCGCGGCGCGATTTTGTGTTTAACGGGCAATAACGGGCAAATTTGTAACGGCTAGTAACGGCTATAAGTCCAACGGCTATTTTTTTTCTTCATATAACAGCCAAAATCGCGCCGCGGTAATGACCAGGCATGCCGCGATTTTGGTACAACATGGAGTCATGCTTGGCTTTTGGAAAATCGCGCTGCAGCCATATATAGGCGCGGCGCGATTTTGAACAAACAGGGAGTTTTCTTTGCTTCCTCAGGCCAAAAATTTTGTTTTCTTGAAAAATTGCCTGAGTTCCTTGAATTTTTGAAAAATTTTATAGGAGAGAATCATGCAAGACATCAGTACCTTGCATGATTTTCTTGGCAAGAGGTATCCTTGAACAAATTTTTAAAACTTTCCTGCCTTGTATTAAAAGAAAAGAAAAAAAATATTTTTGTGTTTTTGTTTTTGAAAGCAATAAAATCATACCTGAAAAATAAATAGTGGGTTGCCTCCCACCCAGCGCTTCTTTAACGTCACTAGCTTGACTGATGACTATCCCTAAGGATCAGTTGATGTCTCTCCCTCTTCATTGTTTGGGAGTCCTCCTTTACGGTACCGTTTCAGCTTTTGTTCCTTACCCTTGAAAGTTCCTTGTGCACCAGACTTCCTTAGATCCAAAGCTTCATTAACAGGCTTGTTCCTTACCAACTCTTTGTCACAATACCTCCTAACCCTTTCTATTGTATCAGAGAGAATTGAAAGCATACACCATTGAAAAGTAGCCGGCCCATTATGCATTCCAAAGGGGATCTTCTTATAAGCAAACACACTACAAGGATTAGTGAAAGTAGTCTTAGGCATTTTGTTCCAACTTCCAAATCCCCCATACTTATTGTCAATGATGTCTTCTGATGATTGTTGTTGCGTTTGATCTGTGCTTACTTCAAGTTTCTTAACACACTCTTTCACCCCAACATCTTCAACCACTTCCTTACTTTCAATAGGCTTAACAATTTCTCCTTCCATAGGTTGAATAGGTTGAGATTCAAGGGAGTTCTCTTCGACTGTTTCTTCAACAACGTCAATCCGGTAACACTTGTGGTTCTCATCTTGGTTCTTCATTGCCTCAAAGATATTGAAAACTACCTGCTCCTTATGGAACCTCAACATTAACTCTCCACGTTCAACATCAATCAAAGCACGACCAGTTGCAAGGAAGGGTCTTCCTAGAATGAGTGGCATGTCTTCATCTTCAGCCATATCTAAGACCACAAAATCTGCTGGGAACACCAAGTCATTAACCTTGACTAGCACATCTTCAAGTATACCGAAAGGATAAGAGATTGACCGATCAGCTAAAGTAATGGTCATTCTTGTTGGTTTTGGTTCCCCACACTTAAGCTTCTTCATCATTGAAAGAGGCATCAGATTTATACTTGCTCCCAAGTCACATAAAGCTCTTCCAATGTCTACCGGTCCAATTGAACAAGGGATAGTAAAAGCACCAGGATCCTTCAGCTTAGGTGGCAGCTTCTTTTGAAGAATAGCACTACAATTTTCAGAAAGTGCAATATTCTCATCATCCTTAGGCTTCCTTCGTTTAGTCAACAAGTCTTTCATGAACTTAGCATATAACGGCATTTGATCAAGAGCTTCGCCGAAAGGAATATTCACCTGAAGTTGTGAGAAAAGTTGCATGAACTTCTTGAATTGGCCTTCATCCTTTTCTTTCTTCTTTGAAAGGTGAGGGTATGGAAGCTTCACATATGATGGAACAATCTGTGGTTTGTCTCCATCTTTCAAAATTTGACTCTTCGACTTCCTCAAGATTGAATCTTCATCAATTAACTTCTCACTTTTTTCTCCCTCTATTTTTTTCTTCCTTTCGTTTTCAACTACTCCATGATCATTTTCTTTTTCAACTACACCCTCATCATTTTTTTCAACTACATCATCCTCCTCCACCTCAATTACATCATCAACCTTCTTTGGAGCTTTTGGAACTACAGGTGTCAAAACCTTTTTGCTCCTCAATTCAATAGCATTACAAGACTCATTCTTAGGGTTGTCTTTAGTGTTACCTGAGAATCCGCCTTTACTTTGTTCAGCCAATTGCTTAGCTAATTGCCCCAGTTGAGTTTCAAGCATCTTCCTAGAAGCTTCATTGTTCTTTCTTTCAGCTTCTTGACTTTTCTTCATCTCTTCAAAGTTGCCTTGAGTCATCTTCATGAAGTTCATCATAGTTTCCTCAAGAGCTGATGGCTTCCTTTGTTGTTGTTGAGGAGGAGTGAGCATCTGAGAGTTCAAAGCATTGTTATTTGAGTAGCTTAGATTTGGATGCTTATTAATGCCTGAATTGTAGTATTGATTCTGCCTTTGATAACCTCCCATGAAGTTAGCTTCTTCACTTGATCCTTCCGGAACACATTCACCGTTGGGATGTTCTTCACCACATAAGTCACATTTGATTGCAGCCACTTGTTGTTGCTTATGAGCCAAAGTGAAGCCTTGAAACTCCTTAGTTAGAGCTTCGATTTGTTTGTTCATAGCTGCTTGGTTAGCAAGGATAGCAGTTTGCTCATTTACCCCAAACACTCCTCTTTCTTTCTTCTTAGCTTGATCACGATACTCATTGCCAGCCATGTTTTCAATTAGAGCTTGAACTTCATGATCAGTTTTGCTCTTGAGACTACCTCCCGCGGAAGCATCTAAGAACATTCTAGTGTTTGGTGTTACCCCCTCAGTGAAGATTTGGAGGTATTGTTTCTCGGTGAACTCATGATTAGGGCACCTCTTAAGAAGCAAATTGAATCGCTCCCAAGCATCATACAATGATTCACCTTCTCCTTGCTTGAAGTTAGAGATCTCCATCTTCTTTTCCCAATATTTAGACATAGGAAAATATTTCTCCAAGAACTTCAGCTCTAACTCTTCCCATGTTTGGACAGTCCCGTTTGGTATTGTTAGCAGCCAATCTTTCGCTCTTCCCGTCAAAGTGAAAGGAAACAGCCTTAGCTTCTTTTGTGCTTCAGTCACGGTGGCTGGTTGTACACAAAACTCACAAGTTTCAGCAAAGCGGCTCAAGTGTTCATGAGGACTCATAGCTTCAGTCCCATCGAATTGCTTGTCCCTCAAACCGTTGAGGACAGTTGTCTTGATGTCGAAAGCTACGGGGTTAGCTGGTTGAAAAGTGTGGGTCAGTTGACCGCGATGAGTGGCTAACCCGTAGTCTCCTAGCTTAGGTCTTGGTGGTACAACTCCTTCTCCTTCCATAGTTGCAGATTTAGGAGAAGAGATCGTTTCAGATTCAATTGAGAGTGGCTCCGGTATTTGTTCTCGAACACCCGGTGGAACGGACTGAGCTAACCTTTGCGATCGGACAGCTTTTCGAAGTGCTCTAGCAGTCCTTTCAATTTCCGGATCGTACTCTAAGTCGTCTGAGCTCTGTTTACCTCGCATAAACAGCAAAATACCTTAGTAGCACTGCACAACGCAAAGTAATCAAGTGAATATGAAAACAGAAAAATAAAAATTAAAAAAAAGAAATTTAAATTGCAAAAACCCTAAATTATAACGTAATTGCCTTGTTGAAATAATTCAACAGTCCCCGGCAACGGCGCCAAAAACTTGATAGACGATTGGCAAGTGTACCAATAACTATCGAAGTAGTAAAAATATCGATCCCACGAGGACTGTTTTTAACTTCAATAATTCAATTACGTTATATAATTAGGATGTATAAAAGTTATTTTTGGTTTGCCACTAGGCAGTAGATTTGGTTTGATTTTATGAAATCAAATAAAAGAAATAAAGTTGATTAAGAAAATATGGAGAGAGAGATGAGATCAGGTCTGTCGAATCCTCTATGTTTCCCCTAATTGGTTACTGCACCTATTATTACTAATGATTCTCTAGTTTCACGATAGTTAACAAATTAGCCCTAATCAATCCCTTGAGTTAGGACCCTCTTTTTAAACTACAGCCCCTAATTCCTTAGGTGGTCTAGTAATCATCAAAGGTTTAAGCACGTTAACCTAATATCACTAACAAACGATTATCCATTCCTAGACTAACCATGTTTATTAGAACAATTCAATTAGGTCTAAGTCGAAAGCTATGGTCAGTAGTCATTCGTTCTCACAAAATCATGTTTATATTTGATCAGGATATAAAAAGCATTAAGAACAATTGAATTGAATGAAAACTAGAATATCATTAATAAGTAATAGAGTTTCACAGCAACATGTATCAATTAGGGTTACATAGATTCATCTCTGACCTAATCTCTGAGAGATTTAGCTACTCATAATCGAGTTTACAAATAGCATAATCAATGAAATAATTAAAACATACATGAATTGGTAAAAGGATGAAGAAATCGCCCTTCTAGCCGTCTCTGATGTCTCAAAATCGCACTTTGCTCTCCAAAATCGTAACCCTTGTTCTTCAGATTGAGTGCAGTATTTATAGAAGTCATGGGCCTGACCCATCAAAATCGTGCCGCGCCTTGTATAATGGCGTGCCGCGATTTCCTCTTTACAGGAAGTGTGTAATTTTGCTTCAAAAATCGCAGCACGGCTTGAAATTGGCGTGGCGCGATTTCCTTCGAACAGACTTCAAATTTTAAGCTTTTTGCACTCCAGAACAGTATAAATTGCATGAGAACTCTATCAAAATGTCACAATAAGTCCCTAATATTACGTAATGACAGGATGTCATCATCTGTCTATTGCGCAAATCATTGTATGGCCTAAATCAAGCCCCTAGAGCATGGTACAAACGATTTGCTGATTATGTTTCATCTATTGGTTTCTCTCAAAGCAAGTCAGACAACTCTCTGTTCATCTATCGAAGAGACACTACCATAGCCTATCTTCTGCTATATGTCGACGACATCATTCTTACCACTTCTACTGATGTTCTTCGCACATCTATTATATCTCTTCTCAGCTCTGAATTTGCAATGAAGGATTTGGGACCACTTAGTTATTTCTTGGGCATTTCTGTAACTCGACATTCAGGTGGTATATTCTTATCTCAGAAAAAGTATGCAGAAGAGGTCCTTGAACGTGCTGGTATGTCATCTTGTAAGTCATGTCCTACCCCGGTTGACACAAAATCAAAACTTAGCACCAACATCGGTACTCAATATGAGGATCCATCCTTATATCGAAGCCTTGCGGGTGCTCTTCAATATCTCACTTTTACAAGACCAGATATTTCATATGCGGTCCAACAGATATGCTTATTTATGCACAATCCGATGGAAGTTCACATGCAGGCTCTTAGGCGCATCTTGCGTTACATCAAAGGCACTAGTCAATGTGGACTACACCTGTATTCATCGCCTACCACATCATTAATCTCATACACTGATGCTGATTGGGGCGGCTGCCCTGACACTAGACGCTCCACCTCTGGTTATTGTGTGTTTCTTGGTGACAACTTACTCTCGTGGTCCTCGAAACGCCAACCCACGTTATCTCGCTCTAGTGCTGAAGCTGAATATCGTGGTGTTGCAAATGTGGTATCTGAATCTTGCTGGTTACGTAATTTGCTCCTTGAACTACATTGCCCGATCCAAAAAGCTACCATAGTTTATTGTGATAATGTCAGTGCAATATATCTAGCTGGCAATCCCGTTCAGCATCAACGAACCAAACACATTGAAATGGACATTCACTTTGTCCGTGAAAAAGTTGCCCGTGGTCAGGTTCGTGTCCTTCATGTCCCCTCGCGTTATCAAATTGCAGATATCTTTACCAAAGGTCTTCCCTTGGTACTCTTCCAAGATTTTAGGGACAGTCTCAGCGTAGGATATCCTCCAGCTAAGACTGCGGGGGTGTGATAGAATATCAACAGAATATCTGTTAATTAATGTAAATATCATTAGTCTTTATTATTATTGATGTAGATATCATTACTGTTTATTAGGTAGCACTAGTCAATGGTTAGCCTTCATGAGCCATGATTAGTTACTATTTATTTAGCTTACCAATTCTTGTATATATTGGATTCAGTCATATCAATACAAATCATCGAACACATTTCTTATAACCTATCTCTCTGTTAACCTATTTCTTATAATGTTGAGTTTCGATTTATGGAATGAGTTGCACACATGTACCTTGAACATCCATTGGCAATGTGTTAGCATGCACATAAGATGTTTGATGAAGAAAATGAGTTTTTGACCCCCAACTTGTATAGGTACACCTTTGATATTTTGTTCATCAAGGTACTTTAGTGAATTCATCTTCCAAGTTAATAAAAAACAAAAAGCACAAAAATGGAAGACAATATTTAAGTTTTTCGATGCCACTAATAAATCGAACACCAATCTATAAGTTTTCTGAAAAACCAATCTTTACTGGAATCATCACATGAGTTTTTCATCGAACAAATCTGATAGGGAAAACATAGTATATGTGTTTTCCGAATGCGAAAATCAACCGAAATGTCAATTATGAGTTTTTAAAATGTGAGATCCAAACTAGCAAACTGAAAAACTTAAGCTTTAAACTCATGTTTTCCGATATGAATTTGGGGGGGGGGGGGGGGGGGGGGGGGGGGGAGAAAGAGTTTGAAGATTCATATCGGAAAACATGAGTTTAAAGTTTAAGTTTTTCAGTTTGCTAGTTTGGATCTCGCATTTAAAAAACTCATAATTGACATTTTCGGTTGATTTTCGCATTCAGAAAACACATATACTATGTTTTCCCTATCAGATTTGTTCGATGAAAAACTCATGTGATGATTCCAGTAAAGATTGGTTTTTCAGAAAACTTATAGATTGGTGTTCGATATGAACCTTCATTTATAGATTGGTTTAAAAGAATTTGCCCCATTCAAAGGTAAGATGGAAGGTACAAACGTTCGGTGTAAACGTCCAACTGCAACAATTATCTTCCTTTGAATGGATTAATTCAAACTTGTTAAACGGCAGGACTCCGACATTCGATGAGCATTTTGAATGATGGTATTGAAGTGTCAAGGAATGCACCTCATTCATTTGACACTTGAATACCATTATTTAAAATGCTCATCGAATACTGAAGTCATGCTGTTTAGCAAGTTTGAATTTACCCCATTCAGAGGTAAGATAATTGTTGCAGTTGGAAGGTACATTCCGAAATGTAATGTAATGTAATGTGATAACATATATAGTTGAATATGCATAATACATGTTGTTTTGAATGGAACAATAATTATATTATTTATTCACTTTTCGAATTTATTATTCATTACGTAATTTTAATTATTTGAATTCACGTTAGATTTAATTAGTTTTTATTCGAATACGCAATTATTCAAAACGCGACTTTAATCAAAATAATTCAAAATGCAATTTTAATCGAAATTATTCAAAACACGACTTTAATCGAAATAATTCAAAATGCAATTTTAATCGAAATTATTCAAAATGCGAATTTATTCAAAGTACCAATATGTGAAGCAAAATGTACCATAAAAAAAACATAAAAAAAGCGAATTTATTCAAAGTACCAATATGTGAAGCAAAATGTACCATAAAAAAAGATCGAAAACAATTAGGCATTACAAGCCATTACATTCATTCATCTTCATCGTCACACAAGTCAATCGGGTTGCCCGCTACAGTCCCTGCGGCACCTGCTTTTGGCTGAGGACGAAAGTAGCATGTTCTCCCACTCCTCCTCAACCTCGATTGATTGTACACCGGTACCTTCGAATCCTTCTTTTTGTTGTTCAATCACATGTCATCGGCGATTTTTCTTTCTTCTTTTCATCACACTCCTTTCTGTTGTTCAACCCAACGTTTCCCTGGTTCTGAGACATATCTACATAAACAAATTGGCGATCAAAACCTACATCATGTCGTAACAATTATACAATAATCGTAACAATTCTATCATAAATTTATACCAACAAAATTTCGTAACAGACCAAAACTAATGATAACAATTCATCAATAAATATTTCCTAAAAATTCTACCATAATTTCCTAACAATTCTACAATTCTAACAATCTAAACAATTCTAATAATATTGTTTGAAATATCCAACAATTCTAACCTAAACCTAACAATTCTAACAACCTAAACTACCATAACATCATAAAATCAATAAACCTCTATAATCGCAATTTAACAAAAAAAAAAACTCACAAATCAATCACAAAATAGCAATGTAATAGAATGGTAACAACTTACTTGATTTTGTGAGCGTAATTGACGTTGAATCCGCAAAAATTGGGAAAAATGGCACCTCTTGAACTTCAATCCGCAACAATGGAGTTTTGGAAACTCCTATACTGTTCTGTTCATATAACAGAAAGAAGCGGCAGTTAACTGCCGCTGGTGCTAGCGGCTGTTAACAGCCGCCGCTTAGCCTTATGGTGCCGCTGGGGGCTATTTCGTCATTTACTTGTGTCAATAGGATGTTCTCAATGTCAGAAAAGCAATTTTCCCTGGGGATTGCCTTGAGCCTAGAGAAGGCCATGTGCCTGGAGATGGGCCTCGGGATGAGCTTGGGCCTGGAGATGGGCCTCGAGATTGCCTTGGGCCTGTAGATGAGATTGGGCCTGTAGATGAGCTTGGGGATTGCCTTGTGCCTGGAGATGAGGTTGGGCCAGGAGATGAGCCTGGGGATTGCCTTGAGCCTGGAGATGGCCTTCTGCTTGGAGATGGGCCTGGGGATGAGCTTGGGCCTGGAGATGGGCTTGGGGATGAGCTTGGGCCTGGAGATTGGCCTGGCGAATGCCTTGTGCCTGGAGATGAGGTTGGGCCAGGAGATGAGCCTGGGGATGAGCTTGAGATGGGCTTGGGGATGAGCTTGGGCCTAGATATGGGCTTGGATCAGGGGATTACCTTGGACCTTGAGAGGAGCTTGGCCCTGTTGATATTGGACAAAGGCTTCTACATGGTGTTGGGCTTGTTGTATGGTTTTTGCATGGAACTCTGTATTATCACCTTCTTGGAGCTGGGTCATTTGTTCTTGAAGAGCATCTTTCGCAGTCATGTCAGAATACTTCAACCTCAAAGCGTCTTTGGAAACTTTCGGCATACCTTCGTGCTAAGCAATTGCATCAAGATTGCCATGATGCTGTTCATAGAGATTTCGGAAGACTTGTTCTTCCCCGTTGGTCCAATCGTGATCGTGTTTTCTTTTTGTCATCTACAAAATAAAATAAAAATAAAAAACAAAATTGTTAAGCTGAAATTTGTGGAAAACCTAGAAAACACAATCATATTCTTAATGATCTTATCGTCAGGTGTAGAAAATAAAATATAAAAAAATCAACAAAAAAAAGTACAAGATGAAATTGATAGAAAACCCAAAAAACACGTCAGATCTAGATAATAAAAAAATTTTAAAAAAAGAAGTGAAAGATGAAATTGATGGCCAGAAAACACAATCATAATTGTAATGTGGTATCTTATCGTCAGATCTAGATAATAAAATAACAAAAAAAAGGTGCAAGATGAAATTGATAGAAAACCCAAAAAACTCGTCAGATCTAGATAATAGACATTGTTTGGATACACTATGAGCTAATAGTTAATATGGAGTTAAAGCCGGTTTAAAGTTAAGCTACTAAATCCCAAACCGTAGGTCTGTAGATAATAAAATTATTTTTCATTAGATTTTATAAGTAAAAATGAAAAATGCGACATTAATAGACCGAAAAAATGTCAAATATGTAAAAATTGTTTTAGGTCTACTCCGTAAGAGGTCACATATGAGATATAAGAATGAGTGAAAAAAAATCTCTTTGAAAATAGAGATGTTCATTAAATTTATTTTATATGAACCCCTAAGAATGCACACATTCAAGGAAGAAGAATAAAGCTTGGATTACCTTGAGTGATGGTGATAGTTTGGAGGTTTGCGGGAAAGAGTTGAAAATGTGTTGACGGCTGCTGTTACATAATGGATGGATATTAGGGTTTTGTAGGAGAAAATTTCTTTTTTGACAGTGAATACTTCCTATTGATACAAGTAAATGACGTTTTTACCCCTAGCGGCAGTTAACAACCGTTAGTCTAAGCGCAACAGTTAACAACCGCTGGCTTCCAGCGGCAGTTAACTGCTGTTGTGTTCGTGATATATTCAAGTTAGTAGCCATAATCCAGACACTCACTTCATCATCACCATCACCATCTTTCTCTCAAATTTTCACTCTCTCTCTAAAAAAACTCTACCAAATCATCCAAAATTTCTTCCACTAAATCACAAGTAAGTTATCACTTATTCTATTGTCATACATTTTAGTTAGTATATGTGTTTATATGTTTATAATTTTAGTTGTTGTTTAATGATTAAATTTTAAATTTTTGTTTTTAATATAGTTATGTTGTAGATCTGAAATGCTATTAACATATATTATGAATACCGGTTATAATGAAGTTATATTGCTTGAATTTATATTTTTTTTTTCGAATTTAATTTTTTTTTCGGGTTTGTTTAGGATTTTTCAAATAGTTATCTTATTTATTCACTTTTCGAATTTATTTGTTCATTAGCAATTTTAATTATTTGAATTCACGTTAGATTTATTTAGCTTTTATTCGAATACGCAATTATTCAAAACGCGACTTTAATTGAAATAATTCAAAATGCAATTTTAATCGAAATTATTCAAAATGCGACTTTAATCGAAATGATTCAAAATGCAATTTTAATCGAAATTATTCAAAACGTGACTTTAATCGAAATAATTCAAAATGCAATTTTAATCGAAATTATTCAAAATGCGAATTTATTCAAAGTACCAATATGTGAAGCAAAATGTACCATAAAAAAAACATAAAAAAAAGATCGAAAACAATTAGGCATTACAAGCCATTACATTCATTCATCTTCATCGTTACACAAGTAAATTGGGTTGCATGCTACAGTCCCTGCGGCACCTGCTTTTGGCTGAGGACCAAAGTAGCATGTCCTCCCACTCCTCCTCAACCTCGACTGATTGCACACCGATACCTTCGAATCCTTCTTTTTGACGGAACCATCACATGTGATTCCGTGCCATGTCATCGGCGATTTTTCTTTCTTCTTGTAATCACCCTCCTTTCTGTTGTTCAACTCAACGTTTCCCTGGTTCTGAGACATATCTACACAAACAAATTGGCGATCAAAACCTACATCATGTTGTAACAATTATACAATAATCGTAACAATTCCATCACAAATTTATACCAACAAAATTTCATAACAGACCTAAACTAATGATAACAATTTATCAATAAAAATTTCCTAAATATTCTACCATAATTTCCTAACAATTCTACAATTCTAACAATCTAAACAATTCTAACAATATTGTTTGAAATATCCAACAATTCTAACCTAAACCTAACAATTCTAACAACCTAAACTACCATAACATCATAAAATCAATAAACCTCTATAATCGCAATTTAACAAAAACAAACTCAAAAATAAACCACAGAATAGCAATGTAATAGAATGGTAACAACTTACTTAATTTTGTGAGCGTAATTGATGTTGAATCCGCAACAATTGGGAAAAATGGCACCTCTTGAACTTCAATCCGCAACAATGGAGTTTTGGAAGCTCCTATGCTGTTCTGTTCATATAACAAAAGAAGCGGCAGTTAACTGCCGCTGGTGCCAGCGGTTGTTAACAACCGCCGCTTAGCCAACGGTAGTTAACTGCCGTTGGGGGCTATTTCGTCATTTACTTGTGTCAATAGGAAGTTCTCAATGTCAGAAAAGCAATTTTCTTTTGCTCTTTGGTATATCCATGATCCCAATACTATATTCTACACAGAATTCTGCTCTTTACCCAAACAGTTTTGCCTAGTCCCAAAGTAAAATACATATATACCCCTACGCATGTTAACATGTGCTACATGAGTTAACATGCGCTGTGTGACTTAAGTCACGCAGCGTGAGTTAACTCACGCTAAGTATCATTTTCCGTTCAAAACCCAGTAGGCAAGCACAAAGCACCATTTTTTCTTTCCTTCCACCTCCAAAAACCCAAAAAGTACGAATTTTTGGGTCAAAATCTTCATTCCAAATCATTGCAAATCGTCAGGAAGCAAGTTTCTACGGTCATCAAGCATCAAAGAACAGGTAATGTATCCCCAAAACTCATCCTAATTTCTTGGTTTTTTTGCCTGCCACGTCATTTGGTTCAGTAGGTGCTAGGGCTGAGCGTGAGTTAACTCACGCTAGTTGTAAGTGTTCCGTAAGTTAACTTGCGCAGGAAGATAACACTAGCGTGAGTTAACTCACGCTACTGTGTTGCCCAGATTTTGAAATTTTACGCCTCTTGTTTTACTTGCTTTGCTTGCCGCACAAGTCATTTAATTATTTTTTCTTTGTTTTTTTTATTGAGTAGACATTGAGTGGCATGGTTGAAAATGTGGCGGAGGATGGCGTTGAGCCGAAACCGGGAAAAAACAAAGCTTCCGGTGAAGCTTCCGGCGTAGGCAAACCAACCAATGATGTGAAGTTTAAAGTGAAAATTCCTTTTCAAGTTGAAGCTCACATACTTCACAATCAAGCAAAACCGGTACCTACCGGTAACTTTGAAGAGAAGCCTAAACCGGTACCTACCGGTATTCGTGTTATTCAAGTAAACACCGGTTCATTTTTACAACAAACGAGAAATGGAAAGATCGAGAAGAATTGCTTGGTTGGGTTCGTCGACAAGCGGCTATGGCGGGATTTACTATTTCTATAGATAAATCTAGTACAATAGCGTCATACATGACGATGCAATGTGAGAGGAGTGGTGAATACAAGCCACCTAAGACGAGGAAGAAACCGAAGCTTAAAGGCACGGGATCAAGGAAGTGTGATTGTCTGTTTAGGTTGAAATGCTTCTTTGAAAAAAAAACACAAGAATGGTGGATCGCAATGCTTTGTGGAGTTCACAACCATGACTTGGCGCCAAAGTTATTTGGCCACCTTCTTGCGGGTCAACTAAAAAGGGAGGAGAAGCAAAGAGTTGTCGACATGACAAAGAGCTTGGCAAAGCCTAGGAATATTCTCACGGATTTGAAGGAAAAAAAACAAAGAAAGTGTGACACTCATCAAGCAAGTGTATAATGCACGAACTAGATGGCGCAAGGGGCAAAGAGAGGACTAGACCGAGTTGCAATACTTGATTACAAAGTTGGAGAAGCATCAGTATTTCTATTTCACAAGAGCAAATAGCGAGGAAACCACTCTTGAAGATTTATTCTTTGCTCATCCGGATTCAATTGATATGCTCAACACTTTTCCCACCGTTTTGGTCATGGACTCCACCTACAAAACCAATACATACCGAATGCCATTATTTGAGATTTTTGGTGTCACCTCTACGAAATTGACCTATTCGGTTGCGTTTGCCTTTCTTTCCTTTGAAAGAGAGAATAACTTCATATGGACACTTGAGATGTTGGTTGGTCTTTTGACCTCAAAACACAACATGCCTAAGGTGATTGTCACAGATAGGGACCCCGCTTTGATGAAAGCCGTTGCCGAAGTTCTCCCTAAAACGGACCATGTACTTTGCTATTTTCATATTGAGAAGAATGTAAGATCTAGGTGCATCACGGATTGTAAAGTCAATGCCAAGCCTTCGAAAGGAAAAGGAAAAGTTGTTGCCAAAGAAGCAAAGGAAGCGGATGATGACAAGCAATGTGAGCTTGTTAAGAAAATAGTGAGTGCTTGAAGAGATGTGGTTAACTCTCCTACGGAGGATTCATTTGCAATTGCATGGTTGACATTCAAAGATGAGGTATGCAGACCGTTTCCATTGTTTGTTAAATATGTTGAGGAAACCGTTTTTCCCCTTAAGAAGCATTTTGTGAGGGCATGAAAGAATACATACATGCATCTAGGGTGTAGGACCACCAACATTGTTGAATTGGCTCATGCACAATTGAAAAGATACTTGAGGAGTAGTGTGGGAAATTTGGCATCATGTTGGGATGAAATTGACAAAATGTTGAAAAACCAATTCGGTGAGATACATGGGAGTTTTGGTAGGAGCAAAACCGTCATTGTGCACAAATACAAAAAAAACAAGTTATTCTCCGAGTTGGAGGGGTATGTCTCTAAGGCCGCTTTGGGTTTCATCGATGAAGAATTTGAAAGGTCTAGGAGATTTGGCTTTGCTAAAGAAGATTGTGGTTGTGTGCAAATGGCAACGTTCGGGTTGCCTTGTGCTTGTATTCTTGCCGAGAAGAGAAAGAAAAAATTGCCTATTCTTTAGGATGAAATACACCCTCATTGGCGAAGGTTAAGTGTAATTGGAGAAGAGGTTGATGCCAATTTTTCCGTTACGGTGGAATGGGAAGCCGTTCAAGAACGTATCAAGAGGGCCCCTTACAAGATGGAACTCTTCATCAAATACAAATTGCGTGAACTAGGATTTTCGGAGGAAACAATGTTGAAGCCACCTCCGAGAAAAGTGGCCACCAAGGGGGCACCTAAAAGGGTGAAGTCTACACCTAAAACGAGGTCCACCGGTCGAATCCCCTCTAGGTGGGAGACTATTGATGCTCAAAATCCCGATAGTCAATGCTCACATGACAAGAGTAAGTCTCAAAAGACTAAAGGTTCACGTCTTGGCACTTGCTCCCGCTCACAAACTTCAACTCCTACTTCAAAAAAACAACATTATTTGCAAATACCATGCATGTCACAAATTCCAAATCTCATGAGACCTTACGTTGAAGACATTGTGAATGTTAGAGGGGATGATAATTGTGGTTTCCGGGTCGTAACTAGGCACATGAGATTTAATGAGGAAGATCATGTTTTGGTTCGTCATGCACTTATTAATGAGTTGAAAACTCACAAGAGTGACTACTTTCCAATATATGCTACCGAGAGCCGTTACAAACTTATCTTGGATGGTTTACACCCTCCAACAAGTAAAAGTGGTATTGCACCTCCAGAGAAGTGGTTGACCACTCCGGATATGGGTCACATTATTGCTAGTTGCTACAATAGAGTGGTTGTTCTATTGACTTTGACCGAATTGGGTGGTTCATGTGAGACATATTTTCCAATCCGGAGTGCTCCACCACTTAAGCCGCATTCCAACATAATGTGCCTTTGCTTGATTCCGGACCACTTTCTTCATGTGAAGTTGAAAGAAAATTGTCCTCTACCACCTCCTCCTAAGGAGTGGATGACTCTCAAGATTGGTGATGCGAAGCAATGGCTTTTTGAGTTTTTGGATAGAAACGCCGCCTTCGATGAGCTCATGTCAAAGGAGCCGAAGCCGCCAAAGAAACCAACAAATGAGCACAATCCTATTACTTTGGACACTCCGGAAAAGTCAAAGCAAGAGAACGAAGTCATGGATGAAGATGAAGATTATGCACTATCACTAGTCTAGTTAGATAGGTTATGACACTTTTGGGTCGGTGGGAGTTCGTCCTATTTTTTGGTGGTATTACACCCCGACATATTTTTTGGTGGCCTATTGTGTAATTTTGATATTTATGGCCAATATGTAACTAATATTATATAAATATATGAAATGAATTATTTTGGATCGTTTACGTGTCATTAAGTGTGTTTAAATTATTACGGGTCATTACCGGCGAATTTATGAAATTTGGACCGTTTGGATCGTTTATATGTGATTACGTGATTGTGAGAAAAACGATGTTTTTAAGTAATTTTGATCGATTATGTCGTATTATCCGATAAACTTCTTAAACTGGCGTAATTTGGTTAAGTTATGAATGTGGCGTGATTACGGTCTTTCTAGACTTTTCAAAAGTCTGTTCTGTTACTGCATGCATTTAATGCAGTTTCTGTTTCTGCTATGAACGCGAGTTAACTCACGCTAGTGCAAATGGAAACGTGAGTTAATTCACGCACTGCATTACACTAACGCATGTTAACATGCGCAAAGTTTTTCTACAAATAACACTAACGCATGTTAACATGCGCAAAGTTTTTCTACAAATAACACTAACGCATGTTAACCTACGTAAGTTAACATACGTTAACATTTGCACTAGCGTGACTTAACATGCATAGGGGCAATAAGGTCTTTTACTTTGGGCATGAGCAAAATCATTTGGGTAAAGAGCATAATTCTTCTACACAAAGCCCATACTAACACCATATGTTATGAGCCCATTACTATATATATATATATATATATATATATATATATATATATATATATATATATATATATTTTTTTTTTTTTTTTTGTGGTGGCCGGAGTTTGAACCCCGACTTTGCATATATTATGCATTGTCCCTACTGAGTTAAGCTCACGAGGACTACTAATACTACATATAGTATTAAATGTATTAATAATGAAAATATTATTTAGTAAGAGTATATTTAAAACTTTTAAAAAGGTGTTCGTGGTTAAAGAAGGTTCGTACCAAACCTCCACTGTGGCCTCATCAGAGAACCACCATGTTACATCGTGATCTTGCTAGAGAGCCGGCATCAGAGCGTCGTCATGGTGTCATCGGCAGCGCCATCATGTTTCACCATTGATTGGCGTTTATCTCCAATTTTAGTGGATTGTTATTCAATTAGTGTATTGTATTGATTCATTCATTGCAATCCAATTTAAAGTCATCTATTTTGTCACCCGTAAACATAACATAGATAATTTGCACTTATCTCTTTGGTCATGGTGTTGACTAACCATGCCATGAACAATACAATTTTCAGCATCCCATGCATCATAGCCTGCACCCTCCTTGTATGGTGTTTTCTTATCTCTAGTTATGTAGCCAATTTTCCTCTCCCCTTGAGGTACATATGAACGGACGACAACCACTGGAGATAATTAGCATCGTTCAGCCAAATCGTTGTCATATGAACATGGTGATTGTCGTATGCTTGAACTGGATAAGTAGAGCATCATTGATGCCTGTATCAGATATGGCGTCGGGCATTATGTTGGATGGAAGAGAGGTAGGACAGAACAAAAAAAATAAAGTATTCTTCTTGTGTCTGATTCCATATAAAAAATGCTGTATATATCATTCATTTGTAGAACAATACATATGAGACATTTCTCTTATTTTTTGTTGTTGTAACACATCTTCAAGAAATAAGAAGGCCTCTTCAAAGTTCTTGCTCTTCAAAGTACCACCGCTGTACTTAGTTAGAAAAGCTTACTTCAATTTACATGTCTTTAGAACTAGAGGGATATAAAATATAGTCAAATCTTAGCTTTATCTCTTAGTGAGAAAGGGAAAAGTCTACGAGTTTTATTGTAGTACAACATTCAAGAAAAGTTTAGAGATGTTTTTTTTTCGGATTTTCTGGTTTTAAACTTGAAAGTAGAAGTTTATTTTTGGAAAAAAATTTACTATACTAGGTTTTATGAAAAATATTTCAACCATGTTGAATATTTTATGAAAAATATTTCAACCATGTTGAATACAAAGTAAAACAAAAAGAAATAAAGAGATTCTAAATGAAACAAACTTAGGAAAAAATGCCGAATTTTCAATGAGTCTCAAGTAACGATGCCAAATACTCCCTCCGGTCCTTATTATAAGAAAAAGTTGACTTTTTAGGTTCATTGTGTAAGTGATGTATCTAGTCTATATTTATAACAAGATACATTAATTATTCTATGAACCAAAAAAGTCAATTGTTTTTTATAATAAGGACCGGAGGGAGTACTTGATAAATATGTAAGTGCACGATTTTATCGTCATAATAAAAATATTGATCACATAGGGACTTGTAATCACCAAGGTTCCTAAGCATGCAAATGATTGTTTTTGGGTTTTGAAAGATTTATTAATGATTTATTTTTGTTGTTGAAAATATGCAATTAACAAAAGCACCTCAAAATCATTGGATTTCATCACTACCGTTGAACATTTATAAATCATATTCCTTTTCCTTGAGAAAAAAAAAATCTAAGGATGAGGTAATCTCTAAAGTATCTACTATTCTCTTGCAAGTAATAAAAAGAAGTGTCTCAGTAACATATAACTCCCTATTCTCACGTTTTCTATGTTCTCTCGGCCCAATAAGCTCAATTACACATTTACACCCCAAAACCTCTAGACTACTCCCATGCTTCAAGACCTTTGTCTAACCTCATAAGTTCAAGAACTACCTTCACATTTTGTTATTTCGGTCATTGTCTAAGATTTTAATAAATTATGATGTCTAAAATATTTCCATCCTTTCTTTATCAACTACAACTACCCACTCATCATAAAGATGAACTATTTAATAAAAATAAAAGAACACAAGAAGTAAAAACTAAAATTCTTTATTGAAATAGTAAGAACAATACAAGAGTTTTCTAATGTGTAATGTGATGTGAAATCATGCTTAGACTTGTCCTATTTATAGGGTAAGTATTTTGATTTCGTGCACTTTCAGAATTGCAAAGCTCAATTAAAATCAATTACAAGTGATCACCCAAATGCATAAGATAAGTAACCACTAAATTGATTTCTTCAAGCTGTTATGACCTTAGTGAGTAGTTACAGCTTGCCATAACAACTTTTTATCTTAAAGGCTTGATCTTTTTGCTGGCCTTGCTTGCTTGGTAGCTTTTTTGGAATTTATGGCCACAAATTGTGAAGTGTCCCGAGTTAATTTTCAACTCTTGATCATTGAAAATGACCTTCATTACCCTAGATCTTAGCTTGATCAACAAGTTTTCAATCTTTGAAGTATTTTTCTCCTTTTTGCACCATTTCTTAATATTCCTCTTGCAATATCTATCTATTTAAAATAAAAGGAAGAAATAGTAAAGTGCATATAAAACATACTGAAGATTGCTAGTTTATTAAAGAAAACTTAACTATAAAAATACAGTAAATTATCATGTTATTACCACATCGATTGCACAACATAATTGGGTAGCCCAAATGGAAGGATTTTGGCTTTCGATTGACTTAGTTTTGATCAACCTTGCCTAAATATTTTGGCTTGCCAAATATTTACCATCAACCCTTTCTGCTTATTTGCTTTTTTCATAGAATGCAACACCTCTTGAACCACACAATAATGATGTCTCTGCTTATACTATTATTAAGAAAAGCGTTTAATTACCTTTTGTTAAAAAAAAAATGACATTCTTTAAAAACATTGCATGCTAGAAAAATCTTCATAACACAATTAAATCCATCTTATGTTTTCCTACCACATATAAACCTGTGTATGTTACGCAATAAATCACTTATGGACCTTAAAAAGTTGCGGAAGACCAAGTAAAGTAACTAAGAAAAAAATCAACATTTTGTAGCTTCTTGCTCTCCAATAAGTCGGACCTAGTTTTCTCATCAATTTTCTTTGAGGGGGTGGTTTTTGGTCAATTTTCGACCCCAAATCACCATCTTCGTCCTTAGAAAAAAATCAACATTTTGTAGCTTCTTCCTCTCCAATAAGTCGGACCTAGTTTTCTCTTCTATTTTCTTTATTGAGGGGTGGTTTTTGGTCAATTTTTGACCCCAAATCACCCATCTTCGTCCTTTTCTCTATTTCAATCTAAATAAGTGATTTTCCAATAGATCTAGTTTTTTTTTCTTTTTGATTTTGTCGTCTTAGTGTAGCTAGGGTGGACATCGGGCGGGTTTGGGCCCAAAGTGGCAGCCCAGCCCAACCCAAAGGGTTCAAACCACTAGCCCAATTGTGCCCAAAACTAGTAAGCGGGTAGTTCGGGTTCGGTTTACCGGGTTGCACGGGTTAGCTGGCGGATACATACGGGTTGGACCTTATCTGGCCCAACATGAATTTGAAAGCCCAATTGAATTTTTTTGATTTTTTTTAAAATTGCTGTTTTTTTTATAAAAATGAGACCTGTCTGCCACATTTATATAGATTTGCTGGATTTTTAACTTACTATGTGAAATAATGAATTTGAACTAGATATTTAAAACAAACAGGATCAATTGTTGACCATCTTTCAAGTTATCAAACACAACAATGACATTTAAATTTGTACTTAGATTAAAACTAACAAGTTAAAATTATCAATACAACACACAATACATATAATGCAGGAAAGGAGATACATAAATAACATTGCAGACCATTGTAAAGATTTAAATTAGTACAGTCATCCAGATGGAAAAGAAAAGTTTGTAGTATCAGCTATAGCAGCATTATGCATTATATAATGCATTGTTCAATATCGAGTTAATTCAAATGGAGCACCATCTACACAATAAAAAACAAGACATTAGATAAACTATAATTATACAACCAGAACAAATAAAATAAGCTTGATAAAATACTTACATCATCCAGAGTAAAGTGGATCTTGATGCTTTGAGATTCAAAGCAAATTTGCACATCAATAGAGAGCAATGGCATGCTTAACAAAAGCTGCAGATACAAAAATAGTAAGCCAAAAGCATAAAAATGATGAAAATATTGATACCAATTCAAACCACAAGACTTGGAGCAAAAATACCTACATATTATCAACAAATGAAAATCACAAGCTGCTCAATTTTACTCAAATTAATCTTCTGGTTCTACATAATCAAAATTAGATGATATCAGTATTCAGCCAAAAGAAGAGAAAAGCAAGAGAAAAGCCAAAGGCCCCTTGTTACAAAAAGACACATACTCGACTTAGCAAGAACACACCTACCATTGATTTTTCTTCCAAATATTGAGCTCAGAGACTAGCTTGGTTGACTCTTTATTTCATCGGGAGAGCTCATACCGGCTCTCTGAATATCAGGCTGAAGTACAACTGTAAGTGTTTGTTCTAGAATAATTCATGAATCATCTGCAGGAGCTCTGGATGCTGTCAGGTGCAATCGTTGTGAATGATAAAAATTCCTGTAAATAGATGGTCTATCCATTAATGCTGAAAGTCCAGCTTTATCTCGACAAGGAAGAAGCTTCAACCATTTAGGAGCAGAATAAGAGCTAGAAGACTCTAGGAAGTTTATTGAAGCACAGAACAAACCTGATAGAGAATGGGTTAAATTTTTCCAAGAAGCGTCAACCTGATGTGGCGGGACATCAAAGACTGCCCACAGTTCAACTCCAGTAGGCTTTGCATTTTGGCTTGATATTGGATCAAATCCACCCCATCTTTCATAGTTCCATCGACCTTGTGTGAAAGATAACTCCATTGCTTTAACGTGAAATTTCTTAACCTGTCCATCCAACACTAATCCTCATGTTAATTAGTATATTCAGGAAAAAAACATATATAATTCGCAGGAAAAATGGAAAAGCATAGCATATACCACATGTTAATTAGTATATTCAGGAAAAAAACTTCTATAAGTCTCAGTAGAATTTCTAGATTTGTACTGGCCTCAAAAGCAACACAATACTCACGCTTCTACTAGCCACAAACAGACCCACTAAGCAAACAAAAACACTCAGAAAAAACTCCCACATCAGACCATACCTAAAGCAGTACCAATGGTTCAAATGTCAACAAACTGTTCTCCAAATCAGCCATAGCCATAATAGTAAAAACAGCTACAAAATAGTCCTTGTGATAACAAAATAAAAAAATGTAATTAAAATTTTATAGTAAACAAAATCAAACACAGCTGCGTAATAAACAAAAACAATAAATTCAGATTTTATACCTCCAAAGCTGCTCATAATCACAAAAGTTATGCTGCTACTTATGCTCAAAAAGTCACAACATTATGTGATAACAAGGTTGGTGTCGTCCAAAAAAAACATTCATATCCCACTTCTAAATTAAATTGTTAGGCAACAACACTACACAATAAAATAGATATGTTAGGATTTCAACATGAGTAAATATTATCAGATTAAAAGAAGGTTAATAATATACCTATGACAAAAAGTTGTTATGCCAAGCCAAAAAATCAAAAGTTGCAAGAAAAACGGAGCATTAGACAATATTGAACAAAATCTAAATTGCTTCAAACCGTAAAAAAGATGAACATAAAAATATGTAAACTTACATCCAAATTCATCATACACAGCCAGGTGGCTGTGATGATGAGCTACCAGCAGCAGCTGCATTTTGAGATCCTTCTCCAACAGACATTTTTTGAAACTCTGCACATATTCAAGAATACAATTTTTCAGAATCATTTAAATTTATTATATGGCTGTTGTTTAGCAATAATAAAAATATTTCACCTGCTATAATGTCTTCAGAAAGCTCAGTCTCCTCCATAAGTTGCAAGTCTTTAAAGCAAGTGAACGACGGTTTCAACCAATTTTGGATACAGATTAATGCCTCTGCCATTTCTTCCTTTAGAGAGGTCCTATAGGTTTCAATGACTCTCCCCCCTGTGCTGAAAGCACTTTCTGAAGCAACCGTAGACACTGGTATGGCCAAAATATCCTTTGCCATGGTAGATAAAATGGGGTATTGACTTGAATTATTTTTCCACCACACAAGAATGTCAAAATCTTCAGTACGCTTGACACACTTGCTGTTAATATACCCATCAAGCTCATTCTGTAGGTCAATTGAGTTTTGCTCCTCCAAATGTTGGTCAAAAGCGTTGGCCTTTGCCATAGCCGAAGGGCGGCGGGCAGCAACAGCTGTATTGGTTTCAACATGAGTAATTGTTTCTCCACCACTAGCAAGTGGTTGTGCATTGTTGGCAGTTTGGTTATGGGCTTTTTTATACCAAAAGTATAGTTTATCTAGATTCTCCCTAATAGATTTAACCAACTCTTTGGCAAACGCAGGTCTATCATAATACATGTCATTATTAAAAACCCACTCAATATATCTCAACTTGTATCGCGGGTCAAAGATGGTGCCAAAATACAAAAGATTGTTCATGTTAGCAATGTTCTCCCAATATTTGTTGTACTTAGCCATCATTTCCATACCCACACTTGCAAAAATTGAGTTCAAGTCCATAGTGGGACGCTTCAGCTCAGCATAAATTGAGGAAATTTGGTGAAAGGCTGTTTGTATACTCACATGTTGGGAGGTTGAAAACAATTTTGTTGCCTCATAAAACAACTCCAAAAAAAATACAAAAAGCTCTTGCATTCTCCCAATCATCACTCTTTGGTGGACCAGCATGTCCAAAGTATTCCCTATAACTAGAATCTTCGTCTTAAAGCTTTTCAAAAGCTAGTTGAAACTTTACAGCACTACTTAGCATAAACAATGTTGCGTTCCAACGAGTTGAAACATCAAGAGACACTAGTTTTTTAGATGTTCTTCCAGCAAATTCGATACACTCTTTGAACTTGGCAGCCCTTTGAGGAGAAGATTTTACAAACCTAACAGCATCTCTGACACTAGTAACGGACGTATGTTTTTCTTTCAAACCATCCAAAACCACCAAGTTCAAGATGTGTGAACAACACCTCATATGGAAACAAGACCCATCCCCCGTCAGCCCATTCATTGTTTTAATCTTTTTTTTCAAATATGTCACGGCTACATCATTAGCTGATGCATTATCAACAGTTATAGAGGACACACATCTAATCCCCCAATCCCTTAACACCTCTTCAATCTTCCTACCTACAGTCTCACCCTTGTGGTTTGGGATTACAGCGAAGCTGATTATTCTTTTTTGATACTTCCAACCATTATCCACAAAATGTGCCGTAAGGTTCAAGTAGTTAAGGTTTTGAAGAGAGGACCAACAATCGGTAGTAAGTGCTACCCTATTGCAGTGAGACTTAAAGAAAGCTTTTAATTTTAGTTTTTCATCTAAGTACAACTGAAAACAATCCCTGACAATTGTCCTCCTAGAAGGAATAATAAACAAAGGCTGCATCGTATTACTGTAGTGTTTAAATCCTTCTCCCTCAACTGTCCTAGTGGCTTCTCATCTAAAACTATATAAACTGCCAAAGCCTTCCTACAAGCAAGCTGGTTAAACCTAGAGCTAACCGGAACTAAACTAGAACCCTCAACAGTTGGATATGAAAGAATGGTTTGGTTGGGGCCATTTTTTAGAAGACTTTGAAGGATATGACATTTATCCATATGTTTGTTCAAGTTGGTGGTACCATGAGTCTTAGGGTCACACAAGTATCTTTGGTAACAATGTTTACAAGCAGCAGTTGGTTCGTCAACCTCACTATCAGGTTACATTATAAAGTGTTCCCAACAAGCCGCTCTTTTTCTAGAACCATTTGCATTAGCCTTTCTCTTTTTAGATGGTTGAGTATTAGTTAGTTCAGGTCCAGCAACCTGAGTTGATGGTGCTGCACCAGCTTCATTATTCATAGTTTGAGTTGATGATGCTGCACCAGCTTCATTATTTAAAAATTTATTAGGTGAGTATTAAATATTTAAGGGTGTTTATTAATAGATATAAAGTGTGTTTATTAGATTTAAAGTGTGTTTATTAATCATTTACCCCAACTTTAGGACTGTAATAATGTTTAAGGGTGTGTAATAAAGTTTTAAGTGTGTATAGTAATCATTTAGCCTGTCCTCGAGCATAAAAAACTCAGCGGCCATAGGCATTAAAAGTCATGCATAAATTCAACAAAGTGTGCATAAAGACATGGATAAAATCAGCAAACATGAACATAAAACACTCAACAGTCATAGGCACTAAAAATCATTCATAAATTCAACAAAGTGTCGATCAAAGACATTAATAAACAAAGCAAACATGAGCATAAAAAACTCAGCAGACATAGGATTTAAAAGTCATGAATAAATTCAACTAAGTGTGCATAGAGACATGGATAAAGTCAACAAACATGAGCATAAACGACTCAGTAGCCATAGGCATTAAAAATCATGCATAAATTTAACAAAGTGTGCATCAAGACATGGATAAAATCAGCAAACATGAGCATAAAACACTCAATAGTCATAGGCACTAAAAATCATTCATAAATTCAACAAAGTGTCGATCAAAGACATTAATAAACAAAGCAAACATGAGCATAAAAAACTCAGCAGACATAGGATTTAAAAGTCATGAATAAATTCAACTAAGTGTGCATAGAGACATGGATAAAGTCAACAAACATGATCATAAACGACTCAGCAGCCATAGGCATTAAAAATCATGCATAAATTTAACAAAGTGTGCATCAAAGTCATGAATAAACTCAACAAGCATGAGCATCAACAATTCAGCAGCCATACAATATACACAAATGACAAGGCAACAAAATATACCTACAATGCTCTCCTTGCTCATTAACTCCTCCATTTGCTACAGTCCTTGCACCTGGGCTTTGAATGCTATTAGCCTCTTGATTCATCTTTTCTAGACATAATATCAAAAGATAAGTTAGCGGTGAAATAGAAGATACATAGATATATCTTTATTAATTATTATCAAAGGTTAAATGAAGGTATCTTTAATAAAAGGTTGACTCAGTTGAAAGAAATACAACCTGCGAATTTAGCCTATAATGTTATTACGACCTATTATTATTATTTTAGACAGGATATTAAGAGTTTTCATAACAATAGTTTATTTACTTTTTATATAAAATATATGGCAGATAGATAGCCACTCACGCACAAAATTCTACAGAAAAAGATTAATATAACCGAGGAAAAGATTAACAAATTATGTTTCACATAACATAATTGAAAGAACAACACTAAATTTTTTAGTGTAAATATGCCTTTAAATTCTAAAACATGGGACAAAACTATATGTACCTTCAAATCTTCAGCAGATGCATAAGCAACAGAGATGAGATTGAAACAAAAAAAAATGTTAGAACCAAGAAGCGAAAAAATCAAAGCTCAAAATATGAAAAATGTAACAAACATAAGCATCAACAAGTTAGAAGCCAAAGCAATTAATAATCATGCATAAACTCAACAAAATATGCATCAAACCAATAACTAAAAAGATTACTAAGGACAAAAACTGAGAGAAAATGGAATTGAGTAGTGAAAGTAGTAAGATGCACATATTCATCATTGTTTGAGAAACAAAGACATGTTGTTTTAACATGAAAAATCACAAAGTATAAATAGAAACAAAAATTGAGGGACAGAATCAAGAGATAGAAATTCTTTATTGAGGACAATGTTTGAAACATTGGTATCTAAAAAAAATGTCTTTTCAATAAATATATTCTGCTGTTGATTTCTTAGAAAATACCCTAAGGGCACCCCATAAATATTTAACCTTTTAATTTGGATAAAAGGACTGGTATAAACTCGTAAAAGATGTCAATATACAAGCAAATCAATTCAACTTAATATAATAAGATCCAATATTACCTCTTGAAGCTGGAAAATTTGCACAAAGATAGAAGTTTCCAAAGCTGATAAAAAGAGAAAAAACAAATAACAAAAATTGTCATGTTAGTAACAAATTCAAATACAAACCCACACATTGAATAAAGTTCAGATCTGGAAAAGCCTAATATTAAAGACTCCAAAAAAATGAATAATTTAAAATCTTTGGCATAAATTTATAAAATGACAAGTAACAAAACTGAAGCTAATATTAAATCAACTAAAAATTACTTACTTTGACAAGCTGGAGTTCTCATAGATGCAGAACAGGGAGAGGTTCGATTATTTGAAATCATAAACAAATAAAATCAAGAAAACAATAGTTAGAAAAGCACAAAGTGAAAGTTTGTTGTAAAGGAAAAAACTTAATAGCAAATGAATCGAATAACACTAAATGGAAGTAAGATTAACACTATTTTTAAGAGGAAATATGTCAAGAAGGAAGATTACCTCTCAGATCTGGAAAAATATGCAGAGATGTGTAAGTTTCCCAAGCAAACAAAGAAAATGAACAAAAAAAAATTATGTTAGTAAGAAATCGACAACAGTAAACTGAAAATGAAGAAAAAAACTATGTTGCCATACCCTTGAAAGAGAAAATCGCGATTGAAGTGAAGAAGAAGGAGGAGGACGAAGTTTTGTGTTGTCTTGACAGAGAAAGGCATAAAACAAAGGGAATCAAGTTGGAAAGTGGTGATTCATGTTTGTATGAGGATTTGACGGTGAGGTGGTGGTTGTGAGAAGCGGCGGCTCTAGGGTTTGTGGAGGAAGGTGGAAGAGTGTGAGTCGAGAGAGAGAAATTTTTAGAAGAAATGAGAATGAGTGAGTGAGATCTAGGGTTAATGAGTCTTCTCTTCTCTGATACTAAAACGACGTCGTTTTCAATAGTCCTATACAGGCGGGTTCGGGTACTTGCGGGTGAAGCTCCTTTACCCACTGATACCCTTGTGTACCCGTATTTATGACCCGTTTGACCCGCGGACCCGCTTTAACCCACTCAACTCGGTTTTTTCGGTTTTTTTGGGTTGGGCCGGGTCACAGGTCCTTGTCCAGCCCTATGTATAGCGATGTGTTGTTTTTCGTCTTTAGCGGCGTTATTTGATTTTCTTTCTGTCTTTTTACGGTGTTCATTTGGTTCATATTGAAAGATTGTTATTCAATCAATAACTTGAGCGTCAACATTGGAGATCTGGAGGCATGGGTTTTCCTATCACTTTAATTGCATCATATTATTTGTAGGCATTTTAATGTTTTATGTTATTAACTTGGATGTTGTGTGTTTGCTCGAAATTCATGTTTTCATAACCTAATATACTAAAGAAAAACCCAAATCCAGATCTTGCTGCATTATGTCATATCTCAAGTTTAGTTGCTTGAATATATATCACATTTAAGACGTTTCCAACATTTAAACAAGATGTTAGTTCATATTTGTTCAAACCTTTGTGTTTCAATTGCATTTTTTTCTTCCTCGGTTTAGGTAGTTTTGGATTTAAGAAACTCAAAACATGTTCCTTAGTGTTTCGATTTCTAAAATTCGAAATGGGCTTAGGAATCTTGCATTTTGATTTATCTCAAAAAAAAATTCAACAATTTTATTTTGCTCTATATTGTAATTTATTTCATATATGGATGCACACATTGACCGTGTTTGTAACGCCCTAAATTTTTGATCCAAGACATTGCCAAATTCTCCTAATTTTAAATAATTAAGATTAAATTATTTAATTAGATTAAGTAAATTTGACAAAAAAAATATACTTCAAGAATTATTTTAAATTAAAAGTTAATAAAACCCATATTTTTTTTTCCATGCGCGCTTCAACAATTCAAACACAATCAACTTTGAAAATTCTTATTTGGTACTTAAAATATTGATTGTAAGGGGTCAATATTTCTAAATCACAAAATACAATCATATAAACATAAAAACACGAGATAAGAAGAATAGTCAAACACCCACCGTATAAAAGTCAAAATGTCAATACAGACAAAATAAACATAATTCTAAACTGTATGCAAATGATGCATGAGATACAAGTAGACCATAGTCCGGATAGGGCCCAATTGACATAATAATATAATTGTGTCATTTGGCACATAAAGACAAATCACCCATTTAGCACTTAATAATAAATTGTTCCATTTGATACAATAATAAATCGTCTCATTTGACACCTATGACACAACTATATGTCATGCTTGCATGATATACACTCTTTTAAATCATCACCATTTTCACAACATCAATTAAGAATTCAAACTTTCTTTCAAAACATCAATTAAAGCATATTTTCTCTAAACTACAAGTGAATAAAAAATAATGTCATGTTATGTCACAAAAGATGGGACTTTTTCACACAAGACATGAAATGCCACAAAAATTATTTTCCATCTCTTTATTTATATTAAAGTTTCCTCCTTTTATTAGGACAATGAATCTACTACAACTTAGCTTGTGATTGTATAACTACATGATTGTACTAAATACCACAATTACCTTTAGAAACTCTAAATAATTAATCATAGATTACATTTGATAATTAACATAAATTAACTTTTAGGTTATAATAATTCCATTAAAAAGATGATGCTTCAATTTTATTATATTCTTTAAACATATCATAAGAGTTTGAATAATTATTAGATCAAGAAAATTACTGAGTATATATGTATAATGTATATAAAATATTGGGGTGTTACAGTGTTAGAGGTAATTGGATGAGTATGACTGCCTCAACTAGGAAAGGCCATATGCGATAGGCTAGGACCGTCTTAGGAGCAAGAGCATCACCATATCCCCGAGCCTAAGCTTGAGCCAACAAAGTCAATACATGAGCCCCAAAATGAGGAGGTTGAGCAACATGAGGAAGCTGAGTAGCTTTGGGAGGATGGGAAACAAGAGGAGGAGTTGGAAAGCCTTAGGAGCCATATCTTGGTGGCCAGGAGGACACGTCACTCCTAGCCCTGTATTCACACCACGCGACATGACACATATGAAAGGGATATGTAAGAATCAGTCATGTTATCTATTTTTTGTGGATTCTTATTTATTTTAAATTGCTTTATTAGTTCTTAGGTTTGTTCAATTATTTTTTATTTTAATTATATATATGGTTTATTATTTATTTAAATTTTTCCTTTTCTATTTTTTCTACTTCATCAACAATAAAAAGTAGATAGTGAATTTGGACTCCAAATGGGTGGTGGTTCACATACGTCGCCAGAGCCAATGGACTGGAGAACCTTGATATATGGACTAAACCATAATTGACCATTTCATGTTGTCAATATTTTCTGAGAGGTGGTATGAGGAAACATTCTACTTTCATTTTCTGGTTAGGGAGGTGACAATGACACTGAATGATGTATCATGTGTGCACCATCTTCGTGTTGAGGGTTGTATGCTAGACCACAAAAAGAAATTGGCCTAAGATGAGGGAGTTGAGTTGACGGTGGAATCAATTGGTGTTGACCCACAATACACTAATCATGAATTGGATGGCATAAAGGGAGTTCATGCACGGTTCAATTTCCTGACGCGTGAGTTCACGAGGCATGTGCAGGAAACACATGAGTATGCACATGAGGGTGGTGTGGTAATGATGTAGCTGAATTAACAATATGCTATCAGGATATATGTGCTATACATGGTGGGCACCAATATCTTCACAGATAAGATCACCAGTTATTTAGATGTGACTTACTTCGAGTATTATTGTTATTTGGAGATGGTTCTTGACTTTTCATGAGGGAAGGATGCTCTGACTAATTTGTACCAGGAGATTAACGTTGCCTCCATTCATAAGATGGAGCAAATGTTTGGGTACCTTACAATGCTTCAAGTGAAATAAACACATGGTTATATTAATGCTTGCATGAATATTCCAACATTTCCAGGGTGTTGAGGCAAAGGATATAGAGGAAGGGTACATGGGGGATCGACAACCATGCACTAACATGTTTGTCCCACCTAAGGGTCTCATTGTCAAATATCCTTACTCAAAGAACCTAAATCATTTGTTAGCCAATGGATGTGTCTTCTAAGACTACGTCATTCACCATTAAACATGCCTGTTTCAGAATATCAACCTTTACTCTAGCCGAATCAGATATGGACCTTCCATGATCCAGTATCTATCATAGCATTTTTTTTTGCAAATCATATTCTTATAGACCATTCTCAAGCATATAATCATTTATGCTTCAGGCCCGAGGTCACAACAACATGTTTTAAAGGCATATGCCAATTTTATTGATCATGTGTTGGCCATAAACTACATAGGAGATTGTGTGTTTGACGAGTTGAATACAACACCATGTTACATTGGGTGGTATATGAGGATATCACATATGTACGTGATGCCCACACCTCCGGGAAACTCTTCTAGACCATTTGATGATTAATCACTCACAAAAATTGTGGTTAAAGAGGTGAGAAATGATTGTAGACTTGACCCAACATGCAGGCCACATCAGAAGATTATTAGTTGGGTTACTAGCAATTGGTCATGTGGAGAAGGGGAGTCCAGTCTGGCAACATTTGGTGAAAATCATTGCACATGTACGAGGAGGGAAGGCGTACCGCTGCAGGAGAAGGGGGTGATACAAAAATAAACTATAATATGTATGCACACAAAATTTATGTTTCAATAAGTATTAAACACAAATTTGACCATCAAAACATTAAATAACATACCTTAAAAATTCCAAATAGTATACAGAGATGGAGACGAGGGTGGGTCCCAAGGTAATTTTTTTGTGAAGTGTGTCGTGGCCCACCCGAGAACTAGAGTGGCTCCGACACTTGTGCTCGAATATTTTGTCATGCATGTATAATATTTTGATGTGTTATGTTTTGAATTTATTTTTATGCGAGTTATCAATATCTTGTTTATGTGTGTTGCTAATATAAGCATAGAGTTTGTCTTACCCAATATGTTTTGCTTACATTGTGTTCTCATAGTATGTATATAATCCGGATTATATAAGTTGAACACATATTTTACATGTTCGGTTTATAGAATCTAAAATATATCAATGTAGTGAGTCCATGTGTGGTTAAAATTGGTCTCAATGGGGTTTGACATAGTTCAGATTGTATAATCTGAGATGTAAAATTTTGTTTTAGATTGCATATGTCAAACCCATAAATTACATGATTTTTTGTTGTTAAGTTTTAGAGTATATGATTTATTGGAAAAATATTTGATCTTCTACATCTTGGTAGCTTCCGACTTCTATAGTCCAAAAAATTTAAGACACGTTTTGGATTGTACAATCCAAACAGGAGAAAAATTATGAACTTGAAAGACGCGCAAAAAGGAGGAGGGGTGTTAAGAAATTATCTTTAAAGCTTCCCTAGTTTTGCCGGTCTCGGTAAGGTATCAATGAGATGAGAAAATTACTCTTCTCACTTACAAAATTGCTCAAATACATTTAATTGTTGTTCGACTTTCCAGCGGTAGTGAAGTGTCGTGGGACACTTTTTGTTCAATCACTTTATAAATTGGCTTAATTTATCTTAAAACTGTCTAATGACATTAAACTACAGCTAGAAAGTTGAACGACAGTTAACTGTCGCTGGACCAATGACAGTTAAAAAAAACAATTTAAGAAGTGAGAAGAGTAATTTTCTTGAGATAAGAAGTTCAATTTAAAGGTCCAATTCCTTTGACCATACAATGTTTGGGTTTTTGAATGGATTTCAACAATAAACGTCAACCCTCCTAGGTTGTTAACATAAATGGAACGATATTGACACAAATGTCCTAGGGCACATGCCTATAGAGGGCACTATTTTTTATTTATTGAGGGGGCGTATATAGAGATACTTGATTTAAGGGGGGTATATATAGTAATAAGCGCAAAAAGGGGTCAAACATTTACCAGACTTCAGTCCAACAGCCGTTTCACCCTTTTTTTACAATCGAACCACATTTCATTTTCACACCACCCCCCCCCCCCCCCCCCCCCCCCCACCCCACCAACCTAGTGTTTTTTATTTTCACCCTCCAACATTTCATTTCTCAAAACTCAAAAATTAGAAGTAAAACGTAAATTGCAGATGCAACACATAAAACAGAAAATATATACACCTTCCCAGATACCAAATTTGTTTTTTATTTTGAGGATGTTATTTGATGTTTCATATTGAAGCTAACCTGAATTTGTATTTATATTTCATAATATAATATGACTTTCATCATGGAAGTTTTATGTTTGAGACGTCAAATTTGGTCTTATGTAATTTTTGATAAGTAACATATCATATTCTATTGACAAATGATAAAAAAGTTTTCATGTTACTGAGTATGAAGGAAGTGTATTTTATAATAGATAAAAAGGTTTTCATGTTACTGAGTATGAGGAAGTGTATTTTATAATATTATAGATTTATGGTGGCGAATGATCATGAAACTTTTTGAGAAATTTTAGAGTTAATAAATCAATTGAATTATCAAATCAAATAATAAAACTTATATAAAGTTTGGTGTGCCTATTATAGTTTTACTAAGTTTTGTTGGGTTTCGTTTGGCCCGTTCAAATATTTATTTGTTTTATTATTGTTTTTATTAATAATCTATAGGACGGGATGCATTTGACACACGATATTTTGGAGTGTCAGCATGATTGAGATTTCAAAACATCGTATTATGGTAACCACCAAGATTAGTGCATATCTCATTCACCTATTAATAAAAAAAATTATGAAATATTATATAAGTGGGTCCATTTCTCAAACTTTACCTAAGACTCATAAAATACTAGAAACATCTCTGATCAACATTATATTGGTCGAGTGAAATTAGACTCAGATCCTTAAAACAATATCTTGAGTTCAAACCTTATAGATAGGAAAATCATATTACTTTCACCAATAACACGTTCACCAATATAAATTAAAAATATATAACGTGTTCATGATAGACTCAATTCCGTTCAAACATCCAACAAAATAGAAGCTAATTGGTATTCTTATTCAACTTTTGTGTTGCATTGAATGAAACTGGAAAAGATCAATAAGCATGTTTATACTAATTCAATTGTTTCCTCATAGACCCATAAGATTGACATTGGGTTTAACAAGATAGTAAGTCTGCGGTCAATTGGGTTGACTTGGACTAACAAATTTTTTTGTTTCGGATAAATATTTGCAACTAAAAGTTTGATAGTTATACACTAATAATTTTGTGCACTATACTTCCAAAACCATAAGGGAACTTCTACGGTACATCCGCAAATTAAGGTGTATCGATACTCCTACTTCAAAAATCTTTAAATTAACTACTATTTTTATGGAATAAAGAGCTATTTGTTGATATTTATATTTTAGAAAATGTCATTTCATAAGAAAAACATCATTTCATTGTTTATAAAAATCATACTATTTTTTTTTACATTTTATTGTAAAAAATAATTAAAAATTCTCTATTATGAGTACTAAAAATTCAGAAAAATTAAATTTTATTTCGTCGACGTTTTTGGTTAATAAGATTTAATTATTATAATTATAGGTGATAGAAAACAATTTTTCTCTTCAAAAAATAACATATTTAACTATTAATTTATTGATTTGGTGTACCAATACACTCAGGCTTTGTCTGGGAGTTTGGAGGGGAGGGGAGGGGAGGGTTTTGGAAAAAAGGAAGGAGCAAGTGGAAGAAATAGAAGACATTGGAAGGAGAGGGCTTTGGAGGTTAATTTTTTACTCATAATAAAAAATCTCCCTCATTTGGGGGAACTCAAAAATTGTATTGGGGGAGGGTTTTGGGGGGTTATGGAGGTTTTATATGAATTTTTCAAATCCAATCTATGTTTTTTTTTTGAAGGAAAATCCAATCTATGTTGTTATTATATTCTTAAAATTAAAAGTATATTAATCATAAGTATTAGTTTATCATTCTCTAAAAAACTGTTCTTTCAAAAAATGTGAATTTTTTGTCCATTTTTCTATATATTTCCAACCTCCCAAAACCCTCCCCCCCCTTCCCCTCCAAACTCCCAAACAAAGCCTCAAATTTTTGGGTGTACCATAGAATTTACCAAAACATAAACTATTACGGCCTAAAAAAACACACACACACACACACACACACACACACACATATATATATATATATATATATATATATATATTGACAAATCCTAAAACTTATTTAAATCATTAGAAAGAGTAAAATATATGATTTAAGAATGTTTAAATCGGTACTTAAAAAAAAAAAAGAATGTGTAAATCGGTAGGGTCAAAAACTTAGCCTTACAATTTAAAGTATAAATTCCACTAGAATATACCCAACTCAATAGGTTAGTCTCTGCCGCCGTTACACAGAGGATATATGTTCATTAAAAAAAATTAATTTTTAAAATTGATACTAGTAAGTCATATGTACATATGATTGTTCCACTAGCAGAGGGCGGCAATGGCATATAAAAATGCGTTTATCTTACACTTTTAAACATTGCATCACGACCAAGCATTATTCGAACCTAGACTAACTTGTCTATGTTGTTGTCATCACTTTCCTTGAACTTAGCCTATGTTGATTTTTAATTAAAATATCACAACACAACTTGCATGTTTCAACTTACTTACAACTCTCCCCTTAACTAAAACCTGACTACGACTTTCTTGCAGCCCCCTGATTACAACTTGTCCAAATGGATCAAAAATCATTTTTTAAATTTGAAATAATAAATAAGATCAATCCTTGTATAAAGAAAGAGTATGGGAAGGAGAAATGATATGATTGGAGGAGATGCAATGCAAATGCAAATGCACCGGAATGGGTTTCATGACTTGGCTTGAGGTTCTAAACCCAATAAGGTGGGACCCAAATAACAACCAACCATTAAACGGATAATACTTGGGTGACATTGTGGTTGGTGACATTACCAACCACAATGTTACAAGTGTATAAAACAACAAAAAAACTTTGTGAAAGAAAAAGAAGAAAGCCACATGTGACATTGTGGTTGGCCAATGTCACCAATGTCACCAACCACAATGTCATCCAAGTGCTACCCCCATTAAACTTGCATGGATTGATACTCCATCCGCCTCAAATTATTATAGTTATAATGAAGGAAATTGTTGGTTTTAGCGAAAAGTAACCAAGTGAAATTTTCACGAGGCATATTAAAGTTAATATTTGCCCTAAATTACACCCATGATATCCCTTGTTTTCCGGTCATGATGCAATTGTATTGGCTAAATTAGTTGTCGTGATCTGCACGGGACAAATTCCCTCGGGAGAAATAGCAATGCTCTATAATCAATCCCTTCATTTTTTTTTGAAGGAATCCCTTCATTTTTTTTTTAAAATTATTATTGATGTCTATAGATCAATGTCTATTGTTGTATGTGTCGGTGTATGATTTGTACTTTGTAGAGTAAGACCCATAAAATTATAATAACCAAAACAAAAATCCCACTCCCACCCACGATGAAGCCAGCAAACCAGAAACGTTGGTGTTGGGGCAAAGTGATTGGAGAGCTAAAATTAGAGGGTCATACTCATATTTCATGAATCTGAATCAAATTTTCATGAATGCAAATAACTGGGTCCCTATTTCTCTAAAACTTTGATATTTTAACAAATTTTAGCCTATCATTGTCCATAATCTACTGGGCCCACTAATAATAGAGGAATGAATACAATGCAACAAACTTGAAAGAACCTTGAAAATGTGCAAAATTGACTACAAATGAAATCAGCCCCCTAACTTTGTTTGTTGCATTGCACCAACAGGAAAAATGACAAAATTCACTCATGTGACCTTAACTTCAGTACCCTTCACATCAATCTAGAGCCGTCAAAGGATTGTTACATACAGAAAAATTCACTATCATATCATTTGCGGGTCCGTCTCCAATTGCCACCGTCGGCCAAGAAACTTAAGGAATTATAAACTAATTTCATGATCAACCATCTAAACAGGCTATTCATCCAAATAGTATTGAACCAATGATGTCTTAACTATTTTATTATCATGGTGTCGGTGATTTTTTTTTATCAAACTATAATTTTTTTTTTAAAAATATTGTATTTAAGATACGTCGTAACTGTCAAAAGGAAGTGGTATCCACTGTGACAATCCGACTTGACTTTACTTACTAGGTCGTGAATGAGAACAACAACTTTACTTTTTAAAAAAAGGAAATCGTTAATATTTACATCCATTTTTTATATTTCTTTCAAAAATAATAAAATACATCTAATATCTACGATTGCATGGGATTAACCAAAATTTTACGGTCTCAAATCAGCATCATAGGCAAATGCATACACGAGACAACTACAACAATGACAATCGCTGTATTTTTAGCATGGTTATATCACAACGACATTTTTGTATGGTCTATATTGCATCAACTGCTTTGTATGGTTTAGATTTGAATAGACAATTTACATAATCTAGATTGCACCGATAAATTGTAGGAAAATTCTATGGTGAAATCATGAAAATGACTTTTTTAGTAAAGTTAAATAGCAAATTATTGAACGTTTGTGTATTTAATCCATGTCACACCAGATTATATTGTGTACTGCACATTTGCCCATAAGGTGTGTCATTATATATTTACTTATTGCAATTGTGTCCCTGATTAAATCAAAATTAAACATAGATTCCCATTTGTGCACTAAGATTGAAATTCCCCTTAATATTTTGTATGAGGATTGATTTGTATAATAAGATAAATTTAGTTTTAAAGTGGTCAACGGCAGGACACTAGCTAACATGACATCGGTTGTTATACTATTGACTAAACAAAATAACTTTTCCAAAACTGCACCGTAGAAGCCCCTAATTTGTATCATCTAGATTGCATTGATAGTTTCCATGGTCTAGAATGCATTTTATAAATTGTAGTTTCATTCATTATGCTATTCACAAATATTCATGTTAAAATGGGTCTAAACTACTTTTTTTTACTATAACGATGGGAGTCCAAAATCATTTAAGATCAACCATAATATCTCAACTTTCTGATTTTGAAGAGAAAATTAATTTATGTGTTCAAATTTGGTGGTACAAGAAGGGTGGTGTCCGTATTGACTATCATTTTTTTTTTAATTTTGCTTAAAATTATGTCAACAATTAGAGTTTTGCCTAAAAAAATGTAATTGGGCACTTATATCAAATGAGCGCTTATAAATTTTATAGAACTTTCTGAATACATGTGGAAAAGTTTGTCGTCTATTGCGATTTTATCTTGCTCTATACACCATATTTATTAATTAAGGAATCAAAAATAAATAAATTTTGTATTGAAAAAAAATATTTTTGATCTTTTGAGTTCGTTTGAAAATAATTTTTTTTACACTTATAAAAAATTGACTACAGTCTACACATAAAATGAAATCATTGTAGTCCAACCTCTCCCTATCCTAGACTGATCTTTCGAGTTCATTTGCTGGAAGAAAAGATTTACATCCTCCTATTCTAACACCTCATTTTCTTTGTATCACTACTTTCTCATCACTTCACTAATATCCTACATCACCCTCTTTCTTCATTTTTATTTTATGGGTTAATTATGTTTTTGGTCCCTACAAAATGGCGACCTTATAAGTTTAGTCCTTACTTAATTTTAATAGCATTTTTAATCCCTACAAAAAATTTCTGCACTCAATATTAGTCCTTATTCAATCCAAATTTGTTTAATTTATGCTTAAACTCTTAAGTTTTTCAACAATTTTTTATAGGCGTGTTAAGAACGTTATTAAAAGGTCCTCCGAAAAAAATATCGCAAAAATTTGATTTCTACGTCCATATTTTTGTTACTTATATCTTAAACTTTTGTCGTTTTAAAAAATTCATATTTAATTTATTTCATGTTAAAAAATTATAGATTTTAGTAAATGAACCTTTCATAATGTTCTAAACTTGTATAAAAAGAATCGTTAAAAAATTTAAGAGTTTAAGGATAATTAAACAAAATTTATTTTAGCAGGGACTAAAATTATAAGTAAATTTTTTTTTGTAGGGATTAAAAAAGCTATTAAAATTAAGTAAAGACTAAACTTAGAAGGTCGCCATTTTATAGGGATCAAAAATATATTTAACCCTTATTTTATTAGTGTTTATATTTTCCTAGTACTTTATTTGGAGTATACAACTTGTTTATGAAAGAATGAATAAAATAATGCACACAACTTGGTGGAATAAAATGTGCATTGGGATTGCAGAAATTAGAGGAAACATAAATGCGTACAATCCAATCCAATATAGGGTTAGGGTTACTTGATAGCACGTGATTGAGGTTTGGTACATGGAATCAGGATATACTTATTAGTTATTTATTACAACATAGAACTATGCTTTCTTCTAATAGATAGATCTTAGGGAGAAACAATCCATCGTTTCTTTCATATGTTAATTACACACATGAAATTAAATCATGAAAAGGCAAATCCAACCAACAATGCATGTACATTTTTTATAAAGAGGTTGAAAATTCCAAGTTTGTGTAAAGTTGAAACTCAACAAGATTGCGGTGCCAACAGAATTCGCCTGCCTTTATGTAACATTTTTTTTTTGAAGGAAGGATTTATGTAACATAGTAATTCTTTCATTTAACGAATTTTTTTAATTAAACCATATAAAAAATAGTTCATCCCATTTAGTTGATCGAAATCTAATAAAAAACTATGTTTATAGTGTAAACTATTCTTCATGTCTAATAAATTAGAGAAAATTTGGTTGAGGCGAGATAACTCACCTTACGTGTCTGACATGTTTCGATGGAGATTGATCAACCATTAAATAACGGTGAAAATTTCGTACCAATAATACGGTAAAGAAAACCATCCACAATGGTGAATGTACTAATTATACGACAATTATTTATAATATAATTTTCTATTCGTAAAATTCCAGAGCATGTTATATGGTGCTTGATTTGCAAGCAAGTTTGGTATGTGAATAACCGTAACTTTTATCAACATGCAAATTGACTATACTCTCTGTTTTGTGCAACTAGCTAGCGCCGCAAATCTAAATCTATTTCCAACTTCCAAGGCACCATTAATTTATAATACTCCTTTAATTTTGTGCAGTTAAATTATTCTTGATTTGGCCTATGTAGTAAACCAAAGCTGTCCAAGCATGACAATGTTCCCTTTTAACAGCAAAAATATGAAGTATGCATGACAGTGTCAGCGCATTATAAGGTTAATTAGAATTTTGGTGGAATTTGCCCATGTAATTGATTTATGATAGTAAGATAGAGTGAAGAAATTGAAAGGAAAAAAAATAGAAGAAGAGAGAAATAATAGAAAATAAGAGGATTGTTTTTGGTACATAAGGAAAAATGAAAATAAAGAGTGAGAAGAAAAAAAAAGTATAAAATGACTTAAATATCTCTAAATAAAGTCAATTTGAAAAAGATAATAATAATAATATATTCTTGAACTCAAAAAAAAAAAAAATTCTTAATAATGAAACCAAACAACACACCACCCATTTTAAAAAAACGTCAATATATTATTATTATTATTATTATTATTATTATTATTATTATTATTATTATTATTATTATTTTATTAATATATTCCTTTTTAATAAATTTATTTTATATATTAAATCTATTTTAATTAAATATTTTAGCATTTGATAAGCTTAAATTAACAATAAAAAATCAACTTGATTGACTCTTCTTATTTAGAAGAATATTATTGTAATTTCCTTTATTTTTATGGTCTCCCATGCCTTTCTTTGGAATGAGTGGGAAGATATTTGGTGCAAGACTTACTATTGTATCGTAATTTCTTCGATGCTTGCAAGTTGCAATGCTTGAACTTTCACATGACTTCAAAGCAGGGTAGTAGGATATGCTAAAGATATGTCTTCAACTAGATGTTCGAGATTCTTCTTACCTTCATGTGGTTGCCTTATAGAAATTAAGGTGATCAAGTTTCCTTCTTCTCCCAAAATTTATTAATACATCTATCTCTAAATAATGGGTCTCATTAAATAAATTATAAAAATTAAAAAAAGTCGATAGTTGTATTAAAAAAAAATTGTGAAGGAAGTTGTATGAAATTTTTTAACAATTAGCATTTTTTCTAAGTCTGTACTTAAGAGAGAAATTTGAATTATCTTTCAATCGTATAGTATTTATTTTTAAGAAAATGTTAACTAGTGCTAAAGGTAGTTTATGCACAACAATATCACACTCCTCCACCTATCGTGACCCTTTTAACTAAGGACTAACCCGTGTGAAGGTTTACACAAAAGATCCAGATAACAACATCAAAAAAGTGGTGTGGCGAACTTGCCATAACATTGGCGCTAAATGTGGAAGCCGAGAGTCTAGCCACACACGAGGGGTGACAGACTCTTTAGCGCCTTAGCCTTGATTGAGGGGTTATTGTTCCAGTGCACCAACAAGTATCACATGTTGCTTGGGATCGAAACTAATGTAAGTTTTAAAGTTTATAAACAACACTCACATTCCCATACATACCAATGTGCTTTTTAACTGTGAACAAAATGTAAGTCATACACACAAAATCTAAAACGAATAACATATTGAAAGAGTGTGTGGGGGACTTGAGGTTCAAACGTTAATAATGTGATCTTAACTTTTCACACTAATATTTCAACTATAAAAATTCGAACTAAACAAATGGTAAGGGTGTGTTTGGATTGAGGGTTTAGGAGGGGAAGAGAGGGGAGAATTTACTTTTTTTTTTTAAAAAAAATTACGGACTATATAACATATTTTTTTAAAATAAATAAGTGTGATTAAAGTATTATATGATCATTTATCATGTTAATACGTTAATTATTTAAAAAACATTTCATAATGTGTTTAATTTAAAAATGAAAAATAAACTCACCCCTCTCTTCCTCTCCTAAATCCACCATCCAATACACACTTGTTTCTAGTATTATTTATTAATAATAATAGTTAACTTTGTTTTGGTAAAAAAAAAATAAAAATACACCCTTAGGGCTTGTTTGTTTTGAGTGAAAGTGAAAGGAAAGATTGAGGTAGGATAGAAAGTAGAAGGATTGGGAATCTTTCCATAGTTTGGATCAACCTTAAAAAGAGTGGAAAGGATTCTGATAGCTGGGTCCCACAATAAAAATCTTTCCACTCTATTATGGACGGAAAGTATAAGGAAGACACTATTTTGAATAAAATTACATAAAAAGCCCTCATTCTCATGTTCAATCTACTCAAAAAAAGTAAGCTAATTTTTTTTTTCTATTTCCTTTTTCGGATGTTGGTGTGCTTCGCTCTCTGTTATGCCAATGTATTCTTAACATATATATAAAAAAACTATGAATCCTTTTCAGTGTGATATTAAAATATATTAAATAAAAAATTTGAATATAAATATTGAAAGTAAATTTTGACAGTTATAACAGTTCAACAAAAAAACAAGGCTAAAATATGGTTTTAGTCCCTGCAAATATGTTTCGTTTTGGTTTTGGTCCTTGGTAAAAAAAAAATTTGTTTTTGGTTCCTACCAAATTTTTTGTTTTTGAAAATAGTCCCTGGAGGGACTATTTTCAAAAACAAAAAATTTTGCAGGGACCTTTTTAAAAAACAAAATATTTTGCAGGGACCAAAAACTACAAAATGGGTTCACTCATCATGTGCCACGTATGTAAGTCATCACAAAAATGGGGTCAGGGACTATTTTCAAAAACAAAAAATTTTGCAGGGACCAAAAACAATTTTTTTTTTTTACCAGGGACTAAAACCAAAACGAGGCATATTTGCAGGGACTAAAACCATATTTTAGCCAAAAAACAATTACATATTTGTTTTTTTTATCTCCTTTCTATTAATTTTGTGTGACATGAATGTCTCTTCAATTTTTATTTTTTTTTAATAAGCCTCTTCAACTTTCTATATATAGAGTTATCGTAAATTTAATATTTGTTAGGCATGTGTGTGTGTATATATCAACGTAGGTTCTAAAAAAAAAATACCAATCTAGGGATATTTATGTCATTTAATAAAAATAGATCTATCTTTCCTTCAACTTTCTTTCCACTTTCTTTGATACCAAACAACTAAATAATCATCTCACTTTCCATTCACTTTCTACTCTCTTTCATTCCTTTAACAATCTTTCCTCTTACTATCTTCCCTTTTACTTTCTTTGATCATCCAAACATACCCTAAGTATCTCGACTTTATATAGCCGTAGTGGATTGATAAGTTTGAACACCCATATAACACATTTATTATTACTGATTCTTTACCTTGTTACCCTAATTTCTTCAAATAGCTTTGTTGCAGTTGTCGGTGTCCTTGTGAGTTTGATTATCTTGCAAGTGATGATAATCTAATTAATTAAGTGAAAGTCAACATCTTGAATTAATATTCCTTTTTCTAGTGTACTCAAATCCAACAAATGCGCATGCACGTTACAGTTCAAGCCAAGCAAACCGAAACCAATTCACTGCTGGTTTCACACCAGACATGCATCTTTCGATGCTAACCTTCTTTTTTAGAAAAAAACTGAATTTAGGCAAGAGTATATTGCACTGTCTGTTGGTGACCAACTTCCTTTCAATTCATACCTAGAGTTAGCTTGAATTTATCATACCCCAAAAAAGAAGAATCACATTGAAATATTGGAAGGAATTTCCCATAACATTTATATCTATACCTAATATAAAAGCGATGCTAATATGTGTCCCAAAGTTACATGTTAAGAAATTTAAAATAGAAATAGTTGTCTTAAAAGTTATGCATTCAACTTTTATAGAAAGACCCAAATTTAAAATGAATCATTGGTGTAAACCCGAGTTCAAAATCTCAACTGAGTAATCAATATTGACTAGATTTAAGTTACCTGTGACTGAGCTATAAATTACTAGGGCTTCATTTCCTTAAAATTTAAAGAGTTAAAGACAAAAAAATGGCAAAATTACGTTTTTAATCTCTTAACTTAATATGAGATAACAATTTGGTCATTTATCTTTTTTTCATTTCAAATTTATCCTTTTGGTCCATTTTTATATGAATTTTCAAGCTTCAGATCTAATGTTTTTATGCAAATATAGATGAAACCCATACATATGAAGATTGAAAGGCCATAAGAAAATAAAATCATGAATTTGAAGCTTGAAAATTCATATACAAATCGATCAAAATTACAAAATAAGGATAAAAGACCAAACCGTTACCTAAAATTAAGTTAAGGGACTAAAATGCAATTTTGCCATTTTTTTAAAAAAGAAAACCTATCATTGTGATTACATAACCTATAACATTGATTCATTTTGTATTTTTTTGTTTACTATATTTTTAAATTGAATTATGATAATTTGTTAACATTCATTTAAGGGTATCTAAGTAAATTTTATAGAGTAATGATTTTTTTTTTCTTCCATTGAAAGAACTAATTTTTGAAGGGCTTATTGAAGGAACTTGACGTGACAAAATGTGTTACATAAAATTGTAGAAGCTGTTTAAATAAGATATGATATCATCATTCACGTTTGGTTCTGCAAATAATATCAACAACTGAATTTGGTTTATAATTTTGGAGTGTGCTCCTCTCACTATCTCATGTTCGATTTCTTCCTAATATGAATTTTGGTGAGCTAAGTTCATTCAGAGTAGTTTGACTTTAAATGGAACTCACAAATAGACGAGATGATCGGCCCCTTAATACTAATCGGCCCTTGAACGAGATACCAATATCTGAATAACAATAATCTCTTTTCTTGGAAAAAAGATACAAATGCACGTTTTTTTTTCTTAAAAAAGAAAATAGCACACGTTTATAATATATCAATCAGATTAGTCCGCAAAAAATACAAACTTTTTCAAGTGTCGGTTGCTGATTTTAAAAATTCAGTTATTCAGCCGTATAATTCCTCGGTCAATGACTTTTACAACTAAATAAATTTCTCGGTCAAAAAAATAAAATAAAAATTCCAGCATACTTTAAACGCCCCTAAAATAGTTGTTGCATTTAATCGTCTGAATAAAACATTTTATACAAGCTTAAATTAACTTTTTTACAAAGTTCAAAATTGTTTTTATTGTTTTTTTTTAACAAGCTAAAATGAAGTCATGCATTAATCAACCGATTTTCTCCGGGCATAAGGAGTGCACAAAGAAAAACCGAAAACAAAGTATACAGAGTACAAACCAGTTACATCATAAACAAAAACAAAAAAACTAAAAACAAACAACAAACAACAGATTAACCGTAACACAACAACAGATTAATAATATACTAATTATGAATATCAAAATCAATAATATTATGATCAATAATATTGTAAAATACTAATAATTTATCTTATCTACAAAATAAAGTACTACTATATTTTTTAATATGTGTGAAATAATATTGTGGCATATAAAGCAAAATACGCTACTTTCTCTTTTGATTACCATTTTTTGTAGCTTAACCTAATTTTGTGTTTGGGAGCTATCACTTAGTATGTAATTTTCATTTTCTCTTTGTTGCATGTTCTATTACCATGACTTTCTAACATTTTGATTTAGCATTTTCTTCCTAGCACACCTTGTTCTGAGAAGTGTTTGCTTCTTCAAAAAAAAAAAAATATTGTAAACATATATTTGTTTTTTTGTCATAATCCTCCGATTTTTAGAAAAAAGAAATGATCATTTCTCTTTCACGTACAAAATTAACTATATTTCGTAATATGTATGAAAATAATAATGTGACATATATATTTTGTCATAACCCCTCGATTTCTAAAAAAAATGAGTAAGTTAAATTTCGTCCAAAAAGTAAGTAAAACACGTCCAAAATTCAATATGACATATAAAAAAATACCGGAGTGAGTAATTTTTTTTTGAAGAAACTAAAATGAAATATATTACTGTAGACTGGAAATTTCAGCACAAGTAGTGCAAAAACCCCAGCTGAAAGAGTATCAAATTACAACCACATAACAAAGGGTAACAAAAAAACAAGATCAAATGACAAAACCCCCCATTACAGATAAATACCCAGACAAGGTAAAGGGTTCAACCACCACAAATGATAGGAAAAAGCAAAGCTAGGACGGTTCGCTTTCAGCCACCAGTATGATTGAAGTTTAATTTTATCTAATAATTGATGTAACGGGACCTCTTTTTGATGAAAGACCCGAGCGTTTCTTTCTATCCAAATTACCCACACACAAGAAAGCCATATGAGATTAAAAGCTGAGCGGTTGCTTTTGGAAAACCCGCCTAAGGTGCCAAATTGATACAAATTGGAAAGCCATATGAGATTACCGGAGTGAGTAATTCTCTGTAACTTCTTAGCAAATCGTTGAATCGATCAGATTGAGTTGGAAGCATGAATGGTGTGAAGATCATGGTCAAAATTTATCCCTAAAATTAACAGATTTTTTTTGAGGGAATCCCTAAAATTAACAGATGATAAATGCAAAATACACTTTCGCATAAATTAACATTTACTAGGACTTTATGCAAGTGCGTGTGAAAGTTCACCAACGACCAAATATATTTTGTTTGCTAAGATACGCTGATATGACCCCAAATGCATAAAAACAACTTTATTACTCAAATAAGGATTCATACGAACCACCACCAATACCAATCCAATTTACCATATATTAGGAAACACAATGAAATGAATAGAAATGATTCTTATTGATGAAATGAGAGCTTACAACATGTTTATATAGTAAAATCTGGGCACATTCTAAGCTACCATGCGCTAGCTTTATGTAAGTAAAACCCTAGGGCACAGTTACTTGCGCAGCAAGTAACAGCTCTCTAAGTAATATTATCATCAGATATATCACTATGTAATATCCCCCCCACAAGTTGGAGGCTGATAAATGTTGATCAGACCCAACTTGGATATAAGAACATTAAAAGTCTTGGGAAGCAATGCCTTGGTAAAGAAATCTGCAACTTGGTCTTGAGAAGAAATAGGAAGCAGTTTAAGGATCCCAGCTTGTAACTTTTCTCTTATCAAGTGACAATCAATCTCCAAGTGTTTGGTGCGTTCATGAAATACAGGATTGGAAGCAATGTGAATAGCACTCTGATTGTCACAATAGAGGACAGGTAACTTGGAGCATGAAATGTGTAAATCTCTGAGAAGATATAGGATCCACTGCAGCTCACAAGTTGCTGAAGCTAAAGCCCTATATTCAGCCTCTGAGGAAGATCTGGACACTGTGATTTGTTTCTTAGTTCTCCATGAAATCATGGAGCTGCCCAAGAAGAAGCATTGACCAGAAATGGACCTTCTTGTATCAAGGCAACCAGCCCAGTCTGCATCAGTAAACCCTTGCAAAGTGAGAGAAGATTTTCTGGGAAAGAACAAACCCTTGCCTGGACAACCTTTAAGATATTTCAATACTCTTAAGGCTGCATGATGATGAGTTTGTGTAGGTTTAGATAGGAATTGACTCAGTTGCTGGGTGATGAAGGTAATGTCAGGCCTTGTGGTATTAAGGTAAAGAAGCCTCCCTACAAGTCTCCTATATGCAGCAATATCATCAAAAGGAGGACTTGAATCATGATAAAGTTTGATGGAGGGGTCAGAAGGAGTAGAAACTGGTTTGGAACTGACAGTGCCTGAATCATTGAGCAAATCCAAACAATACTTCCTTTGACATAATGAAATACCCAGTTTTGAATGAGCAACCTCAATCCCTAAAAAATATTTCAGCTTCCCTAAGTCTTTGATTTTGAATAAAGAATCCAAAACTGACTTGATATGATCAAATTCACTAAGAGAGTTTCCTGCAAGGATAATATCATCAACATAAACCAGAAGGATGGTGAATGATGATGAAGTTTTCTTGACAAACAAGGAATGATCAGAAGCTGCTTGGGAGTAGTCTTGAGCTAAAAGTGTAGAGGTTAATCTTTCATACCACTTTCTGCTGGCCTGTTTCAGACCATACAATGACTTTTGTAACTTGCACACTTGATTTTGCTTGTCAGTTTTAATACCAGGAGGAATCTGCATGTAAACATCTTCCTGAAGCTCTCCATGAAGAAAAGCATTGTTAACATCAAGTTGATGCACATGCCAACTATGAATAGAAGACAAAGCAATCACAAGTCTGACAGTGGTGAGCTTGGCAACTGGAGAATATGTATCAAAATAATCTAAGCCTTCAACTTGATTATATCCTTTGGCAACCAATCTTGCCTTATATCTCTCAATAGTGCCATCAGCATGGTATTTAACTTTGTAAATCCATCTGCATCCAATTGGTTTGACATTGGGTGGTAAATCCACAAGCTTCCAAGTGCCAGTTTTCTCAAGAGCCTGAAGTTCAACTTGCATAGCATGCTTCCAACAATCATATTTACTTGCTTCAGCATATGTGGTAGGCTCAGGATGAGAATGCAAAGACACAACAAAGGAAGAATGATTAGTAGAGAGTTTATGATGTGAAAGATAATGAGAAAGAGGATATGTAGATGCATGAACATTATTGCAGATGTAATCATTAAGGTAAGAAGGTGTAGTGGTGTTTCTGGTGGAATGTCTATGAATGACAGGTGGTGCAATATCTGTAACAATGGGAGGTTGTGAGGAAGGGATGGAAGGAACAAGAGGAGAGACAATATCATCAATGATAGGAGGTTGAGTAGTTGAAGGAGTATGTTCAATAATATCTGAAGGTGGAGAATGAGAGAAATACTCCCAATCAGGAGAAGTAGATGATGAAGAATGAGGATAGGGTAAATAATTTTCATGAAAATTGACATGTCTAGACACAAAAAGCTCTCTTGATTGAAGATCATAGAGAACAAAACCCTTATATCCAGACTTGTATCCCAAGAAAAGAGACTTCCTGGCTCTAGGTTGGAGTTTGGTTCTGTGAGAATGCAAGGTTGAAGCATAACACAAGCAACCAAAAACTTTGAAAAGGGCAATGTCAGGAAGTTTATTGTAAAGAAGAAAATAGGGAGATTGGTTTTGAAGTAAAGGTGTAGGTACTCTATTTATGAGAAAGACAGCATGAAGAATGGCATAAGACCAATATGAAGGAGGAAGCTTTGACTGATAAAGCAAAGCTCTACCAACATTCAGTATGTGTTGGTGCTTTCTTTCAACTCTCCCATTTTGTTGGGGAGTTTCAACACAAGACATTTGGTGAACTATACCATGTGAAGCATAAAAGGAAGGTAACATGAATTCAGGGCCATTATCAGTTCTTAGGAACTTAGGTGTAGTGTGAAAATGATTTTGAATCATGGTAATGAAATTCTTAACATGGGATGACACTTCAGCTTTGGTTTTTAGAAGTATGACCCAGAGAAATCTGCTGTGATCATCTAAGATAGTAAGAAAATATCTATGACCATGAACTGAAGTAATTGAGAGAGGACCCCAAATGTCTAAATGGAGAAGTTCAAAATTAGCATCAGCATAAGAAGAACTAGAAGTAAAAGGCAAATGTTTGTGCTTGGCAAAGTGACAAAGATCACAAGCATCTTTATTATTATTAAGAGTAATAGAAGGATACAAATTTGACATTACATGAAGTCTCTGATGAGACAAATGACCAAGTCTAAAATGCCAAAGGTCATGATTAGGTACATGATGAGTAGCTTTATTACAAGGAGGATTTAAAACTGCATTACAAGAAGATTGGAACAAATTAAGAGACTCAAAATTAGAAGTTTTGCATGATGGATAAAATTTGTATAGTCCATCTATCTGCTCAGCCAAACCAATCATCTTCAAAGATTGTTGGTCCTGTATAAGACATTTTTCAAGGGAAAAGTGAAAGAAACATGTTAAAGATTCACAACATTTAGCAACAGATATAAGATTGAGAGTGAAATGGGGTGAATAAAGAACATGACTCAAATGAAACTTTGAATTGAAAGATATGTTACCAGCAAAATGAGCTAACACAGAGTTACCATTGGGTAAAGAGACATAAACAGGTTTGATTCTATAGAATGAACTAAAAAATGCAATGTCACAACAAATATGTTCATTAGCACCAGAATCAACAAGCCAAAATGAAGGTTTGCTTGTTAAAGAAGAAACAGAAGCAGATATACCTGCTGAAGGATCAGGAGTGGAAATGCTGGCAGATGCAATGTGGTTTGATGTGGCTGGAGGAGAAGAAGATGCTGAAACAACCAAATTTGATTGTTGTAACATGGATACAAGTTGAGCTAATTGTTCTTGAGAAAAACTAGCAGAAGAAGAGCTTGCAGATGCACCCAAACCAGAAGAAGACATTGCACCAGTTTCAGAGTCTTCTTGAGAAACAGCATTCACTCTTGGTGAAGATTTGTTGTTGACATTAGGGTAACCATGTTTCAGATAGCAAAAATCCACAGTATGATTTGTACGGTTACAGAAAGTACAAAGTCTAGAAGGTTTATTGGATGGAAAACCTTTACCACGTCCTTGAGGCTTTCTATTGGAGTTGTCAACAGCATTGATTTGTATTGAAGTGTCTTCAGTTACACTCAAAGAAGTAAGAGCAGCATGATTACTCTCTTCCTGAACAACTAAAGAGTAGACTTTGTTCAATGAAGGAAGAGGATCAAGGAGAAGAATTTGAGTTCTCACAATGGAGAAATGATCATTCAACCCTGTAAGAAACTGCATGATCTGGTCCTCATTTCTGTGAACCTTAGCAACTCTAGATGCAGCACAACGACAAGGATGAATACATGAACAATTAGGAATAGGTCTATGTGAAGACAATTCTTCCCACAACGTCTTCATTTCAGTAAAATAATCCAAAACAGATTTTGATCCTTGTTTCAAGTTGTTGATATTAGAGCGCAAATTTGCAATGCGAATACGATCAATTTTAGAGAACCTTTCCTTTAGATCAAGCCAAACCTCAATTGCAGAATTGCAAAAAACGATAGTTTGAGCAATTGATTCAGAAACAGAGTTGATAAGCCATGATTGCACCAAATGATTGCACCGTTCCCATGCTGCACGATTCAAATCATCTTCGTCAGGCATAGGGATGGATCCATTGATGAATCCAAGCTTGTTCTTTGTGCCCAAAGAACGTTCAACAGTGCGACTCCAAGCAATATAGTTAGAACCATTGAGTTTTGGAGTAATAGCAAGAGAATTAGGACCTTCACTAGGATGAACAAAGTACACTGATTCAGTATCAGGTGAATTGTTCCGTGGCGCCATGGATGAAGCTCAAAATTCAGAAGAACAGAGTAGAACAAGATCTGAAATTGATGTTGAAGAAATTCAACAAAAATCAAATGTGATTGAAGAAATTCAATCAAACCGAGAAAAACGAGATCAAGAAAGAAGAATCAAGGTGTGAAATCAAGAATATTCACACACAAACAACGAGAAATTGATCTAAGAAAGAAGATCAATGAAGAACAGAGCACAGCGGAAAAACGGTTACAAAACCGTTATGGATCGTAACAAACTCTTTCTTTTGTGAAAGAGCTCTTGATACCATATTAGGAAACACAATGAAATGAATAGAAATGATTCTTATTGATGAAATGAGAGCTTACAACATGTTTATATAGTAAAATCTGGGCACATTCTAAGCTACCATGCGCTAGCTTTATGTAAGTAAAACCCTAGGGCACAGTTACTTGCGCAGCAAGTAACAGCTCTCTAAGTAATATTATCATCAGATATATCACTATGTAATACCATATTCATGTTTAAATATCACACATTCATACACAGAAGTCACTTTCGAAACAGCGTAATTATCTTTCACAAGCGTTATTCTCATCAACCACGTACATGATTTTGGTACGCTAGTTCATCCAAAAATAGGAAACTAAATCACTCTTTCCCTCTTAAATATCCTTGCCTATCACGTGCTTTAATTAATCTTTCACACTAATTTTATTATTTTATTTTAAGAATTCCAACCTTTTTTTACGGATACAATTCAACCTTATTTTTTTTTTTTTCCCTACACACCTTATTGCTTACGTCACACAATATCAACTAGTACACCCCCCACCCAATATATAAAAGGAAGAGTAGAGCTTCATGATTTTTGGAAGCCAGCCAAAGTTAGTTGTTCTCTCTACACTTTGCGTTTTCTTTCTTCTTCACAAAGCAAAAACAAAATCATCATAGAAACAAAAACAACAATTGCAACATGGATTGGGTACGAGGAGAAACTGTTGGAAGAGGAAGCTTTGCAACTGTTAATTTAGTTATACCTAAAGGAAATTCATATTCCACTCCGACAGCCGTCAAAACATCCGAGGTTTCAACCTCGTCTTCACTCAAAAATGAGAAACATGTTCTTCATCAACTTGGTTCTTGTCAAAGAATCATTCCTTGTTTCGGAGATGGTTACACTTTTGAGAATGGCAAAGAGTATTACAATTTATTTCTCGAATACGCCTCTGCGGGTACTCTCTCCGATCAAGTGAAACTCAATGGTGACCGGATACCGGAGCAACACATTCGTCGTTACACGAGGTCAATCGTCGAGGGACTTGATCATATTCATCGCAATGGATTCGTTCATTGTGATATAAAGCTTCAAAATATTTTGGTATTCAATGATGGTGATATCAAAATTGCTGATTTTGGTCTTGCCAAGAAAACAGGGCAAAAACAGAGTTTTGAATGCAGGGGAACTCCACTTTTTATGTCGCCGGAATCAGTGAAAGACGGCGAGTATGAATCTCCTGCGGATATATGGGCACTTGGGTGTGCAGTGGTGGAAATGGTAACAGGAAAACCAGCTTGGAATTTGGAGAAAGATTCAAATATGTGGTCGTTGTTGCTTCAAATTGGTGCTGGAGAAGAATCACCATTGATACCACAAGAATTATCAAAAGAAGGAAAAGATTTTGTTGAGAAGTGTTTTGTGAAAGATCCAAGAAAAAGATGGACGGCTGAGATGCTTTTGAATCATCCTTTTGTTGAAGAAGTGAAGAATTTCGATGAATCATCACCAAGATGTCACTTTGATTTCAATGATTGGGTTTCTAATGTGAGTGATTCGGTTCCGAATTCACCGGAACCAGAGGAGTTAAGTCCATGGGATTTTAATTCTAGTTTTGGTTCTGCGGTGGACCGGCTCAGGCAGCTTGTGACTGATGAACGGTTGGTTAGTTTGTCGGAATTAGATAGTTGGATTAGTGTTAGGTGAAATTGGAAGTTTTTTTGGCAGAGGTGAAACAGAGTAAATTAGAGGTAGAAGATGGATCATTGTGATTTTTTTGGTAACAATGATCGTTGTAATTAATTAGGTCCTGGTTTGATTTTGATTACTCGAATTCGTTTATTCTATAGAATGTAGTACATAGATTCTTGATTTGAGATCTTATTACTTGGTGGTGGAAGAGTTTTACTTGTGTGTTGGGAAGATTGTGGCCCTTTGTACATTGGCTGATTTTACAATACAATACTATATTTTTATCTTTACTCAATTACTATTATTTGATTGATTTTTAGATTGAATTTTGAAGAATTGTGGATAATTCATTCAACACTTAATAAAAATTAATTATAACGTAACGTTTTTCCCTAAAATAGAAAGAAATATTAAACTCAATTTAGTGGGGAATCACCTCTCCACATAATATCTCTGGTAATTATCAACTGAGTTACACTTACAAAACCATTAAACTTAATTTTTATTGTGTTAAGTATATCACTCACCCCATTTGCAAAAGTCAATCTAAAATTCATAGAGTAATACCATTTAAGTAAATTTAAGTTCTAGTTTTGTCTATGAAAAGACACGTAGATCAATGAATTCTATTAAAAATAGTCTGTCAATGTTTTCGACAAAGATTAGGTAAAAATAAAATCGATTGATAATTCACACTGATAGTATGATTGAAAACTACAATATTTTTACGATTTATACTTTATACAAGAATGTTTAATGGACACCCACTTGTCGAAAATTGTGTCTAATTCATGTAGTTGAATTCAACATAATTTTGACCGTGGAATAAATTAACTATCTACTCAAACAAATTGACCATTAACACAATTAATCAAATGTATGGGTACTACTATGAGATGAGAAGTTTTAGGAATTAATTGTATAGAATAGGGTCAGACTAAAAGGATGAACATTATTATTCAACGGATGATTGCTTGCTGGCACAAAGAGAGAATATAAACAAGGTTTATAAGTATAACCTTTCTGTTGGTTAATTCAGTGTCAAATATCCAAAGTTTATTCTTTTGCCTCAATCCACTTTGAAAAAGCCTACGACTCGGTAGACTGGAACTATCTAGACTTTGTGATGGAGAAGATGGGATTTTGTGTCAAATGGAGAAATTGGATTTCGGAATGCCTTCGATCAACTTTTATGTCAGTTTTAGTGAATGGAAGTCCTACCGAAGAATTTGGTGTTGGGAGGGGATTGAGGCAAGGCGACCCATTATCGCCGTTCTTATTCTTATTGGCGGCAGAAGGGTTCAATGTTATGATGTCAAAATCAGTGCAATTGGACTTATTTGAAGGGTATCAGTTTGGTGGTGACGGAATCAGAGTGTCTCACCTCCAATATGCTGACGATACTTTGATTGTGGGTAAAAAGAGCTGGAAAAATGTTTGGGCCATTAAGGCAATCATGCATTTGTTTGAATTAGTTTCTGGACTGAAAGTTAACTTTCACAAAAGTCTTTTAGTCGGGGTTAACATTCATCAATCGTGGATGGATGAGGTGGCAGGTGTGTTAAGTTGCAGATTGGGGTATTTACCTTTCAAGTACTTAGGTCTCCCGATTGGAGGTAATCATGGCAGAGAGGGTCTGTGGAAACCTGTGGTGGATGTAGTGAGAAATCGTTTGTTCAAATGGAATAATAGACATCTTTCTATCGGTGGTAGAATTGTCCTCTTGAAGTCGGTCTTGTACGCTCTACCTGTCTATTTTTTGTCTTTCTTCAAGGCTCCGTCGGGTATAATCTCTAAACTTGAATCTCTTTTTAAAATTTTTTTGTGGGGTGGGGGGGTAGAATCTAGGAAAATCAATTGGGTTCAATGGAATAAAGTTTGTCGAGTTAAAGAAGAGGGAGGGTTGGCAATTAAGAATTTAAAAGCGTTCAATTTAGCCTTATTGGGTAAATGGGAATGGAGAATTCGTTCAGAAAAAGACAGTTTGTGGGTTAAAGTTCTGTCCAGTAAATATGGTGAAACAAATGGAAGAATAAATAGGGATGGGAGACATTGTTCGGCATGGTGGAGAGATATTCAAAATATTGAGAGGGGAGTCTGGGGATTTAAACCAAATTGGTTCTCTGATAGATTGAGGAGGAATATAAGAAGTGGTGAAGAAACTCTTTTGTGGATAGATCCTTGGACAGAGGGTGGATCTTTGATGAATAGATATCCGGGGCTCTTTGTGTTGGCTGAAAATAAAGAAATTTCATTGAAAGAAGTGATGCAGGGGGGGGTAGACAAGGCTCTGTTAGATGGAGGAGGGGTTTGACGGAAGAAGAAAAAATGTTGGAGTTGGAAATAATAGAAAAGGTTCAAGGGGTTCGATGTAAAGAAGATGAGGAAGATAAGTGGGACTGGTCTAGAAATGGCTATTCGGTAAAGGAAGCATATTCATCGATCATAGAAGGATATGTGGCAGAAGATTCAAGCGAGCTTGCCGATGTTTGGAATGATTTAATACCTTTAAAAGTTTCAGTTTTGGTGTGGAGATTAATGCAAAATAGGATCCCGACAAAAGATAATCTAGTCAAAAGAGGAGTTCTGACTGAATCGCAAAAGTTATGTTCGTTTGGATGTGGAAAAGAGGAAAATGCGTCACATGTATTTTATGAATGCAAGTTAGCAGCTGAGGTTTGGCAACAGGTTCTAAAATGGTTAAATATATCCAGTGCATTACAAAACACAGCTCTGTCTAATTTCCTTCAGTTTAAGGGTCTGATAGCAAGTGGTAGAGTGAGGACAGATAGGTTCAGTGTCATCTGGTATGCTTGCATTTGGATATTGTGGAAAGGTCGAAATGAGAAAATCTTCAAAGACAAAAATGGATCGCTGGAAACTTGGCTTGAAGGAATAAAGTTATTGTCATGGAAATGGTTAACCTGCAAGCTACATGGGTTTAAATACAACTTTAATCATTGGTCTTTAAATCCTATGGACTGTTTGGGAATAAAGATCACTTAGTGTCGGGAAAGTAGAATTGGTTTTATCTTATCTGTCTTAGCAGAATTTGCTGCAGTGGAATGTTTGTTTGGTCTTTTAATGTTCATCGTCGATTTGGTGCTATCAATATGTTCCTTAGGCTGGGCTTGAAGTATATGTATAGATTGCTTTGGAGAGTATGTTTATGTGCTTCTGGTTTTAGCTTTGGCTTGGGCTTGTGCTTCTTCATCAATTGGGGTGGTTATTCCTTTGAGCTATTTCTGCAGTATCTGACACAATGGATTGCTGTGCTCACTTTATTCATGTTTCATCAGCATTTTACCTCTAATTGGTTCCAGTTTAGCAGATGTTTGAGCTCTTGTTCGGCTCTGATTGGTTCTTTTTAGGAGTGGGGCGAAGCTTGAGGACTAGTGGTTTTCTGTCATCTATTTTATGTTTCCATTATTATGTACTCCCTCCGTTTCAAAATGAGTGTCGTTTTAGGTGTTTACACACATATTAAGAAATGCAATGATTAAAAGAAAGAGAATGGTTATTTTACCAAATTATCCTTATTAACTATTGGTTAGTTTTAAAAGTAATACTTTGGAAGTTGTGTGCAGAGTATTAATTGGAGGGTACAATTGAAAAGAAAAAGTTATTATTGCATTGGAAACTGAAAGCGATATTCATTTTGAAACAATTTTTTTTGGCTAAAGCGACACTCATTTTGAAACGGAGGGAGTATATGTATTTCTGGGAGTAGCTTCCTAATTGTATTTGCTTTTGTAGTAGTTGTTAGTGGAGTTTGGGTGATTGGAGCTTGAAACTCTATCTTTTAGTGTTGTATTCACTTTTGGTGGTACCACTGGTACCATTTTAATATATTTAATAAATTTTCTTGGCCTTTCAAAAAAAAAACCCTTCGTTGACAAATATTTTGTCAATGGGTAAAAACTATGAATGACTTGGTGTTGGTTGACATTCGTTTCTTCCTTTTAATTATGATTTCCGTTAACAACGATGATTAGGACTTTCAAATTTCAAGTGTGAAAGTATACAGTCATGAAAATTGCTCTTCACCCTGCACATATTGCTCGCGCCCTGCAGCCGTCCCAATTATACCCTTGCGTAAGTTAACTAACGCAAGTGTAAATGTCTGCGTTAGTTAACATACGTTACACAACTTAAGTCACACAAGTGAAAAATACTGCGTGAGTTAACTCACGCAGCCATTAACACATGCGTGAGTTAACTCATGTACATTCTGTGCATGAAACCAGAAGAGGCAGAAACCTCCATTTTCCCTATTTTTTCAATCCTTCTTTCATACATTCATTCAAGCATACATTTTTCATCATTCATTCAAGCATTAACTCATAATTATATTACGAAAAATATCATAATTAAACAACGGAATAAAATAACGCATAATGTCATAAAAGCGCCAAAAAGCGCAAATGTAATAGGATTACAACCAAATCCTTCAAAATGTCATAAAAAACCTAGAAAATATCGTAAAACCCTACTCCCGTGGACTCCTACTCCTCCTCCGCAGAGTCGGCACTTGCTCCAGCATGCTCCACTCTGACTGTATGCCCTGCATCAAGCGCATAACCTCCTCTGGATCATGAAACACAGCAGGATGTCCCATTGCACCGTCCACTCTAGCTCTGATGTTGCTGATGATCTGGTATGGGTCTGGAGGTTGTCTGGCCCACTGCTGCTCAACAAGAACCTCCTCGTAAGGAGGGACGGGACGAGGAGGGGCAGCAACTGCGTAGTCAAGAATGGCCGCAGGGGGGTTCACAATAGGATGTGACACTCTAACGAACCATCTCATATACCCCTTAGTATGAGCCCACAACTGGTTATCCGGAACCGGATGACCCCTCTGCTGATGGCTGAGGACATGTAGAGCAAACTCAATGAAGGTCTGGGCCACATCATATGCCGCAAGAAGCTTAATGTCTGTAGGAGGCTTGGGAATAGTCTGGACATACCCGTACTGCCTAAGAACCCGCTCTGGCAAGTGACGGACCATCCTGTCGCTGCCGGCCATGATCCATCCGGAGTACCAACATATGTCCTGAAAGAGTGTGATGTGTCGTCGTCTCTCGTACGACATCCAGGTGACATGAGAAAGGTCCATCAAATCAATGGCAGTTCGGTAGTGTTCCGGATCAGAAAATCACCTGGGAGGTTTCCATTTACTCACAAGCGGGGAAACAGTAGGGTCGTACGCATTATCATCAATCCTCAGAATGATGTTCGAGAAATGCGCCAAAGTCCATCCCTGCAAACACAAAGAAACAAATATTTACATCACCACAAGAATTATACAAACAACTAAACATTTACGATCCAATAAGTAAAAAAAGAAGAAAAACAAATATTACCACAAGCAATGTCATGTAACCACCACAGGAGGCCACAGATGAGTCGGAGGTAAGAGATAGCTGCTCATATAGGAAAGCAAGTCTCATCCCACCCCATGACCAGCTGTCCAACATGTCCATATCTTGCAGCGCAAGCAGCCAAAGCAGATTAATGTTTTTGCTGTTCTTGCTGGACAAAATGGTCCAGCCAAGCAAGAGCAACAAAAAGCTTGCTCGTGTTGCTCCTCTAGTGTGTCAATCTCAAGAAGCTGGTTACACCTATTCAAGAGCTCCTCGTATCGCCTCTTCAGTACACTAAAACTGATGTGAGAACCACCCTGTTTTGTCAGCTCCTTAGCGGCATCCTCCTCTGTAAACAGTAGGTCCGCCTGCATCATCTCTAGCCCCTCCTCACGGGTTAACTCTTTATCCGGAAGGAGTCTCCTAGTGATGAGGATGCCTAGCAGACACACCACATCATCTAGTGTGATGGTCATCTCTCCAACAGTTAGACGGAAGCTGCTGGTCTCCTCATGCCATCTCTCTGTCATCGCACAAACGAACCCGTGAGATATGTTCTCGTACCCACTAGTCAGGAGGGGAGTCAGACCAGACATATTCACTTCATCCCAAAACCGCTCATTTTGTTCCCCCGGCATAGGCAATGCCAAGTTTTTAATGCTCAGCTTCTTCCCGTGTGAGATACCTTTCACCCTATGTTTTCTTCGAAACTGAAATACAAAAACAAAAAACAACAAACAACACCGTTAAATAAATAATAAGTAAAACAAACATTAAATATATGCTAACATAAATGTTAATTCTAACATTAAATAAGTAAAATAATAATTATAATAAGTAAAATAAACATTAAATTATACTTACATCGGCATCGACCCATATCCTGCATGCCACATGTCCACCAAAGTGAGGTAAAAGCCTGAGGTCAGAAGGCCCCCCTGCATAGCCGTCCGGGCCGGCCTCGTACACCACCCTTGGCACCCCCTGAAAACGAGCCCCACCATAATGCTGCTCAGGCTGCTCAGGCTCATCATGCTGCCGAGACTCCTCAATAATAGGCGGCTCCTCAACAACAGACTCCTCAATAACAAACATATACTGGTGAGGCTGAGGCTCCTGAAAATGATACGCATGATCCTGCGGCTGCTGATACACCGCATAATGCTGTTGATACTGCGTCGGGTCCACCGTCTGGGATAGGCCCGTTTGGGACGATGATCCCCCCGCAGCATCAACTCTAGCAAGTCTCGTTCCCCCACCTCTCCCTCGATCAGCCATAGGAGGGCGTTATGCTTCTTTCTCCCTCCGTGCACTACAAGTAGGGGCAGGCTTCCCTGCCCTAAATCTGTCACTCCTATCCTGAGGCGGTGGCTCAGGCGGTCTCTGAGATGTATTCCTCCAAGGCATATCTGCACAACATTTAACAAAACACAAAAATTCCAACAATGTCATTTCAAGGCTACATTTTCACACGCACATTGTGTCATTTCCAACAATTCAACAACAACACTAAAATTCCAACAATGTCATTTCAATCCGTAAACTACCACATTGCAGTCAAACATATTATAATCAAAATTAACAAACCATATGATAACTAATTTGATAATTCACAATCCAATAAAACAAAATAATTACCATTGAGACATTTTACCAAACACATAGTGTGCAATTTTCAAACAACTAGGTAATCTAACAATTTGTAAACCCTAAACTACCACATTCTACTCTAAACAACTTCTAAACAACAATTCCTAAATTAATTCGTCACTAACAATCATCAAAACTAACATGCAAGCAAAATTTATAAAAACCTAAAAATGTTATATTTCTTCAAAAAAACTAAAATTTCTACAAGTTAAATGCAATTAAGTAGAGTAATCATCACTTACTTGATAATGTGGGAGAAATTGGCTTTGAATGGCGCAAGAATGATGAAAATCGGATATGGGGGGAAAAATTCGAAGTTGGGAAGTTGGAGAAATGAGGGAAATGTGTCTCTGTTTTGCTGATATATGACTTAAGTAACGCGGCGTGAGTTAACACACGCAACTCTACTTAAGTCACGCCTAAGAAGCAACGTGCACAAGTTAAGATGCACAGCGTGACTTAACCTGCGCAGGGGTAAAAATGGAAACGCTGCAGGGCGCGAGCAATTTGTGCTGGGTGAAGAGCAGAATTCTAAAGTCATTGGAAACTTGGGCCTCCAGCTATCATTTGCCAGCGAAGAAACAACTTTTCAACATTTTGGAAACAAGGTATTTTTTAGTGTCAATCACTAAAAATAGAATTCGAGTGAAAAATTCTACTTTTAATTGTGTAAAAGATTCCTGGCCAATTTCTAATTGAGCACCATCTAAATTTACTCTAGCTCTTATGACAATGATTATGTTATCACATGCATAGGAATAGGAAGATGAAAACAAAAGTGATATGGTATGTGATTAGAATGTTGGCTAGAGTTGAGCAGTAACCGTCAAAATGCAAGTTGGGATACTTGTAAACACTATGACGCTCAAGTCAATAAAAGAATATGAGTGAGGGTTATTGAAAGCATAAAAGTAATGTATATTGTGTTGTGGTCTAGCGACCTATTTATACAGTTAAGAAATGAGTTATTTGGATAGTAGTTGAGAGGCACTTAGGAATTGTGGCTATTAGTGTTGAAACCGCCGTTGGTCATTCTGCATTTATAGGTGAAAATGTTACAGATCTACAAGGATCCTAAGCTTCCGAAATGTGAATACCTTCGTGTATTTCTTGGAGGATGTATTTGGTCTCCTTTATGTTGAGGCATTTGAGGAGGGGAATCGAGAAGCCTCTCAATATAAAGTGTCTAGTATGATAGAGTATGAGCATGCTCTTGTTTTAACTTTCGACACTTATTTTGGATCGGATAGAAGTTCTTCGATCGAAACCTACCAAATATGATAGGGGCCAACCAATTCTCGTTGAGAGTGAGGATGTTGATGATGCATATCATCTTGTTCCTTTTTACACTAGGTGTTGTTAATACCTCTTGTATCACATACTTGTGTTTCATTTGGGTGCTTTCTAGTTTTGACAGGATATAAGTTTGGGTGTTATGTTTGTGGGGAACATGTTGTACTTTGGCAGATTCGAATTCTCCCATTTTCTTTTTGACTAACTCGAGGTATATTGAAAGATACTCGTCACTGCCTTGGAATTATCCTTGTACTTGCGATTCTACTATTTGAAAAGTCTATACAAATTTAATTCTTTTACCCCCATGTCCTCTACTAGTCTATGTTAGACTATGAATGCTTCGTAATTCATTTGATTGTTGAATGTTGAGAATGACAACCCAAAGATACTTTGATGATGAATCTTTCTCCATTCTTGTGTATTATGCATGCACTGCTCCCTCAAGAGTCGGATGAACCATCCATGTAGATGATCCATATGTTGGTTTTTTTTTCGAGAGAAATTTTTATTTTTGCTATGAAGCCGGCAAGCACTTGGGCTTTTAAAGCTTTGCGCTCCTCAAACTTGAAGATAAATTCTGAGAGCTCGAGTGACTATTTCTTCATTTTTCTTGTCATATTCGGTCAAAAGAGAGTTTACCTGATTGGTTGGTCTGCTCGCAACATGATTATATGAGCTAAAAAATATTGTCAGAGTCTCCTAGAAGCCATGACTAAAGCAAGCGGTTATTTTTCAATCTTATGATATCGCAACTCCTACCCTTATTACATTGATAATTTGAGAATATGACACAACTTAAACAAATATGTTTTGAATCATTATTACATTGGTCCGAATAGAACTAGATTCAAATTCCTTAAACAATCTCTCATGTTTGAGTCTTGTGGATAAAAAATAATGTTGTTGGAAGGAAAAATCCTACGCAAAGCCGATAAATACTTTGACCAATAATATGGTTTACTAAAAAAAAAAAAATCAAGATAGACTCAGTTCCCTTGAAACATCCAATAAAATAGAGCTTTGTCTTCAAATTCGCATTCTCATTCAACTCTTCAAATTGGTGTTTTATAGAATTAAAATGGAAAAGAACAATGAACGTGTTTATAATTCATTTGTTTCCCCATAGATGACCATTAAGGTTGACTTTTTTTGGCTGTAACAAGATTAGAAGTCTGCGTTCAATTGGATTGACCAGGCCTAGAAGGCTAGAAATCTTGCACTTTCTTTTTATTTTGGATAATACATATTTGCCACTAATAATTTGATAATTAAGAGGAATTCCTAAAATAATATTCATCAATTGTTGGATAAAGTCAAATTTCACTCATATTGGTGGTTGAAGACATCTAATGTCGTTTTTGTATTAGGGGTTCATAGTTGGCCGGCGTACCCGCTTGCTTGTATGGATATTGGTTAGTCATTACTGTTTTGTGGTTTGGACTCTTTTGTAAACTTTAGTTGTTTTTTGGCACGTCTTGTGCTTAAGATATAGCTTAGTTGTTATTAGTATATTCCAATTTTTGCTTATTAAAAAAAAAGACTTCCTAAAACATATTATTATTTTTTGCAATCCTAAAATTATTTAATCATTTTAGACTAAAGTATAGTAGTCATATATATGATTGTTCCACTAGTGTAGCAGAGGGGAATGGCATATAAAATTGCGTTTTATCCAACACTTTAAACATTGCATCACGACCAAAGCATTATCCGAATCTAGACCAAAGTCATCTAATTGGTATCACTTTCCTTGAACTCAGCTTCTGTCAATTATTTTAATTAAAACTAGTTACAAACCCGTGCTTCGCACGGGGGTTCAGTAACGTATTTGACAAAATATTATATTGGAAGGATAGATTGTGAAATGACAGATAATTATAAACCATAATACAATATTTAGAGTACTCTTGCATTACGGATTACAAAATTAAATCTTTAAAATGGTTTGATCACAAGTAACAAATGAAAACATATTTTGTCAGCGGTAGAAACACTTTTCCAGTAATAATTGATATCTATCTATAAACCAATGAAAACCCTATTACCAAAGCTGTCTGATTTATATCATTTTGACTTTCAGCTTCAACATATATAAATCATTTCACATGATCTACAGCAAAGACAATAACTGCAATTTAGTATCCAGTTCTTTCAGGCGAACAAACTTCTGCATCAGATAGATAGCTGAAAGCCTCTCTACCTAATTTATATCAGTTTGTGTTTTAGCTTCAACGTATATAAATCTTTTCACATTATCTACAGCAAAGGCTAGGGATGTCAATGGATACCCATGGGTACGGATAATATGATACCTGTCCCCGCCCGGTTGGATAAGTATGATACCCGTGCCCGCCCCGTATCCTCGTGGGTACTCACTATACCGGTACCCGTGGGTATTGAGGTATCCATGGGTACCCATGGAGTTTTGAATTTATTTATTTTTTGGTACAAATAATAACTTTTTTTAATTACCAAAAAACTTCAACTTTTAAACATCCATACATAATCCACTCAAATTTCATTAATCATACATAATTCATAGAAAATTCATGATTCTTATATAATCTATATGTTTTATGATGTGAATGAAGTAGAAATGGTGAACTTAATAAGATGAATTAAAAAAATTTAAAATAAAAATAGGTTATTATTGAGGATTTTTAGGTGGGGGGTAAAATTTTCTTCAATAAGGTACCAACTTTAAGTAATAAGATATGATATATAAAGATATATTAGTAATTTACTTAATTTATTATCGGGTATGGGTACCCATAGGTATGGATACAATCCAATCCGTGTCTATGTCCATATAATAATGGGTAGTCAAATACCCGTTTATTATACCCGTGGATACCAGTTTAGCTACCCGCTCCATACCCATGACGGATTTTACCCACGGGTACCCATGGGCATGGGTATTTTTGCCACCCCGAGCAAAGGCAGATATTAACTGCAATTTAGTACCACATATATAAATCCTTTCACATGATCTACAACAAAGGTAGATAGTAAGTGCAATTTAGTATCCATTCCTTTCAGGTGAACAAACTTCTGAATCAGACAGATAGTTGAATGTCTCTCTACTTGATTTATATCATTTTGCCTTTCAGTTTCAACGTATATAAATCATTTCACATGATCTACAGCAAAGGCAGATATTAACTGCAATTTAGTATCGAGTCCTTTCATGTGAATTATACGCACTTTTAAAAACTTGTTTTAAAGGAGAGATGTTCAAATTACGGAATATTACCATTCTTAGTAAATTTGAGAATGAAGTTCGCATAATCCAAATATTTGTGATGCATGGTTTAAGGCATGGGGTTCAGTAACATATTTTGTAAAAAAATTGTTCCGAAGGAAAAATGAACAAATTAATGAATATTGCACAAAAATTAAAAAACTTTATCAAAATATTTATGAAAGCTTTATCAAGAGCAGGAAAACAACATAAATTACATAATAGTTAAAATTATAAAAGTGAGCGCTACTGTCATAGAGTTACCAAAAAGGGATTAACACCAATATTTACATGACACAAAATGAACGAAAGAAACACATTAAACTCTTTAGCGTCTTGTGTAGGAACTTGGTTATTAATATTTTGACCGTTAAAAAATAAAAAATCTCTTTGACATCAAAAAAGTAATATCAACTGAGCAATATTCAGTCTCTTCACATATGCTTAGTAATATTCAGTCTGAAAGATTACATTGAAAGGATAGATGGTAAAATGACGGATAATTGTGAATCATTATAATATGTCAAAATATAAACCTTAAAAACCATGAACCATCAACTTAGTTTTAAATAGTTAAAAATAAAAAATTGTAAAATAGTTAAAAGTTTTTAAAAATATAAAAATTGGAATATAGTTAAAAAAATTGGTGAGGTAGCACTTAACCAAGCAACACTAAAAAAATTACATGCATTAGCGTAACAAAAAAACAGACAGACGGACATAAAATATTACTCTAAAAGTTAATGTGTGTATATATTCGCGAGGTTGAAAAAAGAAGATAAAAATATTTGGGATCATTAAATGACATCGTGAATAAAAATATTTGTGAGATTGTGATGATTAAACGATATTGAAATTAAATATATAAGTGATAAAAAGATAATAAAATTCCTTTGAAAAAAAGGTAATAAAATTAAATGGAATCTCCTTAAAAAATTAATGGAACGGTTAAAAAAAAGTTAAATGGAAGAAAAAAACATAACGAAATATAATATTAAAAAATAAAGAAAAAGTTCCCGGCGTGAGTTGAAAAGAGGTGCTTGTGAAATAAATTGTCGAGAAGTAGTTTTTTAAAGTAACATTCAACAACTTCTGGTCAAAGCTCATTCCATTCAATTTTATGCGTTCAAAAAAAGTACTTTTTTTAGTAAGTAATTAATTGATATTGTATTCGGCCTAACTTCTCCTTAAAAATGTAGAGAAGTTTGAAAAAAGTCGGGTCAAACGATACCTTAATCTCCCACAAAGGCAATGTAGAAGCAATTGAATTTGGGAGAAAAAATTGAAAAATAGTTAAAAATATAAAAATTGGAAAATAATTAAATGTTATTAAAAATATAAAAATAAGAAAATAATTAAAAAAATTGGTTAGGGGCAAAAATGGAAATTCATAGGCAAAACCTTAAAAAAAAAAAAACTTGTCGAGAAGTAGTTTTTTAAAGTAACATTCAACAGCTTCTGGTCAAAGCTCATTCCATTCAATTTTATGCGTTCAAAAAAAGTACTTTTTTTAGTAAGTACTTAATTGATATTGTATTCGGCCTAACTTCTCCTTAAAAATGTAGAGAAGTTTGAAAAAAGTCGGGTCAAACGATACCTTAATCTCCCACAACGGCAATGTAGAAGCAATTGAATTTGGGAGGAAAAATTGAAAAATAGTTAAAAATATAAAAATTGAAAAATAATTAAATGTTATTAAAAATATAAAAATAAGAAAATAATTAAAAAAATTGGTTAGGGGCAAAAATGGAAATTCATAGGCCAAACCTTAAAAAAAAAAAAAACCACTTCTAATAATTGAATTACCAAAATGCCCCTCATAGGGGCAAATTGGTAATTTCAAGGGGCATTTCCTTTCATAAGTAGATATCACAATACAACACAACTTGCATGTTACAATTTACAACTCTCACCGCAACTAAAACCTGACTATGACTTTCTTGCAGCCCCCAGATTACAACTTGTCCAAATGGAGCAAAAATCATTTTAAAATTTGAAGTAATAAATAAGATCAATCCTTGTAAAAAGAAAAAGTATGGGTAGGAGAATTGATATGATTGGCGGATCAGAAACGCAGATAACAACCAATAAATGAATTTCAAGCACTCCTCAAACTTTAGTTTTTTTTTTTTTAGATTCTTAATAATTATTTATCACATTCAAAGTGGAAATCAAAGACTCGACTTCTTTTTACTATGTTTTCTAACTCTTTCTCAACCACCAAGTAAAAATCGAACCTACAACATAATTTCTAATCCTCGACGTGTTTGGTGTCATGCATGTGTCAAAGGATGCTAGTTAACATGACACGAACATATATATTTTCGAACAATCAGTTTGAGTTTTTTAAAATTATTATTGATGTCTTTGTACGAATGTTAGTGTTGTACCTATGGTATGTGTTAATTCGAGTTTGATAGATTACGACCCATAAAGTTGTAATAACCGAAATAAAAATCCCACTGAAGCCAAAAGCAAACAAATCAGAGACGTAGCTGTTGGTGCAAAGTGACTGGAGAGCTAAAATTAGAGGGTCATACTCACATTTCACGAATCTAAATCAAATTTTCATGAATGCATATATATAACTGGGGTCCCTTTTTCTCTAGAACTTTGATATTTAACAAATGCATAAATGTGGTATGCCCAAATTGTAGCCTATAGTTCTCCATGATCTATCGGGCCCACTAATAATATTGAAAGAAGCTTGAAAATGTGCAAAATTGATTAGAAATCAGCCCCCTAACTTTGTTTGTTGCATTGCACCAAAGGGAAAAGTGACAAAATTCGTTAATGTTTCATGCATGTTAGCTTAACTTAACCCTTCACATCAACAATCCTTTCAAATTTTTGTATTATATATGTAAGGGAAGGTGAATGATTTGAAGCCAGCTCTTCTTGATACTAGACGATGGACTATCTACGGTGTTGATACTCCAAATTGATTCAAAAAGTTGAAAACTAATGTGTATAGATATACCTTAAATAGTCTCTAAGTTTATTTCTAGGTTACCATTAATGGTGAGTAATTTATCAAACACCAATGAAAATTGGAGAACTGTATAATTCACAAACATGTTAATATTTGTTTTTTTTTTTTTAAATGTAAATATTTTTTACCAACAAGAAATCACATAAAAGTGACTTTTAGGGTACATCTTGACATGACTATCAACCACGACTTTGTTTATCTTGAAAGGAAGTGGTGGGTAACAATAACGACTTTACATGCAAGATCGTGAATGAAAACCACAAAGTTAATGTACTTTTTATAAAAGGAAGTCGCTATCGACATTAATGACTTCCTTTTTTTTTTATTTGTCAAAATAATAATCAAAAATTGGTTGTCATCCACAACTTTGGTGAAAATCAAAGAAAATGAAGGGTATGATATTGGTGGCACGTCTAATTTCTCCAATTACATGGGATAGGCCAAATTTTCAACATTCCCAAGTCAACATCGTAGGCGAAAACACACACGGGACAACAACAACAATGACAATCACTTGAATTTTTTACGGTTTAGGTTGCATCGATATTTTTTGTATGGTCTACATTGCATCAATATTTTTTGTGTGATTTAGATTGCATCGACTTTTTGTATGATCTAGATTTGCATCGTAAATTTAAATGTTTTAAATTGAATCGACAATTTGTATGGTCTAGAATGCATTCAAACTTGTATAAATTGGTGTCTTTGATTTATTATGTACATCATTCACAAAGTTTCCTGTCAAAATGGATCTGATTAAAATTAGGTCATCGGCTAGGTTTTGCTTAAAATTATAAATGGGCAAATATTTATTTTCTGTGTTAAGGAAACTAATAACTTGACTCACACTCACAAAGTGTATAGATTAGGGATTTGTAGACTTGAATCCACACCCCAATATATCAAATGAGCACTTGTAAAGAACTTTTTCAATATATATTCTATTGTGGAAAGTTTCGCTGTCTAGTGTGATTTTATCTTGCTCTAGAGGTTGAGATCAGCACAAATCACTAGTTCCTAAAAACCATACACTCAATAATAAAATGTAAATTTACTTATGGAAAAAAATCATAAAACTTACAAACTTATTTTATGTGGACTGGACTATACAACTTGTTTATGAAAGAATGAATAAAATAATGAACACAAATTGGTGGAATAAAGAGAAATGATATTCTAACAACCATTTTGTGACAACCTATGTGACAACTTTATCTCTCATACTCACATTATCTTTTTACTTTCTCTCTCTATTGCTTTGGTTTCCGTGTCACTATCTACTTTTCCTTTGAAAATTGGTGGTTGTCACAAAAGTTGTTGATTTTTGGTTGTTAGAATATCATTGCTCTGGAATAAAGTGTGCATTGGGATTGCAGAAATAGGATGAAACATAAATGCGTACAATCCAATCCAATCCAATATCAGAAATGATAAGTAAACACAAAAATCCAAACACAATACAGACACCATACATTACTGTAGCTTTATACATCCTTTTTCATTTACTTTTTAATTCCTTTCCTTCTCTCTTTCCCATTTCTCTGTTCAATACCATCTCTCGCCATCATCACCGGCGAAGTTTGCTGAACTTATCCGTCCCTACTGCCATCATCTCCACTTCTCTCTCAGTCATGCTCTCTCTCAATCACCGACGACCACCACCATTATCTTCTTTGACAAAACAGATTGGAATTCCGATGTGAGGTGGTGGTGAAAACGGGTATCCGACGAGAGGGAAAAGAGGACTTCAGCGGCGACATGTTCAGATCTGAACGAATTTCGTGAAAACGGGTGATAAGGACGATGGTGGTTGTGATGGTAGAGGATGCGGTGGCGATGACTACGGTGGGTGGGAGAGGCGGTGGTGTGGACTGTGGGGAGGAATAGTGAGACCGTAGGGAAGATGAGAAAGAAGATGGGTGTGCGGATTTGACAAAATTGCCCCTATTTTATGGTTGAAATGTCTAAACTGCCCATGGTGTTGTATTTGTGTCAAATATTTTGTGTTCACTTATCATTGCTCGTCCAATATAGGGTTACTTGATAGCATTGAGGTTTGGTACATGGAATCAGGATCTGCTTATTGTTATTACAACATAGAACTATACTTTCTTCCATTGTCATAATATGTCAACAACATACATGAAATTAAATCATAAAAATGCCCAAAAGAAATTAAAAGGCATATCCAACCGACCAACAATGCATGTACGTTTTGGATAGGGGAGGATGGAATTCAAAGCTTGTATGAAGTTGAAAGTTGAGATTGCGGTGCCAACAAAAATTAAAATTATTCTATAAAAAAAAAATAAGAAAAATAAGAAAACTTATTAAAAAAATACGTAGTTGATATTTATAAATATATTTGTATTATGTATTTTTTTAACCAGAAAACCTCTATCTCTATGCACAAATACAAAGATTGATCATTTGAACTGAATATGACTGCAACAGATGACAAAACTTATCCTCGATAGATTTAACATTATTGTATTTTCTAGATGAATTCAAACGAAATCCACTTATTAATATGAAAAAGATCTTAGTATAATATTCTTGAATTATGTCTTTTTTTAAGGATATTTGTTTACATTATCAAATATTATAAGAAAAATCCCGGAGTGTGGGTTGAGCATGTTATGTGGTGCTTGATTTACAAGCAAGTTTGGCATATGAATAACCATTACTTTGTCATCCAATGACTTTTATCAAGAGACCACTTGACTATACTCTCTGTTTCATGCAACTAGCTAGCGCCGCAAATCCAAACTATTTCCAACTTCCAAGGCACCATTAATTTAGAATAGTATTCCTTTAATTTTGTGCAATTAAATTATTCTTGATTTGGCTAATGAAGTAAACCAAGCTGTCCAAGCATGACAATGTTCCTTTTTAACAGAAAAAAAAAATTAAATGAAGAGGGATATAACAATGTCAAAGAAAGCATGAAATGCCAACGCATTGTAAGGTTGATTAAAATTTCTGTGGAATTAAAGCCAATATTTTGATATATCATAGTAGATGGAGAAAAGAAATTAAAAGAATGTGAAGAGAAAATGGTTAGAATATTAAACAATTGTTTAATGGTTTTGGTATGGACTGAAAATGAGTAGATTCAAATCGGATCGAACTCGTCTGAACTCGACTCGATAAAAAATGGTTATTCTCAAAATTCGATTTGATACCTTTTTTAGATTGAGTTTGACTCATTTAAAATTCACAAAAAAATTGGTGCAGCTCATTGGATCATAAATTCAAAAGTCATTTCTTTTGGAAGTACATAAGACCGTTGGAATAGGTTGGCAAAATCGCCTCGCGATTCACCTCTATCATGCAACGATCTTAGCATGGAGGAACTAAGAAAAAGTGTGTGGCGGACTTTAGGTTGAAGCACTAATCAACGTAGACTTAAGCACTAATCACGATAAATCGATTAGTTTAAACATACACTCTCTGATCACTATTATAAACAAAAATCATTTTTACGGTTCATTGAATAACTAATGTATCTGGTCTATAACTATCATCAAATACATCAGTTATTCATTTAACCTAAAAAATAATTTTCTTGCTATAATAGTGACCAGTAATATTTCCTAATTTCTTAACCTGTTACCCATGCCCCATACTTACTTGATTGCCCTCGGTTCATTGAATAACTAATGTATTTAGTCTATAATTATGATCAAATACACCAGTTGTTCATTTATCCTAAATAGTAATTTTTTTCCTGTAATAGTGACCGAAAGTCTAAATATCTTATTTCCTAATTCCTTAACATGTAACCCATGCCCCATACTTACTTGATTGCCCCCGGTTCATTAACCTAATTTCATCAAAATGCCTTGTGTTGCTGTTGTCGGTGTCCTCATGAATTATCCAATTAATTGTTATATGGATAATATGAAACTGAAGTGCCACTTTTTTTTTGAGAAATTATATTTTGACAACTTTTGGACAACTTTCTCTCTCATACTCACATGATATTGTTATCCTCTCTCTTCCTTTTTCTCTCTCCATTGTTTTTAACCAATAAAAAGTGAGAAAAACAAGGTTGTCAACAAAGTTGTCATCAAATGGATGTCAAAATATCATTACTCTTTTTTTTATGAATGTGAAAGTCAATATCTTGAATATTAGTATTTTCCTTTTATTAGTGTACTCGCTCAGCAAATGCGCATTTTAGTTCTGGTCAAATAGAAAGTTCACTGCTGGTTTCACACTGACTCTTCCAAATATACGCGTTCGTTCTATGCCGACTTCTTTTTTCTTGGAAAAATTGAATTTAGGTAAATAGTACTACCGGACCCGTTCATGTACATAATAGTACACACCGACTTCCTTTCAATTCATACCTAGAATTAGCTTGAATTTATACCCACATGAAAAGGAATTACCTTGAATTTATATTGAAGGAATGTAATTAATATAACATTTTTTATATTTATACTAGTATACAAAGAAGACCCAAGAGCACTTAGATGATAAGATAAATGATATTTTATTGTTTAAGTAGAAGTCATCATTCGAATTTATTCATTTATAAGAATACAACAATATTAAATCTTTTGAAAAAGGATTTTACATTCACTCGATTCTCAACGGTTACATGCGAAGGATACTCAAATTCACACGTAAAAAGAAGATACAATTTTTGTGTCACTTTTTCTTTCATTCTTCTTTACTCGATCACATAATAGAATTAATTCTAATTTTAAATATGATTTTCTTTCATTCTTCTTTACTCGATCACATAATAGAATTAATTCTAATTTACATATGATTCAAATTAGATCTTATCATAATTTAATTTTTAACTGAAATCAAATATAATATTTAAATCAAGCATAAACATACGGTGTATTTATATTAACATCAATCAATCAACACTAAAAAAAAATATATAAACATCAATCTGATTAGATCCGCAAATATATTAATTTATTATAGTGACAATCTGATTTGGGTTTTATCTGGCTCATAATACAATCATTTTTCAAGTGTCGGTTGCTGATTGAAGGAATTCTGCCCGTATAATATTTTAAATCAACGATGTGGAACATGAACCTTATTTTAGTCGGACTCGTACCTTTTAAAAAGAAATAAAATTCCAGCACACTTTAAACACCCTTAAAATGGAGGGTATATAATTATGAATTGATTACATTTTTTTAATCAACGATAAGCTTTTTTTATTAAATTAATGAGCAATAAGTTGATAGATTGAGCTTAGCTCAGTTGTTAAGTATACGCAGGACTGATGTTCGAACTTCAGACATCCTACTTATTCACCTTATTAAGGAGAATTTCTAGTCACTAGGTTACTTGAAAAAAAAAGTTGATAGATTGAGCATTCTTTTGGATATGTGTTTCGACTCCAAATATCGCGTCTCGAGGTTTTCTATCGTGAATTTCTTGAAGCTACAAGTTGTACCGTCAGCTGGACATGCGCTGAACAGTTTGATGGGCCTAAGGTTCAACGGACGTTTCTTAGACTTTTGTTGTTGTTCATGCTCCTACACATGTTGTTATTGGTAGTGAAATGCAACGGAGATTGTGATTCTTCTTTATCTGTTATTGATGAAGAAGAAGATTGTGTTGTTCTCGCTTCTTCATCAGTTTGAAAGCCTTAACCTCTGGATAATGATCTCAATTTCCCTCCACCATTGAATGAGGATGACGATGAAGTGATCCGCGTCACCGCCTTGCACCTCTGACTCTCCGATGCTGACCAATCTATCTCATTTGCTGTTGAGAAATACTTATATTTTTATCTTCTAATTTGTTGTTGGCATTGCAGTATAGATTCAGGCATAAGATACACAATAAGAGGCCTCTATCATATACTATCTACTGAGGAGCAGGTTGATCGTTCTGACATCACTAATATTGTTTGAAATAAATATGTCCTCTTGAAGGTTTCTTTGTTTGCTTAACGATTACTTTGCAATCGCATACCAATGAAGAATAATTTCATTCGGTGTAGAATTCTACTGTCAAACTCTAATATGTCTTTGAGTGACTGTGAGATGGAGGAAAGCACCAATCACTTATTTTTGGGATGTGATTATTATGGTAGCATTTGGTATCTCATGCGACAATAGATAGATATTCACTTAGCATGTGTGTTGTACCGTTATGATCATCTCATTCAATTTAGAAGTTTAGGAAAATGAAACTAGAAAATGTCGGTGTTCCTTACAATTCATTTGGTTGTTGTTGTGAGTGGTTTATTTAGATAGAAAGAAATCGTCGTATTTTTTAGCAAAAAAATTGTCTCTAAACGAACTATTTGATAAAGTGAAGCTTCAATCTCTTTGGTGGTTGAAAGTCAAAAACAAAAACTTAGCTTATGTTTTTTTTTAATCTCTGGTGGACATATCTTCTTCGGTGTTTGAATTTTGTTACTTAGCTAGTGATGTTGTATGTCTCCTAACTAGTTTTTTGTTATTCTTTGTTAAGTTGGTGTTCGGTTTGTAATTCTCTTTATAATTGTAACTACTTTTGTGTAATTCTCTTTATAATTGTAACTACTTTTGAATCCTCGTCTTGCACTATTTGTGCAGGTTAGGATTTCATTTTAATTTAAGCTTAATTGAATATTTGGTCAACTTATTCGTTGGTTTCATTTTGGTATCATAACTCAAAAATTTCTTTTCGGTCCCTTATTTATGCTTCTGTCAGTCAAATTGATCTTCTCTGTATGCCTAATTTTTCAGATATGATTTCTGCCATTAGATTGCAGGTCCATTATCTGTAATGGTGAACCATCTGCACATAATTTTTTACCTGTCTTCTTCTCTTTTCCTCTTCATCTTTTTTTTTCTGCAAAAAAAAAAAATGCAGGGCAACAAGAAAATATAACCATAATTTTTTTTCCTGCAAAGACAACAAACCTCATAACCCCAAATCGAAATCCAGAAACAACAGCAACAACGCCAAACGTGAATTAACATATCCAAACACCAAACATGAATTAACACAAAATCTCATGACCCCAAATCGAAATCCAACAACAAATAAAATCAGATTTTTTTTTACAGTTCAAGAAGAATCGATCATCGACGAGTCTTTCGTGTTTGATTACTTCTCCGACGCAACCGACTTCAGAAAATCCGGTAACGACGTCGTTGTATACGACGCCGAATCAGAGATCGGTGTGGAGAAGTGTGTGCATCATGACGTGGTAGTGAAACTAGAAGATTTGGAGGGGGAGGATTGTTTCGGGGAAGAGAACCAGAGGAAGAGGAAACAGAGGGAGTTTTGTTACGTCGTTGGAGTTAGAAGACGACGCCAAGCATCAGAGAAGAGAAGTAAAGTTACAGCGGCTACAATGTTGGTCCACCTAATGCATTTGGGGTTAAAGTTAACTGACATGAACCAAACTGACTGACGAAAACATATTTAAAGGACCGAAAAGAATTTTTTTAGAGTCACAGGACCAAAATAAAAACATCAAATAAGTTAGAGACCAAAAATTCAATTAAACCTTTAATGTAATAAATATCATTTTAACTGCTTAAACAAAAAATTTACTTTGTAAGATTATTAATATTAAGATAAGATTATGGTGATATATAATTATGATGATGCTCTAGAGTGTTTTATATTGGTTTTCGGTTGTCGAACATTGATTACGTTCGAACCTTTAGAACCTTTGATATCTCATTTTTTCTTGGGAAGGGAAAAAAATAAGCAAAACCCTTGAGAATCGAGGTCCGGGAGTTGTTTTCGCTACGGGAAGGTGTTAGGCACCCATAACGACTATAGTAACCTATAGGAACCGTCTTTACTTTCTACGCGCGCGCTTTATTTTTAAATGCTATTTGGAAAATGATATTTACACCTAAGAGTTTACTAAGTCAAGAATTGGAGGGAGAAGAATGTGTTTGAATTTTTATTTTATTTGAATTGAAGGAATTTTATTCCTTGCCTACGTACCCGATTAAGGGATCAAATCCACCGTAGTTCTCTTCCAAAAAATATTTTTGTTTTTGTTGGTTGATTTTAAGTTTGAAAATAGAATTTTGAAGAATGGAGATTGAGAGGCCTTAAAGGCATGAGATTTAAGAAATTGTGAGGTTTGATTAGTGATTTTGAAAAAGAAGGTCAAGTATGATTAATTTTTATTGAAATTTGATTAAGAAAATAAAAGAGAAAATCAATGGGATTTTGGATCCCAAGGTTTATTGCGAAAATGATTTGAGTGATGTTGTTCATATTTGTTTAAAAAAGATTTTCTCTAAGTGTAAATCCTAAGCATTCATCTAAACATGCAATCCTAAACATACATCTAAACATGCATATCCTAGCCATACATCTAAAGTATCTATGTGATGTGTGTGCATGTGTCGGTGCTTGTGTCGGTGTACATCATTAGAGTCCATTGTCCTTTACATCATTGGCCTAAATACATGCTATGGTCTTGCAAGAATTTAAAATCATTAGGAAAATTACAAAATATCCAAATTTTTACACACTAAGTGTTGCATGGATTTAAATGGCAAGAAGTGGGATGGAGATGGGATGCTTATGTATGAAACCAATAGATGAAATGGTTAGTAATATAGGGCATAAAAGAATAGAGATATAGGCAAGTAAAGCTATCATAACAAAAAGGGAGAAAATGGGTATAAAACAAGCAAGGGTAATGTGTAATAGACCTAAAATCCTTCACCAAGGCAAAGCTTAACTATGACTTATAACTCTCATGGTTTAACATATTTTTAAGACATGAAATCCAGGGTTTAAAATGAGAATCTAAGAGTTATAGTAAGCCTTACATTTTAATGTGAATTTAGACCTATTTACACTATTTGTTCACAAACATTACTTGCAAAGCAAGCAAGTGACCAACACATGCACATTTTCAACACAAACACAACATTCAAACAGTGACAAAACCTCACAAGATCATATATCATGAATCCCAAGCATCCATCAAGAAAAAGAATCCAATCATGCAATTTTTCAAAGGCTTTTTAATATGAAAGTCAAGTAATAAAACAAGAAATGTCACAATATTTTTTTATCAAATTTTTTAGTAAGCAAGTACCACAAAAACATCACAAAATTATCAAGAAAATACATGTATATTTCATGAGGTTTTCTAAAAACAAATTAGTCATGACAGGGGTTCAATTAGCAAGGAAATAGTGTGGAAATAGCAAAAACAAGTGAGGAAACGAAAGTTTGCAAAGGAACAGATCCAAGCCCAATGCATGGATGGGTCTGGATCATCCAAGAGCCTCAGAGGCGTTGGATTGATCCAGATCACCTGAAACCCTAGATCTAAAGGTCAAAAGCACGCAGCACACCATAAGGTGGTTCAGGCACATGGAAGCAAAGCATCTGGATCATACACGTGGCGAACCAAAGATCCAACGATGTGGATCAAGAAAGGAATGAACCAAACTGAACCAGACCGGTTCATGTGTTTATATAAACACAAGACGACCGGTCCAGCTCATTTCCTTCTCCCCTTTCTCTCACTACAACGTTTTTATAGAGAGATGCTCTGCAACCTCTCTTCATCTTCTCCGATGAACACAACGACGGAGGTGTGATGGTTCGCCGGCGGCGCCGCCACACCTGAACGTTTTCTGAATTTTTTTACATCATTGTGTTCATATGAGTCTCCTCTTTATGATTCTGAGACTGGTTTTTCGAATCGAAGCTCAGGTATGAGCAGATCTACACGTGAAACCTTCGGTTTCTAGGTTTTCAAACTTTTTCAAAGCCTCTTGAAACGAAATCCTAATCTACTCTATTTCTTATGCTGGTTACGAATATGAACGTGGATTCAAAAATAAACGGTGAATCTGTGTAGATTTGTATCTTAGGGTTTCGGTTTCAAACCTTTTCAATCTTTTTCAAACTTTTTCGAAAGAACAAGTTTTACACTTGTTAATCCACTTCGTTTCACCGTTTATTTTTTGTTTACGAGCCTTCGATGAAGATTTGAAACAAGAATGAGAAGGTTCTTTGAGTTTACCTGGATTTGAATGGAGATTCGTACAAAAATCCTCAAGAAAGCTTTTGATTCTTCTGGTAAATGCTTGAACCGAAAATAAATCGGTGAAAATCTCTCTTCCTTCTTCACTGGTTCGGAACTTGCTTCGATTCTCTCTTCTTCTCACTCCTCTCAAACCCTCTGTGATCGTACCAGATGAATTGGTGCTGGAATTGCAGAGGTCGTAGTTCAATGATGAAGATTCATCTTCGAATCGCTGAGAACTGCGAAGAAATTGCTTCAATTTTGACTTAACTCTGATTCTGGAAAAACTAGGGTTTCGTTGAGTTCTTCATTGTTCTTGATGATTTCTGAATTTTGATCTAACTGTCAAGAGAGAGAAGATCTTGATTCTGTTTCTGTGATTTGATGAGTTGGCGTGTGATTATTGCTTCTGCCTCTGTGCAATCAGTGATGTGGCCTTTATATAGGTGACATGTGTACTTAATAGCCAATGGAATATTGACACCTGTATTTGGACTGAAAATGGCTCGGCCTTGAACTTGAAATTCTGACTTGGACCTTTCTGCAATTTTTGAAAGTTTGGGACCAATCTGTAAATTTAAAAAAGGACTACTCTGTAATTTTTTAAGGCTTTGGGACTGAAATGCAATTGACCTAAAAAAGGGCTTAAAACAAAAATTGACTTAAAGGACTAAAAATTAAAATAAAAACCTTAAAAGAAATAAAATGACATAAAAGGACCAAAGTGCAATTTCTAAAAGTTTGGGGACTAAAATGAAAATAACAATAAAATTGGAATAAAATTGGTAAATTGGAAAAAACGTAAAGTGAAACCAATAAAAGACACAAAATGGACTAAAATGAACCAACTACTAAAATGAGGTACTTCAAAGTAACCTCTCTCTGCCAAAATTTTGTGTGAAATGACCAAAATGCCCCTGGGGACTAAAACGACTCAAAATGACTCAGATGCAATTTTAAAATGGATTTTTAACAGGGAATTGAAGCAAGAGCTTTATCTAAGCAAATTAAAAGACTCAGAGACAAATTTTAGAAATTAAACAGGGTTTTAACATGTGAAAAGACTAAAATGCCCCTAGGGGCTAAACTGACCCAAAATGACTTCAACTACAATTTTTTGGAATGGATTTTGACATGGAATTGAAATAAAGATTTATTCAAACCAATTGAAAAGACTCAAACGATTTTTTAAAGGACTAAAATGAGTTTGGATACAGGAAATGACTAAAATACCATTTTTCATGAATTTTGCAAATAATATTGAAATAAGATGCAGAGAAAGATGCAATTGATCAGAGATAATTTCAAATGACTTACAATGCAAGAAAACATAGACAAAAACACAATTGGAAAGATTTTTTGAAGCCAAATTGAGAGATAAAGCAGAGTAAAATGTCAGTGTAAACAACAACAAATTGGCAATTCTTCAAAAGTAATAGACATATATCAAAGATGAAAGGAAATTTTGAACAAGTATTTTTAGGTCCAAAATTAGGGTATGACATAGAGTATTAAAAAATAGGGATTAGCCATCTTAGTTATGTTATGTGGTAATTGGAGGTTGAATTTTGCTCTTTACCCAACACATTTTGCTCATTCTCAACTGAAATTCAAAAAATACTCTCGCGTGAGTTAACTCACGCTAGTGTTAAATCTGTGTGACTTAACTCATGGTGCATGAATTAACTCACGCAAAGATTTACATTAGCGTGAGTTAACTCACGCAGGGACATTATAGTCATTTCAGTTGGGAATGAGCATTTTTGGTTTTGTAAAGAGCAGAATTCATGGAGGTTTATGATCAACTTGATGGTTTATGTCAAAAAGAAAGAACTTTTGTAGTGATTTTCCAATTAAATGGCTAATTATGTACAATTTATTGAGATCACGTCTTATGGCTATAGTTGTGTTTACCTTGGTTTTTGGTAAACAATCGCTGGTTTAAAAAATAGTTATTTGCAAAATCAACCAGTAAATCTTAGGACATATTGTGTTTGTTATTTTTCAAAAAGTGATGAATGTTCTTGATATTGTTGTATAGAAGTATGAATATAACCGTCGAAATCCATCAAAGGTTGAATGAGTCGAGATTATCTTCAAAGGAATAAAGTAAATTACTATTTATACTAAATAACAACCTACACAGAAACGTTCGAACGTAACTGCTAGTAACTAACTATAGACCTATTTGAATCTCAAATAAGATCCTTCGATGATAACTGCTGCATGACTTCTTCGTCTGGCACCAACTTCTCTTCGACTCCTACCTGTTTGTCGAACCAATCACCATGAAGACCACAAACCTCTTTAAGTCCAAGGATTTGACAACGTTAGCGAGTCGAAACTCATTAACTCTCTTCAAAATCTAAGTCAAACTTCATTGACTGCATTTATTGTAGCCTATCAAAAATACAGGTTAACAAGTTGCCATTGTCATTTTTTTTTTGTGATGAGGTATTTCTTTTAAAAAGTTGCATTTGATATTCGAAAGTTGTTTTAGATATCTTATTTTTATTTGACCGCAGACATCTTATTTTTATATTGACCCTTAATTTGTTAAAATATCAGTAAAAAAAAGTAAGTATAAGAATATGCCAACAGATACTAATTTGTTAATTGTTGGCAAAAAAACTATCAAATCGTTGAATTGATAAGAATGAGTCGGAAACAATGAATGTTGTGAAGATGATGCTCAAAATTTATCCCCAAAATAAATTGATGATAAATGTGAAACACACCTCGCATAAATATATGTATTTTTGATTTATTAATTTAGGACATTATGCAAGTGCACCAAAAATACTTAATATTTTTTGAAAAGGTGGTTAAAAACAACGTTTCCTCAAATTATACCATACCATATACCCAATTTACCATATTTAATATTAGACGCTCATATATAGAAGTCACTGTCCAAGCAGTGTAATCTTTCACAAAGATCTTTGAGTAGCGTTATTCTGATCAACCACGTAAATGAGTCTGGTACGCGAGTTCATCAGAAACAGAAACTATATCACTCTTTCCCTCTAAAAAAAAATCCTTGCCTATCACGTGCTTCTGTTTTCCGGTGAATATCACATGCTTTAATTCATATCACATCCCCTCTTATTCTTTAATCATATCAAATAGTATTTATTTTTGAGGGGAAATAAAATTTAATTTAATTTTCCCAAGACACCTTATTGCTTATGTCAATTAATCAACTAGTAGATTTGTTTCCCCCATACATAAAGGAAAGGGCTTCATGATTCTTGGAAGCCAGCCACATTTAGTTGTTCTCTCTACTTTGCGTTTTCTTTCTTTCTTCTCCACAAAGCAGAAAAAAAAAAATCAAAACCATAGAAAACAAAAACAACAATTGTAAGATGGATTGGGTACGAGGAGAAACAGTTGGTAGAGGAAGCTTTGCAACTGTTAATTTAGTTATACCCATTGTTATCAAAAACGCGACTTAAGTCCCAAAATCCTGGTTTTTGCGACTTTGCGTAGCTTCAACGACTCAAATCCATAGCAAAGACCTAAAAACAGGCAAAATCCTATCAAAATCGCATAAAATCGCACAAAATCGTGAAATCTGTTCAAAATCGCGGGATTTTGATGGATTTTGAAGGATTTTGTTCATTTTTTGATAAGGGTCAATTTTTGACCCGGTTCGTAAATTGACCCGATTTGAATCCATTACTCGGTTCTATAAATACCCTAAAGGCCAAAAATTTTCATTTTTTCACTTCCCCCACACTTTCCTTCATTCTTTGTAACTACTAAAGAATATTTGTATCTAGGCTTTGAGTCATTTATGTATATGTATTTTGTGGACTTTGAACTTTAGTCATTTATGACTATATGCAATTTATAACATATATTTAACATTATTTTTGCTTTGGTAGAATCCTCGATTTTGATTGCGATTTTACGAGTCCCGACTTTGCTATCCTATATCGATTCTACAAAAGTCCTTGAGTAAAATCCTTCGATTTTAATTGCGATTTTACGAGTCCCGATTTTACTACTCCCCTTCGACTTGAAGTAAAGTCCCGATTTTGATAACCTTGGTTATACCTAAAGGAAATTCATATTCCACTCCGACAGCCGTCAAAACATCCGATGATTATTCATCCACGCCAATTTTATTTTTTGTATTTTTTTTATTTTAATAATTTCACATTCTTTTACGGAAACAATTCAACCTTATTTCTTAAGTCACAAAATATCAACTAGTATATTTTTTTCCCATATATAAAGGAAAGGGTTTCTTGATTCTTGGAAGCCATCCACAGTTAGTTGAGTTTTCTTTCTTCTACACAAAGCAAAAAAACCAAAACCTTAGAAACAAAAACAACAATTGTAAGATGGATTGGGTACGAGGAGAAACTGTTGGAAGAGGAAGCTTTGCAACTGTTAATTTAGTTATACCCAAATTTGCAAATTCATATTCAACTCCGACAGCCGTCAAAACATCCGAGGTTTCAACCTCGTCTTCACTCAAAAACGAGAAACATGTTCTTCATAAACTAGGTTCTTGTCAAAGAATTATTCCTTGTTTCGGAGATGATTATACTTTCGAGAATGGCAAAGAGTATTACAATTTATTTCTCGAATATGCCTCCGCAGGAACGCTCTCCGATCAACTGAAACTCAATGGTGGCCGGATACCGGAGCAACACATTCGTTGTTACACGAGGTCAATCGTTGAGGGTCTTGATCATATTCATCGCAATGGATTTGTTCATTGTGATATAAAGCTTCAAAATATTTTGGTATTCAATGATGGTGATATCAAAATTGCTGATTTTGGTCTTGCCAAGAAAACAGGGGAAAAACAGAGTTTTGAATGCAGGGGAACTCCACTTTTTATGTCGCCGGAATCAGTGAAAGACGGCGAGTATGAATCTCCGGCGGATATATGGGCACTTGGGTGTGCGGTGGTGGAGATGGTGACTGGAAAACCAGCTTGGAATTTGGAGAAAGATTCGAATATATGGTCGTTGTTGCTTCGAATTGGTGCCGGAGTAGAATCGCCGGTGATACCAGAAGAATTGTCGAAAGAAGGAAAAGATTTTGTAGAGAAGTGTTTTGTGAAAGATCAAAGAAAAAGATGGACGGCTGAGATGCTTTTGAATCATCCTTTTATTGAAGATGTGAAGAATGTTGATGAGTCGTCACCAAGAAATCATTTTGATTTCAATGATTGGGTTTCTAGTGTGAGTGATTCGGTTCTGAATTCACCGGAATCAGAAGAATTAAGTCCATGGGATTTTGATTCTAGTTTTGGTTCCGCGGTGGACCGGCTCCAGCAGCTTGTGACTGATGAACGGTTGGTGAGTTCGTCGGAATTAGATAGTTGGATTAGTGTAAGGTGAAATTGGAGGTAGAAATGGATCATTGTGATTTTTTGGTAACAATGATCGTTGTGATTAATTAGGTCCTGGTTTGATTTTGATTATTCAAATTCGTTTATTCTATAGAATGTACATAGATTCTTGATTTGAGATCTTATTACTTGGTGGTGGAAGAGTTTTACTTGCGAGTTGGGACGATTGTGGCCCTTTGTACATAGAGGCTGATTTTACAATACAATACAATACTATATTTTTATCTTTACTCAATTGCTATTATTTGATTGATTTTTAGATTGAATTTTGAAGAATTGTCGATAATTCATTTAACACTTAATAAAAAAATTTAATTATAAGTAACTTTTTTCCCTAAAAAAGAAAGTAACTTTTTTTTTAGAGGTAGTTATAAGTAACTTCTAAATTTGTGAACAAGGTGCAGCTAATTTTTATTGTGTTAAGTATATCATCACTCACCCCATTCGCAAAAAACAACCTAAAAGGATGAACATTATCATTCAACGGATGATTGCTTGCTGGCACAAAGAGAGATATAAACAAGGTTTATAACCTTTCTGTTGGTTAATTCGGTGTCAAATATCCAAAAAGTTTATTCTTTTGGCTTTAACTCTTCGTTGACAAATATTTTGTCAAAGGGTAAAAACTATGAATGACTTGGTGTTGGTTGACATTTATTTCTTCCTTTTAATTATGATTTCCGTTGACAATGTTGATTAGAACTTTCAAATTTCAAGTGTGAAAGTATAAAGTCATTGGAAACACTTGGGCCTCCAGGTTGATAACAATACAAGAGTGAATAACAAAGACGGCTAGAGTTTCATTAGAATGACAATGCTTAACATTATAAAAGGTTACTAGAGAATATATATATATATATATATAACCTAACGAACTCTAAATTAATAGGCCCAATAACATAGTCCGACTCTAAACTAACAGACCCGATATTTTATTATCTAACACCTACCCTCAAACTCATGATGCATCACAAAGAAGCATTGTGAGTTTGTCAAACAAAATACGAAAAACATACTAAATAATATAAAGTTCTAACACTACCCCTCAAGCTAAAGCTTACTAAGCTTTAAGCTTGTTACAAATTAACCCAGAAAAATAAACCAAAGCTATCAGCAAAACCAATGGAGAGCAGCAACCAACCAAAGTAAGTTATCTTCGTAGAGAGCAGCAAGAACCATCACCATCAACCAAACAAAGAGAGAACCATCCAAACAATAGAACCAGTAGAGAGAAGCAGTCATGCATAAGAACCAATAGAGGAGTAACCAAAGAATCATCAAAAGTGGAAGAAGTGCAATCAGAAGAATCAACGGTGAGAGAAATGCAATCAATCAGAAGAACCAAAGGGGGAAGAAGTGCAATCAATCAGAAGAACCAAAGGGGCAGAAGAAACCAAATTGTGAGCACTCGACTCACTAAACAACCAAATGTGAGAACTAGACTCACCAAACAACCAAATTGAAGAATCAAACGGGGGGGGGGGGGGGGAAGAAACCAAATTGTGAGCATTCGACTCACCAAACAACCAAATTGAAGAATCAGACAAGGAGAGAAGAAACCAAATTGTGAGCATTCGACTCACCAAAGAACCAAATGTGAGAACTAGACCCACCATACAACCAAATTGAAGAAACAGAAGGGCGGAGAAGAAACCAAATTGAACAAAACCAAACGAATCCAAATCAAACCGAATGAAAGTAAATTGAGATAAATTAAAGAGCCAAAATGAACCGAACCAAACGAACCAAGACAAGCTGAACCAAAGCAACCAGAGACAGACAGAGACGAACAACCAATTAACCAAATACAAAGAAACACACAAAGACTGAAACAACCCACAATCAAAGAACTTGACTCAAACAACCAACACACAAGGAAATAGACTCAAACAAATAAACCAAAAACATAAACTTGTCTGAACAAAAATAACACCCACAAACATACCATGACTCGAACAAAAATAGAAAATCATAACTAAGGGTCACAAAGGAAGAAAGGATCATAACAGTTAGCACACGCAAACAAACACCCAAACGAAACAATGATATTCTTTAAACAAATTCCAAATTGCATGCTAAATCCATTTTTTTTTGACGGCAGGTATCTAAATCCAAATAAGAAATGAACTAAAGAACTAATAATCAACAATTTGAATCTTTGACCAACCAATGAGAAACAGGAACAAATGTCACAACTCATCAAACCCAAAAATAGCTGCCGTATGTAGAGAAGAGAAGCGAAGTTGCCGAATTGAAAACCATCGTAAGACCCATTAAGCGAATTCCCAATCAACAAACAAATAGTCTTCGGTGCAACAGACGAGAGAACAAAGAGAACGGAGCAAATTGCAAACCAATTTTCAAAAAAATCACCAATCAAGAAATCAAATCAAACAAACAACATTCCCAAACTTTTTGTGTTGGGAATTCAACAGCGGAAGCGACGAGTGGTTCAAGGGGGATCGAACCATGCTCTGATACCATGATAACAATACAAATGCAAAATAGAGAAAGAGTGAATAACAAAGACGGCTAGAGTTTCATTAGAATGACAATGCTTAACATTCTAAAAGGTTGCTAGAGAATATATATATATATATATATATATATATATATATATATATATATATATATATATAACCTAATGGACTCTAAATTAATAGGCCCAATAACATAGTCCGACTCTAAACTAACAGACCCGATATTTTATTATCTAACACAGGTATCATTTGCCAGCCAAGAAACAACTCTTTCAACATTTTGGAAACAAGGAATATTTTAGTGTCTATCTACTAAAAATAGAACTCGAGTGAAAAATTCTACTTTTAATTGTGTAAAAAGATTCCTGGCCAATTTCTAATGGAGCACCATCTAAATTTACTCTAGCTCTTATGACAATGATTATGTTATCACATGCATAAGAAATGGAAGATGAAAAGAAAAGTGATATGGTATGTGATTAGAATGTTGGCTAGAGTTGAGCAGTAACCGTCAAAATGCAAGTTCGGATACTTGCAAACATTCTGACGCTCAAGTCAATAAGAGAGTATGAGTGAGGGGTATTGATAGCATGGAAGTATTGTATATTGTGTTGTGGTCTAGCGACCTATTTATACAGTTAAGAAATGAGTTATTTGGATAACAGTGGAGACGCACTTAAGAACTGTGACTATTAGTGTTGAAACCGTCGTTGGTTTACTAAATTAAAAAAAAAAAAAAATGTTTTCTAGATAGACTCGGTTCCCTTGAAACATCCAATAAAATAGAGCTTGTCTTCAAATTGGTATTCTTATTAAACTGTTCAACTTTTGTGTTACATAGAATTAAAATGGAAAAGAACAATAAACGTGTTTATAATTCATTTGTTTCCCCATAGATGACCATTAAGGTCGACTTTTTTGGCTGTAACAAGATTAGAAGTCTGCGTTCAATTGGATTGACCAGGCCTAACAACCTTACATTTTCTTTTTGTTTTGGATAAATATTTGCCACTAAAAATTTGATAGTCAATTAATTAATTATACACGTAATTTATAATTAAGAGGACTTTTATTTTTTAGTCTTAGATGTGGTAATCCACTGAAATTAAACTCACACACAACTGTGAGATCCCGGGTTCGAACCCGGATCACGACGTCTGGCCTTGCAATTTCGGCATTTGTCAGGTGAGCTAAGACTTCTAGAAAATTAAGAGGACTTTCTAAAACATATACTCCCTCCGTTTCAAAATGAGCGTCGCTTTAGCCAAAAAAAATTGTTTCAAAATGAATGTCGCTTTCAGTTTCCAATGCAATAATAACTTTTTCTTTTCAATTGTACCCTCCAATTAATACTCTGAACACTACTTTCAAAGTATTACTTTTAAAACTAACCAATAGTTAATAAGGATAATTTGGTAAAATAACCATTCTTTTTCTTTTAATCATTGCATTTCTTAATATGTGTGTAAACACCTAAAACGACACTCATTTTGAAACGGAGGGAGTATTATTATTTTTTGCAAATCCTAAAATTATTTAATCATTTTAGACCTGTGAAGCCCCGATACTTCAAAATGGATGACGCATTGTATCCCCTGCGTATCCTGCATCGATACCTGCCCGATACTTCCTGATACGTATCAGAAGAGTATCCAAAGATTAAATTTTATTTTTTAAAAAATAATTATCTAATACTTCCCGATACGTATCAGGAGAGTATCCAATAATTATCCTGCACTGATACCTGCCCCAATATTTCCCAATTAATGTTAACTAAAATAACTTAACTCCTGAGTACTGATGTGTTCTTTTTTGGATATAGTGTTTATTTTTTGGATAGATTTAGTATAACACTAACAATGTTCCTTTTGGATATAATATAGCAGTGATGGTGCTCTTTTTGGGATATATTGTTTATGGAATTAACTAATCATACTCTCTTAATTGTCAATATTATTTATATTTATGTTGATGTGCTACGAGTCTATGACTGGTTTCTTTTGTTTGTTAATATATTTGCATATTAAAAAAATGGTTATAATTATATTGTTCATTTAATTATATAAGTTTTTTTATTAACGTATCCCAGCCGTATCGTATCTTGATTTTTAAAATTTTTCCGTATCGGCGTATTGGTGCAGTATCGTATCCGTATCGTATCTCGTATCCGGGCTTCACAGTTTTAGACTAAAGTATAGTAGTCATATAGTATATGATTGTTCCACTAATTGCATTTTATCCAACACTTTAAACATTGCATCACGACCAAGCATTATCCGAATCTAGACCAAAGTCATCTAATTGGTATCACTTTCCTTGAACTCAGCTTCCATCAATTATTTTAATTAAAATATCACAACACAACATGAATGTTACAACTTACAACTCTCTCCTTAACTAAAAACTGACTATGACTTTCTTGCAGCCCCCAGATTACAACTTGTCCAAATGGAACAAATATCATTTTAAAATTTAAGTAATAAATAAGATCAATCCTTGTAAAAAGAAAGAGTATGGGAAGGAGAAATGATGATATGATTGGAGGATCAGAAACGCAGATAACAACCAATAAATGAATTTCAAGCATTCCTCAAACTTTAATTTTTTTTAATTTTTAATAATTATTTAAAGTGGAAATCAAAGATTTGACTTCTTGTTACTTTATTGCTATGTTTTCTAACTCTTTAACCTCAGCCATCAAGTAAAAATTGAACCTTCAACAATCCTCAACGTGTTTGGTGTCATGTCCGTGTCAAGGGACACTAACATGACACGGACATACATATACCTACAAACAATCACTTCAACTTATTTAAAATTATTATCGAAGTCTTTGTACGAATGTTAGTGTTGTACTTGTGGTATGTGTTAATATACGAGCTTGATAGATTAAGACCCGTAAAGATGTAATAACCGAAAAAAAAATCCCACTGAAACCGAAAGCAAACAAATCAGAAACGTGACTAGAGAGCTAAAATTAGAGGGTCATACTCACATTTCACGAATCCAAATCAAATTTTCATGAATGCAAAATATATAACTGAGGTCCCTTTTTCTCCTAAAACTTTGATATTTTAACAAATTGTAGCCTATCATTTTCCATAATCTATTGGTCCCACTAATAATAGAGGAATGAATACAATGCAACAAAGTTGAAAGAAGCTTGAAAATGTGCAAAATTGACTAGAAATCAGCCCCCTAACTTTGTTTGTTGCATTGCACCAAAGGGAAAAGTGACAAAATTCGTTAATGTTTCATGCATGTTAGCTTAACTTAACCCTTCACATCAACCTAGAGCCGTCAAACGATGGTTTCTTTGTAAATTGTATCTAACAACAATCCTTTCAAATTTTTGTATTATTTATGTAAGGGAAAGTGAATGATTTGAAGCCAGCTCTTCTTGATACTAGACGAGGGACTATCTACGGTGTTGATACTCCAAATTGATTCAAAATAATATTGGTGGTTGTCATCCACAACTTTGGTGAAAATCAAGGAAAATGAAGGGTATGATATTGGTGGCACGTCTAATTTCTCCAATTACATGGGATAGGCCAAATTTTCAACATTCCCGAGTCAATATCGTAGGCGAAAACACACACGGGACAACGGCAACAATGACAATCACTTGAATGTTTTACGATTTAGGTTGCATCGATATTTTTTGTATGGTCTACATTGCATCAATATTTTTTGTGTGATTTAGATTGTATCGACTTTTTGTATGATCTAGATTTGCATCGTAAATTTAAATGTTTTAAATTGAAACGACAATTTGTATGGTCTAAAATGCATTCAAACTTGTATAAACTGGTGTCTTTCATTTATTATGTACATCATTCACAGAGTTTCCTGTCAAAATGGGTCTGATTAAAATTAGGTCATCGGTTAGGTTTTGCTTAAAAAAAATTATGACGAATGGTTTTGCTTCAAAAAAAATTTGACTCACACTCACAAAGTGTATAGATTAAGGATTTGTAGACTTGAATCCACACCCAAATATATCAAATGAGCACTTGTAAATTTTAAATAACTTTTTCAATATATATTCTATTGTGGAAAGTTTCACTGTCTAGTGTGATTTTATCTTGCTCTAGAGGTTGAGATCAGCACAAATCACTAGTTCATAAAAACCATACACTCAATAATGAAATGTAAATTTACTTATAGAAAAAAATCATAAAACTTACAAACTTATTTTATGTGGATTATACAACTTGTTTATGAAAGAAGGAATAATGCACACAACTTGGTGGAATAAAATGTGCATTGGGATTGCAGAAATTGGATGAAACATAAATGCGTACAATCCAATCCAATATAGGGTTACTTTTTTTTTGAAGAAGCCAATATAGGGCTACTTGATAGCACATGATTGAGGTTTGGTACATGGAATCAGGATCTGCTTATTAGTACAACATAGAACTATGCTTTCTTCCTCTGTCATATTATGTCAACAACACACATGAAATTAAATCATGAAAATGTCCAAAAGAAAAGGCATATCCAACCGACCAACCATGCTTCGGATAGGGGAGGTTGGAATTCCAAGCTTGTGTGAAGTTGAAAGTTGAGATTGCGCTGATGAATAGGCAATTACCTCTCTAAAATTGTAACTTTCGTCATAATCTTTCCCTGACTTTTATAAAACTTTAATTATATTTATAAATATATTTGTATCATGTATTTTTTTAACCACAAAACCTCTATCTCTATGCACAAATGCAAAGATTGATCATTCGAACTGGATATGACTGCAACAGATGACAAAACTTATCCTCAATATATTTAACATTATTGTACTCCCTCCGTTTCAAAATGAGTGTCGTTATAGGTGTTTACACACATATTAAGAAATGCAATGATTAAAAGAAAGAGAATGGTTATTTTACCAAATTATTCTTATTAACTATTGGTTAGTTTTAAAGGTAATACTTTGGAAGTAGTGTACAAAGTATTAATTGGAGGGTACAATTGAAAAGAAAAAGTTATTATTGCATTGGAAACTGAAAGTGACATTCATTTTGAAACAATTTTTTTTTGCTAAAGCGACACTCATTTTGAAACGGAGGGAGTATTATCTAGATGGATTCGAACGAAATCCACTTGTTAATATGAAAAAGATCTCTTAGTATAATATTCTTGAATTATGTACTTTTTTTTTTAAGGATATTTGTTTACATTATCAAATATTATAAGAAAATTTCCGGAGTGTGGGTTGAGCATGTTATGTGGTGCTTGATTTACAAGCAAGTTTGGCATATGAATAACCCATTACTTTGTCATCCAATGACTTTTATCAACAGAGACCACTTGACTATACTCTCTGTTTCATGCAACTAGCAAGCGCCGCAAATCTATTCTACTTCCAAGGCACGATTAATTTAGACTAGTATTCCTTTAATTTTGTGCAGTTAAATTATTCTTGATTTGGCCAATGAAGTAAACCAAGCTGTCCAAGCATGACCATGTTCCTTTTTAACAGAAAAAAATTTAAATTAAATGAAGAGGGATATAACAATGTCAAAGAAAGCATGAAATGCCAACGCATTGTATGGTTAATTAAAATTTCTGTGGAATTAAAAGCCAATGTTTTGATATATCATAGTAGACGGAGAAATGAAATTAAAAAAATAATGTGAAGAGAAAATGGTTAGAAAATTAAGCAATTGGTTAATGGTTTTGGTATATAAATAGGACTGAAAATGAGTTGATTTAAATCGAGTCGAATTCGTCTGAACTCAATTAAAAAAGAATTTGTTATTCTTGAAATTCAACTCGAGTTTGAAGCATATCTTTTTCAGATTGAGTTTGGCTCACTTAAAATTCACAAAAAAATCGGTTCAACTTATTGGATTAAAAGTCAATTCTTTTGGAAGTACATAAGACAGTTGAAACAAACTGACAAAATCGCCTCGCAATTCACCACTATCATGCAACGATCTTAGCATGAGGAACTAAGAAAAAGTGTGTGGTGAGCTTTAGGTTTAAGCACTAATCAATAGGGGTGGGCATGATTCGGTTAACCATATTAACCGAATCGAACCGAATCGAAGTGTTGAAATGGTTTGAAATAACCGAACCAAACTGTTTAAAGTTTGTAACTAACCGAACTGAACCAAAGTTATAGTTCGGTTAACCGTTTGCTTGCTTATTAATCGAACCAAAACCAAAATTTTGAACCGAAATGTATTTTTTTATCCTTTTGCTAATTTAATTGTTTTTTTGTTTTTTTTAAATTTAATTGCAGAGTATTCGAAACATTATTATTATATTAAGTATAATCCATTGATAAACGTTTGTTTGTGAATAATGGTGGTGATGAGAGCAAACGACAGTGTAAACTAGTAAAGGTTACAGAAGGGGAAGCATGTTGCTGCGAGTAGAGATTATATATAGTATACTGCAATTTGATGGCTGATGATGATTCGCAACAATGTGAATGTAAATAGTTTAATTTGTTAAAAGCCATAAATTAGATTAATTTTGGCTAGTTTTGTTCAAAGCACTATTGGACGTCATTGAAATAAATTGGCTCCAATACCCTCTTAAATTACAATGATAATCAAAATTGAGTACAGTTCATAATGGATAATAAAAAGAAGAAATGCCAAAGTTTACTGCTATCACACAAGTAATTTACACACCATTTTGTGACCATTTAATGATATCTGATCATAACTTTCATGATAAATCTTGAAACACATGCTTCCTTAACAATAAAATCAACTTCAGTTTAATGTATAAAGATGCACAATCATTCCTTAGTTACTATTTCAAAAATAAGAGGTGTTGTGTAATTGTGTTATATGGTTATGGTTCGGTTCGGTTCGGTTTGGATAACTGTGGTTATTAATGGTTCAGTTCGGTTAACTAACTGTTATCAAAATAACGGTTCAGTTCAAAAGTTTGTGAAATGGTTCAGTTAATTTTGATATGGTTCGGTTCGGTTATGATCAAATACATCAGTTGATCATTTAACCTAAATAGTAATATTTTTTGTTGTAATAGTGACCGGAAGTCTAATATCTTACTCCCTCCGTCTCACAATTATTGTCTCTTTAACATTTTTTCTTTTTCTCAAAATAATTGTCACTTTACAATACCAATGCAGTATTTATTATTTTTTCCCACTATTATACCTTTATTTATTGAATTTCATCAAACTTAACTATTCTACTAACTACAATTAATAAGGATGTTTTAGTAAATGCAACTAATTTTACCATTGAAATCAACACAATTAATCATTTCCTTAATAATCGTGCCCAAACCTTAAACGACTAATATTGTGAGACGGAGGGAGTATTTCCTAATTCCTTAACATGTAACCCATGCCCCATACTTACTTGATTGCCCCCGGTTCATTAACCTAAATTCATCAACCCATGCCCCATACTTACTTGATTGCCCCCGGTTCATTAACCTAAATTCATCAAAATGCCTTGTGTTGCTGTTGTCGGTGTCCTCATGAATTATCCAATTAATTGTTATATGGATAATATGAAACTGAAGTGCCACTTTTTTTTGTGAATGTGAAAGTCAATATCTTGAATATTAGTATTTTCCTTTTATTAGTGTACTCTCACTTAGCAAATGCGCATTTTAGTTCTGGTCAAATAGAAAGTTCACTGCTGTTTTCACACTGACTCTTCCAAATATACGCGCGTTCTATGCCGACCTCTTTTTTCTTGGAAAAACTGAATTTTACGCAAATGTATCTCAAATAATTCAATTTTTAGTATATAGTAGTACCGGACCCGTTCATGTACATAATAGTACACACCGACTTCCTTTCAATTCATATCTAGAATTAGCTTCAATTTATATTGAAGAAATATAATTAATATAACATTTTTTATATTTATACCAGTATACAAAGAAGACCCAAGAGCTCTCTCAAAAAAAAAAAAACAAGAAGACCCAAGAGCACTTAGATGATAAGATAAATCATCTTTTTTTGTTTAAGTAGAAGTCATACATTCGAATTTATTCATTTATGAGAATACAACAATATTAAATCTTTTGAAGAAGGATTTTGCCATTCACTCGATTCTCAATAGTTACATGCGAAGGATACTCAAATTCACACGAAAAAAGAAGATACATAATTTTTGTGTAACTTTTTCTTTCATTTACACTTTCATTCTTCTTTACTCAATCACATAATAGAATTAATTCTAATTTTAAATATGATTCAAATTAAATTAGATCTTATCATAATTTTTTGTTTTTTTAAGTAGCGTGATTCAAATTAAATTAGATCTTATCATAATTTTTTGTTTTTTTAAGTAGCGTAGTGGCTAGATTCACACACATTATGTGTGGATCTTATCATAATTTTTTGTTTTTTTAAGTAGCGTAGTGGCTAGATTCACACACATTATGTGTGGAGAAGTGGGGAATCCGGGATTCGAACCCCGGCCCCTGCACAAATTATCTCTGGTAGCTACCAACTGAGCTACACTTACGGGACATCTTATCATAATTTAAATTTTAACTAAACTCAATCACATAATAGAATTAATTCTAATTTTAAATATGATTCAAATTAGATCTTATCATAATTTAAATTTTAACTAAATCAAATATAATATTTAAATCAATCATAAACATACAGTGTGTTTATATAAACATCAATCTGATTAGATCCGCAAATATATTAATTTATTATAGTGACAATCTGATTTGGGTTTTATCTGGCTCATAATACAATCATTTTTCAAGTGTCGGTTGCTGATTGTGCTGTTGTAGGAATTCAGCCCGTATAATATTTTAAATCAACGATGTGGAACATGAACCTTATTTTAGTCGGACTCGTACCTTTTAAAAAGAAATAAAATTCCAGCACACATTAAACACCCTTTAAATGGAGGGTATATAATTATGAATTGATTACATTTTTTTAATCAATGATAAGCTTTTTTTGATTAAATTAATGAGCAATAAGTTGATAGATTGAGCTTAGCTCAGTTGTTAAGGATACGCAGGATTGATGTTCGAACTTCGGACACCCTACTTATTCATCTTATTAAGGAAAATTTATAGTCACTAGGTTACTTGAAGAAAAAAGTTGATAGATTGAGCATTCGTTTGGATATGTGTTTTGACTCCAAATATTGCGTCTCGAGGCTTTTCTATCGTGAATTTCTTGAAGCTACAAGTTGTACCGTCAGCTGGACGTGTGTTGAACACTTTGATGGGCCTAGGGGACGTTGTTGTTGTTCTTGCTCCTACACATGTTGTTATTGGTAATGAAATGCAACAGAGATTGTGATTCTTCTTTATCAGTTGTTGATGAAGAAGAAGATTGTGTTGTTCTTGCTTCTTAATTAGTTCGAAAGCCTTAACCTCTGGACAATGATCTCAATTTCCCTCCACCATTGAATGAGGATGACGATGACATGATCCGCGTCACCACCTTGCACCTCTGACTCACCAATGCCGACCAATCTGTCTCATTTGTTGTTGAGAAATAGTTATCTTTTTATCTTCTAATTTGTTTTGGGATTGCAATATAGATTCAGGCATAGGATACACAATAAGAGGCCTCTATCATATACCATCTACTGTGGAGCAGGTTGATCGTTATGACATGACTAATATTGTTTGAAATAAATATGTCCCCTTGAAGGTTTCTTTGTTTGCTTGACGGTTACTTTGCAATCGCATACCAATGAAAGATAATTTCATTCGGCGTAGAATTCTACTGTCAAACTCCAATATGTCTTTGAGTGACTGTTAGATGGAGGAAAGCACCAATCACTTATTTTTGGGATGTGATTATTATGGTAGCATTTGGTATCTCATGCGACAATAGATAGACATTCACTTAGCATGTGTGTTGTACCATTATGATCATCTCATTCAATTTAGAAGTTTAGGAAAATGAAACTAGAAAATGTTGGTGTTCTTTACAATTCATTTGGTTGTTGTTGTATGTGGTTTATTTAGATAGAAAGAAATTGTCGTATGTTTTAGCAAAAAATTGTCTTTGAACCAACTATTTGATAAAGTGAAGCTTCAATCTCTTTGGTGGTTGAAAGTTAAAAACAAAAACTTAGCTTATGTTTTTTTTTTTTTTTTTTTTATCTCTGGTGGACATATCTTCTTTGGTGTTTGAATTTTGTTACTTAGCTAGTGATGTTGTATGTCTTCTAACTAGTTTTTGGTTATGTTTTGTTAAGTTGGTGTTCGGTTTGTAATTCACTTTATAATTGTAACTACTTTTGAATCCTCGTCTTGCACTCTTTGTGCAGGTTAGGATGCCATTTTAGTTTAAGCTTAATTAAATCTTTGGTCCCCTAACTTATTCGTTGTTTTCATTTTGGTCTCATAACTCTGAAAATTTTCTTTTTGGTCCCTTATTTATGTTTCTGTTAGTCAAATTGATCTTCTCCGTTAGTTTTTTATTGCCTAATATTTCAGATATGATTTCAGCCATTAGATTGCAGATCCATTGTCTGTAACGGTGAACCATCTGCACCTAATTTTTTTTACCTTCTTATTCTTTTTCCCTCTTATTCCTCTTCATCTTTTTTCTTTTTGCAAAAAAAAAAAAAACGTAGGACAACAAGAAATATACCCATAATTTTTTTTCCTGCAAAAACAACAAACCTCATATAACCCTAAATTGAAATCCAGAAACAACAGCAACAACGCGAAACGTGAATTAACAGATCCAAACACCAAACGTGAATTAACACAATCTCGTGACCCCAAATCAAAATCCAACAACAAATAAAATCAGATTTTTTTTTTGCAGATCAAGAAGAATCGATCATCGACGAGTCTTTCGTGTTTGATTACTTCTCCGACGCAATCGACTTTAGAAAATTCGGTAACGACGTCGTTGTAGATGACGCTGAGTCGAAGATCGGTTTGGAGAAGTGTGTGCATCATGACGCGGTAGTGAAACTGGAAGATCTGGAGAGGGAGGATTGTTTCGGGGAAGAGAACCAGAGGAAGAGGAAACAGAGGGAGTTTTGTTACGTTGTTGGAGTTGGAAGACGACGCCGAGCATCAGAGAAGAGAAGTAAAGTTACGGCAGCTACAATGTTGATTCACCTAATGCATTTTGGGTTAAAGTTAACTGACATGGATCAAACTGACTAACGGAGACATATTTAAAGAACCGAAAATAAATTTTTTAGAGTCATGGGACCAAAATAAAAACATCAAATAAGTTAGGGACCAAAAATTCAATTAAACCTTTAATTTAATATATTTCATTTTAACTGCTTAAACAAAAACTTTACTTTGTAAGATTATTTATTTTTTATTTTTTGGTCAAACTTTGTAAGATTATTAATGTTAAGATTATGGTGATATATAATTATGATGACGCTCTAGAGTATTAAAAAATAGGGCTTAGCCATCTTAGTTATGTTATGTCGTAAATGGAGGTTTATGATCAACTTGATGGTTTATGTCAAAAAGAAAGAACTTTTGTAGTGATTTTCCAATTAAATGGATAATTATGTACAATTTATTGAGATCACGTTTTATCATGGCTATAGTTGCCATTGTCATTTTTTTTTGTGTGATGAGGTATTTCTTCTAAAAAGTTGTATTTTTTATTTTTTTTTGGAATTCTAAAAAGTTGCATTTGATATTGTTGTTTTAGATTTTTTTTTTTTTGTGGTGACCGGGGTTTGAACTCTGGACCTTGCATATTTTTATGCATTATCCAAACCAACGGAGCTATGCTTACGAGGACAAATATCTTATTTTTATTTTTTTGGTAGTGATATCTTATTTTTATTTGACCGCAGACATCTTATTTTTATATGGAACCTTAATTTGTTAAAATATCAGTACAAGAAAAGTAAGTATAAGAATATGCCAACAGATACTAATTTGTTAATTGTTGGCAACAAACTATCAAATCGTTGAATTGATCAGATTGAGTCGGAAACAATGAATGTTGTGAAGATCATGCTCAAAATTTATCCCCAAAATAAACTGATGATAAATGTTAAACACACCTCGTATACATATATGTATTTTTGATTTATTAATTTAGGACATTATGCAAGTGCACGAAAAATACTTAATATTTTTTGAAAAGGTGGGTAAAAACAACGTTTCCTCACATTATACCATACCCTACCCAATTTACCATATTTAATATTAGACGCTCATATATAGAAGTCACTGTCCAAGCAGTGTAATCTTGGTGGGTAAAAACAACGTTTCCTCACATTATACCATACCCTACCCAATTTACCATATTTAATATTAGACGCTCATATATAGAAGTCACTGTCCAAGCAGTGTAATCTTTCATAAAGATCATGATCCATTCAAAATGAAAAAAGATCTTTGAGAAGCGTTATTCTGATCAAACCACGTAAATAAGTGTGGAACGCGCGCGAGTTCATCTGAAAATAAGAAACTAAATTATTTCCCTCTAAAAAAATCTTTGCCTATCACGTGCTTTTTTTTTGGGTGAATATCACGTGCTTTATTTTATAATCCACGCTAATATTATTATTACTATTAATTATTTTAACACTTCTACCTTATTCTTTTTTCTGTAAGGCTTTGTTTGTAAGTTTGGAAGAAAATGTTTTGAAAAAAAAAAAGAATAAGAAGTGGAAGAAGTAGAGGAAAATAAGAGGAGAGTTTTGGGGTAAATTTTCTTCATAGTACAAAACTCTTCTTATTTGTGAGAATTCAAAAATTGTATTAAAGAAGAGTTTTGGAAGGTTTATATGAATTTTTCAAATTTAATCTATGTTGTTAAAACATTCTTAAAATTTAAAAAAACATAGTAATCGGAAGATTAATTTATTCATCTCTAGAAAATTACTCTTTCAAAAAATGTGAAAATTTCTCTATTTACCCTTATATTTTTGACCCCTCAAAACTCTCTCTTCTCATCTCCTCCAAACTCTCAAACAAAATATCCCAAACAAAATATAAGGGACTTTTACCTTATTCTTTGTTACAAAAGTCCATTCCAATTGAGTGGCTAAAAATCCATTGTTGAGGTAAAAAATGGAAAATATACGTCGTTGCCCGACATATAAAATCGAATATCCTTGCAATTGAATTAAGGAAAATGCTATTTATCTAGAAAAATAGCATCAAGAATTTTTCAAGACACATGTGGCAAGTTTTAATTGCATGATTTATTTGTCCACTTCCTATTTTTTAGCCACACCTCCTTGAATTGTGGCAAATAGTGCATTGTGATTGGCTACTCTTTATTCTTGAAGAATTCTTGATGTTTTTTTTCTTGATAAATAGCATTGCTCTTGAATTAAACTCTTGGTCACACTTATTGCTTACGTCATTAAATATCAAGTAGTAGATTTGTTTCCCTCATATATAAAGGAAAGGGCTTCATGATTTTTGGAAGCCATCCACACTTATTTGTTCTCTCTACTCTTGCGTTTGTGTTTTCTTTCTTTCTTCTCCACAAAGCAAAAAAAAACAAAACCATAAAAACAACAATTCTCAGATGGATTGGGTACGAGGAGAAACCGTTGGTAGAGGAAGCTTTGCAACTGTTAATTTAGTTATACCCATTGGAAATTCATATTCCACTCCGACCGCCGTCAAAACATCCGAGGTTTCAACCTCTTCTTCACTCAAAAATGAGAAACATGTTCTTCATCAACTTGGTTCTTGTCAAAGAATCATTCCTTGTTTCGGAGATGGTTACACTTTTGAGAATGGCAAAGAGTATTACAATTTATTTCTCGAATACGCCTCTGCGGGTACTCTCTCCGATCAAGTGAAACTCAATGGTGGCCGGATACCGGAGCAACACATTCGTCGTTACACGAGGTCAATCGTCGAGGGACTTGATCATATTCATCGCAATGGATTCGTTCATTGTGATATAAAGCTTCAAAATATTTTGGTATTCAATGATGGTGATATCAAAATTGCTGATTTTGGTCTTGCCAAGAAAACAGGGGAAAAACAGAGTTTTGAATGCAGGGGAACTCCACTTTTTATGTCGCCGGAATCAGTGAAAGACGGCGAATATGAATCTCCGGCGGATATATGGGCACTTGGGTGTGCGGTGGTGGAGATGGTGACTGGAAAACCAGCTTGGAATTTGGAGAAAGATTCGAATATATGGTCGTTGTTGCTTCGAATTGGTGCCGGAGTAGAATCGCCGGTGATACCAGAAGAATCGTCGAAAGAAGGAAAAGATTTTGTTGAGAAGTGTTTTGTAAAAGATCAAAGAAAAAGATGGACGGCTGAGATGCTTTTGAATCATCCTTTTGTTGAAGATGTGAAGAATGTTGATGAGTCGTCACCAAGAAATCATTTTGATTTCAATGATTGGGTTTCTAGTGTGAGTGATTCGGTTCCGAATTCACCGGAATCAGAAGAATTAAGTCCATGGGATTTTGATTCTAGTTTTGGTTCCGCGGTGGACCGGCTCCGGCAGCTTGTGACTGATGAACGGTTGGTGAGTTCGTCGGAATTAGATAGTTGGATTAGTGTAAGGTGAAATTGGAGGTAGAAATGGATCATTGTGATTTTTTGGTAACAATGATCGTTGTGATTAATTAGGTCCTGGTTTGATTTTGATTATTCAAATTCGTTTATTCTATAGAATGTACATAGATTCTTGATTTGAGATCTTATTACTTGGTGGTGGAAGAGTTTTACTTGCGAGTTGGGACGATTGTGGCCCTTTGTACATAAGAGGCTGATTTTACAATACAATACAATACTATTATTTGATTGATTTTTAGATTGAATTTTGAAGAATTGTCGATAATTCATTTAACACTTAATAAAAAAAATTAATTATAAGTAACTTTTTTCCCTAAAAAAGAAAGTAACTTTTTTTTAGAGGTAGTTATAAGTAACTTCTAAATTTGTGAACAAGGTGCAGCTAATTTTTATTGTGTTAAGTATATCATCACTCACCCCATTCGCAAAAAACAACCTAAAAGAATGAACATTATCATTCAACGGATGATTGCTTGCTGGCACAAAGAGAGAATATAAACAAGGTTTATAACCTTTTTGTTGGTTAATTCGGTGTCAAATATCCAAAAAGTTTATTCTTTTGGCTTTAACTCTTCATTGACAAATATTTTGTCAAAGGGTAAAAACTATGAATGACTTGGTGTTGGTTGACATTTGTTTCTTCCTTTTAATTTTGATTTCCGTTGACAATGTTGATTAGAACTTTCAAATTTCAAGTGTGAAAGTATAAAGTCATTGGAAACACATGGGCCTCCAGGTATCATATGCCAGCCAAGAAACAACTCTTTCAACATTTTGGAAACAAGGAATTTTTTAGTGCCTATCTACTAAAAATAGAACTCGAGTGAAAAATTCTACTTTTAATTGTGTAAAAAGATTCCTGGCCAATTTCTAATGGAGGACCATCTAAATTTACTCTAGCTCTTATGACAATGATTATGTTATCACATGCATAAGAATAGGAAGATGAAAAGAAAAGTGATATGGTATGCGATTAGAATGTTGGCTAGAGTTGAGCAGTAACCGTCAAAATGCAAGTTGGGATATCTGCAAACACTCTGACACTCAAGTCAATAAGAAAATATGAGTGAGGGGTATTGAAAGCATAGAAGTAATGTATATTGTGGTGTGGTCTAGCGACCTATTTATACAGTTAAAAATGAATTATTTGGATAGCAGTTGAGAGGCACTTACGAACTGTGGCTATTAGTGTTGAAACCGTCGTTGGTCGTTCTGCATTTATAGGTGAAAATGTTACAGATCTACAAGGATCATAAGCTTCCCAAATGTGAATACCTTCGTGTATTTCTTGGAGGGTGTATTTGGTCTCCTTTATGTTGAGGCATTTGAGGAGAACCGAGAAGCCTCTCAATATAAAGTGTCTAGTATGATAGAGTATGAGCATGCTCTTGTTTTAACTTTCGACACTTATTTTGGATCCGACAAAAGTTCTTCGATCGAAACCTACCAAATATGATAGGGGCCAACCAATTCTAGTTGAGAGTGAGGATGTTGATGATGCATATCGTCTTGTTCCTTTCTACGCTAGGTGTTGTTAATACCTCTTGTATCACATATTTGTGTTTCATTTGGGTGCTTTCTAGTTTTGAGACTTGAGTGGATATAAGCTTGGGTGTTATGTTTGTGGGGAACAAGTTGTACTTCGACAGATTCGAATTCTCCCATTTTCTTTTTGACTAACTCGAGGTATACTGAAAGATACTCGTCACTGCCTTGAAATTCTCTTTGTAATTGGGATTCTACTAGTTGAAAAGTCTATACAAATTTAATTCTTTACCCCCATGTCCTCTACTAGTCTATGTCAGACTATGAATGCTTCGTAACTCATTTGATTGTTGGATGTTGAGAATGACAACCCAAAGATACTTTGACGATGAATATTTCTCCATTCTTGTGTATTATGCATGCACTGCTCCCTCTAGAGTCGGATGAACCATCCATGTAGATGATCCATCCGTTGGTTTTTTCTTCGAGAGAAATTGTCATTTTTGCTATGAAGCCGGCAAGCACTCGGGCTTTTAAAGCTTTGCATTCCTCAAGCTTGATGACAAATTCTGAGAGCTCGAGTGACCATTTCTTCATTTTTCTTGTCATATTCGGTCAAAAGAGAGTTTACCTGATTGGTTGGTCTGCTCGCAACACGATTATATGAGCTAAAAAATATTGTCGGAGTCTCCTAGAAGCCATGACTAAAGCAAGCGGTCATTCTTCAATCTTATGATATCGCAACTCCTACCCTTATTACATTGATAATTTGAGAATATGACACAACTTAAACAAATATGTTTTGAGTCATTATTACATTGGTCCGAATAGAACTAGATTCAAATTCCTTAAACAATCTCTCATATTCGAGTCTTGTGGATAAAAAAAAATAATGTTGTTGGAAGGAAAATTCTACGGAAAGCCGATAAATACTTTGACCAATAACATGGTTTACTAAAAAAAAAAAGTTTTCAACATAGACTCAGTTCCCTTGAAACATCCAATAAAATAGAGCTTGTCTTCAAATTGGCATTCTCATTCGACTCTTCAAATTGGTGTTTTATAGAATTAAAATGGAAAAGAACAATGAACATGTTTATAATTCATTTGTTTCCGGTTTTCCCATAGATGACCATTAAGGTTGACTTTTTTGGCTGTAACAAGATTAGAAGTCTGCGTTCAATTGGATTGACCAGGCCTAGAAGGCTAGAAATCTTGCACTTTCTTTTTGTTTTGGATAATACATATTTGCCACTAATAATTTGATAATTAAGAGGAATTCCTAAAATAATATTCATCAATTGTTGGATAAAGTCAAATTTCACTCATATTGGTGGTTGAAGACAGCTAATGTCGTTTTTGTATTAGAGGTTCATAGTTGGCCGGCGTACCCGCTTGCTTGTATGGATATTGGTTAGTCATTACTGTTTTGTGGTTTGGACTCTTTTGTAAACTTTAGTCGTTTTTTGGCACGTCTTGTGCTTAAGATATGACTTCGTTGTTGTTAATATATATTCCAATTTTTGCTTATTAAAAAAAAAAACTTCCTAAAACATTATTATTTTTTGCAAATCCTAAAATTATTTAATCATTTTAGACTAAAGTATAGTAGTCATATAGTATATGATTGTTCCACTAGTATGGCAGAGGGCAATGGCATATAAAATTGCATTTTATCCAACACTTTAAACATTGCATCACGACCAAGCATTATCCGAATCTTGACCAAAGTCATCTAATTGGTATCACTTTCCTTGAACTCAGCTTCTATCAATTATTTTAATTAAAATAAAATATCACAATACAACACAACTTGCATGTTACAACTTACAACTCTCCCCGCAACTAAAACCTGACTATGACTTTCTTGCAGCCCTCAGATTACAACTTGTCCAAATGGAGCAAAAATCATTTTAAAATTTGAAGTAATAAATAAGACCATTCCTTGTAAAAAGAAAGAGTAAGGGAAGGAGAAATGATATGATTGGAGGATCAGAAACGCAGATAACAACCAATAAAAGAATTTCAAGCACTCCTCAAACTTTAGTTTTTTTTTTTTTTTTTTTTTAAATTTTTAATAATTATTTATCACATTCAAAGTGGAAATCAAAGACTCGACTTCTTTTTACTTTATTACTATGTTTTCTAACTCTTTCACCTCAACCACCAAGTAAAAATCGAACCTACAATTTGTACCAAAAAAAAAAAAATCGAACCTACAACATAATTTCTAATCCTCGACATGTTTGGTGTCATGCATGTGTCAAAGGATACTAATTAACATGACACGAACATATATATTTTCGAACAATCAATTTGAGTTTTTTAAAATTATTATTGATGTCTTTGTACGAATGTTAGTGTTGTACCTATGTGTTTATACGAGCTTGTGATAGATTAAGACCCATAAAGTTGTAATAACCGAAATAAAAATCCCACTGAAGCCGAAAGCAAACAAACTAGAGACGTTGCTGTTGGTCCAAAGTGACTGGAGAGCTAAAATTAGAGGGTCATACTCACATTTCACGATTCCGAATCGAAATCAAAATTTCATGAATATTGAGAAGATGAAATTCAGAGAAAAAAAGAGAAAAATATGAAGAATGAAGAATAATTCTCATTAGCCTTGAATCAGTGATACAACAGCCTTATATAGATTTATAAAATGAAGCTATACTATAAGCTACTATGAACCATCTCGCACAGGATTATAACTAACTAATTGACAGCTAAGCAAGTTAGTTACAAGAAACTTGGGCTACAAGTTAGCCATATAAGCTAGTGACTTGAGCTAACAAGGCTGGTAACTTGAGCTGCAAGTTATTGAACAGCAGCTTCTGGAGTACAGCAGCTTCTGATCATGTGCTTCTGAAGTACTGCTTCTGAAGTACAACTTCTGAACATGTGCTTCTGAAGTACAGCTTCTGAACAGCAGTTTATTCAACTCTAGCTTGTTTCTGCTTCTTCTTCATTTAACAGATGCATTTCTATCTTTTTCATATCTTCTTTCAACAGCCTCCCACAAGCTGGAGCATGATATATGTTGATCATTCCCAGCTTGCATATGAAAGAATTAAACTTTGGAGGTGGAAGTGCTTTTGTTAAGAAATCTGCCAGCTGCTCATTGGTTGAAATGGGTAGGAGCTTAAGAACACCCTTATGTAATTTTTCTCTAACTAGATGACAGTCAATTTCAAGATGTTTTGTTCTCTCATGAAAGACTGGATTTGATGCTATGTGAATAGCACTTTGACTATCACAATAAAGAACTGGCTGCTTGACACATTTAATGTTGAGATCCTTCAACAAGTACAGTATCCATTGAAGCTCACAAGTTGCCACTGATAGAGCCCTATATTCAGCTTCTGAAGAGGACCTGGAGATAGTTGGCTGTTTCTTTGCCTTCCAAGATATGAGTGAAGAACCCAAAAAGAAACAGAAGCCAGTAGTTGACCTTCTAGTGTCCACACAACCTGCCCAATCTGCATCAACATACCCCAATATTTGTACTTCTGACTTTCTTGGAAACAGAAGACCAAGGCCAGGAGCATTTTTGAGGTATCTTAGAATTCTACACGCAGCTTTATAATGAGTAGTGGTAGGAGCATTGAGAAACTGACTCAGTTGTTGAGTGGCCAATGAAATATCAGGTCTTGTAGTGTTTAAATACAACAGTCTTCCAATAAGCCTCCTGTAGCAAGACACATCTGTAAAAGGTTTACTTGTGTCTTGATGCAATTTGACTGAAGTGTCTAAAGGTGTAGGAGCAGGTTTGGCACCTAAAAGACCTGATGAATCAAGCAAATCAAGACAGTATTTTCTCTGTGAAATAGAGATTCCTTCCTTGGAATGAGCTACCTCTAATCCCAAAAAGTATTTAAGAATCCCTAAATCCTTGATTTTGAATTGATTATCAAGAATATTCTTGATTCTCTGAAACTCATCAAGTGAAGTGCCAGCTAGTATAATGTCATCCACATACACTAGAAGTGCTGTGAAATCACTACCATGTTGAAGGGTAAACAAAGAGTAGTCAGCAGTGGATTGATTGTATCCTTCAGCTAAAAGCAATGTAGTTAGTTTCTCATACCATTTTCTACTAGCTTGCTTCAAACCATAGAGGCTTTTCTTCAATTTACAGACTTTGCCAGATGAACATGAGACACCTTCTGGAATTGTCATGTAAACAGTTTCTTGTAGCTCCCCGTGAAGAAAAGCATTGTTCACATCTAGCTGGTGCAAATGCCAATTTTGAATAGATGCAATAGCAAGAAGGGTCCTCACAGTGGTTAATTTGGCTACTGGTGAAAATGTATCAAAATAATCAAGACCCTCTATTTGATTATATCCTTTAGCCACCAATCTTGCTTTGTATCTTTCAATAGAACCATCAGCTTGGTACTTGATTCTATACACCCATTTACAACCAATAGGTTTCACATTTGGTGGTGTATCAACAATGCACCAGGTGCCATTATTGGCTAATGCCTCCAATTCAACATTCATTGCTTTTAACCAATGATCAGACTGACATGCTTCTTTATAGGTTTTTGGCTCAGTACTTTGTGTGACAGAAGTAGAAAAAGCTTTATGTGAAGATGATAAATGAGAAAAAGAATGAAAAGAGGAGAGTGGATATGGTATACCTGAGTTGACTGATGATGGTGATTGAGCAGATGAGCTGCATACAAAATCTTTCAAATAAGCTGGTTGAGACCTAAGTCTTGTGGGTTTGGGTGAATGAATAATGGAAGTGGTGGATGGGGATGTTGATGTGGATGTGTCATTGGTAGTGGGAAGAGAGAATTCAATGGATAAAGGTGAAGTATCAGAAACAGGTTCAGTACTAGGGGAAAAAGAAATGTCAGAAACAGGTTGTATGTTGGTATGATAGGTCCAAGGAATATGTGAAGGATTGGACTGATAAGGAAGAATAGTTTCATGATGTGTGACATTTCTAGAAACAAATATTTGTTTTGAGTGTATGTCTAAAAGCACAACACCTTTCATGCCACTTTTGTAGCCAAGAAAGATGCACTTTCTTGCTCTAGAATCAAGTTTGCTTCTTTGAGCTTGTAAAGTAGAGGCATAGGCTAAGGAGCCAAAAACTTTAAGTTGATGTAAATCAGGTTGCATGTTATGCAATAGAAAATAGGGTGATTGATTTTGTAAAATGGGGCTAGGCACTCTATTCATGATAAAAACTGCGTGAACTGCAGCATAGGACCAAAATTGTTTAGGTAAATGAGATTGAAAAAGTAATGCTCTAGTAATGTTTAAAATGTGCTGATGTTTTCTCTCAACTCTTGCATTTTGCTGAGGTGTTTCAACACAACTAGTTTGGTGTAAAATTCCTTTGGATGCATAAAATGAAGGGATGTTAAATTCAGGACCATTATCACTTCTGACAGTTTTCACATTACAGTTGAAATGATTTTCAATGAGGGTTATAAAAGCAATGACATGTTGTCTGGTTTCACTTTTTGTTTTCATTAGGGTTAACCAAGTATATCTACTATAATCATCAACTGCAGTGAGGAAATAAACATGATTATGAACAGAAGGAACAGAAATGGGGCCCCAAATATCAAAATGTATTAGATCAAATGGTTTTGAAGCTTTATTACAACTGATAGGGAAAGGGAGTTTTCTATGCTTAGAAAAATGGCATACATCACATGTTGCCTTAGAATCAACATGAACAAAAGGGAAACTAGATTGCAACAAATTCATTCTAGAAAATGAAAGATGGCCAAGTCTGAAATGCCAAAGGGCACTGTCAGGTAAAGGGATGGTTGAGTGAATGGTCTTGCTTGCAGAACAAGCCAACTTATTATCCAGATTCAAGTAGTACAGGTCTTCTCTCTTATCACCAGAACCAATCATCCTCATGGTTTTCTTGTCCTGAATCAAACATTGAAAACCATTAAAACTGACAATAGTATTCAGGGAGCTATTCATTTTGGACACAGAAAGCAAATTGTAATTAAAATCAGGGACATAAAGAACATCATAAAGAATAAGAATGGAAGAAAATTTAACAGTTCCTGAATATATTGCCATACTAATATGACCTGTAGGTAACTTTATGGACATGGGAGCAATTTCATTGTAAGAATGAAACCACTTCAGATTGCAACAAATATGATGAGAAGCTCCTGAATCTATGATCCAGGAGTTTTGAGTGAAATTGTAATTTGCCAAAGAATTAATGAAACTTGTACCTTGCCTATCTGATGGTGAATGACCAACAGACATAGAAGTAACCTGATTGGAAGCATGCACAGTTCCTGAACTTTGATTAAGAGATGAACCTTGAAGAAGAGTCATTAACCTTTCATACTGCTCATGTGTAATAGCTGGAGCACTACCCTTGCTATCAACACTAGTTGGGGATTCTGCAACATTATTATCTCCCTCAGGTGCAGCATGATTGGCATAAGCAGAATTGAATTGTTTCTGAAGATGTGGTGGAACTCCATGCTTCTTCCAACATGTTTCAACGGTGTGATTGCTCTTTCCACAAAAGGTGCAAACACGAGAAGTACCTTTAGAATTTGATCCTTGAAATGATGATTTACCAAAAAAGTTGTTGCCTTTAAACTTCTTGGAATCAACAGAGTTGATTAAAACAGAGTCATCAACAGTAGGAGAAGGATTATATTGTCTTTCATATTGTAAAACCATGGAGAAAATCTTGTTCATAGAGGGAAGAGGATCCATTAACAGAATTTGAGATTTCACCATACTAAAGCTTTCATTCAAACCAGTAAGAAAACGAATAGCGTAGAGTAAAGTATGATTACGTCGTGCATTTCTCATGAATTCACAAGAACAACGTACTCTACAAGTGCAGTTTGGTATAGGCATGTAAATCTCCAATTCTTCCCAAAGAATCTTCAATTCAGAGTAGAAAGTGGTAACTGTTTTGGAATCTTGTTGTAAGGAGTAAATTTCTTGCATTAGTTCAGAGATCCTTACCAAGTCACCTTGTGCAAATCGTTCCTTCAAATCCACCCAAACATCACATGCATTTTCCATAAACACAATGGATTGAGCAATTGAAGGAGAAACCGAATTCACAATCCAAGAATGAACGAGCATGTTACAGCGATTCCAAGCGCGAAAAAGAGGATCGAATTCATCAAGAATTGGAGAGATTGATCCATCAACGAATTCAAACTTCATTTTCCCGCCCAAAGCTCTTCGCATTGAACGAGCCCAAGAATGATAATTTGATCCGTCAAGAACCGGAGAAACAGAAACTGAAGAAGGACCATCGCTTGGATGAACAAAATAAGGACTTGAATGATTTGTGGGATCCTCCTCGAAAGTAGAAGAAGTACCAACGTCTTTGTTGCGTGGCGCCATTGATGAAGAGCTTGAAAAGCTTGAAAAGCTTGCGGAAGAAACGTGTTTAGATCTGAAGGCTCAATGATACCATATTGAGAAGATGAAATTCAGAGAAAAAAAGAGAAAAATATGAAGAATGAAGAATAATTCTCATTAGCCTTGAATCAGTGATACAACAGCCTTATATAGATTTATAAAATGAAGCTATACTATAAGCTACTATGAACCATCTCGCACAGGATTATAACTAACTAATTGACAGCTAAGCAAGTTAGTTACAAGAAACTTGGGCTACAAGTTAGCCATATAAGCTAGTGACTTGAGCTAACAAGGCTGGTAACTTGAGCTGCAAGTTATTGAACAGCAGCTTCTGGAGTACAGCAGCTTCTGATCATGTGCTTCTGAAGTACTGCTTCTGAAGTACAACTTCTGAACATGTGCTTCTGAAGTACAGCTTCTGAACAGCAGTTTATTCAACTCTAGCTTGTTTCTGCTTCTTCTTCATTTAACAGATGCATTTCTATCTTTTTCATATCTTCTTTCAACAATGAATGCAAATAACTGGGTCCCTTTTTCTCCTAAAACTTTGATATTTATATATATGCATAAACGTGGCAACTCAAATTGTAGCATGTCCTTGTCCATGATCTACATGGCCCACTAATAATAGAGGAATGAATACGATGTAACAAAGTTGAAAGAAGCTTGAAAATGTGCAAAATTGATTAGAAATCAGCCCCCTAACTTTGTTTGTTGCATTGCACCAAAAGGAAAAGTGACAAAATTCGTTAATGTTTCATGCATCTTAGCTTAACTTAACCCTTCACATCAACCTAGAGCCGTCAAACGATTGCCACCGTCGGCTAAGAAGCTTATATAACAACAATCCTTTCAAATTTTTGTATTATTTATGTTGTTTTTGGATTTCCAAACTGTTAAATTTGGATTTCCAAATTCTGTTATCTACCGAAGTTGTTACTAGGTTGAGTCACGACCAGGTCGCTCTCTTTAAGACGTTTCGTGGCACTACCCAAAGTTGTGCAAGGTAGACTATCAACCACGCCGCCTCCAGGATAAAACAAGCCCAGCTACAACTGTTCGATTAACTACTGCACTGTAGAAAATCGTTCGAGAATTACACCCTCAAATATGGTTCTAAGACCACTCTTTAATATTGAAACCACTCAAATTAATATGGTATTATTACCATTCTATTATGGTGCTGAGACCACTCAAATATGGTGTTATCAAATATGGTGTTATCACCATTCTAACTTTAATTTCTCCATAACATCAATATGGCACTACGACCACTCAAATATGGTGATACCACCATTTCTCCTCAAATAGAAAATTATTGAAATAATTTATATACCATTAAGATCATTCTTAATTCCGACGGGACATTATTATTACTAAAAGGGACTATGATCTTAATAGTACTCTTTATTCCGAATGGACTTATATTATCGAAGGGACCATGTTTTTAAGACCATTCTTAATTCCGAAGGGACCTTAAACCGAAAAGGGACTATGGTCTTAAGAACACTCTTAAATCCGAAGGGACGGAAAAAGGAGATGAAGAGAAGAAAGACTCGTGAACACAAGTCAAGAAAGGGAGAAGAGAGAAAGAGTTCCCGACAACTCAATGAAACTCTTTGGTGTGTAGAATGAGTGGGGCGAACTTCTCCTTTTATAGGGAGAGTTTGTAACAAAAAACGAGTGACTTGGGGATTAAGTCTGCTTAATCCTTAAGCAAACGCGTTTTGTTTCTTAATTGGATATATCCGGAAGTTTCTGGATACGCGTTATGGATCGGGTCGGATTGTAACAAATTTATTTGTTACGCGTAGCGCTTACGGATAATGATTAAATTAATTAATTAATTAATTTAACATTTTCAAGTGACAAAAAATATATATATCATTTTTTTTATTCGGTATATATATTTTGTAAGCGTTCACCCGTTCACAAAATTGGGTACCCCAAGGGCACACCCTTGGAGGTCACTTTGCCCATATATAAACACTTACTAGTTGGGGTGACCCTTCAATGTGGGACATTTTTAAGTCACACCCACACACTAGTTCTTTCATAGTGTTTTTTCTTTCCAATTTTCTTCACTAGAATTAACTAGTGTTCCAACAATCCCCCACTTGACTTCAAAATGGTTTCGTAAACTTTTCAATAAGATTTGCTAATTTACAAAGGTGTCGCTAACAACTTGAACCTTTGTATAGTGGAAGGTATTCTGATTTAACAAGAGTTGCTTACAGCATTGAACTCTATCTCAGACATAGAATCCACACACAAACCTTTTCATAGGTGTATTCTAAAAGCCCGTGCGTTTTAAGGCCATGCACGTGTATCCCGGTTTTAACGAATGCTCTAGGAATTCTGCCTCAAAATTCCATAGGACCGGCCTAAGTTCCACATTCGTATAGGTGAGTCTATCAAGGGTACTCCTGTAGATGTGTACCCCACTCAACATAGAGTATAGATCTCATTAAGAGTTACTATTACCTCATCCTTCTTTCGCTGCAGGATCATGCTTTCTATATTCTTTCTCTCATAGCATGTTCTACCACTTCATGACTTGTTTTTACCCATTGAACATAAGTCTTGGGATCTCCAGTCATATAGGTCGGGTTACCATCATTCAGTGGGCTATAGACATTAGTCCCATCCTACTGGATGTTTCTCGGACTTTCTCTCTATTAAGTCCTTTCGTCAAAGGATCAGCTAAGTTTTCATTCGTACGTACAAAATCAACTCTAACCGCTCCATTAGAGATACACTCTTTAATCGTGCTATGTTTTCGCCTTATCTGTCGTCTCTTACCATTGTAATAACGATTCTTAATCTTTGCAATAGCCGCGGTACTATCGCAATGAATTAACACAACCGGTAACGGTTTCTCCCATAAAGGGATTTCTGCTAGCAAGGATCTTAGCCAACTTGCTTCTTCACTAGTTTTTTCTAGTGTTCTCATCTCAGATTCATTCCATAGTGGACTGAGTCAATATCATTTGTTTTAACAAACAACTCCTCTAGTGATGCTCAATGTGCAAACACTAGTCGCTAAATATTCGTCTGAAAGATGTTCTATTTTATATCTTATACCATTTAAGTACAATAGGTTACTCCTAGTGAAGTAATCTTAGAGTCATAGTCTTCTTAAGGCACCTCATGACTCTTTCTATAGCATGGCAATGCTTCTCATCCATCTACTAGTAAACTTGCACAAGAGTTTCACGACATCGACTATGTCGGATCTAATACATTCAGTGGCATACCTAAGTGCTGCCAATGATACTCGTATATTCTGTTTTTCTAACTCCATCTCAAGTGTTCTTACACTTGGATCATAATATATGATTGCAAGTTTACGGTGAAATAATTATATTTCCTTAAGATCTTCTCAACTTTGTGAGATTTATCAAAAAAGTTATCTTTTCTGATCTAGTAATCTTGAAACCAAGAATTACTTCAATTTTTTTTTCTTTTGTCTAGGTCTTTCTTATCAATGTTGTTGATAAACAATGATTTCACATAATTCATAACATGAATCTTTAAATCAAATTTGAGCAAGTCGTCTTCATAGAGACATATGATCGTGCAAATATTATTTGTCACTTTCATTCACTTTATACTCATTCGATAACATTAGAATGTCAAATTTTTCATGCCATTCCTCAGGAGTTTACTTTAGACCATACAAATAATTATCTAACTTACAGACCATGTTTTCTTGTCCATGAATCGCAAAACTTTCAGGTTGTTTCATATAGATTTCTTCTTCTAGTTCAACATAAAAAGAGGCAACTTTCACATCCATTTGGAGTACTATCGAGTTATGAACGGCGGCTAAAGGGACTAGTACTCTTATGGATATGATTTTCGTGACTGGTGAATGAATGTCGAAGAAGTCTATATTTTTTCTTTGTCTAAAACCTTTGACTACAAGGAAAGCCTTGTATTCATCAACCGTACCATCAGGTTTTAGTTCCTTTTTCCAAAATCCAAATACAACCGATTGGTTTTGCAACTATGAGACAAGTCAACCAAGTGTCATGTTTTGTTAGACTCTAGAAAATTCATTTCATCGCTTATTGCTTTTTGCCATAATTCAGCATCCAATGAGGATATAACTTCTTTAAGGCTTAATGAATCTTCTTCCAATGTATAAACCAAGTTCAGACTCTTTAGCAATTTTAGCTTTCTTACCTCCTTGAGGTTCTATAACATCTCGTATGATGTTTTCATAACTATTTCTAATTACATGAATGTGATTAGATATAGTGCCCCCACTAGTTCTTAATTTTTAGAAGGGAATTTATTTTGCCCCCACTAATGTCGTGCTCCCATTAGAGCCCCCACTAGTGCCCCCACTATTCTTTAGTTAAAGGGGTAAATATTTACATAGAATTCGACATCTTTTAAATTCTATGATCACTTTAACATTTAGGTCATAAAACCTATATGTTTCGTTATTTATCGCATACCCGATGAATACATATTCATAGGCTCTACTAGTGAGTTCAACTCTCTTGGGGTCCAGGATCTAAATATAGTCCAGACAATCCCAAGTTCAAAAATAAGACAAGTTGGATTGTCTTTTCTTCAAAAATTTCTTAATTAGAATTTTTGTTCTTAGACTTGGGTACTCTATAAATTTCAATTTTCGTTATAAAAAATTGAACATTCAAGCATATCAATTTTATTTTTCCAAAGTTCACAGTCATCAATAAATATGATAAAAATATCATTTTATCATTTCTAATTTATGTGTCATCAATTTAACACATATCATAATTTATTATGTTTAGAGATTCAAATTCTCTAAATTCTGATTTATATGAACTTTTTGGTTCATATATCTTGACTGCAACAAATAAAATTGTCTAATTATATAACGTTGGAATTAAGTCCAAGTTACTCAAAAATTAAACTCTTGTTCATGATGAATTTTGATATGTCAAATATTAAAATTACCCAACTTATATAGAAAGGGAATTTAATTTTGAACATGTCATCAAAGGCACAACCTTTTCCCACAAGAGTGCATGATACACAAGTCTCTTTTAAGTCTGAGTCAACTCAGTCTTATTCAATAAAATCTGAAATTCAGATTCTTTCTAATATTTAGAGCATCCAACATGTCTATACATCCAGTATGCCATTTTATGGCAATTCTTGTTATTGTTTTAAAATAATACGTATTGGACATTAAGTTTTATATAAAATAAAACTTTATCATTTTCCATTCTTTGTTACTATTTTGTAACAAATGGAACTAAATTATTTTATCTTGTTACTATTTTGTAACAAAAAATACGCGTCGCTCGCATTATTAGCTCCAAACGTTTTTCTCATCTTTTGTAACAATCAAAACTTGTTTGGTTCTGTAACTAATAATTTGTTTTGTAACAAATTATTGTTTTCATCAAATAAATTTTTAGCGTTGTTGATTGAAACAACAATCACTTCATCATTTCAGTCAAAAGATGTAAATCTATAGCTTGATTTATCCTTAATGTATTTAGGGACAACTTAACCTCAATAAGTAACTTCTTCAGTAGACATAGCCGATCGAAACGTCTTAAAATTGTTGTTTTGGATTTCCAAACTGTTATATTTGGATTTCCAAATTCTGTTATCTACCGAAGTTGTTACTAGGTTGAGTCACGACCAGGTCGCTCTCTTTAAGACGTTTCGTGGCACTACTCAAAGTTGTGCAAGGTAGACTATCAACCACGCCGCCTCCAGGATAAAACAAGCCCAGCTACAACTGTTCGATTAACTACTGCACTGTAGAAAATCGTTCGAGAATTACACCCTTAAATATGGTTCTAAGACCACTCTTTAATATTGAAACCACTCAAATTAATATGGTATTATTACCATTCTATTATGGTACTGAGACCACTCAAATATGGTGTTATCACCATTCTAACTTTAATTTCTCCATAACATCAATATGGCACTACGACCACTCAAATATGGTGATACCACCATTTCTCCTCAAATAGAAAATTATTGAAATAATTTATATACCATTAAGATCATTCTTAATTCCGACGGGACATTATTATTACTAAAAGGGATTATGATCTTAATAGTACTCTTTATTCCGAATGGACTTATATTATCGAAGGGACCATGTTTTTAAGACCATTCTTAATTCTGAAGGGACCTTAAACCGAAAAGGAACTATGGTCTTAAGAACACTCTTAAATCCGAAGGGACAGAAAAAGGAGATGAAGAGAAGAAAGACTCGTCAACACAAGTCAAGAAAGGGAGAAGAGAGAAAGAGTTCCCGACAACTCAATGAAACTCTTTGGTGTGTAGAATGAATGGGGCGAACTTCTCCTTTTATAGGGAGAGTTTGTAACAAAAAACGAGTGACTTGGGGATTAAGTCTGCTTAATCCTTAAGCAAACACGTTTTGTTTCTTAATTGGATATATCCGGAAGTTTCTGGATACGCGTTATGGATCGGGTCGGATTGTAACAAATTTATTTGTTACGCGTAGCGCTTACGGATAATGATTTAATTAATTAATTAATTAATTTAACATTTTCAAGTGACAAAAAATATATATATCATTTTTTTTTATTCGATATATATATTTTGTAAGCGTTCACCCGTTCACAAAATTGGGTACCCCAAGGGCACACCCTTGGAGGTCACTTTGCCCATATATAAACACTTACTAGTTGGGATGACCCTCCAATGTGGGACGTTTTTAAGTCACACCCACACACTAGTTCTTTCATAGTGTTTTTTCTTTCCAATTTTCTTCACTAGAATTAACTAGTGTTCCAACAATCCCCCACTTGACTTCAAAATGGTTTCGTAAACTTTTCAATAAGATTTGCTAATTTACAAAGGTGTCGCTAACAACTTGAACCTTTGTATAGTGGAAGGTATTCTGATTTAACAAGAGTTGCTTACAGCATTGAACTCTATCTCAGACATAGAATCCACACACAAACCTTTTCATAGGTGTATTCTAAAAGCCCGTGCGTTTTAAGGCCATGCACGTGTATCCCGGTTTTAACGAATGCTCTAGGAATTCTGCCTCAAAATTCCATAGGACCGGCCTAAATTCCACATTCGTATAGGTGAGTCTATCAAGGGTACTCCTGTAGCTGTGTACCCCACTCAACATAGAGTATAGATCTCATTAAGAGTTACTATTACCTCATCCTTCTTTCGTTGCAGGATCATGCTTTCTATATTCTTTCTCTCATAGCATGTTCTACCACTTCATGACTTGTTTTTACCCATTGAACCTAAGTCTTGGGATCTCCAGTCATATAGGTCGGGTTACCATCATTTAGTGGGCTATAAACATTAGTCCCATCCTACTGGATGTTTCTCGGACTTTCTCTCTATTAAGTCCTTTCGTCAAAGGATCAGCTAAGTTTTCATTCGTACGTACAAAATCAACTCTAACCGCTCCATTAGAGATACACTCTTTAATCGTGCTATGTTTTCGCCTTATCTGTCGTCTCTTACCATTGTAATAACGATTCTTAATCTTTGCAATAGCCACGGTACTATCGCAAAGAATTAACACAGCCGGTAACGGTTTCTCCCATAAAGGGATTTCTGCTAGCAAGGATCTTAGCCAACTTGCTTCTTCACTAGTTTTCTCTAGTGTTCTCATCTCAGATTCATTCCATAGTGGACTGAGTCAATATCATTTGTTTTAACAAACAACTCCTCTAGTGATGCTCAATGTGCAAACACTAGTCGCTAAATATTCGTCTGAAAGATGTTCTATTTTATATCTTGTACCATTTAAGTACAATAGGTTACTCCTAGTGAAGTAATCTTAGAGTCATAGTCTTCTTAAGGCACCTCATGACTCTTTCTATAGCATGGCAATGCTTCTCATCCGTCTACTAGTAAACTTGCACAAGAGTTTCATGACATCGACAATGTCGGATCTAATACATTCAGTGGCATACCTAAGTGCTGCCAATGATGCTCGTATATTCTGTTTTTCTAACTCCATCTCAAGTGTTCTTACACTTGGATCATAATATATGATTGCAAGTTTACGGTGAAATAATTACATTTCCTTAAGATCTTCTCAACTTTGTGAGATTTATCAAAAAAGTTATCTTTTCTGATCTAGTAATCTTGAATCCAAGAATTACTTCAATTATTTTTTTGTCTAGGTATATCTTATCAATGTTGTTGATAAACAATGATTTCGCATAATTCATAACATGAATCTTTAAATCAAATTTGAGCAAGTCGTCTTCATAGAGACATATGATCGTGCAAATATTATTTGTCACTTTCATTCACCTTATACTCATTCGATAACATTAGAATGTCAAATTTTTCATGCCATTCCTCAGGAGTTTACTTTAGACCATACAAATAATTATCTAACTTACAGACCATGTTTTCTTGTCCATGAATCGCAAAACTTTCAGGTTGTTTCATATAGATTTCTTCTTCTAGTTCAACATAAAAAGAGGCAACTTTCACATCCATTTGGAGTACTATCGAGTTATGAATGGCGGCTAAAGGGACTAGTACTCTTATGGATACGATTTTCGTGACTGGTGAATGAATGTCGAAGAAGTCTATATTTTTTCTTTGTCTAAAACCTTTGACTACAAGGAAAGCCTTGTATTCATCAACCGTACCATCAGGTTTTAGTTCCTTTTTCCAAAATCCAAATACAACCGATTGATTTTGCAACTATGAGACAAGTCAACCAAGTGTCATGTTTTGTTAGACTCTAGAAAATTCATTTCATCGCTTATTGCTTTTTGCCATAATTCAGCATCCAATGAGGATATAACTTCTTTAAGGCTTAATGAATCTTCTTCCAATGTATAAACCAAGTTCAGACTCTTTAGCAATTTTAGCTTTCTTACCTCCTTGAGGTTCTATAACATCTCGTATGATGTTTTCATAACTATTTCTAATTACATGAATGTGATTAGATATAGTGCCCCCACTAGTTCTTAATTTTTAGAAGGGAATTTATTTTGCCCCCACTAATGTCGTGCTCCCATTAGAGCCCCCACTAGTGCCCCCACTATTCTTTAGTTAAAGGGGTAAATATTTACATAGAATTCGACATCTTTTAAATTCTATGATCACTTTAACATTTAGGTCATAAAACCTATATGTTTCGTTATTTATCGCATACCCGATGAATACATATTCATAGGCTCTACTAGTGAGTTCAACTCTCTTGGGGTCCAGGATCTAAATATAGTCCAGACAATCCCAAGTTCAAAAATAAGACAAGTTGGATTGTCTTTTCTTCAAAAATTTCTTAATTAGAATTTTTGTTCTTAGACTTGGGTCCTCTATAAATTTCAATTTTCGTTATAAAAAATTGAACATTCAAGCATATCAATTTTATTTTTCCAAAGTTCACAGTCATCAATAAATATGATAAAAATATCATTTTATCATTTCTAATTTATGTGTCATCAATTTAACACATATAATAATTTATTATGTTTAGAGATTCAAATTCTCTAAATTCTGATTTATATGAACTTTTTGGTTCATATATCTTGACTGCAACAAATAAAATTGTCTAATTATATAACGTTGGAATTAAGTCCAAGTTACTCAACAATTAAACTCTTGTTCATGATCAATTTTGATATGTCAAATATTAAAATTACCCAACTTATATAGAAAGGGAATTTAATTTTGAACATGTCATCAAAGGCACAACCTTTTCCCACAAGAGTGCATGATACACAAGTCTCTCTTTAAGTCTGAGTCAACTCAGTCTTATTCAATAAAATCTGAAATTCAGATTCTTTCTAATATTTAGAGCATCCAACATGTCTATACATCCAGTATGCCATTTTATGGCAATTCTTGTTATTGTTTTAAAATAATACGTAAGGGACATTAAGTTTTATATAAAATAAAACTTTATCATTTTCCATTCTTTGTTACTATTTTGTAACAAATGGAACTAAATTATTTTATCTTGTTACTATTTTGTAGCAAAAAATACGCGTCGCTCGTATTATTAGCTCCAAACGTTTTTCTCATCTTTTGTAACAATCAAAACTTGTTTGGTTCTGTAACTAATAATTTGTTTTGTAACAAATTATTGTTTTCATCAAATAAATTTTTAGCGTTGTTGATTGAAACAACAATCACTTCATCATTTCAGTCAAAAGATGTAAATCTATAGCTTGATTTATCCTTAATGTATTTAGGGACAACTTAACCTCAATAAGTAACTTCTTCAGTAGACATAGCAGATCGAAACGTCTTAAAATTGTTGTTTTGGATTTCCAAACTGTTAAATTTGGATTTCCAAATTCTGTTATCTACCGAAGTTGTTACTAGGTTGAGTCACGACCAGGTCGCTCTCTTTAAGACGTTTCGTGGCACTACCCAAAGTTGTGCAAGGTAGACTATCAACCACGCCGCCTCCAGGATAAAACAAGCCCAGCTACAACTGTTCGATTAACTACTGCACTGTAGAAAATCGTTCGAGAAATACACCCTCAAATATGGTTCTAAGACCACTCTTTAATATTGAAACCACTCAAATTAATATGGTATTATTACCATTCTATTATGGTGCTGAGACCACTCAAATATGGTGTTATCAAATATGGTGTTATCACCATTCTAACTTTAATTTCTCCATAACATCAATATGGCACTACGACCACTCAAATATGGTGATACCACCATTTCTCCTCAAATAGAAAATTATTGAAATAATTTATATACCGTTAAGATCATTCTTAATTCCGACGGGACATTATTATTACTAAAAGGGACTATGATCTTAATAGTACTCTTTATTCCGAATGGACTTATATTATCGAAGGGACCATGTTTTTAAGACCATTCTTAATTCCGAAGGGACCTTAAACCGAAAAGGAACTATGGTCTTAAGAACACTCTTAAATCCGAAGGGACAGAAAAAGGAGATAAAGAGAAGAAAGACTCGTGAACACAAGTCAAGAAAGGGAGAAGAGAGAAAGAGTTCCCGACAACTCAATGAAACTCTTTGGTGTGTAGAATGAGTGGGGCGAACTTCTCCTTTTATAGGGAGAGTTTGTAACAAAAAACGAGTGACTTGGGGATTAAGTCTGCTTAATCCTTAAGCAAACGCGTTTTGTTTCTTAATTGGATATATCCGGAAGTTTCTGGATCGGGTCGGATTGTAACAAATTTATTTGTTACGCATAGCGCTTACGGATAATGATTAAATTAATTAATTAATTAATTTAACATTTTCAAGTGACAAAAAATATATATATCATTTTTTTTTATTCGATATATATATTTTGTAAGCGTTCACCCGTTCACAAAATTGGGTACCCCAAGGGCACACCCTTGGAGGTCACTTTGCCCATATATAAACACTTACTAGTTGGAGTGACCCTCCAATGTGGGACATTTTTAAGTCACACCCACACACTAGTTCTTTCATAGTGTTTTTTCTTTCCAATTTTCTTCACTAGAATTAACTAGTGTTCCAACATATTATGTAAGGGATAATGAATGATTTGAAGCCAACTCTCCTTGATACTAGACGAGGGACTATCTACGGTGTTGATACTCCAAATTGATTCAAAAAAATATTGGTGGTTGTCATCCACAGCTTTGGTGAAAATCAAGGAAAATGAAGGGTATGATATTGGTGGCACATCTAATTTCTTCAATTACATGGGATAGGCCAAATTTTCAACATGCCCGAGTCAACATATCGTAGGCGAAAACACACACGGGACAACGACAACAATGACAATCACTTGAATTTTTTACGGTTTTGATTGCATCGATATTTTTTGTATGGTCTACATTGCATCAATATTTTTTGTGTGATTTAGATTGCATCGACTTTTTGTATGATCTAGATTTGCATCGTAAATTTAAATGTTTTAAATTGAATCGACAATTTGTATGGTCTAAATTGCATTCAAACTTGTATAAACTGGTGTCTTTCATTTATTATGTACATCATTCACAGAGTTTCCTGTCAAAATGGGTCTGATTAAAATTAGGTCATCGGTTAGGTTTTGCTTAAAAAATTTTATGAGGAATGGTTTTGCTTAAAAATTATAAATGGGCAAATGTTTATTTTCTGTGTTAAGGAAACTAATAACTTGACTCACACTCACAAAGTGTATAGATTAAGGATTTGTAGACTTGAATCCACACCCAAATATATCAAATGAGCACTTGTAAATTTTAAAGAACTTTTTCAATATATATTCTAGGGTTAATACATTTTTACCCCCCTGTAATATAGGCGAGTTCCGGTTTTCCCCCCTGTAAAAAAGATTCTTTCGATTCCAACCCTGAAATATGAAGATTCCGTCGAAAACACCCCTGATCAAATCTGGCACACGCCAGGTGCTGATGTGGCGCGCCACGTCATCTTTTTTGATGACGTGGCACGCTGACTGTATAATTATTTTTATTTTTTATTTTTTTAATAAGGACACGTGGCATTTCCTATTTTTTAATAAAAAAATATTTTTTTTTAAGTTTTTTTTAAATTTTTTTTTAAAAAAATAAAAAAAACGAAAAAAATTCTTAACAAATAAAAAAAATGAAAAAAAATTCTGGAAAAAAATACCGAAAATTTTTTAAAAAAATTGGAAAAATTAATAAAAATGAAAACAAAAATCTGAAAAATTTTAAAAATAAAAAGTAAAATCTGGAAAAATTAAAAAAATGAAAACATTATGGAAAAAATTAATAAAGTTTGAAAAATTCATATTTCCAGATTTTTTCAATACCGGAAAAATGAAAAAAAAATCATATTTTTTTTCGGAAAGTACTTGTCATTCAACCGTATAACATGATTTATATACCGGTGTCAATCAATATACATTGTATCCTGTTATTCGGACATGGTTTTTAAAAATATGATTAATCTTCAAATTTTTGAAAATGATGAATCTTGAAATTTTTGAAAAAAGATTAATCATATTTACAAAAACTAAATTTTCGAAAAAAAAGATAAAAAAATATGAATTTTCGAAAAAAATATTTAAATAGTAGAAGTTCAAATAGTAAAACAAATATAAATTATGTTTGACTCAAATACCATTGAAACTAGTAGACACTAACATAAAAAATGTTTTGAGCAGTTTGTATGTTTTTCGAAAAAAATATGAATTATGTTTGACTCAAATACCATATTTTTTTTTATCTTTTTTTTTCAAAAATTTAGTTTTTGTAAATATGATTAATCTTTTTTCAAAAATTTTAAGATTGGTCATTTTCAAAAATTTGAAGATTATTCATATTTATAAAAACCATGTCCGAATAACAGGATACAATGTATATTGATTGACACCGGTATATAAATCATGTTATACGGTTGAATGACAAGTACTTTCCGAAAAAAAAATATGATTTTTTTTTCATTTTTCCGGTATTGAAAAAATCTGGAAATATGAATTTTTCAAAATTTATTAATTTTTTCCATAATGTTTTCATTTTTATTAATTTTTCCAATTTTTTATGTGGATTATACAACTTGTTTATGAAAGAATGAATAAAATAATGCACACAACTTGGTGAATAAAATGTGCATTGGGATTGCAGAAATTGGATGAAACATAAATGCGTAAAATCCAATCCAATATAGGGTTACTTGATAGCACGTGATTGAGGTTTGGTACATGGAATCAGGATCTGCTTATTACAACATAGAACTATGCTTTCTTCCTCTGTCATAATATGTCAACAACACACATGAAATTAAATCATGAAAATGTCCAAAAGAAAAGGCATATCCAACTGACCAACCATGCTTCGGATAGGGGAGGTTGGAATTCCAAGCTTGTGTGAAGTTGAAAGTTGAGATTGCGGTGATGAATAGGCAATTACCTCTCTAAAATTGTAACTTTCGTCATAATTTTTCCCTGACTTTAATAAAACTTTAATTATATTTATAAATATATTTGTATCATGTATTTTTTTAACCACAAAACCTCTATCTCTATGCACAAATGCAAAGATTGATCATTCGAACGGGATATGATTGCAACAGATGACAAAACTTATCCTCAATATATTTAACATTATTGTATTATCTAGATGGATTCGAACGAAATCCACTTGTTAATATGAAAAAGATCTTTTAGTATAATATTCTTGAATTATGCACTTTTTTTTTTAAGGATATTTGTTTACATGTTATGTGGTGCTTGATTTACAAGCAAGTTTGGCATATGAATAACCATTACTTTGTCATCCAATGACTTTTATCAACAGAGACCACTTGACTATACTCTCTGTTTCATGCAACTAGGAAGCGCCGCAAATATATTCTACTTCCAAGGCACGATTAATTTAGAATAGTATTCCTTTAATTTTGTGGAGTTAATTATTCTTGATTTGGCCAATGAAGTAACACTACAAGAAACATTACCTTTTGCCAGGGGCAAAATCCCTGAGAAAATGACAGAATCCCTAGGAAAAGGGACGTTTGTGAGGGAATTTGCCAGGGACGGAAGTACTGGCAAAAGCGCTCGTCGCAAACATTTTGCCAGGGGTTACACCCCTTGAAAAAAAACGAGGGGCTCAACGTATATGACCTGGATTTTTCCCTGTCTTAACCCTTGGTATATTCCCTCACTTTTTTCTGTTGTGCACAGTGGCGGAGCTAGAAAAAAAAGCTAGGATGGGCCATTAAAATTAACCGTTGAAAAATTGTTTAAAGCCTCGCAAAATAGACTTATAATTGAATTATTTAAATTTTTCGGGTGGGCCACTACATCACTTTGCGGGAATTTGGATCAACCGAAACCTAAAACCGACATAAAATTGTATAAAAGCTCAGAAAATAGACCTATAATTGAATTATTTAAATTTTTCGGGTGGGCCACTACATCACTTTGCGGGAATTTGGATCAACCGAACCCTAAAACCGACACAAAATTGTATAAAATTTCGTAAAATAGACCTATAATCGGTGATTTTTTAAATTTTGGGGGTGGGCCATGGCCCACCTCAGCCCATGAAGGGCTCCGCCACTGGTTGTGCAGTCTGCTCTGACTGACACACTGACGCACTGACTGACTGATGGAAGGTCAGATCAGGTCAGCAAAGACCAAGGACTTGCGAGGGGTTTAACCCCTGGCAAACTGTATAATATTTTTTTTTTAAAAAAGTGTTTTATTTTTAAAACCGAATTTTTTATTAATTAATTAAATATTTTAAAAATAATTTTAATTAATTAAAAATTCATTTTTTTAAAAGTTGTTTTTCAAATACAATTAAATGGTTCAAAAATCATTTTAATTAATAAAATATATTTTAAAAAAATTTATGAATTAATTAAATATTTTAAAAATAATTTTAATTAATAAAATGAAAAACAGCTCCGCAATGGCTACCTCTTCAGCAAATGCAAAAACAGATGTTAATTTGATAGGCAGCTCCCCTCATGATGCTATACATGCCCAACGAGTCCCTCCAAGACTTCAGCATGATCTGGACCTTTGGCAACGTATCAAGGAATATGATAAAAAAAGCAGCTGAGGATCCTTCATTATTGGTTTTGACAAAGAAGCAACAAAAAATAATGCGTAAAGAACTTCTTGATGGGAAGCCGCCTTATACAGGGGCGGAGCTACCCTGAAATTGTGTATATTACCCCTATTATTCAGCATTACTACTACTTTGCACACCCTCAATTATTTAACTTGAATCAATCAGCTGGCTCTCCCACTTTCTCCCAGTTTCAAAGTACTACCTTTTTGCGTTTCTTGTGTTTTTACAGGAGGTTGAGGCATGGAGCATCAAGGCTTTGAGATCAACTTGCCTTTTACTTTTTAGCCTTTTACTTTTTACTCTTTATAGTAGCTTTTGTCTTTTAGTTATTAATTTAATATAGCAATCCTTTTTATTTAATGCTTTAATCTTCTAAATCAAAGTCAGGCATAAGTAATGAATAGATAACTTAATAACTTATGGGTTTTGTTAACCGGTGTCCTAAGAGCATTGCTTAAGGATTCCATTAATAGAAACATTATTTTGGAAATATAAATCTTTACTTTTTTCTTAGCAATAATTACATCACTTTTTGATGCAAACTTGTTTATTTTAATACTTTAACCAATGCCTCAATGACACTCATTAGCATTCTCCATAACATATATATAGTGGCATGTAAATATTTTTGTTTTTCGTTAAATCACAATGCTAATCTCTATATTTTTTTTCTTCTTTTAAATGACAAATGTTAGTTTGATAAATTAATATCTACTCCTTTGTCCTAGTTTAAAACTTTTAATTCTTTTTCTTTTAAGTCAAACAAGTTGAACTATTCATCTTTTTACTAGTCTTCGACGTTGTATAACATTTTTAAATAGATATCAAAGAAAGACTATAAGTATTTTAGAAAGATTCATTTTTCTGTGAAATTTCACTTATATTAATCTTCCTGATAATATGTTAGGAATTAAATTGATAGTAATTTGTTTAATATATAAGGAATAAATTCATAGAATATTGTTAAGATATAGGAACTTAATTGATAGTAAGTTGTTAAATATACGAACCAACTTGATAATTTAATTGAGTCGGAGAACTTCTTAAAATATTTATAATTCGAGGAACCTATTCAAGATCGTCTAAAAAGTCGGGGACTAATTTGTGTTTGCACTCAAAATTGTATTATTTCAATATATAAATATATGTATATATATTAGAGTTAAAATTTTGCACCCCCTGACTTAGGGTCCTGGATACGCCACTGGCCTTATAGCACCCGTTCTAGGGGACCTTCTCCAAACCGCCAATGAATTTTTTCTACTGGAATATTCGAGAGAAGCTGCATGCCATGTTGCAGGCTACAGAGAACCTTAGTGATCAGTATATTATTGGTATTGTGTACAAAGTTTTACTTAGTCAACATGTTTTTGTTGTGAGGAACGTTAATTTCACAAGGAACAGGCAGAAGCTGCTACTTATGATGTGCAAAGAAATTGCAGTATTAGGAATGCATCGAAACATAATCAACTACATATACTACTGGATTGGAGAGGACTATGGTTTAGTCTTGTATGAATTCATGGACAGAAGCCTTCATGATATTTTACATGAAATCACCCTTAACGTGGAATGTCAGGTTTAACATAGCTCCAAAAAAATATTCTTATTGATGACAATATGGAGCCAATTATAGCTGATTTTGGTACTGCCCCCTATTTAGGATTGCTATAAAAAATTTATTTATGTCTCATAAGCCATTGCTAATTGCGGAGCCGATGGTTTATTTTGAACATGTTCACTCGTGGTATTGGGAAAGTATTGGGGTGTCAAAATATTGTATAAATGATAGAGAGTCTTGACGTTCAGGGTTCAGTTTGGTTTGAAATGCTTCCGACAGAGTTGCATATAGATTTCTTTCGAGATAGCGTTGGTTTGCCTAATTACATATTTTCTTAGTCTGTGGTAGTTTATTTCAGCAATTTTCTGTTTGTTTTTCTTCTGAGGGTTTTGGCCTAGTCCTCCCTCTTCTTGTATATATTTTTCCTTTTTTTTTAATAAAATTTTAGAGTTTGGCGGCATAGGATGGAGGTTTTCCGGGATGCCAACCTAGTTGGGATGTCGGTGTTTCCTCCCGATGTCTGTCCTTACTCCTTGCTTAGCAAAAAAAAAAAAAATCACCGAGAAAAAAAAAGTTGTAGAAAAAAAAATCACCGAGAAGAAAAATCTGTTTCAAAAAAATGTTTCAAAAAATCACCATTTTTGAACCAACTACATATAATAATTTTTTTAAAACAGATTTAGTTTAACAAACATTAAAAAATATCAGATTTTTTACTGCAGAAATTTAAAAAACGAATTTCCAGAAATATTTTTAAAAAAATGTTTCAAAAAACCTGTTTTAATTAGTATATAAACAGTTTTCTACCTAAAAATACTGTTTTAATTAGTAAATAAACTGTTTTCTATATAAATAAACAGTTTATTAATTATTAAAAAACTGTTTTAATTAGTAAATAATTAAACTATTTTAATTAGTGTAATATTTTATCTACCTAAAAAGCACATATTCAACAACATGCATCTATTCCATTTTGTCACAGCAAAAACAAAAAAACATTCATACATTCCATAATAATATGAATATTCAACAACATGCATATATTCGTAAATAATTTGAAATATCATCTAAGTAACATCCAACATATATCATCAACAAATATCATTCTATATAACATTTATTTATTTAAATTTTAAATTAAAAAATAAAAAGAAAAAAAGTTTTCTCTAATCATACAGTTTTGAAAATAATTTTCTTTAAAATAAATCAAAATAACAGTATTATTTTACAATTTTTTCTCTAGTTTTTAATTAACATTTTCCCTAATAAATTATTTTCCTTAACAGTTTTATTAACAAAATAATTCAGAAAAAAATCATAACAGTATTATTTTCCTCTTGTAAAAAAAAACAGTATTATTTTCCTTAACAATATTATTTTCTATTTCATCTAAAAAAAATCGAAATATATAACAAATTATAAACAGATCTTGCAAAATTTATAACATCATATATATCCATAAAAACAAACATCATATATTAGCTACTAATAAATTCAAAAATATCATCTATATCAATATTATTTAGAAGTAGAAAAATTACTAACTTGTTGAAGCTTGATGAGAAGAACAAATCCAGAGAGCAAGCTTAGCAAAGAACCACATGAGGAGGCAAAAAATCTTGAACAATGATGCATGAAAATATTTATGTTAATAAGTGGTAAAAAAATCAAAACACAAAAATATAAGAAAATTGCTGTTGACAGATTGCATAAGGCTGTGGCACACATGTAAAATACGTTTTTGCCCCCTCGGCAGTTAACTGCCGAATTATGAAACCGGATGCAGTTAACTACAGAGGAAAACTTCGGTAGTTAACTACCGAGGAAAATTGAAAACTTCGGCAGTTAACTGCCGAGGAATCCTCAAACCCTTTTTTTTTTTTTTTACAAAAACCATTAATTCTTTTTATTCTTTAAACTTAAATTTTCCTTTATTAAATTTAATTCTTTAATCCTTTTAAGGAATTAAACATAATTCTTTTCATTCATGTGATTTTGTTGCCATAAATGAAGAAATATGAATTTTGTTGCCATTAAATACACGATTCTTTTTATAAAGTTGTTGATTTCATTCATATGATTTTGTTGCCATAAATAAAAAAATATGAGATCATAGAATTACTACATATTCAATCACGTTTATTAATTAAAAAAATGTTTTTTTGAAGAATAGAAAAGTGGTTTTATTTGTACAAAAAAAAGGTATTATTGATAGAATAATTACAAATATAATTATTTGAAAGAGAGATGAATAATATCTGAAATATTATAATTTGTGAACAACAAAAAAATATCTTAAATATTATAATTAATTACTAATAATTACAAATATAATTATTCTATCATTTGTAACGTTTTTTGTTGTTGCATTTTTTTTATTGAATTATCATTTTAGGTCCATTAACTACCGAATATTATTCATCTCTCATATTTCTTCATTTATGGCAACAAAATCACATGAATGAAATCATAAAAAAAATTGTGTTTAATTCCTTAAAAGGATTAAAGAATTAAATTTAATTAAGGAAAATTTAGGTTTAAAGAATAAAAAAAATTAATGGTTTTTGTAAAAAAAAAAAAAAAAAGGATTTGAGGATTCCTCGGCAGTTAACTGCCGAAGTTTTCAATTTTCCTCGGTAGTTAACTGCCGAAGTTTTCCTCAATAGTTAACTGCAGCCGGTTTCATAATTCGGCAGTTAACTGCCGAGGGGGCAAAAACGTATTTTACATGTGTGCCACAGCCTTATGCAATGTGTCAACAACAATTTTCAAAATATAATAAGTGAAGAGAGTTTTACCAAAGTTAGAGAAGATAGAGGAGTAAAAATATTGATGTTGAAGAATAGAGTGTATAGAGAAAATGGAGGAGTAGAATTTTTTCTAAGTGCCAAACACTGATGAAAGCACACAGATAAGGGGGTAAAACGAGGGGCAGGCCCTCGCAAAAGCTGACTTGACAAGTAACTGACAAAAGCAGAGATTCTCTGCTGTATTACCATTTGTGAGGGGCAGTCCTTGTGTAAAGCCCTGGTTTTTTGTCTGCAAAAGCTGAACCATGTTAGCCAATTTGAAATTCCATTTCGCGGTCAACTCAACCCAGGGACATGTGTACATTTGTGAGGGGCGCACCCCTGTCAAATGGTAAGTGGTCTCAGACTTAGCAATGTCATTTTGCCAGGGATTTTCCTTGGCTTAGGCCTTGGGAAATTTGCCAGGGGTTTCATGTCCCTGTCAAAATCCCTGGCAAATGAGCATATTTCTTGTAGTGTAAACCAAGCTGTCCAACCATGACAATGTTCCTTTTTAACAGAAAAAAAAAATTAAATGAAGAGGGATATAACAATGTCAAAGAAAGCATGAAATGGCAACGCATTGTATGGTTAATTAAAATTTCTGTGGAATTAAAGCCAGTTTTGATATACCATAGTGGACGGAGAAAAGAAATTAAAAAAGAATGTGAAGAGAAAATGGTTAGAATATTAAGCAATTGTTTAATGGTTTTGGTATATGAGTAAGACTGAAAATGAGTAGATTCAAATCGAATCGAACTCGTCTGAACTCGAATCGATAAGAAATGGTTATCCTCGAAATTCGATTCGATACCTTTTTTTAGATTGAGTTTGACTCATTTAAAATGGAAGAAAATAATAATAAGAAGAACCGAGAGATAAGTACTATTAATAATGATTAATGAAGCAATAAAAATCCAAATATGATAACTTGAAATAATTATATAAAATGAGATATTTAATTTTAAATACAATTAAAAGGATAATTTGGTCATTACACCTTCAAAATCAATTTTGATTTAAATCACCCAAATATCATCAACTCATAAAAATCACTTTCACATTTGTGTATCCAAACATAAATCAATTCATATCAAACTCACTTTTAACCAAAATCAATTCTCTCAACCTCAATTCTATCAAAATCAATTCTCACCGCCGCTATACCAAACACACTTAGTCCTAATTCCTTAACCTGTTTATTGCCCGGTTGATTACCCTAATTAGTAATTTCATCAAAATGCCTTGTGGTGCTGTTGTCGGTGTCCTCGTGAATTATCCAATTAATTATTATATTTATATGGATCATATGAAACTGAAGTGCCACTTTTTTTTTTATGAATGTGAAAGTCAATATCTTGAATATTAGTATTTCCTTGTTTTAGTGTACTCGCTCAGCAAATGCGCATTTTAGTTCTGGTCAAATAGAAAGTTCACTGCTGCTTTCACATTAGACTCTTCCAAATATACGCACGCGTTCTATGCCGACCTCTTTTTTCTTGGAAAAACTGAATTTTGGCAAATAGTAGTATAGTACTACCGGACCCGTTCATGTACATAATACTAGTACACACCGACTTCCTGTCAATTCATACCTAGAATTACCTTGAATTTATACCCCCATGAAAAGGAATTACCTCGAATTCATATTGAAGGAATATAATTAATATAACATTTTTTTATATTTATACTAGTATACAAAGAAGACCCAAGAGCATTTAGATGATAAGATAAATGATTTTTTTTTTTTTAAGTAGAAGTCATACATTCGAATTTATTCATTTATGAGAATACAACAATATTAAATCTTTTGAAGAAGGATTTTACCATTCATTCGATTCTCAACCGTTACATGCGAATGATACTCAAATTCACATGAAAAAAGAAGATACATAATTTTTGTGTAACTTTTTCTTTCATTCTTCTTTACTCGATCACATAATAGAATTAATTCTAATTTTAAATATGATTCAAATTAGATCTTATCATAATTTAACTTTTAACTAAAATCAAATATAATATTTAAATCAATCATAAACATACAGTGTATTTATATAAACATCAATAATAAACATACAGTGTATTTATATAAACATCAATCTGATTAGATCCGCAAATATATTAATTTATTATAGTGACAATCTGATTTGAGTTTTATCTGGCTCATAATACAATCATTCATTTTTCAAGTGTCGGTTGCTGATTGTAGGAAATCATCCCGTATAATATTTTAAATCAACGATGAGCAACATGAACCTTATTTTAGTCGGACTCGTACCTTTTAAAAAGAAATAAAATTCCAGCACATTTTAAACACCCTTAAAATGGAAGGTATATAATTATGAATTGAGTACATTTTTTTAATCAACGATAAGCTTTTTTTGATTAAATTAATGAGCAATAAGTTGATAGATTGAGCTTAGCTCAGTTGTTAAGTATACGCAGGATTGATGTTCGAACTTCGGACATCTTACTTATTCACCTTATTAAAGAGAATTTCTAGTCACTAGGTTACTTGAAGAAGAAAAAAAAGTTGATAGATTGAGCATTCGTTTGGATATGCGTTTCGACTCCAAATATCGTGTCTCGAGGCTTTTCTATCGTGAATTTCTTGAAGCTACAAGTTGTACCGTCAGTTGGACGTGTGTTGAACAGTTTGATGGACCCAGGGTTCAACGGATGTTTCTTGGACTTTTGTTGTTGTTCTTGCTCCTACACATGTTGTTATTGGTAGTGAAATGCAACAGAGATTGCGATTCTTCTTTATCTGTTGTTGATGAAGAAGAAGATTGCGTTGTTCTCGCTTCTTCATCAGTTCGAAAGCCTTAACCTCTGGATAATGATCGCAATTTCCCTCCACCATTGAATGAGGATGACGATGAAGTGATCTGTAACAGCCCGATTTTCGCTAGATTGATTTTATTATTTATTTATGCGTGTTATATGTTCTCTTATGTGATTATTTGCCTCTATGTGTATTTTTGGTTGGGAATTGTAGAATTCGGTGTTAGAGGGGTATTTTAGTCATTTTGGACTCAGGGGTATTTTGGTCATTTTGAGAGTAGGGGTAATTTTGTAATTTGATGAGGATTATTTTTAGTGCTTAGTGAGAGTTGTTATTTTTACTAAGTTACTAGAGAGTGTAGTAATTATTTATTTACCGGTAAGTGACCGTTAGTATTACATTTTACCGTTAAGTGAGTAGTAACATTTTGGTTAGAATAGAAATGGGTTAGGCCCATTAAGGTGTTGTGAGTTAAGCCCAAATAGGTGAACTTATATAAACTCTAGTTGGTAGAGAAAATAGGGTTTACCAACATTTCATTTTCATTAGAAAGAAGAGATAGAGATAGAGAGAGAATAAGGGTTTGAAGAGAAGAATCTAGAGAAAGCTAGAGGGAGGTCAAACTTCAAGGATTGGAGCTAAAGTGAAGCCCTAGTGTTGATTTTGAAGAATTGAGGTAAGGGGGTTAGACTTTGATCATAATTAATAGTTGTAGATTCTACCCTAATTTCTTAATTAAGTGGTTAATTTGATTTTAGATGTAGAAATTCGTGCTTAATTGTGATGATATGATTATATGCATGAATTGAATGTTAATTGTGTTGTTGTTGTTGTTGTTGTTGTTGAATTTGTATGTTAAAATGGGTAGATATGAACATGAAGAGTTTTTGTATGAAATTGATGATGAATGATGTTGTGGTTGTTGAATTGTGAATGAATTCATGTTCAAATGTTGTTGTTGTTGTTGTTGTTGTTGTTAGATATGTTGTTGTTGGATTGATGCATTGGGTATCATGAATGTGGTGAATTGGTGATGAAATTGTTGTTGTTGTTGAAAGTTGAGAATGTTTGGGGAATTGGTGATTTATTGATGAATTGATGTTGTAATCTCAAATCTTGTTGATGTTTAAGTGTTTTATAGTATATATGACCTATAAACACGTTTTGGGTTAAGTTTTGGGGTTTGGGAGAATCAAAATGGGGATTTTGGGGTGAAAAGGGGTTGGAACCCGTAACTGGTTTTTGCAGTTCTGGGGTAGGACGCTTAAGCGTTCTCCATGCGTGCACAACCCAGAGTTTCTGGAAGTTGGACGCTTAAGTGTGCAGAGGACGCTTAAGTGTGCTGCTTCCAGTTCAGCCACTTTTAAAACTTTGTTTCGTGCACTTGGGGACCAATCTGAGCTTTCTAAAATGTTTCTTTTGACTTGTTTAACCTCTGTTTATACATCTAATCCTACCGGAACTTCACTTGGATCAAATTGGACTTGATTTTGTAAAATTCGCTTAACTTTTGAAAAATGGTCCAAAACGTCAATTTTCCGAAACCTCGTTTTTCTCGTGAAATTGAAGTAGGGTTAAGGTTGTATAATGTTTATATAATTTCTAAAAATGGTTGTGATTGGTTTCATCAAGTCTTAACATGTTTTGCTTTGAAAAAGGGAAATTTTCTTGAATAATGATAAAGAGAGACGAACTTTGAAAATTTCATGATTACATCGTGTTCAGCCGGTGAAACATAATTGTATACTCTACTGCACCTATATGTGATATAGAAGTATACTTAGTTGAGGCATTGAATCTTGTTTACTTGATTTTGGTTTGAAAGCTTCAATTATTTTTAAATGGCGAAGTTAGAGACGAACTTTGATGAAAATGGTTTTATGAGCCGAATGCTTATTACATCCTTTATGAATAGTTTGATATGATTGTAAGAAGATGTTTGAATGATTGTTGTGTGAGGAGTATGATGTTTGTTGTTATGTGTTGTATTGAATGGAGTTGTTGAACTTTATGATGAAGTCGAATGTTGATGATAGTCGTTGATTATAGCCGTTGAATTGTTGTGAACATATGCATAGTGGATTGAGTCATATGTTCATGCATCATATGTCGTGTCGGATGTTATATCCATATTGCCGTTGACTATAGCCGTTGATAATGATGTTTTTGTTGCATCATGGGTGACGACCTTGAGGAGATATGGTACCACATGCATGTATGTGTCGAGTTTAGGCATATCACATTGCATGAGTTTTGATTGTTGCATTGAATGATGATGATGAGTGTGCTAAATGATTATACACTTGCAATGCTTGAAGTTGTTATATGAATGTGGATGTGGAGGTTGAATGTTCATGATGAATAATTGAGAATTGAACTATTTAATTATGTCAAGTTAATTATATTGATTATGATTAATGTAATGCTAACCTCCAGTGGTTTTGACCGCCTACCTGTCTGTATGGATGGGTAGACGCTGTGCAGGAGTAGTCCGCTTGCGGTGAGTGCTTGGATAGCTGGAGGTAGCCTCCACTATCATTTTGGAGTTTAGTTTAAGGCTCTGATTAGGTCGAGTCGGTGTCCTTTTATTTTATTGGATTTTATTTGTGTTGAGATGTACTCTTTGTTGAGACTTTGAAGGATTTTATATTGTTGTTGATTTTTGACCATGACAGATGTATTGTTTCTGATTTGGAGATGTATGATTATATCCGCTGTGACTGATGAGATATTATATATATATATATATGTTTGACTGTTGTTATTTGATGAGACGTAGCGTCTATTTCTTGAATATTTGTTATATTCGCGTGTTTTATCGCTTAAATAGAAATAGGGCGTTACGTGATCCGTGTCACCACCTTGCACCTCTGACTTGCCGATGCCGACCAATCTATCTCATTTGCTGTTGAGAAATAGTTATCTTTTTATCTTCTAATTTTTTGTTGGGATTGCAATATAGATTCAGGCATAGGATACACAATAAGAGGCCTCTTCATATACAATCTAATGTGGAGCAGGTTGATCGTTCTGATAAGATTGTTTGAAATAAATATGTCCCCTTGAAGGTTTCTTTGTTTGCTTGATGATTACTTTGCAGTCGCATACCAATGAAGGATAATTTCATTCGGCGTAGAATTCTACTGTCAAACTCTAATATGTCTTTGAGTGACTGTGAGATGGAGGAAAGCACCAATCACTTATTTTTGGGATGTGATTATTATGGTAGCATTTGGTATCTCATGTGACAATAGATAGATATTCACTTAGCATGTGTGTTGTACTGTTATGATCATCTCATTCAATTTAGAAGTTTAGGAAAATGAAACTAGAAAATGTCGGTGTTCTTTACAATTCATTTGGTTGTTGTTGTGTGTGGTTTATTTAGATAGAAAGAAATTGTCGTATTTTTTAGCAAAAAAATTTGTCTCTGAACCAACTATTTGATAAAGTGAACCTTCAATCTCTTTGGTGGTTGAAAGTTAAAAACAAAAACTTAGCTTATGTTTTTTTTTTTATCTCTGGTGGACATATCTTTTTCGGTGTTTGAATTTTTTTACTTAGCTAGTGATATTGTATGTCTCCTAACTAGTTTTTGGTTATTCTTTGTTAAGTTGGTGCTTCGTTTGTAATTCTCTTTATAATTGTAACTACTTTTGAATCCTCGTCTTGCACTGTTTGTGCAGGTTAGGATTTCATTTTAATTTAAGCTTAATTGAATCTTTGGTCCCCTAACTTATTCGTTGTTTTCATTTTAGTCTTATAACTCTTAAAATTTTCTTTCGGTCCCTTATTTATACTTCTGTCGGTCAAATTAATCTTCTCCGTTAGTATTTTAATGCCTAATATTTCAGATATGATTTCAGCCATTAGATTGCAGGTCCATTGTCAGTAACGGTGAACCATTTGCACCTAATTTTTTTTTACCTTTCTTCTTCTTCTCTTTCCCTCTTATTCCTCTTCATCTTTTTTTTCCTGCAAAAAGATAAACGCACGACAACAAGAAATATACCCATAATTTTTTTTCTGCAAAAACAACAAACCTCATAACCCGAAATCAAAATCCAGAAACAACAACAACAACGACAAACGTAAATTAACAGATCCAAACACCAAACGTGAATTAACACAAAATCTCATGACCCCAAATCGAAATCCAACAACAAATAAAATCAAATTTTTTTTGCAGATCAAGAAGAATCGATCATCGACGAGTCTTTCGTGTTTGATTACTTTTCCGATGCAACCGACTTCAGAGAATCCGGTAACAGCGTAGTTGTAGATGACGCCAAATCGGAGATCGGTGTGGAGAAGTGTGTGCATCATGACGCGGTAGTGAAACTGGAAGATCTGGAGAGGGAGGATTGTTTCGGGGAAGAGAACCAGAGGAAGAGGAAACTGAGGGAGTTTTGTTACATCGTTGGAGTTGGAAGACGGCGCCGAGCATCAGAGAAGAGAAGTAAAGTTACGGCGGTTACAATGTTGGTCCACCTAATGCATTTGGGGTTAAAGTTAACTGACATAGATCAAACTGACTGACAGAAACATATTTAAAGGACCCAAAAAAAAAATTAGAGTCATGAGACCAAAATAAAAACATCAAATAAGTTAAGGACCAAAAATTCAATTAAACCTTTAATTTAATATATTTCATTTTAACTACTTAAACAAAAACTTTACTTTGTAAGATTATTAATATTAAGATTATGGTGATTTATATTATTAATATTAAGATTATGGTGATTTATAATTATGATGACGCTCTAGAGTATTAAAAAATAGGGCTTAGCCATCTTAGTTATTTTTTTTTTTGAGAGAAACATGCTTATAGCATTTCATTAATAATAAGAGATTCAATACAATCGGGTATATCGAAATAAACGGCGGGACTAGCTAAAGACGTGGCTTCTCGTGCAAGAGCATGAGCAACCGCGTTGGCTTGTCTCCTAATGAACTCCACCCTAGAGTTAGAAAAGAAATTACTGAACAGTAAACGACATGAAGAAATGATACAACCAAATTCGGATAAGTCGTTCCTGCTAGAAAGGAAAACATCAGCTGTCAACTTGGAGTCTGTTTCAAAATCCACATTGTTAAACTGCATGTCACTCAACCATTGTAACGCAGAATGCAAACCTAAGGCTTCACCTACATCCACCGGGACATTACAAGGAAATGGAAGCGCTTTTGCAAGGACAAACGTACCTTCAGCATCCCGAACACAAATTCCGATACCTGTACGGTTATCCTGAGGAGAGAAAGCTGCATCAATGTTACATTTATATCTGCCTGCCCCAGGAGGCTGCCATGTAATTCGGTGTTGAAGAGAGGATGGGGTCGTTGTGTGTTGCTGAGACGAGCTAGACCCATGCAAGTCTGGTGCGTTCGCTAGCTGCCAGTCTTCAACCAAATTCCTAGCACGCTCGACTACCATGGCACTTGTTTCTGTGACATCCTCCCAAACCCGCAGATTACGATGTTTCCATAAACTCCACAAAACAGATGACAGGCGTTGAGTTAATTCAACAGACAAATTTTCTAACAAATGAAAAATGGCAGACATAGCTGAGTCTGTGACGGAAATTGCATGGTGCACCGAGCTCCAGAGACCCGTTCTATTCCAAACCTGTATGGCAAACGGACAATCAAAGAAAACATGCATAAGATCTTCATGGTTAGAGGCACAACTAGCGCAATTGGTCGGACAAGTAACACCTTTATCTAACAGTCGGACACGTGTTGGCAAACACCCGCGACACATCCTCCAGATTAAATTCTTAACTTTCGGAGGCACCTTGAGAGTCCAGATGCCACACCAGTATCCCGGACGCCAGTTATAAGATGAATCAATTAACTCGGAGACACATAACCTATAAGCACTCCTAACAGAGTAACGTCCGTTCCTTTCCGCTTTCCAGATCATACGGTCCTCTTCAACCTGAGAAATAAGAGATGTGTGAAGTATCTTATCTGCAATATCCTCGCTAAAAACCTGTCTAACCACCTGTTCATTCCAACTTTTGTCATATAAATTCATCAAACTATTAACATTAAAATTATGAACAAAGTGAGCACCCGGAATATCGCTTCTAATAACCTCCCCATTTGACAACCAAGGTTCATTGAGAATAGATATATTTGCACCTGAACCTATACTCCACCTAGCGCCCCCACGCACAAGGAATCTAGCACGCATAATGCTACGCCAAACGTAACTGGGATTATGCCCAACAGTTGCCGTGAGAAAGGACCCCGTCGGGAAATAACGAGCTTTAAAAATGCGAGCAACCAGCGAGTCCGGTTCTGTGATAAATTTCCATCCCTGTTTACCCAACATAGATAAATTAAAAGCAGAGAGGTCCTTGAAACCATACCTCCGTGAATTTTCGGTGCTGAAAGTTTCTCCCAATTCATCCAATGAATTCCTCTTTGCGACGTTTTACCGTGGCCCCACCAGAAAGAGTTCATCATCTTTTCAATGGAGTCTAGTAAAGTATTGGGGAGCTGAAAGACACTCATCACATAGGAAGGAATAGCCTGCAAAACAGATTTTATCATTACCTCGCGACCTGCTTTGGAAAGACATTTTCCGCTCCAAGAGTTTATTTTTTGCCAGACTCGGTCCTTAATATAAGCGAAAGTAGCCTTACGGTCTCGCCCGATCATAGAAGGTAAACCCAAGTACTTACCTGTGCCCAACACAATTTGAACACCAAGAACATCTGTAATAATAGTTTTGAGGGCATCGGGAACATTACGACTACAATAAATTTCAGATTTAGGTAAGCTGATCGCTTGACCAGAAGCTAACTCATATGTGGAAAGAATATTTTTCATGACATGAACTTGACTCTCAATAGCTTTGAAAAATAAAAAACAATCATCAGCGAACAACAGATGGGAAATAGACGGTGCATGACGACACACTTTTGTACCTGTGAGAATGCCTCTCGTCTCGGCATCTCGAATGAGCGCGGATAAACCTTCTGCACAAATAATAAACAAATATGGAGACAGAGGATCCCCTTGGCGGAGACCGCGACCAGGAATAATAGGACCAACCTGGTTACCATTAACAAGCACAGAGTAATCTACGGACTCTACACACATACACATCCAGTGAATCCAACGAGAATTAAAACCCATTTTATGCAAAACAGCCCTCAAATAATTCCAATCCATACGATCATATGCTTTACTAATATCAAGTTTTAGAGCAACATACCTATCCTCCCCTCGCGTCTTGGCTTTCATGAAATGTAAGACCTCGATTGCAACCATGGCGTTATCTAGGATGGAACGTCCCGGGACAAAAGCGGACTGGTTGTCAGAAATGCAATGAGGCAAAACTTTTTTCAACCTATTCGCCAACACTTTTGAGATGATTTTATAAAGCACATTACATAAAGCAATAGGTCGCCAATCTTTCATGCTAACCTGCGCGGAACCTTTTGGAATAAGTGCAATGTTAGTAAAATTTAAATCCGGGGGGAATTGCCCCGTGTCGAGCCATCCACAACATTCTTTAAAAATGTCATCGCTGCATAAATTCCAAAAATGCTGGTAAAAACCCGGATTGTACCCGTCAGGACCTGAGCACTTGTCCGGATGCATAGAGAACATTGCATCCTTAAATTCGACCTTGGTGAAGGAAGCCGTGAGAATGGAGTTGTCATGATCAGATACAGACGGATGAATAACATCAATAACCGCGGAGAAATCACTATGTTGTTGCTGAAAAATATGTACAAAATAATTTCTAGCAACATTTTGCATATCTTGTTCATTAGTAAAATTATTGCCAGCATCATCATCAAGAGAGGTAATGCGATTTACCTTTTTTCGAGTGGTAGCCGATGCGTGGAAAAACTTGGTATTACGGTCACCATCTTTATACCAATGCGCCTTTGCACGTTGTCGCCAATATGTCTCATCTTGGGTTAGCAACCGTTGCATACGTTTCCGTAACTCAAGCACGCGACTTTGATTCTCACCAATGTTACCTACACGAGTCTCCTGCAATTGTTTTCGACAATCCTCAATATCAATTTTTAATTTGTGACAATGAGACTTTCTCCAAACCGACATGTCGTCCGCGCAAGCAGATAGCCTTGTAACAATATCATGAGTATTATTTTCCTGCCAAGAGTTAGTCACAAGTTCCTTGAAGCCTGGTTCAAGGTACCATGCATTTTCATAGCGAAAACGATATTTAGAAACACAAGGTCGTGGGGTGGGAGCAACATTAACATAAATAGGATAATGGTCAGATGCAGGTGCTACCAAAGTTTCAACAATAGCATTCGGGAACATATTAAACCACATATTATTTGCAAGGGCACGGTCTAACTTTTCTTCTACGGCACGTGGAGTACCAAGACTTTTGAACCAAGTAAACGGATAACCAACAGTCGGGACATCAGACAAACCTGAGTCAATGACAGCTTGACGGAAACCATTAATGAGCCACGTTGGTCTAGTGTTGTGCCCCCTCTTTTCACTCGCATCAAGAATATCGTTGAAATCTCCAAAAATGCACCAGGGACCTGCAAATTGATTAGATAATTGTCGAAGAAAATTCCAAGCGGCTGTTCTACGACCCCCATTAGGGTAGCCATAATAGCCTGTAAGTCTCCAGATACCAAGAACATCATCAATAATTTCAACAGTGATATGGTTGCTAGAAAAATCAATAAGTTTACATTGTAAAGAATTACGCCAAAATAGAGCAAGACCCCCGCCTCTACCGGTGCGGTCTACAGGTAAACAGCAGTCATAACCAAGCAAAAAACGAAGTTCTTCAATTTTATTACGGTGAGCAAGAGTCTCACTTAGGAATAAAATATCCGGATTGAAGTGCCGGACTAGGTACTTAAGATCAGGAACTGTGCTCGGGCTACCTATACCCCGACAGTTCCATGCCACTAAACTTGATGATAAATGGAGGTTTATGATCAACTTGATGGTTTATGTCAAAAAGAAATAACTTTTGTAGTGATTTTCCAATTAAATGGCTAATTATGTACAATTTATTGAGATCACGTTTTATGGCTATAGTTGCCATTGTCATTTTTTTGTGGGATGAGGTATTTCTTCTAAAAAGTTGCATTTGATATTCGAAAGTTGTTTTAGATATCTTATTTTAATTTTTTTTGACAAAATATCTTATTTTTATTTGACCGCAGACATCTTATTTTTATATTGAACCTTAATTTGTTAAAATATATTCAGTAAAAAAAATAAGTATAAGAATATGCCAACAGATACTAATTTGTTAATTGTTGGCAACAAGCTATCAAATCGTTGAATTGATCAGATTGAGTCGGAAACAATGAATGTTGCGAAAATCATGCTCAAGATTTATCCCCAAAATAAACTGATGATAAATGTGAAACACACCTCGCATAAATATATGTATTTTTGATTTATTAATTTAGGACATTATGCAAGTGCACCAAAAATACTTAATATTTTTTGAAAAGGTGGGTAAAAACAACGTTTCCTCACATTATACCATACCATATACCCAATTTACCATATTTAATATTAGACGCTCATGAAGTCACTGTCCAAGCAGTGTAATCTTTCATAAAGATCAGGATCCACTCAAAATGAAAAAAGATCTTTGAGAAGCGTTATTCTGATCAACCACGTAAATAAGTGTGGAACGCGAGTTCATCTGAAAATAAGAAACTAAATTATTTCCCTCTAAAAAAATCTTATTTCCCTCTAATATTATTGTTATTATTATTTATTTTAACACTTGTACCTTATTCTTTTTTCTGTAAGGATTTGTTTGAAAATTTGGAAGAAAATGTTTTGAAAAAAAAAAGGAATAAGAAGTGGAAGTAGAGGAAAATAAGAGGAGAGGGTTTTGGGGTTAATTCTTCTTCATAATACAAAACTCTTCTCATTTGTGAGAATTCAAAAATTCTATTGGAGAAGAGTTTTGTAGAGTTTATATGAATTTTTTAAATTTAATCTATGTTGTTAAAACATTCTTAAAATTTTAAAAAACATAGTAATCAGAAGATTAATTTATTCATCTCTAAAAAATTACTCTTTCAAAAATGTGAAAATTTCTCTATTTACCCTTATATTTTTGACCCCTCAAAACCCTCTCTTCTCATCTCCTCCAAACTCCCAAACAAAATACAAGGGACTTTTACCTTATTCTTTGTTACAAAAGTCCATTTCCAATTGAGTGGCTAAAAATCCATTGTTGAGGTAAAAAATGGAAAATATACGCCGTTGCCCGACATATATAATCGAATATCCTTGCAATTGAATTAAACTCTTGGTCACATTCCCTCTTGTTCCCAAGACACCTTATTGCTTACGTCATTAAATATCAAGTAGTAGATTTGTTTCCTCCATACATAAAGGAAAGGGCTTCATGATTCTTGGAAGCCATCCACACTTATTTGTTCTCTCTACTCTTGCGTTTGTGTTTTCTTTCTTTCTTCTCCACAAAGCAAAAAAAAAAAAAAAAACCATAAAAACAACAATTCTCAGATGGATTGGGTACGAGGAGAAACAGTTGGTAGAGGAAGCTTTGCAACTGTTAATTTAGTTATACCTAAAGGAAATTCATATTCCACTCCGATAGCCGTCAAAACATCCGAGGTTTCAACCTCTTCTTCACTCAAAAACGAGAAACATGTTCTTCATCAACTAGGTTCTTGTCAAAGAATCATTCCTTGTTTCGGTGATGATTACACTTTTGAGAATGGTAAAGAGTATTACAATTTATTTCTCGAATACGCCTCTGCGGGAACGCTCTCCGATCAGGTGAAACTTAATGGTGGCCGGATAACGGAACAACACATTTGTCATTACACAAGATCAATAGTTGAGGGTCTTGATCATATTCATCGCAATGGATTCGTTCATTGTGATATAAAGCTTCAAAATATTTTAGTATTCAATGATGGTGATATCAAAATTGCTGATTTTGGTCTTGCCAAGAAAACAGGGGAAAAACAGAGTTTTGAATGCAGGGGAACTCCACTTTTTATGTCACCGGAATCGGTAAACCACGGCGAGTATGAATCTCCGGCGGATATATGGGCACTTGGGTGTGCAGTGGTGGAAATGGTAACAGGAAAACCAGCTTGGAATTTGGAGAAAGATTCAAATATATGGTCGTTGTTGCTTCGAATTGGTGCCGGAGAAGAATCGCCGGTGATACCAGAAGAGTTGTCGAAAGAAGGAAAAGATTTTGTTGAGAAGTGTTTTGTGAAAGATCCAAGAAAAAGATGGACGGCTGAGATGCTTTTGAAGCATCCTTTTGTTGAAGAAGTGAAGAATGTGGATGAATCATCACCAAGAAATCACTTTGATTTCAATGATTGGGTTTCTAGTGTTAATGATTCGGTTCCAAATTCACCAGAATCTGAAGACTCGAATGAATGGGATTTTGAGTCTAAATTTTGTTCGGTGGTGGACCGGCTCCGGCAGCTTGTGTCTGTTGAAGGGCCGTTGAGTTGGTCGGATTCAGATAGTTGGATTAGTGTTAGGTGAAATTGGAGTTTTGGTTAGGCAGAGGTGAAGCAGAGTAATCAGAAGTAGAAGATGGTTCGATTTTGATTATTCAAATTCGTTTATTCTAATCTTTAGAATGTAAATTGGGTAGGATATTATCAGATTTTTTATTTAGGATCTTACTAGTTGATAGGATAGTTTTAACTGGCCATGCTTTGTGGCCCTTTTGTATAGAGGCTGATTTAACAATACAATACTATACTATGCATTCTCTCAATTGTTATTGATTTGATTTGATTGGGTCAGATATTTTATTTTTATTTCTTGAAGGTGAACTATTTTCTATGGTTAATTTACTTGGAATATAGAAGTGTTAGTGCATGTTTGGCACAACTTCTATGTCCAATTTCTTGCGACTCAAAGTATGTACAATGTGAAAGTTGAGAAGCTATGTAGCAGTGGCCTAAACGTGAGTTTGCTTTGATTTCAACGTGAAAACAAATAGTCACTTATACTCGCATCATATATTGAAAAAGCTCTTAGATCATATGACACCGTTAAAATTTGACAGTCAAATTTTTCAATTCAGATTAGCTATTGGCAAAATCCAATTATAATTATGCTAATAACATGTTTAAAGTAACAATGTTTTATGGTTTGTTTTACGAGTTTAATGTATGAATGGAGTAAGACTAAAAGTGTGAACATGAACATGGTTTACCCAAAAAAACAGAAAAAGTGTCAAACATGATCATTCAGCACATGATTGCTTTATGGCACAAACGAGGTTTATTAACTTTTCTGTTGGTCAATTTGGTGTCAAATATCCAAAGCATATTCATTTTGCATTAACTCTTTGTTGACAAATATTTTGTCAATGTGTAAAAAGCTAGTAGTAAAACTGAATCACTTGGTTTAGGGTTGACATTACTTTTTTTCCTTTTAATCATGGATTCCTTTGACAGCGTTGGTAATAATTTTCAAATTTCAAGTGTGAAAGTGTAAAGTCATTGGGAGCATTTGGGCCTTCACGGTGTTATGTGCCAGCTATGAAAAATTCAAGTTCTTTCAACAGTTTGGGAACAAGGAATTTTTTGTGTCTATTAAAAAAATAGAAAACCGAGTGAAAATTGTACTAGAAATTTCATGTGAAAAGAATCATGAACAATACCTAATGTAGCACCATTTAAATATGTTCTAGAATCTTATGAATATAATTATGTAATCACTAATCACATATAAGAATAGGAAGATGGAAAGAAAAGAATCGACCATTACCAAACTCACTCACACAAAGCATTGTGGAATTTTGGCAACGTAAGAGTGAGATCAAAGTATTATAGAAATCATTCACTTGGGAAAGGCATAGGTATAAGATTACAATTACAAAATCGAAATTAAAAGGAGGGGAAACCCCAGTTGGTATGAATTATGTCATACCCCAAATTTTGACCACTTTTCTCTGTTTGTTCCCATTTTTATTCGTATTTTTCAAGCGGTTCAAATTTCTTTTTATTGTTCGTTTTAGCCCTTTATCTTGCATTTTAAAGCAATTAGAAAGTTTTGTTCGTATTTTTTAAGCGTTTAAAGTTTTCCCCGTATTTTTTAAAAAAAATCCTTTTGCACGTATTTGTCCGCGTTCTAAAAACACTGCTTTTTCTTTAGTCATATCGGTCGAAATTTCGACAGAGAGGTATTTTAAAATACCTCATTTTTGGTTACCGAAAGGGACATTTTTTTTTTATTAATCCACTCATTTCATCTTTATTATTATTATTAATTCTCATTATTTTTAATTTCCTTTTTTCTTCATGTTTTATATTATTTTATTTTGTTTCCACTTTTAATCTTTGTTTCCCTTAAGTCACGTTTTTACAAGGGAGTTTCTTTTTGTTAAAGTTTTTGTTTGGTCCTTTAGTCCAAGTTTATTGGTTCGCATTTTTTATTCAGCCCAGCTGCAAAGGTACTTTTTGGCCCATTCAAACAGGGACACATCATCAAAAATACCTGCAAAACCCTACATTTGTCAGATATAAATAGGGGAGGCATTTATTGCACTGTAGACAGACTGCAGCCGCACCAATCAAGGCACAAACCCTAATTTCTCTTCTCTTTCACCCAAATTCAAATCAAATACACAAAATTAACAAAAAAAACAGATGAACATATTAAGAACACAATGAATATGAATATCACTTTCCAGTAACTCATCCCTTCTCAAATCTTCACTGCGAATCCACTAAAATAACCCCATCACCACTCTAAATCGAGTTAAACTCGGTTCGTAGCTGCACCTTTTCATTCATTTTCGAATCCAAACCAGTTCAAACACTCCGATCTGAAACTTATCTCGTCATAGGGATTGATTTTGATCCGGATTCGCGAAGAATAGCAGCGTGAAACGTTGAAAACAAACCAGATCGATTCGCTCAGCAAGGAATAACAACTGCAGATTTAGTCCTCAACACATATCAGACCAGAAGCCGAAGCTGAGAACAGAGAAAGAGTTCAAATCAAAGTCAGATCGAGCCTTGCAGGAAGTGTTCAGCTCGAATCCATCGTTTTCTCCATTTGTCTAATTCAGGTATCCGTCCTCTTCAACTCTTTGTACGTGTGTACTCTGTTTGATGTTTGTTGCTTTCTGTTTCTTTTTTATGCGGTGAATCTGTTCTGTTTAGAGAGATGAAGAAGTGTATGAGAAAGAACAGGGTCGATTTTGAAGTGTGTTATGGTGTTTGATCTATTTGTCCATATTTGAGTGTTACCTGTTGTTATGTTTGTACGGTTTGAGAATGAAGGTCAAGAAGAACGTTTGAGAGAAGAGAAAGTTTAAGCGGCTGTGAGTTATAAATTAGGGTTATGAGTGAATGTCTTTGTTGTGTTTAGCTTATATACTTTCTTTCAATCACATGTGTGCGTGCCTAGCAAGCTTATCATGCGCCTTTCCTGTGAGCCGTTAGATCTTTGATCTAACGGCTACTGTTAGCCTTCGCTTTGGTTGGTGTGTATGCCTGTCCATAGTTGTTTTAGTGCGCCTTGTTTATTAACCATCAGATCTACGATCTGACGGTCCCTGAGCGATCTGCTTTAATGAGTAGTGTTTCCTCCCTTTTATACACTCTTTGATTCATCTTGTGGCTATGATGAATTTGCTGGTTATTTAATCTGGACCCTCTGATTCATCAGACGGTCCAAATTAATCCAGGCTGAGCCAAGTTGCTTTGTTTGCATTTTAATCCTTTATTTATGCTTTATTTACATTTTAGTCATTCTTTTAAAATTTAAAACTATGTCTTTTAAACTCATATATTTTTGCACTATGCCTCATGCATTTCTTTTTAAAAAAAAAAAATACTTTAATCCTTATAACATGCATCTTTTTAACTCATATAATATTGTTTCATGCATTTTTAATTCAATCATTTTTTTTTAAAATTTTTAACCATGACTTCATGCATTTGTTTCTTTGTTCAAAGTATTTTTTATATTGCACGCTACATGATCATATGATTTGTTTAAATTTTCGTTATGCTTTTCATACATTTTAATTCAAAACCATTTTTTATATCATGCATCGTTTATCATGTATTTTGTTTAACTTTAGTTATATGTTCTTGCATCTTAATTCAAAAGTCATTTTCTCATATCATGCATTTTCATCTATGTTTAATTTCTATCTCATGATTTGTGGTTTTATTTTCCTTAGGAAAAATCATTATATGCATACTTCATTTAGTCTTGCTTTGTTTAGCATATGTGATTATTTTCTTGCATTTCGTATTTTACTTTAGTATTTTAATTGGTTTAAATTCCATGACATTTAGTGTGTATAACTAGAAGATGGATGTATATTTTTTACCATTGGTTTGTAGCTTGGCAAAGAGGCCATAGAATGTATCTAGGAATTTTTTGTAATAATGTAGGTAACACAAGCACCGACACTTGCACCGACACTATCACTTTATTTACCACTTTACGCTCGCTTTATTTTTCACGTTATTACGCTAGCTTTCTGTTAGTTAGAAAAATCATTTTCATCTCAAAAATCAAATAAGCAAAAGTCAAATTATTTTCTTAACAAACCTTGGATCCAAATCCAAGTTGTTTTCCCTTTTTATTTTCTTAATCAAATTCCTAAATGAATCTTAATTAAACTTAGACCAAATTTCTTAAATAAAATGAAACAACCTCACTCCAATTTATTCTTCTATACCTTGAGGTCTCGCAATCCTTCTTAAAACCTTTTTTTCAAAAAAATAATTAAAATCAACCCTACCCACAAAAATATTTTTTAAGAGTGAACTACGGTGGTTTTGATCCCTTTTAAGGGTACGTAGGCAAGGGTTTATTCCTTCCAAATCGATCAAATAAAAATAACCAAAACTCCTACTTCTTCTCCCTCCATTCTTTCACTCATACTTTAATCAATAAATTTTCAAATAAAAGTAAAGTTAGAAAGAGGTTCTCACGGAGTACCGTGAACGACGCGGGTGCCTAACACCTTCCCGAATCGTAACCAACCCCCGGATCCAAAAAGGGTTTTTCAATCTCTTTTTCCCTTCCCAAGAATAAAATCGAGCAAGTCCGATAGATTGAAGGTTCAAGTCCAATTAATGGCTTGACACCCGAAAATCTTGGTCTACAAAAATGGCGACTTCACTGGGGATCCTACGCGGGTTAAGCCCACCTTTCTTTCTTTATTTCTTATGCTTTATCATTTGTATATACTTTGTAAATATTTATACGTGAGTGGTGAGACAAAGTCCTATACCCGGACTTGAGTGAAATATAGGATTTAGGACGGGATAAAATCATAGTGACATACCAAGAGCATTCTTGGCCCATGTTTACAAGTGATAATCCTACTCGGCGGAGGCCTCACGGAAGGTAGTAGTCTTGTTAACATGAGCATTCGTGTTGGCGTTATTACTTTCAATGTGAGTGTCCGGTGAAGCCGTGGACCTTAGCAACCCTTAAACCCCACTTGGCCTTTTTAGGACGTAGTGCGGAGACTGAACCAAGAGCATTCTTGACTTTAGTTGTCACGCGATACTACACTCAAACTAGACTTCCTTATGGATGATATTGGACTAGGAGCATTCCTACGCACCGATAAATTCATAAGGGTAGTTGTAATTTGGGAACCTTGGTAGAACCTTTGTTACATGTGCAAATGGAAACCATAGTCCTTACCAAATGGCGTTGTGATCCCTTAACTCCAACATTGTATACCTTAAACCTTATGTTTTCCTTGCATAATCATGCATACATGCATTCATCCATAAACCTTTTTTTCATCCATTAGAAAAAAATATTGAAGGATTTATCCAAGCTTCTTGTAAACATCGAAGGAATGGACCTTTGTAAGAATGAATACCAAGCAGTACAACTTCAAAAATCTTACCGAAGCTTTTGCTAAGAACTTCTTCCTTGGGTTCGTTCTTACCTTTTGAAAAGAAAACCTATTGCAATATCTTTACAAATCTTCAAAATGAAACCATGTTCACCTGCAATGTTTACAATTTACCTTGATAAATCCTTCGATAACAAATTTTTTTTTGCATAAACATATCATGCATCATGTTGCATTCATAGTTTCTAGTCTGTGTCTCATACCTTGTTTCTGTCTAAAAAAGCTCAATCCATCGGTAAAGTGGTCTGATGTCTTCATCCGAGTTCGGCTCGCGTATCCAAACACTCGTGCAAACACAAAAGATGGATCAGCTTGAGCAAGAGGTCCATGAGCTTCGTGGAGAGGTAACAACACTTCGGTTTGAGGTGGAGAAGTTAACTAGCCTAGTATCTTCGTTGATGGCTGCAAAGGATCCACTGCTTGTTCAGCAAAAGTCTCAACCATTATGTCAGTCAAGGAGCATGAAACGACCTCGACAACAGGTTCCTCAACAGCCTCAGCCGCTTACTACTCAGAATTAGGCTCCTCGGCCGTTTACTTCCCAGAACTGGGCTCCTCAGCAACTTATTCTTCAAAATCAGGCTTGGAAAACATCACAGTTTGACCCAATTCCTATCAAATATGCAACTTTGCTTCCCATCTTGCTTAAGAAGGAACTTGTTCAAACCAGGCCACTTTATTGGGTGCCGAATCCTCTGCCATCTTGGTATTGCCCTGACCTCAAATGTGATTTCCATCAAGGGGCACCAGGTCATGATATTGAGCACTGTTTTGCATTGCAGAAGATAGTTCAGAAGTTGATCCAGAAAAATGTCATACCTTTTGAAGAGCTTTGAATTTGAAGGTGCAAGTTAATCTGTTATCGGATCGTGGAACCTGATGTTGGTACATGGAATGTTTAGCTGCATTTGGGTCTTTGTTGATGTTTATTTCTACTACTCATCTGTTTAATTAATATGGTTGTTTGTTGCTTTATGTTTTTCAAAAAAAAAAAAAGAAATCCTTTCGTCCCACCCGAGACGGAAGTGAACTTATTTAGGGCTTTTTGCTTTATGTATTTTCATCATTAATTAAAAGGTCGCTTTGATCCCGACTTTGTTTTTATTTTGTACTATTCCTGGAAAAATGGTAATACAAAAAAACCAAAAAAATTCTTTTTCTTTAATCATTTCCACATATCTGCATAATCATAATGTTTATATCAATAATCAAATCATGCATTAATAAACCCGTTGAACACTTTAACCTTGTACTCTCTCTCGACTTTGAGTTCCTTGTATCCGAGGCTGAAAGGAATGATGGTGAAGAAGTTTCCAATAAGATTTCTCGTCTACTGGGGCGTCGTGGTCGTCAAAGCCGCAAATATCAAGAAAGATTGTCCAGAAGAGGACTTTCATGTACAAAGACTAGCATGAGATGCTACCATCTTCCTTGCAGGGATATTGTACTTCAAGTGCACACTTTAACAGGGGCAACCCCCCCACCATCCCTCAGTATACAATTTAAAGGCAGTGTCCCACATGGAGGTCAAAGTCCTGTTAACGGAAGTTCCAATGAAAGCCAAACTTGATTGAATTTAAAAGTGTTATTGCCGTGTGCCCTGTACAGTTATGTCAGAAGGATAAAGCAAGTATTTGACAAAGAAGGCTTGTCCCCGTGAAGATCAAGAAAGTGGCTTTGTGCTCAAAAAAAATGTGTTACCTGATTCTAGGGGCAATGTATGCCTAATTACAAAGGATAGTGATGAACTTGTATGTCCTGTGAATACCGATGCAGTCAAGGAATACTTTGCAAAAAAAAAAAAAACGTCTCGATGGACTGAAAACCTGAAAGGGCGGTCCATGCAAAAGTTAGAGACATGCACAAAAAATGATGAAGCTCGATGAGTCGCAAACCTGAAAAAGCGGCTTAGGCAAAAAAGAGCGTCTCGATGGACTGAAAACCCGAAAGGGCGGTTCATGCAAAAATTAGAGACATGAAGAAAGAAAATCAAAAATCAGCTCGATAAGTCGCAAACTTGAAAAAGCGGTTTAGGCAAAAAAAGAGCGTCTCGATGGATTGAAAACCCGAAAGGGCGGTCCATGCAAAAGTTAGAGACAAAAAAAGAAAAATGTGTTTATCCTGATAGGTTGAAACCCGCAAGGGCGACCTATGCAAAAGTTAAGGATTATGACAAAGTAACTGCATCTGGTCGGACATGACTCACTTGGGGCACTTCAGCCAACAAAAGACCGCCAACTCATGGCGAGGTAACTGCATCTGATCAGGTATGATTCACTTGGGGAAGTTCAGTCGTCAAAAGCTTCTTCCGATTTATGGCGAGGTAACTGCATCAAATCAGATATGATTCATCTGGGGCATTTTCAACTGTCAAAAGAACCTTCGACACGAAGCATCTGCAAAATCAAAGACTCAGAACAGTGAAATTCAAAGTTGTTAGAGAGCAGAGCGGTTATTGTGTTCAATGTACCTTTTCCATATAATTACCATTTTCCAAAACTTTTAAAATTTGTGGAGCCACGCCTTTGGCAGGTCACCACTCTTTTACATTTAATTTGAACCTGTGCCCATTTATTTGAAATTCTCATTTATTCTGTTTGCATAATTTTCTTCTATTTTTGATGTGAATACTTAAAGCAAAAATTTAAAACTTTTTTAATTGTCTTTTGAAAAGCATAAACAACAGGTACATCTTCTTTGAACTTATGAGTCGTAGAAACATACATCAACATTCGTCTCAAGGACAGTTGAACTCTGCAAGGTAAACATGACCAAGTGCTGTGAGATGACCTCTGTCAAAAAAAAAAAAAAAAGAATACAAAAAAAAAGAGTTCGCTAAGTTGAAAACCCGAAAGGGCGGCTTAGGCAAAAATGAGCGTCCTGATGGATTGAAAACCCGAAAGGGCGATCCAGGCAAAAATTAGGGGCAAACAAAAAATATATTCCCGGTGGATTGAAAACCCGAAAGGGCGATCCAGGCAAAAGTTAGGGATTTTCAAAAAATATACAAAAAGAAAGTAAAAAAAAATGAAACAAAAAACAAAGACAGAGGCATCACAGTTCAGGTGGGTTGAATGGAAAGAATGCACTTTGTGCTGGCTTACAAATGACGACTTTTGCTATGGTTCGATGAGTGGCGACTTTCGCCTGTGGTTCGATGAATGGCGACTTCAGCCTATGGTTTGATTGATTACGACTTCTTCCAGACTTTGATTGATGGGTTTTATCCCGAGAAACGTCGACTCTTGCCAGTGGTTTGAAATGGCGACTTCTGCATGTGGTTTAATGAATGGCGACTTTCTGCCTGTGGTATGATGAATGACGACTTCTGTCGGTGATTTGATGAATGGCGACTTCTGCCTATGGTTTGATGAATAGTGATTTTTTGTTTGTGGTATTTAGGTCGTATTCCCATCAGTAATTGATTATTCGGCCGTGTTCCCATTAGTGGGTTGGTACTCCTTCGAATGGTTTGATTAATGGGTTATCCGTCAGTTGGTTGATTTAAGTGTTTGTTACCTCTGCAGTTGGTTTGATTATGGGGCATTTTCCCTTCGGTGGTTTGATTATTGGGTTGTTTCTCCTTTCATTTGGTTTGATTATGGGGCATTATCCCTTCAGTGGTTTGATTATTGGGTTGTTTCTCCCTTCAAGTGGTTTGATTACGGGGCATTTCCCTTTCAATAATTGGTTATTGGGCGCTTCCCCCTTTCAGTAGTTGATCATGTGGGCGTTTCCCCATCATTTTAGTTTGAATATAGGCTTTACCCTGTCAGTTTGGTTTGAATATGGGTTTTTACCCCCTCAATGGTTAAGAATGCAGGCTTTACCCCATCAGTGGTTTGAAGGGCTTTACCCCGACAATGTTTTAATTCATCTCCAGTAATGTTATCCCCAATGGAAGTTACCGAGTGTTTGTAATGTGATGTCGAGCCACCTTCTTTGACCTGCCCAAACTTGTCTCAACAGTCTTACCATTATACTGTCATATGAGTCTCATACATACTCATTCATTCATGCATACATAGCATGCATACAAATATCATTCATGCATGGTTGCATTATTATCCAGTGTCTTCTTTCAAATGTATCCTAAAAATGTCATCTCCAATGTGTCTGATTCAATTTCAAGTGGCAGGTCCCCTTAAACTATCATTGTACCAATGCTTTTCAGATTCCCTGTATTTTGGTTAAGCTATATTTGTACTTGTAGCTGTTGAGTTTTACCCTGTTGGTCGCTACTCCTGTGAAGGTAACTGACGGTATTTTCTTTCTGTATGTGGTCGTTACCTAATTCATGGTAATTGACGGTATTTCCTTTCTTGTTGGTCGTTACCTAATTCACGGTAACAGACAAGTCTTTACCTAATTCACGGTAATAGACTATTTTCTACCTTGCTTTGTTTGTCTTTACCTAATTCACGGTAATAGACAGGTCTTTTACCTAATTCACGGTAATTGACTATTTTCTTGCTTGTACGTCTTTACCTAATTCACGGTAACAGACAGGTCTTTTACCTAATTCACGGTAATTGACTAATTTCTTTCTTGGATTGTCTTTACCTAATTCACGGTAGTAGACATGTCTTTTACCTAATTCACGGTAATTGACTAATTTCTTTCTTGTATGTTCGTCTTTACCTAATTCACGGTAATAGACAGGTCTTTTACCTAATTCATGGTAATTGACTAATTTCTTTCTTGCATGTTACCTAATTCACGGTAATAGACTAATCTCTATCTTGTATTGTTTGTCTTTACCTAATTCACGGTAATAGACTGATTTCTATCTTGTATTGTTTGTCTTTACCTAATTCACGGTAATAGACTAATTTCTATCTTATTTTGTTTGTCTTTACCTAATTCACGGTAATTGACTAATTTCTTTCTTGCATTGTTTGTCTTTACCTAATTCACGGTAATAGACAGGTCTTTTACCTAATTCACGGTAATTGACTAATTCCTTTCTTGCTTTGTCTTTACCTAATTCACGGTAATAGACTAATTTCTATCTTATATTGTTTGTCTTTACCTAATTCACGGTAATTGACTGTTTTCTTTCTTGCTCTGTCTGTCTTTACCAATTCGAAAGGTAATAGACGTGTGTTTATCCTTCTTGTGATGTCGTCTTTACCAATTCTAAATGTAATAGACATGTGTTTATCCTTCTTGTGATGTCGTCTTTGCCATTTCTAAAGGTAATAGACATGTGTTTATCTTTCTTGTGATGTCGTCTTTACCAATGTAAAGATAATAGACAGTCTTTTCTCCCCAGTGACCTATCAATTCATCCCCAGTCAGTTTATCTTCGTCATCTTTACATTCATAGTTGCATCACAAAGCATTCATCAACATTGCATTCTTAGCATTTCAACTGGTCAAAATTGGTGTACTTAATATTTAAGTCTCTTCGACCCGTCGATTTAAAATTTCATCTTTTAAATCCCCGTGACGAAGAAACTTAAATAGGGGCATCTGTCATACCCCAAATTTTGACCACTTTTCTTTGTTTTTAAGTTTTTATTCGTATTTTAAACGCCGAGTATTTTCGTCGTTTCAGACGGAATTTCGGCAGAGAGGTATTTTAAAATACCTCATTTGGTTCCGAAAGGGACAATTTTAGTTTTTGTTTTTTCATTCAATTTCTAGTTTACTATTTTGTTTTCATTTATTCTATTTCTTTCTAAATATTTTTTTAAAATAAAAAAATGTGTATGTCACTCACGTGACATTTTGGTTTCTTACTAGTTTTTTCTTTTATTATTCATTATCATTGTGTTATTGTTTTAAGTCCTTTTCTTTTGGTCCAAGTTTTAGTGTCCAGCTGTCCATTAACAGTGGATCCCTTGTGAGGGTATTGTGGTCCTTCTCTCACCTGCAGAGTTAGACCTAAAAGAGCACTATATATAGTACTGTTCCAATCATTGGCTGGAGCCTGCACTGAATTACACAATAACACATTCCAAAACGGCAGAGGCCAAAATGAAGATCAAACACTTCTTTTTTTCAAAGTTTCTCAAGAGCATACACGTGATCATTTTCCAATAGCACAATGTCATCACAAAACCTTTAGTTGAAATCGGTTCACAACACAAACTCATAGTTTCATCATAAATCCAAACAAATCACAAAGATCCGTTTCATTAACAACACTATCAAATTCAAAATCTCATCATAAACCTTTTTTTTTTTCAATTCACGTGAACAACCAAAAACGAGTTCGTTTCAACAACAACGTACAAATCGAACTGAGCAGTAACAAAATCAAGTGAAACGTGAATAAGCTGAGTTGAAACCGTGAAGCCGCAACAGATCCAATTCGAACTCGAACAACAACAAGAGCAGCAGCGCTTTTAGATCTCAACGGAAAAACAAGTCGAAGCTTCTTATAAGCACAGAGGGACGAGTCCGAACAAACACTGAACCGTTCGAAACTTCAGCAATTGGATTCAATGTGAGCAATCTGGAATGATTTCGAACCGAGCTTGAACAATAACCTTCAGCAGCTATGTGTGTGAACCGAGTTTGAAGAAGGAAGAGCGGATTTGAAGTTTTCCCGTAGTGTTTTCAGTTGTTCTCCGATTTGGAACAAGAGGTGACAATCATCTCGTTTTCGTTCATTTTTTTGTTCTAAAAATTTCGAAAGTTTAAATGTAGATCTAGATCGTTGTGTTTGGATTTTGAATGTTTTGACTGGATATTTGAAAAAGGAAGAAAAATGATTTTAGAAAATGTTGTTTGTTCTTTGAAACGGCGGAATTTTGAGTTCCGACACGGTGGTGCCACCACCGGCCACCGTGCCGGAATTGTGAATCTCGCCTGAGAAGAAAGCATGGGGGCGCTGCTGTTTTGTTTGTGTTAAGAGTGTTTTAGTTGGATGAAAGAGAAATGTCTTTGATAAATGAAGTTTTCTCCAACGTAAAACACATTTATATTCTTTTTTAATCACATATGCATGCTTCCCTCTACATTATCCTACTCCATCATTTTAGGCCATTAGATCTAGATCATTCTATGATCTAACGGCTACTGTGTGCCTTGCTTGTTAATCCTATACGCACGTTTCTATTTGGTATACCGTGTTCTGTTTTTTTAAACCCTTGGATCTTGGATCCAGTGGCTATGATGAATTTGCTGGTTATTTAATCCGGACCCTCTGATTCATCAGACGGTCCAAATTAATCCAGGCTGAGCCAAGTTGCTTTGTTTGCATTTTAATCCTTTATCTATGCCTTATTTACATTCTAGTCCTTCTTTTAAAATTTAACCCTATGTTTTTTAACTCAAAAAATTTCACTATGTGTCATGCATTTTTTTTAAATACTTAAATCCTTATAACATGCATCTTGTGGTTAATTTTGCTTTAATGTTTGTTTTCAAAACTTGCATTTCATGCATTACTTTTATATCTAATGTCATACATTTTACTTGGTAAATATTTCCGTATGTGACGTTTCTTTTTAAAAAAAAAAAACCTCTTTGTTTCATGATTTAACATTTTGGTATATTTTGTTTTGCATCATCTTTAGTATAATCTCATGCATTTTCTTTTCTTATTGCAAGTTATTTTAAATTCCATGACATTTAGTATGTGTATAACTAGGAAATGGATGTATATTTTTTCCCATTGGTTTGTAGCTTGGCAAAGAGGCCATAGAATGTATCTAGGAATTTTTGTAATAATGTAGGTAACACAAGCACCGACACTTGCACCGACACTATCACTTTATTTACCGCTTTACGCTCGCTTTATGTTTCACGTTATTACGCTAGCTTTCCGTTAGTTAGAAAAATCATTTTCATCTCAAAAAAATCAAATAAGCAAAAGTCAAATTATTTTCTTAATAAACCTTGGATCCAAATCCAAGAGATTTTTCCTTTATTTTCTTAATCAAATTCTTAAATGAATCTTAATTAAACTTAGACCAAATTTCTCAAATAAAATGAAACAACCTCACTTCTATTTTATTCTTCTACACCTTGAGGTCTCGCAATCCTTCTTAAAACCTTTTTTTTCAAAAAAATAATTAAAATCAACCCAACCCACAAAAATATTTTTTTTAAGAGTGAACTACGGTGGTTTTGATCCCTTTTAAGGGTACGTAGGCAAGGGTTTATTCCTTCCAAATCGATCAAATAAAAATAATCAATCATACTTCTTCTCCCTCCATTCTTTCACTTAGCTTTAAGCAACAAATTTTTAAATAAAAATAAAGTTAGAAAGAGGTTCCCACGGAGTACCGTGGACGACGCGGGTGCCTAACACCTTCCCGAATCGTAACCGACCCCCGGATCCAAAAAGGGTTTTTCAATCTCTTTTTCCCTTCCCAAGAATAAAATCGAGCAAGTCCGGTAGATTGAAGGTTCAAGTCCAATCAATGGATTGACACCCGAAAATCTTGGTCTACAAATTATACAAAGCATGAGAAAAGAAAAGATGGGAAAAACATTTCGCGGCGTAATGTCAATTGTTGGTGCAAAAGTATCTTCATTTCAGTCAATTAGAAAAAATCTTTACATTGTTTGTGAATTTAGTACAGTTGGTAGAAATATTATATATTATATGTGGAGATCGAAGTTTGAATTTATACACACTACTTATTCACCTTAAAAAATTGAATTTCTCGTCATCAGACTACTTAAAAAGAAAATATTATAAATGCTTTATTTTATTTGACATGTTTTTTTTTCTTTCTAAAATTTTATTACAAATGAGTAATTCGTTGCAAGATGAAGAAATATATATTACAAATGAGTAATTGATCAATTTATGAATAGATGACATATCAAGCAATTGGAGTAGTTTTACTTTGGGATAGTTAGTATTTTTTTTATTTTTTTTACCAAGTAATGTGGTGCATTTAGTTGGCATAATGTACACCATTACTACTAAAATGGAATTTTAGTGCAGGCACATGCCTACACAATGGTGGCTGTAGCTCCGCCAATGGTCGATAGCAACCAAGTTCAAAGTAGTCTCAAACAACAATGACAACAACATCAAACCTAGTAACTAAGTAAAGCAAATCCACAAGCCAATCAATAACAAAGATAAAGAGATTAGAGAAACAACCAAACCAATATTTAGTTACCCAGTTCAGCCCACAATAACAAAGATAAAGAGATTAGAGAAACAAGCAAATCAAAATTTATTTAACGAGTTCAGCCCAATAATGACTTACGTCTAACCAACATGGATTCTCCTCTATTTTCCTTCATTATTAGTTTCTAAAATATTCTCCATAACTTTTCAAAAACAATTATTTTGTTGGCCAATATGGAACATTGTAGTGATAGGATAAATTTTTTTGTGTTGTTATTCATTGAGAAAATACAACAAGGATATACTTAATTATAACAAAGTATCTAGAGATAAGCACTAACTTGCTTTACAAGTAAGCACCACAAGCTTAGCCTAAAACACAAAACTAATCAAGTTTAGCACCAAACCTTACACACCCTCTCTTAAACTAAACTTTATCAAGAACAATTTACATGAATATGCATCATTCTAAATTCAGACCATCAACAACTTCCAACCTTGCCCTCAACTTGCAGAAAGTTTCAAGTTTAAGAGGTTTTGTCACGATATCTACCAATTGATCTTGTGAACTGCAGTGCATCAATTCAATAATTCCATCTTTAATCAAGTCTCTAAGAAAATGAAATCTCACATATGTGTGCTTGCATCTTCCATGCATAACATGATTCTTAGACAACTTTATAGAAGAATTATTATCACAATACACAACAATGCTCTTCTTTTGAACCTCTCTTAGATGGCTCATTATCCTTCTTAACCATATTCCCTCACATGAGCAAGAAGTTGCTGCAACAAACTTAGCTTCAGTAGTAGAAAGATTCATAATTGGTTGTTTCTTATATGAACCAGGGTATATCTCCATTTCCCACCATTTACACAAACCCTGAAATGCTCTTTCTGTCATTTGTATATCTAGCATAATATGAGTCAGATAATTCAATCACGCTAACCATCTCATTTCTTTTGTACATAACTGCAAAATTGACAGTTCCTTTCAAGTATCTCAAAATTCTCTTTATAGCTGATATATGCATTTCTGTAGGCCTTTCCATGTATCTAGTAGTTAGACATACTGAATATGTAGCCACAACCACCCCATAGGCTTGAAAGCATCCGCCCCTGATGATGATCAAATGGAAACTTATGTGTGGGCTTACAAGTGACCCTGATTAGAGCTTTTATCTTATGTGGTGTAGATCCCTGTCATCTAATATTGGGGGGGGGGGGGGGGGGGGGGGGGACGTTCTCTATCCATGACTGTGAATATGGAGATGATCTATCTTCATATTTTATTCCTAAGGTAGTGGCAATCTACATCATATTCCTAAAGGTGGTTCCTGGCCTGAACTCTGATGAGTGGAGTTATTTTTTTCACCTCAGTTACTCCTGAGGCGGAACCATCGACAATTGGATCCGAGGTAGTCGTGTTGGATGTTACATATTCTCCTAACAGTGGTGATGTTTGCATCCTGGACAATATATCTTCAAACAGTTCTCATATAAATGTGAATTCCTGCACTTTTAATGTTTTTTGAAAAATCGAATTATAGAAAAGAAAACTTATTTTGTTTAAAAATTATGTTGTTTCTTTATTGTTTGTATAATAAATACAGACAGATACTACAATATTATTCGAGCCTAGACTGACTCATTTTTTTTTTAAGGGACTAACTCAGCTTCTGTCCTGGACCGGTCATAAACCAACCGCACACTGACACGTGGCCAGACTTGCACCGCCTTAAGACTCCGCACTTAAAGGAGCACGCCGGCTTGCATGCACCGTGCCACACATGAGCGCGCCCTCGCGCAAGGATAATCGTACATGTGTCCTACTCCGTCCCTAATCACATGCCGCATAACCCGGAGACGGTTATGGCCAACACGCGCCTATATAAGGGTGAACTTGTTTCACCCTCAAGGAACACATTACTTTTCACAACACTTATTACACACTCTTTCTCAATTCCATCACGGACTTGAGCGTTAGAGTGCTAATGTGTCTGCAGGCACCTTTCGTTCCACCGCAAAGACTCATCACCGTCGTGTCGGAAACCGTTACCACCACACCTCAACATTCTCTGCCGCTGTTGCCACTCAACCGTTCTCACCGAACAAATCATCTTCTGTCAACATTTTAAATTAAAATATCACAAAACAAGTTACAACTCTCTTCGCAACTAACACGACAAGGACATATATACTTACAAACAATCACTTTAGTTTTTTTTTTTTGGCTTAAATATGTTTTTCGTCCCTGCAAATAGGGGTCGCTTAAAATTTCATCCCTGCAATCGCTAATCCTTTTTTTTTGCCCCTGCAAAGTCTAATCAGTTAAAAATTCGTGCTTTGACCAAGTTAATGACTGCCACGTCATCAAAATTACCATAATGGCATGGGAATTGACGAAAATACCCCTGGGCTAATTTCTTTTTCCTTCAAAAAAGTTTTTTTTCAAAATTTTTAAAATTCTTTTTTAAATTAAAAAAATCTGAAAAAATATTTAAAAGTCAAAAAAAAATTCGGAAAAAAACTGTTAAAATTAAAACTGAAAAATTTTCGGGAAAAAATCGTAAAAAAAATTCGGGAAAAAACTGAATTTTTTTTTTAAGGAAAAAAAAACACAAAAAAAAATAAGCCAGGGGTATTTTCGTCAATTCCCATGCCATTTTGTTAATTTGATGACGTGGCAGTCATTAACTTGGTCAAGGGACGAATTTTTAACTGATTAAACTTTGCAGGGGCAAAAAAAAAGGATTAGCGATTGCAGGGACGAAATTTTAAGCGACCCCTATTTGCAGGGACGAAAAACATATTTAAGCCTTTTTTTTTTAATTATTACCAATGTCTGTATACCAATGTTACTGTTGTGTTTGTGGTGGTGTGTGTCGGTACATGCTTGATAGATTAAGACCCATAAAGTTTTAATAACCGGAATAAAAAATCCCACGTTTGTGACGCACTGAAGCCAAAAGCAAACAAATCAGAAACGTTGCTGTTGGCTCAAAGTGACCAGTGGAGAGCTAAAATCCCTTTTTCTCCTAAAATTTGATATTTATATATGCATAAATGTGGTAACTCAGATTGTAGCATGTCCTTGTCCATGATCTACATGGCCCACTAAATACTAATAATAGAGTTATGAATACGATGTAACAAAGTTGAGAGAAGCTTGAAAATTGTACAAAATTGATTAGGAATCAGCCCCCTAAACTTGATGGTTGCATTGCACCAAAGGGAGCTTAACTTAAACCTTCACATCAATCTAGAGCCGTCAAACGGTTGCCACCGTTGGCTAAGAAGCTTACATAGCGATTATTTCTTTGTATCTAAACAACAATATTTTTATGTGGTACTACTTAAGGGAAAGTGATACTATACGAAGGACTATCTAGAGAGTGTTATTATTCCAAACTGATGAAATTCAAAGTTAATTCAAAAAATTGAAAACTAGTGTGTATATTTGTGTAGGTATTATTATTTCTTAAAAACATTTAAACATGAATGTATTTTACCCTTAATAAAATTGCAAACTATAAACCAACATGGTTTGTAATAACTAATAAGTGGTACATACTTTAACTCTTAACCATTTGGTTCAGGGTTCGATTCCTGGTTGGTGTATAGTATTTATTGGGAAAGGTCGACGTCTTAAATGGATTTAAATTACTTCAAGGAAATAAGTCTCTGCAGTATAGATATTTGGGAAAGGTCGACGTCTTAAATGGATTTAAATTACTTCAAGGAAATAAGTCTCTGCAGTATAGATATTATTTATTTATTTTTTTGAGAAGGCAAAATGGAATATAGTTCTCCAAATATAGTCCCGTCTAACACAAGGTGTACTAGAGGCGGACCAAAGTTCAACAATTTACATAAGTAATAAACAACCGACAAAGAGCAAAAAGCAAAATAGAAAATACAAGAATTATCCAATGTCCAGACACAATAAGGGACTAAGCCACCAATTATGATAACTAAAAGCAAAAGTAGCGTTATTTGCTTTCAGCCATAAAAAATAATGAGACTTAATCTTCTCCAAGAACCGAGCAGTTGGACATTCCTTATTATTAAAAATCTTGTTATTTATTATTTTCCAAATTTCTCACGCGCAAGGAAGCCAGTTGGACATTCCTTATTATTAAAAATCTTGTTATTTCTTACTTTCCAAATTTCTCACGCGCAAGAAAGCCAAATCATTTGCATAATGGAGCGTCACGCTTTAGAACCACATGCTATATTGCCGAATTGAATAAAGTGATCTGAGATATCAGCAGGATCAACCCCAAAAATTTCTAACCAGTTGCGAACAAGATACCAGCGGTACCCAAAATAGTGGGAATCTAAAAACAAATGAGAAGCCATTTCCGGATCACCACAACCACTCACGCAAAACAGATAATTATTATGTATAATACCACGTCGAATTAAATTATCTTTAATTGCCAATATATTATGGAAGAGCTGTCACGCAAACACCAACACCTTCAAGGAAATATGTTTATAGTAAAAGAGATTCGGAACCAATGAAACTGGATCGAGACGTAGTTTAGTCAATTATTCAATAAATTTTAAAATTAAACTTTTTTTACCGTGAAATTAAACTTTTTTATCTATACCAATATATAAAGAAGAGTAAAAGTATAACTTTCTATTGGTTAAATTCCAGAGCATGGGCTGAGCATGTTATGTGGTGCTTGATGTGCAAGCAAGTTTGGTATCTGAATAACCATAGCATGTCGTCCAATGACTTTTATCAACATGCAATTTGACTATACTCTTCTGTTTCGTGCAACTAGCTAGCGCCGCAAATCTAAATCTTCTTCCAACTTCCAAGGCACCATTAATTTGTAATATTCCTTTAATTTATCTGCAGTTAAATTATTCTTGATTTGGCCTATGTAGTAAACCAAGCTGTCCAAGCATGATAATGTTCCCTTTTAACAGCAAAAGAAAAAAAATGAAGGCATGACAATGTCCGCGCATTATAAGGTCAATTAGAATTTCGGTGGAATTAAACCAAAGTTTTAATTATAATTATAACTAATATTACTTTCATAATTACCAATTTTATATTTTGTATTTAAAAAGATACTCAAAACTATTTATCTCTCTCTTTTACTTACATTTTTTCCTAATATACATGAAATGAGCAAAAAGTTAGGTTATTATGAGACAGATGGAGTAATGGTTTTGATATATAAGAAACGTGAAAATAAAGAGAGAGAAGAAAAAATAAAAATAAATATAAATATAAGTAAAAAAGAATTATTAACAACAAAATAAACACATAGTCACCATATATTTTAACATGTTTTTTCTAATAGATTTATTTCATATATTTAATATATTTTACTGAAGTGATTTAACATTAGATAATAATTTCAAACTAACAATAAAAATCAACTTGATTGACTCTTATTTAGGAGAGCATTATTGTAATTTTCTTTATTTTTATGGTCTCCCATGCCTTTCTTTGTAATGAGTGGGAAGATATTAGGTGCTAGCCTTACTTCTATATCGTTCCTTCGATGCTTGCAAGTTGCAATACTTGAATTTTCGTATGACTTTATAGCAGGGAAGTTGGATATGCCTTCAACTAGATGTTAGAGATTCTTCTTACCTTCATGTAGTTGCCTTAATGAAATTAATGTGATCAAGTTTCCTTCTTCTCCCAAAACATAGTAATACCTTTATCTCTAAATAACGGATCTCATTAAATAAATTAATTTTTTTTTTTTGATAATAATCTTATATTTGTTAGCAATTAGCATTTTTTTTTTCTAAATAATCCTTAAAAGGGGAAATTGATTTATTTTCGGCTAAATTGAATGTTTGGTCTTTAATATTTATTTTAGGTTCTAAGTTAATCCCCTACATTTAAATTGTTAGGTTTATTAGTCAAATTTTCATTTAGAGCATCCACGTGCCTATTAAAGGCGCACATTTAGATAAATGGATGGGGGGTTGAGAGGTGCCATGTGGACATTTCAAACAGAGTTAATTCAGAGAATTTGATGAAAAAGATAAACTTACAATGACATTAGTAAGGTAAAGGACCAACTTAAGACTTTTTAAACGTGGTTGATGAGCTTAAAACCTAAAATAATCGTAAGCTTCATAATATGAAAATTTAATCTTTATTTTTTCATCATATAGTATTTATTTTGTTGGTAAATGGAAATTATGGCCAGATTTGTTGAATCTAAAATGTATAGTTAATGGGTCAAGGGGAATGGTGCATAATAACTGGATGGAACCAACGAGTTCATTGAGTAGACGGGGTTAATTGATGTTTATGTTACAGGGAAACAATTCACATTGTTTAGTCCAAATGTCGGGTAATGAACAAGCTCGATAGATTTCTTCTTTTGGATGGAATAATTGATAGATTGCAGGTTACATCTCAATACATTAGTGAGAGGGATGTGTTAGATCATTGAAGTATTTGGTTGGAAAGCTCCATAAAATATTGGGGTCGAAACCATAGGTGGATTATGAAGGCTTTATGGCCTTTGAAGAAGATAGCTGGTAGGAATTTAAAATGGAGGGGTTGAAACATTTGAACTAAAGTTAAAAAAATTAAGCATAGAGTTGTTGAAGGAAAAAAAAATTAAGTGATGGAGTAGATAAGTATTCGAAATTATTGATCTTAAATAGAGAAATCGGTTGATGATGAAGTGCATGGCGAGTATGGCTGAGGATGTGCACTGCACTAATGCACACCCTCAGACTTGTTATACTAATCAACCTCAAAGGAAATTTAGGCTTGGAGCTTAGAGGATATGTGTCATCCTGATTAGGTTGAGTTCGTGTTCTCAGAACCATTTCACCTTTTTCTCTTTTCATGCTTGGAGCTGAAGAGATTGTCTTTCATCTCGATTTTTTTAAAGCTCGGTATCCTACCCAAAGACCGACTAATCTGAGAGGTCCATCCCATTGTCCGCTTGCAGAGGACCACATTTAAAGTCAAAGCAAAACTTTGTATGAACGAATCCACAAAAATTAACACAAGGATGAATCAAACCTGAGATCTTAGGAGGAACACATTTCAAGATCACATGCCAACACTACCAGACCAACTCAAGTGAATTTTTAATTGATATCTTTGATCACATTTCTTTTTATCAACAATAGGAGATCGAATAACGTTTAAACACTAATATATACACAAGATATCGAAATGTATGTATTATTTTATAAACAAATATTTATGTGTATATCAATGGAGAAATGATATTTGTACAACTATTTTGTGACAACTTTTAGAACAATAACTATATTGCTTTGTTTTTTTTTGTCAACAGCTATATATATTTTTGGTATATATTTGGTTATCAGATAAGTTGTCACAAAAATAACAAACTTTTATTAATAAAGTATTTTCAAATAACATACTTTTATTTATAAAGGATTTGTTAAGCTATTTATTGATGGTCGTGATCATACATTGCACGCTTATGTTACTGACATCTTTTAAGTTTCATGTTTGTTTCAGATAGATCCTTTAAGTTTCTAAGGTTTAAGATAGGTCCTTTAAGTTTCAAGTTTGTTTCGGATAGGTCCTTTAAGTTTCTAAGGTTTCACATAGGTCCTTTAAGTTTCGAGTTTGTTTCAGATAGGTCCTTTCTATCAACCTCCGTTAAGTCAAAGTTGATCTGTCCGTTAAGCCAAACTCGAAACAAACTCAAAACTTAAAGAACCTATCTGAAACCTTAGAAACTTAAAGGACCTATCTGAAACAAATGTGAAACTTAAAGGACCCAGAGAGGTATTTAGCCTTGTTGGAACAACAACTAGTAACAAAAGATTATAGAAACGAAAATATCTTTGTCACGCAGCTCGGTCAATGGGGCATACCTCTATGCCTATAACAAGCTATAGTTTCGTTTATTTCTGTGATAAATTAGGGTTTCACTGTTACAAACAATATATATAGTACTACCATTCAAATTACAATACCCCTGAACGTATACTGTCTCTCTTTAGTGTCTATATATTAGTGATAGGAGTACTCAAGAGATGTTTGCAAGAAGTGATAACACCACATTAGTGCATGTTCTTAGGATATGTCCATATTTTATATTTTATGGCTATGAAGGAATCACATTCGAGATGCTCTACTTAATGGGACCACCCCCGTCTGTCATTGAGTGTCTCATCGTGAAAGATAAACTGAAAGCCTAATTTTTATTTTGATTTTTCCTTTTTGTTTTGTTACTTTGTAACTCCACCAAAATAAATAAATAAAGGATCTCATAATATTCTTTTTTAAGGGGACATAATATTCATTATTTTTTTAAAAAAATTATCTTATTTTATGAGTTTTGCACAATAAACCATTTAATTATCCTATTATCTTATCCATATATACTTTGTTCAATAGATCTTTAGGTAAAGAGACGGAATTAAGACGAGCATGTTAGTCTCATCCTTTATCGTTAAAACTTCGACTTATATTTTACTTCTACTGTAGCAGAACTCTTCATTACTATAAAGAGATTTAACATATTTTTTTTAGTCAAAGATATAATTAATATTTTACAAAAAATAAAATTGCAATTAGAATAATTTAAATGAAGAGTATACTTATACGATAAAAAATAAGCACAAAATCATGTACTATCTTTTTTTTTAAAAGAAAAATCATACACCCTTGAATTAAAATCATATACCCTTGAAGAAGAGTATACTTGAATTAATGATAAAAAGAAAAGAGTATACTTGAATATAAATAATATATTTTCTTTTTAGGAAAGGATATCTCATTTCATTTCATCCATAATAAGAGACAATAAGGTGGATGATAGAAAATATTAAGACTAGCATGTAATATAGACGCTCTAGCAAGACTATGAGCGACTCTATTAGCTTGTCTCCTAATAAAAGCTAGAGTATAACTAGCATTAGATGCGAGTAGAGTCCTACAAGTAGACAGTAAACTTCCAAGTTCATTCACATATAAATTGTTGCTGAGGACAACATTCGCAACTACCTGACAATCAGTTTCAAAAGCAACTCGATTAAGGCCTTTGTCAAAAGCAATTTGAATGGCTTGTTGCAGAGCGGTAGCGACACATTTGGCTGTTGTTGCAACATATGGAAAAGTCATGGAGTGATCTTGGAGAAGGTGTCCAAGGTTATCACGAAAACAAATACCGACACCAAACTGACCTCCAACTTCAAAAAGAGCACAATCCACGTTGCATTTGATCCATTCCGTCGACAGTTTAGCCCAAGTTCGATCAACAGTTTGCGTATCAGCATTAAGACGGTTGCACCACCTATAGTCTCGAACCATATCTAAAGCTAAAAGTCAATATACTTTAGCATTAACAGATTTTTGTTCCCATAAGCATGCATTACGAGCGCGCCAAATACTCCACAGAATAGCCACAAATCGTGAACGGTCTTCCACATCAAGAGTTGCAAGAATGGTAAACATAATTGATGCAAAACTACTACTTGATGTCATGTGTGGCTCTAGCTTTCCCCAAAGATTTTTTTTTTGGTACATAGACGAAATGACAAAACCATTATAAACTCACACACACAAGTGGAGGTACCAGGGTTCGAACCCCGGTCATGACATCCGGCCTAACAATTTCGGCATTTTTGCCGGTTGAGCTAGGACTTGTGGATGCTTTCCCCAAAGATTTACCACTTGAATATAAATAATTTTTTTCAAAATATGTTTTGAATATTTGTTAAAAAAAATGGATTACTTATTTTTATTTTATTTTCATCAAAAAAATCTTGTTTTTTTATTACAGAGAAAATCTAATATCTTTTTATTCCCTCAAAAAAAAATCTAATATCTTTTTATTTATTTTTTATATTGAACCTTAATTTGCTAAAATACCACCAGTTTTTTTTTTTGACCGAAAAATACCCCCCAGTTTTAGTATAACTATAGAAACTATACTCCTTCACTTAAAAAAAAAAAAAAAGAAGAAGTATATTCGAGACTATGGTATAGAAATATTAAAATAGATACCAATTTGTTAATTGTTGGCAACAACCTAGCAAATCGTTGTATTGATGAGATTGAGTCGGAAGCAATGAATGGCGTGAAGATTATGCTCAAAATTTATCCCCAAAATAAACTGATGATAAATGCTTAACACACTTCACATATGTAAATACTCTCTCGGTTTAATTTATAAAAAATATTTTTCTTCCTTCAAAAAAAATATTTTTCTATAAGGATTTATAGAAAAAATATTTAAATAAACAAAAGTTGATGTATCGTAATTTTATTTGTTGATAAAAGACATCTATTTTTTTTTTTACTAAAAATATATCAACTTTTGTTGATCCAAATATCTTTTATAACTAAGATCCGAGCAAATACATTCATTCATTAGCGAGGACATTATGCACACAAGTGCACGTGAAAGTTCAACAACTATCAAAACTGTTTTTATTGCTAAGATACGCAACCCAAATCCAAGGGATGCATAAAATGACAAATCTCTTTTGAAAAGGTGCATCATAAAAACAATTTTATTACTCAAATAAGGGTTCATACGAACCACCACCAATTTACACACACAATTTTAATTTACCATATTCATGTTTAAATATCATAAGGGTTCATACGAACCACCACCAATTTACACACACAATTTTAATTTACCATATTCATGTTTAAATATCACACGTTCATATATAGAAGTCACTACTGTCCAAACAGTGTAATCTTTCACAAAGATCTTTCAGATGATCAACCACTTTCAGTTCAGCCAAAATAGGAAACTAAATCACTCCTTCCCTCTAAAATACCCTTGCCTATCACGTGTTTTAATTATTCATCCACGCCAATTTTATTTTTTGTATTTTTTTATTTTAATAATTTCACATTCTTTTACGGAAACAATTCAACCTTATTTCTTAAGTCACAAAATATCAACTAGTATATTTTTTTCCCATATATAAAGGAAAGGGTTTCTTGATTCTTGGAAGCCATCCACAGTTAGTTGAGTTTTCTTTCTTCTACACAAAGCAAAAAAACCAAAACCTTAGAAACAAAAACAACAATTGTAAGATGGATTGGGTACGAGGAGAAACTGTTGGAAGAGGAAGCTTTGCAACTGTTAATTTAGTTATACCCATTGGCAATTCATATTCCACTCCGACAGCCGTCAAAACATCCGAGGTTTCAACCTCTTCTTCCCTCAAAAACGAGAAACATGTTCTTCATCAACTAGGTTCTTGTCAAAGAATCATTCCTTGTTTCGGAGATGATTATACTTTCGAGAATGGCAAAGAGTATTACAATTTATTTCTCGAATACGCCTCTGCGGGAACGCTCTCCGATCAACTGAAACTCAATGGTGGCCGGATACCGGAGCAACAAATTGGTCGTTACACGAGGTCAATCGTCGAGGGACTTGATCATATTCATCGCAATGGATTCGTTCATTGTGATATAAAGCTTCAAAATATTTTGGTATTCAATGATGGTGATATCAAAATTGCTGATTTTGGCCTTGCGAAGAAAACAGGGGAAAAACAGAGTTTTGAATGCAGAGGAACTCCACTTTTTATGTCACCGGAATCGGTAAACCACGGCGAGTATGAATCTCCGGCGGATATATGGGCACTTGGGTGTGCAGTGGTGGAAATGGTAACAGGAAAACCAGCTTGGAAGTTGGAGAAAGATTCAAATATATGGTCGTTGTTGCTTCGAATTGGTGCCGGAGAAGAATCGCCGTTAATACCCGAAGAATTATCAAAAGAAGGAAAAGATTTTGTAGAGAAGTGTTTTGTGAAAGATCCAAGAAAAAGATGGACGGCTGAGATGCTTTTGAATCATCCTTTTGTTGAAGAATTGAAGAATGTTGATGAGTCGTCACCAAGAAATCACTTTGATTTCAATGATTGGGTTTCTAGTGTGAGTGATTCGGTTCCGAATTCACCGGAATCAGAAGAATTAAGTCCATGGGATTTTGATTCTAGTTTTGGTTCCGCGGTGGACCGGCTCCGGCAACTTGTGACTGATCAAGGGCCGATGAGTAGTTGGTCGGAATCAGATAGTTGGATCAGTGTTAGGTGAAATTGGAGTTTTGTTTTGGCAGTGTAATTAGAAGTAGAAGATGGATCATTGTGATTAATTACGTGATGGTTCGATTTTGATTATTCAAATTCGTTTATTCCAATCTTTGGAATGTAAATTCGTTTATTCAAATTAGTTGATGGAAGAGTTTTAACTGGCCATGCTTGTGGCCCTTTTGTATAGAGGCTGATTTAACAAATACAATACTATGTTTTTGCCTTCTCTTAATTGGCCTTTGATTTACTTCGAACTTTGATTAGAATTAGACTCGGTCTCTGATCATCATGTAAATAAAGTTGAGTTTATGCCTTTGTTGCTGAATAACACGTAGATCATAGGACCCTATTAAAGATAGCATCAGTGGATAATTATGTTTTCATTAATAATATGATTTTTAGCGGATATCTTCTATGCCCGACTGGAGACACTAACCTATAGCGTCTTGTGGGGTTCAAATAGACAGCAAATTCTCTTTAAGAGTTTTAGGACGATTGCATCAAACTCAGATTCGAAGTTGAGACATTGGTTTAACTAGAAGAGATGTGTATTATGTTATCTAAACGCTCCTGCTGCACTAATAATAAGCTTAAAATAATAATGTTTTATGTTTATACTTTATACTAAGAGATGAGAAGTTTTAAGAGTCTAATGTATAAATGAGGTAAACTGAAAGTGTGGACATGAACATGGTTTGCCCAAAAAAGTGTGGGAACATGATCATTCAACACATGATTGTTGGCACAAAGATAGAAATAATGAGGTTTATGAACTTTTCTGTTGGTTAGTTCAGTGTCAAATATCGAAAGCTTATTCCTTTTGCATTAACTCTGTTGTAAAAATGAATCACTTGGTTTAGGTTAACATTACTTTTTTTCCTTTTAATTATGGATTCCTTTGACAGCGTTGGTAACAATTCTCAAATTTCAAGTGTGAAAGTGTAAAGTCATTGGGAGCACCTGGGCCTTGACGGTGTTATGTGCCAGCTAGGAAACAGCTCTTTCAAGAGTCTTGGGAACAAAGAATTTTTGGTGTCTATTAAAAAATAGAAAACCGAGTGCAAAGTTGTACTAGAAATTTCGTGTGAAAAGAATCATGAACAATTCCTAGTGGAACATCATCTTAATTTGTTTTAGTTCTTATGAATATAATTAGTGATCACATATAAGAATAGAAAGATGGAAAGAAAAGAATCGATCGACCATTACCAAACATACTCAAACAAAGCATTGTGGAATTTTGGCAACGTAGGAGTGAGATCAAAGTATTCTAGTTTTCCAATTATGGGAGAGGGCATAGCCATAGGTATGAGATCACAATTACAAAACTGAAACTAAAAGGTGGGGGAAACCCTAATTGGCTAGAAAAGATGGGGAAAATGTAGAGATATTTTCATTTCGGTAATTAGAAAAATATTTATATAATGCTTTTAGAGTATTCGACATATTTTTTCTTCTTCCTAGAAGGATATGCGTGCGTGAGTATGAGAATAGACAGAGTGATGTGAATTCAGACTCAAATTACATCAATAAACTTAGATGTGTGAAACAAGATTCGGTAGCGATCAAATATAAAGTTAGTCTCAAGCAACAATAACAATAACTGACCTAACAACTAAGCAAAGCAAATCCACAAGCAAAGTAAGAACAAAGATAAAGAGATTAGAGAAACAAACATCGATATTTCGTTATCTAGTTCGACCAAACAATGACTTACTTCTAGAGGAGAGAAATCTCTAATACAACAATTTTTTTTTTGTTTTTTTTTTTGAATCAGCAAATATTATTAGCAAGATTGGCACACTTTCTCTGACCTTATTTGATTGATTCTCAATTTATGTCTCAACGATCCTTGAAGATACTCTAATCTTATTTTTTCAAGATCTTTAGACTCTTAAATCACACCCACAATGTGATCAAAATAGGAATTCAAGGTTATCAAAACCTTATATATCTTCATCACTTCACTATTGGTTTCTCCACAAGACTTCATCTTATTCATTTACACCATCAACTTTGTGAAGAATTCAACAATATTTGCAACATCTTATACTAACGATGTAAAGCTTGTAACTTTACCTTATTTAATTTGTGTTCACCATCATAAATTTTCTTGAGAGTATCTGCAACCCCTTTTGTTGTTTCTTCCTCAATGATTTTCTCAAAGATATTTGGATCAGCAAATTGATATATTAGGAACAAACTTTTCCCATCTTTCTTTCTCTCTCCGCTCACAATTAAGAATTCTCTGCGCATCGGTTGTATTTTTAGCCAACCAAGGAACACCATCTTGTCACCTTTGAATATTGAAAGATTTGCAGGGAATTGTCCATTTAAAGTTGAGTTTGAATATGTCATTGTTAAACAAGTAGCTTAAACGTACTATACTAATTACTTTTCAACAAACACAACATATAATACTTGTGCAGATTTTTAAATGTTAATCTAAGTGAGTGACATAAATTCAAAGGTATCTTCAAGGATCACGCACCATCTCCAAACCTATTGCTGAGAACGACTCTGCAAATACAAAAATTTGTTTAATAACATCGGCAATTCAATCAAAGTTGTACGACTTCAACAGCAAGAGGCTGAGGGCGGGGATTTCTTTCCCTCTCAAATCAAAGAATAAAAGAGCAATTTGTGTAGGTGAAGATAGGGTTATAACGTTCACGAAGGTGTTCAGTAGGTTACTCGTGAAGAAGGAGGCGATAATTTAGAGATGTTGTGTTGCTTGTTTTTGCCAACAAACAAGATCTTCCAAATGCAATGAATGCTGCATAACTTGTTCTTGAAGAAGGATGGTGTTCCTTTCAAGTGAATATTGTAATAGAGGAATGATTGTTAGAACTTGTTCTGAACCATATATAACACAACTCATACCTATATTGATCATTGTTATTGTAAAATTGGGTCAACGGTTGTACTTGTAAAAAGGGTTTATGAGTTTAGTTGAACCACTGTTATGTAATATAATATCAAATTGAATCAATGAAAGAATGTTTCATTGTTGCTGCAAACTGTTTACTATATCACTTTCCACATTCTAGGAAACATTTAAAAGACTTGTTTTTCTAAACTTTATGTGTATCATGAAAGAAAAATAATCAATTCAACAAACTTGTTCATCTGCATAAACTTGTTATCACAACAATTTCATAAACTAGTTGCTTCAGCTCACATAAAAACCCAAAAAAGAACATGGGAAACTAGAACTACTTGCTAAATAATTGTTCTCATAGTACTTCTCTAAAGAGTTGGATTTCCTTTATCTAAATTAAGTACAATTCCAGAATAGCATGTACCAACAAAGTTAGGGTCACTATATCAAAAAATAAGTAGAATCTCAAAATAACATAAGCCAAAAGAGTTGGACATAAGTTATGAATTGGTCAATGTTGTGACACTGTATCCAAAATATTTGATTCACGTCCTTATGAGTTGGCCAATGTTGTGAAATCCTCATCCTACAATTGCAGTGACATAAGTTAATAATTTAATTTAAATGTAGATATGAAAATAAATTACCTCATTAGAAATTGGAAATTATATAGTTGCTAAAACTTACCATCAATAGTCTAGTAAAACTAGTAACACCAAATTGACTTAGAGTGTCATTATTTTTTTTTTTGAATAAACTTAGAGTGTCATTATTATCCTGCATAAAAGATAAAACCATTTAATCACTAAATTTATTTGTGTACTTTCACATACTCATGCTATTATTGGCTTACCACATTGACCTTGCTTTGTGAATCACCATTGTATGTAACATTGTATAACTCATAGTGGATTTGGCTTTGTGAATCACCTTTGTAACCATTGTATGCAACATTGTATAACTCATATTGGACTTGACTTTGTGAATCACCTCTCTCACCATTGTATGCAACATTGTATACCTCATATTGGACATGGTCTTGTGTTTGTTTTTTAAAGTTCTACATGCCACACAAGAAGAACAATTTAATACTACATGTAGTTGGAAAAGGACAATATGAATATTCAGTAATTTAATACTACCTGAACTTTTGAAGCTTTCGAGCCATCATTTTTCTTGTTTTTTGGAAGTTTGCGCTCCACCCAACCTTTAAAACGCTTTGTACGTCTTGTGCCTTTTTTTTTGTTGAAGCCTTTTGCTTTTGACGAACCATCACTGCTACTTCCAATCTCTTTAACTTTAGCAACAAACTCATTCACTTTGCAAATACTTGTTGGATTGTGTTGAAACTATACCAAGTGCCTATTCAATTCATTAGCAACTTTGCAAAGGAGAGCGAATGTTTCTAGATTTCTACATGCTTCAGCAGCTATCCTAATAAGGTGGGGGCAAATCTCATTGTAGTGTTGCACTGGGGATAGATCAACATCTTCTACCACATTACTAACACAAATATTAGATAAACTCTCACTTCTTGCTAACTTTGTTCTCCTTTTTAAGATATATTGCTCTAGAACTGATCTAACATTCATATGAATAAATAATCATAAACAATGACAACAATGTATACCAAAACTATCAAACATACGACAAGAGCAGGAAATGGAATTATTATCCAAATCATATGACACTCTCCACTCTTGCATATCACTCTACATAGAAATAACAAAATCAATTAAGGTTGCTTGTGTGTTAATGCTTTTCACAAAACATGCTTCAAATCTCGGTTTTGAATTCTATGTATTATTTTATGAATGACTATTATTCATTATATTTCTTTCATGTTATGTTTGTGAAGTTTTTACCGTCGTTAATTAATTCATTGTGTTTCTTTTTTTTTTTCTTTTGGTACAAAATTCATTGTGTTTCTACAAGCCTATTTTGAAGACATATGTATATATATTTAAAAATTCATTAGATACATATTACAATAAATCATGTTTTTTTAAAATAATATTTATAATCATTTTTAAGAATAATATGTCCCAATAAATCATCTTGTCAAAAAAAATGTCCCAATAAATCCTGTTTTTTTACCAAAACACTTCACTAATCACTTTAATTTTTATTATTTTGACTATTTTTTTTTATAAAAGTAAGATTGATTTTGAAAAAAGAATAATGTTTAAATCAAGCACTGTAGTATTTTAAAGTGCACTTTCAAATAAAATGGAAAAAACGCTTTCATAAAAATATAATAATAGAAAGAGAATCCTTACAAAAAACAAAGAATCCTTACAAAGAGTTTTTTAATTACAAAGAGACTGTATTTATAACACCTATTAAAAATAAATAGCGGTTGTATCTTTTTGAACATAAAAATTTCACTAATTACTTTATTTTTTTATTATTTTGAACAAAAATATTTAAAAGAATGAAAAAAGATTATCAATATAAATCTAAAGCAAATAGTTAAATAAACTTTCTTGTGGTATTTTAAATGATGTTTTCAAATAAAGGGAAAGGCTTATTTCAAAAAATATATATTAACAAAAATAATCTATAAAGAGAGAGTGTATTTCTTTTTCATTTAGGTATGAAACAAAGTGGTAAGCATTGCTTGGAACTCACATACACAATTGTGGGATCCTATATTTAAACCAGAATGAAGGTATCCAATATAGCAATATCAACATTGCTAGTTGAGCTAAATCTTACCGAAAAAGAGAGAGTATACTTCAAGCATGTGATAGAATGGTCATTATTTTCACTTTAATTAGTAGTAATTTTCCCCTTTCTCTTTTTTTTAAAAAATTAAATGAATATAATAACATTAATAATATAAATGTAAAGAACTAATATTTTATGTATTATACAACGATTTTCACCTAATATTTTATTAATTGAAAATAATAATTTTGAGATTGTATTAACATGATTTTTTAAGTAAACATTATTTTCATTTGATGATAATTATATCAAACATTTATGTTGTCTTAAAAAGGTTATAATGGTATTTATGTTTAGAAAATATAAAGACATTTAGTCAAACAGAAATAAAATACATGAAGACAATAAACTTGAATGACCCTTCGGAAAAGAACAGACTTGAATGGAAACAAGATAGTGTGACTTTTTTACTTTTTTTTTTTTTTTTAAGTCAAAGGATGCACTAAAAGCTAGAAAATATGTAAAAAAAAATAATATTAAAAAGTAAAGCATTTCATTCAATACATATGTTACATTCGCCTTAAATTTTTAATATTTAAGAGTTTTTGAGTTACATAATTTACTCTTATTTTACTCACATTGAGACTTGTATAGTTTCTTCAATAGTTAAAAAATATACTAGAGATATAGAAAGAGATAAAGATAGAGTGAGCAAAGCAGAAGTCAACTACTTTTGTCGTCCAACGTCTGCCAAGTCTTATAATTAAAGATCTAACAAGTGTACTCTTTCTTATCTCTCCATAGTTTACAAAAAAAATTATGTAAATATAAATGGTAATAAATGCATTAAACATGAAATACACAAATGTTAGGAAAATTCCCTAAAAAAACAAATGTTAGGAAATTATTTGCTAAAGATTAAATTTTTTTCCCACTATTATGGTATAATATAATTAGATGGTAAAGTACATGTTGAAATTGAATTTCCTTTGTTTGATTTAGAACACATTAATTTTAAATAAAACAACCTAGTTGTTTGTAAACTTAGACTCCTTAAAATAAAACATGGGAAAAGTGGGTCAAAATATTTCATAAAAAATTAAATAAAAGGGGAGGTAAAATGTGACTAAAGATCATATGTATAATTTTAGTCTTACTCTCACATACCGGCTACACTTTAGTCTCAATTTCTTCTTTTATTTCATCTTCTTCTCTCCATCATGTCATCATATTTTTATACTCGCACTGATGCCCCACTTCATTTTTAAGGTTATTTATCAACGCATGCCAAGTCTTATATTTAAAGATCTAGCAGGTGTACTATTCTTTATCTATCTATAGTTTGTATATAGTGGATGCCTATTCTATACTTGAAATTTATTTTGTTGATTTTTTTAAAATGAGATTTTATGATTTGGATCAACGGCTTCTTTAACAATTTGAGTAATTTGTAGCTTATTTTCACTCTTCTCAATCAAGTTAGAACATTTTTGTATTAGATTCACACCCTTAAATTTTGATTTTCAAGGAAGTATCAGTGTCAGATCTGTCTAAAAAAACTCTTGACAATTAGTTTGTGCGATTTACATCGAATAGAATAAAAAATTCTCTTAATTTTTTGTGATTTATATTTTCTATTATTTAATGTACTATGAGTTCTGGTTTGTTGTTTTCATTTGTAAAAAATAAACGTAAGATAATATTATACTCTTATTTGCCTACAAACATCTTCTTTTATTTTTATTATTATAAAAATATTCATCCCTTTTCTTTTTTAAATACATGTACATTTTAATATTATATATCACACACACACACACACACACACACACACACACACACACACACACACACACACACACACACACACACACACACACATATATATATATATATATATATATATTTCCTACTTACAATAAAATTATGTATGTTTGAAAGAAAAAAAAATAAACAAATGCATTAAACATGAAATGCGCAAATGTTAAGAAATTATTTGATAAATATTAATTTTTCCCCCAACTATTATGGTGTAATCTAATTAGAAGGTAATGTACAGGTTGAAATCGAATTTCTTTTGTTTGATTGAGAAAACATCAATTTTAAATCAAAGAACCTAGTTGTTTGTGAAGAAATAAGATATGAGAAAAGTGAGTCAAAGTCTTTCATAAAATGGGGAGTGAAGTTTGACTAAGGATCGTATGCATAACTTTAGTCTTAATTATACTTACGTATCAGCATCACTTTAGCCTCAATTTCTTATTTTTTTCATCTTCTCTCCATATTTTTTACACTCGAACTGTTGTCCCTCTCCATTTTTAAGGTTATTTATATGGGTCCTTTACATCAGTTAATGTCAATATATACAAATAATGTTTAAAATTATAATCTCAAAAAATCAGTTTGGTATTATAACCATTTTTTTTAGTTTATATAGAGAATTTCAATAATCAATTATTATATGTCATTTTCTTTTGATTAGTAGAGTAACTTATACCTTTTTATGAGCATGTGGTGTGCTACTTCTTAGAATTTAATCTTGAAATAGTGATAGTATTTTTAAATATTATAATGATATTGAATATCATTTTCTCTTTTGATTTCACACAGGATCAACAATTCTATTGAAAACTTAACTACAATGAACAATCAAGGTGTGATTACATACATGTCATTGAACAGAAAAATATATCGAATAGTATTTATGTTTTTGGATATTGGATATAACATTTCTTTAAGTAACCCATCAAATTGGTCTCTTCTCAAATTAGTCTCTGACTCTATTAATATTTCAAAACAGTCTTTGCCTTTGCTAAAAGTTTCTCAATTAAGTCTTCGTCATGTGGAAAAAATCATAGAAACATGGGTCTAATTGAGAAAATTTTGACAAAGACAAAGACTGTTTTGAAATATTAATAGAGTCAGAGACTAATTTGAGAACCACTTGCAAAAACAGGGACCAAATTGACGGTTTACTTATATTTCTTTCCATTAACATTTGGGTTATTTAGCTCATCACACACACACACACCCCTATTATGCTTCCACTACTTAACTGTATATACATTGATGTTGTTAGGAAGAAATGGGCAAACTTACAACACCAATCAAATTGAAGTTATCTCATCCATTTCAAATGGAGAGGAGCAAACAAATCACTCTTCTTCAACCTCAAGTTTGGTGAGTACTATAAGCTTTGAAGAATTTTCAGTATGACAAATAGTCATTATGAAATGAATGATGATGTTTCTCTCTAAGTCATATGAAATGAGGAGAAATGATGTTTCATATATACTTGATGCTCACCTCAGAGACATCTTAACGGTCTAACAAAAAGTTTATACTTGCATAAATTCGAACAAGATGATCAATAATTTTTTTAACAAGATGTGCATGATTTCTCAATAATTAACTACATATATTCTAGATATCCTATTGCACAAAAAGTGATCAATAATGCTCATATTGGAATGAAACACATCTCATATTTTCAGGACCAAAGAAACAATATTTATCAAGGAAACACTATACTTGTCCCTCAAGTTAGAAGGGGATTCTTCTACCTTGGAAGTCTTCCCAATTATCATGAGGAAAGTGCTTTTAGTGCCAATACTAATCAGATGAACGTCCTTGAATGGGTCCCCCGAATCAATCTACATCAACAAGAATATCATCAAAGTAGTCCAACAATTGATATCCCTTATTCTTCATCAAGTATAAGTTCTATATTAGAGAACCAACATACTTTAGGTTCAACAAGTACTTCCATTCAAGTTGTTGGAAATGATGAACAACGATTCCATCTTCTGTCAATGCATGATCCTGAACTAAGGAGGGCATTGTTGGAGACTGAGGTATGCATATGATCAAATAGTTATCTTACCTTTCTATAAATTAATTAATCACTTGTCAGTTTATTGGTTTCGTGATTTTTGAGTAATATATTGATGGATGATTTAAGTATGTAATTTTAATGGAAAAAAATATTGCTTTTAGATTTTAATCTAAATACATAGTCACTGAAACTTTTTGGGATATAATGTCAAATAAAAATAAATGGGTAATATATATGTTGGATTTAATAGTTAACTTCATCATTCAAATTATTTTGTTTGTAGTGGAGAGACATTATTAATATATGAATCTAGGGTTACATATTTCCTATTTTATATTTGAATTCATTAATTGTTAAATTTATGCCATACTTTGTAATAGAGTCATGCAATGGTAGTTTTGTAGAACGATCACAAAGCATAAAAAAAAATATAATTACTTTAACCATTATCTAGGTAGACATTTTTTTAATATTGATTTCCATGTATAACAGACTGAAACTATCATGGATCGAGTACGTATTGGTCTACTTTTGAGACTCCAGGTATACTTTTTTTCATAAACATATGCACATGTTATTATAATCAAATTATATATCTTATATTAATTTTATGTTATCATTTTGTACATATAGAGATTATATAAGGGATACACTAACTATATATAATTTATAAATATGACTTACAGGATGTTATAACTATACATATTTATATTAGATTTTAAAGAAAATATTTTTAACATAAAAGAGAATAATACAAAATCTCAATTTAAATTTTTTACACAAACACAAAATAGTTTTATTTTTCTTATAAATCTCTAAAAAAAGCAAGATGACTATTAGAGTGACTGTTGCTAGTATTACTCAAAAAGTAATATCTTAATTATTTATATTAAAATTAATTTTAATTTATCTATAACAAACGAGTTCGTTTATTTAATATAGTTAAGAAATGACTGTTTGAAATTTTTCTGAATATTATTTTATCTTTCTTTTACAATAATATATCATACTTCTCAAATTCTCATTTTATTTTCATCTTTTATTATTATATCAGTAGTCCATTCATGAAGATAATATTTTATACTTTGAAAAAAAAAAGTTTTAAGAAGGATCATTTTGCTTATAATTATAATTATTTTTTGTATTGAAACAAATACTTCATGGAATAGTTACTATAAAAAAAGCGAAATTGTAAGCTAAGATCTTATCATTGAGCTAACACATCAAGTGGTAATTGTTTAAATCTAAGCACATAATCAATCACAAAAGCTCAAGATAAGTCTAAAAAACATGATGATGTTTGTGTTGAAATCGTTTTCGTATCTTCAACTTTTTGCTTGCCATTAAAAGCAAAAATTATTCTTAGAACAAATTACTTAATTTGAGTTGAATTTTGCACTATAAATATTGATTTGCAGCTGCAAAGAAGACATAGGCAGTTCGAAAGATCGCTTACAGAGGATGAAATAATGAAGCATATTAGTTGTGAAAATTTTAAAGACACAGTTGAAGGCACTTTGGAAGATAAAGAATTGTGTTGCATTTGTCAGGTGAGCTCGACTATGTTTTAGTAGTTAGTTAAACAATAAAACATTTTATAGTGATAGTTGTAGAAAATAGTTTATTTCTTTATATTATTGCCACTGTTATGTCAATCATAAGCTATTCCAAAAATAGATTATGGTATCTCACTTTAATGGAGATTGATGGACACATTTGTAGATGAGTATTATATGTTCTTGTTTTGTCTAACAAATTTGATCCATGTTTAGGAGGCATATGTAAATGGAGAAGAAATCGGAAAGTTAGATTGCACCCACTTTTTTCATGTCAATTGCATCAAACAATGGCTAGCCGTAAATAACATATGCCCCCTTTGCAAAAGGAAGGGGATTATTTGTTGTTGATGATGTAAGTGATGGTTGATGAAGGTAGTATTTCATGCTTAATATGTTATCGAGCTTCTGTAGGTTTTTGTTTATGGCAAATGTTAACTTGTGCCCTCAAGGGCACATGTTAAAGAACTTATTATAGAAATATATGCATTAAAAGCTGTGTAGTCAACTTCTAAAAAGTTAAAATATCATGTTTTCCAATGCAAAGTTGCTTTTTTTGGATTCCTTAACATGTGCCTTTAGGGCACAAGTTAACATGACCCTTTGTTTATTATTAAAAAGTGAATTTATTTTACATATCAATGTGACATGGACATGATGAAAAGTAATTTCAATTTAATCTCATTTTATTTCTATTAAAAAATTCTTTATACTACCTCTGTCCCTAAATATACGAGCCTTTTACAAAAATTACGGAGATTAAGAAAGTTGGTTGTAGTATTAAATTTGTATATAATTACTATTGTTTTTACAATTGTATCCTTAAGAGAGAGTTAATTTATGTTTTCAACATAATATTTATTGTTGATTGAAGAAAAAGATGCAAAATAAATAAGGGTATGTTGGTAAAGAAATAATTAATGTACTTGGAAATACTAAAAGGGTCTTATTAAAAGGGACAATTTTTTTCTCAAAAGGGTCTTATAATTAGGGACAGAGGTAGTATCATAATTATCCTTACCTTTAAAGTTAGGCACTTATTTTTTAGTATCTTACTCCCTCCGTTTTAAAATGAGTGTCGTTTTAGGTGTTTACACATATATTAAGAAATGCAATGATTAAAAGAAAGAGAATGGTTATTTTACCAAATTATCCTTATTAACTATTGGGTAGTTTTAAAAATAACATTTTGGAAGTAGTGTGCTGAGTATTAATTGGAGGGTACAATTGAAAAGAAAAAGTTATTATTGCATTGGAAACTGAAAGTGACATTCATTTTGAAACAATTTTTTTTTGCTAAAGCGACACTCATTTTGAAACGGAGGGAGTATTTTACAAGGGTAATTTAATTAAAGAGATAATGCTCTCGTACTACGTGTAGATTGAATAGAATATGCGGATTGGAAGTAAAATTGGGGTTATAAATTTTCATTTAACTTATTGCACTCGGTGTTGGTTTCATGAGATAGATAAAAAGTTGGGATGTGATAAGCTTGTGGCGCTAGATTCAATTGTCAACCCATTGTTTCAAAGTATAGATCGAGTGTTATAATTAGGATTTTACATAATTATATATAGATTTCATTCTATGAAGAATTATATGTCTTGATGTTGATTGAAGACAACAAGATAATAAAATATTTTGGCGAATAAAAGGCAAAAACTAGTTAGTAAGTTTCCTTCTAATCACTACATAATTCTTCTATGATTAAATTGCCTATATTTTTATCTAGATTAGTAGGTTATTTTCAACCTCTATATTTTTAACGTGTAGCACAAATTTCTATACACAAAATAAAATATGAAGGTAGATCAAATTACACCAACAATACACCGCTAATACATAACTTTTTATTGGACGTATATTTTAAAAAATTCAATGTTCGAGTACCATATAATTAATTTTTTTTGAAGGAGTACCATATAAATTATATTAGTAAATTTTAATATAAGTCTAAAATTATTTAGTATGTCATTTGGACACATCAATATTAATGTTGTTTAATAAAAGTGCTTAAGAAAATAATATTGACATGCTTAAATAATACACAAGGGATATTCGATATACTTAAAAATTAAAAATATGATTTATATCGTATAAAATATAAATTTAATGGTAAATTACAAATGTATCACACAAAGTTCAATTATAGTTTTACTATATTATCATGAGATGATTTTATTTAAACTCATTATTAGTTATGGTTCTACGATCCATATTTGAATACAATATTTAAAAAAAAATGTTATACTAAATATTTTCATCCACACAAACATCATCGCCACATTATTTTAATCGTAGTATAGGTAATAAATATTCAGTGTCGTTTGTTATAACTAATCTTAATAAAGGAATATATTTGGAGCATAAGGACTCAGTTATGTAATTTGTTAGAGAATTTGCTAGTTACACAAGGTACAATTTTATAATATTTAAAAAGATAATCAACCAAAAATACAATTTTAGACTAGTTTGAAAGGTAATTCCCTTTCAATCAAAAATTTAAGAGGATGTTTACCGATCTAGCCAAGCTTATGACAACAATTACCTCCATGGTAGATTAGTTTTGTCTCGAGGGGATAAGCCTTTTTCCTCTAATGACTTATGCACTAAACTCTTGTAATTGCATAAATCTCTTGATCGATGGAAGATGATTCCTTAGGTAGTTTTTTTTAATTAATTTCGCTTCTCTTGTGTTGATGATATTAGAAGTGTTTGGTCGAATGGCGCTTGGAACTTGAGGTCGGGATTGTTACGTTTATGGTCCTGGTCTCCAGATTTTAATCCCTCTAATCAGATTCAAACTCATAGTTAGGTATGGGTGCATTTTCATTATCTTCTTCTGGAATATTGGCAAGATAGAATACTTTTGAGATTGCTGGGGTTTTGGTACCCTATAATAGTTGATGAGAATTCTAGAAACCACTCTTCTAGTCATTATGCTCATGTTCTAGTAGATATCAATTCTGTTGGGTTTATCACTGATTCTCTGTGTTGAAAGAGATAAATTTGCTTTTGTCATTGAGATTGAGTATGAACATCATCCATACTTTTGTTTCACTTGTAATTCTATTCGTCATTGATCATTTAGTAAAGATATTGACTCTCACGGGTCAATTAGTTTGTGTGTGTGTGTGTGTGTGTGTCTATATATATATAGAGAGAGAGATGAGCGTGTATATTATTAGTATTGTGTCTTTTGAATATTGTTTTATATATGAGTAGCTTATTTGGCATATTGATTTCTTACAAATTATACCAATACAAATGCTTGTCGTCGTTCAATTAGTTAAGAGTTTGACTCTCACAGAACAATTAGTTAAAATATGAATGTATAACGAGAAAAATATACATGAGATAAATATTTATCACGTATAAATTTTATAAACGATATTTTGTATATCAATTTCTTACAAATTATATCGAATCAAAACATGCCACAAATAAGTATAGAAAAACACAAACACGAGATAAATATTTATCACCAATAATTATTAAAAAAAAAAGGCTAAATATCTGTAACTAATAGATAAAAAAACCGGACAAATATTTGTCGCTAGTTAAAATATATATATATATATATATATATATATATATATATATATATATATATATATATATATATATATAACGAGATTAATATTTGTCACTAATACAAAAAAACATGGGAAAATATTTCTCACTGATAAATAAATAAAATAACATGGACACATATTTCTTGTTGATAGTATTACATTGTATATATATATATATATATATATATATATATATATATATATATATATATATAACGAGATTAATATTTGTCACTAATACAAAAAAACATGGGAAAATATTTCTCACTGATAAATAAATAAAATAACATGGACACATATTTCTTGTTGATAGTATTACATTGTCACTGTTAAATATAAAAAATACAGGATAAATATTTGTCATTAATATATAAAAAAAATAGGAGATAAATATTTGTCTTTGATAAATATATAAATAATAAAATAACACGGTACAAATATTTGAGCCAAAATAATTAAATCATGATGATCATGACAATTTCACTCACAATTAGGTGAAAAACATGTCTTTTCCTACTTGTATTGTTTAATCGATGAAATATGTTATTCATTCCATTTCACTAACATTTAAGAAAGAAATATGTGCGATTACAAACGTTGGATTGGTTTAAGTGGTGAAGACTTGAATTCCTTATGCATGTGGATTGGTTTAAGTGGTAAAGGCTTGAGTTCCTTATGTATGAAAAAGATCCGGTCGAAAGAGGAGAACACACTTTGTGTGCCCTATATGTTCCTCAACGGAGATTAGTCACTAAAATGCGGCGGTGGAAATTTTGTCCCAACATTACATTAAAAATAAAAAAAAATAAAAAATAACACCGACAAGTGAATTTGGGAAAAAATTTGTAGACCAAGTGCATTTGCCTATTTAAAGTTGAAATAGAACCACCGACAAAATCAAAATTACACTTTTGGGCAATTTCCTTCAAATTTCGTGTAACAAGACAAAACAAAAGCATTTCTGACAGAGTGAAGCCAAAGAAAACTCATGTGCGAATCTAGTCAAGTAAATAAATACTCAAACCCCTTTAAATTACTACATAAATTATTACTCTATAGTTTCTCATTTATTACTTCCACGTATGGTATGATCGAGTCTATAACTCATACGTACACTTGTTGGTAAGTCGAATAGGCTTACTCATTTTCTTCGGATCCATAATCAATGCACACTCAATTTTCTTGTTGAATCTTGGCTTCACCAATGCCCCTAATACATAAGCTTTTGACCTCACCATAATATTCAATGTCAATGGTACCGGTTCAACCGGTGAACCATTGATAGTGTTCAATCTTGCTCCCCCTCCATATAGTGGAATATGACTTCCTTTTACCATCACTTTAATAGATCTTTGACTTTTTCTTGATTGATAAAACTTAGGCATCTGCACAAATATAATGACCATATAATATAATACATGATTAATTAATTTGATAAATTGCATGTGTATAGTAGAGTTACACTTACATTTCCAGTTGCTAGTGTAAGTTGGTAATAATTGAGATCTAATGGAGTTGATGCAACATGGACCCCAAAAAATGTTGCAGTGTTTCTAAATGTCATTTTCACAGTGGAATTCATGGACACCATGCTAGTGGCAACTCCTGACAAATCCGCACCCGCTTGAATAATAAATCTATCAAATGTTATACTCTGCCAAACATACATACACAAAACAAAAGAAAAATTAAATAAAAAGGATGAATATCAACTAATAATTGAAAAATCAACATTATATGGAAAACCATGGTATTAAATGCATTACTATCTTAAAAGCCCACTTCAAATACAGATTTATCTTTTAATTATAGTCACAATGTGGTTCTATATTGACATCAAAAAATTAGATGTCACATCCAAATAACAAGTGTGACAACTTTTATTTGAATGCATATTTGGAATTGACAGTAATGAAGCACGGACATCGGACACAATACTAACACATCAACACCAATAAAATTTTAAGAAAATAACATAATTCAATGTACTCAGAAGTGTCATTATCTGACATAGACACCCCGGGACAAAGAGATTGATGGTGTATTTGACAAAATCAGAGTTATTACTACTATTTTCAGAAACTCTACACATTATAACAAAATTACCATGTCATTTTGTGAATCTAAAGATGCACTAAAACCTACACTGAAATTAGAAATGATGGAGAAATACCTTGAGAAAAATGGCAGGTTTTTGAGGGCGACTTGCAGCCCAAAGAATGAGAGAGAAAACAGTGAAGAGAACAAAGAAACAAACAACAAAAGCAGGAAAATAGCATCTCCTAGGGAATCCACGATCTGCATCATCATCATCATCAAGAAGCCCTTCTTCTTCAATGGCATTAAACTGATCCTTCCAAGGACGCCAATTACCTTTCCTGTTATGGGAAGCTTGACTGCTCTTACGTGAGGCAGAGTATCTCGTGGAGGAAGATTCACGTGAATGTGGGCCCAACGATGAGTTGGAATGAGAATGAGGAGGAGATCCCAACGGGCTTTGAAGTGGGCTTGAGTTAAAGGAGTTTGTTGTTTTCTCACCGTCGTTGGAAGAGTCACGTGATGGGCTTTGTACGTAGTAAACTGCACGAAGCCCATCACGTGATCTTGTCGGTGAGGATTGTGTTAGGCTGCTTACCTCGGAGTCTGTCTTGGCTAACATTGTAATGTTGTTGTTGTTGTTTTCTGGTTTCATTGTTGATGTGAAGTTTGAGGTTGGAAAAAGAGAGAAAGAGAAGAGTTATTGTTAGTGTAATTGGTGTATCAATATCATGTTTGATGAGTGAGTGGATGCAGAAGAATCTGCATAGCGTAAGTGTTGGGGCATGCAAGGACAGCTAGTGGTGAATATATTAATTTTCCATTTTTTTAGCTTTGTTTACTGTTTACTAAGCTTTAGATCGTGGTGAGTAATTAATACTACCAAAGGAACTTGGACTTTGTCAGATACACCAATTTTATTACTAAGTTTTTTTTTTAAGGGATATTTACTGATAATGATAATTTGATTACTAAGTTTTAGAATTGTCATTATTACCCTAACCATCCGTCTCAAATTATAAATCGATTCGACAATTTCATATAAATTTAAAAAGTAATTGATTTTATATTAAAATGGAAAACTATGTTATTTTACAAAATTATCCTTCATTAACGGTATATGAAATATAAATCAATGAATTGAAAAAAAAAAAATATAATAGAGAATATAATATAAAAAATAACGGCAGTGTTTCATTAGTATTGTAAAACGACTTATAATTTACTACAGATTTTTTCCCTAATCGATCTACAATTTTGGATAGAGAAAATAAAAAAAAAAATTGGCAAAGAGAAAATATTTTTGTATGTTCATTGATTTCGTATTAATTTTGTTTGATATTTGTTACTATAATAAGTTTACACTTAGTTTAATGAATATATATAGAAAGAAATTTATTAGTGGTACTTGTCGGCAACAAACAAATTTATGCATTTCTAATCAATAAATTGACTTGCATTCATAGATGGCAACCCGTGAAAATAACTCCTTGAATCAAGAATTTTACATCGGTCTAAGTGCAAGTCTTTTGTCATCAAGTTTGAGCAGTGAAATGTGTCAAAAAAAGAAAAGTTTGAGCAGTGAACAACTCGAATCTGTTAAGTTTTTTCACTCAGACGAACTCGGAGAATTTTATTTATAATGATTAAAGAGATGATGCTCTAGGAAGAGAGTGAACATTTACCAGTCGTGCACAAATCTAATATGGATCCACATGCATTTACTAAAAGTCAATATTCTGTATAATTTAACTTAAACTTAGCATTAAGTACATCATTAACTACTTGCTTGCAATTCATCTAAAAAATAACATGTGAGATTGAGGCTGAAGGAAGCTATCCACTGATTGCTTGGATGAGACTCCAAGCCTCTCCTTCAACTGGTTTGAAGTTCCATTTTTTTTTTCCAATCCTTGTAATGGCTGTCAGCACTTCTCCAGCAAAATTTTGTGGCAGAAACCGATACCAACACATCCCACATCATTAAAAGTTAATGCTTCATGATTGCATTTCACATATTCATCTGTTGGAGCAGTCCACTGTGCCATACACTGCTGGTGGTGCTGCGAAACTCCATGACAGTCTTGACCATGAGCAGTTCTCCACTCAGCCGGAAGTTGTGGATCGCGAGCCAACACACGATTAGTTGTGTCCCTTGTTTCCTCCCCTAGAGCTAGATTCCCTTTCTTCCCAATGTTCCACTCTATAACAGAAAAGTAATGCAACTGGTCCGTTGTTAAAACACCCTAGATATGACTAAGAATGTCTTCAAAACCATTAGCTTCTAGCATAATAAGCTCCATAATATGCCGTAATTTTGATTTCCTGCAACAAGCAAATGCTTACAAACACAAACAAGAAAAATGTGCCGAGTGGATTTCGAGTCGTTTTTTGCACATAATACAAGTGTATGAACAATCTATAACCTTCGGTTCTCAACTTATTAATTCATGATGACTTATATATCACCATTTGAGAAGCAATTCTTAAATGCACTTTAACTTCTATAACCTTCGGTTCTCAACTTATTAATTCATGATGACTTATATATCACCATTTGAGAAGCAATTCTTAAATGCACTTTAACTTCTCGAAGGTTGTTTTGCGTATTTTGATTTGATAGAAATAATCTTTAAATGAGCTCTAAGTTTTTGAAAGAGTTACATTTTTTTTTCAGTTGTAAGCAGAGAATTCCTTAGCAAATAATATGTATATATATCAATGCATACTATGTTAATTATAGCATTTTACATAGGCTACACCATCGAAAACCATGATCTGTATCGCAGAAAACATGGTGAACCCAAACGTTCCAGAGATGATATATCCATGAGCATTTTGCATGGTACTTGGCGTTTAAAATAATTTTCTTTTCACGCTAGAAATTTTAAAGATACTATACATGATTCATAAGTTGCCAGAGCCCAGAAGTACTTATATTCAGTACAAAAATGCTTGCATCAATAACTAGAAGAAAACTGTAACATTGACACAGTCAATCTCAAGTGATGTTTATTATATAATCAAATATTTATTACATAGCAATGCGATCAATGGAAAAGATGGATTATTTGCACCATAGGCCTTGAAAGAATATTGGTTCCTCCAAATTAAATATACAGTCAAAACATACCGAATAATACATCTATACTGTATGAAAAGAAATTTCTATCCAAATCCTTTTTGCCCTGTACACTGGGTTCTCAAGGCATGCAATTTTATTTGTCTTGTTATTACTGCAGCTCCCCAACTGGTGCCTCATTGAGCCACAAGAAATGAATGAAGTCATATAATTTTGCACTCACACTAACCTGCATATACAGAAAATATTCAACATCATTCAACATGAAAACAAATGTACTTCAACATGAAAACAAATGTACTATTTGAAGCAAGTTATAACTTCCTAACCTTGTATGGAGTTGGGTTAAGTTTCCTCATGTGGTCAGGCCGCATTTGCTCAAGTTGATTGATGCATCGCTCTCTAATTTCCTTCAGAGGTGGTAAAGGTTCCAGCTTTTTATCTTCAAAAAAAAAAAGTGAGTTACTAACGAAATGTACAAACTGACAGACATAATCTGCATCTCCTGAATATATGAATTACCAATAAATTCTGGTAAGCTGCTTTAAATACTGTAGCATTTCAAAGTGCAACTTTGATCATTCGGTGAATAATAGCATTTAACCATTTCATGTAGGAATTCATGAAGTGATAAATTTAGAGACTGTAGTCTTTACAGATGAGACTATTTTTTTTTCCTTCTTTATGGGCGTGAGAAGATTCGAAAGCTACAGCAAAATTATAATAGTTGTTTAATGATGAATCATGGGATGTCCTTATAAATGATGCAGCACTTTCCTCTACCCTAAGCAAAGCTCGGTTGTTACTATCAATAAGCTACTATTAGTCTCCATGATTGCCACTACTTTTATAGTTAGTTCTCACCTAAATTCCCAGGCCAGTAACACCTTAGAAGCTCCTCAACACGCTGTGGTACCACATACGCTCTCTTGGATTCTTGAAAGGGATGGCGGCATAGGATTCTTTCTCCTACCTGTATATGAATAAAATAGGATCAGGTAAATTTTATGCCTACATTCATAAACTACTGTTGAACTCATTTGATAACAAGATTATGCTAGCCAATAGGCTGGAAAACTTAAATAGAATGTGCAAGATGAGAAAATGAAGCAAGGCAATATTGGGTTTATATTATCAAACAGAATATGGAATAGCAATTGAACATGGTCTAACTTTTCAAAACGGTAATATTGGAGTTCTGTCAATAGCTGCATACATTACTGGGCCACATTAGTTTTTCTTCATTAAGCCCGCCTCAAAGAAACTCATACAAATGTTGAAGGTAGCTCATCAAATCATCATTATGCCAAACGATAATTGCTTCAGTCCAATGCTAAGTCCAAGCAAAAAAAGGAATACATGCTTTAACCAAAGCGTTACTGTTTTTCCTAAAATTTCCCTCACCAGGCATGCTGATGAAAACAAGCACTGACACTTGCCAACCCCATCCGCAGGAGGGGGTACAAAGAGAAAACATTGGAAAAAAGAAAAAGAAAAAGATAGTGCAAAACAATACCTTTGGAGGGGGTTCATCTTCTCCAGTCATTATGTCTACCAGGGGATAACCTTCTTTCCCATACAACCTATAGGATCGCTTCTTACATGGAATAGAGACCTAAATACAGGAAAAGATAATCATTAAAGTCCAGTCCAAACAGATTATTAAATTAAACTATCAAGTCCAATTTAGAATGTTCAAACCTTTGACACATCTTCAGAAAGTTTGATACGAGGCTGATTATTGATGTCAACCAGCTTGAAAACAACACCTAAGGCAGCTTGAGCATAACATGTGACCAGGTATGTACCAATTCCGAAGGCATCAACCTCATGACCCTGCAGAGAAAATTCAATCCAATCAAAAGGAAATGGCAAGAAATTATAATTTATACCTCCACACACACACACATAACAAGAGAAAAATACGACATTGCAGCATTCAATTTATTATAATAATGATGTGGTGAGATATTTTTCAGCAAAAATCACTGAAATGGGATTATTTAAAATAACCTGATTTAATATATATTCTATTAGTAACTTAGAACATTATTATTGGAAACTAAGGCTGTGCTGTGACTACATGTGACTACACCCAGTAAAATTATGTTAATATTTCCATGTTTAGCACCAAAACTCATTTGATATAACCAAGACTCCTCAAGTGTAATGATTGTTGTCATTGCAATCATGGTAAGAAACCATGTTACACGTACATGGAAAATAACTTGCTCACTATCATTGAGAACAATAACGATATATGTATGTCACAAAACTGCAGTTATACACATTAAAGATATGACAGATTTCAGCTGTACGCAAACCTGTGCACTAAAATAAGCATTTAGTTAGTTTTGTATTCCTTTTATACACTAGTATCTTGACGTGCATGTAAAGTTTGTCAATTTAGTAAAATTTAAAATCTCTAATAACTACCCGCTTCTATATAAACTTAGTTTATTTAGATGAAGAAAATATTTTGATAACAATCCTAGCAGTTCTAGTAATTTACATTTTAAGATCCAACAAATTTACAAAGCAGGAAAGAGATCGTCTAATACCAAATCAAGGTTTTGAGATTATATATATATGTATATATATATATGTCTATATATATGTATATATATGTCTATATATATATGTATATATATATATGTATATATATATGTGTGTGTGTGTGTGTGTGTGTATATATATATATATATATATATATATATATTTATGGAGTTTATTTATAAATGCAAATGAATATGCAAGAAATCAACAATTAAAATTTATACCAAGTATAAAAACCAACAAAAACATGTGCAATAACTTCTCTATAGGAATTTTTATGACGTGCTGAAATCACAAGTGCACGCATACACATAAGTAAAGTATCATCATAGAGATTGCTCAGTTGTTATGCCGAAATAATGCAAATCACTAGACAAATGTACAAGTTTCAGTTCGCAATGAATTACCTGTTTGTTTAAAGCATCTAATGTTTCCTCATTGAGATCATTACTAGCAGTGATTATCAACTTCCCAAATCCAGGCACCCCGAATTCGTTCTCAATGGAGCGAAAGAACTTCCTGGCTTCACAAGACAAATATGCAAGGTCACCAGAATCCAATCTAATGCCACCTGCTTTGTATCTGCACAGGACATCATATCTATGGTTAGCTAAGAAAAAATGACATGATTCTTTGAAAAGGGTGAATGGACAATGCTTCATTCCGAGGATTTCTAACTTATCAGCTATAACATGCTAGTAAATTAACAACAGGCTCCAGCAATCACTAAGTTGAAAATAACAAACATCATAAAAAACACGTGATCTAACATGGATAAATACTTTTCAATATAGAAAATGTGCAACAAATGCTGGCAGACTACACAAAGAAAACTAATAAAATGCAAAAATAGACTAAAAATGGTGCAACTTGATGCTGTAAAGCTCTTGCTATGACAAGGTCCACAGAAAAGCCGGCCCTTTATGATAGGCAACCTTATTTTTCTTTGGAGTCTTAGCTGATAGTTGAGGAAGCAATTGACAACATCAATTATATCCTTACAAATACCAAACAACTAGCACCTAATGAGTTCAGATAACAACATCAAGTAGATCCTAATCAATATCATAATTGGGGTTTGCTATTGAATCCAGATTCCAGACCATTAGCAGTTTCTAACTTCCTATCACATTAATCCCTTGTACCAGATCTATGTCAATATTACAACAGCTTGTCACTTTTCACCCATTTGTAAAAAGAGAAAAGAACCCAACACTTCGTATCCCAGTTATCAACTGGAAAATGAACACAACAAAAATCCATGGTCATGTAAAGCATCTAATCAACTGATAATAATAACAGGAACTTTCTGACATACCCTAAATCACCAAGAGCTAATGCAACTGCACAGAAGTTGGGGATTCCACTTCTCATTACCTGTCAACAAATGCAAAATGCAATCATCTAATGAAATAGCAAAACCAAAGTAGGGGAAGGAATGAATCAATGAACCCAAAAAAAGGGTAGAAACTTCGGCACTCGTCATCAAACAAATTATCCACAAACTGGACAGATGGCATAATAAATGGAAATAGCAGTTTTTGCAATTGGATAATTAATATTTTCAGCATCAGGATGTAAGATATAACAATTGGCAGGCAGGCAGAATTCAGAGAGTACCTATCGATACCTAAACACACATATTTAAGTGCACAACCATTCACTCATCTTCCCAGATACGTCGTTCCCCTATCTTTTGTATACGCCACAATAATGTATCCCATCCATTCTTAGTTTCTAATACTTATCAATTATATTGTTAGTGGTTGAAATTGAGATCACACTTGCGGAAAGGGGGACAGAAGTATAACATCTTTCTAAGAAAACGAAAACATGCTCACAAAAGTCATATAGGAGACATAATTAAGATTTACCCACAAGCATTTTCCATTTCTAGTTAAAATGATTTTAAGATTATGCATGAATGATGGCTATTTAAGAAATGGAAAGCTGGTAAAGAAAGTACTTACATCATATGTGTCTACAAGGGCAAGAAAGTTGTCAGGAAATGCGAATGCATAAGATATGAATGCTGCCAACTCACTTTGATTGGTCTCACCAAAAACACCATTTAACAACTGCAAAGTGGGCACACTGATTAGAATTTCCACTGATAAATCCATCATTGATGAGTCCACAAAAGGTCATGCATCCATCTCCAATGATATTCAATAATAATTGTGTGATGTTAGTGTGTGACTCCCCTAAAACCTAAAATGCTTGTTAGAGACCCAAAATAGTTTCGGATTTTATAGGGTAAAAAAAGGGCATGCCTAAAGCTCCCGCATAGTGGACCACAGAAGTCCGGGAGGTGGTCCCACCATTTTGGTGTATTGCACACAGCCTTACCATGGTTTTTTACACAAGAGGCTGTTTCCAGGACTTGAACCTGTGACCTTTTACCGTTGCGCCAAGGCTCCCCCTTTTATAGAGTAAAATCCAAGGAATATTTTTTTAGGGAACAAAACCGAAGTTCAATCATTTTACAAGGATTAAAATAGTAATTCAATATTTTGGAAGGATGGAAACCAAAGAAATTTTGTTTACAAGAATTAAAACCAAAATTTGCTTATTTATAAAAGGTCCAAAAACATAGTTAATACCAAAAAGATCTAAGATATTCTCTCGGGTGTGAAGTACTCCTCCGACTCAATTCAAATACACTCTAAACAGGAGAAAGAATATATATATATAATATATCATTAAAAGACTATTTACAAAATGAACCTAAAGAGCATTTTATACCCACAAATATATTGAAATTCTAGATAAACTGATAGAACCCCGAAATTCAATATAAGGAAATTGTATTATTGAATGTAAGTGGATGAGCTTAAGGGCTCTACAATGGTGATAAAACAGAAAAAGAAATGACAAACCAGAGTTCAGAGAACTCCTACCAGAGCTAAGCTCCTAGACCAGAGAGAAACTCTCCTAACAAATACTTAACAATAATTCTCAAGGCCTGATTCACTCCCCCCTTTCCTCTCTTTTATAATCCCATTAACATGACAATCAATGTCACCTTATTAAATAATTCTGAATGGATGATTTAATTCCCCTTTCATCTCCCCATTCACATGACAATTAGTGCCACCTTATTGACTAACTTTAACTCTCCACCCCTGAACCCACTTCAACCTTTCAGGTTCCTATCAATGCCACCCTCTTATAATAACCTTGTCCTCAAGGTTGGAAGTTGTTTCCATTACTCTTCTTAATGCGAGGAGGTCTTTTAATTTAGTTGAGACAAATAGGAAGTGGTTTGCTCTGCACACTAAAGTTGGACAGCAGCTGCACCCAGATCTTTCCCCTATCATATACAAAGTTAAGCAACCTGTAGAAAGTGGTAAAAATTCTGCAGCAACATCCATGATCAGCCACTACAAAAGGAGTATTGAATTTCCTTGGTTGCCGTGGTTTGATCAGAACTGATGAATACAATGACATCATTTTCACATTGACTACATCAAACAATCCCTCAAGATAAAAATAATTGAAACCTCGGTTACAACTTAACAACTCCATAGCGTGTATCTTTACTGAATGATTTTGATATGCCAATATAGAAACATTTTGCACCATATTATGAATATCAAGAGCTAAACTTGTACTTTTCACCAATCCTTGGTCACATGTCTTCATATACACTGGTAGTAATGTGGTAATCCAATCATATGTTATCAATTTTCCATTTCCATTGCCAACATCACCACTTGGTACATGCCAAGGGATTTCAAACCCACCACTGGTCACTACGATGGTACTGGCCAAGTGACTACTCATAACAGGGCTTCCATGATGTCCAACTTTTATACCAAATTCTTCATTATCAAGAATTTGGAGTGGTTCTGAAATTAATGCAGCTACATTGTCCCCAATTTCAAAACCTCTTCTAAGGACTTTGAATGCATGAGCATTCAAGCAAAAACTATGCACGTGTACCTTCTTCCATGTCTCCCATTGGACTAGCTCCTTTATCTCTATTTCAGCCCATATTCTAAAATCATCTTCCAACAAATTAATAGTTTGGGCCTGACCCACTAGGTTAAGGAAGATACTCGACTCATAAATTGACCCTTTTACCCCTTTGGATTTCTTTCTCATCCACACCAGATCTTTAAATTTCTTCACACAAAGAGAGTCTTTGACGGCAATCACTATTGACGGCATCCCGGCCGCTGTTGGTGGCGGTTCAACATCTGGTGGTTTTGGTGGTGGTGTGATTGTAACAGAAAGACGCATCACTTGCCTCTTTCGCAATCTTTCCTCCTCCTTCAGCAGAGTCGGATTTCGTGATGCCTTCTTCATCCCCAAAGTTACAACTGAACCTCCTTCGTCTTGTTTTGTTGTATTCTTCGTTAATACTTCTGCTCCTGGCTGTAAAACGTGGTTCATGACTTTTATCTTCTCTGGCATCGATGTTGCGATGTACGAACCAGACACGGCCATTCCTTCGGTTCTTGCCACAACAGTACAGAGAGTTTGAACATCAAACCCAATTCCATCGTGATCTGTTTCATTCTTCTTTATCACCATCTGAGACCCAGAAACCGAATCTTCAATGGAAAAGAGTGAGCGAACACCTTCTCGCAATTTAGCAAACTCTGTAAACACAGATTTGCTAAATTTCTCAAATGCTTGATTCCAAACATTTTCCAGCGCCTCCAATTCCCACAGATCGAGACGTTTGGACATTTTCAGATCGTCACTAGCTCCTCTCGATAATCCGGTAGGTCGGACCATTGATAGAACCCCGAAATTCAATATAAGGAAATTGTATTATTGAATGTAAGTGGATGAGCTTAAGGGCTCTACAATGGTGATAAAACAGAAAAAGAAATGACAAACCAGAGTTCAGAGAACTCCTACCAGAGCTAAGCTCCTAGACCAGAGAGAAACTCTCCTAACAAATACTTAACAATAATTCTCAATGCCTGATTCACTCCCCCCTTTCCTCTCTTTTATAATCCCATTAACATGACAATCAATGTCACCTTATTAAATAATTCTGAATGGATGATTTAATTCCCCTTTCATCTCCCCATTCACATGACAATTAGTGCCACCTTATTGACTAACTTTAACTCTCCACCCCTGAACCCACTTCAACCTTTCAGGTTCCTATCATAAACCTTGATTAGAACATATTCTTAAAAAAACTTCACGTTTTCTTAAATTAAAAATCATTTCCTATGTAAAAAAACATTAAAAGATAAAAGTGTCCTAATATCCACATAGTAAAGCAAGATTAAAGTAACTTGTTAAGACTCTTAAAAGTAAGAAAAGATAACACAATCTCAAATAACAAAATAAAATAATTATCCTAAATTAATATTCTAATGTACATCAATGGGCTCTTGCATAAGGATGGCACCTGACACAAACACCATAAAAAGAAAAAAACAGGAGGCAGTTAAGAGCCATAAAAAAAAGTGACAATAAGACTGTGTTTGAATATCTAATGCTTGGTGGAATTTAATGGAAAAAGTTTCCCATATGATTGTTTGGATATGTAGGTGATGGAATAGATAAAATTTGTTCTATCCGATTCTGCCCTTTTTTTTGTTTGAAAACTCGGTATCCGGCCCACGGACTTGACTAATTTGGGGTCCAATCCCACCGTTCACTTGTGGGGCCCCGTTTAATGCTAGAGCAAAGCCCTATATGGACTAGCCCACCGAAATTGGCACCGGTGGGAAACGAACCTGAGACCTATAGAGGAGCACACTCCAAGGTCTCAAGCCGACACTAGCAGGCCAACCCCAGTGGCTTCTGATTCTGCCAAATTTGAAAGGCAAGAAGCCCAAATTGGAAGGAAAGAAAGGGAAGAGTATTGGATGAATAAGATGGAACATGTTCTATTATATTCCACTTCATTTTATCATATTTCAAACAACTCAAACAAGGAAAACTTTATAAATTCATTCCATATCACTTCATCCTATCAATTTCCATCAACTCAAACATGGCTTAAAGATGTAAATGCTTATATATCCTAGCACCTGAATTTTGCTCAGCCATGTTTGAACCAGACTAACAAAATCTTCACATGTACTTGAACCATCTTTTCTACGAAGTGACCTGTCGGTAATCTCATCAAGGCTCTGCAAATCATAAGATAGACAAAGTAAAGGATACATATAACAGAGGAAACATAACAAAAAGTACCTCAAGTCATAAAAAGTACAATAATATTAACAACGAAATTCTCTTCATAAAAATTGACCAAACATGTAATGAATTTCAGTGAATAGGGTACACACCATATATGAGCTAACGAAAGCATGGGAATGTGTACCACGAAGCGGGATTCCAAATAACTTCCCCGCTGCAACATTGCTATTGGCAGACATGAAAAAGGCAAGTTAAGAAAGATCGAAACTACACAAAAGCAATGTGAGAATTTAAAATTCATAAATCAAAATTCAATGCAATCAGTCCCTCCCTCCGAAAAATAAGAATAATGTCGTTATAATTTGGTAATTATTGTTTACTTCTAATCCTTTCCCACATTCAATTACCCTCCTACTTCACATTTCTTTCTCAAAATCAATTTTGATTTATTCTTGCAAACGGACAGCACTATTTATTAGACAAAAAATGGGACTATGTAAGAGATGCCACTTGAACTGATTTAGGGTGTATTTGTTTTATCTTTTTTTAAGATAAAAATCTACTTCAAAAACAAGCAGGTTAACATATTTGAAGGTTTTAAAAACAAGTGATTTTTACGGGTAGTAAACAAACAGGAATAGCTTCAGATTTTTTAAAAAGCTCAACAAAAAAATCTCTAGATTTTTTTAACACAATCTTTTTTTTTTTTAAAGTTGAAACAAATGCACCCTTAGCTCTACTGTCTGTACTGCAAACTTTTCATCGGTGATCACGGATTTACCGCAATTACTCGAACCAAAGCCAAGAAGTCTAGCGTGTGGGAGTCATTTTTACCAGATTCAGTTACAATGTACATGCTAACAGGAGTTACACTGGAGTCGTGAAAAGTAGAATTACATGCCATTTCATCAATGTAACAATACTTTCAGCGTCAAACTATGTCCTGCATCTAGATCAACAGTAAATAAGTTAGTTTAGTTGCTAATACCTTGTTGCGTCAAATCCACCAATATAACAATACTTTGACGCTGAAACTCCACCATCAGGCCCCTACATTCAACATGAGAGTTTCTTTTGATGAATATTAAAGGTCGGTACCTAATTTACCCATAAAAAAATATTTTAAAAGACTGTAACCTGAGCCCTTCGTAGTCCAAACTCAAGTAAAGTTTTGGATTTTCCAGCAACTTTGCGATGCCTTGCAGCATTTGTAGAAACTAATGATGCAAAATTAATTAGATTCACAAAGGGAGTCTCCAGCAATTGAACAGCCTGAACAATATCACAGTTGTATTAATGAATGAAGTAGGTAATCTTTGAAACAAATCAACATTAAAAGAGGGTATTAATGGCGGAAAGTACTCACAGCAACCGGACCTTCAACTCTAAGCAAGGGTATCTTAGGAAAAACAACTGTCCCCTCGGGAATAGCATACACCTCAACATCAGAGCAGTCAAGTCCTCTAAGATAGTCAAAGAATGCATCCTAAATTTAATTGATCATTATTGATAAGTAAAAATATTTTGAAAGGAGAATCTTCAAATAATGTCAGCAGCATGATTCTTTCCACATAATCACAGCAAAGCAAGTTATCAACCACACTATCTCATGTCTCCACTTGGTACAAAGTTATTTAAAAGGAAATAGGCAACAAAAATGTATAAAGAAGACAATTCCCTTTGAACAAAGTTTCTTGACTCTTTATATCCGTCGCTTAAATTTTTAAAGTTTTCAGGGACGCCTAGTTGAACATGCTAACACAGTATAATAAATTTTGTTTTTTTGAAGAAGTATAAAAATAAATATAAAGCAACTTCTACATCTGAGGTTGTTTACAACTTAACAAGCATATCTTTGTCTCAAGAACAGGAAACAAACTGCAGTTTTAATAAGGACGTGTATCTTGGCAAGGTTTCCCGACAGTAAACATTTGTAATCCATGTAAGTGTTGTCAGTCACAGATTGCGGAAAATAACAGTTTGTTGAAATTCTGCTGCGCAATGGTGCTACAGCGCCCCTGTAGCCATTATTCGACAACATTTTGAACCAAATACCTTATCATGGAGCAATAGAGGTTTGTTCAAATTCCACTACGCTATAGCGTTGTAGCACCGCTATTAAAAAAAACTGATCCATGTATCGCTAGTTTCTATCCCCCATCTCATTTACAGTTATCTAATTTCAGCTTTCTTTATTGTCACACACGGTCTGTTTGTTTAAGATTATAAGAAAATGGTTTTTGATGTTTAGTTATTGTTTGTGTCAAAGCTTTTCTCAAAAGTCATTGTTAAAAAAATGATTTTTATACTTGAAATAGTTATGGATGCACGTATCTCATTCAAAAAGTGAGCAAGGGTAAAATATCTACATCCAAAATCATTGAGTATCAAAATCACTTTGTTTATAATCCATAATAGGCACCCCAATAATTTCCTATTATTGAAAATTTGTCAGTGTCACACCTGAATTCATAATACTAAAAAACTCCAATCCTTCCCCCAAATTTCAATCAGCATAAATAATCATGACCATAACTAAACAATGATGCAATAGCAAGGGCGACGAGGAACACAATTTAGTTTACCTCACAGGAAGGAGACAAACTTTGCCTAACAAAATCAATCTCATCCTCGGTGAGTTTGAAATTAGCTATGAACCTTATGCATTCTTCCAATCCAGAAAACACAGTATACTCTCCACCAAAAGGATTCTTCCGAAAATACAAATCAAATCTGAAAAGCAAATTACAAATTCACAACTCAATCTTCTCACAATCACAAACATATCAACATGTAGAGCCATGATTGAACCACAACAAATCGTATCAACACTAGCCCTAAAATCCTTTTAAAAAAAAAAAATCCATATCCAGTCCAAGGACCGACTAATATCGGCACCAATCCCACCGTCCAGTAGTGGGGCCATTAAAAGTCGGTTTGGCAAGGCACTTTTTTGAGCTTAAGCTTATATCTCATGTCTTATAAGCTCCTTTGACTAGAAAAGACCCGTTAGGTAACCGTCACTTTCTCACAAGCTTATAGCTTATTTTTTTACTAGTGTATAGCGTTTTTTACAAGTTAATTCAAGAAGCATATAGCTTAAAACTTATCATCTTTTATCTCAATTTTACCCCTATAATCTTAATTGAAAAAAATTAAGTATAATTAAATATATATATTTTTTAATGTCATTTCATATTTTTATGCTAGTTCAACCACTAATTTTACCGAACACTACAAATTCAATCAGCTAGCTTATTATAAGTTATAAGCTAACTTATCAACTATCCATTATAAGTTCATCCGTTATTAATGAGCCTAAAGTCACAGCGAGCTTTATATGGATTAGCCCACATAAATTGGCATCCGAGAGAATTCAAACTTGAGACCGTAAAAGGAGTACACTCCAAGGTCTGAAGCTTACACAGTCAAGGGCAACAGACGTGGGTCCCTAAAATCCTAAATGAAACAAAACCAGCGAAAAACACAAAAAAAAAAAAAAATCACTCAATTCAGCAAAAATCAAAACCATAAAAACTCTAAAACTAAACATCAAACAACAAAGAAAACCACAAAAAATATAAATTCAATTTCAAAATTCGGTAAAAATGAAGAAAGGAATACTAACACAGCACGTTCTTGATGCTTATTAGCTTTCCAATAAGCATAAGCCATGGTGAATTGATAGAGATCATTGAGAAGAGGTGTGACCATAGGATTCGTAGGTCCATGAATGGAACCATTCGAAGTTCGTTCGTTGTTGTTGTTGTTCATCGCTGCTTCCATCGTGTGTGTTTTGGTGTTTTTGTGTTGGTGATAGTTTCAAGTTGTTGTTGGCGCTTTTATTTATAAGGATTGAGTCACAAGCGTGAGCGTGACGCTTAATAATCAGGGCTGGACAAAGATACCATAAGGTATTTTCCAAGAAAAATAACACAAGACTATAAGACCAAGACTATGACTTAGTTGCTTATTCTTTCAACTATGAATTCATCAAATACTATTTTTTTTCTTAAATCCAGTTTATGATTTTCATGTATTATAGTTCGGTTGGTAGGGATATTGAAACATGCTAAGGGTCAAAGTTTGAGTCTAAAATTTTTGATCTAGTCATATTAAGGGTGAGGTTTAGTATGGGAAAGGAGAATTGTTTCCCATCATGGGAAAGTTTTTTTTTACCATTGGATCAAATATAGACCATGATATTATCATAGACACTCACCACAATATTTTTTCACTCTCTTCCATGTCTCTCTCACCACTTGCAGCAACCTTACTTAACCCATTTAACAACATTCAATCCATGGCAAAGATACCCATTAAACTCAATCAACAACAACTTCATATATGATCATTTCAGAAAAAGGAAAAAAACATAACAAAATCTAGTATTCAGATTCATAGGCAAGCAAAATGGAAACATGAAAAATAAAAATAAAAAACAATCAAAAAAATAAAAGATGAAATTGTGTATGAACTACCCTTTTATTCCCACGGTGCTAAATGAATCAAAATCAACTTGTGTAATAGTAACCTCAAACCCAACAACACCCACGCCTCTTCATCTTTAACCTCCTCTCCCCTCATGAATGCAAAGTTTGTTCTTCTTTTCTTGCCATTACCACTGCTATGTTACATTGTTATGTACCATTTTCCATTCTAATTGATTCTTATTTCGATTCTGATATTGTTGAAGGAATTGGAGATCATACACAAGCGTAACAGCACCATGGGAATAAAGGGGTAGTTCATACACAATTTCATCTTTTATTGTTTTTCAGAATACCCATCTCATTGTGTTTATTTTAAGAAATTCATGAAACTGAGTCATATTGGAGAATGAATGAAAGAAACACATGGTGGTTTTTCTTTTATATTTGAGAATGAATGAAAGATTTTTTGAAAGCACGTATATGTTATCAATGCCATGGTTGTTGTTACAAAAACTATGCTTTTCAATATTAATGATGAATTTTACTTTTTCCATGTCTTATTATTTAAAATTGGTTTTCATTTTGGAACCTATTATAAACCTATAATGGAAAGGGATTTTTATGCACAGGAAAGGAAAGGGATTGAGAGACCAATTTCATGTCAAACAGCGAAATTCGAAATGAAAACCAGTGGGGAAGGATCCGTGAGGTTGGAGGGGTTGTTTAATGAGGTGGGTTGTTGACTTGAGTTTGGTGGTGGTGAAATGAGAGAGATGATAGTGAGGTTGAAGACAAAGTTGGAAAAGATATAGTGTATGCATACTATATAATAAGATCAGTGATCCTCTTTAATCTGACGGCCAAAAAATACTTTCCCATGGTGGGAAACAATTCTCCTTTCCCATGCTAAATGCCACCCATATTAAGATGTAAAATTCTAACGATGAGGCTACTTAAACAAAAAAATCAGTTTCAATATCTATTTTGGTAAAATTGCAATTGACCAATTCATGATTTTTTTTTTGTGGTGGCCGAGATTTGAACCCCGAACCTTGCATATATAATGCATTGTCCTTACCAATTGACATAAACTCACGAGGACACCGATTCATGATTTTGGTTATACAATTTGGTGACGAGGCAATGAATTGTCTATTTTGAATCACTTGTCCCTGAACAATTAGATCATTCGTTTCAATGCGATGTTGTCTAATATATTGTCACGTCATCAAATCAAATAAGATGGTTTAAATCATGGATTGATCAAAATTTGTGAAGTGGAGACAAAAATTATGCAATTAAAAATAAGGGAACCAAGATTGTAATTTAATAGGGAATCAAAACTATTCTTTTTAATATAAATAGTCATAGTTCTCTTGTAAAAAAATAATATTAATAATCATAGTCAGATCCAGCTTTGTGGTTGTGGGTTGGTGATGCTTGTTGTTTATGGACTGTTTTCTAGTACTAGGTAGGCAAAATGGGAGTTGGATTGTTGAACTTGATTGAAGGAAGGGTGTTAAAAAATTGGGTTTCGAGATTTTCCAGCATAATCAGATTATTAGTTAATGATTAATGTTTGTCCTCTGTCTCTAGCCGCCGGCAACGAGCTTTGATTTTCTTGTACTTTGTTGAGTAGTGATTTTTTCTTTTAAAATAGGCGAAATAATAAATAATTATTGAAATTCACATAAATGGAAGGGTTCGTGTTTGAATGTCAGACACAATGTTTGACTTAACAATTTTTATATTTTCCCTTAAAAAAACAATTTTTATATTTTTTTCGATTGAGTTAGAATTTGTTGAATAAAGTGATTTTTTTTTGTCAAGTTGTCTAGTGTTTGGAGGTCACACATTTTAAACGTGGATAAGTGAGAAGTTGATATTTGGGGTTCGAACTATGGCTCATGCATATATTATGCATTGTCCATAAGGACGGACCTGAACTAGGTCTGGTGTGGCAAGCGCCACACCAGCCTTGGCCCATTTTTTTTATAGCTAAATGTTATATTATATAAATCAATCTTTGTAAATAAATCACTTGTGTATGATGTAGTTTAGTGGTAAAGACACATGTCATTTAGGTAATGAACTTTGGTTCGCTGCAAGTGTTGAACTAGAGTTACTGACGTAAAATCCAATAGTATGTATCACTATACCCACAAAATTTTATGAATAATTATTTTGATAAATGATATATACACAAAAGAAATTGCCCCCTCGAAAAATTACTCTGGGCTCCGCCATTGCTGGAGACAAAGTTAGTAGTAGTGAGAGTAACACATTTATTGACTTTGAAATATTGAAAACAGAACATTCCCGACCTGCAAAAAATTGTGCCTCACTGATATTTTTTAAGGCCAGGTTCGCCCCTGATTGTCCCTAACCACCTAAGCTAAACTCATGGAGAGAAAGTGGTTTTCTTTTTACCTAATAATATATATTTATTTTATTTTATATCTTTGATGAAGAAGGAAATAGCAAGAACCAAATATTTTAGATGGATGGGAGGGGAATCAAGAACAATACAAGAAAAACAATCAAGGTGTTCCAATCTAGTTAAGACATCAATGCAATTATTGATTCACGATAAATGTGGTTAACAATGACATGTTAGTCGTTTTTTTGATAACATGTCAGTTGTTATGAATTAGGGAAATATTTTATGATAGGATGGTGTGAAGAGGGATCGTGGGAGTGAAACTTTTCTTAATGATGGTGGATGGTATGAGCAAATTTGTTTCCACTAGGAGATATATGATTGGCTTAATTAATGATTTGGTCCCTTAAGTTATTTGTTGGTTACATTTTGGTCCCATAAGTAATTAACGTTACAATTTGGTCCCTTAAGTTACTTTTTGGTTTCGTTTTGGTCCCTTAACTATTAAAAGTTTCGTTTTGGTCCCTTAACTTATTTTTTGGTTTCGTTTTGGTCCCTTAACTCTTCCTCCGTCAACCACTTTGGTCCTTTACATTAGGATGAATGTATTAGAGTTAAGGGACCAAAACGAAACCAAAAAATAAGTTAAGGGACCAAAACGAAACCAAAAAATAAGTTAAGGGACCAAATCGAAACAAAAAAATAAGTTAAGGGACCAAAACGAAACTTTTAATAGTTAAGGGACCAAAACGAAACCAAAAAGTAAGTTAAGGGACCAAATTGTAACGTTAATAACTTAAGAGACCAAAACGAAACCAAAAAATAAGTTAAGGTACCAAAAGAGTAATTAAGCCTATATGATTTGAAGACTTTTAGCGAGACTATAGGTCGGGTAGCACATATACCCTCAAATTAAGTGGATAAGGTTGTAGATGTTTTAATGTGCAACAAAATTCTTTAATAAAGTAGCCATGAGAGATTCTAATAAGGCTACCATAGAAGGAGGATAGATCATATGAGCTATGATATTCATCCTTCCAATGGATTTTTCCATATTTCCGAATTAGAAGGGAATAGGGTAATTAAAAGTATCACAAACAATGGTATTTAAGTGGCTGAGACGAACAAGGTGACTTAGACCAACTTCCAAAATTGTTTTATCATCGAAAATGAGAGAGTTAATATCTTTTTAAAGACACCAAATATTGGCCCTAAAGAACCTTGCCAATGAATGTCAGTAGGTGGTGAGATTCCAATAAAGCCAATAATTGAGACCAAAGCTAAAGAATCTGCTCTAGTGGTCCTCAATAATGAAAGCGTCCCAATAGTTATGCACATCTCCACAATTACAAAGGACATGCCCTACACTTTTAATACATTGTTATGATTCAAAATAGCATACGAGAAAATACATTTAAGATAATTAATTGGTTGAAATAAATTGACATGTTGTTAGTGATTTAAAAAAAAAAAGGGAAGTTAGGTTGTGCATAAATAATGGTATGAAGAAAATTGATGAAGTCTCCCTTCTCTCTCTTGTAGAGTAATGACCTTAAACATTTGTGTTTAATTAGGTTCTTCTATCTCTAGTATTTCTATTCACTTTACAAATTGATTCAACATTATTGATTGTAATTCCAAATGTCATTGAAAAATCTTATAGTATTCATCCATTTATATCTTCATTATTACATTTTCGGTTGCACATAAATCCCAAACCCTTGCATATATGTGTTACAATGCGGGCAAGTAACATCGACACACATATTTTTATGCATTCTCTCATCATTTGTGAACAATTTGTGCTTTAAATGAATCTCAATTACCTCGTGAGATTAAAATGTACGTTAGAATTTTTTTTTTTAAGGAATGCATGTTATAAGATGTCAACTCATTAAATGAATCTCAGTTCAGTCGAGAGATTAGTCTTTGCATTTATGCATATCTATATCTATTGAGAGAAAGATTAGTCTTTGCATTTATGCATATCTATATCTATTGAGAGAAGAGTCTCGAGAGAGTAAGAAGAGTTATTTTCACAATTGGATTCAAATGAATTTGTAAGATTAAAACGTACTTTTAAGTTTTCACCAAGACTTTACGCATCAATCATAATCCGTCCGACATTAGATTGTAATATTAATGTTACAATTTAATGTTAGGGCAAAATATTAATGTATATTGGCTATTATTTATAGCTCAACCGATGAAAAAAATATCAAAATTGTTAGGCCGGAGCCGTAATCAAGGTTTGAACCTCGACTCTTCCACTGATAAGTGTGGATTCTTTTGTAAACTGATAACTATCATTTCGTCTATCTACTTTAAGTGTTCTATAGCTTTAGCATTTTTTATTTAAATTAAGAAAAAAAATATTGACTAAAATATTTGTTAATGTCCTTTCATACTCATCAACTTATTCGACCACTAATTTTTTGAGCTGAACACATATTTATCAATCATGATTTTCAAGTATAACATTTTTCAATAGTTGGTTTTAATTGTAACTTTCTAGTATAAATTTGCAATAGCAATAAAGATAGAAGAGCAGTCAAAATCGGCAACTTGATTTGTCTCGCAAGCTCATATCACAATCTTTTTCGAAGTTCCATTTTTGAAACAATTTTCTTGCGGTTCAATAAACATCAATGATGAAACTGAGGAAAATTATTTCCATACTTTCTTTAAGACCTCCTTTATGTGTACACAATTCCATGAATACTATGCCATCAGTGACTCATCCTCAATCCACATAATATCCTAATTTATAACACAACACAAACAATATGGTTGAGAATGCATTTATCTTTTTAATTTATGGAGAATGTTAACCAGTGTCCCTAGGGCATTGGTTAAGGAGCTAAAAGAGGTAAGATTTTATTAAAAAGTTGTGTAATAATTAGTTAATCAAAAGTAACAGTTTATATTTCCAATACAATTTTTCTACTTTTGAATTCTTTAACCAGTGCCCCAGGCACTGGTTAACAAGACCTAAAAATTTATATACGAGATTTTTAGCAAAATAGTACTCCAACTGAGTGATATCTTAAGGGACTATAAAAACATGATTAGTTATGTAATCATGTTAGAACATTTCTTGGAGGCAGTTGAGATGTGTTTACATTACTAATTTTAGTGACGATAGCTATTATGACTCATTATTACTGTAGAGTGAAACTAGTTTCAATTTCTTGTATCTATTTCTCCACACTGTTTGTTTTTGTGTCCCAACTCCCAATAGTGTGTTCCAATAAGACAACTTTTTATTTTGGCTTAATTAATGATTTGGTCCTTCAAGTTATTTGTTGGTTACATTTTGGTCCCATAAGTTATTAACATTAGAATTTGGTCCCTTAAGTTACTTTTTGGTTTCGTTTTGGTCCCTTAACTATTTTTGGTTTCGTTTTGGTCCCTTAACTTATTTTTTGGTTTCGTTTTGGTCCCTTAACTCTTCCTCCGTCAACCACTTTGGTCCTTTACGTTAGAATGAATGTATTAGAGTTAAGGGACCAAAACGAAACCAAAAAATTAGTTAAGGGACCAAAACGAAACCAAAAAATAAGTTAAGAGACCAAAACGAAACAAAAAAATAAGTTAAGGGACCAAAACGAAACTTTTAATAGTTAAGGGACCAAAACGAAACCAAAAAGTAACTTAAGGGACCAAATTGTAACGTTAATAACTTATGGGACCAAAATGTAACCAACAAATAACTTAAGGGACCAAAAGAGTAATTAAGCCTTTTATTTTAATCTACCTAAACACTCCCACAAAGTTGCGATTTGCCATATTCTTAAACATGCTTTTTTTATCCGTGCAGTAGGAGACGGCGGAGGAAACAGACGGAAGCAATCAAGAATCGAGGAGCCTCGTGATTGGGCAGAGAACACAACGCCGTTCAAGGTGTGCTATGATCGTCGAGGGAGGCTCGGTGACACGATTGTGGAGTTGCCTTGGGCATGGGTGGAATTGGAAAATAGGATAATGAAACTGTGAGTTTTATATTTGCAGTTTGATCTTCACTTGCTCTTGCTTTCTTTTTCTTTTTCTTTTTGCTTTGCTATCTATTATTTTATTCTATCCATTGCTTGTGTATTTTTCACCGTATCTTTTTAGTAGTAAATTGTACTAGCTATCACCTCTTTCTTCTCTTTACTTGATATAGTTTTACTCTCAAACTATTAACTTTTTTACTATAAAAACAAAAATTTAATGTTTATTTAATTAAGAAATAAAATGTCTAGGTGATTTAGTGACTGTGTTTGGAATAAATTGGATATTAGATTTGGCATAAATTTATTATATCTACATTTTCCCGACATCCTTATTCTCAATAAATTTATCATACCAGAGGTGTTAGATTCATCAAACACTCACATCATTTTTCCTTTTTCTTTTTTTAAAAATAAAATAAAATTGGTATTCGGTCTAAAAACCCACTACTATGAGGGGTCAAATTCTACTGTCTACATGCGACGGCTCCATTTAAACAAGAACAAAGTTCTCTATAGACTAAACCTACCAAAATTGACAACAAAAGAATCAATATCAATAACATAATCCTTCATCTCATCTGTAGCACATATGAATTCCAAAGATTGCAAGTAAAGAACAAAAACCAAGATTAAGAAGATCTGAAAAATAGCGGAGTCAAACTGATTTGTAAAATACATGCTAACTAATACGTTCGAATTCCTAATAAAAGGAAATTATCAGCTCATAGTTACCTTCAAAATCTGTTAACTTTTTACTTTAAAAACAATAAATATGATGTTTAGATATTTTAGTCCTTGATGTAGTATATAAATTTTCTCTCCGATTTTCCGCTTAGTAGAAGAAAGAGAGATATCAGAAAATGAAAGCAAGGGACCAAAGAAAAGGTATTAATGATAAAGTGAAAAACCACCTTTCATCCATGATGGTTTATGCATCTGAAACCAAGGTTGTCAAAAATAAGATTTTGCTTCAGGTCAAAAGGGAAGATCAAAATTGTAAAATCCCAATCAAAATCGAAGGAATTTACTCAACTATTTTTGTAGAATCCATATAAGAAATTGTAAAATCGCAATCAAAATCGATTGATTTTACCAAAAGAAAAATAATGTTAGATATATATTATAAATTGTATATAATCATAAATGACTCAGTTTAAAGTCCACAAAATACGTATAGATAAATGACTAAAAAATGGACAAAATCCTTCAAAACCCTTTAAAATCCTGCGATTTTGTATGGATTTCACGATTTTGTACGATTTTACTAGATTTTTCCTATGTTGAAATTCTGCTATGGATTTGAGTCATTGAAGGTGAATAAAGTTGTGAAATCCTAGATTTTAAGATTTAAGTCGGGATTTTGACAACAATGTCTAAAACAACATATACTCGATTGTGTCTTTAGATATTTGAACATGTGTATATGTTCACGAATGTAAATCAGAATATAGTTACAATATGTTTGATTAAGAAATGCCCTATGAGGAATTCCAAGAACACTCTTAAATAAACTTAGAAGAAAATACACAATTCAAGATGAATCAATCCCCTTTATGCTTTCTAAGTGTCTCATTTTATAGGTCTCAATTCTTTGACATAACGGACCTCTCTTTGGATGTTCAGACCCAATAACCCTCTGAGATCCACATAGCTCGTTCGTACATGTATTGTAGCGCGTGAAGCTGATCATTTTTCCTTTGCACAGCTCGTTTGTACAAGGCGCGTGGAGTCAAGGGCATGCAGCTCACGTCACTTGTTCATGCAGGACGCGTGACACGTTATTTGATACCTTTACAAGGAGGACCACAATGTTACTTGGACAATAACTAGAAAAAGAGATATTGACATTGTTGAAGGTGGAACTCATGTGACCTGAACGATCAAGCTGAGCTACACATGTTGAAGGTGGAGCTCATGTGAGCTGAACGATCTCGCTGAGCTAAGCATTATGAAGGTTGAGCTCATGCGATAAATGATCAAGCTGAAATACACATATTGAAGGTTGAGCTCGTGTGACCTAAACGATCAAGCTGAGCTACATATGTTGTAGGTGAAGCTCGTGTGACCTGTCCGATCAAGTTGAGCTGAACATGTTGAAGGTCGAACTCATATGACCTGAACGATTAAGTTGACCTAAACATGTTGAATAGTCAAAGTATAGTAGTGTCCACGTGGCATAGTCCTCCATACAAGTCCAATACATCATCATACTTTTTTGTATCTCTTACCCTATTCAAAATCCATGAATTCCATCTCAGCTTAGCTTACCTAGAAATATCATCTTCATTTTCCTTCTTACAAGAAATCCATTCTCTGCATTTAGAGGTATTCAAAACAAAATTTGTCAAACACATATAAGTCAGTGCTAACACATCAAGTTATTTAATTCTCATTCATACGAGACATGTATAACCATCAACCGTTCCGTTCAACACTTGCACTCAAAATCAATATTTGTCTTGTTTCTGAAATATCTTAACCTGTCATAGATTTATTCAAACTTATAATCTGACTGCATTTTATTTTTTTTGATAGAAAATAAATAATTTTTTACAAATAAGAAGCTTATTCTTTAAGTTGTACGTAATTCTAATGTAAATTTGAGTTGAATATGGATGTATTTGTACTCTGTTCAAGTAAATAAACCTAATCATAAATTAGTAAAACCAATTAAATTCAAGAAGATTCAGCCGTAATTATCCCTATTTTTTTAACCAATTAAATTAGTAAATCAAATTCACAAATTAGAACTAAAAATTAGGTTCATGAAACATTGTGAATATGTTAATTCAACAACCACGGTAAATTGAAAAATTCACAAATTATTAAATTCAAAAGAAATTGAAAATTTCAGCAACCACAATAATAGTTTCTTCAACAACAAGTGAATAAATAGGATTGCAAGGCGGGAAAAGAATAAATTTTAGTTTTTGAAGATTAGGAATTAGCAAATGGAGAAGCAGGAAGGCTAGCAGTGGTGGTGGAAGCGAGCACTGTGGTCGGAGGCTGCGGTGGTGTGTGGTGGCCTTACCGGTGGGAGTGGTGTGTGGTTTGCGTTTTTTCTTCAATTGTGCATAGTAAATTGCATTGTACATTCAAATCAGATGGTACAAAAAACAATTGAGGGGAGGTATGAATAGACGAAAGAGAGTAACATAAAAAATAAAAAATAAAAACCTTCCAAATTTTGAGGCCTTGTGTTGCGGGATTGGATGCCCTTGCTATGGATCGATCTTGGTTAGAATATCTGGAGAGATTTCTTTTTTCTTGTTACATGAGAAAACAAGGAAAATTAAGTCATTGGAAAAGATACATCTAAAACATCATCCAATAGAGCAGATTATAAACATGATGGGGTTCTTAAAAGATGACAAGATGATCCGAACTAGAAACCCGTTTAGCGAGGATGTCTGCATACAAATTACCCTGTAGAAGGATATGATGAATAAAAATTACCAATATAATTTCAATGAGTTCCAAGATATTTGCATAATGATAAAACCGTGATATGTTATTTATCACTAACTGCATCATATGAAGAGAGTCAGAGTAACACATAAGTTTTTTATAACCTGTCTCCCAATACAACATCTTGAAAGAATATAAGTATATGAGAAAGCGAGAAAAGGGGTGAAACATCATAAAAGATTGTATGCTTATAGATTAGGATCTAATATTTTCTTCACATTTTCTTTTACAATTGTTTAGATCTACCATGAGACACACATGTTTGGTCACAAACTTAATTATTATAACTATCAGTTATAACTGTTCACTTAATAATCTTTCATTTCATCTACTTTAAATTTTAAAAAAATGATACTGAAAATATTTAAAAAAAAGTAAACGGACTAACCTACTTACCACATCTAGTCTCGTTCTTTACCACCTAATTTCATCAAGACTAGTTACGTATTCATTCCTTCTTTCACGTATGGGCTAAAATCATGCTCTATCTTTTTGAAGGTTTTTATGAAATATGAATCATGCTTTATTTATTTTATTTTTTACTTAAATATATATTTCGTCATTTATCTTTTATCAAATATATTTATTTGAATTTTTTATTTCATTTTCTTCGTTTTAGTTTTTTTATCTTTCTTAAATGTTTTTTTAATGGAAAATATATACTATATATATTAAAAACAAAAAGGAGAAATCTCCTACAAGATTTCAAACATATATAAAAATTTGAGTACAAGAAGTACTTAAATAAAGTGATAATAAAATTCAACCCTTCCTCAAAAACAAGAGCAAAAACTAAAACCACAACTGAAACACAACATTATATATCAAAAGTTAAAGCATTCAATGTTTAAGCTTCCTCAAAATCAAAATATGCTTTATTAAAATAGGAAATGAGCACACATTTTGCAAGAATTGAGAGAATTTCAAGAAGGCACTAAACACTAATGTTGTTCACTCTGGTATGAACATAAAGATCAATGACAAAATAAATGTGAGTTGTTTGTAACGACGATTGTGAATGAATTTCAATATGTGCAAAGTTTCCCGATAGAGACATACATAACATATAAGCTGGACTATTGATATAATTTACAATATTTTAATGGATGTCATTGTGATCTTTTTTTTCTTATTTACTACTTTATAGTAGTCAAAAAACATTATTTTGAATCATGTCACCTGACTATTTGGTCGAGAACAGCACAAGCCTACAAAATTAATGTCAAACAACTCCCTTTATAACGATGCCAATAGGACTATAGAGAAAATAATATTATTATTTTTTTGACAAGAAGGACTATCCTATTATCTGGGAGTTTAATTGTCCTCCTATAATGTAAGAACTTTCTTAGTCAAAGAAAACTGTAACGAATTTCTTAAAATACTAGTATTATATATTAATTTGATTAATCTAATGAAAATGAAAGGATTGTCTATGGCACAACACTCACCTCTATAAATTGGACAGCTTTTGGAGCTTTAATTCTTCATCATTGAGATATCATTTGATCATAGTCCAAAAAAACATTAATTAAGATTAGTACACAAGAGATGGCTGTCAATAATGAAGAGATACCGCAACTCATTCCACATACATATTTAGTTCACAAGTCTCTCCTTCAGAGTGATGCACTATATCAAGTATATATTCACTCACTACAATTTTGAATTTTTGATTTAATAAAAAAATTTGACACATCAAATTTCATATATTGTGCAGTATATACTCGAGACCAGTGTGTTTCCAAGAGAGCACCCTTGCTTGAAGGAGCTTCGTGAGTTAACAGAAAACCACTCACAGTAAGATTATACTACCTCCAAGACAAAAAAAAAAATTATAGTTTTAGTTTTTTATATTTTGTTATTAGTTTTGATATGATTTTATTTTCATACTATTCTTAATCATTTTATTAGAGGGAAGTAAATGTAAATACATTTATAAATATTCTTTGAAAAGAAAAAATTGTTTTATTTATATATAATATAAACTATCAATGTTGTAAAACAGAAAAATTATGGCTATACCCGCTGATGAAGGACAACTTATAAGCATGTTAATCAAGCTCATCAATGCTAAAAATACTATGGAAATTGGTGTGTACACCGGTTACTCTCTACTCACCACTGCTCTTGCTCTTCCCAAGGATGGAAAGGTGAGGCTCCAACTTATATTATTTTATGGATAAAGTTTTTAATTGTATTTTGTTGAGTGTTATTGTACGTAGTTGTGATTTCGAATAATTACTTCATCCAGTTCTTTTTATAAGAGACAAACCGATCAACAAAATTTAATGTATTTGGTTCATAATATAGATACAATACATCAACTTTTGTTGATCCATTTGCCTGTTATAAAAATGACAGGAGAAAATATTTAAAAAATGGTGTTGTAAATTGTAATCACTCCTCTATGTTTTTTAGTGGAGTTCATTTCAAACTTATCTTTTTGTTTCATGTGTAACTCATGGTTGATTTATTTATTAGGTGTTGGCTGTTGACATGAGTCGTGAATATTATGAGCTGGGATTGCCCATGATTGAAAAGGCTGGAGTGGCTCACAAGATTGACTTCAGACAAGGACCTGCTCTCCCTCTTCTTGACCAACTTCTTCAAGATGTGCGTACATAATTTCTCACCAACATGATTAATTTGATTTTATCCATGCACGTTTTACAAACTTAGAATAAAAAATACTCTATTAATTTTGCAGGAAAATAACAAGGGGGCATTTGACTTTATTTTTGTGGATGCCGACAAGAATAACTACATAAACTATCACAAGAGGGTGCTTGATCTTGTTAAAGTTGGGGGATTGATTGGATATGATAATACCTTATGGGTTGGATCAGTGGCAGCTCCACCTGATGCACCTATGCATAGTTTTATTATGAATTTGCGTGGTTATGTGATTGAGTTCAACAAGTATTTAGCTCAGGATTTAAGGATTGAAATTTGTCAGCTCTCGATAGGTGATGGAATTACCCTATGCCGTCGCATCTATTGATCTCTAATGTTTAGAAATTGAGAATATTTGGATTAGCATCCTACACCTATGCATAGTTTTATTGCTTGGAGTGTATCAAATTATATATATTTTATATATTAGTATCTTCTATATTATAAATTTTTAAATTTTATATATTAATGAGTTTGATTTTTTTGGTGTTATTCTCCAGTTTTTTTGGGAGAATGGCCCCTAATAATCCGAAGTTAGGCCAAAAAAAATTTCAATCCATAATGAGAATTTTTCTAAGAGAGAAAAGTAAAGTCATGCCAAGAAGTGTTCCATTCATAATGAGTTTGAATTTGAATTCGAATTAGAAAGATCACAGAGAATATAATATATTGGAGAAGATTTGATAAAAAGATCCACTAAGAAAAGTAACATGAAACTTGGTGACCGTAAATATCAACAATATCAACAAAATAGTTGAATATTTGTTTGTCAACACAAATACGAAAGAAATTCAAACGGAAAAGAACTCTCCAAAGAGAAAAGTTGTCTAGCTAACATTATCACCAAGAGAATAAAAAGGATGGTGGTAAAGAATGATAAGAGTATACTAGCCACGTTACAAGAGAATATGGCTTAGAATTCCAGAAAATCAATCATTTCTTTTAGCCTAACCACGTTACAACCCTAAGAATGACCTTAGTGATCTATGACTGCGTGTATATTTGATTATTGTACTTAAAATGTATTTCAAAATATAATTGATGTATATGCATTTCCTGCTTTGAGTGAAACACCAGCCACAAAGTGTATTTATTAGTGAGATGAACTGGAATTTCCCCTAACAAATGAGAGGACTCGCCCAATGAGAAAAGGCGGTCTGAAAAGCCCTACTTGGCTGAAGTGGTAGAATCCCATTGGAGCAAAAACTATTGTTCATCTAGCAAACAAGATGACTCTTGACCGACGAAGGACCAAGTCTAGAACATATAAATAGAGGCTTGCAGCCTCACTCAAATTCATTCATTCATTAGAAAAAGTTTAGAGAAAGAGAGAGCTTAAGAGATAGAAAACGGGAAGATACAAGGTAGCAACGTCAAAGGCTTGTAGATCAAGCTGACATATGCAACATCTCACCATCATCTCCTATGTCTTGTAAGTTATATATTATGTGTAGCTGAAATTTGTAAGTGTTGGGATTAAGTGTAATTAGTTAAGTATCTAATATAGATAAATCAGGCCAATTATCTACAATAGATACCTAACTAACTAATTACACTTAATCTCAAGAGACCAATTGCCTGCAGTTAATTTTAGGTCTGATGTATCTAATGTTTTAGGTTTGATTTATCTTGTTCTCATTAGAAAGCTCTCCACTATTCCTTGGTTGGTCTCTTTTTCCCACACCTTGAGGGAAGATAATGGACGTGCTGATTGGCTAGTTAAATATCAGGCTGGAAACATTGACACTCTGAAGATATGGACTGCTCATCCTCCGCAGCTAGACTCTATCTTGTTTGTCGACTCCTCTGGATTATTTAGGTACCAAGTTGCTTAGTATTTTTTGTTTTGTTTTGTTTTCCTTCTAATAAAAAAAAACTAATCCTAATCTAAAAAGATAATCCTTATGAATTGTCCTACACAATGCGAGATTAGGTTTGTTTTATTCAGATGTTTAACAGTGATTAAGATTCTTCGAATCCCCTCTACCTTCTTTTTTGGATCAATTCAAAGTGCACATTGATTAAGACCTTAGGATTATATAAACAACAGTTCATTCGTAGGAAGAATACTCTTGTCCCTATAAATGTTAGATTGCTCTGTAACCTCCATAGCTAAATTATGAAAGCCATGGACATATCAGTTGACTTCAACATCTCGTGTGCCTATCCTAAATTGTCATCTAAAGGATTTACACTCCATGAAGATGTCTAGCCCTCATACCCTAAGGGTCCGTAATAAATTAAAGACTCATTAGCAAATGTCATATATAATGATTCGGCAAAGCGTAAGACTTAGTCCAGAGCCTTAGCACTTTATGGGTCTTAAGCCAAGTTTGAGAAAAGGACCCCTTATATAATATATCAATTTTTTATTTTAATAAAAGATGAATAAGACATGCAATAATCATGGCAATTGACATCTTTTGTTACTCTAATTCACCAAAATACCATAATACAACGTTTTGAAATCTCAACTATGTTGACACCCCAAAATATTATGTATCAAATACACATCGTCTTATATATTATTAATAAAAAATAACAAAAAAAAGTTTGGGGGCCGAACCAAATCCAAGAAAGCTAAGTAAACTACACTTCCCTCACACCCATTAACATGAAAACCTTTTATCATTTGATGTTACTTATAAAAAACCACAAAAGACTAAATTTGATGTCTTTAACATGAAACTTTAATGATGAAAGTCATATTATTATATTATAACATCTAAATACAAATTCGAGTTTGCTTCAATTTGAAACACAAAAAACATCCTCAAAATAAACAACAAATTTAGTCTCTAGGGAGGAGCATAGATTTGGCGTTTTACGTGTTGCTTCTGCATTTTACGTTTTACTTTTAAGTTTTGCGTTTTGGCCAACGAAATGAGGGGGAGTGTGAAAATGAAAGCACTAGGCTGGGGGTGTGAAAATGAAATACTGTCGGATTATAAAATAACAAGGATGAATGGATACTTGGTTGAAGTCTGATAAAGGGTTGGACCCTCATTGGAAATTTTGCTCTATAAACCCCCTTTAGAAAACGTATTGATAGATACACCCCCTTATTAAAAAAAATTGGGCCCCCCACGGGCATGGGACCTATAAAAACATGATTAGTTATGCAATCATGTTAGAACATTTCTTGGAGGCAGTTGAGATGTGTTTACATTACTAATTTTAGTGACGATAGCTATTATGACTCATTATTACTGTAGAGTGAAACTAGTTTCAATTTCTTGTATCTATTTCTCCACACTGTTTGTTTTTGTGTCCCAACTCCCAATAGTGTGTTCCAATAAGACAACTTTTTATTTTAATCTACCTAAACACTCCCACAAAGTTGCGATTTGCCATATTATTAAACATGCTTTTTTTATCCGTGCAGTAGGAGAAGGCGGAGGAGACAGAAGGAAGCAATCAAGAATCGAGGAGCCTCGTGATTGGGCAGAGAACACAACGCCGTTCAAGGTGTGCTATGATCGTCGAGGGAGGCTCGGTGACACTATTGTGGAGTTGCCTTGGGCATGGTTGGAATTGGAAAATAGGATAATGAAACTGTGAGTTTTATATTTGCAGTTTGATCTTCACTTGCTCTTGCTTTCTTTTTCTTTTTCTTTTTGCTTTGCTATCTATTATTTTATTCTATCCATTGCTTGTGTATTTTTCACCGTATCTTTTTAGTAGTAAATTGTACTAGCTATCACCTCTTTCTTCTCTTTACTTGATATAGTTTTACTTAGGGGTGGCAATTGGATCCATGAAATCCATATCCATCTGATCCATCCACAACAAAATCCATCCAATCCATCCATAACAAATTTCTTTTTTAATGGATTGTATCCAATCCATCCATTTAAAAATATGGATGGATCCAGTCCATCCAATTGAGTTTAAAGATCCAATGGATCACTTTTTATTGTTTATATTTTATCTGATGGATCACTTTGAATAGAAAAAAAATAACAAATTAAAACAAAAAAAACAATTAAAAAAATTAAAAGCTAAATAGTGAATAGCTTATTTCTTCCCCAATTAAAAACCCAACCCTAATTTTTTTTCCCCAAATTAATTTCTTCCCCAAATCTGAAATTCGTGCACCTATGTAGCAATCGTCAGCGTTCGTTTTCCTACTTCCTATTGATTCAAATTTCGATTCTTCCTAGTTTATGCTCTTCCGACGTAGCGTTCGTTTTCCTACTTCCTATTGGGTTTTCTGAGATTCCAACGATTCGATTCTTCCTCTTCAAATCCGAAATTGATTCTTCCGTGCTTTTGTAAGTCTATTATATTGTAATGTGATTTTCTGAATTGGGTTTTCTGAGATTGGGTTTTTTGAGATTGTTGTTGTTTGTGATGGTTGTTTGATTCTTGTTTTGTTCTATGATTTACACTTGATTTATTCAGCTGGGATATAATGTTTAATCATTCTGATGTTGATTTTGAAGTGAAATTTGGGCTTAGAAAGCATAGAAAATGGATCTGTTTGGATAAACAAATTAAAAAGCTATTGTTTAACAATCTCATAGTTAACTTGAGAATTTTTTATGTTAGCTATAAGTTGTTTTCATAAGCTCTTCTCGAAAGCTTATGGAAAATAGCTTATAGATATATCATAAGTATCATGTTTGGTGAGTCCTTAGGTGGTTTCGTTTTTCTCTCTTAACAACTAGTCTTCAAGGGAGAGTCGCCAAGTGCTTAGGTATTATCAAATGATGTCAGAGGCAGTATTGTAGAGAAGTGTGTTAAAAAAACTGCTCTTGTCAATATGCTTTTAATAGATCTCCAACATGTTGTTGAACAAGCCCTTATCAAGACATAAAACAAGAAAAAAGTACTCGAACTCGTAGACAGAGAGATGTGCATACACATATTGCCAATGTAAAAAGAAAAGAAGGATGTCTTACAAGATAAGGAGTCTGTTAAGGCTGACACCAGTCTGATTTGCAAAGTTATTTGGATGAACCAAAACTTGACCATAAGAAATATGAAGACTTAGATATCCTTGAATATTGGAAAGCAAATGAAGGGAAATATCCTGAAGTAGCTATGATGGCACGTGATGTTTTGAGCATTCCAATTACCACTGTTGCATCAGAGTCATCGTTCAGTATAGGTGGACGTATACTCGACAAGTATAGAAGTACTCTTTTGCATGATAATGTTGAAGCATTATTGTGCACTCACGATTGGCTTTGTGGAACCCTAGGTTAGTTTCTCTTTTGCCTGATAAAGTTCCTTCTGTTTCCCTTTAATTTTCTTATACTCTGATTATCCTGGAAAAGCTTGTCATGTTTTCTATAATTTCATTATCCCTGCTCAGATTATGTGACTCTTGATGAATGTGACTTATGAACTCAATCTTTGTTTTTTGTTTATCTTATATATTCTCTAAAGTTTTAAGGCTTAAAATGGACATATGATTATTTTCACCCGAAATATGTCTGTTAAAGTAATTTGAGAAGAGATGCAGCCTGTGTTACAAATATCCACTGTTTGATTATATTTTACATGTATCCATTGTATCCTTTTTTATTATTATGGACCAAATTGTGCAATTTTAGTTATTGTTAGATTTTTCTGTCTACTTCCATATATATGTTGTCTTCTATTAATCATCAGTGACAACATGATTTTGGTTTTGGTTTTGAAGTGGTTGTTATTTGTCAGGGGTGCTAGTTTTCTTATTTTGATGGGTCTGATTGTTGTGGTCTGGTGTGTGTTTGTTTTTGTTTTCCTTTGGAGTGTTGCTTGGCTTTTGGAGTGTGAATGGATCTAGAATATTTGAACCTAGAAACAGGGTAGCTTTTGTGTGTGTGGGTTTGCATAGGTTAATGCAAGGATGTCTACTTGGTCATAGTCCATGAATAAGTTATCTGGAATACCCCTTCTTTTTTCTAAATCATGACAGATATTGCTTTAATTGTATTTGAGATAGTTGTAGCAGTGTGTTCACTTTATCTAAATATTCTCCACATAATGTGGTTATCTCTTTTCATTTAACATGGTTTTTTTTTTAATTAAGCGTATGTTTAATTGTTTTCTACTTCTGGTTCTCTTTTGCAGCTGGAATAAATCTTGATGGTCGTGAATTTGTTGAGGACCTTTCAACCTTCTCTTCTATAGATTGAAGATGTTCAGTATGAAGATGTCATCACCATAACTTTAAAATGTTCAGTTTGAAGATGACATTACCATAACTTTGAAGATGTTCAGATTGAAGATGTCATCCATTTTGATGTTTGAAATGTTTGAATTTTATTAGTATTTAGTATTTGAAGATTAAATATTAACTTATGTTGGGGCTTATGTTGTTTTGTCCTTGTATTATTGTTTTGAATTGAATGTCGTGTGATCAAGATTTTATGTAGGATTAAGTAGATTTTGACATGAAGTCTTTATGTTAATTGAGAGTCTGAAATCCATACTCTTCTTGCAGTACACTCTATGATAAGTAATTATGTTGGCCTATCATGACAAAGTTATCTTAAATGCATGCATTCTTTTGAAGAGTTGTTAAATAAGTTGTTTTACTTAAATAAGCTGTTTTGTATAAAATAAGTTGTTTTGTATAACTTTTTTTTAAAAAGAGATCGTAATAAGTTGTTTTGAATGCAATAAGTTGTTTTGTATAAGTTCGTAATAAGTTGTTTTGCATAAATTAAGTTGTTTTGTATAAGTTGTTTTCAAAGAGATTGTAATAAGTTGTTTTTGAAGGTGAGAAAAACACAAGAAGGGGGGGTTGAATTGTGTTTTGAAAAATTCTTCGTTTCTCTTAAAAACTGAACACACTGATCAGAAGCTAGGTGAGACAGCTTCTGAAGTGATAATCAGAATCTAAATGCAGCGGAATAAAACAGAGAGAGAGAAGAAGAACGACACAAAGCAATTATACTGGTTCCTTCCACAATCCGGAAGTAGTCCAGTCCCCCTTGCACTTCCAAGGAGATTTCACTATGAGTAATATCTGATTACAAATGCTCAAGCACACAAGCAAGAGACTTCCAATGCTCAAGCACACAAGCAAGAGACTTCCTTTGCTCAATAACACAATCAAGAGACTTCCTGCTCAAGCACAACTGCAAGAGACTTCCTAACTAAACAAAATTACACAGAAAATTGTTTAAGGTTGAACACTTGATATACAATCAGAGGTGCTCACAATACAAATCAGATACAGACTCAATGGACTTAAGAATTTCTAAGATATGACTTTGAGACACAGAAATTCTAAGTGAATGCAGAACAATTTCAGTAGAGGTTTGGTACTTGTGAAAATCTTGTGAGTCTTTCGTTTAGCGTTCTTGCATTACCAAAACTCTAAGTCTTCACTCCTTTATATAGAGGTGTGAAAGAGACGTTGTGAAATTGCCAGCACACCAAAGAGTCGTTAGTTGAAGCTTGATCTTTCACCAATGATCTATTGCCTGATTTGGTTGTTGTCCTATGAAGAACCAATTTGAAATCCATTCCTTATCCAAAGGAACATATATGCAGGCGAGACCGTATTCTGGAGCTGTTTTCTTGTCTTGAAGCGTGGACACAAAACAGAGTAGTGGAGAACGTGGTTGTACAATTCGTACAAAGTACAATGTCAACGCTTTCGTCCAAAATGCAAGCACAAGCCTTCAAACACCTTTGAAATGACCGTTGCAAAATTCCACTAATCCTTTGTTTGTGTTTTCGAATCCAATGGACAGCTTTTGCATTGATAATTCTTCAATTCTTGAATCTTTTGCAAATCCAGTTGAGATTCAGCTTCTGGTGAAATAGCTTCTGATGAGGCAGCTTCTGATGATGCAGCTTCTGATGATATAACTTCTGCAGCTTCTGATGACGCAGCTTCTGATGATGTGGCTTCTGGACCTCTTGTCTTCAGAAGCACTATTCTTCAGGAGCAGCTTTACTTCAGGAGCGCTATTTCTTCAGGAGCAGCTTGACTTCAGGAGCGCTTTGCCTTCAGAATCATCTAAGCTTCATTTTCTTTTGCTCTTTATTTGCTCATTCAGAACCAATGATGATGTAACTTTATAATTATGGTCCTGTACACTTGAACAAATATTAGCTAGTCCAATTTACAATTTTTAATACCTTGTTATCATCAAAACTCTTTAAGGTTCATTGTTAAACACATTTTGTTCCAACAATCTCCCCCTTTTTGATGATGACAAACAAAAGTATTTAAAATTGATCAATTGTTGTTAATCTAATTAACAAGTTGACTTTGGGGTTCTGAGGTTTGTAAGCTCAAACTCCCCCTGAGTCTGATAGTATTTAAGGTGAGGTTTGTAAGCTCCCCCTAAGTTCTATCCAGGTTAATTAAATTCATTTTTCGCACAATAAAAAATATCAGAGCTTAAAAACAAAATTGAATCATTGAAAGAATTAACTTATAGATAAGAAGAATGGTTCAATTAATTTTACTTGAATTTTGATACTCCTTCGTTCGTTCATAGCTTATACCAATAAGGTAAAAAAAATGATAGAAGTTTTTCAAAAAATTTCAAATGCCATTAATGGGGCTCAGAGCCTTTAAATACTTGTCACATATACTCCCCCTTTTGTCATTATCAAAAAAAGATAAAAAAACATAAAAGACAAAAAGATTTGAGAAAAACTCAAACAAAAGAGAGTATACAAGAAATTAATCAGATCAAAAATATATGAACATGAATATCTAAAATATCAGAAGCAGCTAAACAGTCAGAATCAGTAAGCATTCAGAAGCAAAGAGAATTAAAACAGAATGGTTTCAGAAGCAAGGACTAGGAATTCAAAACAAACAACAAACAAAAAGAAAAACACAAGGGTGTGCAACTAAGTGTTGGTTTGATGTTGTTTCTTCATCTCCTCCATTTCTTCAATCTTCTTCTGCAACAGTTCTTCAAGCTGTTGTTGCCTCTGGAGAAGAGCCTGTTCCCTTTCCTTAGCTTCTTGCTGCTGCTGTGCCATCTGTTTCTTCAGAAGCTTACACAACCTGGCTTCTCTGGTCAAGTAGTCCGTTTCTGAGAAGAAAGGCTGGTTTGCCAGGAGCAGTGTAGAACTTCTTACTCTAAGACGCTGATTCAGATTTTCCATTAGCCTTCTGACTGATGCTTGCTTGACTCTGATGCATTTAGCCTTGATCTCTTCAATAAGCTCAGCTGCCCGGTTCTGAAGAGATGCCCAGGAGTCTTCATATGCACTTGTGAGATCAATTGTCCTTCTTTGATCCACCAGATTATGCAATTTACTAAGGATTGTCAGAAGCTCAGAATTAATATATCCAGATTCCAAGATGTTTGTGGGTGGTTGTTCAAGGATTTCAAGATCAGAATCACTGATTTCCAAATCTTGAAAAGGGTTAGGAATTGGAATGGTAAAGTGTGTTTGTGTGTTTGAAGATGAAGGCTGGTCAGAGGCAATGTGAGTGGTAGAGGTTGAGGCTTGAACATTGACTAGAGAGATGTCAACATCCATGGGAGTTGGTTGTGGGGAGTGTTCAATTTCAGTTGGTGGTTGTTGTGGTGAAGTTGATGTTTGAGTGTTGAGTTGGGGGTCAATGGTAGCTGTTGGTGATTGTGGGGGTGTTGTGGGTTTATGTGGTTCAGGTGTTTGTTGATGGGGGTTTTCTGAAACAACATTTTCAGAAGCAGCTGCTTCTGGAGTTGCTTCAGAGGCCTTTTCTGAAGTAGATTTGCTATGGGTAACTCACCTGAGTAGTGGAGAGCAAGATTGTCTAAGACAGAAGTGTCTTCTATTGGTTCAGGTACATATGGTGAAGAAGGTGAAATGGGGATAGAGGTGACTGGAATCTGAATTACCTGATCTGCAGGGCCAGCTTCAGAAGTGATCTTCTGTGGATCAGCAGCTTGAGGAACTACTTCTGAAGTTCCCTCTTCTGGAGCATTTTCAAAAATGAGCATCATATCGTCTTCCTCATTGTCTTCAGTGGGCTTACCAGCAATGGCTCTTACTTCAGCCAATTTATCTTTGTAGAACCTATCACAGTCTTCCAATCCCAAAGCCTTGAGCTTTTCATCTCTTTGATGAGTGTATTGTGCTTTTAGATCCTTTTTGTCTGAAATAAGTTCAGAAGCACGTTCATCTGCCATCCTTTTCCTTATTGGAGTCATCTCAACCATAGGACTCACAAGTTGAAGGGGAGCCTTCTTCTTCTTCAGCTTGGGATCAGCCTCTTCTTTCTCCATTTCTTCAAGAGCTTCCTCCAGCTGCTCTTGAGTGATTACCAAGTCTGCCTTACCTTTTCTTCTCTTCTGAGGAATAGAAGCAGCACCAATCTTCTGCATCTTTCCTTTATCCTTGATAGAAACAGGTTTAGCTTCAGACTTAGCAACTTTAGCAATAGCAGCTTCTGACTCAGTACTGGTTCTGGCTTTCTTTCCTTTAGAAGGAGCAGCATCAGATTCAGAACTAGTTCTGGCCCTTTTCCCTTTAGGTGCATCAGAAACAGCAGCTTCTGACACAGCAACTGCTTTGGCCTTCTTGCCTTTCCCTTTAGCAAGAGCAGCTTCCTCCTGAGACCTCGCATCTTCCTCCAAGACGTACTCAGCTACTAATCTAGCTAAGTGTTCAGGATTACTTTCCTTAACTATGGAAGGAAAGTCCCTGATAATCTCAGATTCTTCTGTGGTCAACTCCAACCATTTCTCATCTTTAGGAGCTGTCTTGAAAAAGTGCATTGAATGCAAAGTCTTGCTACTGATAGTCTTCTCTGCAGTAGAAACTTCGAAGCATTTATCAGAAGCATCCCTTGTTCTTCTCAACAAATCCAGCACTTTCCCTTGATAAAAGATCTCAGAGAGCAATCTTCCATAGGGCACTTGTTTCCTTCCTTTGACTGTGCTTTCATTAATAGCCCAGCAGAGATGATCCAATACATATCTTGGAAAGTTTATCTTTTCCAGATTGGTCATGAAATAGATTGCTAGCTTCTGTTGGTTGTTGGGTTGATCAGACCCACCTGCTCTTTGAAAGAAGCAATCATTGCTGAATTTCACCAACATTCTATTGTGAATCTCCATTTCAGAAGGCTTAGCATCTTTGTTTCCACCCAGAAGAGTGTTGTAGTAGTTTTGCAGAAGGACATCATCCTTCTTAACAATTTCTTGAAACCTTCCTTCTGCATCCATTCTACAAGCTTTAGCAACTATCTCCTCTGTGATGATTATGGGAATACCCATCACTTCAGACCTTATCTCAAGGCTACTGAAGGAAGTGGGATTCAACTCAATCTCCTTCTTTCCTTTCTTCGACCCAGCTGGTTTATCTGCTGCCTTCACAGGCTTTCTATTGACAATTTCAGCCCTTAACCAGAAATCTTTGACCAAGTTCACAAATGTTGGCCCATTTAGCATGTTGAAGTAGCCAGACAGTTTCTGAGTTTCTACGTAGCCTTCCATGTCCACTTCGTACTTCTTGAGTGAAGTGAAGTCCACTGGTGATTCTATTTGGACGATTAAGGATTTCCATGGAATATCCATAGTCTTCTCTTTGTAGATGGACCCAGATTCTGATACGCTTTGCTTGTTTGATGTAGATTCTGAAACTTTTGAGCTTGATGATGCCATTTGATGATTGACGAAGATTTGAAGAAGATGAAGATTTTAGGGTTCTAAGTTTGAGAGAATGCGCTTACTTCGCAAGAGGTTTGAGAGCAAATGTGTTTGTTGTGAGTGAGTAGTGTGTGAATTGTCAAAGTGTTAAAAGTAAAACGATTGCAATTCAAAAGAGACAAACAAACATAACATTAATGACAAAATTGGGGGCGCGTGAAAAGTACTTTCAAAGCTATTAAATCATCATTGCCCTTTTAGTTATACACCAACACATACAGGCCACGTAAGAAGTTCACAGAGTGACTACCAAGTTAGTGGGCCAGAAGTTACTTTTTAAAAGGTAACTTCCAACGTTTCCACTAATTCAACTATTCAGAAGCAACAAATTCAGCTTCTGGACTTCAGATGCTGACGTCATCATCAGAAGCGAGTTTTCCTCAGAACCTCAATAAAGAGCTTCTGATGGACTACCGCTTCTGAACTAACTTCAGAACCTAAATTCCTATTCAGGAGCAAGCAAGCATTTAATCAGATACAAAGTGCATGTTCAAATTTTTCTTTATAAAATCAAATCTTTCAACAGTTAAAGGCTTAGTAAATATATCAGCCCATTGATTTTCAGTATCAATGAATTGTATATCTAAAATTCCTTTTTGAACATAATCTCTGATAAAATGGTGTTTGATTTCAATGTGCTTCGCTCTTGAATGCAAAATTGGATTTTTAGACAAACAAATAGCAGCAGTATTATCACAATAAATGGGAATACTGTTAGCAGTTATCTGATAATCTTCCAACTGATGTTTCATCCAGAGTAGTTGTGTACAACAACTTGCAGCTGAAATGTATTCTGCTTCTGCTGTAGACATAGCAATAGTTGTTTGTCTTTTGCTAGCCCAGGATATAAGATTATCACCCAGAAATTGACAGTTGCCACTGGTTGACTTTCTTTCAATCCTATCACCAGCATAATCAGCATCACAGAATCCAATTAGCTTATAATCTAAGGATTTCCTATACAGGAGTCCAAGATTAGTTGTTCCTTTCAAATACCTGAAGATTCTCTTGACAGCAGTCATCTGAGATTCTTTAGGATCTGATTGGAATCTTGCACACAAGCATACACTGAATAAAATATCTGGCCTAGATGCAGTGAGGTATAACAAAGAACCAATCATACCTCTATACAGCTTCTGATCTACTTTAGCTCCTTCATCTTCTTTGCTTAAGTTGCACGTGGGGTGCATTGGAGTGTTCATCACTTTACAATCTTCAAGTTTGAACTTCTTCAGAAGCTCCTTTGTGTACTTTGATTGATGAACATAGACTCCATCTTTGCATTGATTGATTTGAATGCCAAGGAAGAACTTCAGCTCTCTCATCATGCTCATTTCAAATTCATCCTGCATCAACTCAGAAAATTCCTTGCAAAGAGATGCATTAGTAGAACCAAATATTATATCATCAACATATATTTGCACAACAAGAATATCTTTCCCAAGGGTCCTTCTGAAGAGTGTAGTATCAACCTGTCCTCTTTTAAAGTCATTTTTGATTAAGAAATTACTTAGTCTATCATACCAAGCTCTGGGAGCTTGTTTCAAGCCATATAGTGATTTCTTCAGTTTAAAAACATGGTCAGGATATTTAATATCCTCAAATCCAGGAGGTTGCTTGACATACACTTCTTCTTCTATGACACCATTTAGAAAAGCACTCTTGACATCCATTTGATATAATATTATGCCATGATTAACTGCATAGGAAAGAAGTAACCTGATTGCTTCCAATCTTGCAACTGGAGCAAACGTTTCAGTGTAATCAATGCCTTCTTGTTGACTATACCCTTGTGCAACAAGCCTGGCTTTGTTTCTTGTTACTTCACCTTGCTCATTCAGCTTGTTTCTGAATACCCATTTTGTTCCAATAATGTTCTTGTGCTGAGGTTTGGGTACCAGATCCCACACATCATTTCTTTGAAATTGATTCAACTCTTCTTGCATAGCTAGGATCCATCCATCATCTGAAAGTGCTTCATCAACTGTTGTAGGTTCAATCATTGAGATTAGTCCAATCATTGACTCCTCTTGTCTGAAATGTGATCTTGTTCTTCTTGGACTATCTTTGTTTCCAATGATTAGCTCCTCAGGATGTGAAGACTTGTGTTTGAATGTGTTTCTGGGAGGATCTGCTTGATGTGAGCCATCTTGTGCTTCATCAGAAGCAGCTTCATCTTGTGCTTCTGATGTGGGATCAGCTTCTGGACTATCTTCAGACTCAGCTATCTGATCAGGTTCTGGAGTAGCTTCAGGAACCTGTATCTCTGCAAAACTTTCACCTTGCTTTGAAGTTTTATCTTCAAGCTCCTTGTCATCAAATTTAACGTGCATAGATTCTTCAACACAGAGTGTTTCTGAATTATACACTCTGTATGCCTTTGACCTTTCAGAGTAACCTAAAAAGATTCCTCTTTGGGCCTTGGCATCAAATTTCTTTAGGTAGAGCTTGTTGTTCAGAATGTAACATGTACATCCAAATTGATGAAAGTAAGAGATATTGGGTTTTCTTCCTTTAAAGAGTTCATATGCTGTTTTCTCCAAAATAGGTCTAATATAGATCCTGTTTTGAACATAGCATGCTGTATTCACTGCTTCTGCCCAAAAATGTTTTGGTAAATTGTTTTCATGAATCATGGTTCTGGCCATTTCTTGTAAAGTTCTATTCTTTCTCTCTACAACCCCATTTTGTTGTGGTGTTCTAGGAGAAGAGAACTCATGGAAAATTCCATGTTTTTCACAAAAAGCTTCAAATGGCTCATTTTCAAATTCTCCACCATGATCACTTCTGACTTTCAAAATTTTTGATTCTTTTTCAGATTGAATTTGAGTGCAGAAGCTACTGAATACATCACACGCAACATCTTTACTCTTTATGAATTTCACCCAAGTCCATCTGCTGTAATCATCAACAATGACTAATCCATATCTACTTCCATATAGGGATGCAGTACTCACTGGTCCAAATAAATCAATATGGAGTAATTCTAAAGGTCTTGAGGTTGAAACAATGTCTTTGGTTTTAAAAGATGATTTCACAATTTTCCCTGCTGACATGCACCACAGAGTGCATCTGAATGATAGTCAATGTCTGGTAGCCCTTTCACAAGTTGTAACTTACTAAGCTTAGAGATTAACCTCCAGTTAGCATGTCCCAACCTTCTGTGCCACATCCATTTCTTATCATTCACTGATAGTAGGCAAACCACCTTCTGATCAGCCAGTTCAGAAAAATTGATTTTATAGACATTGTCAACTCTCTTTCCCTTGAACACAATGGATTTGTCTTTCTTGTTGATTACTGTACAGTTGGGTTTTTCAAAAAGCACATCATAACCATTATCACAAAATTGACTGATGCTCAAAAGGTTATGTTCAAGACCATCTACCAACCATACATTATTAATTGAGGTAGAGGAGTTACCAATAGTTCCTGTACCTATGATCTTGCCTGACTGGTTGCCTCCAAATTTCACATTTCCTCCCTCTTTCATTGTTAGGCTGAGGAACATGGACTTGTCTCCTGTCATGTGTCTTGAGCAACCGCTGTCTAGGTACCATGATCTTTGCTTTGGCACTGCTCTTAGACATACCTGCATCATTGACATTTTTTGATTTAGGTACCCATTGTTCTATGGGTCCTGGAAGGTTAGTACTTAAGGCTTTACTCTTCACTTCTTGTACCTTGTGCTGTGAGTTGGGTTGCTTCTGATTAACCATCACCTTAGGTTTTGGTACTTCAGAAGCAGTAACTATCTTCTTCTGAAACTTAGACTTCAGAACCCCAGATTTTGGTTTCACCAGACTCTGAGGAATAGGTTCTGATCTTTTCAGGATCCTGACCTTTGAAGTCTTGGAATCAGATTTGATCATAGCCTTTGACTTAGAGTTCTTTGGCGTTGAAGTAATCTTAGCCTTAGGACTAGAAGCTTCAGGTTCTGATTGAACAACAGTTTCCAACTCAGCCCCTTCTGGTACAAAGAATGTTTTCAGACCTTCCTTGATGCATTCACAACAAGATTTTAGATTGGTTTTCTCAAGTTTCACTTCTGGAAAACCAATTCCTCTGCCATTGTTCTTGTAAATGCTATAAATCATAGAAGCTACTCTGCTTCTGTCAATGCCAGATATAATAAAATCTTCAAGAGCAATTTCATGGTTACTTAAAGGTTTTTCATTACACTTTTCTTGTAGCTTCTGACATAAGAACCTGAGCTGATCTTCATATGTTTTACACATGAAGTCAAAGCCCCTAAGTCCTTGTTCAGAAGCTTTCAGATCCAATAGAGTTGATTTTTGCTGTTGTACCAAATCAGCATATTTTTCTTTTAAATCCTTCAACTCATTGGTTCTTACTTCAAAATGTGTAAGAAGTTCTTTAAGTGACTCAACAAGTTCATCTCTGGGAATTTTGGAATATACCTCGTTTTCATCTTCTGAGTCTGAATCTGATCCAGCTTCTGAAGTTGCTGTTGCTACCAACCCAACAGCTACCTTTGCATCTTCATCAGCTTCCTCTTTATCAGATCCAGATTCACTACCCAAATCATCCCAGGTTGCCATTAAACTCTGCTTAATCTGCTTCTTGAGTTTGCTTGGTTTGTATGTAGACCTCTTTGACTTGTCCTTTGACTTTTCTCTTTGAAGATCAGGGCATTCAGCAATGAAGTGTCCAGGCTTCTTACAGTTGAAGCATCCCTTCTGATCTTCTTTCTTTGAGCTTCTGGAGTTACCCCTTCTGGAGAGAAACTTTCTGTTCTTCTTGGCCAGATATTGAAGTCTGTTTGAGAGCATGGCCATTTCAGCAGCATCTGGTTCAGAATCTGAACTTGACTGTTCTTCCTCTTCAGATTCAACCACTTTGAGAGCTTTTGATGACTTGCCTTTGGATGGAAGAGCTATTGATTTACTCTTCTTAGTAGACTCATGTTCATTAAGACTTAACTCATGAACTTTGAGAGAACTAACAAGATCTTCGACACTTAAAGTGTTTAAATCTTTAGCTTCCTCAATGGCAGTCACTTTTGGTCTCCATCTGGCAGGTAAGCTTCTGAGTATCTTGCTTACATGATCAGAAGCAACATAGCTCTTCTTTAGAATCTGTAGCCCAGAAACTAAGGTTTGAAACCTTGAGTACATCTCCTCAATAGTTTCATCATCCTTCATCTTGAATAACTCATACTGATGTACAAGCAGGAGAGCCTTTGCTTCTTTGACCTTCTTGCTTCCTTCATAATTTGAACAGAGAGAAGCAAACATAGCTTTAGCAGTGGATTTGTCACTCATCTTCATGTATTCTGCTTTGGGTATGGCAGTGACAAGAGCTCCTCTGATAATATGATGCTTCTTGTAAAGTTTCCTCAGTTCTGGAGTATGTTTCTTTCTATCCACAGCAGCTCCTTCTTCATCAAGGACTAAATCACCAACACCATCTTCCAGAATATCCCATAATTCTTCATCCAGGCTCATGATGTAACTGTAAAAGTTGGTCTTCCACCAAGAGAACTCTTCAGCATCTCCATTGAACTTTGGAACTTTTCCAACACTGGTTTTCTTACTATCACTATAATCATGTGAGACATGTTTATAGCTAGTATCACTAGAACCAGTAGGAGGAGGAGTAGACATGTTTTTCTCAGATCTTTGACTGTTGCACGGTTAAGTGTTACACAACAGACCAAGGCTCTAGATACCAAATGAAGGTGAGAAAAACACAAGAAGGGGGGGGGGTTGAATTGTGTTTTGAAAAATTCTTCGTTTCTCTTAAAAACTGAACACACTGATCAGAAGCTAGGTGAGACAGCTTCTGAAGTGATAATCAGAATCTAAATGCAGCGGAATAAAACAGAGAGAGAGAAGAAGAACGACACAAAGCAATTATACTGGTTCCTTGCACAATCCGGAAGTAGTCCAGTCCCCCTTGCACTTCCAAGGAGATTTCACTATGAGTAATATCTGATTACAAATGCTCAAGCACACAAGCAAGAGACTTCCAATGCTCAAGCACACAAGCAAGAGACTTCCTTTGCTCAAGAACATAATCAAGAGACTTCCTGCTCAAGCACAACTGCAAGAGACTTCCTAACTAAACAAAATTACACAGAAAATTGTTTAAGGTTGAACACTTGATATACAATCAGAGGTGCTCACAATACAAATCAGATACAGACTCAATGGACTTAAGAATTTCTAAGATATGACTTTGAGACACAGAAATTCTAAGTGAATGCAGAACAATTTCAGTAGAGGTTTGGTACTTGTGAAAATCTTGTGAGTCTTTCGTTTAGCGTTCTTGCATTACCAAAACTCTAGGTCTTCACTCCTTTATATAGAGGTGTGAAAGAGACGTTGTGAAATTGCCAGCACACCAAAGAGTCGTTAGTTGAAGCTTGATCTTTCACCAATGATCTATTGCCTGATTTGGTTGTTGTCCTATGAAGAACCAATTTGAAATCCATTCCTTATCCAAAGGAACATATATGCAGGCGAGACCGTATTCTGGAGCTGTTTTCTTGTCTTGAAGCGTGGACACAAAACAGAGTAGTGGAGAACGTGGTTGTACAATTCGTACAAAGTACAATGTCAACGCTTTCGTCCAAAATGCAAGCACAAGCCTTCAAACACCTTTGAAATGACCGTTGCAAAATTCCACTAATCCTTTGTTTGTGTTTTCGAATCCAATGGACAGCTTTTGCATTGATAATTCTTCAATTCTTGAATCTTTTGCAAATCCAGTTGAGATTCAGCTTCTGGTGAAATAGCTTCTGATGAGGCAGCTTCTGATGATGCAGCTTCTGATGATATAACTTCTGCAGCTTCTGATGACGCAGCTTCTGATGATGTGGCTTCTGGACCTCTTGTCTTCAGAAGCACTATTCTTCAGGAGCAGCTTTACTTCAGGAGCGCTATTTCTTCAGGAGCAGCTTGACTTCAGGAGCGCTTTGCCTTCAGAATCATCTAAGCTTCATTTTCTTTTGCTCTTTATTTGCTCATTCAGAACCAATGATGATGTAACTTTATAATTATGGTCCTGTACACTTGAACAAATATTAGCTAGTCCAATTTACAATTTTTAATACCTTGTTATCATCAAAACTCTTTAAGGTTCATTGTTAAACACATTTTGTTCCAACAGTTTTGCATAAAATAAGTTGTTTTTAATAAGCTGTTTTTTAATAAACAATTGATAAAGATAAGTTATTTTTCATAAAAAAATATTCATTTTGGTATTTTATTTTATGAAATTAAAAATAAATATATGGATGGATTGGATATCCATCCATTAAAAAACTTAAAATAGATGGATTTTATTTTTCATGGATTGGATTGGATTGGATTGGATTATCTTAAAAAAATTGAGTGGATTGTAAAGGGACCATGGATATTTTTTTATCCATCCATTTACATACAAATCCATATCCATCCAAACCATCCATTTGCCACCCCTAGTTTTACTCTCAAACTATTAACTTTTTTACTATAAAAACAAAAATTTAATGTTTATTTAATTAAGAAATAAAATGTATAGGTGATTTAGTGATTGTGTTTGGAATAAATTGGATATTAGATTTGGCATAAATTTATTATATCTACATTTTCTCGACATCCTTATTCTCAATTTAAATTTATCATACCAGAGGTATTAGATTCATCAAACACTCACATCATTTTTCCTTTTTCTTTTTTTAAAAATAAAATAAAATTGGTATTCGGTCTAAAAACCCACTACTATGAGGGGTCAAATTCTACTGTCTACATGCGACGACTCCATTTAAACAAGAACAAAGTTCTCTATAGACTAAACCTACCAAAATTGACAACAAAAGAATCAATATTAATAACATAATCCTTCATCTCTGTAGCACATATGAATTCCAAAGATTGCAAGTAAAGAACAAAAACCAAGATTAAGAAGATCTGAAAAATAGCGGAGTCAAACTGATTTGTAAAATACATGCTAACTAATACGTTCGAATTCCTAATAAAAGGAAATTATCAGCTCATAGTTACCTTCAAAATCTGTTAACTTTTTACTTTAAAAACAATAAATATGATGTTTAGATATTTTAGTCCTTGATGTAGTATATAAATTTTCTCTCCGATTTTCCGCTTAGTAGAAGAAAGAGAGATATCAGAAAATGAAAGCAAGGGACCAAAGAAAAGGTATTAATGATAAAGTGAAAAACCACCTTTCATCCATGATGGTTTATGCATCTGAAACCAAGGTTTTCAAAAATAAGATTTTGCTTCAGGTCAAAAGGGAAGATCAAAATTGTAAAATCCCAATCAAAATCGAAGGAATTTACTCAACTATTTTTGTAGAATCCATATAAGAAATTGTAAAATCGCAATCAAAATCGATTGAATTTACCAAAAGAAAAATAATGTTAGATATATATTATAAATTGTATATAATCATAAATGACTCAGTTTAAAGTCCACAAAATACGTATAAATAAATGACTAAAAAATGGACAAAATCCTTCAAAACCCTTTAAAATCCTGCGATTTTGTATGGATTTCACGATTTTGTACGATTTTACTAGATTTTTCCTATGTTGAAATTCTGCTATGGATTTGAGTCATTGAAGGTGAATAAAGTTGTGAAATCCTAGATTTTAAGATTTAAGTCGGGATTTTGACAACAATGTCTAAAACAACATATACTTGATTGTGTCTTTAGATATTTGAACATGTGTATATGTTCACGAATGTAAATCAGAATATAGTTACAATATGTTTGATTAAGAAATGCCCTATGAGGAATTCCAAGAACACTCTTAAATAAACTTAGAAGAAAATACACAATTCAAGATGAATCAATCCCCTTTAAGCTTTCTAAGTGTCTCATTTTATAGGTCTCAATTCTTTGACATAACGGACCTCTCTTTGGATGTTCAGACCCAATAACCCTCTGAGATCCACATAGCTCGTTCGTACATGTATTGTAGCGCGTGAAGCTGATCATTTTTCCTTTGCACAGCTCGTCTGTACAAGGCGCGTGGAGTCAAGGGCATGCAGCTCACGTCACTTGTTCATGCAGGACGCGTGACACGTTATGAGATACCTTTACAAGGAGGACCACAATGTTACTTGGACAATAACTAGAAAAAGAGATATTGACATTGTTGAAGGTGGAACTCATGTGACCTGAACGATCAAGCTGAGCTACACATGTTGAAGGTGGAGCTCATGTGAGTTGAACGATCTCGCTGAGCTAAGCATTATGAAGGTTGAGCTCATGCGATAAATGATCAAGCTAAAATACACATATTGAAGGTTGAGCTCGTGTGACCTAAACGATCAAGCTGAGCTACATATGTTGTAGGTGAAGCTCGTGTGACCTGTCCGATCAAGTTGAGCTGAACATGTTGAAGGTCGAACTCATATGACCTGAACGATTAAGTTGACCTAAACATGTTGAATAGTCAAAGTATAGTAGTGTCCACGTGGCATAGTCCTCCATACAAGTCCAATACATCATCATACTTTTTTGTATCTCTTACCCTATTCAAAATCCATGAATTCCATCTCAGCTTAGCTTACCTAGAAATATCATCTTCATTTTCCTTCTTACAAGAAATCCATTTTCTGCATTTAGAGGTATTCAAAACAAAATTTGTCAAACATATATAAGTCAGTGCTAACACATCAAGTTATTTAATTCTCATTCATACGAGACATGTATAACCATCAACCGTTCCGTTTAACACTTGCACTCAAAATCAATATTTGTCTTGTTTCTGAAATATCTTAACCTGTCGTAGATTTATTCAAACTTATAATCTGACTGCATTTTATTTTTTCTGATAGAAAATAAATAATTTTTTACCAATAAGAAGCTTATTCTTTAAGTTGTACGTAATTCTAATGTAAATTTGAGTTGAATATGGATGTATTTGTACTCTGTTCAAGTAAATAAACCTAATCATAAATTAGTAAAACCAATTAAATTCAAGAAGATTCAGCCGTAATTATCCCTATTTTTTTAACCAATTAAATTAGTAAATCAAATTCACAAATTAGAACTAAAAATTAGGTTCATGAAACATTGTGAATATGTCAATTCAACAACCACGGTAAATTGAAAAATTCACAAATTATTAAATTCAAAAGAAATTGAAAATTTCAGCAACCACAATAATAGTTTCTTCAACAACAAGTGAATAAATAGGATTGCAAGGCGGGAAAAGAATAAATTTTAGTTTTTGAAGATTAGGAATTAGCAAATGGAGAAGCAGGAAGGCTAGCAGTGGTGGTGGCCTTGCCGGTGGGAGTGGTGTGTGGTTTGCGTTTTTTCTTCAATTGTGCATAGTAAATTGCATTGTACATTCAAATCAGATGGTACAAAAAACAATTGAGGGGAGGTATGAATAGACGAAAGAGAGTAACATAAAAAATAAAAAATAAAAACCTTCCAAATTTTGAGGCCTTGTGTTGCGGGATTGGATGCCCTTGCTATGGATCGATCTTGGTTAGAATATCTGGATGTTTTATCTTGGTTTTCGGGTGTCAAACATTGATTACGTTTGAACCTTTTTAACCGGTGATATCTCATTTTTTTGTGGGAAGGGAAAAATAAGAAAAACCCTTGAGAATCGAGGTCCGGGAGTTGTTTTCGCTACGGGAAGGTGTTAGGCACCCATAACGACTATAGTAACCTATAGGAACCGTCTTTACGTTCTACGCGCGCGCTTTATTTTTAAATGCTATTTGAAAAATGATATTTACACCTAAAGTTTGCTAAGTGAAGAATTGGAGGGAGAAGGAAGTGTTTGAATTTTTATTTTATTTGAATTGAAGGAATATTGTTTCCTTGCCTACGTACCCTTTTAAGGGATCAAATCCACCGTAGTTCTCTTCCAAAAAAATGTTTTTTGTTTTTGTTGGTTGATTTTAAGTTTGAAAATTGGAATTTTGAATAATGGAGGTTGAGAGGCCTTAAAGGCATGAGATTTTAAGAAAAAGGTGGGGTTTGATTAGTTATTTTGAAAAAGAAAGTCAAAGTATGATTAAAATTCATTGAAATTTTGATTAAGAAAATAAAAGAGAAAATCAATGGGGTTTGGATCCCCAAAGTTTATTAGGAAAAAGATTTGAGTGATGTTGTTCATGTTTGTTTAAAAAATGATTTTTTTCTCTAAGTGTAAATCCTAGGCATTTATCTAAACATTCAATCCTAAATATACATCTAAACATGCATATCCTAGCCATACATCTAAAAATATCTATGTGATGTGTGTGCATGTGTCGGTGCTTGTGTCGGTGCTTGTGTCGGTGTACATCATTAGAGTCCATTGTCCTTTACATCATTGGCCTAGATACATTCTATGGTCTTGCAAGAAATTAAAAAGCATAAGAAAAACATTACAAAATTCCTAAATCTTTACATTCTAACTCTTGGTAAAATTTAAAGTGCAAGAAATAAGATGAAGGAGGAGATGAAGTATGGAATGCTTATGAATGAATGAAACATGAAGTAGAGTGGTTAGTGAAAATAAGGCATAGAATGATAGAAAGATAGGCAAGGAAATACTAAACAAAGAATAGTACAAATGACAAGAATAAAGTGTCAAAATGTAGTAAAAATTCATCATAACCTCTCAATAAGTACATGACCTATAATTCTCCCATCATAAGCAATTTTCAAAGACTTCATTGTGCCATGAGTGTGAGAATTATAGGGCATATTCAAGTCAAGGATCATGACATATTTTTAGGTACACTTAGCACTTTATTTTCACATACACACATTTACATGACTTGTAAAACAAGAAACTAATTACATATACTCACATGCAGCAAGAAACACATACAAACAGTAGCTAAAACTTCACAAAATCATCTGGTATAGGTCACAAACATTTATCAAGAAATTGGAACTAGAATCAAGCAAATTTTCACAAATTTTTTAATACAAAACACCACAAAATAACAAGAAATTCCTCACATTATTATTTCCAAGTTTTAATATGCAAAAATCATCACAAAAATACCACAAAACTATCAAGGAGTGTGTATGAAAATTGTTAGAATTTTTAAAGAATTTTTAGACACAAAAACATATAAGACTTCACAAATTTTGATAAACATAGTAAACATTTAACTAAAAATACCACATATATTTTTTAATCAAGATTTATCACAAAAATATCAGGAAAATGATCAAGAACACATAGGAAATTTTTTAGGATTTTTTACAAGAATTTTAAGCAAGACAGGGGTGTAAACAGTAAGAAATAACAAGAATACACAGGAGAGGGGGGTACGCATAGCAAAACGTCACACATGGCAGGTTTGGGCTGAAAGGAAGAGATGGATCAGGCTAAATCCATGGGTTATGGGTCAGGCCATGGGCTGAACCGGTTCATTGGCCTATATAAGGCCTTGAACCGGTTTTGGTTCACTTTTAATCTCTATTTATCTCTCTAACTTCGCCTCTCTCTCTCTAAAGGCTCCTGAGCTCTGCAACTTGCAGGCCGGAGAAGACGACCGGTCTCTCCGACGCGGTGGCTGGCGTTAGCGCCGCCACGCCGGAGTTGAAACTTCGTTGTTTCTTGAAATTTTTTACATCATTAGATCGTCTTCTTCGTCCTAAGTTCAAAAATGATGTTCGTTTTCCTCAAAACCTAATAGATCGGTGTAGATCTACATCTAAACTTTTGTGATTACGACGTTTTCTTGAATCTGTTCGAATGTAAACCGTTACTCTTCGATCTACACCGTTCTATTGTTCTAATCATGATATGCAACTGGATACTGGAAACAAAGGAGAAATACGAATTTACCTGCGCTTAATTGGAGATTTGACGGAGATTCTTCGGAAAACTTCGTAATCTTCCTCGTTTCTTCTGGTAAGTGTTGCGATGTTGCTGGAAAATGAACCGGAGAATTTCTCCTTCTCCTTCTCTGGCCTAATCCTTTTCCTTCGATTCCTCTTCTTCTCTTTCTCACTGTGATCGTACGATCTGTGCTTGAATTGCAGTGATTGGTATTCGATGATGATGATTCAGTTGAATCTCTGAGAATCCACACTCAAATTCGTCGCAATTGAACATTTCTCATTGATTCTAGAAATTAGGGTTTATACGTGATTTTGTGAATTTCTTGTTTTCTTGTGAAATTGGACCAATCTTGATGATCGTGATAGTTCTGTGGTGTTGAATTTGGCGTGAATTGAATGGATTTGAACGGTTTTGTGATGGATTGTGTTTCTGGAAATTCAGTTAGGGTTTGTGTTCTTCATACTGTTCTTGAGAATTCTGGAATTTTCTGAGCTTTGATCCTTGAGATTAGAGAGAGAAATTTGAGAAGTGTTTTTGTGATGTGGCCTTGAATGATTCGTGGTGATGACACTGTGCAGTAAATGCACTATTTATAGCCTGCCATGTGTGATCCTGAACCAATGAGGAAATGCCACCTGGATTTGGACTGAGACTGGCTCGGCCTTGCTGGGTTGTGACTTGAGGGCCATTCTGCAATTTCCAGGACTTAAAGGACTGATCTGGAAAAAAACATTAAGGACCAATCTGCAATTCTTTAAGACTTTGGGACTGGAATGCAATTGGCCTAAAAAAAAGGACTAAAACTAAAAAGTTGACCTAAAAGACTTAAAATTTAAAATTAAAACCTAACAAGAAATTAAGGTGAAACAGAGGGACTAAAATGCAAAATGACAAAAAGGACTAAAAAGTAAAAATAAAATAAAATGGGTAAAAAAAATGTAATTTGAAAATAACGTAAAGTGAAACGATTAAAAATGACAAAACGGACTAAAATGAACCAATTACTTAAATGAGGTACTTTAAAGTAACCTCTCTCTGCCAAAATTTCGTGTGAAATGACCAAAATGCCCCTGGGGACCAAAATGACTCAAAATGACTCTGATGCAATTTTAAAATGATTTTTATCATGAAATTAAAGCAAGAGTTTATTCAAACTAATTGAAAAGACTCAGAGACAATTTTTAGAAATTTAACAGAGTTTTAACACATGAAAAGACTAAAATGCCCCTAGGGGCTAAACTGACTTAAAAATGACTTCAAATGCAATTCTTAAAATGGATTTTGACATGGAATTGAAATAAAGACTTATTCTAACCAGTTGAAAAGACTCAAACAATTTTTAAAGACTAAAATGAGTTTGAATGCAGGAAATGACTAAAATACCCTTTTTCCATGAATTTTGCAAATAATATTTGAAATAAGATGCAGAGAAAGATGCAATTGATCAGAAACAAATTCAAATGACTTGAAATGCAAGAAAACATGGACAAATACACAGTTAAAAGATTTGTAAAGCTAAGTTGAGAGATAAAGCAGAGTGAAATGTCAGTGTAAACAATAGCAAATTGGCAATTCTTCAAAAGTGATAGACATATATCAAAGATGAAAGAAAATTTTGAACAAGTATTTTTAGGTCCAAAATTAGGGTATAACACTGGAGAGATTTTTTTTTCTTGTTACATGAGAAAACGAGGAAAATTAAGTCATTGGAAAAGATACATCTAAAACATCATCCAATAGAGCAGATTATAAACATGATGGGGTTCTTAAAAGATGACAAGATGATCCGAACTAGAAACCCGTTTAGCGAGGATGTCTGCATACAAATTACCCTGTAGAAGGATATGATGAATAAAAATTACCAATATAATTTCAATGAGTTCCAAGATATTTGCATAATGATAAAACCGTTATTTATCACTAACTGCATCATATGAAGAGAGTCAGAGTAACACATAAGTTTTTTATAACCCGTCTCCCAATACAACATCTTGAAAGAATATAAGTATATGAGAAAGCGAGAAAAGGGGTGAAACTAGGGGTGTTCAAATCCAAACCGATCCAAAATAAAACCGCAAACCGATCCAAAAAAACCGAAAACCGCAAAAAACCGAATATATTTGGATGCGTTTGGATGTTGTTTTGTAAAAACCGCTAAGATCGGATCGGATTTCGGATCACTTTTTCAAAACCGAACCAAACCGAACCGAACCGCAAAAATAAATATTAATACTTATTTATTCATTTATTAGTATTATAAATTGCATTATTATGTTGTTTGTTAAATTTTAATCTTATACATTGCACTAATTTAATCTATATTATTATTACTTCATATGTTTCAAAAATAATTGATAATTTTCATACTATAATTTTATTTTTTTAATATATTTTGCATCAAACCTATTATTTTACGGTGTTTGTGTAATATTAATATTAAGAAAAAAATTATATTCTTCAAAAAAGAGTAAATAAAAAAATATATTTTGCATTTTGGACATCCAAAAACCGATCCAAATTAAACCGCATATATTTGGATCGGTTCGGTTTGGATTTTTTTAGAATACTCATCCAAACCGAACCGAACCGCATGTGATTTTTATTTTGGATCGGTTGACATTTTACCTCAAAACCGATCCAAACCGCACCGCGAACACCCCTAGGTGAAACATCATAAAAGATGGTATGCTTATAGATTAGGATCTAATATTTTCTTCACATTTTCTTTTACAATTGTTTAGATCTACCATGAGACACACATGTTTGGTCACAAACTTAATTATAACTATCAGTTATAATTGTTCACTTAATAATCTTTCATTTCATCTACTTTAAATTTTAAAAAAATGATACTGAAAATATTTTAAAAAAAGTAAACGGACTAACCTATTTACCACATCTAGTCTCGTTCTTTACCACCTAATTTCATCAAGACTAATTACGTATTCATTCCTTCTTTCACGTATGGGCTAAAATCATGCTCTATCTTTTTGAAGGTTTTTATGAAATATGAATCATGCTTTATTTATTTTATTTTTTACTTAAATATATATTTCGTCATTTATCTTTTATCAAATATATTTATTTGAATTTTTTATTTCATTTTCTTCGTTTTAGTTTTTTATCTTTCTTAAATGTTTTTTTAATGGAAAATATATACTATATATATTAAAAACAAAAAGGAGAAATCTCCTACAAGATTTCAAACATATATAAAAATTTGAGTACAAGAAGTACTTAAATAAAGTGATAATAAAATTCAACCCTTCCTCAAAAACAAAAGCAAAAACTAAAACCACAACTGAAACACAACATTACATATCAAAGTTAAAGCATTCAATGTTTAAGCTTCCTCAAAATCAAAATATGCTTTATTAAAATAGGAAATGAGCACACATTTTGCAAGAATTGAGAGAATTTCAAGAAGGCACTAAACACTAATGTTGTTCACTCTGGTATGAACATAAAGATCAATGACAAAATAAATGTGAGTTGTTTGTAACGACGATTGTGAATGAATTTCAATATGTGCAAAGTTTCCCGATAGAGACATACATAACATATAAGCTGGACTATTGATATAATTTACAATATTTTAATGGATGTCATTGTGATCTTTTTTTTCTTATTTACTACTTTATAGTAGTCAAAAAACATTATTTTGAATCATGTCACCTGACTATTTGGTCGAGAACAGCACAAGCCTACAAAATTAATGTCAAACAACTCCCTTTATAACGATGCCAATAGGACTATAGAGAAAATAATATTATTATTTTTTTGACAAGAAGGACTATCCTATTATCTGGGAGTTTAATTGTCCTCCTATAATGTAAGAACTTTCTTAGTCAAAGAAAACTGTAACGAATTTCTTAAAATACTAGTATTATATATTAATTTGATTAATCTAATGAAAATGAAAGGATTGTCTATGGCACAACACTCACCTCTATAAATTGGACAGCTTTTGGAGCTTTAATTCTTCATCATTGAGATATCATTTGATCATAGTCCAAAAAAACATTAATTAAGATTAGTACACAAGAGATGGCTGTCAATAATGAAGAGAAACCGCAACTCATTCCACATACATATTTAGTTCACAAGTCTCTCCTTCAGAGTGATGCACTATATCAAGTATATATTCACTCACTACAATTTTGAATTTTTGATTTAATAAAAAAATTTGACACATCAAATTTCATATATTGTTCAGTATATACTCGAGACCAGTGTGTTTCCACGAGAGCACCCTTGCTTGAAGGAGCTTCGTGAGTTAACAGAAAACCACTCACAGTAAGATTATACTACCTCCAAGACAAAAAAAAATTATAGTTTTAGTTTTTTATATTTTGTTATTAGTTTTGATATGATTTTATTTTCATACTATTCTTAATCATTTTATTAGAGGGAAGTAAATGTAAATACATTTATAAATATTCTTTGAAAAGAAAAAATTGTTTTATTTATATATCCTTTATTATAAAAGCTAGACTTGGTTAGCAAACATGTTGCCCTAATTTGCCCTAATCCCTAGCATTTTTCCCTCCTAAACATGCTAATCTAATCTCACCCGTTGATTCGATCTCTATTCTCAAACTCCTCATTTTCTCTCATATAACTTAGTTAATGCTAATTGAAAACGAACAACAAACTTTTAATGCAATTGAAAACAATTAACACACTTTTAATGGCAATTGAAAACGTAGTTAATGCCAATTCAATTAACAACCCACGTTCTCTCTCACGCGTAACAACACAAACCCTTCTCCTCTCCTTCTTCAAAAACACACACCAACCCTTCATCTTCTACCTTCATTTTGATCATTTTTCGTCCTTCTCCCACTAAATTAAAAGCATCAATGTCTTCATCTCTTCATCATCTACAAAACCCACTCACTTTCCACCACGTCGGAGTTGAACCACCGCCGTTGTACACCACATCGGAATTCGCTCTTCATTGTGTCGGGGTCGCTCTCGGAAGCTTCTTTTACCTTGCAAGGTTAATTGTTAATTTCAGCTTTTGTATTCCACATTTCTAATATTGAATAATTCATTGTTATTCATTTTGTTCTTTGTTTGGTTTTTTGCATTCAATGAATTTGTCGTAAACGTGATCAAGGGGTTATTGGCATGTATGATGCAGATGTGATATTCATCAACGACTCATTTTTAATTGCTTTCTTTTCTGCGTTTTTCTATTTAGTTTGAGTATTTATCTTCTGTGTTGATGGTTTTGTAATCCAAACAACATCTATGGATAAAATTTATAATTCTGCACTTCTGTTTCAAATTCTATTTGATAGTTTTTTTTGAGTAATATGTGTGATCTGTTCTGAAGTCAACGATGGCTAATCACATGTGTATTTACAATTAGGCTAAAACTCTGGAAAAAAATATTATTCAAAACTTATTTCAGTGGTTATTTCGACTCGACAACTAAGGCTTTGTATATACTTTCACTTCTTAAATGTGCCTGAAGTCTAACATTTTTAATTTAAATATACTGTCAATGTATTAGCATATCAAAAATTTTATGTCAACATAAAACAGTTTGAAATAGCATATAACAATTAAGTATGGTTAGGAAAGGATAATTAGTTTATTTCCATACATATGTTGTTCATCAAGTCTAACATTTTTCAAATATCATTTGCAAGTACTAAACCTTCTTCAATCACGTCATTCATATAGAACTTAATAGAACTTAATGATATTAGTTATAGCTTATAGGCGACACCAGTCGAATTTGAAAACACATTTAAAGACCTAAAATTCGAATTTCAAATATTTTTGGAACTTAAGGATATGCAATTGTGAATAAAAGATAAATTAATACTTATTATTGCAGAGGTCAAATTATTTCAATCAATAGATAGTTCAATAATGTTATTCAATGGCCACGCCAAATGTCAACTATTGGTATTTATGATTGACACTAACAACTTTTGGAATTGGAAACGTCATAATGCATTACAAAGCATTTGACAGTAATTGCTTTTATGGCTGCAATGAATAGGAATTATTACTGCAAGAAGTGAATGGTCATTCACATGTAATACTTTCTATAAATTGGTGTCGTCTCCTTATAATTTAGTTGCAGATTTTCAAATATCATTTGCAAGTACTAAACCTTCTTCAATCACGTCATTCATATGGAACTTAATGGAACTTAATGATATTAGTTATAGCTTATAGGCGACACCAGTCGAATTTGAAAACTCACTTAAAGATCTACAATTCGAATTTCAAATATTTATGGAACTTAATGATATGCAATTGTGAATAAAAGATAAATTAATACTTATTATTGCAGAGGTCAAATTATTTCAATCAATAGATAGTTCGTTAATGCTATCCAATGACCAAACCAAATGTCAACTATTGGTATTTATGATTGACACTAACAACTTTTGGAATTGGAAAACATCATAATGCATTACAAAACATTTGACAGTAATTAATTGCTTTTATGGCTGCAATGAATAGGAATTATTACTGCAAGAAGTGAATGGTCATTCACATGTAATACTTTCTATATATTGGTGTCGTCTCCTTATAATAATACTTTCTATATATTGGTGTCGTCTCCTTATAATTTAGTTGCAGATTTTCAAATCAAAAGACTAAACAGCCAGAAGATCATGTAAACCAATCATGTTAGATCTTAAGTCAACTATTATAGTTTAGGCTATTGTGACTAAACTTCTATCTTATTAATGCAAGTCATTATTCTTCCTTTTTTTTTTTTTAACACAACAACATTCCTACAGAATGTTTTTTTAAGCTTCATAGAATGGTGTCCTTAATATAGTGACAATACATCCGCAATAAGAAAAGTCATAATATTGCTACCTTATTGATGCAACTTATATTTCTACCTTTTTTTTTAACACAAAGTTTATGCCTACAATTTTTTTTTTTTTAAATTCTAAGAATGGCTTCCTTAATATAGTGAGAATGCAACCGCAATGACAAAAGTTGTAATATATTTCAAGGTGTTATCCTTTTTTTTTCTCGATATTCACCTGAATTTCAAAAAGTGATGTTGCGTTGCCAATTATAATGTACGAATCTATTTGAGCACGGGTCTTTTAAATGTTTATAAAACTTCTATTAACTATATATGGTTACATTGTTGCGACTTATTCGATTAACTTTTAAGCGGTAGGACCCGTGCGGTAGCACGGGTCAAGAGTCTAGTAATATAAACTATCAATGTTGTAAAACAGAAAAATTATGGCTATACCCGCTGATGAAGGACAACTTATAAGCATGTTAATCAAGCTCATCAATGCTAAAAATACTATGGAAATTGGTGTGTACACCGGTTACTCTCTACTCACCACTGCTCTTGCTCTTCCCAAGGATGGAAAGGTGAGGCTCCAACTTATATTATTTTATGGATAAAGTTTTTAATTGTATTTTGTTGAGTGTTATTGTACGTAGTTGTGATTTCGAATAATTACTTCATCCAGTTCTTTTTATAAGAGACAAACCGATCAACACATCAACTTTTGTTGATCCATTTGTCTGTTATAAAAATGACGGGAGAAAATATTTAAGAAATGGTGTTGTAAATTGTAATCACTCCTCTTATGTTTTTTAGTGGAGTTCATTTTAAACTTATCTTTTTGTTTCATGTGTAACTCATGGTTGATTTATTTTATTAGGTGTTAGCTGTTGACATGAGTCGTGAATATTATGAGCTGGGATTGCCCGTGATTGAAAAAGCTGGAGTAGCTCACAAGATTGACTTTAGACAAGGACCTGCTCTCCCTCTTCTTGACCAACTTCTTCAAGATGTGCGTACATCATTTCTCACCAACATGATTAATTTGATTTTGATTTTATCCATGCACGTTTTACAAACTTAGAATAAAAAATACTCTATTAATTTTGCAGGAAAATAACAAGGGGGCATTTGACTTTATTTTTGTGGATGCTGACAAGAATAACTACATAAACTATCACAAGAGGGTGCTTGATCTTGTTAAAATTGGGGGAAAGACGGGCAAAGAAAAAATTGTTTTATTTATATATAACTAGCGGAAAGACGGGCACTATCGTGCCTGTCTGTCCGCTCTTTCTACTGCGCTAACGCATGTGATTATTTTATTATGTTTGTTTGTATAATTTTGATTAAATTTTTTAAATTTTTAAATATTAATGGAAATTATTGATATATTGATTTATAAACAAAATATTGTCAAGTTATATAACAATTATTTATGAACTCAACATATTTTAGTTTGTCTGCATATAAAAGAAAGAAAAAATAATGATCTTTTATTGTTTATTCTAATATTAATTAGTAACATCATAACATAAATGTATAAATGACATTTTATGTGAAAGAAACATTGTTATGATTGCGATAAAAGAATATCTTTAAAAACTACATTTTTCGTAAAGTCTTCATTTTCTCCTTCTACTAGTATAGTGACCCGTGCCAAGCACGGGGAAATAAAAAACTTTTTTCATCAAATGTATAGATTTTATATTATGTTATCTTAAAGTTATAAGTGTGGTTATAATTTAAAATTGATATGGAAAAAAATATCATCTTAATTTTGTTAATTTTGTATATATTTTAAAATATTTAAACATTGCACATAAAGATTAAAGTATTTTAATTTATACTTATACTAATTATTTGTAGTATAAGATGTACTCATTGATAAACTTAGCATATGCAATATTTTTGCAAAAATACGTCGGCGTACTGTATATTATTATTTGTTGACATAATGTATTTTATTAATCATAAAAACTAAAAATTTGTATTTTTTTATATAATAGTCAGTGTCAGATGCATACACCTAGTCTGTGAATGCAAACGTTAAACTTTTTACGGGTGTGTATAAATATAGTTTGGGCTACAGAAACGCCGATTGTTATTTGTTTTTATTTTTTATAAAACCAATGGTTTAATGTAAATATTGTATTTTAGGGTAACAACGATGTAAAAAAAAAGTTCCACGTATTGTTATACCTAAAAAGTGCATCAATTAAAAGTCAATGGCAGGAGGATCTGCTTATATAGAAATTGCATGTCCCGTAATGACCAGTACGCCTTACAAAGAAATTAAAAAAAATGACTTCCAAACAATACGCAACTTTAGTTTTCTAAATTATAGCAACAACAATTCTAAAACATAACCAATGATCATACTTTTTGAAAAACTTCACGATACACAACATTTGTGGTCTCCTTGCAAACATTATTATCTTCATCCAAGATGAGCAGCTTCAAACCTTTTCTAGAAGTAACTCGAGAGACAACAACATAGAGTTGTCCATGCGTGAACACGGGCTTAGGAAGATAAACTCCCATTCGAAATAAAGATTGACCCTGACTTTTATTTATTGTCATTGCAAAACAAAGCGTCAATGGAAACTGCATGCGCCTGAATTTGAAGGGTAGTTCTGGATCACTTGGAGTAAGATTCATCCTGGGAATGAATACCCTGATACCTGCCCTTTTACCTGTAATTACGGTAGCAGCTATCGTGCTATTCCCTAGATGTGTAACTGTTAGCCTCGTACCATTACACAGTCCATTGGCCTGATCGATGTTTCTCATCAGCATAATTGGACATCCCACCTTAGTTTCAACCGGTGATTTGGAATTCCAGAGCTCTTAATACCATTAAGAAATTCCGTTGTGAATCACTCGCTTTGGACATCAGAATTTTCACCCAATCGACAAACAGAATCAGAGCTTAAATACTCTTTCTCTTCACCTGGAACCAGTGACATCATATATTCGTTAACATGCTCAACTGAATAAAGCGTTGGTGCGAGTATTCCCCTTTCTTGGAAAATAGTGGGTCACCAAGATTATCATTCAAATCGGGATACACAAAGTCTATAAGTGACATCAACGGATTTTTTGTGTTTGGTATGAGCAAATCTTCAGGAATTTCTACCTTCATTTCACCATTCTCATTCGAAGCGTCGTTGTCGTCTCCAATTGAGAGTATCCATTTGCCAAAATTAGCAATTTCTTACTGCTCTGCAGGTACCGAAGATGCACCCAATCTCATATTAACAGTAAGCCTCGACACATTACAATAAGCCCATATCTTTGATGAATTGATTGAGGCATCAATAATATCCTGCCTCGATCCTTTTCGGACAACAGGCAATATCTGCCTGAAATCACCACCTAAAACTACTGTCATTCCACCAAAAGGTCTAAACTCGTTTAGGGGATCATTCTTGGACATGATATCAAGCATTGATCGGTCAACTGCCTCAAAACACCATCGGTGCATCATTGGAGCCTCATCCCAAATTATCAACTTTGCAGCACGCACCAGGTCTTCCCCTAAGACTATCCTTTTCCATCGTAAGCGATGATGCTTCATTAATCTTAATAGGGACTGTCAGCGTCGAGTGCGCGGTTCTTCCACCTGGTAATAGAAGAGCCGCTATACCACTGGATGCATCATTCAATACAATTAACCCCTTCGATCTAACAGCAGCCGACAATGTTTTCCATATAAAGGTTTTTCCAGTACCACCGTAACCATATAAGAAGAAGAAACCACTGTCGTCAGAACCAATGGACTCCATGATCTTGTCATGCACACATCTTTGTTCATCAGTCAACATCAGTAACATATTAGTGTGTGTCTTTTCAGTTCATCATTGTTGTAATTTAGCTCATCAACGATAAGCTTGTTTGTGAAAGTTGGCACGTCTGCTGCGTTTGGCCTGGGCATAGATTTGAATTCAGTAAGAGACCATCCGTTTTCCTGAAGCAGCATTTCAATTTCAATCAAACACAGGTTCTTCAAGTCATCGTCACCTATACGCAGATCTGCATATTAAATGTGAAGTCACGCAATTAATATTAACACCTTGCATATGTGTGCACGTTGAAGAGAGAGAAAATATATTAGCTTTATATGAGAATCCTTTATATTTAAACATATCAGCCTAAAAAATATGGAAAATGCTAAATGGTATTGTAAAGTTAGTAACTCTTAGTTTGTTCTTTACTATATCTTCCAAAAAGTACCTCTTAACTACTTAAACTACTCTAATCAGCCTTTACTATATCCTAAAAAACACACCCCTCGAAAACAACCTTGTCATCAAGGTTGGAATGTGTTAAATTTCTTAATGTGTAATAGTCTTCAAATGTATCACCCTTATCCCTATTTTTTTATTAGTGAAGTACTGTTTTTCTTCACATCTTCATCAATAACATGAGTAGTTTCTCTCCACTTCCTTTACATAAGCATTTCATTTTGAGAAAAAGAGAGATAACTGATCTTGGAACCATTTGAAATAAATTATTTGTCTAAGAAACTTTTATAAAAATAATTGCCTCGTCCATGTCATTTGCACCCTGATGCTAAAATCGTCACCCCAGAATTCCAAGCAGTATTTGACTTGTGTTGCTTAAAAAACAACAACAAAGGAGTACACAAAGAAAAGTGCAGCGGAGACAACACTAACAAATATATCTCAGTGGAGATATGTTTTTATTTTGAAGTTTTATGTTACCTCTTAATGCATTTTAAGTGCATCTTTTCCCTTTAAAGTTGCATAATGACATGCCATTTGTTCTAATTCTCATCAATGACAATTACAACATGTTCTGGCCTTAAAAAAAAAATATCATTATGTCTTGAAACATGCTTATTTTCACTTCTGTCTTTGTCATAATGATAGTAAGAGAATATATGCAATACAACGAAAAAAATGACATTAAAGTTACGACTCAATTCTTAATCCAAAAAAGCTTCTTTTAGCTTAACTCAAACTAAAAAATTAAGCTTATTTGTAAAGGAGTTCCCAAGCCATTATTTATTTAACGCGAAAATAAATAGATATTGGAACTGCTACAAAATGATGTCATGAATGCTCACTAATCTAGATAACGTGAAAAATTAATCAATTAAAGAACAGAAAATGTGAACAAATTAATCAAGATATACATAGTGGAAATCTATATATGACAGTTTTGTGGCATCGATAGTAGGTCATGCATTAACCTTATGTTGTTTGCATTATCTGTGGGTGTGTTGACCTCATGTTAACCTGCTATTACGTGATGTAGCAGCTGGCTGGGAGGCTTCTGTATGTTCATAATTGTTGTTGCGTCCGCTTGGCTTTTTTGTTTTTTAGTTGCAGGTATTTTGGCCTGTTGTAGTGCAGCTTTGCTGCTGTGCAGCTGCGACTTTTTAGAGGATATTTGTGGGCATTAGATTGTGAGACAGGGGTACTATCGTGTAGGCAGCACCACGGTTTATCGTGATTCTTTGCTGGGTTTGGTCTTTGATTAAGGCAACCTAGTGTACACCTTGGCCTCATGATTTTTTGGGTGCAGGCGTGTTGCCTTTGTTGGTTCTTGTATTCATCCTCTGTTCATTTTTGCGAGTACTTGGCGTTTCCTACGCCCTCTCAACGAAGAATAATATTTGCTGTCTAAAAAAAATAGTGAAAAGCTATCTGGTGTGCCTACTTTATTAGGTAACCTTGAATTTATCTTTGTTTTACTCAAGCTATTGTTTTCTTACGTGCATACACTCGTATTTAAATTCTTTCTTTCTATTCTATATATTGCTGTATAAACCTGTTCTCATGAAGCACGGGAAATTAACGTACATATTTTATTTACTTTTACTCGAAGAATTTACGTATTTATATAAGTTTAACTATATATATATTTTTTAAATTGAAAATTAATTTACACAAAGTTAGTGAATATTTAAGTTATTTGATATATAAATTTAAAGTAACTTTAGTATAAATTGTAAAGTTTTTTTACAAAAAATATAACTTGTAATTTTGTGTAGTTTTCGTAAAAAATATTATATAGTTGTATTAAGATATTTGCTTTTAAAAATATAAAGTATATGTAGTTTGCAACTATATTTTATTTTAAATTAGTATCTTTATCCTAACTAATAAATTGTTTCAAGGGGTTGAATAGTTCAAATGGTTTGAGTTAAGGAATAAGAAGTTTGAGATATTGTGGTCAAACTGAAACGAAAGAGTAAAGATTAATGTTACAAATAATTACTAACATTTGTCATTAAAATAAATGACAACTGTTTCAATCTCTCCAACATAATGATATTTGGACCAAGACTATTTTACATTGACATTTAAAAAAAAAAACTTATATTTACTATTTTCAAATTCACCTTTTTAAAATGGTTTTTTATAAGATCTATGGTAGCCCATGATTGGCTTGTGAAACTTAGGCATGGCAATAAAACTTGTACACACAGATACCCGACTGAACTCATCTCGATTTGACGGATTTTCTCCTTTGTCTGGGTTTGGATTTTCCTCAATTTCAAAATACGGATATGGTGCGGGTAATAGAGATATAGATACTCACTTCGAACCCGTACCAATTGTAGAAATATATTGATATGTAACATGCAAGTCTCTAAATATTATCCCTACTTTTGAGATATTTATGAACTTTTAATCACTGTAATCATTACCTTAGTTTAAAATTGACTAATTACCTTATGGAGAGGTCTGTTTGATATAAAATTTGGTATTGGGTGTTTTCCCATTTCAACACTTCTTTTACCTTGTGTTCTTGAATTTGATGATAATAGTTATAGTTTCTCCTCTCTGATGTCTATCATGTTCGATTATGGTAATATATATGTCATAACCTTCATTAAATAATTTTTGAAAATACTACTTCCATGTACCCTTTATATCTCTTTTCTGGACAATAATTTTACTTGCTTCCATTTTAATACCCCTCACTTGATCCATATATCTTTTCTTACTTTTTTGTCCCTTAGCAAGAATATATATAAACTTTTCTCCCTCATTGGCGTGTAAGAATTGGTATAACTCATCAAAAACTTGTGATCTTGCTGCATTCAATGCCTTATCAGTCCCTTTCTTAGCTCTCTTATAATTTTCCTACATATTTGTACTTTTACACGTGTACCACACTTTAAAACATTCTCTTTTGATTCTCACTTTAATTTGAACATTTTGGTTCCACCAAGATTCTTTACTCATAGCTAGGTTCAAAATCTATTAATTCTCCTAGTGTCTCTTTTGCTGCTTTGCTAATCTCATACGTCATCTTGTTTCACATATCATTTTCGCTTCTATGTAGTTTTGCACAACCTTCCTTTAAAATCTTTTGTAGGAAAACACTATGTTTTTCATCCTTTAAATTCCACCACTTGATCCTTGTATCCCAATCATGACATCTCATCTTTGGTCTTCTCTTAACCCTTACATCCATAGCCAATATTATATGTTGGATAATCAAACTCTCTCCAGGTAAAACTTTAAGTCCAAACAAATATTTATGTCAGAATTGCCAATAAGAAATAAATCTATCTGAGAACATGATATCTCACTCTTGTATGTAATAATATTCCCTTTTCTTTTCCTAAAGTAAGATTAAAAGACAACAAAAAATCTAGGATGGATTTACCAAATGCGTTTTTCTCCCCAAGGTTATACCCTCATTCACACCTTCAAAAGTTATCAAACACTCCTTACACTTTAATTAAGCCTTTCAAATCCTTCCAAAATTTTACTTTAGGATATTCTTTCAAACCTATCCAAGGTGAGTAAACACTAATAACATTAAAGATGTCTTATTTCCTTTCAAAAAAATAAATTAAAGATGTCTTATTAAACTACAAATTTGTGGGCTACGATCCAATCTCCCTATCCTCTTTACATTCAAAATATCTTTTTTCCATTCCTTATCCTCAATAATGCCTACACCATTTCTTGATCTAACTATTCCAGTTTACAATGCTTAAATACTGAACTATCTAATTCTTTCGCCTTTTCACCCACCCACTTAGTTTCTTGTTGGCACATAAAATTAATCTTCCTCCTACTCATAACGTCAATCATTTCCATATATGTTCAAGTAAGAGTGCCTTTATTCCATGTTCAAAAACAGATCCTACTCTCATGAACTAACTTCTTTACCCACACTTGTTCACAAAGATGTGGGACCCTTGCTTATTTTTTACTTCATTCAGGCATCGATGTATCCACCTCTGCTCATTTAACATTGTACTTCAGCTATACAACACGTTTCTTCTTGTCACTGTCCTAATGTTCACACTATTATATATTAGGTCCATGCCTTAGAGATTCAAAGTGTTTCAATTAAATTCAAGTGTTCAAATTTTAAACAGTAGAATCTAGTCCAAGTCTTCAGTTTTTTTATAATATATAATGTCATTTAATTAAAGGGTTTTTATATCATGTGCAAATTTGCACATGTTAAGAAGTTTAAAGTAGTATGTTTGATTTGGAACTTGTGTATTTTCTATTAATATATAATTTTTTAATAAATAATTGTTGTTTTTCAATAAATAGTTGCCGCTTTTAGTTACTTTAACATATGCAATATTGCACATGTTAGACAAACCTTTTAATTATATATATATATATATATATATATATATATATATATATTTAAGATATTTGTTAAAAAGTTATGTGCTATTATTTGTTGATCCAACCTAATGAAACTTGATTGCATCGAGTAATAGATTACAATGAAAACCGACCCAGAACACATGTAGGCGTGGATACAAAAACATGTTTTCTTATTTTGAAATAGGTCTCCTCATCGATAATTAATTTTGTTCATACCCATAACAGCGTAGTTTTGAAATACATTTTTATTAAGCCAAAAAGGGTGTAGCAAAGACGCTAGCAACCCCCAAAATATATATTAGTCAAAAAAGAGAGATTACAAAATGAGGAAGGGGACCAAACCAAGACTTCCTCAATGAGAAGAAAACCTAAAATTTGGAATACCAGTCATGTTCCTTACATAATATTCCCTTGCAAACAAAGGTATGCAAGACCAGAAAACAAAAGAGTCCATGTTTAATCCAAAGTTTGCAAGAGAATCCGCCACTTGGTTTCCTTCTCTAAAGATATGTGTTACTTATAATATTTCCCAAAGAATAAATTGAATCTTCACTCTTACATATAAAACATGCATTTTATGATAATTATCAAGTACAATATTGACTCTCCGGTCTTCACTTTATATTGAGTCTTATGGTATTTAAAAGAAAAAAATCAATCCTAATTAAATTGTTAAAAAAATATCGGTACATATAATTTGTGATTTTTTTAAAGATGTAAGTACTGAATTATTAAATGTATTATCTTTAAATTATTATTTCTGCACCATAGAATTCTTTTTGTTTTTATATGTAAGAATTAAAGTGATTCTTGTAACACTCATCCAAAAAACTTATTTGACCTTATAAATTTGTTATTAAGTTTGGTGATCCACGCAATGCATATATCTCCAAAATATTTTCACACTTCAATTTGAACAATTCTTTTGCCTCACGTTCTTGAATTCGACAATAATAATTATGATTTCAATTTTCCTCTCTAATGTCAAGTTTGTTAGAGTTAAGTAAAATCTCGCATCCTTTAATAAATAAGGTATTCAAATGTTTTTTTCATATATCTTTTTTGGAGTTTTTTTATATAAATATTTACAAAACTAATTTTTTTAGTAAAAATGTGTACCAACTTGTAAGAAACATATTCAGTATGTAATTATGAACCTTTAAACAACTTTGTTGCACCCATTCTTAAAAACCGTGGTCGGGCCTAACACAACCCCACAAAACCGGCTTGTGATGTGATGATTGCCCCCATTTATAAACACATTGTCAGGTCATCACCTATCCGATGTGAGACTCTTAACACCCATAGACCAAATAGATAAAATAATTATTTGGTTTACATAGTAGTAATAACAAACTTACTACTTTAATGGTACGGTGAAAAAAATAAGCACATAAAATTGTTTAGTAATCAATCACTAACATTTTGTACATTTAATGTCATTGATATATTTATTTAAAAAAATTAATCATTAAAAATATCATGAGTGTAATTGGAAAATTCTAATATGCAATTTTACCTTTCTAAAATATTTATGAATTCATTGTCGTGTCTTATATTAACATATATTAAGTGATAATGAACTTATATGATTTTATTAGTGGTTGATCATTATCTCTTGTTGACAATTTTTTTTTAGAAATTGTAGTTTTCAAAGTATTAGGAATTTTCTCCCTCTCCACTCGATCACCAGTTTTTCTTCTCTATCTTATTTTTTTCCCTCATCAATATTTCTTTTTCATTATTTCAATGGAAGGTGAAGATCCATTTGATTTGTTTTCTTCTAGTGAAAATATGTTTGGATGCAATAAAAAAAGTGTTATTTAGAAGTCAAGTCTAATTCACGTGATATTTGGATTTTTATAAGACGCACACTAAATATAGCCTCATGTGCTATCACTTAATGAATAATATGGCATATTTAGAGGCACTTCCGGAAAGAAAAAAAAATGTATCGTATTCAGAAACATACACAACAACTAATAACAATCCTTTGCTATAAACATACACAACAACTAATAACAATCACTTGAAATATTTTATTTCTCCCAAGTATTTGGAAACAAATGTCGTGAATGAAAGGAAAAAAATAGATATCTTATTTAGAAAGTTCGTACCAAATAAATTTCATTCAAAATATTACAATGTTTATTTCAAATATTACAACGTGATCATTTATTTAAAAAGTTTGTACCAAATTAATTTCATTCAAAATATTGTTGATCCTTTGAGATATATGTCTTAAATAAAAAATAATAATGTGCAGAATTTCCATGATTTATAAACATAAAAATATAAACTCTTTAATTATTTTATCAAAGTTTCAATCCATGACAATCTTAAATTTTTCTCGAAAAAAAAAAGTTTCCTCTCTACTCTTATGTGAAAATGAATGAATGCGTGTAACTATATTAGTCAATCATTTATTTTTTATTAATTATCATTTACATCACAACAAATATGATGATGTAACGGATGAATTAATTATCTCAATCAAGATTATTGCTATTGATTACTGTCGAGTAAATAATTTCCATAGTTTTCTCCTCAACTTTAGATTGAAAAATCATTTTTTAAACAAACTATTGAATATAAAATCATAACAAACACTAAAATTTGGAAGCAAGAAATGAATATAAAATTTACTGAAGAAAATAGGACGGGATTGCTCGTTTGGGATTGAAATTTAGGTGTTGTCATTTGATAGTGTTTGTGTGTGTTTGATGTTTATTTGTTATTTCGACTAAACTGACATAAAGAAATGGAGAAAATGATGAACTCAATTATGAAATAATTGTAGTAAAAAGCATGAAAATGAGAATTAAGTTGCATATTAACTAATATCATTATAATACTTCTTTGTTCCATTTTTTTAGTCCATTACATATAAATCGTAACAGAAAACTATACAATCATTCTTTATATAAAAGACATAAAAGAGGGACTCATCCTAGTAGAAAATTAGTCTAGATTCTCTACTAAAACCGACTAATTCTTTTCGGAATCTCAAAGTTTGTCATAATGTCATTTTTTTTTCTTTCCTTTTAAAAAAAAATCTATTTTGTTTTATCTATGCTCTCATGTGAAGAATGTGTGTGTCTTGAACTCGACCATCATTTAATCGGTTTCTATATAAAATATTTTTTTCCATATTCTTATTTTTTGTGCTTGTTCCTGATATCTCAATTCAATGCACCTATATGCATAGAAACCAAAAAAGTAAAAAAAAAAATAAACATATATAGTCTTCATCTTTGAATCATCCATAAATTTAAACAGAATAATAAAGAAAACAAAAGAGCATAAACAATGTCATCAAAGCATAAAGAAGAATAAAATAAGTCATAGGGAAATATTAAAAGAGAGATGAAGAAAAAATTTATAGAAGAGTTGAAGAACCTGTTTATTTGTGTGAACATTTGATTCATCAAAATCACATACATAAAGGAAATATAACTACTGGAGCATTGACATCAATGAAAAAAATACGAAGAACAAATAATAAAAAACTGAACAATAACATTTGATTCATCAAAATCGCAACATAAAAGAAATATAACTCTTCGAGCATTGACAATAACGACAAAAAAATACAAAGACCAAAGAATAAAAATTGAAACAAAATAAAAAAGAAGGGTGATATGAGTTGTGATGTGAAATTATGTTAACCCATATGTCTAATTTATAGACTTGTTTCACATGGTAATTTAGTAAAATAACCATTATTTTTTTAACATTCTGAAAAAATCATTGTTCTATTAAGGGCAATGTGGTTATGAAATTATTTGGTCATGAAGAAATTTTAATTGCCATAAATTATTTTAATAACCATTAAAAGCATATCATAAAAAAAGTCTCCTATTCTAAGTTTTATTTTTTGAGAAAATATTGTATGCTAAGTTAGTGGTAGTGTAATTTTGACACAAATATGTAACAGAATCGCTAAGAAGTATCATAAAAAATAGAGCTTTTTTTTTCTGATTATATAATATGTAATGATTCAAACATAAACAATAAAAAAAAACTCTGGCAAAAAAACATTACAATACTCATTTGTGTAAAAGTAATTTTTTGTTGTTGTTAATATATTGTAATAGAAAATAGATTATTCTTATTAACAATAAAAAATTAGTATTGTAACCGTACTCATTTTTGGGTATTGATTACATCTTATTAACAAAAAAATGTATTTTTATCACTATTGATATCATTATTATTTATAATAAAATTATTATTATTACTACTACTACTACTACGAAACCAAACATGAAAATCAGTCTTGGTCTCATCCTCGTTGAGGAAACAAAAAAAAAATATTTCGAAACTTAGTTACCTAAAAAATATTATTTGAAAAATTAGTCACTAAATCACAAATATTCAATTCCATTTTTTTATCGTCATTGGCAAACAAAATATATTTCTACCATTATCGATATCATTAACCTTTGTAACAAAACTATTTTTTTAGCAAACAAAACTATTATTATTATTATTATTATTATTATTATTATTATTATTATTACCTAAAATAAAATCTCAAAATGAAATAAGATATTTTTTGTATCCATATTTGCTTGGTAAGCATTAAAAGCAAAAATATTACAATTGCATCACATTATTGTTATGAAAATAAAAAACAAAACAAATGACATCTCATTAATTGCCAAACTCACCAAATTGCTTGGTTTGGTTTAAGGTGCCACATGTCAATTGAGTAAAACACTTTCATATATATTATTGAGAGTGCCACATGTCATAAGAATAGATTGAGAAAAACACTTCCATATATAGACTTGAAATGGGTCTTAAATTTATATAATATAGATTTTCCCTTCATTAATGAGAACTTTTTGTTGAATTTTGAGAAACTCCTCTCGATAAAGCTACATATAATTGACCATGACTGAAATCATGTCGTGGAAGATAGATTCCGACATTGGGAATGGTATGCCCTTTAACATTAATTTTTGTTCACATTTGTTACTAATATTTTTTTAGAGGATTTAAAGTCCAATCTTTAACATAATATTTTGCTCACGTTTGTTACCAATATTTTTTTCCAGAGGATTTAAAGTTCAATCTTTAACATTATTTTTTGCTCACGTTTGTTACTAATATTTTTTTAAAGGATTTAAAGTCCAATCTTTAACATTATTTTTTTCTCACGTTTGTTACTAATATTTTTTTTAGAGAATTTATAGTCCAATCTTCAACAATATTTTTTGCTCATGTCTATTACTAATCTTTTTTTAGAGGATTTAAAGTCCAATCTTTAACAATATTTTTTGCTCACGTTTGTTACTAATTTTTTTTTTAGAGGATTTAAAGTCCAATCTTTATGGAATACTGTTTTTTGTGGAAGGGATATGAAAATACTTGACAATCTTTGTCGGTTGTATTGAAGAGAACAACACAGATGTACAACATAAAAGCGGCTAATAAAAAAGTAACATGAGTTGTTGTTTTGTGCTAGTTTTTTTTTGTGAGTTTGATCTTTAGTTAACAGAGGTAAAAGAGGGTTAACGGTGATGATTAGTGACATGGGTTACTAATCCACGTATTATTTTATAATTGACTATTTGTATTTAAAATTAAGGGTATTTTTGGAAAGAAAAGTCCAACGCAAAGGTGTGCTTATAGATAAAAAAAAAAAGCACACTATCATAGTTTGTATAAGCAATTATAAACCAGCAAAGTCAAATAATTCTTAAAATTAATCGTAAATAATTTGAATCATAATCACTTATAAACCAGCAAATCAAATAATCCATAAAATTAATCAACTTTGATTAGTTGTAACATGAAATAAAAAAAAAACTCACAGGTTAATTATGAATTCTGATGCAGAGGGCAGAAAGATGTTGAGAAAAACTAAACAATGCGGGAACGAACTATGAACTGTGAAAACCCTACTTATTAATATTTTTAATATTGTGCTAACAAATCTTTTTCTAAAAGATTTTGAATCATAATATTTTGCTCACGTTTATTAATAATATTTTTATCAGAGGATTTAAAGTCCAATTTTTAACATTATTTTTTTCTCATGTTTGTTACTAATCTTTTTTTTTTTGCTCACGTTTGTTACTAATCTTTTTTTAGAGGATTTATAGTCCATTTAATATAGTGCTAACAAATCTTTTTCTAAAAGATTTTGAATCATAATATTTTGCTCACGTTTGTTACTAATATTTTTATCAGAGGATTTAAAGTCCAATTTTTAACATTATTTTTTGCTTAGTTTGTTACTAATCTTTTTTTTTGCTCACGTTTGTTACTAATATTTTATTAGAGGATTTAAAGTCTAATCTTTAACTTTATTTTTTGCTCATGTTTGTTACTAATCTTTTTTTAGAGGATTAAAAGTTCAATCTTTAACAATATTTTTTGCTCACGTTTGTTACTAATTTTTTTTAGAGGATTTATAATCCAATCCTCATCGGCTATTATTTTTCTTTAAAAAAAAATTAGAAAAACTCATAGACTCGTGAGAAATAAAGCAGGAAAAAACATAAATTTGGATTATTTTTTTTTCATAAGTGATTATTGTTCAACTTTTATTTTCTCAAATTCTGATTCATTCATTCTTCTAACAAAAAAAAGTAAAAACAAAGCTTGAATTGTAATGTTGGCGGAAAGTAAATGCTCGAAGGATAATACAGAAAGATATTCAATTCATGAAGTGGACCTTAAAGATATTCCATTCAATGGTGCTTCAGAAGTATTAATCAAGTTCGTGAGCCCTGGAACTTTCTAATTTTTTAGAGGTGATGAGATGTGATCAGAGGGTACTATGATGAATTCTGGATCGATTTGAATTCATGAGAAAAGACATAAAGAATGCAAATATAATTTTTAAACTTTTTGTGAGTTTGATCTGTTGTTAACGGTGGTAAAAGAAAGTTAATGGTGACGATTAGTGACATTGATTATTAATCCACGTGTTATTTTATAATTGGCTATTTGTATTTAAAATTAAGGGTATTTTTGGAAAGAAAATTCCAACCCAAAAGTGTGCTGAAAGGGGTAGTTTTCTTTATATATAGTATAAATATAAAATATCAATGTTGTAAAACAGAAAAATTATGGCTATACCCGCTGATGAAGGACAACTTATAAGCATGTTAATCAAGCTCATCAATGCTAAAAATACTATGGAAATTGGTGTGTACACCGGTTACTCTCTACTCACCACTGCTCTTGCTCTTCCCAAGGATGGAAAGGTGAGGCTCCAACTTATATTATATAATGGATAAAGTTTTTAATTGTATTTTGTTGACTGATATTGTACGTAGTTGTGATTTCGAATAATTACTTCATCCAGTTCTTTTTATAAGAGACAAACCGATCAACAAAATTTAATGTATTTGGTTCATAATATAGATAAAATACATCAACTTTTGTTGATCCATTTGTCTGTAATAAAAATGACAGGAGAAAATATTTAAGAAATGGTGTTGTAAATTGTAATCACTCCTCTATGTTTTTTAGTGGAGTTCATTTCAAACTTATCTTTTTGTTTCATGTGTAACTCATGGCTGATTCATTTTATTAGGTGTTGGCTGTTGACATGAGTCGTGAATATTATGAGCTGGGATTGCCCATGATTGAAAAAGCTGGAGTGGCTCACAAGATTGACTTTAGACAAGGACCTGCTCTCCCTCTTCTTGACCAACTTCTTCAAGATGTGCGTACATAATTTCTCACCAACATGATTAATTTGATTTTATCCATGCACGTTTTACAAACTTAAGAATAAAAAATACTCCATTAATTTTGCAGGAAAATAACAAGGGAGCATTTGACTTTATTTTTGTGGATGCTGACAAGAATAACTACATAAACTATCACAAGAGGGTGCTTGATCTTGTTAAAATTGGGGGATTGATTGGATATGATAATACCTTATGGGTTGGATCAGTGGCAGCTCCACCTGATGCACCTATGCATAGTTTTATTATGAATTTCCGTGGTTATGTGATTGAGTTCAACAAGTATTTAGCTCAAGATTTAAGGATTGAAATTTGTCAGCTCTCGGTAGGTGATGGAATTACCTTATGTCGTCGCATCTACTAATCTATCCTGCTTGGCAATTTGTTTGCATGGATAATGTTTGGATTTTTATCATAAGTATTTAAACTTTTAATAAAGATGTGGCTGTATAACAGCAACAATCAAGTCTTGTGTTACTAAGTAGATTTGTGGAGTGTATGATTGAAATAAATTTTATAGATTTTTAATTTATAAAAGGGTAATGTTAACCGGCCCGAGGATAATAATATATATGAGAAGATTTGAGTGCATCAAGTTTATTACTTGGAGTGTATCATATTATATATATTTTATATATTAGTATCTTCTATGTTATACATTTTTAAATTTTATATATTAATGAGTTTGATTTTTTTGGTGTTATTCTCCGGTTTTTAGGGAGAATGGACCCTAATTAATCTGAAGTTAGGCCAAAAAAAATTTCAATCCATAATGAAATTTTTTCTAAGAGAGGAAAGTAAAGTCATTGCAAGAAGTGTTCCATCTATAATGAGTTTGAATTTGAATTAGAATTAGAAAGATCACAGAGAATATAATATATTGGAGAAGATTTGATAAAAAGATCAACGAATAAAAGTAACAGGTGACCGTAAATATCAACAAAAAAGTTGAATATTTGTTTGTCAACACAAATACAAAAGAAATTCAAACGAAAAAGAACTCTCCAAAGAGAAAAGTTGTCTAGCTAACATTATCACCAAGAGAATAAAAGGATAGTGGTAAAGAATGATAAGAGAATATGGCTTAGAATTTCAGAAAATCAATAATTTCTTGGCTAAAGTGCAACTTTGGCCCCCTATCTTTCAAAAAGTTGCGATTTTGGCCCCCTAAGTATGAAAACTACAATTTTGGTCCCCCATGTTTAGGGAAATATGCTCTTTTAACCCCCTAACTTAAGGGAAATATGTCTATTGACCCCTTATCTTTTCAAAATGTTGCGATTATGGCCCCTTATCTTTTCAAAATGACCCCTTTTTTTGGACACGTGTCGCCTTCTCAGCAGTTTTCAAAGTTAAGGGGCCAAACTTGTAGTTTTCAAAGTTAGGGGGCCAAAATCGCAACTTTTTGAAAGATAAGGGGCCAAAGTTGCACTTTAGCCTAATTTCTTTTAGCCTGACCGCGTTACAACCCTAAGAATGACCTTAGTGGTCTATGACTACGTGTATATTTGATTATTGTACTTAAGTTGTATTTCAAAATATAATTGATGTATATGCATTTGCTTTGAGTGAAACACCAACCACAAAGTGTATTTATTAGTGACATTAAGTGATTTAGAACTGATCATCCATGAGTTCAAGTATTTGGAATCTTACTTTAAATAAGTAGTCTATTCATATTTTAGTCCAATGCTATACATAAGATTTGATTTATATCTTGCATTTTCATGAATCATGCAAACTTCAAGTGTTTTGATTCATCACAAAACTATGGTCAATATAATGCATTATGGAAATTTAAAGGTTTTGCACTGTACCTGTTTTTTGTCATACTTTTATCTGAGAATAAACAAAGTTCTAAGTTGGGGAGAGTTGGTAAGTATCAAATGAACTTTAGTCTACCTATGTAAAGCATGACACTTGTTAACTTATTTTTGCAAGAAACATCATGAAAATCCCTAATTATAGTAAATATTATAATACCAACTTTATATTAGTATTCCTTGTATTTTTACCATTTTTTCCAACATAAATGTCCAACATCTAGAATAAGAATCAAAGCTACAAGCATTGATCCTAAAAGAGGAAGATCAAGATCTTCGCCCAATGAGCAAAGCGACTCGCCCAACAATGCAAGTTTGAGACTATGTCCTAAAACAGGGGAAAATCACCCAATGAAGGAAGTACCTCACCTAGTGAAAAATGGTTGTCTAAAGGCCCAATTGGAAGAACTAGAATTTCACCTAACAAAGGAGAGGACTCGCCCAATGAGAAAATGCGATCTGAAAGCCCTACTTGGCTGAAGTGGTAGAGCCCCATTGAGCAAAAATTGTTGTTCATCTAGCAAACTAAACTCTTGACCGACGAAGGACCATGTCTAGAACCTATAAATAGAGCCTTGCAGCCTCACTCAAATTCATTCATTCATTAGAAAATTTTAGAGAAATAGAGAGCTTAAGAGAGAGAAAATGGGAAGATACAAGGTAGAAACGTCAAAGGCTTCTAGATCAAGCTAACATATGCAACATCTTATCATCATCTCATATGTCTTGTAAAGTTATAGATTATGTGTAGGTAAAATTTGTATGTGTTGGGATTAAGTGTAATTAGTTAGGTATCTAAAATAGATAAATCATACCAATTATCTACATTAGATACCTAACTAACTAATTACACTTAATCCCAAGATACCAATTGCATACACTTAATTTTAGGTCTGATGTATCTAATGTTTTAGGTTTAATTTATCTTGTTCTCATTAGAAAGCTCTCCGCTCTTCCTTGGTTGGTTTCCTTTTCCCACACCTTGAGGGAAGATAATGGACGTGTTGATTGCTAGTTAAATATCAGGCTGGAAACATTGACACTCTAAAGATATGGACTGCTCTTCCTCCACAGTTAGACTCTACCTTGTTTGCCGACTCCTTTAGAGTTTTTAGGCACCAAGATACTTAGTATTTTTTGTTTTGTTTTGTTTTGTTTTTCTTCTGATAAAAAAAAAACTAATCCTAATCTAAAAAGATAATCCTTATGAATTGTCTTACACAATGCGAGATTAGGTTTGTTTTATTCAGATGTTTAACAGTGACTAAGATTCTTCGAATCCCCTCTACCTTCTTTGTTGGATCAATTCAAAGTACACATTGATTAAGACCTAAGGATTATATAAACAATGGTTCATTCGTAGGAAGAATATTCTTGTCCTTACAGAGGTTAGATTGCTCTTTAACCTCCATAACTAAATTATGAAAGCCATGGACATATCAGTTGACCTCAACATCTTGTGTGCCTATCCTAAATTCTCATCTAAAGGATTTACACTCCATGAAGATTTCTAGCCCTCATACCATAAGGGTCCGTAATAAATTAAAGACTCGTGAGCAAATGTCATATATAACGTTTCAGGAAAGCGTAAGACTTAGTCCAGGGCCGTTCCTAGCACTTTATGGGTCTTAGGTCAAGTTTGAGAAAAGGCCCCTTATATAATATATCATAATTTTTTTTATCAATGATGAATAAGACATTCAATAATCATGGCGATTGACATCTCTTGTCACCAAAATACCATAATACAATGTTTTGAAATCTCAGCTATGCTGACACCCCAAAACATTATGTATTAAATACACATCGCCTTATATATTATTATCAAAAAAAAGTTTGTGGGCCGAACCAAATCCAAGAAAGCTAAGTAAACTACACTTCTCTCACACCCATTAACATGAAAACATTTTATCATTTGATGTTACTTATAAAAAAATCACAAAAGACTAAATTTGATGTCTATAACATGAAACTTTAATGATTAAAGTCATATTATTATATTATGAAATCTAAATACAAATTCGAGTTCGTTTCAATTTGAAACACAAAAGAACATTCTCAAAATAAATAAAAAAAATTTAGTCTTTAGAAAGGAGTAGAGATTTTGCGTTTTACATGTTGCTTCTGCATTTTACGTTTTACTTTTAAATTTTGCGTTTTGACCAAAGAAATGATTGGGAGTGTGAAAAGGAAAGTACTGGGCTAGGGGTGTGAAAATGAAATACTGCTGGATTATAAACTAAAAAGGATAAAGGGCTACTGGGCTGAAGTCAGATAAAGGGTTGGGACCCTCATTGGAAATTTTTCTATATAAACCCCCTTTAGAAAACGTATTTATATATACACCCCCCTTATTAAAAAGTTTTTTAGCCCCCCATGGGCATGAGCTATAGGCCGCCACACCCCCGGCCTATGCCTTGTGCCGGCCCTGACTTAGTCTATGAACCTTAACCCTGTTTCTAAAAGATTTAATCGATGAAAAATAAGACAATCAAATATAACTTAAATCATAATGAATAAAGAAATTACATTAATTTAATCCAATAAATAAATAGAAGTTCATCTTAGAACCATAATCTTAGAGGTTTTCTTACTCATGGTAACCGAGATCATAGCAAAAGAAAAGAAAAACATACTCTAGAGAACAGGAGGAGGAGGAAACCCTACTTTGATGCTCCGAATGTTTGACCCTTGCCTTGTACCGTAAACTTTCTGAATGAATAAAAGTGTGTGCAAGGGTCTCTATTTCTATGCATCTTTACTTCTAGGTTAAGTGTTGAATATTGGGCTTTTTCCTCCAATATCTAGCTTCGAAAACAAGCTGAAAATGTATTTTTCCTACAACAAAAGCGCAAGGGCGCATTAGACAGCCCCCGAGGTGCAAATATTATAGTTTTTCGTCCTTTTTCGAGCGTTCTTTCTTCTTGAAATGTCTTGGAACTTGAAATGAATTTTCCCCAACTTGTATTGTCTTCAAAAACATTGTAAGTACCATTGATCTTCATTCTTCATATCCCTTGATTCTTCATGTGGTGTCTTGCTTTGCCGATTTACATGATTTCTCGATAAAAAGACTCAAAATATCTATGAAGTTGCATGATTAGAGAAGAAACTTAATTACAATAAACTCAAATGAAAACAATATAAAATATTCCTCAAATCATAGACAACTCCTCTAATTAACCTCTTATTTATCTTCAAACACAAATAAAATAACTAAAAATATAGTCTAAAATATCATATGATACTCTATCATCACTCACGTAAGCCGTTCACATATCACTTCATACCCTCTAATGGAAAAATGAATAGATATACTATTTTGATAGACACACTTCAATTTGAGAAGCATTTTTACTATTTTAGCAAATTTTGGCGGATAAATTATCAATCTTTACAATGCAAAAATATTATTCTTATTGTTTTTCAAATGCATTCTTCTCAGCTTTAACTTTCACCTTCTATCTATCACAATCATGCACTATACAAGTTTCCTTCTCCTTAATTTAAGAAACACAAAATTTTAGAAAATGAGAACTAAAGATATTTTTATTGAATAGTAAACGAACCTAAGCTACTTACCACATACAAGACCAAGTTCCTTGCTACCTAACCTCCCCGGGACCAAGTTCCTTACTACCTATATATTCATTTATTTATTTTTGTCCTTGCTATCTAATCTTTATATCTGTAGGACATGAGCTAATTAATACTTTTATGTTTTTATTCTGTGAGCAACCTAGTGCCACCCACGTCAATAAGATTTACAAAAGTTTAATGAATATCATTGAATTATATTTCATTTTCTATTTCCTATTGGCATAGTAGTTGAATAAAAAACTTCATTTTGCAACATGTCCCCCTGGCTATTAGGTTGACAACAACGCAGGCCTATAAAATTAAAAAGATTAGTCACTTTAGTTCCTGAATAGGAAATGAGCTGTCACTTTAATCCCTGAATGTAGATAAATTGCAAAATAGTCCCTGAATGTAGACTCTGTTAGTCAATTTAGTCCATGAATGCAAACTCTGTTAGTCAATTTAGTCCCTGAATGTAGACTCCGTTAGTCACTTTAGTCCCAGAAATTGACCAACAGAGTCTACATTCAGGGACTGTTTTGCAATTTCTCTGCATTCAGGGACTAAAGTGACTACTCATTTCTCATTCAGGAACTAAAGTGACTAATTTCTCATAAAATTAATGTGCAACAATACAATGTCCTTCCTAAACGATGGCATTACTAATAATTGTGTATAATATATTCGGGGAATTTCATGGAAAGGAATCTATGTAGATGAACAATCTGTTAGTATTTTAAAGTTCGGTTGCATGTTTATTCATCATCATCTCATCATTTAGTGTCATGTTATTTTTTTTATATTTAATATTTTAAATAAATTTTAAATAAGTTATATGTACAAATGTAAACTTAATCAAGTTTCAGGATTTCAAATAAATTCTTTTATGTTATCTACCTACTTATTAAGCCTTCTTAGCTGTAGGAACATTTTTAAAGATTATTTTAGATTATATTACTCTAATGAGAATGAAAAGATTTGTGTATCATACACTATGTCCGTTGGTTCAATTGATAAAAAGTTGATTTATATTTTACAAAAGAGAAATGATATTTGTACAATTATTTTTTAACAATTTTTTTTGACAATTTTCTCTTTCATACTCACATTACATTCTAATTCTCTCTTCATTTGTCTCTCTCTCTCTATATTGTTTTGGACCAACGAGAAGAGAGAAAATGAAAGTTGTCGTCAAAATTGTCCCAAATAGTTGTACATATATCACTATTCTTTGCAAAATAGGTGTATTATTCGAACAACCATTTGTGTAACAACCTTTAAAACAACCATGAATTTTTAAAGTAGGTATTAATATAAAAACCAAAACAATAGAAATAGAAAATAAAAATATAATGTATGTTCAAGATAAAGTTTTCATAAAACAGTTGTTTATCGAACAAAAATATAATGTTTGTTGATATGTGATTTTTTTTTGTTGAGGGAATTGATATGTGATTTGTAAATATATCTGTCGGTGTTTGTTTTATAAACCTTGAGCTTTGCTCTCATCGTGATAAATTTTTAGAAGTCAATTCACCTATTTATTTATTTTAAAAAAATATATAAAATTGTCTATGATACCGCACTCTTATCTATAAATAGAACAGCTTTTTGGAGCTTTATTCTTCATCATCTAGAGAGAGCTTTTCATAGTAAAACAACATTAAGACAAACAGTACAAGAGATGGCTATCAATAATGGAGAGGAACAACAAAACCAAATCATCGGACAAACAGATCTTACTCACAAGACTCTCCTTCAAAGTGATGCACTTTATCAGGTTCACTTTCCACAAGACCATAATTCTTGTTCAAGATTTTTACTAGTTGCAATTTAAACTCATCAATTGCTAAGTCTCTTATATTTGCTAACACTTAAGTTGTGCTTTGTCATAAACTTGTGCAGTATATACTTGACACAAGTGTGTTTCCAAATGAACACCCTAGCTTGAAGGAGCTCCGTGAGATGACAGAAAAACACCCTCGGTAAGATCATACGCTGTTTGTTTTTCTCTCCTTATAATGAAAAATAGACAATTTTGTGTGTTCCATAATAAGTATATGCTATTTTGGGGAATGCTTATTTTCACTTGTTTAAAGTGAGTGATATATGTCTCCTTGAGCATAGCTAAGTTGACAAGAACATACATTGTTATATGTAGGGACCGGAGCTCGAAATCTGAACACCTCACTTATTCAAAATATATATTTACATTAAAACAATAAAGTAAATTGTAGTGATAATTGCTCAATTAATAATTAAGATTATGATTATTTTCTAAAAAAATTAAGATTATGATCAAATACATACTTTTTTTCTCAGTAACTATATTATTGATGCAAAAATATATACTAGCACTACTTTTTTTTTCTTCATATGTACTTGTACTACATATATGTAATAAGTTATGAAATTTGTTCCAACCTCAAATGACATTTTCAAAGTATTGTCCGTTTTTTTCTTCAAAAAAGTATTGTCCGTTTTGTGATCTTGTGCAAAGACCACACAATTTTGTGACTTTGCAAAGACCACGCAACTTTGTGTCTTAAAGTACTCCACTTCTTTCAATGCTCATTGGGGTCACTTGACCCCACTTCTTTAACTACTCCCTCCGTTTCAAAATGAGTGTCGCTTTAGCCAAAAAAATTTGTTTCAAAATGAGTGTCGCTTTCAGTTTCCAATGCAATAATAACTTTTTCTTTTCAATTGTACCCTTCAATTAATACTCTGCACACTACTTCCAAAATATTACTTTTAAAACTAACCAATAGTTAATAAGGATAATTTGGTAAAATAACTATTCTCTTTCTTTTAATCATTGCATTTCTTAATATGTGTGTAAACACCTAAAACGACACTCATTTTAAAACGGAGGGAGTATTTTTATACTAATAATAATACTATGATAATTAATGTTTTACCCTCACATGATTATTGTGGTTGACCCCACAAGAAGGTCACCAATGAAAATTCATACACAAATTATTGCTTTTTGATTCTTTTAGTGGTGGAGTTTGAACCCCGTACCTTGTATATAGTATGCATTGTTCATACCAACTGAACTAAATTTACGAGGACTGCTTTTTGATTATTAAACAGGCACAAATTATTTACCGTGTTCCTCTAAAATAAATAATTATTTACCCACTTAAAATTATGAAAAATTATGAAGGAGTAAGTTAACAAACCTACTCCCACTTAGTTTTAACAAAAAAACCAATTTAACTATTTGAAACCAATTTTAAATTGAAGGTTAGTTTTGTAAACTTCAATTTTCTTAATTTTAACAATAAATATAAAAACTCCTTTCTCTTCGCCGTGTTTCTCGGGATTTTGCAAGTCCAAGTTTCCTGTTCTTTTTTTTCCCCACAAGTTTCTAGTTTATTTTTCCACTCCAAAAAATGTTTCCATCAAATTAAAGATTATTTTTTTTACAATAATAATGTCATATTAGGGGCTGTTTGGTGCATAGGATAAGAAGACAGGATATGATAAGACTATCATATCCTGTTTCAATCTGCTGTTTGGTGCATCAACAGGAAAGGATAACTTAAACTTGTTTTTAATCCTATCTTACTCCTCCTTTGTTATTTTTATCCTTAGTTTTTGGTGGGTTAGCAACATGATAGCATAAAATCAAACACGTGTACCATCTATTTTCACAATACCTCCTTCGACTCCTAGTACTTCTACCTTTCTTCATGTTTTTTTCTTTTTTCATTTTTTTATTGATTTTCTTCCCAATTGATTTCAACTCCAACGAGATGTGTTGTTGCTTTGCTTTCAACATGATTTTCTTCTTCTCTTCAATTCGTGGTCTTCTTCTTCTACCCAATTCAATTTTTCGCTGATAATTTAAACCTTTTTTATCCTTAGTTTTCATTTCGTGATCTTCTTCTTCTTCTCTTCAATTTAATTTTTTGTTTTCAATTTTTTATTTCAATTCAATTCCTCATAATGATTTCGACATGCAGTACTATTGAGTTTTTTTATTTCAATATCAATTCTTTACTCAAGCAGCTGAGTTGGGGATTCATTATTGATTTAAATTAATATCAATTCCAATCAATTCAATTTCGATTCAATTCCCAAAATATTCAATAAAGTTCAATTCCTCATAATTTTAATTAAACTAAATGAATTTTTTGTTCTCAATCATCTTTCTTATCATGTGTGCACCAAACGCATGATAGGATAAGTGTCTATCATGTCACTATCCTATCCTTTCCTTATCCATTTTCTAATCTTATCATGTCTCTATCATATCATGTGTACCAAACAGGCCCTAAGGGTTTAAAAGGTCCGTCAACCCTTTTATATAGTTTTAAACTTTCTTTTCTCACATACGACGTCAATGTTTCAACCTCAAGCTGCATTTACGAGGTAGTGTCTACTTTGAGGTATTGGTACAAAACCCTCGGGGTTTATTATTATGTAAAAGATACCTCACACATAGAGAAGTGTTAATGTTGTTTATAAACTAACTTTAACCTTGATTTTCAATCAAACCAATTTTTTTTGTTGTATCAGAAGTCCAGGCCGGGACAAAATTATCAATATAAATTTTGTTGTAACTTTAGCGTCTCAAAAAGACTATTAATCAATAATATACATGATGTAAAAAACAGGAACCTTATGGCTACACCTGCCGATGAAGGACAGCTTATAAGAATGTTGATTAAGCTCATCAATGCAAAGAACACAATGGAAATTGGTGTGTACACTGGTTACTCTCTGCTCTCCACAGCTCTTGCCCTTCCTTCTGATGGAAAGGTAAGGCTCCACCTTACAAAATATAATTAAATTTTAATATTGTACTGCATATTATTGTCATTGTAATTGCGATTTTTATTTATTTAGTTAGGAAGGGAGAGACATTAGACCATATATTACCTAATGAAATTCGTACTTAATAATAAAAATAATAATATTGTTCCTCAAACATCTTATAGGAACTTGTTTTATAAGAACATTAAAATGAGTTGTTAAGAATTAATATTGAACGGTTGTTTAAGTAAGAAGGAATATACTGTATAATTAAAAATAAATATCTACCTAATTAATCATCATCATGAAATAATGATTAACTCATGATTGATTTGATTATTAATCTTATTAGGTATTGGCTTTGGACGTGAGTCGTGAATACTATGAGCTGGGACTGCCAATAATTGAAAAAGCTGGAGTTGCTCACAAGATTGATTTTAGAGAAGGACATGCTCTCCCTCTTCTTGACCAACTTATTCAAGACGTGCGTTTGCATCATTTGCCACCAACTTCATTTCATTTTTATATAAGTCCAACTTTATTTCATCCATGCACGTTTTACAAACTTAGGATATAATATATTAGGATTAATTGAATTGGTGTCCATTAATTTTGCAGGAAAACAACAAGGGGGCATTTGATTTTGTTTTTGTGGATGCTGATAAGGATAATTACTTAAACTATCATGAGAGGGTTATTGATCTTGTTAAAGTTGGAGGATTGATTGGATACGATAATACTTTATGGTTTGGATCAGTTGCTGCTCCAGATGATGCTCCTATGCTGGATTTCGTTAAACGTTTACGTGGTCATGTGATTGAGATCAACAAATATTTAGCTAATGATTCAAGGGTTGAGATTTGTCAGCTCCCGGTCGGTGATGGCATTACCCTGTGCCGCCGCATCAGCTGATCCCTCCTTTTGTGATGATTAATTTGTGTGCATGGAGAATTTGGTTTTCTTGTTATTGATATTAATCTTTGCTTCATTCTTGTCCATTGGAAAAGTTTGGTTAGAGTATCCAAATGAATGTTTCACCTACTACGTACTCCTTCCGTCTTATAATGTAAGCAAAAATTGGTCAGCACAAATTAATGTAAGTGGTTCAAAATTTGTATCAAATACATTAACTTATGTTGACCTATTTTTGCTTACATTTTAGGACGGAAGCAATACGTACTTGCCACTTTTGTAATTTTTTTAATGTAATAAGAGGCCAAAGAAGCCACTATGGATGTTTTTTTTTCTTCAGTTGGATTTTATAATATAATATTATTTTCTACTTCTATCAAAAATATATTATTCTCTCAAAATAAGAACTCTAGTAATATTCTCACAAATAAATAAAAAAAAAACTCTAGCAATGCCGATGTATGTCATCCTCATTTGACAATATTCTTCTAGACTTGATTTTGATTTATTTAGTATTGATTTAATTTTTAACATAACAAAATGATTAAATATATGTGTACATTTTTTTTACACGAGATACATATCAATTGAAAAAACTGTGCCTCGGGGCACTAGTTAATATTTCTTTAATGATAATTAACCCATGATATTGTGATTTTATCATCACTGTTCAACACTTCAAAATATGTCACACTTTCATTATCTCATCATTGACCATAGTAATAATAGGCACTAATACATTACTTGACTCAATAAATAAGAAAATACCAATTTATTTAAATGACTCTAAATTAAATACTAAATTAATAGAACTAAAATAAAACTTAATTAAAAATGACTTTAAAAATAGTGTACGATTTGGAGAAGGACTACTTATTTTAATATGTTATGCAATATTGCAGACAAATCATATGTCTCTGTGGTAATTGTTAAATTCTGCAGCTGCTCACCATAGAAAATACACCTACTTTCGACGCCATTATGGGGAGCATCTGAAACAAGTTGGGACCAATAATTAAGAGAAATGATATTTGAACATCTATTTTTCAACAACTTTTGTGACAACTCTCTCTCATACTCTCATTATACTTTTATTCTCTCTCTTCCTTTTTCTCTCTCTATTGTCATTGTCCAATAGAAAGAGAGAGAAAAGGTTGTCACCAAAAGTTGTTGGAAATTGGTTGTCAAAATATCACTCCTCAATAATTAATTGTTGATAGTTTTTCGTCCTTTTCAAGTGACTTCACTGAGTTTGATGACATTATACGCCATTGCAGGAACATGTTTTCATCTTTTTATGAACACTCTAGTGTTAAGTGTGTCAAGAGACAAGTGAATGAGGTTGCTCACGCTCTTGTAAAGACGGCTACATTTCAAGCTAGTTTTCAAATTATGGTAGTATAAATCGTTGTATCAAACAAGTTTTGATTAAGGAAATGTTGGAAGTACTTTTCTCGCATATAGAAAAGAAAAAAAACTACAACATGACGATGTCCGATCTTTACTAGTGACGATGGCCCTTTTTTTTGCCTTGCAATTATAACATACCTGCTTTATTTGAAATTAGAATAATTTTTTTTTTGAGGGAGAAATTAGAATAAATATAAAGAGTAAAGAGGTTTTAGTTAAAATAATAATGAAATGAGTGATTATATAAAGCTTGTAACCAAGATGCGTTAGTGAATATATCATCAAATGATGGGATTGGATTGTCTTCTAAGTTAAAAGTGAACCAATAAACATATTTGTATGAATTTCTCTCCCCTTTCTCTGTAGTCTTTACATTACAATCTCAAATTTAAGTTTTTTTTTCTTGAGTCTCCTCAGGGGCAGGGGACGTGCTTCGGAGATTTGGAGTTCGGTCAAAATGTAAATAAAATCTAGTCAATAATTTTTCTAACCAAGATTCAAACTCAGATTCCTCTGAATGGTTCGTTTTTAATTGAAACTCATTAACCACTCAAACTCAATCACTTGGTTCAAAACATATCCATACCCTAAATAACATGATGAAATAAATATCCTAATTTACGAAAGGCATACAAAACATATACACATATACAGAGAGTGACAGACACAACATAAAAAAGGAAAAGAGTGTACTTTGGCATAGGATATCATTGGTAAAGTCATCTTATCTTATGCATATGCAGTCATTAAAACATATAAATGAACCCCTCCATGATACATCTAAAAGCTTATAAATCTATATGAGGTTTAACATAAACTAGTGTATTGAACCCACAACTGCAATCATCATAAATCATTAATACATAATTCAATTATTTGGCATCATAAGTAACTCTTACCACTTTTTTTGAAACCATTGGAAAAATGGACTCATCACCATAAACACGTACGGCTAAGCTCATTTTGGGTATGTTAGGATTGGCTTAATTGAGTTTATCTAATGATGTAAACACTTATATAAACACATGTATATAATCGGTTGTCAGCTTATTTTCATAAGCTCTCCAGGATGGCTTATAAAAACATCTTTATAACTCATGAATACAGTTTGACATTGTTTTATCTTTTGTAATAGAAATAGCTTATACATAAGCAATTATATGAAAAGTGCACTTATATGATAAGTGGTTATGCCATAAGCGCATAATTATGCTGTTTATACAAACAAAAGTGAAAAAGCTACCAATTATAGCTGGTGGAATCACAAACTTCCCAGGAGAGAGAAAAAAAATATCCAATCCAACTTGACCGTGATGATTGATGAATGATGAGTAAGTGTTCAATACAACATGTAAAATTTGTAGCATCATTAAAGCACCTAAATGAGTTCAATTCAAAAGAATTTGATTAACTAATCATAGCTTGGTCCATTAGATCCACATCAACAAAAGAGTGCAATGACAGAAAAGAGTGCATCCAAAAAAGTTGCAATATTTAGAACTTGATTTCTACAGCCAAAGAATATAACATACCTGAACTGCTTATAGCTCAGATAAGCTCTTGATCTATCTTGATTACATTTTACCACAGATGACTTAAATATCCATGAATTTAGCCTAAGCATAAACAAAAGCCTATCTAGCGTAGGCTTGGATATACGGTGGAAACACCTAGACACAGGGTCAACTCAAAGCTAGTACCTTTAACATAAATGCAAGGTGACACCACGGAGGTTAAAGCTTCCAAACACATTACTAATTTCCTAACCTAGCAACGGTTCAATGAATTTCATAGCTCGAGCCATATGATAATGCTTAGTGATCATAGTTTCAACAAGACTGCAGTGAGCAGGAAGTAAAACAAGAAGACAAACACGCAATTTGGGTAATGGACAGGCGAAGCAGATTGAGAGAATTGAACAGATCCATTAAAGCTTCCACCTCCACCAGTGTTGCTCACTGGACTTGTATTAGGTACAGAAATATTCTTGCAAGACCCAAAGGACGCACCTGCCTGCAAAATTTCAGTAACCACGTAACCGTTAATCTTTTCATTTTTATAAACAAATAACTTTTTGGTGTCTAATAAAGACTTTAGTTAGATAAGTATATTTTTAAAATTTCTAGGACAGAAAGGGAACATGGTTAAAATGAAATTTTGAGATACAATCAATTCAAACATATTAATGATGTTTTCAGTGCTTTCAACATAAATACACAATGAAAATTCACCTTCACCCTCAAGTGACTAAACCTTTCTTTTGTCTTATCAAATTATTGTCAGTTCAAGAATTATAGAAACAAATTTATATCAGTGTTGTCAATCGTATATCGCTGAAAATAGAGGATTGTTCGAAACCTGCTACACAACAGCACTATAACGCCACTATTTGACAATATTTTGTACTAAATAGAGTATAAAAGAACAATAGCAATTTGTTCAAATTCCACTACGCTATAGCGCTATTGCAGCAACATTTTACAACACTGATTTATACCCCAAAAAAACGTGGATAAACTTTAAATGAGGTGACTGACTGACCAATTACCTGATCCTATGTTCGGAAGGACAAGTTATATTACTGTGATCTAATGCTCAACAAATACATAATCAAGCTTCAAAGAATATCCTCTGGATATTCTGCTCATGTGAACGAACATTTCAAATAAATTACTATTAAAGTTTGTAAATTATCAAAATCTGGAAAATTTCTACGGGGTGTAAAACAATAATCAAATAGGTTTCCAGTTATTAGTTTGGGAATAGAAGACACACAGCAACAAGTAGTTAAAAGAAATCTGAAGCTTCAGACACTAATGGTAAAGGCAAGAAACGTAGACAAACCTGACAAGCAGCAACTGTACTACATCCACACAATGAGTGGCCATTCATTTTATCCACAATATCAAAAACACCGCCTCCATCACTCCTCTGCATCAAATTTCAATCAGAATTAAATTGTTTGCAACGTGTGTGCTATATAAGTATCATAATAAGTTTCTATTAACAACAATGAACATTAAGGAATACCATGTAAAAGTTAACAGCTATGAAGTTAGGCACCACATTCCCTGCAGCTTTATAACATGTATTCACCATCTCAGCAAGTGGAGCGGAGTGCTCTTTGCACGAGTCAGCTTGAACTGGATATGTTGGAAAGTAATTCATCAAGAAAAGCGACGCACTTTTAGAGTTTAATGCCTTTGATTCTTTCCTATGTGGGCAAGAACCCTTCTGAACTCCAGGGTCTCCAGCTGAAAACAAGTGAATTATGAGTTTTTTCATTACAAATCATGTATAGAGTATATATGCGTCGAAATGATATTGTGCTTACACTCATTTTCAACCACGTGCTTCCACTGATAAGCTATTCCTTCTTCAGCTTCCTTCGAAGCATCGGAAGTGAAAACAACAAGTCGGTGATTCGCTTGAACCATCTCGGTTACAGTGGGCCAATCATTACCTTTTTTTGGCATCTTTGACACGGGAAACCAATACTTATCCAATCCAGCACTTGTGAAAAGATTAGTCAAACCTTTTGGAGTACGTACATAGTCTTCAATTATGATGGTAACAATCTCAGTTGGATTTTGCGTCAAGAATGCTTCCACTTCTTTCAAAGTATTGATTGCAGGTTGCTGAAATCGAGAACATTTCAATGTAACCATGAAAGCACAAAATGCAATCTTAGATTGTAAAATCAGTATAACAAAGAGGGCTAGAGTTAGATTACAAAGGCAGTGAAGTTAAAGCATTTCCCTTGGAACGAATGACAGAGCCAAATATCATTTTCAAAGTCATACATATCCAACATTAGTCCTCGCACTCCATTCTATATCATCAAAAACAAACAAACAGTAAACACATAATTAATTTCCCAAAACACAAAAATATACTTTTGTCAAGCTGAATTATAATAGAATCCAACTTAATCCATAAAAAGCATGCATTTACAAACACAATACTGTTAACAATATACACATACCCTCAACTGATTAGTTACAGTGTCTTCTTGATTGTAAAAGGTTAGTCTCTGAACACCCGGCAGGGGCGGCGAATCGACAATGCTGAAGGCATTGTGAGTCACTATCCATGAATACTTGTTGAAGGGCAACCCATTCACCTGCAGCATGCCTCAAAAGCTAAAGTATCATCACAATCACAATCACACTTCAAATTGAAAAAGTCGTGTCTAGTATCTGACTCCTGACACGTGTGATTACATTCAATAATTCAAATATTCTTAAATTATTATCAGTGTCAACATGTCAGTGTCGAGTCTAATATCAGACTCCTAACACATATGGCTACATTCAATAATTCAAATATTCTCAAATTATTACCAATGTCAACATGTTAGCATCGTGTCTGGTGTCCGTGTTTGTATCAGTGCATCATATATCACAAAAAGCTTAAATTTTTCAACAACCCACTTGCTTTTTTTTTAGCTACAAATGTGAATAAAAGTCCCTATAATTAAAAAGAAGGAACTTACAGTAGATGTAGGAATTACAGGCTGCCCTCTAGTACAGATGGGTTGGTTCAAACCCAAAGCAGGACAATTACCACAAAAAAGCCCCGACCCACAATCCGTAGCAGCAGAACAAGCTTCCAAAACCTGCTAAATTCAGTTCAGAATCATAGAAAGAAAGCAAATTTTGATGGATCTCTTGTGTTGAAAGGAAAAAACAGAACCTGGCAATTGCCGTTGGAACAAGCGGTGGAAGAGGTGAAGAAAAGGGAAGAGATGAGTGGTAAAAGGAAGAAGATGGTGGTGGTTAGTGCTCTGCATTTTGAACGGTAATGTGAATACATGGTAGGTAACTATGGTAGAGGTAACTTTTGCAGAAGAGCACTATGAAATAACCAAAATAGATGGTTCAAGTGTTCAAGTATATAGTGATTGATAATTTGGGTGTAAAATGGTACTCCCTCCGGTCACATTTATAAGCAAAAAACAACTTTCTAGATACATTGAATCAGAGACGGACCCAGAAATTTTAAGTAGTGTAGGCCACATAAATATAAGTAAATAATTATTTAACCATTCATCTTCTATGTAACTTTGCATCCAATTCTAGTAAATACTCGTAATATAAAGAAAACAATTTCATATACTCGTAATAAAGAAAACTATTTCATTAGTTGCAGTTGCCATGTTTTCTGATGGAATGGGGTTTGCAATTTGGGAATTAAGATATACACTATTTGGTTTTTAGTTTATTGTAAAATTACATAGTTCATCTCTTAATTTAATTTTTGGCAACACTTTCGTCCTTCATCTTTTTCCGTCCCGATTTAATCCTTTATGTTATAAAATGACAACATCTTATCAATTTTTATGAGATTTTTCAATATAATCTGATTTTCTAGGTTTGCATGATGAAGATTTGTATTTGTTTATGAATTTGATAAATTGTTTTGTAGTTTTTGATTTTAAGGACAATTATGTTGATATTTTATAACATAAATGACTAAATTGGGACTAAAATGTTACCTAAAATTAAGTTAAGAAGCAAATTTTGTGTAATTTTAATTTAGTTTATTAAATGTAAGCCTTTTATCATTCATCAATTTATTCATCAATGGAATAGTAGTATATATAGGTAAAGAAATGTTGAAAAAGCAGTGAGGGCCTTGGCCCTCAATATGTTGGACGTGGGTCCGTCCCTGCATTGAATAACTAATGTATCTAACCACATTTATAAACTAGATACATTAGTTATTCAATGTACCTAAAAAGTTGTTTTTTGCTTATAAATGTGACCAGAGGGAGTATATAATGTCGATGCATAGTTTTATTTTATGTATTCAATCATGTGTTTTTTTTGACAAAATGTATTCAATCATGTGTTGTTAGGTTGATTAATAAATATAATGATTCTGGGTTTTTATATTTACAAAAAGACCAACAATACTTGATTTGATATATGTGTAAAATAGTTTTACAACAATGTAGTGTATGTAGTTAATTTTTTATTTTATTTTATTGAATCATGATCATCCAATTTCATTTTAAAAATTTGAAATAGAAATAAGATAAGAATACATGTTAATTGGTAATGGATTAAAAATTTGGGGAAGACATTGTGGAAAACATGGTTTGCGTTAAAATACTTTTGTTAAGACATTGTGGAAGACATGTTTGATGGAGTTTAGATTTAGAAGAAATATTTTGAAGTTGTTTGTCTTGGGACAGCGTCCAACCAAGCACCGAGGTTGTGGAGGACAAGCAAAATTCATTTTAAAGTGAATAATTCCTTCTTAAATAAGCCAAAAAAAATCAATTCACACTTATTAAGACTCTGTTTGACAAGATCATGAAACTAGCTTATAGCTTATAGCCGATAGCTTATAAGCTCGTATGATAAAAAAAAGTCATGTTTGGTACTGTCTTTTTACAACATACTTATAGCTTATTTCATGAGCTTATAACTTATTTTTCAGACGCTATTTCAAGTAGCGTTTGAACTTATATCTTATTGTTTTTCTGTCCACTTTTACCCTTATTAATTTATTTTTGTAACAATATACAAAAAATGTATGTTGTTCTTGTCTTCATAAAAAATAGGGTGGTATATGTCTTTTTGTGTCATTTTACATTTATAAGCTAGATAGCCGTTAATTTTACCAAACACTTCAATTAGCTTTCCAGTCAGCAAACCTTTAAACAACCACAAAATCTTCAACAATATTCCAACCTTCATCTTATCTTTCACAAAAATTCCTAACCCTCTTTACTTCAAAAAAACTCCAAAACCCCAAATCACTTTACTTTGCAAAAACCCAATCATTTTAACCAATTTCAAAAGAAAACCCTCATGGCTAGGGGAGGAAAAAGAGCAAGAGAGTCAACACCCGAGTAACACACTTATGATGAAAAAAAATTTCCTAGGGAAAAGAAAGCAACAAGGTTTTCAAAAATTTGTCACAAGCAATTTGTTGAAGAACATGCTTTCAAGAGAGGAGATTGCTTGGAAGTGGATGAAGAATTAAAGAGAAGTGGGTGGGAGAAGATGAATATCATGATTCAAGATTCCAATCGATCAACTGCAATTGAATTTCTTGCAAACACAATTTATTTTTCTGGGAAGAGGAAGAGTGTGGGAATAATATGTTCATGGAAAATTGGTGCCTTTTGATGAGAATACAATCAACAATGTACTTGGAGTTCAAGCACCGAAAATGTGCCATGTTGAAAGAAGAAGGGTGGAATTGGAGGAGACTAGGGAAGAGGGACCTTTGAAGGAAATCAAGGATGCCTTGTGTGTACCCGAAGCGGGTTCGTTGAAGCATGTCGAAGGATGTTTTCCTAGAAAATATTTTCAAAAGGATACGAGGCGACTAGCAAAGACTTGGGGAACATAGTTTGTTTCTAATTTATACTCCCTCCGTCTCTAAATAATAGTCGTTTAAGGTTTATGCACGATTATTAAGGAAATGATTAATTTTGTTGATTTTGATGGTAAAATTAGTTTCATTTACTAAAACACCCTTATTAATTGTAGTTAGTGGGGTAGTTAAGTTGGATGAAATTCAATAAATAAGGGTATAATAATGGGAAAAAAATAATAAATGCTGCATTGGTATTCTAAAGTGACAATTATTTTGAGGAAAAAAAAAGTGGTAAAGAGACAATTATTGTGAGACGGAGGGAGTAAAGTTGTGGGAATGCTTCGGAATTCAAATTGGTCACCGCGATTGGTGTACAAACAATTATTGAAAGAGACGACATAAACGTGGGGAGGATAATTGCAAATGACTGGAAGAGGCTAGCATTGTAGCCTCATCAATGCTTTATGCAAGGCTACACGCGTTCCGATTAAACCCACCGATTTACCACAAAGAAAGGCTAACAACATCGACAAAATGTGGTTTAAGAAACTCCAGAAGAAGAAGAAAATGGTTTTACACAATAGAAAGTCCAAGTTCAAGTTCTAAGACAAGTAGCTCAAGAGAGAATTCCATCTCCACATCAAGCTCAAGAAGAAGAAAATGTACCTATTTTGACTTAGTTGTGGTTATAAAGGGTGAGTATGAATATGAAAAATTACACAATAATTTTTTTTTATAGGTTATACTTGGAGGAATGTCATGAGATACATGCAATGATAGTAAGAAATTGGGAAGTGTTTTATTATTATTATTATTTTTCTTGACGTTGTTTTATAATTTGTTTAGGTGCACGATAAACGTTACAATTTTTTTATATGGCTATAGTAAATCAATGGTGATTATGTTGATTAAAGTAATGTGTTTGTTAAATTTTTCTGTCTAGTGTGGTTCGTAATCCATTCTAGTCTAATGTAATGCATTGCGGTGTGATTAATAATATAATGCATACACGGTTGAGTTACTATTATATGAAGTAAAAAATGTGAAAAGCTTTTGTAACTTAGTCTACTATAGAATGGAGAGAGAGTGGATTTTAGTATATTGAACAAGTGTTCTATGAGGAGAGTTCGGAAAATTATCCATATTACATTCAAAGTAATTATACATGAGTTGAACACCACATTTTAATCCATAATCTTAAGATATTAAAAATTAAATTAGTCAAACTAATTAATAATTAAAATAACTAAACTATTTAAACTAATAATTAATAAGCAATATAATAGGTAGTTAAATTAATCTAATTACAACCAATGTCAACATATAACTACATTCAATAATTCAAATATGCTCAAAGGAAAATGCTACTTCTCAAGAAAAATAGCTTCAAGAATTTTTCAAGACACAGTTGGCAAATTTTAATTGGATGATTTATTTGTCCACTTCCTATTTTTCAGCCACACCTCCTTGAATTGTGGCAAATAGTGCATTGTGATTGACTATTCTTTATTTTTGAAGAATTCTTGATGTTATTTTTCTAGAGATATAGCATTGCTCATGCTCAAATTACTATCAATGTCAACATATCAGCATCGTGTCTGATGTCCCTGTCCGCATCAGTGCATCATATATCACAAAAAGTATTGGTTATAAAAGTAATGCTAGCGACACTCTATTTTGAACATTCTCTCTAATATTCACTCTTGTTGCTAATATTGCCGGGTATGATGTCCAGAAGCAATATGTTGATTGCAAACAGTTCACCACGGTTCAATTTTTACGGTAATGACTTTGGTTGGGGTAAAAGCCTATTACAGTTAGGAATGGGTTTGCAAATAAAAACTATTGGTAAAGGTACTGTGTTTGGTGGTGCAGACTCAGGGGCGGATGCACATTGGTGCCATGTGGAGCTAAAGCTCCACATGTTTTTTCCTTTTTTCTTTTATTTTTTTTATATAATTGATAAAACACAAAAGAAGTAGCCCTCTTCTCATCCTATCTCTCAACTTTCAATCCCATCCCCATAATTTTGGTGTGCTGCTGCTTTTGTGTGGTCACTTTAGCAGTAAGCATTTTTGGCTTGCATAGTGTTTATTTTTATGGAATTGCTAAGTATTGGCTTGGCATGTGCTTGCTTTTTTGTTTTTAGCACCTTTGTAAGAGCACACTACTGTATTTTAGACTATTTGATCCGCGAGTTTTTGTGTTTTTTACACAATCTCGACGAGAATAATATTTGTTGATTAAAAAAATATTTAGTTTGCATTATTATTAATTTGAAATTTTAGCTCCACATGTATCTAAAGTCTGGATCCGTCCTGCAGAGGAAGGTAGTATTTATATTGATGTTGAAGTTTGTCTTCCTTATGATATTTTAGAGGCTGTGGGAAATGACCAATTGTTCATGGATGCCATGACTGTCTACTACACGAAGATGGGTCCCTGATTATATATTGAAAGCAACCAAAATATTATTACAAGTCTTGTTTGAAAACCATAATAGTGCCTGATTATGTATGTTTGTCCACGCTAGTGGCCTCTGGATGATTTCTACGCACTCTCATGGGGTGAGAAAGCAATGAATTATCACAAGTCTTGTTTGAAAACTATGTCTCTGCTTAAACTAGAGGCGGATGAGTTTTCAAGCAATGCATATGTTGCTTGTTCTCGTCCTAAAACATAATCAACCTGGGATTGGACCGAGGGCAGTGGTGATGCCGTGATGATGTCAATTTGAGGATACGTACATGCAAAAGACACGCTAATGCTTAGCAAATTAGCAAACCGACTCTGTAACACCCATACTAGACGTATCTAGAAAGTCTAGCAGGTGTATTAGTTTAGTACAGGATACATTAAAATTTTACAACATAAAAACTTCGAATGAATATTATATACAACAAATGCGTTCGTACAATAAATTACAACTCAATTTTCTAAAAATATGTCATATGCATCCTTGAACATCCATGCCATGCTGCAGCTGGTACGAACGAACACTTGCTGAAACATCCATTCGGCTACTAGCTTGCTAAACCATCCTGATATCTGAAACAAATAAGGATTGGGATGAGACATAATGTCTCAGTGAGTTCCACCTAACCCTAGGCTATAGGCAACCACGGGGGAAACCTACGGTCACCACGTGTCTACAATACAACCTGCCGGTTGATTATACGTGTGTGGGGACTTGCTTTCTTAGACGGCGGTGCTTGCTAGGGCCGTCTTAATATTCTTAACTTGTTATAGGCTTCTCTGCTATACGTGTCATGGCGGTGAAGGGGGTACTAAAACCGCATTGCCAAGAGTACACTCTAAGCATCAAGGCTCTCTTATATCTCTATCATGACACGATTCTAAACCGGACGATTAGGGGTAACCTAAGATCGTCGTCGGCATATCTTTCTTTAATTGCTTCTACTTGCTTAATATGTTGTATCTACAACATATCATCTCTTATCACCTAAGTGATTCTTGCTATTTTACTACTTCTTGACGAACTACGCCAAGTCTCTACTTGTTCTTGACGATCTACGTCAAGGCTCTATGACATAACATAAACATGTATAATAGATATGCATAGTTAGCTTCATTGGTTATGTTAGCGTGTAACAAACAACTTATCTGAGTTCATTTTACGGATTAGTCCCGAGTGGAGTAACCCCGGAAGATAATCCCTTACTACCGGTGATATGCTTAGCAAGAGCGCACCGGACTCCCTTAGTGAACGTGCGGGTCCCTTACGGCTTACCTCATTCCCCTTGGAGAACCTTTTGTACCCAACCTTGGAAGGAATACAAAAGACACGACACCTTAACTTAGTGAAATGCGGCTCCCTTGCGGCTTAACCATTCCCCTTGGGGAACCCCTTGAATCCGATTTGGATAACAAGAGACATGACACTCTTTCTTTCTTAAAATTCTTAGTCTTATGCATGAAAATTATCTTAAACATGCTAACTCTTTACCTCGGATCCCTAGACGATCCCACTAGAGGTAACTATATGCTTGCTCAACTTACTTTGTGAATGGATATAAAATCAATTCACGTCTTGCCATACTCGTATGGCACTTGCTTCTATGCGAAGATAATACTCTCATTACCTCGCGTCTATCAAGCATATTACTAATGCAAAGCATTCTATTCTTTCTAACTATTCTAGTTCTCGATAACAATACCGAGGCTCTAGTTCTTCCCTTTCCTTAAAGATTATCTTGCTACCCGAATCAACCTTCATAGTCTCGCTTACCATGCTTTACCATACTTGCCAAACACTTGGTTCATTTAAAAGAAAGTCTCCTTTCAAAGCTTAACAATTAGGACCTTGGTTTGAGGGGTTTACTTCTCTTAAAAAGACTGCACAAGAAAAAACCGCTCGCAAAACGCCGAAACGACCTGAGGCGAACAAACAATGGGTTTCCCCACTGTGTAGCTCGCCTAGGCGAGTAAATTGGTGTGGGAGGCGAGCTCCTACTCGCCATGGCGAGTTGGGGGCGAGCAGGACCCCCTGTTCGGCCTCCTAGCTCGCCTCGCGAGCTATTTGCTCGCCGTGGCGAGCTGTGACAGTCCTGCAACTTCAAAATTGATATTTTTGACTTAAAAATCTCAAACCAAGCATCTCCAAGTGCTATGTGACTCTTAGGATCATTAGAAACCTATAAAAACAGTCATGGAACAAGTGTATACAAGTATGACAAGCATGGTAAGAAAAGGGCAACTAACTTATACTTTAAACCCTAGAATTCATATAGTTTCCTTACATGAATGAAACACATAAACCAAGGGTGGTAAGCTATCTAAGGAACTCACCTAATGAAGTTCTTGAAGCATCATCAAATCACAAGCTCAACCAAGCCCAAAACCCTAGCTTTAACCCACTTGATTCCTTTGCTCAAACCACTCAAACTTGTTGTTCTTCCTTGAAACCTAATCATCTTGATCCTTGACCATTAAGAAGCCATACTTGAATCATCTTTTACCTCACCAAGAACCAAACCTTAACTCTTGCTTCCAAGTCAACTCAAACTTCCATTCCAATCCATTCTTGTTCTTGCTTAGTTCACCAATTCCATGAAACATATTCAACATAAGTTCCATCCAACAATCTAAAACCATAACTTCTTAATAATAACCAAACCCTAGATTGAATCTTTTCTTGAGAGGGGAAATAAAGAGAGAGATCAAACAAAATTCAAGTCTTCTTAAGCTCAAAAGATCATGAGGGAACCTAACTTAGAAACTTGCCATGAAAGGAAGAAGCTTTGGAAAGATTTATGGTAGAAAAGAGAGAAGGATGGCGTGAGAAAGAAGAGAGAAGGAAGAGAGAGTTGTTTCCCAAACCTAGAGAGAGAAAAGGATAAGAATTATGAAAATATCTTGCCCAAAAACACTTAAATATCTTTTCTCGAGAAATTACCATTATGCCCTTGCCTTTAAACGTGTTAAATCCGACACGGATACTTAATCCATAATAAGCTCACATCTCATAATAAATATTTCCCATTACACTTACTTTCCTTAAACTTTAATCCTCTGGCACGATCGTCTGGTTAAAATATCGATACTGATAGGCGGGATATTACAGACTCTATCAGAGATGGGCGAGTACTCCGGTACAGTACACAGCTCTCTGAGCAGTGAGCCTTAAAGATGAAAGTATTTGCTGACTCCGACCATGTTCTCCAATACGATACATTGCTCCCTAACAGTTATGAACGGTTCAATTTTTGCAGTCATGATATGTCTGATAGGTGTGCAAGTGCAAAAAACTTGGAGCATTCTCTATTTTCTGTTGATATTTCACCCCCACCAGTGAGGCAGCCTGTTTGTTTGTTAGCTCCTTAAACATTGTTTACCTAAGCATTTCCTAAACAATTTCAGACCAGAAAAATGGAAATAGCAACACATTGAACATAAATGCAGTTACAACATTAGAACAATCTCAACACAATAATTGGAATTAAAGTGTAAAACAAGATCGCAATAAGAACATTACCAGTCACATTACTATATGACCTAGGAAAGAGCCATGAACTCTGTCATTTCTCAAAGCCTCCAAAATCTCGTAAGAAAGACAAACTTTAAAATCTATACTACCTTCTTCAGCCCCAAAAAACACAGTAATCTTCCCCCAACCAAAATTATTACCATAAACATCAAACCTCAGAGACCTGCGTAGTGAATCAACCGGAGGAGTTGGCGGAAAGTATGTGGCCGGAACAGTCACTGTAGATATTCTAACTTTGGACAATCTAATTGAAGTTAAGGGTGCCGTTTACCGTGCGCACGCTTAATAGGTCATGTACGGTGGGAGATGCAATATTACAATTTTTTTTTTTTTTTGTTGAGAGAAAGAATATTATATGTAATGGTAGGTCTACCTACTGTAGTAGGCAACAAGTATTACAAATTATATAAACGATTTACTCACATATTTAATGCGCAGGTAGTTCATATCAACTATTATAATAACGTCAAATTAAATAAGTTGATTTTTGGATTTTTTTTTTCTTGTTATACCTTCGTTTTAATCTATCAATACATTTTTATTTTTTTTCCACACATGTTATCTATTTAATAAATTTAATATGTTATATTTCTCTAATAACAAACAATTGTTTGTTACTCTCTTTTGGTGAGACCTAGATTACCCTCTCTTGTTTAAGAGGTATTTACCCTTTCAAGATATCAATCAATCAAAATGTAATATATAAATGTAACATTAAATGTCAAATAAATGAGTCAATTTTTCTATAAAAAAAATCAATTTTAATAAGGTAACTTTTAATTTTTATTTAATTATATTTAGGTATACAATCTTAATTAATTTACACTATAGGGCTTGTAACAATTAAAATTTCACATCAAATTCAACCCATCATATACGTTCATAAATTTTGTTCTATTCCAAAACCTAGAACACACATAACGTTCAATTTCTTCTTCATTCTTCTTCCCATCTTGATTGTTCAATTCTCTCATTCCAGAATTGTCGGCGTTTCCAATTATCATGAGAATCGTTGTCGTCCGTTTGATTTCAGACATCGTGAGATCGCTGTTGTTTCCACAAGCTATATCCACTATTTTCTCACGAATTAACGCGCACCTTATGAAATTCATGTTTGTATTAGCATTATTTATTATTTATTTATTTCACTTTGTCTTCTCTTCCACAACGTTAACCGACCTCACACCGTGTTCACAATCTCAACAAATGTTCATTTCGGCAACACAAAATTCACCAGGAACAGAAACAACATAACAACACAATATAATGATTTGAATAAAACAAATTCCAAAAGTAAATTTAATAATCAATATTGTACCAAAAATAAAATTAATAATCAACACATTGAAGATCCATTTTATCTATCTTATTTTTTTTATTTTTTTTATTAGTTTTTATTTTATTTATATTTCAATCTTTTACTTTATCTTTATTTTTATTTTTATTTTATTTTGTTTTGTTTTTATTTTAGTTTATTTTATTTTCTTTAAAATAGGTCCAAAATTAAACATGCAGGGTCCAAAATTTTTGATTTCTTCTCCACGCCACAATCGGTGCATAGTCAAAACTTTCTTTCCAAAAAAAGCCAAACGCTTTCCATCACCATAATTTTCCATCAGAGTCCTTTATCAGTTTTTATTTTGTGAAAATTTCCAAGATCATTGAGTTGGTGAAGACCAAGAATTGCTAAATGTGTGAGCTTGTTGGGAAAATATGCAAAAGAAATGCTTGCTGGGATTTTCATCCAGAAAGAATAAACAAGGCACGTATGAGCTTTCTTGAAATTTTTCCAGCAATACTAAAATCACCATTTCTTAAATGTGAATCCAAAATTAATTACGTTTTTTTAAAATTAATATATATCTTTAAGAAATACAATCCTTGTTTTCTTTTTCTGACCAAAAAAAAAAAAAATACAATCCTTGTGGGTCACATAACCTACAAATCTCAACCATTTAAAAATTTTCAAATACATCCAATCCAATGGTTGACATCCTTTTCAAAAAAAAAAAAAAAAGAGTCAAGTCTCCTACGGTAGGAGACCTAAAGAGGTCACCTACCGTAGCCTTTGCCGAAGTTAAGCCGAAGAAACACACAAAGAGGAAAACTCACTCCACTTAATTACTCTTTTTAGTTTATTGTCCAAAATTTAAGTATAGACATATTAATTTTCGTTTTAAAATTCTATAGCAAGTCAAAAGAACACAAGGCTAAAAAAATCAAAGTTGAGAAAGATCCAAATATGTTTGAGAATCCGCCGACTTCCTTTTTCTCTTATGGTAAATCTTCTATGTTTAACACATTTTTCTGTTTTACTTTCTTTATTATTAAGTAAGTAATAATTTTATATTACAGGGATAAATTTGGCGAAAATTTTAAAGTAGAACAAAATTCTGATGTTAATAAAATGGTTGTTGAAGCATGGAAGTCCATGAGTAAGAAGTAAGGCCTCAAGTATGTTATAACACATGCAATATTATCAACTTATGCAATATTTGTCTTTTTAAATTGATTATATTATTTAACCAGGATAAACAACATTATTTGGATAAAGAAGCTAAGCACAAGGCAAAACATGATAAACTTAACAAAAAAAAGGTATTATGCTTATCGCAAATTTAATTGATTGTGTTATTGAACTCAATTTCTAATAATGTTCTTATTGTATTAATTTTCTTTGCTTATTCTTTTGGTGCGTTTGATTGAATAGACTGACTCCGAGATCAGTGGAATACTTCACAGTTTGAATAATGGTAATTTTAAAATTGTCCTGCTCTTTTAGATAAAAAAAAGATTGGTGTTGCTATCTCTGTATTGGCAATTTCTACGGTGCTCCAAACAAAATTGAGTGTTTCGGTACTCCCAAATGTTTGACCAATAAAAGAGTGACATTTCAATTAAATGATTCATGTCAGCATTATTAGAAATTGACTTAAGGGAAAGTGTATTGGTATGTTTGTCTATTCAATTTAACCCCATAGATTGCACAAATTATTTATTCAGTAATTAATTAATTAATTTTAATTAAAACTAAACAAAATCAGTAACCGGCATCACTATTTTCTCTCCAACCTTCATCTGAAATGCAAAATCAGTAACCGCCACCACAACTTCCTCTTCATCAACGTAACCTCTTTTTCCTGTTTGGGAACACAGAAGTTCATCTATGTACCAATTTAGTCACATCTTTAAACAAAACTTCATTTAATTAATAGCATTAATTCTTTCTCACTATGGTACTATGTTCGTTCCTTCATTTCTTTCCTCTCTATTAATTTCGCTTGAAATGCTGGTACCAAAGGAGAAGAATAATTGCAATGAAGGAGAAGAAGCAGAATGGAGTTAATTAAATAATTATATCATAAAATAAAGTCCCAAAGTGCAAAATTCACAAGTTTGGTAGTGCTAAATCAACAAATCCAGTCAAACTTACTTGTTCCATGCTGTCAGAAAACTATTGGTCATTTTGGTTTGGAGTATTGGTACATACATATATATATATATATATATATATATATATATATATATATATATATATATATATATATATAGAGTCAGGATCCGTTGACACCAGGTGTCAACGGATTCGTTGACACCAAATCATATCCGTCCTTTTTTTAATCTTAACGGACGACATTTATTCACTTTAATTGTTAAGATGAAGACTCCTTAGCGGATAAAAGAAATCTTCTTCTTCTTCCTTTTCCTTAAACTCACGCACGGCAGCTATGGTGCTTTTATTTTTGCAGAAAAAGTCCTATCATAATTCTGTAAATTGATCGGCCTCAATTCCATTTGACATTAGCAATCCTAGAAGTTTCAATGATGAACGAGAACCTCAATTTCAGATGTCAGCCCCCATTTCTTGTTTTCATAATATTCATTATTTATTTTTTTATTTTTTGGATCTCGTGGAAATTTGGATGTTGGAAACTAAACAAATAATGTGATCGATTGTCTTGAAATTTGGATTGAGCATCTAGTATTTCCCTAAATCCCCAATTGAATAAAATTGAATTGCTTATAATTCTGTGTCCTGAATACCTAAACAGCTCAATTGCTTTCACCATTCTTGATATTAATCGGAGATGATAGGGTGAAAATCAGTGATGGAGCTACAATGGTGGAGACCGATAATCAAAATTCAGTGACGGGGCTGCAAGTAGAGAGACAAACTGAAACCCAACATGTAGAAGGAGATCATGTGGGCGAACAGATACAATAATCACATGAGCTGTTTAATGAATAATTTCTAGCTTTTAGATCAAATGATACGGACGGTCAGTATTTGGTGTCAACAAATTCGTTGACACCTGGTGTCAACGGATCCTGTCTCATATATATATATATATATATATATATATATGAGACAGGATCCGTTGACACCAGGTGTCAACGAATTCGTTGACACCAAATCCTATCCGTCTAATTTTTTAATCTTGCGGCTGAAAATTATTCACACGATAAGAAGTGAAGCCTTCACTGTTAATCACCCGCAACACACATTGTTTTAGGTTTTGCCGTTTTGTTTTTCCATTGCCATCAATTACGCTGTCATGTTTTTCTCCTGCTTGTTGCTGATCAAAACATCAATATATTTACATCAATCCTAATGATAATGGCTATTTCCCCTTTTTAATATCGATTTGCTGTAAATTACTATTGATTAGAAATATTAAGGTGAAAAGTGAGAAATCAATCGGGATAGTATGAATGAGAGAGAGGTAGGCAATGACTAAAAGTGAAATATCAAAAAAGCATTTAGACATTGAAATAGTAGAATGGTTCTTTCTGTACTACCGCCATCACCAAATTAAAAGCCATGCTCTTATTTGAGAAATCAAAAACTATATCGTAATTTCAATTGAATGAAACCAAGGTAAGATCATTGGACTTTTTCGAAAAAAACCAGAGCATAATTATTGAGTGAGTTTAGCGAGAAGATGTCCACGTGAATACTAAAATGATTAAATGTGGGCCATTAAGATTAAAAAAACTAATGGATAGGATTTGGTGTCAACGAATTTGTTGACACCTGGTGTCAACGGATCCTATCTCTATATATATATATATATATTTGGGTGTACCATAGAAGGCGCCCTCTGTATTGCTTGAGTTTTAGCCTTATGCTTCATGTTGATACTATCACTAATTAGGATGAGAGTTTTGTCCTTCAGCATGTAGCGATGGGTTCTTTGCTCAAAATTTTGTTTGAGTTTAGTCTCTAATTCTGTCTTTAATCAGTCTAGGTAGTCCCCTGGGATGTCTTTTTGTTGGTTGCTACAATGGTTGATGGATCCTTAGGTTTTGAAGTGTTCTGTTCCGTTGTTTAGTTATGAGTATTGTTTTGATTTTTTTGTTCAACAACATTGGTTTTGCTATTGTATGTTGGTATGTGCTTGTTGATATTAGTGTAACTTTTTCTATGCTACTACCTGATTTTATCAATGCAGGGTTTGATGAATTTTGCTCTCCACCCAGCAACTTTTGCTCGCGCCCTGCACTGCTTCCAAATATACCCTTGCGTTAGTTAAGTCACGTAGCGTGACTTAACTAACGCACGTTGTAAGCCATGCGCGACTTAAGTCACGCAAGTTGTAAGCCATGCGTGACTTAAGTCATGCACCACTGGCCTATGCGCGAGTTAACTCACGCACGTTGGCCGGTGGTCAGAACTGAAGAACAAACGTTTTTTTGGTCTGTGGTCAATGTTTCAACATTCAATCCACAAGTTTTCTACCAAATTTTAAACGTTTTTTGACCACATTAATGGTATTTACCACCTATACTACCATTCCCACATATAAATACCCCTCCATACTTCCCTAATTCCTCACACCATACTACTTTCTCCCCCTCATCACTCTCTCCCTCTATTTCTCTTCTTTCTTTTTTTTTCTTTTCAATATTCTCTTTGGGGTAAAAGGTGATCAATTTTCGTCGGGGTAAAGTAGTGAGTAGCCGACTTGGGGAAATGATCGACCCTTGGGATAATTTTAAACCTGTTTTTTTTAACCGCAGAAACTTTTTACCGTGGGTAAAAAGAACTTCTTGTGGTAAAAAAAAACAGATTTAAATTTAGCCCAAGGGTTGATGATGTATTTTCCCCAAGAAGGCTGCTCACTATTTTACCCCACGAAGATTGATTACTTTTTACCCCAAGGAGAAAATAAGTAGATTTAGTAAATAAGTTCAAACTTATCATATGAATTATTGTAATGTAATTTATGAATTATTAATAAAATGAGAGATTATTTATGCCTCAATTTTGTTCCTTTGTTTTATATTTGTTGTATTTACCTTTATTTATATTTGTATTGTATTTACCTTTATTTATATTTGTATTAATTTAAAGAATAATATCGAATCAATAATTTAGAATAAAATTAAGAAAATAATTTAGATTAATGTAAACAAAATAAAGTTAATAAAATAATTTTGAATAAAGTTAATAAAGTTAAGAAAATAACATAATTTGAATAAAGTTAATATATACAAAATAATTTTGAATAAGGTAATAAAAATAATTTGAAAAAGTATCCTTGCGCCACTTAACTTGCGCCACGTGACTTAACTTGCGCAGTAACTTACACTTGCGCAAGTTAACTAGCACATGGACATTTTCGGCATGGCTGCAGGGTGCGAGCAAAAGTTGCTGGGTGGAGAGCAAAATTCGGGTTTGATTTGGGATCATATCAGAAGTGGCATTTTCTGGTTACAGGCTTCTTTTGAGGACTTCTAGTTTGTATCTTGTGTCTCTTTACTAGTTGTATTGGGTTTTGGATTAGTAAACTGAATTCTATGGTTTAAACCATAGTCGCATAATTCGCGGTTCGTACCGGTACGAGTACGGGTTCGCGGTACGTGACATGAGAAGAATTCGGTACATATAGGAGTATACAACTTCGGTACGCTTCGGTTCGTAGTACTAATAATACCTAAATAAATATAGTGAGCTATAAAAAAAAATAAGAAAAGTATTTTTTTTAACTAGAATTTTTAAACACAAAAAATATATTTATAGATTTGATAAAAAAAAAAAGTAGTTTAGTTAAAAAAGAAAAGAGTTTACTTCTTAAAGAAATCACTAGGTCATACTTATATTATTATTTTCTGCAGAGTTAGCAATTCACAATTCTTTGGGCCAAATGCAGCAAAGTCCAATATAAAAAAATGGTCCAACAAGAGAAAAGCCCAATTTCCACAATAACCCTAGTTTTATCATCTTCCTCATCTGATCAAACATGAAACAGCCGCTACTATAGTGCCAGACCTAATTTCTTCTACCAAGTTTCTCACTCTCTACTCTTTGTTCGTGTTCTTCTCACTCCGTCCTCAACTCATGGTTCCCCCACTCACTCTCACGGTGTTCGTTTTTGCCGGTACTCATTGTTCTTTTGTTTCCGCGAATTCGACGTGAATTCATGCGTACCCAATACGCTGAAGTACCCGAATTCGGTACTCACGAATTGGTACGCGGTTCTTTGCCTTTTGGACGAATTATGTTACTATGGTTTAAACATGGAGGTGAAATTAAAGCATATAAGCACATGACATGATATATTCATATAAGTTCATTTCTTTGATGTTTTCAAATTTGTTGCAGTTTCTTCAAAAGTAAAAAACCTTGTGGTCAGCTCATGGTGATGAAACCTTAGTAAGGGTTATAGATGTGCACTACTTGGTGCGAAAATGAAGGCTTATTACCATTTCTCTTTTTACATTTACAAAAAGGCTTTATTGGATGCATGGAAACTATTAATCGTTTTAGTTAGTATGTAATTGAAATTGTGTTGCATAGTTGAATAGTTCATTTTTAATATGAAATCAAATTTCAAATATTTGTATGAGAACATATTTGGAGTTGCAAATCTGAATGAATTTTTAATCTTCTAATATTGGTTAATTCAAATATGAATGAAGTTTAAGTAAAGACAAATTTGGTAGATTCACAATTTTTTAGTCTAGACTATTTTGCAACATTTTTTTACAACTTCTCAAAAATTATTCATGATTGTGTCCTTATGCTTTAATCAATGAGATATGACTCTACCTAAATAATAGTCTCTATGCTTTAATGTTATCCCGCTTCACAATTAAACTTGACTACAAGTATTTTAAGAATAATGTCGTTATGTTCAATGAGGTCTCACGATACCTAATTATTTTAGGGATTTTATTATTTTGAAACATAAACATAATAAATAAATGTCTTGATTATTAATAAATAATCATTCGATACAAAATATCAAGTTCTAATAAAATTATTAGCCTCGAGGGCTTACACTATAACAATATGACTCCAGCCAAAAGAACTAACATAGAGAGATAAAACTAGAGTTGTGACACTGGAACAAAATATTGGACAACAAATACTACAACATATGTTGTTCACTAGATTTGATGAACAATATTTTTTTTTGTCAATTATTTTATAAAAAAAATTTAGAGGAGGTTTTTTGTAACACAAAAATTGACGTAGTTAATGCCTTTCATTTTTGTGTCATCATTAACCACAAAAATGTACCATGTTAACTAATTTTTTAACATAAATTTTATTAACCACTTTAACTACGTCATTATCCACACAAATACAAGACATTAACCATGTATTTATTTTACATAATTTTATAAAAATGAAAAGAGTACATATATTTATGTAAAACAAATAGTTAATGCCTTTCATTTTTGCGGTTAATGAAATTTTTAAAGTGGTTAATGAGATTTATGTTAAAAAAGTGGTCAACCTTATGCATTATTGTGGTAGAAAATCCTCCTTCATAAGTACGGTTCATCGTATAAATACAGTAGTAAAATACCTATGGGTTGCATTGTTGTCAAATTTTTGTGTTCCAATAGCCTTATTGATGAAACTAAGAACCGATCTGCATGTATTAGACAGTGATAGCATCCATGGAGAGATGATCATTTCCCATAGCCTCCAAAATATCATAAGGAAGACAAACTTGAATATCAATACTACCTTCTTCTGCACCACCAAGCACAATAACTCTACCAATATTTCTTTTAAATCCAACACCATTTCTAACTGCAATAGGCTTACCCCAACCAAAGTCATTACCGTAATAATTGAACCGCGGTGAACTGCTTGCTATCAACAAATTACTTGATGATCTACCTGGTTCCGATATAGACGGGGTTTTCAACCAAGACTCATAATTACTCACTACCTTTTCATGATGAGATTTTGATGAAATCTCCTTGTTCATTTCCATTGCAATTTTACCAATCCCACTTTCCATTAATTTCCCTACTTGCATTATTACATATCCAGTTGCTCCGATTCCACTTCCAAAAAAATTCTCTTCTAACTTTGGACACATTCTTGTCCTACAATCTACGGGTAACACGAAAGCAGACCTTTCTTCTGGTGTAAGATTTTGTTTACTTATAATTAAACGCCAAAGGTGACTTAAAAGTGCTTGCAATGACGATATTGTTATTATTTTATCACTACTAGTACTACTACTACCAATTTCTGCATTAGCTTTTGATTTGAGTTGCAGAATTTGTTCCTTAGTAAAGTGGAAGATTCGATGAGACGAAACTTCACATTGTTGATTTTGTGCTTCATTTGTGAAAGGCTGCTTTTGTGCTTCCTTTGTGAAAGGAAACTGTATGGGACGATTAATGTTGTTTGGAAACCAACGTTCGAAAGAAGGGATTTTTGTTGGCTTATTGAAACCTTGTGCGATTTCAGCCCAAGAGTTGATGAAATGCCAAAATGATTTGGCGTCTACACCCACATGGTTAATTGCAAAACCAATGAAGATACCGTCGATTAACTCTGTTACTTGTACTGCAAGTAATGGTTGTGATGTGCCTTCATAGTTTTGCACTTCGTTGAGTAAGAATAATGAGGAAACAATAGGAGGAACATACTTTGGTTGAAAGATGTCGGCAATGGTAGTGTGTTCAGCTGTGGCGTGGACAAACAATGCACCAGCGTTGTTGCAAATGATGGAACATGAGGCGTTGTTAGGTTCGTCGTGTTGTGTTATTACAAGACGACCAGCGAGTGGTGGAAAGAAGTTGAGAGTGTTGGAAAGTGTTTGTTTAAGATGGTCGATTTGGTTTGTTTTGGGTTTATGGAAAAGAAGACCTTTTTGGATTGGTGCCATTTTAAGATATTTGAGATCCCATGGTGCTAAATCGATAATTTTGTGAGTTGAGTTGTCATCACCATGTTTTGTTGCTCGGATTGTAGTAGTCGAGATAAGTAGAATGCCTGCCATGGTGTTGAGTGAATCAGGCGAATGAATAAAATAAGAAATGTGATGAGATAAGCAATATAATATAGACTATATAGATATCCTTCATACATTCTTATATATCTTGGGTTGTGAAAGGTTAATTTAATTTGTAGTACATGTACTATACTCGTTTCCCTCGTGTTAGGTCTTCAAAGGTTAATTTTTTTTAGAGGGTCTTGAAAGTTTTAATTTGTATGCATGCATGATGTACTCGTTTTCAATTTTAGTGCATGTAACGTACACACATAGCTGGTATATGATATGAGAAGTTGCATCATTTCCAACTTTGATGGTCAAACATCTAAAGTTAAAATGCGGTTGGTATGTTTTATGGATGCATGCTGTGATAACATAATGTTAATTGTAGTTCTTAGTTATTCGATTGCACTGCATTATTATGGCTATATATATAATATGTTTATTTAGTTGAAATTTATTTATTTTTTATTCTATACATTTTATCATTTGTTTCCAACAGGATCGTGGATAAACACATCAGTGAATTGGATCGGATACCGAGTTTTCAAAAAAAAAAAAAACACATCCGTGAATTGGTTTTATCACTTTCACAAGTGCAGGTTTGGCCGTCACTATTTGTCTGTGTTATAATTATCTGCATATATTTTAACTTACTTGTGGATTTATCATATCTTAATCATTCCGAATTTAATTTAATTTAGAATCGTAAATAATTAATTAGTTAGTATTAATTAGTTAGCTTGTATGGTGATAATAATTGGCAGAAGACAATTTTGTGAGTACTTCTGAGTTGTGAGACGGAGCTGCTATGCACTATAAATTAACCTTTCTTCTGCCCTATCCTCTTGCAATATAATATAGAGTATATCCTTCGTACATATCGCCGGTCTTTTTGTTGACGATCTCTTAGGTACTCAGTGATTGCTCTCAAGCTCCCATTACACTGACAGTTAAATGTCGTTCGACATGAGATCGGTTGAGAGGATATATATCTTGAGAGTTGGGACTTTCAAGGTTAATTAGCAGTGCATATGTAACATACTCGTGTCTCTCGTGTTAGGTCTGGAATGGTTAATTTGTAGTGCATATGTACTAGTTTCCTATTTTAGTGCATGCACTTTTTTTTTTTGAGGGAATTTTAGTGCATGTACTTGTTTCCAGTTTTAGTGCATGTAATGCACTCGTTTCCCTCGCGTTAGGTCTTGAAAGGTTAATCTTGGTTTTGTGACTTTTGTGGACGGTGGTGTTTTTATATAGGGTCTCGTCTCCTGTATCAATTCATCCAGAAATTATCATGAATAAAATTGGAAACTCAAATTGAGAAAAGAAGTTAAAGGAAAAGAAAGTAAAGGAAATGGGATGAAGGTTTGTCGGTTCAGATGAGGGGGGTGATAGTGATGGGTCTTGGAGTCCTAGGTTAGGGGGACAGCTGGGAGGTTGGGAAAGTCAGTGGGGGAATTGTTTTTTTTAAATATTCTAGTTGTAAAAAGAAAATGATAAAACTATCAAACTTTGAAAAATATTGATGGAAATGTTTTAGTTTTGATACTATAACGAAGAACAAATTAAATTCTACAAGTTGCTTCCAAATATAAATAAATCATATTCAAATAAAGAACAAATTAAATCAACAATTTGGTCTCTAAAATATCACTATTTTTTCAAATTTAGTCTCTAAATTATACAAGTATAATAAGTTGTCTCTAAAATATATAATATCTGTCAATTTAATCTCTGTTATTGAGATGTTAGTGACTAAATTGATGAATTTTTATGTACTTTATTGACTAAATTGACGAATTTCATATAAATTAAGGACTAATATTATATTTACGTAGTTTATAGACTAAATTGAAAAATGAACGATAATTTATAGACTAAATTGATGGTTTATTCATTCAAATAAAAACAAAACACAAGCAAGTAGAGATTACAAAACACAGAGCGCACACACCTACTAGTTTATATAGATGGTGCTCCCACTATTCAAAATTTATAGATCCTCACTACAAATGTTAGTAATTATTCATTTTACAGATTTATTAAATAATTGATGCATTTAAACTCTATTATAGTCCCCATGTATAAGTTCAGGGTCGTCCCCGACGATTCGGAAAACTGTTATAATCTTGTTAATTTCATTTAAAAAGAATTGAAAAAACAAATTAACACCACTTATGGTGACAGACAACTAAGTTGTAGTTAAATATATGAACAATGATTCAAATATGATTTTACCTATAGAAAAATAGATACCTATGAATAATATATAATTAACAGAAAAATTGTTGTCTAGCAGACTTTTTACCTACGGCAAAATGACATTTAGTCAGCGGCGAAGCTAACAGTATTTTTATGAGGTGGCCATATATAAAGAAAAATAAAATACTTTTTAAAAACTAATGGTAAATTTAATCGTAAGAAAAAAAAAATTCACAATAACTAATACGTATATAAAATGTACTTTATAAAATACACTTACGGCAACAATAACAGATTATAAAGAATTATAATTTACTAATTACTTATTTTTTTAGTTAAAAAAGTGTTAATAAAAGGTTTTTTTTACAATAATAAAGAATTAATAGAGTGTGTTAAATCTTTTTCGGCCAATGGTGATAAAAAAATTGATAGGAAGTGATAGATTGTGATTGTTGTCATATTGTCATTGTCATTCAAAGAATATATTGTGTTCATCCTCTGGTTCCTAAAGGACTGGATTAGATAATCATGAGCTTGAAAAGTAAATAAAATCAAACAAAAAAATTATTTCACTTAAAATCAAATTTGAGGTAGCCAAATATATATTATTAGGGGCAGCTTAATATAAAAATATACCTATTTATTCAAATTTTTTTCTTCTTTGAGGTAGCCATAGAATCGCCCCTGCATTTAGTGACGGATTTTGTTCAAAGGTACATTTTTTTTAAGCTCCTCTAAGTTGGAGGCCTTGTGTCAAGGGTTTTGTTGCACTTGCAGAGGGCCGAACCTGCATAAGATGTTCAACAAACTTAAAAAAAAAAAATACTTGCTTATAAATATGATCGAAGAGAGTAGTTTATTGTTAGACTAATATTTACTTCTTCATCCGTGTTTTAATCGATGACCTCCAACTCCTTTTCCTTTAACTAAAACCAATTAAGCTACCTCAGCATTTATACATCAAAGGTGTCAGATAGACAAGAAATAATGCTGCAGAACCACTCACATAATACACAAAATGTTTGTTATGGTTGAAGTTATTCGAGAGCTGGCCAGCCTTTTTTTTTAGCCTATAGTTCAATATGAACTTAAGAAAGATTGTTTTTCCTCGATGACTTTAAGATGAGTTTCATTACGCGACAAACAAATAATGATGTTCATTTGTTAACTAGAGAGTCATTATCTTAGGCTAGTTTCCAAAATCGTGATCATATACCATCTTGTATTGAAACCGTTATTATTAATGAAATGAGTTGATTTTGCTTTTGTAGAAGAAAAAAAAAATTGTTTTTCCAATGTGTAAATGTTGTTTTTGAATTTCCAAACTATTGTATTTGGATTTCCAAATTCTATTATCTACCGAAGTTGTTACTAGGTTGAGTCACGACCAGGTCGTTCTCTTTAAGACGTTTCGTGGCACTACCCAAAATTGTGCAAGGTAGACTATCAACCACGCCGCCTCCAGGATAAAAGAAGCCCAGCTACAACTGTGCGGTTAACTACTGCACCGTAGAAAACCGTTCGAGAATTACACCTTCAAATATGGTACTAAGACCACTCATTAATACTGAAACCAATTTAATATGGTATTATTACCATTCTATATGGTGCTAAGACCACTCAAATATGGTGTTTCCACCATTCTAACTTTTAAGTTCTCCAAACTTTCAATATGGTACTACGACCACTCAAAATATGGTGATACCACCATTTCTCCTCAAATAGAAAAATATTTAAATAATTTATATACTGTTAAGATCATTCATAATTCCGACGGGACATTATTATTACGAAAGGGACTATGATCTTAATAGTACTCTTTATTCCGAAGGGACTTATATTATCGAAAGGGACTATGAACTTAAGACCACTCTTAATTCCGAAGGGACATTAAACCGAAGAAGGGACTATGGTCTTAAGAACACTCTTAAAATATGGTTCAATCGATTGATCGAAGCCACTCGATACGGTACGCAACCGCTTTATTTGAAACCGAAAGGGACAGAAAGGAGTAGAAGCAGAAGAAACTTGTTAACACAAGTCGGAGGGAGAAGAGAAGAAAAGAATTCCCGACAACTCAATGAAATTCTTTTCGGTGTGTGGAATGCACTGTGAGCTCTCTATTTATAGAGAAAATTCACAACTAATAAGTGAGAAACTTTGGGAACAAGTAATATGAGAAACTTTGGGAACAAGTAACATATTACTTTGCGATTAAGTAATTCACATATTAGATCTAGTACAAAAATATCTTAATTGAGTACTAAAATATATTAAATTCAGTACAAAAATATATCATATTATGTACCAAAATATTTTAGCAAAACTTGGGGACTAAGAAAGCACTTTCTAATAATGATTAAATTAATTATTTAATTTATCATTTCCAAATAATAAAATATATATCAATATATATTTTTCTCTAGTGCTTATGTACCCCCATTAATTAGAGGTACACCCCCACTATATAAACACTACTAATGTGTGTGTTCCATCCGATGTGGGACTTCCACGTTTTTCAATTCACACAACACTAGTTCTACCCAACATGGGAATTTGTGTTTAGTCTTTTTTACTCAATTTCCACACATGTTCCAACAATCCCCCACTTGAATTTAAAAAATGGTTTCAGAAATAACGTCAAAAATGTCTACATAAGATTTGCTAGTAAACAAAGGTGTCGCCTACAACTTGTACCTTTGCATAGCGAGTAAAATTCTGATTAACAAGAGTTGCTTACAGCATTGAACTCTATCTCAGACATAGAACCCACACACAAACCTTTTCATAAGGTGTATTCTAAAAGCCCGTGCGTTTATGGCCTTGCACGTGTATCCCGGTTTTAACGAACGCTCTAGGTATTCTGCCCCGAATCCCATAGGAACCGGCCCTTAGTTCCACATTCATATAGGTGAGTCTATCAAGAGTACTCCTGTAGCTATGTACTCCACTCCAAATAGAGTATAGATCTCATTAAGAGTTTCTATTATCTCATCCTTCTATCGCTGCAGGAATCATGCTTTCTTACTTTTATCATAGCATGTTCTATCACTTGTGACTTGTTATTACCCATTGAACCTATTTCTTGGGATCTCCAGTCATGTAGGTCGGGTTACCATCACTTGTGACCTTTGGGCATTAGTCCCATCCTATTGGATGTGTTTAGGACTTTCTTTTTAGTAATTCCTTTCGTCAAAGGATTAACTAATTCTTTATCAGTACGTACATGATCTACTTTAACCGTTCCTTTTGAGAGTAGCTAGCTCTCTATTTCTCTATGTGTTCGTACCTTAATAATCGCCTCTTACCATTGTGGTAACGATTCTCAATTTTGTAATAGCTGCAGACTATCACAATAAATTAACACTTCTGGAACCGGTTTTATCCACTAAGGGATTTCAACTAGCAAGCATCTTGTCAACTTGCTTCTCCACTAGTTTTCTCTAGTGTTCTCATCTCAGATTCATTCCATAGTGGATTGAGTCAATATCATTTGTTTTAACAAACAACTCCTCTAGTGATGCTCAATGTGCAAACACCAGTCGCTAAATATTCATCTAAAAGATGTTCTATTTTATATCTTGTACCATTTAAGTACAATAGGTTACTCCTAGTGAAGTAATCCTAGAGTCATAGTCTTCTTAAGGCACCTCATGACTCTTTCTATAGCATGGCAATGCTTCTCATCCGTCTACTAGTAAACTTGCACAAGAGTTTTACGACATCGGCAATGTCGGGTCTAATACATTCAGTGACATACCTAAGTACTGTCAATAATGCTCACATATTCTGTTTTTCTAACTCCATCTCAAGTGTTCTTACACTTGGATCATAATATATGATTGCAAGTTTCCGGCGAAATAATAATATTTCCTTAAGAACTTCTCAACTTTGTGAGATTTATCAAAAAAATTCTCTTTTCTGATCTAGTAATCTTGAAACCAAGAATTACTTCAACTTTGTCTTGGTCTTTCTTATCAATGTTATTGATAAACAATGATTTCACATAATCCATAACATGAATCTTTAAATCAAATATGAGCAAGTCGTCTTCATAGAGACATATGATCGTGCAAATATTATTTGTCACTTTCATTCACTTTATACTCATTCGATAACATTAGAATGTCAAATTTTTCATGCCATTCCTCAGGAGTTTATTTTAGACCATACAAAGAATTATCTAACTTACAGACTTTGTTTTCTTGTCCATGAATCGCAAAACTTTCAGGTTGTTTCATATAGATTTCTTCTTCTAGTTCACCATAAAAAAAAAAGGCAACTTTCACATCCATTTGGAGTACTATCGAGTTATGAACGGCGGCTAAAGGGACTAGTACTCTTATGGATATGATTTTCGTGACTGGTGAATGAATGTCGAAGAAGTCTATATTTTTCTCTTTGTCTAAAACCTTTGACTACAAGGAGAGCCTTGTATTCATCAACCGTCCCGTGAGGTTTTAGTTTCTTTTTCCAAAATCCAAATACAACCGATTGATTTTGCAACTATGAGACAAGTCAACCAAGTGTCATGTTTTGTTAGACTCTAGAAGATTCATTTCATCGTTTATTGCTTTTTGCCATAATTCAGAATCCAATGAGGATATAACTTCTTTAAGACTTAATGAATCTTCTTCCAATGTATAAACCAAGTTCATACTCTTTAGCATTTTTAGCTTTCTTACCTCCTTGAGGTTCTATAACATCTCGTATGATGTTTTCATAACTATTTCTAATTACATGAATGTGATTAGATCTAGTGCCCCCACTAGTTCTTAACTTTTAGAGGGGAATTTAGCTTACCCCCGCTAGTGCCCCCACTATTCTTTAATTTACAGGGGTACTTACTTCATAGAAATCAGCATCTTTTTATTCTATGATCACTTTAACATTTAGGTCCTAAAACCTATATGCTTCGTTATTTATAACATACCCAATGTATACACATTCATAGGCTCTACTAGTGAGTTCAACTCTCGGGGTCCAGAAGCCAAATATAGTCCGGACAATCCCAAGTTCAAAAAAAAAGACAAGTTAGGTTGTCTTTTCTTCAAAAATTTCTTAATTAGAATTTTTGTTCATAGACTTGGGTACTCTATAAATTTCAATTTTCGTTATAAAAATTGAACATTCAAGCATGTCAATTTTATTTTCCAAAATTCACAGTCATCAATAAATATGATAAAAACATCATTTTATCATTTCTAATTTATGTGTCATCAAATTCACACATATCATAATTTATGTTTAGAGATTCATATTCTCTAAATTCTGATTTATATGAACTTTTGGTTCATATTTCTTGACTGCAATAAATAAAATTGTCTAATTATAACGTTGGAATTAAATCCAAGTTACTCAAATTTAAAATTAAAAGCTTGTTCATATGATAAATTTTTGACATGTCAAATATTAAAATCACACAGCTAATAAAATAGAAGGAGAATTTAATTTTGATCATACCATCAAAGTGCAATCTTTTTCCACAAGAATGCATGGTACACAAGTCTCTCTTTAAGTCTGAGTCAACTCAGTCTTATTCAATAGAAATCTGAAATTCAGATTCTTTCGAAACATTTGGAACAAATTTTTCATATAATTTCTAGCTTATAAAAAACCTTTTTAAGTTGGTCCTTTCCTTAACTGTTCAATGTTCTCATTTTTCATATAAATAGTAAAGACCTTCCTTTTTGTTCCACGATACATAACGTTCAATAAATAGGCTTTGATTATAATTAGATCATTCTGTAGCTACTCCAAGAGGTGACATGAAGCAAACCGATTTATATTTCATAACCAAAGTGGTTACTAGTTTCATGGTGTTGATTGCATAAATAACAAGCAGAGGAACAATTAACCCTTCTATCAAGTAAAGAGGATTAAACTAGCATTATGTTATGCAAAATACACCAAACTATACGGATCTGCCGAGGGACAATTTTCTATCCACCAATTAAATCCACACTTTACAAATAAAAGGTATACGTGGATTTCATAGTGTTGTTGTTTCAAACAACAAGCACTTCATATTTTCAGTCAGAAGATGTATTTCTGTAGCTTGATTTATCCTTGTAGTATTTAGGGACAACTGAACCTTAATAAGTAACTTCTTCGGTAGACATGACAGTTCAAAACGTCTTAAAATTGTTGTTTTTGAATTTCCAAACTATTGTATTTGGATTTCCAAATTCTATTATCTACTGAAGTTGTTACTAGGTTGAGTCACGACCAGGTCGCTCTCTTTAAGACGTTTCGTGGCACTACCCAAAATTGTGCAAGGTAGACTATCAACCACGCCGCCTCCAGGATAAAACAAGTCCAGCTACAACTGTGCGGTTAACTACTGCACCGTAGAAAACCGTTCGAGAATTACACCTTCAAATATGGTACTAAGACCACTCATTAATACTGAAACCAATTTAATATGGTATTATTACCATTCTATATGGTGCTAAGACCACTCAAATATGGTGTTTCCACCATTCTAACTTTTAAGTTCTCCAAACTTTCAATATGGTACTACGACCACTCAAAATATGGTGATAACACCATTTCTCCTCAAATAGAAAAATATTTAAATAATTTATATACTGTTAAGATCATTCATAATTCCGACGGGACATTATTATTACGAAAGGGACTATGATCTTAATAGTACTCTTTATTCCGAAGGGACTTATATTATCGAAAGGGACTATGAACTTAAGACCACTCTTAATTCCGAAGGGACATTAAACCGAAGAAGGGACTATGGTCTTAAGAACACTCTTAAAATATGGTTCAATCGATTGATCGAAGCCACTCGATACGGTACGCAACCGCTCTATTTGAAACCGAAAGGGACAGAAAGGAGTAGAAGCAGAAGAAACTTGTTAACACAAGTCGGAGGGAGAAGAGAAGAAAAGAATTCCCGACAACTCAATGAAATTCTTTTCGGTGTGTGGAATGCACTGTGAGCTCTCTATTTATAGAGAAAATTCACAACTAATAAGTGAGAAACTTTGGGAACAAGTAATATGAGAAACTTTGGGAACAAGTAACATATTACTTTGCGATTAAGTAATTCACATATTAGATCTAGTACAAAAATATCTTAATTGAGTACTAAAATATATTAAATTCAGTACAAAAATATATCATATTATGTACCAAAATATTTTAGCAAAACTTGGGGACTAAGAAAGCACTTTCTAATAATGATTAAATTAATTATTTAATTTATCATTTCCAAATAATAAAATATATATCAATATATATTTTTCTCTAGTGCTTATGTACCCCCATTAATTAGAGGTACACCCCCACTATATAAACACTACTAATGTGTGTGTTCCATCCGATGTGGGACTTCCACGTTTTTCAATTCACACAACACTAGTTCTACCCAACATGGGAATTTGTGTTTAGTCTTTTTTAATCAATTTCCACACATGTTCCAACAGTAAAAAAATGGATTAAGGCAGTTTTTTTTACCGGATATCCTCTACACGCAACTGAATAGACTAATCTCTTGGACCAATTAGAACGGTAATGTGTGGCATAGCTGAACTAAGGCAGTTTGATTGGGTATTTGGTTTTAGATTTTGATTACTATTTTTATTTTATAAATTAAAAAAACGGGTTGTTAACAAACAGTTATTTTGTTCTAAACAGAATTTTGATAAAGGAAAAAAGATGTAAATGGTTCCTTATTTTCTCATCAGAATGTAATGAAATCATAGTGTTTATCTCCAAAGTAACTTTTCCTATTCCACAATCTAGAACCTCCCTGGCTTTCATCCTCACGACATTAACCACCACACTGTTTCCAAAATAATCCTCTTCCAAAGGAACATCCTCTCCGAAATAATCCTCACAACCTTGGTCTAACACCTATAAACAACACATAAGAAACATCTTCTTTTGGATCAAGTTTTTTGCAACGAACAACGGAACGCCAAATGTGAGATAATAGCGCTTGAAATGAAGTTATTTTAGTTTTCTCTGTTCCAGCTTCGACGTTTGCTTTTGATTTTAGTTCCGCGATTTTCTCTTTTGTGAAATGGAAGATTCTTTCAGCTAACTTGGATTCTAAGCTTTCTTCTGAGGAGCCTTGGTTTTGTGATTCTGTTTTTGTGAAATGGAAGTGTATTGGAATTTAAATATCATTTGGGAACCAACGTTGAAATGAAGGGAGTTTTGATATTTTGTGGGAACCTTTTGAGATTTTGGGACCAAGAATTAACGAAATGCCAAAACGACTTGCCGTCTCCAACAACGTGGTTGCATGTGAAGCCAATCAAGACGTCATCACTTAACTCCGTTACCTGGACTCCTAGAGTTGGTTGTGACGCAGCTTCATGGTTTTTAACGCGGTTAAGTGGAAAAAATGAGTGGACAATTGGAGGTGTATAGTTGGATTGAAGGATGTCCGCGGCAGTTGTGTTTTGTGATGTGGCATGGACGAAGAGGGCACCAAGGTTGTTGCAAATGATGGAACATGTGGCGTTGTTATGTTCATCGTCTTCTGTTATTACAAGACGACCAGCGAAGGGTGGAAAGAAGTTGTGAGTGGCAGAAAGTGTTTGTTTAAGATGGTTTATTGGAGATCCCATGGTGTTAATTCAATTTTCTGATAATCTGATGAGCTATGACTGTTGTTGTGGATGGGTGCTTGAATGGTACTGGTGGAGATCACTTTGATGGAACCCATATGATAGTGTTAATGTAACGTGTATGGTGTGGATAGCTGAAAGAGACAATGGAAGGAAATGAACCAACTATCTTGGATTAATATAGATTCATGTTGGTGTATACTTTTTTTCTTGGTTAATACTTTTAGGTGTATACTCCTTTCAAAAAAAAAAAACTTGTAGGTTTATAAAATAATAATACACGCGTGTAACTTGTGTGAATACTATAACTAACCGGTTCATCTCATTCTCTTAAAAGAGGTGGGTTATTTGAACAACTATTTTTTGAAAACTTATAAAAAGGTAGCCCGGTCACACGGAAACTATATAAAGAAATATAAAAAAACTTATGTGACACCCAGCCTGCACTAATATGTTCTCTAATTTGGTGGTTCGTAAAGACCTAACAAACAAACAGGTTGCCTCACTTCTCAATCTCTTCATCATCAATTTTATTATAATTTATCTTGAATTCTACCCTCAATTCTCAATATCTTTAAATGATTTCATCCCATTTCACCTCTCTTGATTCCTACCTCAACTGCTTTTACTTACATTTGTTCAATAGATTTTTTTCACTTACCATCATTCATATACATTATCTTCTTTATTCAATTACATCAAGTAGCATGGATTCAATTTGGTGGCATGATTTGAAGTTAATTGACTCTGCTCACCCAGCCAGCACTAATATGTTCTCTAATTCGGTGGTTCGTAGGATTGGCAATGGTGAGACGGCATTGTTTTGGTCTCATAGATGGGCTGGAAATTCAATTTTGCAGGACAGGTTTCCAAGAATTTACTCTATTAAGGAGAACAGGCAAGCAACAGTGTCCGAAACTAGGTAGCGCGTAGGCGACATGTGGATTTGGCACTGGAACTGAAGGATCAGCTGCTGAATTAGAATCTATCATTGCAGGGACAGTTGTGCAGGCAGGGATGACAGACAATTGGGAAGGGATACATCATACATGATTCCGCAGCAGGGTTTTATGTTAAATCGACATATAAGCTGCTGCAAAAATCTGTTTCACAGGAATCGGTCTCAGCTGAGTTGGTTAAAGCTTTCAATTTATTACGAAGATGCTCGGTTCTGTCGAAATTTGTGGTCTTCACCTGGCGCGTGCTGCAGGACAGAATTGCGACTAAGAACGCTTTAAAAGCGAGGATAAAAAGTTAAAGAAAATTAGATATCTAATTTTCTTGTCTCAATACTGCATTATGGTGATAACTTTTAAATTTTATAGCTTGGAGATTCCTTTAGTAGTTGAGACAAAGATGATACCATGCATAAAAAAGCTGGTCATGTTCAAACTTCAAAACTTATTGTACAAGAAATTGTATTAATTTCTAACAAAACCAAATACAAAACTACATAATCTAAACTTAGAGAATGAAGACACTGTATTATTTAGAAAAATATAAATCATAGATAAGAGAACGTGACATACACCGATCCGGATTCCCTGCATTCAAATATACATGTATTTACATGCATTTATTGAACTATTTCATTCATTCATCTTGATTTATTCAATAGATTTCTTGGATATAGATTCCTAATAAGTAGCTCAACTGCTTATATTTTCATTTATTCAATGGATTTCTATCTTACTTACCATCATCGATATACATTACATTTAAGTAGCAAAGATAGATTAAAAATTGTAATTGGGAAGAAGTTCTCGAACATATTACTTCAGTAGAAGCTTTTAAATACAATATTGAACAAACTAGTACAAACAAGTAGTAACCAAATAATTGAAGCAGCAAAGTGGCATATCCTTAAATATTGTTCACCCAAGCATATCCTAAACAATTTCAGACCAGAAAAATTGTAAATAGCCAGAAAAAATACCAGTCACATTACTTAGAACTAGGAACCATGAACTCAGCATCATTTCCCAAAGCCTCCAATATCTCAAAAGAAAGACAAACTTCAATATCAATGCTACCTTCTTCAGCTCCTGCAAACACAGTAATCTTCCCATTACTTTTATTTGCACTCCCACTTCGAACCCCTACCGGTTTCCCCCAACCAAAATCATTACCATAAACATCAAACCTCGGAGAACTACTCGTAGCCAATGAATTAGCACCTGCCAAACTATTAATCCCAAACAACTTCGGCATTCTCAACCAACACTCATAATCATCCCTTATTTTCTCATCAGAACGTAACATAATCATCTTGTTCATCTCCAATGAACATTTTCCAATCCCACATTCCAGAATCTCCCCTGCTTTCATTGTGACACTGCCAATGATCCCTGCATTTCCAAAATAATCCTCGTCAAGCGGAGGAATCATCCTTGGTCTAACACCTATAACTAAAACGTAACGAAAATCTTCTTCTGGGTCGAGTTTTTTGCTTCGAACAACACATCGCCATACATGAGATAACAGCGCTTGAAGCGAAGATATTTTGATTTGAACATTCTCTGTTTTGGTTTCTTCATTTGCTTTTGATTTCAGTTCCGCGATTTTCTCCTTTGTGAAATGGAAAATTCTTTCAGGTAAGTCATGTGGCGGTTTTCTACTTTGTGCTTCTGATTTTATGAAAGGGAATCGTATTGGAAGTTCAATGTCATTTGGGAACCAACGTTTGAATGAAGGGAGTTTGGTTATTTTGTGAGAGTTTTTTGAGATTTGTGACCAAGTATTGACGAAATGCCAAAACATCTTGCCATCACAAACAACGTGGTTGAGAGTCAAACCTATGAAGATGCCATTAGCTAACTCCGTTACTTGGACTGCTAGAATAGGTTGTGAAGTGGCTTCGTAGTTTTTAACTCCGTTAAGTGGGAAAAATGAGTGAACTATAGAAGGAACATAGTTTGGTTTAAGGATGTCTGATACAGTTGTGTTTTCCGCTTTTGCGTGGACGAAGAGAGCACCAAGGTTGTTGCAAATGATGGAACATGATGTGTTGTTGTTGTTGTTTGTGGCTACGTTGTGTTGGGTGATTATAAGACGGCCTGTTAAGGGTGGAAAATAGGAGAGTGTTGTGGAAAGTGTTTGTTTCAAATGGTGGATTTGGTTTTGGTTTGGAATGGATTGATGGAAAAGAAGGCCTTTTTGGATGGTTTCAACTAGGAGAAATTGGAGATCCCATGGTGTTAAATCGATTATTTGATAATCACTTCTTGAGTTGAGATTATTGTTGTCAATTGGTGCTTGGATTGTACTAGTTGAGATCACTGTGATGGAATCCATGAATAAGCAGCTTTGATGAGACACCGGTGAAGGGACCAAGAACAAGACCAACTTACTTCTACTCTTTTTGGTCAAGATGGTTGGTCGAATATTCTTTTTAATAGAGTACTACACCCGTGCATCTCATATTCTCATCAAGATGGTTGGTCGAATATTCTTTTTAATAGAGTACTACACCCGTGCATCTCATATTCTCATGTATGAGAAATAATATTTTATATTGAGTAAATGGTCAATTACCCTCTGAAATTGTAGCTTTCGTCAAAACCCCTTGAATTTTGCAAAACTTCAAAATCCCCCTGAAATTGTCGAACGTCAGTCAAATACCCTTTCCGTTAATTTCCTCCATCCAACATGCTGACATGACTGTTAACTGTCACGTGGCACTGTCATATGATCAAAAAAGTCATGCCACGTTACAGGGTAATTGACTATAATTTTTTTTTAAAAAACTGATTTTTTTATAAAAAAAAAAATTTACGAAGGCTACTATATTGGATCTTGGCAAAGTTTTCCCTCACCAGCTTGTGATGCGAGAGTATTTAGTTGATCATAAAACATAAGATCATAATCAATATCACATGATTCTACTTAATTAATTTTGTAGGATTGACAAGAGATAGCAAGATCGTAAAACATAAAATCGTAATAAATATTGAAGGTTCCTACCATAACAAAAATAATACAGTCAGGATCCGTTGACACCCGGTATCAACGAATTCATTGACACCAAATCTCAACCGTCTATTTTTTAAAATCAAAGGTTTATAATTGTTTACTAAATTAACTCACATGTGCCTTTCTCACTGAATGTTCACTCTTGTTTTCTTTTTATTCCTTTTCAATCTTGCACAACAAAATATATAAGAAAAACAATCATCGAAAAACTCTAATTGAAAAACATGGCAGCATGTGATACTCCTCATTTTCTTCTGGGAAATTTTCTATGCTTTACCACACGTAAACACCGTTGATATACGGATGATCACTCGTCATCTTTTTTGTAACCTGGTTTCGAGCTCGTACGCGAGTTTGCTGGGTTGCGCCCGTGATGAGTGTTCGATTTGTTAGGATTGATTAGGGTTGTTTCACTTTAATGTTTTATCACGATATATTACCCATTGGGTTGATTCTGGGTCAGGTCCAACGTCCCCTCAGCTCTGTATCTTTCTTTTTATTTATTAATTATATTTCTCCTTTTGTCTAAAAAAAAAAAAAACACCGTTGATATAATTCCTGTTTGCATATCTTTCCCTCTTGGTATAAATTTATTCTATGAATCCCAATATATTAAGGCAATTTTTGCAAAATTTGTGATAAGGATCCCAATTGAATAGGACGGTAGTGAATATATGAGTATTTTGGATGAGTTTGCTTCTATTGATGGAATTTTAGTTGTTTAACCAATGGTTGAATACTCCCATGTAGTATCATGAAAAATGAATTGGATTAAATCAATTTTTATTATGAATTCGTGAAGGGGGAAATTTTAAATTGAATTGCTGCCAATTCTCATTATCGAGAGGGAAATAAATTCAAGAACTATGTTGTGTTTGATGATTGAGATCAGTGAGGAGGAGAATACTTTCATTTTTAGTTAGGTTAAAGAAGATCAGCAAAAAACGGGTGGGGATCAAGGGTGGGGATCAAGTGAGAAAAGACCATATGAGTAAACTTAATAAACAATTAAGAGCCTTTAGATTAAAAAAATAGAAGGCTGAGATTTGGTGTCAACAAATTCATTGACACCAGGTGTCAACAGATCCTAACTCATACTAAATATATATATTACTCAAAGTTTCATATCTTAAACATAACATAAAACAAACAAGTCTCAAATCTTAAATTTAAAAGACTTGAAGTTTCAAATCTTAAACAACTTAAAGTCTCAAATCTTAAACATAAAAACAACTTAGTCACAAAACTTAAACTAAAATGACTCCAAGTCATGATCGTAAAAATCATATGGGATCGCTCAATTTCACGTTGATCTCACGTTTTCATGTGATTACGCAAGGATTTGACTCAACTAAGGATTCTACTCACGATCCTGGTTGGTAGGGGTGAGTGAAATCGCAAAATTGTGGGTTTTTACAGGATTACGACAGTGTATGGGACTGATTTTCATCGCAATTGATGACGAATGCAGTACATACCAAAATTCGTCACAGGTTTTGTTCCTCAATAGAAGTGTTTTCAACACTGTTATTGTTAGGGTTCTAGGATGATAGGGAGTAGGAAACAATCAATGTTGTTCTCTCTTTCAAATTTTCCTTCAAACATATGATGTAGTAATACGTGCCTTCATTTTTTGTTAAAATGTCCCATTGTCCTGTATTTCATGTCACATATTCATTATATAATCACTTAAGAGACCGTTTGCGGATAAATTCTTGTTCAGAGTCTAATAAAAAGTTCTGATTCATTTTTTAGCAAGAGCAAATGCTTTTCTTTTTCTAAAAATAATAACATGAAACGGTTCAAAAAGTAGTAAGAGAAGGCATAGTGCTAAAAGTTTTATTCCCATCACAAACTTAACATGAAACGGTTCAAAACCTTTCAATATACATGTGATTAACAAATAACTGAGCTAAATCTGAAAGACCTAAACTAATTATTCATAATTATTCATAATATTTACATAACATACAGATACAGAACTCACATTAACATAAACTAATTAAAAGATATGTATAAATTGAGGGTCATTTCCCATAGCCTCCAAAATATCATAAGAAAGACAAACTTCAACATCAATACTACCTTCTTCTGCCCCACTAAACATAGTTATCGTTCCATCACTTTTATTTGCACCCCCACTTCTAACAGCAACAGGCTTACCCCAACCAAAGTCGTTACCATAAACATCAAACCTTGGAGAACTACTAGTTGCCAAAGCCTTAACACTACTAAGCCTACCTTGAAACAACCTTGGATTTTTCACCCAACTTTCATAGTTTCTCCTCACAGTATCATCACAATGTGAAGCTATCATCTTATTCATCTCAAAAGCAACTTTTCCAAACGCTCCTTCAGCAAGTAATTCCCTTGCTTTCACTTTCACACCACCAACCTGCAAGGCATTTCCGAAGTAATTCTCGGGCAAAGGTGGAATAATTCTGCCTCTAACATCAATGACTAAACAATACATGATTTCTTCTTCCGGATCGATATTCTGACCACGAATCACAGCTTGCCAAAGGTGAGTTAAAAGTGCTTGTAAAGAAGATATTTTGTTTGTATTGGCCTCTTCGTTAGCTTTTGATTTCAGTTTCGTAATTTTCTCCTTTGTGAAATGGAAAATCCTCTCAGGTGGAATAGAGTTTTCATCAGTTTCAGCTTCAGTACTTTCTTTATTTTCCTCCTTTGTGAATGGAAATTTTATAGGAATTTCAATTGAGTCATCGAGAAACCAACGATTAAGTGTTGGAAGCTTCGATGGTCGATCAAAACCACGTGAGATTTCAGACCATGAATTGATGAAATGCCAAAACGACTTACCATCGACAACAACATGATTGATTGAAAAGCCAATGAAAATGCCATCAACAAGCTCAGTAACTTGAACTGCAAGCAATGGTTTTGATGTGCCTTCGTAGTTTTTTACTTTATTAAACGGAAAAAAAGAGCGAACAATGGAAGGAACATAGTTTGGTTTAAGAATATCAGAGACACTTGTGTTTTCAGCTATTGCATGGATAAATAACGCACCTAGATTGTTACAAAGGATGCAACATGAGGTTGTGTTGTTGTTGTCGCCGTCTTCTTCTTCTTGATGTTCAATGATGAGACGACCGGTGAGGGGTGGGAAGAAAACAAGAGTTGATGAAAGGGTGTTTTTGAGGTGTTGGATTTGGTTTGAGGTGTCTTTTGGGTTTTTGGGATTATGAAAGAGAAGTCCTTTTTGGTTCATTTCAACTTGGAGGGATGAGAGGTCCCATGGAGTCAAATGGATTTTTTTTATGTTGGTGTTAATGTGACTTGGTGATTGAATTGTAGTGGTTGATATGAGTTTTACGGATGCCATATTTGAATAATGAGAGGTTCTACTCTCTAGTGATGTGGGGAAGTGGAGGTAGAGACTACTTTTATAGATGTTTTTAAAACTTTCAAGTCAGCAAAGTTGTCTTCTTGGTAAGGAATCTATTTATAACATATCTACTACTCCCTCCGTTTCAAAATGAGTGTCGCTTTAGCCAAAAAAATTTGTTTCAAAATGAGTGTCGCTTTCAGTTTCCAATGCAATAATAACTTTTTCTTTTCAATTGTATCCTCCAATTAATACCCTGCACACTACTTCCAAAGTATTACTTTTAAAACTAACCAATAGTTAATAAGGATAATTTGGTAAAATAACCATTCTTTTTCTCTTAATCATTGCATTTCTTAATATGTGTGCAAACATCTAAAGCGACACTCATTTTGAAACGGAGGGAGTATTGATTTGAAAATTTATGAAAGCAGACCTTCGGTTTTTATTTTGGTCTTAAAATATATAAGAATATTTGAAAAAAAATTGACATATTTATTTTGTTTTGTTTTCATATCTACTATTATTAATACTTTTTGGTCTAAATTTGGACCAATCACTTTTGCAATTTTGAATTTTTTTATAATATTTATTTTGGTCAAAAAATTAATATAATTAATCGACAAAGCATATTTATTTATCAGATTTAACTGTTGACTAACTTTTAGTGTTTATAAAGATTAATAAAGTTAAACTAATTGTATCCATGTACCCATGTTTATCTATATTATATAGAAATATAAATAATCTTACATTAAACATTTGGGTCAGGGAAATCACGGGACCATCATATTCAGTGACGGATCCATGATTTTTGAATAGTGGGGGCATCTTATATAAAATTGTCCTCTACGATTTTTTATATTATGAAAATTTTGAATGATTTTATCATTTTCAATATCAATAAAAATATTTTTCTCTGTAGATAATTAAACAATCATTTAACTGATTATCTTCCACTCGATTTCGCATCCGATTCTTGATAATATTCATATTATCAAGAAAATATTTGAGATATATGACGATAGGTGTGGATTAAGAGAGAAATAATTTATGATTAGTGTGGGCAATGTGGTTAAAATGTCAACTATTATACATTATTATAATAAAAAAAAGTGTTTTTAAAATTTTTGTGTGGGCACAAGCCCACAAATGCAACAAGATGTATCTGTCCCTGATCATATTAGGCAAGAGCAATCACACTAGTGAAAGAGACGCTACACATTTTATCCATAATTTTAAGGCAATGAGTTTATGAGTCCTCTCATTTATAAAATGTTCAACCTCCACTTTTCTAATGACGTGAGACTTCTAACTCACACTTGTTTACACAACAATATCTCCCCTAAAGTTTGAGTCCATCAATTTGAAAGAAAAAAAAAAGTCCATCAATTTGATCATGTTCACCCCTCAAGTAGAAGCTCTTTCATCCGGCACACTTGCACTTGTAGTGTCGTTGCTAGCTAAGCATCAGTGGAACCCTTCGCATTAACACCATGTCAATAAAACTTTCGATACAAGGAGTCACTCGAACCTTTCATCGAACCACGACTCTGATACCACTGTTGGGTCACAAGGGGAGCCCAATGGATCATCCACATTAGGAAATAGCAACCACACAAATGAGAAAGGCACCACATATTTTTTTTCAAATGAGTTTATGGGTCATCTCAATTATAAAGTGTTCAACCTCCACTTTTCTAATTGATGTTGGACTTCTAACTCACACTTGCTACACGACAAAACGATTGCTATAAATGTTGCTAATGTGGCACCTTTTAAGCAATATTACATTAAATTTATTTATTTTTCTTTCTTCAAAAAATATTCAATTTATTTATTTTAATTTATTTAATTTAATTTGTTTCATTTTTATAATACTTATATTATCGAAATTTTATCTGAATTTCATCTTCACAATTTATTTGTATGTTTTAAATGGAAAAAAGAATTATGTTCTTAAGGAAATTTGTAACAAAAAAATGTCTACCAAAATTTTGTAGTTAGTTAGAGTTTCATTTAATTATGGTGTGAATTTAAAGATAATTTTGAAAAAAAGAATGGATTGTTGAGAGTAAATTTCTCTAAGAAAATATTCGACTAAAATACGCATGGAGTTCCATTTATATAATCATATCCCTTCAAAAAATAATTTACATATATATAGAGGACGGATCAAATTACACCGCTTAAAAGTTACACCAATGGTACACCGTTCAATATCATTTTACTCGATGCATATTTTTTAAATTTTACCGTTGGATTGTAAGTTTATATCACATAGATCATTCACGTAAATTTTTTCAAAAATCTAAACCCGTTTCATATGTTATTGAGATACATAAAATGAACGGTTTATGCACTTTTATATAACACTGTTAAACTTGTTGTATCTCAATAACATACCAAATGATTTTAGATTTCTGTAAAAATTTACGTGAATGATCTATGTGATATAAACTTATAATCCAACAGTCAAATTTAAAAAATATGCATCGAGTAAAATGATAATGAACACGGTGTAACATTGATGTAACTTTTAAGCGGCATAATTTGATCCCTCCTCATATATATATATATATATATATATATATATATTCGTTTTTTATTGCTCCTCACTTTTGTTATAAATTTTGTTTAAACACTTGCAGACACCTTACACTTTCGTCCGAAAGCTCTTTCATCATCCATTCACACTTGCATTTGTAGTGTTGCTGCCAGAGGCACCAATAAAACCAATCGCCTGAACACTATTCCAAAAAGTGGGAGTATTTGGGAAAAATTTTAGGGCTATCTATCACACTAGTTAGCTAAAAATGTGCTGAAGTTGTTCTCAAGCCTTAATGGTGTCATTATTTCAAGATTTTAATGCTGCATCGATGATTACATCATTTGAAACTTTTAAAGGTTTAATGGTGATATTCAAGCTTTAATGGCGACGATGTCAAGCGTTTAATTAATGCAGCAATGGTGACATCATTTAAAGCTTTAAATGATAGTTAATGGATTTTGCCAATGTTTCCAAACTTGTACACGAATGCACAATAAATTTCATTAAATTTTCAAAAAACAATTTACTCCCTCCGTTTCTTTTTAATTTGGAAAATGCTAACTTGTGTCGTTGCGTATTTAAGACACAAGTTAATGAGTCAAAAGTGAAATTTTTTTGTTTTAATTAATGCATTTAAATTTAATTTTTTTACTTTTAATAATTGAATACACAGAATTTAATAAAAAGTTTATACTTTTAGATTGTTTAACATGTGTCCTAAGGGGACAAGTTAACATGACCCTTTTAATTTTAGGGTTATGCTAACAAGTGTTATAGGTGCACTTGTTAAGAATGCAAAAATAAAAATAATTGATGAGTTTATTTAAATCAAAATCAATTTTTAAAGTTTGGAAAATGCTAAACAGTGCTCCCGGAGTACTGGTTAAGAAATCAAATATAGTAATATTTGCATTGAAAGTTGAGTAGTCAATGACATTAAAAGCTTAAAAAGTGTCTTTATTGATTTAAAATTTCTTATTTTAGCTTCACTAGTGTCTCAGTGCCTCAGAAACACTCGTTAGCATGACACTTAAAGTTTCAATATAATGATGAATAATTTTTAAGATAAAGTTTTCTCATTAGACTTTTTATCAAATGACATTAGAGTACTTTTTTTTAGTAATACATTAGAGTACTTGTTAGTACTTCGTTTAATTTTAATCGTTACACTTGCAAAAATATTTTGTTTTCATTTAATTATCATTTTTAAAATTCAATACAATATTACTTAATTATATTTAATTATTTATCGTAGGAAGAGAAATAGATGAAGTTAGATAATACTAGTAATGTCCACGTGAGCTTAGCTCAGTTGGTATAGACAATGCATAATATTTGCAAGATCTGGGGTTCAAACCCCGGCCACCACCAAAAAAAAAAGATAATACTAGTAATGATTTAAAGTATGATAGAAAAATATAGTGAATAAAGTATTAAAAGCAGCTTGCTCAAAGATAGTACTAAAAGTAAGAAAATAATAATTTGTTATCTTGATATTAAAAAGTAGATTGTATTACTTAAATTTGTTGATAATTAATAAATTTATTTTGTTTTACATGTTTATCCTTCTTGTGAATTTATAAATTAAAATCTTGAAAAGATCCTATAAAAATTAACAATTGAAAGTCTCGACTAGATGTTATATTTTTTAACGGAGGTTGTATCACCTGTTTCAGGATTGTTGATTAACTCCATAAACCAATATTAGTTTTTTTAAACTATTTTGTCTTTAGTTATTGGTGTAGGTAGCATCAATCCTTATAAGTTCTCCTTCAACCATATGATTACACCTACAAGACATAAGGATCCCTTTCATTTTAATATAATTTGACTCATTCATGTGTTCCCTATCTAGAAGCATGTTAGGAGCTGCTCATTGTACGGTCATGCTCATCGTGATCACTCTATGCCATTGTCTGCCTCAGGTGTCACATGCCCACCAATTTTCATTTGGTTCGTCCTTGAACCACATCGTATTGGAATAAGTCTACTTTAATACCATTTGTAATACCTCATAACACTTTCAGGATTGCTAATTGAGCCCGCAAACCAACACTAATCTTTTGCGCATGTTTTGTCCTCACTAACATGTATTTTAGAAAACTTCTCAGAATGTCACCCATTCAAAAAGTGTTTTAGGTCAAATACGCTTAACTGTGGAGTTATTTTGTTCTGGACTACCGAAAAGAATATGAAACTTATTGGTATAGATAGTGCCAATCAATCCTTATAAGCTCTCCTTCAACTATATAGTCTCGTGGATCACTCTCATTCTAATGTGATTTGGATCATTTACGTGTTTCCTGTCTAGAACCATGTCATTGTCATGAATAGTTTTTTAGAGAAAGATAAATTAATGCATATGATTACTATATTTTTTATTTTAAAAATAATATAACATAGATTAAATTTTCTCGGTTGATATTAATTCATTCGACAACCACACCTCCCTTTAGGCCCCATTTTACAAATGAATTGTTTCCTTTGTTTCTTTTGATATTTAAATGTATTTTATATAGTTTTTCTTTTTATTCTATTCAAATTTTGTCTTATTAATTTAGTCCAAATATATTTGACTTTTTATATCATTTAGTTACTTTCTTTTATATAGAAGAAAAGTTTAAGTAAATTCACCAAGGTCGGAGCAGGCCTCAAGACTAGGCGAACGCTAACAACGAAGTTGAATTCACCACCTTGCAGGTGAATAAACTCCTTACAAGCGCGAGCAAATGGTATAAATGAAAAAGTGTTATACCAAGAGTACGGAGGAGAGGGAGTGTATCATAACAACAATGATAGGTTTCGGTTGTTAGTTTTAAGGCGTATACACAGAAGATCAAAACACACAAGAAGACCAGACAAGCCTCTTCAATAAAAAATACAGGAAAGAAATAAAATTTTCTTTCTTCAGTAAGTACGTATTGAACTACACTGCAATTTATTTTACGAATGAGACTTTCAAGTGTTCAGGGGAAGGGATGTTTTCATGTTGGTACTTTTCTTCTTTTTCCATAATAACTTCTTCCACAAACTTCCGCTTCCCAGTTTCTTAGTAGGTACAATGGCCGGTTTCTTAGTAGTTACAATGGCCAAATCATTAGCAGTAACACTGTCATCTGGAGCTTTAAATTCATTCAAAGATAAAATCTTCTCCAGAGGTTGTATAATGCCTGGAATGGTGGTGAGATCGGAGTCACGGTCACTTACTTTGGAAACCTTGGATTTAGTATCATCTTCAGATAGCATCTGATCGAGTAAAGATCGATTCTTTTTCATAACTTTCAGGGGAGCAGGGATAGGATTCGTTTTTGTTGTTGTGATGGTGGTGGTGGTGGATGTGGTACTGATAGGCTGTGCTGCAATAACATTGTCAAAAAGGGATGCATCCTTTGGTGGAGCCAATGACCTCAGCTGCTTCCCAAGATTAAGGATGGTTTCTTGACACTCTGCCAACTTTTCTGAAGCGGCTGTTATCTCCAAGTCCTGTAGGATTTAGCAACACTCTTCAGTACAATACCAACATGAAAAACCAACTCATAATTCAATTTGACAACATTGGAATTGTTTTATTTATTTATTTTTAGTCAATCATACACATGGAGATAAGTGGTTCATTATTTTCCCTAACTTGTCGATTGCCAATCTCCAAACATCAAACCTGAATTAGGGGCTTCGATTTCAATTATTTGTACCACTTTCTAAACCATATCAGTCGACCATCATTTACAATTATACTGGAAGAGAAATAAAGTGTTCTACTAGTCACATATCTAACAGTTTCTTGTTTCGGGCATATTAGAGGAGTTAACTTTCTAATCAGAAGATAACAAAAATAGGAAGACGCTGCAATAAAAATTGATACCTAGATGGAAACTAATTAAATGCATGTTTGTTTTCACAGTGAAAACAAAATGGGCGCGCTTTAATTCTGAAGCTGCCTCTAGGAGCTTCTATGTAGACGAACAGTGAGAGTCATATTACCGTGGAAACCAACTTGCGCCAAGACTATTTCAATTAGGAATTACCTGTAAGTTTTTGTTACCTTGAAAGTTGGAAGTTATAGATAGTATACAAGTAATATTAGTTTTTCCCACCAACAAAGCATTAACATATCTCTCTGATAAGTTTATATTTGCCTTCTATTCAAATTAGTTTGAACTTTGAAGCGCAAAATATCACATAATATCGAAGAACCAAGGCAGTAGCCTGTAGGTATGTTTAATTCCAATCATCTACCAGAAGGAACCAAATCATGGTGCGGCAATATCAATGCCGTACATTGTATGTTTCAGAGATTTATTCGAATGATATATCGTTCAATGCTTACTCCAAATTGGGATCCCTAATTTGTAATTTATAAAACAGAGAAAACTGAATGCTATCGAGATGTAACTTTTGTATAGGGAAGAATCATGCTTCATCTTGATTAAATATTCCAGAGTTTAACATAGGAACTAGCAGTCTTACTATGAGTCATTGAGAAAAAGGAATAGATTGAGATAAACTTACAGTTCGCAATGGCTTGTCTTTCTGGTTAATATCATGGTTTGAGCCCTCCTTTGGCATGCTGAGAACATTAATTGGATATGCAACAAATCCTCAATTAGAAATTAAAAGTTAAATATTAAAAAAAAAAATGCATTGAAACAAATATTTGAAGATAGGACTTACCTTTCAAGCTGGAGTTGCAATTCCAGACATCTGGTCTCTAATTCTTCACAACTGTGGTTCTTGTTCTCTAGTTCCACTTCTAATTCCAAAACCTTGAGACCGACCTCTTTTAATTCCGCCCCTTTATGCTGTGCATCAAGATCTGATTTCATAACTGTGTGATTTTTTATTTGATCCTCAAGTATTCCATAAGATTCTTTTAAGGATTGTAACTCTAGTCTTGAGCTGTCAATAGTTTTCTCTGATTCCAAAAGTTGATCCGTTAAGGACTCAATCCTATCAGTAGCTGATTGAAGCCGCCCTTCCAATGTTTCCTTTTGAGATTCAGCATTGATCAATTTTCCTTTAATATTTTTAATTTCTTCTTCCTCATCAGAATACATCTCTCGACTCTGACTCTGAAAATCATGACCATTTGAAGTAGTTACTTGAGGAAAACATGGAAACTGTTCTGCGGGATGATGCAACTTATCTTCCCCTGCAAAATGACCTATCATCCCAAACTCTGCTTCACTTTCGCTTCGTGTCTCATCCCAATCAAATTGTTTCTTGATGGCATCCTTCATACAAGAAACATCCTGAAGTGAAAAACAGTGATTCATTATCCAATCCAAAGCTGTTGTTAGTTCTTCAGCAAATTTTTCATGATCAACCTTGCCATTCAGTAAATCATAACACACATGTAGAAATTGCTGCAAAACGTTGCTGAGTTCAGATGTTTTCCATTGGAAAACACGGACCATGTAGCCCGTTGGCATTCCTGAATTATTTACTGAGGGTACAGTCTCATCACTTGTGCATAAGGGATCTGAATTATCACAATCCACGGCAGGCAAGTTGATTCTTTCAATAAGCTCAATTATCTTTCCTATTGACTTACTCAGGTCTTCGTGAGCTTGCTGTTTGGTTCTCTTTATTGGTGAGAGGTCAGTAATATTTACATCACTGGATGGAACTACCACCAAAGAGTTATTTGAAGGATCAGATCCTTCAATATGACCAGAGACTTTGTCGGAACCAAAGACGCACGGATCTAGATTATTCAGATTCCTCAAAGCTACTCTAATATTCTCGAGTATATCATCAGGATTTTTGTGAGTGACATGGTTTTGTTCCAGGATCATTTTTACTACATCCTGAAGCCAACTGGGAATGTTATCCTTTAGTTCATCAAGGGAAGATACTTTTTTATTTGATGTTGAGATGTCCGAAATGTGATCAGGGGTAGTCTCATTTTTCCTAGTTTCTGAGAAGCCATTGATCTCATCAACTTCTTTCAAAGAAGCACCAGAGATTTCAGTGTCTTTCTCAACAGAGACCACTGCTAATTTTTCCATTTCAACAAAGTCATCCATGAGATTTATGTCTGAAGCTCCAATGCTTCTGCAGGACCATGATTCCTTTTGTTTTCCACTTCTGAAGTGCTCCGAATCTGAAATCAATGCAGAAGCCGAGGAGTCAGCACAGCTAACCTTGTCATCACTGCCAATATCAGACATTGATGCCAAAGAGAACTCGCAAAGGTTACTTCTAAGCTGCTCCACAGCAACTTGACCTTTAGATGATTCTTCATTATGCGACTCGAGTTGCAAAAGTTTTGAAGCTGTGCGAGAAAGCATTACTCTTGAGAATTGGAGCTCATTCATTTTCCTACTTAGGGAATCTTTTAAGGCTTTGTTTTCTTCTTCGACGGCATACAGCTGCTCTGTCAAAGTATCGATTCTTCTATTGGGAGTCCCAGGAGAACTGTCAAGTGAAGATTCAACCATTGAACTAGTTGAGTTTAACTTGTTCCTTCTTATTTCAAGGGAATCTCGTCCTAACATTTCAACTTCATTTTTCATTTTTGCCAGGGAACCAGGACCTGGTAACCGTTTCCGAACCAGAAGGCGCAATCTCTGACATTCTGATTCTAACTTGGCAATTTTTTTAACATTCTCTAAGTGATGTTTGTGAGAAACATCAGCTGTCCGACGGCCAAATTCTCTCTCTTCATTTCGGATCTCCAACTCCTTTTCAAGTACTCGGACCTCATATGTCAGAGAAGCATTATCTTTCTCAATGGACTCTAATCTAATCATCAATGCACTATGATCTGCCTCAGCTTGAGTCAATTGTTTTTTCAGATCCTCAATCAATTTTTCTCTTTGAAAAATAGATGTATTAAGATGAGAATTTTCAGTCTCAACTTTTGCCAGCCTTTTACTTGTCACTGATAACTGATCCTCCCAAACCATGCACTCTTTTTCAAATTCCTTTGAAGCCTTCATCACAGCATCATGAATCCTTTGCCCTTGTTCTTCTCGAACAAATCGTAACTGCTGCATACATTCCTTCAGAGCTCCATCCAAATGGGCTACTCTTTCTTCATAAACCAATCGGTCCCGCAAAGCTTCATCCAGACCTTGCTTCGCCGACAACACTTCAACTTTTGCTTTTTCCAAACCTTCAAAGCAAGATTTTAACACAGACCGTTAAAAGAACTCCAAAAATACTTCAGCCATAAGTGGTTATTTGCTTATTTTCATGTCCAAGTTTACAAGGCGAACAATAAACGAAAACACAGAGACATGCACGTATGTTACCTGCCACTGCTTCTTGCGCAATTTTAGTTTGTTTCTTTACCAGCTCGTCTTTAGAATTACACTCAGAAAGTGCCGAAGCAAGCTTATTTTCTAATTCTTTGAAGTCTTTCTCCAATTCTTCTTTATCAGCAAGAAGCGCGTGTACCTAAAACACGGAAAATCAAACCAAACAACATACCCATTATTTTTATCACAAGTAGTACAGCAAAAATTCTTTCGTACATTTTATGATCTAATTAATTCAGCACAAAGGGCCTAAGAAAAAAAAATGAAAGAATCTTCTTGGTTCTATAAAATCACACTTACTAATAATGTATAAGACGCTATTAATTGATGAAGTATCTCTAAAATAAGTAAGATAAATAAATGAATAAAAAGGATGGTTACAAGCATCCAACGTAATCATCATGATATAATGATATAAACTTACAACATACCATAATAATTGGAAAATGATAAAACTATATAAAAGTGAGATTCATAATATAAATAAATTGATACTAAAAGAACAACTAACTTATTTACCTCTCCATTTTCTTTTGAAGTGAGATTGGCTTTTTCAGCAGTTACTATTGTCTTTTCTGATGACTTTTTCCTCCAAGGCCACGGTTTTTGATCCATAATGCTAAGAAGAATGTAACTATAATAATAATCATAACAAAATTATTAACCTCAGAAAAAACAAATCATCAATTTTGTTATTTACTCATATAGTGTTCAGGTTCAACAATAAAATTGCTACCACAAAAAAAGATAAAAAAACAAAATAAAATTTAATATTTCAGAAAAATAAATCAATAGCAATTTCCCATTTCATAAAAACATCTAAAACAATGCAGAGACTAATCTCTCGAGCCAAGTAGAACCGCAGAAGATACCCGGTTCACACTAAAATAAAATAAAAAAATGCATAACAGTCAACAACTAATTCAAATAGAGCCGAAAATAACGAGAAAAAAAGTTTTATTTCAATTTTTTCCATTATAAGTATAGTACTAACATAAAGTTATGCAATGTCTTTTATGTATGAAAGGAAATTTAAAAAAAAAATAGAAAGAAAATGGAAGGTTCTCACCTCTAATGAAATTTGAGATTAAGGTTGTGCATGATGAAGTAAGAAACTTGTTAAAATGTTGTGAAGAAAGTGTTAAAACATCAAGAGTGAGTTGAGATGAAAATGTAAATGATGTTTGGTTTGATCTGACACTCACTGTATGAAGAGAACTGAGCAACAACAACAGAGAGAGTGTGTGTTTGGTGAGAGAAAGGGAAAAGGGAAAGAAGTGAAAAGATGGGAAAGTGAAGAGTGGGAGTCAAGAGAAAATGACGGAGTGAGTGTGTTGTTGGTGAGAACAGAGAGAGGTGTAAAAAGTTGTAAAAAAGGGTGGTGATAGTAAGTGTCGGCTTGGCTGTTTTATTGGATCTGCGATTCTTGCATAATAACACGAGAAAAGAGGAAGGGAGAGAGTATTTTAATGGAAATTATAAAATATTCAGATTTATGTCTCTCAATGACACAGCATCCCTTCCTCAAAGTTGCAGCTTACCCACAGGGCTACAGTATGAAATTAATATCCTCTCTTAATATAAGAATCTCCTATGCTGGTGAAAACTCAATTTTGACCTTTAATTAATGTTTGACACGTGTCCAATTTGAGGGTAAATGTTGTCCTAAATTTGCTTTTTGCAACCAAATCATTTCTGTTTGCAGCAATTCAGTTTGTTTGCCTTTTACAACACCTTTTCCTTGAGAAGTAACTAAATATTTGCCTTTTACAAAACAAATCCACTTTGAGAGGATATGTGGTTACAAGTTTGCACGGTTACCAATATTTACAGATTGGAATAATGCTTGGCTGTCAAATTTATTTTGGCTCTCAAATTTGAAATTCAAATTTATTTTGCTCAAACATAAGTTTCCCACAAATTTCAATCTTTCTTCACACTATTTATCTCTTTTTCAGTTTCTTTCTCTCTCTGCATCTCTTTCATTTCAAATTGCATTTGACTCCTTCCTTTTTGCTTTCATTTTCCTCCCTCTTTTGTAATTGTAAACTTCAATATCTAATAATTTTTTTTTGCAGATAGCTTGAAAGATATACATCTCTGCACAACAAAGAAGAAGGAAACGGGTAAGTAAAAGACAATAACACCAATTTTTTTGCCTACACATATGCATTCTTCATTATTATTTTTTTTTTTGTTCATATCATCTTTAACATACTACCATGTTATTTCTTACATTTTCTTGCTTAGGTTCATTAGCACACATATTACACATAAATGATAATCTTATACATATTTTCATTCTTCCTTACATGTAAAAGAAGCTTTTGTTTTTCTTCAACTTCAATATCAAAATTGTACAAAAAGATTTGAAGAGAATCTAGAAGGAAAAAAGATGCAAGTAAACACTCCAACTCAAGAAGAAGGAAACAGGTAAGTAAAAGACAATAACCGATTTTTTGACCTACACATGCATTCTTCATTATTATTTTTTTAGTTCATATCATCTTTAACATACTACTACCATGTTATTTCTTACTTTTTCTTGCTTAGGTTCATCAGCACACATATTATTCATAAAGGATAATCTTATATATATTTTCATTCTTCCTTACATGTAAAACAAGCTTTTATTTTTCTTCAACTATAAACACTCCAACACAAAATAACATCTATACTTCGGTAAAATACATTATAATTTCATTTGTAAGGAAAAAGAAATCCAGATCAATTGATTAACAAACAACAAGCATAAATAAATGATGGGGAAGAGAGTTACCGTACCTTTATTTTCATATTCATTATTTGCACATTTCATCTTCAAATGAAGTTCTTCTGCAACAAATGTTTTTTTTTTGCAGGAAACCCGAATGATGTTGTCCCTCCAAGAAACTACAAAAAAAGACATGCCTAAATAAATGATGAGGAAACAACGGGAGAGAGTTCGAAAATAGTTTGATTATGAGAGTTTGATTTTGTGGACATTATGTATCAGTGTCTTTTATGTTGCTAATAAAATTGAAAAATATTAAATTTTGCAGGAAAGTTGAATGATGTTCTTATCACTTTAACAAACTGCAAAAAAAGGGATGCTTAAATACAAGATAAAGGAAAACCGAGAAGAGTTTGATTAGTATATTCTTGTGTGATTTTATATTGTTTTGATTCTGTTCATATCATCTTTAACAAACTACCATGTTTTTTTTCTTTTGCTTAGGTTCGTCACCCCACACATACTACTTACAAATCATCTTTTATGTAACTTTTTCAATTCTTTTTCTTCTTCAATACACAAGGACAAGGATAAGTAAAGTACAAATAACACCAATTTTTTATCTACACATGCATTCATCATTTTTTTTTTTTTTAATGTTGTTCATATCATCTTTAACAAACAACCATGTTTTTTTTCTTAGGTTCATCACCACACATATACTACATAAACGATAATCTTTTATCTAAATTTTTCAATGTGTTTTTTCTTCAATAGATGTAGTATATATGTGGTGATGAACCGACAAGGACAAAGGTAAGTAAAAGACAATAACACCAATTCTTTATCTACACATATGCATTCTCCATTATTTTTCTATTTTTTTCATATCATCTTTAACAAACTACCATACCAAATTTTTCACTTGCTCTGTACTGATTCTGTTAGTATAGAATGAAAGTATTTCAACTTCAAAAAAAATAATACCACCATATTTTTTTTCTTAGGTAGAAGTAAAACAAGCTTCTATTTTTCTTCAACTTCATTTTCAAAATTCTACAAAAATATTTGAAAAGAATTTAGAAACTAAATTGAACATAAAAGAGAACAAACTACAAGAATAAATAAATGATGAGGAAAATGGTTACTTTACCTTTTTGTTGATATTATATTTGCATATCTCATAACAAATGTTATTTGTCCAGGAAACTCGAATGATGTTGTTGTCCCTCCAGAAAACTACAAAGAAAGACATTCCTAAGTAAATGATGAGGAAATAGTTTGATTATGAGAGTTTCAATATGATATGTTTTTTGTGTGATTATAATTGTTATGAAAAACAGAGATATATAAGAAAAGAGTTTAGTTGTGGTGCATACAAATAGACCACAATGGCTTGAAAACAAAATTTACAAGTTAACTATTTTTTTTTTTTTGAGAATTTGAATTGATAGAAACATGGAATGGAATGAGTTGATAAATAAATATTTGATTTGTCATTGATGAGGGAGATGAATTTGGTTTGGTAGAAAAATAGAAATAAATAGTTGATTTGTATGCAATTTCAATTCAATGTCAGACCAAAAAACACAATGTGTTTGCAAAAGAGAGATGAAGAAGGAAAGGCTTTTGAACTTACAATAACATTATCAGAGATATAAATCTATGTCATCACCAGTACAAACAATGGTGATTTTAAACATAGAAACAAAATGAAGTAAAAATTATAATTATTATTTTCTGTAAAATATTTGTTAAAATTATTATTTTTTATTTGAAAAAAAAAATACCAAATGAAATCTGGGTATACATACATACTCATTTGAAAGAAAAAAAATATAAACATAATAATAAATAACAAAATTTAAAATGAATCATTTATTTTTTCATTAATAAGTTAAAATCTGTTTTTACTATCCACATAAATCAATTAAATGATAGAAAAAAAATATTAAATACAGTTTACACATGAAATTAAAAAAAAATCTGTTTTTTCTATCATGTAAACAAACCTACTTAGTTCTTAAACAATAGTTTTCATTTCAAGGAATTTGCAATATAAAAGGTTCTTTATCAAAGATTCGGTAAAAGTATTAACAAAAGAATACCAGTAGTAATAGATCTAAATAAAATCCTAAAACAGATTAATAAATCTACAAAATAATATTCTTACATCTCTTGAAGATACAAGAAAATCGCATCAAATTTCATCTTCTGAATTTGTTGCATGTTTGATGAAGCTATTGCTGTTGTCTCCAAAAACAGTTGCTCCGTCCTTAATTTTTGTGGGTTTTGTTGTGGATGTTAAGAGTAAGTAAAGTATCAGTTTGATTTTTTACATTGGAGGCTCACGGTGGCAGCAAAATCGGTGAAATAAAAAAGGGTGTTTTATAAAGAATGGAGAGATTAGTATAGTTGTGGTGGTGGTGCATCCAAATGTTGGCCGGAAACCTCATTTTTAAAAATGAGAAATTCTCAAGCTATTTCCTTTTGAAAATCTAATTTGATAGAAAGATAGAGGAGAATGAGGTGATGAATAATATGTAAAAAAAAATTAGTAAAGGTCGCCGGAAAGATGTAGATCTGGTCAGAAGTTGCGTTGACGGTGGTTCATGGTGGAGGAGAAAAAGATACGGATGGGGAGAGAGAGTGGGAGGGACGATTGAAATGAAATGGAGAAGAAAAAGATCTGATATGTTAAAAATAAAAAATTTATTAAATAAAATTAAATAAAAAAAATTAAAAACTAGAGAGAGACGTGTGAGGATTTGAGAAAGTGAATAGAATGTGTAGAGATTTGAAGTGGGGTGGTAGGCACGTGTTGTGTGGAACAAAATTTTTAAACTAGCATTAAAACAAATTTATAATTAATTAATATTTTTTAATGGGACAATTAAATAATGAATACAACAACAACTAAATTTTATTCCACTAAGTGGGGTCGGCTACATAGATCAAATGACGTCATAGTGTTCTATCAAAAACCATATTTGGATCTAACTTATTGACCTCTAAATAAAGAATAAATTTCCAATTTAATTTATGTCTTTGTAAGTCATTCTCAGGATTTTATTAATATTTCAAAAATAATTTTTATCAAAATTTTCTCAATTAAATCTTTATCTTTGTGTTTTGTCACACAACGAGTTGCTTAATTGATAAACTTTTGACAAAAGTCGAGGGTATTTTGAAATATTATTAAAAGTTCTATATGTCATTTGAATTTTCGTCCATGAAATTACTCATACCATGGATGATAAAGGCCACTGAATTTGCAATAAAAGGTCTTAAGAGATCAACTTATTTATTTCAAAGAAACCAACAAACTAGGTATATGGTACACAAGAGAAATCAAATCAGTGTTGAATTAGTACTGAATAAATAATAAATTAATAGTTGATTTGTTATTGATGTGTGGTTAAATGTTATGACATACATCCCGTGAGAGTAGTTGAGAAATCTGATGTGCGATGACCAAACTTTCTTTTTATCATTTCCATATATTAAATGAATAAAAGAGTTTTAATTTCTGACAAAAAATAAAGTGGTGAAAATTAATTTTTTTGGTATAATCTGAGTTGTGATTTCTTACCAAAAAATTGAGTGGTGATAATTATATTTTTGTGGTATAATGTGTCGAAGGAACTTTGTTTTAGATTTCAATTAAACTTCAGACCAAAAAACACATGGTAGGTACAAAAGAGAGAAAAGGAAAGAGGAGAACTTACAATAGCATTAACCGAACTTAAATTCGTGTCATTACCACCAAAAAAGAATGGTGATTTTAAACCATAATGTCTAAGCAAGATGAGAGACAAAACGAGAGGGTCGATCAGAATTTTGTTGAAATAAAGTTCAGAGTCAACCATAGTATCTGCAATGAACGGTAATAAACTATTAGCAACACAAGAAACTCAAATTTTCTCAGGAAATCGATAATCTTCGGGTATGGACTAGACAAGGAATAAGGTCTCAATGAAACACTAGAAAGACACTTAGAAAGACACATATTAAGGTCTCAACCTACTTCTTTAAATATATTGATAATATATTTAACAAATTGTACAAAAAAAATAACATTATTGTTCTTTAAATTAAGAAGATGATGAAGAAGAAACATAGATCCAAAAACATTTTTAAGAAGGAAAAAAAAAAGATAAGTTGTCATTGACCAAACTAATCTTGATCTACATGACAAGCTGTCATTTAAAAATATTGTTCATGCTAAAATGTTTAAACTATTTAGACTATCATATTGCCTAATTCTTTAAAGATATCAAATAATTATCGAACATGTGTATAAATTAAGTAATTTTATTTTTTACAATTGTGTTTTTTTAGTTCACAACCACACGTGTGAACCCCGGACACCCCACTTATTCAAAAAATTGTCAAAAAAGAAACCACACGTGTGTATAATCCCTCAAAAAAAAAAAAAACCACACGAGCTAAGTCTCCGGTGATAAAAATTTGGAAATAATTGTTATAAACATTACAAGTTGCCACTTTCTTTATTCAAAAAAAAAAAAGTTGCCACTTCTTAAAATTTATAATTAATTATTATACAAATTTCATTATCTCCCATATTTTAAATTTGGCAAACATATTCCAAATCTAATAAGTCGATATTTTTTTTGGAGAAAAATTATATAAGTTGATATCATTATTATTTTTTTGGTGGTGTCCGGGATTTGAACCCCGGATTATTATACACGGGACATGTTGACATTGACAAAAAATTTAAAATAATTATTATACACGAGCTAAGTCTCCGGTGATAAAAATTTGGAAGTAAATTTGTTTTTTTTGACAAAAGAAATAATTGTTATAAACATTACAAGTTGCCACTTCTTAAAATTTATAATTAATTATTATACAAATTTCATTATCTCCCTTATTTTAAATTTGGCAAACATATTCCAAAATCTAATAAGTCGATATTGGTTTTTGGAGAAAAATTATATAAGTTGATATCATTATTGTTTTTTTGGTGGTGTCCGGGATTCGAACCCCGGATAATTATACACGGGACATGTTGACATTGATAAAAAGTTGAAAATAATTATTATACACGAGCTAAGTCTCCGGCGATAAAAATTTGGAAATAATTGTTTTTTTTTGACAAAAAAATAATTGTTATAAACATTACAAGTTGCCACTTCTTAAAATTTATAATTAATTATTATACAAATTTCCTTATCTCCCTTATTTTAAATTTGGCAAACATATTCCAAAATCTAATAAGTCGATATTGTTTTTTGGAGAAAAATTATATAAGTTGATATCATTATTGTTTTTTTGGTGGTGTCCGGGATTCGATCCTTATCTCCCTTATTTTAAATTTGACAAACATATTCCAAAATCTAATAAGTCGATATTGTTTTTTGGAGAAAAATTATATAAGTTGATATCATTATTGTTTTTTTAGTGGTGTCCGGGATTCGAACCCTAGATTATTATACATGGGACATGTTGACATTGATAAAAAATTTAAAATAATTATTATACATGAGCTAAGTCTCCGGTGATAAAAATTTGGAAATAATTGTTATAAACATTACAGGTTGCCACTTCTTAAAATTTATAATTAATTATTATACAAATTTCCTTATCTCCCTTATTTTAAAATTGGCAAACATATTCCAAAATCTAATAAGTCGATATTGTTTTTTGGAGAAAAATTATATAAGTTGATATCATTATTGTTTTTTTGGTGGTGTCCGGGATTCGAACCCCAGATTATTATACATGGGACATGTTGACATTGATAAAAAATTTAAAATAATTATTATACACGAGCTAAGTCTCCGGTGATAAAAATTTGGAAATAATTGTTTTTTTTGACAAAAGAAATAATTGTTATAAACATTACATGTTGCCACTTCTTAAAATTTATAATTAATTATTATACAAATTTCCTTATCTCCCTTATTTTAAATTTGGCAAACATATTCCAAAATCTAATAAGTCGATATTGTTTTTTGGAGAAAAATTATATAAGTTGATATCATTATTGTTTTTTTGGTGGTGTCCGGGATTCGAACCCCAGATTATTATACATGGGACATGTTGACATTGATAAAAAATTTAAAATAATTATTATACACGAGCTAAGTCTCCGGTGATAAAAATTTGGAAATAATTGTTTTTTTTGACAAAAGAAATAATTGTTATAAACATTACATGTTGCCACTTCTTAAAATTTATAATTAATTATTATACAAATTTCCTTATCTCCCTTATTTTAAATTTGGCAAACATATTCCAAAATCTAATAAGTCGATATTGTTTTTTGGAGAAAAATTATATAAGTTGATATCATTATTGTTTTTTTGGTGGTGTCCGGGATTCGAACCCCGGATTATTATATACGGGACATGTTGACATTGATAAAAAATTTAAAATAATTATTATACAAGAGCTAAGTCTCCGGTGATAAAAATTTGGAAATAATTGTTTTTTTTGACAAAAGAAATAATTGTTATAAACATTACAAGTTGCCACTTCTTAAAATTTATAATTAATTATTATACAAATTTCCTTATCTCCCTTATTTTAAAATTGGCAAACATATTCCAAAATCTAATAAGTCGATATTGTTTTTTGGAGAAAAATTATATAAGTTGATATCATTATTGTTTTTTTGGTGGTGTCCGGGATTCGAACCCCGGATTATTATACACATGACATGTTGACATTGATAAAAAATTTAAAATAATTATTATACACGAGCTAAGTCTCCGGTGATAAAAATATGGAAATAATTGTTTTTTTTTTTTGACAAAAGAAATAATTGTTATAAACATTACAAGTTGACACTTCTTAAAATTTATAATTAATTATTATACAAATTTCCTTATCTACCTTATTTTAAATTTGGCAAACATATTCCTAAATCTAATAAGTCGATATTGTTTTTTGGAGAAAAATTATATAAGTTGATATCATTATTATTTTTTTGGTGGTGTCCGGGATTCGAACCCCGGATTATTATACACGGGACATGTTGACATTGATAAAAACTTTAAAATAATTATTATACACGAGCTAAGTCTCCGGTGATAAAAATTTAGAAATAATTGTTTTTTTTTTTTTGACAAAAGAAACAATTGTTATGAACATTACAAGTTGCCACTTCTTAAAATTTATAATTAATTATTATACAAATTTCCTTATCTCCCTTATTTTAAATTTGGCAAACATAATCTAATAAGTCGATATTGTTTTTTGGAGAAAATTTATATAAGTTGATATCATTATTGTTTTTTTGGTGGTGTCCGGGATTCGAACCCTGGACCTTACCAACTGAGCTAACCTCACAGGGACATATAACATTTTTTTTTGAAAGAATATAACATTATTGTTTAAACTTTTATATACATTTTTTTTTTCATTTTTTAAACAATTGGTTTTTTAATACAACTTTTTTTAATCTATTTTCTATACTTTTCAAAGTTAATAATAATTAACCTTTAAATGGTCTAAATTTAAAATGTTAACAAATGCATATTGTCAAGTTCTAACTACAAAAAATCATCCACGACCAACCAGTACCCGTGCGGATGCACGGGTATGTTACTAGTTGTACTACTAGTACCTGTAAATGTTGTCTCGATCTATAAAGTCGTGGATTCAACTTTCATTGTTGCGTGAGAATCTCTTTAACGATCGACCACCTTAAGTAAATGTTGGTTGGATCAGTAAAGTCGTGGTTTAGATATTGACTGATCTTTGAAGTTTGTCTTGATTCAACTTAAAGTCCAACTCATATAAATTTTACTATTTAATAATAAAAAAAATTCTGCATTTTAGTGTATCCTACTCCCTCCGTCCCAATTTATTTGACTCCTTGGCTCATTTCACACAGATTAAGAAAAATGTATAAATAAAGGGGAAAGTGGAATATATTGTATTGGGAATGATAAAAGTAGTATTATTTAGTGTTATATTGTATTGAGAATGATGAAAGTTGTATTGAAAATTGAAATGACTCAGTTATTTTGGGACACTTTTTTTTAGAAAATGGGTCAGATATTCCGGGACGGAGGGAGTACTAAACTATCATATGTATTTATTTTTATCATAAATAGACAATAAATAAAATAAGATAAATTTAAGCTCGTTGGTGTCATAGGGTTGTTACTTGTTTCATCACAGCAACTAACCCACTATTCTTAAGTTACGTATCGCCAAGCTTATTTTTAAAATAAAAGCTCTTTAGAAAACTTTTTGGTGTTGGTGAATTATGCATATAGTGTATTAGGGGTGTGCATAGAAACTGGATCAGCTGACCCAAACTGAAAATATGGTGAACCAAATTAGAAAAGCCCAGCTTAAAACGGGTCGGTTAAAACTGGATCATTTTAAACCAGATTAAAACGGGTCGGTTACCCATTTCAGATCTAAACCCTTCTCGCGTGAACCTTTCTCACAGCCGTCGTGAACCTTTCTCAGCCACCGTGAACTCTTCTCAACCACCGTGAACCTTCCCTGAATACCCAAATCCGGGAAAATCAAAACGTCACCGTCGGAGAATCCATCTTCCTCACTCGCTTCACACACAGTGATTTTCGTCTACAAAATTCAAATCAAACAAAATCAGTATTAATGTCAGTATCGAAATTGATAGAAAGAGAGAGAGAAAGAAACGAACCTTGAGACGTGTCGGCGACGAGTTTGGGAAGAGGATGGTCGTCGGAAGCTTCGACGCGTGGTGGCCAGGAGAGGTGGTTTTTGTAGTAGAGGAAAACGTGACGGTCGTAGGAGTCGACGGTGCCGGCGAGTTTACCTGTGTCGGTGGAAGAGGTATCAGAATTATACCAAACTGATTTAGCTCTTTTTACCTGAGTGTTGGTGTTACTCTCAGTGTTGTTTTCCCTTTTTGGCTTATCACTGTCCTCATTACTGTAAAAAGAGCTAAAACATCATTGAAATGAATAGAAGAGAAGAGAGAGCGGTTGAAATTGTTTTTGGTAAGTTGAAATGAAAATGAAATGAGAGGGTAAAAAAACGGTTCAGGTAAAAAAAAAACGGTTCAGGTGAAAAAATCAGGTTCAGGTAAAAAATCCAGTTCAGGACAAAAACTGGTTCAGGACAAAAACCGGTTCAGGTAGCATGAACCGGTTCTGAACTGGACTGAACTGTATCAAACCGGTTTTAAAAAAATCCATTTATTTTGTGAAAGTAGTTTTTTGATCCAAATTGTATCCATAAATCTAGTTTGGTTCAGTTTGGATAAACCATTTGCACACCCCTATAGTGTATCATATGATTCTTGTTTGCCTGTGTTGATTTGTCATAGTATGGGTGATGTTTGGATGCTTCAGTACCCAAGTATCATGATTTGAAGGATGGTGAATTATAGATTTATCTTTTGTAAATGGCTGCATCCTGGGTTATAGTGTTAGGTATTAAGAGCTTTTTGCCTTCCCTTTAATAGATGAGACCAACCTATCATGGTGTATCTAGGTGTCTTCGGTTTAGTTGTTGCATTCCACGGCTAGGTGTAGCCCTAAGCCTTTTGGAACTTTTGGTGTAATAATACATTTGTATGATGTTTTGTCTAACTTACAAACAAATGATTGCATCCGTTTTTTGCAACCCTTTATAAAAGTTGTGTAGAGTTCGCTCACTTTGATGTTGGATTGAACCGTTATCAATAAAATTTTAATGATTGAAAAACATGTATTGAGTAAAATGTTATCGGACAACCGAACAAATAATAGTTCAACTACTAAATATTTAAATTATTAAGTTAGACATTGTGACCATACACACACAACCCCTCTACTTTTTCTTTTTTTTTTTGACATAAATCTCCCACCTATTAAGAACTATGAAATAGTTCAAATTTCAAATGTTAAATACTTTTTATTTGGCATTTTGCGGGATCAAGAGTTGTGACTTTTTTTTTTAACTTGAAAATTTTATAAGAAATAGGAGAGAGGTATAAAGAGTATTTAACCCATAAATCGGACAAAGTATAAGAGGTATTGAATTGACCCGCGAAAAAACAAACTCTCAATCAATAGTTAAGATAAATGAGAGAGTTCAAAAACCATTCAAAATACATGCAATGCCTATTTTTTTCATAGCAAAAAACCACCTCCAAGAAAAGTATTTGATGGCTTCCATGATCTCTTCCACCTCTGGATTCTTCGAGGAAAAAATAATCTCATTTCGGAACTGTCAAATTTTTCAAATTATAATATGTTAAATAAGGATTAACCATTTCCGATGTTTTTTTACCAAGATAAAGATGAAAAGTATTCTAAGAGAGAGACAACATTCTTAGATAAAATCACGCCAATTTTGATTCACTTAAAATTCAAATATCACACCACCTAATAAAACTACATCTACTAAATAAATTATACTTTACTTCAAATAAAAATTTTACCTAGACTATCCTCTTCGTCTCTTCAAAAGAATTGCAAAGTGAGTGAATTGACACGTTGAGAAGAAGGTCTTTAGCATTGGGACCTCGTTTGGTAGGGAAGAGCAAGCATTGCGAAAGCTAATGAGTATGTTAGCAAACATTCTTTCTGATCATTATTATAAGCAAAAAAACATTTTTTTTAGATTTATTGAATAACTAATATATGCGGTTTATATATAAACTAAATACATTTTTTTTTTGACAAGATAGACTAAATACATTGTTATTCAATAAATCTAAAATATATTTTTTTTGTTAATAATAGTAATCGGATGAAGAGGTGGATAAATGGAATTGAGTTCTCAAAAGGTTCAAAGGGTGAGTATCCTTTTCCTCAGCCATCCCAATTCACGTACCGCACTTATGACTAAACAATATCAAAATTCGTTAGGACATACTCCCTCCGTTTCACAATACTTGTCCATTTTGGAGAATAATTTTGTTTCTCTTTACTTGTCCCTTTCAAGTTTCAATGCAACATTAATTATTGTTTTATCAATAATACCCTTAGATATTTATTATAGAGAGAGAAATAATAGAATGAAATAATAGATGAGTAAGGGTATTATAGAAAAAACACAAAGAATTGCATCAAAAATGACAACATTTATTTGATTCCTTGGTACGTGTAATTTCTCTAAAATGGACATGTATTTTGAAACGGATGGAGTATATGTTTAACCAAATCCAAATCACAAGTACAAGTAATAGTTCCTTCAAAAAAAAAGTACAAGTAATAGTTAATTCTCTAATAAATAAGAAAATATTATGTAAGCATTGTGCTACTCAATGCTATAGTAAATCCCACTCAAATGTATTAAGTTAATTGAAAAAATCCAATGTTAATATTCTCGTGACATCGTACATGGTTAACATAAAATTTAAAAAGGGTTTGGTTTATCAACAAGAATAAACAATTGGTTCTTTAGAATAATGGGGCATACATAAAGAGTCAACTAAGATGGTCTGCTTCATAACTTAAGTCTTTGGCTTTACGCTTGCCATCCTTCTGTCAAAGTTTTATCATTATCTTACTTTATGTATTTCTGTTGTATTGGTTCAGGCCTCTCCTGTCTTTTATATTTTATTAGTTTTAATAAAAAAAAAAAAAAGGTTTTATCATTATCTTAACTTCATCAATAATTGTGATTATTACAATTGATCAATAAAGTTGACTAATGGACCAAATCTGAGTCATATATTTGGTAGTTAGGAGATCAAATAGTAGTACTGTATTCAACTAACAAAGGGATGTGATGTGCCCAGGTTGTTTCCACTCAGACTTCCCTCCTATAATTTTCCTTACTTATATTCGAGAGAATAATTTTACACACCACATTACTTTTTTGGCACTCAAATCTCATACATATAATCTTCAAAAGAAATGATATATTGACAATTATTTTTTTTTAAGCAAATAGAAATTAAATTAAAAAAAAAGAAAGTACAAGACTGAGGGACATGAACCTGACCCAGATAACCACAATACAAACCCTGACGGGTGATACAACAATCAATACACATGTGGTAACGAAAACTCTAAACAACGCTACTACGGACATCACAGCGAACCCACGTATGGATACGAAACCGAACTGCAAAAAAAACGCAGAGTGAATGCTTAGAGTATCGAGGTAGGCGTATGAATCGTTTGCCAACACAGAAACGATCAAAGGTCCATCAGCTCCCTAAAAACATCAGCAAGCCAAAGCGCCCTTTCGGGCCAAATCAATCCAGACGAAGTCCAAATCAATGAACAAACGACGGATACAGTCCACCTACAGCACAGTCGTGACGGATGAAATAGTTCTGAAGGTACGATTAATGACTACTAAGCCAACACGGAGCGACTACGTACCAAACTCTTTCGAGCAACATCTGTTGAATCAAATCCACACAGATGAACAGAACTTTATGTAACCAAATCTTAAATCTAGAAAATCCAGATTGAAGATTCACAACAACCAAGATCCGGATCAAACCTCCACCAGCTTCATCTTCCTGTAAACAAACAAAACAAAAGGAACGGCAGCAACAGAGCAACACAGAGCCACCGCCACCTCAACAAAACAACAACACAGAAAAACGAACAGAAAACAAAAGCCAAATCAAACCCGTCGGATACCACGTGAACAAGCAACTCGCCGGCATCAAAAATCCGACAACACACAACCAAAAAGATCGCCGACACACAAAGACCACCCCCAACCCACCAGCGTCGAGAAGCCCTCTGACAACTATTTTGAGACAAGCTAATAGACATCTTTTTATACAAAATCATTTTAGCAAGTTCAATCATTTTTTACTTGATTTGGTTTCCATATCAATACTCACATAGCCATGAATATTTTTAACTGTTGTCTTAAAATGGTTCTTCAAATAAAATACTTAAACTCAAAATTATTGACCAATGAAGATTATTGGGTTTAGATGTCATGTGCAGACTAAAAGAACACAAAATCGATGATTGAACATCTAAAACGTATGGATACCAAATCTCAATAGTTGGGTTGGTGGTGCCCTCCTCTCAAATGGGTAAAATTTGGATCAAATCATTTTTTTAGATAGATAAAATGATAATAACTAGAAGAGTCGGGGTTCAGACTTCTGTCATGATATCTGACTTAACAATTTTGACATTCTTGTAAATTTAGTTAGGCCAAATCAAAAATATTTTTGTTGCTTTCATCCGTTGCATCCTTATAGGTTTTCTTATGCAGAATATTTTTTTTTAATAATTCTTACGCAGAACATGTTTCCTCGATGATGTATAAGTAGGCATGGCAATGGGGCGGGGTGGGGACGAGTTTTACCTTCCCCATCCCCATACCCTATTCTCATATACTTACCCGTTACCCTACCCATACCCAACGGGGATGAGAAATCGAACCCCATCCCCGTCTCCGACGGGTTCGGGGATCCCATCCCCATCCCCATCCCCGTAGTGAATTATTTTTTAATAATTTTTTTTTCAACCTCAATGGCAATTTTGTAAAGCATTATGCTCCCTTTAACATTTCCTTAACATAATGATTTGGTTGCTCCTTTAAAAATCAAAGGCAATTTTTATAACATGGGAATTATTAAACCAAATAACATAACATGATCTAGGATTGTGTTTCTATTTATATAAAAAAGGTAGAAAAATAATAATTTTTTACATTTGGGACGGGTATAGGTATGGGTTCGGGGTGGGTACATATAACCTCATTACCCGTCCCATACCCGTGTTTTGAAATCGGGGAAAACCCAAACCCATACCCAAACCCAGTCAAAGCGGGGAAAACCCGTCAAATCGGGGTGGGTTTGGGCGGGTACCCATGGGGACGGGTATTGTTGCCATGTCTATGTATAAGAAATTAAACTTTGATGAATTGTCAAGTTCACATGGTTTGGAATCGCCAGGAAAACCAAAAAAAAAAAAACTTTAAAAGATCAAAATTTGATATTTCCACAACAAATAATTTCAACTCATTGATGCATAATAAGATTCAAACAAATGTTCAAATATACTCCCTCCGTCCCTTAATGTAACCACCTATTTGATTTTATTTTTGTCCCTAAATGTAACCCCCTTTTCAAATTACTAAATGCATTTATTACTTTTTTCCTAAACATACCCCTGATTAATACTATTAACTTGTCTTGAAATATGAATAGTCAAATTTAATACACATTCAAATAAAGGATAATTTGGTAATATTAATATACAAAACAGACACATTAATTACACTGACAATTTTTCTTAAGAAAAGTGAAAAATACAAAGGAGGGTTACATTAAGGGACGGATGGAGTATAATATACTTTTCCATCAAAATAAAAAAAAAAAAAAACTATAAGATGCATTTGCAAAATAATAAAAGTGGGACTATGAATGAATATTAAAAGTTCAATAAAACACACGACAATTGTCCAATTTCCCTGGATAATTAAGACACATAGATATCATTTCCAGAATTATCAATAGTCCCTATTTTCCAAGACTAGTTACTTGATAGCACAGATTCCTATATCATAAAAACGGTTCCTGTATCATTCACCAAATTTCAAAGATTGACAAATGACAATAATCAAAGCTACACAGATGTACTCCCTCCGGTCCTAAATATAAGCAAATTTCACTTTTTAGGTTTATTCAATTAATGATGTATGTGGTTCATATTATGGACCACATACATCATTAATTGAATGAATGTAAAAAGTCAAATTTGCTTATATTTAGGACCGGAGGGAGTATATCTATGTTATGCATAAAGGCTACACCCTCCGGTCACTAATATAAGCAAAAGTTAACATTTTAGATTCATTCATTAAATGATGTATGTGGTCTATAATAAAGACTATATACATCATTAATTGAATGAATGCAAAATGTAAATTTTTGTTTATATTAATGACCGGAGAGTGTACTGGTTATCAAATTGTGTCAAGACAATTTACCTCCTTTAGTTAACTCAAATTTAGCATCAAAGTTTGCTTAATGTCAATATTTCAATGTGCTTTAGACTTCATTACTTTATCGACAAGAAACACATGAACTAAGACACACAAATATGATAACCAATAGATAGATCCTATGGCAAAAGCAACATTTGTTTTGCTTGACGTACCTTGAGCAATGGTTGAACCAATGCCAGGAGAAACATGAATGACTGCATCAAAACATCAAGACAATATTATTAGAAAAAATATGTAAAAATATAGCAGAAAGCTTTGTGAGTTTTTGCTCTTGACCTGACCCAGTCCAGACGAAAGTGCACAAAGAAGAAAGGTTTGTGTCAAAGAAGAATATTTGAGACCAATTTTAGTAAGCTCAACAGATGCATATTGTTACGAACAGGGTCGGTCCTTTGAATTTGAGTGCCTTGGGCGAATCATGAGATGGTGTTCCTTTAAAAAAAAAAAAAATTAACAAGGATAAAATAAAGGCTAAAATGCACTTTTGACCCCCCAAGTTCCATAAACTTGCGATTTTAGGCCCCCAAGTTTGAAAATTGCACTTTTTCCCCCTCAAGTTTCACCCCCTTTACAAAACCCTGGCCCCCCTTGATTTTGACTCGATAAAAGCTGATGTGGCGCATTTTTTAAGATCGGAGTTCAGTCGGTGACGGTCGCCGGAGATTCGTCGGAGAAGATGAGTGTTTGGTTCGAAACAAGAAGAATGATAGCGAAACGATGCATTTTGAGAATAATGGTTTCTTTATATTATTGGGTCTCTTGTTAATCATTTCATTTGGTTGTGTTTTTTGTTTTCTTTTCATTTTTTCCTTATTTAGATTGAATCTTGAAGGAGAAAAAAATTTGCAGAGGAAAAACCAGCGCTTGTTTATCAAAAGAAAAAGAAGAAAAAAGAGGCATTGTTATTTTGTAAAAAGAATAAAAGGAATTTGTTAAATTAATTATGGGTGTGCAGTTTAACTTTAATGGTTGAAACTAAAATGAGTATTTCAGCAATTGGAGATGGATTAAGAACATAAGATTTTTTTTAATTTTAATTTATGTTTTGTTATTTTAAAATAATATTAATTATTGGGTTAAATATGTTTTTGGTCCCTATAAATATGTCAACTTTTCGTTTTAGTCCCTCTAAAATTTTTCTTCAACTTTTAGTCCCTAGAAAATTTTCCATCTTCACTTTTGGTCCCTCTTTTAAAATAAACTCATATGTAGAATTCATATTTTTGAATAAAAGTTTGCAGAAAAATTCATAATATTATAAGAATCTCTCCCAAAAAAATTAGAATTTTTTAACAAAACATGAATTTAATATGAATTTTTATATTTTTGATGGTTAAAAATTCATATTTAATTTATGTTTTGTTAAAAAATTCTAATTTTTTTTTTAGAATTGTTTTTACAATATTCTACACATTTTTGCACAATTTCATTAAAAAATACAAAAATTAAATTAAAAATAGGGACCAAAAGTAGTGATTGAAAATTTGGTAGGGACTAAAAGTTGAAGGAAAATTTTAGAGGTACTAAAACAAAAAGTTGGTATATTTATAGGAACCAAAAACATATTTAACCCTTAATTATTTTAAATTCAGATTGATTAAAAAAATTATAGGTGTCAATTTTTTTAATTAAAAAATGTGTCGCATCAGTTTTGATAGAGTCAAAATCAAGGGGGATAAGGGTTTTGCAAAGGGGGTGAAACTTGAAGGGGAGAAAATGCAATTTTCAAATTTAGGGGGCCAAAATCGCAAGTTTGTGAAATTTAGGGGCCAAAAGTGCAATTTAACCTAAAATAAATGAACATGAAGATTATTGCACATTTTCATTTGACATTGTGCAAAAAGAACACGAGTATGGATCTTTGAAATGTGAACCAAGTGGCTCTAAACTAGGATTCATGCTCCAAAGTCTACACTCGACACTTGAGAATTTAGTAACAAAAGATAGCACGTTTTACACAATAGCACACATGGATCATAATTCAATGTTTATGTTCATAAACCACTATAAAGTGGCTTCTTCTTCCTCCTCCTCGAAGAAATCGTTTGATTTTTTACTATTATATCTATAAAAATGAATTGTATGATTATTTAATAAATAAATAGATCTCTTGGAATCTTATCTTAAAAGAGACTATTATATCTATATGACACTGACACTTATGATTTTGGTTGCTGTCAAAAGTCAATGACTTGCGATCTTGTGCTAATAGAATTGAGACAGAGAGATTAGAGATTGAGAATTAGTAAGAAAGGATACACATAAATTCGGATAAAATAATATGACGTTTGAGTGTTAATATATAAGAGCAAAAAATCTGTCTATTAAATTATTCATATTTCATATCATTATTCTAATTTAGTGCCCCAATTATGGATAATTAATTGATTAAAAAATAAAAAAATAAGTGTGTTGAAAAGCGTGTGTTACTAACATTATTCAATAAAAAAATGACAATTTATCATTAAAGTAGAAAGTATACATTTTCTTAATTTGACCACGTATCTTTTTTTTTCATACAAGTAATAAAAATGAAAAATAAAATAAAATGATGTTGAATTTTTAATTAGGTAAATAAATCATTAGTAACATAAGTATACTCTTTTTATTCTATAAAACCCAAATTAAACTAAATAACATTTTTTAAAATAAGTGTAAGTCATAAAATGGAAGGTATTTTTTTTTATCTTTCCTGAGGTGCACGCATTTTAAAATTATACATAAAATTAAAATCAAACTAAATGACATTATTTGTTATTAAAATTTTGATTTTTATTATTGTTATATAAGTTACCCGTGTGTTGTATAATACTCCTTTAGGGACGACCCCATAGTTCTTAGGGCAAGATTTCCACAGCAGCCCACCACAAAGACCTTAGGGACGACCCCAAAAGTCCTTAGTGCAAGATTTCACACCACAAAGACCTTAGGAGACCAACCTATATGACATTTTACAGGAAGCAACGTGTGGCCCTAGCTTGGAACATTTCTTTTTTTTTTTTAAATATACACACCAGACATTTTTACCCAAATAAAAAATACATATTGTTCAATCAAAAAACGAATTCACACCCCTTTTTTAAAATTAAAAAAAACGAATTCACACTTGGACATCACGTATATATTCATTATATATATGTACTCTATGCTATATAGCTAATTACATTGCAATTGCAACAACAAACAGTTAATTAACATGGCTTTCACAATTTCATATTTTTTCCTAGCATACTTGCTATTTCCCTTCCAATGTTCATCTTCATTATCATCATTGAACAAAGGCTCCTCTCTTTCAGTAGAGAAACATGCAGAAGATGTAATTGTCTCTTCAAATGGAACGTTCTCAGCTGGCTTCTTTCAAGTTGGTGAAAATGCTTTTTCCTTTGGAATATGGTTCACTGAACTGCAGCCTCACACTCACAACCCCGCCACTATTGTTTGGATAGCAAACCGTGACAACCCTGTAAATGGTAATGTTAAAATTTATGCAAATTTTATAGTATTCTACAATTGCTTAGTATAATTTGGTTATAGTGACAAAGATGGTGATGGGAGAGTTGGCAATATCACACTCTCCAAGGAAAAGATTCCGGGTTCAATGTCTAGCGTCGCTTAGTCCTAATAAGAACAAAAGATGTTTTTGTCATCAACTTAATGATTAATCTCATAGAGGATTTAAATGGTCTAAGCCGTAGGGATATCTTGAGACATCTATCTATTAATAGTTATAGATCTTTGCTTTTTAATAGGAAGTAGTTAAAGACCTGAATTACCGTGGATTACCAAAAAAAAAATTACTTATAGTTTGGATGGAGTAATTTGAAATTCTAGAGAAATTAGAATTGTAGCATATGAAACTCAATCCTACCAACAAAGTATACCCTATATATCCAAAATTGGGTAGGCATACTTCAAAATTATGTGACTATGGTATGACCTAATACTACAATCTTGATATTGTGTCTATCAATAACAAACAATACTATGATTCTAGCAATCTAATTGCATCTCATCTAATGTTCTCATTGTCTCCTCCTAATCTTAAACAGGTAAGCTCTCAAAGCTTTCCCTCTTAAACACAGGTAATATCCTTTTGTTTGATGCCGGTCAAAACAACATTTGGTCTTCAAACACAGAATCGAACACTCCACTAGAGGTGTATCTAAAAGAAGATGGCAATCTTGTGTTACGTGAGCTTCAAGGAACTGAGATCTTGTGGCAAAGCTATGATTTTCCAACAAATACTCTCCTTCCTAATCAACCTCTTACTAGATACACAAAACTTGTTTCTTCAATAAGTCAGAGTAATCATTCTTCTGGCTTCTATAAGTTGCTCTTTGATGATAACAATATTATTCTTCTCAAATATGATGGTCTTGATGTTTCAAGCACATACTGGCCACCACCTTATTTGTCAATCTGGGAAGCTGGAAGGTTCAATTATAAAAGTAGTAGAATTGCTTTGATGGATTCTATTGGAAAGTTTATTTCATCTGATAATTACATTTTTTCCACATATGATTATGGTATGGTTATGCAAAGAAGATTAACCATGGATTCTGATGGTAATATTCGTGTTTACAGTTGAAAAAACTTGTCCGAAAATTGGTATGTTTCATGGCAAGTGATATATGATACTTGCGCCATTCATAGAATTTATGGTGAAAATAGCACTTGCCGCTATCATCCAAAAAAGGGTAAGAAGACCATAATGATTGGTCTTATGGTTGTGAACCTATATTCGATTTTACTTGCAATAGAAATCATTCTACCTTTCTAAAATTACAAGGTTTCGATTTTTATGGTTATGACATTAATTTTGTTGAAAATATTACCTACAAAAATTGTGAGAGTTTATGTTTACAAGATTGTAACTGTAAAGGATTTCAATACACATATGAAGGGGACCAAGGCATCTTCAAATGCTTTAGAAAGCTACAATTGTTAAATGGGATGCATTCACCGAGTTTTATAGGAACAATTTACTTGAGACTTCCAAAAGGTAATAACTTCACCAAAGAAGAGTCTATGAGTGTAGAAGACCATGTTTGTTTGGTGCAACTTCACAAAGACTATGCCAAAAAACCAGCAAACCATATGGTGAAATTTTTCCTGTGGCTTTCAATTGTAGTTGGTTGTTTTGGATCAATTTTCTTTTTTGTGGTTTTTGTTTTTTTATTCAAGACCAAGAAAAAAGCTACTTCAGATCAAAATAGCTATCATCATACATTATTGGGATTCAGAAGATATAGTTACTCAGAGTTGAAGGTGGCAACCAAGAATTTTAGTAATGAGATTGGAAGAGGTGGAGGAGGGGTTGTATACATAGGTACACTACCAGATCAAAGACAAGCATCAATAAAGAGATTGAATGAAGCTAAACAAGGAGAAGGAGAGTTTCTTGCTGAAGTAAGCATCATTGGAAGGCTTAACCACATGAACTTGATTGAAATGTGGGGATATTGTGTTGAAGGTAAGCATAGAATTTTGGTATATGAGTATATGAAGAATGACTCTTTAGCTGAAAATCTTTCATCTAAAACTAACATGCTTGATTGGAGTAAAAGGTATGATATTGCTTTAGGAACAGCTAGAGTCCTAGCTTATCTACATGAAGAATGTTTGGAGTGGATTTTGCATTGTGATATAAAACCTCAAAATATACTTCTTGATTCTAACTATCAACCTAAGTTAGCAGACTTTGGATTGTCTAAGCTGAGAAATAGAAACAATGTCAATAGCAATTCAAAATTCTCAATGATTAGAGGAACAAGAGGATATATGGCTCCTGAATGGGTTTTCAATTTACCAATAACATCTAAAGTGGATGTTTATAGTTATGGGATTGTTTTGTTGGAGATGATAACTGGAAAAAATCAACAATTATGAATGTAGAAGGAGTTGATGGAGAAGTGGCATATAATGGAAGGTTGGTAACTTGGGTAAGAGAGAAAAAGAGGAGTGCATGTTGGGTGGAAGAAATTATGGATCATGCAATGTTGAATAATTGTGATTTAAGTAAGATGGAAATTTTGGCTAGAGTTGCTTTGGAATGTGTAGAGGAAGATGGGGATATTAGGCCTAATATGAGTCAGGTGGTTGAGATGCTTGAAAGTAAGACTTGATGAGTGATGTATGTTTGCTACATTAGATTATTTGGTCTCTTGATCTTGATAAACCTACATGGTTTACCTATGCTAATAATCATGCAATTAAAACTTGCCACATGTGTCTTGAAAAATTCTTGATGCTATTTTTCTAGATAAATAGCATTTTCCTTTAGCATATTATATGACCTCGCCTGTTGCGCAAGTTTAATTTTTAAAAAGTTTCAATGTGACATTTATGAATGTATCAAATTTATTAGTATTTGTAAATTTTTCTTTAAAAAAAAAAAGCATTTGTAAATTTTAAAATTCATCTATAACAATATATAAAAGGAATACAGTTTTTTGGGTTGAATTTTTCCCTATTCCGAATTTACCCTTCATTTAAACTATTTTATTTACTATTTAATTCGTTTTATAATATTATTTAAACTGTTAATTAAAAAAATATTAAATTTTATTATAATAGGAACTACTCAACTAAAATAGGAGCAATTTGAAACCATAAGAAATTCGTTATTTTTATTAACCAAAATTTTTTTTTTAACCCTTGGGTTGGTCCGGTGGTGTTAGATTGGGTTATTGGAGTGTGTTCCTCTTCAGAGTATTCGATTTTCTCCGGTGTCAATTTCGGTGGATTAGTTTAATATTTATAATAGTATATATGAAAATCGATATCTCTTTTTGTATCCAGTTAAACACAATATAAAAATGGATAGACGGAAGGACACATTAGTGTCCATCTATTCGCTAGTAAGAATAAAAATGGGTAATTGTTTGATTTTTCTTGGTCAAGGGTAATTGTTTAATTTAAACATTTTATAATATAATATATCGTTAGCAAATGAAAGTGTGTTCAATACATATGTAAGAGTTGATTTTTTTATGATAATTTTTTTCCTATATTTTTGTCTTGACTGAACTTTATAATTTTTATCTTGTATTCTATGTGTCATTTATAATACTTAAAAGCATTGAAAGATCTTTTGATTATTTATACTTAAGCATTGAAAGATCTTTTGATTGTATCATCTAGGGAGTTACTGTCATGAAGTAGATCAAAATAATTTTTTTATGCCAAAAATTCAAGTCCTATGTTGGAACATATATTATTGTGTGAGGTATGTTTATTTGGATACAAACCCAAATAAATATATTTGGACACACACAAAACCAAAAATAAAAAATAAAGAAAATAAAATTGAATGATGCCAATTGGTGTGATTAAATATTTTTTCTGAAATTTTACTCATTTAATGTGAGAGTGTCTAAATGATATTGATTTTCGATTGTGTCCATACAAGATTTTCCTTTATTCTGTGATGGTGACGAGTCAGACCATCTTTGATTGGTTGGTTGTCTCCTTTCGGTCGCCCTACATTGTAGGCACGATTTTTTTTTTTTTCCTCCTTCTTCTCCATGTTGTGATAGGAGCTCGTTGGGTGTTGAGGTGGTTAGTTGGTGGTCATGAGTTTCTTCTGTTGGCTTCGGAGATTTGGCTTTGAGTGTGATGTATTCATTGTGTTTTTATCAACAAAAAAAAAAAAAAAAAAACTCCTTCATGCGCACCTAGTTACTTTAGTTGTTTTCTCTCCATTGCTGAATTTAAGTATGCCTTGTACTTGTGACTTGTTTTAGCCTTTATGTTTATCTTTGCTATTAAAATAAATTATAAGCTCATGTAACTAAAATATACCTTTTGATAAGCATTATTTTCTCATGAGTTTATACTATAGACTATTTTTACTAATTTATAGTGTTTTTTGATAAGTTCATTCAAGTGCTTTATAACTAAACGTACAACTTATCATTTTTTTCCTCTCAATTTTACATTTGTTATTTTAATTAAAATAAATTAAAAATAGTCATTTCATATTTATATGATATATTTCGACCATTAAATTCAATCAAATAACTTATCTATTATAAGCTATCAAATAGCTTATCAATTATCTGATATACGCTCAACAAATCATCCACTATAAACTATCCGTTATTTTTTTTTTACCGAACATATTTAATAAGGAAGTGGAAAAAGTATTATTTGTTAGGGTTATACTAACGCTTGCCCTGGGGCATTAATTAAAGTAGTAAAATAAATAAGTTTGCATAAAAAAATTGTCATTATTGTTAAGATAAAAGTAAAAATTTATATGTACCCAAAAAAAAAGGAAAAAATTATATTTTTAAAACAAAGTTTTTATTAATGGATTCCTTAATCAATGTCTTTAGGACATTAGTTAGCAAAATTATTTTTTTATTTGAAAAAACAAACTTTTGATCTAGGAAATTTCTCTTTAAACTTCAAGAATTGTTCTCCATACCTCAAAATTATGTTACTATCTCCAACAACAATTAATTTCCAATGGGAAGCAAACTGCAGTTAACTAGCATTGTGTCAGCAGCAGTATACTGTCGTTGCGCTCTGATATCCAGACAACAACACTTGTAATGTCAACACAAATAGGCATGTTTCAACACTTATAACTCATAAACACAATTACATAAGTAGTACAACAAATTCACCAACAATACTCGAACATAAGCAACACCATTAGATAATCATTCATAATTCAATAACACAACACCAATTTCACATTACATTAACAATACACGGCTGGTTGAAATTCAACAAAAGCCCAACATTACGAGTTTTTGACAACAGATTACACAACAATACATAAAAAAACTTAAAACTTCAGAAAATGACATCAAATCTCTAATGACAATTTGGATAATCGCAATTTGAACGAACAAAAAAATGTAGCTTATTATTTTCAATCATCGGCTTAGACATGGATGCTACATTGTCAACATTATGAATAGCCTGAGAATAAGTAACGGTTTTAAAGAGATCTTCATTTTTATATGCCTCCAGATCTATGTATGGTACCTGCACAAATACATGAGATATAGTTTTATTTTCAGCAAGATGGACAAAGTATTTGTTAAATTGTGTCTTCATCTAATTTGTCGGTGGAGGTTAAATAAAACCTTAATCGTTCAACTTGAAAATGGAGTATCAGACATGAGTTTCAACTTTTCCATCTTCAGGCATGTTTCACTTGACAGGTGTAGATAGAATAACTAATATCAAAATAAAACGAAATGAAAGTTAAAGTAAATTGTTGATCAAACAAAGACATATATTTATATAAATTATAATGCAATAATAATCATATAAATTGTCGGTGCTTTGTCCACCAAATAAAAGTTATATATTTATATAATTTATATAAAATTATTTATATATTGGCCACACAAAAAATGGTGTTACATTATCGACCACAAAAAATATGTCGATGTATTATCGACCAAAAAAGGATGAACACCGAAAAAAGTGTCATATGATATCTAGTGAAATTGAATCATCTTCATCTTCTTCAATAACTTCAAATTATTCTTTTGCTTTATGAGAAATATCGCACAAAATTGGATTGAATTCATTTGATTCTTTTTTCGGTTGTTTCTCTCATTTTTCAATACCCATGAGGTCTCATAACCAAGTTTGTCTATCCAAAAAAGTATCTTCCCATGTCTCAGCCTCACCCCTATCGTGTTGCTTCCACTCCTTTGACGGTGGAGGTATTGGACAACAATCTTTAAAAAAAAATGTTTGGGGATTAAGGCAAGACACATGATGTGGATTTGGGTTAGGTGGTGGACTACCTCTAATTGGGAAGGAAAAAAAAGTCTTAGAAATATTGATTTTATGATTTATCAACTCAACTAAAACCCTATTGTAACAAGTTGCAACAATGTGACCCATTTTCGGAAATGTCAATCACTCATCTTTGAAAGTCATTCCACTACAATTTTAGGGAGGGTATAAACCATTCAACATATAGTTGAAAAGCTCCTCACTCCCAAATACCTGCATATAGTCACTCATAAGTTCTTTCACCTCTGTAAGGAATGCTATGCAAAGCATAGGATGACCTTCTTCAGTCAAACTCATGTGCTCACCCATAACCCAAAATCCACAATTTCCATCGCCTTTAACATCCACAATTTTTTCAATAAATGGTTTCATGAATTTTGGCATATGATCAATAGGCGTTGGAACCAGAATAAACTTTGGAACCCGACTAGGTGTTGAAACCGGAGAGCGTGATGGATTTCCAACACGAACATCTTTCCTTTTAGGAAATGATGACTTTGTTGGTGACGATTGACTATTGGAAAATTGTGAATCAGCATACTCCCACAAAGATGGAATTCAACTAGTCGATGCCTCTTTTGGTATAGATCGCACTCTTTTTTTTTTTTGCCCCTTTGGTTTGTACATTTCTTGGTGGTTGAGTCAACATTGTAATCTCTCGAAATGCTAACTGACGCGTAACCTCCTTGATGTCTAGTTTCATTTTGTAAGGGACTTTTTGAGACATTTCTGCATACCATTTCACTCATCCATGACAGAAAAACCATCTTCGCCTTCTTCTTCATCCATACATAACCTTTGTCAGTGAGGGTTTATTTCATCTAATCGAATAGGCCTCTTGTGACGGATCTTCATAGCATTAATACATGCACAAGATAACTCATATGATGTCCTTATTACACAACCACACTTTTTCTTATCCATGCCACTTTCCTTGAGTGTTTTGCTTCCTCAAAAATAAAGCTCAATCAGCTCTAGAAACACAACCCTCCAACTCAGCTTACAAAATGTTTTCTTTGTATCTGTATTCAAAGATAGTACAACTCATCCCAAAGGATACATACATCTCAGTTAACTATCCCTCTAACATATCATGTATTGCCTCCCGATGTAGTCAAATGTCCACACTATTACTCAAATATTTTTTCAATTTTTCATGATCTCCTTCAACTTTGTTGGTGGTTCTACAACCAAGATGCAAGACACAGTCTGTCCATGTCGTCACTATTTTTTCCTTAACAATATTCAATATGGTAGTTTCAACAGAGGTAAGGAACTTTGGGAATTTTTTACAAACATTACAGAATTTCTCTACAACATCAGCATATGATTCTTTTGAAGGAGACTCAACCACATTTTTACATGCTCTAAACATATTTTTAACTATCTTACCAACCTTCGCCTCTTTGACTTCCTTATCTTTCTCATCCATTTTCACAACCTTAGGTTTGACTATGTAGTATGTGATGCGTTTAGCTTTAGCATTTTTACCAACATGAAAATGACAAAGTAATCCGGTAGTTTTAGGGAAAATAGTTGTTACGACATTCATCAAATTATCTTTGGCATATTTTCCTTTGAATTAAGAAGATGAAAGAACATCTGTAAAACCCAAGTGAAGTTATCCTCTTTCTTAAACATCATAAAAGCAAAAGCAATAGAATATATCATATCGGTTGAGGTGTCCCAAACTATCTCAAACAATGGCATTATGTACATGTTGGCTTTATATGTGGAGTTCATGATCAAAACAATTGGAAAATTGTTAAACAGCTTAATAGATTTTGAACGAGCCCAAAATATTTCCTGAACCATAATAGTCACAGATTTTTTCTGATGAAAATAAACATATTTATGCTCCTTCAACTTTGCGACCGGACGTTCCATCCCTGACTTGTCACCTCTGTTTGCCTTTTTTATTCTTTGACGTTCATTGTACATTTTCTTTATATGCGTTAGACACTCTTTTCTTTTTCCTTCAATTTCTTCAGAATATTCTTTGGATGCACCAAACTCTTGGTCAAATCACCAACGAGCTTCCTATCTTCCCCTATTAATCTTCCCGCAATAATATGTCCTTCTAACTTTGACATCATCTTATGGTTTTGAACTCCATTAAGAATAGTCAATCATCATTCCTTTGTTTCCCTATTTACATAACATGAACTGCCCACGTTTTCTTGAGCACGTGGTTCCTTGCTTCACTTTCTTCTTGGGTACTTCGTAATCACCACTCCTTTCACAACCTATTTGTAACATTGATCTCTTTAAATTGGATCTTACTATAAAAATAGCAAATCTCTGCCTATTTTCTTGTCGACGTACCCAATTAACCATGTCGTCTTTGACTTTCCATGTATCTTCATTGTCACCAAGTTAGGACACACTAAAATCAACATGCGAAGCTTCAACATGAACGGAAACTCGTCAATATTTTGTTTTGCATCAACTGAAATACAGGTTCCACCGTTACACCATTTTCCTCAAACACAAGATTATTCTTAACAAACATGACAATATCCTCCTTCTTAGATTGGGAACCCAAGAAAAACCCCGTAATTGTCTTAATTTGTCTAGAACCCAAGTAAGACCCTGTGATCGTCTTACTTACTTTTCAGATCGCAGATACCCTATGCTGTGACCACTATCACACCTAGCTAAAATAACAAGAAGTGGCTCTTAAAAGAATAGCAGAAAGTGGAAACATATTAAAAAATCAGCGTACCATATTGAGCTAGGTACCTTCCATGCATTGATGCTCTTGGTCTCTATATATGATTAACGTGTCTGTTTGTACGGTAACCAAGGTACTGTTTTTTTCTATTCAAATGAAGTTGATTCGGAGCCAGCGACAGGCCGGCCACAAGAAAAATAAGGAACAACAATAAAATATTTCAAAAAGAAACAAACGACCGGAGAAGAAATTATATTTTTTACACTTTTATAGTGTAGAAAGAGAGAAATATGAGAAAGAGAAAAAGGGGTTAGAGTTTCAATAATATACTTTTGGTAGAAAAAATGTTATATTTGAAACCCTTGCTACCAAAAGTATATTATTGAAACTAAAAAATAAAAACATAACATGAATAATAGATCAAATACATATTTTAGTCTTTTATATTTAATGTCCGTAACTCATTGAAAAGAAAATAATGTTTGTGAAAACTAACAAGTTTAGTTCTTTTTTTAATAATTTATTCCTTTTAGTCTTCAGATGTTTATGTGGCTAACCTTCTAAACACATTCTTTATTAAAAAAGGAATAACAAAAAGAACTAACTTGTTATAAAGAAAAGATCATATTGAGTTTTTTTTGAAAAAAAAAGATGATATTGAATTTGCGGTTGAGATGTAACAATTGAAGAAAAAAATTAGACTTCAAACATCTAATTTAGAGGAACACATGATTTATTTGACTCTAAATAATTAATACCACATAACAGTTATAAAGAAAAGATGATATTGAGCTTGTGGTTGAGATGTAACAATTGAAAAAAATTTAGACAATTTCAATGTAGAGAATTCACTTCCGTGATATATATATATATATATATATATATATATATATATATATATATATATATATATATAACTTTTCTTTTGTATTTTATTTTTTTAATGTGTAATTATGTTGTTTTAGTGCAATCTTTGTTTTGATTTTCCATCTTGAGACGATGTTCATTTGACTCAACTTAAAAGAATTGTTTCGATAGAGCGCAAATCCAATTATGATTTTGGCATCATCAACATTACGAATCCGAAGGCATGAGTATTTTGGGCACTTGATAATAGTTATACTTATAAGTTTATGCATTTTGTTGTTTTATGTTATTAACTTGAATGTTGCGAGTTTGTTCATAAAATTGTCGTTTTTGCTTTTAGCAACTTTAAATTTATATGATGTATGGATGTACACTATCAATTTAAATGGATGAATAATGTTTATTTTTATTTAAAAAATTAATTTATTTGTCCACATACTGTTAGATATCATTACTCTCCACATTTTTTAAAAAAAAAAGGTATTTCATTTGTTTCATTAACAAAGGTGTTTCAATGAAATTCATTTCATCAATAAAAATAGAAAAACGAATCATTTTATTAAGAACCACACACAACTCAAATAACATATGAGATGAAAAAGGAAGTGGATTCTCTCCATTGAAATTGTTTCAATTTTTCTCAATTGTTACATCTTAACCACAAAATCAATGTCATCTTTTCTTTATAATTTTATATCTATTTTTCTCTCTCACATTATAATGATTTAGATATAACAATTGTGAGAGCTTGTTCAAAAAAACAATTATGAGAAATTGAAAGAATTCATTTCTAAAAATCACTCATTTAAGTAAAAGAGGAACAAAAAAATACAATTTGGAGATTTCATATGCCAAAATTGACCATAAATCACTCTCTCATGTATAAAGAAGAGGGGGAAAATGGTGATGGCTAAGTTAATTAAGAGAGGAGAAGAAAAAATTGATATTGATAATGTTATCAAAATGTTGAGGAGTATGGACAAATAAATCTAGCCCCACGAAATAGAGAGGGGCATTAATTATTACTAGTAAAAATCGAATTTTAAACCTCATCTCTTTCATAATTTATATAATACTCCTTTAGGGACGACCCATACTCCTTAGTTCAAAATTTCCACAAGATCCCACCACAAAGACCTACGTCAAGCATTATGCCTAAGGCAACTATCGGAAAATCCAAACCTGTGACATTTTACAGGAAGCAACGTGTGGTCCCTTAGAACATTCTTTTGTTCTTATGTTTCTTTCTTTTTTAAATATACACTAGACATTTTTACCCAAATAAAAAATACATACATGTTGAATCAAAAAACGAATTTGCACTTGGACATCACGTATATTTTCATTATATATATGTACTCTATGCTATATAGCTAATTACATTGCAATTGCAACAACAAACAATTAACTAACATATTCAAACAGGTAAGCTCTCAAAGCTTTCCCTCTTCAACACGGGTAATATCATTTTGCTTGATGCCGGTCAAAACAACATTTGGTCTTCAAACACACAATCAAACACTCCACTAGAGTTGTATCTAAAAGAAGATGGCAATCTTGTGTTACGTGAGCTTCAAGGTACTACGATCTTGTGGCAAAGCTATGATTTTCCAACAAATACTCTCCTTCCTAATCAACCTCTCACTAGATACACAAAACTTGTTTCTTCAAGAAGTCACAGTAATCATTCTTCTGGCTTCTATAAGCTGTTTTTTGATGATAATAATATTATTCGTCTAGAATATGATGGTCCTGATGTTTCAAGCACATATTGGCCACCACCTTGGTTGCTAAGTTGGGAAGCTGGAAGGTTCAATTATAATAGTAGTAGAATTGCTTTGTTGGATTCTCATGGAAAGTTTATTTCATCTGATAATTACATTTTTTCCACATATGATTACGGTACGGTTATGCAAAGAAGATTAACCATGGATTCAGATGGTAATATTCGTGTTTACAGTCGAAAAAGTTTGTTAGAAAATTGGTATGTTTCATGGCAAGTCATATATGATACATGCACCATTCATGGAATTTGTGGTGAAAATAGCACTTGTAGCTATCATTCAAAAAAGGGTAAAAAGTGTTCTTGTTTGCCAGGGTATAAAGTGAAGAACCATAATGATTGGTCTTATGGTTGTGAGCCTATGTTTGATTTTACTTGCAATAGAAGTCATTCTACCTTTTTAAAATTACCAGGTTTTGAGCTTTATGGTTATGACATTAATTTTGTTGAAAATAGTACCTACAAAAATTGTGAGAGTTTATGTTTACAAGATTGTGACTGCAAAGGATTCCAATACACATTTGAAAGGGACCAAGGCATCTTCAAATGCTATACAAAGCTAAATTTGTTGAATGGGAGGCATTCACCAAGTTTTCGAGGAACAACTTACTTGAGACTTCCAAAAGGTAATAACTTCACTAAAGAAGAGTCTATAAGTGTAAAAGACCATGTTTGTTTGGTGCAACTTCATAAAGACTATGCCAGAAAACCAACAAACCATATGGTGAAGTTTTTCCTTTGGCTTTCAATTGCAGTTGGTTGTTTTGAATTAGTTTGCTTTTTCTTGGTTTTTCTTTTTTTATTCAAGACCAAGAAAAAAGCTACTTCAGATCAAAATAGCTATCATCATACATTATTGGGATTCAGAAGATATAGTTACTCAGAGTTGAAGGTGGCAACCAAGAATTTCAGTAATGAGATTGGAAGAGGTGGAGGAGGGGTTGTATACATAGGTACACTACCAGATCAAAGACAAGCAGCAATAAAGAGATTGAATGAAGCTAAACAAGGAGAAGGAGAGTTTCTTGCTGAAGTAAGCATCATCGGAAGGCTTAACCACATGAACTTGATTGAAATGTGGGGATATTGTGTTGAAGGTAAGCATAGAATTTTGGTATATGAGTACATGAAGAATGACTCTTTAGCTGAAAATCTTTCATCTAAAACTAACATGCTTGATTGGAGTAAAAGGTATGATATTGCTTTAGGAACAGCTAGAGTCCTAGCTTATCTACATGAAGAATGTTTGGAGTGGATTTTGCATTGTGATATAAAACCTCAAAATATACTTCTTGATTCTAACTATCAACCTAAGTTAGCAGACTTTGGATTGTCTAAGCTGAGAAATAGAAACAATGTCAATAGCAATTCAAAATTCTCAATGATTAGAGGAACAAGAGGATATATGGCTCCTGAATGGGTTTTCAATTTACCAATAACATCTAAAGTGGATGTTTATAGTTATGGGATTGTTTTGTTGGAGATGATAACTGGAAAAAGTTCAACAATGATGAATATAGAAGGAGTTGATGGGGAAGTGGCATACAATGGAAGGTTGGTAACTTGGGTAAGAGAGAAAAAGAAGAGTTCATGTTGGGTGGAAGAAATTATGGATCCTTCAATAGTGAATAATTGTGATTTAATTAAGATGGAAATTTTGGCTAAAGTTGCTTTGGAGTGTGTGGAGGAAGATAGGGATATTAGGCCTAATATGAGCCAGGTGGTTGAGATGCTTGAAAGTAATGAAAGACTTGTTGAGTGATGCATGTTGCTACATTAGATTATGTTGGAACACTAGTTAATTCTAGTGAAGAAAATTGGAAAGAAAAACACTATGAAAAAACTAGTGTGTGGGTGTGACTTAAAAATGTCCCACATTGAAGGGTCACCCCAACTAGTAAGTGTTTATATATGGGAAAAGTGACCTCCAAGGGTGTGCCCTTGGGGTACCCAATTTTGTGAACGGGTGAACGCTTAAAAAAAAAAATTGATATATATTTTTTTTGTCACTTGAAAATGTTAAATTAATTAATTAATTAATTTAATCATTATCCGTAAGCGCTACGCGTAACAAATAAATTTGTTACGATCCGACCCGATCCAAAAGCATATCCAGAAACTTCCGGATATATCCAATTAAGAAACAAAACGCGTTTGCTTAAGGATTAAGCAGACTTAATCCCCAAGTCACTCGTTTTTTGTTACAAACTCTCCCTATAAAAGGAGAGCTCGCCCCATTTGATTCTTTACACCGAAAATTCACAGTCGATGCTTCCTGTGTTTTTTCCTCTCTTCTCCCTCCGACTTGTTTTTAACAAGTTTCTTCTGCTTCTACTCCTTTCTATCCCTTCGGTATTAAGAGTGTTCTTAAGACCATAGTCCCTTGGTCTTAAGTTCATAGTCCCTTCGATAATATATGATTCTTCGGAATATAGAGTACTATTAAGATCATATTAAAGAATGATCTTAACAGTATATATATATTATTTTAAAGAGAAATGGTGGTATCACCATATTTGAGTGGTCGTAGTGCCATATTCATGTTTTGGAGAAGTTAGAATGGTGGTAACACCATATTTGAGTGGTCTCAGCACCATAATAGAATGGTAATAATACCATATTAATTTGAACGGTTTCGAATAGAGCGGTTACGTACCGTATCGAGTGGCTTCGATCAAACGATTGAGCCATATTTTGAGGGTGTAATTCTCGAACGATTTTTCTACAGTGCAGTAGTTAATCGAACAGTTGTAGCTGGGCTTGTTTTATCCTGGAGGCGGCGTGGTTGATAGTCTACCTTGCACAACTTTGGGTAGTGCCACGAAACGTCTTAAAGAGAGCGACCTGGTCGTGACTCAACCTAGTAACAACTTCGGTAGATAACAGAATTTGGAAATCCAAATTTAACAGTTTGGAAATCCAAAAACAACAATTTTAAGACGTTTCGATATGCTATGTCTACCGGAGATGTTACTTATTGAGATTAAATTGTCCCTAAATAAATTATGGATAAATCAAGCTATAAGAATTACATATTTCGACCGAAACGATGAAGTGTTTGTTGTTGATATAACAACAACACTAAAAAGTTTAAGATTATCATTGATAATGATAAAACAGACGAGTTTGTGAAACATAAGAAAATGTTTGGACTGAAAAAGAAAAATAACGTGAGGTTGCGGTTTTGTCTTGATTAACTCAAAAAATTTCAGGATGAAAATTAATAACACATGCTTACGTGTTGTTTTTCCTTATGAATCAGTAACATGAAATTCTTATTATATAATCATCATCATGATAAGAAATAAATTGTTAAAGTTGATCGGTCATGTTCTCAACAGAGCCTCTTTAATGAATAGTTTGGGATGTACCGTCGAACAAGAAGACAATTTAACCATCATAATGGTTCCTGTACAAAATATGAACATTGAAAAATCAATGAATGGATCAAATTGAAAAAGGTTTTGTTGAATTAGAAATTATATGAGAAATTTGTTTCAAATATTTCATATAAAAATAAGAAAGAATCTGAATTTCAGATTTCTATTGAATAAGACTGAGTTAACTCAGACTTAAAGAAAGATTTGTGTACCATGCATTCTTGTGGGAAAAGACTGCACTTTGATGGTATGTTAAAAATTAAATTCTCCTTCTATTTTATTAGTTGTGTGATTTTAATATTTGACATATCAAAATTGATCATGAACAAGTTTAATTTTTGAGTAACTTGGACTTAATTCCAACGTTATATAATTAGACAATTATATTTATTGCAGTCAAGATATATGAACCAAAAGTTCATATAAATCAGAATTTAGAGAATTGAATCTCTAAACATAATAAATTATGATATGTGTTAATTTGAAGACACATAAATTAGAAATGATAAAATGATATTTTTATCATATTTATTGATGACTGTGAATTTTGGAAAATAAAATTGATGAGCTTGAATGTTCAATTTTTATAACGAAAATTGAAATTTATAGAGTACCCAAGTCTAAGAACAAAAATTCTAATTAAGAAATTTTTGAAGAAAAGACAATCCAACTTGTCTTATTTTTTGAACTTGGGATTGTCTGGACTATATTTAGATCCTGGACCCCAAGAGAGTTGAACTCACTAGTAGAGCCTATGAATATGTATTCATCGGGTATGCGATAAATAACGAAACATATAGGTTTTATGACCTAAATGTTAAAGTGATCATAGAATTTAAAAGATGTCGAATTCTATGTAAATATATACCCCTTTAACTAAAGAATAGTGGGGCCACTAGTGGGGGCTCTAATGGGAGCACGACATTAGTGGGGGCAAATTAAATTTCCCTTTTAAAAATTAAGAACTAGTGGGGGTACTAAATCTGATCACATTCATGTTATCAGAAATAGTTATGAAACAGTTATGAAAACATCGTACGAGATGTTATAGAACCTCAAGGAGGTAAGAAAGCTAAAATTGCTAAAGAGTATGAACTTGGTTTATACAATGGAAGAAGATCCATTAAGCCTTAAAAAGCTATATCCTTAATGGATGCTGAATTATGGCAAGAAACAATAAACGATGAAATGGATTTTCCAGAGTCTAACAAAACATGAAACTTAGTTGACTTGTCTCATAGTTGCAAAACCAATCGGTTGTATTTGGATTTTTGAAATAAAATGAACTAAAACCTGATGGTACGGTTGATGAATACAAGGCTTTCCTTGTAGTCAAAGGTTTTAGATAAAGAGAAAAATATAGACTTCTTCGACATTCATTCACCAGTCACGAAAATCATATCCATAAGAGTACTAGTCCCTTTAGCCGCCATTTATAACTCGATTGTACTCCAAAAGGATGTGAAAGTTGCCTTTTTATGGTGAACTAGAAGAACAAGTCTATATGGAACAACCTGAAAAATTTTGCAATTCATGGACAAGAAAACAAAGTCTGTAAGTTAGATAATTCTTTGTGAGGTCTAAAATAAACTCCTGAGGAATGGCATGAAAAATTTGACATTCTAATGTTATCGAATGAGTATAAAGTGAATGAAAGTGACAAATAATATTTGCACGATCATATATCTCTATGAAGACGACTTGCTCATTTTTTATTAAAAGATTCATGTTATGAATTATGTGAAATCATTGTTTATCAACAACATTGATAAGAAAGACCTAAACAAAAAATTGAAGTAATTCTTGGTTTCAAGATTACTAGATCAGAAAAGATAACTTTTTTGATAATTCTCACAAAGTTGAGAAGATCTTAAAGAAATGTAAACTTGCAATCACATATTATGATCCAAGTGTAAGAACACTTGAGATGGAATTAGAAAAACAGAATATACGAGCATCATTGGCAGCACTTAGGTATGCCAATGAATGTATTAGATCCGACATTGTCGATGTCGTGAAACTCTTGTGCAAGTTTACTAGTAGACAGATTAGAAGCATTGCCATGCTATAGAAAGAGTCATGAGAAGACTATGACTCTAAGATTACTTCACTAGGAGTAACATATTGAACCTAAATGGTACAAGATATAAAAATAGAACGTCTTTCAGATGAATATTTAGCGACTAATGTTTGCACATTGAGCATCACTAGAGGAGTTGTTTGTTAAAACAAATGATATTGACTCAGTCCACTATGTAATGAATCTGAGATGAGAACACTAGAGAAAACTAGTGAAGAAGCAAGTTGGCTAAGATTCTTGCTAGCTGAAATCCCTTCATGGGAGAAACCGTTACCGGCTGTGTTAATTCATTGCGATAGTACCGCGGCTATTGCAAAGATTAAGAATCGTTATTACAATGGTAAGAGACGACAGATAAGGCGAAAACATAGCACGATTAGAGAGTGTATCTCTAAATGGAGCGGTTAGAGTTGATTTTGTACGTACGAATGAAAACTTAGCTGATCATTTGACGAAAGGACTTAATAGAGAGAAAGTCCAAGAAACATCCAGTAGGATGGGACTAATGCCTATAGCCCACAAGTGATGGTAACCCGACCTACATGACTGGAGATCCCAAGAAATAGGTTCAATGGGTAAAAACAAGTCATGAAGTGGTAGAACATGCTATGAGAGAAAGAATATAGAGAGCATGATCCTGCAGCGAAAGAAGGATGAGGTAATAGTAACTCTTAATGAGATCTATACTCTATGTTGAGTGGGGTACACAGCTACAGGAGTACCCTTGATAGACTCACCTATACGAATGTGGAACTTAGGCCAGTCCTATGGAATTTCGAGGCAGAATTCCTAGAGCATTCGTTAAAACCGGGATACACGTGCAGGGCCTTAAAACGCACGGGCTTTTAGAATACACCTATGAAAAGGTTTGTGTGTGGATTCTATGTCTGAGATAGAGTTCAATGCTGTAAGCAACTCTTGTTAAATCGGAATACCTTCCACTATGCTAAGGTTCAAGTTGTTGGCGACACCTTTGTATATTAGCAAATCTTATGGAAACGTTTTACGTTATTTCTCGAAACCATTTTGAAGTCAAGTGGGGGATTGTTGGAACACTAGTTAATTCTAGTGAAGAAAATTGGAAAGAAAAACACTATGAAAAAACTAGTGTGTGGGTGTGACTTAAAAATGTCCCACATTGAAGGGTCACCCCAACTAGTAAGTGTTTATATATGGGAAAAGTGACCTCCAAGGGTGTGCCCTTGGGGTACCCAATTTTGTGAACGGGTGAACGCTTAAAAAAAAAATTGATATATATTTTTTTTGTCACTTGAAAATGTTAAATTAATTAATTAATTAATTTAATCATTATCCGTAAGCGCTACGCGTAACAAATAAATTTGTTACGATCCGACCCGATCCAAAAGCATATCCAGAAACTTCCGGATATATCCAATTAAGAAACAAAACGCGTTTGCTTAAGGATTAAGCAGACTTAATCCCCAAGTCACTCGTTTTTTGTTACAAACTCTCCCTATAAAAGGAGAGCTCGCCCCATTTGATTCTTTACACCGAAAATTCACAGTCGATGCTTCCTGTGTTTTTTCCTCTCTTCTCCCTCCGACTTGTTTTTAACAAGTTTCTTCTGCTTCTACTCCTTTCTGTCCCTTCGGTATTAAGAGTGTTCTTAAGACCATAGTCCCTTGGTCTTAAGTTCATAGTCCCTTCGATAATATATGATTCTTCGGAATATAGAGTACTATTAAGATCATATTAAAGAATGATCTTAACAGTATATATATATTATTTTAAAGAGAAATGGTGGTATCACCATATTTGAGTGGTCGTAGTGCCATATTCATGTTTTGGAGAAGTTAGAATGGTGGTAACACCATATTTGAGTGGTCTCAGCACCATAATAGAATGGTAATAATACCATATTAATTTGAACGGTTTCGAATAGAGCGGTTACGTACCGTATCGAGTGGCTTCGATCAAACGATTGAGCCATATTTTGAGGGTGTAATTCTCGAACGATTTTTCTACAGTGCAGTAGTTAATCGAACAGTTGTAGCTGGGCTTGTTTTATCCTGGAGGCGGCGTGGTTGATAGTCTACCTTGCACAACTTTGGGTAGTGCCACGAAACGTCTTAAAGAGAGCGACCTGGTCGTGACTCAACCTAGTAACAACTTCGGTAGATAACAGAATTTGGAAATCCAAATTTAACAGTTTGGAAATCCAAAAACAACAGATTATTTGGTCTCTTAATCTTGACAGAATAGATAGAGGATTGATAAACGCACATGGTTCATCAATGCAAATAATCTTATGCTTGGGGTGAAAAAAGTTTGATAAATTTGTAATAAAATATGAGGAATTTTCATTCTTGCAAAAATTTGATAAAAAATGAATAATTGTTTATTTAAAAAAATTAAACATTTGCATAATAGAATATACCGTTAGCAAGTGTGGAAAATTATAGTGGGTTCAACATATGTAAGTATTTATTTTATTTTATTAATATGATACATTGACATCCCACAATGTTCGCACTACAATGTACCGTCAGTAACACCTCAACAAATATTATTCATAATAGAAAAAGAAATCAAGGGTGGTAGGGTATAAACCAAATCCACTAAAATAAAATTAACTAAAATGGTAATTAGGCCATTAATGGTGTATATTTATGAGTTGGCAAGTGCACCAAATCTTACTCAAGTAATAAAGTAGTTAGTTATTGTCTTTATAGGAATTGTCGTTCAACTCAGTAGTTAGAAGAATTTATTAGAAGTAAAGAATTAAGAAAACATGAAGTTGTTTTGGAGGGTGTTAATTGTCCCGTCTAATGCGAGATTAGGATTTGTGATTCATAAGTATAACAGTGATTAGAGAATTCTTGAATCCCCCTTCTCTCTTTGTTGGAATTAACTCGTTGATTATTAGTTTTTTACCTGTCTTTTGATTTAAGAAAGTAGAACATGACATCGTGATGAATCAGTTGAAGTTTTATTTTTAATATCACCACAATTCAACCAGTTACAATTGTGGCATTCCCTTAAATCATAGCCCTAAATTCATACTTAGATTCAATTCAAAGAATTTAATTTAGAAATATGCAATTTACTATTGTCTGGTTCAAATAGAATTAGGGTTGTCAATCCTAATATGCTCCATCTAAGATATGGTATAGAAACGAACATATACAAATTAAATCAAACACTTGAATCATACATTGAATAAAAAACTTTATTAATTGAATCCAACAAATAAGAAAGGGTTCATCTTGGAACCTCAATCATGGCATCAAATATCATTATAAAACAATAGAAAAACATACATTATAGAGAACAATAGGCGGATAAAGATCCTCTTCCTTACAGCTCGAATGATTGACTTTTATCTTGTACCGTTAGCTTTCTGAATAATAAAAGTGTGTGCAAAAGCCTATATTTATAGTACAACATTACTATTAAAATATAAAATATTCATTAGATACATTATTGGTATATTGTATGGAGTATTAGTTAGAGATAATTGAGGCTCAAGTTCATAACTCATCCATCATTTATCTCTAACTAATATACAATGTACTAATAATTTATATAATAAATATTTTATATTCTAATAATTGGAAATAATATAATCAAATTTTGACTATTTACCTTTTCTTATTTTTGTTGTAGGTAGAAATTATATTCTAATTTTCCCTTTAGGCTTAATACTTTGAAACATGTGTCCTTGGTTTTAAAAAATATATATATATAATTTTTTTTGCACTAAATAATTTTTTTTCTTATAAGTATATCATTTTTTATTTTCAGTTCCTCTAAATTCATTCTTTAAACAATGGTCTTCCAAATATTTTCTATTAGCAAATTTGATCCATGCTAGTAAATTTTCAGGTTTCTTAATTGGAATAACCTTATAACGGATAGCTTATAGTTCATATTTGTAGAGTGGTGACGCTTTCTTTTAAGTATCTCGGCCTTGCTCTTGAGGCCAATCCTTGTAGAGAGATGACTTGCCAACCGATGATCAATCTCATCTCTAAGAAGTTAGGCTTGTGGAATAAAAGATTTGTGAGTCTTGAAGTTAGAGTGGTCATTGTTGAACTTTATTCTCAATTTCATTCCCTTTTTCTTCTTGTTCTTCATAAAATGACGGTTAAAGTCTATAAATGGATAGTTAGTCTTCAGAGGCATTTTATGTGGGGTTGGGGGCTTAGGGTGGTACGAAATTATCCTATGTAAGTAAGGAGGATGTGTAAAAGCCTGAGAGGAATGAAGGGCTTCAAGTGAGTGATATGAGGCACGCCAATCATGCCCTCTTGAACAAGTGGCGATAGAGGACCATTGTAGGTGAGACAAGCCTCTAGAGGAACATTTTTACCGCTAGGTATGGAACTAGTTCCACCTTGTCTCATCTTGGGGTCGTTCTTAGGGTTTTAGTATTGTATATCCTTTGTGGATGGATTCCACCTCATATTGGTTCTCTAAAGTTGTTATTGACCTTTCTACATCCTTATGGAAGGGTGGGGGAAATTCCTCTTAGGATCCTGTTCCAAAGATACTTTTTGGTCACTGAGAGTGCGGTTGGGTGATTGGTATATGATAGTTTATGGGAAATGAATGAATATGTGATCTCAAGTGGATGAGAGAATTGCTTATTTTGGAGCAGGGTTTGTTAGTTCGCCTAGTCTCGTCCCTCAATGAAGTTGATATTTCCACTGTACCGTAGTCTTGGTCATGGAGACATGACTCAAACAAGGTATACTTGATTAGTTTGGCTTATTCGATCATGTCTCATGGGCCTCTGGGTGATAGGGGTACTCATTTGAATGAGATTCAATTTTTGGAATCCTGCTCTTTACCCAAACGATTTTGCTCATTCCCAAAGTAAATGTCTAAAATACCCCTACGCATGTTAACTCACGTTAGTGTAAATGGAAACGTGAGTTAACACACTTTGTGTGAGTTAACTCACGCTACGTGACTTAAGTCACGCCAAAAAAACACATTGAAACTCAGTGTGAGTTAACTCACGCTCGTTTCCTTTCCCCTAAAATTCACACTGAACCTTATAGTTTGCTGAGAACATATGTCATATGCCAACACTACACATATGCCATAGGAAAACGGTGACAACTATTCAAACAAATGTGCTGGCAACATTTTGTGAGCGTTATTCCAACAGCTAAACATATTCCTAGCCACACACATGTTTGAATAGTTGAAACATACATGTTTTCCTAGCTACACATATTCATAGCCACACACATATTCCAACAGCTACACAATGGATGAAACAATAACCATCACACATTTTCCTAGCCACACACATGTTTGAATAGTTGAAACATATCCCACCACTACTTTTTAGTGGAATCAATAACCATCACACATTTTCCTAGCCACATAACATGTGAAAAAGTTGGAATATGGATGAAACAAAACCAGCGTGAGTTAACTCACGCTGAGTTTTAGTGTGTTTTTTCTACGTGACTTAAGTCACGCAGCGTGAGTTAACTCACGCAAATTTAACACTAGCGTGAGTTAACATGCGTAAGGGTATTTTGGACATTTACTTTAGGAATGAGCAAAACCATTTGGGTAAAGAGCAGGATTTCAATTCTTGGCTAAGGTTTTGAGGTCTTGGGTCCCATTAAAGACCAGTGTCTTCTTGTGGAAACTTTTCCATGATAGGATTCCAACATTTCTTAATCTCTTTAGAACGAGGGTGATAGCGGATTTGAGTGGTATCTTTTTATGGTTTGGCGTTAGAGTTAGATGGTCACTTGTTTGTTACATGTGACATGGTTCTTCCGGCATTGGATAGTATTTAATATTTATAGGTGGCTAGGGTGGGAGTTATTGTCCCCTCAGGTTTCGATTGATTTTTTTTTTCTTTTTTAGTTGGTGTTTTACATACCTTTCAAGGGGTTACGAGTTTGATAGAGGCTTAAATTATGTTTTCCTTTAGTTTGATAAGTTGTTGTATAATCAATTGAAAACCCCACAATGATCTTATCATTTCTGCCAAGACACCTCTAGGGTGCATATGGTCCTATGTTGTAACATATGGCGTTGTGTGATGGTGGTAGAGTCAGACCATATTTTCTTTGGCCGGTTAGTTGCCAACTAGAAAATAATAATTATAAGCTCCTACGATAAAAAAAAAAAAAAAAAAAACTTATTTGATAATTGTTATTTCTTCACAAGTTTATAGTTTATTTTTACTAATTTATAACATTTTTTTACAAACTAATTCAAGTAGTTTACAATGTATAACTTATCATTTTTTCCTCACAATTTTACCTTTATATTGTACTCATTCCAATTACGAGACTCAAAAAATCTCTTATAATTTTACCTCTTTATCTTAATCGAAATAAACTAAACATTAATTAAATAAATTTTTTTAATGTTAAATATGTTTTTGGTCTCTATAAAATTGAGACCTTTTAAGTTTAGTCCTTACTTAATTTTAATAGTTCTTTTAATCCCTAAGAAAAATTTCTGCACTCAGTATTAGTCGTCCCTCCTCAATTCAAATTTGTTTAATTTATGCTTAAACTCTTGAGTTTTTGAACAATTTTTTGCAGACGTGTTAAGAACATTACTAAAAGTTCCTCTGCAAAAAATTGTCCCAAAATTTGATTTCTACGTCCAGATTTTATTAATTTTATCTTTAACTTTTGTCATTTTAAAAATTCATATTTAATTTATTTCATGTTAAAAAATTCTAAATTTTAGTTAATGAACTTTTCATACTATTCTAAACTTGTCTCAAAAAAATCGTACAAAAATTTAAGAGTTTAAGGATAATTAAACAAACTTTGTTGTAACAGGGACTAAAATTAGAGGTAATTTTTTGTGTAGGGACTAAAAAACCTATTAAAATTAAGTAAAGACTAAACTTAGACGTTCCCAATTTTATAGGTTATACCTCATATTTATATCTAAAGTTACGATCTATCAAAATATCTTATCGCCATAAGCCATACTCCCTCCGGTCCTTATTATAAAAACAATTGACTTTTTAGGTTCATTGTGTAAGTGATGTATCTAGTCTATCTTTATAGCGAGATACATTAATTATTCAATGAACCTAAAAAGTCAATTGTTTCTATTTATGTTGTTATCGATTACATCGTTATTGTTTCGTTATTTTATTATCTTTATTTAATTAAGAGCAAAACAGTAAAATAATTTTAAAATCTCTCCCCTCCGCTTACGAACCAAACACATTTTTAATTAAAATATCTCTCATCCCCTCCCCTTCGTTAAAATCCCTCTCCTCCCCTTCCCTCAATGCCTCAAGGACACTCTTCAGCATTTTTTTTTTTTACCGAACATATATTTAACAAAGGAATGGAAAAAGTATTTTTTTTTTTTCTTTTTCTTTTTTTGATAAAACCCATTTTTGAGCTATGTTTGCGAAGCCCATGGGCTGGCAACACCTAAGTAAGTTGGTAGGCTCCCGGTTGTTCTATTTCAGTTGCGTCTGTCTTCCCTCTACAACCGACGTTTTAAACGAAAATCTGTCTTTCTTTTTCCGATTTAGAACATCAACATGGCTAAACCGAAGCAACACAAGAAACCACCTCAGAAGAAGCCACAAAACCCACAAGTATTTTATCCTTCACCTTCTTCAAATTTTGTTTTAAGTTTTTTATTTTATTTTTCAATTTTCTATCTGCATTCAATCTTCATTGATTATAAATTTATTTCTATAGCATAGGATAAAATAAATTTAAATTGTTTTCGTATAAGCTATAAGCCGTTTTCAAAAACTGTCTTGGCGAACATGTTGTGAACTGTTTTAATAAGTTTTCTCAGACAGTCTCTCAAAACTTATGTCAGTAGATAAGCTAAAATAAGTCAATCTAAACAAACCTGTCAATATAAACTATTTCAAAATGCCACGATTGATAGTATTAAGATATCTAATTGTATCTGGTATTAATGTAAAATATTTGAAAATTAAGAACGATGGATGATACCTTCTATATCAATTTTGTAAGTAACGAACACAATTTTAAGTTTTGTAATGCTTATAGGAATGACAAATGTAGTTTGTATACTCGGCCATTTCTGATCGGTCATTTATTTTGTGACAGAACAAGAAGCAGGGAAAACAGGTTGATACTGCTCAATTTCGGAGTCAGGTGGATGCTCTAGGCCTTCGCATTGTCGAAGTGACAGCAGACGGTAATTGTTTCTTCAGGTCTGCTTTAATGCTTCACATCCATCGGCAATTACTATTATTTGTATCATGTCTAGTAGAGTATTATTATTTTTCAGCAAATAGATGTTTCATTGCATATTAGGCATTTGCACTTCCACAATAATTACCTACGTGACCTCATTATCAGTTGTTAATTTAGATTTAGATCTCTATGCCCTACCCCTTTTCCCTTCTTGCATGAGTGTCACATTGAACTTCGTGTGAAAAGCATCATTTATAGTTTTAACATATGTATTGTTGTATTGTTATCCAGAGCCCTTGCTGATCAGTTGGAAGGTAATGAGGGGGAACATCAAAAGTACCGCAGCATGGTGGTCAAACACATATTGGTATGATGTTTTGGAAACAAATTTTTCTTTCCTTTTCTTTTCTTGTTGAGATTCTGAACTGCTTTTGTAATGATTTTGATCCACATGGAATTAATTGCACCATAATACGTCATTAATCAATTGGCCCCTCTTATCTTTAAATCTTCTGATCATGAAAGTAAAAAAAATAAAAAATATGGCCAGAAACTTTTAGTTAAATCTGTAGTTTATATTGACGTAAATCTGTAGGAAGAAAATTGATTGGGGCAATCAAATGATTATTATATTCAGGACCTTTACCTACTTAATCAACTGTATATTGATAGTTAACCTATTAAATATAAGGAGAGGTTGCATAACAACAGAAAATAGATGCTCAGTCATAAGGATTTCTGATTGCCTACATACTCTAATCTTTACTATGATATTCTTATATGTAACCATTGGTTGAGTCTGTTTACTTTTTTGAATATGCAAACTGGTCAGATTTTGCTAGATGTACCCGTTTCAATTATTATGCAAGCTTACCATATTAGTTTCCCTCTTTTTTTTATCTGAAAACTCTTGTACATAAATGGTCTTGACTCATGAAGCTGTGATTAACATTTAACAGGACAACCGGGAGATGTTTGAGCCCTTTATTGAAGATGAAGTCCCATTCGATGATTATTGCCAGACCATGGAAAATGATGGTACTTGGGCTGGACATATGGAATTGCAGGCAGCTTCTCTTGTAACACATAGTAACATATGCATCCATCGGGTGAGTAGCCCTTGAACATGTTTAATTCCTCCCCCTTGTATTCTCATGTCACATCTTTTTATATGATACACTGTTGATTGATTAGATTATTCCTACTTACACCAGAATGAAGATTGGGGTGTACCATAGTGGAGATATTTAAGTAGCATATCATCTTCGTACCATAAATTTTGTTTTGTTTTTTAAATTTGTATGCTTCATCATGAATTTCAAGATTGAAGACACATGAGCGTGCTTGTCCAAGTGCTTCTCAAATTTCTAGATAGACTTTGCATGTTGTTGCTCTCTTAAATTAATTGAAATTCACGCGCTTATTGGTTTTCCTATGCAGAACATGTTTCCTCGGTGGTATATAAGAAATTTCGATGATTCTCAAGTTCACATGGTCCATTTGTAAGTACTGTGGAGTCTATTGTTATTATGAGTGTAGTTATGCCTAAGTATGTTACTTACCTACGGTATCCTAAGACCTTCAATTGTGTGAAATTTCACCGTGTTGTCTATTTTTTTAGGCTGATCATTATATTGATTTTTTTGATATGCTAAATCTATGACTGAACAAGCAAATAATTGTTCATATCTTCAACTTGCTGGAAGACTCTAGGTCTTCATTTTATGATTTGGAGACCTATGCTTTCAAATGCAGTATTCTATTAAAAGCAATACCATAGAATCGCAGAGAGTACTAGAGTAATAGTCTATGTTGTTTATTCTGATATGAAGTGTGGTAAACAATAATTAAATTTTGTCTAGGAAGCTGTTATTAGCTGATATAATTTAGTTAGGTTATTTTGACGGAATGTTGATGAAATCAATGAGCAGACATCCATTCATTATTATTCATAAACAGAAAACTATGTTAATGACAATTCCTAGGATTCAGATCATATTGTTTATTAATCTTCAGATCTTACCAACATGTGGCTCAAGTAGTTTGTAACTATTAGTTTCTTATCAGGCTAATATTACCATTTTACTCCCTCCGTTTCAAATTAATTGTCGTATTTTGGTTGTGCGCAGATTTTAAGAAAATGTAGTGTAGTTGATTTTAATGGTAAAATTAGTATCATTTATTAAAACACCCTATTAATTATAGTTAGCGGAGTAGTTAAGTGGAATGAACTTCAATAAATAAGGTTATATTAGTGGAAAATAATAATGAATGTTGCATTGGTATTCTAAAGTGACAATTCTTTTGAGACAAAAAAAAAAATGCAAAAGTGACAATTATTATGAGACGGAGGAAGATCATTTAAGGGATGGAAACTAGTAACGTTGTTCTAAATGCAATAGACCTATTTGTGCATATATATAACATTTAAGGTGTGCATACTAATCGCTTCTATAGAAAACCAGTTCAGAATAATTGTCTTGACCTTGCATATCAATTTTGATGCTTTATTCGGGTATGGTGTTTTTCTAGGTCTTATCATGATGGGGAGCATTATAATAGTGTGCGGTTAAAGGATGATCCTTGTGATGGACCTGCAAGGTCAATTGTTATTAAGGTTCTTGTTGGCATTTGTTTCCTAATTCTCAAATTAATGTTAAGAGTTAAAACTCAAGAGTAGTAGCTATTTCCTGATTAATTCTAGTTTTTGAAAGGCTGATGCCGATCTTTCAGCACCATCACATCAACCGAAAGATAGGGCTAGAAAACCGTATGCTGAAGCTAGTAAGAAAACTTTTCAGCCCGGGTCGGTAAAGGTGGTTATGGCTGGAAGTGGATGTGAAAACAGAGAAAAAGTGGAACAGGTGCAATATAAGTGCATGCCTCTTTCTGTTTGTGTGCAAGTCTTGCGTGAATATTAACAACTTGACATATAAGTATAAATTCCTTGTTGCAGATTCTAGAGCAGGTGAATGGAGATGTTGATGCTGCAATAGAGTTTCTAATAGCAGAACAAGGAGCAGAAGAGTGCTCTTCAAATTCTGATTGCCTTCCTAGTCAGGCTAGTACTACTGGTAATGTCTATTGTCTAGTCATCGCAATTTTCACTTTCTGAACTGTCCATAATTGGTAATTTGTTTCTGTGTAGCATATTATATCTTTGTATGATTCATTCATGTTTATGTTTATTCATTATATTCTAACTCTTATCTCGAATTCCTGGGATCTTCAGGTTGCGATGAAAATGAGAGTCATGAGAAGCACAAAGAAAACATGGTAGAGGAGAGCAGTCACAGCACTAATGTTGAAGTGAGCAATAGCTCCACAAAAACTAATGATAATATCACATCGCAACAAAATGACAAGGTTTTTTTTTCCCCTTCGATTTTAGGTTTTGTTGGTGTTTAGTTTCCTTTGGGTTGGGGAAGTGATCCAAAATAAATATTTTCACAGGCACTGTTCTAATATTATGATCTCCTTTGGCATTTTTGTTTGTTGTTCTTGCCGCTCCTTCTATCGGGATTAACCACAGAAGATTCCTAGAAACAGGGTCTGCCCGTGCGGTTCAAAAAAGAAATACAAAGCTTGTTGTGGAACTTCGTCGGGGAAACAATCTGCTAAGTTTCTAGTGTATGCATCTTAGACTTTTTATCTTTTGTAGTCCTGTTTTAATTTCAACTATTCAGATAATGTCTGCCGAGTGGTCACAATTATTTTCTAGGGAACTGTCACGATGTTCACTAACTTTGTTTTTTTCTTTTTAACCAAATGTTCTCTAACTTTGTTGATTCTTGACATAGTTTTATATTCTTTTTTTTTTGCATCAGTAACCAAGCCACTGACTCCAGAAGGAACAAAAAAGATACGAAGAAAGGGATTTCTGCAAAAGCTGGAGTATCTTGTGAATATGACTCAGTGACACGTGATATGGGTGCACTTTGTATCTAAAATGATAACAAATGTAAGACGCCTTGTATTTGTGTTTACAGCAGTGTTATTTTTTACTTCATGAAAGTGATGCGATTTATGGGTTTTATCTCTTCCAGCAGAAGAAAATTTTGTGCTCCCTAAGACGAGCGAAACTACTGACAGGTCAGTGTATTTCTACTGATCTGCTTGTTTGCTGTAATACTATAGCATATAAGGAGGGATCTACCATTTTTTATGTTGTCATTAATTACAAATAGATGTGCGCTGTGATAATTCATGTCTGTTTCTGTTGAAATTTTTGAATCCATGCCTGATTAATATAACTGTAATTGAGCTATTCACAGTATAAAAATCCTCATTCTTTTTTTTCGTCGGTATTTTAATTTAGTTCATGTATATTGTGAATAATCCTGCCAAGGCCGGTCCCAAGCCCGGGTAAAATGGAGAGGGTTGTGTTAGGCCTCGACAGCCAACGTAAAACTTTGTCGAATCTCTATGACATGGACCAAATACGAAATAGTGTGAATGCTAGGTCGTTGCCCGGAAGCAACGCGCTGTATGGCTCGAGTACAGTGTCAAATGAGCAAGGGCCGCTGCATCGCCGCCTGGATGTAGTGAAAAATAAGCAAGGGTTCCCACATCTTCGTGAACGGGTGCGGGTAAAGAAGCTAGTTCATGAGAGTAGGATTCGTTTTGGAACTTGGAATATAGGTACTCTTACGGGTAAATCTATGGAAGTAGTAGACACTATGACTAGGAGGAGGATTAACTTTATGTGCCTACAAGAAACTAAGTGGGTGAGGAAAAAGGCGAGAGAATTAGATAGTTCAGGATTTAAGCTTTGGTACACGGGCGAAGTTAGATCGAGAAATGGGGTAGGCATCATTGTGGATAAGGAGTGGAAGAAAGATATTGTGGATGTTAAAAGGATAGGAGATCGGATTATAGCCTTAAAGTGTGTAGTGGAACAAGACACCTTTAACGTAATTAGCGCTTATGCACCTCAGGTAGGACTAGAAGAACACCTTAAAGTAAAGTTTTGGGAGGAGCTAGAAGGATTAATTCAGGATATTCCATTAGGAGAAAAGATTTTTCTAGGAGGGGATTTGAATGGGCATGTAGGGAGGGTTTCGAGAGGTTTCGAGGGCGTGCATGGGGGGTATGGTCTCGGGGAGGTAAATGCGGAGGGAAATTCCATCTTAGATTTTTCATCGGCTTTTGATCTTACAATAGCAAATACGTGTTTTAGGAAAAGAGAGGAGCATCTCATCACTTACAAGAGTGGGGCCTCTTGTTCTCAGATCGATTTCTTTCTCATTAGGAAAACAGACAGGAAGATCTGTTTAGACTGTAAAGTCATACCGGGAGAGGGCTTAACTACCCAACATAGAGTAATGGTGATGGATGTAAGGGTTAAGAGGAGGGCAAAGAGAAGAGACCGTAGCGGGGCTCCGCGAATCAAGTGGTGGCATTTAAAGGGTGACAAACAAAGGATATTCCAACACAAGATATTAGAGGGAGGTTTCAGGCAACCACATGGAAGCGCTAATGATATGTGGGAGAGGATGGCTCATGAGATTAAGAAGGTGGCAAAAGAGACATTGGGAGAATCTAGAGGTTTTGGACCTAGGGGTAAAGAATCTTGGTGGTGGAATGACAGTGTTCAGAGTAAAGTTCGGATCAAGAGAGATTGTTTTAGAGATTGGTCTAAGTGTAAAAATGCCGAAACTTGGGATAAATATAAGATAGCTAGGAAAGAGGCTAAGAACGCGGTGAGCGAAGCGAGAACTCAAGCATTTGAAGGATTATACCAATCTTTAGGTACCAAGGAGGGGGAGAAATCTATATACAAGCTTGCGAAGGGACGAGAACGAAAGACAAGAGACCTGGACCAAGTGAAGTGTATTAAGGATGAAGAGGGTATAGTTTTGGTGCAAGAGAGAGATATTAAGGATAGATGGAAGAAGTATTTCCACAACTTATTTAACGAAGGATATGAGATCTTACCAGACTCTAACAGGTTAGACATCAGAGAGGAGGACCGAAACTATAACTATTATCGTCGGATTCAGGAGCACGAGGTGAAAGAAGCGTTGAAAAGGATGAGTAATGGCAAGGCAGTTGGGCCGGACAACATACCTATCGAAGTGTGGAAAAGTCTTGGCGATAGAGGAATTGGGTGGCTCACAAAACTTTTCAACGAGATTATGAGGACGAAGAAAATGCCGGACGAGTGGAGAAGAAGCACCTTAATTCCAATCTATAAGAACAAGGGGGATATACAAGATTGCGCGAATTATAGGGGAATTAAGCTAATGAGTCATACCATGAAGTTATGGGAAAGGGTAATTGAGCGAAGACTAAGAAAAGAGACTCACGTTACGGATAACCAATTTGGTTTTATGCCTGGGAGGTCGACTATGGAAGCGATCTACTTACTTCGACGCGTGATGGAGCGATATCGGACGGATAAAAAAGACTTGCACTTAGTTTTCATTGATTTGGAGAAGGCGTATGATAGAGTACCTAGAGAGATTTTGTGGAAAGCCCTGGAGAAGAAAGGGGTGAGGATTGCCTATATTAGAGCTATCCAGGATATGTATGAGGGGGCTTCGACTAGTGTGAGGACGCAGGATGGGGATACCGGAGATTTTCCCATAACAATAGGACTGCACCAAGGGTCAACCCTAAGTCCTTATCTTTTTACTTTAGTTTTGGATGTACTGACGGAACACATCCAAGAGTTAGCACCGAGATGTATGCTTTTTGCAGATGATGTAGTCTTGCTTGGTGAGTCGAGGGAGGAGTTAAACGGGAGGCTAGAGACTTGGAGGCAAGCCTTAGAAGCGTACGGTTTCCGCCTGAGTAGAAACAAGACGGAATATATGGAATGTAACTTCAGTAAAAGGAGAAGTGGGTCTACCTTAGAGGTGAAAGTTGGAGATCATATCATACCCCAAGTTACACGGTTTAGATATCTTGGGTCCATAGTACAAAATGACGGAGAAATAGAAGCTGATGTACATCATCGTATTCAAGCTGGGTGGTTGAAATGGAGAAGAGCCTCAGGTGTTTTGTGCGATAAGAAAGTACCACTTAAGCTGAAAGGAAAGTTCTATCGGACAGCAGTCAGACCGGCAATGTTGTATGGTACGGAGTGTTGGGCGGTTAAGAGCCAACACGAGAGTAAAGTAAGCGTAGCGGAGATGAGGATGTTGCGTTGGATGAGTGGTAAGACTAGACATGATAGGATTAGGAATGACATCATTAGAGAGAGAGTGGGGGTAGCACCTATAGTAGAAAAGTTGGTAGAAAATAGGCTTAGATGGTTTGGACATGTAGAGAGAAGACCCGTAGACGCCGTGGTAAGAAGAGTAGATCAAATGGAGGAGAGTCAGGTTAAAAGAGGTAGAGGAAGACCTAAGAAAACTATTAGAGAAACCATTAGAAAAGATTTAGAGGTCAATGAGTTGGATCCAAATATGGTCTTTGATAGAACATTATGGCGGCATTTGATCCATGTAGCCGACCCCACTTAGTGGGATAAGGCGTTGTTGTTGTTGTCATGTATATTGTGAATACCAATGGTCTCAGTTTTGTGGATATTCACAAGATATAAAGCATAGCTTTCGGGTCCAACATGACACAATTGGTTTGCGTCAAAAAGAAAAGGAAAAAAAAAAAAACATGACACCATTGGTATTGAAGTTGAACTAATTGGCTACCAAGATGCTAAGGGTTATAACTATTACGCTTAAGGTTTTAAAACGTGATAACAATTGCGCTGGCAACACGATTTTCGATATTGCGGAGAATTGTGGTCGAATGCGGCTGATGTGGCTTCAGTTGCTGTCATACTATAGATGCCCGGACATAAAAACCTTGATGTCAAAGCTCACATTGTGGCCCTTTTTGAAAACCTTGATTAAGATGTTAGAATAAACTATCATTTTTGTTTCTATAGTATCACTCTCCAATTTAGTGTATATAAAATTTCTCACTGTAGTCCCTGCTATTTAAGATGCTAGGGACCAACATGACTGATTTTTATATACTTTAGGGATTAAATTGACGGATTTCATATGCTTTAGAGACTACTACTTATATTTATATATTTTAGGGACTAAATTGATGAATTATTCAAGATTTTATGGTGCCTTCTATATGTTTCTAGGTTTAGTTTCAATATATAACATTTTACTTGTAGGTTTAATGCTTTACTCTGATATGTAGCTTATACTAATAGGGTAAATATGCATCTTATGCTTTTATGGGATACAATTATATGAGTTAACTCCAAATATGGGATTGTATTCTTGATATGTAGCTTACTTTGTGTAAAACATGTTTACTTTGTGCAGAAGCAAAATTGCAAACTGGGAAAGGATATACAAAAGAAGAGATAATGATGTTAAATTATTTGAAATTTGTATTGCTAAAGTAAGATATTTTTAGGAAGAATGTGCAAGTCTTGATTATGTATATTTTTTTTCATGGGAGATCTTGAATAAGAAACCAGTTTTAACAAAAATATAGGAGTAAAGAAAATATCAATGATTCATAGTCAAAATGGTCTCAGAGGGACTTTTAAAGAGCTCAAAAATCCAAAATAATCACTAATTTACCTAAACAAATGGTAGTGATTCGAAACAAAGGAATCCAAACTCTGGTCGTAGACTGCGTGCAGTCATGCAATCCATGACTGTCCGGTTGAGATTGAACGTGATAGAACATTTCAATCTCAATCAGACAGTCATGAATCTTTGATTGCGTGACTGCCTGCAGTTTGTGATCGCACAAAACCCAATCCGAAACAATGTTAATCTGAATGATGGTATAACTACAGTTGTTGAAGTTTAAAAATTTAACACTTCAATTGATTCTCATTTATGAGTTCATTATGAATTTCTACCTTAAACTATGGTGGTAAGATTTTTTTTATTTTTTTTGGGGTCTATAAGCCAGCAACTTTCTTAAGTATACCTAAAAATTGAATACATGTAAAAGGACAATGCAAACCTAAAAACAAATGGTATGTATAATTATTGTTTGTAGCTAATAGTTGTTTTTTTAAACAATATTTTGTTTTTAGAAACTTAAAAATGTTTGATTATCTGCTTTTAGTATTATTTTGAAAACATGTTTTGTTAATTTATTTTTAGAGTTGGGCATGGAAAATACATTCTATTTGTTTTTGGTTTATTTAACATACCACTGTTATTGTTGATGTGATCATCTTCCACCACCAGCTGTTGTCACCATTGCTTGTTGCAACTATCATCACTACTTTTGCCACTACTACAAGTCTACAACCTTCATCACCATTTCCATTATTGCCACTTATATAGCTTAGTCACCGTTACTATCACTATCACCAATATCATCACTCTTCACCATCACCATGTTAAAATATATTGAAAATTTGTTCCTAGAAAACAAATTTATAAAACTTTGTTGTCATTATTTTAATTTTGAAAATCAAACATAACAAATAATTCCATGAAATTAATTTAAAAACTAAAGAATATAATCAAATGAATGTTTAGTTAAAAAGGGTAAATATGTTTTTAGGCACTCTCCTCTAAAAAAATGTTTAAGTTCCTTTAAATACCAATTTTCAGTTTTACGTTTCGTATTCCAAATGATTTTTTTATGACATATCATTTACGAGACTATAAAATATCATTAATTTAACTATTCTTTAATTTGAAATTATAGATAAATTGATAATGATTAAATAGTTAATTTAGAGGGACTAATAGGAGTTTGAAACGTTTCCTAAAAAAAAAGTAGTTTGAAAAACGAAACACAAACTTTTATAAATAAAGTAGAGACTAAAATTGAAAACAGAATTTAGAGAGACAAAAATCAAAGTAAAATTTTGAAGACTCTGTTGCAGACTATTGATGATAATAGCATTGTGCAAAGGGTCTTGCTAACAAGTGCTTTTAGGGCACTTGTTAAAGATCCAAAAATATAAATAATTGGTAAATTTTATATAAGAAAAGTCACTTTTTAAAGTTTTAATGCACTAAATGCATCATTTCCAAGACAAAGTTTCTTTTTTAGACTTCTTAACAAGTGCCCTTAGAGCACTTGTTAGCATTTCCCTTGTGCAAATGGGGAATGGTAATCATTAGGGATGGGAATAGAATCCTGCTCTTTACCCAAACAGTTTTGCTCACTCCCAAAGTAAAATACCAATATACCCCTACGCATGTTAACATGCGTTACGTAAGTTAACTTACGCTAGTTGTAATGTTAACGCAACTTAAGTCACGCTGCGTGACTTAAGTTGCGTTGCGTGATGTTATTAGCCCAGGCAGAACCTCATTCTGCCTCATTTTCATCAAACAACACACACAAATCTCAATTTTCTCTCAAATTACCCAACTCCAAAATTCCTTCAACTTCAAATCAATTAAAATCAATTAAATAGGGGGGAGATTGTAACATAGGTTATATCTACCATAAATAGGGTCAAAAAACGTGTAAAAACTTAACAAAAACGTGTAAAATCAATTAAAATGCATTGAACAAAGTCAAAAAAAACGTGTTCTTGAGCCCAGGATTAACACTAGCGTGAGTTAACTCACGCCAAGGATTAACACTAGCGTGAGTTAACTCACGCACAGGTTAACACTAACGTGAGTTAACTCACGCTAGTTAGGCCGGTGGTCACAACTCAAGAACACGTTTCTTGGACTTTGGTCGGTTATTCAACCATGGTTTTATTGATTTTTACACGTTTTTTTTTACTGTTTTTTGACTGCATTTAGTGCATATAAAAACTATGCACTAAATAATTTTCAATTATGCCTTTTTTTTTGTTACATTTAAGGAATTTATTCTAAATTAATTTATTAACTTTATTATAATTTTTTTTTACATTAATCTAAATTATTTTCTTAACTTTATTCTAAATTATTTTATTAACATTATTCTGAAATTATTTTGTTTACATTAATCTAAATTATTTTTTTAACATTATTCTAAATTAATTTTTTAACTTTATTCTAAATTATTTTGTTTACATTAATCTAAATTATTTTCTTAACTTTATTCTAAATTATTTTATTAACATTATTCTGAAATTATTTTGTTTACATTAATCTAAATTATTTTTTTAACATTATTCTAAATTAATTTTTTAAATTTATTCTAAATTATTTTGTTTACATTAATCTAAATTATTTTCTTAACTTTATTCTAAATTATTTTATTAACATTATTCCGAAATTATTTTGTTAACATTATTCTAAATTATTGATTCGATATTATTCTTTAAATAAATACAAATATAAATAAAAGTAAATGGGCTAAATTAATAAAAGCAAATGGACTAAATATAAATAAAAGCAAATGGACTAAATATAAATAAAAGTAAATATAACAACATCTCATTTCATTGATAATGCATACATTACAATTATTCATTACAATTATTCATACAATACTTTTGAACTAATTCACTAAATCTACTTATTTTATCCTTTTTGGGGTAAAAAGTAATCAATCTTCGTGGGGTAAAATAGTGAGCAGCCTTCTTGGGGAAAATACATCATCAACCCTTGGGCTAAATTTAAATCTGGTTTTTTTTTTCCCACAAGAAGTTCTTTTTACCCACGGTAAAAAGTTTCTGCGGTTAAAAAAGCAGATTTAAAATTATCACAAGGGTCGATCACTTCCCCAAGTCGGCTACTCACTATTTTACCCCGACGAATTTTGATCACTTTTTACCCCCAAAGAGAATATTGAAGAAAAAAAAACAAAGAAAGAAGAGAATTAGAGTGAGAGAGTGGGAGGAGATAATGTGAGGAATATGGGAAGTATGTGAGGGTATTTATAGGTAGAAATGTGAACCTAGGTTGTATTTAACATAAATGTGGTCAAAAAAAACGTGTGAAAGTGATAAAAAACGTGTACATTGAATGTTGAAAAGCTGACCAAAGTTGGAAAAACGTTTGTTCTTCATCGGCCAACTAGCGTGAGTTAACTTGCGCTAGTGCTAAGTGGTACGTAACTTAATTCACGTTCATACTACACTAACGCATGTTAAGTCACGTAGCGTGACTTAACATACGCTCATAATACACTAACGCATGTTAACATGCGTAGGGGCATTTTGGACTTTTACTTTGGGAATGAGCAGAACCGTTTGGGTAAAGAGTAGAATTCATGGGAATAGGCCAGGCCGGCCTATAGGGGCCTACGGCCTAGCCTACGACAGGTCAGACCATGTTTTTTTCTTAAATAGAGAAGGCCTAGACTTTTTTTTAAGCCTATTTAGCTTAAAAGGCCAAGCCACAGGCCTCTTTAAAAGCCTCTTGAGCCTATTAGGCCGGCCTATTTAAGTAATATGAAAAATATTATTTCATTATATTATATTTTGTACTTTGAATTAAAATATAAATTTGTAAAGTTTTTCAATAATTTAAGTTCTATTAGTATACCTTAATTTTTTGCATATATAAATGTATTATTATAAACTAGAATAGAAATATGATACAATATATAGTCGAATTCCCTAAAACCTCGTGTTAATTATCAAAAGATAGTTTAATCTAATTGAACAATCAGTTCGCTAGTCCATTTAAACTTAGATCACATTGCTTACTTAAAGATATTCATAAGATATAGGCTTTTAAACAGGCTAGTAGGCCGTATCAGGCTTTCAGAAGATCAGACTCAGGCCTAAAAAGAAGGCCTATGATAGGCCGCAGGCCAGGCTTAGGCTTTAAAAAAATATGACAGACCAGGCTTAGGCCTTGCAAAGCCTAGCTCGACCTAACCTATTATCATCCCTAGTAATTATGTATCTTTTTCAAATGATAAAAGGACTGGTATAAAAGTTTGTGATATAATTCCTAAACCTGCCTCTAATGCAATCTATCTCCCTTGATGAATCTCAAGCTTGTTGATGCTATCATTAATCATTCTTGAACCCTTCCTCATGTTTTTATCCAAATGTATCCTGATATAGCCTCATATATTCAGGCCATTGGAATTGACTTTCTTCTTTGTTTGGTCTCTCTATCAACCTATCCAACTTTGACTCTCTATTGTCTATTTGTGAAAGAAGTTGTAGTCCACAATTACTTGACCTTGTTTTTCCTGCAATTGTTCATATTCTCTGGAGGGTTTGGAAATGCAGAAACAGTTGAGATTTCATAACACCATACCTTTTTTCGCTAAGCATGGAGTGAGGATATACATCAGGAGGAAACACCGACATCCCAACTAGGTTGGCACTCCGGGAAACTTCCGTCCTATGCTGCCAAACTCAAAAAATTAAACATATATCAGGAGTCTTCTTATTCATAAGTCGCTCATCACTTTAACGAACACATATTTTCATCGATGCAAGAACTTGTAATTCTCAAGCATTTCAATATGCAGCACAACGTCGTACTCATGTCCCTCCTTCTATCAAGCAAGTCAGTTGGATCATGTCTCCTCGTCGTTGGATCGAATGGAACTCAGACGAGGCTTCTAGAGGGTAGCATCGTGTGTCAACTTGTGGAGGGATTTTTAGAGACCATTTTGAAACTTTTTTTTGGTAATATTGGCATAGCCACTTTCCTACATGCTGAAATTAGTGATGCTATATTCTTCATTGAATTTGCTCATCCTAAGGATTGAACTAATATGTGCTTTAAACGTGATTCTCTTCTAACAGTCCAAGCCTTCTTAAATCTTAATCTTGTTTCATGACAACTTCAAACTAAATGAAAAAACCGCCTTCAACTTATTATAAACTTTATAGGGAAGAGAATGTTTGTGCTTATAGGCTAGCAAACGTGCAATTTGGTGGGATCAAGTGCACTATTGTTTTAGAGAAGCCTTTTTTTATAAATAAGTTTTTTTTTTTGAGAGAGTTTTTATAAATAAGTTTGGCTTGTCTAATTATCGGTTTCATTAACTTTGTTTTGATGGGTTTGGTTTAGGCCACTCGTCTTGTTTTTTCTTTTTCATATTGAATACTTAGAGGTGTTGCAAATAATTGACGGTTGATTGACAATCGATATGTCAACGTAATTGGGGTGTGTGAATCAAACTGATGGAATAACACTTCTAATTTTTCTTTAAAAAAAAGTATTTTATTTTTGAGCAATTAAAAAAAAAGTATTATACACCCACTTTTTGGTTCTAGTCCGTGCCATTTAGGACTAATTAGGCAAAGACATTTTTTATAAAATAAACATAGACCTAATAGACCAATAATATAAAAAACAAGTTGGTACAAACATTGCATAATATATGTAGGAGTTGAAACTCGAACTCGGGAGACTCCATTTATTCTCCTTAAGAGAATATATGGTACATTACAACAAGAAAACATAACTAAAAGTCGTTATTACATTAAATTAAAGAGTTACGTATAATATGAAATATTTGTTCTTGTCCCTGCGAGATTAACTCAGTTAATAGAAACATTGTATAATATATGCAGAGATTAATGTTCGAATCTCCTACACTCCAATTATTCTCTTTTAAGAATTTATAACCATTAGATTAGTTGGAAAAAAATGAAATATTCATTCTTCTTTTGTCAATATTTGTAGTCTTAAAGATCTTCAGGATTGTGCCAATCTAGTATCTAGTCTAGGCTGAATTTGCGATTCTAGCTTCGTCTTTTTTTGTCAAAACTGGGTTCTTGCTTTGGTCTAGATAGAAATTTAAAAGCATAGGGTATCTATCTATATAATTAGCATAAAACAAATAAGTGCAACTCTGATCTTCTTCTCTTTTTGACTCAAGTGCAACTCGTTCTTCAAACTGGTTGCAACAGAATGGAATAAAATCAATCTATACCTAATATGAAAATGAATGTCCGTAGAAATTACCATTTTACCCTTATTGGGGGTATTATGGTAAATTAATTATTGGAGATGCCCTTGCCTATATATATATGAGTTGTTGATAGAGAAAAGAAAAAAAAACAGAAACAGAATTGAGACAGAGAGGGTCGAGGGAGGAGAAGAAGGAAAAGAAGGGAAGCGATGGAGAAAGAAAAGAAGATGCGGCCTCCTCTTCTCACTATTCACCATCTTCTCCAAATTTTTCAAACCTTCAAGAATCATTACAAAGCTATGCATGAGTTCCTAATTGTGTTATCAAAGTGAGTCATGCTATAATTTGATTTTGAAATTTTGATTTTGGTATTTTTTATGCCCTAATTTTGTGGTTCACTGTTGAATTATAATTCACATACTTATATTTATTTCACTTGTGGTGTGAAATTGTTGTTGAATTTCATTAGGGTTATGTTTGATATGAATTTAATTTGATTTTGAATTAGTTTTGTGCCCTAATTTTGTGTTTCACTGGTGAATGTTCCAGTATGAAATTCTATTTTTACTGCAGGCCTTTAGGAGATTATATGAACAAGTTGGTCTTGGTTGGTCTCTTGTTCGAGAATTTTGTAAGATTTCATATAATTTATTTTTACAGCACCTAAGTTACCAAATTATGTTACTTTATTATGTTCCTTTGATGTTTTGTACACCTATGATTCTAAGAATAAGAACAAATGTTAATGTGCTGAAAAATATGGTTGAATTTGGCATGGATGTTCGTGCTAATCTTATTTGTGAATGTTACTTTTATACTGTTATATCATGATAATAATGTTTTAGATTAAAAAATGTAAAAGTAGAATCAATTGAGTAAGAGAAAGTAAAATTCTGCAATTTGCAGATTGGATACCCTGTTAGTAAATTGAGCATAGTTTTTTATACAAAGATCATTTGAGAGTGAAACTTGAACCATTGCAAAGTAGACAAAAATATTTATAGAATAGGCTCAAGAATCGTTGAATTACATTGAGTAAAGTATGAGCAATTCAGGTTTCAAGTTGAGTTAAAGTTTCTGCCCTGTTTCTGTATATATGCAAGTTCTTTGATAAAACTGTATGAATTAGATTGTTAAACACCAAAGATAAAATCATATTTATAAACTATACATTCTAAGCTTTCCAGGGAATGTTCATTTACTCAATTTGGACGTCGTTTTATATTTTAATTAAAAAGACGAAGTTGAGCTCTGACTATTGTAAACTGAATTTTAGGACTGGTTTGGTAGAACTTTATGAATACAAGTCATTTGATAAATTTATATCAGAACTTGTGATTAGTGTAGAAGTTGATTGTGATTATGAAACTTAATCTAGAAGAGAATCTCAAATGAGGTAAGTGAACACAATGCCCTGCATTGTATAGAAAGCTAATGTATGATAATAAACTTGTAGTATTTAATAGTTGTTTGATGAACAACTAAGTAGATTAATGTATTATATTAGTAGTAGTTGCAATATAAATTTATTATGTATATAATAAATTTGCTTATTTGTTATTTTAATAAATCTTGACAGGTTTAGTTTTGAATGTTTGTTATTAGTATTAGTGTTAATGATTAGAAATGAAATAAGAACATTGGTTAAGATGTTTTCTTATTTTAATTTTCAGGTTGAAGATTTTTGTTGGAGTTGCTGCAAAATCTGGTGGAACATGAATCAGTTAATATTCATGAATAAAAACTTCATCCAGTGGAAGTAAGGCAATTGTGTATCTGATCTGGTAAAATTTGATATGTGGTGTGATACAGGATGTTGCTTTAGTCTTGGTTTCAATGTTCTGTAATATTTCTGCATATGTGCATACTTTGATTCAACTTTTAGTTGATCTGCATATTCCTGAAATTAGGCAATTGTGCATAGTTTCTATCTACAGTTACATTGCATTCATTCATGAATTTACTAAACTCATAATGAGTCTGATCATGTTGCACTTATTCATGTTAGAACACTTGGTTGATGTAATAAAGAATGTATAATGAAATGCAGAAAAAATAATCATGAAGTGAATCTAATCTTAGCAAGACTTTTTAGGAGAAGAGTGCTTTCTGGAGGTCAAGGAGTAGCATAAATGATTTTATGTTTAACACATCTGTTTATGTGTTGAATGGGACTAAAATTAGAAGTCTCATTTTCTGTGCTCTAATCTGTATTGAAATTCTTGGTGTGCTGCAATAATTTAGTAGCTTAGTAATTTGGTAAGAGTAACTGGCTTAATAAACTTTCAGACATGAAAATTGAAGGTTTCTGAACCTAAAAAAGCTGATGCTAAAAATGTTGCACCTGCAAAACATGTGAAGGTTGTTGATCCAAAGGATGTGAAAGATGAAGATTTTGATGAATCTGGTGATGAAATTGGAAGCTCTGATGATGAGGTATTCGATCAATGTTTTGTTTAGTTGCATGTTGCTATAAGTTGTCCATTTTTTGAAGCCATCATGTCCTTCAATCTAATATATACGAAGTTGAAATGAGATAAATTTGTTAAAAGTGCTAGGGGGTTATCATATAGTGTTCTTAGCTTAGGCAGATTTCCTTCTCATCTTCAGTAAATATAAGTCTTGATTATGCATGTCTGAGCTCAACATTTTATTAATATTGTTTTAATCTTGATAATTGTAGATGGAGAATGCTGATAGTGATAGTCAAGATGAAGATGAGAGTGATGAAGATGACGAGGAAGAGACTCCTGTGAAGAAGGTAATGACACATTGCTATCATGATGTTATTTCATTTGTTATAATTATTATCGTTATTACTGTGATTTGAGACAAACTTGTCATTCTATTTTGAAGGTGGACCAGGGAAAGAAGAGGCCCAATGAATCTGCTTCAAAAACTCCAGTTTCTAAGAAAACAAAAAATGCCACTCCTGAGAAAACTGGTGAGACCAAGTTGTATTATATATTGTAATAAATATATTTTAGTATCTTTTTGTCTAATTGGACAAGTATTTGATGAATGAGATGATATACGAGTGGCCTTTAGAGCATTATCTTCAAGGGCATTGTGAGGTTTCGAAAAAGTATGTATGCAACCAAAAATGGGAAAAATGGATATAGATTATCAGGTTTCATTTATGTTTTTGCCTTCGTGTTTTACAATTTTATTTTACTTACATGATTCATTTGTGCAGCTTGCACCACAGGGTCTGCAGCAACAGCCTGCTGCTGATGACAGTTCAGCTTATGTTCCTGCAGCATCTGTTATTGTTGAACCGCATCAGATCAAGTGGCAGCCCCCTGCGAGTGGTCGATTCAAATGTAACGTTGATGCAGCTTTTTCTATCCCCTATAATCGCACCGGTGTTGGTATTTGTCTTCGGGACGATGAAGGGACTTTTGTTCTTGCCAAAACTGTGCATGGAAGCATTGCCGGTTCGCTCCTGGGATGTAGTCTAGCCTTTGGAATGTTCAACAACCATGACAATTTTAAGGCCTCCCATAATAGTGCAGGTGGGCAACCAGGCAATATATATTTTTTTATGTAATTTATTTATGTTGTGTGCCGCTTTTGGTATGGATGTTAAATCTTTCTTTACGTTATAAAATTCTTCGCCATGGTTGAGTTGCACACATTTTACTTTGTGTTACCAATTTATGATATGAAAAGTTTTTTCTTTGTGGACTGAACAGGTGATAAGTTTTATGTGTTTGTTGGTGAGGTTTAAAATTAGTGATTTGCTGGGTTTGTTGATGATAAGTTTTCTTTGCGTAGAAATGTTTGTTGGATACTTAAATGAGTTTTCTTTGTGTAGACTTGAAAGTTTGATTGATTTTTAATGAATTTGGTTGATGAATCTAATTTTTTTGGATGAGACGTAGATTTGTGATTCCTTATCCAAAACTTTGATTGATTTTTAATGGCATTGGTTGATGGATCCTAAAACTTTAGATGACAGTGAAAATTGAAACTTATATCATTCATACAGTTATACGGAAGATATATTGATTAGAACTTGATACCTTTTGCAGAACAATTATACAATGGCCATGGAAGTCCATTAATGTGTATGCATCTGAGACATTTGGTCCTCCACCAGTTTGGAGGGATTGTGCCATGATTGCCTCAGGATCTGCATTGAACCATTCACCTAAATCCAAAATTGAGTTTTAATTAGTGTATGCAAATTAAGATAGATAGTCCCAGGCCTTTAGTCTTGTGCTTCCATATATGTGATAATGGTGCATTGCATACTAAACAACTTTGTTGGTGACTTGGCATGGCTCACTAACTTTATCTTTTTGATGGTTTTAGAGATGCAAGAGTTATGTGGGATCAAAAGACTGGGCGTTCAAGGGGATGTGGAAAGTTTGGCCAACTGTAATGTAGGATTTGAAAAGTTCATCTTAATATTTTCTTATGCTTTTGTTTTGTGTTTACTTTTTCATAAAATGCAAGCCGTTTTATAATTAAAATTTTCCAAAAGCAATTAAATCATTATTTTTACTAATGTTTATCCATATTCTGATGTGATTTGTGATCATGAATAACTGCAGTGTTAGTGTGTTTGGTGTCTGAGTAGAATCAACGCAATGTTCTTATGATTCAAAAGGAAATAGTGTCCCCACTATTCTGTTACTGATGCAGGAGAGGTTATACTCACAGAGGAGGACTAAAGGTAAGTACAAAATTTATGATATGTCAGTTTTCCAGATTATGTGAACCAACTATAATTTTTTTCCTGCTTTTATCACTTTTTAATTAATGAATTTTCAGGCTGAAGGAATATTTTGTATAAATCTAGAAAACGGTGAAGAGGAACATTTGAAGGAGCAATTGAATAGTGGCATTGTGCCAATTGACATTGATGTACATTGCTTGGCTGGCTTAATTAAAGCATGGTTTAGGGAACTTCCTTCAGGAGTGTTAGATGGACTTTCACCTGAGGAAGTTCTTGAATGCACACTGAAGAAGAATTTGTTAAGCTTGTGAAGCAGCTGAAACCAGTTGAATCAGCTTTGCTTAATTGGGCTGTTGATCTTATGGCTGATGTTGTAGTTGAAGAGGAGTATAACAAATTGGATGCTAGAAATATTGCTATGGTTTTTGCTCTAAATATGACTCAGGTATGCTTATGTGCTTGCACTTTTTGTGTATATAAATCATGTATCCCCTGCAAGAAATCACAGAGAACATGTAGAAGATAATTTAAAAGAAAACAACAATGTTTCATAAGAGTGATAGAGATTATCAAATTTGACTTGCAAATTAGATTTAAGTTCTATTGCCACTTACTATATGCAACACAATGACTTCTTTTCTCTATTTGTTTGTTTTCTGTCAGAGAAGCATATAGAGTTCTATGAGAAAGTTCTAAGTAGTTGTTAAAGCAGCTAAACCCGCAGATCCATGTTTGTAACATTCATTTTCTGTGTGTTCTGCATTAGAGGTTATTATTTAAACAAAAAGTTAATTGTGAAGCAATTTTTTTCTTCTTTTGCCTTTGGAAAGGCATATTGATGTTCTATTGGACTTCATCTGATTGATAAATTGAGCAGCACATTAATTCAGAGGTTGGTTCCGCAAAATATTTAGTTCAAATTTACTTAAAACTAATGGTTATTTCCAAACCCACATGCAACAGACATGAAGGAAATCATATGTAAAAGTTATTTCAGTGAAACAAATTATCTTCTTCTCATTCATCATATATTATATATGTGTGTTTAAACCAATTAGTAAATGTCACACAAGCATGTCATGAACCAGAAAAGGTTAGTTGTAATGGAAATGTGATGTAAAGTGGTAGTCTTTTAGTGTCTATCGCTGAGTATGGTTTATGTGTTTACGAATTGAGGTTCTAAGATAAATTGAAGAAATAATAGTTGTTAGCTTCTGTAACTATTAGAATAAGTATTCTATTTTATGCATCAGACCTCTCCTTATATGTGTAACCTTCACTCCTTCAACCACCACCACATTCTCTGCCGAGCATTCCTGGTGAGAAGGTCATCGTCAATCCGGCTGCAACTACCGAAGCAACTGAAAGACAAGTTATGACAAGTTCTGTTAAAATATATACTGTCGTGTCACTGCAGCAATATACAAATAGCTTTTCCCAAGAAAATCGAATCGGGGAAGGCACTCTTGGATCTGTTTATAGGGCTGAGCTCCCTGATGGAAAGGTAGTATTCTTCCAATTTATTTGTTTGTTTATTTATAAACAAAGAACTATTTAATTCTTAGAAATTTCCTTCGTGCTACTCCTTTTTCGTTCAAATTGGTAGTTCCATTGATTGTCCTTCCCGTTTCATTATTGTCTTGCAGGTTTTCTATTATTCATGAGAGTCATTGCGGTAACATTCTGCGTGACACTGGCTGCATCGTTAGCTGCACACCACGGAGCAACATCCATGTCTGCATTTCAAGTCTGTCTGCAGGTTTGGTTGGCAGTGTCCCTTCTTACGGATGGTCTGGCTGTTGCCGGGCAGGTGAGATGTGATTCATTACTCTCTCGGCTTCTATTAGTTCATAAATAATAACCTCCTAAAAAACATCATCTTGGTTTCAGGTGATTCTTGCAACTGCATTTGCTAACAAGGACTATGAAAAGGTGATTGTACATTATTTTAAGAAGATCGCTGGTTCTTTTTAACAAGGACCATAAACGCCGCTCGCTAATTGTTTTTTGAATAATACACTGAAACTCAGTAAGAGATAAACTTGAAAGTAACACAAGACTCAACTTGCCTAAATCATCCATGGCTGATAAACCACAAACTTCTTTACAGGATGCTTGCACACTTGACAAGTAATAGTTCCTTGAATTACCCTTTCACTTGAGGGAACTAAGTAAGAATGATTGCAATGCCCTGCAAGCTAAGTAGGGAATAAGAAGTTTCTTGGGGTACCTGACAATACCAAATTGAATGTATTATAGTTTCTAATCATATCTAAGGTTGTTAATTTTTTTTGAATTCATGTGAATATATGTGGAGCTGTCAAAGTATTCAATATGTAACTCATGTGTAATGTTGTCAATATGATCTAAGGTGACTATCATATTGTATTCCCTTAGTTGTCATTGTGACATAGGGTAAGTGTCATCAGTGCCTGTCAAACTTAAGTAACTTAGGTGGCTGTCTTATTGTATTGGTTTAGTTATATTTAGATATCGAAGTATATTATGTTTTATGAAGTGTGTGTTTTTTATTCAAATTGGCCGAATAGGACAAATCTATGGATGTTGTTCAAGTTGATTTTACCGATGAGGTTGTGCCTATGGAAGGATGTCTTACCAACCACAATGAGAAATTAACTGAATTCGACCCGCTTCATCAATCTTCTGAGAAGAACCACGGTGTGTCCTCTTCTGTTTTTGAGTGGGAGGTTGAGATTACAAATCAAGTTCTTCAAGCTACAAATCCTCTTGTGAGTCTTATTTATTTTCAATTGTTTATGCTTCATTTTATCATATATCTTGGATACTGGATCATGCTAGCAGACTGTGTTTGTTTTTTTCTTCCTAAATTGGACTATTTATTTGTTCAATTCCATAATCTTCTAGGACACATTGTTTTTGAATTCACAAGGCGCAAGCAAATGTCGATCATTTTGATGGATTTAGACACAATGGAATTGTATAAAATGGAATTTTATAAAGCTGACATTATTCAGTCCAAGGATAGGGATGAGAAATGTATATAAGAAGTGGAGTTGTACATGAAATTAAAGTTGGACCATCTTCAATAGAAGTAATGAAATTCACTAAACAAAATTGGATAAAAGATTTTATTAAAGGTGCAATTCCACAACTTCCATTGTCAATGCTGAACTCAGTGATAGCTGTTTGTAAATTGTCAACAGATCTTTTCCCTGAAAGGGAATTTTCAGTTACATCAATTTCAGTGACAGTTGGACTAATGAATTTAGTTGGTTCTTGGTTTGGTGATGTGCCAACTTGTCATGGTGTTGGTGGACTAGCAGGACAACATAAATTTGGTGAAAGAAGTGGAGGGTGTGTGGCACTTCTTGGTTTTGCAAAACTGGTATTGGGATTGCAGGTTTTAGGAACATCTTAGGCACACATTTTACAACAATTTCCTGTTCTGATTTTAGGTGTGTTGCTTTTGTTTGCTGGTATTGAATTAGCTATGTGTGCTAGGGATATGAATAGTAAAGAAGATTATTTTGTGGCACTTATTTGTACTGCTGTTTCATTGGTTGGATCAAGTGCTGCTCTTGGATTTTTGGTTGGAACGATTGTTTATGAGTTACTTAAGCTAAGGATTTGGAGCAATGATAAAACATTTTCTACCATTTGGACAAGAAAAGTCCAAACTAAATTTGAAGAAAGAGAATTTATTATGTGTAAAAATTGTCGGTGCAAATGAGTTAGTATGTATGGCTTTCATAATATGTTGATTTTCTGTGAGGTTTGAGTTTTGTTTTTCTTGAATTTGGTTTTTCCTTGTCATGTGAGGACTTGCTAAGGTTCTACTTCTAGGACTCCTGTATATTGTAACCGTAAAAAATGTAGACCATATATTTAGCAGTAGTAACTTGCTCCATGTAACTTATGTATGCTATCGCATACCTAATGTTTATACTTAATAATAGTACAAAGAATTTCATTCAGTTGAAGGAAGTTTTTACGATAATCTTTTTGTTGTTGAATGAATGTTACTTTGGTCCAATAACTTGATTTCACTAGACACGAATCACATGATATAAACTAAAAAATATGTACAAATATTTTTAAACTTAGGAAGATATATTTTTTTTTTGGTCAGGACTTAGGAAGATATCTCTTATTGAGGTAAAAAATATCTATTAGAAAAGATGCACACCCTTCAGTTTATAGTGGTGATTTGACTCCTCAACAAAGAGCTAACCCTGTTTACTCTGATTGTAGTCATTCGTGTCTTCCAATTTCGAATCAGTTTACTTTTAAAGTGTATTAACAAATATGTGTTTGCCAACAAAATTATCCGAAAAAAAGCAATACACCCCGTGCGAAGCACCGGTTTGTAACTAGTTTTTGTAAAAAAATAGAAGAAAAGGAAAGAGAAAATTGATGAAAGTAAAAATTATTATTAATTAAAGTGGGTGCAATGACTATTTTATAATCGTTTCACATGAAATTGAAATTTGGCTTAAATATGAAAATAGTCCCTGCAAATTCTGACATTTTGGTTTTAGTCCCTGTAAAAATATTTTTTTGGTTTTAGTCCCTGCAAATATAAAAAATTTAGTTTTGGTCCTTGGTATTTTGTTTTAGTCCTTGTAAAATTGATTCATATTGAATTTAGTCCTTGTAATATGTAGAATATTTGATTTTAGTCCCTCAAAATGAGGACTGAAATGAATATTAGAGGGACCAATTTCAATATGAAATGATTTTACAAGGATTAAAACAAAATACCAAGGACCAAAACCAAATATTCTATATTTGCAGGGACTAAAACCAAAAAAATATTTTTATAGGGACCAAAACCAAAACGCCTAATATTTGCAGGGACCATTTTCATATTTAAGCCTTGAAATTTTGTCTCTTAAAATTATAAGATCAAATTCTCACTATTTAACTAACACCATATGGTCACACAAAATCAACTCATAAAATTATACTAGTGTAACTGATTTTTATTTTTTTTGAAGTAACTAGTGTAACTGATTTTAAAAATTTCTAAAGTGAAACTTTTATCAAAACCACAGTATTTCCAATCCAAAAAAATAATACAGTAATCCAAACACGCAATGAATATTGCAAAATGAAAATGGTAGTGCAATAGTTAAAAAAGGTAGGCAGGCACGGATGCAATGTGGGGGCAATGGGGTCAACCGACCCCAATTGCCACCACTTGCATATTGTATGTTTAACCTGAAATTTGATATTTATGTCGTTTGACCCTACTTATACAGTATTATTGTCTTCAGATAGTTCATTTATAACGCTATAAAAAATTACAAAACTAAGAAGGATCTTAATGAGTATTCTAAGAGCACTAGATAATACATTAAAAGAAGTAAGTTTTTATAAAAAGTTGTTGTAATTATTATATCGACAAAAATAACGCTTATTTTTAAGAATTTTTTTTCTTTTATGAAATATTTAACTAATTCTCTAAGAGCGTATCGTTAGCAAGGTCATAAAACTACTATTATATTTTAAAGTATTCTTATATTTGTTGAAAAAGGCTCTATGATTGATGTTGGTGGTTGAAAAAATAATTAATTAGGGTTATATTTTTGATACTCGGCTAGAAATAGAAAAATATCTTAAAAAATCAACATTTTAGAGTAATTATAAACATAACCTATATAAATTTTGCACGCTTACACGTTTGTATAGTTTTATATAAATTTTTATGATATAACTTTGACCCCACTTATTAAAATTTCTGGATCCGTCACTGAAGGTAGGTGACTTAAGATTGGAGTTTGTGTTGAACACACTGGCTCCATAAAAAGAAATAAAATTGCACCACAAAGTCCAACCACATTAACATCGAACCAACATTGGAATGGACCTTGTTCAACATATTAACCAAATCAGGACTTTGCTTGCTTTGAGAAAAGTTGATTTTCTTTACCTTTTACGTGTGTTCACCATCCACAAGTAGTGTATGATTACTTGATAAGATATAGCAGCGAAACTAGGTTAATTTTTATGAGGAGAACTAAATCGTGTTGGAACCTTAGCCGGAATTGGTGGGAAATTGAAGAGTAAACATCAAATCTTAAGATTTTGAACGGATGTGTGAATTGATAATTGTCGATGTCCGGAGTCCGGACCGCATTGAAAAATTAGCACCAACTATTAGTGTTTATATACTAGACTAGAAGTGGATTTTAAGGGTATGCCTTCAGGGTGTATTCAATTTTATGAACAGGGTGAAAGCATATAACGGTACTACCACCATTCGGCTTGGCATAAATTGCCTTTTAAGTACCCAATTGGCTTGGCATAAATTGCCCTTTTTAAGTACCCAATTTTGTGAACAGGGTGAAAGCATATAACGACACCACCACTCAACTGGGCTTGGTTAAATGATGCTTTTTAGTACACGGAAAATGAAAAGAAAAATTATTTATTTTTGTGTATGTCTCTTCCCGTATTTTTGCCCATGTTTTTATGTTCCTATCCGCTTTCATTAGTTTTTTGTGTTACTTGACTCGGCCGAGTTGGTTCCTCCTTCCCTAAGTTTCGCTCAACCGAATTGGTTCCTCCTCTCAAGTTTCACCTAACTGAGTTGTGGTTCCTCCTTAAATGGTTGTGATGTCCCTCTATAAATAGAAGACTATGCATAACTCATTCTACACATCAAAGAAATTCTCTTAGTTTTTTGATAATTCTTGCTCTTTTCCCCCTCGTTAATTTTAAATTTTCAAGCAGTTATTTCTTCTCTCATTTTTATCCCTTTCGGTTTCAACTAGTCTCCAACCATAATAAGAGTGGTCGTAATAGTCATATTGAGGGTGTAATTCTAAAACAATATTTCTATGGTGTGGTATGAAATCGATACAATTTGTCTCAGTTGTTTTATCCAAAGAACGCTGTGGTTGATTATCAGTCTTACGAACATAATTTGAATAATGTCAGAGAACATCTTAAAGAAAACGATATAGTTCACGATTCAGCCTATACACAAATACTCCCTCCGGTCCTTATTATAAGAAAAAGTTGACTTTTTAGGTTCATTGTGTAAGTGATGTATCTAGTCTATATTTATAACAAGATACATTAATTATTCTATGAACCAAAAAAGTCAACTGTTTCTTATAATAAGGATCGGATGGAGTATTATTTTATTGTGTTTACCTTAAATTGGGCACATCATAGCGTTTCCTGTTGAAATCTAGCAACTTCAACAAGCATGGCCATAAACAGTATTGTCTCTATTTGGTGGTCTCATATCAGTCATTCAGTCCCATAGAAGTGCTCTAGCTTCCCTCGTGCTAGCTAGCTAGGTTCATGGTTTCAAAAATGTCAAATAAATACAAATATTATTGATTATAAACTTCTTTTGTATTGAGAGACATTATTTTCATTTGCCTTTAAAAGAACTTGCGTAACTAACCGGTCGGTCCTCGTTACCCAAAAGAAAAAGAAAAATAGATTGTGACTTTCCATAACAATACTGCCTTTTCTTAGACTATTGTCATTCTAACAACAAAAAATTATCTCAAATTACATGGCATTTTATATCAAAGAGTTATTAATACTTTTTTTACAAGAATTATTGATACTTTTTTTTAGGGAAAGAATTATTGATACTTATTTTTCAATTATGCATTTTTTTTCCAATTTTTTTTTTGACAATCTTTTTTCTATAATAATTTGATTTATATTTTCTACACTGTTAATGAAAGATATTTTTGTAACATAATTCACAATTACTTTTTTTTATTTAATATTAATTATATTGAGAGAACAGAGGAAATAATAATAATAATAATAATAATAATAATAATAATAATAATAATAATAATAATAATAATAGCAACGACAAAAACAAAAAAGGAGTAGGAGAAGGAGAATAAGTAGTAAAATGCAATTCATTAATTTGATCAATTAAGCAGTAAAAAGTATAAATATGTTGTAAAAGTAAAAACAAAAACCGATCATTGGGGACTAAAACGACTTTTGATGGAGAAATTGAAAAATAGTAAACAATTAATTTAGTCACTGACTTTGTAAGTTGTTTTTCAATAGGTTCTAAACTTTATGAATATTTTAAAGATGTCTACGACTCTTTTGAGTTTTAGTCATATTAGTCCTTCAAAGATTACGATAGGTACTAAACTGAGAGTAAGTGGATATATAAATTTAGGGACTAATTGGCGTTAATTAAGTTGTTAAAATATGATGACTGAATTGAAAGTAGGTAGTTAAATATAGAAACTAATGTAAGGGTTTAAAAGAGTTAAAGGATTTTTTGATATATTCATAAAATCATGGACTTATTTAAGAGTTTTTTACAAAGTGAGGACTAATTTGTTGGTTTATTCAGTTAAAAAATCATTTGATGGGGGTTGGAGGTAGAGAAGAATACTCTTTGCTTGGGAGGAGGAGTGGGTGTTTTTGCTGCTTGCTAATGTTGCTTTGCACAATACTGTTATAGACAAATGGATCTATAAACATGGCGTACTGATGGTTATTTTATCAAGAGTTGTGTTATTTGAACATCCATATATGTGACAACTTTTGTGATAACCAAAATTTTACAAAGGAAATGAGGTAGTGGCACAAAAACCAAAGCAATAAAGAGAGAAAGTAAAAAGATAATGTAAATATGAGAGAGAAAGTTGTTACAAAAGTTGTAAAAAATGGTTGTTCAAATATCATTTCTCTTTTATAAAAGGGATTTATCATATTCTTATGTCTACTTATCATCTTAATGCCAACACACATTCATACTTGATTTGAAATAAAGTTATACCATACGGATAAGACCAATAACATCTAAGTTCTAATCTCAATCACAATCACAATTACCCAATTTTGTATGGAGTAATGATATTTTGACATCCATTTAATGACAACTTTGTTGACAATCTTGTTTTTCTCACTTCTTATTGGTCAAAAACAATGGAGAGAGAAAAAGGAAGAGAGACGATAACAACATCATGTGAGTATGAGAGAGAAAGTTGTCCCAAAATTATCAAAAAATGGTTGTCTAAATATCATTTCTCTTTTGTATGACCGCAAGATGTATTATCATAATTATATGTATTATCATAATTATAATAATCAATATTATATTATATCGTCAAATAAACAATTAAACTACAACAACAAACATATATGACTCGAATTCTAACTATAACAATTTTTTAGTAAATTTTACTTTTTTTTGACCCAACTTTGGGCGGGGCTTTTTTTCAAAGGAATCTAGGGTTAAAGATTAAAAAAGACATACACCACTCATCAATTTATCAAGAAAAATATAGTATTCCCACCGTCCCGGAATATCTGACCCATTTATTAAAAAAAAGTGTCCCAAAATAACTGAGTCATTTCAATTTTCAATACAATTTTCATCATTCCCAATACAATATAACTCTAATTAATACTACTTTCATCATTCTCAATTCAATATATTCAACTTTCCCCTTTATTTATACATTTTTCTTAATCTGTGTGAAAAACCAAACTGGCTCAGATATTCCGGGACGGAAGGAGTACTATTTATCAAAAATTATTTATATAATAAAATTGAAGTAGACCCTATCATCAATAATTTACCAACCGTTCAAGAAATTCCATATGAAAATTGCTTTTCTGAGAATGAAAATTTCATATTGACACAAGTAAAATACTAAAATGCCTCCAGCGGCAGTTAACAACCGTTGGGTAAAGCGCCGGCAGTTAATAACCGCTGGCCACCAACGGCAGTTAACTGTCGCTACTTGTGTTCTAGGATGCACCGTCATTTTCATCATTCAACCTCTTTTTTCATCATTCATTCAACCTATTTTTTCTACATTCAACCTATTTTTTCAACATTTTCAACATTCAATCTATTTTTTCTATATTCAACCTCTTTTTCCATCATTCAACCTCTTTTTCCATCATTCATTCAACCTATTTTTTCAACATTCAACCTATTTTTTCTACATTTTTCCCTATAAAAACCCTCATATTTCCTCACATTCTCTCATTTCCTCACACACTCTCCTCCTTACTCTCATTTCCTATCATTCTCTCCTCTTTACTCTCATTCTTACTCTTTCTTCTACAAAATGTTGGTTTGTCATCATTCGCCTTTCATTGAAAATTTCAAGAGGTTTCTTTGAATTGGTTTTACCTCAGGATTTAGGGTTTAGGGTTTATGGTTTGTGGTTTTTTGCCTTTGTTTTAACCCAAGCGGTAGTTAAATGTATTATTAAACAACAAGAGTGCAAATGTGAGAAACAATTTTGGGTCATCTTAGTGTTGTCTTGTATGAGTATTGTTGCTGATTCGATGAAAAAACACACCAATAACAAACTTGATGTGTGGAGCAAGGGATAATTAAGCAACCAATATCAAAGTGAATTGCAATTAAACAAGCAAAAGTAGAAAAACAGCGAGAGAAAAGCAGAGAGAACACAAAAGAATCTGTTTACCCAGTTCGGTCCAAATTGACCTAGTCTGGGGGAGAGAGCAGCCCTCCGTTCCACTATATGATGAGTAACGTTACAAAAGAGATTTCAATGGGTTACAAGAATAAGTCTCCCGCCTAATTCTACCCAAATCCCAGCCTCTTCCCGTAACCAAGAGACTCAATCCTAATAGTGTTTCCCAAGGTGAATCAACCTTCAAACCCTAGTTTGTTGCCAAGAGACAAACTCTATACAAACCCTAGTTTGATTTCTAAACCCTTGTTTCAGCCCCCTCTATCTCTCTCTCTCTCTCAAAATAGTCTGATACAAGGCCTATATTTATAGTAAAAGAAACTCCCATAAAATTGTAACAAATCTGGCCCAAAAATACGTTTCTGAAAAATAACAGCACGCGAAATCGGCCACCGATTTTCCAAATCGGCCACCGATTTTTCCCGAACAGAAAACCTCCCAAAAGGCAGCCAAAATCGGCCACCGATTTTCCAAATCGGCCACCGATTTGTACTTTCAGCAAACATCAATTTTGGCCTCCAAACTCCAATTTTGAGTCACTTTCACAACAATCTCCACCTTGACTCCAAATTAGTGATGATGCCCATTTAACATCAACACCTTGCTGCTCTTTCCCTTGCTTCCCACTACACCAAGTAGCTCCACAAGTTTGCACCCTAATCTCTTCAATCATCGGAATGCCTTCCGCCCCTTTGAAGATCCTTGTGTTCAAACTACTCAAGGAATTTTAGGTAGTTCCACAAGTACACACCTTAACCTCTTCAGCCATCGGAATGTCTTCCGCCTTCTCGAAGATCCTTGTATCCAAACTACACTAGGAATTTCAGGTAGTTCTACAAGACTACACCATACCTCTTCAATACGAGACATCTCCCGCTTCCTTGAAGATCACCTTGCATCCAATCACCCTTGGACTTTTAGGGTAATTCCACAAGCCGTGCTATACATTCTTCAACCTCCGGAATGCCTTCCGTCTTCATGAAGAAAACCCTTGCTCACCACTAGAGCATAGCACCCAAGGTCCTCCATAGTCGTACCACTCCCGGTGTGTTCAACTCCACCTAAAGCTGAGCTTCCAACCTCTCAACTAGCAAATGAGTACATCCCACTATGTCTTCCTTGAACCTCCACCTCAACCGGTAGATCATGAGTATTCTTACCACCGCCTCTCCAGGCTGATGTTGAGTGTTTAACGTCTCTCCAGACGATCACCGCTCTACCAGGCATCACCCCCAAGGTGAGAAACATCACCTTCATCCTCCAAACAGCACACCATCAAAGCACCTGCATCCTCATAACCCTCAGAGACAATTTGTACGGAATTACCATTAATCTTCGGACAATCCTTCTTGAAGTGACCCATCTTGTTACACTTAAAGCATTTAAACTTTGTCTTGTTACTACTCTTTCCTCGGTTACCTCTACCTCCACCATTCCCTCTTGAAACACTTAGGCCTTCCCCGTTTTCATCAACTCTCAAGTCCTTCGACTTAGTCAACTCCTTGGTTCTCAAAGCTGCTTGAACTTCTTCCAAGGTAACAGTGCCTTCTTTTCCATAGAGCATGGTATCTTTAAACGATTCAAAAGATCTAGGTAGAGCACACAACAAGAGTATAGCTTTATCTTCATCCTCAAGATTCACCTCAATATTCTCCAAGTCATCAAGGATTTTGTTGAACTCCGTAAGTTGCTCCATGATGGCCTTTGACTCCACCATCTTGAATGAGTAGAGTTGTTGCTTTAGGAATTGCCGATGAGCCAAAGACTTTGTCATATACAAAGATTCCAACTTTGCCCACATCGATGCCGCGGTTGGTTCCTTTGCTACTTCTCTCAAAACTTTATCTCCGAGGCACAAGACAATGGCACTCCTGGCCTTGTCCACCATCTCGGTCTTCTCCGCTCGTGTCATGGTGACCGGTAACGAACCTTCACCCTTCAAAGCTTTCTCACACTTCTGCTGTATTAAGACCGCTTCCATCTTTACCTTCCATAACCCAAAATCGTTATCTCCGGTAAACTTCTCAATATCCCACTTTGAACCCATGATACTTGATTATCCTTTGACCTTTGCCCCACGGTGGGCGCCAATTGTTGCTGATTCGATGAAAAAACACACCAATAACAAACTTGATGTGTGGAGCAAGGGATAATTAAGCAACCAATATCAAAGTGAATTGCAATTAAACAAGCAAAAGTAGAAAAACAGCGAGAGAAAAGCAGAGAGAACACAAAAGAATCTGTTTACCCAGTTCGGTCCAAATTGACCTAGTCTGGGGGAGAGAGCAGCCCTCCGTTCCACTATATGATGAGTAACGTTACAAAAGAGATTTCAATGGGTTACAAGAATAAGTCTCCCGCCTAATTCTACCCAAATCCCAGCCTCTTCCCGTAACCAAGAGACTCAATCCTAATAGTGTTTCCCAAGGTGAATCAACCTTCAAACCCTAGTTTGTTGCCAAGAGACAAACTCTATACAAACCCTAGTTTGATTTCTAAACCCTTGTTTCAGCCCCCTCTATCTCTCTCTCTCTCTCTCAAAATAGTCTGATACAAGGCCTATATTTATAGTAAAAGAAACTCCCATAAAATTGTAACAAATCTGGCCCAAAAATACGTTTCTGAAAAATAACAGCACGCGAAATCGGCCACCGATTTTCCAAATCGGCCACCGATTTTTCCCGAACAGAAAACCTCCCAAAAGGCAGCCAAAATCGGCCACCGATTTTCCAAATCGGCCACCGATTTGTACTTTCAGCAAACATCAATTTTGGCCTCCAAACTCCAATTTTGAGTCACTTTCACAACAAGTATCTTGGAAAAGAGTAATAAAGATGACTCCACCTATTAAGGATTTAGGGTTTATGGTTTGTGCTTTTTTGTCTTTAGAGTTAAATGTATTATTAAACAACAAGAGTGGAAAAGTGAGGAACAATTTTGGGTCATCTTGGTGTTGTCTTGTATGAGTATCTTGGAGAAGAGTATCCAGAAGATGAATTCACCTATTAAGGAATAAATGTACGACGAAGATGACTTCACCTATTAAGGAATAAATGTACGACGAAGATGTTATTTTTGATGTTATTGGTACGACGAAGCAGATTTAGTTCTACCGCATTGTAAATGTATTATTATATTAATAAAATGTGATTTTATATCTATTACTTTTGTTCCTTTATTTTAGTTTTTATTTGCATTTATTTATATGAAATACAAAAATTCAAATAAAAAATGTGTATTAAAGAAATCTAACGTGAATTTGAATAAAAACTAATTAAATCTAACGTGGATTCAAATAATTAAAATTGCATATTTGAATAAAAACTAATTAAATCTAACGTAAATTCAAATAATTAAAATTGCGTATTTGAATAAAAACTAATTAAATCTAACGTGAATTCAAATAATTAAAATTCCGTAATGAATAAATAAATTCGAAAAGTGAATAAATAAGATAATTATCACATTACATTCCGGAATGTACCTTCCAACTGCAACAATTGTCTTGCCCCTGAATGGGGCAAATTCAAACTGGCTAAGCAGCAAGACTCCAACATACGATCAACATCTTGAATGATGGTATTCAAGCGCCAAAAGAATGAGGTCCATTCCTTGACACTTGAATACCAGCATTCAAGAAGTTTATCGTATGTTGGAGTTATGCCGATTAACAAGTTTGAATTGCCCCATCCAGAGTAAGACAATTGTTAGTTGAAATGTGCATTTCAACTACAACAATTGTCTTACCTCTGAAATGGAGTAAATTCAAACTCGCCAAACAACAGGACTCAAGCTTTTCACCCGGCATTCATGTTTTCCTTTGAAAAGAATAAATTTTTGTTAGGCTTGCTTTAGATGATGGTATTCAAGTGCCAACGAAATGAGGTCCATTCCTTGACACTTAATACCTTCATCTAAACCAGCCTAACAAAAATTTAATCTTTTCAAAGGAAAAACATGAATGCCGAGCGAAATGCTTGAGTCCTCGCCGTTTGGCAAGTTTGAATTACCCCATTTCAGAGGTATGACAATTGTTATAGTTGGAATGCACCTTACCCTAACTAATGACGATCTTCTTGCAGAATCAAGTTGTTGATGATATCTTCAGTTGATCTCAGCAACGTTACCCGCATATCGATCCACTGGAACATGTTGTGCTCCCAAAACATGCTCGTCACGTTTTCGTCGTTCTTTAACTCCACCCAAGTGAATGATACTCTCCCCTCGTCGAGCTTTGGACGTTTATACCGAACGTTTTGCACCTTCCTTGTGTCTCTGGGGTTGACTCCTTGGTTGAATTCATTCAGTTGATCCTTGAGACCTCTTAACGTTACATCAAGGCACCGAACCTTCAACCTCTGAGGTTTTCCACCGCTGAATTCTGCATGAACGTCGACCCACCCGACCATTGCTTCAAATCTACACAATTAGAAATTAAAAATAATCAATGAAAAACTCATTCAAACACTTGTAGTGAAAATTTGACATAAACCCTAAAAATCCTAAACAAACCCTAAAAAAATTATAAAATTCGAAAAAAATTATAAATTCAAGCAATATAACTTCATTATAACATGTATTCATAATATATGTTAATAGCATTTCAGATCTACAACATAACTATATTAAAAACAAATATTCAAACCCTAAAAAATTTATAAAATTCAAAAAAAAAAATTATAAATTTAAGTCATTATAACATGTATTCATAATATATGTTAATAACATTTCAGATCTACAACATAACTATATTAAAAACAAAAATTCAAAATTTAATAATTAAACAACAACTAAAATTATAAACATATAAACACATATACTAACTAAAATGTATGACAACAACATAAGTGATAACTTACTTGTGATTTAGTGGAAGAAATTTTGGATGATTTGGTAGAGTTTTTTTAGAGAGAGTGAAAATTTGAGAGAAAGATGGTGATGGTGATGATGGAGTGAGTGTCTGGATTATGGCTACTGACTTGAACATATCACGAACACAACGACAGTTAACTGCCGCTGAAAGCCAACGGTTGTTAATTGCTGGCGCTTAGACCAACGGTTGTTAACTGCCGCTGGGGGTAAAAACATCATTTACTTTTGTCAATAGGAAGTATTCATTGTCAAAAAAGCAATTTTCATTCCATATATGGAAACACCCATCTTGAAGGGTAACAAAAAGTGGTCTCGACCCAATTCATTGCTAGATGACTTTATTAGATAGATTTCCAATTTTTTTTTCACTTTAGGTACCAAGGTTGTCTTACTCTTTGCGTTAATGCACCATGATTTTTTATGTTTTTTACTTTCTTTCTAAATCTTTGCCTTAAATTAACTTACCACGCAAAATAAAAAGGGATACGGGAGAGAGAGAGAGAGAGATAAACTGAGAAAAAGAAAGAAGCGTCTCTGACGTTGCACTTGCAGTGTCTCATATATACAATGCAAATTAAAGGAAAAAGAAATCTAAGGTGAGGGAAAGCTTTTCTAACCTAACACTAATATTCAAAGTCTCACTTTGTACTCCAATTTTTGTTCTCTTCCTTCCTTTACGTAGAATTTAGGACCATGGTAAAATTTTTGGACCAACATTCATTCTCTTCTTGCTAAAGTGTCTCTCATGATATGAGCCAATTTTGATATTCATTAGCTTACTCTCGTTTGATCGAACCGTACATATACATCTAAACAAAGTGAACTTCTACTTCTACCGTACATTAACTGACAAACTAAATGGTTTTAGTACAACCTAATTCTCTAAATTAAGGAAAATGTGTACTATAAAGAACACGTGTTAAAGAATTACATGTAATAATTTTATTTTAAAAGTTGTGTATTCAAATTCTTAAAAGTACATAAATTTTGAATATATTCTTTGTTAAAAAAATAATCCAAGAGCTACTTTTGGTCTTTTTTTTAAATCAAAGAGCTACTTTTGTGAGCTCTAGTACTCCGAAAACTCCATTTCATAAAAACAAATCATTATTTCATTAACATGTTAATTTTATTTAGGCACAATATAAATCCTCCTAAACAAATCAATTTTCTTTTAAGAATAAACAAATCAATTTTATTAGAAGCAGGTATCATTTTGTCTCTCTTCTCTGTTAATTAAATTTTTTGTTTTTATTTTTTTTAATATGAGAGGGTTAAAAATGAGAAAATCATAACTTGCATAGAATACTTTTTTTTTTTTACAGAACTTGCATAGAAGAGTTATGAATCATGGTGCATATTCATATTTAAAAAAGATGATATACTTTATTTTTAGTGTTACAAATTTATGAATAAGTTTTGCCCCCACAAAATAAATGTTATGCATCTCTCCGTGAACACAATCATGGAAAATTTTACTTAAGTGTTATAATTTGAAATACGGAGTTTAAATTTAGATCGTCGAATCATAATCGAATGAGCGATCATCGACGTTTAAGAAGTGTGATTCTTGAGTATATGAAGAAGGGGGATCTATCATTAGTCCTTAATTTTGAACAATATTTTTTTAAACATCAACCCAACATACCATATATGAAACCTTTTCAAACTTTGAAGTAGGTATAGTTTTTTTTTTAGGAGAAGTAGGTATAGTTTTGTTAACATAGTTACTCCCTCGGTCCCGGAATATATATGACCCATTTTTTTAAAAAAAAATGTCCCAAAATAACTAAGCCATTTCAATTTTCAATACAACTTTCATCGTTTTCAATACAATATAACTCTAATTAATACTACTTTCATCATTCCCAATACAATATATTCCACTTTCCCCTTTATTTATACATTTTTCTTAATCTGTGTGAAAAACTAAACTGACTCAGATAAAACGGGACGGAGGGAGTATTAGTTATCAAGCCATTGTCTTGTCTTCTTTTATTTTATTTTGTTTTTTCCATTTTGGTAGTATAACTAATAACTCAGTACAACGAACTTGTACTATCGAATTTATTTATAACTACTGAATCAGCCACACTTTTTCGAAATATCTAGGATGACGCTGGTGATGATCAAAGCATGCATGCTTTTAATTGTTTTTTTAGCATTATTTACAGATTCATGTCATTCTAAAAAAAACAAATGCAGGTTGGATTATTAATTTAATGCTTAGTACAATATTATATTTGCAACTAACAAAAGATACTCCTTTCCTTCAAAAAAAAAAAAAGATACTCCTTAACTAAATAATTTATCAATCAAATATAGGATCTGATTCATTAACAAGTCAGAATCATTCTTCCTCCCAAACTTACAAGTCTAGAACCGTTGAACCCAACCAAAAGCATACATGTACCAAAGAGAAATAATTATTTTACCACCCAAATTTGTTGGTGTATATGTAATGTTTTTTAGTTTGTGGATTTTTTTAAAAAAAAAGTGTAAATTGCATAAGATAAATATACGGGGAAAATTATAAAGTTTGAAGATGTTGAATGTATCCTTTCTAAAAACAGAACTTCTTTTTAACTTTTTATCGAACATTGATTACATGTATTTTTATAAATATTTACTGTACTATCTATAATTCTTAACGGAGCATTCGTTAACATTTTTCTAAAAGAAAAATCTTGTTAAAAAGTGTCGCAAGGACACTCCTTAAGACCATCTTCAATGGTGAGGTTTTAACCATTTAAGACCTGATACCTAATAGGAGAAAATTTTTGGGAGTCTCATAGGACTCAGGGTCTCACTTAAGACCCATAATCTTAAGTGGGACCCACATCTTTTTAACATTAAAAATTGATATAGAATGAATCTCATTTAAAAAGTTTGTGATACTAAGTTAGAGGAATTGAGTGTTTATTAAATATTACTATTAAAAAATTATAAATGAGTGGTGTGTATACATGTGACCTATTTAAGTACCCAAAAATCCAACAAACTCTTTCTCTTATTACTTTTTTTTTTTGTCAAATAGCCTAGTGGCTAAAGTAATTCACCTTAAAAATGAATAAATAGGATGTTCGGGGTTCAAACTCCGATCCCAGCATATATTGTACATTATTCCTTACCAAATCATGGGACAACTCTTTCTCTTATTACTACTATGAATTAAAATTGAAAACCTGATTTTGCTTCTAGTAGTAATTAACACTGTAATAAAGTATCCTACGTTTCGGTTCTCTCCTAGTAGAAGTTAATAAACTCTGACATGGAGGGTTAAAGAGATAATTCTCTCTTCACAATTTATACCCTTTTGTGACATCCTTTTTCTTTCTCTCACTCAATTTATCAGTGTCCTTTTGAAGCTTTAGACGAACAATGATAAGTCCCTCTCATCATAATGACTTTGTCTGACTGCTTTTAGTCTAGAGAACTGATTCAAAGGACACCGTTGATTGAGACTACTCATCACCATCTCATCATATTTCCAAGACCATCAGAAAATAAACCCATTTTGCATCTCTCATTTTTCCCTGCCTCCACTTTAAATATAGTGATACTGATTTCATCCTTCATAAATAAATAATCACTACTTGATTATTATATATTTTTTTTCATTATACTTTGGATAAATTTATGCAAGTTTAAATCTCAATTAAAACAATCACTTTATTTATCTCTCGATAAAACTCTAGATTATCAGACCATCTTATTGTTGCGGTCGAGGATTAAAACCAAAAAAAGAAAAACTAGATTTGTGTGAAGGATTAAACAAGTCTTGTAAGGAAGAAAGCTATGTAGCATCTTTTCTTTTACTAGTAAACAAAATTTTCAAGACCAATCCCAATCTAAAGAAAATAAGGAACAAATTGACAACCATGAGTGTGTGTGATAGCAATAAATTTCCAAATTAAGAAAATGAATCATAAATACCAATAATACAGAAAAGCAAGAAATCATAGTTATATAACAACACAGAAAATTTAGTCAGAAACCATAATATCTAATTGTAGATATAGTCCGTTTGTTAGTTTGACTCATCCAAACTAAGACTAACGAGTTCCCAATTTAGATTTTTTGTTTTTCCTCTTGCTATCCCTTCTAACATTGCATTCAAATTTTTATAAACTAATAAAATTAAGAAAATAAGGGAAAATTTTAGGTAAGTAGCAACTATGTTTATTTGAATGTAAAACGGTTAAATAGGGATCAAGAGGGTCTCATGAGATTGCGGAGGCCATTTATGTGCTGCCAAGCTTGAGAAGAAGAGGGTGGTCTAATTTGAGGTGGGAATCCTGATGATGCTGCAGCAGCAGTTGCTAAATAATGTGGCCCTGATTGCCATTGTTGTTGTTGATGATGATTGCTTGTTGATAATGAAAGATCACTTCCAACTCGGCTTCCATAGCTGCTGCTGGGAAACTACATTGACCAAAAAAAAATGTACTTACATAAATAAGCACTTAAACAAGAAGAAATTTTGAATATGGAATTGCAATCATGGTTTTAAATGGCAGTTGCAGTCGCGGTTACGCAGTGAACCTTTATATTTTTGAAAAAACTACAGAAAAATGTAGATGATGCGGATGAAATTGTGATTGTAATTCTGTTGTGGAGACCTCAAATCTTTTGTCTTGTAGTTGCGGACTGCAATTTAAAACCATGGTTATGGTACAAAATCATGGTTTTAAATTACTTCATATAACTGCAGTTACGACCACAATGTAAAGAATTTTGAAGTCTCAGCAACCATATTGCAACTACAATTGCTATCGTATTTATGTATATATATATTTTTTGCAATATTTAGAATGACAGCATAATTGCAACTGCGACCACAATTTAAAATCATGCTAATATTTATATTGACAATAAAAGTGGGTGTTTCATGATTTTTTACTATTATGCATGAGGTAAAACAAATAAAGAGAGTACCCACATGAAAATTTGGTGGGTGAGTATGTGCAAAACTTTGAAGCATTTGTGACTGATCTCTAAAAGGAGCATATCTATGCATTTCATTTGATGATGAAGAATGAAGGTGAGTTTGACTTAGCATCCTCAATGCTTCACTCTCTCCATGCAAGTCCCTTCCATATGCTTCAATGTTGTTTGGTCTATTATATGGTTTGGGGAGTATATTCACAAGCTGAATAAAATATCAACAAAGACAAAAAATGTTTAAATATTAGGAAATTGAACAAATGTAAACAGATGAGTAAATAAATAAATACTTAATTCTTTTAAATAATATTATTACACCTTTTGTCAAAAAAAAAAAATTATTATTACACCTTAGGCTTGTTTCCCCCATGCTGCCAATTAGATTGATCAGATGCATGATTTGCTTGAGTGTTATTGATAGGCTTTGAACTTGAATTTCCCAAACTTAAATCCAAATTGTGATCACCACCATTACTTGCTGGTTCTGCTGCATATACATAATGTGAGTAATAATAAAACTAATCAAACTTCTAGTATTAGAAAAAAAATTAATTAATTAATCATATACTATAATTTCATGAGTCCATAACAAAATATACCAGAATTATTAAGCTCGTTGTCATATATGCTTGGATCAAAATTGGTGACGGCCTCTTTACCATTGCATTTTATTGCTGCTTTGTCATAAGCCCTATAGTAAAAAATGACATCTATTTTATTAAAAAAATAAACCTAAAATTAATCATGTTATAACAAAATAGACAACGTAAGCAAAGGTAGTACCTTGCAGCTTCAACCTCAGTGTCAAACAAGCCCAGATAAACGTACCTAGTGAATGAAAATCATAATTAATTAATCATATCATAAAAAAAAAAATTGATGATAAAAAAATATGACATACTTTTTTCCTAAAAATTGTCCCATTCTTGCCTCCCATCTTCCACATTTGTGCAATGTAACACCTCTATATTTAGAGCTTCCTCTTGGAAAACCAGTGCTTTGTCGACGAAGTACATGTACAAACTCTTCTTTTGTCAAATTAGTCATCTATTAAAATGCATTCAACCAAAAAAATTAATTCAATTTCAACAAAGAAAATTCAAAATTTTAAGATAAGATCAATATTTGATCATCATCACCTGCTTTAAATCTTCTTCATAATCTTCAATGTTAAAGTTTATGTCAGCTTCAACTCCTCTAAACTTAATAGCTGCTCTATCATATGCACTACACAAAGTATATGAATTTAAATCTCACATTCCCCATAACTGAAATTAAATAAAATTATGTATATATTATTATTATTTCACTCACCGAGCAGCTGCATGTGCTGTGTCAAATCCACCTATACAAATTTATCCAGACAAAACAATCTATTCAGTCACCAAAAAATCTTAACTCTTGTCTCTACCAAATCATATCCAGCCACAAAAGAAGCAAAAAAAATTTAACCAAAATAATACAACAATTATTCTAAATTATTTTTATGATATGATGATATGATACTTACCAAGATACACTTGTTTTCCACAATCCCTGCAATTATGAGAGACACAAAAAAAGAACCAAAAAAAGAATCAATTTTTTTTAAGGTTTACATTTTTAAGGTAAGGAAAAAAAAAGTAAAAAAAACTAAGAACTAACCATATATGTGATTCCCATCGACCTGTTCTTCTGTAAAAAGTAACTCCTCTATATTGTGAACTTCTTGACCTTGGTCCTCTTCTACTTTTCTTCATAGGTTGTGAAGAAGATGAAGAAGAAAGTTCTACTGATTTTCCACCTCCAAGTGTTTCTGATTGACAAAATTTCACACCTACCCAATGAGCACGAGGAAAACTAGAAGAAGATGAAGATGTTCCATTTCCACCACATGAAGATGCTATAACCATATCATCAGACTCTTGATCCATAGGAAAAAACTGTCTTGTCACAGGACAATTTTCACTGTCTAAGGCATTTTCTTCTTCTTCTTCTTGAGTTACTGAGAAACCAAATATCTTACTGTTTCTTTTCTTCATCATCATCATCATGTCTTTGTTGCTATTGTCTTCTTCTGAATCTTCTTCTATTACTATAGCTGAAGAGCTTGAATTTGAAACAGATCCACCAACCCTTTTTGCTTTATCTTCATCTCCATCTTTGAGTGAAGAACATCCTTCAGATTTTTCATGATCTTCTTTTCTCTTAAAAGGTGAACCATTAAGATCCCACATTTTTTTTTGCAAAACTAGATGATAGTAATGATAATAATAATAACACAAAACTCTTTCATAAAAGAACCAAAACTTTGTTTCTTTGGTTCTTTGGTTTTGAAAGGTAAAAGAAGGTGATTTTGGTTGGTTAAGAATTTTGGGTTTTGTGTTGTTTGTTTGAAAGAGTAGTTGTCAAGTGAAAGAGGTTGAGTGTGATGATGGGAATTGAGTAGAAGAAAAAATCAAACCTAGGACCAGTGAAGAGGTAGGTGTTGCAAAAATGTAGTAAAAGATGTACTCCCTCCGTCCCGGAATAACTGACCTATTTTCTAAAAAAAAGTGTCCCAAAATAACTGACTCATTTCAATTTTCAATACAACTTTCATCATTTCCAATACAATATAACACTAAATAATACTACTTTTATCATTCCCAATACAATATATTCCACTTTCCCCTTTATTTATACACTTTTCTTAATCTGTGTGAAAAACCAAAGTAGGTCAATTAAACCGGGACGGAGGGAGTAATAAAGATCTTTGTTTTCTTCAACTGCCCAATACAGCATAGACGAGGCCAGTTTCAGCAATGTTAGCCGAAAGCATCTCAACTTCACCTTAACACCATTCACTCTCTCTCTCTCTCTCTCTCTCTCTCTCCAACCACTTATGTTGTTTTCTCTCTCTCCTGGTTTATTTTGGTGTAAGTCGATATTCTCCGCGTGTAACTGCATAGACTAATCACTCGAGTCTTGTAGGATTCAAACCAACGACAAACTCTTCAGAAAAGTTTTAAAGTTATTGCATGCCTAAAGTTTGATTCAGATCCAAAATTTTGGCTAAGTTAAAAAAGACTCGTGTCATCGCTTTTAGATCTCTCTTTTCATTTTCGATGACTCATCATAATTTCATTCTTTTTTCTCTCTCTAAATTGAATTGAATTGAATTGAATTCTCATCAAATATGTCCTTTATTTTAGGGTCTTGTTAACTGGTGTCCCCGGGGCACTGATTAAAGTTATTGCATGCCTAAAGTTTGATTCAGATCCAAAATTTTAGCCAAGTTAAAAAAGACTCGTGTCATCGCTTTTAAGTCCCTCTTTTCATTTTCAATGACTCATCATAATTTCATTCTTTTTTCTCTCTCTAAATTGAATTGAATTGAATTCTCATCAAATATGTCCTTTTTTTTTAATATTTTATTCATACACTCAATTCACTTATTTGTTTTTTACTGCTTTCTTATAATGTTTTTGTTTCTATTTATTAGTAAGAGGGTCAGAGAGATAAATATATAAGTTGGGAAATTTTTTGGAAACAAAGTAAGAACCATCTCTTTCTTAGACAACTTTCCCACGTTAACCAAATCGAAAAGCTAGCATCTTGCTTGCAGATATGTGTTTGTCTTTTTTTTCTTTTCTCTCTCTCTAATTACCTAGTAATGGATATAGACAGTGCAACGAATTTCAAAAGATAGGTAATTAGAATCACTCAAAATTTAGCTTCTTCTAATCGTTAATCATTCTATGAATACTCTTACAAAAGCCACTTCTTTTAATTATTCACATCTCCAAGCATTTTTATCTTTTTGGGATTGTGACTACGTTTTACCATGTGGGGTATCTACGAGGGTCAAATGAGGAAAATAATTAAGGGTGATTAGGAGGGTATTTTCGGAAAAAGAGATAAGATATTTTTTTAATGTACATCTATTACACAATATAAAGACTAAGGCGTTAAGTCGAATAGAACTACAATTGATGACAAAACTCTCTTCAAAAAATTTAACTTTACTGTATTTAGTTGAATTTGAACTCAAATCTCTAAATAAGTTGAAAGAGATTCATTATCATCTCATCTAAATGTTATTGAGTAGATAAGATATTTAATGATTCCTCTAAAAAAAGATTGATTGATTATTAGTTAAATACGCCATCCGTCTCAACTTAGATGTTCATTTTGAGTTTTACACGGTTATTAAGAAAATGGAAATGCTAACTTGTGCCTTTGAGCATAAGTTAAGAAACCAAATGTAGAAGGTTTTTCTTGGAACTTGTGCATTCAATGTCTTAAAAGTTGCAAAAGTTATATTTTCAATATAAAATTTATTTTTAATTTCCATTTTAAGCTCCTTAAGGGCACAAGTTAGCATAACTCTTAAGAAAATGATTAGTTGTGTTTGATTTTGATGGTAAAATGTGTTTCATTTACTAAAACACTATTATTAATTATAGTTAGTAGAGTAGTTAAATGATTGAAATGAAATAAATAAGGATATGTTGATGGAAAAGAATAATAAATGTTGTATTAATATTATAAAGGGTCATAAATGGTAAATATTTAATAAAAAAACATTAATTTTAAACTTTTTTAGAACCAAATTAGCACAATTTCCAAGACATAATGTGTCTTTATAGCACATGTTAACATTTTCCTATTATAAAATGGACAAGTAATTTAATATAAAAAAATAGTCACGAAGACACTTACAACCTCCGAACACTATTATAATAAAAAGGATTGTTGTCATCGCAGCAATGGTTAAGGATTTTACAAATAGAAAAATTTGTTTTAAAAATATAAAATGTTACTTTTGACTAAGTAATAATTACACAACTTTTCATACAAACTTGCTTGTTTTGGATGTTTAACTAATGCCCTTAGAACACTGGTTAGCATTCTCATAATAAAAAATACACATTTTATATTCATTTAATAAATGATGTATATGATCTATAATAAAAACTATATACATTATTTATTGAATAAATCTTAAATATAAATTTTTGTTTATATTAACGATCGAATCGTGAAATTTACTACGAAGAGCATTGTGGTGTGAAAATTGCATAACTTATTTGTGACGCTGGATGAATTGTGGTGTGAACAAAAACAAAAACATGAGAAAAGAAAAAGAGGGAGCCATAGAGTTTTGGGTAATTTTGGTAGCGGTGGACATCGGTCGGCCTCGGACGGTTTTCGGGTGAAAATTCCCAATCCGAGGTGACCGACGGGTGAGAAAATCATACCCATCACCGTCCATTTTCTGCACTCGGTTTGATCGGTTTCGGTTAATTCGGTTTGTCGGTTGTTCGGGTGGGTTGGAACGGTTTGGATGTGGGCTTCGAACGCAAAAGAACAAAAGATTAAAAAAATTCAGCTGCAAAAAATTCAACTTTTTCGCATATTTCATACAGAACAGAACATAGAACAACATTCTCATAACTTCACAAATCACAACTACATTTCATGCAGTACAAAGGACAACCTTTCCATAACTTCACAATTACATCCTTAATAAACCAATGAAAATCTTAGATACAAAAAACAATTAACTATTTACAAAACAAAATAAAAAATAAATGGTGATGGAGATATGAAAACAAATTAGTGCTTCAAGATGTGGAGCTTCAAAAGAAGATCAGAGATGCTAGCTTTGAGTGAATAACAAATCAATGGTGATAGAAGCTTGAATAACAAATCAATTGCATGTATCTTTCACACACTATCAAGATCCAGTTCACCAACAAACAATGGTATTGGAAGTTGAAGAAGATCTGTGAAGAACTTTTAAGCGTTGGCTATGAAACTATGAACATGAAAAGAGTCTAATCTAAGTAGGATAGAAAAGAGGAAGAAGATGAAGAAGAGAGGACGAGAGAAGAAGAAAGGATTTGGGTAGAGAGAAGTGGAAGTGTGTTTCTAGAGAGAGAAAGGGTTGTTGAGAAATGAGATAAAAAAAGGGATTTTATATTAAAGCTAACCTGCTAAACACTAGGAAAAAAAACAAATAGATCTATGTTATCGGTTGCTTATGGGTTTCGATGGGTGGAATTAACCCATCCGAGACCGACCGAATTTACTTGCCCTTAACCGTTTTCTTCAACCCGAATGACCCGTACAACCCGAATGGACCCACCCGCTTGTCTACGGGCCTTTTGGGTCGGCCGGTTTGGGTCGATTAGGCAAATCTTGTCCAGCCCTAAATTTTGGGATAAGAAAAGGAAATGAGAATAATGGTAGTAAAAGGAAAAACTTTCCAAAAAAGTCCAATCCAAGAGTACGGGAAGAGGGCCACCTTTGCCTCTTTAGTTCACCAAGCGTCCAATACCAATGCTACGCTGTACCTCGTATTTATTCATCACTCTTTTTTACTATACCACTCTCCTAAACCTTTGCGTGCTCTCCACGCCTTATTCTTTCATTTTTTCTTTTTGGGACGTTGGGTTTGGTTTTAAGAAAGAGAAGATGTTGGGTATGTCAAAGTCATGCACTCATGCCTATCAAGTCAATTCAATTGCATATGACCCATTGCCAATTGCATTATTATTAAGAGAATTTTCTTTTCCACTCTATTAGTTCTTGTACTCTTTAAATTTTTTAAAGGGTTTTGTTAACGACTGCATCCGGGACACTCTTTAAGCATTCTAAAATGAGAAATTATTCCATAAAAAAAGGTAAATGTTTCAATTTTCAATGTATTGATTACAAAAAAAATCAAAAAAAATTACCTTTTAAAAGTCTTAAAGAGTGCCCCGGGAGCACTCGTTAACATTTCCCTTTTCTAAAATATCATCCTTTGGATTATATAATTCGATTTTTTTTTTTAGTTTTAGATTTTATAATTTGAAGTCTATTAAAACTGAGAATTCAAGTTATAATTGATATGATGTTTCTGTTGATCATTGTATCATCCACATAAAAAGTGCCCAACAATTTTGGGTATGACCGTATGAGATCAATGATCAACAATGACAACAGTATCATAATTTACTCATGAATGAAAATTAAGAGAGAAAAGTGAAGAGGGGATTTACCATGAAAGTGGAGAAGAATGCAAAACTATTTATAATCACAAAACTATCCTAGATTGTAACTACAATAAAACGAAACGTTTTACACGACCAAAACATAATAAACGCATCACAAACCGTCCAAACATTGCATGTAAACGTCATTGTCCACATTCTGGAATGGTTTAGATATATAAACCAAAATCTGTCCCGATTGTTTCAAATAATATATTTTGAAACCTTTTCAGACTGTGTTAAAACTTTTGCTTTGGAGGGTTTGCCAAGATTCGCATTATGTAATCCAAACCTTGTCCAGAACACAAAAAATTGAAAGAAAAAAAAAATCGTCATCAAATCAAACTCTACAAGAACAACAACATCATAAATTAAACATAACAATTTCAAGATTGTACACAATCTAGGAACGATTCCATGTTTAACCATTTGTTTAGACCTCTGTTGTCAAAAAAGAAATGTGGCACGACGCGGGACCCCAAAAATTGATGCGGAGCGTGAGTGGGGCGCGTAGCAGGCACTATTTTGGTGGCGTGGACACTATATATTTAATATTAAAGTATTATATTGTTGAAAAAGAAATACTAAAATACCTTAAACATTACTCAAAATTCATGAAGTATTCATAATTTGAAATAAAAGCCACAATTCTTAAGCAAAACATAAGAACATACTTGCAAAAAATACTAATAAAATTCAAAGAAACCAACATTTTAAGCCTCTAAAGCTTAAAGTAACAAAAGTACTAAACATTAATTTGAGCCCAGATTCCTAAAAGTACTAAACACTAAATTAAAGTTCAATAATCATGAAAATCGTCATCATTACTTCCACCATCACTAAAGTTATGCATGTGTTCTTCCTTATCCTCTTTCTCTTCAATCTCTTCCTTTTCATCCTATTTTTCTTCATCCTCCGCTTAACAAATTTTGTATCCTCCGCTTAAGAAGAAGAAGAAGAAGAAGAAGAAGAAGAAGAAGAAGAAGAAGAAGAAGAAGAAGAAGAAGAAGAAGAAGAAGCTTTCTAATGCATGTGTAAAGCCCCTCCAACATCATCTTGTCATTCTCCATTTGTGAATTGTTATAGAAAGTACTTTGGATTTAGATAATATCCAGTTGCGTGCAGTTGATGATGTAGCCGAATACTCCACCCTCTGTCAATAATTTCAAGGATTGCTTTGTACTTGTTTTCATTGTCATCGAAGTTTTTCTTAAATTCATTTGCATCCATTATTGTTTGATATATGAAACCCATTGCATGGATTTTTCCTCATCAATAAGCCTAGGTATTTTATAAGAGGTCCCACAGTTTTAAGAGCATGAATAACTTCCTCCCAAATGAGACTTGAAGAACAATAATAGTTGCCTTCCTGCCCTTGGCTTCCTTACTTACCTTTATGTCCGACCATTCGTGAGAAGTGAACGTGGTTCTAATTTTTTATTTTAGGTTGTGCAACAAGTTTGTGGCAAACCTTGTGACTTCGTGTCTAATCAACTCACTTCCATTTTTCTCCCTCAACAAATTCAAAACCCATGAATGGTTATAGATGAAACCCACAAGACTAATTCCTTGTCATATAAACCTTTTTACTTTTTCGAATCTTTTCAATCTCTTCTAGCATTAAATATATACAGTGTGCAGCACATGGAGTCCAAAAGATATTCGATCTCGTCTCTTGAAGAAGTTTGCATATAACAAAATATTTTTGAAGACATTTAAAGACACTACATACATGCAATGTTTGGCATAAAGTAATTGAAGGAAGTAGAAAACCTTCCCGACTAAAACATGATTGGTTATGTTGTCGGTAATCAGTTGCACAATATTGCTTTCGCCAACCTCCTCAACAAATTTATCCAAAAGGTGAAAAATTCCTTGTTCTCTTTTCGTTCTGTCGAAGCATCAATACTCTTAACAAACTTAGTACATGCCGGAGAGTTGACTAAAAAATTAATTAATGTTCTTACATTTGTATCGGTCCAACCATCAGACATCAATAAACAACCATATTTTGTTGATTCTTCCTTGTTTGTCTTCAACATTTCATTTGTATTTTCCAACTCTTTGTTAAGACATGGATTTCTCAACTCATGATAGGAAAGAGGCTTCAAAATAGGACCACATCGACCAATTTCATCAACCATCAATTTGAAACTTTTTTATTTTGCAATGTTGAACGTAATTCCATTTAGGTAAAAAAAACGAGATCTATATTGGATAGTCGTTTCTCTTGCTCTCTTACTAAAACCATCTTTCATATTTGTTTGGTTTCCTTTTTCCAATGTTACCTCCAGTCTTTGATAGAACAATTTATCCAATGGGCCTTTCTTATTACCCTTCTTGGCAGCCGAAATACTCCCTACTTCAGTCCTTGCACTTTTCCCATTTACCATCCTTAATATTTCTTGAAGTAGTGATGTCTCATCACCATCTTCATGAACCTCATATGAAACAGATTTCACCTTCGCCAATCCACTTTCTTCATGCGAAGTCAAAATCAATTTCACCTCCTCCGATGTATTTTTGCAAGATCTAACATTCCATGCTACTCCTATTTGATGTTGTTTGGCCATATACTTTCCACCATTAGACTCTACCAAACAATAATCACATGTAACATTCTTCGTATTAGTCTTGTCCCTTAAACTGTTACATTTCCATCCTATGTCAGGAAGGGATGGTTTGAATAGCTCAACCGAGGAAGCAACAAATTGAGCATTGGAATCAACAACATTAGATGATGATGATGGTTGTGAACTAATTGCCATAGCTATTTCCTATTGGATTGGAACAGAACAGAGATCAAAATAAAATAACAGAACATAGATCAACATAACAAAACACCCTTTCTTACCTTTCTTTTTAGTCGTTTACTTTATGATATCAATGTTTCACCGTTGGTTTTTCATACAATAGTTCATATCATCTTGTAGGGATAATAATCATAGTGATTAAACTAAACCATTTAGGCCTTCACCTGCAATAAGAAAAAGAAACCATACAAGTGGAAAATCATAATAAGTGGATGATTATATAAAGGCGGAATTATTTTAGTTAATGGACATTTGAATCCGAGGATTAGGTCTCGACCCAACCCGGAGCAGAAACAAGCATATGTGATTGTTCATTCTAATAGGTGTTTATCAAACCTTTCATAATTCTGGCGAACTTTTTAGAGTCCAACTCACTTAAATTTCCTTATTCCAAAATTATATGATTCACCTTAAAAAATAGAAAATACGGTACTTAACTGAGACAATCACATCTTAGACTAGTCATCAAGTTTTTTACTCTCCCACTTTCTATTACTCAATTTGTTTTTCATCAAATGCATTGATTTGTTTGGGGAAAGAAATAATAGGCACTTCGATCGCTATGATTATGGGTTTTTGTCTTTTTTTTTTTTTTTTGGTTATGGGTTTTTGTCTCCTTGATGTTAATCGTGATCCATTATTATTTGATTAAAACAATGGGAAAGTTAGTCTATTTATTGCAAGTGGACATAATGAATTTAAGGAAAATCATAATAAGTGGTCTTGGATCTGAGATTACGAACAATATCAAAATAAGGAAGGGACTAATCTGAATTGCTTATTATACTAATTTAGTTTCCTCTGACACATGATCTCTTTATTTGGAAAATGTCCTTATTAGTGGCAGACGGCAGGGAGGGACTGCTAAAACCAGGGGCGAATCCCTTTACATGGATGGGGTAGCCAAAGAAAAATAAAGGGGAATTAGTCACTTTAGTCCCTGAATCGGAAGGGATTAGTCACTTTAGTCCCTGAATGCAGATAAATTGTAAAATAGTCCCTGAATGTAGACTTTGTTAGTCAATTTAGTCCCTGAATGCAAACTTCGTTAGTCAATTTAGTCCCTGAATGTAGACTCAGTTAGTCACTTTAGTCCCTGAAATTGACCATGCAGGGACTGTTTTGCAATTTCTCTTCATTCAAGGACTAAAATGATGAATCATCTCCCATTCAGGGACTAAAGTGACTAATTCCCCAAAAATAAACCTTGCATAATTAATATAGTTTTGAACGTAACTACCCCATTAATATATTATTTGGCCACTCTAAATAATTTTGTTGGTTTAAAGAGATATGATTTTTTTAAAAACTATTTTTAGGGGGTTGAATTGGATTAGGATTTTAAAAGACAATTTTTGCATGAAAAAGTCTAGTGGATTTTAAAAGACTCTGCAAGATTTCCATGACTTTTAAGATTTTAAAAGACTATCAAGATTTATCATATGGATTTCAAAGGATTTGTATCATAAGATTTTAAAAGACTATCAAGATTTCAAAGGATTTATAATAAGAAGGCAATTGTGTATTTTCTAGATGCTTACGTGTTGAGAATTATTGTGATGTTTTTATATTTTTCAACACTGTGTATTACTGTATTATATTCATGGTTCTTACAAAATTTGAAGCCAAGTATTCAATATAATGGTTTTATACATATGAAAAAATAAAGCTTGACGCAGAACTAATCAAAATTTGAAGCCAAGTATTCAATATGGTCTTTTAAAAAAAAAAAAAAAAAAAGCTTGACGTAAAACTAATAAATTGAACAAGAAGCCACCAGCATGATTTCGATTACGTAGAAGGGAAGGTTTATACCCCCAGAATAAAGTAACAAACAACCTTCTGTGCCCTGGAAGTCAATAAGAAAATGAATCTCGTTGGACAACACGAAATGAAAATTGTGAAAGTCTCACAAAGTCCTGCAAGTTCTTGTGAGATTGTTAAATGAGTATTTTGTTTATATTTTTAACTAAAAAGTCTCATAAAATCCACTCTATAAAAGAATCCATTAAAATCTATGTATTTTTGAATATCAATAGACATTTTATAAGTAATGAAAAATCTCAATTGAATACCAACGGATTTCATTGCATTGAAAAAAGAATCATGATTGTCTTAATTGAATACCACAAGATTTATTTATATTTTATAAAAGTCTTGATTGAATACCCCAAAACTTTTTTATAATTAAAAAGTCTTTTAAAATCTCTTGAAATCTGAATCCAATACACCCCCGTTAATCTATTTAGTTTAGTGTCAATTATATATAAATTTGATTTTTTTTTTTGTTGCAAAAAGTTTAGGTGGGTTCGGCTCCGGTCACCACCAGGGTCAGGGCACGCCTCCGGGCCCAAAGGACACTTATAGAGGTACTTACAGATCACCCACCAACACTGCCCTCACATCGGCAGAGGGAATCGAACACACAACATTCTGCAAGGAAGTGGCCCGTTCCTTATATATAAATTTGATTTGTTAAAACTTCATAGAGTACAACTTTTATAAATAATTATTGTTAGATTTTATTTTCTTCGTTGTCGTTTCATTAAATATAAGTAAAAATTATTGTCATTTTTTTTACTTATTAATAAAGTTTAACATATTAAATTTTAAAATATATTTTATTTCTTTATATTTGACCCCCTCGTAAAAACTGTGCTAGCTTCGCCGCTGGCTAAAACCTAAATCGATCAAATAGAATGTCCTCAACATGCATCTCCACATTTCTATACTAGCACCATGTGTGTATTCTAATAAAGGTTAATTATGTTTTTGGTCCCTACAAAATTGCGACCTTGTAAGTTTAGTCCTTACTTAATTTTAATAGCATTTTTAATCCCTACAAAAAATTTCTGCACTCAATATTAGTCCTTACTCAATCCAAATTTGTTTAATTTATGCTTAAACTCTTAAGTTTTTCAACAATTTTTTACAGACGTGTTAAGAACGTTATTAAAAGGTCCTCCGAAAAAAATATCGCAAAAATTTGATTTCTACGTCCATATTTTTGTTACTTATATCTTAAACTTTTGTCGTTTTAAAAAATTCATATTTAATTTATTTCATGTTAAAAAATTATAGATTTTAGCAAATGAACCTTTCATAGTATTCTAAACTTGTATAAAAAGAATCGTTAAAAAATTTAAGAGTTTAAGGATAATTAAACAAAATTTATTTTAGTAGGGACTAAAATTATAAGTAAATTTTTTTTTTGTAGGGATTAAAAATGCTATTAAAATTAAGTAAGGACTAAACTTACAAGGTCGCAATTTTGTAGGGACCAAAAACATAATTAACCCTTCTAATAAACATAACCTAAAAATCATAAACTCAATTACTTTGTACTTTTTTTTTTTTAAGATCAATTACTTTGTACTTGTACCCGTCTCTATTCTACTAATGTGTAGGATTCTAATTCTATACATTGTTCTACTACAATGGCGATTCTACAATGGCGATAACTATAATTGAAGTTTAATTATTATACTTATCGGTGTACAATTATTTTACATATGTATTAAATAATGTGTTATACGTCAATTAATGAATATGAAAACATATGATCAGTTATAGTATTCATTAATTGATGTGACAACACATCATTAAATGCATGTGTAAAATAATTATACACTAAGATAATATAGTAATTAAACTCGTTTTAAATTACTGAATTTATATCAATCTTGTTTTATGTCAAGTAGTTTGACTATAATAATATTTTATGTGGAATTGGGTCACTACATTTCTCCTCCCCTTTATTCTAGTATGTGTTTGTCACTAAACTAATAGCAAAAATAAAATAAAAAACACAACTTTCATATCATTATTAATATTTAATATTTTAATATAAAACCGATTTGAAGATAAATTTGAGATTAAGAATTGTCTTTAAAACCAAGAGTTCCAAATCAACTAGAATTCATTATGTTGGCAAAATTATTTTTATACTAAAAAATATTTTAACATAAATGAAAGTTAATTTAGTCTCTAAACTCACTTTTACCTCTTTACAAATGTGAATCTAAATATAAACATCCATGATCTAACATGCGTTCTAGAGGTTATTAATTGAACTAGCAACTTTCGCCACAAACCCATTCTCGACAAGATAGCATTTGCCATAAACATAAGCATGGCTTTGACCTTGTGCATAGGGTAGGCAAAACATGCATGCTTCAATACGATTATTTAATCATTCCTATTTAGTACATACAAGTTGCTTTACTAGGAGAAGATGATTATAGTCTATAGAGAGTTGCCACTCACTATTGGAAAGAATTAGGGCGCACGCCGTGATACTATTACCAATGCAATAATCAAAATTTTATAGTGGTTGTTTGTTTTGAAGTTGAAAATAAACTTAAGCGTTTATCTCAAAGTCACATTTAGCTTCTATATTTCAAAGTTATAGTTGCTTTGAGATTGATAAACATTAGCTAGCCGCAGTTTTGTACAGACATGAAAACCAACTTAACCCTGACGCTCTGAATTTTTTTTTTTTGCAATAATCTCATCAAGATTGAAATACGACCATAAAACTAATGAATTATATATAGAATTGAGTGTGGGGACGGGAATAGGGAGCATTTTGGATGGTGAAGACAGGGAGTCAGAGAGTACTCCATCCTCCCACTCCGCCCCGTTGACATCCCTAAAAGCAAGGACTTGAAAGTATTATACCGGTGTTATTGTTGCTCTATTTTGCAAAATTAGTTCATAGATGATTTTTTTTTTTTAAGAAAAATCAAGTAATAAACAATTAACTCTTACGTCCATGCGAGAATAGTTTAATTGGCAGGGACATTGCAATATGCTGGAATCGAGTTCGAACTCCGAATTTTCAGGGATGAATAGATATGGTATGGAAGACCATATTTTGAAAGAATTCAATCCTTAAATTGATCTTTGAAATGTCTAAGCTTAATTTTTGAGTCTCAATCGAGTTATACAATTTAAAGTATTTGATCAAATTAGTCTAAAAAAGAAACTCGTACTAGAATTGCTCAAATATCATAGAATTGCTTAAATATGCTTATCTAAGTTCTTAATTATGCGTAAAAAAAAATGTTCTCAAGTATATAAGCTCTAACTAAGAAGTTCTTAATTATGCGTCAAAAGAACAATGTTCTTAAGTATGTAAGATCTAAAGGTTGGTTTTTTTGAATAGATAGAAAAAAGAGGTGTACATTGATGAATAAGACAGGTCCAAAGCATTTCAAGCCCAGCCCACCTATGGGACGATAAGCTATATAATCAAAGGATTCAAGATTTTTAGTGAAATTAATAATTTTAGCTTTCTGTCAAAAAAAAAAAAAAAAAAAAAAAAGAGCTACTATCAAGTGTTGTATAAAAATGAAGAGTGATATTTGAACAATTAAAATATGATAACTTTTAAAACAAATTGACAACCGTATAAACATATAATATCATATAAATTTTGAGTTGTCAAAATAACTTTTATGTATAAAAAGACATGATAGATTATAAACATATGAAAGCATCAATTGTTAATATCATCAACCTTTGGAATCTCTTAATTTATCTTCTAAAGTCAACTCAACAATTTTATTTATAAGAAGTAAAAACTCAATAATTAATATGACAGCATAGAATATAACCAGAAATTTGGATTCGAATTCAATACTGAAAATGCAGCAGTGTTAAAACTCTATTGATAGAGAATTTTGGCATTCAATACGATCCTATGGGGAGGGAGGGAGAGCTGGGGGGGGGGGGGGGGGGGGGGGGATAATGCAACTAATTCCTTATGGTTTGAATAACAACTATCTTTTGAGGTCTTGTGAATAACCCCTTGGTTATATGCTATGATATTCGTTTCTTATTCTTTTAATTGAATACGCTTTCTTTGATCTTAGTGGTAAGTAAATTAAAAGGATGCACATCTAAATGTTTTAGTATTGCAATAGAAGTTTATCTCGTTACCACAAAATGCTTCTTTTTAATGATTGTCTTCCTTGATAGGAATTTTCTCATTCACTTCGCCCAATTATACTTCTATCCAGAAGGGATCTTTTCTCTTCACAATATCTTATGTGAACATTTAGTATTAATCTCTCCATATATAAGAAACCCTACGAAGTTAACTGATATTATGAAGTTCTACACTACTCATTTTAGATTTTAATGTGAGAAGATCCATCTCTATCCCGTTACTTGCAAACTGTTCTTTTCAGACTCATCTAGAGGATCATTGGTTTTGCTTTCGCCCAAGAAAAAAACATAAAAGAAACAATTTGCAGTTGTGAAATCCTGTGTAAAAAAAACAGGGCTGAAACAATAAACATTTCGCCAGAAATCAATTAACGTCGCACTGATCGTTATTTGAAAAAATAGTAATAGCTGGCCAATAGGGGTATATGCTTGAAAAAAATAGTAATAGCTGGCCAATAGGGGTATATGCTTGATATAGAAAAAGGAAACAACACATCCAGAAATGAGAAGTTCCTGAGAGAGAAGTCATAATTCATTACAGTAATTATCCAATCATTTAGGAATTTAGTAACAAACATTAGGCACAGCAGAGTCTCACCAACAAGTATTCATTGGTTGACTTTCACATTGTTTAAATATCAACACTTCATCGAGATCTGAAAATAAGCATGAATAGTGAAAACATTGGTGTCTGCATTTTATGCAAGCCAATGATCACAACGAAACAGTTTTGACAGAATGAAAGAGCAAACATCTACCATACTAACAACAGATTCTTGATTATGTTGATAATAGCACTAGACAATACTTGGGTACTGCTTTGCCTGTAGCCGGACCCTTCTCTTATACTCTGTGGTATCCTGCAAAAAGTATTACGTTGCAAAGATTATTTCGCGGTAATAAGAAATTTAAATCCCCATTAACCTACCTAGAAATAAAGAGGTAGCTGTAAAATGTTTCATATCAGATCACAAGGTCTCAGCACCTATTATTCACAATGCACCATTTTCAAAGACTATTGAAGAATGTGAGTAACAACAATCCTAATATCAACAATCATCGGGAAACAAGACCAGTACATGAATGAACACTTTGAAAGTATATTACCATGTCGACCTACAGTGCCTTGATTCTAAACCAGATAAAAACCGGTCTGGTTGCTTGTCAAAGTGGGTTTTGGATGCCCAAAAGAATTCATTTATCAATTACCTGGATAAACAGATGATAGCCTTCTGTCTGGGCAGGATCAGCAGGATTTGGCTGGTCAAGCAAATCTTGAATGCCCACAAGAATTTGCTTCACTGTTATGGCTGGTCTCCACCCCTACATGTAATAACGAACCTATAATCAGTTTGCTTAGAATGTTAAATCATACTATATGAACTGTTTTTAAGCAGTCTAGCAATTATTAAGAAACATGTACTTACACTATCTTCATTGAGTATAGACAAGCAAACAGTTCCTGATGGGTAAACATTGGGGTGGAAGAAACCTTGGGGGAATTTACACTTCGGGGGCTTGCTAGGGTAGTCTTCACTGAAGTGTAATGTAAGTGGGAAGTAGCCACCCTCCCAATCAGTCTGCAGCAAATGACGTAAAATTATTATGATGTAAATTAGAGGATCAATATTCAACAAGATGATTAATTAATTTACAAGTTCAATCCTAGCAACGAAGACGGAGAACAAGGTGTGATTCTATTACAAAACGTTCATGAGTAAAAATTCAAAGTAATTTCTACAAACTTGCATTTATCAAATGTAAATAAAAAAACCCAAAGAAGTTGGTATTTAACACTTAGACAAATAGTTTGTTACTTCAAGCCAAGTGCCCTGGTTTACATATACTTTATTCATACCAGAAAACTTCATTTGCAAATATTGTTTATTTTGTAAATTGTGGTATTAATGGGGAGTGTCAATACTAATTTTTTTTTTTTTTTGTAGAATGCTAAGAAAGAAAGGTAAACCAAGAAACTAAGAGTGCAGGAAACATACACCCATGGATCTGCAATCAAACAGCTGCTTAAACCATTAGGGGGATGTTACCGAAAAAAAGAGGAAAAAAAAAAACATTAGGGAAATCATTAAATCTTCAATTTATCATCTTGAGAAACACCCAACTTGGCCAAGAAGCCAGCACAAACATTATCTTCACTGAGAGTCGGATAAGGACACCTTCCAATTAAGAGCCAAACAAGTCCCTAATGCTTTGGAGGATAAAAGCATAGAGATTATTACGTTCAATCATATTAGACAAACAGGCAATAGCATTCTTTGCATCTCGCAACAAATGACAGTTTTGTACACCAAATCCCAAGCAACAGTCAGACCATGAAGAATAGCATGAAGTTCCGCGTGAGGACTAGAGGAGGGACCAAAGAATCCCACTAAGCCACCTATCCAATCACCATAAATATTCCTAAAGAGACCTCTAAAACCAGACCTGATGAGGCTTCAAGGACAGCTTCCACCATGTGTAAAATCAACATCAAGAGCAAAGCTTGCCCTCCATGTACACTTGGGTGTTGCAGTTGGAGGCTGTAAACATGGATGAATCAAGGAAGTGAGGTTGCTAGTAACTTACCAATAATTCTTTATTGGCATGGTAGTCAAAATCGCGAGTCATCACGTGAATATCTACGGTGCAAACCTACGATCCTGATGGGTCTGAGCGTGTCCGTGCATGGACAGAATTGCAATCTGGTGGGCATGGGTGGGATCGCGGCGCAAAACCATAAAAACGGTGGAATCTTGCGATTCTGTCACTTCCGTTTTTGGATTTCTTAGAGCTGGATTTGTGGGTCGGGCCTGTGATCTGATTCCATAAACACGCCTTTTAGGATTAGAAAACCCTAAAAAACAAATTTTGAACACTTCACTAGCTGCGACGGTTTGTTTCTTATCCACTAATCACATTTATTTGTGGAAAACCGTCCAACTTCTTGTCTCACACGGACTCCCTCATTCACGTTGAGTTTTGCTCTGTTTTGGATACATGAGAACAGAGATCTCTTCACAACAATCTGTTGCTTTTTGTGCATGAACTCTCTCTCACCCTGCTCTGTTTTGTATACAAGAGAACATAATTCTCTGTTACTGTTAGCCGCACTTACTGTTTGCTAGAATTGAAAGCAACTATTTCCCTGCTATGAATCTTAGTTGTTGAGGCATTTATGACATTTCTACGACTTCATGTTCTGAATTTCATAATCCAAAATTTGAGTTTTATTAAATATTTTGAATGTAATATACTATCGCAAATCAACTATTTTTTACTCAATTCCCTATCCTACCAAACCTGATTTTGGTGGCACAGTCCACTTTTGTCCAAAAAAAAAAAACAAGAAATCTCAAATGGACAAATTTAGGCATACTATTATAACATTGTTCCGACTGTTCTCTAATAAAGAGATAGTATATAACTGTCAAACAATAATTTTGAAAGACTGTTTTTATTAATAAGAAAGAAACTGCTTCTTTGTGAGAGGATCAACAAGAATAGAGCATATGGCACTGCATCTAAGTATTGTCAATTTCTAATTTCTTAGTGGATAATTAAATGTTGATTTCAATTGACCCAGTATAGTCAAAGGGCTCAAAGGATTGGGGCACTGAATCCAGTGTTGTCAATCACAGAAAATAGCAGTTTATTCAAATTTTGCAACTCAATAATGCTATAGCACCGCCATTTGACACTGGAACAATATCGATTTACTGAAATTCCGCAATAGCACTATTGTGCCACTATTACTGCTATTTAACACTGCATGCAACTTCGGTAAGACTAGTGCATCGGGGCATGTGCCTTAGGCAATACCTATCTGTTTCAAGTACACACCATTTGATAATTGTAAAAGCCCCCACAAAAAAAAATCCCAGGCAGAGCGAGGTGATATAATGCTAACAGGGAAAATGGTTAGAACATAAAAAACTAACAGGTTGTCAGTTTCTCCGACTCTTCACAGCAAGCAAACCTTTTACATTTACTACATTTAATCTATAAGGCTGGTTAGTGCAAGATGGTTAAACTTTTAATGTTTTCCTTTTTCAATGAGCCAGGCACACTCTTTTCCCCCCTCTATTCTCAAGACATTAAAACACCTTAGAACCAATTGACACACTGTCTCTTGTATTGTCTAATTTTCAACATAATTAATATAAGTAAAGAGGCAAAAGGACATCGAAGGAGAGACAGTAACGCATAATAGTAATACAACCAGTACAAGAATGAGAAGGAAAAACTGCTTCTATTACAGTCAGAGTCAATAAGTCTTGAGTTTAACCAAAATTGCCAATATATATTTTCATATTTTATTAACAAATTCACATCTTGCAATTAATACTAACACATGTGAAGAATTTGTGATAAGTATGAAAAATAAGTCGGCAAGTTGCAAAATACGAGAATTTTTTTTAGCGAGAAACTAGTGTAGTGAAATCATAAAAGAGAATTTGATTTTTAAGCAAGTTCTTCTAAGTGTAAAAATGTTTTACACCATCAATCAATCATAACCACCAGATCATTAAAAATGTTTAACTTATAACTACTTCCATTCATTTGATTGGTTATGATTTGATGACAGTGTAAAACTTTATACACTAAAAGTGTAAGCAAATTAAACTCTTTAAGTATTCATATTGAATAACGGCCCCACAAAGATATCCTGATGATGGTGATTAATAGTGAACAGGGGGTAACTAAACGGTGGCAAATGCGACCTAAATTTGAAAACAATTCTCCACAATATCAAATATCATTGTTGTATAAAACCTTTGTTATGAAATTTAGGAGTTTCAAAATGCTCACGAACATTATTTAGAGCTTGTTTGGATTGACCTATTTAAGCATATCTACTGACATAAACACTTTTGACACTGTTTGGGAGAACTTATGAAAACCACTTATGACATACTCATAAGCCATTTTCAACTTATTTAAGAAAACAACATATAGATTATACAACAACCGCTTAACTTTATTTTATCTTGAGTTATGGAAATAGCTTATATGATAAGCGCTTATACTATAAGCTGTAAAATAAGTTGTTTATCCAAACATGACCTTAATGGCACCGTGCCATTAAATCTGGGCCATTAATGGCACCAAGATAGATGTGTTGTGTGGCCCAGATGCAATGGCAAGATAGATGTGTTGTGTGGCCCAGATGCAATGGCAATGTGTTTGTGTGGCCCAGATTTAATGGCACGGTGCCATTAATGGCACCAAAGTGCTACCCCCATGGATGCATACAATACATTATGTACAGCCAACTAACTTATAAAGCAAATTACTGCAAGTAATACTTTTGCACAAGTACATGTACTTGTGCAAACACACATGAAACAAAAAGAGGTATCCATATCCCTAAATAGCACAGACACTTCAGATCGAAGGCGTATCAGGTGTCTGACACCACACACATATGGTTACATTCAACCACTTACATTTTCTCAAATTATTATCAGTGTCAGTGTCGTCTTCGGCAGTATTTCATAGGTGTCCCCCCAACCCTACCCCAGACACAAGTAAAAAAATCTAAAACACACATAGAAATACCCAAATTTTCGCACAAACAAAAATCAATTTCACAAAAAAAAAAAAACTAAAATTTTCATTCAAAATCAACAACAACAACAAAAAATGAAAGAAGAAAACAAACCCCAGCTTTTCCAGGAATAGTACAATGCCAAATCATCAAATTCACAGAACCATCAGCTGCTGTCTCTGGTTTCGCAACAAAACCCTAAATCACAACAAACAAAAAATCAACAAAACAAAAAAAAAAAACAACAAAGTAGTAGAAACAGTGATTGTACTCACATGAGGATGATTCTTCCGCCACGATTTCCGTTCCTCAGTGAGCCGACCACGAGCAATACCAGACATGGTTGTTGTGTTTCGAATTTCACTACTCAGTGATTAAGAAGAATTCGACGAAAACGAAACAAACGAAACAGTTTCGTTGTGTTTTCGTTTTTTCTTTCTTTGTTCTCTTTTTCCTTGTGGGGAAATGAAATGAACGAAGGTGCTTTATTATTTCTAAGAAATGATGATAAAATTAAATGTACGGTTGTGATTCGATCGTGAGTTTGATTAAATTGTCGTTTTCGTGTTTTTATTGTTTTTTTAATTAATGTGTCTGCGTATGCAAAAGTGTAAAGTCAATGTATATTTATTCCTAAGATTAAATAAATAAATAAAAGTTCGCGTGAGAATCACGCTGTAGTAGCTAGCTAGCCATCATCACACATTCAAGTGATCAACTATGCTTATGCCATGTCCTTTTCTGTTTCCATAAATTGACCCAAACCTAAATTTTGAATCCAATTCTTACTTTGTCTTATACATTAGGGACTTGGATCCTCTTGACTCTTGTGCGTGAAACAAATATCTAAATTATTATTCAGAATTATGTTGATGATGTTGCCGGATTACTGGTTTTTGAGACATCCATTTCTATCGATTAAGAGCATCTACAGTGAAGATATTCATTTTTGAGTATTTAAATGGATCTCACGTGTACACCTCACTTGTAGCAGCTAATAAACATTTAATCTCTCTAACACAGCATCTCACACAAATTATTTCTTAAACATGATCCACTTTTCAACTATCAATAATTTTATATCATTATATTTTAATTTTTTAATATTAAAAGAGCGTGAGTTCCGCTTACGATTGGGGTCTTATGAGACCCCGGAAAAGTTTCTCCCCAATAGGGATATCTAATAGGTATCGAGTTTTAAATGTTTAAGACCCTCCCATTGGAGATGCTCTAAAGGCACCTCCTTTCATATAAAAGGATACCACACATAAAGGATTTTCATGAGCGATGTTATAAAATGTGAAAAACTGCTCATCCTTAAACAACCACTCTAGAGGATTTGTGCCGTAAAAAATACTCCTTTCGAATTTAGGGTTTCAAAAAACTGGTTGTCGGTTGTGTTGGGAAAATTATAGTGTTATGCATACATTTGGGGTAGATAGGGTGTTGCGGAGGGCTAGGGGAATAATTTGTGGCGAGAGTATTGTGTGTTCCGCCTGTTGTGTGGTTATGTGGTAGTGGAGGATAACTTGATGGCACAGATCGAATGTTGGCTTACCGGAGAGTGGGCAAAGGGTACAAATCAAGATCCAATTACAATATTGGTGGGAAAGGTAAGAGGAAAAGAAATCGTAGGTATAGGTTGGGTGGAGGAAGTTGTAACATCTCAAACGACTTTAAGTATTGCTGACTGACCCCACAAACTAACGCAGGTATTTTCAACGTGTTTTGTCTTCACTCACACGTTTTCCAGGAAACTTCCCATACGGTCGTCCCTCCTAAAATTGTTTCAAGTCAAGCACGCTTAATTGTGGAGTTCTTATAGAATGTGCTACCAGAAATAAGATGTATCTTATTGGTTTAAGTAGTACCAAACAATTCTTATAAGTCTTCTCTTAACCATGTAGTCTTATACATGCATGGCCTTAAGAACCCTCTCATTCTGATGTGAATTCAGTTTGCCCAAAAGCTACCAAGATTCGCTCATTGCCATGTCTTGTGCACCGGTGGTCGCTTCGCGTCCTCATCAGCCTCAAGCGTTACATAAGTTAAGGTTAGGGAAACATGAACAATGTTTTTAAGGTGTAGTGGTAATAATTAATTCATACCTAGGAAGTATTAAGGAAGAGGTTGAGTGTGATATATTCGACAACAAAGTTGTGTTATGGTGTGCAAAAACTCCTACAAACTGCAGTGTTTCATTGATGAATGATTTAAGAGATTCATGCTTATCAACCATGTATGCGTTGAAGCTCTCATGTTTGGTGTTCATAAGCCTCAACTGTTCAATCATGCATTGGTTGATTTTGTTGATAACTTCACTCGACTGCTAATTGCTGGCCGAAATGGCATCATCTAGGTCTTTAGTGGTGTGATTTGTTGATTTTAGAGGCATTGAGCATTGGAATGAAAGCCCCAGCGATGGTTGATTCTATAACTTCAAGGATAAATTAGGGTTTATGTTAGAAAACAAGGTAGGGAAATAAATATAAAATTAAATAATTGGAAGTTCATTCATTACTTTTTCATTGATGTTTTTTTTTTAGTTTTGTTGATGTTTTAGTGTTGATGAAGGTTTTTTGAAATCATTGCTCTTGTATTCTTAATTTGGGTTCATAGGGGAAAAACAAATGGGAAATTGTTTTCTTTTAATTATGTCTTCTTAATTATTTTTAATATGAATTGTTGCAATTTATCCACATTGAGCGAAAAAAATGAAAATGAAGTTTAATTATACTAACCACGCCACTTGAGCTTATTTGCGCAATTAGATGAGATTAAAGTTGAAATATAAAGAATAATGACAAGAATGAAATCTATTTTTTTTTACTGGGGATAAACCAAAACTCTTTCAAATCACGTGCGGCAATTACCATTTAACCCAATAAAAAATGCTTGTTAAACTTACAACGGTAGACAAGGCTTACGCCTATTGGGCTTTCATTGTGTATTATACAAATAAATTTGGAATTTAGATCCTCTCCTAAGTAAATTTAATATTCGAGGTTTTTTGATTTTTAAGAAATCAAATTAACCTGCCGAAATTAGCATCAAGAAGAATCAAACATGAAACCTTATGAGAAACATATTTTATGGTCTTAAGTCAACATCATCAGACCAATCCAGTTTGTGTTGGTGATTTTGATTCTCACCATTATATTTGTTTACACTTTACTTATATTTTTTAAGTTGTAGAAGCGAACAAATTTTAGAGTTAGGATCCTTTCTTTGTTTGTTTTTTTTTCATTTTCTCTCTTCATTGATATAGTTTTCAAACTCATTTACTATCACACTTCCGTAGAGGCTGATAGTTTTATGGGCTATGATGTGGGTTCTCATTCTTCTCTTCATATTTTTACCTCCAATTTGTTGATGATACCATGATTATGGTAGAGAAAAGTTGGGGTAATATTAGAACGTTGAAGGTTACGTTCAGTGGCGGAGCCAGGATTTTTATAAAGCCCGGGCGAAAAAAAATTTGCAATACATTTATAGAGGTTTACATAAGAAATTGCAAACAAATAATAAAAAATTTAAAGAAATTGCCCAATTTATAAGGGTTTATATAAGAAATTCAATGGGATTTACATAAGAAATTGCAAAAAATTTGGATCGGAGCCCGGGCGAGTGCCTGGGCTCGCCGGGCCTTAGAACCGCCCCTGGCTACGTTGAGAGGAACGTAGTGTTAAAAGAGATTATTATGTATACGGCGGAGGAGACACAAGGAGTTGGAGCGGCTATATTCTTGAAGGACCAAATGAGTATTGAGCATTGAACAAAATGTGTGCGTGGGACTAATGTTATCTAGGATGGAGGAAGTTTTCAATACGTGATCCATTTTAATTTTCTAATTCACTTTTAAATTATTTATTTAATATTTTGAGAAGTATCTCTAAATATGTGGCAATAAAAAAATCACATGTTCCTTAAAAAAAAAAAAACACAGTGGATTATTTATTTCAATAGTGGAGACATGAACAGTCAATTGCTAAAAATGTGGAGCGGTTGAATTTTGTAATGCTAATTAATAATAATTTATATTGTGCCATAAAAAAATTATAATTTATATTCTAATAATAATTTATATTGTGCCATAAAAAAATTATAATTTATATTCTATTCACAATAAAAAGTTATTTTTTCTAACAAAAAAATTGTGAAAGAAAAAAAAAATTATTTGTTGCTGCCGGTTTCCACCTTATCATGAAGAGTTGTTGGCAAAAAATTGTTATTTCTAGCAAAATTTTTCTTTTTTACATGGATATTAAAAAGTTGTATTATTTTCAACGACAATAATTATTGTTATGATAAGTCGTTTTTCCTAGCCTGGACAGACCCAAGGCATAGGCAAGGGGTGCGGCGGCCTAGTTCTCGTTCCCGTAGGGGGCCGAATTTTATTTTTATGGAGGGGCGTGTATATAGCAATAAGCACAAAGAGGCCCAAAATATTTACCAAACTTCGGTCCATCAGCCGTTTCGCCCATTTTTTTACAACCCAACACTTTTATTTTCACCCCCAACATTTCATTAATCAAAACGCAAAACTTAGAAGTAAAACGTAAATCGCAGAAGCAATGCGTAAAACACAAAATATCTACTCCTTTCGAAAGACCAAATGTGTTTTTTATTTTGAGGATGTTTATAATGTAATATAACTTTCATCATTAAAGTTTCATGTTTGGGACATCAAATTTGGTATTGTTGTGATTTTTGATAAGTAATATATCATAATTTTATTTACAAATGGTAAAAAGTTTTCATGTTACTTGAGTATGAGGGGAGTGAATTGTATACTATTATGAATTTATAGTGACGAATAATCATGAAGCTATTTAAGAAATTTTAAAGGTAGTAAATCAACTTTAGAAGTTTTCATGTTACAGATATCTTGTACTTTGTTTATACTCTTGAAAGGCATGCATTTTTAATTAATTCCAAGCTCATGAATTTGCAAATTTAAGATTATAAACTTTGTTGAAACGGTCGAGTCCAAACATGGGGATATGGCAATCCAATTTACTCTACTTTTGCGAGCAACGATTTAGCATTTCAATAAAAATGTGAACAAACATGAAACTTCAGTGTTTTTTTTTCTTTTAATATATAGTTTTAATATTTCTAGCAAATAAATAATAGAATACATATTAGAGGATTGTATTTCCTTTAAAATAAAATAAAAATAGAGGATTGTATTTGATATGTTCAATGAAGTTCTAGAAAAGAGTACGGTTATACTGAACGTTCCGTTGTGATGGGCGTTGGTCTTTCGCAATGGTTTTCATGGTGGAGGAGAATTGTATCTGCAGACACGTTAGCACTTCAACGCACAAGTTAGTGTGTGTGAAATGTGGTAAAAGTGAATCGTACCTTGGGGGAGATGTTATGTCACCCTTATATAGACGTGTAGGAGAATAATTGCCTCTGTGAAATGTGGCGCCTCTGTAGGAGGCGAATAGAGATACCGTCGACGGCACAAATGGGTCTAGGCGTGCTCCACTACTGTGTTCCATACGAAGCTTAACATGTGCCCTCGCCGTATTTGGGCCGTATCTTATTGGTAGCCGATCTGAACAAGTATTATTATTTTCTGACACAATCACGTCCAATTTACAATCTAAGCTTTAAAGATTCAAGTTGTTACACCATGAATGGATTATGAAATAATTAAGGGAAATGCTAACTTGTACCTTTAAGGCACAAGTTAAGAAACCAAAGATAGAATTGAAAATTATGCATTCAATATTCTAGAAATTTAAAATCTTATCTTTTCAAGACATAATTTATGATTTAATACCATTTTTAAATTCTTAACTTGTGTCAGTGCCCTAAGGGCACAAGTTAGCACTACCCAATAATTAATTACTCCATCCATCCCTTATTAGATAACCTAGTTGACTCTGACACACAGATCAATGCATATCTTTAATTATCTATTTAAAAAATTATGAAAATTTAATATTTTGAAAATATTAATCGAGACGAATCCAAAAATATTTTATATGATATTATTTATCTTTGTATATTAGTATAAAAATACGGTCAAAATATGTTAGGTCAAAAGTGTACATTATCAAACATGTCATCTAACAAGGAACAGAGAGAGTAGTTAAATGGTATTCACAACTTGCATGATAGTCCATAAAATAGATTAGTTATGACTGTATGGATAAGGAAGATGCCATTTGCAACATTATCTTATCTAACTTTTAGATTGGTTGTTAGAAATGGTAATTATTGCACTTTAATTGAATCGATTTTTGCGGTTAAAACATGCAAAAAAGAAAGGCGTGCGTGATAAAGGTTAGATACTACTCCCTCCGTCCCTATATATAAACACATATTTGACTAAAAATTTGTACCTAAATGTAAACCACTTTACAAATTCTTAGATGCATTTATTATTTTTTTCCTACACATACCCCTAATTAATACTACTAACTTATCTTGAAATATGAAAAGTCAAATTTAATACACATAAAAACAAATGACAATTTGGTAACATTAACACATAAAGTAGACACATTAATTACACTAACAACTTTTCCTAAGAAATGTGAAAAAAACAAAAGGGATTTACATATAGGGATGGAGGGAGTATAACATATCTGCAAAGGCGTGATAAAGGTTAGATACTATAACATATCTGCAAGCATTTACTCCTTCCGTCCCGGAATAACTGACCCATTTTCTAAAAAAAAGTGTCCCAAAATAACTGACCCATTTCAATTTTCAATACAACTTTCATCATTCCCAATACAATATAACACTAAATAATACTACTTTTATCATTCCCAATACAATATATTCCACTTTCCTCTTTATTTATACATTTTTTTTAATATGTGTGAAAAACAAAATTGTGTCAATTAAATTGGGACGGAGGTAGTATAGAACAATATCTCAGTCTGTCATGACAACTTAGCACACATGTAGATGATGTCAAGTGCATCTAAACTTGCTCACAAAAAAGAAAGGCGTGTGGTAAAGGTTAGATATAGGGTGCGTTTGTTTCAGATTTTTTTCAAAAAAAATCTATTTTTTCCTTTAAAAAAATTTCTTTTTTCATTTTTAAGTGTTTGTTTAGAACTTTTAGAAAAATTATTTTATCAAAAAAATCTATTTTGACCCTAAAATGAAAAGCTATTAGGATTAGCTTTTCTCAAAATATATTTTTTTTCAACAACAAGGAGATAACACATGTACATGTTAGAACTAATTTTTTTAAAAAATGGATTTTTATGGATAGTAGGCAAACACAAATAACTTCAGATTTTTTTTAAAATCTTTAAAAAAAAATCTTTAGATTATTTTGACTCAAAATCTATTTTTTTTAAAGCTGAAACAAATGCACCCATAACATGCATTACATATAAAGCTTGGATCCAATGCACTTCCGGTTCTCTTTTTGATAAAGGCTATTTCTATCAAAAGGCATATGAGTCAATGGACCAGTGAAAGAATTAAATCAGGACCACAGTAACAAAAATAGTACTATATGCGAGTAATTGTACTTAATGGTGATATTTTTCTTCGGGTTAATTAAGTTTTTAGTCCCTATAAATATTCATAGTTTTGTTTTTAATCCCTACAAAATAAAATCACACTTTTTAATCCCTGTGACATTTTTCTTAAGCATTTTAGGGACTAAAAATGCTCATGAAAAAAATTTATAGGGACTAAAAATACTGATGGAAAATTTTATAAGGACTAAAAATGCTGATGGAAAATTTTATTGAGACTAAAAAGTGTAATTTTATTTTGTAGGGAGTAAAAACAAAATTCTAAATATTTATAGGGACCATTTACTTAATTAACCCTTTTTCTTCTAAACCAAATTAATATTATGTGTCTAACTGTACCCAAAAAAATATTGTGTGTCTAACATGCAGCTGCACTATTCACTTATAAGAATGATTAATAAATATAATTCTATAAAAGTATATTTAATTCATGGGTCATGTTAACTTGTGTCCTAAGGGCACATGTTAAGGAACCTAAAATGGGTCATGTTAACTTGTTTCATAAGAGCACATGTTAAGGAAAAAAAAAAAACAACTTTGTGCCTGTTTGCCATCACGATGGATACCCACCAAAACCACGTTTTGCCAAACTCTTCAATTTGGAGCTTCACAATTTTCACGGTGGAACTGCATGGGGAAGCGCAATTTAAGTTGAAAAAGTGATGCCAAACACACGCTTTGTATTGGAAAACATAACATTTTAATTTTTAAGTAGTTGAATGCACGACTTTTGATGCGTATATTTCTATAATGACTTCCTTAACATGTGTCATTGATGGCACAAGTTAACATTTGTCATTTCTATAATGAGTTTCTTAACATGTGCCCTTGAGGACACAAGTTAGCAATATTTGCCTTAATTCATATATGCAGCAAGTGTAAGTCAAACAATTGTAACCACTAAAAATACATGATTTTAATCGTAATTACTTTTAAAGATGCGCAAATAGTTGATCGTGATTATTATTGACATATATGTGTCAAAATTGAACTCATTTTATAAAATTGTTATACTTTTTCATTTATTTATATTTTTTCTTAATCTATGTAAAAAAAACTTAAATTGACAACTCCAATGATTTAGTCTAGTGATAAAAGGATATGTCTTGGATCTAAAGGTTATGTATTTGTGTCCCATTAATGTCCTTAGAGGAAAGTAAATATAAATCTATGAGTATTTTTAAGTCATAAAGTCTCTGTATTGGTATGATACACGTCATCTCGTCCTAAATTTCTTTCATTTTAAGACAAACTTAAATTGATCCTATATATGCTGTTCTTTCTTTTTTTAGACATTTTCTCCTAAGTGACCTAGAATAGATACAAGTTTTTTAATTTTGGGAATTCTGCTCTCCCCCTGCACTTTTCGCTCGCACCCAGCTGAAAATCCAATAATGCCATTGCGTTAGTTAAGTAACGATTCGTGACTTAACTAACGCACCTTATAATCTTTGCGCGAGTTAAGTCACGCACCACTGACCTGTGCACGAGTTAACTCACGCAAGTTGGCCGGAGGTTAGAGCTCAAGAACACACGTTTTTTTGACTTTGTTCAATGCATTTTAATTGATTTTGCACGTTTTTGTTAAGTTTTTTTCACGTTTTTTGACCCCTATTTATGGTAGATATAACCTATGTTACAATCTACCCCTATAAATACACCTCTAAACCTCCCTATTTCCTCACACCATCTCACATTCTCACTCTCCTCCTCACTCTCTCCCCCTATGAATCTTCTTCCTTTCCTTCTTTTTTTCCTTCTTTACTTTGGTGTAAAAAGAGAAAGAATGATAAGTAGTGGGAATGTTGGGGAAAAGATAAGTAGTGAGCAGCTTTCTCGGGAAAAAGAACCAGATTGGGTAAAACTAAATGTGTAGATTTAATTTTACCCCAGGAAGGTCGATTTTCTGGTGGTTTTCTTTTAGTTTTACCACAGGAAAGCTGGTTTTCTTGTGGATTTCTTTTAGTTTTACGCCAGGGAGGTCGGTTTTCTGGTGGTTTTTATTTTTTCGCAGATTTAGTTTTACCCCATTGTAAATGTAATAAGAATTATATTAATAAAATGATATTTTATATATATTATTTTTGTTTCTTTATTTTTGTTAATTGTTGCATTTATTTTACGATTGCGTATTGAATCAATAAATTCGAATAAAGTAAATAAATGAAATACAATAAATTCAGCGTGAATTAGAATAAATTGCGTATTGAATAAACTCGAATAAAATTACGTAATAAAAAATATCGAAAAAAGGCCTAATGAAACTCAGCGTGAATTCGAATAAAGTTGCGTATTTAATAAATTCGAATAAAAGTTACATTACATTACATAAACGACATGTATGTCAACTATATATGTTCATAAATTTGTCATATCATTACATTACATTACATTACATTCGGGTTGCACCTTTAAACTACAGCAATTATCTTACCTCTGAAATGGTAAATTCAAACTAGCTAAACACCAGAACTCAAACGTTCACCCGAGATCTCTATTGTTCCATTCAAAAGATTAAATTCTTGCTAGTTTGGATTAGATGATGGTATTCAAGTGTCAAAAGAATGAGGTCCATTCCTTGACACTTCAATACCTTCATCTAAACCAAACTAACAAGAATTTAAGCTTTTGAAAGGAACAGTGGGATGTCGGGCGAATGTTTGGGAACTGGCATTTAGCCATATTGAATTTCCATTTCAGGGTAAGACAATTGTTGTAGTTGGAACATTCCAACTACAACAATTGTCTTACCTTTGAATGAGGTAAATTCAAACTTGTCAAACAGCAGGACTCAAACATACGTCCGACATTCCCATTGTTCCATTCAAAAGATTAAATTATTGTTAAACTTGATTTAAATGATGATATTCAAGTGTCAAAAGAATGAGGTCCATTCCTTGACACTACAATACCTTCATTTAAACCGGCCTAACAAGAATTTAATCTTTTGAAAGGAACACTGGGAATGTCGGGCGAATGTTAGAGTCCCGCCGTTTGGCAAGTTTGAATTACCCCATTCAAAGGAAGACAAATGTTGTAGTTGGAAGGTGCATTTCCCTACCTAATCACAAACTTCTGGCGGAATCAAACTTTTGATGATATATTCAGTTGATCTCAGCAACGTTACACGCATATCGATCCACTAGAACATGCTGTGCTCCCAAAACATGCTCGTCACGTTTTCGTCATTCTTTAATTCCACCCAACTGAATGATACTCTCCCCTCCTCGAGCGTTGGGCATTTATACTGAACGCATTCCACCCTCCTTGTGTCTCCGGGGTTGACTCCTTGGTTGAATTCATTCAGTTCATCTTTAAGACCTCTTAATGTTACACCAAGGCACCGAACCTTCAACCTCTGAGGTTCTCCGCCGTTGAATTGTGCATGAACGTCGATCCACCCGGCCATTGATTCAAATCTACACAATAATAAATTTAAAACAATCAATGAAAAACTCATTCAAACATTTCATCAAACACTTGGAGTCCAAATTATACATAAACCCTAAAACTCTTAACTACAACATTAACATGCAAACATCTAACCATAATTAAGCAACATAAGTCATTTACATGTAACATTGTATCATTTCTTGCAAGCAAAATCAAAATTTAAACAAACCCTAAATCTAAAAAAATTTCTCTAAAACTCAAAACCTACAACATTGACATGCAAACATCTAAACATTTAAGCAACACAAGTCATTTTCATGTAAACATTGTATGATTTCTTGCCAAAAAAACCAAAATTTAAACAAACCCTAAATCTAAAAAATAATTTCTAATTTAAGAGAAAAAAATATAACATATAAACATAAAATGTTAATGGTGTTTGATTACGAAAACTTACTTGTTATTGGAGTGTTGTTTGATTTGAACTTGAAGGAATTTTGGTTTTGGGTGATTTGAGAGAGATTTTTGAGATTTTTTGAGATTTTAGAAGAGAAATGAGGAAATGAGGTGTTCTGCCTTGTTTAAGACAGCACGCAGCATGAGTTAAGTGACGCAGAGTTTAACACTTGCGTTACTTAACTAACGCAAGGGCATTTTTGGCATGGTTGTAGGGCGCGAGTGTTTTGTGCAGGGGAAGAGCAAAATTCTAATTTCGGCGAGTAGTACTTAATTGGATCAACCTACTTGTTTCACAAACTTGCAAAGGAAAAAAAAGGAGTATTACTTTTCCCACCCTATGGTCTTCCCCCTCATCCTGTAAAATTTCCAAAAATGCCCTTGTGCAGTCTGGATTTTAAAATCCGGATTCATGTTTACTATTTCGGATTTTATAATCCGGACAATTCTTATATATAATCAGCCATCAGACTCTCTCACATTTCAGCAGTTTTGAGTTTTGCTTTTAAAAACAACAAAAAAAACTAAGTAAAAAATGCTAAAAATCTGTCAAATAAAATCATAAAAATATAAAAATACCACCAAAAAATTCTAAAAATCAAATAAAACTAGTGCAAATTTTTTCGGATTTTTCTGAGAATATGAAAAATTAATAAAAATGAAAAATGAGTCTAAACGATGGAATTTTGGATTTTGAGGGGCGGAGTCCTATAAGAAGTCTCTTCTAAGGGAGTCATGGTCCTTGAATTTTTTCTGATTTTCTGGGAAAGTTTCGGAGCAATCCGATCAAGTAGCCCGAAAACCCGATTTTTGACTAAGAACAGGTAACAATGACCCAAAACAGAAGGATAAGAGTTAGGAAGATTAATATTGTCTCTAAAATGGCTATACATGTTACAAACATGTTTAGGATTTGTGCTGATACAGTTCAGATTATATAATCCGAACTGTTTATCCTTTGAAAAAGGGTGTTTAGGGGGTGTCCAGATTATGTAATCTGAAAAAATCATGTAGCGCGCCCTATTTTTTGAAGTTTCTGGATTACAAAATTCGGAAAAATCCATAACTCATTTTTCACCCTTTAACAAAGGAAAACACCATTCCGGATTATGAAATCCGGAAACATCGAGGGCATTTTTAGAAAAAATAGGACGTGCGAGAAAAGACATGAAAAAGTAAATCTAAAGAAAAGTGAGCATGTACTGTGAAAAGGCCCACATGGCATAATACAAGAAAGAAAGGAAGGAGGTAAATTTCTATGTAAATATTTACTTTAATAACTTTCTATCAATTTTTAAAGTAACATGATAAAAAAGAAAAAATAATTACGAGTTTTTTCTCTGACCAAACCATGCGATATGATGACAATCAACTATGATATTTTTTTTCATTATAAAAATGAACAACTTTTCAAATGCTTAGTGTTGTAGAAATGACTCAAAATTGGATTTCTGGAAGAGCAAAATCGAGGCCCGAATTGGACAATTTGGCGGCCTATTCTGCATGGCTTTTGGAGCATTTTGTTTCTGGAAAAATCGGCGGCCGAGGGCATGAATTCGGCGCCCGATGTGTCGTATCAACATATTTCAGAAACGTATTTTTATGGGCCAGATTTGTTCCAATTTTATGGGAGTTACTTTTACTATAAATATAGACATTGTATCAGTGTAAACCTTGAGATAGAGGGGGATGAAACAAGGGTTTAGAAAAGCAACAACAAAACTAGGGTTTGTATAGAGTTTGTCTCTTTGGAACAAACATTAGGGTTTGAGGGTTGATTCACCTTGGGAAACACTATTAGGATTGAGTCTCTTGGTTACAGGAAGAGATTGAGGCTTTGGGTAGAATTAGGCGGGAGACTTATTCTTGTAACTCATTGACATCTCTTTTGTAACGTTACTCATCATATAGTTAAACGGAGGGCTGCTCTCACCCCCAGACTAGGTCAATTTGGACCGAACTGTGTCAACAAATTCTTTTGTGTTCACTCTTCTTTTCTCTCTCGCTGTTTTCTACTTTTGTTTGTGATTATAACTGTTACTCACTTGTATTGGTTGCTTAATTATCCCTTGCTCCACACATCAAGTTTGTTATTGATGTGTTTTCTCATCGAATTCGCAACACTTAGTGTTTGTTTTTTTAGTTTTACATTTATCAATTTAGAAAATAAATGGGTATATAGGGGTGAGGGTGGCTTCTCTGTTTAGGGTGGAGAGTTGAAGAGTAACACGATAAAGAGATTGGAAGTTGGATCTCAACTCGAAGCATAAATAGTACCGATTCTAATATTTAAGTTTTTTTAAGTTAAACATTTTAGTGGTTAAAAACTCACTTTTATAAATAAGTGAGGTATTTGAGTATCATATAATTTTCCTTTTATAGCTAAGTAGTAGATAATTTAAGAATTTACGAGACTTCACCTTGTGTTAACATCAAAATCTAAAGTTGAGATCCGATGATCATATATTTTTAAAAGTTTAAGATTGTTGTAGTATGTTAGAAAATTGAGGAATTGTTTTTTTAGTATTTGGTCGACATATAGATGACACTTGTCATGATGGATGCAATATTGAGTAACATTCCAAAAGAGTTGGAGAAAATAGTCGACCATGGTTAGAGAATTTCGATAATATGTATTTGAATGTCAAAGAATGCAAACAAAGTATAGTAGAATAATCATCAAAGGATGTTGCATGTTAGTGTCCTTAAGTGTACAATTATTCTTTGCAATTTTCTCTAAAAGTAGCAGTTCATACAATGTAATCAAGTTCCAATACTTACGCTTTAAGGCTTAATCTTAAACTGGAAACAAGTTCAAGTTATCAGAATCTAAGCATACATACAACATTTTACTTTTATTTAAACTTCAGCAAATTGCATTTCAATTTCAAGCCTTTGTTTTTCCGAACTTTATTTTCTTTGAGTCTTCAACAATTTACCTTCTATTTTTTTTTTGTTTCCTAAGCATTTATTCCTGCCCATTTTATGTTCTAATCAGTTTTAATTAATTCTTCGTTAATTACTCCTTCTTCAATCACTTTTCAAACTCAAAATATTGGGTACTCTAAAATACTCCTTGGGTTTAGGGAATGTAAATTCAAGCAAAGGTATTTCTTTCTCAACACTCAGAAAGAAAAACACAGCACTCTCCTCTTTCAATTTCTTCCAACTTTCCTGGGGTACCTACATCTACCGTGTTTATCAAATTCATCGTTGTTGTGTCACCTCCGCATAGGAGTCCCTTGGGTACTGGTTACCATTTCTCTTCTAATTTTAATACTAACTCCATCTGATAGATACCTGGCAAGTGTACCAAAAACTATCGAAGTAGTAATAAATATCGATCCACAAGGACTGTGTTAGTTTCAATTATAACAAGTTACGTTATACGTTAGGATGTGTAAAAAATTATATTTGGTTGCCCTAGGCAGAAAAAGTTTGTTTTAATCAGAGTAGATTAAAGTTAAAAGAGTTTGAAAGAAAATTATGTCGAGATGAATGGTTAAGCCGGTGAATCCACTATTGCTTTATATGAAAAAGTCTACCTCTCTCTACTCTCAATTACTACTCAGTTTTTACGATAAATTAACTAAGTGACTTGATCAATCTCTCGCATCAAAGCCCTTTCCTAAGTTATAACCCTATTAATCTCTTAACGTGATTGAATAACCGCGGAAGCAATATTGGAACGTTAATTCATGTATCATAACCCTCAATTTCCTATCTCTAGGTTCCTAGTGTTGAGTTAAACACAATTACTATTTCAGGATTAAAAGCTAGGGCTAGTAGTCATTCAATTCCTAAGATCAATTCATGTGATTGCAAGAAGCTAGGGCTAGTAGTCATACAAAACAATAATCATGAAAAGCAATAAACACAAGTAATTCTGAATAAAAACTGAATAGCATTGATTATAGAGAGAGTTCAACTACAAAATCATATATTACAAAAGTTTCATCATGGCTTAACCAAACTAAAGGTTTAGCTACTCATAGCTAAACAATCATAAGAAATAACAAGAGAAGACATACATAAATCTAACCAACGGAGTGTTGGTATGAGATTCAGGGCTCGTTCCTTGGTCTCCTGTCGTCCTTGATGCTCAAAATCGTAATAATAATCAGTCCCAAAACCCTTGCTAGCAGCTGGATATTTATAGAAAGAAAATTAGGGTTTCAGAAAAGCCCACCATCGTGCCACGTTACGGGACCATCGTGGCACGATACCTTCATTAATCTGACGTGGCAGCAAGTTCATCAACCCATCGTGGCACGTTGTGTCTTCCTTCGTGCCACGAAATTTCCAGATTGTCACCATGAACTCCACATCGTTCCAACGTGCCACGACCAGTTATCAACGTGGCATGTTCGCTTATACTTGGGCAATATTTTCCTGTTTCTTCTCTTGAGCTCTTGTTCCTGTTTTGGTTTGATTTCACCATGAATTCATTGCAGTTGACTCTCTAAATGCTATAATAAAGACCTAAATATGACTAAATAACTAATGTTGATGCACTGTCATCACAACCCCAAACTTAAACCATTCCTTGTCCTCAAGGAATCAATTTGTAAATGGAAAAATCGCAGTGAGATAACAACTTACCAACCAATGATATGCTTAAAAAGTTCACTCCTTTCCGGTGTAATGATGTACCGGATGCCTAGCTCTTTCCTCCAAATCCACAACTCCACACAATTGTTTGAATAGGGTCACACAATCATCATGCAGGTCTGCTGTATTACCATAAGCTTGAAAAATTTCTAAACTGTCAATCAAAGTCAGAGTCAAGTACACACTTTAAGGTCTTTCAAGGTTATAACGGGGCTTAGGTGAAAGGTGGATATATTTGGGAAGTAGTGTTATAAAACAATGAAGTTAAGCTCATACTACTTGGATATCTTTGGTAACATCACAAAAAACCAATCCTTCCTTTCAAATTTAACACAAAGAGTACTAGAGAACTTATTATTTTTTCTGAGACATATAAACATTGTTGGTCTCATACACAAGATTCTTTTCTTTTCATTCATCATTTTTTTTTCTCTGCACCATTTCAAGTGCTTTTTGCTTTATTTTCAAGAGATAACATATAAAATTGAATCATTTCTCTTCTCTTAGTTCTCTAGTACCCCCACAAAAACTTGATAGATATCTGGTAAGTGTACCAAAAACTATCGAAGTAGTAATAAATATCGATCCACAAGGACTGTGTTAGTTTCAATTATAACAAGTTACGTTAAATTATAACAAGTTACGTTATACGTTAGGATGTGTAAAAAATTATATTTGGTTGCCCTAGGCAGAAAAAGTTTGTTTTAATCAGAGTAGATTAAAGTTAAAAGAGTTTGAAAGAAAATTATGTCGAGATGAATGGTTAAGCCGGTGAATCCACTATTGCTTTATATGAAAAAGTCTACCTCTCTCTACTCTCAATTACTACTCAGTTTTTACGATAAATTAACTAAGTGACTTGATCAATCTCTCGCATCAAAGCCCTTTCCTAAGTTATAACCCTATTAATCTCTTAACGTGATTGAATAACCGCGGAAGCAATATTGGAACGTTAATTCATGTATCAAACCCTCAATTTCCTATCTCTAGGTTCCTAGTGTTGAGTTAAACACAATTACTATTTCAGGATTAGAAGCTAGGGCTAGTAGTCATTCAATTCCTAAGATCAATTCATGTGATTGCAAGAAGCTAGGGCTTGTAGTCATACAAAACAATAATCATGAAAAGCAATAAACACAAGTAATTCTGAATAAAAACTGAATAGCATTGATTATAGAGAGAGTTCAACTACAAAATCATATATTACAAAAGTTTCATCATGGCTTAACCAAACTAAAGGTTTAGCTACTCATAGCTAAACAATCATAAGAAATAACAAGAGAAAACATACATAAATCTAACCAACGGAGTGTTGGTATGAGATTCAGGGCTCGTTCCTTGATCTCCTGTCGTCCTTGATGCTCAAAATCGTAATAATAATCAGTCCCAAAACCCTTGCTAGCAGCTGGATATTTATAGAAAGAAAATTAGGGTTTCAGAAAAGCCCACCTTCGTGCCACGTTACGGGACCATCGTGGCACGATACCTTCATTAATCTGACGTGGCAGCAAGTTCATCAACCCATCGTGGCACGTTGTGTCTTCCTTCGTGCCACGAAATTTCCAGATTGACGCCATGAACTCCACATCGTTCCAACGTGCCACGACCAGTTATCAACGTGGCACATTCGCTTATACTTGGGCAATATTTTCCTATTTCTTCTCTTGAGCTCTTGTTCCTGTTTTGGTTTGATTTCACCATGAATTCATTGCAGTTGACTCTCTAAATGCTATAATAAATACCTAAATATGACTAAATAACTAATGTTGATGCACTGTCATCACAACCCCAAACTTAAACCATTCCTTGTCCTCAAGGAATCAATTTGTAAATGGAAAAATCGCAGTGAGATAACAACTTACCAACCAGTGATATGCTTAAAAAGTTCACTCCTTTCCGGTGTAATGATGTACCGGATGCCTAGCTCTTTCCTCCAAATCCACAACTCCACACAATTGTTTGAATAGGGTCACACAATCATCATGCAGGTCTGCTGTATTACCATAAGCTTGAAAAATTTCTAAACTGTCAATCAAAGTCAGAGTCAAGTACACACTTTAAGGTCTTTCAAGGTTATAACGGGGCTTAGGTGAAAGGTGGATATATTTGGGAAGTAGTGTTATAAAACAATGAAGTTAAGCTCATACTACTTGGATATCTTTGGTAACATCACAAAAAACCAATCCTTCCTTTCAAATTTAACACAAAGAGTACTAGAGAACTTATTATTTTTTCTGAGACATATAAACATTGTTGGTCTCATACACAAGATTCTTTTCTTTTCATTCATCATTTTTTTTTTCTCTGCACCATTTCAAGTGCTTTTTGCTTTATTTTCAAGAGATAACATATAAAATTGAATCATTTCTCTTCTCTTAGTTCTCTAGTACCCCCACCCCAAACTTAGTAAGTTGCTAATTCCAAAAGCAACCCCAAACTTAAACATTTACATAACCTAAAGAGCTTACTTCAACAAATAAGTGGGACCTTCATTCCTAGGGCCTTCTAGGCTTGTAACATGGCTCGTCACCGAAAAAAAATGATCTATACCTAATGGCTCAAATTGGCTTTACAAAGGATAAATAATGCATAAATCAAGGTAGGCTCAAAAAGGCTCAAGGTACCAAGCACTTTGCCTTAGTGTGTACAAAACAAAACCAATTAACAAATAGAGAAATATCGCAAGTTCTAGAAACAGCAGCTGCATGGAACACTCATATATGTAAAATTGGAAAAATAAAAATTTTGGCTATGGACCTTACAAGTTTAGATATCTGGGAGTTGTGGCTACCTATTTCCTTTGCCAAACACTTCCTTCTGAAACAATTAGGCATCATCCTCCTTGAACTCTTTGGCATATCATTGGTATAGCACTGTTATGAGACTGATAAATTTCCATAAACAAACAGATTCGTTAATAATAAACAAAGGAAAGCATTACAAACGAGGGGAAATTAAAGTTAAACAAAGTGCAAACCAACAAAATGTTCCAACGGAATGAAAATTACATCAAAATAAACGAAACAAAGATAGAAAGCTGAAAAATAAATTTGGACTCAAGTCCATCACTGCTCATCGTCATCAGTGGCCTCTGGATCACCCTGCAAACCAGCATAAAACTCATTTACGCTCTGATCACTAGCTGCCTTCCCACGAGCAAAATCGGATCGAAGACGACCCTCTCTCTCACCAGCACGTCTCCTCTGCTCCACAAAGTAGTCCTCCATGTTGGCCTCAGTACCAAACCTATCAAAAGCATTGCTCTGCAGCGACCTCTGACGGTGCTGATCAGCAACAAGAGAAAGCTCCGCTCCAAAGTAAGGACCGTCCACATACAGCTGTGATGATGTATCTTGGGCCTAGCAAGCCATACCTCCTAAGTAATCTAGCATCATCGGGTGTAGTGGTGGGTATTGAGGTGCATCCTCCTGCATAGGCTGTGCCTGAGATGGTCCTCCCTGCTCTCTCTGAACCGGTGGTCCCTCACGACCCTTCTTCTTCTCAAACTTCACCATAGCCGTATCATCAATGTCTCCTTTAGACTTTAACATGATATCCCCATGCTCCTCAGGAACACCCTTCGCCTTGCACAAGGCATTGATCAGACAAACATGCCCTAAATGAACTGAAGTCCCACAATCTGCCATTTGTTGAATGCTCAAGTTGATCAATCGCCCAACATTAATCCCATGTCCAAAAATGATTGCTTCCACAATGTATAACCTTTCCATGGGCAATTCAGAAGTGGCAGACACACACTCCAGAGTAGAATGAATGAATGAAGCCCAAGCCTTGTATTGTGGCTTGAGATCCACCACATCCATCCTGGTGGGAAGCCCAGTAGCTCTAGACCGCACATAATCCACTCCTACTTCTCCAATTTCATGCAAAATCTGCATCAGCTCATCATCAGTAGGAAAATTTCTTTGACTCCTCGACCTCCTCCATTCCACATGACAGTTTCTCGGAGGCTTCAACCCTAGAAGTGCATTGATGGCTCTAGGGCTGTAATCAACCTTCTTTCCACGCACAAAGGAAACATTATCCTCCCTTCCATAAGCATTTGCAAAGAATTCAAGAGCAATAGTACGATTGCCCTCTTTAGTCACCATGTTGTTCAAGCTTTTCCACCCAAGGGCATTCATAGTAGTTTCAAATTGTGGATACCTCTGGAGATTGATGAAATCGAACTTACGTTCGCCAGAAAACTTGAATCCTTTAATTTTCTCGAACCGTTCAGCATGCATGTCATCTTCGAATTTCTCATAAGTGGGTTCAGGTGGTGGTTGGGTTGATTGAGTGTTACGGGTTGTTCTGGAACGTTTGTTGGATGCTGAGGCCATTTGTGAAGTTAGATTATATGGTTTGGATGTTTTGGGATAGAGGAAGATGAAGATTTGGGGTTAGGGTTAGTGAGAAAAGGGTTTGGTTGAATTTGAGGTTAAAGATTAATTGGTTGGATATATGTATGGGTTAGGTTGTTTGTAGGGGTGATGGAGATGATGAATTGAGGTTAAAGGACAAAGTTTTGAGGTTGAAGATGAGTGAGACGAAAATTTGGCAGAGTTTTGGTAGGGAAAATGGGAATGGTGAGAAATTTGTTAAGTATGTATATATAGGCAAAGTGCATCGTGCCACGTTTGGTTCAGATCGTGCCACGAAGCTATTTGTAACGGTCAAATGATTTCAAAACTTCCCACTCACGTGCCACGATGCAGGAAAACATGGCACGATCATAGGTCTGGGCAGCAACGTGCCACGTTCATAGTCCCATCGTGCCACGTTCATAGTCCCATCGTGCCACGTTCATAGTTCTTCCAGCAAACGTGCCACGTTTTGAGAGGGTACGTGCCACGAAAATTCCAGTGGCGAACCATGTTGAAGCTACTCTCAAAACGTGCCACGATGAAGAACCATCGTGCCACGTTGGTCTAGGTTTAGAGAAAAAATTTTCTTTTCAGCTTTCTAAAAATATTTTTGCTGTTTTTGGTTTATGAAAATGCAATAAATAAATAAATATAAACAATACCTGAGCGGATCGAAATCCGATGGGTTGCCTCCCATCTAGCGCTTCTTTACCGTCACTAGCTTGACTTATGATGACCCCTAAGGATCATTCAACACCACTTCCGCTCTATTCTTTGGGAGTTCACCTCCAAGGTATGGTTTCAGCCTTTGTGCGTTTACCTTGAAAGTTTCTTGCTCACCAGGCTTACTAAGCTCCATTGCTCCATAAGGAGACATATCTACAATCACGAATGGTCCGGACCACTTGGATTTTAACTTCCCGGGAAATAACTTCAACCTGGAATTAAACAGCAAAACAAGTTGTCCAATATAAAATTCTCTCCTCACCAACCCCTTGTCATGATACCTCTTAGTTCTCTCTTTGTAAATTACGGCGTTCTCATACGCACGCAATCTCATCTCCTCTAGCTCATTAAGTTTTAATAACCTTTTCTTTCCAGCTAAAGTTTGATCAAAATTTAGGGCTTTGATAGCCCAGTAAGCTTTATGTTCCAATTCAACCGGGAGATGACAAGCCTTTCCGTAAACCAACTGATAAGGGGACATCCCAAGGTGTGTTTTAAACGCAGTTCTATATGCCCAAAGAGCGTCATCTAACTTCCTAGACCAATCTTTCCTAGAAGACGCTACAGTTTTCTCCAAAATTTGTTTCAACTGACGGTTTGAAACCTCCGCTTGACCACTAGTTTGAGGATGATAGGGAGTTGCAACTTTATGTTTGATATTAAACTTTTTAAGCACAGTTTCAAGAAGATTGTTGCAAAAGTGCTTCCCCCCATCACTGATCAAAACTCTAGGGGTTCCAAACCTAGTGAAAATATTTTTCTTCAAGAAATTAACCACAGTTTTAGCATCATTAGCAACACATGGTATCGCTTCAACCCACTTGGTAACATAGTCAACACACACAAGTATATGGAGATAAGAGTAAGATGAGGGAAATGGTCCCATAAAATCTATGCCCCAACAATCAAAAGGTTCAACTTCAATGATTCCAGTTAGGGGCATTTCATTCCTCTTTGAGATACTACCTGTTCTTTGGCATTCATCACACCTCTACGAACTCTTGGCAATCCTTGAAGAGAGTGGGCCACCAGAAGCCACTTTGCAAGATTTTCGCAGCGGTCCTTTCTCCACTCTGGTGGCCCCCATAAGCTGAGCTATGGCAATGCCACATGATACTATTAGCTTCCGTACCTGCAACACAACGTCTAATCAAACCGTCAGCACTTACCTTAAATAAATAAGGATCATCCCACAGATAGTGGTTTGCATCCTTGAAAAACTTTTTCCTCTGGTGCTGTTCCATGTCATCCGGAATTATATTACTGGCCTTAAAATTCGCCATGTCGGCAAACCAAGGCCTTTCTTCAATCGCCATCAGCTTTTCATCCGGGAATTCTGCTGTGATAGCCTTCTCTTTCTTTGTCACCTCCTCATTTTCCAACCTTGAAAGGTGATCAGCTACTACATTCTCCACTCCTTTCTTGTCACGAATCTCTAGATCAAATTCTTGCAATAATAGGATCCACCTCAACAGCCGAGGCTTTGAATCACCTTTTGTCAAGAGATATTTAAGAGCTGCATGATCTGAAAAAATAATGACTTTGGAGCCTATTAGATAAGAACGAAATTTCTCCAATGCAAATATTACTGCAAGCAACTCCTTTTCAGTAGTGGAATAGTTAACTTGATTTTCATTTAAAACCTTGCTTGCATAGTAAATTGCATGGAAAAATTTGTTCTTTCGTTGGCCTAAGACTGCACCAACAGCATAATCACTTGCATCGCACATAAGTTCAAACGGTAAATCTCAATCGGGTGCAATGATTATTGGTGTAGTCACCAACTTGGTTTTAATCAAAGAAAAAACATTTAAACACTCAGAATCAAAATCAAAATCATTTTCTTTGACCAAGAGGTTACAAAGAGGCTTAGAAATTTTTGAAAAATCTTTTATAAAACGCCGATAGAAACCGGCATGCCCCAAGAAACTCCTAACTCCCTTAACATTAACAGGTGGTGGAAGTTTCTCTATAACCTCTATCTTTGCTTGATCCACTTCTATGCCCTTAGCACTTATTTTATGTCCCAAAACTATACCTTCGGTAACCATAAAATGACATTTTTCCCAATTTAAAACAAGGTTAGTTTCGGTGCATCTTTTTAGTACTTCATTTAAGTGGAACAAGCATTGGTCGAAAGACTTACCAAACACAGAAAAGTCGTCCATGAATACCTCAATGTTCTTCTCTATCATGTCAGAGAAGATGGAGAGCATACACCTTTGAAAGGTCGCCGGCGCATTACACAGCCCAAAGGGCATTCTCCTATAAGCAAATATACCAAACGGACAGGTGAAAGCAGTCCTTTCTTGATCTTCCGGAGCCACTGCAATCTGATTATACCCTGAATACCCATCCAAGAAGTAGTAAAAGGCTTGACCAGCCAATCTCTCTAGCATTTGATCCATGAATGGTAATGGAAAGTGATCTTTCCTTGTTGCAGAATTTAGCCTCCGGTAGTCTATGCACATTCTCCAACCAGTGACGGTACGTGTGGGTATCAATTCATTCTTTTCATTAGCCACTACCGTCATTCCTCCCTTCTTAATCACCACATGAACAGGACTTACCCAAGAGCTATCAGAAATAGGGTAAATCATACCTGCATCGAGCAATTTTAATACTTCCTTCTTGACAAATTCCTTCATTGTTGGGTTTAATCTTCTTTGAGGTTGAACCACAGGTTTGTATTCAGCCTCCATATGTATCTTATGCATGCAATAGGCTGGACTAATACCCTTTAGATCAGAAATGCTCCATCCCAATGCGCCTTGATTACTTTTCAACACCCTTATTAGTTTCTCTTCCTCTAAAGGTGTCAATGTATTACTGATGATTGCTGGTTTGGAAAAATCCTCACTAAGAAAGACATACTTTAAGTGTGGAGGGAGTTCTTTTAACTCTGGATTTTTTTCTTTTTCATTGTTCAATGTTTCCGATCCCCCATATTTTTCACCAAGTATGTTTTCAAGTGGCGGGTGGTGCATTTGTTGCTTGCTTGCCTCAAGTTGCTTGACACAATCCTTTACCTCAATATCTTCAGTATCTTCATCATTCTCTATAGAATTAACTAATGTTCTCTCTAAAGGTTGTGTTGGTTGAGGCTTACGAGAATCATCTTCAATTATCTCATCAACAACATCAATTCGGTAGCATTTAGGATTTTCAGCTTGATGTTTCATGGCTTCAAAAATATTAAACACAACTTGCTCGTTGTGGAATCTCAACATAAGCTGGCCCATTTCAACATCAATCAAAGCTCGACCGGTTGCAAGGAAAGGTCTTCCAAGAATGAGTGGCATGTCTTCATCTTCAGCCATGTCTAGGATTACAAAATCAGCAGGAAATACTAGCTCATTGACCTTAACTAGCACATCTTCAAGTATACCAAAAGGGTAAGAGATTGACCGATCAGCTAGAGTAATGGTCATTCTTGTTGGCTTTGGCTCCCCACATCCAAGCTTCTTCATCATTGAAAGAGGCATCAAGTTGATACTTGCCCCTAAATCACACAACGCTCTACCAATGTCTATCGGTCCAATAGAACAAGGAATAGTGAAAGCACATGGATCTTTTAATTTGGGTGGAAGTTTCTTTTGAAAAATTGCACTACAATTTTCTGAAATTGCAATGTTTGCATCATCTTTTGGTTTCCTTCTTCGAGTCAGCAAGTCTTTCATGAACTTAGCATACATGGGCATTTGATCAAGAGCTTCACCAAAGGGAATGTTCACCTGAAGTTGTGAGAAAAGCTCCATGAACTTCTTGAATTGACCTTCCTCCTTCTTCTTCTTTTTGGCTAAGTGAGGGTATGGAAGCTTCACATATGATGGAACAACTTGTGGCTGATCCCCATCCTTCAATATTTGACTCTTAGACTTCCTCAAGATTGAATCTTCATCAATCAATTTCTCACTTTTTTCTCCCTCTATTTTTTTCTTCCTTTCATTTTCAACTACTCCTTGATCATTATCTTTTTCAACTACAACCTCATTATTCTTTTCAACTTCACCTTCTTCTTCTTCCTCCACTACTACTTCATCAGCTTTCTTTGGAACTTTTGGAACTGGAGGTGTCAATACCTTTTTGCTCCTCAACTCAATAGCATTGCAAAACTCATTTTTCGGGTTGTCTTGTGTGTTACCTGAGAATCCGCCTTTGTTTTGTTCAACCAATTGTTTAGCTAATTGCCCAAGTTGAGTTTCAAGCATCTTCCTGGAGGCTTCATTGTTCTTTCTCTCAGCCTCTTGACTCTTCTTCATCTCTTCAAAGTTGCCTTGAGTCATCTTCATAAAGTTCATCATAGTTTCCTCAAGAGCTGAAGGCTTCCTTTGTTGTTGTTGTTGTTGTGGAGGATTAAGCATCTGAGAGTTCAAAGCGTTGTTATTTGAGTAACTGAGATTTGGATGCTTGTTGATACCTGAGTTGTAGTATTGATTTTGCCTTTGATAACCTCCCATGACATTAGCTTCCTCACTTGATCCTTCTGGAACACATTCACCATTGGGATGTTCTTCACCGCATAAGTCACATTTGATTGCAGCCACCTGTTGTTGCTTATGAGCCAAAGTAAACCCTTGAAACTCCTTAGTTAGAGCCTCTATTTGTTTGTTCATGACTGCTTGGTTAGCTAGGATTGTTGTTTGTTCACTTACCCCAAACACTCCTCTTTCTTTCTTCTTAGCTTCAGCACGATATTCATTGCCCGCCATATTTTCAATTAAGGCTTGAACTTCATGATCAGTCTTGCTCTTAAGACTTCCTCCCGCGGAAGCATCTAAGAACATTCTAGTGTTTGGTGTCACCCCCTCAGTGAAGATTTGGAGGTATTGTTTCTCGGTGAACTCATGATTAGGGCATCTCTTCAGAAGCAAATTGAATCGCTCCCAAGCATCATACAATGATTCACCTTCTCCTTGCTTGAAGTTAGAGATCTCCATCTTCTTTTCCCAATATTTAGACATAGGGAAATATTTCTCCAAGAACTTCAGCTCTAACTCTTCCCATGTTTGGACAGTCCCGTTTGGAATTGTTAGCAACCAATCTTTTGCTCTTCCCGTCAAGGTGAAAGGGAACAGCCTTAGTTTCTTTTGTGCTTCAGTCACGGTGGCTGGTTGCACATAAAACTCGCAAGTTTCAGAAAAGCGGCTCAAGTGTTCATGAGGACTCATAGCTTCAGTCCCATCGAACTGCTTGTCCCTCAAATCGTTGAGGACAGTTGTCTTGATGTCGAAAGCAACGGGGTTAGCTGGTTGAAAAGTGTGGGTCAGTTGACCGCGATGAGTTGCTAACCCGTAGTCCCCTAGCTTTGGTCTTGGTGCAGGTTCTCCCATGATAGCAGATTGAGGAGAAGCAGATGTTTCAGATTCAAGTGAGAGTGGCTCAGGTATTTGTTCTCGAACACCCGGTGGAACAGAATGAGACAACCTTTATAACCGGGCAGCTTTCCGGAGTGCTCTAGCAGTCCTTTCTATTTCCGGATTGAATTCGAGATCTTTGGAGCTCCCTTTACCTCGCATAAACAGCAAATACCTTAGTAGCACTGCACAATACAAAGTAATCAAATGAATACTGAAACAGAAAAATAAAACTAAAAACAGAAAATAAAATTGCAGTAATCCTAAATTATAACGTAATTGCCTTGTTGAAATAAATCAACAGTCCCCGGCAACGGCGCCAAAAACTTGATAGATATCTGGCAAGTGTACCAAAAACTATCGAAGTAGTAATAAATATCGATCCACAAGGACTGTGTTAGTTTCAATTATAACAAGTTACGTTATACGTTAGGATGTGTAAAAAATTATATTTGGTTGCCCTAGGCAGAAAAAGTTTGTTTTAATCAGAGTAGATTAAAGTTAAAAGAGTTTGAAAGAAAATTATGTCGAGATGAATGGTTAAGCCGGTGAATCCACTATTGCTTTATATGAAAAAGTCTACCTCTCTCTACTCTCAATTACTACTCAGTTTTTACGATAAATTAACTAAGTGACTTGATCAATCTCTCGCATCAAAGCCCTTTCCTAAGTTATAACCCTATTAATCTCTTAACGTGATTGAATAACCGCGGAAGCAATATTGGAACGTTAATTCATGTATCATAACCCTCAATTTCCTATCTCTAGGTTCCTAGTGTTGAGTTAAACACAATTACTATTTCAGGATTAAAAGCTAGGGCTAGTAGTCATTCAATTCCTAAGATCAATTCATGTGATTGCAAGAAGCTAGGGCTAGTAGTCATACAAAACAATAATCATGAAAAGCAATAAACACAAGTAATTCTGAATAAAAACTGAATAGCATTGATTATAGAGAGAGTTCAACTACAAAATCATATATTACAAAAGTTTCATCATGGCTTAACCAAACTAAAGGTTTAGCTACTCATAGCTAAACAATCATAAGAAATAACAAGAGAAGACATACATAAATCTAACCAACGGAGTGTTGGTATGAGATTCAGGGCTCGTTCCTTGGTCTCCTGTCGTCCTTGATGCTCAAAATCGTAATAATAATCAGTCCCAAAACCCTTGCTAGCAGCTGGATATTTATAGAAAGAAAATTAGGGTTTCAGAAAAGCCCACCATCGTGCCACGTTACGGGACCATCGTGGCACGATACCTTCATTAATCTGACGTGGCAGCAAGTTCATCAACCCATCGTGGCACGTTGTGTCTTCCTTCGTGCCACGAAATTTCCAGATTGTCACCATGAACTCCACATCGTTCCAACGTGCCACGACCAGTTATCAACGTGGCATGTTCGCTTATACTTGGGCAATATTTTCCTGTTTCTTCTCTTGAGCTCTTGTTCCTGTTTTGGTTTGATTTCACCATGAATTCATTGCAGTTGACTCTCTAAATGCTATAATAAAGACCTAAATATGACTAAATAACTAATGTTGATGCACTGTCATCACCATCCTTAATTGTAAGTTTTTTTTTACCCATCTCTTTCACATTTTCAACTACATTAATTATTTATTTATATCACCATATCTATAATTATGCTAGATTTTTTTTCCAACATATAATAAATACTTTGTCCTCTAAAAATAGAAAAATACTCTGAAAAAGTATTGACTAATTCTTTCTCATGAAGGAAAACTTGTAAAATGAGTATCAATTGTTAACAAATTTAATACTACAATCGACTTAGTTTTGTAATTTACTCAAATGATTATATATTTAAAGACGAATGTATTACATAACAAGTATTGTCCGTTCTAAGCTCACCCGGATGACAAAGTTGCCATGGGACATATATAAAACTAAAACTTGAAAGTAATTTTTCTTTATTATTTTTTTCCTACAACAAAAACAATTTAATTTTTAAATTGAATGAATGTGGTCAATTAGTTAAGTCACTTACATTTTAAAATTCTAACAAATTTCTGTTTCACCACCTAAAAAATGTTTTGAATTTTAACCTTTTTTTTTTTGACAAAATGTTTTGTTTTGAATTTTAACATAATATATATATATATATATATATATATATATATATATTAAATAAATGGTCTCTATAAATATTTAAATTTGTTTTTAGGAACCAATTTTTTTTTACAGTAACTAAAAATATTGATGGCAAATTTTATAAGAACTAAATGTGTTGGTGGAAAATTTTACGAGGACTAAAAAATGCAATTATATTTTAAAGAAACTAAAAAAACAAAATTTTAAATATTTATAAAGACAATTTACTTAATTAATCTTATATATAACCAAATCTAATATAGCGTCCCTGTCCACAAGTGGGGTCTCATTGAGAAATGAGAATGAAGAATCTAGTGAGAATGAGTCAGGTAGAGAAAGAGAAATATTGTGAGGTTAACATCTAATAAGCTGCTAGGAGTAACATTTAGTTAATACTTGATATTATAGGCGTAGAGATGTTGATATTCACTGGATTTAAATTTGGGATTCTATTCTTTTTTGTGAATCTAACTATTAAGCTATTTAAATAAGAAGAAAAGACAACTAATAGATTAATTTAAAATAAAAATTCTAAGATAAATTTGTTTCAAATGAAAACTATAGATAAATTCATTTTAAATTGAGTTAAATATGTTTTTTAGTATATGAAATATCATTATTAATAATTAGTAATTATTAAATTTGTTTGCAAGTCTTTAAAAGAAAAACACACTTTGTTATTAGGTTTTAATTTATAAGCGACTAAAATTAAAATAGAGTATGTGCTTGTTTGGGTTGACATATTTTTGAGTTTATACTTTTTTTTTAATTGAAATAAAACTTAGAAAAAATGTGAGAAACTCGGTAAGCAGATTTATCGACAGAGTCACAATAACCGGCCAGTAAGCTTCTTCAATTTAATATAGCTACAGCTGCAATGGCACATTCAAGATTAAGGGTATTGGTTTTTTGTTACCACCTTTCTTGAGTTTATACAAAACAACATACGTAAATAAATAAGTTTTTATATATTTTTTATAACTTTGTCAAGGTAGTTTATAAAAAAAAACTTATAAAAATACAATTTTTGTTAGTGAGAATTTATGAACTAACATAAAAGCTTATTTATTTTCATTTGCTATTTTTTATAAACTTAAAAAATAAGGCAAATCAAACGGGCTTTATGTATATCTTTATTAAAATTTAGAGATATAAAATTAATAATATGTAAACAAAGACTATAACAAAAAATATATAAAACTATTGAGAAAATTACACTAATTTCCTTTAAGGTTTCTTTAAATGACACTCACACGGTGAGTTACACCCCCTCTAGTTTGAAAAAAACACACTCACCTCCCCTCTTTTTTAACGGAGTTAGACTATCTACAATGGGGGTTCTTCCCTATTTAGCATCATACTGATGTTAAATATAAACTCCCATTGTGACATCAATTAATTTAGTGCATACACAAATGATTGCTTTTATAGACACCCTTTCTCTCTTGTACATATGGGTCCCGCATACACAATTAATTGTAATTTTTTTTATATTTTCAATTGTTATATTATTTTAATATTAAAAAAATTAAATAATACTTACAAGTGTTATATTTAATCAATCAACGTTGAATTTTCAATGAAAAACAATTTTTTACTACAACAAATAATTTAACAATTAGAAAGTTAAAAAAGAAATCAAACATATCTATTTTATCACCATTTCATATTTTTTTAAAGTTTTATTTATTTTTTTAATTATTAATAAAATTAGCAAAATAATTCACTTTTTATAATTCATAATTAACTGAATTCAATATTTTGAAATTATATAATTATAAAAGAATAGATAAATTATTGTTAAAATTTAATAATATATAATTATTACTACGACTTATTAATAATTTATTTTGGATACTTGATTTGATAGATTATAAACAAGTGCTGTGTGTAATTGGAACTCGTTTAAACACTCAAATAGGGTGTTACATTGTTGATGATCGTCTTAGGTCTTTCTTAAGTGTTAATTTAAATAAAAAAATCACAGTCCACTAACTCCTTTTTTTTTCTTTTTTGGTAGTGGCAGTAGTTTGAACGCTAGACCTTGCATATCCAACTAACTGACCTAAGCTCACGAGGACAACTCCTTTTTTTTTTTCTTTCTGGAAAATAAAGAATGGGAGAACAAATGCAGCATCTGACTAATACCAATACGGCAACACTCCATTTCAATTTTTTTTTTCGGAAACAATTGATTATTGTGTGGTTTTCATTGATAGTTCATAGCTGTATATTGTACTCAATTCGTTACAATATTTATTAGCAATCTGCACAAGGAATGAATTTGCTATTGCTGGTGGTCCATATAGATTTACAACTATTGTATTTACCACACATATGCCACCACGACTGAATCATGAGAACCCTGTTCAGCTCCATTGAGTAGGAGTTATTGCTGGATTTGATAAAATTATTGGGAGAGAGATAGACACACACTGATCACAATAGAGAATGTGTTTGCAAAAAATAAAAATCACGAAACATTATAAAAATTTTGGTCAGCTAGGGTCTCAAATGAATAGAATGCGCTCCTCTTAATTTGCTATGTTAACAGCAAAGAAACGACTTTTTTTTTTTTTTTAAGGAAGCAAAGAAACGACGTTTTTTTTTAGGGGAAGTAGCTTATAGCTTTTAATTAATAATCAAAGTCGCAATATAAAGAGGTGCAACATTACAAAGAAATGACGTTAACAAGCCAATTAACCAGGTTACTGTATATTAAAAAACTAGAAGGGGTGTGTGTCATTTAGTTTGGAAAAGATGGGAGGTAAAGACTTTGGAGGAATGAGATTAGAAAAAGAATAAAAAACTCCTTCAATTTTTTTGAAAGAATTATAATTTTTTAGTGAATGATGAAAAATACTTATACAGTTAAAACTCTATAAATTAATAATGTCAGGACCGGAGAAATTTATTAATTTAGAGAGTTATTAATTTATCGATAAATTAATAATTATTAATTTAAAAAGTTTTTAAGTATACTGTACATATCAAACAAAAAGGCAAATTAGTCTTTGTCTCTTAGAATTACGTTGCAGCGAACCTTGGGACTCAACGTAAATTAGTAACTACTGTGTTCATATGCATTGGAAATCAATAATGACTTTTGAAGTACAGTAAATGTAAACAAGAGGAACAAATGTGTTCAATGTATTCTTAATATTTTTTTTTTCAGTTTCTATGAATTATTAATTTATGATTTTCTTGGGACCGAAAATTATAAAGGGATCTCCCAAAAAATTATTATCTTATTATTTTATCGAGTTTTTCAATTTTTTACATTGGCCCAAGTCGGGACCGGGCAAATTTATTATTTTAGAGAGTTTATTAATTTACCGAGTATTAATTCAAAGAGTTTCTAGTGTAATTAATATACTTTTACTTATAAAATACTTATAATTAATATACTTTTAGGAAAATTTACTCAAATGTTCCAAAGCTCTCCAAAACTCTCTTCCAATACAATATTTTAGTTATCCCAAATTATGAAGATTTTGTATTATAAAGAAAACTAAGTCTCTCAAAGCTCTCCCCTCCATTCTTGCCACTTCTCTATTCCTTTATTTTCCAAACTCTCCTCTCTCCTTCCCTCCAAACTCCCCAAGAGAGCCTTAAAGAAACCCAAAGGAGATGAATGTAATTTTCCCAAAACCATTTAATCCGTATTTTTAATAATTTTTAATTATAATACATTTTTTAGATGAATTTCTACACATTGACATTGTAAAATTATTTTATACATACATTTAATGATGTCTTGTCACGTTAATTGATGAATATGATTATTCATATGTTATTTTTTTGTTGGTGAGCACAACTCATGTGTTTTCAATCATTGGATGCATGTGTAAAATAATTTTACACCGTTATTCCATACTAAATAAATTCTACTCCCTCTGTTTCAAAATGAGTGTCGTTTTAGGTGTTTACACACATATTAAGAAATGCAATGATTAAAAGAAAGAGAATGATTATTTTACCAAATTATCCTTATTAACTATTGGTTAGTTTTAAAAGTAATACTTTGGAAGTAGTGTACTGAGTATTAATCGGAGGGTACAATTGAAAAGAAAAAGTTATTATTGCATTGGAAACTGAAAGTGACATTCATTTTGAAACAAATTTTTTTGGCTAAAGCGACACTCATTTTGAAACGGAGGGAGTATCTTTTTTTATGAAATAAACTATGACATTTCACTTTTTTTTAATAGATTCGCTTTTAAGTTTGCATGTTAATATCCCTTGTTTTTTTTTTTTTTTTGCATGTTATATTGTGCTTCACCTAAACTATTTATTTAATATTATTGGCTCTTTCAAACTATTTTCACCGACTCTTATTGACCAAGGAAGCTAATTGCTTTGCTTGACTTATATTTTACAAGATTGAAATCCAAGCAATACTTAAATGAAAATTGATAGCAACGATTTATATTTTTTAATACACTCCTTTCATTGATTAAAACTCATGCCCACTTTGTTAAATTTCAGCATAATTAATCAAAGGTAGTGTATTTGAATCCAACTATAGTAATACAACCATGTTAAATTTTTTGAGAAAGAGTTTTGTCATTCATTGTAATCTTATCCGACTTAAAAGATTAATAACTACAGTTGCGCGCAGAGTAATCCAATTTACACATAAGTTAGTGAGTCACGTTTAAATCTCAACAAATACTCTCTCGGTCTCGTTATAAGTGTTTCTTTGCAATAACTCTCTCTCTAAATGTTTCTTTGCAATATTTTTCAATGTCTCAAGTTATTTATCTCTTTAGAATATTAATGCACAATTTATTAATCATTTTATTATTAATTTGGTAAACAAAACTTATTTTATAAAAAAACTCATTTATCATTAACTTTTTTTTTGAGAGACATTTTATCATTAACTTATATCTGAAGGTTTGTTTGTATCACAAATTGGAGGTACATTACAAAAATAAAAAATGGAGGTTTGTTTCACCTAATTTTCTTCCTAACTTAGGATCCCTCTCGCGTATAAAAAGTTAAATCTTCATCATGAACAAATAGAAAAAGAATTGGTAAACAATCCAACTGCAAGTACAAGTCCCAAAAAAGAATAAAAAAAGGCTAGCCAATAAATACCAACTTAGACATTATTTTTCATCAACATATTTTATTTTTATTAATCATGTTTCTATAAAGGACATTTATAAAAATTTCCCCCTCTCTCTCCTCCTTATCAAACCTTAGTCATCGTCATTTTTCTTCATCTTTGATTTACTCAAGAGGGGTACTTTAGGGTTAATTTGACCTGAAATCATTCCTCCAAATTACTTTTTCTTTTTCTCTTTTTGTTAAATAGGTGATTTCCATTTTTAGTTTTCTTTCGTATGATTTTGTCGTTGTTTGTGTTGATTTACCGTCTTTTGTGCAGTGTATTTTTGAGTTCTCATCTTAGTACTGTGTTTATTTGATTCATGTTGAAAGAATAACTTTGATCGAGTGTAGAACAAATCAATGACTTTCGCGTCATTAGTGTTGCAGATCCGGAGGCACAGATAATCCAAAGATTTGAATATAGTCATATTTGTAAGCATACACGTTATTAACATGGATGTAGTGAGTTTGTTTGCAGATTCATCCTTTATGTTTTTAATGGTTTTAAATTTATATTGTATCGATGTACTCTATAAACTTGAATGAATGAGCATCGTTTATTTTTATAAAAATAAAGGATATTTTGTTAAAGTTATATTTATTATTATAAAATGAATTAAATGAGATTATAGGAGTACATCTATATCGGTTTCTTTTTGGTCAAGTATTTATAAACTATACTAGAAGCTTGAAATTAAGAAGGGGACCATAGGCAGGAGGGTTACATATATAAACTTTGGAAAGTCTGTATGTATTTTGATGAACATGTGAGTGAGGGCCCAAAAGCTGGTTCTTGCCTTTATACTACGTTTGTTTGTGGTTGCTATCCCTTTCAACTTTCATGCCTTAACTTTTTAGGGTCATCTATCTTAATTTCTGCACAAAGCTGCATCTTGACTCTGCTTCATGGGACTCCACAGCTGGTCCTCGATCAGAAAGCAAAGATACCACTTTCCATTTCATTGGCATCTTTTCTTCCACATACTGCTCTCATTTACTGCATGGTTAGATTAAGTGTTTATATTCCATCCGTCCCAGAATATCTGATCAATTTCTTAAAAAAAAGTGTCCTAAAATAATTGAGCCATTTTAATTTTCAATACAACTTTCATCATTTCCAATACAATATAACTCTAATTAATACTACTTTCATCATTCTCAATTCAATATATTTCACTTTCCCCTTTATTTATACATTTTCTTAATCTGTGTGAAAAACCAAACTGGCTCAGATATACCGGGACGGAGGGAGTAGTATTTTGTGCAAAAATTACCCAATAGAATTACATGTCACCGTAATTTGTCAAAGAGCATTGCTATTTGTAGCGAACATGACTATCACCAACGTTTCACAAATATCATTTCTCTTTGTCAAATTCACAACCAATCTAAACAAACACTCAGAGGATCCACATTTTGGATACTCTCTCATCAACCCCACATATCAGTTTTTTTTTATTAAATAATCCCCTGCTCATAATTTTATATTGTTAAATTTAAGTAAAAATTATTTATTTCATTATGATTTTATGAACGAGACTTGCGAAAAGTCAAGAGAGATATATGATTTATACAATCACCATACTTTGAAGGCCCCTCAAATTTTTACTATTCCATAATAAGGGTGTATATTTAATTGAGTCTTTGCTAACTTGGGCACAAGATAAGAAACTAAATGTAGAAATTTAATATTGAAAATTGTGCATTTATAATCTTAAAAAGTTTAAAAACTTATCTTTTCAATGCAACATTTATTTTTTTTAATTCTATTTTTAGGTCCTTATCTTATACCCATAGGGTACAAGTTAGCATTTTCCTATTTAATTTAGTGTTAAATAGGTGAAACACTCACCATTATGAATGCTCTTATTACTCCCTCTGTTTCAAAATGAGTGTCGCTTTAGCCAAAAAAATTGTTTCAAAATGAATGTCACTTTCAGTTTCCAATGCAATAATAACTTTTTCTTTTCAATTGTACCCTCCAATTAATACTCTGCACACTACTTCCAAAGTATTACTTTTAAAACTAACCAATAGTTAATAAGGATAATTTGGTAAAATAACCATTCTCTTTCTTTTAATCATTGCATTTCTTAATATATGTGTAAACACCTAAAACGACACTCATTTTAAAACGGAGGGAGTATATTAATATTAACAGGTGTTATCTTTTTTTTTTTTGAGAAAGTAATATCCATTTTTAAAGTGTTTATACGTGGGAAAAAATTCCTAAAAGAATAAGCGAAAATAAAAAATTACCAACTTTAGTTGAGTCCTAAAAGAATAGTTCCTAAAAAAAAATCTTATAAAATTTGACTTGAGTCTTTATCAACTTGACCAAGATATTTTTTTTTTTTTTTGAGGGAAACTTGACTAACATATGTTAGCTAACAAGGGAAGAACTTTTATTTTTCATCCGAAAACTAATTTTGTATAATGAGTTAGATCTACCAAATATTATGATAAACTCTCCAACAATAGAAAAACTAATAAAATAAGAAGAAGATCTATTGAGAAAATCAAAAGCTGAAACAGGATCTACTTAAAAATGGAGCTAAAGGAAGAGATGTGAAGGACTGTCCCCAATAACTGCAGGTAGAGAAGAGCTGTCGCGGACCAAGGTCATATATCGATCAATATGGCGACAATACTTTCTATCATAGTTGACAAAATATTTGTCTAAGTTGTTTTGTGAAAAGAAATTTATTGTCTAAGTTTCTCGAAAGAAAAAAAAAAATCATCGTCTAAGTTGTTGTAAAAATAGAAAGAATTTATTGTATGCAAAAGGAAATGTAAAAATTGTACACATGGATTTTTTTACGGGCTGTGCTAAAATATTTTCTCAATGTTGCATTCACTATTTTTTAACACAATATTTTTGAACTTTTAAGTTGTATTCACTATTTTTCCTACACAAAAAATATTTTTATTTTGTGAATATTGCAAGAGAACTCTTCAACATTTTTTTTTTAGATAGACGAAATGAAAAAAACAGTTATAAATTCATAAATAGAGGTATTAGAGTTTAAACCCCAATCAAAACGTATGACCTAATAATTTTAACATTTTTTCTCTTGAACTAAGATCCCGTGGACTTCAACGGTGTTTTTAATAAATAACAAAATACTAATAAACTGTCCCTTTGCATTTCGAGGTGGTGCTTTTTTATTTTTGTCATAAAAGAAAGACAAAAACAATAAAGTAAATTAGTAAAAAAAATAAATGGAGGGAAAAGAGATTGACAGAGAAGGAAGGTAAGAAACAATATAGAAGTGAAGACAGTTGTACATTGGGACTTGCCACGCACGAGGAGTAGAAAATGAATTCACCCAATTAATAAAACAAGAGCCATAAATAATCAAAATAAAAAAATAAAATACAATTCTTATGGAGCTAGCTATCTGTATGGTATATGTATGAAAAAACAAAAAACAGAGCCAATATATACACAAAGAGAGAGATAGAGATAGCGTGATTCAATAGAATACAAGTAGTGAAGGAGAAGAAAAGAAAAGTGATTAAGATAAATGAATATATAGTTTTTTTTTGTTTGTTGTTAGTTATTTTTCTCTCTTCTTGTTTGTTGCTTAGTGTTTTCTGTTCCGCTACTCTTCTTCAAACCACACTTTCTTTTTTGTTTCTTTCTTTCTTCTTCATTTTCTCTCAACAACCTCCACACTCTCTCTCTCTTGCTGTTAAATCTCTCTCTCTCTCTCTCTCTCTCTCTCTCTCTCTCTCTCTCTCTCTCTCTCTCTTGCTGCTACATCGTTTTCTTTCTTACATTCTAATTCTAACTGTTCGCTCTCAACAACACAAACATTCTTCTGTTTCTGTTTCTTAACAACTTTCTTCTTCCTTCTTCTCTCTAACAACCGATGGAAACATCACCATCATCATCATCATCATCGGAGAATTGTTCAGTCAAAGTTGCTCTTCACATTCGTCCTCTCATTTCTGATGAAAAACAACAAGGTTGCACTCAATGTGTTTCTGTTAACCCTTCTAAACCTCAGGTAACTAATCTTCTTCTTCATCTTCATCTTTTTCTTTAGTTTATTTATTTCTAACTAATTTTTAATTAATTATTGTTAACTTCTTATTACTTATGTTTGTCGTTTAGCTATGACTTCATTAATGAATTGAGTGTTCAGTGTGTTTTTTAGGTGTGGGGGTTGATTTATTATCATTAATTTATTGTCGTTTACCATCAAGTTTATTTCTGCTTGATTCCTTATTACAATGTTAATTTATTTAAATTAATTTACACAGTAAAAAGAAAGGGTCCTGCTAACAGGTGTCCTAAGGACATTGTTTAAAGAAACCTTAAATAGAAATATTTTCTTGAAAACATAAGTCAAACACATGAAAAAGTAATAATCACACATATTTTTATACAAAAGTTACTACTGTTGATTGCTTAAACAATGCTCCAAGTACACTGGTTAGCATTTCCATAAAAAAAAAACTAATACTAATAATAGTAATAATAATGAATTTCTTTTTTTTGTCAAAAAAGAAAATCATGTATTTCTTTTTTAAAAAGGTAATCATGAATTCAATTTCATAGGTCGTGCTTAAAGTGTTGTACTAGTATTAATTAAATTTGTGGACTTGTTCTTACCTTAACTCAGTTGGTAGTATATGCAAAGTCTGAAATTAAAGAAGAAAAAAAAAAGTATTAATACAATTGTTGGTGGAAAGTAGTATCATAGTGACTGGGTTTATTAAAAATTATTTATGACTTATTTTTTGAATATGTTCTTTGTCATGAGTCATGACTCATATGACTCGTGTCAGTGTGTCAGTGTAAGTGACACATTTTCCTCTTTCATGCTGTATCAACGTTCCTTTCACATACCTTCTTCCTGTTTTGTTGTTTTTGTATTTTTGTTATTTTACTCTCAACTGCATAATAATTTAGTTCTAGGAATTTTAAATTTATAGTATATCATAATGTTTTTGGAAAAATTGAGACAAAAGTATTCCTCTCAACCCTAATTGAATTTTGATATTATTCCTAGTTGACCAATCTGAGAAATGTAATGTCTTGGATTTTGATTCGAATGTTTTACTTAGAAAGTACGACTTTTATTTAAACGTATTAGAAATGCGGAGGTGGGTTTTTCTTCCGCCAGGTGATAATCGAAATATTTATGTAATGTCTTGGATCAAAATACTGAGTGCTAGAAGAATGTTAAAATGATTATTGCCATAGATCAATTACATTACTTGTATTTTACGGTGAAAGTTCAGATAGAATCCACCTATTTTGAGAAATGTAAATATGGACTTATATTTTCTGATAATATTTCAATGATCAGGTTCAAATTGGGTCTCATTCCTTTACTTTTGATCATGTTTATGGAAATGGTGGATCTCCTTCATCTGAAATGTTTGAGGAATGTGTTGCTCCATTGGTTGATGGCTTATTCCAAGGGTTCAATGCTACTGTACTTGCTTATGGTCAGGTTAGGTCGATATTTCATGTCATGTACTTGAAGTTAACAAAGATAGTATTTCATTTCATGCGCACATATTTGCAATTCGGTTCAAATTTTTTATTTGAAGCACATATTTGCTGCAGACGGGATCCGGCAAAACATATACCATGGGAACTGCCTACAATGACAATAGTGGGATTGGGTTAATTCCTCAGGTTATGAATGCCTTGTTCAACAAGATTGAAACTCTAAAGCATCAAACAGAATTTCAGTTGCATGTTTCCTTCATTGAGGTATATTGCACACTTCTGTCCAACATGTAAATATGTTTTTGTTTCAAAATTTTGAATCCTAGGATGTTCCATGTGAAATGAATTTTATTTTTAAACTATGTAACAATTGGTTAGCTATGATAGTTACATTGCTTTTCATATCAAAAAAAAGAAAATTTGTCACAAATTATAACTCTTTTCAAGTACTTGATTGTGCATTTGTTTATGAAGATTTTGAAGGAAGAGGTAAGGGATTTGTTGGATATGGTGTCTATGGGCAAATCAGATAACTCTAGTTCTAATGGCCATTCTGGAAAATTAAATATTCCTGGGAAGTCACCGATACAAATTCGTGAATCTTCGAGTGGAGTTATAACACTGGCAGGGTCAACTGAAGTTTCTGTAAGCACATTACAGGAGATGGCTTCTTACTTGGAGCAGGGTTCTCTAAATAGGGCGACAGGAAGTACAAATATGAACAACCAATCCAGGTAAATAACGAGTTCTTAATCTTACCAAATATATAAACATTGAATGAAAAATCATCCTTCATATTGGAAAATTAGATGATGTTTTCTAAATGGAAGTACTTCGATTGGAGGGAAAAATAACTTGGGCCAACCTCATCAAAGAGTGTAGCCTTTTTTTCCTTTTCTCTTTATTGATAATCAATAATTTGGTCGGAGTTCTTTCTATATACCGATTTTTCTTGAAGATACTTTTTGTACTATTTCTTCTTGCTATCCTTGATAGCGGCAATTTTAGCTTTACTGTAAGTTCCATTAGGTTCTAGACTCACGCAACAAATTTGAGTGATGGAAAAGTGTTATTTTTATGGTTTCTGCTAGAATTGATATTTACAATCCAATAATTTGTGGTTCTCCTTTTGCTTGTATCAGTCGGTCACACGCCATCTTCACAATTACATTAGAACAGATGCGCAAACTTCATTCATCTTCTCCCAGCAATGACACTTCGGATGAGGATATGGGTGAAGAATATCTTTCAGCAAAGCTCCATTTGGTAGATCTAGCTGGATCTGAGCGAGCTAAAAGAACTGGTTCAGATGGTGTTCGTTTAAAAGAAGGTTGTCAATACTGATTAACCCGAATACATAGTATACATTTGTTTCAAAATAATTTTCAGCTTCAGTGCTTCGGTTATTGATAATGACAGCGACAATGATTTTGGTGACATTATCTTTTTTTCTTGTCAAAAGGTATACACATTAATAGAGGTCTTCTCGCACTTGGTAATGTCATAAGTGCACTGGGAGATGAGAAAAAGCGAAAGGAGGGCGTTCATGTCCCTTATCGAGATAGCAAACTCACTCGGCTGTTACAGGTTAGAGTAACATTTTGGCTTGATGTCATCAACAAAGCACAATATATTATTCTCTTATTAAAATTCATGTGATCTTTAATTTACTTACTAATCTTGATTCTCCATATATAAGAATCAAGTTTTGATACTCTGACAAGGTGGTAATGGATCTTAGGTATAGATTAGGAACTAAATATTTCTTAGTTTCTTGATGTCAGTCTGCAAGAATCTTTTGATCCAGAGTTACTCGTCCTTGTTGCAGGATTCGCTTGGTGGAAACAGCAGAACTGTCATGATAGGTAACTATTGTCTATTGCTACTGAAAGTTGCTTCGTTGGTACAAATGTTTAAGCGTTTTCGTGTTTACCCTTGAGTTCAATCCACTGAAAATATGAGGTGTTTCTGTTCTTCAGTTCATTTCCTTTCAATTTAAGCCAGCCTATTGGATGGAAAAATAGTTTTTTTTTCCTTCCATTAACGTATGACCCATTGTTAACTAATTTTGTAGGGTTTCTTCATAATATTTTCCACAAATTAAATTAGTTTTGTCATCTTTCTTATATTTTCAGAAAACCCAATAGTTTCCTTGACATTCTGTATACTATATTTTTGGACGTATAACAAGAGCACAGTTAAGAAAAGATTAAATTGTTCACGTGGAAAAATACACTGCGGGAGGCTAAGAGAACTTTTTATTTTTTTACATATATGTTGGTTGAGGAACAGTTTGACAAAATATCAGGTAAGTCCATTAAAAACAAGATGAGATTGAATTGAATATCCTTCATGCAGGTCAAAGCATTTGTTGGGTTTGGACTCTATGATGAAATAGTTTTTTTTTGCTTTCTTCTAGACATAGTTATTATTAAACAATGTACTGCGCGTATCAAAACTAAAATTTACAACATTGTGCTGTGCTTATCAAGACTTAAATAGGCATCGAATTTACAAGATACAGATACATACAATATTGTTTCCTTAGTTAGAACTAAAATTTCTACATGTTTTTCAATCACATTCTGGTTCATCCTTTTCAGCTTGCATTAGCCCTGCTGACATTAATGCTGATGAAACTCTTAATACCCTTAAGTATGCGAATCGTGCACGAAACATTCAAAATAAGCCTGTTGTAAGTTTCCATGATTCTCTGTAGCTTAAAGTTCTTGTCCCATTCTTCACTTTAGAAAGATGAGGAAATTCATCTTGGTCAAATGTTACAATCTAATTTTTAATTAATTTTACAGGCTAATCGAGATCTGATATCAAATGAGATGCAGCAAATGCGCCAGCAATTAAAGTACTTGCAGTCTGAGCTCTGTTCTCGAGGAGGAGGTTCAGTTGATGAAATGCAGGTGTTTACCGTGTTCCTAACTGAAATTTGCATTTTGGATTGTCATTAGATGAATTTAATATATAACATGATGCTCTTCTTGTATAGGTTCTTAAGGAAAGGATTGCTTGGCTTGAGGAAACTAACGAGGAACTCTGTCGAGAACTTCATAAATATCGCAGTAGATGTTCTTTTGTAGAAAGATGTTCTATTGACGAAACAGTATGTGAATAGGAAAAGTCTTCAAATGCTTGTCGGTCTTTTTTTTTTCTTTCTTTTTCCTGTTGTTTAAGCAAAAATCATTGACATAATTAGGTGCATTTAAAAGCACAACATTGATTAAATATGGTTGTGGATATGTTACTACTGCTTCCTCAAAAACCGTATATGTCATTTTTTCTTTTCCTAGGATGGACAGACTTATTTCTTGAAAAATGATGGGCTTGAGAGGCGGTTTCGGAGTTCAGAGTTATCTGACCATCTAATAGCTGCAAGCATGTCAGGTAGACATTTGTGGCCGTGTTTTTGGAGCTGTAGTCAACTTTATAATTTAAGAATTTTGATAAATTGAAATTTGAAACCTAGCGAAAAGCTTCCTTTTTTATGTTTGGTTGTTGTATTACGTGTTCGAGACATTGAATAGTTTCCCATTCTGTTGGTCTGGGTTTTCTGTGAGAAACTCTCATAGTCATGGTTCAGTCTTAAATATTGAGGCAATCTCTCTTTTACCTTCTTTTTTCAGGTGAGGATTCAAGGGAAGCTGATGAAGTAGAAAAAGAGTTGGAGCATACACTCCTGCTAAATACCATGGATAAAGAGATGCACGAGTTAAATAAGCAATTGGAGCAGAAAGAGGTTTCATTTTATGATTTGTTTTAAAATCAAATTTATTAGTGTGATCATAATGTCTTCTAATAACTTTGAAGCTAATTAATATGTACTTCTCATAACTCATTTATGCCACAGACTTCAAAATTGGTGGTAGACATGTGTACTTGTGAAGCAACCTTACCAGCTTCTTTTTATCCGATGAAAATAATCCAGGAAGGGTAAAATGAAGAAAAAAAAAAAAGTGATTTTGGAAATGTGCTAGTTGTTTATTTGATTGATCTATATGCTAAGATCACAAGACCACAGAGAGAATATATCTGTAAATGCAGTGTTGACTTTGTTTCTTATTTTGGTGAAAATAAGTCTATTTTCTGTTATGATAGTAGTAAGAATATATGGAATATGATTCAATTAATTACACATGAATAGAAGGCGAGCGGGCAACAAGTTGTGCCGCTAGGTCTTTTTGGATGGCAAAACCAATCCTCGTAAGCACATATGAAAACAGACAGATGAAATTTTAACAGTGTAGATGAATTTATCCTTATTTTTCCTTGCAGACTGAGATGAAGCTCGTGGGAGTTGATACCGAAGCACTCAGGCTACACTTTGGAAAAAAAATTATGGAACTCGAGGAAGAGAAAAGAAAAGTGCAGGTAAAACTGAACTTATTTTGATTTTAAATAGCTGTTAAGCGTCACACAAAAGGTCTCTATTTTTAGTGTAGTGACGGATTTTGGACTAATAATGGCAGCAAGAAAGAGACCGACTGTTGCATGAAGTAGAGAATCTTGCAGTTAATTCAAATGGTTTGGCACATAAAACGCAAGATGTTCGTGGCCAAAAATTGAAAGCATTGGAAGCACAGGTAAACTTTAAATTACATCGATGCCATTCTCTCAACTCCCATGGTTAACAATTTCGACAAATATTTTTCGCTTCATTTGTATATTTATTTTGTTAAATATTGAAACTCAGATTTTAGACCTCAAGAAGAAACAAGAAAACCAAGTGCAGCTACTAAAGCAAAAGGAGAAGAGTGAAGAAGCTGCCAAAAAACTGCAAGCTGAGATACAGTATATCAAGGCTCAAAAGGTGCGCTAATTAATATTGTTATTACTTATTATTATTATTATTATTATTTATTATTTTTATTTATTTTTTACTTTTAATATACATATCTGAAATTTGTCCTCATATACATTGCAGGTTCAGTTGCAGCATAAAATAAAGCAAGAGGCAGAACAATTTCGACAATGGAAAGCTTCCCGTGAAAAGGAGTTACTTCAGGTGGTTTGCTTAAGATATTCATAAAAATTGTGTTTTCTAGTTTAAAAATTCAGAGGAAATGTAATTTTCCACATTGTACCTTCAGTTTTGAATTTGGATGATTCTGTCTTTCAAAGTCTACATTTTGTCTTTCAAAGCTCTGGAATTTTAGTATTTTCTTATGTATCAATTATTTTCTCTCAGTTTTGTGATTCCTAATCTGTTATTTTATTATAAACATTTTTGTGTGGCTATTGATCTGTAGAAAATTTTGTAGATTTGCAACTACGGTTGTTGTCCTCTAAAAATTAATCAAGTTGTGGTTATGCTTGAAACTTGGCTTTATTTGTGTGCTTGTGTGATACAACTGTTATTTAATCTTGTTGGTCATAATTTAAAACAGTTGAAAAAGGAGGGAAGAAGGAATGAGTATGAAAGACATAAACTTGAGGCTCTAAATCAGCGCCAGAAAATGGTAAGTTAAAGAACTAAAGTTTGTTGTTTTTGGTGCTCATTTTGTTGTGAAGATATACCTACCTATAATGTTCTCTTTTACCTATTATTTTCAGATTAACAGGATTCTATAATAGCCGTTGTCACTGAACTTTTATTTGCAGGTTCTTCATAGAAAGACAGAGGAAGCAACGATGGCTACCAAAAGGCTAAAAGAATTGTTGGAAGCCCGCAAATCTTCTCCGCGTGACCACTCTGGTAGAACTTGAATTTGTATTTGGTAATGTTTTCTCTTTATTAAATACTTGAGTTTACTAACTATTATCTGTCCATTTCAGCTTATTCAAATGGACATCTACAGCCTGGGCAGGTAATGACCTATACTTAGCTTGTGTGTTATGCAATTTGACAACATAAGAGGCAACAAAATATGTTTCAATAAAACAATTTAGCTTGGTATGCGTGCAGTTGCTACCTTTAAACCAACGATAATTGAAACAATGCCATCCTTATGAATCTGTTCAGAATTTGGTATTCTTTCAACGTATTAAATCGGACTGGGAATTTATATGCATTGTAGAAAACCCATGTTGAATTTCCTATCTTACTCATTAAAACTAGGATGATTTAGACCTCCTTACCACACCCTCCGAACTGACTTTTCTCATTTACTATTTCAAATACATCTAAAACCATTTAACCTAACTTGTATGTCCAGATCAATGAAAAATCCCTCCAGAGGTGGCTTGATCAGGAGCTGGAGGTGATGGTACATGTGCATGAAGTTCGTGCTGAATTTGATAAACAAAACCAAGTGTATGTTATTACAATTTTTTCTTGGATTAATCATATTCCAAAACCGTATTTTCTTTTACCATTTATGATTTGAATATTATATTTAGTCATGCTTCGCTGGAAGAAGAATTGGCTTTCCTGAAGCAAGCAGATCAGTTTTCAGATAGGCAGAGTATCCCCACAGGAAACAACCGATATTCAAGGTAGAATTTTTTCATGAATCTGTAGATGCATGGTGTCTTTCTATTGCTGTTTTGGTGTAAATCATTATTTCTTTAACATATTTTTTTTTTATTTTGTTTCCCATTTGTTAGACTGTTATCCATGTCACCAGATGCAAAAGTTGCGAGAATAGCTTCTATTGAGAACATGCTACTAATGTCTTCAGCTGCTTTGAAAGCCATGACTTCCCAACTTACTGAGGCAGAAGAAAGAGAACGTGCATTAAATAGCCGTGGACGTTGGAATCAGTTACGCTCAATGGGAGAAGCAAAGAATGTGCTTCAGTATTTGTTCAATGCTACAGCAGAAGCAAGGTGCTCCCTGCCTTCCAATAATCTGATTAAATTTTTCTAGTTTTTATTTATGTAATTAAATACAGAGTATACAGGGTAGTCAATTTGCAAATATGAACTTTTCTAAGTAATTCAATGAAAAAGTAACTATTTGGTAAGTATGTGGAGGAAATCTAAGCAGTTTGTCGGATGCTGTTTATATTTGATATGATGGTGTCTTTCTTTTGAGATAATTTACGTTTGTCAAATGTGCATTATCTCTTATGTTTTACCTGGATACTTTTTTAGCTAGCTACATTAAATGTAACTTTTTTCAGGGGGGAAATCCAGAGGCTTTTTGTTTCATGGTAATCTGCTTCATCTTTAACAGGTGCCAACTGTGGGAAAAGAATACAGAACTGAAGGACTTAAAAGAGCAACTTAATGAGCTTGTTATACTACTACAACAAAGTGAAGCACAAAGGAAGGAACTTGTCAAAGAGAGAGAAATTGGGGAACAAGCTGTTGTCAGCACATTGAATACACCAGCATCGGTAAGATTTACTCATTTTATCAGCAATTGGCATAAGCTTGTGTAGTAAAATGTTTCAGCTCCTACATTACACAGCTAGTCAGCTACAGATTATCATTTGAACTAGTTTAACAGTCACCACGACCAAAGCATTATCCCGCTAGGTGGTGTTTGCAAAAGTAGTTTGACACAAGATATTAAGTTGTATGTGGGATAATGAACTTCTAATGGAGAGGAAGAGGAAGAAATGACTGTCTTGTAACTTAACTGCACCCAAATCATGTACATAAATTACTTAGATTTTAACATGAATTAGTTATAGTGTTTTGAACTTAATCTTTCATTCATTTTTAATTGAAAATTACAGGAAAGCTCGCGGTCCTTGAAACACCTTGCGGATGAAATGAGTGGTCCATTGTCCCCAATGTCACTTCCTGCACCAAAGCAACTCAAATTCACCCCTGGAGTTGTTAATGGGTCAGTCAGGGAGTCATCTACATTTCTAGATGACGCACGAAAGGTATATTTTTGCTTCATTCTGTTTCTCTGATGATACTCATCTTTTTGTTTTCAATTAAGTAGCAATGATTTTATTTTCAGATGGTACCCATTGGAGATTTGTCAATGAAGAGACTAGCAGCTATAGGACAAGCTGGAAAACTTTGGAGGTGGAAGAGAAGTCATCATCAGTGGCTGCTACAGTTTAAATGGAAGTGGCAAAAGCCCTGGAAACTCTCAGAATTGATCAAACACAGTGATGAGACAATCATGCGGTCAAGACCTCGAGCACAAGCTTTGATTAATGTAATGTGATGACGAGTTCAAATGAAAGGACATTTCTATCTCTGAATGTTGACCACTTTTTTTCAGCATGGCTTGACTAGAGTTCGGGTAATTACAGGTAATCTCTACCGTGTTGTTTGTCATGCCTATTATGTATTGAGTTTACAGTTTCTAACTTTTTATAAATGTTTTTGACTTCTAAGACATCCCAGCTCTACAAATGTGTTTCATAATTATTTTGGTGCCCCAACAGAGAGAATTGCATGAATATATGTGAATAAACCGACTGATTCATAATGTGTGATGTGCACAATTCTCATCATTCCAAATATTCTGAAGTTTCTCATCTGAAAGATACAAAAGAAAGATAAACCAATCACAAGTGAAACTCTGGCTGTACTTTTATAATGAAACTATTCTTACGATTTGTAGTTTCCATGCAGGCATGATGTAAATTGCACGAGTTTCCTGTTATTTGTCAGGGAAATTTTGGCAGTTGAAGAAAGTTGTCTTGGTTTTCGGTAGCTTGTACACACAATAGGCGTATGATCACATTGACAATATCAGAGGAAAGAATTGGTTTTAGAAGGTTAAAAGGGAAAATGCGGCACTCTTGCATATACTAGAATACGACGAAGTTGTTCATTGTTGAGTTCGGTAGTTTTCCTTTTAAACAAATTTTGTAAATTGTGATCGACATAGACTGAGACTGCTGTTGTACAGATGAAGTATTTCCCAAAATAACTTGTGTATTGTGATATTATCTGATTGTCTTCATAATCAGTGTTTCTGTTGAATATATATACATTGACACCCCCAACTGAAACTGGAAACTACTGAGTGGTTGAACTAAAATTTGAAGACAGTAATAAAAATACTCATACTGGTGTTTTCAAAACATGAACACCACAAATCTTGAACCACACAAGATTGTAAATTTCTGTGTTAAATTTTTTCAGCTTTGCAAACTAAGCTTGAGGACATTGTTTTAAATCATTTAATAACTTTATAACCTACAAAAAAAAAATCTAACTTCTTGATCAAAATAATCAAGGTGATTGCTTCATATTGATCTCGATGAGCAATCAACAACAACAACAACCATGCCTTATCCCACCAAGTGGGGTCGGCTACATGGATCAAATGACGCTATAGTGTTCTATCAAAAACCATACTTGGATCCAACTCATTGACCTCTAAATCTTTTCTGATGGTTTCTCTAATGGTTTTCTCAGGTCTTCCTCTACCTCTTTTAACCTGACTCTCCTCCATTTGATCTACTCTTCTTACAACGGCATTTACGGGTCTTCTCTCTACATGTCCAAATCATCTAAGCCTATTTTCTACCAACTTTTCTACTATAGGTGCTACCCCCACTCTCTCTCTAATGGTGTCATTCCTAATCCTATCCTGTCTAGTCTTACCACTCATCCAACGCAACATCCGCATCTCCGCTACGCTTACTTTACTCTCGTGTTGGCTCTTAACCGCCCAACACTCCGTACCAACAACATTGCCGGTCTGATTGCTGTCCGATAGAAATTTCCTTTCAGCTTAAGTGGTACTTTCTTATCGCACAAAACACCTGAGGCTCTTCTCCATTTCAACCACCCAGCTTGAATACGATGATGTACATTAGCTTTTATTTCTCCATCATTTTGTACTATGGACCCAAGATATCTAAACCGCGTAACTTGGGGTATGATATGATCTCCAACTTTCACCTCCAAGGTAGACCCACTTCTCCTTTTGCAGAAGTTACATTCCATATACTCCATCTTGCTTCTACTCAGGCGGAAGCCATACGCTTCTAAGGCTTGCCTCCAAGTCTCTAGCCCCCTGTTTAACTCCTCCCTCGACTCACCAAGCAAGACTACATCATCTGCAAAAAGCATACATCTCGGTGCTAACTCTTGGATGTGTTCCGTCAGTATTCCAAAACTAAAGTAAAAAGATAAGGACTTAGGGTTGACCCTTGGCGTAGTCCTATTGTTATGGGAAAATCTACGGTATCCCCATCTTGCGTCCTCACACTAGTCGAAGCCCCCTCATACATATCATGGATAGCTCTTATATAGGCAATCCTCACCCCTTTCTTCTCCAGGGCTTTCCACAAAATCTCTCTAGGTACTCTATCATACGCCTTCTCCAAATCAATGAAAACTAAGTGTAAGTCTTTTTTATCCGTCCGATATCGCTCCATCACGCGTCGAAGTAAGTAGATCGCTTCCATAGTCGACCTCCCAGGCATAAAACCAAATTGGTTATCCGTAACGTGAGTCTCTTTTCTTAGTCTTCACTCAATTACCCTTTCCCATAACTTCATGGTATGACTCATTAGCTTAATTCCCTTATAATTCGCGCAATGTTGTATATCCCCCTTGTTCTTATAGATTGGAATTAAGGTGCTTCTTCTCCACTCGTCTGACATTTTCTTCGTCCTCATAATCTCGTTGAAAAGTTGTGAGCCACACAATTCCTCTATCGCCAAGACTTTTCCACACTTCGATAGGTATGTTGTCCGGCCCAACTGCCTTGCCATTACTCATCCTTTTCAACGCTTCTTTCACCTCCTGATCTTGACGAGCAATCAAAGTGTGCAAATTATAGAGGGATTTTGGGTATGATGTTTGGATATTTTATGCTAATACTAGTCAAGATAGTAATAAAGATGTTGGCCACCATTACTTGAGTCATAAATGTTTCATTGAGGTGTTCTTTGTGATGGTTGAGAGCTTTTATTGCTGAAGGGTTCTTATCACTTGGTGTTTATGTACCTTTTTATGATTTTAGTTTTCATTGTTACTATGATTTAGTTTTCATTGTTACTATGAGTATGTTTTTGACATTGTTGATAAATTTTTGAAGGTTCTCTATCTCGGATTTTGTTATTCCATCATGTTTCTTACCTATAAGAAATTTCAGGTGTGTAGAGTTTGTTTGAATGCTGGTTTCCTGAATTACTGGAATTGATATGGTCATGCTCTTGTTGTACGCATTTATGTCTCTGACAATCATCTTAACCATCATGCTTAATACAAACATTTGTTGCTTGTCAGATATAGACCGTGTAAAATTTGAATTAAGCTCAAATACATTTATATAAATTTCATTTTCTTGTGTTATAGAACTAGTAAAAGTAAAACACCTCACTAACCAACCACAGCAGACATTAAAACCATAAAGGTTCCTCATGCTTTGCTGTATAACTCTTGAGATTCCCTCAGAAAATGACTATTTAACCTTTAAACTTGCCATGCAAGTCACTCCCCCAAGTTGCTCCAAGAGAAATTTTCTTTAATCTTCAACAAGAGGAGTTGACAGTAACTGCTGCGATTGGTTTCTCTGCATAAAATCTACTCAGATTTTGACAAACTATGAGAGTCCAGTGAGTTCAGTCTCCTCCATTGAAACACTATCCTTTATTCCTTGTATCATCTTAAGGACTTGCCACATAGCTGGCCTCTGCTCCGGGGAGGTTGCACTGCAAATACTGGCAACCTCGGTGAGCATTTCTAGCCGGTTATCTTCGCTAAAATCATCGTCCCTCATTGCTCTAACCCAATCTTGCAAATCTGCTGGCGCAAGGAAAGGATGTTTGGAAGGATGTTTACCTGTCAAAAGCTCCAACAGTAACACACCAAAAGCATACACATCAGACTTTGAAGTCGCCCTTCGGTTAGATTTTCGAACCTCTGGTGCTTTATAGGCTGCAGAATCAGGATCTTCTGTCAATGAAGAATCTGTAAGGAAGGCTAAACAATAGTCTGTAACACAAGCTTCAAAGTCCCTGCCTAGAAGGACGTTAGAGGATTTTAAATTGCCATGAACCAGAGACGAAACTTGATGTATATAAGCAAGTCCATGGGCTACATCTTCCGCAATTTTTAAGCATGATGTCCAATGCAGCGGCTTCGCTCTCGCTGATCTTGAACCTGCACATGCACCTGACATTAGTTTTGAGAAATAATCACCAAACAACAAATGGGCCATATCAAAATTGATTGATGCCAACGTAATGATCATTAATAAGAATTAAAGTTGATTTTTCTGAAAAAGAACAAGAAATTTGAATCAACAATGGGAAAAACATGTTAGTCCACTAAACATGCCAAACATTCAAAATCAATGAAACATTTAACCTAAATAGTCAAACATTGTACCAAAAGCGACCCCAACCCTAAGATTGTAGGTATTAATGCCATACAACTTATCAAGCAAGCTGAATTCAATTCTCTCCTGTCACAATCTTGACTTTAGCTTACATTTTGAAATATATTAGCTTACATTTTGAAATTAAAGCCAATTTGATAAAATTCAAATACAAACCCTACAATCATTCATTCATCATCCATCAACCTAGATTCCTTGACTATGGTTATCCTAAAAAAGGAACCTGGGTCCCAAAACCAGATAAACAGTAGATGCAATGATAAAAGAAACAATAAAAAAATAGCTAACAGCGCACACACACAAAACAAATTGGCCAATCCAAACACATGACATCACATATCAAAGAACAACCAATAGCAAGACAGCACATGATCCATAAAATCAAACTCTAATTCCATCACCAGGCCCCACAACTTTTGTCCACACTCTTCTTCCAATTTATTGCTTCCTTCATCAGAATCCAAACCCAACTCCCGTTTCCACCGCTGCATTGCCCAAATTACCCAATTTGACAGTACAAATTCGAATATCATAAATGTAATAACCCAGCAGAAATAGAAAATAACATCATATTTACATTCATGTAAAAGTTAGCATGACCCTAACCATAAAAATAGTAAGCTTAGTGTATGTTTGGTTGTGCGGTGGGGAGTCAGAACCAATTCTACTCGATAGCAACCAAACATGTTAGAGCATCCACAAGGGTAGTTCCCTAACAAGGACTCCTTAAATGGACCCCACGTGACACATCACTTATTTATAATTTTTTAATAAAAGTACCTATTAAGGACTCAATGACTCTAAGAGCATCTCCAATGGGAGAACTAATTTTGGTTGCTTAATCTACTTTTTGTGGGCCCAAATTGCCACATTGCATCTAAGCAATCTTTAAGCAATCTTAACCAATTTTACTCCAATGGTAACTACAATAAGCAACCTATATTTGACCCCACTAATTTGTATTCTTTTAATATTTTTTTCATTTTCACTTAATTTGATTCAAATTTAAATTTTACTTCATATATTTTTTATTAATATGTAAAAAAAAACCTTAAAATTAGTAAATTATAACCGTTACACCATTATAAAAAAAAATTATTAAAAAATCATTAAAATAAAAAAACAAATTGGAATAGTTGGATAGCTTGCACCATTTTCTACCCACCCAACCTATCTTTCTCTCTAGAACTCTCCACTCTTTATTTTTCCAACCCACCACCGTGATTTTCTATACCCAGACACATTTTCCTTTCCATAGCAATCCCCACCCACCCACTCCAATCCAAACCCACAATATAGACTTCACTTCCATCACCCTTCAATCAATTTTCAATCTCTCACCATTTTCAAACTCTCTTTGAATCAATCTACTTCACCAGCAAATTTTAATTCGATTTTTCTTTTCATTTTTTCTGGATCTCTAGTTTCCTTCTTCCATTTTTTAGATCTACCATTTGTTTTTGTATTTTTGAGCATTCGTGAATTAATCTATGGAGAAAGTGTGTATTTGAGACATTTTCATGTCTCTGTTCTCTTATTTTTTCAGATTTTCCATTGTTATAGATTAATAAGTATTTTCGCCTCCTGATCAATGGAATTCTGTTGAGATTTCAACAAGGTTTTATTATTTTTTAATGGCAAGCAACACACTTAATGCATTGCTTAAATAAGCAACTGACACAGAGAAATAAGCAATGAGAACTCCAGCTGGATCTCCTCCAACGCTGCAGAACTTAAGGGACGGGACCTTCACATCCAGCTAGGCAATAAGCAACCTGCATTGGAGATGCCCTAATGGTAATACACTAATAAGGACTCCAATAAAAAGTACCTAAATATGTCCCACTATCTTTACATCATTAAAAAAATAATTTACCTATTACTCCTTTTTACAAGTGGGACCAAATAGTCCACATTTTATCATAGTTTTCAGACTCGGCTCGGTCATCGACTCGGCGGGGGTACTGGGTCACTGGGTCAATGGTCGAACCACTGGGTCGTTGGTCGAACCGCATGACTGAACCGGAACCACTCGGATGACTCGGTTAGATAACTCGGTCCTTAGATTAAATCTATATAGTTATTTAACCGGCTTAACTCGGATTAACTCGGATTGAATCGGTGACTCGGTCACTTTAAAAACTAAAATAATGACCCCTGTAAAATAAGATAAAAACTATCCAACAATAATAATTTCATAGGCTAATTGCTCAAATTCAAAACATAGTCATAACTCAATACATCTTGGTAGTAAAAATCCAAATAGATCCCAAAAAAGTATGATTCCAATTCCAACATAAATTCAAGTAAGCTGAGATTGCCCCAGTTATAAAAATCCAAAAAGATCCCAAAAAAGTATAATTCCAACACAAGTATTATCATCAATAACATTTAATTCCAAGGAGTCAAGATTGATTGAGCAAAACGACGTCGTTTCAGACTTTCAGTTAAGCAAAAAAAAAAAAAAGAAAAAAAAAAAAAAGCAAAAAACTGGTCTGACCCATGACTCGGCCGAGTCACCGGTTTTTACCGGTTTTGACCGAGTTAACTGCATGGCCGATCCAAATGTTGGCTCGAACCGGCTTACCCACCGGTTCACGGTCCGACCGGTCCGACCGGCCGGTCCGAGCCGAGTCTGAAAACTATGCATTTTATTACTCATTTATGCAAGTGGGACCAAGTAGTACACATTTTATTACTTTTTTAAAGTGGGACCCGTTAGTTACTCAGGAGAGAGAGTCCTTATATAGTTGTTTGTTCCTTAACAGGGACTCATTTTTTCTTCCTTCAATGGAGGGTCCTTAACGGGGAGTGGTCCTTGTTAAGTAAGGACCCCCCATTGGAGATGCTCTTAGAGCATCCACAATGGTAGTTCCCTAACAAGGACTCCTTAAATAGACCCCACGTGACACATCACTTATTTATAATTTTTTAATAAAAGTACCTATTAAGGACTCAATGACTCCAATGGCAATACACTAATAAGGACTCCAATGAAAAGTATTTAAATATGTCCCACTATCTTTACATATTAAACAAAAATAATTTATCTATTACTCATTTTTACAAGTGGGACCAAGTAGTACACATTTTATTACTTCTTTATGCAAGTGGGACCAAGTAGTAAACATTTTATTACTTCTTTATGCAAGTGGGACCAAGTAGTACACATTTTATTACTTTTTTAAACGTGAGACCCGTTAGTTACTCAGGAGAGAGAAGGTCCTTATATAGTTGCCCGTTCCTTAACGGGGACTCAATTTTTCTTCCTCCAATGGAGGGTCCTTAACGGGGAGTGGTCCTTGTTAAGTAAGGACCCCCCATTGGAGATGCTCTTAAAATCAATTATACACCTATGTAATCAATTTTGGTCGCTTAAGTGGAACCAAACCTACATTTGGTTGCTCTCGAGTAAAATTGATTTTGTGTTCAAAGTTGATTTTAACTTGATCTAAAATTATGAGTTACCGCAAAACCAAACTTGCACTAAATACCATAAAAACACAAATGCTTAAAAAATTAATCAATCAACAAACAAATACCATGAACAAGATTGAAGAGGCTTCCATTAGGTTGATACTCATAGATAACAAGCCTCTCTCCCTTAGCTTGAAAAAATGCTTTCAAAGGAACCAAATTAGGATGACAAAGCCTCCCCACCATCTCCATATGCTTCTGAAAATCCTCCCCACTTGTCCCACCAGTTTTTCCGGCATCCAACCTCTTCACCGTCAATATCAACCGCGAATCCATCACCGCCTTGTACGTCGCCCCCACATTCCCTCTTCCTAAAAGCTCCGCCGAAGCTCTCATCAGCTGCTCCAGCGTATACTCCTGCACCTCACCACAGCAGAACACTAACTTCCCACTCTTGTGAGCTTCTTCCATTTTTTTCACCTTCATATCACTTTCCACTGTTCTCACTTCTATTACCTCCATAGCCGGTGAAGTAGAAGACGGTAAATTCTCTGGTGACTCAGATTTTTCTCCTGTGTTATGCTTTTTAACCAATGCAATTACAATGACCATAGAAACAGCTAGAAATATGAAACCAGCAACTATGAACCCGATAACCAAACCGGTTTTTTTGTGGTTTTTGTTTCTCTTTGAAGAAGGAACCACCACAATTCCCTGTGATTCCTCGCTTTGACTCAACGGCGCGGTGGCGTTTGAAGAACCACCGAAGAATCTAGAACGATGACCACATTGTTTATGAATAATCTCACCACATAAACCGGGGTTATCTGTAAACAAAGCCGGTTTAAACCGTGAGAGAGTTTTCGTAACAGGAACCGGACCGGTGAGGTTATTAGCGGAGATGTTGAAAACTTTTAAATCAGTTTGGTTAAGAGAAGGAAGAAAACCGGTTAACGAGTTTGAGTCGAGGCGGAGAATAATGAGACGGTCGAGGAGAGTTAACTGGACCGGAAGTGAACCGGTAAGGTTGTTATGTGAAAGAGAAAGAGTGGTGAGCCGGTGGAGGAAGATGAGAGAAGGAGGGAATGAACCGGAGAAATTATTCCGGTCGAGGAAGAGTGATTTGAGGTTTGTAAGTGGAGAAAGATCTGGAATAGGTCCTGAGAGCGAGTTATTACGGAGACTCATGACTCGGAGTTGGTCGAGCCGGGTTAAGGTGTTTGGTGAGAAAAAACCGGTGAGGTTTAAGGATTGAACGACGTAGCGTACAACTCTGCCTTGTGCACATTTGACTCCTTGCCATTCGCAGTAGTCATAGGGTTCGTTTAGTGTATAGAGTAGTTTGTTGTTTTGGTCTGCGTTTTGTTTAAACGATAATAAAGATACTGCGTCTTGTGATAGTGTAGAGTTAGTAGAGGAAGATAATGTGAAGAAGAAGAAAAATAAGAGAGGGAAGAAGGGTGTTGTTATTAAACGAGGCATTGTTTAGTGTATGCAAATGTGAGGTACTGGCAGTGGTACTCTTTGTGATTCGGAGTGTGTATGGTTTTGAGTGTTTTGAGGGGGGTGTGAAAACAGAAACATGATTTGTAGTGATGGTAGTGAAAAATGAGGAAGGTGTAAGATAGAATAGGGAGAGTGACCTATGTGTGAATGAAGAGTGTAAAGAGGAGTAAGGTTGAAAGTGGTGTGCTACTAATGCTAATGGGTAGTAGGAAGTAGTGGGGAGCAGCTGGATTATTTCTAGTAGCATTCACGTGAGTGAAAGTGGGGAACGGTGGAAATTATTTTGGGTTTTTACTTTGTTTCTTTGTATAACATGTGAACTGTGTACACAGGGTGTCACTTCAATTTTATATACTCCGTCCGGTCCTATTTACAAGAGACAATTTACTTTTTAGATACATTAGATAATTTATGTATTTGGTTTAGATTCTTGAGTAGATACATACATTATTCAATGTATCTAAAAAGTCAACTTTCTCTTGTAAATAGGACGGGAGGGAGTATTTATTTATTTATTTATTTATGTTTAGCTTATCGCATAATTTGAAGATTGAGTGCTGGACTTCCAAGTCCCACTCTGCACGCCCGTGAGCCGCATGTACACAGCGCACAAGTGCAAAAACCATCATATATCATATTTTATGTTTTAATACTAAAAATGAGCAAGTTCAATATTATGAACAACAGTCTGAATCTTGCATGTCAAATAATACTCTTAGAGTAATGATATTTTGACATCCATTTGATGACAACTTTATTGACAACCTTGTTTTTCTCACTTCTTATTGGTCAAAAACAATGGAGAGAGAAAAAGGAAGAGAGCGGATAACAACATCATGTGAGCATGAGAGAGAAAGTTGTCAAAAAGTGGTTGTCAAAATATCATTTCTCATACTCTTATATTGCACCAACCAAATTCCGGAACATAAAACTAAAGAATGATATACGCATTGTCACTATCTTGTCTCATTAGTAATAAAAAATTGTTCACAAGAAAAGCTTAATCAAAATTATATAAATAAACAATGGGAGTCTTATTGACGAAGCATTGGTGAATGAGGATTTTGAGTATGACAACTCGAAAATGGTACGGTTAGAACTATTTAACTACTTCAGATGTGCTAAACGTTGTTAACTATATTTGATGATTTCTTTCTTTCGTTTCTCTTTTGATGCAGTTTACGGGCTTCTTTGTTTTTAAAATTTGAGTGCATTGAGTATGCATTGTTAGGGTAAAAATATTTTACATGACTTTCAATTAAAGATCACCAAATTGCCATTTCATATTACTGGAATTTAATAATATAATAACAACCAATTTTTTTTGGCATTAACTCTTCGATCTTAAGGGAAAAAGACTCTAGTAATCCAGAGTTCGATCGTGAGATAAAGATAGTCGGACAAAACATTGTTTCACCTAGGAATAACTCGGATTCTCTCGAACAAACTGTCATTGTTAAAGCTAATCAATCACTTGAGTTCAATCGTTTGGTTAACAACAACCAAACTTTATCTCCCACAAAAAAACCAAACTTTATCTATTAGCACTATTTTTTTTAAAAGATATAGAATAATAAAGTTTGAAAATTCAATCGATGGTATGAAATCTCTTTCAACTTAATCAGGTGTCTTAGGTTCGAACACAACCTTAAAAATACAGTCCGGTTCAAAAAATTAATCTCTGCAATTGCGTGCACCGCAAAGAATTCCCGATTTACTAGTACTATTTTTAAAGATTTTATTTAGCAACTAAATCAGTTGCAACAAAGAAACAAACACAAGAGAACATTCCTCAATCCAAATAAAATTAATGAAAGATAAAAACCTAAATGAGCCACGTCAACATTAGTGGTTCTATTGACATGATTTAGCATACAAATATGACAAGAACAACTAATTATGTGACCATTAGTAATTAACAAACCAAAGTAAGAATAATGCTTTGAGTTGTCATGCATCCCTCTAATCAACTTAAGAGAATATCCTCCATCCTCAACTTTTTGAAAACTAAATCCAACGCAAATTGAAGGTCTAATCTCAACAACATAGCTTCAGTAATATCAGAGTCATGCAAAACACTAACCGACCAGATGGTTACTGCTAATTAACACAAACCCAATGCATCTCTAACAATAATGCCAATGCCCTATAAATTGTTCACTAGACCAATATTAACGTCAATCTTATAATGCGATCTAGTAGGGAGGGCACAAGTAGTTGGAGAAGAGAAAATCTGAGGAGGGGCAACATTTACATGTGTATTCAACATAGATTTGTGCTCATCGATTGTACACCATGACATTCAGAACAAGACTTATTGTGCACGAGCCAAATACCAAAACATAAAGATAAAACATAAACAGTGACCTCCTTACAATTCTGGATAATTGGGTCTATTTAAACGTTAAAAAAAGACTACTATTACTATGAATAACATCCATCCTATACAAACTGAATTGATACACATTACGACAGTTGCCACATCAGAGAAAAGTTTGAGACTTTTTGTTGTTCTAGAGGGTTTTGCAGTCCTCAGGTAACTTCCAGTTCCAGAGTCTCCTCCACAACAGTCTCGGTGTCTATATCAATTGTAGTTTATTGGTTTCACTAAAATGAGTTAATATTATGATCTATTCGATGATGCTTAAACTCGATATTTTGATGATTAGTTTTGATGAGTTGGATACCATATACTAGAAATATCAATTTATACTCGTAAATGGAGAGCCGGTTGGTATAACCATCGTTTAGTTTTTTTGATTTTTTTTATAAGAATCAGATCGAACCAAATTAAACTGCATATGATACAACATATTCAATTTTTCACTTATTTCTAGTTTTTAAAATACATTTAGTACTTTTATTTATTCATAGTCATTTGATTCAAGTGTAGTTCACTTGATGAACTAATTGAACCATGGCTCGAAAGTCTCACTTTTTCAATCGCCGGTCTAGTTTTGGAAAACATTCATTCTAGCACTTGTTGTACTCTAAAAACCTTGTGAGCTTCTATTTGGTCTCCATACTTGAAAGGATCGAGTGCTGTTTTGGGACATGCTCAAATTTTTTAATGTGGTCCAATTCATAAGATTTTTTTAGCTTCCAATATGTAACACTTTCTTTATATTGAAGTTTGCCTTGCTAATTCTAGAGCCAACACTTCCTATGAAGTTTGTTCAAAATCAATTTCCCCAAAATGCATCTAGTCATGTAGAACTCATTTTCTACCACAAACATGTTCTGCAGTGTTCATTTTATCATATGCTTATGTTAATGAGAGTCACAACTCAGTCCCAACTTGTGAAACCCACATGGGTTTATTGCTTTGTTGTGGGAATGTGCAACTCCCTAAAAGCCAAATTGTCACTTCAATTGAGTTTATTGAATGAAGAATGAAACATTCTTCAACTCCAGTTACTGCTTGAGATCAATAATTGATCGTGCTTAAAATATGTGCCATCCTTTTTATCACGTGGAGGTCCCAGCGTGTTCCTCTTTTTCTCCACAATTTCAATATGTGCCAACTTTGGATTACTACGTGACCCAAAAAAGAGTATTCACACCACCAATGTCACTGTTAGTTTTATGCACCAAAGGATATGTCATCATGATCATTTTGGACCGAAGTCATTTAAACAAAAGCATAAACATGCAAAACAAATTAATATTTCTTTTAATCAAAAAAATTAAGTGCTCTCACAGAAAAGAAACAGGTGATTTGATTTAGGGTTAGCAATTATCAATGATGATAATCACTTTGTTTATTTATTTTTATTTTTTAGAACTTACTAGTTGATCGCTTTTGTTTTGTTTACGTTTTTCACTTTGTTGAATGTTGACAAAAATAGATAATTCTACCTTTTGAGTATATTTGATAGAGAAATGATGTTTCATTTGATTTTTGTAAGTATTTTTTTATATGTTTGTAGGTTGTCGAAGATAAAAAGTAAGAGAGATGTCTGCTTGTAAGTGCATTTCAAATGGTAAAAAGATGTTGAAACGTTTCATAGGGTGGAGTGCGAGTTCAAACCAACAATATCTCTCTTGTTCACACTTAATGTGTGCGAATCTTGCCACTAGATTATTTGAAATAAAAATGCAAAGAGATAAAAAGATACATAAATACATGTTACACATGACTATATTCTGATTTTCAATTAACACAACTGATTTTTTTATAACCGTATAATAACTTCCTACTTCACATCATACCATTGTATGTAGTCTAACTTTATTAAGTGTTCGAGGATTTTTCTATCTTCATACTAGCAAAAAGGTAAGCGTTTATCAGCTCTTTGTTGCGCTTAATTGTATATAAACATTAGTGCATTGGTTATAATTTTTTTACTGTATGACACACGCAAAAAGTTTTGATAAATGGATCAAAATAAGTTTCCTAAAGTGTAGATTATTTTCTTTTTTCGATAAGATATTGTTTCTATTATAGTGAGATTGTTCCGATGGTAATTAGATTTAATTAATTTTTAATTTAAATTTTAAATAATATTATAAAAAAAAGGATAATAGTAATCACAATAGTTTAAATTAAGGACACAATTAGAAGAAAAAGTACCCCACCTAAACTATGTATATCCTTTACAGGGCCGTTCCAATAAAATTGAAGACTCGGCTCTAATATTAAAAATGACCCTAATAAAAATAATTAATGATAATTTAAACAATTGCAAATAAACAATGAGGATTATTATGATTTTAATTTGTTTTGTTGAATTTTTTGTTTGTTGATAGATGTGTGGGTTTGGCCTAACTTGTCCATTTGCTCTTTATTTTTGTCAAATAATAAGTGTTTGATTTAGACCTATGTAACAAAAGAAAACATTATACTACATCCCAACAATTATACTTGTACCTCTGCAAATAATTGAGGCCCCCATAAATTGGAGGCTCGGCTCCATAGAGCTCCTTGCAATTGGCAAGGAACGACCCTGTATGTATAGGTAAAAATTTAAGGTTTTAGAATATATATATATATATATATATATATATATATATATATATATATATATATATATATATATATATATATATATATATATATTGTGGTGGCCGGGGTTTGAACCCCGAATCTTGCATATATTATGCATTGTCCCTACCAATTGAGCTAGCTCACAACGTCCTAAAAGATTAAGTAAAAAAAATCCTACAAATTAGGCCATGAAAATTGCTTTTCTGACATAGGAAATTCACAATGACACAAGTAAAATACTTAAATACCCCCATCGGTAGTTAACTACCGCTGAAAAATTCCTTTGTATTTTATGATCCATCCTAACTTCAAATATTTATTTGAAAGAAAGGAAGACCGAAGATGGCAAGTAAGATGCAGACCATAAAATATACTTACGAGAATCATGCTAAACACGACCAAAAACGATAGAGGGTGGATCTGAGCTCTTAAAAAGAAAAGAATTGTAAATGAAGAAACAAATTAGTGCATCTCAAACCAAAACATGCTCATCCAGAAAAAAAATATACAGGAGCACTCTTGTTTAGAGAGAGAAGGGGAATAAGAAAACCAATTCTTTATCAAACTCCAATTTCTTAAGAATTTAGCACCACTCTCATATCTAATTATTAGACCATTTGCAATGGCTTATTTAATCTGAGTTTCAACAAGTTGTGCCTTTCCAATGGTGTATTGAAAGTCTGTTGAATAATGACATGGATGAGAGAGATGATTAATCCATTCAACACAATTGAAACCTGCCGAACCGCCACGTGTCGAAGCTTGAATGGATCGAATCTAGCGCGTGTAGAACACTCCCCGACATGTCGCGTGGAAAGCAGAAGACGGAGAGAGAAGAAGAATTCTGGAATGATTAAGGACAGGTGTTGCTTGCTGATTGGTTTCTGAGATTTTTATGTAAGTATAAAAACAAAAATATAAAATTAAATAAGGATAAGAAATAAAAGGTGGTGGGGTAGAGTGTTGAATGAAAAAACTATTGGAGAGGTAAAAATTGAATGGGTGTTGGATTAAGAGAGAGAAAATAATGTGGAGTGTTGAAAATTGAAAAAATGGGTGTTGAAGGTTGTTGAATGTATATAACCATTGTAAATGGTCAGTGATCAAAATTACTATTTTTAAAGAAACCCAAAAGGCTTAATACATCATTTGGTCCCTTAACTTAATTCTTTTTTTCAGAATGGTCCCCTAACTAAAAAACGTCTCAAATTGGTCCCTTAAGTCTTCTTCTGTTACCTCTTTTGGTCCTGTCCGTTAGTTTTTTAATATCTAATATCTTTGATTTGATTTCAGCCATTCGATTGCATGTCTATTGTATACAACAATGAACCACTAACACCTAATTTTTTTCCTTTCTTCATCTTCTTCTCACCATTTCTTCATGTTCATACAAAATTCATACACATTCATACAATATACCAAAAAAATCCAAAAAAAATCAACATTTAACCAACAAATAAAACTCAAATTCAACGTCAATTCATTTCTACAACATCATGAATTCGTGGCTTTCACATAAAATGTACAATTGTCAAAATTGTGACTTTTTTTTTTATAATACACTTGAGGGATAAAAAAGATCACGTTGGTTAACTACAACTATGAAAAGGTAAAATCTAAAAATTTTTAAAAGACTAATGGTGCTTCAACATACGATCCAGCAAACAAGAACTCCAAAACAACCACAAGTCCATAACATAGTCTCGTGTTTAAGAACTTGTAAACTTTGGAATTGGAAGAATTGCAAGAAAGCGGGTGTGGATCTTCAAAATTGTGAGTTAACAACTTAATACTCCTAATGATGTGACCCGATTTTGTTTCTTTTGAAAATAATGGATTTGAACCCTTCTTTTGATTTTGGGATTGTTATGGTTATGGTGGAGTGAATGAATTTGGGTATGAATTGATGATGACAAAGGAGGGTGTTGATGATGATAGATAAAGATGACAATGATGGTTGTGTGGTGATTAAAGAGTAGGTTTATTTATTCATCTAGGATTTTCTGGATTTTATTGATGAAGTTGTTGTTGAAGTTCATGAAGAGATGAGGGAAGAGATGAATGAATTTTATTAGGTGTTAGTGGTTCACAGTAAAATACAATAGACCCTACATGATTCAACGGTCCTCTTTTAAAGAAAAAATAAAATGGTTGCAATTAAAAAAATTAATAAGGCATATGGTGGACCACCTTTAAACATGGTTCACCTTAGACATTTGATGTTAAAAATTAACGGAGAGGACCAAAAGAGGTAACGGAAGAAGACATAAGGGACCAATTTGAGACGTTTTTAAGTTAAGAGACCATTCTGAAAAAAAGAATTAAGTTAAGGGACCAAATGATGTATTAAGCCAACCCAAAATTACTATTTTCCGTGAAAAGCATGCCTTCAGTAGAGTTTAGAAGAGAGAACTATTGGAAGAGAGGAACATGGCAAACCAATAATATGAGCAAATTGCAAAGGGAAGAAGAAGAGGTTGTTGGAAGGAGATGAAAGAGAAGAGAGAACTTTAATATTATTAATTAAAAAATGTTAGTTTGTGGCTGAAACACCGGTGCTCGTGTGTGAATTGTAAACATAGCAAACCTTTTCAGCGGTAGTTAACTACTGCTGGCACCAGCGACAGTTAACTGCTGCCGGGTCCTCAACGGTAGTTAACTATCGTTGGGGGTATTTAAGTATTTTACTTGTGTCATTGTGAAGTTTCCTATGTCAGAAAAGCAATTTTCTTAGGCCATTGTTAACCGTGGGCCATATTTTTTAAAAGGTCACTTCAAATAGTATTTACGTTAGAGAATTACTTATCCCACCTTCCATCTTTCTCGTCCATTCTCCATTTTGCTCATTTTACCTACGTTCAAATTTTATAATTTAAAGCGCATTTCATAATTTTTTGGATTATACAATCTGGACAGTATTTGACCCATCATCATAACAAAATAAAAGATTCAATTTTATTTATAGAGGGCATAATTTAAACTTTTTTTTAGGGAAGCATTATTTAAACTTGACAACACATTAAAAGGACATAATTTAAAATTTATAGCAAAATTTATAAATTCAACACAGTTTATTAATTGAATAGGATTTTGAACATGTTTACATTAGCATAACTCTATATAGTACAAAATGTTTGGCACTAAAGCTAAATTTAATTTGAAGTACAAATGAAGGGAGAAGGAGGGGGAATGTTTGTCATCCCTTTCGTGCACCCTCTGAATAAGATGGTAACACAAGATGATGAAGCAGAAGAAGGTAGTAGCTGATCTGAACAATCAGATATCTAAACTAATCTACAATACAAGATGGAGAGGAACAACCCCCTTTGACCAATCACACTAACTCAACAAGATGACAGAAAGGTCTATGTTGAACCTTCGTATAAAAGGTCAACAATGAAATCATGACATCATAATCGTCCAAAAGAAAGGTAAGAAAGAAAATGGAAGAAGGAAATAAATGGTTTTTTTTAGAATGCAAAATATAGAAGAAAGAAAGGCTATTTATAGTCTAAAGAACACGTAAATTGTGTCTACATTTAATATAAACGTGTAAAACACCAACTATTGACCTAAAATCCTTTGACCTTCCAAGCCTTGGTGGTTACGACACTATCTAAGTTATGAGCTTGTTTCGGATTATACAACCTAAAAACAATATTTGTATGGTTCGAATTATATGATTTGAAACGCGTCCAGACTGTGTAAAACCTGTGCATTGGGGGTGTGGCATAGTTCGCATTATATATTCTTGTCGTTGCAGACCATCAATATTTGCCTTGTTCAAAAAGAAATAATTTATGCATAAAAAATGAATATATTTAGTTGCTACCATTATAAATTAAATATATTGCACTTTAGTTATTTTGACATAAAAGTCTTATTAACCACATTTTTTATCAGCAGAAATTGAACTGTCTTTGAATTTACAACATTATTATACATTACGCACCAATCACTTATGGTAAACCCCTGCTAGTTATGAAAAACACATGTGCGTATAAATATAATATGCTATATATCTACTAATTTTCTCCGTACACCTTTGATGTTTACCTTTTATATTTGATTTGTTTTTGTATCCTCGCCCATCATGTACTAATATTAAGACTATAACAGTTTCTAAAGTATTTTTTAAAATTCGTCAAATGCTATGTTTTTTTTAATAATTATATAAAGTTATAATTTTAATTCACACACTACCAAATATAACATTTTAATGTCCTTCAAAAAAAATAAATAACATTTTAATGTATGATTCTTAAAAATCTTAGATTTGCTACAAAAAAAATTACTTTTTGACGCTCTTTCAAAAATCAAGCTTGGACGATCTTATAACTAAGCCATACTTAGGATCACCACTGTCTGGAGATTTTTGAAGTGGATGGTGATGGGAGGGAGACAGAGGGGGAAATATGCTTGATTCTCCTCCATAAGTTATCGTTTATAAGCTTGCATCACCTCTACTAACTCAACAATCAATTTAAAATATACTACCTCCGTCCCGGTATAATTGACCTACTTTGGTTTTTCACACAGATTAAGAAAAGTGTATAAATAAAGGGGAAAGTGGAATATATTGTATTGAGAATGATAAAAGTAGTATTATTTAGTGTTATGTTGTATTGGGAATGATGAAAGTTGTATTGAAAATTGAAATGGGTCAGTTATTTTGGGACACTTTTTTTTAGAAAATGGGTCAGTTATTCCGGGACGGAGGGAGTATCATTCTAAAAATTAATTTTGTTTAGGTCAACAATTTTTTAGGTCAAATTTATAAGATGGGTGCATCGAAACAAGAAATTGATTTAATTCGGTTAAAAGTAGCAACAAGTAGGACTGAGCAGGTCATCCGAACCCGCCCGAAACCCGAATCAGCCGAACTAACCGTGGGTATTGCGGGGCGGGTTTAAACGGTTGTCGGGTTGAAAATGCAGGAAAATTGGGTTTGTGTGGGTTTAAGCGGTCGGGGTCGGTTTTACAAATATCCAAACTGCAATACCCACACCCGACCGATTACTATGTATTAGTTTACAAGCCCAATATAATGAGCATTCCACCACTTCAAGCCCAATCCAAATAGCTTACCCAGGCCCAATTATTCTATCAAACAAACCCTAATTTACCATAAGTTTTCATTACTCTTTTGCTGCAAAACACTTCTCTCTGCAAGTCCGCCGTTTTCATCTCTCTCTCTACAAAATTCAAACCTTAAATCACAGTATCATACTACTTTGTCTCTGACTTTCTATGTTGTGTGTGATGCAAACTGCAAACACTCAAAACTTCTGTATCCCTCCCTCTCTCCCCGTATCTCCTTTTGTTACTCTCTCCTAAACAGAACATCTCAGCCCTTTTTCATAACTGGTTCGATTGAACAGTCTTTGTTCATGATCTTTGTATGTGAGAAGGTTAATTGCTTCTAGTTTGTTGTTAATTGAATTAATCTGCTCACCTCTTCTTCTCTTGGTCTCTCTTTCACTGCTTTTTCTTCTGTTTTTTCTCTTTTGCTGAAAACCCATAACCGAGCAAACCGAACCGTGTAAATCGACTAACCGTCAAACCGAAAACCGCCCAAACCGAGCCCTTAAACGGTCGAATTTGGTTCTTAATTTGGTGTCTTCGGTTTCATCTACTACGACGTTTTCTACCCCGAATCTGCCCGAACCCGACCGTTGCTCAGTCCTAGCAACAAGTATTATTAGTTATAATTTAATAAAAGATAATCTAGTATGTTATTTATTTAACCTTGGGTAGTTGACAAATTTTTTGGGTTGACCAACTCGATAATGTTTTTTCTTTTAGTTGTAACATTTTTTAACATTTTCCCAAGATAATATTCTAGGATGAGTTCTTCTTCCTCTTTCTTTTGGAATAACAAGGTGGTATTAGAGCTATATATATATATTTGAATTATGGTTTCATCAATCTCATGATATTTATATTCAATTTCTTCGACATTTTACACATGTATTGTACCCTTCAATATCATCCTTCATTAAATATATGTTTAGTCACACCGTGAAAAAAAAACTTTACATCCCTATAGAATCAAATGTCTTCCTTTTTGTTGTTAAGACATCGACTTTTAGTTAAAAAAGATGATATGAAAAATATATTTCAATGTAGGATGCCTAAGCCACATGCTAACACTGCATTGGATAATTGTTACATGAGCCATTGATGTCACACATCAGCATTATTGTATGGCATTGAATGTGACATCGACATCCAAATGAATACCACTCACAAGAGATGAAAAGAAAAACAAGATTATTTACATGGATGAAAAGCGAAAGTATTATATTAACAAGGGCTACATTAAATAATAACAAGATTTTTTATAAATTTCCAACGATAACCACCGTTGCATTGGGATGTGGTGACCCTTACAATGTTTATGGTGTGCAGCCTCATAGGGCCTCATATTTTAAGGGCACCAAATTATTGAGTTCTACTTCCTCCGTCTCTAAATTATAGTCGTTTAAGGTTTGTGCACGGTTATTAAGGAAATGATTAGTTGGGTTGATTTTGATAGTAAAATTAGTGTCATTTACTAAAACACTCTTATTAATTGTAGTTAGTGGAGTAGTTAAGTTATATGAAATTCAATAAATAAGGGTATATTAATGGAAAAAAAATAATAAATGTTGCATTGGTATTCTAAAGTGACAATTATTTTGAGAAAAAGAAAAAAATGGTAAAGTGACAATTATTGTGAGACGGAGGGAGTATTTGTTAAGGCTCAATATATGTGTGTGTACACACACAGGCGTGTGTGGGGATGCAGGCGCACACATGGCACACGAAATCTCTAGGATGGTCTTGCTTACAACTCTCCCTACGAACACCATACACCCAATTTTTTTGAAATCCCACACCAGCGAGCTGCCAACTTCTTTCTATGAGGCCTAATTTACAACATAATTAATCAGCCACTCATCACCGTAATCGTCTAAGTTTTAGTCGTCGCCACCCTTTTCATCTTCTTTGGTGCCATGACATTCTTAGTTAGAAGATTTCACACACTCAAACTTAATTGAGATTCTTTTTCTCCATCCTTGTATTCAACCACACCTATCATTATCTCAATCGTTCAAAGTTGAATGTAAAAATAATAAAATGAACAAGTCAACTATAGTAATGGTCATCATAATGGATGAGAAATTCACAATTCATAAGGAGAAATCGATTTTTAGAATAAGGATAATTAAAACAATGAATTCTATACAAATAGAGAAGTCGTCCAACTCAAGTCTAACAACACTGACACTAACTAGAGGAGTTGGCAAACTCAAGCCTACAAGTAGGACAAAAACCATTCAAAGAATTACTCTCTCCGTCCCTCAATAGATGACCTAGTTGACAATATACATTATTGACTTGACATATTTTGACCATATTTTTCTATTAATTCATAAAGATAAATAATATCATGTAAGATGTTGGATTCGTCTCGGTGAATATTTTTAAAATATTAAATTTTCATAATTTTTTTTAGTAGAGAATTGAAGATATCAAAGATAAAACATATGCATTGATACGTGTGTCGAAGTCAACTAGGTCATCTATTGAAGAACGGAGGGAGTAAAGCAAAAGAATTCTTCCACGGTGCCTAAAAACTTTCTCTTGTCAATACCAATAACACCATTATCAAAAAAGAAAAGAAAAAAAAAAAAGATCAAACACCATTATTAAAAAAAAAAAAAAAAGGATCAAATCTAGTATAGGTAAGAAAGAGTGTTGCAGGAGACTTATTATAAACACCAAAATCATTGCAAGTTGAAATGATCGTCAATAAAATTCAAATAATAAAAAAACTAAATTTTCCCAATCACCACAAAGAAAGAATCAACTGAAATATTATATGTTATTATATTTATTATATTTATACCACAATCCATAAGCGATAACTTTGTTAGAAAGCCTCTCAAAAAAAAAACTTTAGAAATTGTAAAATGTTATAGATATTTCAAATACTTATTTATGATATTAATGGACTAATAAGATTATATAAATTACCACTTTATCAAACTAAGTAAATCAAGAGAGAAGGAAGTAGGATGATATATTTTGATTTCTCTAAAATGGTGTATCGAACAATGGTACAAGGGCATTCTATTTATACTAGTGAAAGAGCCATGCCCCAACCAATTACATTTATGGCATGGTAGAAAATTATTACTGTCTCAACCAATCTGTATGACTATGCACCGAACCACAATTGCCAAATACAAAGCCATTTGTCAAAATGTTTCACTCCCCCTTTATATAATTATTATGTTTATATAATTTATCATAACACTCCTCCTTTGAAATATCTATCACAATGCTCCATTGGAGTCTTGCTGAGGATAATTTGATTGGAACATATGTTGCCTCGTTAAAAACCTTATTAGGAAAAACCCATTGGGATAAAAACCTTAATAAGGGAAAAAGAGTACAACAATATGCTCCCCCCCAACTAAACATATGTTGTTCTTCTTTAAAGATCTCGAAGCTGACATATTCCAATATTTTGTATGTGCTTCTTGAAAATTGATGTAGGGAGTGCCTTTGTGAAGAGGTCTGCCACATATATTGAATATCCACTTCTTTGTTTCTTTCAAGTTCTTGTGTGAATGAGAAGAACTTAGGGGGGATATGTTTGGTTCTATCACTTTTGATGTAACCTTCTTTCATTTGAGTAACACATGCAGCATTGTCTTCATACAAGATTGTTGGATTCTTATCAACTGTTAAACCGGATGCTCCTTGGATATGTCGTAAAACCGAATTTAACCATCTACATTCTTTGCTTGCTTCATGAAGGGCTATTACTTCAGCGTGATTTGAAGAAGTTGCTACAAGTGTTTGCTTTTGAGATCTCCATGATATTGCAGTGCCACCATATGTGAACACATATCCGGTTTGTGATTTAGCATTATGTGGATCTGACAAATATCATGCATCTGCATAGCTAAGCAAAACTGGTTTTGTATTGTTAGAATAAAACAAACCAAGATCAGATGTACCTCGTATATATCGAAATATATGTTTTATTCCTTTCCAATGTCTATTTGTAGGACATGAACTGGATTTCGCCAGTAAATTCACTGCAAAAGCTATATCAGGTCTTGTACAGTTAGCAAGGTACATGAGTGCCCCAATGACACTTAGATATGGCACTTCAGAGCCAAGATCCTTTTCATTATCTTCCTTAGGTCTAAAGGGATCCTTTTCAACGTTAAGTGTTCTTCCCATCATTGGAGTACTCAAAGGGTTTGTCTTGTCCATGTTAAACCTTTTTAATACTCTTTCTGTATAATTTGATTGATGTACTAATATACCATTTTTAGTATACTCAATTTGTAAACCAAGGCAGAACCTAGTTTTCCCCATATCTTTCATTTCAAATTCTTTCTTTAAGTACTCTCTTGCTTCTTCAATTTCTTTAGTAGTTCCAATGATATTTAAATCATCAACATAAACAGCAATTATTACAAAACCAAATATTGTTTTTCTTATAAAAACACAAGGGCAAATTGGATTATTCTCGTAGCCTTCTTTAAGCAAATATTCACTTAGCCTATTGTACCACATGCGCCCGGATTGTTTTAATCCATATAATGATCTTTGCAACTTAATTGCATACATTTCTCTTGGTTTTGATGTATCAAGCATCTTAAGTCCTTCCGGTACTTTCATGTATATGTCATTATCAAGTGAGCCATATAAATAAGCAGTAACAACATCCATAAGATACATATCAAGATTATTAAATACTGACAAACCAATTAAATAACGAAAAGTAATGGTATCCATAACAGGAGAATATGTTACCTCATAATCAATTCCTGGTCGTTGGAAAAAACCTTGTGCAACAAGACGGGCCTTGTATCTTACAATTTCATTTTTCTCATTTCGTTTTCTTACAAAAACCCACTTATAACCAACAGGTTTCACACCTTCAGGTATAACCACAATAGGCCCAAATACTTTTCGATTTTTAAGAGAATTTAATTCAGTATCTATTGCATCTTTCCAATTTTTCCAATCATGTCTATTTTGAAATTCATTAACAGTTCTGGGTTCGGGATCATCATTTTCATTTGTAATTTCACATGCAATGGAGAATGAAAATATTTCATCAATATTTATGTCTTTTCGGCTCCACAAATTTCCTGTATTAACATAATTAATTGAAATCTCGAGATCATTCTTGTTTTCAGTTTCATTGTCAATGATCTCATTCTCATCATCTTATGCTTTTTCGAGAGCACACTTTTCATTTTCAGATTTATCATTATCTAGTGTCTTTTCAAGATCACTTTCAATCATATTCCCTCTTTCTGTTCCTTTTCTTTTTCGGGGATTTTTGTCTTTGGAACCTATAGGTCGGCCACGCTTTAAGCGTGCCTTAGATGTACTTGCTACATCATTTAGTTTCAAAATCTCAATCTGAGCTGGGACATTTACAACTGGTACATGTGACTTTGTCACCTTTTTCAAATCAGTAAATGAATCTGGCAGTTGATTTGCTAAATCTTGTAAGTGTACTATTTTCTTTACATTTTCTTCCCATGATTTATTATATGGGTCCAAATGTAATAAATGTGGTACATGCCATGTTATTTCATTTTCCAATGGTTTATTTTCCCCCCTAGTGTTGGAAATTTTGTTTCGTCAAAATGACAATTAGCAAATCTTGCCTGAAAAACATCACTTGTTAAAGGTTCAAGATATCTAATAATTGATGGTGATTCATACCCCACATGTATTCCTGACCTTCTTTGAGGTCCCATTTTTGTTCTTTGTGGTGGAGCTATTGGTACATATACTGCACAACCAAAAATCCTTAAATGAGAGATATTTGGTTCCTTACCAATTGCAAGTTGATAAGGGGTATTTTTATTATCAGCACTTGGCCTTAGACGTATGAGTGCTGCAGCATGTAAAGACGTTTGATTAATGACTCAGCTAAACCATTTTGTGTATGTACATGAGGAACATGATGTTCAACAGTAATTCCAATTGTCATGCAATAATTATTAAATGATTCAGATGGAAATTCACCGGCATTGTCAAGTCTAATTTTCTTTATAGTATAATCAGGAAATTGCGCTCTTAGTTTAATTATTTGTGCAAGAAATTTTGCAAAGGCCATATCACGACTTGACAGTAAACAAACATATGACCATCTACTTGATGCATCAATTAATACCATAAAGTACATGAATGGTCCTGACGGTGGATGGATAGGTCCACATATATCTCCTTGGATTCTTTCAAGGAATGCAGGTGATTCTGTCTGAATCTTACCTGGTGAATGTTTTGTTATTCATTTGCCAAGAGAACAAGCTTCACATGGTCTATCTTTTCTTGTAAGCTTTAAAACTTTCAATGGATGACCATGGGTACCTTCAACTATTTTAAGCATCATTGTTGAACCAGGGTGACCTAAACGGTCATGCCATAAAGTCCTAGTTTTGGGATCTTCTTTTACTACTAAATTACATTCAATTTCATGTATATATGTATAGTGTAATCCAGAAGGCAATTTTGGTAATTTTTCTAAAATTTTATTCTTTCCCAAAATATTAGTAGTAATATTAATGTATTTCATATTACCTTCAGTTGTAGTTTCAGTATCATATCCTTGCCTATATATGTCATTAAAACTCAACAAATTTCTCTTTGATTTCGGAGAGCGTAGAACATTATTAATGACAAACTTTGTCCCATTTGGTAACATGAACATAGCATTACATGTTCCTTCAATTAAATCTGCTGGACCTGATATTGTGTTTATTACACCTTTAGTAGGAAATATTTTGGTGAAATATTTCTTACTTTTGAGGATTGTATGGGTAGTTCCACTGTCTGGAATGCTAATGTCTTTGCTATGATCCATTTCTAACCTTAAAATAAAAATAAGATTAAAGAAAAAGAGAGGGTAAAACAATACAACATATTTAACAATATTATTTGTTTAGATCATGAAAATATTACGTATTACACAAGTCACACAACATGCAAATTCTTAATTAAGTACATATTAAAAATATACAAGTAATTCAAACACAACACACATTATTCAAATACATATATAAATTTTAACTAATTAATTAATCCATATTAATTTCTTCTTCTATGAAATCAGAAGCCTCAAGGCAGGTAGTATCATTCTTTGGTTCAATTTCATTAAAATTTACTTCCTTTCCTTTCCACCTACAGATTCCTTGTATCTTTTACAAAGATACTCTGGTGTCCTACATGCTTTGGACCAATGACCTTTCTTTCCGCATCTATAACAACGATCATCATGATTTCTAGAGGGACCTTCTTGGATGTAATTACCCTTACCTTGATGATTCTTGTTGGTTTGGTCATATCTGAAAGGCCTATAATTCATATAACCTCTTCCACGGCCTCCACCACGAAAATGGTTTCGACCATGATTTCTGCCTCGACCACCAAAACGAGCATGCCCACCACGTCCTCTTTGGCGACTATAACCACCACGCCCTTGATTAAAAGTTGTGGCATTTATTTCAGGATATGCCATTGTTCCTGTAGGACACAACTGATGGTTTTTTATGAGAAGCTCGTTATTCTGTTTAGCCACTAGAAGGGCTGCAACCAAATCAGAGTATTTAGTAAATCCCCTCATTCTATATTGTTGTTGCAACAACACCTGAGATGCATGGAAAGTTGAGAATGTTTTCTCCAACTTTTCCTCTTCAGTTATAGTTATGCCACAAAATTCTAATTGTGCTATAATTTGGTGCATGGTAGAGTTATATGCAACAACACTTTTATAATCTTGGAACCTTAATTTGTTCCATTGATCCATCAACGAGGGCAGTAAGACTTTCTTCTGATGCCCAAATCTTGCCTTAAGCTTGTCCCACAAGATCTTGGGATCTTTTGCATTTGAGTACTCTGTTTGTAATCCATCATCAAGGTGGTGCTTAATTATCCTATTTACTTTCGATTTTTTCTTTGCCAATTCCTCTGGCACATTTCCCAAATCGTCTCCTTCAAGAATCTTGTCGAGTCCCTCACATGCAAGATACTCAATTAAGTTGTTGTTCCAAGTTATGTAGTTGTCTCCAGTTATGTTTAAAATTTTGAATTGATGCTTAACATTTGACATGATTATATCTAGCAGTAGTGTAAACTTCTGGTAGAAACAATCGTGCTGATAACGTGTTAAAGATTTAGATATTTCAAATACTTATTTTATGATATTAATGAACTAATAAGATTATATAAATTACCACTTTACCAAACTAAGTAAATCAAGAGAGAAGGAAGTAGGATGATATATTTTGATTTCTCTAAAATTAGGGATGGCAAAGCGGGCCGGTCCGCCCCATTTAGGCCCGCCCCGTTTAAGCCCGCTAAAAACGAGACGAGACGAGCCGAGTCAAATTTTGTGACCGAGTCCAAAATCTCACCCCGCCCCATTTAGTGGCGGGCATGCGAGTTGGCGGGCCGGCCCGCCAAACAAAAACTTTTTAAATTTTTTTTTTTACAACTTAATTGTTACAAAAAAAAACTATGTTGTTTTTATCGTAAAAAAATATAAAAGAATAGGTAGCAAGTAAATTTGTCAAAAACAAGATAATTATCAAATTGTCGAATTCAACATCATAACCAATAGCAAAATAAGGCAAATGCGCAACATAAAACAAATCATAAAATAAATCCAATAACCAAATTATAAAATAAGTCTCAAAATAAATAAACTCAACAACCAAGATAAATTCAAAAGCATAAAATAAGTCTCAAAATATATCTAACAACCAAAATAAATTCAAAAACATAAAATAAGACTTAAAATAACAAATTGAAACACGAGTTAAGCGGGCCGCCCCCGCCACGCCCCGTGCCCGTCCCGTTTCCAACGAGTTAAGCGGGGCGGCCCGCCCCGTCCCGTGCCCGCCCCGTATTTTAACGAGACGAGACGAGCCGAGCCAACTATCGAAAAAGAGTTCAAAACTTCGACTCAGCCCGCCAAAAATAGCGGGCCAAACGGGTCGGCCCGGCGGGTCAGACCCGTTTTGCCACCCCTATCTAAAATGGTGTATCGAACAATGGTACAAGGGCATTCTATTTATACTCGTGAAAGAGCCATGCCCCAACCAATTGCATTTATGGCATGGCAGAAAATTATTACTATCCCAACCAATCTGTATGACTATGCACCGAACCACAGTTGTCAAATACAAAGCCATTTTGTCAAAATGTTTCACTCCCCCTTTATATAATTATTATGTTTATATAATTTATTATAACATAAAACAACTTAAAAAAAATCTAAATTGTTCAAGCACACCAAGAAGGATGAATCAACTAATTTGGTGGCACATGGTCATTCCATCACCGAGGGCTTACAAATCTTAATCCTTGAATCTTGAACTAGATACTTATGGAGCTCCATCACGTGGAGCAACAACTAGTCCAAACCATACGGTATTATCATATCCAATCAATCTCCCAACTTTTACAAGATCAACCAACCACTCCCTTGTGATAGTTGATGTAGTTAATCTTGTTGGCATCCATAAAAATAATTTCTGACGTAAAATAATAATGAATAAAATTGAAAACCTCATGTAAAATATTGTATATTTATGTATTTAAAGGTAAAATATTCTATATTATAATTATATTTATTATATTTCAAACCCAACACAACAAACCCAACCCTCTCATATTTAGTTAAAAAATATGATCTTGAAAATATACTTTCATGTAGGATGAGAGTTACGCAGTGGCGTTGCCAGAACCTTGAGTCAGGGGGTCTAAAATTTTAAGCTTTAAATAATAATATTAATATAAAAAAGAAAAATTACACTCGTCCTCTTTTATCTTTTTTGACGGCATTTTTATCTTTTTGGTTCTTTTTTGTGTATGAATTTTCAAGCGCCAAATTTAAAATTTATATGAAATCATGAACGAAAGACTGTGGATTTAAACACTAAGAATTCATACATTCTCTGCGCTGTTGGTTTTGCTTATGCAAGCAGGATGTTTATAAGAAGCCGAACTATGTCCAAATCTTTGTAGAGTCATATTCACATCTTTTTTTTATTAAATATGACTTTAGTTCGGCTTCTTATAAACCATGCATCTGACGGGTTTGGAGGATCAAGTAGGGCTGAGCAAAGATGGGTGACCCGCCCGAAAACCGCATTAACAGACAAACACTTTGCTGAAACGGGCGAGTCTAGTCGGTGGTTGGGTAAAAATTGTGAAGAAAGTCGAGTATACACAGTTTTAAACAGTCGAGTGCGGGTCACAAGACTCTAACCCATCGGTGTTCAGAACCGACCGAAGCATTGTGTAGGCATGAGTTAAACTTCTTGTACATCTCTATTGATAAAGGCTACACCAACTCACAGTTTTATGTCAGGAGGAGTGTTATTTGAACAACCAATTTGGTGACAACTTATTTGAAAACTTTACTCCCTCCGTCCCTCAATAAATGACCTAGTTGACAATATACATTATTGACTTAACATACTTTGACCATATTTTTCTACTAATTCAGAAAGATAAATAATATCATGTAAGATGTTGTTGGATTCGTCTCGATGAATATTTTTAAAATATTAAATTTTCATAATTTTTTTTTAGTAGAGAATTGAAGATATCAAAGATAAAACATATGCATTGGTACGTGTGTCGGAGTCAACTAGGTCATCTAATATGAGAAGGGAGTATTTTACAAAGAAAAAAGTGGTATTGACACTGAAACCATAACAATAGAGAGATAAAGTAAAAAGTAATGTGAGTATGAGAGAGAAAGTTGTTGCAAAAGTTGTCACTAAATGGATGTTCAAATATCATTTCTCTTATTATGTCAGCTCCAATTTGTATCGAGACATACAATTACGCACACTACTCAATAAAGCTGAACCTCACTTTACCTACAACCAGTTACTTCTCCATTATTAATATTAATATTGGAAAAATTGTTAAATTGATGGAAATAAAAAGAAAAATTAACAACCGTATCTCTCCTCTTTTATTTTTACAATTGCTAGTGCCCATTCCATATTAAAACCAGCTCTCATGGACCATGTTCACATTAAATTTTCCAGCACAACAAAAAAGCTCAAAGAAGAAGAAGAAGAAGAAGAAGAAGAAGAAGAAGAAGAAGAAGAAGAAGAAGAAGAAGAAGAAGAAGTGTGAGAAAATAAAAAAAAAAACTTAATGGCCAGAAATATTTCGTTTATTTTCTCACACTTCTTCTTCTTCTTCTTCTTCTTCTTCTTCTTCTTCTTCTTTTTCTTCTTCTTCTTCTTCTTCTTCTTCCTCTTCTTCCTCTTCCTCTTCCTCTTCCTCTTCCTCTTCCTCTTCCTCTTCCTCTCCCTCTTCCTCTTCTTCTTCTTCTTCTTCTTCTTCTTCTTCTTCTTCTTCTTCTTCTTCTTCTTCTTCTTCTTCTTCTTCTTCTTCTTCTTCTTCTTCTTCTTTATCTCTCACCCCGTTTAGATCCGACCGACTCACCCGTCAACCGATAGAACCGAAATCCGATGAAACCGAAATGAAAAACGGACGGAAATGGGTGTCAGCTTCTGCTCATCGGTTGTTGGTCGGAATGATATTTCCGGTCCGAATCCGACCGAACCCGACTGGTGCTCTAGCTCTACCCTAGGATCAAGTGAAGGCATATGAAGAAAAGGTTCAAACACTTGAGGATGAGATCAATGAATTAAATGAAAAACTGTCAGCAGCAAACACAGAGATAAATGCCAAGGAAGTTTTGGTAAAACAACAGGCTAAAGTAGCTGAAGAGGTTGTCTCAGGTATGCTATTTTTATGCAAAAAAAACATTACGGTTTTTTGTGTTAATCGGTTTTGAATTCCATGATTTTTTTAGAGATAAGTTATATTGTTTTTGTGAGATGAAAGATACTTGTACGTATCTTTTTTTTCTTTTCTTATAGAGATTGTCATACCCCAATTTTTGACCTAAGATATCACTGACACGTGTCGATGGACCCTACATTCATACGTCGTTTAACCCTGATCAGTCTTTGACTTTTCAGTGAAAATTTCGGCAGAGAGGTATTTTAAAATACCTCATTTTGGTTCCAAGTCGGGCCCTCTCCTCACTTTTTTAATTAACTTTAATTTCCATCTTCTATTTAATTTCTTTAATTAATTGACTCTAATTTCTTTTTCTTTTTAAATATATGTATATATATTGATTTATCTCATTTTTATTTCTTATTTTATTTTGTTTTTATTTATTTTGTTATTATGTCCATAAAAAAAAAACCCAAAAATATGCATATTTATCTCTTGGTATTTTTTACCTTTCATTTTATTTACTTATTTTTATTATAAAGTGTTTAAGTCAAAAAATAGTCCAGGTTCAATCAAATTCAGTCCAAACACAGCCTGTACGTTTCATTCATTCCAATCCAAAAAAAACAGCTTTGCCTCATCTGCAGGAACACAGCTGCTTTCCTCCTCTCCAAGCCACACTTTTTGCTACTCTTTAACAAACCCTAAATCAAAACCTTGACACTATAAAACCAAAGCTGCACAGCCAAGAAAAAAAACACGCATAAAGCTGCAACACACAAAATATTTCAAAACCCTAGCCACCGCACTTTACAAGAGAGTTCTGAAGAATATTTAACTTGGTTTCAATTTTAAGTTTTGCATTGATTCCTTCATTTTTATCGCTATTGTTCATGGTTTGATTCCAATTCATCGAATTTAAATTTGCTAACCATCGTATAATATTTTGAACCTGTAATTTTTTCCATTCAGCCGTCAACACTCATTTGAATTTAATTGCTACTTCATACGATTACTATTCACCTTATTTCATTTGAGTCCCTTTAGCGCTGCTTTATTTTCAATTGATTGCCTCCTATTTTATTTCATTGCTACTACGTCACTGCTCCAAACCTTCCAGCTACCATAATATAATATACTTTTTAGAATTCTTGTTGGAGGCAATTTTTTTTTCAATTTTCTAGTTCCATATTACAATTTGAGCACCACTATTGCTGTTGTTACTTTTGACTGCCGTGTTCCACATATATACATATGCATAAACTGCTGCGTGGATGCACTGTTATCGATATCATATTGCTTTGAATTGTTTCAGGTAGCAACCGCTTCTTTTATCTAGAGAATCCATCGTTAACAGCTTGTTGTAGGTGTTTGCAGTGGCTTTTCTATTCCATTCCAATTGCAAGGTCGTGGCTGCTCTCCAAAGTTAAAGAGATTCAATCATAAAGAGAATTGGTGACCCCTTTGCATTTCTTTTTTTTATTTCTTCTTCATGCATTTTTTTTCTTTTCCTTAGCATTTTATTTTTTTAATTCTCATGCATCTTTATTATTCCACCTATTACATATTTATCTTCCGTCATTTATTTTTATTACATGGATATTAGAATGTAAATATAGGGTTAATGTAAATCATGCATATTTATTTTTCTGTTATTTACCTTTTCCGCAGACTTTAGAATGTATAATAGGCTTAATGTAATAGCTTTAGGTGCATGTGTGCGTGCGTGTGTGTGTATGCTTTATTTTTATGCTTTATAGTTTTAGGTTAATGGTCTTTGTGGTGATCCAACGTCACCACAAAGTGCCTACGTTTTTATTTTTCCTGCTCCGTTAGTTTCAATTTTAGTTTAATTATCATTTAAAAACAACAAAAACATGCAAATATTACAAAACTCACAAAAATATTTTTCTATAATAAACCTTGATCCTAAATCAAGTGACCGTCCTTTTTATTTTATTTTCTTAAGTCAAACATCAATCAATTTAATTTTATCATAAGTCTATTTCCTTTTAACATAAAAAATACAAACAAACTTATTTTGCCACTTGGCCTTTTCATTTCAAAACCTTTTTCAAAACTAATAAAAAACACTCAACCAATCAAACGTCATTTTCTACCCCGAACTACGAGGTTTTGATCCCTCACGGGTACGTAGGCAGAGGACCATGTCCTTCCAAATCAATAAAATGTAGATAATTAGGTCTTTCTTTTTTATCATTTCAAACTCCATATTTTTTTCAAAACAAGCAAGTTATAGCACATTAATTAAATGAAACCAAGAGGTTCCCGTAGAGTACTACGGACATAAAGGGTGCTAATACCTTCCCTTTATGTAACTAACCCCCGAACCCTAAATCTTTTCAAAATGGGGTAGTTTGAACTTTTTCCCCTTTTCTTAAAAAAATTAAATGTTCAGTCGTGAAATAAATTTAGTGAGTCAAAAAGCTAATCAAATAGCCTTGATCTCCGAAAAATGACGCAACAGGGATACGTATAGGTTTTGAATTCCATGATTTTTTGAGAGATAAGTTATATTGTTTTTGTGAGATGTAAGATACTTGTACGTATCATTTTTTCTTTTCTTATAGGGATACGTATGGGTTTTGAATTCCATGATTTTTTGAGAGATAAGTTATATTGTTTTTGTGAGATCTAAGATACTTGTACGTATCATTTTTTCTTTTCTTATAGGGATACATATAGGTTTTGATTCCATGATTTTTTGAGAGATTAAGTTATATTGTTTTTGTGAGATGTAAGATACTTGTACGTATCATTTTTTCTTTTCTTATAGGGATACATATAGGTTTTGAATTCCATAATTTTTTGAGAGATTAAGTTATATATTGTTTTTGTGAGATGTAAGATACTTGTACGTATCATTTTTTCTTTTCTTATAGGGATACGTATAGGTTTTGAATTCCATGATTTTTTGAGAGATAAGTTATATTGTTTTTGTGAGATGTGAGATACTTGTACGCATCATTTTTTCTTTTCTTATAGGGATACTTGTACTCTTTCAAATAAAAATGCAAAGAGAGAAAAAGATACATAAATACATGTTACACATGACTATATTCTGATTTTCAATTAACACAACTGATTTTTTATAACCGTATAATAACTTCCTACTTCACATGATACCATTGTATGTAGTCTAACTTTATTAAGTGTTCGAGGATTTTTATATCTTTTTACTAGCAAAAAGGTGAGCGTTTATCAGGTCTTTGTTGCGCATAATTGTATATCAACATTAGTGCATTGGTTATAATTTTTTTACTGTATGCCACACGCAAAAAGTTTTGATAAATGGATCAAAATAAGTTTCCTAAAGTGTAGATTATTTTCTTTTTTCGATTAAATATTGTTTCTATTATAGTGAGATTGTTCTGATTATAATTAGATTTAATTAATTTTTAATTTAAATTTTAAATAATATTATAAAAAAGGATAATAGTAATCACAATAGTTTAAATTAAGGACACAATTAGAAGAAAAAGTACCCCACCTAAACTATGTATCTCCTTTATGTATAGGTAAAAATAATATATATATATATATATATATATATATATATATATTATTTTTTTGGTGGCCGAGGTTTGAACCTCGAACCTTAGATATATTATGATTGTCCCTACCAACTGAGCTAAGCTCACAAGGATGTGTGTGTGTGTGTGTGTGTGTGTGTATATATATATATATATATATATATATATATATATATATATATATATATATATATATATATCTTCAAAATATCCTAAAAGATGAAGATTGTTGTATACACATGTTATTAGGCTGAAAAAAACACACACACACACATATAATAATAGTAATAATAAATATTCATTTTTCAACGATAACCATTACATTGGGAAGTGACGAACTTAAGCATGTTTATAGTTTCATATTTTTTAAAGCACCAAGTTGTTGGACTCTACTGGTTGATGATCACACGCACACGCACGCGCGCGCACACACACAATAGGGAGAGATAGCGAGACACTTATATGAATGTGTGTGCACGCATGTATGAGCATGCATGCATGCATGTGTAACTTATAAAAAAAACATGACAGCTATATCATACTTTGCGCATAACACTTAAAATCTCTAGGAGGACCTTGCCTACATCTCTCCTTGCTAACACCATACAACCAATTGTTTAAAATACCCCATAAGTGTGATGCATGTATCTTTCTTTGAGGTCTAATTTTCAACATGTTATCCATCAATTTGTTGACTACTAGAGTGACAGTGATTGTCACTCTTATATAAAGGTAAGGTTATGTTGTGAAGCTTAAGCAAATTATATATGTTCCACTGATCTCACTTACATATTGAATTGAAAAAGGAAAGCATTATGGAAAGGATCAAGTATATATTAAAATGGTCAGGCGTATACATGCTCACACCTACATTTATGTGGAGTTTGACGGGATTGTCATCTAAGAAGAATGTAACAACTTTTGAAGATAATATTGATGATACAATTGAAGCTGGCATGCATTCTTTTGTAGGTTTTGCATTTACAATCATTCTTGGTGGGCTGGCTAAGGAAGCAATGCTACGCAATCATAAATATTCACTTAAAGCAATATACTATTGGCTATGCGGGTAATGTTACATTTATTCGTCTTTGATGTTTTTTTTTATGGTTTATTTTTTTATGTTTTGGTAGGGTGGAGTGCGAGTTCAAACCAACAATATCTATCTTGTTCACACTTAATGTGTGCGAATATTGCCACTAGACTCTTTGAAATAAAAATGCAAAGAGATAAAAAGATACATAAATACATGTTACACATGACTATATTCTGATTTTCAATTAACACAACTGATTTTTTATAACCGTATAATAATTTCCTACTTCACATCATACCATTGTATGTAGTCTAACTTTATTAAGTGTTCGCGGATTTTTCTATCTTCTTACGAGCAAAAAGGTGAGCGTTTATCAGCTCTTTGTTGCGCTTAATTGTATATAAACATTAGTGCATTGGTTATAATTTTTTTACTGTAAGCCACACGGAAAAAGTTTTGATAAATAGATCAAAATAAGTTTCCTAAAGTGCAGATTATTTTCTTTTTTCGATAAGATATTGTTTCTATTATAGTGAGATTGTTCCGATGGTAATTAGATTTAATTAATTTTTAATTTAAATTTTAAATAATATTATAAAAAAGGATAATAGTAATCACAATAGTTTAAATTAAGGACACAATTAGAAGAAAAAGTACCCCACCTAAACTATGTATATCCTTTACAGGGCCGTTCCAATAAAATTGGAGGCTCAGCACTAATATTAAAAATGACCCTAATAAAAATAATTAATGATAATAATGATAATTTAAACAATTGCAAATAAACAATGAGGATTATTTTGATTTTAATTTGTTTTGTTGAATTTTTTGTTTGTTGATAGATGTGTAGGTTTGGCCTAACTTGTCCATTTACTCTTTATTTTTGTCAAATAATAAGTGTTTGATTTAGACCTACGTAACAAAAGAAAACATTATACACAAAATTAAATTAAAATTACATTTATGCCCTTCAGTTTTAATTTTCCCCAAAAACAAAAACATGGTCTTTTGGTCCAAGTGAAAAGGTGTTGGTTGCTAAAATAGACCTTCATGAAAATGAGTGGGTCTATTGTAGCAAACCCATATATTGCCTTTGTACTTACATAAGAATTAGTAGGTCCTCGCATGTAAGGAATAGTGAAAAGTTTAGTCCAAGACTCTTTATTTCCAAATTCCTTCATAATCCAAATATCATCACCTGAGGTCAGGCACAAGCAATCCCTCAGAACAGTCAAAGCTGACAAGTCATGCCCTACTTCTTCAAAGCTAGGAGGTGAAATTTTTTGACAAGACTCATTAGCCAAATCAAAAGAAACAATAAAGCCTGGATATTTCCTGCCCTGTTCATTTACGAACAACCAGTTAATCGTTCCATTCAAGAATTGTCCACATGGCTCCCATTTAGGAACACCACCAAAAGGACACTCTTGAATGTTTCTTCAAAGATCGGTACCCAAAGTATGAACCTTTACTTCAGTTTTGAGAACCGAATAATTTTCAAGGAAGGAAAAAATGACAACTACCTTGTAGATATCTGTAGAAGAATCACAGCCAAAGCCAAACGTTGTACGAACATAAGGAATCACTTTTGGCTTTTCAAAAAGGGGCAATTCCTTCAACTTTCTAATGGAAGGGTTCAACAATATAACTAAGCCTTTCATATAATCTGCAATACACAAAATTCCATTGCAAGAGCCAACAAAATTGGGGTTACCGGTTTTTGGTAGGCAGTGGAGGTTTTGCGTGAACTCAGTGGTTATGTCGGTGAAAACTGAATAGAGAGGGTAAGATACGAGAGTGTAGTTGTATGGGTAACATGTGTTTCTTAGGAAGTGGAAGTTTTGTGTGGTAGATAGACGAAGATGCTTCTTAACGAAATTGGGTTAAAAAATTAGAGAATTCCATGAATTGCAGACACATCGGAGTTGAAGCATGAGCTTCACGGGTAGTCTACACAGAATTTCTGGAATGACGTCAAAAGGAAGAGTGGGAAGCATTCTTAGTGTATGTGTAATTATATTCGTCCATATATTTATATATGTTAGGAGCTTATTTGAAACATTGAAGGGGCAATGTTGGAAAGTGTATTAGAAGTTGGAACGTAATCTAAGAAGGAAGCCTTTTGGATGATGATTGAAATTATGATACAATGCACTTCTTTAGTTATTAACATCCATTGGAAGACTACAGGGTAAACAACATAATTAATTTTGATGAATTGAATGCTTATAATTCGAAGTGGGATAGGTGGGAAGGCAAAAATTCAGCCGCCTTCATTTCACATAATTTTTTTTTTTGCCCTGTCTCCAAACAAAATTATATATATATATATATATATATATATATATATATATATATATAGGGGAGCATATCACGTGAGAATGACAATTATATATGAGAATGATAAGAATAAATAGGAGCCATTAGATTAAAATACATGGCTGAGATTAAAACCCCCAAATTAAACATGTCCACACGCTGACTGATTCTCACTCAGTTTCTCACGCGCGTTCCAATTCTCTGGTTTTTTCTTCCTTCAAACGCTGCTTCTTCTTCCCCCGACCTTAAACCATCTCTTCCGGCAGCCCCGACCTTCAACCCCCAGTTTGCGACGCCCCAGCAGTTCCGGCGTAAAGGGTCTCCGTCGCCGTCGCCACCTTCCACCACCACCAGCTTCGACACATGGCGAGTATCATCTATTTTTACCAGAGAAATTGATCTACTGTGTGATTATGGGTTCTATCTTATTTTCTTTTTTTGAAATTGTAGATTTTCATTTTTTGAGTTTCAATGTAACCCTTTCTTTATTTTTCATCTGGTAGCTTATTCAATGTTGATTTGTTGAGATTGTATTCAATGAAAATGAATTTGTTGTAGCCACTGATGAAGACAGTTTTGAAGGAAAATGGAGGAAGATTCACCGTAAAAATTGTAGAACAAAAGAAAGGAAGGACAATGGAATTTGGGGAGATAGGGAAAGAGAAGAAGAAGCAGCGTGTGAACTGAAGGTGAGAAAAACACAAGAAGGGGGGTTGAATTGTGTTTTGAAAAATTCTTCGTTTCTCCTAAAAACTGAACACACTGATCAGAAGCTAGGTGAGACAGCTTCTGAAGTGATAATCAGAATCTAAATGCAGCGGAATAAAACAGAGAGAGAGAAGAAGAACGACACAAAGCAATTATACTGGTTCCTTCCACAATCCGGAAGTAGTCCAGTCCCCCTTGCACTTCCAAGGAGATTTCACTATGAGTAATATCTGATTACAAATGCTCAAGCACACAAGCAAGAGACTTCCTTTGCTCAAGCACACAAGCTAGAGACTTCCTTTGCTCAAGAACACAATCAAGAGACTTCCTTTGCTCAAGAACACAATCAAGAGACTTCCTGCTCAAGCACAACTGCAAGAGACTTCCTAACTAAACAAAATTACACAGAAAATTGTTTAAGGTTGAACACTTGATATACAATCAGAGGTGCTCACAATACAAATCAGATACAGACTCAATGAACTTAAGAATTTCTAAGATATGACTTTGAGACACAGAAATTCTAAGTGAATGCAGAACAATTTCAGCAGAGGTTTGGTACTTGTGAAAATCTTGTGAGTCTTTCGTTTAGCGTTCTTGCATTACCAAAACTCTAATTCTTCACTCCTTTATATAGAGGTGTGAAAGAGACGTTGTGAAATTGCCAGCACTCCAAAGAGTCGTTGTTGAAGCTTGATCTTTCACCAATGATCTTTTGCCTGATTTGGTTGTTGTCCTATGAAGAACAAATTTGAAATCCATTCCTTATCCAAAGGAACATCTATGCAGGCGAAGCTGTATTCTGGAGCTGTTTTCTTGTCTTGTAGCGTGGACACAAAACAGAGTAGTGGAGAACGTGGTTGTACAATTCGTACAAAGTACAATGTCAACGCTTTCGTCCAAAATGCAAGCACAAGCCTTCAAACACCTTTGAAATGACCGTTGCAAAATTCCACTAATCCTTTGTTTGTGTTTTCGAATCCAATGGATAGCTTTTGCATTGATAATTCTTCAATTCTTGAATCTTTTGCAAATCCAGTTGAGATTCAGCTTCTGGTGAAATAGCTTCTGATGAGGCAGCTTCTGATGATGCAGCTTCTGATGACATGACTTCTGCAGCTTCTGATGATGCAGCTTCTGATGATGTGGCTTCTGGACCTCTTGTCTTCAGAAGCACTATTCTTCAGGAGCAGCTTACTTCAGGAGCGCTATTTCTTCAGGAGCAGCTTGACTTCAGGAGCGCTTTGCCTTCAGAATCATCTAAGCTTCATTTCCTTTGCTCTTTATTTGCTCATTCAGAACCAATGATGATGTAACTTTATAATTATGGTCCTGTACACTTGAACAAATATTAGCTAGTCCAATTTACAATTTTTAATACCTTGTTATCATCAAAACTTTTTAAGGTTCATTGTTAAGCACATTTTGTTCCAACATGAACATGTTTAATTTAGGGGTTTTAATCTCAGCCATGTATTTCAATCTAATGGCTCCTATTTATTCTTATCATTCTCACATATAATTGTCATTCTCATGTGATATATATGCCCCCTATATATATATATATATATATATATATATATATATATATATATATATATATAGGGGGACATAATGTTATCCCACCAACCCTTTAATTGCCCAGTAAAACCCATAACTAACATGTCTTTAGTTTGCTTATCTGAATTATTTTTAATTTTTAATGCGGTTGCCGCCATTGTCATTTGTTGAATTACATCCAAAACATGTTGTTCAGATGCGCCATCTATATTCCATTCTGATATAGCATGACCGGTATAAGAGTTTTCAACAAAATTAAATCTTTCTTCAAATTGCACATCTGCAAATGAAGGTCGAGGATAAAAATTTCTAGTTCTAGGCCTAGGACCTGGACCTAGTTTATTAATACTATTTTCATATTCTTGAGAAAGCATATTGATTGAGGAGGTAGAGGCTAGATTCATTTTACTTAATTTTTCAATTAATTGGTTAATCTTCTCTTCTGACTTTTCTGGTCCTAATTTCATTTTGTTTGCTATATTTTTTGAAGGGACTTCATATTTATATATAGGTCTTTTAGGATCAAGTTCAGTTTTAATTTCCTTTTGAGGAATAGGAAAGGTTTCTTCAATTCTTCCTAATTGGGTTGCTATGGTACTTAATGTCTGATTTGTGTAATTTAGCTGAGTATGTATATGATAAAAATCTTTTCTAGTTGTAAGAGCAGGTGGTTCATCAGGATGTTTAATTGTTTTAAATGGGGCTGCTTCTAATTCCATATTTTCAACCTTTATTAAAATAGGTTCTAAAGGTGGATGTATTGAACTAATTATTTGTTTATTAGTTGTTTTCCACTGCGTGGTCATTCTAGTATTTGTATCTAAAAACATTTTATCAGCATAAGGATTAGGTATTTCGTATTCTAAACAATATAGTTCAAACCAAGTAAAGAAATTTATATTAATCTCATGATGTGTCAAAAAATCATAGAATTCTTTTAAATAATAATCTGTCAATTCTTTATTAAACGTAGAGAAATACCAATCTCTTTTTTGTTTATTATGTTCTCCCATAAAATTAATTTTAATCCAATTTTTATCTATCTCAAAGGGTTCTTCTCTTGTTAATGTATTACAGACTTGAGATCTAGTAGGTGAAGGTGATCTAGATGGAGATCTAGGCCTTGGTTGTTGGTATAAAGGAATTGGAACTGCAGGTTGGAAATTGACACCTGACAATCCTACTCTAATAGTTGAATCTACAGACCTTTTAGACGCTGAGGGCTGCGTGCTTGAAGATGAACTAATACTACTAGTTCCGTAATATCTATGTGACTGGCTTCTATTCATTCTAATAATAACAGATCCATCTATATCTTGAATAGTATGACTAATAGATCTAGATTCTGGGTTTTCATTTTTAACAACATTTTGTATAACCCATTCCTCGGGTAACTTTTCTATTATTTCAGAAGCAGTTAATATCTTAGGGGTAACTACCATGGATTTATTTAGATTAGCTTCTATAATACAAGTTTCATTCTTAGGGGTTGCTTTTAATGATTTAAAGTCATAATTAACCTTAGATACCTTATAAGTAATTCGACTTATAACATCGAGGTTAGCAACTCCTGGGATGAAGGTTTCTCCCTGAGTTACTACACAAATGGCTAATGAGTGGGTAGTAAAAGGGTTAGATAAACTCATACTAAAATTAGGATGACAGTTAAAGTATGCTGGTCCACTATTTAAATTTGACTCTAAAGTAGCTATTACTGATTCATGAAAATCTTTAATTCTAGTATCACGTAATACTAAGAGTAAAGGAGTATTTAATCCTAGTCGATGTAATGGTTTTACAGCTACTTGAATTAATCCTAAGTGAATATATTTATATCCATCTTTTAAATGTTTATCTATTAATTCTTTATTTAATAATTTAATTACTTCGTACTTATTAATAACTGAAGTTGCCGACTCAATAGTACGAATAATCTTTTGAGCATTAAATTCAAAAGTACTAAATTTATATATTTCTTTTAATTTTATTTCTGGTAAAGACCAGTTAGCTAATTTGTTTTCTATTTCTTGAATTTCTAATTCATTATTTTGATATTCATCTTGATTTAATTCGTCTATGTTAGGATTACTAGATGATGCAGGACATAAGGTCCTACTACTGGTACTTCTTCTACCACTGGATCCTAACTGACTCAAAGCCCTTAAAATTTGAGACATAATTCAAATTCTTTCTAAACAAACTAGAATTCTTAAAGTTCTCTCTTCTCTCTCTCTCTCTCCCCCTTATAGTTTGTTCCTATTTTGTTTCTATAGTGTGCTAAACCAACGGTTTCACTGCCTACCCTTAGGTCTTACTACCTGGACCACACACTAAGATACAACAAGGATAAAGTTCAGGGTTACAAAGAGTTAAAAGAAAATAAAACTTGTAAGAAAACTAAAATAGTTTTAAAGAATTTAAACTAATTTCAAACAGTATCAGGCTCTGATACCAGTTACTGCGGAAAGCTTAAATAAGAAACGGCTCTTTGTTCTTCTGGGAAAATAACAATAGAAATATGCATGCGTTCAATACTTGTAATCAGAGAGTTTGTTTCAATTGTAAAACAAAAATAATTTCTAGGTACAAAATTAATAACATGGATACTGAAACTTATAAACATGGTTTTATTTCATAAAACTTAAAGCTTACAAAAGTTATAAAACTTAATAAAACTTACAAGAGTTTCAAAGCTCAGGGATCTTAGAATGCTAGCAGAGAAAATGCTTGCAAAACTTCGAATGCCTAAACATATGAAAGGCTTGCCTACTTATAGCAAAAGCTTGAAGTCCGGACTTCAAAAATAATACACCGGATTTAATATGGCCGACAAAGATAAATGGCCTATAGTAAAAGCAAATAAGGTGGCCGACAAAGACAAAAGGCCTTAATAGTAAAAGTAAAAATAATGGTCGACATGACCTTTAATTAATACAAAACGACAACTAACTTTAATAAAGGAAAAGTAATATCCGCAGAGATAATTGTGATCCACTTTTAATCAATAATTTCATAACAGTCGTCTTCATTGTCTTGTAATTGTTCTTCTGTAGCTGATTCACTGTCGCTTGCCGAAACAGTGGACATTGCCTCATGTAATTTTTCTAAAAATTTATTGGGATCTGATGTGGAGGATAATGAAGCAATTAATTTTGATTTGGTAGCTAGAAATGCGGATTCATCTGATATAGAAACTCCTCTACATTTGCTGGGGTTAGCTTTAAACCAATCATCTAATACCTAGGTATTTAAAAGGGCTGGATTAAATTTAACCCACCATTTAATTCTTATTTTCTTCACTAATTCTTGTCCCGTACATTCAGGCCAAATTTGCTGGGTGGCAAAGGACCATGCAGTAATCCAAGTAATTCCAAAAACAGCACAAAATGCCAACAGACTTTTATGCTTAGGGCAAGTAGTGGTTTGTGAAAATCGTTCATAGGCTGCTAAAGCATAATCAGGTAATATGGTTTTATTAAGACCATAAACTTCAAACCATTGTACGAACCAGTTTGGAAAGGATAATGAGATATTCTTGTTAAACCAGATGAACCAGGTGTGTTCAAAAGGTAGTAAATGTAAGAATGAGCTCCAGGCATCCATGTAGTCAAAGTAATTGTAATGTTGTGGAGAAAAAACCCTAGAAAAGGATTTTTTTAGTATAAGGAGCCATTCCCCAGTCAGATGGAGATAAGACTTTGTTAATTTTGAATTTTGAAAATTTAATAGATGAATTCTCTTTTTGATGAGTCAGAATAATAGAGTCTGAATCAACTAAAATGAATTCATAATATTCTCTAGTTTTTAATAAATCTTTTGGTAGAAACCAAAAGCCTGGTGGAAAGATTTTCGAAGTAATTTGCAGTAAAGATGACCCTTCTGGGCAGTAATGAGATTCCAGGGGAATAATTGGCAGTGCAATTTCTTTAGTAATAAATGTAGTTCTCTCCAAAGGAGGAGGAGAATAATAAGCTAATGGGGAACCGGTTGACCTCTGAGAGGCCGTAATTCTCTGATTAAACTGGGATGGTGAAACCATCACAGCTTGGGCTCTAGTTCCGGAGGAGGAACTAGGAGAAGAAATTTTTGATATGTAGGTAGGAGAGGATCCTACTACAATCTGTTTTTCTGTAATGGGTAATGGAGGGCCATAAGAATCTTTTCTGGAGGTTTTGTCATTTGAACTCATATTTTTCCCTGCAAGAATTCTCTCGTTAAGAAATCTGGTAAAGAGTTTTTTATTCCTTCAATATGCATAATTTCAAAATCAAAACATGCAAGTAATGCCTGCCATCGGGCAAAAATATGTTTTGAAACTAAATTTTTAACATCCTTTTGTAAAACACTTTTTGCTGATTTACAATCAGTTTTTAAAACAAATGATTTTGAAAATAAATCATCTTGAAATTTCATAATGCATAAAACAATAGCTAAAATTTCCTTTTTAATAGTACTGTAATTTATTTGCGGTCCAGTCCAAGTTCCGGAATAAAATCTAACAACCTGTTCTTTTTCTGACCCTGGTAAAACTTGTTTTAATATTCCTCCAAATCCTAGATCTGAAGCATCAGTTTCTACTATCAGGCTGGCCGTAGGACAAGGAATTCCTAGACAAGGTAATTTTTTAACAATTTTCTTAAGATTAATAATACTAGTAGTCATGGTATCATCCCAAGATGGAGGGTTTTTCTTAAGTCTTTTGAACAAGGGGGCGCAAATGACTCTAAGATTTGGTATGAAATCAGACACATAATTAAGACATCCTAAAAATCTTTGTAATTGAGTTTTATCAGTGATTTTATTAGGAAATTTACTGACAAATTCTAAAGATCGACTAATAGGAGTGTACGTTCCTTGACTTATATCAAATCCTAAGAATCTAATCTTTGATTGAAAAATTTTTAATTTCTTTTCTGACAAGGCCAATCCATTAGATTTAATAATTTCGAAGAATTTATTCATGTGATATATATGTTGATTAATTGAGTCGGAAAAGACTAATATGTCATCCAAATAGACTATAACAAAATCAGAATATTTATTAAATATGTCATTCATGGTATTTTGAAATTCTGAGGGTGCATTTTTTAATCCTAAGGGCATAACATTCCATTCGAAATGTCCAAATGGTACTACAAAGCCGGTTTTATATTTATCTTCTTCTTTTAATTGAATCTGATAATATCCAGATTTAAGGTCGAATTTAGAAAAGACACTTTTATTTTGTAATCTATTAATTAAATTTCTTTTATTAGGAATAGGATATCTAATCCATTGTAAAGCAGTGTTTAAGGGTTTATAATTTATAACAAGGCGAGGACTTCCTCTTTCTAATTCAGCGGCGTTAACTACATAGAAAGCTGAGCAACTCCAAGGGGATTTACTATGCCTAATTAGTCCTTTATCTAAGTATTCTTGTATTTCTTTTTTACAATAGTTTAATTGTTGTTCACTCATGTGTATAGGTCTCGCTTTAGTAGGTATATTGGTTTCTTTAAAGTTGGGTTCATAAGGTAAAGACACCGTATGTATTTTTCTTTTCCAGAAAGCGTTAGGCTGGTCTGAACAAAGATCTTTAATAAAGTTATCTTGTATACCCTTAATTATATTTTGTATCTTTTTAGATTGTAATTGCTCATCTATTCTTTTATAATGTATTTCTTTATTAATGAAATTAATTTGTTTTTTCTTTAAATCTATTTGGTTTATTATAGTAATGTTATTTCTTTTAACTGAATTAATATCTCTTATTTTAGGTTGATGTATAAACTCAAACTTTACAGTTCTTCCTAAAGCTTCAGTAATTATTTCTTTATCATTAACCATAAATGGATATAATAGCGCTAAAAAAGGCGTTCCTAAGATTATGTTTTCTTTCATGTCTTTAACTAATAAGAACGAAGTTTTATAACATACTTGATCTTTACAAATTTTTGCATTAGATAATTTATAGGCTACCTGTAATCTGGCTCCATTTGCTCCTGCAAGGACTTCTTTAGTTTTTTCATAATATTGTGTAGGAATTAATCCTTCTTGAATACAGTTTAGATCCGCTCCAGAGTCTATTAATGCGTCTAATACGTACGTATGATCATGTACAATTAATTCAATTTTAACATGCCATTTATGAGATATAATTCTAGCAATATTGGCTATGTAACCTTCTTCATTATTATTATTTTGTATGTTTGAAGATTCTAGTTTCTCTTGTTGCGATATTATAAAATTTCCTTGTAATTCTAAAATTTTTAATTCTAAATTATCACTTCTTTGTTTTAAATGAATATCTACTTCTTTTAGTTGTTTAATTTCATTTTTTAAAATTTTTATTTCTTCATTTAAATCTTTAACGGTAACCTCCTTAGGGGATTCAAACATTTTCATAATATCTTTAAATTCTATTTTATGAACATCATTTTTATGAATATTATTATCTTCTATAATATCTTTTATTTGTTTCATAAAGGCGGTTTTATCTTCAGAATCTTCCATTTTATCTAAAATAGTAATTAGTTTATCAGCTTGACTATTAGTAATTACATTAATAGTTTTAATACAATTATTACAATTACAAAAATCTAATCCAGAACATTCCTCTTCTGGTCTATCTTGGATGTTATCTTCCCAATTTTCTAATTGATTGAGATCGTCGTATTCTGATGTATAATTATTAGAATCTTCCCCTGAAGATTGTTCCTTAACTGATTCTTCCTCATCAGTTTCTAACATGAGTTTTTGTAATGTATTAACCAAACTTTCTTTTAATTCTTCTGAAATATCTAAACTACTAATTTGCTTAATTTCTTTGACTCTACATTTGTTAGAGTAATGTCCAAATTTTCCACATTTATAACATTGAATATTTTTACTATCTTTTAATGTTTTATGAGGTTTTTTATAATTTTTTGTTGGACTTTTCTTATTAGATTTATAATATTCTTGATTACCTTTATCTTTAATAGTTTTATAATGCTTATGCTTATGCGAACTCTTTTTCCTAGAGTTAGAATTTTCTCTAGCTTTCTTACTACTAGGGGCTCGTAAAGGGGGTGCCCCGTATTGTTCGCAAAAAGATCCCATTTCTCTTCTATTACTCCCTAATTCGCTTTTAATTTTTCTTTGTATTTTAAAGTCGGTACAAACCTGCATACCCGTTTCTATAACATAATTAGAAAGTTCACCTAGGGTTAAAGAATCATATGGGATAGTCCCATTATACACTCTTTTAAGATTTTCTTTTACCTTATCTGCAAATAATTTAGGTAATCCTCCTATAAATCTTTCTTTCCAATAAGACATTCCTCCATCTGCCCTGAGACATAATTTTGAAAGGAACATGTCTCTATACCAACGATAATCTGACATAGTTGGACAGTAAAGATTCATTAATTGATCTGACGCTCTTTGTTGGAGCTTAAGAGGTTCTCCTATAAAGAATTTTGTAATTGAATAAAGGAGGGTAGTAACACAATTCTCTTCATTAATTCCATTCTCAGTTTTAACAGCAGTGTCTATTAAAATTTTATCTTGCGGGGACATATATATATATATATATATATATATATATATATATATATATATATATATATATATATATATATATATATATATATATATATATATATATATATATATATATATATATATATATATATATATATAGCATATCAAGTGAGAGGAGTAGTTATAATGAGAGATGAGAGGCTTAATTGTCGGCTGTTGGATTAAAATCAACGGATGATATTAATTTAGTGATTAAACAATGCACTTACACCCAATCTTTTCAATCTCACTGATCTTTTTCTTTTCCTTCAAAAATCTGCACTTGCTTCCTTTTTCCTTTTCTTTTTCACGCCCATTAAACTTCTTCCTTTTCAGATTCAGTGTTATCAAATTATTTCCCCGTTCTTGTATAGTGTTCTCAATTCCTTTAAAGACCCATTCTTCTTGATAAAGAAAGAGCTCCATCTTGTCATGATTTTAATAGTTGTAATCCATAAACATTGGTTTCATTTATCCAGGAAACAAGCAATGAGAAGAAATATGAAAGAAAAATTGCAATTTTTAAAGAATTTGAAGGCAATTTCAATCTTGTAGGACGAATTAAGAACACACCTTCTTTCAATAATTTTTGAAAAACGAATTAAGAATTAAGCCTTTTTGTTTAATTGAATTTTGCAAACCCACAAATTCACGTTTCAATTTCCCCTAACCTAAAAACCCAAAAAATGGGTCTTTTTATTTATGTGGGTGATAGTGAAGTAGTTAAAATTCTCCTCGTCGTTGGTGTTCCTAATCGTCAGAGTTCGTCGGCACTTTTCCTGTTCGTTTTTGGATCTAAGTTTTGATGTTATGGATTATTATATTTTCATATTACTTTTTAAATTGGATTATTTGGTTGTTAAATCAATGAAAGAACAACTAGAAATGTATTTTAGTGATGAGCCAGATGGAGAGGAATACGGTAAAGAATGAGATGAAGAAAACTGAAACTGGAAATGAGTAAAGGAAGGGATGATGGAGAAATTGAGTAATATTAAAGCACATAAGTCACCACAATAAGAGTTTTAATGTGAGCCATTGATTTTGATCTAATGGTCCAGATTTAATTCCTCTCATCCTCTCATATTAACTATTCCTCTCACTTTATATGCCCTTTATATATATATATATATATATATATATATATATATATATATATATATATATGGGTTATGATAGAAGACACCTTTTATGAAGGTGTCTTTATCAAGTTACTCTATGGGTATTTGCGAAAAGACACCAACTTACTTTTATGAAGGTGTCTTTTAGCAAAGTTATAACTAAAAAGTGAAAATCACACCTTAAGGTGTGACTTGTTAAAAGACACCACCAAAGGGTGGCTTGTAACAAAACCCATATATATATATATATATATAGGGTTATGATAGAAGACACCTTTTATGAAGGTGTCTTTTATCAAGTTACTCTATGAGCATTTGCGAAAAGACACCAACTTACTTTTAGGAAGGTGTCTTTTATCAAAGTTATAACTAAAAAGTGAAAATCACACCTTAAGGTGTGACTTGATAAAAGACACCACCAAAGGGTGGCTTGTAACATAACCCATATATATATATATAGGACAAATCTAGTGAGAATGGGTTAATTATATGAGAATGGTGAGAACACTTATCAACCTTTAGATCAAAAATAAATGATCTAGATTAAAAAATGCTCACATGTGTCTTAACCTATTCTATCAATTCTCAACAACTCATTAATTTGTTAATCTTTCTCCAATACCATTCAGCAAAACGCTTTCTTATGTCCACCGACGGCAATTTATATTGACAATTCACCACCATTAACATAGACAGCAGAATTCAAATGATATATAATTGATTGTTCAGTCCTTTTTCTATACAAAAATGACAATTTTAATTTAGTGAAAGAAAAGCTAAAGCAATTTTTTAATTTGACCAAATTATAATTAAAATACAAGCTGGAGGTGAAATTAGATTTGGAAATGAAATGTTTTTATTTCTCAAATCGTTTTAGATCAATTGAAAGAAAGATTGTTGTAACCAAAAAAAATTGAAAGAAAGATTGTGAAGAACAAATACATTAGTTTGAAATTAGATTTGGAATGATTTCTTTTATGGGTTTCCAACCGCGAACGTGTGAAGGAAAGGGGCGACAGTGAGTTTTTGACTGAGTACTGGCGGTGGAAGGTGACGACGGCGGTCTTCAGGGCAGGAAGGGTTTGGTCACCGAAAAAGATCATTGATGGTGAGGGGAGGAAGAAACAGTTGTAGCTTTTGAAAGAAGAAGAAACGGCACATTAGTTTCAAGGGAGAAAATTTTATTGGAATGAGATTGGCACATGACAATGTCACATGACTCACTTAAGTGATAATCTAATCTCAGCCATACCTTTTAATCTAAAGGCTCATATTCATTCTCTTCATTCTCATATAAATATACCATTCTTATATGATACTCTCTCTCTCTCTCTCTCTCTCTCTCTCTCTCTCTCTCTATATATATATATATATATATATATATATATATTATTATTATTATTATTATTATTATTATTATTATTATTATTATTATTATTATTATTATTATTATTATTATTATTATTATTATTATTATTATTATCTTCTATATTCTATCTATCTATTATTATTTTCCATTCTCTAATATATACTAGATTGTCATTCTTGAAAAATCTTCTTACCTCACTTATAACTTTTCACCCTTTGATATATCTCATTAATCCTCCACTATATCATCCTCTTCAAAAAAAAAAAATCCTTCACTATATCATAATACTTTGTCAATTAAAACTATTCACTCTTTCTTATTCTATGATTATTATTATTAGTGTCATAGAAAGTTATCATGTATTAATGCAATATTTTTTTTGTGAGAAATTACTTTAAGTGAAGGTTGTTCATGTAACTAACACTATCTTGCATCATCTTCCAAGGGAAAAGCCGGTGTCTAGCTTAATCAAAAAATTTCGTGAGCTTCTCTAATAAAATATATACTATAAGAAAAGATGGTTTATTTCACATGTTTTCATGAAGACGTGACTTAAGACTCTCTCTAAATTAATATTCTCTAATTTAAGAGTCTCTCTTTAACTCTATTTTTTTTTTGCACATACTTACAAAATAAGTGTCAAGATTAAAGTGAAAGACCAAAAGATAATTTTCTAAGATAATATTGAAAATACTATAATTAAACCTTATGCGTATAGATAAAAACGGATGCACTAATGAGTACTTTTTTCTTTTTTGTTCTATGCACTAATCAAGAGAACATGGAAAGTCTTAGCAAAGGAAAATATGAAAATTCAGTCCTAACATTATAATAATAAAAATATTAAAAATGTGATTATGCTACTGTAATAAATTCCATTCATAAGATTGGAATAAATTTCATTCATAAGATTGGAAACTAAAACAATGGACGTTTTATTTTTTCTAATAAATTCATGCCATTATATATGCATGATTGGCCGCCTCTACCTCCATGTGATTACCCTTTTCTACTTTGCTAGGGTGAGTTAATTCTCTTTTTTCCTTACTTTTTCTTTCTTCCTTTTTTCTGCTTATTACGTTTCATAATTTGGTTAGTATATTCTTCAAAAAGAAGGTTGGTATGTGCAATCTATATATATATATGTGTGTGTGTGTGTGTGTGTGTGTGTGTGTGTGTGTGTGTGTGTGTATCTTTGAATTCTGAATTTGTCTCATTTTTATGTTAAGGTTGTGTCTATATGGCACCTCTAAAAAAAAACTTTCTCACATTATTAACAACTTGGCATCCTCTCTTATTTTATGTCTTTAAAGAATTGATTAATCAATATGAATGAATTAGTAGCAACTATGTCTTTAAGGATTGGGTCTTTGGAAATTGATACTATATTGTTTGAGTACTTTCTCCTTGCTAAAATTAATAGAATAAAAAGGGTTGTAATTTTGAGGTTTTTCTTCGAGTCTTTCTAACCAGTTTCCCCGGGGAACATGGGGTTCCATGACTAAGAATATCCTCATTCATTTGTTGCATTTATTAAATTGTTTATATATATATCAATGTTATCTCATCATTCAATCACACATTCACAGACAAGATATCGTCATCAATGGTCATCAAGCTTCAAATTTATATAAAGGAGCAAGGTTAAACTGAAGAAGGTTTACATAATATGCGTACAGATAAATATACATGTGTACTTGTGAATACAATATATACATACTTATTCATATTTGTTTTTATTGTATATCCTGTCCAAAAAACATTCGTCGAAATTCATTAGAATTACACTCATAGTGTATTGTGTTTAAACTTTCTTACTACTCCTAGAGTTTGTGTAAACACAATATTTTCTAATCGACAAGTGTTGTTGCAAATATCTTGATTAAGATTAGAAAGTCCTCTAGGTTGAGGCAAGGAAGTCAAGGACTAGGTTGTCTTAGTGTTGTTGTTGCAATCAGGATTTGATGACAGTGAAAGAATTCTTTGGAAGTGCAAGGGGACTGGATGTAATCCCATATTGTGGGGTGAATCATGATAAATATTTGTGTTATATCTTCTCCCATATCTCTTCACTTTTGGTATTTATATTCTGTCAAAAGAGTCACAAAAAGAGACCAACAAAATTCAAACCTTCATTTCTTGTGTTTTTCTCACCTTCACGCTTAACTAAATACACCACATTTAACTTAATTTTCTAGGTTTTATCGAACAGTGCTATTACTCATGCTCATAATTTTAGTTGTTTTTATTTGTTCTCAAAAACATAAAGAAAAAACTCAAGTTTTGATATATAGTGTATTTTTTGTATCTACATATGATGTCTTTTGTTTATAAATTCAAATGAAAATGAGACCTTTTGTTTAATTATAAATTCAAATGAAAAATATTTTTTTTGTTGGTAGGGCTAAAGTAAAATCTTTAGTAGCCTTACCCTTAGGTTGTCCTTAGATCACTTGTAAACAAATAATAATCTCGTTTGACCTTAATCCAAGCTTAGTGGTGGATTAAGGTGAAATCCCTTAGTTTTGATTATAATCATTATCACTGGTGTTCTAATCCTTTAGAATGTTTTTTATTATCTAGACTCTTGTTTTTGTTTTGGGTTATTGGTTTTGGTAGTTATAGAGCATTTGATTGGTTTGTTTGGGTCTTGCGTGTGTTAAAGAGAATAGTTATAGTATTATTCTACATTAAAATAAAATAAAAGTAACTATTGTAAATTAAAAGAGAATAGTTATAGTATTATTCGAAACAAAGTGATACGTATACGTTTTTTTTTTTTGAGAGATACATATATGTTTTTTTTTTAGAGATGCGTTTTTTTTCTTATATAAAGGTAAGGTTATGCTTAGAAGCTGCAACAAATTAATTATATATGTTCCACTGATCACACTTACGTATTGAATTGAAAATGGAAAGCATTATGGAAAGCATCAAGCTATATATTAAAATGGTCAGGCACATAGATACTCACACTTACATTTATGGGAAGTTTGACGGGATTGCCATCTAAGAAGAATGTAAAAACTTTGGAAGATAATATTGATGATACAATTGAAGCTAGCATGCATTCTTTCGTAACTTTTGCATTTACAATCATTCTTGGTGGGCTGGCTAGTGAAGCAATGCTACGCAATCGTAAATATTCACTTAAAGCAATATACAATTGGCTATGCGGGTTATGTTACATTTATTCGTCTTTGATGTTTTGATTAAAGGTTTATTTTTTTATGTTTTCAGGGTTTGGCAGCACACGGAGTGCTACTACGTATTCTTATGTAATTTGTATCGTTTGTTTTATTTTCACTGCATTGAACATAAATGCCTATTTAGATGGGTGACTTGATTGATGTACTTTAATGTGTATAAGATGGTGATTTAATATTTAATGTGTATTGGATATGCATAATCAATATTTAATGTGTATAAGATGGTGATGTACTCTTTTTTTTTTATAATAAAATTTCCAATTAAATTTAGTCCTATTATTTAACTAAATTAAATGTGAGACTAACTTTTTTTTGAGGAAATGCGAGACTAACTATTTGGTCGCAAAGTGTAAGTATAATAAAGCTGTTTTTCGTGTATAAGATGGTGGTATAGTATTTAATGTGTATTGGATATGCTTAGTCAATATTCGTAGAATTTCTACAAACTAGTTTTCATATAGTAGTAGTACTGTCAGAAGCACGGATACGCTAAAATGGCTTGAGTCGTATCCGATACGTGTACATGCCGACCGTGATATGCCGCTAATATACCTCGGATATATCGTGATACAATCGATTCATCTCATTGAATGTTGGTGACGTGTGTCTTTGATGGCACACATCAACATTGCCATATGACACTAAATGCGACATCAACATCCAATGGATGAATACAACAAGACATGGATGAAAAGAAAAATATTTTTTTACAATAATAAAAATAAAAATAACAAGGACTAAAATAAGTAATAGTAATAATAAATATTCATTTTTCAACGATAACCATTACATTGGGAAGTGACGAACTTAAGCATGTTTATAGTTTCATATTTTTTTAGAGCACAAAGTTGTTGGACTCTACTGGTTGATGATCACACACACAATAGGGAGAGATAGTGAGACACTTATATGAATGTGTGTGCACGCATGTATGAGCATGAATGTGTAACTTATAAAAAAAAACATGACATCTATATCATACTTTGCGCATAACACTTAAAATCTCTAGGACGATGTTGCCTACATCTCTTCTTGCTAACACCATACATCCAATTGTTTAAAATACCCCATAAGTGTGATGCATGTATCTTTCTTTGAGGTCTAATTTTCAACATGGTATCCATCAATGTGTTGACTACTAGAGTGTCAGTGATTGTGATCACTTATATAAAGGTAAGGTTATGCTGTGAAGCTGCAGCAAATTATACATGTTCCACTGATCACACTTACATATTGAATTAAAAATGGAAAGCATCAAGTATATATTAAAATGGTCGGGCGCATACATGCTCACATTTACATTTACGGGAAGTTTGAGAGGATTACCATCTAAGAAGAATGTAACAACTTTTGAAGATAGTATTTATGATACAATTGAAGCTGACATGCACTCTTTTGTAGGTTTTGCATTTACAATCATTCTTGGTGGGCTGGCTAGGGAAGCAATGCTATGCAATCGTAAATATTCACTTAAAGCAATATACTATTGGCTATGCGGGTTATGTTACATTTATTCATCTTTGATATTTTGTTTAATGGTTTATTTTTTTTTATGTTTTCACGGTTTGGCAGCACAGGGAGTGCTACTACGTATTCATATATATGTAATTTGTATCGTTTGTTTTATTTTCACTGCATTGAACATAAAAGCCTATTTATATGGGTGGCTTGATTGATGTACTTTAATGTGTATAAGATGGTGATCTAGTATTTATTATGTATTGGATATGCATAGACAATATTTAATGTGTATAAGATGGTGATGTACTTTTTTTTTAATAAAATTTCCAATTAAATCTAGTCCTATTATTTAATTAAATTAAATGTGAGACTAACTATTTGGTCACAAAGTGTAAGTATAAGGAAGCTGTTTTTCATGTAGAGCAATGCTATATCTCTAGAAAAAAAACATCAAGAATTCTTCAAGAATAAAAAACAACCAATCACAATGCACTATTTGCCACAATTCAAGGAGGTGTGGCTGAAAAATAGGAAATGGACAAATAAATCATGCAATTAAAACTTGCCACATGTGTCTTGAAAAATTCTTGATGCTATTTTTCTAGATAAATAGCATTTTCCTTTCATGTATAAGGTGGTGATCTAGTATTTAATGTGTATTGGATATGCATAGTCAATATTCGTAGAATTTCTACAAACTAGTTTTCATACAGTGGTAGTACTGTCAGAAGCACGGATATGCTAAAATGGCTTGAGTCGTATCCGATACGTGTACATGTCGACCGTGATATGCCGCTGATATACCTCGGATATACCGCGATACAATCGATTCATCTCATGAGTGTTCAGTTTTCTAGGACATGAATCAAACTTTCCTCCTCCTTAATTACTCCTTTCTCCTTTAATTACATTTTCTAATACATGTAAATTGTGATGTATCTATACAATTCCACGGTTATAAATTGTGATAATTCAATGAAGTCACTTGCTTGAAGGAAATGACGCATAACTGAATACCCCGTTAGAGGAATCCATCTTAGTCCATAGACATTTCAACTTTGACTTATGGTCGATGTTTATTTATGCTTCTAAGTTCTAACAAAACCAAGTTGCAAGAAAACCATGTTCCGTTGTCTTCACTACTTTGAAATCTTCTTATTACCACTGTATTAGACTATTATTAGTATATACTTATCCACTACAAACTACATACGACACGATAATAACATGTGTTACAAGTAGATTATTACTCATTGCGGGTACTTTGTCTCCTTCATAGGTAGCTATTTGTCCAAGTATATTACCAATATTCCAGAGTGTGGTTACGTAGGAACAAAATCTTAAATTCAACAAGTAAAAGCGACTTCTTGCTTGTAATTAGTTACTAGGTCACTACTACACCTATTCTCTAATTCATCTCATCTCCAACCACCCCCACCGTACTACTCTTCCCACCCCCCTTAAACATTATTTTAGTTCAACATTAACCATCCTTCAAAAACAAAACAAATCCAAATTAGGAATTAATCAATCCAATCATACATAAAATACCGACCACATTAAGAAAAACCAAACTCAACTGTAACACAAATTAATCTATTTCATTTTAGCAACGTTATTTTCATGTCTAATCTTAAGTCTTGAAGAAATGTCACTATAATAACCTAAAGTCACCCTCAATTAAATAATTTATAGTTTTTGTTTGTCCTTTACTTCACATTGCTTCACTTCTCTCTTTTACTTCTTTAAAATCTAACCTTCTTTCCAAATTCTCTCAAATTTCAGAATCTCTTCCACTCCACCAACAAAGGTGAGAGATTCTAAACCTAATTTTTTTTCTTATCTCCAAAATGAAGAACACAAACACCAACACAAAACTCATTCTTCTTCATCCATATATCCAAAAACAAGGAAACTCAAATCGATTATGGCTTCTAGCATTCATATCAATTCTCACTTTAGCATTCCTTGCAACACTCATTTACACAAGAGACAGAGAATCAACCACAAATACTGCAATAATTTCTTCTGTTATTACCACTCCTGTTTCTGCACCATTACCAGCAACAGTTATCAACACTCTCCTTCACTATGCTTCAAAATCCAACGACTCATACCACATGACATACTCTGATCTCAAACCAATCTCCGATGTGCTTCGAAAGTGTTCATCTCCATGTAACTTGCTTATTTTTGGCCTCACACCAGAGACTCTTCTATGGAAAGCACTTAACCATAATGGAAAAACAGTGTTCATCGATGAAAATCGGTATTATGCAGCATATATAGAAGAAAAACACCCTGAGATTGATGCTTATGATGTTCAATATACAACAAAAAGGAGTGAGATGAAAGAGTTAATAGCTTCAGCTAAAGAACATGTAGCAAATGAGTGCAAGCCAGTGCAGAATCTTTTATTCTCGGATTGTAAACTTGGAATTAATGATCTTCCAAACCATGTGTATGAGGTTGATTGGGATGTTATATTGGTTGATGGACCGCGCGGGGATTGGCCGGAAGCTCCCGGGAGAATGTCGGCGATATTTACCGCCGGTGTGTTGGCTAGAAGTAAAAAAGGTGGTAACCCAAAGACTCATGTTTTTTTGCATGATTTTTCTGGTGAAGTTGAACAAGTTTGTGGGAATGAGTTTTTATGTAAAGAGAATTTGTTGGAAGCAAGTGAGAGTATGGGGCATTATGTTTTGGAAAGGATGAATGAAAGCAGTGTTCAGTATTGTAAAGCGTCGTCTTCATCCACCTAGTGCATCTTTGAAATCATCGAAATCACAATGACACCATGATTTTGTCGAGGTCCAAAATGTTGATTTTATCAAAATCACGGTGGCACAACGTGACTATGCAAAACGCAATTCAAACATGCACTTAATTAGTTGCTATCCTCTTCCATTTTAATTTCTCATAAATGTCTTAGTCACACAATTGATTCATCTTCCATCAGTTATTTTACCCTTATGGTGTTTTGGGTATTTATCATCATCCATTTTACTCTCCATTTATGTTTTGTATGTTTCTTGGTTTGCAGATTGTAAAAATTAATAATTCTTTTTGTTTTTCATTACCTTTTCATTTGACGGCAATGAAAATTGTAATTTGTTCAATGAATGAATTCAAAATTTCAAATTTCAATTGAGGATGTTTTGTTTTTTAAGTTAAAAAATTAATTTCACAATATCAAAAAGTTCAAAATTAATTTTTCTTAGTAAATAAAATATTCACTTTGTGAAATCGTACTCTTAACTATGAACACATTTTAGGATGACCATTAAAAAATAGCATCGAGTCCACGACCACAACTAATGCAACAACTACACTTGAGTTTAACGTTGCTTGGTTGTCTTCGAAAAAAACAAAAAAGTGAGGTCCCTTGGAGTTGGATGGACGTTGCTTAAAGTTCAACTGCTACGGCTTTGTTAAGTAAACTTGCCCCATAGATAAAGTCATAAAACAAATTGAACCAAATCCAATTTCTTCGGTTGCTTAAAAATCAACATCATTATCTTTCTCCGTCGCGGTTTAGCTTCTCTCCTCTTTTTTCTTTTTTAATTCAATCCCACAACAAGGTTTGTTTACATGGTGTTGTTATAAACTTGTGCTCTAATAACATGTGTTAAGAAATCTAAAGTACTACCTCCGTCCCTAATTATAAGACCCTTTTGAGAATTTTTTTTGTCCCTTTTTATAAGACCCCTTTGCTATTTCCAACTACATTAATTATTTCTTTACATACATGCCCCTATTTATTATACATCTTTTTCTTCAATAAGCAATAAATAACATGTTGAAAACATAAACCAACCCTCTCTCTTAAGGGATAAAATTGTAAAACCAATAGTAATTACAAACATATTTAATACAAATATCCACTATCTTAATTCCCGTTATTTTTTCAAAAGGGTCCTATAATTAGGGACGGAGGTAGTAACAATTTTGCATTAGTTGTGCTTTAAATGTTTTTGGTTACAAAAAGTTTAGGTGGGTTTGGTTCCGGTAACCACCAGGGTCAGGGCAGGCCTCAGGGCTCAGAAGAATCTCTTCCCAAGAGCGCTTATAGAGGTACTTACAGATCACCCACCAATCCCATCCTCACATCGGCAGCGGGAGTCGAACACACAACCTTCTGCAAGGAAGTGGCCCGCTCCTTTTGCCAATTGAGCCAATGTGGATTGGCGTGCTTTAAATGTTAAATGAACAACTTTTAAGAAGAATTTTGTCAAAAAAAAAAAAAAAACTTTTAAGATGAATATTTTTTTATTGAATTCATTAATGCATGCCCCATGTCACCAATTGCCTTGTTTTTGTAACGACAGTACTTGTTTAGCAAATTTATGCACAGCTCATACTTCATTTCCAATCTAATTTGTAAAATGTTAACAAGTGTCTTTAGGACACATTTCATAACGAGAATTGTGTATTAAAACATTAAAAAACAATTTTTTTACATAAATTCTATCAATTGTTTCCTTTTTAAATCCATAAAAGTACTATAAGGACACTTGTTAGAATAACATTTTGCTTATGTGTGTGTGTCATGCCTAAACATAGCACCACCTCTAGAAGAGAAAAGGGAACATATGCGCCATCTTTAGCCTTTTGTATAGAAAAAAGTTTACCAAAGTTGGATTTCAAAAGCTCACGAGGGTTAATGTAGGCTACAAGGTTTAAGGAGCGCTTTTTAGATCATCCACTAAAGAAGTTCTGGCATTGACAACAAGAGTTGAACATACGATGTTTCGGATGAGTGAACTTCTTACCAACTGAACTGATTTCATCGGCACCATCTATAGCCTTTTGTTGTTAACAAACTACAACAAAGTCATTATATTATATACACGAAAGGACACATGTCAGACTCAAGATTGCAAAATAAATTGTAGGTCAGGCTCAGGCATATCAAAACCTGGTCTAACTTGGCCTATTCCCATCCATAGTGGTGACTGATTTAAAATTGGGTTAAATATGTTTTTGGTCCCTATAAATATATCAAGTTTTCGTTTTAGTCCCTCTAAAATTTTCCTTCAACTTTTAGTCCCTATAAAATTTTCAATCACTACTTTTGGTTCCTGATTTTGAGTAAATTTTTGTATTTTTTAATGAAATTGTGCAGAAATGCGTAGAATATTGTAAAAAACTCTCCAAAAGAAAAATTAGAATTTTTTAATAAAACATAAATTAAATATGAATTTTTAACCGCTAAAAATATAAAAATTCATATTTAATTCATGTTTGGTTAAAAAAATTCTAATTTTTTTTGGGAGAGATTCTTATAATATTTTAAATATTTCTGCAAAATTTTATTCAAAAATATGAATTGCACATATGAATGTTTTTTTTTTTTGAATAAATTTCATATATGAATTTACAGAAACTAAAAATAAAGATGAAAAACTTTTTGGGAACTAAAAGTTGAAGAAATTTTTTATAAGACTTAAAACATATTTAACTCTTTAAAATTTATAAAGCCACATAACTGTTTTCATTTTTTCGCTAGCAGCAATAATTGATTGTGTGGTGATTGACGTTTTTTTTTGTTGCATCAAAGCCACTGACGTTTTTTTTTTTTTTTTTTTGCACCAAGGCCACTAACTTTTTTTTCTCCATGTACGATTTCTTAACGTTAGTACGACATACACTTCAATCATAAAGACACCGATTTCAATTTAAATGAAATACACGATGGACAGTCTTAACAAAAATCTGCAAACAAATTCAAGGGAAGCTAATTAATTGTGTTTTAAAAAGTTAATTACTTTACTGCCCTTTAATTTAAAATAGTTAAAAAAGAAATAATTGGATTGTTCGGTAAAACATAAGTGAGAGTAAGGTGTTGACTTACTCTTTTATGTTTTTGGGTGAAAATAAGTTAGCAACCCAAAATACAAATAATATATATGTTATGTCATATGTGTGAAATCAGCACCCTGCCAATTGGTCCTATGAAGGTTTATATGTATGAGCAAGCTTTCTAGATTAAACTCAGCAGGTGTAGGTTCATATGTAGATTAACTCAAGTCTTGTTAAGGTTTCATGTTGTACCTTTCTCTATTCGACGGATTTGTAAACAATTAGTTTTTATCTAATTTTTGAAGATGATTCTCTAAAACATTTCAAGCGTTTTTGTATATACGAGATGTTTTCTGCAAAGATATCTTAAGAGTTTGTTTTATTTAAGATTGATTTCATTGTTTTAAGTTATATTACAAAATTTGTAACAATACACAATGTAAATTTTTTGGGTCCATCCCCGTTGTTGAGTTCGTTTGGTTGAGTGTCAAAAACAACAACAAACTAATACTTCAAATTTACAAGGGAAGATGATACCACATCTCCAACAAAAAACTCTTTCCTACTATTAGGAAAAGAGAGAAATGATTCTTGTTGATATAAAAGTAGCATTACAGAGTGTATATATATACAATAATGAAGGTGTATGATAACAACATATAAGCTAGCAAGTAGGAAACTATTGTTGCTTGAGCGCCAAGTTATCTTGTTCCTTTGCTTTCTTTCCTTCATTCTCTGCATACTCTGATATCCCCCCACGAGATGGAAGCTGATAGATGTCTTTCAGTTCCATCTTGGACAAGAGAGAAGTAAAATGCTTAGGGAGCAGAGACTTAGTGAAAAAATCAGCTAGTTGCTCCTGAGAAGAAACTGGAAGTAGCTTCAGAATGCCATGTTGAAGCTTCTCTCTGACAATGTGGCAGTCAATCTCAAGATGCTTAGTTCTCTCATGGAAAACTGGATTGGCTGCAATATGAAGGGCACTCTGATTGTCACAATAGAGAACTGGCAGCTTGGAGCAAGTGACATGAAGATCATGAAGCAAGTATAAAATCCACTGAAGTTCACAAGTGGCTGATGCAAGGGCCCTATACTCAGCCTCAGAAGAAGATCTAGAAACAGTTGTTTGTTTCTTAGTTCTCCATGAAATGAGAGAGTTGCCCAGAAAGAAACAATGACCAGAGATAGATTTTCTGGTATCCAAACAACCTGCCCAATCAGCATCAGTGAATCCTTGCAGGGACAAAGGTGAGTGTTTGGGAAAGAATAAACCTTTACCAGGACAACCCTTTAAGTATCTGAGAGTCCTCAATGCAGCATTATGATGGATGATTGTAGGATTTGAAAGAAACTGACTTAATTGCTGAGTAATAAAGGTGATGTCTGGTCTGGTGTTGTTAAGGTAGATTAATCTGCCAATTAACCTTCTGTAAGCAGGCACATCTGAAAAGGGTGAACTTGAATCACTATGAAGCTTAATGGAAGGATCTGATGGTGTGGAAACTGGTTTAGATCCAATGAATCTTGAGTCAGAAATCAAGTCAAGGCAATATTTTCTCTGACAAAGGGAAATGCCTGCTTTGGAATGAGCAACTTCAATACCAAGAAAGTATTTGAGTTGACCAAGATCCTTGATTTTAAACATATCATCTAAAACATGTTTAATGTGCTGAAATTCAGAAAGAGAATCACCAGCAAGGATGATATCATCAACATACACCAGAAGTACAGTGAAAGACTGGTCAGTTTTCTTAATGAAGAGAGAATGATCTGAAGATGCTTGAACATAGTGATGCTGAAGCAAGACAGATGTTAATTTCTCATACCACTTCCTACTAGCTTGTTTCAATCCATAAAGAGACTTCTTAAGCTTGCAAACCTGATTGGTTTTAACAGTCTTGATGCCAGGAGGAACAAGCATGTATACATCCTCTTGTAAATCACCATGCAGAAAAGCATTGTTAACATCCAATTGGTGTAGAAACCAATTGTTGATGGATGCCAATGCTATAACAAGTCTAACTGTGGTCATCTTGGCAACAGGTGAATAGGTATCAAAGTAATCAAGGCCCTCAATCTGAGTGTATCCCTTAGCCACCAGTCTTGCTTTGTACCTTTCCACAGTTCCATCAGCATGGTATTTAACCTTAAAAATCCATCTGCACCCAATAGGTTTGACATGGGGTGGCAGATCCACAATATCCCATGTACCAGTCTTCTCAAGAGCCAATAACTCAACTTGCATTGCTTTATTCCAACAATCATGCTTGCTTGCCTCAGCATAGGTAGTTGGCTCAGAATGAGTTTGAAGGGAGAGAACAAAAGAAGCATGATTAGAAGACACATTATTATAAGAAAGATAATTGGATATAGGGTATGTAGAAGAAAAGGAACTGTTACAAACATAGTCCTGTAAATGGGAAGGAGCATTTCTAAGTCTAGTAGACCTTCTGGGAGATGCAGGTGGAGTATCATGATGAATAGGTGGTGTATCATTTGGAACAGATGAAGGAGAACAAGAAGGTAAAATGTCATCAATGACAGGAAGAGAAAGATGTGGTGATGAATCATCAGAAACAGGAGGAACTTTAGAATGTGAAGTAATGAAATACTGCCAATCATGTGTGGTGGAGGTGGGATCTTTGGGGTAAGGAAGAACTGACTCATGAAAAGAAACATGTCTGGAGATGAATATTTCTCTAGAGAAGAGATCATAAAGAACAAAGCCTTTGAAACCAGACTTGTAACCCAAGAAAATTGTCTTTCTAGCTCTAGACTGAAGTTTGGTTCTGTGATTGTGCAAGGTGGAAGCATAACAAAGGCAACCAAACACTTTAAAGAGATTCAGATCAGGTAATTGATTGTAGAGATTGAAATAAGGAGATGTATTGTGAAGTAAAGGAGTGGGGACTCTATTAATAAGAAATACTGCATGCATAATGGCATATGACCAAAAGGAAGGTGGTAATTTTGATTGAAACAATAAAGCTCTACCAACATTAAGAATGTGTTGATGCTTCCTCTCTACTCTCCCATTTTGTTGGGGAGTTTCAACACAAGATCTCTGGTGAACAATACCATGAGAATCATAGAAATCATGAATGAGGAACTCTGGTCCATTATCAGTTCTGACATATTTGGGAGTGACATGAAAATGGTTTTGAATCATAGTAATAAAGTTTTTGACATGAGTGGAAACTTCAGCCTTAGTTTTAAGAAGGATGACCCAAAGGAATCTGCTATGATCATCAAGTATGGTCAAAAAATATTTGTGACCATGTATGGAGGCAGTTGCAATTGGTCCCCAAATATCAAAATGAATTAACTCAAAATTGGTAGAAGCATTGGTAGAACTAACAGAAAATGGTAAATGTTTATGCTTGGCAAAATGACATAAATCACAAACATATTTATTATTGATATGAATAGATGGATACAAAGAAGACATGGTTTGCAATCTAGAATGTGATACATGACCAAATTTGAAATGCCACATAGCATCAGGTGGCACAATGTTATTTGAATCACACATAGAACTATTGATTGAATTACAAATTTTATTAGAAGACAAAATAGAAGCTAAATGTGAAGCAGGAGCTGGAGGAGTGTAATGGTAGAGGCCATTCACTTGTTTAGCCAAACCAATCATCTTCATAGACAAGTTGTCCTGTATGAGACACTGATTCAGTGAAAAATGAAATTTACAAGACAATGAATCACAAAGCTTAGCAACAGATATGAGATTCAAATGGAAATGAGGTGAATATAGAACATGGTGAAGATGAAAATCTGAAGTGAATGAAACAGTCCCAACAAAAGTGACAATGAGTGAATTACCATTGGGTAAAGTGACAGTGACAGGTTTAATTTTATAGAAAGCAGTAAAATATGACATGGTACAACTAATATGCTCATTGGCTCCTGAATCAACAATCCAAGTATGAGGAGGAGAACCAGAAGTTATACCTGAAGAAGTAGCTTCATTAGCAGAAACACTAGAAGCTACAAGAGGAGAAACAGTGACATTGTTAGATGAAGGTCCAGAAGGGGATGATGCAGGGGCAACCAAGTTTGCTTGCTGTAACAAAGACACAAGTTGAGCATATTGTTCCTGAGAAAGACCAGTAGTGGAACTTGTGGATACATTCAAGCTTGCACCAGAAGAACTATCATCAGCTTTAGCCTGCACCATGTTATTTGAACGAGGCTGGGGCTTGTTGCCATTAGGATAGCCATGTTTTTCATAACAAAAATCAACTGTGTGGTTACTACGATGACAAAAGGTGCAAAATCTGTTAGGTTTGTTGGAGTTGTTTGGTGCACCATTTTTACCACGAGGTGAAAATCTTCTTGCATCAGATGCATTTAATTGCACAGAAGAATCTTCAGTAACACTAACAAGAGGAAGAGAAGCTGAATTACTCTCTTCCTGAATCACAAGAGAGTACACCTTATTCAAGCTAGGGAGAGGATCAAGTAGTAAAATTTGAGTTTTCACCACTGAAAAATTTTCATTCAATCCAGTAAGGAATTGCATGATTTGATCCTCATTCCTATGAGTTTTAGCAACTCTGGTAGCATCACAACGACAAGGATGAAGGCATACGCATTGAGGTATGGGACGATGTGAAGAGAACTCTTCCCAAAGAGCCTTCAATTCAGTGAAGTAATCAATCACTGACTTATCACCTTGTTTCAATGAATTAATGGATGAACGCAGATTTGAAATTCTTATGCGATCAACTTTGCTGAAACGTTCATGGAGATCTTGCCAAATCTCCAAAGCAGAGTCATAGAAAACAACAGTTTGTGCAATAGGTTCAGAAAGAGAATTTATAAGCCATGATTGCACTAAATGATTACAACGTTCCCATGCAGAACGAAGTAAATCATCATTATCAGGAATAGGAATAGTGCCATTGATGAATCCAAGCTTATTCTTCGTTCCTAATGCGCGTTGCATTGAACGTTTCCACGCCAAGTAATTGGTTCCATTGAGTTTTGGAGAAACGGTTAAGGAGTTCGGTCCTTCGCTAGGATGAACAAAATATTCCGATTCAGTATCTGGTTGATTCACACCACGAGCCATAGATGAATTGGATCAAAATCCAGAAGAAAAATGCACAAAAACGATGAAGAAGAAAGAGCAAGTTCAAACGAAGCAAGAACGAGAAAACAGAGTAATGAACAAATGCGAAATCTTCAACAATTGAGAGCAAACAACGCAAATCAATGAAGAAGAAACGCAAAGAAATGGATTAACAACGAAGAATCCATGGAAATCGATGAAGAATCGATGAAGATCAGAGGAAGAAGCTGCAACGGAAAACGGTTACGCAATCGTAACAAACTTTCCCAAAGAGGGAGAAAAAGCTCGTGATACCATATTAGGAAAAGAGAGAAATGATTCTTGTTGATATAAAAGTAGCATTACAGAGTATATATATACAATAATGAAGGTGTATGATAACAACATATAAGCTAGCAAGTAGGAAACTATTGTTGCTTGAGCGTCAAGTTATCTTGTTCCTTTGCTTTCTTTCCTTCATTCTCTGCATACTCTGATACCTACATGTGTCTATCTCTTTGTAAACTCAATATTATAGATATAAATAGTAAACAAATAAAAGTAAACGGTCCTAACTCCTAAGCTTTTTTGGTGGTGCTGAGGGTTTGAACCCCAAACCTTGTACATATTATATATTGTCCATAACAAATGAGTTAAGTTCACGATGACTAACTACCAAGCTACTTACCACATTATAGGCCAATTTCCTTGCCACATAATTTCTCCAGGACTATATATTTATACTCCTACATTTTTTTTGTCCATTGCGTCCTTATCGCGTGCTTCATGAGCTAATATATGTATTGCTTAATGCTTTAATATTTTTAAACTGCGAACAGCATGAGTCTCACGGTGATGTAATTTACAAAATTTTAATTGAAATCAGTCATTGAATGATATTTCATATTTTAATCTCCATAGCATAGTAGTTGAATAAAGGCTTAATTGCATGTTTGGTCCCTTATGTTTATTTTAGTTTTCAAGTTGGTCCCTTACGTTTTGAAAGTTTCAAGTTGGTCCCTTACGTTTTAAAAGTTTTCAAGTTGGTCCCTTACGTTTTGAAAGTTTCAAGTTGGTCCCTTATGTTTATTTTAGTTTTCAAGTTGGTCCCTTATGTTTATTTTAGTTTTCAAGTCGGTCCAAAACATAAGGGACCAACTTGAAAACTAAAATAAACATAAGGGACCAACTTGAAAACTAAAATAAACATAAGAGACCAACTTGAAAACTAAAATAAACATAAGGGACTAACTTGAAACTTTCAAAACGTAAGGGACCAACTTGAAAACTAAAATAAACGTATGGGACCAACTTGAAACTTTCAAAACATAAGGGACCAACTTGAAAACTAAAATAAACATAAGGGACCAAACATGCAATTAAGCCTTGAATAAACTTTGTTTTGCACCATGTCACCCTCGCTATTGGTTGACAACAACACAAGCTTACAAGATTAACGTCAAACAATGCCCTTGACCAAAAACGGTTCCAAGGGCTATAATAATATCGGTGAGTTTCATGGCAAATAATATATTCCTAGCTGTAAGAACTAAGAACATTTTTAAATAGTACTAAAATGAAAGGATTTGTCTGTGTTACCACACTCACCTTCTCTATAAATTAGAGCTTTAATTCTTCATCATCGAAAGAGAGCTATTCATAGTAAAAAAATAACATTAAATAAGACAAGAACAGTACAAGAGATGGCTATCAATAATGGAGAGGAACAACAAAACCAACTCATCGGAGACGCAAATCTTGCTCACAAGACTCTCCTTCAGAGTGATGCACTTTATCAGGTATCCACAATTATCTATTCATCTATTTTAATTTAATTCTGTTTTTTACATCGAAATTTCGTATACATCTCTGTTTAATTTCCACTATTATTTTCTCATTTATCTTGTTTCGGATCTTTACTTTGTTGAAATATAAACTATACAGATTCATTCATTAAATGATGTATGTGGTTTATAATAAAATCATATACATCATTAATTGATTGAATCTAAAATATAAATTTTTGCTTATAATAGTGACAAAAGTGTGTATTTTTTTGCCAATTATAAGCCTCTTATATTTGATTATTACACTTATATTGTGTTTTGTCAACAAAAAAAAAAAACTTGGGCTGTGCAGTATATACTTGAAACAAGTGTGTTTCCAAGAGAACACCCTTGCTTGAAGGAGCTCCGTGAGATGACAGAAAAACACCCTCGGTAAGATCATACGTTGTTTCTTTGTCTCTCCTTATAATAAAAAAACAAACTTGCAAAATATTCCCAACAAATATTTTTGGAACAAACTGTGTCAACCCAAATATATGTTATTTTGAGAAATGCTTGTTTTCACTTTTTTAAAGTGGGTGGAGTGGATATATTAATTAATTTTATCAAAAAGAAGAGTAAAGTGTAGTGATAATTGCTCATAATAATTAAGTTAAGATTACGATAAAACTTATAAACTTGTACTACATATAATATTATGTAATAATTTTGAAATTATTAGTAACATCTATTTATTTCAAAAAAAAAAAAAGTAACATCTATTGTAATTTTATAGTATATTTCTTTTTTATTTTGAAATAATTAATAGCATATTTCTTAAAATATGAATCTTATAATATATATTTGATATTATACCAAGTAGTATATACTTGAATTCTTTGCTAATTTGATAGGTTTGATCTCTGATCCATGCTTATGAAAAAATATATATATCGAGAAAAGTCAATTATTTAAATGAATTTTAGTAATCTCAAAGGTTTAGTTTTGGCATATAAAAATTGTATCAATATGTATATTGAAACAGGAACCATATGGCTATACCCGGTGATGAAGGACAACTTATAAGCATGTTGGTTAAGCTTATCAATGCAAAGAACACAATGGAAATTGGTGTGTACACTGGTTACTCTCTACTCTCCACTGCCCTTGCTCTTCCATCTGATGGAAAGGTAAGGCTCCACCTTATTACTCATCTATCCTTATTTATAAGATTATACACTTTTTACGTATATTAAGAAGTATAGTTAATTATTATGTCCAATTTATGTAAAATTATTATTTTACTTAATTGCAGTTTTGGTTCCTTATTTAAATAGAACCGCAACTTGGTCCTCCTATTTTTAATCGCGTAATTTTGGTCCCTCATTTCAAATTCGTTGACTAATTCTTGATTTTGATGATGTGATAATAAATTGTACACTCTCAACATCTTTTATCATTTCAACTAATCTTCTTTTGACTTTGTATGTTGATCAAGACTCATTTTAATTAACATCATACTTTGTAAGACTCTCAAGAATTTGACCATTCGTTTTCAAGTCATGTCATCTAATATATTGCCACATCATCAAATTAGATGGTTAAAATCATGTATTAGTGTAAAAAGCTATGAAATGTCGACCAAAATTGAGCAACTCGAAATATGAAGACCATAATTGTGGTTTTGTCAAAAGATGTGGACTAAAACTGAAGTTAAGCATTATTACTAATTTATCATTTGCGTGCATTCAATGATGACTTTTTATATTTACTAAAAAAAAAATAATGACTTTTTATATTACTATACAAATTAGTACACCTTCATTTCTAATTATAAGAACTTTTTTTTTTGACAAATTATTATAAGACCTTTTAAAAGTATTTCTTTGTTCTTAAATATAATATCTTCTATAAATTTTTAAATAAATTTATTACTTTTTTTTCAGTTATATCTCTTATTAATACTATAAATATCTCTTGAAATATAGAAAGTCAACATTGAATGCATTTATATACTAAAAGCATCTCCAAAGCCGGAAAACGTTCAATATTGGTAGCAAAACGTAACTCTACTCTCCATAAGCCCCAACTTCACCCGTTTCTCCTGTCCCTACTCTCATTCTCGCTCATCGGAAATGTTTGATGCTTCTTGGGGCTTCTTTGGCGAACGTGAAGTCACCGGATGAATTGTCGAGTAGATAGATCAGATCCGGACGCGGCTGTTGCTCCGCGGTGATACGGACCTGCGGGGGCAGGAGATGTTTTGTCTAATAGCTTGTACAATCATTGTCTCTCTCTTATTAGGTATTGGCTTTGGACCTGAGTCGAGAATACTATGAGCTGGGACTGCCCATGATTGAAAAAGCGGGAGTTGCTCACAAGATTGACTTTAGGCAAGGACCTGCTCTCCCTTTTCTTGATGAACTCCTTCAAGATGTATGTTTGCTTCATTTCTGACCAACTTTATTTCATTATCAATTACTATTACTATTCTTTTACAAAGTCCAATTTGATTTCATCCATATGCATGTTTCGCAAACTTAGAATATAAAAATGTATTATGATTAATTAACTAATTGAATTGGTGTCCATTAATTTTACAGGAAAATAACAAAGGGACGTTTGACTTTGTTTTTGTGGATGCTGATAAGAATAACTACTTAAACTATCACGTGAGGATGATTGATCTTGTTAAGGTTGGGGGACTAATCGGATACGATAATACCTTATGGAGTGGATCAGTGGCGGTTCCATCTGATGCACCTATGATGGATTTCATTAGGAATTTACGTGGTTATGTGATTGAGTTCAACAAACATCTAGCTCAAGATTCAAGAATTGAGATTTGTCAACTCTCTATAGCTGATGGGATTACCTTATGTCGCCGCATCAACTAATCTCTCATTTGTGATGAATTGTGTGCTTGTAGAATTTGGATTTTTATTTTCAGTTTCAGTTTTTAAACAAGCTCGTGGAGTGTGTCATAAATATAATAATTATGATTTTAATATATATAACATTTTACCTTTGAAAAACATAAACATAAAATATTTTGCATGCATGAGTTTTTCAATTGTATTGATTATTATTAGTAAGGAGTGCTTGTGGTGCGGTTTGGATCGATATGTGACAAAAAGTTACCCAATCCAAAAATTTAAATATGGTTTAGTGTGGCCGTATTAAGCATAAATTTTTTGTCCTTCATGTAACCCTTAACCATTGTATCAAGCATATCACATTCGAGAGCAAACACATCCCTTGACACGATTGTCTCTCCCTTTTACTTTCTTTTCACATCTCTCCAGCAAGTCATCTTCTTGTGACGATGTGTGATATGATCCGACAAAACCATCTCTTTAATGGATTCCTTGGTTGGTTCATGGTTTTAGTCTAATGACCTCCTGGCTCCTTTATCAAGTGTTTCATTGACGTTGAAACCATTTGCGATGGTTCTGTCTCCACTGAAAGCAATTGTCGCCACACAGTTACGAGTGCACGGAGAGAGAAGAAAACTTAGCATAGCTATTTTTAGAAGGCTACAAATATATTTTTCTCATCTTCACAAAGTGTGGAAGTGGTGTAATAGATTGTTTTTGTGTTAACACTTCAATTCTCATAAAAAAAAAAAAAGGGTTTTGATAATTAAGAGTTCAATCGTGAAGTACGTATAGTCTCGTCAAGAATTCTCACAACTTCACACATATTGAAGAAAAAAATATATATAAATGAAGGAGAGGGGACAATATTTTTTTATTAAGCTACCATTATCAAGTATTATTGGTTATATACCATTATCGCTAATATAAAGTGGTAGATATTGATATGAGAATGTCTACGTAAGTTTAGTTCAGTTGGTAAACATGTTGCTTAATATATCGAGGGGTTGAGATCAAACCTCATATACCTCACTTATTCACCTTAAAATTGTGAGACAGTAAAGTGATACAATTTTTTTACAAATAGTCATTTTGTTTATCTTACGACAAAATAGTAACTACGACAAAATAGTAACTACTTTTTTGCAAAAATTAAAAATCATTCGCGTACAACTATGAATGAAAATTAATCTTTCAAACTTTATGAAATTCAAATGGATAGCAATAATGTTGGATGTCTAAGTCCGGGTCCAAACTCCAAACTCGGAGGGAATAGTAATATACAAACAACAACTAATAATTAATTAAAAATGTTTGTTTTTAGTGTGATTGGGGTCAATATTATATTTAGTGGACTGAGGTCCCATGCCAGTCACGAGGCTTTTCATAAAAGACAACAATGTTATGTTCTTTGATCAATCAATAATCATCAAATTGAGTCACGCACCTTCTCCTCCTAAATAAGTGTCAAAAGCATAGCAATATAAACAAAAACACCAACTTCGTTTACCTTTTAAAACTCTTCAACATTAATCACACTTCTCCACTCAACTAGCTTCTATAGAATCCAGCCAGAGATTATCATAATCACCACCTACCATGGCTGTAAACTTTAGCTCCATCCCCATAATTGGTAATTCAACTCTTTCCCACTTTATCATAACCTTGGTTTACTATATTATTATTACTAGAAGAATTAAACCATGTTATAATTGGATTCTCTTATGAAAGTTTCTACTATGTTTTTATTTTTGGAAACTTGTATCCAATCTTGGACCGACTAATTCAGGAGATTAATCCTACCGTCCACTAGCGGGAAAATTTTTACCATGTTATCAATGGATAATAATCATTTAGTAAAGATTCAGCAGTTTACTTTTTGTGTGATGCAGATATTAGTCATCTTTTAGCCAAGTCAGATGATCCAAAAATGGCTGAGGATCCTGCTGTACTTGATGTTGTTGCACAATTGGATAAGGCTTGCACAGAAGCAGGGTTCTTTTATGTGGTAATTCTTCCATCTTTGAACCATTTTTTTACCTTTTACTTTGTAGTTTTACACTTCTTTTTTTGCTGTAATTGAGGGAAACAAAAAGGTCATTAGTTTTGGAATTATTAGATAAAATTTGTAAGAATCTGCATTGCATATATAAAATTACATATATCAAAGAGGTTAGTTTTTATGGAACAGTGGGTCCACTAAAACTTTTACTAACATATTTGATGTTATGAATTTCATATACATAACTAACTAATAGTACTGGAAAATTGAAATGGTTATAAACAAATAATGGCACAAAACATCTGAGTAAATTAGATGAAGATAAAGCATTGATACATAATAAATGAATCCGGCTTTGAGTTAATTTGATAAGTTAGATTATGCAAACTTTAGCCAATCCATTGTCATGAACACTCTTTTGATTCAACTTCTGTTGTTCAACTCAAAAAATTGATCAACTATACCATTTTCTAAGGGTCGGTGAAAATGGTCGGTGTATTATGGAGGTGAAAAAATTGTGTTTAAGACTAATTTCAGTCGCTGTGGTCCTTGATTGACAGAAAGGCCACGGTATTCCTGACAGTCTTCTTAAAGGAGTTCGAGATATAACGCGTAGATTCTTCGAACTTCCGTATGAAGAAAAGGCGAAGATCAAAATGACTCCGGCTAATGGCTTCAGGTTTTATTGGTTGCATTGATCCCTACATCAAAACTTTATATATAAGCATCACTTCGGTGCATACTTGTTCCATCAGTTTATAGTTATATTAATACCGGGCTAACTTCTGCTGCAGAGGATATGAGAAGATTGGAGAAAATATAACTGAAGGTGCACCTGATATGCATGAAGCTATTGATGTAAGTCTTAATTTTTGCTTCACATTAAATTAGGTGTCTATGTTCCTAGTGTGTTCTTATATAATAGATATGCTTTATTAAAGATGAGATTTTCTGAGTACATTTTCTTTCTCTAATTGAGCCTAGCATAGCAGGTTCAATGATTTATTCTGCTTCTTATGGTTCTATCAAGCAATAAATTTTCTCATTATTTTCCTTTAACAGTGTTATAGGGAAGTGACTAAGGGCATGTATGGAGATCTTGGCAAAGTTATGGAAGGATGCAACCAGTGGTATGAGGAAATAGGGTTTCCTATTTATTAATGCCTTCATTCCTCCACGCAAATAAATAACCACACTCTCCCTTCAATTTTAGCTGAATAAATGAATATTATGATATGCTTTTAATCCTAAATGCCTGATTAATTGGCCCTATTTGGATAAACAACTTAATTACGCTTTTTTCACAAAATGAGAGCTTATAGAAATTGTTTGTATAAGCTCTCCCAAACAGTTTCATTAGTGTTTATATCAGTAGATAAGCTCAAATAAATGAATCCAAGCCAGTCCAAAGAATATTCATTCAGTTAGATGGATGCCAAGGATTACCTTAGCTTTCGATCTTCTTTCACTTTGTGTTTCATTTTACAGGCCACAAAATCCTCCAAAGTTCAAATTTCTTATGGAGGAATATATTAGCCTCTGCAAAGGCATGTTTTCTCCTACCATATTTAACATTTTCATCGCATAAATTCCGGCTAAAGTTGTTTTTCTTATATTGTTCTTTTGGTTAGAGCAGATCTTGCCAAGAAAATTATGCGCGGAATTGCTTTAGCATTAGGTGGATCACCATACGAATTTGAAGGTGATCGAGCTGGTGATCCATTTTGGGTGATGCGTATAATTGGTTACCCTGGTGTATCCAGTGATGACATTGGATGGTAATGAAATCAATCCAAAACCTGAAGCTCTCTATTGTTTGTCTCTTTTATTTCCCTATGCTTGTTAGACCTTACATTATTGACCCCTTTTTCGTTTTTTCTCTTTTTTATCTTCCACTTCTTTCAATCAAAACCAATCCAGTGGAGCTCACACAGATTATGGTACATAATATCTTAACCTTTACATTATGACAAGTCTTGAATATATTTTTAGTCCAGTTAATGATTTCAGATGCTACTTCACAGGTTTATTGACATTGTTGAACCAGGATGATGATATAAATGCACTTCAGGTTTGCATTACATTGGTGCTTTCTTGCAATATATGGCTAGTTGTGACTATTTTTAAGAGCGCGATGTTCTGTTTATAAAATTTTGACTAGTGAGCAGTACAAATCTTTTAATTTTGTCAGATTCTTTACGATTTTTTTTCGTATTTTCACTGTTTTCTTCAACCCCGTTTATGTTGTAAAATTGTTGCAGGTAAGAAACCTATCTGGCAAGTGGATATCGGCACCTCCGGTTCCTGGGACATTTGTGTGCAACATTGGTGACATGCTTAAGGTATCTTACACTTGAATACTACCTGAGATTTGGTGATCATTTGATTAAGTGTGGAAGATATGTAACTGCAGATATACTCCAACGGTTTGTATGAGTCAACTTTGCATCGGGTGATAAACAACTCCTCAAAATATAGAGTCAGCGTAGTATATTTTTACGAGGTTAGCACTAATTGGTATGTATCAGTCTTTTTTACTGGTTTTTTCAGTTGCTTATATCATTTTCGACTACTGCATTCACAGACAAACTTTGATGCTGCGGTAGAGCCGTTGAATACATACAAAACAAGGATAAATGGTGACAAGAAGTTTGAAAGAGCCGTCTACGGAGAGCATCTAGTCAAGAAGGTCCTCACAAATTTTGTTGATGAGTGACTGTTTTTCTCTTTCTAGTGAATAATAAGTTAAGCAGCTTTGTATGTTGATAAGCTCCTGCTTGCCTGTCCAGATATACTAAGAATAATTTTAAGTCAAAGTCAAGTGTTTATTATTTATTATATTATTAACGTCTCCATTCTTAAAACTTATGCCTGAGAACACTTTCAGTTTAAAGACTAGACATGGGGCACTCACAATTGTACGATATCATCCAATGTATTATGAATCTTGACCCTGCTTTTCACGTATAAAACGCTAATCCAAGCTATAAAATGCTAAAGATGAAATAAACAAAATAGAACAAATAAAATCAATCAAGTCCAACAAGCAGTAATGTTATCAATAAGTTAATGTGGTCAAAAACATGCACCGATCCAAGGTATGAAATGTTGAAGACAAACACATATTTGTCGGCTAAGCAAAATAATCTGTGTTTTAACAGTTATGTGTACAACACCACTGTCAATTGGCAATTGCCATAAGAATGAAGTCAAATACAACACAAGAAATGAGTGATTTGAACCAATCTCCTTTCTAATTGTTACAAAATTGTAAATAAACTATCTGTGTAGATATGTTTGCATTGCTTGGCAGAACCATGTCTGCCACTCGCAGACTATATTTCACTGCCCCGGTTTAACTTTGAACCACCGAATGTTTGTTTGGAGCTAGCTGTTTTGATCTGTGTAACTTTCTGTGGGTTCCATCTCGGTAGATTTGCGATAAAGTGGAATTCTAGTACCTGTCTCCCTAAGTTGATCTACCATGTCATAAAGATACTCAAAGGTAACTTTATATTGTTTATTAAAATCTTCCCTGATGTGTGGCTGAAGGCTGAACCAGTCTCCCAACAATTTATGAACATGGGAGCGTATTATTCTCCAAGGCACAGGGTACTTTTCACAAAGATTCAAATACTCTATTAACAGATCTGCCTGGTCCAGTTTCCCATCTACAAAGGTTCCTTCTTCACAGCCGGACACCCATTCCTCCGTACGAAATCCGGCAAAGAGGGCTGGATTCTCGAGCAGAGTCTCGGCAGAAAGCACACCTTCTACACCAGTCGCTTCCAAACAGTCTTTAACATCATCCATATGCCTTATGTTCCCATTGGCGAGGACTGGGATTCTGACTGCTTCCTTCACAGCCTTAATGGCTTTCCAGTCCGCTCGAAATTTACTCCCATCTTTCTCATCCCTCGTCCTCCCATGAACAGCTAAAAGCAAACAACCAGCCTCCTCAAGCATTTTAGCATACTTCAATGTGTCCTCTAATTTCGGAAAGAGTCTGATCTTGCATGAAACAGGAACTTCGAGGTTCAGAGCCAGCTTTTCCACCAACGATTTCACAAGAGGAAGGTTATCCATCAAGAAAGCACCATAGTTTCCTCGTTTAGCAATCCGCTGAGGACACCTATAGAATCACAAAATATGAAAATAAATCCACGAAAACCTTACGATCACAAAAATGTAACATCCAAAATCATTCACATTGTCAAGCAATACCAAAACACACCTGAATTTTTACTTAAGAAAATCATACTGTCCATTAGCCAATTTATTGTTTTTCCTAAGATTTGTATAGATTAGAAACCTTAAACGACTGTTAATTTGAAATGGAGGGAGTGTAACACTTTTTTGCGCATTCATGGCATCCGCTAGCTGAAACTAATCCTTCAAGGTATAAAGACCAAATTAAGGGGCTTACATCTCTCTACAATACCTCTACAGATGTTCTTCTACCCATATCAGTTTAATAAGATCAAACTATTGACCACATGCTTAGGGAACTAGATTATCTGCCAAATGTATCACACTTCAATAGCATGCCATGGACCATTCACTATCTTCCATAATATGCACTAGAATGTTACAATATGCATTAAATAGAGCTTTAATATTTTCACTCCAAGAATAACAGGATTTGTAGTATAGCAACCTACGTAGCACCAACATTTTAAATTGAAAGTGTGCGCCTAGAGTCCGACACGGGTGTGTATACACTCAATTCAATCACTTTCATTTTTCTGAAATTATTACTAGTGTCTACGTCAATGTTGTGTCTGACGTTGGTATCAATGTTCCACACATAGCATCCAGTGTGTCAAACAAAGTCAACCAACGATCAAACATCATATGTATTTACCTGTGTCTTGAATTGAATTTGTGACACCGTTATTTAACCACGACTTAATGCAACAAAACCACAAATTGAAACAAATTTTGTTCTAATCAACCACTCCTTAATTCCCTACCATATCCATTTCATCCTACTCATAAGTAGCAAACACAAATAGAGATATGAATGAAATCAATAACAAAGACAATGCAAAGAAACAAAACATTACCCAAGATTAATATCAACATAATCAGTAAAAGGCTCAACTCTCCGTGCAGCTTCCAACAACACATCAGGATCATTGGCACAAAATTGAACAAAAAGTGGTCGATCCTCCTAAAAAAAACACTCCCAAAGTCACAATAGAACTGCAATAACAACACTAGTGGTAGTAGAAACATTAAAAATAAATACCTTGCAAGTGGTGAATTCTTCATTCCTATACTTTTCAGCCTCAGTGAAAATCCTCCCATGCAACATTGGAGTATACGCAGCTTGAGCACCGTACTTCCGACACAGCATCCTGTACGGTAACTCCGAATTATCAACCATCGGAGCAACAATCAATTTGGGTCGACCCAATTTGGTCCAATGAGCCCACGCGCGTTCAACGCGTGCATCTGCTCCGGTGAGGGTTAGGTTACGTGGAGGGTGTTCGTTTTCGGGTTCCGGAGAAGTTCGGGTCTGGGCCATAACTGAATATGAATATGGTTGAAGAACGAAAGATTTGATGTGAGAGTGAGAGGAGAAGAAGGAAGAAAAGGGTTTTGGTTGTTTCATGAGAGAATGAGAATGATGATGAAGGGTTTTGTTAACCAACCCATCGCCGCCAGATGATAACTTGAAGTTAGTGGACCAGTCAAGTTGCAGGTTAATTTGGTCCCTAAATAATTCATGACTTTCATTCTGGTCATGTAATTAATAAAAGTTTTATTTTGGTCTTGTAACTATGCTTCCGATAGTCAAATTAGATCCTTTATGTTAATTTTAACCTAAAATATCTAAGATGGACCGATATTGTATGTCATCCACCGTAGAACCTTATTAATTTATTTAATTTTAACCCTTTAATTATTTTAAAACAAAATAGATCATTTGATAATGCAAGATCATTAAATCTAATAGTGTACAACAAACACATGATTTTTCTTTCATTTTCTTCGTCTTCTACCTTTTATTTATTCTTCTTCTTCTTGCTCTTCATATGAACTTCATACCATATTCATCAACATTTAAGGGGAAAAAAATCCCGAAAAACAAAAGAATATGACTCAAAAATCATCACCACAACCCAAAAAAAAAAAGAGTGACTGGGTGAGGGAAGCTTTTGTATGACAGGGAGTGAGTGGGTTATACAAAACTGAGGTATGTGAGGGAATAAGAAAGCGAATTAAAGTTTTTTTTTTGTTATGATGGTGGTGCAATGAAGAGATTAGTTATTGTTGTTCTTTTTAGTTGATGAATTTATAGGTTTTGGGAGTAGAAGAGATGAAGATTTAGTGTTTTAAAAAAATGAAATTGAGTTTTTAAATTATTTTTTATTTTTGGATTTGAAGATGGATGGTGGTGATGAAGATCATATGAAGATGAAGAAGAAATAGAAAAACCAAAAGTCGACGGTAATACTGCTTGGGGAGGAACCAACACTAGGAACTTCACAATTCAAAGTGCCTATGAATCTCTAAACAATAGAGCTCAGCCTATCGAGGGAGATTGGAAAGCCTTGTGGAGTTGGAAAGACCCTCATAGAATTCAAACTTTTATGTGGATGGCGGCTCATGAGCGACTGCTCACTAATTATCGTAGGAGCAAGTGGGGTGTTGGAATATCTGCCACATGCTCTGGATGTGATAGAGACAATGAAACCACTATTCATGTCTTGCGGGATTGCCCTATAGCAACCCAGACTTGGATAAGGTTAGTCCCTTCAAATCAAATCTCTAATTTTTTTTCGTTTAACTGCATGGATTGGATCTTCAAGAATATCAATCATCATCTGCGTGGTATTCAGAATAAAAAGTGGAGAACAATTTTTTTAGTGGCTTGCTGGCACATATGGATGTGGAGGAACAAAACTATTTTTGAGGATGATTTTCGGCGTCCGACTGACCCAACGTATGCTATTCTCAAAATGGTTGAAGACATAGATAAATACTCCCACCATCCTTTGAAAACCCACCAATACAACACTATTTTTATTGGCTGGGAAAGACCTCAAGAGGGGTGGGTTAAGCTTAATTGTGACGGAGCATACAAGGATTCCTTGGGTCTAACTGGTTGTGGTGGTCTAATCCGGAACTCAGATGGTAGATGGCTTAAAGGGTACACTCGCAAAATCGGAAATTGTGAAGCGTTTTGTGCTGAAACGTGGGGAATGTACTTGGGAATGCAGCTTGCTTGGAGACATGGTTTCCATCATCTTCAAGTGGAAAGTGACTCAAAAACTCTGGTTGACATGATCACAGGGAAAATCAATATAAATGGCAATCCGCCCACCTTGGTGCGCCGTATACAGGAGTTTTTAAGGTGCAGTTCAATCATACATGGCGAGAAGGAAACAGGATTGCTGATTGGCTAGCCAATCTTAGTTTTTCTATGGACTCTTTTAATTTTCATGTTATGGATACTCCTCCTAGTGAGGTCTCTAGTCTCCTTTTTGATGACATTTCTGGGGCTAGTATGCCTAGAAACATTCATGTAACTTTGTAGTTTTTTTCGTTTTCTGGGAGTCAGGCCTCTTTTATTACCAAAAAAAAAAAATAGAAAAAAGAAGATGAAAAAAAAGAAGTTAAAATTATGTGTTGGTGGTTCACTACTAGATTTAATGGTCTTGCATGATCTAATGGGTTATTTTGTTTTAAAATGATCAAAGGTTAAAATTAAATAAATTAATAAGGTCTACGATGAACCACGTATAATATTGGTCCATCTTTCACATTTTTGGATTAAAGTTAACATAATGAGACTAAATTGACTAACAAAAATATATTTAAGGGACTAAAACAGAACTTTTATTAATTATAAGACCAAAATGAAGCTTGAAAATTATTTAGGAAACCAAATATGCAATTTAACCTAGAATCAAATACTTTCAAACACATATTTTATTTTAGGGCTAATTGTTCAAAATACAAAATCTGAAAGAACCTCAATAAAAAGAAAATACATATTCTACCCTTTTTTCTAAAAAATTTAGAGTATAATCTATGTTTTATTTTTTACAAATTTTTTTTTCTAAACTTCACGTATGCAGTAATTTCAATAATTAACTCTTTTTTCTAATACACTATTTTCAATACATGGGTTGTTGTCAGTTGTATCATATTTACTCTTGTTTTGGAGGAATAAAGAGAGTCACTTTCTTGATTATATTCGACCAAGATTATCGTGGCAAGTAATATGGTTCAAACTCACCAATATCATGAGACGACCTTGGCTAAGATTGAAGTTAATCGTCAAAAGAAGAGGACTCAGGTGAATTTTTTGTGGAGTTCATCGACTCGTGGTTGGGTTGCTCTCAATTCAGATGGTGCGAGCAAAGATGGAGCACGATCGTATGTGGATGTATTATTCGTGGAGAAAATGGGGAGTCGCTACCTATGTGATTATAGTAAATGTGTTGGGTAGCTACTGTAGCAGAGTTACGAGAGATTTTAGAAGAATTGTAGCTAGCTTGGGATCGTGGTTATAAAGGCAATTGAAGTTCGTGTTGACTCTTAGACTACGACTCGTTGATTGTCTCGTGGAGGGCATGATGAAGTGTCGAGGATGCAACTTATTCACATGATCAAGAGCTTAGTGGGGATGGACCGGAATATTAAGGTGTGCAAATCTTACCCTAAGGTGAATAAATATGTGGTTGCTCTTGCCAATGTAGGTTGCTAAGATGATTCCAATTTGATGATTTATGAGCAATGTCATGCTCAAGTTAGTTTATTTTATTTATAGATATTGCGGGTGTTATTGTCCAATGTTTAGTTGATTTGTAGTTTTGCTTTTTTCGGCTTAGGCCCTCTTATATTCAACAAAAAAAAAATTTGTATGGTCACACATAAAGTTTGTGACATTCATATGAATTTTAATCAATTAAAAATAGTGTGTTAACAAGATGCCTTAAAAAAGTGTGTCAATGAGTTATATAAATTTGGTTTTATCATGTACTTTTACCCTATTAATAAGAGAATGTTAATGAGAACAAGTCCCTTAAAAACAAGAGTATGTTAATGAGTTTGTTGTGAGAACTCGTCTATCTATTTCCAACCTACAAAAAAAATTATAAAATATTTCCTTTAATGTAGTTAGTTTGTCTCGGTTTTCTAATATATATGAAACAAAAATATTTATAAGTATTCCTCAAAAATAAATTATAAGTATGATACCTATGTTATATAAATTTATTTAAATCTCATTACTAATTTTCGATTTATATGTTTTCTTTTGAGTAAATTTTCGATTTATATGTTATTAATTTGACTTTGAAAAATGAAATTGTAAAAAAAAATTGTTCAACTAAAATAGATAGTTTTTTTTTTTAACAAATCAAAATGGAATACATTGCTCAAAAGAGAAGTGATTTACCTCGCACAAGGTGTGCTAAAGTGATGAATCACCCAATGTCTGAAACAAACAACAGACACCTAACAAAGATGCCCGCACCCAAGACAACAAACTAAAAAAATTACATGATACCCATACAAGGTAGTGGGTATCTCCACCAATCATGAAAACCAAACGGAAGAGGAACAACATTTGACGAAAGCCATAAAAAAAAAAATTCAGCTTCACTTTTTCTACAATACTAAGAGGATCAATAACCATATTGTTGAAGACATAGTTATTTCTCTCCTTCCAGATTGCCCAAGTACAAGCCAGCCAAATAACTTTTAAGTAAAAATGAGAAGACCTCGGCATACCCGCCAAATGTATAAACTGAGAGAAATGCTCTGTTACCGAACCTGAAAAAACACAAGGGACACCAAGCCACAAACAAACAAGATACCAAATTCTCCCAAAAAGGTGACACCTAATGAAAAGATGATCCGCCGTTTCAGGGACACCGCATCCGCCAACACAGACGTTGTCAGTTGGTTGAAGAACATGTCGATGCACCAAATTTGATCTTGTTGGAATTCTATCTTGAAGAAGACGCCAAGTAAACAAAGATACTTTTGAAGGAACCAGTTTATGCCACACGTCAAAAACAGCGACATCAGTTACAAGAACATCTGATGTAGTGAGGAAACGATAAGTCCCCTTAACCGTATATCCGTGAATCGGATCAAGCAACCACCGCCACAACTAAAATAGATAGTTAATTTTCAAAATTCCCATTATTGTGATGTAAATTTGAATTTGAAAATGAATTGAGTATATTTTATTGTTAATATCCCTTTATTTTCATTCGTTTAGCTTTGTTTAAATTTCACTTTTAAGGTCAAATGCATCTAAAGGTCCTTTAAGTTTTTCGTTTTCCCAAAGTGGTCCTTTAAGTTTCAAAAGTCTCAAACAAGTCCTTTTAGTTTTTGAATCGTTTCAAACAAGTCCTATTGTAGATAGCATAGTTGGTAATTGCTTCCTTGAACTCATTTTTGGTACCAAATCTGGCTCCTAACACCCACTTAAAATCAGTCATCTTTTTAGGTATGACAAATGGTGGGTAATGCTCTTTGTTGCTATCATCTGAATCATCACCATCATCCTATAAAATGACTTGTTTGAAACGATTCAAAAACTAAAAGGACTTGTTTGGGACTTTTGAAACTTAAAGGATCACTTTGGGAAAAACGAAAAACTTAAAGGACCTTTAGATGCATTTGACCCACTTTTAATATTCATAACAAAAAAAATGGTCAACTAAATTAGTTAGTTGATTTTAGAAATTACTATAATCATGATGTAGAGTTGTGAGAGGTGCTTTGTGAAATACTCCCTCCGTTTCAAAATGAGTGTCGTTTTAGGTGTTTACACACATATTAAGAAATGCAATGATTAAGGGAAAGAGAATGGTTATTTTACCAAATTATCCTTATTAACTATTAGTTAGTTTTATAAGTAATACTTTGGAAGTGGTGTGCAGAGTATTAATTGGAGGGTACAATTGAAAAGAAAAAGTTATTATTGCATTGAAAACTAAAAGCGACACTCATTTTGAAACAAATTTTTTTGGCAAAAGCGACACTCATTTTGAAACGGATGGAGTAGAAATCATGTTTCTTCTTTAGATACATGTCAAAGTGAACTTCTCATGGTGGAACAACATCTCCTTACCCAACAAGCCATGTTTCGTGATGGTATTTATTTTTTTTCTATTTTTTTAGACCGATCACTAAAATTTCAAATTCGTGTCAAATATTTAAAATATTCGGTTTGACCCAATTGCTTTTGATACTATGTTTTGTTTTTTTAAATTTATAAAAATGACCACCGTAAATAAACTGTTGTTTTTTGGATTTCCAAACTGTTGTATTTGGATTTCCAAATTCTATTATCTACCGAAGTTGTTACTATGTTGAGCCATGACCAGGTCGCTCTCTTTAAGACGTTTCGTGGCACTACCCAAAATTGTGCAAGGCAGACTATCAACCACGCCGCCTCCAGGATAAAACAAGCTCAGCTACAACTGTGCGGTTAACTACTGCACTGTAGAAAACCGTTCGAGATTTACACCTTTAAATATGGTACTAAGACCACTCTTTAATACTGAAACCACTTTAATATGGTATTGTTACCACTCTGTTATGGTGCTAAGACCACTCAAGTATGGTGACCACTCAAGTATGGTGTTACCACCATTCTAACTTTAATTTCTCCAAAGTATCAATATGGCACTACGACCACTCAAATATGGTGATACCACCATTTCTCCTCAAATAGAAAAAATATTGAAATAATTTTTATATACCGTTAAGATCATTCTTAATTCCGACGGGACATTGTTATTCCAAATAGGGACTATGATCTTAAAAGTACTCTTTATTTCGAATGGACATATATTATCGAAGGGACTATGTTTTTAAAATCATTCTTAATTCCGAAGGGACATTTAAACCGAAAAGGAACTATGGCCTTAAGAACACTCTTAATTCCGAAGGGACTGAAAAAAGGAGATGAAGAGAAGAAAGACTCGTCAACACAAGTCTAGAAAGGGAGAAGAGAGAAAGAGTTCCCGACAACTCAATGAAACTCTTTGGTGTGATTTTTGAACTAGGTGAGCTCTCCTTTTATAGGGAGAGTTTGTAACTAATTTGGAGAAACTTAAGAATTAAGTAAACTTAAAAATTAAGCAACCCACAGATCAACTCAAGTAACAAACTAATCGGATAAGTTCAAAAGAAAACAAACTCACAAAATTAGCTGAAACAAACTAATGAAAGAAAGATAGGAAATTCAGTTGGATTCTCAATCTTATCGCACCAAACATAACCGAAAATTATGGGAAGTGATATCCATGAATAAAAATAATAATAATTATTATTTTCATCATTATCAATTATTTAAAATTAAATACCACTATTTAAACACTACTAATGTGTGTGTTCTATTTTATGTGGGACCCCCACACTTTATTTTTTCAATTCACACAACACTAGATCAAAGTTTAATTACTTAATGTTTAATCTTCCAACCTTCCAATTTCTTTCCCTCTTCACACCAATGTTCCAACATAAACTTTCATTTTTATATTTATATGTTATTTAATTACCCATACAAACAAACAAAAACTAATCCTTAAAATAATCTCTATATACATGTATTCTAAACTACACTTTGCTTACATGTCACCTCACCAATGCCCCCCTTTCTAAATAATTTTCCAAGCATTCACCAAATGGCTCTCTCTTTTCTTTTTCCCTATTTTTCATCTATTTATTACTAAATATTTATCAATATTGAGTAGAAGGTGGTGTATTGTACTAATACAAATTACCCTCAAAGAAAATAGTCCATTTCGACCTCTTTGGGCTGCCTTTTTTTCATTCTTAAATTACCCTCAATTTTAAATACAAATAACATATATAACAAATAGATAAGAGTAAATTCAAATATTAAAAAAATGTAACAAACTCAATCTTTATTCTTCACGATATATCAATTTCTTTATCTTTTATTCTTTAGAAAATGTAACAAACTCAACCTTTATTCTTCCCGATATATCAATTTTTTTCTTTATCTTTTATTCTTTAAAAAAGATAATTGATGAGAGTGAATTCGAAATAAAATAAAAAAACGTAACAAACACAACATGAATATATGTTCAGATTTTTTTCTTTTATGCTTTAAAAAGTGTAACAAACTAGATCGAATATGTCTATATTATATATCTATACTATATATATAAAGAAAATATAAGATTTTGGACTGACTTTTGCATCATCCCAATTATACCTTAAAACAACTTTTTTCTATAATAATGATTGTTGTTGGTGTCATTAAATGATAAGAATTTAGATTATATTTTTTTGTTGTTATATTCTTGATGTCATTGAAATAGATAAACAATGTTAGTTTGGTTTGTTATAATTTGAAAGTAACAATTTAATCAAAATCAAAATTTCATATAAAAACACCGTTCAAAATTTTTAAACTTTAACGCAATAAAAAGAACGAAAAGACGTGACCGTCTTTTCGCTAGTATAAATAAAATAGGTTGTTGAGTTGGCTTATTCTCCTTCCAATTATACCCTCAAACAAATTTGAATATGAGAATGTTATTTTATTGGTGTCATTCAAAAAGATAAGAATTTACATTATATTTGTTTTTTTTAAAGATATTATATTTGTTATACTGTTGGTAATTCTGCATGCAATATGCAAAATTCATATAATCTGTTAGGTCGTTGAAGGACTTGAAGGAAGATTCATCTTGTCCTGAAGGAACTTGTATGAAATTCAATTTCTGAAACAGAGGAGTTGAAACGCATTCCAACTCTTCAATCTGAAATAGATTGAGACTTTAAAAGGTTCCATGAAGACTGAAAGAATACAACATATTGAGCCTCGGCCAAAAGTAAGAGAAAATTTTTATTTGGTATAGATGATCATACCTAAGTTGAAATACCGAAACCAATTTTGGCATCCCTTTTGGCAATGTTGTATTCGCCCAAAACCTTCTTGCAGTGTTCCAGTTATGTTGGCTCCTATCTCGAAACCTTTGCAATCCTCAACTTTGATGCCGCAAGATACTTCCGTTTCACTTCCGGAAGCTGGAAATCTGTTGATAACTTTAGCTTGTATGGTGTAGTCGGATGCATAGCCGCCCTCACAAAGTCAAATACTTACTGCAGGATGTTTCCATCATTCAGCCTCCCCATGAGCCAAATGGGCTGCATCTTTAGTACCATTTCCATTTCAGCTACTGAGCTACTATCAACTCCACCAAAACCCTGATAATTTTCTTTGTTTTCATTAAAAAATACTAATGATAGAATACAATAATATCCATAGCTGTGTAAAAATCTACTTACATAGTTGTGTAAAAAATTGCTTTTGAAATGAAGTGTGGGTTCTTTGTTGGGAATTATGACATCTGCGATCAAATGAGGAATTATTTATTAATAAAAAAAAAAGTTATATTGTTGGTATCATTGAAAAAGAAAAGTATAGTTTGTTACATTATGAAAATGCATAATATCTATTATCTGTTCATATAATTTTAATCAAAATCAAAATAAGTTTAATCAAAAATTCATAAAAACTATCGTTCGTAATTTATATACGCATTAGCGTAAGAAGAAGGGATGGATGGACACAGAGTGCTCGTCTAAACGCTAGTAAACTATAAAACCCCTATCCAATAACTCGGCCTAACTTTGTATGTGTAACAAAGCTTAAAATACAAATTGTTTGATTCTTCCGTCTTTTCACTCATCCACTTAGTTTCTCGTAGGCACGTCAAATTGATCATTGACTTATTTATAGTGTCCACTATTTTTATAGATTTTTCGCGTAAGTATCTATGTTCTTTATTTCAAAACGAATTCTACTCTTATGAATTAGCTTCTGTATCCACATTTGTTCACAAAGATGTTATAAGAATTCTTTCTTATTTTTCAATGCATCCATGCAATGATACAACTGTTTTTACTCATTTGACATTATATTTGATCTACATTGTGTGTGGCTTCTTGGCAACGACCTAGCATTTATATTCTAACGTATTTGATCGATTTTATAGAGATTCAACTGAGTTATGTTGATTGACAATTGTGCAACACAACTCTGTTCTTTTATTCACGCTTGAGACCCATTTCTTTTATGTGAACCAAACCACTTTTGGTTTGGTCTAGTGTATTTGCAGTCGATTCTCACTAAAAAAGAAAAAGAAAAAAGAAACCAAACACGTTGACTTGAGTTGGATCATTAGATTGATTAGATATCCAAGGAACACACTTTAATCTCGTCTCATTTCACTTTATTAGATACCTAAACTTAATTTTGATTAAGTTACTTTAAATTTTCCGATCTCACCCACTCAAAAAAGAGAAATAAATTACTCTACCTCTATGTTAAATTTGTATTATTTATGACCTTTCGTGATAATGCCAATAACTTTTGATTGCTTCAAAAGGCCACTTCTGTTATTCACATCTTAATTCCAATTATTGGATTGACATTTTTCACAATTGCCAATTAGAAGGTAAAACATGGAGTTTAGCTATAGTACAAAAGAGTTGACACAACTTTAAAGCTTTTCATCAAATACTAAGCAACAAACACTTCATACTATACTATAGTGTTGGCGCCGCTATGCTAACCCCTTATTTCGTAGAAGAAATGTGTATTACTCTAAATTTGTTCAAATAATTGATGAAAATGTGTTCATACTTAAATCAAATCACATAGATAAAATTAGCTATTGTCATCACTTGGATTGCCAGAAGCAACGTGAAGAAAAAACAAGAGAGAAGATTGATATACTAGTATTTTATATGCATGATTGAGGTATACCACATGCGTGCAAATAATGAAATAGATAATGATGAATGAAGAAAGAGGGACCTATGTGTGGAACAAAGTTGACGTTAAGGCAAAGGCAAAGCAAGCAAAAGAACAAATTTGCAAACAAATGTAGGACCCATTTTTCAGTGCTAAAACTTATCAATTCTCACACCCACCCATTTTGACTTTGCCATCGGTTTTCCCACAAGAGCCATTCAAAACCTTCCAACCTCTCTTCAATGCACCTCATTTCCTATACCCAACCTTTTTCCTAGAATCCAAATGGTCCAACAAAATATTTTCATTTAAAAATAAAGACTCTCTAATTAATTTTCGTCCTACTCTCTCCGGTCCTATTTATAAGAGAAATCTTGATCAACAAAAGCGAACATATCTAGTCAAATGTTTACTCAAATGTTTCTTATAAACATGAGAGGGAAGAATATTCACCTTAAAGATGAATAAGTGGGATGTTCGGAGTTCGAATTCTGACCCCTACATATATTATGCATTATCCCTTACTAAGTGAGTTAAACTCACTAAAACGTGCAAGTAAGTACTACTTAATAGGAAAATGTCGAGAAATATATATTTGATACCTCGAGCTCACAATCGAATCTGCGATACAACACTTATCTATATTTAAAATGTGTGAGTTTCGTTGTTAGACTTTTAATAAAACTATAAAAAAAAAAAAAAAAAAAAACTCTAATTAACCCTTTCCTTTTCCCAACTCTCCACCCACTTTCATTCATTGATTTCATTCACACGTTTAGCCGTCCAACTAGCAACTTCCAACCCCTCTTTCTCTTTCAATCTTTTTTAGTCAACCGTCCTGTACACGACATGTCCCTCCTCTTCTGTTCAATTCTTTGACTAAGTCCTTTTCATTGCTTTTGTTTTTTCACTTTACTCTTTTTACAATTTCAAAGAAGGAAAAACAACCCGTTGAGCATTAGAATACAACGAGGAGAATCCAAAGATAATAAAGTAACCAAATAGAGGAAAACAAATTGAAAAAAAGAAATAAAACCCCACTTTCTTTTCTTTAACTTTGAAGATTCAAATCCGTTTACCAAATCCACCATCTTGACTATTTTTTAAGGATTGTACTTTGAAATTAAACAACCACCAATTTCCTTCAACATTGAGTAAAACATCATTAATTCTACAAACCATAACCAACCAACAATTTACTACCATTTTGAAAAATGTACTAACATTGACTATGATGATTCTAAAATAAGATTGCTAGCATCAGCTGCAGAAAGAGAGTGATTGTGCTCTCCTTCATAGGTAACTACCAGCATAGAAGCATCATCAAGAGCTCTCTCTACATGCTTTCTTGCTGGACACCCTCTCACACTGCTGCACTTGTAGTATCCCCTGTCATTGTTCCAAAAATTACACAAAATCAGCATCATTCACTCACAAGATTCATCATCATAGACTCAAAAACCCATTACACAAAAAAAGTCAAATAAAAAATATCCTATAATCAATCATAAACATTTGGTCCACTAAAAATTTTGAATAGTCTAGCTACTACCTAGCACAGATACATAAAAAATCTAGCACAAAAATAGAAATAGAAATCTAGCACAAATACATATAAATTGTATAAAATATATAGGTTCATATACATAAGGGAAGGAAAAAAAAAAAAACCAATTTATGATGTAATTGAATTGAAAGTACCTTGGATGAGGTGAACCTTTAATAGGTTTCTGACCATATTTTCTCCAAGAATAATCATCTGGTGGAATATCAGCCATCTTCAAGCTAATTGCAGGAACTCTAACAACCCTCTTCAATCTCATTTTCCTACTGCAACAACCCAATTCAGAATATAAGAAAAAACATCTAAAAATATCATTTTTCATTTTCAATATAGAAAAATAAATAAAGGGTTTTGATTCTTTTGAAGAAAGTTTAGGTGTAATATGAAGATTTCACATACCTTTTTTTGGAACAATGACAACGGCTAGAAGAACTACCACACTTTCCCGAACCCAAAGTCTCAGAGCTACACTTCCTTTTCAATGAAGAAGAAGAGAGTGGTGGCTTACCAACAGATGAAACATGAGACAGATTTGTAATCTGAAAAGCACCCGCCGGCGACGACATCGACGGTTGTTTGCTGTTGTCGTCGCCAGTGAGTGAAGAAATGAAAGAATTACCAGCAGAAGAGTATGAAAAATTAAGAGTTTTAGAAGAATCATTTCTCTTGATTATAGGACGGTGAAGGGTAGAAGAAACAGTTGGTGGAATCTGTTGCAAAGGTGTAGCGTTGAAAATCATTGGTTCAGAAGGTTGAACTTGTAGGGTTTGTGATGGTGGTGGTGGTTGTGGTAAAGGTGCTTTTCTGAAACGAGCATGACCAGTTCTTGTTTTTTCAAGCAGTGAAATAACACGTTTGAACTTGGAAACAGCTATGTCTGCAACAGCTTTGCAATCTCTTTCTATATCCATAGTAGCGTTGTTGTTATTGTTGTTAGGGTTTGAAGGTGAAAAGGAAGAGGAAGAAGATGAAGAAGGTTGGTATTTGTGACGTGCTTCTGAGAGAAGTTTTATGAGTTTTTCAACACTTTCTAAACCAGAAGCTGCTTCTTGGACAGCATTTTCTTCTGCTTTGGTTGTGAAAGCTTGGTTTCTGTTGTAGCCTGTCATGAGCTCCACGGCCATTGTTGTGGCAACAAGACCATAGAAGAAGAAGAAGAGGATGTGATGAGAGAGAGAAAATAAAACGGGTGAGAATAAAGAGGTAGAAAGAGAGAGGGTGTGTGTTGACAAAGAAAAGAAAAAGAGGTTATGTTTATGACTTTATGTCATGTAAATAAATGTTTTCTTCAAAACAAATTGGTCAAGGAAAAAATATTAGTCAAAAAAATCTTAACTTTCTTAATTTCATTTTTCAAAAATCTTAATTTTCTTGATTTTATTTTCAACAAGAAATTTAGTCAAAAAGAAAATGTTATTGGTAACAAGTATTCTAAAGTTTAGTCTTAGTTTGTTACATTCATCTACTGTCATTTAGGAAAGAAATAAACATAATAGGAACTAAGGAGATTCGTTAGTTAAAATGAATCTCGCTAATGTATCACTAGTTTATTTATATTCATTTTTGTTAAAGTAGTTTGTTTGGTCTAAAATATTTGCCCGGTCTTACTATAAAAGTTTTATTTGTAAAAATATTGTCTTAAAATGAATTATCCTTAGCAAGATTTTTTTATGACTTTATGTTATGTAAATAAGTGTTTTCTTAATAATTTTTCAAAAAGAATTTTAGTCAAAAAGAAATTTTACTACTAGTAATGTATTCTAAAGTAGTCTTAGCTACATTCCTCTTATGAAAAAGATAGATATAATGGGGAAATTAGTGAGACCATTATGGAGATTCAATAATCAAAATGGATTTTACTAATTTATCATTTGTGATCATCTCTTTTATAAATGAATGGTAAATAAATAGAATAAATTTCAATTCAAGTTAAAGTAGTTTGTTTAGTGTAAAATATTTGCTCTGTCATATTATGAATGATCTATTTGCAAAAAGATTTGTCTTAAAATGCATCATCATTTCAATTTTTAAGATAATATTAATTACTTGGCTTAAGCGCAAATATTGTCCTCTTATTTTGACTATTTTGCGGATTTTATCTTTTTATTTTAAAATCTGACAGTTTTGGTCATTTATCGTGTTTTTGAACTAAAATATTGATAATGTTGTGATATAATTTAAATGAAGCAATATATGATATGACGATGAGAAAAGATCGATCGATGAAATTGTAGGAAAATCTTTTTAAAACTTCATTTAGATTGAATAATTTTTTAAAGGGATTTAAAATGAGTAATATAACCATAATTTAGACAAAATATTTGAAGGAGATGTCATAACTATCAAGTTTTAAAATAAGAGGATTAGTTTCACAAAACGGTGAAAATAAGGAGACTAAAATTGTAATGGGTTAATTAAAAATGGTCCCTGTAAATATTCAGAATTTTGCTTTTAGTCCCTATAAAATAAAATCACACTTTTTAGTCCTTATAAAATTTTCCATCAGCATTTTTAGTCCCTATAAATTTTTTCCATTAGCATTTTTAGTCCCTATAAAAAATTTCCATCAACATTTTTGGTCCCTAAATTGCTTAAAGAAAATGTCACAGAGATTAAAAAGTGTGATTTTCTTTTATAGGGACTAAAAACAAAACTGTGAATATTTATAGGGATTAAAAACTTAATTAACCCAATTGTAATTCAACCTAATTATTTTTTAATTATAATATTCAATTATGTTTTATCTTGGTTTTCGGGTGTCAAACATTGATTACGTTTGAACCTTTCTAACCGGTGATATCTCATTTTTTCTTGGGAAGGGAAAAAGTAAGCAAAACCCTTGAGAATCGAGGTCCGGGAGTTGTTTTCGCTACGGGAAGGTGTTAGGCACCCATAACGACTATAGTATCCTATAGGAACCGTCTTTAATTTCTACGCGCGCGCTTTATTTTTAAATGCTATTTTGAAATGTTATTTAAACCTAAGAATGTTCTAAGTGAAGAATTGGAGGGAGAAGAATGTGTTTGAATTTTTATTTTAGTTGAATTGAAGGAATTTTGTTCCTTGCCTACGTACCCGTTTAAGGGATCAAATCCACCGTAGTTCTCTTCCAAAAATGTTTTTGTTTTTGTTGGTTGATTTTAAGTTTGAAAATGGATTTTGAAGAATAGAAAGAGGCCTCAAGGGCATGAGATTTAGAAAAGAGTGGGGTTTGATTAGTTATTTGCAAAAACAAGTCAAAGTATGATTAAAATTTGTTGAAATTTGATTAAGAAAATAAAAGGAAAATTCAATGGGGTTTTGACCCCAAGGTTTATTATGAAAAATGCTTGAGTGAAGTTGTTCACATTTGTTTGGAAAATTGGTTTTTTCTAAGTATAAGTCCTAGGCATTCACCTAAACATACAATCCTAAACATACATCTAAACATGCATATTCTAGCTATATTATAGTGATGTGTGTGCATGTGTCGGTGTTTGTGTCGGTGTACATTATTAGAGTCCATTGTCCTTTACATCATACCCTAGATACATTCTATGGCCCCTTTGCCAAGAAATTTGAAAGCATGGAAGGAAAAATATTACAAGAATTCCTAAGTGTTTACATTCTAAGTCTTGGTACAAATTAAATTGCAAGAAAATAAAGAGAAAAAATATAAGAAGGAGATGAAATGCTCATGGATGAATGAAACATGAAATAAAAGGGTTAGTAGCACAAATGATATAGAAACTAGTATTAAAAAGCATGGTAAAGCTATTTGTAACTTGCAAGAAAAGGTAAACTAACAAGCTTGACAAAGAGTGCTAAAAAGAGCTTGGAATTCAATGTAAAACTAAAACAAAATCAAAGCCTAGGTTCTCATGATATTGGAGGAGTTTTAGATGACTTATTACAAGAGGACCAACATGAGAATCTAGGGATTTAACTATGCCAAAATTTACAAGATTTTCAAGTTCTTTATGCACTTTTATTTCACATTACTTATCAAACACAAGGTCCACAAAAATCTAACTCAAAACAGCAAGCATACATCACATTAAGAGGCAAATTTACTCCACAAAATTACATGTCTAAATGTCACAACTTTATACCAAAATCTCGAGGTCAACATCACATTAAAACTTCACAAAATTCTTCAAAAAAGTGAACTAAAAGCAAGACAAAAACACACATACTCTTGGAGTGAATCTTGGCATGAAACCACATCCCAAGAGATAGGTTTACAGGGCCAAGATTACTACAAGAAAAAGTTTACAAAGACCTAGACAATTTTTAAACACGAATGCACGTAAAAATTAACACAAATGCATTAATAAGAACACAACACATTTCCACATATTTTGATCAAGATTTATCATGCAAAAGCTACTAATAGTCATCAAGAATTCACAATAGTAACAAGAAAAACAAACGTGCATTTTTTTGGAATTTTTTAGTGTTAAAAATTACATGCGTGGGGGTGTAAACAGCGAAAATCATCAAAAGCAATACAGGGAATGGGGGTGTAAACAGCAGACAGTATAACACAAGCATAAGAGGAATGGGCTCCAACGTAAGGCCCAGCCTCTGAGATGGGTAGGGTTATGGATAGCCCATGGGTTATGGGCAAGATTGAGTTGAATGAAATCAAAGCAACAACAACAACACGTGAGCATAACCAAAGGAAAACGGTTCCTTCTTCTTCTTCACTCTTACGCGAACTCTCTCTCTCACAGTTCTAAACTTCATCTTCCCAAACAACTCTCCGGCGGCGGTTGGCCAGCCAGGGGTGGCGGCGCCGCCGCCTGAACTTGCTTCTTCTCACAATTTCGAAAAAATGGAAAAAAAATCCCCTTTCAAACCTTCCTCTTTGTTCCACCGAACCAAACCCAGCGAAATTGTACTCCTTCGCTTCACAGATGCTTATGGTTCTAAAACGTTTTCAAGCTTTTTGCAAATCTAATCTTAATTTCGAAGGAGGAAGAAGGTTCAAAAGCAGATCATGATTTTCAATTTCCAAAAAATCTGTTGAAAACAAAAGAGAAAACACAACGCAAAGAAGCACTTTACCTCTGTTGATTCTGGTTCGTTGTTTCGTGAACTCCGTTGCCGTTGCGATTCAGCTTCCAATCCAGTTCTTCTGGTTCGAACTGTTACGGCCTGCTTCCATTTCCTCTTCTTTTCAACCATTCACGATTGGAACTTTGACGTCGTGAAACGGATCGAATCGCAGTGGTTGATGCCACTTTGATTCGAAACTTCGAAGATTGCCGCGAATTCGAAGGATAGTGTTGATTTTGGGGTGTTGATAACCGTTCCAACCTGATTTTGTTACGGAGAGGTAGAGTTCGCCGGCGAAGATCTGCGGTTGTGCTGATGATGATTGCGTGATCTCGGCGATGGATTCGATGATGAATTTCGGGAACAGTGATAGGTTGATGATGAATTGGTGGTGGATTGAATGTTGGTGATGAATATTGGTGGTTATTGGAGTTGAGTGATGAAGGTGGTGGTGGTTTGTGGTGGTTGATGGAAGTTGAAGGTTGTTAAGAATTGGTTATGGTGGTTTGAGTTAGTTAGAGATGAGAGAGAGGGTTGTTATGGTTTGTTAGGGTGGTAGAAGTGGTGGAGAGAATTGGTTAGGGTGGTTAGAGTGGTGGAGAGAATTGGTTAGAGATGAGAAAATGGGAGGGAAAAATTGAGAGAAAAAGTTTGTGATTTTTGTGAAAAATGGTGGAAAAATAATTAGTTAATGTGACTTTGACCATGACCTTGACTTTTATAGGTGATGTGGAAATACTTGGACCAATGATGGACTGCCACGTGGCACTTGACTTGTAACAAACTTTTGTGGACCAATAACATTTGGACACGTGGCACTTGGACTCTAACAAACTAAAAAAGGGATTAAAACGTAAATAACAAAAGTGCGCGGACTAAAATGAAAATTAAAACTAAAATTGAATTGAAAAAGTAAATTGAAAATTAACGTAAAATGAGACGATTAAAAACAACAAAGCAGATTAAAACGAATCAGAAATATTATGTGAAATGACCAAAACGCCCCTAGGGACTAAAACGGCTGAAAACGACTCAAATGCAATTTTAAAATGATTTTTTAACAAGGGATTAAAGCAAGAGTTTAAACAAGCGAATTAAAATACTCAGAGACAATTTTTAGAATTTAAACAGGGTTTTAACACGTGAAAGGACTAAAATGCCCCTAGGGGCTAAACTGACTGGAAAATGACTCAACTGACATTTTTGAAATGAATTTTGACATGAGATTGAAACAAGGGCTTATACAAACCAATTTAAAAGACTCAAACAATTTTCAAGGATTAAAACGAGTTGAATGCAGGAAATGACTAAAATACCCTTTTTCATGAATTTTGCAAGTAACATTGAAACAAAATGCAGAGAAAGATGCAATTGATCAGAGACATATCAAATGACTTATAATGCAAGAAAAGAAGAATTGAACAAGTATTTTTAGGGCCAAAATTAGGGTATAACAGCTGCCCCTATTTAAGTTTCTTTGTCCGGAGAGTCAAGAGACGAAGTCTTAGAGTTGACGGGACGAAGATACTTAAATATTAACATTTGCACTGCTTTTGGACATAAAAATACGTTTTCAGATTTTCAAAAACATGAATGCCATGCAACATTTCATTTATGAATGCAAGACAATCGAACCGGAATCTACGGGCTGTGTCACACCACCAAGGGATTTATAGACATCAAGGTAGAAAGAACGGGCAACAAATAGACAGGTACAGATTTTCAAACAAACACGAATGCCATGCAACATTTCATTTATGAATGCAAGACAATCGAACCGGAATCTACGGGCTGTGTCACACCACCAAGGGATTTATAGACATCAAGGTAGAAAGAACGGGCAAAAACTAGACAGGTACAAGCTGTTCTTTGGATCGAACTTGCCACTTGACCGAGAGACACAAACAAGAGACGGGTACAAGCTGTTCTTTGGATCGAACTTGCCACTTGACCGAGAGATACAAACAAGAGACGGGTACAAGCTGTTCTTTGGATCGAACTTGCCACTTGACCGAGGAAATACAAACAAGAAACGGGTACAAGCTGTTCTTTGGATCGAACTTGCCACTTGACCGGAAATATAGACAAAAAGGTAGATACAAGCTGTTCTTTGGATCGAACTTGCCACTTGATCAATACCACAACATATGAGTTGGTGCAAACTGTTCTTTGGATCGAACTTGCCGTTTGACCGATAACAAAACATAAGCAAAGGGTACAAACTGTTCTTTGGATCGAACTTGCCGTTTGACCGATAACAAAACATAAGCTGGGTACAAACTGTTCTTCAGATTGAACTTGCCGTCTGACCGATAACAAAGCATAAGCTGGGTACAGACTGTTCTTCAGATTGAACTTGTCGTTTGTCCGGAAGCATAGGTATAAGCAGGTACAAGTGGTTCTTTTTGGATCGAACCTGGTACTTGACCAGTAACAAGATACAAATTGAGAGTCTGGTTTAACAAGATACCAATTGAGGGTAAATTGTCATTGACCTGATTTGCAAATAGACATGACCATTTTTGTTGGCCCAAGAGTAAATTGACATTGATTTGAATTGAATTGAAAGTTGAATTTGACATTGACATTGGCTTGGAAATTGAAATTGACATTGACATTGACATTGACATTGGCTTGGCAATTGAAATTGACATTGACATTTGACATTGACATTGACATTGGCATTGGATATTGACATTGGCATTGGATATTGACATTGACATTGGCATTGGATATTGACATTGGCATTGGATATTGACATTGACATTTGACATTGACATTTGACATTGACATTTAACATTGGCATTGGATATTGACATTTGACATTGACATTTAACATTGACATTTGACATTGACATTTGACATTGACATTTAACATTGGCATTGGATATTGACATTTGACATTGACATTTAACATTGACATTTGACATTGGCATTGACATTGACATTAACATTGGCATTGGATATTGACATTTGACATTGACATTTAACATTGACATTTGACATTGGCATTGACATTGACATTAACATTGACATTGACATTGGCATTTGACATTAACATTTGACATTAATATTGACACTTGACAGCTGACATTGGCATTGGCATTTGACATTAACATTGACATTAACATTTGACATTTGACATTGACATTGACAGTTGGATATGCAACATGTATGTATGGTATAGCAAGATTATTGGATGTATGAGCACATAAAATGCATGATTATGCATGTATGAATGCTCGAAATGCATGATTGTTTGGCAATTTGGCAGAGAAATTTCACAAAGGCAGACAAGACATTGGAAGATTGGGCACGTAGTGGCTCGTGCTGTGACATATTCACAGGGGAAAACCTCTTTGGAGAGACCGTCGTTTGAGAGACGTATCAAAACCATGGCTGAGGGCAGTAAACTTGTAGAGGGGGACCCTTGGAAGGTTCTTGGATACAGGTCGCCGTTGCTAGGCGTGTCAGTGCTGGGTAAACATTGGATGTTCGCATCTGTGGTCAATGCTTTTTCAATATTTCATTCTTTCATTTTTCATTATCAAACCCCATTTTTGCCTGAACCGCCCTTTCGGGTTTTCGATTCACCGGGGAATAAAATTCTTTTCATTGCCCCATTTTTGCCTGAATTGCCTTCATAGGTTGTCAATCAGCGGGGTGCTCATTTTTGCCTAAGCCGCCCTTTCGGGTTTTCAACCTAGCGAGCTCTTTATTTGTATTCTTTTCATTTTTTCATTTTCATTCTATTTTTTTTCATTCTTGCCATTGACCACAGATCATCCTGGGGAGTAACCTGCTTGTAACATGTATTGAAATAGACATTGACATTCATTCATTCATGCATGTTTCATTGAAATGTACTTTATTGCTCAGGTTTGCTTTCAAAATAGACAGAAAAAGATTTTTCAATTTTCAAAAATGTTTGTTTCAGACATTAACATTATCAAAATAGAAAGAAAATGTTTTGTATATAGCATTGAAAGTGGAAAGAAAAATAGAGTTTCAAACAATAGAAAGGCTCAAATTGATGTAGAAGAGTGAAAGTCAGCCAAAGGCATGGCTTCACGGATTTACAAAGCTTGGAAAATGGTAATTTTATTGGTTGGTGATACATTGAACACGATGACCGCTACATTTCATAGAAATTTTGAATTCACAAGTACAGAAGCCTCTGATGAAGAAGATCATTGACAGTTGCAGATGCCCCAAGGGGTGATGGTGACTTGCCAGATATAGTTACTTGTCTTTTATCAACCTCATTTTTGCATGAACCGCCCTTTCGGGTTTTCGGCTCATCGAGGCGCTCATTCTTGCCTGAGTTGCGTACAATCTCAGCGAGCTTTTTCATATATTTTTTTTTTTGTCCCTAACTTTTGCCTGGATCGCCCTTTCGGGTTTTCGATCCACCGGGAAGCGCATTTTTGCCTAGGCCGCCCTTTCGGGTTTTCGACCTACCACGCTGTTCTTTTCTTTCTAGACAAAGTATTTCTTGACTATATCGGCATTAACAGGATTTGGGAGTTCAACACCATCCATGTGCGTAAGAATCAAAGCACCACCAGAGAAAGCCTTCTTGACAACATAAGGACCTTCATAGTTAGGTGTCCACTTGCCCCTTGGGTCGGGTTGCTGACTTATCCTTCTTTTCAATACAAGTTCGCCTTCCTTGAATTCTCGAGGTCGGACTTTCTTGTCAAAAGCATTCTTCATTCGTACTTGATACAACTGTCCATGAGTCATAGCATTCATACGTTTCTCTTCAATCAGATTCAATTGATCATACCGACTTTGACACCATTCAGCCTCAGTCAACTTTGCTTCCATGATCACTCGAAGAGATGGAATCTCCACTTCCAGAGGAAGAACTGCTTCCATACCATATACAAGAGAGAAAGGAGTTGCCCCGGTTGAACTGCGCACCGTAGTACGGTAACCATGCAAGGCAAAGGGTAACATTTCGTGCCAGTCTTTGTAAGTAGTGACCATCTTCTGAACAATCTTCTTGATGTTCTTGTTAGCGGCCTCAACTGCACCATTCATCTGAGGCCTATAAGGAGAAGAGTTGTGATGTTCAATTTTGAATTCTTCACATAAAGCTTGCATCATGCTATTGTTCAGATTGGAACCATTGTCAGTGATAATTTTGTTGGGAACACCATATCGACAGATGATGTTATTCTTGATAAACTTGACAACCACTTGCTTGGTCACATTGGCATAGGAGGCAGCTTCAACCCACTTGGTGAAATAGTCAATTGCCACTAGAATGAAACGATGTCTATTGGAAGCTTTTGGTTCAATTCTTCCGATCATGTCAATGCCCCACATAGAGAAAGGCCATGGGGAAGATATAACATTGAGAGCATGTGGAGGCACATGAATCTTGTCAGCATAAATTTGACACTTGTGGCACCTTTTAGCATGTTTGTGGCAGTCACGCTCCATAGTTATCCAGTAATAGCCGGCTCTTAACAGCTTCCTTGACATGGTGTGGCCCGAAGCATGGGTCCCAAACGTACCGTCATGTACATCATGCATCAATTTCTCAGCTTCTTGTTTGTCAACACATCTTAACAAGACCATGTCGTAGTTCCTCTTGTATAGGACTTCTCCGTCCAGAAGGAATCTGCTAGCCCATCGTCTCAAGGTCTTTTTATCTCTGTTGGAAGCACCAGGCGGATATTCACGATTCTGCAAGAATTGCTTGATGTTGTAATACCAAGGCTTTTTGTCATTCACATCTCTATCAGCTTGATCTGGCATATTTTCAATAGTAAACACATGAGCGGGTCTATCAAGACGCTGCACTTTGATTACGGGCACATCATTCCAGTGATTGACACGAAACATGGAAGACAGAGTAGCAAGAGCGTCAGCCATTTGATTTTCATCCCGAGGGATGTGGTGCAACTCAACCTTGGTAAAGTATGTCAACAGACGTCTTGCATAGTCACGGTAGGGGATCAGCTTCTCATGATGAGTCTCCCATTCACCCTTTATCTGATTGATAACAAGTGCAGAATCTCCATAGATGTCAAGGTGCTTAATTCTCAGATCGAGGGCTTCTTCAATGCCCAAGATGCATGCTTCATATTCAGCTATGTTGTTTGTGCATTCAAAAGTTATTCGAGCAGTGAAAGGAATGTGGTGCCCCTGCGGAGTTACAATGATGGCCCCAATTCCTTTACCATAAACATTAACAGCACCATCAAACACCAATCCCCATTTGCTATTGGGGTCTGGCCCTTCATTGATCAGTGGCTCTTCACAGTCTTTTGCTTTCAGATACATAACTTCTTCATCAGGGAAATCAAACTTAATCGGCTGGTAATCATCAAGAGGTTGACAAGCAAGATGCTCAGTAAGGACACTTCCTTTGATTGCTTTCTGAGCTTTGTACACAATATCATATTCAGACAACAACATTTGCCAACGTGCGATCTTTCCAGTAACAGCAGGCTTTTCAAAGATGTACTTGATTGGATCCATTCGGGATATCAACCAAGTTGTATGATTCACCATATAATGACGCAGGCGTTTGGCAGCCCAAGCTAAGGCACAACAAGTCTTTTCAAGCATTGTATACCGAGTCTCACAGTCGGTGAACTTCTTGCTCAGATAGTAGATCGCATGCTCTTTCTTGCCAGTCTCATCTTGTTGACCGAGAACACAACCCACTGAATCATCCAACACTGACAGATACATAATCAAAGGCCTTCCTTCCACTGGCGGGACAAGGATGGGTGGTTCCAACAGGTATTCTTTGATGCTATCAAAAGCTTCCTGGCATTCATCATTCCATACAACAGGCTGATTCTTTCTGAGCAATTTGAAGATGGGCCCACAAGTAGTAGTCATGTGAGATATAAATCTTGAAATATAATTCAGACGTCCGAGGAAACCTCTGACTTGCTTCTCAGTTTGAGGGGCCGGCATCTCTCTGATGGCTCGGACTTTGTCAGGATCAACTTCGATGCCTCTTTGACTGACAATGAAGCCTAGCAACTTTCCAGATCTTACACCGAACGTGCACTTGTTAGGATTCAACCGCAGCTTATACTTTCTCAATCTTTCAAACATCTTTTTCAAATACACAACATGCTGCTCTTCATCACTTGACTTCACAATCATATCATCAACATATACTTCAATCTCTTTGTGGATCATATCATGAAACAGAGTGGTCATACCCCTTTGATAGGTAGCACCAGCATTTATCAAGCCAAACGGCATCACTTTATAACAGAACGTTCCCCACGGAGTGATGAAGGACGTCTTTTCTTTATCTTCAGGTGACATTCGTATCTGATTATAACCAGAGAAACCATCCATAAAAGAGAACACTTTGGATTGAGCAGTACTGTCAACAAGCACATCAATATGAGGCAATGGGAAGTTATCTTTTGGACTAGCTTTATTCAAATCTCTGTAATCAACACACATTCGAACTTTCCCATCTTTCTTTGGTACTGGTACGATGTTGGCAATCCACTCAGGATATTCAGCTGTCATGAGGAAACCCGCATCAAATTGCTTTTGTACTTCAGCCTTGATCTTAAGAGCCATGTCTGGACGAGACCTTCTCAATTTCTGTTTGACAGGAGGACATTCAGGTCTTGTCGGTATCCGATGTTCCACAATCTTGGGATCTAGACCCGGCATATCTTCATAGGACCATGCAAAGACATCTGGATAATCATGGAGAAGCTGAATGATCTTCTTTTTCACTTCTGGCTCAAGTGCAGCACCAATCTTGATTTCTCGCTTGTCCTCTTCAGTACCCAGGTTGATAAGCTCAATCTCTTCCTGGTGAGGCTGAATGGCCCTTCTTTCTTGCTCAAGCAGTCGAGTGATCTCGTACAGTATCTCTTCATCATCATCATCCTCATCTTCAGCTTCATATACAGGGAATTCAAAATTTGGAGGAACCATAGGGTCACTGTGTTCAACGGGTTTATTATGGTTCAATCTGCATAATATGATTGGGATGATTTTAGAAAAATGTTTTTTTTATGCAGATTTTTGAAATTAATAAGAAAAATACAGATGTTTTGGTTTTTTCTGGCATTACCATTATTTCCAAGAAAAAGGCACTAAAAAGTAAAAAAACAAAGAGTCGTGAGAAAAACGACAACTTTTATTGATAACGGCAATGCCGAAACAAACATGCCCTTACAATGATATCACTTTCGCCTTGGGCAGAGCGAAAGGATTGTTATTTTGAAAACAAAGAAAACACGAGCAACAAAACACATTACATGGAAGCATGCATGACTAAAGGAACATCAATGGCTTCCCAATTTCTCACAGTGCCTCCTGGTATAACAAACGCAGGCACGTAACCACCTTCAGCAGCATCTTCAGTAATAGCATTGATGAACCCAGCACTGTAGAAGGTTCCCTTTGAAACACCGGAAGTTGGAGAGAATCCAAGGCCCTCTTTACGCTTGTTTTCCAGAATCTGAATTACTTTGCCCCAGCCGGCAGCTTGCCCTTCTTGAACAGCCTTCTGGGCATCCTTTAATGAAGCCATGCTAGCACCAGCCCTCCGGGGTTCTGCACCCTCAACAGTCAATCCTTGAAATGACGTCCCTTCAGCGGACCCTGCTTCAACACAAGAGAAAGATGATACTTGGCTAACTAGATATGCTTCTTTACCATGCACAGTGACGATCTTACCATTCCTCATGAACTTGAGCTTCTGATGCAATGTAGAAGTTACCGCTCCAGCGTCGTGGATCCACGGCCTTCCGAGGAGACAACTGTAAGAAGCGTTGATGTCCATGACTTGGAAAGTGATTTGGAACGTCTCTGGACCAATGGTAATTGGCAAGTCTACCTCTCCGAGAACGTCCTTGCGGGATCCATCAAAAGCTTTAACCAGATAGCTGCTACCCCTCAGGGAAATTCCGTGATGACTTAATTGCCTTAGTGTGGATTCAGGCATTACATTCAGAGACGATCCAGTGTCCACCAACACGTTGGATATCATGTCAGATCCACAATGTACTGAGATATGTAGAGCCAAGTTGTGGTATTTCCCTGCTTCGGGGAGTTCATCATCACCAAATCCCAAGTTGTTGCAGGCAGTAATGTTACCCACTATCCCATCAAACTGATCCACAGAGACTTCATGATCAACATAAGCTTGCTCCAGTATCTTCATCAACACCTTCCTGTAAGCCTTTGAGCTCATGAGCAGAGATAGGATGGAAATCTTTGACGGAGTTTGCAGCAGCTGGTCAACAATCTTATAGTCACTCTTTTTAATGAGCCTCAGAATTTCATCCAGATTAGACTTTTCAACGGGCTGGCCCGAGGGGCTGGCATTCTCTTCCTCAAGGTTAGCCATGTTCCTTCTCTTGTACAATCTTGTTTGATGAACTCTATCTGGTTGGTAAACTTTACGAGCACGAGCCACTTTTCAGACTGCGGCGGACAAAACCAGGAGGCAATGAGCACGAGAAGCCATTTGTGACCGATGAATGATGCATATGATGCATGATATGCAAATGCGAAAAGACTCTTTTTTTTGTCGGAAGACTTGTCAAAGTGGTTGTGAACATCACGAAGAAACACGGTTTTATTTGAAAATCTTGAGCAACACTAGAAGTTTAGTTGAGATGGTATCACTTGGTGTTCACATCCGTGATGTTCAAAAGACGACTCGTCTAAGTCCTCCGATAAATGCATGAAAAAGGTTTATGCATGTATGCATGTATGCATGAATGCATGATTATGTTCAAGTTCGGAGAAAACATGGTGGGTTGAAGTTCAAAGTCAAGGAGTCATGGGTGGACACGGTGTCCGGTGAAACTAGGGTTTTAGGGAATAGTAACCGGGTTCTAAAAAGGTTCCCAAGTTGCAACCTCTCCGACGTATATCACGGTGTCACGAGACAACACTCGCTCCATAATTATCCGTGGAAGGTCTAACTTGAGTGTAGCATCGCGTGACGACTAAAACTCGAGACAACACTCGGTTTAGCCTCCGCACTACGTCCTAGAAAAATGGCCATGGATGGGTTTGGTTATCTACGGTTCATAGCGTCATAGAACAATTAGAAGCAAAGTGCCTAAGCGCGACGACACGCGCTGACAACATCACCCCCAAAATGCCTCAGCTATGTGGGATTGATCGCATAATCCAAAACACGAGGCAACCCCCGGAATGAATTGTCGATTATATCCCTCCTAAATCCTAAGTTCACTCAGCCCGGGTGCAGGACTTTTGATATTCTCACCCCACACGTTTGCAAGAAATTAAACATTTATTCACATAGGAAAGCAAGTAAAAGAAACAAGTAAAAATGAAGCGCAAGCGTGGAAATAAAGACTAGGCGTAACTCTCGAAGCTCCCCAGTGAAGTCGCCAGCTGTTTTATCTTGGTTTTCGGGTGTCAAACATTGATTACGTTTGAACCTTTCTAACCGGTGATATCTCATTTTTTCTTGGGAAGGGAAAAAGTAAGCAAAACCCTTGAGAATCGAGGTCCGGGAGTTGTTTTCGCTACGGGAAGGTGTTAGGCACCCATAACGACTATAGTATCCTATAGGAACCGTCTTTAATTTCTACGCGCGCGCTTTATTTTTAAATGCTATTTTGAAATGTTATTTAAACCTAAGAATGTTCTAAGTGAAGAATTGGAGGGAGAAGAATGTGTTTGAATTTTTATTTTAGTTGAATTGAAGGAATTTTGTTCCTTGCCTACGTACCCGTTTAAGGGATCAAATCCACCGTAGTTCTCTTCCAAAAATGTTTTTGTTTTTGTTGGTTGATTTTAAGTTTGAAAATGGATTTTGAAGAATAGAAAGAGGCCTCAAGGGCATGAGATTTAGAAAAGAGTGGGGTTTGATTAGTTATTTGCAAAAACAAGTCAAAGTATGATTAAAATTTGTTGAAATTTGATTAAGAAAATAAAAGGAAAATTCAATGGGGTTTTGACCCCAAGGTTTATTATGAAAAATGCTTGAGTGAAGTTGTTCACATTTGTTTGGAAAATTGGTTTTTTCTAAGTATAAGTCCTAGGCATTCACCTAAACATACAATCCTAAACATACATCTAAACATGCATATTCTAGCTATATTATAGTGATGTGTGTGCATGTGTCGGTGTACATTATTAGAGTCCATTGTCCTTTACATCATACCCTAGATACATTCTATGGCCCCTTTGCCAAGAAATTTGAAAGCATGGAAGGAAAAATATTACAAGAATTCCTAAGTGTTTACATTCTAAGTCTTGGTACAAATTAAATTGCAAGAAAATAAAGAGAAAAAATATAAGAAGGAGATGAAATGCTCATGGATGAATGAAACATGAAATAAAAGGGTTAGTAGCACAAATGATATAGAAACTAGTATTAAAAAGCATGGTAAAGCTATTTGTAACTTGCAAGAAAAGGTAAACTAACAAGCTTGACAAAGAGTGCTAAAAAGAGCTTGGAATTCAATGTAAAACTAAAACAAAATCAAAGCCTAGGTTCTCATGATATTGGAGGAGTTTTAGATGACTTATTACAAGAGGACCAACATGAGAATCTAGGGATTTAACTATGCCAAAATTTACAAGATTTTCAAGTTCTTTATGCACTTTTATTTCACATTACTTATCAAACACAAGGTCCACAAAAATCTAACTCAAAACAGCAAGCATACATCACATTAAGAGGCAAATTTACTCCACAAAATTACATGTCTAAATGTCACAACTTTATACCAAAATCTCGAGGTCAACATCACATTAAAACTTCACAAAATTCTTCAAAAAAGTGAACTAAAAGCAAGACAAAAACACACATACTCTTGGAGTGAATCTTGGCATGAAACCACATCCCAAGAGATAGGTTTACAGGGCCAAGATTACTACAAGAAAAAGTTTACAAAGACCTAGACAATTTTTAAACACGAATGCACGTAAAAATTAACACAAATGCATTAATAAGAACACAACACATTTCCACATATTTTGATCAAGATTTATCATGCAAAAGCTACTAATAGTCATCAAGAATTCACAATAGTAACAAGAAAAACAAACGTGCATTTTTTTGGAATTTTTTAGTGTTAAAAATTACATGCGTGGGGGTGTAAACAGCGAAAATCATCAAAAGCAATACAGGGAATGGGGGTGTAAACAGCAGACAGTATAACACAAGCATAAGAGGAATGGGCTCCAACGTAAGGCCCAGCCTCTGAGATGGGTAGGGTTATGGATAGCCCATGGGTTATGGGCAAGATTGAGTTGAATGAAATCAAAGCAACAACAACAACACGTGAGCATAACCAAAGGAAAACGGTTCCTTCTTCTTCTTCACTCTTACGCGAACTCTCTCTCTCACAGTTCTAAACTTCATCTTCCCAAACAACTCTCCGGCGGCGGTTGGCCAGCCAGGGGTGGCGGCGCCGCCGCCTGAACTTGCTTCTTCTCACAATTTCGAAAAAATGGAAAAAAAATCCCCTTTCAAACCTTCCTCTTTGTTCCACCGAACCAAACCCAGCGAAATTGTACTCCTTCGCTTCACAGATGCTTATGGTTCTAAAACGTTTTCAAGCTTTTTGCAAATCTAATCTTAATTTCGAAGGAGGAAGAAGGTTCAAAAGCAGATCATGATTTTCAATTTCCAAAAAATCTGTTGAAAACAAAAGAGAAAACACAACGCAAAGAAGCACTTTACCTCTGTTGATTCTGGTTCGTTGTTTCGTGAACTCCGTTGCCGTTGCGATTCAGCTTCCAATCCAGTTCTTCTGGTTCGAACTGTTACGGCCTGCTTCCATTTCCTCTTCTTTTCAACCATTCACGATTGGAACTTTGACGTCGTGAAACGGATCGAATCGCAGTGGTTGATGCCACTTTGATTCGAAACTTCGAAGATTGCCGCGAATTCGAAGGATAGTGTTGATTTTGGGGTGTTGATAACCGTTCCAACCTGATTTTGTTACGGAGAGGTAGAGTTCGCCGGCGAAGATCTGCGGTTGTGCTGATGATGATTGCGTGATCTCGGCGATGGATTCGATGATGAATTTCGGGAACAGTGATAGGTTGATGATGAATTGGTGGTGGATTGAATGTTGGTGATGAATATTGGTGGTTATTGGAGTTGAGTGATGAAGGTGGTGGTGGTTTGTGGTGGTTGATGGAAGTTGAAGGTTGTTAAGAATTGGTTATGGTGGTTTGAGTTAGTTAGAGATGAGAGAGAGGGTTGTTATGGTTTGTTAGGGTGGTAGAAGTGGTGGAGAGAATTGGTTAGGGTGGTTAGAGTGGTGGAGAGAATTGGTTAGAGATGAGAAAATGGGAGGGAAAAATTGAGAGAAAAAGTTTGTGATTTTTGTGAAAAATGGTGGAAAAATAATTAGTTAATGTGACTTTGACCATGACCTTGACTTTTATAGGTGATGTGGAAATACTTGGACCAATGATGGACTGCCACGTGGCACTTGACTTGTAACAAACTTTTGTGGACCAATAACATTTGGACACGTGGCACTTGGACTCTAACAAACTAAAAAAGGGATTAAAACGTAAATAACAAAAGTGCGCGGACTAAAATGAAAATTAAAACTAAAATTGAATTGAAAAAGTAAATTGAAAATTAACGTAAAATGAGACGATTAAAAACAACAAAGCAGATTAAAACGAATCAGAAATATTATGTGAAATGACCAAAACGCCCCTAGGGACTAAAACGGCTGAAAACGACTCAAATGCAATTTTAAAATGATTTTTTAACAAGGGATTAAAGCAAGAGTTTAAACAAGCGAATTAAAATACTCAGAGACAATTTTTAGAATTTAAACAGGGTTTTAACACGTGAAAGGACTAAAATGCCCCTAGGGGCTAAACTGACTGGAAAATGACTCAACTGACATTTTTGAAATGAATTTTGACATGAGATTGAAACAAGGGCTTATACAAACCAATTTAAAAGACTCAAACAATTTTCAAGGATTAAAACGAGTTGAATGCAGGAAATGACTAAAATACCCTTTTTCATGAATTTTGCAAGTAACATTGAAACAAAATGCAGAGAAAGATGCAATTGATCAGAGACATATCAAATGACTTATAATGCAAGAAAAGAAGAATTGAACAAGTATTTTTAGGGCCAAAATTAGGGTATAACAAATTAATATTATTTTTATATATTATATCTAAAAATTTTGATCGATGGTAATGATTAATTCATCGGTACTTGATCAATGTAATTTAGTAAAAGAAATATTCTATTAATTTCATTTCTACAACTTTTTCTCTCTAAAATGTTTAAATGAGTCACTTTTTATGGAAGAGTTGGAGTTAGGGGTGAAAATAAGTCAGATCATTCATTAAGGGCCTATGACCTGTCCTAACTAAACCTCGAATCCGTCTAACTTATTTATTAAATAGGTTATGTTCAATTTTTTAAAAAAGCTTATTAATTTAAATAGGCATGAGTAAGGCTTATACAAAAGCCTATTGAGCCAACTAGATTGGCTCATATATGTGTATCTATGTATACTCCACTATATTGATAAATTGTTTGTTCCTTCACATTTTCAATGCTACAATTTATTTATTTATTTATTTGCATTTTTTGTTGTTTGAAATTTGGGCTTTCCAATGACTTACAAAACTCTTGGTATCACTCTCTTATTTCAATTCCAACAAGTACATATAATTTTAGGTATCACCCTTTTAATCTCTTACTATTGTCATTCTCATCTTATTCTAGATTACAAAGTAAAGAACCCTGTTAGCAACAAAAATAAAAGGTGATAGGTCAAATTTATGCAATACACCTATGGATGTACAAGCTCTACAAAATTGTATTGGACATGCATGCAACATATGCTTATAAAGTGGGGGAAATGGATGTACATACTTTACAAAATTTTATCGACATATTAGTCTTTTACGAAATATTTATTAGCCTTTTATGAATAGGTCAAATGTCCTATTTAAATTTTTTAGTAAAAATAAGACTTTTAGACAAGTTAAATGGGTCAGGTTGGGCTTTTAAAAATGTCATGTCAGACTTAAGTAAAGTCTTTGACAAGTTAATATGCTAGACTTAAACTTTATTTTTTTCAACTAGACCTGACCTATTTAAGTAAAGGTCGGTTTGACCCGGCCTATTCTCACCCCTAGTTGGAGTAAGAGTTTTTTTTTTTTAAAAAAAAAAAGTTGTGCATATATGTTATACCCTAATTTTGGACCTAAAAATACTAGTCAATTTTTCTTTTCTTGCATTTCAAACCATTTGATATGTCTTTGACCAATTGCATCTTTCTCTGCATTTTATTTCAATGTTATTTGCAAAATTTACATGCAAGGGTATTTTAGTCATTTCCCATGTCAATTTCCTCTCAGTCTTTCAAAATTTTGTTTGAGTCTTTTCAAGTAGTTTGAATAAGTCCCTGTTTCATTCTATGTCAAAATCCATTCCAAAATTTGCATTTGAAATCATTTTGAGTCAGTTTTGCCCCTAGGGGCATTTTGGTCATTTCAAGTGTCAAGTCACTGTTTAAATCCTAAAAATTGTCTCTGAGTCTTTTAATTTTGCTTGTATGAGTCTTTGATTCAATTCCTTGTTAAAAATCCATTTTAAAATTCGTATCTGAGTCATTTACAGTTGTTTTAGCCCCAGGGGCATTTTGGTCATTTCACACGAAATTTCGGCAGAGAGGTACTTTAAAGTACCTCATTTAGGCCATTGGTTCGTTTTAGTCCGTTTTGTCAATTTTAATCGTTTCACTTTACGTTATTTTCCAATTACCAATTTTAATTCATTTTATTTTTTATTTTTAAGTCCTAAATCCCTAAAAATTGCATTTTAGTCCTTTTGTCCAAGTCATCAGGTCTGTACACATGTCAGTTTCTCATTTGTCCACTTGTCCAAGAGTTTGTTACAAAGTTATGCCACATGTCATTTTTTTATTTGTCCAGATTGCACAAGTGTCAGCTATAAAGCCACATCACAGTCAAAGGGTCAAAGATACCATTCATTTTTTCTGCCAACTCAACAAACACTTTTTCGTTCTCTCTCTCCACTAGAACGAATCAAACGCCAGAAACCAGAAGAACTTGCTTGAAGTTCATCAAGAACTTCAACAAGCTCCACCGTAACTGAACCTGCAACCACTCAAAACCACCATAACAGAACGACACAACCACCGCAAAATCATCAAACCACCGCAAACTCACCACAAACCTCCATATTCATCACAGATCAATACACAAAAATCAACAACAATTCACGAAGCCTCCAGCACTAATTCATACACTCGAATTCAATTTCGCGAAATCGAAACCGAAGTGCCTCAAATCTGAATCAAAAGATTTCGAAATGAAGAACAACAATAACGATTGCTGAAGCTGTGACGAGTTAATAACAAGAAGAGGAAGCAGGAACGAAAACGAATTGCATTCGTCCAATAAAGTCGCAAACGAAAGCCTCGACGACGGAAGCTAACGTTCAAGCCAAGGAGAATCAAAACTGGAATCGAAATAAGGAAGAAGAGGTAACTCTCTTTTCGTCTTTAATTCTTTAGATCTATATGCTTTGAGTGCTATTCTGAAAAAACTAGGCTCGGATTTGAGTAAGGAAGGTGGAGACGAAGCTTTTGGTACAAAGTTTTAAAAAAAAAAGAGAAAAAAGCTCCGACGCGGCGGCGCTATGGCCGACCACCGCGTCGGAGCAGCTCAGGCCGCCGTCCTCCACCTTCTTCTCCGATCACCTGTTTGCAGAGTGTCTCTCTCTAAACTCATTGTTAGAGAGAGAAGTATTCTTGATTGTGTGGTGTTCCTGCAAGAATTTCACTTATATATGCCTGTCCAATCACACGCGCGCGCGTGTATTCTCGTGCTGTGCTCCCCTGCGTGCTGTGACGTTAGATCTAGGGTTTTGGCTCCCTGGATCAATCCAACGCACCTGATGCGTTTGGATGATCCAGGATCCATTTCCCTTGGGCCTGGACATCTTTTCTTCACAGATTCTTCGTTTTTGCCTATTTCTTGCTATGTGCACCACTGGATCTTGTGTTTTACGCCCCTTCCTCATTCAAAATTGCTTTAAAAATTCCAAATGAATTTCCATGAGTTCTTGATAACTTTCTTGATGTTTTTTATAACATTTTTGCATAATAAATCTTGACAAAAAATATGTGTAGCATTTTTTCCTATTTGTTTACTATTTTTTTTTAGATTTGACAATTTTCTTGCACTTTTTAGCTTAAAAATCCTTTAAAAATAATCCTAAATTTTTTTTCTATGTTTTCTTAATGTTTCTTTTAACATGTTTGTGGCTTTTTCTTGTGCTGGAAAATTGAGGAAAGTATTTGAAGCATTTTTTCCATTTTTTGTTAGAATTAATAACTTTCTTGTGATTTTAGTCCAAAAAACCCTTAAAAAAATTCCAAAAAATTCATGTAGGCTTCTTGATATTTTTGCAGCATTTTGTGATAATTTTCACATGTTAAAATTGGTTAAAAAAATAAGGTGTTAATTTTCTTGCTAGTTTTGTCATATTTTGTGCTAAAAATGAATGAAAATTTACTTGATTTTAATCCAGATTGCTTGATGAATGTTGGTGACCTATGCTCCTTGAGTTCATAGGATTTTAGCTACTGTTTGTGTTTAATTTTGTTGCGTAATTGTGAATTTTGATAGGTTACTTAGCTTACAAGTCATTAGGTAGTTAAATAATGTGAATATGCCCCAAGTTTGTTTTAAAAATGTCAAGTAAATCATGTAGCCTTAATTCCCATTCCAAAACTTGTTTCTAAACCTTTAAAATGTAATTGGAATGTGAGAATTATAGGTCACTTGGTTCTTGCATTTCATGAACAAATTTTAGCCATGTTTGCACTTATTTTCTATCTTTTATATTCTAGTATTTCTTTTACTTCACCTCTTTATTGCCTTATGCTACTAACCTTTTCATTTCATATTTCATATTCACCATAAGCATCTCCATTTCATCCTATATTCATCTCTTCTTCTTTCTTGCAACTTAATTTGTACCAAAGTTAGAATGTAAACACTTAGGAGTTTTTTTTGTAATATTTTACTTTCATGTCATTTTAATTTCTTGGCAAAGAGGCCATAGAATGTATCTAGGGTATGATGTAAAGGACAATGGACTCTAATAATGTACACCGACACAAGCACCGACACATGCACACACCTCACATTTAGATATAGCTAGAATATGCATGTTTAGATGTATGTTTAGGATTGTATGTTTAGATGTATGCCTAGGACTTATACTTAGAAAAAACCAATTTTCCAAACAAATGTGAACAACTTCACTCAAATCTTTTCCAAATAAACTTTGGGATCCAATATCCCATTGAATTTTCCTTTTATTTTCTTAATCAAAAATCCAATAAAAATAATCATACTTTGACTAGTTTTTGCAAATGACTAATTCAACCTCACCATTTTCCAATCTCATGCCCTTGAGGCCTCTTTCTATTCTTCAAAATCCCATTTTCAAACTTAAAATCAACCAACAAAAAACAAAAACATTTTTTGAGAGAGAACTACGGTGGATTTGATCCCTTAAACGGGTACGTAGGCAAGGAACAAAATTCCTTCAATTCAACTAAAATAAAAATCCAAAAAACATTCTTCTCCCTCCAATTCTTCATTTAGTAACTTCTAGGTGTAAATAACATTTCAAAATAGCATTTAAAAATAAAGCGCGCACGTAGAAAATAAAGACGGTTCCTATAGGTTACTATAGTCGTTATGGGTGCCTAACACCTTCCCGTAGCGAAAACAACTCCCGGACCTCGATTCTCAAGGGTTTTGCTTACTTTTTCCCTTCCCAAGAAAAAATAAGATATCACCGGTTTAAAAGGTTCAAACGTAATCAATGTTTGACACCCGAAAACCAAGATAAAACAGCTGGCGACTTCACTGGGGAGATTCGAGAGTTACGCCTAGTCTTTATTTCCACGCTTGCGCTCTTTTTACTTGTTTCTTCTACTTGCTTTCCTATGTGAATAAATGTTTAATTTCTTGCAAACGTGTGGGGTGAGAATATCAAAAGTCCTGCACCCGGGCTGAGTGAACTTAGGATTTAGGAGGGATATAATCGACAATTCATTTCGGGGGTTGCCTCGTGTTTTGGATTATGCGATCAATCCCACATAGCTGAGGCATTTTGGGGGTGATGTTGTCGGCGCGGGTCGTCGCGTTTAGGCACTTTGCTTCTAATTGTTCTATGACGCTATGAACCGTAGATAACCAAACCCATCCATGGCCATTTTCTAGGATGTAGTGCGGAGGCTAAACCGGGTGTTGTCTCGAGTTTTAGTCGTCACGCGATACTACACTCAAGTTAGACCTTCCGCGTATAATCATGGAGCGAGGGTTGTCTCGTGACACCATGAGATACGTCGGAGAGGTTGCAACTTGGGAACCCTTTTAGAACCCGGTTACTATTATCCTAAAACCCTAGTTTCACCGGACACCGTGTCCGCCCATGACTCCTCGCCTTTGAACTTCAAACCCACCATGTTTTCTCCGAACTTGAACATAATCATGCATTCATGCATACATGCATACATGCATAAACCTTTTTCCATGCATTGTTATCGAAGGGCTTAGACAAGTTGAAATTGTAAACATTGTAGGGATGAAGATGACTAAATCCTACAAGTTCAAGGAAGTGGATTTGGCAAGTTTGAGGGATTTGGCACTCAAGATTGAGGATCCGACTGGTTTCCGACGCCGTTACGGGGCTTTACTTTCTATTCTCCATACTAATGTGGATGAGAAGCTTGTGCACACTCTAGTGCAATTCTATGATCCGGGGTATCGGTGCTTCACTTTTCCAGACTTTCAGTTGGTGCCTACTCTAGAGGCTTATTCTTCCTTGACAGGTCTATCTATTGCTAAGGGGATACCTTTCTCAGGACCTGAAAATCCTCCTCCTCCATTGGTTATTGCTAAAGATCTCTATCTCAAGACCACCGATGTCTCCAAGAATCTTGTCACTAAGGCACATATTCGAGGGTTCACTTCAGAGTATCTTCTTGGGAAAGCCAACCTCAACACCACTTGTCAGGACACTCTCGAGGCTATTCTTGCACTTCTCATCTATGGGCTTATTCTCTTTCCGAATCTTGATGGCTTCGTGGACATGAATGCTATTATGATCTTCCACTCCAAGAATCCGGTTCCTACTTTGCTAGCTGACACATACCATGATATTCACGATCGTTCCAGCAAAGGTCGTGGATACATTCTTTGTTGTGTGCCTCTCCTCTATAGGTGGTTTATTTCGCACCTTCCGCAGTCTTTCCACGACAATCCGAGGAATTGGTCTATTTCACAGAGGATTATGGCTCTCACTCCTAATGAAGTGGTTTGGCTCACTCCCGCTTCTAGGGTCAAGGAAATCATCTTTGGTGGTGGAAAGTTTCTTAATGTACCTCTTCTTGGTACCCGGGGTGGAATCAACTACAACCCGGAGCTTGCTTTGCGACAATTCGGTTTTCCGATGAAAGATAAGCCCATCAATCTTGCTACAGCTCCTTACTTCTTTCACTACTCCAATGCTCCCACAAGCATTAGAGAAGATTTCATGCAAGCTTGGACCAAACTTCGGAAGAAAGAGGTAAAGCATATGGGTGTGAGGTCCGGTATCGCTCATGAGGCCTATACACAGTGGGTAATAAACCGAGCTGAGGAGGCTGGTACGCCTTACCCCTCTATGAGATACGTGTCTGCAACTGTTCCTACCATGCCTTTGCCTCTACTCCCACCTACCCAGGAGATGTATCAGGAGCATCTAGCTATGGAGAGTCGGGAGAAGCATCAGTGGAGAGCTAGATACTATGAGGCTGAGAACTTGATCATGACTTTGGATGGAAAGGGTGAGCAGCAGACTCATGAGGTCTTGACATTGAAGAAAGAGTTAGCTAAGGCTAAGAGGGAGATTGAAGAGAAAGATAGGTTGCTTATGAGGGACTCCAAGAGAGCTAGGGGGGCCCGTGACTTCTACGCACGATACTGCGACTATGAGTCCGACTCTGAGGATGACGCTTCCACTTCCTATGCTTGAGGATTTCCATTTCCTGTTGTTATTTCCTTTTGTTTATGTTAAAATTGTCTTGTAAAACTATATGTTAGTTGTTTGATTCCCGTTTATGTTAATTGTTGTTTAGTAATGTTTACGAGTTTATAATTTGTCTAAAACCCTTCGATAACCTAAAAAGAGTCTTTTTTGCATATGCATTTACACACTTCATGCATCATATGCATTCATTGGCCACAAAAAAACTTCTCTCGTGCTCATTGCCTCCTGGTTTTGTCCGCCGCAGTCTGAAAAGTGGCTCGTGTTCGCAAAGTCTACCAACCAGATAGAATTCATCAGACAAGATTTCACAAGAGAAGGATAATGGCTAACTTTGAAGAAGAGAATGCTCAGCTCCGTGCCGAATTGGCTGCTATGAAAGAAGACTTGGCTAAGGCTCATGACGCTATGTCCGCTATGATGGCTGCACAGGAACAACCAGCCACTTCTGTTCCAGTTACTGCTGAGGTGATTCCCTCTATCCCACTGTCTACTGTGGCTACTGATGCTCGTTTTGTTATGCCCAACCCTTATGGCCTCTCAGCTTACTACTCTCCTAATACTGCCGCTGGTGTCTCTGGTTTTGCTGGTCAAGGACAGATTCCTGTGTCTACTGCTATGCCTCAAGTAACTACTGTTGTTACCGACCCTATTGTACACACTGTGCAACAGGTGATTGATGTTGACACTCCGCGTGGACAAGATCCCGCAATGGAAGCTATGAAGAGACAGTTAAGGGAGTTGGCTGGAGAACTCCGTGAGGTCAAGGCTAGCCGGGGAAACAATGGTGCTCCTGCTAAAGCTCGTGATCTATGCTTGGTATCCCGATTTGAGGTTCCTAAGAAATTCAAAGAGCCAGAATTTGACAAGTACAATGGGACTTCTTGCCCACATAACCATGTTATCCGGTATGTCAGAAAGATGGCTAACTATGCCGACAATGACGCACTGATGATCCACTGCTTTCAGAGTAGCTTGACAGATGATGCAGCAGATTGGTACACTAGTCTGAGCAAAGATAACATTCATACCTTTGAGGAACTCACTGCTGCTTTTGAAGGTCAATATGAGTTCAATACCCGTCTGAAGCCAAACAGGGACTCTCTTAAAGCCCTATCTCAGAAATCAGATGAAACCTTCCGAGAATATGCTCAGAGGTGGAGAGGGGCAGCTGCCCGTGTTTCTCCTCGACTTGATGAGGAAGAATTAACGCAGACATTCCTGAAGACTCTGAAGAAGGAATATAAGGAGAGAATGATAGTCTCTGCTCCGAACAACTTCTCTGATATGGTTACAATGGGAACCCGTCTAGAAGAGGCTGTCCGAGATGGTATTATTGTCCTCGAGAAAGGTGAATCTTCAAACAGTGCACCAAAGAAGTATGGTAATGGTCACCACAAGAGGAAAGAATCTGACGTAGGGATGGTGTCTGGTAACCCGTCTGCAGCAGCCATACAATTACCCCTGCCTTATCACTACATGCAATACTCTCAGCATCCTTTTTTCCCACCATTCTACCAGCAATATCCTCTGCCACCGGGTCAACCACCAATGCCCGTCAATGCTATCCCCCAGCAAGCACAACAACAGCCTCCCGCTCAACAGCAACGGCAGCAACAACAGGGTCCCCGACCCAAACCTTCTTTTCCAACAATACCAATGCGGTATGGTGAGCTGCTCCCAACTCTATTGGCTAAGGGACACTGTGTCACTAGACCAGGCAAGCCTCCGCCTAATCCATTGCCTCCCAGGTTCCGTCAGGACCTAACATGTGAATTCCATCAGGGTGCTCAAGGCCATGATGTTGAAGGTTGTTTTGCTCTGAAATATATTGTGAAGGATCTGATAGAAAAGGGACGGTTGACTTTTGAGAACAGTGTTCCTCATGTCCTTGACAATCCGCTTCCAAACCATGCTGCTGTTAACATGATTGAGGCCTTTGAAGGGGTTCCCGTTCCTCAAGAGGATCCCATGCTGGATGTCCGCAATGTCGTTACTCCCTTGGTGTCATTACATGTCAAGCTTTGCCAGGCTTCTCTGTTCAAACATGATCATGATTCTTGTTCAGAATGTCTGCAGAATCCTATGGGCTGTTATGTTGTGCAAAATGATATCCAGAGCCTGATGGATGACAAGTACTTGATTGCCAGTGATGTATGTGTGATTGTGCCAGTGTTCCATGACTCTCCTGTTGAAAGTGTATCTCAGGTAAAGAATGTTGAGCCTTTGGTAATCAGGCTACCCGGTCCGGTATCTTATACCTCTACCAAAGCAATTCCCTACAAATACAATGCAACCATGATTGAGAACGGAGTGGAGGTGCCTCTCGTATCCCCAGCTACAGTTGATAATGTTGCTAGTGAAGTTACAACTCTGAGAAGTGGAAAGGTCCGTCCACCCTTGTTTCAAAAGAAGGTAGTTACACCCATTGCCACGGTAACTCCACCAGTTGTTCCTCCTGTTGACAAGAACACCGGCCCAGCAGGCCAATCTATTGAAGAGTCCAATTTGGACGAAATTCTGAGGCTTATCAAGAAAAGTGACTATAAGATTGTTGACCAGCTGCTACAGACTCCTTCAAAGATATCCATCCTGTCTCTGCTCATGAGCTCTGAGGCTCATAGGAAAGTGTTAATGAAGATACTCGATCAAGCTTATGTTGACCACGAGGTCTCTGTGGATCAGTTTGATGGGATAGTGAGTAATATTACTGCCTGCAACAACTTGGGGTTCGGTGACGATGAGCTCCCCGAAGCAGGGAAACGCCACAACTTGGCTCTACATATCTCAGTACATTGTGGATCTGACCTGATATCCAACGTATTGGTAGACACTGGATCATCTCTGAATGTAATGCCCGAATCCACACTAAGACAATTGAGCCATCATGGAATTTCCCTGAGGGGTAGCAGCTATCTGGTTAAAGCTTTTGATGGATCCCGCAAGGATGTTCTCGGGGAAGTGGACTTGCCGATTACCGTTGGACCCGAGACATTTCAAATAACCTTCCAAGTCATGGACATCAATGCTTCCTACAGTTGTCTCCTCGGAAGACCGTGGATCCATGACGCTGGAGCGGTAACTTCCACTTTGCATCAGAAGCTCAAGTTCATGAGGAACGGTAAGGTTGTCACTGTATATGGTGAGGAGGCATTTCTAGTTAGCCAGGTATCATCTTTCTCTTGTGTTGAAGCAGGGTCCGCTGAAGGGACGTCGTTTCAAGGATTGACTGTTGAGGGTGCAGAACCCCGGAGGGCTGGTACTAGCATAGCTTCATTGAAGGATGCCCAGAAGGCTGTTCGGGAAGGACAAGCTGCTGGCTGGGGCAAAGTGATTCAGATCCTGGAAAACAAGCGTAAAGAGGGCCTTGGATTCTCCCCAACCTCTGGTGTTTCAAAGGGAACTTTCTACAGTGCTGGGTTCATCAATGCTATTGCTGAAGATGCTGCTGAAAGTAGTCACGTGCCTACATTTGTTATACCAGGAGGCACTGTGAGAAATTGGGAAGCCATTGATGTTCCTTTAGTCATGCATGCTTCCATGTAATGTGTTTTGTTGCTCATGTTTTTTGTTTTCAAAATAACAATCCTTTCGCTCTGCCCAAGGCGAAAGTGATATCTTTGTAAGGGCGTGTTTGTTTCGGCATTGCCGTTAATCAATAAAAAGTTGTCGTTTTTCTCACGACTCTTTGTTTTTTACTTTTTTTAGTGCCTTTTTTCTTGGAAATAATGGTAATGCCAGAAAAAACCAAAATATCTGTATTTTCTTATTAATTTCAAAAATCTGCATGAAAAACTTTTTCTAAAATCATCCCAATCATATTATGCAGATTGAACCATAATAAACCCGTTGAACACAGTGACCCTATGGTTCCTCCAAATTTTGAGTTCCCTGTATATGAAGCTGAAGATGAGGATGATGATGATGAAGAGATACCATATGAGATCACTCGACTGCTTGAGCAAGAAAGAAGAGCCATTCAGCCTCACCAGGAAGAGATTGAACTCATCAACTTGGGTACTGAAGAGAACAAGCGAGAGATCAAGATTGGTGCTGCACTTGAGCCAGAGGTGAAAAAGAAGATCATTCAGCTGCTCCATGATTATCCAGATGTCTTTGCATGGTCCTATGAAGACATGCCGGGTCTAGATCCCAAGATTGTGGAACATCGGATACCGACAAGACCTGAATGTCCTCCTGTCAAACAGAAATTGAGAAGATCTCGTCCAGACATGGCTCTTAAGATCAAGGCTGAGGTGCAAAAGCAAATTGATGCGGGTTTCCTCATGACAGCTGAATACCCTGAGTGGATTGCCAACATCGTACCAGTACCGAAGAAAGATGGGAAAGTTCGAATGTGTGTTGACTACAGAGATCTGAATAAAGCCAGTCCAAAGGATAACTTCCCATTGCCTCATATCGATGTGCTTGTTGACAGTACTGCTCAATCCAAAGTGTTCTCCTTTATGGATGGTTTCTCTGGTTATAATCAGATACGGATGTCTCCTGAAGATAGAGAAAAGACGTCCTTCATCACTCCATGGGGAACGTTCTGTTATAAAGTAATGCCGTTTGGCTTGATAAATGCTGGTGCTACCTATCAAAGAGGTATGACAACTTTGTTCCATGATATGATTCACAAAGAGATTGAAGTATATGTTGATGACATGATTGTGAAGTCAAGTGATGAAGAGCAGCATGTTGCGTATTTGAAAAAGATGTTTGAAAGACTGAGAAAGTACAAGCTGCGGTTGAATCCTAACAAGTGCACATTCGGTGTACGATCCGGAAAGTTGCTAGGCTTCATTGTCAGCCAGAGAGGCATTGAAGTTGATCCTGACAAAGTCCGAGCCATCAGAGAAATGCCGGCCCCTCAAACTGAAAAGCAAGTCAGAGGTTTCCTCGGACGTCTGAATTACATTTCAAGATTCATATCTCACATGACTACTACTTGTGGTCCCATTTTCAAATTGCTCAGAAAGAATCAGCCTGTTGTATGGAATGATGAATGTCAGGAAGCTTTCGATAGCATCAAAGAATACCTGTTGGAACCACCTATCCTTGTCCCGCCAGTGGAAGGGAGGCCTTTGATTATGTATCTGTCAGTATTAGATGATTCAGTGGGTTGTGTTCTCGGTCAACAAGATGAGACTGGTAAGAAAGAGCATGCTATCTACTATCTGAGCAAGAAGTTCACCGACTGCGAGACTCGGTATACGATGCTTGAAAAGACTTGTTGTGCTTTAGCCTGGGCTGCCAAACGCCTGCGTCATTATATGGTGAATCATACAACTTGGTTGATATCCCGAATGGATCCAATCAAGTACATCTTTGAAAAGCCTGCTGTTACTGGAAAGATCGCACGTTGGCAGATGTTGTTGTCTGAATATGACATTGTATACAAAGCTCAGAAAGCAATCAAAGGAAGTGTCCTTGCTGAGCATCTTGCTTGCCAACCTCTTGATGATTACCAGCCAATTAAGTTTGATTTCCCTGATGAAGAGATTATGTATCTGAAAGCAAAAGACTGTGAAGAGCCACTGATCAATGAAGGGCCAGATCCCAATAGCAAGTGGGGATTGGTGTTTGATGGTGCTGTTAATGCTTACGGTAAAGGAATTGGGGCCATCATTGTGACTCCGCAGGGGCACCACATTCCTTTCACTGCTCGAATAACTTTTGAATGCACAAACAACATAGCTGAATATGAAGCATGCATCTTGGGCATCGAAGAAGCCCTTGACCTGAGAATCAAACACCTTGACATCTATGGAGATTCTGCACTTGTCATTAATCAGATAAAGGGTGAATGGGAGACTCATCATGAGAAGCTGATCCCTTACCGTGACTATGCAAGACGTCTATTGACATACTTTACCAAGGTTGAGCTGCACCACATCCCTCGGGATGAAAACCAGATGGCTGATGCTCTCGCTACTTTGTCTTCCATGTTCCGTGTGAATCACTGGAATGATGTGCCTGTAATCAAAGTGCAGCGTCTTGATAGACCCGCTCATGTGTTTACTATTGAAAATATGCCAGATCAAGCTGATAGAGATGTGAATGATAAAAAGCCTTGGTATTACAACATCAAACAATTCTTGCAGAATCGTGAATATCCACCTGGTGCTTCCAACAGGGATAAAAAGACTTTGAGAAGATGGGCTAGCAAATTCTTTTTGGACGGAGAAATCCTATACAAGAGGAACTATGACATGGTCTTGCTAAGATGTGTTGACAAACAAGAAGCTGAGAAGTTGATGCATGATGTGCATGATGGCACTTTTGGGACCCATGCTTCAGGTCACACCATGTCAAGAAAGCTGTTAAGAGCCGGCTATTACTGGATAACTATGGAACGTGACTGCAACAAACATGCTAAAAGATGCCACAAATGTCAAGTTTATGCTGACAAGATTCATGTGCCTCCACACGCCCTCAATGTTATATCTTCCCCATGGCCTTTCTCTATGTGGGGCATTGACATGATCGGAAGAATTGAACCAAAGGCTTCCAATGGACATCGTTTCATTCTAGTGGCAATTGACTACTTCACCAAGTGGGTTGAAGCTGCTTCCTATGCAAATGTAACCAAGCAAGTGGTTGTCAAGTTTATCAAGAATAACATCATCTGTCGATATGGTGTTCCCAACAAGATCATCACTGACAATGGTTCCAATCTGAACAATAGCATGATGCAAGCTTTATGTGAAGAATTCAAAATTGAACATCACAACTCTTCTCCTTATAGACCTCAGATGAATGGTGCAGTTGAGGCCGCTAACAAGAACATCAAGAAGATTGTTCAGAAGATGGTCACTACTTACAAAGACTGGCATGAAATGCTACCTTTTGCCCTGCATGGTTACCGTACTACAGTGCGCAGTTCAACCGGGGCAACTCCTTTCTCTCTTGTATATGGTATGGAAGCAGTTCTCCCTCTGGAAGTGGAGATTCCATCTCTTCGAGTAATCATGGAAGCAAAGTTAACTGAGGCTGAATGGTGTCAAAGTCGGTATGACCAGTTGAATCTGATTGAAGAGAAACGTATGGATGCCATGACTCATGGACAGTTGTATCAAGTGCGAATGAAGAATGCTTTCGACAAGAAAGTCCGACCTCGAGAATTCAAGGAAGGCGAACTTGTATTGAAAAGAAGGATAAGTCAGCAACCCGACCCAAGGGGCAAGTGGACACCTAACTATGAAGGTCCTTATGTTGTCAAGAAGGCTTTCTCTGGTGGTGCTTTGATTCTTACATACATGGATGGTGTTGAACTCCCAAATCCTGTCAATGCCGATATAGTCAAGAAATACTTTGTCTAGAAAGAAAAGAACAGCGTGGTAGGTCGAAAACCCGAAAGGGCGGCCTAGGCAAAAATGCGCTTCCCGGTGGATCGAAAACCCGAAAGGGCGATCCAGGCAAAAGTTAGGGACAAAAAAAATGAATATGAAAAAGCTCGCTGAGATTGTACGCAACTCAGGCAAGAATGAGCGCCTCGATGAGCCGAAAACCCGAAAGGGCGGTTCATGCAAAAATGAGGTTAACAATAAAAGACAAGTAACTATATCTGGCAAATCACCATCACCCCTTGGGGCATCTGCAACTGTCAATGATCGTCTTCATCAGAGACTTCTGTACTTGTGAATTCAAAATTTCTATGAAATGTAGCGGTCATCGTGTTCAATGTATCACCAACCAATAAAATTACCATTTTCCAAGCTTTGTAAATCCGTGGAGTCATGCCTTTGGCTGACTATCACTCTTCTACATCAATTTGAGCCTTTCTATTGTTTGAAACTCTATTTTCTTTCTACTTTCAATGCTATATACAAAACATTTTCTTTCTATTTGATAATGTTAATGTCTGAAACAAACATTTTTGAAAATTGAAAACTCTTTTCCTGTCTATTTTGAAAGCAAACCTGAGCAACAGGGTACATTTCAATGAAACATGCATGAATGAATGAATATCAATGTCTATTTCAATACATGCTACAAGCAGGTTACTCCCCGGGATGATCTGTGGTCAATGGCAAGAATAAAAAAAAATAGAATGAAAATGAAAAATGAAAAATGAAAAGCTCGCTAAGTTGAAAACCCGAAAGGGCGGCTTAGGCAAAAATGAGCACCCCGCTGATTGACAACCTATGAAGGCAATTCAGGCAAAAATGGGGCAATGAAGAGAATCTATTCCCCGGTGAATCGAAAACCCGAAAGGGCGGTTCAGGCAAAAATGGGGTTGAAAATGAAAGAATGAAAGAATGAAAAGAATATTGAAAAGCATTGACCACAGATGCGAACATCCAATGATTACCCAGCACTGACACGCCTAGCAACGGCGACCTGTATCCAAGAACCTTCCAAGGGTCCTCCTTTACAAGTTTTATTGCCCTCAGCCATGGTTTTAATACGTCTCGCAACGACGGTCTCCCCAAAGAGGTTTTTCCCCTATGAATATGTCGCAGCACGAGCCACTACGTGCCCAATCTTCCAATGTCTTGTCTGCCTTTGTGAAATTTTCTTGTCAAGTTACAAACCAATCATGCATTTCAAGCATTCATACATGCATAATCATGCATTTTATGTGCTCACACATCCAATAATCTTGTTATGCCATACATACATGTTGCATATCCTGTCAAATTCAATGCCAATTTCAAATTTCAAATCCAAATGTCAAATTCAATTTCAATTTCAATTCCAACTGTCAATTTCAATTCCAACTGTCAAATCCAATTCAATGTCAAACTGTCGAATTCGAAGCAATTTCCAATTTCAATGTCAAACTGTCAAATTCGAAGCAATTTCCAATCTCAATTTCAATTTCAACTGTCAAATTCGAAGCAATCTCATTTCCAATTCCAATGTCAGTATCCAATGACAATGCCAAATTTCCAATCTCCAATTCCAATTCCAATTTCAATGACAATCTCCAATGTCAATGTCAATGTCAGTCTCCAATTTCAATTCCAATTTCAATGACAATCTCCAATGACAATCTCCAATGTCAATGTCAAATGTCAATGACAAATGTCAATGTCAATGTCAATGTCAATGTCAATGTCAATGTCAATGTCAATCTCCAATGTCAACGTCAATATCCAATGTCAATGTCAAATTTCAATCCAATTTCAATCCAATTTCAATGTCAATTGCAATTCTCCAATCCAATGTCAATGTCTATGTCTCAATCCAATTCCAATTTCCAATCTCAACTTTCAATCTCAACTTCCAATGTCAATTTTCAACTCAAATCAATGTCAATTTACTCTCAATTTACTCTTGGGCCAACAAAAATGGTCATGTCTATTTCCAAATCAGGTCAATGACAATTTACCCTCAATTGGTATCTTGTTAAACCAGACTCTCAATTTGTATCTTGTTACTGATCAAGTGCCAGGTTCGATCCAAAAAAGAACCACTTGTACCTACTTGTATACCTATGCTTCCGGACAAACGGCAAGTTCGATAGAACAGTTTGTACCCAGCTTATGCTTTGTTATTGGTCAAACGGCAAGTTCGATTTGAAGAACAGTTTGTACCCAGCTCATGCTTTGTTATCAGTCAGACGGCAAGTTCAATCTGAAGAACAGTTTGTACCTGGCTTATGCTTTGTTATCGGTCAAACGACAAGTTCGATCTAATAGAACAGTCTGCATTCTCCCACATGATGTGGTGATGATCCAACAAGCAAGTTCGATCCAAAGAAACAGCTTGTATCAACCCTTTTGTCTTTAGCTCCAGCCAAACAGCCAGTTCAATCCAAAGAACAGTTTGTGTCTGTCTATCTGTTTGTGTTTTCAACCGAGTGTCAAGTTCGATCCAAAGAACCGCTTGTATCTGCCTATATGTCTAAGTTTCCAGTCAAGTGCCAAGTTCAATCCCAAGAACAGCTTGCACCTATCTTTTGTTTTGTATTCCTTGGTCAAGTGGCTAGTTCGACCCAAAGAACAACTTGTACCCTATTTTCTACTCCCTGGTTTGTCTACCCTGTCAATGTCCACCTGAATCCCCAGTGACATGATAGGTTCCATAGACTCCAGTTGTTTGTCTTGCATTCATAATCAAAGTATTGCATAACACTCATATCTTTGAAACTCTGAAAGCGTATTTTTATGTCCAAAAGCAGTGCAAATGTTAATATTTAAGTATCTTCGTCCCGTCAACTCTAAGACTTCGTCTCTTGACTCTCCGGACAAAGAAACTTAAATAGGGGCAGCTGTTATACCCTAATTTTGGACCTAAAAATACTAGTCAATTTTTCTTTTCTTGCATTTCAAACCATTTGATATGTCTTTGACCAATTGCATCTTTCTCTGCATTTTATTTCAATGTTATTTGCAAAATTTACATGCAAGGGTATTTTAGTCATTTCCCATGTCAATTTCCTCTCAGTCTTTCAAAATTTTGTTTGAGTCTTTTCAAGTAGTTTGAATAAGTCCCTGTTTCATTCTATGTCAAAATCCATTCCAAAATTTGCATTTGAAATCATTTTGAGTCAGTTTTGCCCCTAGGGGCATTTTGGTCATTTCAAGTGTCAAGTCACTGTTTAAATCCTAAAAATTGTCTCTGAGTCTTTTAATTTTGCTTGTATGAGTCTTTGATTCAATTCCTTGTTAAAAATCCATTTTAAAATTCGTATCTGAGTCATTTACAGTTGTTTTAGCCCCAGGGGCATTTTGGTCATTTCACACGAAATTTCGGCAGAGAGGTACTTTAAAGTACCTCATTTAGGCCATTGGTTCGTTTTAGTCCGTTTTGTCAATTTTAATCGTTTCACTTTACGTTATTTTCCAATTACCAATTTTAATTCATTTTATTTTTTATTTTTAAGTCCTAAATCCCTAAAAATTGCATTTTAGTCCTTTTGTCCAAGTCATCAGGTCTGTACACATGTCAGTTTCTCATTTGTCCACTTGTCCAAGAGTTTGTTACAAAGTTATGCCACATGTCATTTTTTTATTTGTCCAGATTGCACAAGTGTCAGCTATAAAGCCACATCACAGTCAAAGGGTCAAAGATACCATTCATTTTTTCTGCCAACTCAACAAACACTTTTTCGTTCTCTCTCTCCACTAGAACGAATCAAACGCCAGAAACCAGAAGAACTTGCTTGAAGTTCATCAAGAACTTCAACAAGCTCCACCGTAACTGAACCTGCAACCACTCAAAACCACCATAACAGAACGACACAACCACCGCAAAATCATCAAACCACCGCAAACTCACCACAAACCTCCATATTCATCACAGATCAATACACAAAAATCAACAACAATTCACGAAGCCTCCAGCACTAATTCATACACTCGAATTCAATTTCGCGAAATCGAAACCGAAGTGCCTCAAATCTGAATCAAAAGATTTCGAAATGAAGAACAACAATAACGATTGCTGAAGCTGTGACGAGTTCATAACAAGAAGAGGAAGCAGGAACGAAAACGAATTGCATTCGTCCAATAAAGTCGCAAACGAAAGCCTCGACGACGGAAGCTAACGTTCAAGCCAAGGAGAATCAAAACTGGAATCGAAATAAGGAAGAAGAGGTAACGCTCTTTTCGTCTTTAATTCTTTAGATCTATATGCTTTGAGTGCTATTCTGAAAAAACTAGGCTCGGATTTGAGTAAGGAAGGTGGAGACGAAGCTTTTGGTACAAAGTTTTAAAAAAAAAAAGAAAAAAGCTCCGACGCGGCGGCGCTATGGCCGACCACCGCGTCGGAGCAGCTCAGGCCGCCGTCCTCCACCTTCTTCTCCGATCACCTGTTTGCAGAGTGTCTCTCTCTAAACTCATTGTTAGAGAGAGAAGTATTCTTGATTGTGTGGTGTTCCTGCAAGAATTTCACTTATATATGCCTGTCCAATCACACGCGCGCGCGTGTATTCTCGTGCTGTGCTCCCCTGCGTGCTGTGACGTTAGATCTAGGGTTTTGGCTCCCTGGATCAATCCAACGCACCTGATGCGTTTGGATGATCCAGGATCCATTTCCCTTGGGCCTGGACATCTTTTCTTCACAGATTCTTCGTTTTTGCCTATTTCTTGCTATGTGCACCACTGGATCTTGTGTTTTACGCCCCTTCCTCATTCAAAATTGCTTTAAAAATTCCAAATGAATTTCCATGAGTTCTTGATAACTTTCTTGATGTTTTTTATAACATTTTTGCATAATAAATCTTGACAAAAAATATGTGTAGCATTTTTTCCTATTTGTTTACTATTTTTTTTTAGATTTGACAATTTTCTTGCACTTTTTAGCTTAAAAATCCTTTAAAAATAATCCTAAATTTTTTTTCTATGTTTTCTTAATGTTTCTTTTAACATGTTTGTGGCTTTTTCTTGTGCTGGAAAATTGAGGAAAGTATTTGAAGCATTTTTTCCATTTTTTGTTAGAATTAATAACTTTCTTGTGATTTTAGTCCAAAAAACCCTTAAAAAAATTCCAAAAAATTCATGTAGGCTTCTTGATATTTTTGCAGCATTTTGTGATAATTTTCACATGTTAAAATTGGTTAAAAAAATAAGGTGTTAATTTTCTTGCTAGTTTTGTCATATTTTGTGCTAAAAATGAATGAAAATTTACTTGATTTTAATCCAGATTGCTTGATGAATGTTGGTGACCTATGCTCCTTGAGTTCATAGGATTTTAGCTACTGTTTGTGTTTAATTTTGTTGCGTAATTGTGAATTTTGATAGGTTACTTAGCTTACAAGTCATTAGGTAGTTAAATAATGTGAATATGCCCCAAGTTTGTTTTAAAAATGTCAAGTAAATCATGTAGCCTTAATTCCCATTCCAAAACTTGTTTCTAAACCTTTAAAATGTAATTGGAATGTGAGAATTATAGGTCACTTGGTTCTTGCATTTCATGAACAAATTTTAGCCATGTTTGCACTTATTTTCTATCTTTTATATTCTAGTATTTCTTTTACTTCACCTCTTTATTGCCTTATGCTACTAACCTTTTCATTTCATATTTCATATTCACCATAAGCATCTCCATTTCATCCTATATTCATCTCTTCTTCTTTCTTGCAACTTAATTTGTACCAAAGTTAGAATGTAAACACTTAGGAGTTTTTTTTGTAATATTTTACTTTCATGTCATTTTAATTTCTTGGCAAAGAGGCCATAGAATGTATCTAGGGTATGATGTAAAGGACAATGGACTCTAATAATGTACACCGACACAAGCACCGACACATGCACACACCTCACATTTAGATATAGCTAGAATATGCATGTTTAGATGTATGTTTAGGATTGTATGTTTAGATGTATGCCTAGGACTTATACTTAGAAAAAACCAATTTTCCAAACAAATGTGAACAACTTCACTCAAATCTTTTCCAAATAAACTTTGGGATCCAATATCCCATTGAATTTTCCTTTTATTTTCTTAATCAAAAATCCAATAAAAATAATCATACTTTGACTAGTTTTTGCAAATGACTAATTCAACCTCACCATTTTCCAATCTCATGCCCTTGAGGCCTCTTTCTATTCTTCAAAATCCCATTTTCAAACTTAAAATCAACCAACAAAAAACAAAAACATTTTTTGAGAGAGAACTACGGTGGATTTGATCCCTTAAACGGGTACGTAGGCAAGGAACAAAATTCCTTCAATTCAACTAAAATAAAAATCCAAAAAACATTCTTCTCCCTCCAATTCTTCATTTAGTAACTTCTAGGTGTAAATAACATTTCAAAATAGCATTTAAAAATAAAGCGCGCACGTAGAAAATAAAGACGGTTCCTATAGGTTACTATAGTCGTTATGGGTGCCTAACACCTTCCCGTAGCGAAAACAACTCCCGGACCTCGATTCTCAAGGGTTTTGCTTACTTTTTCCCTTCCCAAGAAAAAATAAGATATCACCGGTTTAAAAGGTTCAAACGTAATCAATGTTTGACACCCGAAAACCAAGATAAAACAATATAGCATATTGTAAATTGATAAAAAAAATTGTTCAATAAATAAGTTTTAAACTATATCTTAGAATACCCCTTAGCACACTATAAAAAATAAAAAAAGATGTTATATTCTATGTGTAACACCCTATTTCTAATAAGCGGTAAAACGCGCGAATATACAAACATATTCTAGAAATAGATGCTACGTCTTCGAATTCAAACATACATGCATAAAGATCATGTTACATAACATAGCAGCGGAACATACATATAATTTTTAAACATCTTCAAATCTCAACATAATACAAATGTATTCTCCAAATCTAAATTACAAGTACCATCTCAACTCCAAAATACATAGTCAAATAAAACAACATGCAAGAACTACCCTAGATCAGAGCCCTAATCTAGACACTTGCATAAAAAGAGGAACTCCACTCCTCGGCATCATTAAGCAAACAAACTAAGCATCCTGCAGTCCATCTACCCGTCCATACAGAAAGGTAGGTGGTAAACCACTGAGGGTTAACATTACATCATCATAATCCATATAAGACTTAATCAAGAACATTGGAAATGAAAGATACATTCAAGCATGATGATTAATAAATATACACATACTCACAAGTATCCACAACATTCATATCATTCATTACCATCATTCCAAGTTCATATCAACAAGTGTATCATACACATATTACAAATTCACCTTGACAATTAACAATTAACAATTCAATTCACCATTACAATTAGCAATGCAACCATCAAGCACATCTCAATGCAATTCAATTCACCAACAATTTATGCAATGGCTCTAGACTCATCTAGATGCATGTGGTACCAAAACACCTCCAGGTCGTCACCTTCGATGCAACAAAAACATCGTAATCACCTCAATTGGATATAAAATCCACCACCATCAGTCATGTATGCATGAACATATGACTCAACTACAATTCATATGTTCACACAAACAATTCACCTCAACATCAACAATACTTGTATATATGTAATCAACAACAATCCACCACATAACATATATACAATCACCAACACATTCACAACACAAGTAACATGTAGTTGTCACATAAATACACCAACAATCATCTTCACATAAATCAACATATATTTGCCACATTTCCACATAATTCCTTACAATCCAAATAAAGGAACAAATACAACATATGATTCACAAACATCATATTCCTTACTCAACAACATTCATACATCATCTCATAATTATATTAATCCATTCATAAAAGGTTGATAAGGAATAGGCTCTCAATAATCATTTTTTAATCAAATTCGTCTCTCAAAGTCAAAATATTTCAAGTAATTGAGCATTTAAGTCAAAACCAAGTAAACAAGCTCAATTGCCTATGCCATGTGTTCTCACAAGTCACATATATGTGCAGTAGAGGTTACATAAGCATTTCATCGGCCAAATACGATGAATTCATGAAAAACTCAAATTTCATCTCACTTTATCACTTTTCACAAAAATTCTCATTTTCAAAGCAAAACAAGTTACTACTTGTTGAAATCAATCACAACCAATTTTAGAAATTATATGAACAATATACAACTTTAATCTCACCTCAAACTCCGGAGAAAAATGAGTTTTCGGAAAAATTGACATTTGGACCGTTTTTATAAAAGTTAGACGATTTTCACAAATTCAAGTCCAAACTAATTCAAATCATGTTCCAGTAGGATTAAAGGTATAAACAGATGTTAATTAAGTTCAAAGAAACATTTTAGAAGTATTGGATTGGTCCCCAAAAGCTCAAAACAAACAAAACCGAAAAACTGTTTCTGGGCAATTTCGCTATTAGCTCAATTTTCGCTATTAGCGAAAAAACTCCAGACAGTTTCGCTATTAGCGAAATTCTGGCGAATTTCTTCAGCAGTTACGGGTTTTCACACCATTTTCACCCAAAATCCCATTTTTCGAATCCCCCAACTCCCAAACCAAGTTCCATAAAGTGTTTATGGGTCAAAAGAGGTTCAATACACTTAAACAAACATGATTCAAGCATTAGGAACAACAACATATCTCATTTCATCAAAATCGCAAAATTTTCTCAAAATACCAACATAACCACAAATCTCCTCATGAATCCATAAACAACGATTCCAGTTACACCATTTCGATTCTAACAGTTCAACAATCATCAACAACAACTAATGAACACGAATTCATGCACAATTAAACATCAAAACCTCATTTCTCATCAAATTTGCTCAAGAACACAATATACCAATATTTATTCATTTCATCATGTTAATTCAAATACTCACATACAAATATCATGCAAATCATGTTCTCAAACATAACAACAACAATCATGCACGAATTCACAACATTTAGGTTCAATTCATCAATTTCACAAAATGGGTAAAAAGAAAAAGTTATGAAATTATGAGTGAAGCCTAACCCTCTTACCTCTAGCACCAAGATTCTCTAACCCAAGCTTCAATTTAGCTCCTAGATGATGAATCCCCTCTTTTAGCTCTAGTCCTTGTTCTTGTTCTTGTTCTCCTCTCTAGCCTCAAACTCTTCTCTTCTCAATTGAAAAATGTGGTAAAACCCTATCTCTCCACTAACATTAGTTTATATACGCTCTCTTAATTTTGCTTAACTCACCACATCTTAATGGGCCTAACCCATTTCTATTCTAACACCCAAAAATGGTTTAACTCACTTAACGGTAAAACATCACACTAACGGTCACTTACCGGTAAATAAAATAATTACTACACCCTCTCTAGTAACTTGGTGAAATAATAACTCTCACTAAGCACTAAAAATAATCCTCAACCAAAATTACAAAATTACCCTTACTCTCAAAATGACCAAAATGCCCCCAAGTCTAAAATGATTAAAATACCCTTCTAACACCGAATTCTACAATTCCCAACCAAAAATACACACAGAGGCAAATAATCACACATGAGCACATATAATACACACAAATAAATAATAAAATAAAACTAGCGAAAATCGGGCTGTTACGCTATGTAGCATAAAAAATAGAGTTGTGTTATTTTGACACATAATCTTCATATTACATTGGATCGTGGCTTGTATTTTGTGGATATGGTGTCATCGTAATCTTATGTGTCTAAAACAATGAAACTTGGTCACTTAATCGCCTCTCTTTCGATATTCAGAGTATGGTAGAGAATTTCAAAATTTGTTTTTCCGTTAATTCCAATGTTATGCTAGGTGATAGACATGTTAAGTGGAACAATAGTAAGTAACTAACTGACCCTGCACAAATAAATATTAACATAATAAGTGGAGAAGTGGAGAATCCGGGGTTCAAACCCATGACCCTACACAAATTATTCGTGATAGCTATCAACTGAGCTACACTTACAGAATACCTTAAAGTTGTGTTTAACACCGTTAAAAAGTGGGGCAAAGTGAGTTGTTGTCAAATAAAAGGGGTTATGTTTATGACTTCGTGTCATGTAAATAAATATTTTCTTTTAAAATAAAAATATTGGTCAAAAGAGATGTGTTTTCTTTTTACTAAATTCGAATAAAAAAATTGTTACTCCTTTTAAATTTCCTTTTAATTTTCAATCTCATCATTTTCTTTCAATTTTTAACATAATAATTATTTTTACAGTTATATCTTCTAATTTTTTTGGTGGTGGTCGGGGTTTGAACCCTGAACCTTTGCATATTTTTATGTATTGTCCATACCAACTGAGTTAAGCTCACGATGACAGTTATATCTTCTAATTAATATTACTTTCAACACTTTTAAGTAGGTATCTTTTACTTTAAATTTATGATAATGATGAATTCATAGATATTTGATCAAGATTTTTCTTTAAGGATGATCAAGAAAATTTTGTGAAAGTAATATTATAACACTTTCATTTATATTTTTTTACAATTCAATCTCGTGTACATATGTCGGCACGCTGGGTTATGCACTATTATTCTCCGGTTCTTTTTTAATAAAAAACTACTTTTTTCTAGAATTAGGTAAATGTTAATATTTGTCCTTAGGACACATGTTAATGAAGTTAACATATTAATATTTTTTTTGAAGAATTAAAATAGCAAATTCATTTTAAAAATTGTCCATACATCTTTTAAAAGTTAAACTATTATTTTTCAATGTAACAATTGTTACTTTAGATTCCTCAATATTGTGTGCTTTTAAATAAAGTTTCAAATAAATCTTTAAAAAGATAACAACGATCTATTCAAAATTTTAAAACTTTGAAAATTAACGTAAACATGGTAACCTTATCAAACTTAAATGATCAAAAGAGATATTTAGCCGAAAGAAAATCCACATGATTGTATGATGGAATAGCCGTTTAGGGTAGAAGAGGGTATAGGGCGCCCTGGTCAAAATGGTGGCATAAGATTCGGCTGATATGGTCCACTAGATGACTGGACTGTCACGTTAGTCTCTCTTTACCTGTTACCGTCAAACATAGCATAGGTGCCGTTGCAAATGAATGAGATCTAATCTAATCTAGTACTGTAACAAACAAGAGTACAATGGTCACATACTTGCTTGCACTGTGAACAGAGAAAATACTTTTTTATTACAACTTTATTTTATTTTATTCATTTATTGTGTTTCTGAGTGGAGGACGTTGACCTTTTCTTAATTATAGTGGGTCCATGAATGAGTGAGGTTATAATAGTTGTGATGAGATTGGAAATAGGGGAATGGTGGAAAATGGCAATGATGTGTGAAACGGCAAGAGGATGGGTTTGGTTTTGTTTTGTCAGCATATGCAATGTTGACTTCGATTGACACCATAAGAATTTATCAATGGATCGTCATCATTGCTTCGTGTTTTTCCCGTGTTTCCTTCCCTTTTTTTAGCTCATAGATTGGTCTATCGACTTAAAGTTCAACACGTCTTTTATTTACCTTGAGGGATATGGTAACAAATTTTTGACAGATAACACTCTGGTTGACGGGTAGCATTTGGATAACATTTAGGTGTTAATGTCATGTGACATTGGTCAACCATAATATTACAAATGTGTAAAAAGACTAAAAATAATTATTGGGTCTTGTTAGCTAGTGCCTCCGGAGCACTAGTTAAGGACCTAAAAGTAGAAAGAAAAGTCAAGTTTTACATTAAAAAGAACATTTTTTTAACTTTTAAAAAGTAGAATACACAATTTTCAAAACAAAATTTCCTTTTATAACTCCTTAACCAGTCCTCCGTGCTCCGGGGGCACTAGTTAACATTTCCCATAATTATTTTATTCTCTCTCACTTACAAGGATTTTTTGTCTTTTTGTACATTTGTGACATTGTGGTTGGTCAATGTCACATGACATTGACACACCAATATCACCCAAGTGTTTTCCTCGTTGATATTGTGGTTGGTAGCATGAGTGATATTGAACAACTTTCTTTTTTACAAGGTATTTTTGTTGTTTTGTTGTACATTTGTGATATTGTGGTTGATCAATGTCACCAACCACAATGTCACCCAAGTGTTACCATGTTTGAAGGATATTTGTTAAAAAAAAAAGAAAAGAAAATAATTAATGAGTTTAATAAAATAAATATTAATTTTTAAAGTTTTAATATAATGAATGTATACTTTAGATATAAAGTTTTTTGTGTGTGTGTAAATTGGGTATTCTCGTGCGCGCAATTGCGAATACTAATCACTCGAACCTTGTGTGATCCAAATGAGTGGCAAAATCTCTCTATGAAATGGGCGACAATTCTTTCTAAGAGTTTCAACGTTGATGCATGCCCAAATTCAGATTCGAACCCAAGACCTTGGTTAAGGCAACAAACTCTCCCTAAGAGTTTAAACGATGTTGCATGCCCAAGTCCGAATTCAAACCCAGGACCTTGGTTAACCTAGGAGAGACTCTCGCCATCTCATCCAAGCGTTATTGGGGAGATATAAAGTTTGCTTATTAAACTTTTTATCAAGTACTCTAAATGAACTTGTTAACGCTTTCCTTATTTATATGATGTTTAAAAGACGAGTATCAAATGTCTTTAATTTAATGGTTTTACTAACAAGTGATTTAAGGGCGTTGTTTAAGACATATACAAAAGTCATATCTACATAATTTTTTGCGTAAAAATTACTACTTTTAAATGTTTGGACAATAGTATCATAATAACACTTGTTAATATTTTCCTTATTTTAATGCTTAAATGCACTTTGTGCCTATTTTATTTTTATTTTAAAAAAAATGAAGATTTAGTCCTTCATTTTATAAGCTGAATTTCTTGGTTTTCAATTTGAATTAATATTCATTCCTATCTCATAAACAATGTTCATTAAAAAAAAATGGTGTTAATATAAGTATTCAAATACAAGTTATATCACGTCAATAATGAATGCATCAATAAAAATGACTTCAAAATAGGACGAGGGTGGAAAGTTCAGAAGAAAAAAAATGAAATTGGAAAAAAAATATAGATTTTAAACATACGAATATTATATATATTTATTTCTATTTATATTACTTTTTATTTTGACTTAAGGATACGAATATTGCCCACAAATATCAAAAGTTTTAATTTTAATCATTGTAAAAATACTTCTATTTTGTTTTTAGGGTTAATTATGTTTTTGGTCCCTACAAAATGGCGACCTTGTAAGTTTAGTCCTTACTTAATTTTAATAGCATTTTTAATCCCTACAAAAAATTTCTACACTCAATATTGGTCCTTACTCAATTCAAATTTGTTTAATTTATGCTTAAACTCTTAAGTTTTTCAACAATTTTTTACATGCGTGTTAAGAACGTTATTAAAAGGTCCTCCGAAAAAAATATCGCAAAAATTTGATTTCTACGTCCATATTTTTGTTACTTATATCTTAAACTTTTGTCGTTTTAAAAAATTCATATTTAATTTATTGGCTTAATTGCATGTGTGGTCCCTTATGTTTATTTTAGTTTTCAAGTTGGTCCCTTACGTTTTGAAAGTTTCAAGTTGGTCCTTTACGTTTTAAAAGTTTTCAAGTTGGTCCCTTACGTTTTGAAAGTTTCAAGTTGGTCCCTTATGTTTATTTTAGTTTTCAAGTTGGTCCCTTATGTTTATTTTAGTTTTCAAGTCGGTCCAAAACATAAGGGACCAACTTGAAAACTAAAATAAACATAAGGGACCAACTTGAAAACTAAAATAAACATAAGGGACTAACTTGAAACTTTCAAAACGTAAGGGACCAACTTGAAAACTAAAATAAACGTATGGGACCAACTTGAAACTTTCAAAACATAAGGGACCAACTTGAAAACTAAAATAAACATAAGGGACCAAACATGCAATTAAGCCTAATTTATTTCATGTTAAAAAATTATAGATTTTAGTAAATGAACCGTTCATAGTGTTCTAAACTTGTATAAAAAGAATCGTTAAAAAATTTAAGAGTTTAAGGATAATTAAACAAAATTTATTTTAGCAGGGACTAAAATTATAAGTAAATTTTTTTTTATAGGGATTAAAAATGCTATTAAAATTAAGTAAGGATTAAACTTACAAGGTTGCAATTTTATAGGGACCAAAAACATAATTAACCCTTGTTTTTAATCCTTACAAATATACTACTACCTTTGTTTTTTTCTTTCTCCAAGTCTTTATTTTCAATTCTTGCAAAAGATGGACGAATGCCTTCAAATGATTTACTCTAGAAGAAAAGAAAAACGATAAAAATTATTTTCCTCCTACTCTTCCTCCTATAGCTGAGATCACTTCCTCCATTGGATCCTCTTCAAGCATCTGCCTCGACCTATTCTCTAGTAGAAGAATACGAGATTATTCCTACTTCATCTGACACAATGGTCATTGCATCTATCGAAGATATCTCTACTTCATCTGCTCAATCGAAGATTCTTATCATTAGAAAAAAAAAAAAAAACTTGACAAGCTTGTACAAGGGCAACAAGTATTCAAATAAGTCATGGCTTCATCCAGACATAGGGACAAAAGTGTAGATAAAAAGATGGATATGAAAATGAAGATGATGAAGAATTTCATAGGAAAATCTTAGTTACAATTTTTTTTTTTAACGTTTTGGTTTAATTTGAAATATTTTTTTGGGTTATTTATAATAGGGTGAAATATATTATTGGTCCCTTAAAATATGGAAACTTTAATTTAGTCCCTCTAAAAATTTCTTCTAAACTTTAGTCTCTAAATTTTATGTTATCAATTTTTGTCTCTACTTTTTTACGAAAGTTCATGTAGCATGTTGCAAGCGAATGAAAAAACTTAATTAACATTCATCCTCTAGCAAATCATCATGTTGTTGATACTCATACTGCTTTGTAGCTCGTGAAACCTCTGAAGCTTGTGATGCAAATGTTTCATCGTCATTCATACCCCTCCTACGACGACCCCATTTAGGAGGAGAATTAGCAGCAACATGCTATATGCGTACATAGCTATGTTGAGCCCTCCTGCCAAATCTTAACCTACCAACACCGTCAACCATATCTTCAACAATTAACAACATAAATTATTTATTTGTTCAAGTATTTCATCAAACACACATAGCTAAAAAAAAATAACACAAAATTAAGCTTCACATTGGTAATTAGTATTCCAATAACTAAAAACAGCAAAACCTTGAACAACAACATAATTAATCAAAATGATTAGTATTTCAATTAACACCTACAAATATCTTAAACTACATTCCCATTCCAACTATAAATGAGAGGATGGGTCAAGTTGTAAAAATTAACATAATGAGTAAATGAGAGGATTGATTAATCAACATAACCAGAGGAAGATAAGTAATAATTAACATTTAGTTGTTAGTAAAATGAAGATAAACGAGCACAAATAAACACAAATCAGGGATTGGAGTAAGGAATGTGCATGGATGTGTCAAGTGTTGGAATATTTTATTATTTAGTTATATTCCAATGTCATTATATGAGTAAATATCTTTATAATAATTATATTAACTATTCGTCAATTAGGAGCCTTAGTTTATTAGTGATCAAGTTAAATGACAAAGCTAATTAGATTTTGTTCCAGTCCGCCAAAAAGCCATATCTACTTAGCAAAAGCCCAATTATATGGTAAGGCCAAATAAGACTCCAAGCCAATTATGCTTCATTATGCCTATATAAAGGGGACTCCACTACAATTCCAGGTAAGTTCATTTTCTCCCATGAAACCTCTCGTACTCCTTGTTTCCTTCCAGACTTGGACTTCAGAGCGCATGTGCAGGTACCACCCCTTTCCTTCTCATCGGCAACAGGGCACTTCCATGGATTCTGGCGAGTTCTTCGCGAGGGAGGCAATTTCTCCATCAATCCTTCATCAATGTGAGATTCTCTATTTTCCTTGAGATAATCTCTTTATGAAACAGATCAGATTTCTAATTGGATAATTAATTTAATATTTAATTAATTGATATGAGTTGAATATGAGTTGATATCAGGATGACTTATTAACAGAATAATGGGAAAGCCTAATTGACCATCACACTATAAGAGGCTACGATACCCAATATACCAGACTGACAACAATATTATTGCCTCTTCTCTCCATCTTAAGAGTACATAAGGCATTATGATTCTAGGTCGAAGAAGAATCACAAAAGCTACGGCTAGCCCTTTGTGTGTTTCAGATCTCTCTCTCTCTCTCTCTCTCTCTCTCTCTCTCTCTCTCTCTCTCTCTCTATATATATATATATATATATATATATGTTTCAGATCGTTGTTGTTGAGAGGCTACCATCAAACATGACGTAGATCATAGTTTATATACATTCTTATATGTTTATTCCTACTAAAGTATGATTATGATTTGAATCTTTGTAGAGCATGTCTTGTATTGATGAGTTAATAAAATAATAAATGACGGAATTGATCATTCAACATAATGAGAGGAAGATAAGAAAAAAAATCAACACTTGAGTTAATTGATCGTTCAACATAAATGACAAACCCAACCTGTTTTTCTGGTATATCCAAGATGATTGAGTAGTAACTCCCGAACTTGAGTGATCGATAATTATGCACTAAACCGTTTGCGAGTGACAAACTTAAGGGATATTTTGGTGAGTTTGAGGTCCCGTGAGCAATTCAGAGGGTCTATTGAGCAATTTCCATGATAAAATGGAATTTAGCCCATCGTTATTAGTAATTAGGCCTTGTTACCGATAAATGATAGTAAAGGTTATAAACTTACCCCAAGATAACATTCCTACCCTACATTTTTACAAGGGAAACTAGTCGAGATACCCGTGCTACAGCACAGGTAGCGCGGATTCGCCGCGGCTCCGCTGCGTGTCGCGTCTCGGCTGCGATTGGTATAGTGATTTTTTTTGTCCATGGTGAAAATATGTAAAGTATTTAAAACATAATAATGTATATATTGATCGGTAGTAATGAAAAATTGTAAAATAATTAAATTTTAATATGAACAAATATATATTAAATTTTAGTATTGACGATATTAAAAAAGTTAATAAATAAAAATAATCATAGTTTTTATTTACTAATATGTTTTAGTGTGAAAAATACTAATAAGCATCCCGTGAAAAATCATAATTAATGTATTATATAATATTGTTATCGTAAAATATATTTCATAAATAAGCATATGCTAACATATTCCCGTAAAAAAAATACAGTGAGATATATTTTTGTTAATATATAGTCCATACACTCATATATATTTTATCAATATATATATTTCTCATTAGATTTCATAAATAAGAATATACTAATATATTCCCATAAAACAAACATATACTCATATATATTTTTATTAATTTATAGTCCATACACCCACATTTACTTTATTAATATATTAATAAAACTTAGGCAGTCGCGGTATTTAAACAAAGATATTAAAAAAATATTATTATTTTTTGAAAGATTAAAAATACTAATTAAAACTGATCACTCGTTATAGTTACTAAAATGGATCCCGTGTTACAATTGTACACTCCAACGGGTTTTTTATTGATACATTTAAAAACAACAGAAAAAATTGAAGTATGATTAATCATAGTATATTATAATTATTTTGTTTGTTTTAGTATTGACGATATTAAAAAAGTGAAAATACATTTCACAAATAAACATATACTAACATATTCCCATATAAAAACATATAGTGAGATGTTTTTATTAATATATAGTCCATACGCTCATATATATATATTTATCAATATATAGTTCCCATTAGATTTCAGAAATAAGAATATACTAATATATTCCCGTAAAACAAACATATACTCACATATATATTTTTATTAATATATAGTTCATACACCCACATATATTTTTTGAATATATTAATAAAACTTAGGCAGTCGCGGTGTATAAATAGATATATTAAAAAAATACTAATTAAAACTGATCACTCGTTGTAGTTACTAAAATGAGTCCCGTGTTACAATTGTACACTCTGATGACTTTTTTATGATACATTTTAAAAAAAAAAAACAACGGAAAAAATTGAAGTATGATTAATCATAGTATATTATAATATTGTACTTGTTTTAGTATTGACGATATTAAAGAAACTAATAAATGAAAATACATTTCATAAATAAATATATACTAACATATTCCCATAAAAAAACATATAGTGAGATATATTTTTGTTAGTATATACTCATTTGTATTAAATAAATATATACTAACATATTCCCGTAAAAAAACATATAGTGAGATATATTTCTGCTAATATATACTCATTTGTATTTCATCAATGTATAGTTCCCATTAAATTTCAGAAATAAGAATATATTTATATATTCCCATAAAACAAACATATACTCATATATATTTTTTCCCTAAAAAAAAACTCATATATATTTTTATTAATATATGGTCCATACACCCACATATATTTTATTAATATATTAATAAAACTTAGACAATCGCGGTGTTTAATTAGAGATATTAAAAAATACTAATTAAAACTGATCACTCGTTGTGTTACTAAAATGGGTCTCGTGTTACAATGGTACACTCCAACTGGTTTTTTTTAGTGGTACATTTAAAAAAAAAACAGAAAAAATTGAAGTATAATTAATCATAGTATATTATAATATTTTTCTTGTTTTAGTATTGATGATATGAAAAAAGCTAATAAATAAAAATAATCATAGATTTTATTTACTAATATGTTTGAGTGTGAAAAATATTAATATGTGTCATGTGAAAAAACATAATTAACGCATTAAATAATAGTGTTATCGTAAAATACAAAATCATATTAGGAAACTTGTTAGTAAAACCTAATTGAAAATTAGTAGAGAAAATGGAGTTGTAAATAAAGAGAGAAAATGAAAAAATGAAGAAAGTTGGTAAGAAAAAGATAAGAGAGGAGAGTGAGATTGAGAGAGAAAAGTTTATTATTAAAAAATAAAAGTGAAAGAAAAGTTTGTTATTAAATAAATAAAGATGAGAGAGAAAATATTATTATTATAAATAAAGAAAGATGAGAGAAAAAAGTTTATTATTAAATAAAGAAATGTGAGAAAGTGGGATGAGAGAGAAAAGTTTATTATTAAATAAATAAATGTGAGAAAATGGGTTTTAGTAAAGTGGGTTTTGATAGTGGATTTGACAAAAATAACCCTAAAGTTGTAAAGGAAAAAGTTTGAAAGAAAATTAGGTATGGGTAGTTAAGTAATTTTGGTAGTGTCTTGTTTTTATATATTGTAAGTAGATAGATGCTAAAAATGGTGCATTCAATGAATTGAAACTTTAAAAAGTAATAAATTTTTTCACATAAAACTTATCAATTATTTTTATTCTTGAATTTTTAATCAGTGTCCTAAAAATACGTATTAACAAGACCCTTTTTACAATTATCCCACCTCGTTTTTATATAATTTTTTCTTCTCGTCATGCTACATAATCCAATTCACACATTAAACACTCCACACACAACACACGGTTTACAATCACATACATAATCCAATTCACACATTAAACACTCCACACACAACACAAGGTTTACAATCACATTTACGGTTTATCTTTTCTTATAATGCAGGTTGTAAACAAATATGTTTATTTAAATTATTTTATATTTTCTCAAAGTGCTGATTGTAAACAAATATATCTACATTATTTAAAATTTTGTAGACGCATGCACAAATCCTTCAAATCTTGCACGGTACACTATTCTTCTCTATCATCAGATCAATTACTTAAATATACCAAGGGTTTGACAAATTTACACGTTTGAGTTAAAAGTTAAATGAGTTGACATAGTTAAAAGACTGTGATTCAACTATAATAAAATAGAAAATACTAACATAATAACTAAAACTTTATTCACGAAATAGAATATAAATTAGGGTCATATTAACTCATGCCTTTAGGGCATATATTAAGGATTTCATAAAAGGTAAATATTTATTACAAAACATTAATTTTCAATTTCTAAAACAATAAAATGACACAATTTCCTAGATAAAGTTTCCACTTCAGATTCCTTAACATGTGCTCGAATGGTACAAGTTACCATTCCGCTATAAATTAAATCCTTGATTATAAGTAGTATTCAATTAATAAATATTGCTCACTTTGGTATTAAATTTAAATAAAAAGTCAAAAGTATTTGGTCTAAATTTCGATAAAATACATTTGATTTTTTTGATATTTTTAAGACATGAGAAAGTGATAAGAGAATCACCTTAAGGAAGTTAGTAAACATAGCACCAAAAAAATAGATTAGTTATTGACAATTTTAAAATTTTGCTTAAACAAATGTAACTTTATGCCTCAAATTATCGGATCACGCAAGTATTTGATGTGTAAATTGTGTGGGTATTGTAAAATGCGGAGTATTTTTTGCATTCATAGCATGAAATAAAACCGTTTGAAAGGAGGCACCCATGAACTTGGGTCTCTCCCTCTCATACACATATTACCATAGTTTTAAAAACCGGATCGGACATCGACTCGGTCAAGGTACTAGGTCACTGAGTCATTGGTTGAACCATTGAGTCATTGGTTGGACCGCATGACTGAACCGTATTAAACCGGATGACTCGGCAGAATGACTCGGTCTCTATGAAAAACTTGTTCTATGATTTTATCTTTATTATTGAGTCGGATGATTCCTTCTATAAAAATATTTGAGTGCCATGGTACCTATTAAATAAAATAAATTAACATTTTTTACTCATAAAATAAAGTAACATAAGACAAATATTATATGTATATGGATTAAGTATTATTTTTTTTACAACACAATAAAAAAAAATTGAATGGTAAAAACAAATAGACAAGAACGATTTAATTAGTTTTTTTTTAGAGAAATTATGATTTGGTTAATTTAAAATTATTGGTTGTATTATTTAAACTCCACTCCTCACGGCTCGGTCTTCTTAATAATAATAATAATTAAATACTACCTCCGTCCCTAATTATAAGACCCTTTTGAGAATTTTTTTTGTCCCTTTTTATAAGACCCCTTTGCTATTTCCAACTACATTAATTATTTCTTTACATACATGCCCCTATTTATTATACATCTTTTTCTTCAATAAGCAATAAATAACATGTTGAAAACATAAACCAACCCTCTCTCTTAAGGGATAAAATTGTAAAACCAATAGTAATTACAAACATATTTAATACAAATATCCACTATCTTAATTCCCGTTATTTTTTCAAAAGGGTCCTATAATTAGGGACGGAGGTAGTAAATGCCAAATTGAAGCATACATCCTTCGGTCACAAATATAAGCGAAAATTCATATTTTAGATTCATTCAATAAATGATGTATGTTGTCTACAATGAAGATCACATACATCATTTATTGAATGTATCTAAAACATGAATTTTTGCTTATATTTGTGACCGGGATGGTGTAAGTCATAAGTCATAACCCTACTTTTCTCAATGGTGTTGCAGTGCCTCCTTCCTTTACCAGTTACCCTCATCTCCTATTCTCTCTAAAACAAAACCTGCATCTCCTTCCCTTACTAGATCTAAATTATTTCCACCATTTCCGTACTGTTAACGAGTTGATTTGTTTCAAGAATCGTACTGCAATCTTCTTCCTACTGCTGCTGGATCTCACCATCTTCTTTCTCTGTTACTTTTGTTTTAACGATTGAAAAACACGTTGTGCATTGAACCGGTTCGGTTCACCAAACCGGGCCGAGTCACTGGTTTCTACGATTTTTCCCGAGTCGCGCCGGTTCAACTGCACGACCGATCCATTAAGCAGACTGAACCGGTCATACCTCCGGTTCACGGTTCAACCGGTTTGACCGGCCGATCCGGTCCGAGTTTTAAAACTATGCATATTACTAAAATTATGATGCAATAACACAAAATAACATATTCTGTTAAAAAAAGTACACAATTATATCTAAAAATATCAATATTTTTAAAAAAAAATCTAAAAATATAATAAAAAATTTTTAAAATTTGCAAAAGACTTTATATCCTCCAATTGGTTGACCTTAAAAAATGTCTAAGCATTTTCATTTTTGTCAACTCAGCAGTTATAAATTTCTCTATCTATCAAATAGATTTTGCACACATCTAACTACGTCAATTTCGCATTCAACACTAATTAACACTAATAATGATAATTCCAATTTATCCACAAAAAATGAAATAATGGTAGTAATTAATTAATTAATTATCACATCCTTCATTAATTATGTCTAGGGTCAAATCTTCTAGACCAAAAGAAGAAACGAAACGCTAAACGTTAATTAAACATTTAAATTTAAACTAAACTATAGCATCATCACCATCTTCATCATAAACTATAGCAACTAAACACATAAACAACTTTAAATTTCTCTCTCTTTGAGTGAATGAAAGAGAAACAATATGAAACTCTCAACATTGTTACAGAACCGCCGGAGCAACAGCATCAAAGAACCGCCGCTATATGAATCCTCCGGCGACGTCACCGGAAAATCTCCGTTAAGCTCTTTCTGGCTTTTCCTCCATGCCGCCTTCTGCCTCATCAGCCTCGCCTTAGGATTTCGTCTCTCTCGAATCTTCTTTCTGCTTCTATTCTCAACTTCCTCCACCGTTCCGTTCAACTCCGGCGCCGGCGAAGGTGAAATCTCCGTTCCAATCCGTGTTCGTTCTTCCCTCACTGTGAATCCGATCGCCAACGTTGAGAATCCGGTGGAAAAAGTAGCTCCGGTGAGCCGTGTGGTAGTCGGCCGGCACGGGATCCGAATCCGTCCGTGGCCGCATCCGAATCCGAATGAGGTGATGAAAGCTCATAAGATAATTGAAAGAGTTCAAACGGAGCAGAAAGCGTTGTTCGGAGTTAAGAACCCTAGGACGGTTATTGCAGTTACGCCGACGTATGTGAGGACGTTCCAGAAGCTTCACTTGATCGGTGTGATGCATTCGTTGATGCTTGTGCCGTATGATCTGGTGTGGATCGTGGTGGAGGCTGGAGGAGTGACGAATGAGACTGCTTCGATTGTTGCCAATTCAGGACTCAGAAGAATTATTCACATTGGGTTTAATCAACGGATTCCGATTTCGTGGGAGGGTAGACATAAATTGGAAGCTCGAATGCGACTTCACGCTTTAAGGTATATTCCAATTTTGGAGATATTGGTTGACTTTTTTTCACTAGTTTGCGGATAAGGAATAATATTGTTCGTTATATGTGTAGTATCGACATTTCTGATCAAAGATGGGTCCAGTGTCTGATACATGTAAGTGTCTTACACCGTGACACAAGACTAACACATGTGATTACATTCAATTATATCATTTTCTCAAATTATTATTGGTGTCAATATGTTAGCGTCCAGGGGGAGTATGAAGTATTGTTCATGAGCAAAAAACAACATGTTCATTGAATAATTAATGTATCTGGTCACATTTATAGACCAGATACATTAGTTATTCAATGAACCTATAAACTTGTTTTTTGCTTATAAATGTGACAGGAGGGAGTGGAGAATATAATAGTGACCAGAGGGAGTAGTTCATTATAATTGACAAATATAATGTTTATTTCCACTCAAATGATTTTTTAGTTTGTCAATATTATTGTATGATCTGAAAATTTAGTTGATTGATAGGTAAAACAATTGATTGTTTGCAATGTGGTGGAACAGAATTGTGAGAAAAGAGAAGCTGGATGGGATTGTGATGTTTGCGGATGATAGCAATATGCATAGTATGGAGTTATTTGACGAAATTCAGAGTGTGAAATGGATAGGGGCAGTTTCGGTTGGAATACTTGTTCAGTCTGATACCGATGAATCTTCAACCTCACTGAAGGAGGAGGCACCGCCAATGCCAGTACAAGGTCCTGCTTGTAATGCGACAAATCATTTGGTTGGGTTGCATACATATGATTCCTTAAAATATGCAAGGAGAGGTGCAATGTACATAGGTGACAGGGCACCTGTGATACCTAGGAAGCTTGAATGGTCTGGGTTTGTGTTGAACTCCAGGTTGGTTTGGAAGGATTTTGATGATAAACCAGACTGGATTAAGGATATTAATGCGTTAGATGGAGTTGATGAAGATATCGATAGTCCACTGTCTCTGCTGAAAGACATCTCTGTGTTAGAACCACTTGGGAGTTGTGGACGCCAAGTTTTGCTTTGGTGGCTGCGGGTTGAAGCTCGCACAGACAGCAAATTCCCACCTCAGTGAGTATTCTCTTGATTTATAATATAGTGCTTACCTATGGCTATTATAAAATATTCTTGAATCAGTATAAAAAAGAAGTATTTCTAGCTTTTGGTGATTCCTTTTTATCATATGGAAATCTGGGTGGCATAGCATTTATTTAAATTAATTTGTCCACAAGATGAAAAGTAGAAGGCAAATGCCTATGCATAAAACTTGGAGTCTTTAACAATTTAGATTCTAGAACATATTCAAGAGATTTAAGTATGTTTGGTAGTGTGGTAAATCAGAGAATATACTATTTGATTGGTGTTTCTGCGGCTAACATGAACCCATCCGCTTGCTTGCATATGCAAAATCAAGCACCATGTGATTTTAAGATTCTGTTTGTTTAGTTGTGTGTTTGCAAACTTGAATTTTGATGGTCTTGATTTTGTGAAATTAATTTTAGTTGAAAGTGAATTTGAAATGAGTAATTCATGTCTCGGAAGTTCTATCTAAAAAGTAAGTCTTCTGGGAAACTTTGTATGAAATTATAAACGAAACGCAAAAACTGCGTTTTTCACTTTTAGTCTAATGTGTTTTTAGGAGAAAATAATTTTTGCTTGACAGCATCCAAACGTCCAAACTCAATTTAAAACCCTCATTTTACACTCACAAATGTGGATTCAAACATGCACAAGTAGTTCTTTTGAAGCACCCGCTAATATCATCTAGGTCAGAGTGGTTTGGGCTATGCAGGACCTAGCTTACTAAGCGAACTGCTGCTAAATTGGGTTGATCTGTTGTAGACATCAGATGTCATTACATTTTCAGGAATCAGGTCAATTAGGGATGCAATGTTGTTGACTTAGAAAAATACTCACATTTATATATGAAATTATTACATTTTCAGGTCAATTAGGGATACAGTCTTGTTGAGTTGGAAAAATATTCAAATTTATATAGGAAATAGCTATAATGAAAGGGAGAAACTGAAAGACTATATTCAGAAGGTTCTAAAAATTCTGTATAAATCTTTCTTTACGTGAAAAGGTTGATTCAATAGAATCTGTGGAATGAAATCAAACTTTCAGAAGTCCAATTTGACACTCCAATTGTCTGAAATCATTAGGTGTTCTATATGGATACAATTACTAATTTGAAGCACAGCTACTATTTTGAAGTATCCTTGCGACAATGGTTGTGCCACAAATAAGAGTATTCCGAAGTAAAAAAATAAATACAATGAACTGTGATCCAAATGACAATGAAAAACTGTCAAATGCGATATTGCATTTGTGTGGAAACCAGAACTTTTTTAGCAACCTTTCTTTTAAAAATATAGTATGTACATGTTCATTAAAATTACACGAGAAGTCTGAGGATTGTAATGAATAACCAAATTCGCGCGGGAAGTCCTAGGATTGTAATGGATTTGTCCCACTGAGAAAAGACAAAGTTTTGCTAAATGATGTGGATAAGGTTCCTCTTTTTGCGGCGGTATTTCAATTTTCTGTTATGTTTGGTTACATCAGAGGTTTCTTTCTATGTTTGAGAAAGGGGTTTGGGATCATACTTTTACCATTATAATTTAGAGCAATCTCATTATTTGAATTAAATATTGCTACTAATATTACTGATAATTTATAGTATTTGAATTATTAATTGTCAATATGGTACCCAATCAAAAAATACAACATGAATCTCTCAATCTGTAATCTAAATCAAAATTAATAACAATCCTCATTTTACCATTCAATTAAATACTACAAATTAAATAATCATTAATCAATTAAAAAGGTTACTTTATTTATATAAAAGTATCTCGTTCCCTAGAGATATAAAATCCAAAAATGTTTGATGTTATCAAGCTCAATTCCTTTTTTTTTTCCTTCCTTTCTTTCATATGTTTATTCTCTTTTCTGAATACTCTATTTACATGTTATTCTTTGACTTGTAATTTTAAATTTAATTTGAATAAAGGAACTAACCTAAGAATGAAAGAACTATAGAGTACTAATCATTATTCATTCAAGACTAATTCATAATCTTTTGACTTTAGTATTGAAACCAAGATTTGTTTGTAAGATTTACCTGAGGTTTATAGTTATACACATAATTTACTTTTGAAACAGAAATTTCTCAAATTTATGCTTGAATCGTATTGAATACATTTGCAATCATACTTGTTACACATGCAACACACAGGTCAATAAATTAGCGGTTATGTATACATGTTCCTGTTATTTACAAGGGAAGTTTAAGGATAGTAATGAATAACCAGATACAGTATAAGTATCGTACAAAGTTGAGAATAACTTTAGTATCATACAAAGTTGAGAATACTTTTTATTGGATTTGTCCCACTGAGAAAAGGCAAAAAGTGTGTAAATTTCATGGATAAAGTTGCTTTTTTTGCACCTCTCGAAGAGGGTGCAAGGGGAGGATATTTCAATTGTCTGTTATGTTTGGAGGTATCTAAGGTTGAGAAAGGGGTATTGGATCCTAGTTTTATCATTAGAACAAGCTCAGCATTCCTGCTTGTCAATCCATAGCTTTGGAAAAATGTCATCTGCCCTCTAGCATGTGTGTGCACACATGGATGTGTGATAGAAGAGGGATTGGTTTATTGTTAGATATACAACGAACCTCTCTTAGATCTTGTATTAAGACTAATGCCCAAGATCAAAAGGTGTTAGGAACCCAAAGAAAAGAAAATGAAAAATTGATAGAGAGCCAAAACAAATGGATAACTTTATTGAATATTAGATAATAGGAGAAAGATCTCTCCTTCAAGGCTTTTCCCCTCACAACTGAGCTATGGCTCTGTTTAACTCATAGTTTTAGATAATAGGAGAAAGATCTCTCCTTCAAGGCTTTTCCCCTCACAACTGAGCTATGGCTCTGTTTAACTCATAGTTAACAGATCTACGTTCCGTCTCCCTTCTACGGTTCTACCCTTAATCATATTTTAGCTCAAGCACCCGTCTTTTAACTGACATGTAACAAACTATTGGGAATTTTTATAAAAAGGCATCATTAATGACTTAAGTGACCTACTATGTATTTTCTTGGCTTCGGTTCTTCATTAAGGGTTTGTTTCACAAGCACAATAAGCTAGCTGATAGCTTATAAGATTATAAGCTCATATGACTTAAAAAGACTCGTTTGATAACCGTCATTTTCTCACGAGCTTATAGCTTATTTTTATTAGCTTATAGTGTTTCTTGATAAGTTAATTCAAGCAGCTTAAAACTTGTAGCTTATCGTATTTTCTCTCAAGTTTACATTTATCTTAATTGAAAAAAAAATTAAATACTATTAATTAAACATTTTTTATGTAGTTTAATATTTATAAGCTAGTTCAACCACTAATTTTACCAAACACTACAATTTCAATAAGCTAGGTTATAAGCTATCAACTTGCCCCTATAAGCTTTTCCGCTATAACCTAGCTTATCAACTATCCACTATTTTTAACTAAACAGAGCTAAGCCATTTGGTATTTCTTCTGGCTTCTTAAGTACTTATCTACCAACTAATCCCTCACAAACGGAAGCCATTGTGTAAAATGTTCTCTGAAAGTCATGAAGTTTATTTCGTCAAATCAAAGTAGCTTTAACATCATGGCTTTTCTAAAGCATTATATTTTGAACTCTTATTCGTCAAGTTCCTGTGTTTGTAATTTGTCCTCCAGCAAATATAATCTGGATATGCATCTTCTCAAAACTTCAAGTATACTATCATAGCATGTTTTCTGTACACACTCCTGACCATTGGATGCAATTTCTTGCAGATGGACAATTGACCCTCCTCTGGACATCACTGTCCCCTCAAAACATACTCCATGGCCAGATGCTCCTCCTGCGATCCCAATTAATCAAAAGGTGCTAATTGGCACACAAGAGCAGACGACCAAACATTCTACGAAGTCTAGATCATCCAGACCCAGGCGCAGCCGAAGTAAGAGAAAGCATGAGACTAAAGTGATAGGTGTGCAAGCCTCTACACTTTCTGAGCAACACTGAGATGTCAATAAATGCAACTTTAGGAATACATACTGTGTCATGGTTACAAAACTGCCAGTGCTGGCCCTCATTGACAAGAATCTGGATTCTGGATCGAACAAATGAAGAGGCTGATTTTCTTACTGGATACATACTTGTAAACTGGGTTTTACCCTACATCATGTAGGCTACACGGGCCAGCAAATGTTCATTTGAGTCTGATTCACCAAATTTTTTCATACTGATTGTTTTGCTCATTTTTGTTTAGGGTGATGATATATATTCTGTTCACATGAAGCAATGTCATATTTGTTTTGCAACATTTGCTTCATGGAAGGGAGCTTGTAAAAGTTTTCATCGGTTGTAATTGTAATACAAGTTCTTTTCAATAGGAGTATATAGTATTTATTTTTTTTTTCACTCTCTTTGGTCTCCTTGGTTTTTCCATAACATGAAATTTCATCTATCTGTCTATTATAAGAAAGTTCTCCACCAATGACACACGACAAATTTTGCCCATCTATTTTTCATGTGACTTAAATGTCACAGGTTCAAGTCCTGGAAACAGCCTATTGTGTAAAACAGGGTAAGGCAGCATACAATACACCAAATGGTGGGACCCCTTCCCGGACCTTGCATATGCGGAAGCTCTAGTGCACCGGGTTGCCCTTTTATTTCTCGCCATTTTTCCATACATTACATGTAATAATTTTTTTAAAAGTTAATTTCTCGCCATCCCACTTAATGTTACCCAAATCACTCCTTTTGTAACATTTTCATCACAGGTATACAATTTTGCAAAAGATCTTTTGTTGGAACACTAGTTAAAGTCTAGTGAAAAAAATTGGAAAGAAAGAAAACACTATGAGAAACTAGTGTGTGGGTATGTGACTTAAAAATGTCCCACATTGGAGAGTCACCCCAACTAGTAAGTGTTTATATAAGGGTGGGGTGACCTCCAAGGGTGTGCCCTTGGGGTACCCATTTTTGTGAACGGGTGAACGCTTACAAAATACATATATCACACGCGCGACGACGACGCCGTCCGACCGGCTTGGGCTTGGGTCGTGGGTTGGAAAATTGATATATATTTTTTTGTCACTTGAAAATGTTAAATGGGTCGTGGGTTGGAAAATTGATATATATTTTTTTGTCACTTGAAAATGTTAAATTAATTAATTAATTTTTCATTATACGAAAGCGTTCGCGTAACAAATTGATGTGTTACATTTCGACCCGATCCAAACCAGTATCCAGAAACTTCCGGATATTTCCAATTAAGAAAACGCGTTTGCTTTGCTTAAGGATTAAGCAAACTTAATCCCCAAGTCACGCGTAAAACGCGTTTGCTTAAGGATTAAGCAAACTTAATCCCCAAGTAATTCTCGCGAACTCTGCCTATAAAAGGAGAGCTCCCCCCACTCATTCTTCACACCAAAATCTCACAGTTGATGCTTCCTGTGCGATTTTCTTTCTTCTCCCTTCGATTTTAAATCGTTCTTCTTCTTCTACTCCTTTCTGTCCCATCGGTTTCGAATAGAGCGGTTACGTACCGTATCGAGTGGCTTCGATCAAACGATTGAACCATACTTTGAGGTGTAATTCTCGAGCGACTATATACTGTGCAGTATATACTCGTAACAGTGATCTGGGCTGTTTTATCCTGGAGACGGCGTGGTTGTTAGTCTACCTTGCACAAACTAGGGTAGTGCCGCGAAACGTCTTAAAGAAAGCGACCTGGTCGTGACTCACCCAGTAATTTCGTTCGGTATAATTTTTAAAACGAAAAACAACAATTTTAAGACGTTTCGGAAACCATGAATACCAACAACGAAATTACTGTATCTGGAACAGCTGTCGATTTCAACAAACCGTTTAAGTTTCACGGTAGTAACTTCAAGCGTTGGCAAACAAAGATGATGTTTTTTCTAACTACGAAAAAGGTTGCCCACGTCTTGAAGGATAACATACCTGTGATACCATCGATGTCGGTTCCTATGGAAACGACTAGTAACAGTAAGACAGCAGTGGCTACAGATGCTTCTATATCTGCAGCAAATGCTGAGTTGGAAAGGCTTACTGCCGAACATGCTGAAAAGGTGAAACAGGCTGAAAAGGATAGACTCCTCTGGCAGGAAGAGGATTACCTGTGCAAGAATTACATATTGAACTGTCTTGCGGATCATCTATATGATCTGCATCTGATTCATAAGACAGCTAAGGATGTTTGGGATGCTCTTCAGAATAAATATAACACTGAAGAGGCTGGCTCAAAGAAATTTGTTGTGAGCCGGTACCTAAACTATAAGATGAACGACGAGAAATCTGTCGAAGAACAATCTCAGGAGCTTCAGAATATAGCTCATGAGATTTTTGTTGAAGGAATTCAATTACCTGAGCAGTTTCAGATTGCTGTGATAATTGATAAACTGCCCCCTGCTTGGAAGGACTTCAAGAATGCCCTTAGGCATAAGACTAAGGAGTTTTCTCTTGAAAGTCTGATTACTCGACTTCGTATTGAAGAAGAGGTAAGAAAACAAGAACTGAATGAAGAGGTGTTTGCTGTCTCGAACAGCAACACTAAAAAGAAATCTGTGGGTGCTGTTCTGAAGCCTGCTGGCAAACAATTTAAGAATCAGAACCGTCCTGCAAATAAGAATTCCAATCGGAATAAGAATGGGAACCCACAAAAGGTCCCAAGAGCTCAACCATCAAAGAATGACCCTGCTCAACCGTTTAATTGCTACAATTGCGGACAACCAGGTCATATGGCACGAAAGTGTAGAAACCCATCCACTCGACCGGCTCAAGCTCAAGCTCACTTGACAACAAATGAGGAGCAGCCGTATACTGCAATGATAACTGAAATCAACATGGTGGGTGGATCTGATGGTTGGTGGATAGACACTGGTGCATCTCGCCATGTCTGTTATGAACGTGCTATGTTTAAGACATACACTGCTGCTGAAGATCAGAAGGTGTTGTTGGGAGATTCTCACACCACTGAAGTTGCTGGAACCGGAGATGTGGAGCTGAAATTCACCTCCGGGAAGACTCTCATATTGAAGGATGTGCTGCACACTCCTAGAATTAGGAAGAATTTAGTTTCTGGTTTTTTTTACTGAATAAGGCTGGTTTTGAACAAATCATAGCATGTGATATGTACTCTATTACTAAGGATATGGTTTTTGTTGGGAAAGGGTATGCTACTGATGGTATGTTTAAGTTGAATCTTATGAATAAAATTTCTCCTTCTGCTTATATGTTGTGTGATTTTAATATTTGGCATGCACGACTCTGTCACGTTAATAAACGAATCATTTCTAATATGAGCAATCTCGGTTTAATTCCTAAGTTATCTTTGAATGAATTTGAAAAATGTCAGTTTTGTAGTCAAGCAAAAATAACAAAAGGATCTCATAAATCTGTAATAAGAGAAACCGAACCATTTGAATTAGTACATTCTGATATATGCGAACTTGATGGTAACTTGACTAGAAACGGGCAAAGATACTTTATAACTTTTATCGATGATTGCTCTGATTACACTTATGTGTATTTAATGAAAAACAAAAGTGATGCGCTTGATATGTTTAAAAATTTTGTCAAAGAAATTGAAACTCAATTCAATAAAAGAATCAAGCGCTATCGTAGTGACAGAGGCACTGAATATTTATCACACACATCCAATGAGTATTATAAAGAGCACGGAATCATTCATGAAACAACTGCACCTTACTCTCCTGAGATGAACGGTAAAGCGGAAAGAAAAAATAGAACCTTTACCGAATTAGTAGTTGCCATCATGCTTAATTCTGGTGCAGCGCCTCATTGGTGGGGGGAAATTTTATTAACTGTTAGCTACGTGCTAAATAGAGTACCTAAAACTAAGAACAAAATTTCTCCATATGAAATTTTGAAGAAAAGACAACCTAATTTGTCTTACATTCGAACATGGGGCTGTTTAGCCTATGTAAGGATTCCTAATCCCAAGAGAGTCAAACTTGCAAGTAGAGCCTATGAATGTGTATTCATTGGGTATGCCTTGAACAGTAAAGCATATAGGTTTTATGACCTAAAGGCTAAGGTGATCATAGAATCAAATGATGCCGATTTCTATGAAACAAAATTTCCCTTTCTATCAAGAGATAGTGGGGGTAATAGTGGGGGCGCAAACATGAACACTACACCTGATCACAATCCAGTAATCAGAAATAGTGATGAAAACATCATAACTGATGTTATAGAACTTCGAAGAAGTAAGAGAGCAAGAACTGCTAAAGAGTATGGACCTGAATATGTGGTCAATACATTAGAAGAGGATCCATCAAATCTCAAAGAAGCTTTGTCTTCCTTGGATGCAGACTTATGGCAAGAAGCCATAAATGATGAAATGGATTCTCTACAGTCTAACGATACTTGGCACTTGACTGAACTGCCTCCAGGCTGCAAACCAATAGGTTGTAAATGGATTTTGAAAAAGAAACTGAAACCTGATGGAACTGTTGACAAATACAAGGCACGCCTTGTAGCCAAAGGTTTCAGACAAAGAGAAAATATAGATTTTTTCGATACCTACTCACCAGTTACTCGAATCACATCCATAAGGGTACTAATTTCCTTGGCTGCTGTTTATAACTTGATAGTACACCAAATGGATGTGAAAACTGCTTTTTTGAATGGTGAGTTGGAAGAAGAAATCTATATGGAACAACCTGAAGGTTTTGTAGTCCATGGACAGGAAAGCAAAGTATGTAAGTTAGACAAATCTCTGTATGGTCTAAAACAAGCCCCTAAGCAATGGCATGAAAAGTTTGACAACTTAATGATTTCGAATGAGTTCAAAGTGAATGAAAGTGACAAATGTATCTACTACAAGTATGATAAAAACATTTGCACTATCATATGTCTATATGTAGACGATCTACTCATATTTGGGTCAAACATTCCTGCCATAAATTCTGTGAAATCACTGTTGAGTAACAACTTTGATATGAAGGACCTAGGAGAAGCTGATGTAATTCTTGGCATCAAGATTACTAGATCAGATAAAGGAATTTCCTTGGATCAGTCTCATTATGTTGAGAAGATATTAAGGAAATACAACTACATTGATTGTAAACCTGCAAGCACACCTTATGATCCAAGTGTAAAACTTTTTAAGAACACTAGAGATGGTGTTAAACAAACTGAATATGCGAGCATCATTGGCAGTCTCAGATATGCCACTGATTGTACTAGACCCGACATTGCCTATGTCGTGGGACTCTTATGCAGATTTACAAGTAGGCCAAGCAAGGAGCATTGGCATGCTATTGAGAGAGTCATGAGATACCTGAAAGGGACTATGACATTAGGACTGCATTATCAAAAATATCCTGCTGTACTTGAAGGGTACAGTGATGCAGATTGGAACACCTTGTCGGATGATTCCAAAGCGACCAGCGGCTATATATTTAGCATAGCTGGAGGAGTTGTTTCTTGGAAGTCTAAGAAGCAGACCATTCTGGCTCAGTCCACAATGGAATCTGAGATGATAGCACTAGCTACTGCTAGTGAAGAAGCAAGTTGGCTAAGATCCTTGCTAGCTGAAATCCCTTTATGGGAGAAACCGTTACCAGCTGTGTTAATTCATTGTGATAGTACCGCGGCTATTGCAAAGATTAAGAATCGTTATTACAATGGTAAGAGACGACAGATAAGGCGAAAACACAGCACGATTAGAGAGTGTATCTCTAATGGAGCGGTTAGAGTTGATTTTGTACGTACGAATGAAAACTTAGCTGATCCTTTGACGAAAGGACTTAATAGAGAGAAAGTCTGAGAAACATCCAGTAGGATGGGACTAATGTCTATAGCCCACTAAATGATGGTAACCCGACCTATATGACTGGAGATCCCAAGATTTAGGTTCAATGGGTAAAAACAAGTCATGAAGTGGTAGAACATGCTATGAGAGAAAGAATATAGAAAGCATGATCCTGCAGCGAAAGAAGGATGAGTTAATAGTAACTCTTAATGAGATCTATACTCTAATTGAGTGGGGTACACAGCTACAGGAGTACCCTTGATAGACTCACCTATACGAATGTGGAACTTAGGCCGGTCCTATGGAATTTTGAGGCAGAATTTCTAGAGCATTCGTTAAAACCGGGATACACGTGCAGGGCCTTAAAACGCACGAGCTTTTAGAATACACCTATGAAAAGGTTTGTGTGTGGATTCTATGTCTGAGATAGAGTTCAATGCTGTAAGCAACTCTTGTTAAATAAGAATACCTTCCACTATGCAAAGGTTCAAGTTGTTAACAACACCTTTGTATATTAGCAAATCTTATGGAAACGTTTTACGTTATTTCTCGAAACCATTTTGAAGTCAAGTGGGGGATTGTTGGAACACTAGTTAAAGTCTAGTGAAAAAAAATTGGAAAGAAAGAAAACACTATGAGAAACTAGTGTGTGGGTATGTGACTTAAAAATGTCCCACATTGGAGAGTCACCCCAACTAGTAAGTGTTTATATAAGGGTGGGGTGACCTCCAAGGGTGTGCCCTTGGGGTACCCATTTTTGTGAACGGGTGAACGCTTACAAAATACATATATCACACGCGCGGCGACGCCGCCGTCCGTCCGACCGGCCGGGCTTGGGCTTGGGTCGTGGGTTGGAAAATTGATATATATTTTTTTGTCACTTGAAAATGTTAAATTAATTAATTAATTTTTCATTATACGAAAGCGTTCGCGTAACAAATTGATGTGTTACATTTCGACCCGATCCAAACCAGTATCCAGAAACTTCCGGATATTTCCAATTAAGAAAACGCGTTTGCTTTGCTTAAGGATTAAGCAAACTTAATCCCCAAGTCACGCGTAAAACGCGTTTGCTTAAGGATTAAGCAAACTTAATCCCCAAGTAATTCTCGCGAACTCTGCCTATAAAAGGAGAGCTCCCCCCACTCATTCTTCACACCAAAATCTCACAGTTGATGCTTCCTGTGCGATTTTCTTTCTTCTCCCTTCGATTTTAAATCGTTCTTCTTCTTCTACTCCTTTCTGTCCCATCGGTTTCGAATAGAGCGGTTACGTACCGTATCGAGTGGCTTCGATCAAACGATTGAACCATACTTTGAGGTGTAATTCTCGAGCGACTATATACTGTGCAGTATATACTCGTAACAGTGATCTGGGCTGTTTTATCCTGGAGACGGCGTGGTTGTTAGTCTACCTTGCACAAACTAGGGTAGTGCTGCGAAACGTCTTAAAGAAAGCGACCTGGTCGTGACTCACCCAGTAATTTCGTTCGGTATAATTTTTAAAACGAAAAACAACATCTTTGCTAATTATTTTTGCTAGTCGTTGAACGACCAAAGTGAGGATCATAAAACTTGATGCATAAGGCAGCCACGCATCCCTTGATTATCCAGGACAACTAATGTTAAGTTTAGTAATTGAAAAAAACTTATCCATTTTGTATTTTTGTTTATCACTCTGCTGCCTATTCTTTATGGTATAAGAGTGCTGTTAAATTTATATTGAGGGACAAATCTATCTTGTTTGCCCAACAAATCTATCTTGTACATATAACACGGTAGTCTAAAAAATATATAGTATTGAATATTCCGATTCGTTGAACATATATAAAAATAAAATCCCAAATGAAATACCTGTTTTTGAAGATAATGTGTAATTTTTTCCAAAGACAGTGGAGCCATAGGGCCATACCTTTAGAACGACTTAGCCAAGTGCTTGCTAGTTGCTACTTGGGTAGTTATATATGTTTTTTGTGTGATCCATGCTACCGTATGACATTGCGGCTGTCAGATTAAATAAATGTTGCAATATACGACCCCATCACCGACTTCAGCAGCAACTTGTGGACATGAAATGAATTGTGGACATTAAGCACGAATCACAAGTTTTCTTTTGTTTCCAAGCAATTAACTGATTAAGGTCACTCAGAATCTTCCCATTCTTTATTCTATCCAATCTCCTTAAACAGTTAAAGACCAATTCAAGTCTCAACCGAAAGTTTCTTATGTCAACCTTTTGAATAAAAAAGAATAAGGATAAAGGATTCATTAACTTCATTGCTAAGGCCCTCCTTTCACACATCGCATTTTTCAAGAAACTTTATTTTGTTATCTGTTTTTAATATGGATAATGCATTTCTTCTACTAGAAAAAAAATATTCATGGGATGATGCTTTTTTTTAATGGGTTTTAGAAAGTAAATGATAATTCATTTGGAGTATTTGAGAAGCCATATACCTTTTTTTTTTTCTTCCAATGTTTCTCATATTTTTATGTTCCATCTATGTTATACCGTTCAAGTTATGTTGGACATTAAATGTTTCTCGTATATCGTCTATATATTATTATATTCTATTCTCTTTCGCTATATCCAACCTTGTTGGTTGACTAGACATATACTTTATCATGTTACTATTATAAACAAAAAAATATTTTTCAGATTTATTGAATAACAAATGTATCTGGTATATTATAGGCTAGATGCATTAGTAATTCAATAAATTTAAAAAATAAAGTGTTGTTTATAATAGTGATCAAAGAGAGTACTATAAATTGAGTCTTGTTAACGAGTGACTCTGGGACACTCTTTAAAAATTCAAAATTAAGAAATTATTCTTTAAAAAAGTCAAATACTTCAATTTTCAATGCATTGGATACACTAATGTTTGTAAATGCTTACCATGTAAAGTCCTTAAAGTGTGTCCGAGTGTCCTTGACACTTGTTAGTATTTCCCTTTTTTATATTGAATATACTTTTTTTAAGCAAAATATGGGGTGCAGATGGGTTGCCTACTACTGCAACACCCTAATCATATATAAAGAGAGAGAAAATGAGTACACAGAAAAAGGGGGGGTCTAAAGCCAAAACCCTTTAGGAAAACAAAAGCAAGAAAAAAGATTAAGAGAACGACCAACCTAAAAGCAATTGGAAACATCTACCTTGAAACCTTTGATAGGACCAATTTAGTGTTGCTTTAGCTTGTCAACAATTAAAATTGTTCAGTTTCAACGGTTGCATCACTCTAGAGATGAACGGTACAACAACACTCAAACGACTAGCGAGGCGAACAATTGGAAACATCTACCTTGAAACCTTTGATAGGACCAATTTAGTGTTGCTTTAGCTTGTCAACAATTAAAATTGTTCAGTTTCAACGGTTGCATCACTCTAGAGATGAACGATGTTGGACCACCCACTGCTTCTCAGCCAAAACATTATCCACAACCTGCAATGGTTGCACATGGTGACCTGCTGCAACAAATATATTATGAACCGCTTCCTCATGGTTTAAAACATTTCCCACAAACTCATAAGTTGTAACTTCTTTAGACCTTATAATATCATCAATAAGAGAGTTTATTTCTCCAACAATTTTACTACAACCTACAACATCGTGTGGTGTACCTTTGGGTGGTACGATCACCTCATCAACCTTCTTAACAATTGAGGAAGTAGGATTAACAACCTGCACCATGGGAGGAATCTGATACTTACAGTTCTTAAAAGAATGTATAATAATTTTACACGAGTCTATACAGAGCTATGCTCTAGATTTATGCGGGGTCTCCCACAAGTGGACAGTGGGATTTGACCCCTCAGATTAGTCGGCTCTTGGGTTGGATATCGAGTTTTAAAAAAAACTTATGAGTTACAAAATGTGGGAAGTTTCTCATACCCAACATCCACATAAAAATCAAAATCCTTCCTTTCAACGAGGATTCATTCACGCATACCTGAAGTTACATAAACCTCTATTAGAACTCTTGCAAAATGGCTGAAAGTTCTCTTCTTAGTTGCCTTATCAAGAGTCAAAGGAGTTCTTAGAGCCCATGGAATTTCAAACAATGTTATTGGTCATCAATATTCTTGAGCAAGACCATGAAGGTCTATCCATATTTGAGCAATGGTTTGCTGCATTGTGTGGGGGTTGAAATCAGCAGTCTAAGCAAAGGTTTGCAGGAAGCTCGACAAGACATTCCAAGAACCGATAGATCGAACTACACTAAGATCCTATAACGATGAATAAACAAATACAAAACAACCTTTACCCTACGAGACCACGAACCATGTAGTATTAGTTTTCCAAAACTTTAGTATTTTTTGCTTCAAATATGGCATACAGACTGGGAGGAACTCTTTAGGAGAGTGAGCCTCCCGTGAAGGACATTCAGACAGTCTAAGACACCTGCCAAATATTTGTCAATTTTGATCGAGATTTGCTCACCATTTAAACAAGGTTTAGGCAATTGCGTAGTAAAAATGTGGTACTTTGGTTAGAGCTCGAGAAAACAATTTAGTTACCCTGAACAGTGTAGCAGTGGGAGCCATGAACAACAACAAACAACAAAACAGAAAAGCAACAACGCATAAGCTTGAACTCAGCAAACAAGTAGTGACAGACTCCGATCACCACTTTGACCGTCGCCAACTACCACTTTGATCATGATTGGCCACCACTTTGACCACCACTCCATTCATCGTCGATCACCAATTTGACCACCATCAATTACTACTTTCCCCATCGAAAACCACCACTCTTACCAGTGTTGGTCACCACTCAAACCACCATTAATCACCACTAAATCCACCTTCGACCACCTTTGATCTCCAACTTGACTACCATTATGAGAACCACTTTGCCAACCTTCAACCACCACTTCAAGTGTTGTGAATCACCATTCCAACCACAACTTTGACCACCTTCGACCACCACTTCGAGTGTTGTCAATCACCACTCCATGCACCTCTGATCAACAACGTGGCTACCATTTAACCAGCGACAACCACCACTCCGACCATCCCGACCATCACTCTGACCATTGTCAATCACTTCTCTGACCACTATTGATTACTACTCGGACAGTTGTTTTCCAACTACTACCATATTCAACCACTATTGTTAAAATTACTACTATTTTTTTTTTGAAGAAGCTAAATTATCACACTTAAATTGACATTGGAAGAATCGAACCTGAGACCTTAAGGAGGAGCACACTCCCAAGTCCTAAGTCAATACCACTAAGCCAACTCATGTGGGTTTACTGCTAAATTAAAACTTATATAATTGTAATATTTTAATTATTTTGCAAACCTAATGATATAATTTTTTTTTTGTGGTGGTCGGGGTTTGAACCCCGAACCTTACATATATTATGCATTATCCCTACCAACTGAGCTAAGCTCACGAGGACAATGATATAAATTGTTTGAATTGACTTAAAACATATTTTGGTTTTTGAAAATTTCATAACTTAAAACAAAGAACCACTGCAACGGGTCTAAAATAACATAGTTTTCCATAGTGAGATTTTGTTTTACAACATTCTTTTCCTTATAGTTTTTAAAACAAATTATAAACAAAATATATAAAAAAGATAATGCTATTATAAAAAAAGTGTAACAATAATTTCTCAAGAAAAAAAAAAGAAAAAAAATGTAACAATAATTTCTTTTAGGCAAGTAAGTGTGTCTTATGATTTTGTCAAAAAAAAAAAGTGTGTCTTGTGAAATAATTAATCGCAATAATGCAAGGAATAGGTTAATTTTCTCTAACTCTAGATTTCAATTATTCATCATCACATGGTGTGTTTAGCAAAAAAAAAACATCACATGGTGTGGCAGTAATTCTTAAATCCATTATGTTATAATTTTCGCACCTCTCCTTCAAAAAAAAAAAATATAATTTTCGCACCTCAATTGTATTGAAAACCACTTGCCTAAGTTATTTAATTTTCCTCGCATTCATCATCAAACCTCTTCGAATATTATTAAACTGTTTTTTCCTCTCTATAAATACCCACCCTAACACCTTATCCTCTCCACACCAAAAACTTCCAACTAGTTCATCAAAGCCTAACCACCCTCTCTCTCCTTAGCCAAACACCAACCATGGCATCAATCACCATAACCTCCTTGCTCTTCTTTTCCTTGATCACTTTGTCATTGGCAATGGACACGTCCATGCGTAGTAACGAGGAGGTTATGACCATGTACGAGGAATGGTTGGTAAAACATCATAAGGTGTATAATGGTTTAGGAGAGAAAGATCGAAGGTTTGAAATTTTTAAGGATAATTTAGGATTCATCGATGAACACAATGCTCAAAATTACACATACAAAGTAGGGTTGAACAAGTTTGCTGATATGACTAACGAGGAATATCGCAACATGTATTTGGGCACGAGGAGTGATGCCAAGCGTAGGGTTATGAAAACCAAGATCACCACCGGTCACCGGTATGCTTTTAATTCCGGTGATCGGTTGCCTGTGCATGTTGATTGGAGGTCGAAAGGTGCAGTTGCTCATATCAAAGATCAAGGAAGTTGTGGTAAGTTTGTTTTAGGGTTTCCTATAATTTTGCAATTTATTTTGTTTGTTAAGGTTTAGTTACGTATCGGATGCCTAAAAAAAAGGTTACTTTTTTTTTTTGGTACAAAAAAAAAGGTTACTTATCCCTTAAGGACTTTATTTAAATTTACAACAGAAACTTTATCTTTTCCGATATATGTTTAAATCCTTTTTTATATAGTTCTTTTTGTTATAAGAAACCTTTATCTTTTATATAGTTCTTTTTGTATAAGAAACTTTCTCTTTTCCCAACAAAGGCCACTTGCATCTATTATTATATAAAAAATTGAGACACTCTTCTAGATATGAAAAACTTTTTTTTTAAATACTTTGAGAGGCATATACATAAATTTCCAAAATAGTGAGTTATGCTAAGCAGTAGTTTTTTTTTTCTATCTGGTAGAAATTAAGTTGCAGTTAATTAAACTAATATTAGACAAAAATATTTTTACTCAATTACATGGATAGATTTTTAAATTATGACTTTGTATCATGTGTTGATTTGAATAAATGAAATGTATAATCCATGAACACGTGATCTTAATTTGATCTCTGAGTTAAATTTTTGTTTTGTTTGTAAAAGACATCTTAAAATAAAAAAAAGCTTTAGATAAGACTTTTTGGAAGACTAAAATCACACTTGATCATTAATTTTATTTTTAGGAAATTTGATCACTACTTATTAATTATTCTTACTTTGATGGCCTTTAATTTATTTGTGCTAAACAAACTTTGATTAAAAAATTGGTAAGTAATGGTAGGTTGGATTTGATTGAACTTTGAATGTTAGAGTTTGACCTACAGTTAAATATTTTCTTGTACTTCACAGGAAGTTGCTGGGCGTTCTCAACAATAGCCACAGTGGAAGCTATAAACAAAATAGTGACAGGGAAGCTTGTGTCGTTGTCAGAACAAGAGCTTGTCGATTGTGACAGAGCTTTCAATGAAGGGTGCAATGGTGGTCTCATGGACTATGCCTTTGAATTCATCGTTGGAAATGGTGGCATAGATACTGAACAAGACTATCCATACAAGGGATTTGAGGGCAGATGCGATCCAACAAGGGTAAGCATTTTAATTAAAAAAATATATTACCTTATACTAATATATATATTGAATACAACTAATAAAAAATACTACAAGATAATATTAAAAATAACTATGGCACAATCTTTAATGTCTCTTTTTAATATATTTTGATATCTTGATTGATTGTGTCGCATGTTCAAGCAAGAATTGTTTTTCTAATATTATATGGGTACTTTTTTTTTTTTAGAATACATTATATGGGTACTTGTAATGCTGCAGAAAAATGCCAAGGTAGTGAGCATTGATGGATATGAAGATGTTCCAGCTTATAATGAAAAAGCATTAAAGAAAGCTGTTTCTCATCAACCTGTGAGTGTTGCTATTGAGGCCGGTGGCAGGGCTTTGCAACTCTATCAATCGGTAAGCTTACACATACTCATATAATCACACATTCGAAAGTTATTTGATCAAAATTAGACGGTCCATATTTAACCTCGACTTTTAAAATTATAAGATCAAATTTTAAAATATGTATTTTTGTTTATCGTTTGATCTTGATCATACAATGATCAATGAATATCATTTGAACTATTATATGGTTTGTCACACTCATACTCACATGCTAATAAATTTCTGACTATATTAATTTTTCAGGGTGTATTTACTGGTAGATGTGGAACAAACTTGGATCATGGTGTGGTTGTTGTTGGATATGGTTCTGAAAATGGTGTTGATTATTGGTTGGTGAGGAACTCATGGGGCACAAACTGGGGTGAAGATGGTTACTTCAAGTTAGAACGTAATGTGAAAAAGACCAAAACAGGAAAATGTGGAATTGCAATGCAAGCTTCATATCCAGTGAAGTATGGTCAAAACTCTGCTGAAGTGCTTGTTAGCAGTGCTTGAGCTTGAAACACCACCACCAACAATATCTCAAGTGTTAAATATTCCTATTGAATTATATATGCTTATTGGTTTAATATTGTAAATAGAGTATTACTATTTCTTTAAGTGAAAGCTGCACCTCAATATCAAATATCAATTTGTACCAGCTTTCACTACTGTTATTTGATTTCAATGTTTAATTTGAATTGATTTCAACGTACTAGTTATATTGTGGTTTTATATAGACTTTTGCCAAGACCCTGCACCCCTGTTCTTCAATATGAAAAAATGGTACACCATGACCAATACTAGGACTACGACCACTCATAAAAAATCATGGAACTACTACTTTCTAATATTACATATTGTGCAGCGTTTCATATTGAGCCGAATAATTGAAACGAAAAGGTTATGTAGTGCTAAAAACATCATATGTGCTAAAAACATCATCAGCACTGATAGAAATTGGCTAAATCGTCTGAACAAGATGATCTTGTGAACGACTTGAATGCAACAATGGCAACAATAATACATACGGCCTCATCAATCATCTGGATGATACTCAACGAGAAGTATCTATCAATCATCTCGACTGTATTAAAGATCAAATCTCAAAGCAAAGTGGATCTCTAAAAAGATATTTGAATAACTAAACTGACACAACTTTATTAATTCGCCTAAGGTACCAAAAGTCTTAGACCGACTCTGATTGAAGTGCATTAGTAAATTGGACAGAGTAACACATATGCACGATAGCATTATTAATCGAAAAGATAAATATAAAATCATTGGGGCACAAAAACCAAAAGCTATCTAAAAAGTCAAATGTCCCCACAGTTACATAGTGGGGGGTGTACCTCTAATTAACGGGGGTACATAAGCACTAGAGAAAAAATATATATTGATATATATTTTATTATTTGAAAATGATAAATTAAATAATTAATTTAATCATTATTAGAAAGTGCTTTCTTAGTCCCCAAGTTTTGCTAAAATATTTTGGAACGCAATCTAGAATATTTTGGAACACAATCTGAAATATTTGGGTAGGCAATCTAATATATTTTAGTGTTTGATCTGAAATATATTTTGGTACATAATATAATATATTTTTGTACTAAATATAATATATTTTTGGTACTCAATTGAGATGTTTTTGTACTAGATCTAATATGTGAATTACTTAATGACAAAGTAATGTATTACTTGTTCCCAAAGTTTTTCACTTATTAGTTGTGAATTTTTTCTATAAATAGAGAGCTCACACAGTGCATTCCACACACCAAAGAGTTTCATTGAGTTGTCGGGAACTCTTCCTCTCTTCTCCTTTTAACGAGTGTTCTTAAGACCATAGTCCCTTTTCGGTTTAATGTCCCTTCGGAATTAAGAATGGTCTTAAGTTCATTGTCCCTTCGATAATATATGTCCCTTCGGAATAAAGAGTACTTTTTGTTGGAATATTTTATTATTTTATTATATTCCAATATCATTATGTGGGCAAATATCGTAATAATAATTATATTAGCTGTTTATCAATTGTGAGCCTTAATTGATTAGTGATCAAATTAAGTAATAAGGCTATTAGATTTCTAATTAGATAATTAATTAATATTTAATTAGTTGATATGGACTCAATGAGTGGATGTCCGGATGACCCATTAACGGAATAATGGGAAACCCTAATGGTCATCCAATATAAAAGAGGCTATGGTCCCCAATACACCGAACACGACAAAACTCTCTCTTCTCCCCATCTGAAGAGAACTTGAGGCATAAAGGTACCGGTTGAGGAAGAACCAAATCAGCCGCCGCTAACCTTCTTGTTTGTTTCAGATCACCTCCCTCTGTTTACCGTTGTCGTTGAGAGGACTGCCATGAAAGCTTTATCCATGTATTACTAATACCCTATTTCTTAATATCTTGATAAATCAAACATGTCGTAGATCCGATCATGATCATGTTCAATATTTTATTTGCTTCCGCTATTGATTCATAATCGTTGAACATGGTTTATGAAATCTGTTTTTTATTAAACCTAAATTTCCAACAAGTGGTATCAGAGCCGCTTCAAGTTTGATTTATTGGGCTGTTAGCAATGCTTATCCATATTCGATTTTCAATTCTCGCTGGTTTTTTGTTTGAACCCTAATTTTTCGTTAGAGTTTGATGTTGATCTCAACTTGCTGCCATATATTTTTTGCGTGTGCACAAATCAGATAATTAACCGATATAAAAATTGTTAAGAATTATTTGTTTGTGAAATCGGTTTGGTTCTATCTGAGGGTACATAATTATTTTGATTTTTGGGTATATATTATTTGCACCATTATTTTTCTGTATAAGTCATGAGTTTGTTCTCGTTTTCAACATCCAGTTTGAAATTGAAAAGATTAACTAAAACTATCTGATATATGCCGAGTACCATTACGGTTTTTTATTTTTTTATGGATACATTTTTATTTTCCTTCTTCTTTTTATGTTTCTTCTAATTTGGCTTGTTAATTTGGTATTAACAATATATGAAAGGAATAAAATATATGAAAAGAATTGTATTCATATAAAATCGATGGTATTCGCTTTTAAGGCTAGCTTTAATCATAGTTGATTGACAATTTCTTTGTGTGGATCCAGCGAGAATTTGAGTAGTCATATACCAATTAAAATCAAAACCATGTCTTTTATTTCAATTGGTTTTCTACAACCAATATTTTTTTTTGCTACCGATGGAAAATTGTTGATATATCCATATTAAGGGAATTCATTTGGTTTGTATTTACAGAAGTTTTATTTTTTGGGGCAACATGTATTCCTAAATAAAGAAATTGGATATAATTGAGTTCAAATTTCTTTTGGGTAATCATCTTTTCAAATCAAATATTTAGTTTTGACTTATTTATAAAGTTTGTTTGTATTGTTATATCTCTTCAGTAGCGGATATAGCAAATATAATTGTGTTGTTAACAAATAAGTATTTGGCTTTGATTTGACATGATTTTCAAATATCATTATTTTATCTTGCAACTTAATTCCTATTTGAAATTATAAATTGATTCACAGAATTTGTACATAAAGTTTATTTTGAGAAATAGACAAACAAAGAGTTAATATATATTTGGTTATCATGTATTATTTTTTATAAAATTTGTTGTCTCTTTTGAATGTTGTTTAACAACACATCTCAAAATATTGTGAAAGAATTTTGTAGTACATGATTTAAAGATTTGATTCTTCTAACTTTGGGAAATATGGAGTCTAGAGCTGTTTGTTTATTTTTTATTTTTTAAACATATAAAAATTTGTTTTCTTTATGTTGGAAATAATTGGTTCTAGAATTATTTGTTCCTTTATTTGAAGAATCATTAAGTGTATGTGAATCAATTGTGGCATGAATATATTTGGCATATAAGATTCAATTTTCTTTTGACTTAAAATTGAATATTTGGTTTATAGCATGATTGTGATGCTTGAGTTTATTGTTATTAAGTTTTCTACAATAATATTTTGTCTTATCATGCATTTTGAATATATTTCATGCTATGTTTGTTGTTGTTTTTATGCAATATATGTAAATGTATTGTCATACACACATTGGTGTGATTTGTGACTTGCATCTCCTTTCAAATTCGTGAGTTTGTCTTCACACTTAAGTATTGTCATACACACATTGGTGTGATTTGTGACTTTCATCTTCTTTCAAATTCGTGAATTTGTCTTCACACTTAAGGGTTGCCGAGTGACCTCATGATTACTTAGCAACATAAAGAACTAATTTGGCTTACATTATGTCAGTAGTGCCTTGTAAATTTAAGACCATTCCCATTTAATTTATTGTGAAATGTCTAGTAAGTGCGGTTGTTTTGGTTGAAACAACATGTTGCCAAAGTAACCTCTGTTGCGTAGATTTGATTCAACTGAGCTTACAAAAGGCGTAGTATGAAATTATCCATGTGAGTTGTCGTCGGCCCCAAGGAAGACACAACTTGACCGGATAGTTACATACATATGATAGTAAATGTGTGGTGATTATAAAGTAATTTAAGACTATTATTTGACAGGATTTATCACCCCATTTAATATATATTAAAATTGTCTAGTAAAATTAGTTGAGTCAGTTGAAACAATAATGTTGCCCAAGTAACCTCTGTTGTGTAAATTGATTTCTTACAAAAGATGTAGTGTAAAATTATTCATGCGAGTTGTTGTTCGGCCCCAAGGAAGGCGCAACTTGGCCGGATAATTGTGCACTTGCGAGGGTAAATATGTGGTGATCATAACGTAATTATCCATGTGGGTAATAGGATGCCCAAAGATGACTATTATTTGACAGGACTTATCACCAATGTTTGATCATTGCATTGAGAGTACCGCTTGCAATTAATTCTTAGCAATCCAAAGATTGTGTTTTAATGGTGCGCTTGGTATCTTGTTAAGGTCTTTTATTTACAAATAAAGAAGCACGTTTCTTTAATATTTTACTGACATGTGTGATGATGTTGTGTTGGTGTAAACTTATTTAAATATTTAAGAGTTTACATTCACATATATTATGATAAACATATGACAATTATAAGAATTTATTCTTTGTCAAAGTAAATTGTCATTGTATGATCAATATTGTAAAATACCGCTAGCAATTGATATTATCGTTTAAAGACTTGATATTGATGATGCACTAGGTATTTTGGTGAGTACATTTTGCTACTCTTGTTCTCTTTAAACTAATATAGTTTATGTATCTGCTAATTTGAGTTAAATTCTAATATAGGATTTAAAGAAGAACATTAACATTGTTCTTGGATCTAGACCTTAAATAAGGTTGGTGAAACTCACATTCTCTCACAAATTCAGCATCTAATGTGAGAATCAAGTTTGACAAGTGAGTATACACCATATCTTATAGGTCACATGTGATCATAAAGCTAAAATATCATATATATATTTAAGGTGTTATTTAAGATGACAAATTTTTTTTGTTGTCATATTTTCTTTGCTTAAACTAAAGTGCTTTTAAAGCAATATAGAGAAAGACAGGCTCTCATTGGAGAGTGGGTATTTCATTAAGGTTATTAGGCAAAGAAAATGTTAGGAACACATTATGTAAATATTTAATCTTGCTAAGACACTATAATTTCGACTATCATATGACTTGTTCGAAAATTCAGTAATTTCGACTATCTTATGACTTGTTCGAGAATTCAGTATTTAGTATTCTCTTTGCACAATTAAGTTTATAACTTTTACAGTTAGAAATGATCATTTAAATGATCAATTCATAAAGTGTGCAAATAAGGAAAGGCTGAAGCAAGAGAAAATAAAATAGTGCTCATTCAGAAAATACCTCATAAGGGCAAATAAAGAAAGGTAGTTTTGACTGACTTATGTCCAATGATGTTGAAAGATATATCAATTTAGAATGGACAAAGTCGATAAAGATTGCTTTATTCATTTTTTAACTATTTTTTAGATTGTCATTAATGGATTATTTTTGTATTTAAAAGACTATTTGGTGAATCATCACTTGGATTTTTTGTTTTTGTTTTAATTTCTCTTTGAATGAATCGAGATATTTTAAGTTTTTTTATTTTATAATGATTCAATGTGTCTTTTAAGTTCAATTATTAGAGTCAATTCAGTTATGACTTGTGACATTCTATATTGTTTAATGGTTTGAATACTATAAGTTTTCGTCCCACAAATTAAGAAAATTTGAGACATAAATTTTTAAGTTTTCTTGAGGATATTGAGTTTGGGGGAGAGATATGGTTTTAAAACAAAATTGAATGAGGAAGAATTAGTTCTAAACTGATTCATATAGTTACTATTATTATAGTATATTTGGATCCTCATGAGGACATTATTGTGCTTCCTCTCAATCAAGTTAAGAAATTATTTCATATAGATCAAACTCAACACCCTCAAGAACTAGGGATTCTACTGTCATTAAGAATTGACTGAAAATAGAAATTCTATTTAGTCTAATTGAAAGACTCTATTAGGACAGTCAGGATACTAGTTTGCTTATTATAATTTTGGAGCTGCATAAGATGGATTTCAATATAGTGTTTCTTAATGGTGACATTAATGATACAATATGGTGCAGTTGAATAAAACTTTTGTGTCAATTGATACAAAGTAAATGGTATGCAAAGTCATGAAATCCGTAAGTCAAGAAATTTGTCTCTTTAGTGTTACCACAAATTCTCATGAAGCAATTGTCTCATTTGGTTTTGAGATAATATTATGGAGAGTTGTGGATTTAGTAAGCTCAGTGGGAGTAAATTTATATTTCAAGTTTAATGTGTCAATTATATTTTATTTAGTCAACAATGATATATTATTAGTTATGTGAAACCAAGAAAATCTCTAACGAAAGTTTAGCGATGAAAGATCTTGGGGGACACTTCTTTTGTATCAAGTTTTAGATACTTAGAGATTACTCTTAAGGTATCCTTCAGATGTCACAAAAGATTTATATCAATAAAGTTGAAAATAAATTGACACAATAAGTTATGGGTGACCAAAATCATCGACAGAGACTTTTCAGTCTCAAATATTGCCCATTGTGAAATTTATGAATTCAGAAATTTAAGTATCTTCCTACACTTTGCCTATAGGATTTTTATGCATGATTTTATTATACACATTTGGAAATAGCGTATATAATAAGATTGTTTGACAGATATTTAAGCAATTCAAAGTTTAAATTGTTGAAAAAGCAACCATAAGGATTATTAAAGAGAACAAGAGAGCTTATGCTCATGCTAGAGAACTGACAATTTGGAGATCATTTATGTGTCAGACTCTGGTTTTTGGATGTAAGTAGATAATACACATCCTAACTCAATAAATGATTGTAAGTATTTATGTCACTTGGTTGCATATAGTAAAAGGTAATGAAAGACCACTTAAGATATATAGTGACATAATTTAGTCATATAGTATTCAACAACATTAATAAAGTTTATTGTCTTATACATTATTGTTGTTGAATGATAGAACAAGTAGAGACAAACTTTATGCTAGCTGATCCGCTAATCAAAGACATGACACCTAAGGTCTTTCATATGGTTGTTGTCATTAAGGATGTCTTGAATTAGTGGAAGTCTCTTTTATTTTATGTTCTATACTTTTGTTTTGGTATTGATACAGACTTTATGTTATGATTTTCTGCAGAAATAAAGTTCATGAGGTTATTATTGTTATAACCATTTCTGTATCATTTGTGCAAATTTTAAATTTGCAAAACTTCAGTTTGATCTCATTAAATTTGGACCAGTTGAAAATAGACATGATTTAGAGAAAACATTGCATGAAATTTCCATGCCACTCATCCATATCGATCTATGTCATCAAGTGCATTGATATGGTGGTCGTCGGGGTTCCGTCACATTATACGTCAGTGACGACAGCCGCGGTGGTCCCATTATTAATGTATGAGGTGGACCAGATTGTAAAGTTGAAATCTAAAGATAAATAGCATTCGGTTGCGCGCCTAAAGATTTTTGATATAATTATTAAGATATGTAGCTCAAGTGGGAGATTGTTGGAATATTTTATTATTTTATTATATTCCAATATCATTATGTGGGCAAATATCGTAATAATAATTATATTAGCTATTTATCAATTGTGAGCCTTAATTGATTAGTGATCAAATTAAGTAATAAGGCTATTAGATTTCTAATTAGATAATTAATTAATATTTAATTAGTTGATATGGACTCAATGAGTGGATGTCTGTATGGCCCATTAACGGAATAATGGAAAACCCTAATGGCCATCCAATATAAAAGAGGCTATGGTCCCCAATACACCGAACACGGCAAAACTCTCTCTTCTCCCCATCTGAAGAGAACTTGAGGCATAAAGGTACCGGTTGAGGAAGAACCAAATCAGCCGCCACTAACGTTCTTGTTTGTTTCAGATCACCTCCCTCTGTTTACCGTTGTCGTTGAGAGGACTGCCATGAAAGCTTTATCCAGGTATTACTAATACCCTATTTCTTAATATCTTGATAAATCAAACATGTCGTAGATCCGATCATGATCATGTTCAATATTTTATTTGTTTCCGCTATTGATTCATAATCGTTGAACATGGTTTATGAAATCTGTTTTTTATTAAACCTAAATTTCCAACACTTTTAAGATCGTAGTCCCTATTTGGAATAAATAATGTCCCGTCGGAATTAAGAATGATCTTAACAATATATAAAAATTATTCAATATTTTTATTTGAGGAGAAATGGTGGTAACACCATATTTGAGTGGTCATACTACCATATTGATAGTTTGGAGAACTTAAAGGTTAGAGTGATGGAAACACCATATTTGAGTGGTCTCAGCACCATAATAGAATGGTAATAATACCATATTAAATTGGTTTCAGTATTAAAGAGTGGTCTTAGTACCATATTTGAGGGTGTAAATCTCGAACGGTTTTCTACAGTGCAGTAGTTAACCGCACAGTTGTAGTTGGGCTTGTTTTATCCTGGAGGCGGCGTGGTTGATAGTCTGTCTTGCACAATTTTGGGCAGTGCCACGAAACGTCTTAAAGAGAGCGACCTGGTCGTAACTCAACCTAGTAACAACTTCGGTAGATAATAGAATTTGGAAATCCAAATACAACAGTTTGAAAATCCAAAAACAACAATTTTAAGACACTTCGATTTGCTATGTCTACCGAAGAAGTTACTTTATTGAGGTTTAATTGTCCCTAAATACATTAAGGATAAATCAAGCTATAAGAAATACATCTTTGACTGAAACAATAAAGTGCTTGTTGTTTGAAACAACAACACTGAATTTTGTGTATCCCTTTCTCAATGAAATAATTCAGGAACGGTACTATGTTGAACGTGGTCTCTATGAGAAAATGAATGACTACTACAGGTGGGTTGTGTGCAGCAAAACAAAGCTTTCATTCACGTATAGGATGAGACACCTATTCGCTTATAATGGTTTGAACTTAAACCATTTATCATTTGTCCTGGAACGACTGCAGTTAGAAAGGGAAATTGTACAGAGCCATCTTTTGAACATAATCAAAGCTTATTTATTGAACAAAAAAAAATACTAGACTAATAAAGATGGTAGAAATAACTAAAACATACATGTCGTCGCAAATGACATAACAGAGAACATGCAAGACAAAGAAAAGATAAACACAACACGACAGTGCAAGATAAAACACATAACACAACAATACTTTCAGCTTGGTTTAAGGGTATGTAATCTAATTCATGCGCATATTCTCTCCCTTTTGGCTTATCAAAAAGTTTAAACAAAAAAGGAGCCTTCAAGCTCGAGCCAGCAACCACAAGTTTAAGGTTTAGTTGGAGGGGTGTTTGAAAAGGAAGCATAAAAGCCAGAAGCAGGAACTTTAGATTGGCGAAATGATCCATTCCTTTAGATTGGCGAGCATGATGTAGATCATTTCATTGGTTATGGGATTGGTTGATGTCCGGTGAATTTAGCTTCCAAAAGTGTAAATCATCATGAGTTTGTTCTGTTTCAGAATCAAGATTGATGTCTGGTGATTTAAAAATGCTGTGATTTTGAGTTTTTGATGAGAGGCGGATATATTTTCTCAGTGTAGTGGTTTCAAGAAGATATATTTTGAGTTTTTGATCTCCTAGGTACTAACCAAGTGTCTTTCCAAGAAGACATACTACCTCCTTTTTCCAACACCCTACGCACCACGTATTGAACCACTTTTCCAAATAACATAATGTCCCTCCACCATAATGAGTCCATACTTCCAATTTTGTCAGAAGACACATGCATGAACTAAATCACATTGGAATAAGAGGATCATGAGATTATACAGTTGAACGAGGGCGTATAAGGATTATTACATATACCAACATGATGAATATTCTTTTCGGTATTTCATACCATAAGAGTTAAGCTTGCTTAACTTGGAGCAATTTTGAGATGAGTGATCTTATCAGAAGTTTCCTAAAAAGCGTGCGAGAACAAAACACGCTAAAAAAGTCTCGTGTTGGTTTTGTGAGGTTAGTCAACAATCATGACAGCAGTCTGGCTTCCATGTGCAAGGGCATTCCTAAATGTTGTATCATACAATACCAATAATTTACATGTCATGTTATATGAGTCTGTGATTCGTTTGAATAAGCATTGCAACCATGAATGGTTAATTTAGGGCGGTAGCGTAAGATATATTACTACATGTATCTGTTTATTTTATATTCCAGTAAAAGTAAATGGTAAAAAATGCATCTTGATATAATTTTTTTTTTATCAAAGCAAGCTTTTCAATTCTTTAATTGGAATTACATTTGAACCTCTTAAAAGCAAAAATAAATGAGCTATCCTTTAAAAATCCTAAAGCATTTCTCATGTAGCTTCTCATACTCCCCAAACCTTCTCATAAACAAAATCACTGTTATTTGATTTCAATGTTTAATTTGAATTGATTTCAACGTGCTAGTTATACTGTGGATTTATATAGACCTTTGTCAACACTCTGTACCGCTGTTCTTCAATATGAAAAATTAGTATATCATTACAAATTATAGAAAAAAATACTAATAGCAAGTCACATTCCATGACTATAAATACTACGAGCACTAAAAAAAATCACCATTTTGCGTTAAATTTTTAATTACGGTTACAAAGTAGATTTACGGTACAATATCATACATTTTTCAGCATTGCTATTTAGTACGAGGCTTTTTGCTCGAGGAAACCACGAAAGCTGATGTGGTATACTTTGGATGGTTATAATTTCCGGAATGGGTGGAATACAGGGGTAGTGGTGGTATTTAAATTGGTCAAAGTAATAGCCACTGTCTCGTACTATCAAGCATCGTAATCGTAATATAGATGTAAAACTATTTTACAGTACATCAACAACACGTCTCCATTAACCAAAAGATGTGAATCCCACTTACCTGAATCTAACAAACTTTTGCTGCGCTCTTGTTCTCCATAAAAAGAAAAGCTAGGCCAATCAAATTTTAACAAAGTTTTTTTTTTTGAAGAAGAATCAAATTTTAACAAAGTAACTTACTTCGTATAGAAGAAAATAGAAAATAGGAATTTATCAAAAAGCAACATAGAGCATGTTTACTATAACGTGCACAAGTGACATTGGTGTTGCATTGTGCACAAGTATTTTCCTACCATTGGATCAATTAAAGACACAATGTATGTGCGACCCCTTGCTTAAATATTTAGAAATGAATATTCTCATGTGACATTATGGTCCATTGAAATCTTCACCGTTCATTGTAAGGGAGAAAAAAAAAATTAAATAAAAATGAATTTTTAAAGGTAGAGATCAATGAACAAAATTGAAAGAATTCATTCCCGAAATTTTCCACTCGCCATCATAAATCCTTCTCTTGCATTTTATCGCTCCCCTCGATCTTTCCCTACATTGCATCTTCTTATGTGGTGAACTTTCTTTTGGATCAAATAAAGCACGATGGATTTGGTGGAAATGTAAAATTAAAGAATTCCTTGGAATGGCTAAACAAGTAGTGTTGATCCCGTAGTGTTGAGTTTTCAACCTAGCACACTTGAATGACTAATCAAGTCACGGGGAAGTCTCAATAAGGTTGCCAAAAGCTGTAAGAAGTGATTTTAATAAGGATGCAAAAGTTGTAAAAATTGATTTTATTATTTTGGATAATTTAAAGGTTAATTAATTTTGTTTGTAGAATTAATTCTACTTTAAGCTAGTATTTGATGATTTTGGTTTGGCTTAATTACACTTTTGGTCCTCGCATTTTGACCAACTCACGAAAATGGTCCTGCCTCTTTTAAATCGAACAAAATCGTCCCTAAACTATCATGTTTTTGCAGTTTTAGTCCTACCTCCTATTTTCAAACTTCAGAAACGCAGAGAAATGACAGTTTTAGGCAGTTTTAGACCTACCCCTATGCTCAACCATGAAATCAACAAGGAATAAAGCATGTGGGTACAAGGAATCTACTCTATTCAGCACACTAACAAAAAAAAAACCTAATTTGAAACATATCTTAGAAATTAGGGTTTTTTTGGTTAGTGTGTTGAATAAAGTGGATTCTTTGTACCCACGTGTTTTATTCCTTGTTTATTTCATGGTTGAGCATAGGGGGTAAATCTAAAACTGTTATTTCTCTGCGTTTTTGGAGGATAAAATGGGGGGTAGGACGAAAAATGCAACAAAAATGATAATTAAAGGACAATTTTGTTCTGTTTTAAAAGGGCAAGACCAGTTTCGTGAGTAGGCCAAAACACGAGGACCAAAAGTGTAATTAAGCCTTTTGGTTTCCACAATTGGTTTTAGCGTTAAATTTATTGTTAATTCAACTTTTACATAAACGCATCCAAAAATAAACCACTTTACATTCAACTTAATTTTATCCATAATCAATTTTACATAATCAATTCACTCAAAACCATTTTTAGACTTCTTCAAACAAAAAAAAAAGGATCATTTTTGAAGGAGTTAAAATTGATTCTAAAAGTTTAGAATTGATTTTGAAATGTCTGGTTTCTCTATCATAGACGATTTTGCATCTAGAATTGATTATACTTATAGCTTCTAATTCTTTTTAACAACTGTAACTTCTAATTCTAAAATTAATTTTTACACTCAAATTTATTGTTCAACTCACTTTTAAATGAATGTATTCAAATATAAATTCTTTTACCTTCAGCTTTTTTTTTTCCCAAAAGCAATTTACATTATCAATTTACTCAAAATCATATTTTCTCACCTCAAAACCAAACATTTTGGGGTGTAGTACTAGTGTCCATCATCAACTTCAGTTTCTGTTACCAATGTCACCGGTGAAACTATACTAGTCATTGTAGTTTGCCTGGCAATTAATTGTGCTCCCCTTGACCCAACCAGAAGATCCATTCCTGAAGCTTCCGTGTGCTAATCTTACTTTAGATTAGGGTATTATTTTCTACTAAACTAAATCATAAAGACCGTATTCAAGAACTTGATTTTGGGGGAGGTAGGTCCTAGTTTACTTTTATTACATAACCTTGTACAGCTGATGTTTTAGACACGCCAAGAACCCAAATTCCCTTCGGTTCTAAAAGCAAATAGTTAAACAAATTGGCGATTAAATTGATATCCCTCACATTTCTTTCAACTCACCAAATCTGCTGTGTAATGCATTTCAAAATATAAACCAATTAATCAGATTGGACAGCAAGATCTATAGCTGCATAATGCAAGTTTCCACATCAGATCTAGGAGGGTTTTTCTAAGCAGATGCATCTGTGCTTCCTTACATTTCATTATTTATTTTTCTCCAATTTCTTTCAATAGATTAATTCCTTCTTTGATTTACAAATTCCTAATCATCAAGGATATATGACCAAGTATAAAATATACTGATAGTTATGGACGTTGAGAAAGAACTACACTTGGACTGATTTCACCCTAGATAATTTCAACCTTCAAGTTTGCTAGGTAAATTTCCTGAGTAAATAGTATACCAATAAACCTACTTTCAAGAGACAAGTTCCATGACTTACTGATCAACCAAATTGCTATTGCATTAAAGCTTTCATATGCTGTGCGGAAAAATCGCTCAGTCAAAGAAAAGTAAAGATCACTATCAATTTTACCTTGCATCAAAGGGAACAAAAAAAAAAAAAAAAAAAAAAAAAAAAAAAACAAGTGTGTAGGCTTCAGAAAAGATATTTCCTCAAAAGTAAGAAGGGAAACAGTTCAAGAGATACATCAATACAAGGACATTGCAAATACTGAAGGGGATTCACTCTACTTAAGCTACCTAAAACTTATTATTTGAATAAGAACTCAAGAATAAGATGCATTTGCCCGCCTATACAGATATAGAAAATAAAGCTAGATGAATTGAGATAAAGAACCGATATAATCCCCAATATCTCACCCCCAAGTTTAAATCCTTTACTAGAGTTTAAAAAACATCCAGGAAGTCCAAAGTCTAACAATTTTTCAACTAGGATTTTGATGACCTGTTGTCCCCACTAGACACAAAGTAACCTCTCTCGGACGCCATCACATCTTCATGTGCTCCAGCTGCCAAAATTTACTCAAGCTACATGTGGGACTGTGATTTAAATGAAGTAAACGAAGTTTCAATCAACCTGAAAAATCAGTTGTCCGAAAGGCTAGTGCTTTCTGCTGATGCTCTCTTCCGATCATAGCGCTAAAATAAAAAATAAACAAACCAAATATTTATCATCCGAAACAAAGATGTAATCATATAAAAATCTAAATTTACTAATAGTCACACAATATCTATAACAACTACTATGGATGAATGCAAATATAAATTTACCTGTTTTCCAAACGAGAATGGTACATATTTGTACTTGATCATGTGAGCTATCTGTCTCCTCATAGTAAGCGTGAATAGGACCACCCAGTAGAAGAGGAGTATTGGCCAGAACACGGGGACATCAAATGCACTAAAGAAAGTCATCACAAATGCAATGCAAAATGCCTTCGTGATTGAGTACCTGTTCACAGAGGAAAACATTTTTCCAATGTAAATAAGAAACTAAGACTAATTCTATAGCTTCAAAGCACAAATCCTGAAGAGAAGAAAATCCAAATGGCGTATTTTTTATGTTAAAAAATGGTATTAACTTCATGCAGTAATAAAGTGAATACAGCAAAGCAAGCAGAAAGGAAGAGACGCTGATAAGCATAAGAAACTTAAAAAGATTATTCCGTCCATCGAGATCTCTTTCCAGAGCTTTAATTGTCACATATATAATGTAATTCTAATTTGTACTGTGGCCGCTTTGAACAATTCATAATTTGTCAAAGAAAACATCGATTCTTATCAGAAAAGAACTGACAGATGAAACTCGTTAACTAATTTCACATTATCTATCCTTTCAGTTCCACACATGACTACAATCTTATTCAGATAATCCTACAATTTTTATAGAGCGCATATCTCTGTAAATAACACAACATCAGTAACTTCATGTATAACACATCGCTGTAAATATCAATGAATACCAAAGAATGTAGGGTATTCAATCCCAAAGAAATCGTAAACTCGTTTCTTTGGATAACTAGTTGTTTGAAAATATCACAAACGTCTGCTTGACAAACATTTAACATTTACAACAGGTGTGAGAGATGAAATTGAGGGTTAGCTTAAACACTAAAACAGTTAATGGTGAAGCTTAGCTGAACCGCCAAAAGGGATGGTCCATGTTGTTAGCCTAAGCTGACTTATTAGCACTAAGACAGCATCCCAAGACTGAAACACCTTCAAGAGACTTGCTCTTTCAGCACAGTGCCAAAGAAAGTATTTGCAGCAGTGTTATTCAATTACAGAGGAAGCGGAACTATAACACTATTGCATAGCAGAATTTGAACATATCACTATTGTTCCGCAACACGCTATTTAGTATAAAATATTGTGAAATAGTGGCACAGTAGCACTACTGCGTAGCGGAATTTGAACAAACCGCTATTATCCATGGTCCACAATTGACAACACTGATTTGCAGATTCATACAGGCACGAAACCTGTAGACTACCAGGCTGTAGCAGGTATTAATTGTAAAAAATGGTTTTCTTACTCTCGGGTGCCAGCATGACATCAGTAGACATTGAAGCTGAAGATGCTGCCAAAAAATGGTTGTGGCAACTATAATTTATCAGATTCACCGTTCTTTCAGTCAGCGTAATGCTGAGGAAGATCCATATACGACAGATCACATCACCAAATTCAAGTCACACAATCGCATATTTGATGTGCCAATTTCAGATTTATTTACACAATTAGATTTCCTTAATCAAATCAAGTAACGAATCAATCAACAAAGAAAACCAAAACCATTTCATCTAACCAATTCAACAATATTTAATAAAATTCCTATCTAACTCTAATTTCATCTTCCACCTCCACAATCACAAACAAGAAAAGTTCAACTCAATTCAATCAACAAATCGAAACCCTAGAAAGTAGAAATTACCAGAACTTAAACTCAGGAAGACGACGAACAAAAGGACGAAACTCATCAGAACCAGAAGTGGGAAGCGACGGACCATTATCAGCATCAAGAATCTCGGGATCAACCTGAGGCGAAAGAAATCCAATCAAAAGGTTCAAGATATAAATGCCAAGACCGTATGAAACAACGTAGAAGCCTTGCACGATGTAAACGCGAAGAACGTAAACCAAAGCAACCACAAGGCAACCCAGCCATCGTTGACCGACGTGCGGCGTTGATTTGTCGAGAATGTGTTGGTACCGCCGTGATGCTTCGAATTTCCACCGTGTGATGGCGGCTGCCGGAGTTGCGTCTTCCGTGTTCATCTTTGTGTTTGAATCAATAAACACAATCGATATCTCTCTCTCTCTCTCTCAGTTTGCGGTTCGATATTAGTCGTGGACCATTTTCTCGGTTTTTTTGGGTTTTATTGCTTTCAGATGTTGGTTCAAGTTTTACAACCGGTTTAACCCAATCTTTTTTCCCTTTTTTTATTCTAAACTAATTTCTACAGCGATAAGGAGATTGCACGAGTCTATTTTAACTTAAACAAAAACATGGATTGGATTACAACTTTGGACATGCAACAATGTTAAAATGTTTAGTAAGAGTTTGATGTTCAGTTTGGTCCTATAAGTTTCGAAAGATTAGTTTTCGCAATTACGTGCAAAGGAAACTCGATTTACATCACAAAATCAAATCAAATCGTTTTCGTATAAGTTATTTTTGATAAAAGTAATATTGAAGAATTTTTTAAAATAAACCGCAAACTTATGAACAATACTATAAGTTGTTTTCATAAGGTATGGACACAATTCCTAGTCACTACGTGGACAATATTTTCCATATTATACACGTAAAAGAGTGTTGAATATTTTTAACCAAAATAAAAGGTCATATTAACATGTACTCTTAGGACACAAGTTAATAAACTAAAAATGAAATTAAAGCACAAGTTTTATATTGAAAATATAACTTTTAAAATATTAAATGCACAATTTTTAAGACAAAACTTCTACATTTAATTTTTTAACGTATACCCTTAAGAGCACCTCCAACAGAGGTATTTTACTTCATTCCACTAGCATATGGTTAGTTGCTGAAGTAACGTCACTTTGAAGTAAGATGAGCAAATGTACTCCAATTTGTCGCTCCTGTTACTTGCTGAAGTAACGTCACTTTGAGAGAAATAACAATAAATAATTATAAAAATGAGTGAGGTAAATTTAAATATAAATAAAATATTAATATATAAGGTAAAGATGTGGGATCCGATATAAGTTTTTAGAGTTGCACTATTGCATCAAAAAATAAGTGAGTTGATTTAGGATGATGTGACATAATAAGATCAATAAAATAACATTTAGATGATATCATCATTAGAGTTGCCTTAAGGCACGAGATAACATTTCCAAAAAATAAAAATTAAGTGTTAAGGATAAATTAATGTGTATGTAATCAATCTTATTCGAGGTGCATGAGACATTAATTATTGATGCCTCTTTTTGTTAGATTTTAAATTTTAGTTGGTCACGTTGTGGTATTCTATGGCTTATTCTACTAGACCCAACTCACATGCAATTTCATTTATTAATGGTTGTTGTGCATTGAACCATGATGGTAAAAAATATTCATGGCACCAATCGGCCCCGTCTTTCAATCTTTGAACTTTGAAGGATGTCTACATTCATGTAATTAGGCAAGGAGTAGTACTTATTGCGTAGTACATGGGAAACATTTACGTGGTCCTCAAAAACAAGTCTCGATATTGTATTGTACCTTGCACAAATAATTACAACAAAATTTTATCATGCCAAGTGAGATTGGATGCATTGATTAAATTAGAGTTCTTCACTGAGTTGGAGCAATACGTGTCATGCATTTAAGATAAACAAAGTAATCCTTAACAATCACACATTTCGAACAAGGAAGGTGAAAATGGAACGTCATCCATGCCCAAAACAAGGAGGAATTTACAATTTTTTGTTCCTTTAGAATTTGAGGTGATCGAGAATGGATGGCCAAGCATGAGCATAGATTCGTCGAGTTGAAAGTTAAGGGATACCTACAAACACTACACTCAAGTCTGCAAGAGATCGAGAGTGAGAGGTTTTGGTAGAAGAATTGTGTACCTTGCTTTGTTATGAAGAGGTATATTATTTGGTTAAGGAGACAATTGAGTGATAGTAACGGATTTCAATTGGGAGGAAACCGGTGACAGTAGGAAGACTATTGAATGCTAGGAGGCATTACTGATCGCAAGTATCCCATGTGTGGCTCCGATGTGATCTATGGGTTGAGTGTATTGGAGATGGGTGAGGAGTCAGACTAAAATTGGGCATTGGTCGAGTCCAAAACACCTTCATTTTCACATACTTTCATCACTGACGTTATGTTCTTTGTCGTAGACTCTTCTTCTACCAGTTCATCATCGCGTTTCCACATTGAGGCTCGCAAATTGTGATAGAAACGGCAGCAAATCAAAGGTTGGTGATGGTGTAGCGACAGAGACAGAGATAATAGGAGAGAAATGATAATTATAGTTGTGGGAGGAAATATGTGGTCCGTATTTCCATAGTTTAGTGACTATCAACATCTCGAGTCAATTAACAGAGGACTAAATAGTTGGATGAAGTAATAGTTGAAGGGCATTCTAATATGTTTTAATAGTGTATGAGCGATAATTTAAAGACAAAATATACTGTTCATTCTACTGAGCAAATGCAGCAACGGGTACAAACAACTGTTTAACTAGAAAAAATATCAGTCTAACGAGATATCCTCAACATTTCATCTCCAACAGTAACTACATACAAAACAGGCATTCTGCTCTGATAATATAAACATGGGAACCACTGACAGTGATGAAATGGAGAAAGACAGGTTGAGTCAAATTGTAGGGAACGTAAAATTGTGTCTTAAGCCTAAAGACACAGCCCCACATAACATCCATTCTAAAACAAAACACGCTGAAATGTGAGCCAATGTACACTATAAACGAAAGCCAATTTGTGAAAAAACGAGCTAAAAATATTATCAATATGTAAAAGAAAAGGAGGAAACAGAGTCATTTTTTAAAATAACAAATAATGTGCATATGTTATCAAGAACTTGATACTAAAACACCACCAAAAAAGGAACTTGATAAAACTCCAAATAAGAGTTGGTGAGTAAGCAAAATTACAAAATATGATAAAATTTTAATTTAGTTCCATTAACATAAGGAGAAACTCAGCCTTGCTCAAATAGAAAACCTTTGCTTGTGACAGATACTAAATTTTGATATTATCTAAATAGCAATTTTTTATAAATATTTGTGAATTTAGTGAATTGAAAATTGTAGTATTTGACTTTTTTAAAGAATAATTTCTTAATTTAGTTGTATAATGATTCGATAAGGAACAATTACTCTTCCTTGTTTTCTAGGATAAAATAATCCCACCACTGATTTTTTTTCCTTGTTTGAAAAAAATATAAAGCATCTAACTTCCTTGGGTGTATTTTTTTTTTCCTTGTTTGAAAAAAAATGCATCTAACTTCCTTGGTTCTATCTAAGAAAGAATCATGCTACTTATCAGAACCTAATAGACACAGGGAAGAAGAGGCTGAAAGACATGATTTATTAGACATAATTGACGATCATTTGCTTAACATTGAAGAGAGTAAGCTACATGGTGACACATGAGAACTTATTAATGGAATTACTTAGAGATTCTGTTTGATGCCAACAAAGAAACAAAAATGCTAAGTTTACAAATTTCAACTGTAATATAAAAAAGGAAAACAAAACAATGTTCGTTGTATCTTCATGTTTGTAATACTTCTAGTCGAACCCTACAAAAGAAATTCAGTTTCCACTTTTTGGTTTCATTCTGATCAATAAGAAATTCATCAAGATCTAGTCACAAGAGTATACATTAGGAAAAGTCTAATTAAGCAATTTCCACGCAAAACAGAAAATCAAAATGCAGCATTAACCATCAAAACAACAAAATTGAATAAGAATAGTCAATCAAATAAATTAATTGGCTACATGTAGTAAACAGAATAACAACTTCTTTGCATGTTCCCTATAGTAGAAAAGCAAAATTTCAGTGATCAACATTTCAAGGAACATGACACTGAACAAGCAAGAATAGCTCATTAAACATATTGTGAAAAAATGTATAACCATTCTTACTAATGATCATGAAAAGCTGCTATCATCAATAGTATCATCGATGTTTGCCCACCTTCTGAACGCACACGGCACGAAATTCCTACCAGCCAAAAATCCAAACTTGGTCCTGAACATCGACAATCGGTTATTGTTGTTGTTACTACTCGAAGGAGAATCATCGATAAGGGTTACTTCAGTGTCATTTTGCAGAAAAGCCATGGTAGTTTCTTGAACTCCAACATCACTACCACTTCCATCCATTGCTTCAACTTGACTATGATCAAAATTAATCGCCAAAGAACTCCTCTTTAACCGCAGCCACCCCGCTGCTTCACCAGTAACTTTCACACACTTTCTCACCTTGAGTTTAACCAAATTAGGACACCCAGAAGCAAAAGCAGCAATGCCGACATTAGTCACAGGACAACCCTTAATGCACAATTTCTTAAGTGCCACACACTTAGAAGCAATGCACTCGATATCAGCATCAGTAACAGTTCCAATCCCACAAAGAGCAAACCTTTCCAAACTCAGACAACACGAAGCAATTGCTCCCAAACTCAACGACGTAGGATACATAGCAATCAACACAAGCTCTTGCAAGTTAGGACAGTTTCTTGCAACCGAAACCAAACCCTCATCACCAATTCTGTTAGTCCTCCACCCATCAATGTGAAGCTTTTTCAACATCCTGCAACGCTCAGCAATAACAACAAGACCATGATCTGAACACTCGGGTGTTTTCACAAGATGCAAAGTTTCCAATTTCAAACACTTTGAAATCCCAACAAGACCCACATCACTAACTTGAACCTTCTCCAGATGAATCTCAACCAACCCAGAATTCATCTTCCCCACAGTCCCAAGCATCGAATCCCAATCACCAATACACCGAATCAGCTTCAAAGTTTGAAGCTTTCTCGAACCAATTATCAACGGAGCAAAGGAGTGCCCGTTAACAAGCTCCTTCAAACAAATCGATCTCAACGAAGATGACCCATTACCACAAACCGATTCAACACCTTCCTCATTAACCTCGTTAACATCGTTAACACCACGGAGCCTCTTAACAGAAAGTTCCTCAAGAACATTACTATTATCAACAACAACACGAATACCCTTAACACCAAACAAACACGAAACAACCGAAAGCTTCTTCAAATTCTTACAATTTCTCGCTAACCCTAACATCCCAATCTCAGTAACTTCCCTACACGCGCGAAGCTTCAAGCGCGTGAGATTCTTACAACGAAGCGAGATCAGAATCAAAGCATCATCGTTTATACTCGTTGATTTTCTGTTACAACGAAGCGCAAGCTTCGTAACAGAATCGTAACGATTGAACAAGGAAGGAACGATGTCTACCAATTTCGCCTCCGCGTTTAGTGAAAGCCGCTGTCGGCTTTCACCTTCCACACGGAACCACCGTTTGCACACGGCGGAGCAGCTTTTCCGATCGCCGGCGTCTAGGAAGTGAAGTATTCCGGCTAAACATTCGTCAGGAATTTCCTCCGAGTAATTCACACCGTTGATGAAATCATCGGAAGAAACACAGTTACCGTTTCCGTTGCCGTCACCGTAACGGAATCGGGTTACATCTGGTGACGGTGATGGAACGGCGGTTGACGGTGATTGTCCCATTGAAGAAAACGAAGAAAAATAAAAATAATAATGAGAGAAAATAATTTAATTATTGTTTTTGATAAGTTTATGATGAAAAATGAAAATGTGAGAAGCATGAAATGAAGAGAAGGAGACACATATAGATAGAAAGGTTTTCAACGATATCACTCTGTCAAAGGGTGAAGCGCGTGTCGTTTTAGCAACCACTGAAGGAAAGGGTTTATTACTGTATCATTACATATATACTACTCATTCAAATCAAAGATTATTCTAAAAATAAATTAACAGATCTAAAAAGTTGGAAATGGTAAAAGTTTAAGTTGATTACGTGTTTTGGAATTTTCCTTGTGTGAAAATTGCTGGAACTAGGTGGAGATTTTATTTACTTCCAAAAATGATTCACATCGGATTTGATTGTGTATGGAAATTTTAGATAAATTATCAATTTAATTATGAATAATAATCACTTTAATTTAGTTCTAAATATAGTACTATTCTAAATAAATATTAGCCCCCTCAAAAAAAAAATATAAGAAAATATCGAATCTAATAAATTAAATGTTTCTAATTTCCCCTAAAAAAGATGTATCCAATTTAAAATATAGATCAAGTACATTTTAATATTTTTCTTGTATTTTAGAGTAAATTGCTCTCCCCATAAACCTCATTCGATTTATTTTCTTTTCCATGTTATTTATTTCTTTAAATATTAGTAACTTTTGTTTTGACAAACCGAGTTGTTCTTATTAAGATATAAAACATCCTTAGAAGTGCTTATAGGTCTGAGTTCTTTTTAGTAGGATATAGATAAGAGCCGTGGTAAATATCCTGAATGATTTTACCTCGAAGCGGTCCCAAAATGAATCTTAGCAAATAAAATTATTGTTTGGCCGAAAATCACGGAGGCAGTGGGTCTTATATATTTTTTTGATGAAGCGGTGGTCAAATAAGTATGAAATCCAAGGGATGATAATTTGCCACATCATTCGGAAACCAATCGTGAATAAACATTTGTTGTACATAGTATTTCTGTATAGATAAACCTCCTTGAAAGTGTTTATAGGTTTGAGTTCTTTTTAGTAGGATATAGATAAGAGCCGTGGTAAATATCCTGAATGATTTTACCACGAAGCGGTCCCAAAATGAATCTTAGCAAATAAAATTATTGTTTGGCCGAAAATCACGGAGGCGGTGGGTCTTATATATTTTTTTGATGAAGCGGTGGTCAAATAAGTATGAAATCTAAGGGATGATAATTTGCCACATCATTCGAAAACCAATCGTGAATAAACGTTCGTTGTACACATCATTTCTGTATAGATAAACCTCCTTCAAAGTGTTTATAGGTTTGAGTTCTTTTTATTAGGATATAGAAAAGAGTCGTGCTAAATATCCCGAAGGATTTTACCACGAAGCGGTCCCAAAATGAATCTTAGCAAATAAAATTATTGTTTGGCCGGAAATCACAGAGGCGGTGGGTCTTATATATTTTTTTGATAAAGCGGTGGTCAAATAAGTATTTAATCCAAGGGATGATAATTTGCCACATCATTCGGAAACCAATCGTGAATAAACATTTGTTGTACATAGTATTTCTGTATGGATAAACCTCCTTGAAAGTGTTTATAGGTTTGAGTTCTTTTTATTAGGATATAGATAAGAGCCATGCTAAGTATCCCAAAGGATTTTACCACGAAGCGGTCCTGAAATGAATCTTAGCAAATAAAATTATTGTCTGGCCGGAAATCACGGGGGCGGTGAGTCTTATATATTTTTTTGATGAAACGGTGGTCAAATAAGTATAAAATCTAAAGGATGATAATTTGCCACATCATTCGAAAATCAATGGTGAATAAACGTTCCTTGTACACTTCTGTATAGATAAACCTCCTTACACACTCAATCTGATCATCCCATCTAACCCGTATTTCACAAAATCATACATATTTTGATATTTTTTTTATAATGTAAAGTTTTTTACACACATTGAGATATCAATTTCCTACAAAATTTAACCCAATGCACATGTCTGTACGAAGAAAAAAAAATCAAAGGATTCTAAAGCTATTGAGCCCGAGCTTCCACTCAAATAAGTCTCTAAGGACAAAAGCCCCAAAACAGAAGTCGGTGCATATGCCTTTAAATTGTTTATTTTTTCAAAAAAAAAAAAAACAAAATTTAAACAATTTTTTTTATTAGGCAATCTCAAAATATTTAAGATTGACAAAAAAAAGGAACGCAAAATTATGTGATTTTGTGGGGTGAAATGAATCTCATTGTTTAATACTCCCTCCGTTTCAAAATGAGTGTCGTTTTAGCCAAAAAAATTTGTTTCAAAATGAATGTCGCTTTCAGTTTCCAATGCAATAATAACTTTTTCTTTTCAATTGTACCCTTCAATTAATACTATGTTACACTACTTCCAAATGATTATTTTTTCTTTAATGAAAAACAAACTAATAGTTGATTAGGATAATTTGGTAAAATTGCTATGACATTTGACTACTTTATTCTATTCCTTAATTTGTGTGCAATTGGCTAAAACGACACTCATTTTGAAACGGAGGGAGTAGTATTCATACAATGACTTGTATAACAACGTATTAGAATAAAAGTTCGACTATTTGGTTTACTTGTAAAACAAGTAACCTCTAAAACTAACTTATATCTAACTAACCATATGCCAAACTCTGATATATCTTAATAATCACTCCATTGAACCGAAGCTTGTGACAAACATTGTCCAGCTTATAAACAATCAAAAAAACAAAGAGGAAATACATCGATCTATTATATACATATCATAAATGCCTAACTTCTCCATTAACTTGCAAAATGCTTCCAGTTTCAAAGGTTTAGTCATTATGTTCGCAATCTGATCTTGTGTGCTACAATGATCTATTATAAGTTATCTGAGAAAGTGATATCTTATATCTATGTGTTTGCATCATTGGGTTCTTTAACATTTTGATTGAATAACTATTAACACATAGTATAATTGTGCCTTTCTTTTGTGACCTCCCAAGTTGCTCAAGGATTTTTCTAAGCCAAATAGCTTGACTGGAACATGAAGTTCCTGCTACAAACTCAGCTTCTGTGGTGGGTAGAGTGTCAATAGGTTGTTTCTTATATGACCATGACACTAACCATGAACCCAGCATGAACACATATCCTGATGTGCTTTTCTATCATCCACATCGCCTGCACAATCAGAATCAGGCCATCGTTACAACTCCGAGATAGTGTTTCTCTTACAGAGGATTCCCACCAAAATGGTCCCTCTGAGGTACCCTAATGATTCTCTTAGTAGCAGCTAGATGATTCTCAGTAGGTCTCTTCAGGTTTCTAGCAACGAGACAAACCGAGAATGTAAGATCGGGCTTTGATGTTAATAGGAAAATCGAATACCATATCATTTGTTTGTATTTGGTAGAATCAACAACTTTTCCACCTTTATCTCGTTAGCTTGTTCCCATGAACAATATGATTGCATACTTTGTTACAATTTTCCATGACAAACCTAGTTAATATTTCATTAGCATATTTCTGTTGGTGAATGAATATTCCATACTCAAGTTGCTTAACTTCCACAATAAGGAAGTGTCTCATATTGCTTAACTTGATTTTTACAGAGATTTTAAAATTCTAAAAGATCACTTTATCGTTTCATGTATAAATTAGATCATCTATATACAAGCTTACTATAAGAATTTTACCTCCTATGAATCATCTTAGAATTATTTCCCAGCTTAACAAATTCTCTAACTACATCATCATACTAAAACTTTTAGTCTTTGTTTCCTATCATGTGATTGCTACAACTTGAATCAAGGAACCAGACTTCTTCTTTTATTGTAGTACTCACCTTTTCTTGAGCCAGAAGCAATGATTCTTCACTGTCAACAAAATTTGCATTTTCACTATCCCAATTGGGACGTTCGATTTTATAATGCCCCAATTTGTGACGCTTATAGCACTCAACAAGCTCTCTTGCTTGTCTTCCTCTTCCACACCATGTGGCGCCAACACGTCCTATTACATGTCCAAAACCCCTCCACGAGTTTAACATCTTCAAGGCTTGTTCATCATATTTTTCTTTATGAGTATTCATTCTTGCTTCTCGAACAAGTAAGTTGTTTTGCAGGTCATCAATTGAAAGAGTGAAGACATCATTAGACTCTTTTATATAACACACCACATTGTTGAATATTGATATCATGGATCTGAGAATCTTCTCAACAAATTGTTGTTTCTTCCTTTCTTTCATCATGTGCAAACATCTTATTTGAAATTGTGAATGTCTTTGCAAAGTAATCATTCACATACCTCTTTATTTCATAGTTAGAGCTTCAAATTCAGAATGTAAAGCTTGAGTTTTTGCATGGTTAACCTTGATATTTTCTTTTCGTGGAATTTCAAATATCTTTAGAAGTATTGTGCACAAGAATTACTTCTAGGGTTGATCTATCAATGGACTGGAAAGATAATTTTTCCCTTAAGGTTTTTTATCTTGCTATCCTATGCATCTTTGAGTTGTTCAGGGGTTGCATTTAGTGGTGTCATGGTGATTCCAGTCTCCACCAATCCCCAGTATTCTTTTGATCGTTGTAAATTCTACATGAGTTCCACAAAAGAACCCATATAACTTGAGAATTGAAGGTGGCATAAATGTATGTTGTTCCACCATAGCTAAAGCTTGAAATAAATCCTCATTATTCAATAGTATTGGTACAATGTCTTATATAGCAACACATTAGGGTTGGAGTTTAACTAATTGGTTTAGTTGTAAAACAAATAACCTCTAAAAACTAACTTGCATCCAACTAACCATGTCAAACACTGATTTATCCTAACAACTTTGGGCTCACAAAAATTTGACATAACAGGTTAAAGTTAATAAAAAAACACCCGTTTAGTAAAGTGTCTCAATTAATGTATGACACACACCGGGGGCGGATTCAGACTTTAGTTACATGTGAAGCTAAAATTTCAAAGAAACAATAATGCGAACTATATTAAAAACAAGAAATAATATTGTTTGATACAATACATTACAATAAAAATCGTCTTATATCCATTTGTTAAAAATGAGCTAAAATGACATCATCGTCTTCTATCCATTTGTTGAAAATGAGCTAAAATGACATCATTGCTAATTATTAAAAGAACATCTCTTTCTATATATAAGTTACAAGACGGACATTTAGCCACTGATCACCCATTTTGTTACATAGGTTACTCTTCACAACTTTCATATCTGAAAAAACACGTTCAACACTTGCAGTTGCTACCGATAAGAGCAAAGCCAACTTCAAAAGTTTATAAACTATAGCAAATGGGTTGCACTTATTTGTTTCCACATGTTTTGCACAAAGATATGAAAACCCTTTCAACTTAGTAAATTTTGGGTCAAATCGAACATCTATAACATAATTCTTAAGTTGAGTGCATAACGCCACTTTCGACACATCTATAAAATTATTTGGATAAAACTCAATCATCCTCAATAACTTGTTCACATCAAAAGCTGCAAATGACTTTACGAGACTCAAGCATGAAACACACTGTAAAAGTTCAGTATTCTACTGCTGCATTTTACCTATTATAAAAAAAAAAAAAAAAAAAACATGTGGAGCTATAGCTCCACATTGGCCCAAACATGGATCCGCCCCTGACATACACACATCAAAATATAATATTTATATATATATATGAGGAGGGATCAAATTACACCGAGATAATGTTACACCATTGTTACACCGTTCAATATCGTTTTACTTAGGCATGGCAATGGGGCGGGGTGGGGACGGGTTTTACATTCCCCGTCCCCATACTCGATTCTCATATACTTACCCGTTACCCTACCCATACCCAACGGGGATGGGAAATTGAACCCCATCCCCGTCCCCAACGGGTTCGAGTATCCCCGCCCCATCCCCGTCCCCGCATTGAATAATTTTTTTTAGTAAAAAATAGAAGATTTTTTGCAACCCCTAGAGAAATATTGTAATGCATTATCCAACAATATGTCCACTTTAACATTTGTTAGACCGATTGATTTAGTTGCTCCTTTAAATATCAATCGTAGTTTTTATAACACGACAATTATCAAATAAAATAACATGACATATCAACATAAAATAGTTTTATGCATTCGGGACGGGTTTGGGTATGGGTTCGGGGTGGGTACCTATATACCCGTTACCCGTCCCATACCCGTGTTTTGAAATCGGGGAAAACCCAAACCCATACCCAAACCCAGTCAAAACGGGAAAAACCCGTCAAATTGGGTTTGGTTCGGGTGGGTAACCACGGGTATGGGTTTTGTTGCCATGCCTAGTTTTACTCGATGCATATTTTTCAAATTTGACCATTGGATTGTGTGTTTATATCATATAGATCATTCACGTAAATTTGTACGAAAATCTAAAATAATTTGATATGTTATTAAGATACAACAAGATTAACGGTGTTCTATAAAAGTGCATAAACCGTTAATCTTGATGTATCTTAATAACATACAAAATGATTTTAGATTTTTGTAAAAATTTACGTGAATGATCTATGTGATATAAACTTACAATCCAACGGTTAAATTTGAAAAATATGCATCGAGTAAAACGATATTGAACGGTGTAACATTACCTCGGTGTAATTTGATCCCTCCTCTATATATATATATATATATATATATATATATATATATATATATATATATAGTTAAAAATTTATAAATTAATAATGTCAGGACTGGAGAAATTTATTAATTTAGAGAGTTATTAATTTATCGATAAATTAATAATTATTAATTTAAAGAGTTTTTAAGTAATTATACTGTACATACCAAACAAAAAGGCAAATTAGTCTATGCCTCTTAGAATTACGTTGCAGCGAACCTTGAAACTCAACGTAAATTAGTAACTACTGTGTTCATATGCATTGGAAATCAATAATGACTTTTGAAGTGCAGTAAATGTAAACAAGAGGAACAAATGTGTTCAATGTATTCTTAATATTTTTTTTTTCAGTTTCTATGAATTATTAATTTATGATTTTCTTGGGACCGAAAATTATAAAGGGATCTCCCGAAAAATTATTATCTTTTTTTTTTATCGTTTTTTTTTAATTTTTTACATTGGCCCAAGTCGAGACCGGACAAATTTATTATTTTAGAGAGTTTATTAATTTACCGAGTATTAAATTAAAGAGTTTCTACTGTATATATATATATATATAGAGAGAGAGAGAGAGAGAGAGAGAGAGAGAGAGAGTTTTTGCGGTACACCCTTAAATTAAGGTGTACCGGTACACCTATTTCATAAATCAATAAGTTAACTATCATTTTTATGTAATAAAGAGATATTTATCGACTTTTATATTTTAGAATTTTTTTTTAAGAAGCTAAAATGGAATATATTATCAACACAAAATGTCTTTCCTAGCACAAGGTGTGCAAAGGAAAAACAAAAAAGATTGTACAATAATTACAAACCGGGGAAAAGAAAAAAAAAACAGCAAAAAAAGCAACGAAAGAAATAACAACTAAATGTAGCCCAACATAGCGAGGGGACGAAGCCACCAACCATGGTAATTGAAAGAGAATTGAATAAATTTCTCCTTCAACCATGAAGGAAAGAGACTTTATTTTGTCCACTATACGCATAATCGAGCAATCTTTGACCTTGAAAATTCTGTTATTTCTTTCTTTCCATATTTCCCAAACAGTAGTAAACCAAATGACGTTTAACAAAGAATCATTTCATCCTTTATAAAAATCATACTAATTTTTTAACATTTTATCCAAAATAAATAATCAATATTCACTATTATGAGTATTAAAAATTAAAAAAAATTGAATTTTGATTTGCCGGCACTTTTGAGAAATATAATATAATTATTATAATTATAACGGATAGAAAATATAGATTTAGTCTTTCAAAATCTTCCAAATCCAACTCCTAAACACATGATAAGAGTTTGGGGTTTATATCAAGGTTATTATATGTATTAAAATTAAATTCTTCTATATTCCAAAAACAATATTCCAAAAAAACTTTATTAATACTTCTTTAGAAGAATTTATGATGAGTGGATGATGTTCCGATTCAAGCTAGAGAAATACGGTAGAACTCAAAGAAAAATTAAAATTGTACAGTCACCTCTTGATATTAAAATCTCTTTTTACTAAGACTTCAAGTTCAAACTCTTAGATTAAGGGCCTGTTTGTTTTAGTAGTTTTTAAGAAAATAGATTTCTCTTTATATATTTAAAAATAGATTTTTTTGAAAATTTAGTTAAAAATAGCAGAAGTTATTTTAAATCCATTCGGTATAAGTTAAAAAAGAGATTTTGACATTCATTAACTTAAATATTCATTGTTCGAGATTTTACATAGTAAAAATCACATATTTTTTCAAAATGACATTTTTCAAAAATGATTTTTATGAAAAGCTATTTGAAATAGCTTTTTTTTTTTAGATTTTTTCAAAATTTAGTATCAAAAAAAATTATAACAAAATGATGAAATACTTAGAATGACATTTTAAGATAAGTTATTCAAACAGATTTTTTATTTGAAGCTTTCCTTGAAAATTTATTTGTTAAAAAAATTATAACAAAAACGTATTACACTACAAAAATCTATTTAAAAAAAAACTATAACAAACGGGCCTAACTCTTCTAGTGTTCTTATTTTTTTTTTAACTCTTCTAGTGTTCTGAATTTGATACTTTTTTACCTTAAAAATCAGATACAAGAGACCGCAAACTCCCCTTCTGCATGGGAATTTCGGGCACGTGACTATACGCGTTGATGGCTTGAATAGATACCATTCAGATTCAAGTTTGATGACTTTCACTTCATTAGACCAAGTTAAAAAAACTAAAAAACTAAATATAAAAACCACAACAACAATAATAATAATTTAAAATCATTGTAGGCATTAGTCACAATGTTTCTTCACGTTGGAGTTCAATTCCATGAAGAATTTGTGGACCACTTGACTTTTCTGGAAGCTCTTTGTCGTTTGCATAATTTGATGATGATGTCTTGTTCCTTGGAAGCACGAGATGTGTTATGACTTTAGACGGTGATGACATTGAAAGTGGAGATTTTGACTTGGACCTGGTCCCTTTTCTATACTTTTTTTAGACATTGTTCTTGGGTGGCACTTTGGTGACATTAATGTCACCGTGCCATTGCATCTGGGCCACACATTGTCAGTGTCATTGCATCTGGGCCACACAACACATCTAATGTCACACAATGTGTGGCCCAGATTTAATGTCACCGTGACATTAATGTCACACAAGTATTTCCCATTGTTCTTGTTCATTTTTATTTTAGGTGTTCAACTTTATTTTATTTTTCGGACTTTGAAAAAGAAGAAAAAAGTTTGAGGTAATTTTATTCCTTTTCCTTTTCCTTTTCGTATTCAAATTATACTTTCTTTCCTTTTTTTGACAGTTTAATATTTTCAAGTGTGTAAGTGTATGATGCTCATTAGTCATTACTCAGTTCCTTTTAAGATAAAGATGAATATTATTATTACTATATTTTCTCAATTACTCATTCCTAAACTCAACTTTGATTCATTTAAATTTAAATTTTTAATATCTCAATTTGCAACGTGAATTTTACTAAACCTTCGTGTATGATTCGAGAAGCTCGCCATGAGGCTTATATGATATGTTCAAGTCCAACGAGAACTCTACACTTTTGACCAAAACATGTTGCACATGTAACCCGTGGCATATTCAAGATCCTCGGCCGACTGATGCAAATTATGTTGTAATTTTCTTTTACCTAGTGGCCAAAATTCAGGTAAGTGCAGTGACGGATCCAGAAATTTTAACATGCGGGGGCAAGATTTTATATGATAAATAGATATACAGAATTTTTAGCAATAAATTAATAACATTATTATCATTGAGCAAAATACTTGACATTATAAATATTGTACTGTTATATATTGAAAAAATTTAAAAGTCATTAACATCTACAAATTAAAATTTTTATTTGCGTGTCTTTATATTTAAAAAGTATGGTAAAAATCATTTAAAATTCCATCTCAAATGCATTTACACATTTGATTTTATAAAACTCATGAAAAAATACTCTTTTTATGGTATAAATTTTCATTTAACGAGGACAATATATTATTTTAAGATGGGACAATAACTAAAATATCAAAGATTTAACAAATAATATAAAAAAAATTACTTACATTTGAGACTAGAGGGAGTATAGTTTAAAATTAATTTACAAACATGACATTGTTTTACCTTCAATGTATAGTTTGGTTATGTGGGGTCAACATACAATTTAAAGTGATTGAAAGCAAGGAGTGGGGTCAAGTGACCCCAATGTTATACACTTGCATCCGTGCCTGGGTAAGTGGAATGTCAGATTCGAACCTCGGTCTTATTATATTCTGATAGTATGTTGTAATCTATTGATTAGTGCATTTTTGCATATATTTTATAAGGGAAATGTTAACTTGTGCCCTCAAGGCACAAGTTAATGATTCAAAATAGAAATATTATATTGTAATTAATGCATTTGACTTTAACTTTTTTACTTTTCAATAATTGAATGCACAAAATTTAAGAAAATGTTTCCATTTTTAGGTTGCTTAACATGTGCCCTAAGGGCACAAGTTAACATGACCCATTTTATAATGAACAACTTTTGTTGTTACCTACAAGAAAGAATGAATTAGTCTAAAGAGACTAAAAGCTATACTAAAGACTATTCTAATTTCTAACATAACTAAAAAAATTCATTTTATTCTTGATAATCATCTTATTTATAACATTGACATTCTAACGGATTAATCAATGACTCGTCACAATGGATCTCTCTAAATCCTTTTAAAACATGATGACTCACCTCTTAAATATCTAATACAACTAATTCATCATAATATTTACCAATTTGGACTATTATATTGTATTGAGCCTATCTTGGGTCATTACATATTTTACAGCCTTGAATTTTGATACTTTGAGAGCTTTTAATTTCTAAAATAATATGTTTATCTTGTTTCTATAGTTTGGGTTTGATCAGAGCGTTAATGTAATTCTTGGGTTAATTTCTGTATTTAATGTGTTCTGACCCCTATTCACCGTGCAAGCCATAACTTTGGCTGAAGTTATCCAAATAAGGCGTGCAAATATATGTTAGAAAGCTAAGTAATAGATCTACAATTTTAATGTTTATCACAGAGCCCAATTTGGACGCACTCTTAGTAAAAAATACGCATATCTGAAGCACTAAAGTGCAGGATTTTGGGCCACTTAATCTTTTGCTACAATGGGATGATTAGTCTTTTTAGCCCAAAAGCTGCTCAAATTCGGTTTTGCTAATTAGGCTAAACTTGTAAGGGTACAAATAAGGTTGCTACAACCAGAACATGGGACCTATTAGGTAGCCGTCATTTGTTATTTTTCATATAAGCTTAATCATGTAAATCAATCCATTGGTTAATAAGGATTCTGTTTGATGTCTAGAAATCTGAATTCTAATGTCAATTTGGTTTCTTATGATTTAATATCTTTTTCCTTTCAATCTTCTATTTTCCAACGATCATATATGTTTGAACGCTTGTTTCATTTCATATGGATTATATCAACTGCAATTCGTAACAATTTTGTATGTGTTTGAACACTTGTTTCAATTCAAATCTGATTATATTGAATTGTTCTTAGGGACCTGTTTAGGATATTTGAATTAGTTTAGATGCTTGATTTAAATTATTTCAAATGAAGATTGTTAGGTTTTATAACACTTAGTTATAGGTTTGGTTGAACTTGGTAATCAAGATTAGTTGTGATTTTTTTTCGGTTGCTCCAAAATCACGGTAAATCAAATTCTACATTTTTGTAACGCTTCCCTAGTTTAGAACTTTTTTTTTATTTTCCATTTTTCAAACTAATCCAAAAAAATAATTTTAGATTTAGTTTTTTTTATAATATTTTTGATTTTTTTATATTTATTTGACATGTTTTGTCAATTTTCTCTTTATTTTAGCATTAGGACATAGTTGGTTTTTCCTACCATTGTAAAATACTATTCCCCCCTTCTTATTTAAATTTTAATGGTATATTAGAGCCATGGCTCTTTTCTTTTTTAGCTTAGACAAAACAACAATGTTATGTTAGTCTTCTTCATTTCAATAAAATAAAAGTGAATTTCTTTTTGTGCGCTCCAATTGCTTAAAAAAAAATAGAAGCCAAAATATATGTATGATGGTGGATAAGTGTAGGGGGCGCGATAAGGAATTATGAAATAATTGCTATCTGTGCAAGTTGTTTCCATTTGTGAATAGGCTAAATTGATACGCACTAAGCCCAATTTCAATTGGCTATGTTCACCCCCTTCCATCATTGCCCAAATTCTTAATGATTTGAGATTTATTCAAGTTTTGTAATAGTAGTTTTTTCCTTTTTAAAAAAGTGTTAAATCTGCCATAACATAAAAGAAACTATTTTAATTATCAACTAGATTTTAGACCCGTGCGATGCACGGGAAGTAAAATATGACATTGATTAATAAATAAGGTAATTGTAAATGAAATAATAATAGTTGCAACAGAGCATGAATTAATGTGTCCCAAATAAAACCAATAAAAACATGAAGTAATTTAGAATTAATGTGTCCCCGTGAGCTTAGCTCACTTGGTAAGGGATAATGCATAATGTATGTAGGGGCCGGGTTTCGAACCCCGGACACTCCACGTATTCACATTTAAGGTGAATTTCTCTAGCCGCTAGGCTACTTGACCAAAAAAAAAAAAAGAATTCTCGTTATCACATCAGATAGACAAATAAAAATAACATAACCAAATGCAACTACTAATATAAGTTTGTCTTAAGTAACATTATACAAATTTGTGGATAATAAAGTCGTACCAATTCTCAACACTTGAATCGATAAAGCTTAGTTGAAAGTCCATGACTTTTGCTGATTCGAAATCAAAAATCCATCATAAAGATGATGATCAACCCAGCATGAAATAGAATAAATTTGTATGATTAAATACGATTTTTTTTAAATAACATGTTATAAAGAGAAATACAAATTACATAACCATATGAAAAAGTATAAGAAAAATGCATAACATATGGATAATTTGTGAAACAAATTAAGTTGATAAGTATTGACTTTTATGTCAACAACAAAATTCAAAATATGATTTCTAACACGCATGCGCACACATTTATATAAAATTCAAAAGAAATGCATTTTTTAAATAAAATTGTTTTGAAATACACAGTTAGATGCACGCAACAATAAACAAATAGAAAACATATTCGAATATGTATATGTGTAAATTGCCTATAACTTCTTTGTAGACAACAATATAAGTTTTGTTGGAGACACGTCTTTCGTCATCGCAAATCAGTAACTTCAACCCAGCACGTGAAGTAACGCGTGAAAGAGCGACATATAACTGTCTGTGTGAAAATATGGGTTTTGGAAGATATATTCCAATATTTTTAAAAGATTGTCCTTGACTCTTATTGATAGTCATCGCAAATAAGACTACAATAGGAAACTGTTTACATTGAAATGTGAAAGGAAGTTTTGTATCAGACGGAGATGGAGACAAAGTCAATCTTGGGATATAAACCTTTTGTCTAATATTATTCCCTGATATTATCTTTGCCTCAAGTACGAAATTTCCCATTTGCGCAATTATAAGGCGCGTACCATTGCATAATCCCAACGGTTGATCAATATTTCTCAATAACATAATTGGAACTCAGACCTTGAGATTTAACTCATGGTTTGGCAAACCTGAAGATTTGGCGGTGTTCAAAAATTCTGGAGTGAGAATCTGATCAGGACTATAAATATTTTTATCCCGTGTAGACGGACTATCAACACTTAAGTATGTTTTTTTTCTCATCAGGAATCATTGATAAAATGTAATTGTTCAATGAATCAACAATATCATTGGTGGGTGCTAAAATTGCCCTATCTTGAAAAAATGAAATAGCACTCATATTCTTCAAAAGTGATGGATATGTGCTATTAACAATTGAAGCAATAGGTTCACCTTACTTCTTGATCAACATGTCATCTGGTATTTCAATTTCAGCTTCCCTGTCATTGTTTTCTCCAAGGTTTTCATCTCCAACATTTAAAATCCAGTCTCATAACTTTTTGACTTCATTGACATCATAACAGGAAGATCCGGTTTGAAGCCTTATGTTTTTGGTCAAATTTAAGAAACGACAATATTTCCAAAGGCGTGATGAATTAATGCTAGCGTGTACAACATCATTTGTGGTTTTACCTATTTTTGATTTGTATTGGCAAACAGTTAAGACCAATATCTATTGTTTTAATAATATTACATAAAAAAATGAATAAAAAAAAGTAAGTTCATTACTGATTCCTTTAGTTCTTTTGCCGTCTTTCCAAAGTGTTGTGAAATAACTCTATCAAACAGCACAAAGGTAGCTAACCCACTATCATCCATAACATGGATGTGCACCATAAACATAAAATGAAAAGTGAATGTACATGATAGATCTAATAACCTTATAAAGAATCACTGACCAAAAAAAAAAAACTCATACAAAAAGAAAAAAGTGCGACATTTATATAATCATATACATAGTAATTTATTGGTTAAAAAATTGAAATTAGATTTGCTAATTTTATCTTTAACCGAGTGGAAAGAATAATTAAGTATAGCTAAAAAAACTGAGGGAAAAATGATAAAAATTAATATGGAAAACATTACCTTTTGGTAGCATCGACTAATGTATCACAATTTTCGCAAAAGTATTTTATACAAACATGTTAGATCTTCTTGAAACACTTATCACATGAAACGTAGTAGCACTTCTTATCGGTGTCTATGTCAATAATTTTAGCCAAAACAACATAGGCACCCACCTGCATAATTATTAAATTTTTAGAATAATAATTAGAAAATTAAAACAAAATGATATGGATTCAAAAGCAAATCAACATAAAGTTCTAGACCTGTTTAGCTTGAGTGATATCTGAAATTGTCATGTTTTCAGTTTGGAGTATTGTTAGACAAATAAACTGAAGATTGTCTCTTCGTTTGGGTGACCCCTTCGGTCAAAGATGTACTTCCAGTTTCAAATCTATTATAAAATATAAGAAAACTATACTCGGAAAAAATCTTCGAAAAATCATTATATATTATGTCTAATCACGATAGGTTAGCACATACTTTTTCTTGTAGCTGCAACATTGTTCAATGTTGGGATATATAAACAACTTGGTTTCATTGAAGGCATTGGCAATCCTATACTGACTTATTAATACGATATACCAAGAATTATTAAGTGATATATATTATTAACAATATAAAGAAATTAAAAATAATTACATTTAAAAAGATAATCTAATTATCACCAAAAACTTTAAATCGACATAGATACATAACAACTACAATAGGAAAAATATTTCCATTTGTGATCAAATAGTTATTCATTTGTTCAGCAAATGACCCCATAGAGTACAAATAATTGTATTGCTCTTGATTTTTTTATTTATCACAATGACTATTTTATACCATTAAGAATTAAAAAAATAAAAAAAACATTTATATATGTAGTTAAAAAAAGAAAGAAAAAAAAAAACTCCACTAACTCAAGGTTCTCAAGAGTCAAGTCCAAGAGTTTAGTCATTTCTCCTTTTAATTGAACATCCTTAATGTAAGTCCTTCCAACCACATGGCCAACGACATCTACAGTTAAACGTGGTTGTAGAATCATAAAAACAAATTATAAAAATAACGGAATCTTATTAATATTAGATTTGTAAGTTTAGTGTAATGTAGTAACCCATCAAAACACCATTATCGGTACCACTAAGAATATCCTAAAATTTTGTGAAGTTAAATAAATTTGCAGGAATTTTATTAGATGTCTTAGTTAAAATAGTGCTTCCGATCAAAGTTGGCCTGTATTTTTGATTTGTTGGCTTAAAATTTCCCATTTATTATATGAAGCCCCCTATCCAATAGAATCTCCATGTTGTTTGATATCGTTATTTCTAATAGAAGTTTGTATATTTGACAACTGAAATAAATAAAACATTATGTGAAATATAAATATGAAACGAAAAAACAATGACCAAATAAATTTTTTTACCAACATGTCCATATCACAGTCATGAAAACACATAAAAGAACTTTTTTTTCTATCAATTTATAGTAGTTTTAACTTATTAGGCTAATTGTTTTTACCAAACACGTCCATATCACAGTCATGAAACACATAAAATATAACGTGTGAAATACATGAATAAATCAACGATCTTTGATAAAAAAAAAAAAGATAAGTATAATAGAACCATATGGAAATAATATATAGGCATGCCTTTTCATCACACATAACATATGACGTGTTGAGGTATAAATTAGAGATATTTAACAACAAAATCGATAGGTACAATAGAACCATATGAAAATCATATGAGAATAGGAAAAATATAAAATATACATACTTTGGTGACACAAATATAATAACTAAACAAAAAATAGGAAAAATTCAAAACAAACCATAGATTATGGTGAGAATATAAAACTTATCCATACTTTGGTGGCATAAATATAACAATTTTTGGTTCAATTACAGTGACAATAGGAATTAATATTTGTTAACAAAAAACAAAAAAATATATGGGGATCGGTGTTTATATTTGCCAAATAAATAGAGAAAATAGAAAACAAAATGATTATGGAAGAAAAAAAAACGAAAAAAAAAACTAAGATTATGGAAGAAAAAATACGTATTTAGTAGTTTATGGCACAAATTTAGCAAAAGTTTGTTCAATTGCTTAAATATATATTAAATAGTTAGATGAAAGAAAAACAAAATGATTATGAAAGAGAAAAAAAAACAAAGATTATGGAAGAAAAAAAATGTATTTAGTGTTTATGGCACAAAATTAGAAAAAGTTTGTTCAATTACTTAAATATATATTAACTAATGAGATGTCAATATTAAAATTAACTAATGAGATGTCAATATTAAAATGACAAAAGTAACCTCAAGTTTTGGCTCCAAAAAGTTATTTAAGGCAACTTAAAAACTTTTATAAATAAGATAAGATAAATGTAAAGAAACAACAAAAAATTAGGAAGGAATTGTGCAACAACTTTTTTGGCTACAAAAAGTTGTCTAAGAGACTTAAGATATTTTATAAATAAGATACACGATCATTTTCTAAAAATATAAATAAACAGCAAAAAATTAGGAAGGAAAAGTGCAACAATATTTTTGGCTCCAAAAAGTTGTCTAAGCGACTTAAGACCTTTTATAAATAAGATTTTAGCCGAACTGTTTATGTATAAGAAATTTCTTTAACAACATAGTTTTTTTCGTGCTAAATATAGAATATATCAGGTTTCGGTATAATTACTTTCTTCAAAGTTTCAATATTACCTTCAATTTGAATTATTTTATTTTATTTTATTTTATTTCTACCATTATTTGCCCATCAATAGCTATAGCTATCTTCTTTCAAAAAATAGCTATAATTTACTTTTGGTTGGACATTTTTTTGACTAATTTACTTTTGACAACTAACAGCCCAATTTTTTCTTTTCACTTAAAAAAACCCAATTTTTTCTTTCTAATTTAAATATAAAACATAATTCAAGTAATGTACAACTCTAACTAACAATTTTATTTAGTTATCCAAAAAGAAAACATTTTTAGTTAGTCATTTTTGCGAACAAATTCATCCTTTACAGCATTTCTTTCTCAGTTTAAATGTTAAAACAGGCATCTTAAATTGAACTTTAGATAAGTTTGGATGGCATATATATTATAGAACTGAAGCAACATAATCAAATTAAAATTTATATCAATATATATCAATCATCTCCCAACACATAACAAAATATATCAACCAATTAACTTAATAACAATTTTATTGTTATAACCGAAGCATGGTCACGTATCTAGCCAAATGATTGGCATCAAAACGGCATGTAGAGTTAAGCTCCTTATACGAGTGAACCAACCCAGTCAATCCCCGTGCAAAATTGCCGACCAACTCAAGGTCACAAGGCACTTCAGACATACACGAATCCTCGATCTCATCATCATCACCACGTTCCTCTACTGCAGCTGCTTTTTGAAGACGACTCACAAAATCCGTTCTCAAGAAGTTGAAACATGCATGAACACCGGTCGTGGCTTCCACCTGCTGTAACTACTCTCTTCTGGCGGATGCAGTCATGGTAGGTCTGTGGCAACTAATACAGTCTGGTCGGTGGTCCATATCTGAAACAATTAAAATCACATGTACAAATCAACAAACATATGTGCAAAAAAAAATTAAAAAATTTAGCATATGGTTTCAGATTAGTAACAATATGGTTTGGATTATACAAACCGAACATATTCAACACCCAAAAAAAATTTAAATTAAAGCACAATATGGTTAAAAAAATGTCACATTACCTCGTGTCTGGTGTTTGAAAAAGCTTGAAATGTGATGATTTAGACCAAAAAGCCCTAAAGAGTCACACAATATGTGGTGGTTCAGATTTTGGGTGTTGTGATAGAAGTTAGGGCAAAATTCGAAAACCTTTGGAAAGTGGAAGTTATGGCAAAATTCAAAATCCGTAGCTTATAGATAAGTCAGATGTGCAATGCTTGTTGTTACGAAACAATCAACGCACGAAAAAGCACGAGCTTTTTTATTCTACTTAGTTTTTGTTGACCAAAGCCTGATTTCCTACACATTAGGAAGTAACCAATTTCTACTTCTTTTAAAAACAAGACACTTAACATCTCTTCTCTTTCGTTCCGTACCATCTAGCATTGCTCAAGTCAGATTATATAATCTCAACCGTGTTTGTTGGAAAGGAGGAGGGTGTGTGTGGTTTTACTTATATATAAGTTTGGTTATATTATATAATTTGAACCGTGTTTCGTTTGTTCAGATTATATAGTCAGAACGAAAGTAAAATCAAAATTACCAAGGACGGGGGAGAATGTGGGGAAATTTTTTTTTCTAAAATTATTATGGACAACACTTGTCCGCCTAGGCCTGCAAAGCAACAACAATAATAATTCTTCTAATTCAAAGAAGGTAGTCTCTTATTATTATCAACAAGTTTTTTTGCCAGTTTGAATAGGTTAAAGATATAACTATTCATTTAAGGAGAACCGGGTCTTGAAGTTGAGTATGCAACAATTTCTTTGTCAGAACGTCTCTAATTCTCACCATCCCGTGATCTTATACGAGATTTATTTTTCATGTTAAAAAAGCACCACTTCATCAAATATTTCTTTAGGGTTGAAACACATAAAATACACATATGATAACAAAGTCAAATAGGTTTTTACTTTTTATTTTCGGGTACAAAAATAGGTTTTTATCTAGTTATTTTACATATGTCCTAAAGGAAATACCACATGTCCGATGTGTTATTATTCTTTTTGAAAATTGCTGTTGACACATTAGCTTTGGCTAGGGCACACATGTAAAAGACGTTTTTACCCCTTCGGTAGTTAACTATCGAATTATGAAACCGGCTGCAGTTAACTACCGAGGAAAACTTCGGCAGTAAACTACCGAGGAAATCTGAAAACTTCGGTAGTTAACTGCCGAGGAAACCTCAAACTGTTTTTTTTTTGACAAAAACCATTAATTCTTTTTATTCTTTAAACCTAAATTTTCCTTAATTAAATTTAATTCTTTAATCCTTTTAAGGAATTAAACATAATTCTTTTCATGTGATTTTGTTGCCATAAATGAAGAAATACGAGAGATGAATAATATCTGCAATCAGTAGTTAATGGACCTAAAAATGATGATTCAATAAAAAAAGTGCAACAACAAAAACGTTACAAATGATAGAATAATTATATTTGTAATTATTAGTAACTAATTATAATATTTCAGATTTTTTTTGCTGTTGACAAATTATAATATTTCAAATATTATTCATCTCTCTTTCAAATAATTATATTTGTAATTATTCTATCAATAATACCTTTTTTTTGTACAAATAAAACCACTTTTCTATTCTTAAAAAAAAAAAACCCCTTTTTAATTAAGAAACGTGATTGAATATGTAGTAATTATAGGATCTCATATTTTTTTATTTATGGCAAAAAAATTATATGAATGAAATCAACAACTTTATAAAAAGAATCGTGTATTTAATGGCAACAAAATCCATATTTCTTCATTATGGCAACAAAATCACATTAATGAAATCATAAAAAGAATTATGTTTAATTCCATAAAATAATTAAAGAATTAAATTTAATTAAGGAAAATTTAGGTTTAAAGAATTAATGGTTTTTGTCAACAAAAAAAAAACAGGTTTGAGGTTTCCTCGGCAGTTAACTGCCGAAGTTTTCAATTTTCCTCGGTAGTTTACTGCCGAAGTTTTCCTCAGTAGTTAACTGCAGCCGGTTTTATAATTCGGCAGTTAACTACCGAAGGGATAAAAACGTCTTTTACATGTGTGTCCTAGCCAAAGCTAATGTGTCAACAGCAATTTTCATTCTTTTTTTGCTGCCAAGATTTCTACTCAATTTTTTCCGCTTAAGTGGCATATATGTGATTTTAACACAAACATCAATATTTAATTTTTACTATCATTTTTCTTCAAAATCAAAGTATGGCCATTGCCCGAATTCATTTTTCTTTACTTAATAGATTGCTACTTTAGTATCAAATTAAAGTTCAAATACACTAAAGATTTACATGTAAAGGTTCATGATTTCCTTTGTATCCGATTGATCCTTCTTGGAAGCTAGTTTTGACCATTAATTTGATTGGTTTTATATTTCAAGTCTACTAGGTATTGTCTCGTGTTGCACATGTATTTCTTGTCGAATTGTGTCTGATAAGAACCTGTGATAAAAAAAAGAAGAGAAAGAAACAGAAAGAAGAAACAAAAAAGTGAGTGTTAATTGTCATTCTCATACAGTACGCCTGTTTGCCAGGTTAATTGGAGTGCCATTTTCCAATTAAGTAACTAGGTTTCAAAGAGATTGGGCTTTTGGCTAATAGAATTCCAAAGCTCGCCTTAAATTCAACATTTCAAATCCCAAAGTCTTACCGCAACCTCTCGTATGAGTTCCGCAGAGGATGCGATATGATCTAAGATCTAAAAATGTGTTTATAAACGGTGGTTGTTCATACGTCAAGAGCTAGAGCTGAGATATGAGCTAAAAATATATTTATAAATAGTGGTTGTTCTCACAACAATGACTGGTATTCAGGGGCGGACCTGAAGAAGGCGCGGTGTGGCAAGTGCCACACCAGTTCAGGTCCAATTTTTTTTTTTTTTTTGATCGGTTCATTGTATATTTTTACTAATATATTAATACAAACACCTATTTTTTTTTATGTTTATACATGCATCTATATTTTTTACTCATATATTAATATGGGGACATACATATATATATATATATATATATATATATATATATATATATATATATATATTTTGTAATTTATACACGTGTTTATATCTTTACTCATATAAAAGAACCTATTTTTATATTAATACGGGGACCGATTTTTTAAAATTTATACACATGTCTATATTTTTATTCATATATCAATACACAAATCTTTTTTTTTTTTTGTAATTTCTATGCAATTGTGATTTGCTTCCAAAAAAGAGCGCAACGCGCTCATGCATGGGTATTCTGCTAAAGCATTTGACATCTCTTGTAACCTATATATAAAGAGATGTTCTTAGAACAATTAGTAATGATATAATTTTAGTTCATTTTCAACAAATGAAAAATAGATTATTTTCTTTACAATTTTGGTTGCTACAACTATTTTTAATATAACTTCTTATTAAATTTAATATTATTTAATTATTTGACAAAAAAAATTTGCCTCACTTATATTGAAAGTCCAGATCCGCTCCTGCTGGTTTTGCAAGTGTTGAGTTAGCCTCAATCCAAATTCTAAAATAATATTAAAGCTATGCAAAATCTATCTAGTCACTTGTTGTTGGATTACTCAAGTTACATTTCATTTATCATGTCTTGACTATATGAGAGTGTGCTAAGTGTCCCATATTAACTTAGATGAGATATGGCCTTACAAACTCATTTTATATAATTGTGATAGGCTAGCTCGTCCAAATTATTATAAGAGCCTTTTTCTACATTTGACTATTATGAAAGAAAAAACATGACATTTTGATGCCCCTAACCTAATAAAGCAAGATATATATGCTTCATATATGCATAGCAACAGTTGTAAGGGTGAAACAAAGGAGTGTAGGTGCCCCACTTGAAAATGAACACTATGATTTGTAAAAACTTGAATTGACTAGTCAATGTGGTAACTAGTCAAATTGGGGCATATTCTCCATTGCCTTTTAGCCCATTCGCATAAGTCAAAGCTATAATTGAGTCACTTTTAATGTGGTTACAAATAATATGTTGCAACTTAGGTGGATAGCACAAGCATGCATCCTTAACGGTGATTATATTTTTCTTACAAAGCAGCTATACATTGCGACCTCACATACACATTGCCGGTAAGGAAAATAATGGCCACTCATTGCTCTTTGATTTGCATCCTACTTGAGGAGAACTCGTGGAACTAGAGCTTTGCTTTTACGTGCCTAATCATCAATTTCATATCATGATTTCCATTTGGCTCGTTACTCAAGGTCAAGTTAATCGTAGCACCAAGGGTAAAATAATAAGTTGGTCGAGTCTTATTTTCTTGAATTCAAATTTAAGATCAATAGTAATATATTTTGCATGTTGCCCACCACAAAGTTGAGAGTAGGCTAGATCGACCGAGAGAGTGCTAGGATAAGACGTATTCAACTATTCTACGTCAGACTCGGGTTAAGATTAGATTTCTTTTAAATAGAGAAAACTAAGGTATTTTGAGACTCTATTTAGCTATTAAGAGTGAGTTGCTTGATTATTATTTTCTTGTAAAAGCTATATATATATATTCGACTTTTACCATATTCTTTTAATACTTAATTATAGTTTTGGTGTAAATGTATATGTACGTATGAGTGTGTGTGTGTGTATATATATATATATATATGATGTCGAATTGTTCAGACTTTGTGCCAAACCTAACTTAAAGGGTTGTCTTGAAATCGTCATTTGTCCCATACTTTTTTTTTTTAAGAGTCATTTGTCCCATACTACCATAGTAACCATTCATTGTTTCCGATGTGAAATTTGTCATATGGTGAATATGAAATCGACCATGCCAACATCAACCTTTTTCTATTTGCAGGGAAATGCCAATGGTCCTTGATCTCAAATTAACCTTTTCTTTTTTACCTTCTTCTTGTATAAAATACTATAAGTCACGGGTTATGGTCCAAAAAATAAAGTTGTGATAGTTCCATAATCAAATCTAGGGAAGAGGAAAGGAGAATACGATAACAACTTCACAAGGTCAATTTTCAATATCCTAATTGTTGTGTATGAAATAGCAATGTGGTCAATGTCTCAAGGTTTTAAACGAAATAGAGTAGCTAGTATAACCGATTAGATCTCAACTAGATTAATTATCTCTAAATTAATTGTATAGCACAACAATTTATGGTCTCTTAAATAAAGAAGATTAGTTGACTTCTAACTTAACTATAGGTTAATGCAAACACAACATGTTATTTTTGTGTTCTAGTGTTTGTCTTTAGCAAATATGGTCATTGCCTTTTAACATTGATTTAATAATTGCTTAATTTATGAAAGTATAGAGTTTTTTAACCACAAGTTAAAAAGTAATAAATTCAGAAATTCAACTATGTATACAATGGAAAGCACGCCAGAGGAACCTTATTCTCTTCTTTATTTCAAAGTTTGGTTTTGGTGGATTATTATACTAGTGCTTTGTCTATGTGTCTCGCAGCTTGCCATAAAAGTGCATAGAGAAAAGAAGAGAAAGCTGGTAGTATAAGAAATATAGGAGCCTCGCATTCAAGAAAAGAAGAGAGGAAAGGTGAAAATTAATCTACAAATGACCACTTTCTATGGACAAAGAAATACAAGTTTTACCACTCTCACTGCTGGCATTTCAGACCCTTTATCGTGCAACACAATCAATTTAGTTAAAAAGAGCATGGGAGTGATCGCACCTATAGGGGTGGTAAGATGGGTTGACCTCAATGGACCAATCCGTTTAATTCAATGTTTTAGTCGAAACGAGTTGAGATTTTAGACCTTATCGATTAAGTTGGTGGTCTTTGTTCCACGAGAATGTCTTGCATCGTCACAAGCTTTTGGGCACATCACTTAGACACACACATAAAAATACATTTTATTTCATTATTTAAAAAAAATAGGCAAAATTACACAATTAGTCCCTTAACTTTATTTTAGGTAACACTTTCGTCCTTTATCTTTTTTTGTCACGATTTAGTCCTTTATGTTATAAAATAACAACATAGTTATCCTTTTTTATAAAAAAATAATCAAAAACTCCAAAAAAAATTCATCAAACTCATAGACAAATGCAAATCTTCATCATACAAGCCTAGAAAATCAAATTTCTTTGAAAAAAATCTCATAAAAAATGATAAGATATTGTCATTTTATAACATAAATGACTAAATCGTGACAAAAAAAAAAGATAAAGGACGAAAGTGTTACCTAAAATAAAGTTAAGGGACTAATTGTGTAATTTTGCCAAAAAAATATTATTCAATTATTTTCTCTTTTTACATTTTCTCAATTGTGTATGTGTCTCCAAATTTAGTGCTCAAACATTTGTGTCCAAGTAAGTATTTTTCTTGTTTCACATGTTGAAAAAATGGGGAAAAGACGTGTAGGTTGGGTGAGCTTGTTGGGTCAACCTAAAAAGTCCTCTTTCAATTCTTCTTTTATTAACTCAAGATTTTTTTTTAGCCTGATAACCAAGTTGTACTCCCTCCGTCTCACAATAATTGTCTCTTTATCATTTTTTTTTTAAAATAATTGTCACTTTAGAATACCAATGCAGCATTTATTATTTTTTTCCATTATTATACCCTAATTTATTGAATTTCATCCAACTTAACTACTCCACTAACTACAATTAATAAGGGTGTTTTAGTAAATGATACTAATTTTATCATCAAAATCAACACAATTAATCATTTCCTTAATACCCGTGCATAAACCTTAAACGACTATTATTTAGAGACGGAGGGAGTAAGTTATTACACATCAATTATCCCCCATGATCTATGAGAAATTGACTATGTGGCTTTGATTATCGATTAATTATGTTTAGGAAGTCTAGTTTTATCACAAGTAATTTGAGCACATTATTTGAGTACACATGCACAAAAATAAATATCATTTATTTTTTTAAAATATAAGTTATTTATTCTTTTTTCTTTTCTCAAATTTATGTGTCTAAATACACAGACCAAGTATTTTTCATGTTTAATTAACTTCAACAAACTCCCAATTACAAATTGTAGCGTGGGAAATGGATCAAATTATTAAGCTATGCACGTGTACTTAGTGTGTGACGCTAATAGTGGACATAATTTTTTTTTTTGAAGTAACTAATAGTGGACATAATTAATTGCTCATATATGACATAGGACATCCTTTAGTCCATATAAAACAAAAAGGACAATTATGTGTCATCATAATCATAATTTTTGTTATGGCTATAGTACAAGATAAAAATAAATGATTGAACTAATTACTTAGACAAATTAGGAAACACCCTCGATGATCCTTTGGTTAACTTTCTAGCTTGCTAGCTTTTCAGCTAATCACATAGTAGTAACTTTTTAATTGCTGGTTAAAAAATAGTACCCCTTAAATGACACCAGAATCATGACCAGGAGCAGGAGGTATTCAGATAAATTCACATAACGTGAACCACAATTTTATCATTCCTATCATATCAATGGTAACAAATTTCTAACTTCATTGTTGGTGTGATAAATACTATACACACCTATCGAGTTAAAGAATCGTAGCATGAAATTAAAAAAGGAGTCAAAAAATTCCTGATGCAAATTAATGTTAATGTTGTTAAAATTTAATTCAGCTGGAAAGAAATGTACGTAGTTGGTGGCATTAGTAATACACAATATTGGCTTGCAGAGGTGTGTATTTAATTATATAGTTGCAATATTTAATAGTGTTACAATGGTCACAATCTTTGTTAACACAAAAACATACATGGCGTGAAAGGAGTACAATGTGCGTGGTTTGTTGCAGAGAAGAATACGCGCGGCAAAAATTATGAAAAAAGTAACTGAGAGAGATGAAAAAGAGAGAATGGGGAGCACTTACTTGTTTGAGGGTTTTATGGTTTCAATGCATAATGCAGAACTTTTCTTTTGTGTGCTGTTCTTTTTTCTTTTTGTTGCTATGGGTACTGTTTCTGTCGTTTTATAAATTCCACTGAGGATAATAGACATTTTGGTCTCTGAATGATGTATAATAAACAGTCACAATAGTTTTTTAATGTATTGAAATTTTAAAATAGTCAATGATTGTATACTTTGTTAGTCAAAATAATTTCTGACGCTAAAATACTCTTTCAATATTCACAATAACTCTTTTCATATAGGAACTGAAATGACAATAAGTAAATAAAGACTGATATAACAATAATTAAGTATATTGAAGAATATGACAATATTAATGAAGCATTTTAATATCATGGACTATTTTGACTAATGAAGTGCAAAATCATGAACTATTTTAAAATTTCGATAAATTAAAAGACTATTGTAACTACTCTACACATTTAAGGACCAAAGTGTCTACTATCTCATTCCACATACATACCATGCAAATGGCTATTGCTTGCCACTTCTTTTTTTGTGTGTAAAGCGATTAGGAAAGGTACATAGATACTACTCCCTCCGGTCACATTTATAAGCAAAAAACACTTTTTTAGATACATTGAATGATTAATGTATACAGTCATATTTATAGGTCAGATACATTAACTATTCAATGTATCTAAAAGGTGTTTTTTGCTTATAAATGTGACCGGATGGAGTATTTGTTTGCGGGGGTGTAAAATTGGAGTAATTAGAAGAAGAAAAAATTAATATTATTTGGTCTTCAATTCAATGACATTGGTTACATGTTTACAGCTTACTCCTAGTAGTAGTATGTCATTTCATTTCACTAATATCCAGTGAATTGTTTATCTAGAGAATTGTTGAGGTTTACAGTATGTCATTTCAACACAATCAATTAGCTAACCTTTTTGTTTTTTAATTTAATTTTGAGCTTTAAGTTGGTCTGTTAATTTTTCAGCATTAAAAGTACATGTTTACCATTTCTGTCACACCCTGATATCCAACATGTTATTAATGTTAATCAACTTCCATAGTAAGTTTTGTCTAGGTGGACTTGAGGTTAATGATGTGAAATGAAAATGTTTTAAAATAAGGATTTCGAAAGAAACCGGAGAAGAAAAAACATTGTCTATAATATTTATGGTTTATTTTTTAGACTAAATGATACTTTTGGTCTCTGACGCTGCATCTCGCTGTCATAAAGGTCTCTAACTTAGCATTAAATACAAAGTAGTCATTGAATGTGCATTTTCGCTATCACTTTAGTTCTGACGTTAAATAATTTTGTTAACTGATAATGTGACAAAAGTTTTATGCTGGCAAGGAGTATGAGGTGTCACATGGACTAATGTAAAAGTAGAAATTGTCACTTTGGTATGAGGTGTCACATGGACTAAAGTGAAAGTAAAAATTGTCACTTTGGTCCCTGAACTGAAAATCAATATCCCCGAAAATCAATATTTCAAACTCGTTCCAACTAAGTGCTGCTCTTCATCAAGAACTAGGTCATCTTCCTCGATGAAGTTGTTTTATGGTTGCAGGAGACTTGTTGTTAGGTTTTTAATTGTGCATATTTACTATCAGTTAGGTCTCTGACAACAAACACTTACTTTCACTAAGGTCCCTCACAGTAAACACTTACAAACACAAAATAGGCTTACCATGATCCTATTTGATACTCCTTCATGATTTATCAATTCTACCAATATGAAGAATTGTTTCAGGCTTTCAGATATCGTTATGAATCACATTTTAACAAATTTAGTATTTGTCTATTTTGAATTCCTTCATGGTTTCTTCCTTTTAATCTCGATATTAACTTCAAATTATACTATTTCATTTTTTAAGAAAGATTATTAGCTTCAAGAATACATATTCAACTAAACTTCAATTGATTATTTACAAATATTGTCCTAGGATATTGATTTTCAGTTCGGTGATATTGATTTTCAGTTCAGGGACTAAAGTGACAATTTTCTGCTTTCACTTTAGTCCCTATGACAGCTCATATTCCTTGCTAGCATAAAACATTTGACACATCATCAGTTAACAGAATTATTTAACGTTAAGACTAAAGTAATAACGGAAGTATACCTTCTGAGACTACTTTATATTTAATTCTAAGTTAGGGACCAAACTGATTATTTACTCTTATTTTTTATGTTTGTTTGTAGTGCTGAATTTTATTTTATTTTTCATGTTTGAAGTTATTTAAGAATTACCAAAAAAATTTGGGTGTGAGAAAATCATTGTAAGATTGCTCATTAGTCTTTTCGGAAGGAAAAAAACGCCACAATTTTAAAGAGGATTTGAAGTATTTGTGTAAGGGACATAAAGAGGGACAATACTTGGGTGCCATTAATGGCACCGTGTCATTAAATCCTAGCCATTGATGGCATCCAACACACACATCACACACACACTTGGGGCAATGTGTGGCCCTGATCTAATGGCATGGTGCCATTAATGGCACCAAAGTGCCACCCATTAGCTTTAGTTGTTACATTGAATTATGAACAATCATCCAAGTTAGATTGGACACTATATTTTTATCCAAAATTCTAATGCATTAAATTTATGAATCATTTTACTTATATATTGTTGGATTAAATATGTTTTTGTCTCTATAAATATATCAAATTTTTGTTTTAGTCCCTTTAAAAAATTTCTTCGACTTTCAGTCCATATTTTTAAGTCAACTCATAAATTATGCAAAAATGTTTGAAATATTGGAAAAATCTCAACAACAAAAAAAAAGAATTTTTTAACAAAACATGAATTAAATATGAATTTTTAATCTCCAAAAATATATAAATTCAAATTTAAATCATATTTTGTTAAAAAATTCTAATTTTTTTTGGAGAGATTCTTATAATATTATAAACTTTTCTGTAAAATTTTATTCAAAAACATGAATTCTACATTTGAGTTTACTTAAAAGGATGAACCAAAAGTTGAAATGAAAAACTTTTGGGGACTAAAACGAAAAGTTAATATATTTATAGGGACTAAAAACATATTTAACCTTTTATTGTTCAACCTCAACGTTTCTATCAAGTGTGAGACTTTAATTCACACATGATAGATCAAAGCATCTCTCCCTCAAATGTGAGATTCTCCATGTTTGTGATCCAACACTAAGAATATCTCTCGCTTCCCCGTCAAGTCGAACAAACTCTAATATAATCGTTGATGACATGAGGGAGAGCCTAACCGCCAACCGGACTGGATCATCACATTGAGTTAAGAACAACCAGAAAGTGGGATTAAACACCGCATCTTAATCTAAAATCTTAAGGTATTGAGTTTATGAGTCCTCTCATTTATATGTTGCTCATTCTCAACTTTTCTCTTCAATCTGAAACTTCAACTTACACCACCACAACAATTTGTTCAATCGAAAATATTACTCATAAGTTAGGTACTCAATTGAATATTAATATTGGAAACATCCATTTAAGATAGAAGAGATTAGAAATAACTATAAACTTATCGAAAAATATGATGAAAATGATCAAACTCGTACACATGAGATAAAATATATCAATTTTACAACTACACTAAAATGCGAATTTGTTCTTTACATTAAAAGTTAATATCTATTGTAAGTATGATACCCTCTAAAATTTGTCAAGATCCGCCACCAGGGGCGGATGCATTTGAGAGCAATGTGGAGCTAAAGCTCCACATGAAATTTTCATTTTTTTTTAATAAATAAAACATATGTTAAAAAGACATGTTAAAAATAAGATCTTTGAATGTTTTGTTACTTGTTAATGATACCAAAAAATAATTATAAAAAAAGAGGAATGAGGGATGAGAAGAACTTATATCTAAAGTTATTAAAATATGAAATAAGCATGATATTGATGTGCCTGCTATGGATGCACTTTTCATTGAAAAACACCAATTGTTTATTAAAAAGTTATATATTTAATATAAAATACACAAGTTATAAGACAAACTTAACATTTTAAATTTCTTAACATGCGCAAATTTGTACATGATAGAAAAAAAACTCTTCTAATTTTTAATATAATTTGCATTATTATTTCTTCAAAATTTTAGCCCACGTATACTAAATGTCTGGATCCGCCCCTGTCCGCCACTCACTGCAACACACACACACACATATATATATATATATATATATATATATATATATATATATATATTAACTTTCATGATTCAATTATATATTTTGTCAAAAAAAAAAGATTCAATTATATATAATATATTTAGACATCCTCTATACTAAACAAATATATCACTTTTTGCTTTTTATTTTTAGTCTTTAATATTTTGTCCTAGTCATCGACAAATTTATTCATATTAAAATTGATTCTCATAATATTTATCGATATTATAAGGAAGTAAGGAACTCATTTCAAATATTGTATAATATTACAATGATCAATTTTTATTAATAAACTTTGTAGGAATTACAACAAAATACCCAAAACCAAAAATAAAAGTTGGCTTGAAGAGACAAAAAACAATAAAGTATATTTTCAAAAGATTAAAACAAAAAATGTTATGTTTGAAGAGAGAAAAACTCATTTAAACCTAAAATTAACCAGTAGTTTTTTTTTTTGGTCTTAGATGAAGTGGTAATCCACTGAAAATAAACCCACACACAATTGTGAGGTCCCGGGTTCGAACCCGGGTCATGACGTCCGGCCTTGCAATTAAAATTAACCAGTAGTTTTAATTAACTATAGAAATGGTTTATTTATTATCAATGAATAATGGTTCGGTTGATTTATATTTTACAAGAGTATATATTCAATTCAACCATGAGGTCTTTTAGAAGTGTTGGATAGTTAAATTGGTTTGAGTTAAATGATAAATAAATCAAAGGTTTTAGATTTAAAACGCAGCAAAAAAGAAAAAAACTAAACTAACAACTACAATATTTACTAATATTTGTCTTTGAAAAGTAAAATAAAAAACACCAAATCCTCTCCGGTAAATAATTGAAGTTCAAATTATCTAAACTTTTTTTTAGAATAACTTTTCTAAAGATTTTATTAGCAAAACAAAAAACTCTATTTATTAAATAAATTATTCACATGAAATGAAATACTTATGAGTATTTTTACTAGTCAAAAAAAGAAGAAGAGCAATTTTTCTTTAAGAAACCTGGCATCATGACACGTCCTTTCCGACACGGGGTCAACGCTTTTATGGTTCCCTGTTATACTACTGCACACTCACATCCATACGTAACAATAATCTTCATCCAACCGCTGGGGATATCCAACGTCAACAACAATCGCATCGAGCTTAAAATAAAGATACGAAAACTCCTACAATATCCCACGTTCTATGCTACCAATACCCTTTCGTACAATGTCTTCTACCGTATAAAAAAACACACTTATTTAATTGGTTTCGATTAATCTTTTCTTAAAAAAAATTTCTGCCTTGAAAAGGAAAAAAACAAGAAAATTGCTGTTGACACATTGCATAAGGCTGTGGCACACATGTAAAATACGTTTTTGCTCCTTCGGCAATTAACTGCCGAATTATGAAACCGGCTGCAGTTAACTACCGAGGAAAACTTCGGCAGTTAACTACCGAGGAAAATTGAAAACTTCGGCAGTTAACTGCCGAGGAATCCTCAAACCCCCCTTTTTTTTTTACAAAAACCATTAATTTTTTTATTCTTTAAACCTAAATTTTCCTTAATTAAATTTAATTCTTTAATCCTTTTAAGGAATTAAACACAATTTTTTTTATGATTTCATGCATGTGATTTTGTTGCCATAAATGAAGAAATATGAGAGATGAATAATATTCGGTAGTTAATGGACCTAAAATGATAATTCAATAAAAAAATGCAACAACAAAAAACGTTACAAATGATAGAATAATTATATTTGTAATTATTAGTAATTAATTATAATATTTAAGATATTTTTTTGTTGTTCACAAATTATAATATTTCAGATATTATTCATCTCTCTTTCAAATAATTATATTTGTAATTATTCTATCAATAATACTTTTTTTTGTACAAATAAAACCACTTTTCTATTCTTAAAAAAAAAACATTTTTTTAATTAATAAACGTGATTGAATATGTAGTAATTCTATGATCTCATATTTTTTTATTTATGGCAACAAAATTCATATTTCTTCATTTATGGCAACAAAATCACATGAATGAAATCATGAAAAGAATTATGTTTAATTCCTTAAAAGGATTAAAGAATTAAATTTAATTAAGGAAAATTTAAGTTTAAAGAATAAAAAGAATTAATGGTTTTTGTAAAAAAAAAAAAAAAAAGGTTTGAGGATTCCTCGGCAGTTAACTGCCGAAGTTTTCAATTTTCCTCGGTAGTTAACTGCCGAAGTTTTCCTCGGGAGTTAACTGCAGCCGGTTTCATAATTCGGCAGTTAACTGCCGAGGGGGCAAAAACGTATTTTACATGTGTGCCAACACCTTATGCAATGTGTCAACAACAATTTTCAAAAAACAAAGACAAAGACCAGAAAAAAGACAAGTTAAACAGGAGAAGATGGTCGAGTCAATGATAAATGTAATCGAAAGAGGAGTTACACACCATCTTCAAGAGATTGAATCACCCTCCAATCATGCTCCGTGTTTGATTAATTGGTTGGTTTACGTAGCCATTACCTTCCCTTAAAGAATGATGGAAATACAAGAGTCAAAGATAATCAGTAAATCTCTTAATGAGGTCAATAACAAGTGCATAATGATGAGTTGCCGGAACTCATTCCTTAATCAAAGTAAAAGCCGATTGGCAATTTGATTTGCACTCAACATGTCGAAAGCCATTATTCCATGTTATCTGAAGGCTGTGAAAAATAACTTGCAACTCTCCATTTATATGGTAGCAATACCATAACTACCGGAAAAACATAATTATCATTAGTGTATTTAATTAAACCTTCGAACCAAAGCGATCTAGATTATCAAGAGAGCTACCTTCAATATTTAATTTAACCGTTGCACTTACTTGAGGTTTCCAAGATAGCAAATGTGGTTCCTTATGTGTGTTGACTGAACCAAAGCACCTAATAGTTGCTTCGTGCTACTTGTTAATGAGATTCAAAACTTTTCAATCTACCTAGGAGTTGTGAGAAATAAACTCTTTATTGCGAGTTCTTCAAATGAACTAATAAGATATTAAGAAGAGTTGTTCACCATTCTCGTAAACAAAATATTTAATCTACTCATAACAATCACACATCTGCAAGTTGTGTGATTACTAAGAAAATGCATAAAATGCCTAATTTTAGATATTTTCGAACAATCCGTCAGAGTGAGTATAATTGTATATAGGTTTAGGGTTTAGGCATCATCGTCAGAGTGAGTATACTTTCAAACTAATGATACTTTAATTTTTTTAAAAAATTTGAGTTCTTAATTTCTTTTGGTTATACTCCCACAACTATTCATTTAAAAACACACACGCACACACAATTATAATAGTTAAACTCTCAATTTAAATTGAGAAAAATTAAGAAGATAAAAACTACTTCTTTGATTAGAGATGACAAGTAAATTCATGGATATTTATAAAAAGGGTCCTCTTAACTTGTGCCCTTAGGGTACATGTTAAACATTAATTTCATTCCATTAATGGTAAAAATTTAATGAGAAAAAATTAATATTAAACATTTTGAGCAATAAATTAACACAATTTCTGATACACAATTTATATTATTGGAATTCTAAACATGTGCCCTAAGGGCACAAATTAACATTTCCATTATAAAAATGGTATTGTTAACGAATGCTTCCGGGTCACTCTTTAAGGATCACAAATTTAAAAAATATTCCTCAAAAAAGTTAAATGTTACAAATTTCAATGCACTGATTACACAGGTTTTCGTAAAAACTTACTATTAAAGATGTTTAAAGAGTGTCCTGGAACACTCGTTAACATTTCCCCTATAAAAATACTCATTGTGGGTAAGTTGCCTTTTACGAGAGAGTACATGAAAATGGATTATTCGTTATAACTTTGAATTGCATGACACAAATACAATTCTAGGCTGTTCAATCTAACTCCACAAATAAGTTTGATTAATCATGTGAAATTGTCTCCGTAATCTGAACCGTCTAAGGTCAAATCAATGACAAATATTACTTAAGAGCAATAATATTTGAACAACCATTTGCTAACAACTTTGATGACAACCTTCTTTTTCTCTCTTTTCATTGGTTAAAAACAATGGAGAGAGAAAAAGGAAGAGAGTAAGAATATAATGTGAGCATGAGAGGGAAAGTTGTCTAAAAATTGTCAAAAAATGTTGTACAAATATCATTTCTCATTACTTAATGTGTGAAGTTGTACAAATACACCCTCCGGTCACTAATATAAGCAAAAGTTTGATTTTTAGATTCATTCATTAAATGATGTATGTAGTCTTTATTATAGACTACATACATCATTTAATGAATGAATCTAAAAATCAAACTTTTGCTTATATTAGTGACCGGAGGGTGTATGTGATAGCAAGAGTTCAAGAATCAACGTACATTTCTAATACGTAAATCGGTACTCGATCCAATGACTAATTAGTCAGGTGGACCAATCTCATTGTCTAGTAACCAGGGCTCGACTTGAAGCAAGGGTAAAACCCTCTATGGATCAATCCATCACAAAATTATGAACACCTAAAAGATTTAAATCTAAAACCTTAAAAAAGGCACACTTTAAGATCTCAAACCTACGACATCATATCAATCCTTGGAGGTTGAGACGGATACTATAGTACCTTTTAGATAGCAGTGTAGTTGATGACATTGGCTAACCACAAATCACAATGTCACAAGTGTACAAAAAACAAAACCAAAAAAAAAAACTTGTGAGAGAGAAAGAAGAAAGCTATCCTACCATCCTTGTATCGGATTGGACTTCAAAGCAAGAGATAATATTTGTCTTGGGCCGTAAACGCTCCATCTCCTTCCCTAGGCGGCAAACAGCCTGTTTCTGATTTCAATTAATCAAATCAAATCAAAATTGTAATAACATTATTAAACAACAACCATAGGTGATTTTTTCTTTTTTTTTTGTTGAGAATAGTAAAGGTAGAAAAGAAAAGGACAAGCGTGATAAAACCCTTTGTTTTCATTACTCACTCACTCCATTCATCATCTTCAATCTCACTCCTCCTAAAAAAAAACAAAAACTCCAGTGAGAGAAAAAAACAAACACAAACTCAACACAAACGTTTGCAGAGTTGAAAAATGTCTCTCCTTTCTCTCCCTTCTTTCTCACAATGAAACAATCTTTTCTCTTCATCTTCTCCATAGAAGATGTCTCAACCTCAATCTCCTTCCTTTCTCTGTGAAGAACAAAACACCTTCGAAGATGAATCCCTCACCGATTCTGAAACCATTACCAACGACCCATCTGCTACAAAGCTTCAATCTTTATCGAATTTGTTCAACAATGATATGTTTTGGGAAGACGATGAAGTTCTTTCGTTAATCATGAAAGAGAAAGAAACCCATTTGATTAATGATGATTTTGTTATTGATGGATCTTTGAATGAGTCTCGTGTTGAAGGTGTGAATTGGCTTTCTAGAGTTTGTGCTCATTATGGGTTTTCTACTTTGACCACTGTTCTTGCTGTCAACTACTTTGATAGATTCGTTACTAGTTTGAAGTTTCAAAAGGATAAGCCTTGGATGACTCAGCTTACTGCTGTTGCTTGTTTGTCTCTTGCGGCTAAAATTGAAGAAACCCATGTGCCACTTCTTTTGGATTTTCAAGTATGTTAATCAAGTAGTCTATGTGTTTGTTCAAATGCCATAAAGTTTTGTTTTTTGATGTTTAATGTTGATGGGTTTGTTTTTTATTTGATTTTTATGTTTTTTTTTTTTTTGTGTTTTTTTTGTTAGGTTGAGGAATCTAGATTTGTGTTTGAAGCTAAAACTATACAAAGAATGGAGCTTTTGGTGTTATCTACATTGAAATGGAGGATGCATCCAGTGACACCAATTTCATTCTTTGAACACATTGTTAGAAGACTTGGTTTGAAGAGCCGTTTGCATTGGGAGTTTATGTGGCGTTGTGAGAAGGTTCTTCTTCATGTCATTGTTGGTAAGTGATAATAAGATTTGATTATTGATGCTAATAAATATGATACTGTACTGGATTTTATTATTAAACTGAATCAGAGACATGCCATTAAGACTAATGGTACTTATGTGTATTCAATGTCACTGTTGTTGTCAGATTCAAGGGTTATGATGAGTTATCTTCCTTCTACATTGGCTGCTGCTACAATGATCCATGTAATTAAAGAGATTGAACCATTTAATGCAACTGAGTACATTGAACAACTCTTGGGTTTACTAAAGATTAGTGAGGTTTGTGCATTTAATTTAACTGTTTTTTTCCTCTACATTGTCAATAATTGTTGAATTTTCCAAATCTGATGCGGGTTTGATGGATATAAGTGAAATGACTAAGTTTGGTGTCTTGGTGATGATTTGATTTTACAGGAACAAGTGAATCAGTGCTACAAACTTATGCTGAAGTTATTAGTTTGCGATGATGGCATTTACAGTCTTCACCAGAAACGTAAGCGCGTATCTGAACCAGGTAGTCCGGGTGGTGTCATTGATGCATCTTTCAGCTGCGATAGCTCAAATGATTCATGGACTGCAGCATCGTCGGTTTCACTTTCACTGCAGCCGATGTTCAAGAGGAGCAGAGCTCAAGACCAGCAGATGCGATTGCCTTCGGTTAATCGTGTGTCTATTGATGTTCTTCATAGCCCTCGTTAATTAATGATGATGATGATGAACAATGTTAGTATTTTTACTTCAAATGTGGTAGCTCTCTTTCACATAATTCTGGTGGCTGTTATGTTATGGAAATTGAAATCCAATTACATTATGTTCTAGTTATTATATACATTTCTAGCCAAACATTTGAAGATGAATGGAATGAGGCAGAGGCTGAGATTCCTTCATCCACTTTGTTGTTTAAGGTGGTGCAGGGATCTGATATTGAGTAGAAAGATGAGTTGTGAACTTGTAATTCTACCTGTGAGTTATCTATCAGCTGCAACTTTTACTCATCTTACACATTTTTGTCAATAAGCATACATGAGATTATTTTTGCTTATCAGTTATCAGATATGCCAATCTCTCTGCTGTTCATTTTTTTGGAATAAGATATCTCTGCTGTTCATGAAGTATAGGATCTGCATATGAAATTTGTTAGGTGCTAACTAATCTTCAATGATAGGTCAAATGTCTTTAGTGATAACATTAGATAAAGTAATGAAACTCTTGTACAATGTCAAACCAAACCCAATAAGAAAATATGTTGTCCTTCTAGGTCTTGGAAGTAGTTGTAGTTTCTTCTAGCATTGCATCTTCTGATTCAATCTTTCTTTTACTTCTCTAAATCCTATACCTTATGGAGGGAGGGATGCAAATTCCCCAATGTAACTGCATAGTGCAGTTATTGATTTCGACCGTACAATTGAAATTAATGTTTGAGGTTCATTAGAACAGATTTTATGAATGTGTGATTTAAGCCTTTGATCTTGAATTTTACCGGCTTAGATTGTCAACTGGAAAATGCAACTTCTAGCGAAATAGTTTTCACGATTACATCACGACAGAGAAATGGTAACTGTAGTGCTCCTCTATATTTTTACTTCCACCACCCATGTTTTCCGTTTAATAGAAGATCAACGCTCATAGTTGATTTGCGATTGATTCATGATAATAGTTTTTGCTTAAAATAGCACTGCTCTTATCGAACGCTTGTAAATGTGTGGTTCCTATATCGAAGGGAATCTGGATCCCTTATGGTGTGTGGGTGGTATGAGCAGAGTCTCACATAGATATGGAACCCAATCTTTTGATTGACATAAGTTCTTGTATGTTACTTCAAATGCAATTTTGGTGTCAAAGTTGTTCACTTCTGAATTCTTGGTCCTTTATTCATCCCTTGCATTCATTAACTTTTATAGGAAAAATAATTGAAGTTCGAAGTGTGTATACAATAAATTTTAGAATCTTATGGTCAAATGACTCAATTTTGTAGTTTGACATTAAAGATGACATTGGACTTTATAAAATTTCATTGTCAGTGGGTACAAATAAAAAACTATATATGATTAAAAAAATACCAAGCTACTAGCAGTGCTATCTTAGAAAACGTGAGCTAAAATAAATTTGTGAAAATAGAAATTGCATTTAGCACAAGATGTTGATGGAAAATAATGCATTAAGTTGAGTTTTCAACCAGCTGTGCTCTGGTACTTGACTCTTCATTTTTGGAAGAAAATGAATTATCTTTGAAGTCCAAATCTTAATGACTCTTGTTTGAATATCATTTTAGGAAAGTGATAATTGAGAGCTATGTTGACAACATAGATTGCCATTAAGATTGAAAGAAAATGGGTTTTTCTAGACTCAATAAAACACCATCCAATACCCAAAAATGATCAAAAGGTAAAGACAGGTCACCAGTAGTGTAGACAAATTTTCATCTGAAAATGACTGCCCATAATTGGGTAAACCTTTGATTTGAGGATGTTACTTTGTTCCCACTTCACACTGTGGTCCTGTCTTTTTTTTTTTTTTGTTGCTTTTATCACTTTGAGTTGGTTATGGTTCGCTATATGTATCAGATGCATGATGCCATGGTTATGATGATTTTGCCATAGTCCACAAGCATGAGGGATTTTTCAAAGGGACAGCTATATTCCTGCCGAATAATAATAATTTTTGGTGATATGATAGAGTCTGCTTGAGAGTCAAATTTGGTAGTTATCTTACAGTGCTTTCTCGTATCTTTAGAAGTACTAGCTAAAGTTGTGATTCTCTTGATTACAAATTGGATTTAAGATTGTATAGTTTAGGCAACACTTTTCCTCGTTTTGATAAAATAAGAGTAATGATATTTTGACATCCATTTGATGACAACTTTGTTGACAACCTTGTTTTTCTCACTTCTTATTGGTCAAAAACAATGGAGAGAGAAAAAGGAAGAGAGAGGATAACAACATCATGTGAGTATGAGAGAGAAAGTTGTTCAAAAGTTGTCAAAAAGTGGCTGTCAAAATATCATTTCTCTTAAAACAACCCTTTTCCATGTATTTTTATCAGGAACTCGAAATCTTACTGAGCTAATATACTACAATTTCAGACTACCTCGGTCTCTATAAATGAGAATTAAGAAAATTTATAATAAGTGTATGTTTGGTTCCGGCAGGTTCTAGAGAGATCATAGTTGATTCTGAAGATGAATTAATTTTAACATGTTTGATGATTGTCAAGTAGAATTGATCGTGCCTCTAGAATTGCTTTTACTTGAAACTATGATTTGTAGTTTTTTGATTTTCCCATACAAATTTATAGCTCAATTCACTTTTACACAAATGTATGAAAACATAAATCTTTTTAGTGAAAATTATTTTTAACCAAAATCAATTCCCCCCGTACACAACCAAACACATTTGCTAAGTCCATAAGACCTAATTCAATTTACAATGTTGATATTGTTACACATTCACCCGAGTTTAAACTCAGAATCTCGTAGTGTGTGAGTTTCATATAGTGTTTTATATTTCAATCATATTATTTATTAATAATAATAGCAAAAATAGGTAATATAATTCGGGGTAAAATTGATAAATAATTACGTTATTGAATTTTTTTTTAAAAATAAAATAAAAAGGGACAAGGATTTTTTAAGAGGGACATATAATATTAATTTCTATATGATAGGAAGGAGACAACATCCACAGCCAATAACCTCTTTCCACCTTTGTATCTTGAAAATTGATGTATACACTTCAAACAAGGCTGAAACACACCAGAAAAAGACGTAAATGTTCATCGACAGTTAACTGACGCCGATTAAAATCTATTGGTAGTTAAATGCCGATGATGTTATATTGGTAAATTACTAGTGTTTTCTAGCATTGAGTGAAGTGTGAACAACATCATTCTTCTTGTATCTTAGTAAGTTTTGTGTGTGTTTAATGGGAATCAAGGAATGCATCTTGTGTCAATACGGCCAAGATAAGCTAGCTATCTAATAACTATAGCATCCGCACAAATCAGGTTGGTACTGATTCAATTCAATGCTTGATGGTATTGATCTCAATAGTTAGATTAATCTAACAATCAACTTTTTGACTTCAGAGGTTTAAGATGCAGGTCAACCTAGCATTAACGCATTTGGCAAATACTTGAGCTGAGCAACTCATGTGTGGTTGTGGGAAGAAAGATTTTGTCTTATGTGTACAAGATATTTTATATCATGCATTGATGCACAAGCTTATTTTTCATCTTTGGATCAATACACTATATTTCATTTAATATAATTATTATGGTGGAAGATATTGATCCTATGATTAAAATTAGCTTGTGCATAATGTTAGACTTAATTCAATTGTGCACTATAAAAACTAGTTGAAAACGGAGTGAAAAGAGAAAAAAATGTGAGAAATAAGGAAGATTTGATGTAGTATTTGAAATAGAAAATGTGAGATGAAATAAAAAAAGAGAAAAAAATATATTTTAAATAATCAAGGAAAGAAATGTTAAAATACTCTCCTAACATTTAACATCTTATTTTGGGAAATTAATGTGATTTTTTTTGTGGTGGTCGGAATTTGAACCCCGGACCGTACATTTATTATACGTCGTCCATAACAACTGAGCTAAACTTACAAAGACAAATTAATGTGACTCTAACTCTGTACAAGTGGTTCCTGATAATGCACTGAGACTCATGTTAATTTTATCAAATAATAAAGTGAGAATTAGAATGATTATCGAAAAAAGAGTGTACCTAACGTGTTCGTAAATTCCTTAAAAAAAAAAGGAAATGTTAACAAGTGCCCCCAAGGCACTGGTTAAGACCTTTAAGTGGTAACTTATCATAAAAATATGTGTAATTAATGCATCGAAAATCGAAATATTTGACTTTTTTATAAAATAAATTCTCTTTTTAGAATCCTAACAAGACCCAAAAAAAAAACGTGTTCGTAAATGAAAAATAAAACAATAAGTGTTGTGAACAACGATTTATTTCTTCTCATCCATGGAGAGAAATAGATTTTGGTGGACCCCTCACCAAACAAGAGAAATTTCTTCTCTCCAATTCCTCTATTCCCACACTTTCTTCTAAAACAAACACACTCTATATGTGCCTTTTGAACAGTAGGAAAATGCCAAATTTGCAAATCAATTATGTGTTGTACGTTGATTTACACTAATCATTGTAGAACGCTCCTTCCCGCGCTGCATTCGTACGTAGCATGTTGTTGCCTTTGTATTGTAATGTATTGTATGTACACGAGCTATTTTATTGACCTATACATTAATAGGCTTCTAACGCACGTAGGTCCAAATAGAACAACACCATGAACTGAGCAAGGACACGTTTACAAAAACTATTGTCCTATTGCTCAATGGCTTATCCACACTTACATGATTGGATGGTAACAAGTTAATTAACCTTGTGTATAATTTACTTATTGATAAAAATATAATATTAGCATTCTAGCTAATAATTTTTCTCATAAGTTCAAAATTATTTTTACATCTAAAGTTTTTCCAACATTATCGTGGTGAATGGATATTTGGGTTCTTTGGTTTTTGAGGTTTTGCTTCCAACATGATAGTTTAACTATTAGCTATCGTTAATGCAATCCATCTTGCTTGGGATAAAGGTTTTAAAGAGGTGATTATTGAGTCTGATTCTAAAATTTTCTTGGAGCTTATTTCTACTACCACCCGTCTCTTTCATCCGCACCGATTATTAATACCATCCAAAGAGTTGTGTCGAGGCAATGATCAATTTCTTTTTGTCACACACCAAGGGAAGGAAATGAATGAGCAAATTGACTTGCTAAGAATGAAGTGCGTCATCTTTGGACTTGCAAATATGGGAGAGTTGTCCTTCTGATTTATCATCCATCGTCATTGTCGATGCTTGTGGCATGACTCAGATGCGTTTGTAATTTTATGTTTTCTTTGTTGCTTTAGTTTTTCCTTAAATAAAAAAAAGTTCACTCATTAACTCTCTACGAATGAGTAAACAACTATTTTGTGAGACACATTAACTATAATCCCTAAATATATTAAAATTTAAAAAAAAAGTGTCTTGTTAGCCGATTTGATCTTTCAATTTGTCTTTCATTAGTTAGTTTGATCCTCGCATATATATGTTAGCCATTTGATCCTCTAAAATTACTAATAAAAAATGCACTTAAAATAACTTTTATAATCTTGATACATCTAGATATCCTAGCATTATTTGCGACATTGCCACACAAATTTAAGAGTAGCACTTTGGTGCCATAGCTTGCATCTCCACCACACACACACATCACACACACATCCCCACACACATCAATGGCCAGGATTTCCTCAATGGCACCAATGACACCAAAACTATGTCATAGAAGTATTTCCCCAAATTTAAGGATAAAAATGATGGTTTACTCTTCTATAAACACTAATCATTATAAATTCCCAATTCAAATGAAAAAGTCCTATAAATTTAAATGAAGCCTTAGTCTCCTTATAACTATAAGATTAAAATAGGGTTAATTATGTTTCCAGTCCCTATAAAATAGCGACCTTGTAAGTTTAGTCCCTACTTAATTTTAATAGCATTTTTAGTCCCTATAAAAAAAAATTTACTTATAATTTTAGTCCCTGCTAAAACAAAGTTTGATTAATTATCCTTAAACTCTTAAATTTTTGAACGATTTTTTTGAGACAAGATTAGAACACTATGAAAGGTTCGTTTACTAAAATTTAGAATTTTCTGACATGAAATGAATTAAATATGAATTTTTTAAAACGACAAAAGTTAAAGATAAAAAGTAATAAAATCTGGATGTAGAAATCAAATTTTGCGATAATTTTTTGCGGACGAACTTTTAGTAATGTTCTAAACATGTCTGCAAAAAATTGTTCAAAAATTTAAGAGTTTAAACATAAATTAAACAAATTTGAATTGAGTAGGGACTAATACTCAGTGCAGAAAAACAAAATTAGGGACTGAAAATGCTATTAAAATTAAGTAGGGACTAAACTTACAAGATCGCCATTTTATAGGGACTAGAAACATAATTAACCCATTAAAATATGACGCATAAATAAGATTAAAATATGACGCAAAAATAACGATAGAGATTATGTAATATGAAAGCCATAATAGTTCACATGTGATATAGCAGAGTGGAAAGTGAGTAGTAGTTGAGAAACAGCTACTAAATTTTTGTTTTTATACATTTAGGGACAAAATGTCAAAAAGGACCGGTCCTTCTGTTTCTGTGAATTGAAACAGAGAAATTCAGAAAGTATTAACATGAGGAAATTTCTCACAAATTGTCTTGGTCGTTCCAATATGTACCATTGTAGGTTAAATGAATACATATAAAAATGGCTGTCATATTAAGAAACACAACAACCCCTTTGAAATAGAACAGAAGCTGCCTTGGTGAAGTTCTGGCCACAGGGTTTTGTAGAGACAGTGGGACATGCTTCTCAACTATCTCTTCTTTTTGGTCTTTTATCTTCTTGAGTGGTCAAAATCATTAGTCAACTACCATAATAATTAGGGTAATGTTAACTTGTGCCCTAAGGGCACAAGATAAAAAACTAAAAAAAGAAATTTAATTTTGGAAATTGTACATTCATAAGCTTAAAAGTTTATATTTTCAATGCAATATTTATTGTTTCATTCTATTTTAAGATTCTTATCTTGTGCCTCAAGGGCACAAGTTAACGTTTCCCTAATAATTATATCAGAATTAGTCATAACCCTATTGATGTTATACTAGACTAGTTTGTCTTAATATCATTTTCTATCAAATGTGAAATGCAATTATGATCGTTTATAGCTTTATTTTGGTACATAATTGTTTTGTTAGATGATTTAGCTAACCTATTTCATTAAGTACTTATGTAATAAACATTTTATTTTCTTAGGCGTTTGGTTTTTGGGAAAGGGGTCCTGAGAAATTGGATGTTCGATAGGAATGTAAGTAAAAACGGATTAAAATTTGCTTCAATTAAGATTTAAAATCAAGTGATTTCGAACAATCTGTTTTCAAGATTAACCACTTTATCCAAATCACTTTTTTATTTATTTATGTAATAAACATTTACATTAATTGAAAAGCTATGTTCTCAACATTTGTTTTATTTTAAAATAAGATTTGAGATGAATGAGCATCCAAGAGATGAGGAGGTTAATTTGTCTATAAAGTGTTTTCACAAGTTACCTTAAAGATCTTACTGAAATAGGGGAAAATACTTGTGTAGACCAGGGACCAAACCCCATTGTGTGGTCACAACCAAAGAAATGAGAGAGAAGAGAGAGAAGAGAGAAGAGAGAGAAAATGGAAAAAGTAAAGAAAGAAAGAAAAAACTATGTGTGTGACCAAACTCAATTGTGTGGTCCTGGTCCACACAAGTCTTTCTCCAGAAATAGGTTAAAAATATTTCATGAACATTTCAAAAGCTATTTTTATAAACTCTTGTAAGTATTTAGGTAAGAAGTTATATATGCTAGAATACAAATCCAAATAAACTATTTAAAGCTCCTTTTGTATTAGATGCCATAGCCGTCAATGTTGAAGAACACCTTGCACATTAAGGTTTTCTAAGGCTTGTTTGTGAGTTTGGAGGGGAAGGGAGGGAAAGCTTGGGAAAAAATGAATGAGCAAGTGGAAGAAATAGAAGAAAATGAGAGGGAAGGGATTTGAGGGGTTAACTTTTCTTCATAATACTAAACCCTCTTCGTTTGGGGGAACTAAAAAATTTTATTGGAGGAAGGTTTATATGAATTCTTCAAATTTAATCTATGTTGTTATATTATTTTTAAATTAAAAATATAGTAATCATATGCATTAATTTATCATTTTCTAAAAAACTACTCTTTTAAATTTTTTAAAAGATTTCTTCATTTTCCCTCATATTTTCCACCCCTCAAAGCTTTCCCTTCCCTTCTCCTCTGAACTCGCAAACAAAGCCTAAGAGATTTGTTAGGCTCTAATGGTTAAAAATTAAGTAAAAACAGTTTTTATAGTATGATTTTAATTTAACTCTTATTGTATTGTGTTATCGTTTAATGTTGATCTGGTTGGGAGATTGAAGATGGCGTAAGGTAGACATTAATGGCGGCGATGGTCATAGATAGGTTTAATGAGATGTACCATTTTAAAGAGCGAGTCTCTATTGACAGGCATGTCGATCGGAAGTTTTGGCGAAAATTTCTCGGTTTTTAATGTATCCAAGGATAGATGCTTTATGAGGCAAACTTCGATTTGATCTCGTTCAAAACAAATCTTATATCATATCTCGCTAAAAAAATGCTCATATTGGATTTATTTTAGTTATACTTTATTAAAATGTTTAATTACTCCATAGGTTCCTAATAAATTAATTGAGAATTTTCAAATAGATCCTTAAACTAAAAAGTTTTTAATGGGGTTCCCTTAACCTTTAAATAATGTGTAATTAAGTCCCTGAATCTAGGACCAAATACAATATTTTTTAAAAATTTTAGGGAGTTAATTAACATTATTTAAAAGTTTAGGAGGGACCTAATTAAAAGCTTAGGTACTCAATTTAAAGAATTTAGTCCAGAGATCTAATTAAACATTTTTGACTAATTCAGAAACTCAATTATATATATTTTTAATCTAGGGACTTAAATAATAATGAAACCTTATTAAAAAGAAAAACTACATTACATATATCAAACTTATTTACATAAAGGAGCAACTAAACTAAGTACTTAACTTCCTTCAAAAAAAAAAACTAAGTACTTAACGGACCTACATTTTTCGGAGTTTCAGTTTGGGCTCTTTGGAAAAGCCACATTAATCAGTCTTCTCTAGAAAGACTGTGCCTGGTAACCACATTAGTTCCAAGGTGGCTAATATGGCGTATCAGATTGAGAAGGAAAATAAACTACTCTCTTGCATCTCGTGATGACAATATACTTAGGCGTAATACTCATTAGATAAAGCATCCTTATGGTTTTGTGAAAGTTATAATTAACACATATTGATCCTACATTCATGGAAAATCTGCTTATGGTGGCCCATTAGAAATAATCATGGTCAATCTATGAAGGATTTTTTTATGTAACTCTTAGAGCAGAAAATGTCTTGATTGATGAGTTATGAGATGTTTTCTTTGGTTGTCAAATGGCTATAGAAATGCAACTGACTCATATATTATCCTTGAAACTGATCACTCAACTCATGTCGTCAATATGATTCATAATCGGTTTACTTCTATCCCTCATCTCCAACCTCTTTTTAGTAAGGTTTTCTCTTTTATCCACCTCTTAAGATGGACTATTCAAATTACGCATATCCATCGTCAAGCAAACATTTGTGCGGATATCCTAACTCTTAAAGAACATTATGTTGATTTTTCTATTGTAATGCTAGAAGATATTCGTGCTAGTCTTAGCCTTCTTCTCGATAAGGACTTAAGAGGAGCATGTTCCCCTATAGTCATGCCTTAGTTTTTTCTTTTTTCTCCTTTCTATATCCCCCAAAAAGAAAACTGATGTCAAGAGACAATATTAAAAGGGCTTCCAGTACATTAGAGAGAACACAACCCAAACCAACACTTGGGCCAATTAGGGATGGAAAAAAACCAAAAAACCGACCCGAAATGCTTAACTGAACCGAACCAAATAAAAAAAAAATCGAACCATTCTAACAATTCTGGAACTGAACTGGAACAGTTCGGTTCGGTTCAAAAAAGTTCAACTCTGTTTTACCTTCTAAAATTCGATTTCGTTTGGTTTTTTTATATTTTTTTTCCAATGGTACCAATAATAACTGTTCGGTTCAGTTCAGTTTAGTTTAAAACAGTTTGGTTAAGTTCGAAATGCAAACAATTCGGTTCGTTTTAGTTATTTTAAATTTCTCAAACTAGTCAGTTCGGTTCGGTTCAGTTTTCATCCCGCACCGAACCATACCCACCCCTAGGCCAATAGTTCACAATTTTATCAGCATGCACTTGCGCCAGTCGATAATAGCTAGAATAAAGTTCATAAACTAAGGAAGTTTGACCCCAAAAACAAATGAGGAGGGTGTTCCTCTGGCTCTTTTGGACCCCTAATTGGATTGAAATCTTGGAAAATTTCAACGGTGATGGCGTGGTGAAGTGAAGGCAAATCAAGAACTTTGAATAATGAATAATGATCCGCATGATATTGCTTATATTGGAAAGCATATCAGTAATGTAGCATCACGAAGTTTGACCTACAAAGCATATGCAAATCAAAATGTGCGCAATGGCATATACTATCCCTTTAAAGCTCTAAAGGCTAATCTTGGAAGTTTCAAATTTGGACCACACAAACGCATGCATGCACATGCAAAATACCGACATCACTCAGCAGGCATCATTTGTCTGGCTTCCAGAATTCAATTCAATCTCTATGGTTACAATCTACTACAAATATTAGACATTTTTACATTATAAAAATAATGTCTCCACAATGGTTGAGTCTAGAATCTAGATAGAATTTGGTAAAAATCTGATCATTGTAGTCTACTTGTATCTAATTTCACAAAACATGTAGCCATAATTTTACTGGGCTACCATAAGAGATCAAACACTGGTCAAATATACCCAACAGCTACATAATAACATCACTTATATTACATGTTGTGTGCCTTGTCCAATACAACCTTATCCCAGACAATGAAGCTGACACTTATGTCTTCAACAGTATCTGCATTGAATCATGTTTCAACAATATGCTCAAGTATCAAGTATGCTAATTTTACGATAGGAATATAGAATTGAGAAGGATGCTTTAGAGCCAAAGTAGCGAGTGATAGAGAGTGAATTGAAATCTGAGATTGCTGAAAGATGATGAACATTTCTAGCTAAATCTTTCCACAATACATTAGCAATTTATAGAATAACTATTACTTATCAATTGATGTTGCACATGTCAAAAAAAAATTAGAATACTTGAGTAGTAAATAGAATAAAGTCAATAAACAAAAACTACATTTGTATTAGGAAATATCTTAAAAAATCTAGAATAAAATATACTTTCCACACATATAAATAGACAATAGGGAATTAGTCACTTTAGTCCCTGAATGGGAAAGGAGTAGTCACTTTAGTCCCTGATTGTAGAGAAATTGCAAAATAGTCCCTGAATGTAAACTCTGTTGGTCAATTTCAGGGACTAAAGTGACTAACGAAGTCTATATTCATGGACTAAATTGACTAACGAAGTCTTCATTCAGAGACTAAATTAACCAACAGAGTCTACATTCAGGGACTATTTTGCAATTTATCTGCATTCAAGGACTAAAGTGACGATTTCTTACCTATTCAAGGACTAAATGACTAATCTCCCCTAGACAATCATTATTCATTCCTAACTATGTAACTATTTGAGAAGAGTACAATCTATTCAATGCTATGTAACTTCACACTATTTGCTATTATTACCTTCCAACTAACATTACTATAGTAATGGTGTTAGAGTTTGGTTCCTCTTGCCACCAACTATTTTTCAAAGCTATCCATTCTATAATATGATTTTTACTATCCTACTAAGCAAGAAAATATGGTTTTTGACTAAAACACAAAAGAAGTACATGTAGCTAGCCACACAACCCGGCTTTGTTTGAGATCAAACCCAAAACTAAAAATAAGAAAGTGGAGTTCGCCTAATGGTCTGAGTCCGATCCTCTTAAGTTCAAGTTCAATCAATGATCGAAACATGTGGCCTCTAAGTTCAAACAGAGCTCGCAATGTAATAGATAAAACTAAATGCATCGAGGAATTGATGCATATTTGTAGAATTTTATGTAGTAAAATTAAATGTTAATGTATTAGATAAAACTATAATAGTTACATATTTCAATATTATTCTGACAATGCCTAGATTAAGATGTAGCCTAAAAACATCTATAACAACTAGCGGAAAGACGGGCACTATCGTGCCCGTCTGTCCGCTCTTTCTACTGCGCTAACGCATGTGATTATTTTATTATGTTTGTTTGTATAATTTTGATTAAATTTTTTAAATTTTCAAATATTAATGGAAATTATTGATATATTGATTTATAAACAAAATATTGTCAAGTTATTTAACAATTATTTATGAACTCAACATATTTTAGTTTGTCTGCATATAAAATAAAGAAAAAATAATGATCTTTTATTGTTTATTCTAATAGTAATTAGTAACATCATAACATAAATGTATAAATGACATTTTATGTAAAAGAAACATTGTTATGATTGCGATAAAAGAATATCTTTAAAAATTACATTTTTCGTAAAGTCTTCATCTTCTCCTTCTATTTTCCCTTCATTAATGAGAACTTTTGTTGAATTTTGAGAAACTCCTCTCGATAAAGCTACATATAATTGACCATGACTGAAAACATGTCGTGGAAGATAGATTCCTACATTGGGAATGGTCTGCCCTTTAACATTAATTTTTGCTCACATTTGTTACTAATATTTTTTTAGAGGATTTAAAGTCCAATCTTTAACATAATATTTTACTCACGTTTGTTACTAATATTTTTATTCCGAGGATTTAAAGTTCAATCTTTAACATTATTTTTTGCTCACGTTTGTTACTAATATTTTTTTAAGAGTATTTAAAGTTCAATCTTTAACATTATTTTTTTCTCACGTTTGTTACTAATCCTTTTTTAGAGGATTTAAAGTCTAATCTTTAACATTATTTTTTGCTCACTTTTGTTACTAATCTTTTTTTTTTAGAGAATTTATAGTCCAATCTTCAACAATATTTTTTGCTCACGTCTATTACTAATCTTTTTTTAGAGGATTTAAAGTCCAATCTTTAACAATATTTTTTGCTCACGTTTGTTACTAATTTTTTTTAGAGGATTTAAATTCCAATATTTAACATTATTTTTTGCTCACGTTTGTTACTAATCTTTTTTTAGAGGATTTAAAGTCCAATCTTTTACATTATTTTTTACTCACGTTTGTTACAATTGATCAAAGACTAAGGATGAGTAATTTATATCAATAAAATAATAAGGAATACTGTTTTTTGTGGAAGGGATATGAAAATACTTGACAATCTTTGTCGGTTGTATTGAGGGAAACAACACATATGTACAACATAAAAGCGGCTGATAAAAAAGTAACATGAGTTGTTGTTTTGTGCTAGTTTTTTTGTGAGTTTGATCTTTGGTTAACAGAGGTAAAAGAGGGTTAACAGTTACGATTAGTGACATGGATTACTAATCCACGTATTATTTTATAATTGACTATTTATATTTAAAATTAAGGGTATTTTTGGAAAGAAAAGTCCAACCCAAAGGTGTGCTTATAGATAAAAAAAAAAAGCACACTATCATAGTTTGTATAAGCAATTATAAACCAGCAAAGTCAAATAATTCTTAAAATTAATCGTAAATAATTTGAATCATAATCACTTATAAACCAGCAAAGTCAAATAATCCATAAAATTAATCAACTTTGATTAGTTGTAACATGAAAGAAAAAAAAACTTACAGGTTAATTCTGAATTCTGATGCAGAGGGCGGAGAGAGGTTGAGAAAAACTAAACAATGCGGGGAACAAACTATGAACTGTGAGAACCCTACTTATTAATATTTTTAATATAGTGCTAACAAATCTTTTTCTAAAAGATTTTGAATCATAATATTTTGCTCACGTTTTTTACTAATATTTTTATCAGAGGATTTAAAATCCAATTTTTAACATTATTTTTTTTCATGTTTGTTACTAATCTTTTTTTTTTTGCTCACGTTTGTTACTAATCTTTTATTAGAGGATTTAAAGTCTGATATTTAACATTATTTTTTGCTCATGTTTGTTGCTAATATTTTTTTAGAGGATTTAAAGTCCAATCTTTAACAATATTTTTTGCTCACGTTTGTTACTAATATTTTTTTAGAGGATTTATAGTCCATTTAATATAGTGCTAACAAATCTTTTTCTAAAAGATTTTGAATCATAATATTTTGCTCACGTTTGTTACTAATATTTTTATCAGAGGATTTAAAGCCCAATTTTTAACATTATTTTTTGCTTAGTTTGTTACTAATCTTTTTTTTATTGCTCACGTTTGTTACTAATCTTTTATTAGAGGATTTAAAGTCTAATCTTTAACATTATTTTTTGCTCATGTTTGTTACTAATCTTTTTTTAGAGGATTTAAAGTCCAATCTTTAACAATATTTTTTGCTCACATTTGTTACTAATTTTTTTTTTAGAGGATTTATAGTCCAATCCTCATCGGCTATTATTTTTGTTTAAAAAAATTAAAAAAAACTCATAGACTCGTGAGAAATAAAGCAGGAAAAAACATAAACTTTGGATTATTTTTTTTCATAAGTGATTATTGTTCAACTTTGATTTTCTCAAATTCTGATTCATTCATTCTTCTAACAAAAAAAAGTGAAAACAAAGCTTGAATTGTAATGTTGGCTGAAAGTAAATTGCTCGAAGGATAAAATAGAAAGATATTCAATTCAAGAAGTGGACCTTAAAGATATTCCATTCAATGATGCTTCAGAAGTATTAATCAAGTTCGTGAGCCTTGAAACTTTCTAATTTTTTAGAGGTGATGAGATGTGATCAGAGGGTACTATGATGAATTCTGGATTGATTTGAATTCATGAGAAGAGACATAAAGAATGCAAATATAATTTTTAAACTTTTTGTGAGTTTGATCTGTTGTTAACGGTGGTAAAAGAAAGTTAATAGTGACGATTAGTGACATTGATTATTAATCCACGTGTTATTTTATAATTGGCTATTTGTATTTAAAATTAAGGGTATTTTTGGAAAGAAAATTCCAACCCAAAAGTGTGCTGAAAGGAGTAGTTTTCTTTATATATAGTATAGATGTAAAAGAAAAGTCAAACAAATCACTATATACTCTACTTTGAAAACATCTTCAAATAACTAAAAATAAACAAGCATGTATAAAATTGTATTTAAGCTTTAGAAATAAAATGTCTATAATATTGAAAGCTTCACTCCACTATACCTCTCACATAATTACTATTGTGTTGTATCTTGTGTTTTTTTTACCACTAAATTAATATAATATATATTTTAAAGAGAGATTTTAGCAATTTTTCATTGTTAAAAAAACCAGTGTTAAAAATATACTATTAATCCTTCAAAAAAAAATACTATTAACCACCTACTAAATGTTATTAATCACATATTTAAACTGTATTAAACATGTAGTAAGAGTTTTTTTCTACATTACCTCTTAATGAATTGAAGGTAATTTACCCATATCAAATAAAAATATATTTTTCTTCATCTTTATCCTTACAATCAGTTACCATTTTTATCTCAAAAAGATCAAACTTCTTCATCTCATTCATTTAACATGTGATCTTCATCTTCTTGTTTCATAATTGAATCATGCTTTGTTATTAGGGATAAATTACCCCCAACTCATCAAGGGGTAATGTATGTCTCACCAAAATGGTTTTTTCTTGCAACCAACTTTCACTTTCATCTCTAAAACATCTTCATCTCCTTCATTCAACATGTGATCTCTATCTTTTTATTTATGCCTCACCAACAGTAAGGCGTCATCAATAAAATATGGTGTGCCGTATTTATCTAAATGTGTGTGAATATCATTTATGTTTGTGATCCACTTTGGGATCTTCAAGCCCTCTTCAGCTGTCTTGGATTGGGCCTAATCATCTCAATATACCCTTTTTCAACTATTACTTTTTCCATCTTATCACCTTCTCGTACACCCTTTTTTTTTTTTTTTTTTACAAAAATACCCATGGGATTTCGGATTATTTAATCCGAACACAGTTTGGATGTGTTCGAATTATATAATCCTAAATATGTTTAAACATAAGCTGCAATTAGAATCTCTCTCATTTCAGCAGCAGTTGCGAATTTCGCTTTTAAAAACAACAAAAGACAAAGTAAAAAAATAATAATACATGTCAAATAAAATAAAAAAAATACCACTAAAAAAAATTCTAAAAATGAAATAAAACTAATGCAAATTTTGTTCGGATTTTTCCGAGAATATGAAAAATAAAATAAAAAATGAAAAATCGGTATAAAGTCTAAATGATGGAATTTTGGATTTGGAGGGGTGGAGTCCCGTAAGAAGTCCCTTCTAAGGGAGTCTTGCTCCTTTATTTTTTTTCCTGATTATCTGGCCAAATTTGAGAGCAATCCAATCAAATAGCTCAAAAACCATATTTTCGACTAGGAACAACTAACAATGACCTAAAACAGAATGAGGAGGGTTAAGAAGATTAATATGATCCTTAAAATTACTATCCATATTACAATCAGGTTCAAAATTTGTGCCGATACACTTCGGACTATATAATCCAAACTTTTTTTTTCATTGAATAAGAGTGTTTATGGGGTGTTCGGATTCTATAATCTGGAAAAAAATACAAGGAACACGCCCTATTTTTTTCTTCAGGTTTTCGGATTATAAAATACGAATTGGTTAAAAACCGATTTTTCCACCCCCATAACAAAAGAAAAACTCAATTTGGATTATAAAATCTGAAAATCACATAGGCTTTTTCGTAAAAAAAGTTGGCGCACGAGATATGAGTAGGGTGGAAAAAGTAATAGTTCCCTTTTTCTTTGCTAGCTTGGCCCATATCCATTGTGCATCTTGGGTCTATTTGTGCGTGTCTGCATCAGTACATTGATTCACACACACACCCCTCTTTATAACCTATGTTTTTTTCTCTTCTTTTATATTTATTTTTAAAAATCTAACATCTTGTCCTTCAAAAAAAATCTAACATCTAGTCTGTTAATCGTCATTAAATAAATTGTGGAAATAATTCTTCCACCTATCTTTTAAATTTTTCTACTAAACTAAAACTCTACATTCTTCGTCTTCAATACACTTCACTTGATCCAAGTCTCTTGTCTTACTTTTTCCGTCTCATTGCAAGTCTACATATAGTTTTTTTTCCCCTCTTTAATTTAGGGCCTAAGGATTTTATAACTAGTTAAAAACTTGAGTTCTTGCTTTGTTCCCAACCACCTTGATCTCTTTCTTAACTTCTTTACAATTTTTCAAAGTGTTGACATTCTTACACTTAAATCAAGTTTTAAAATATTCCCTTTTAATTCGAACATTCACTTATTTTCATTTATTTCATAAAAATGATAATTTAGATTTCATATTTTGGCTTACTTTTTAACCATTTGCCTAAAGTTTTTTAAATCCTTCCGAGTTGTTTGCTGGCCCTATGATAAGTTTGTTTTCTGGACTTATAAGTTGTTGACTGTATTACATCAACTATTTGGTGTTATACAAGTCTTTGCATGCATGATAAATATGATATGATACGTCAATAATTGCTTTTGTTTTGATTCATTGCTGTTCTAACTTATTATTCAATCATTGGTTTGATGACCTTATTCAACACATATCTTGCTCATAGATTGTCGTTTTAACTTATTCAATCATAGCTTTGACGACCACACACACGCAGGCTATATTTCATCCACATGCGAAGTGCCGACATCACTCACCATCCTTTGTCTGCCTATAAGAATTCCACTCAATCTCTATGGTTACAATCTAATGCACATATTAACTAGACCTTTGGAATTACTGTATATAAATAACGTCTTCATTGAAAGGTCGAATCAAGAGATGCTCTAACAAAATTAAAAGAAGAGTCATACTAACAAGTGTCCCGAGAACACCGGTTAAGGAAGTCATAAAAAATAACATTGCGAAACTAAGGTGTTCCAATCTCAAAATTGAAGGAGGCCAAGAACAAATTCAAAGAGAGGTTAAAATGCGAGATAAATCATCTAATGACAACAATCAAAGAATCGGTTTCAAAAATAACTTGAGATAAATCCATACTTCCATAAAATGGCGGAGCCTAAAGGGAGCGATTCTTGGACATGTATCCGCAGGTACCCGAGCTACCGATAAGAAATCAAACCCTACATAAATTTGTTATTTGTGTACGCTAAATACCACCCATGTAACATCGTTTTTATTTATGATAAGGCCCATAGGTTACAAGTTGTGTCTTGTCCTATACTCCCGTATCCAAGACAGTGAAGCTGACATTCATATACCAAACAGTTTCTGTACTGCATCATGTTTCAACATATATGGTAAAGTATGCCAATTTTTGTTTGTTTGAAAGATGGTAAAGCATGCCAATTATAAAGAACTCTAAAAGGAATGTCCGTTTTGTTTACTAAATTAATTATACATGTTTCATAATTAATTATTTATAGTTTTAAAAATTTGCGATCAAAACTTTGATATCGAAGTTTTTGATAATTTTGCGATTAAGGCAACTGCAGTTGAAGCTTAATATACCATAATTGATCTCTGTTATCTGCAATATCAACAATACAGAAAGTATTAAATTATTATATTCACTTTCCCTTATGTAGATCTTTTGATGACCACAGTTTTATAATGGAAAATGCTAGATATCAAGAATGGATTTTCTTGATGAATTCAAGAATGACATGGCAGAATAATCACCCTTAGATTTTAATCTTATTTATTAAAGTTTCATAAAAAAAATATATAATCACCCGAGCTATGCTATTCATAGTGAGAAGAATTATAACGAATTCACCACGAATGAGAAATAAGCCAATAAAAATCAGTGCTATAGAGTAACCCGCAAAAATACACCGGGAACAATTATGGTGATATCAGCCATAGGAAATTGGCTTCCCTAAAAATAGATAGTATATGAAATTTGGTCTATAAAATAAATATAGGACCAATGTGAATTGAGTCCAGCGTATTAGACTCTCAGTTTTGAACTAACGTTAATCTTGAGTGACAAAGATACACACATTTAATGTTGACACATCTCGAATAGAATTACCTCAAGTAGAAGATACCTATGGAAACCAAAAAGAAAATAGGCAATTTAATCTATCAAAAAATACAGGAAATGAGAACATAAAAGTTTTCATTTAGATTTCATATTTTAAGTTATTTTTATACGATTTCTAATAATTATTTAAATCTAGTCATAGTTACCTTTATTCTCCTTGACTTTTCCTTACCTAACTGTCGTTGTTTTCCTGTGACTCTTGGTCTGTTGGAAGAATGGGTGAGTAGCATTATGCCGTGTGTAATATCATTGAGTATGAATTGTCAATATTCCAGCATTATATATTATGTGTGTGTATGACAATATCTTTGGTATATTAATATTCCAATATTATTATATAATATCTGATCAGTTTTGCTATACTGCTATGATGCATAACTTCTTGGCATCTCTTACACACACATATACATATAACTTAAACTTATTCAATCATGGCTTAGATGACATTATTCAACATCTTATACTTAGCACAGATGCATCATAATTTTAGTATTTGAATGATTTGGCATGTGTAAGATATCATTTCAAAAGCTATAGTTAGCATTTTGAGTAGATGATATGACAGTCATAAACAACGATATCTTGAAATTATATAATCTAAATTTTTTGTTTCAGGATCATTGATGAGAAAATAAATAATGAAATAAAATGATTTCATTACTAGGAGTAAAAGAAACCAAAATAAGATGGTTGGTAAATGTTGAGCTTTATATTGCACAAGGAAGTAAAAAAGGAATGGAGACAGAATGTGTTTGGTGAAAATTAGTAAATGAATTGACAGAGATATAGTCAATGGACTTCCAACAATTACAATACACACAACACTGAACTCAAACACAAAAACCTATTAGTTTATCATAACTACATACATTGATTTTTCTTTTTCTACAAAACAAATACTATGGAACATCATGTTTCAGTGACTATAATAATACGATGAAGAAATCGTAGATGGTGTTTTTTCAAGTACTTGTAACACCTCTTTCATTTGTGGCCTTTTTTGAGGTACATTAGTCACACAACTATACCCTAACTTAAAATAAGCCAACAATGCATCCTCCTTTCCTTCCATATCAGCACGAATCGCCACGTCAACCATCCTCAAAGCTCGATTCTTATCCTCAACCAAAACCGCTGGGCCTTGGCCCATATCATCCAAAACCACAATCTTCCCCGTTAATAGTTCAAGAAACATGACCCCAAAAGAGTAAACATCCCATTTTGGGTGAGGTTTCAAATTCCTAAGTGATTCAGGAGCATGATAAGGTGACACACCACCTATGGAACTTGGGCTTGGGCTTGGGCTAGGCCCACAAGTAACATCTTGAAAACTATCACGTGAGGCTGATGATCTTTTACTTCCAAAAATACGTGCTGAACCTCCAGCTTTACTATAACTTGTGTCACCTGTTACTATTCTTTCAAGCCCAAAGTCTCCAATTTTGGGCTCCATATCATTGCCCAATAGAATATTGGTAGGCTTCAAGTTTCCATGCACGTGCTTCTTCTCGTGGAGATAAGTCAGCCCACGTGCCACACCTTTTGCTATCTTGAGCCGTATTTCCCACGGTAAGTGGCTAGGTGAGGACCCCACTTTCCCTGAAATTCATTCCAAGCACACATAAATGTACTTTTTCATCAAAACAAAGCAAGACAATAGTCGGTGAATGGAAGAAAAATCCTCTACATAATGAAACATAAAGATGAAAAGAAAAGAACAACTATTTTGTGATTAATTATGAGAAACACAAATAATTGAAGCACGTGAATGCCCACATAATCCTTAACATAGTGTACTACAAATTGGTCATATTTTTTTTAGTTACACCTATGAATTTGGGATTTGCTTGGTAAAAAAAGTTCATAGGTCATAGCCAATAAATTATAGTAGATAAACTAGTAGGTTAAATTTGCCGTGTTTGCTAAAATTAGTGATTGAACTAATTGATAAATATGAAATGACATAATCTATAAAAATTTATAGTTCATTATACATATTTTATTTTCAATTAAGATAACAAATATAGAATTAAGATAACAAAATTATAAGCTATACTCCAATAAACTTATAAGCTACTTGAACTAATTTATCAATAAACTTATAATCTATTAAAAAAATGCATGAGAAAAAATCATCAATTCTATTTTTATCATATAAGCTTGTATGCTATGAACCGGAGTATTTGCTACTATAAGCTCAAAAAGTGTCTTTGTCAAAAGAGAGCCTTGAGAGTGACAATTGACAAAAACAAAAAACAATAGGCATGTAATGTTTCCTATTATGTTGCTAAATTATGAGAACCACGAATAATAGAAGCACATGAATGTTGTGTCCACATAAAATAAAATGGTCCTGTTTTTCCAATTTGCACTTGGATTTGATAATGATAAGAGAGTCACAAAAACAAGAACAAAAACAAGAAACAATAGGCATGTAATTGTTTCCAATTATGGTCACTCGTATCGTTATCAGAAAGCCATGGAACGACGCTTGGCAATAAAGTCTCAACATCATACCAAAAAAATCAAAAAATTAAAAAAAATTAAAATGAATAAAGTCATAACATGGTTGACTATGGTTCATTAAAGTAAAGGGATCCGTTGCACCTACTTCTCCATCAACGTCATGATTCATAACAATATCATATCCTATAACCCAAGTGCATTCTAGTGAAAACAAATGCAATACACTAACATGCGCAAAAAACAGTAAAAATTAAATATTTACCAAAGTTAAAGAAATTACTTACTGTAACGAACGTTGGCAAGACAACCATTAGGAACAAAATCATAGATAATGAGCTTCTCATCATGTCCCCAGTAAAAACCACGAACTCTAACCAAATTTGGATGAACTAATTTAGCTATAACCCGAACTTGATTCTCAAAATCCTTGAACCTTTCAACACCATTTTCACCAATTCTACGAACTGCTAAAGAAGTTCCATCTTCAAGAACAGCTTTATACATTATACTTGAACCAGTAGCTCCTAAAATATATGCAGAAGCTTTCAAAAGTGTTTCCACTTCAAGCTCTCTTTCACCGTCTACTATAACCAGAGTACCCGTACCTGAACCCGTACCAGTACCAGTTTTATTCTCACCTTGCTTTTGATTCTCAACACCATCAACATTTTTTTGTGACGTTTCCACGTCACTATCTGATGAACTTTGTGTCTCCGAGGATTCTTCATCTTCTGTTCTTTTTCTTAAACAAGACCACCTTGTAAACCCTTTAGTTTCTAAGGTTGAAGAAGAATTCTCACTTCTTGCAGTAGCAGCTTCATCTTTTATTGCATTTTCCGCATCTTTTTTTCTCTTTAGCTTATAAACATAAACAAAAACCATAGCTAAGATTCCAATTCCAACGAAATCACCAATAACAATTCCTATAATAGTTCCTTTTCTCAAACCACTCTGTTTCTTCTCTGAAGACTGTGTAGTTGGTGATTGAGGAGAATCATTATCAATAGTCTTCGGCATTGCGGCGATTGCAGGAGGAGAAGTTGGCGAAGAACCTTGAGGATCAGAAGAAGGAGAAGAAGGAATAGAACAAGGATTTTTCATTGGTTCACCACATAGATCACTATTACCAGAAAACACTTTTGCTTCCTGGTTCAACAAAACAGGGGACTCCGGTATTTCGCCAGTGAGATTGTTGAAAGATAGATCAACGGTTGCGTTACTCGGAATTTTCTCGGCGAATTCCGGTGGAATTTCACCGGAAAATCTGTTGTAAGAAACATTCAAGTAACGCAAGGAATCACCACCAAAATCTTGAGTTAGCGACCCGTTTAACAAATTGGAAGACAGATCCAAAACTTGTAAATTTCGTAAATCTTTAGGTAGAAAACCAGTGAAGTAATTGTTCTTAAACGAAGCTACGGTTAAGTTTTGCATGTTTGAGAGATTGTTTGGTAGTTTTCCAGTGAAAGCGTTGTCTGAAAAGTTAAGAAACTGAAGATTTCTAAGCTCTGTTAAAGATTCTGGAACTTCCCCTGTTAACAAATTATTCGAAAAATTTAGAAAACGAAGTTCAGAATTTGGTTGAAAAAAGTTCAAAGGAAGAGACCCATTAATGGAATTGTTAGAAAGATCAAGAATTTGAAGATGTTCAATGGAACCAAGATCAGAAGGAATTGAACTAACAAGTTGAGAATTTGGTAGTGATAAGCCAGTAACCCTAAACGGTGTATCATTCTTTGTGTTTGGTGTTATTATGGAACAAGAAACACCGTTCCATGAACATGGTGTTTGGTCGCTATAATTCCAATTTGAAAGCACCAATAAAGGGTCGTTAAGAACAGCATATTTGAAAGAAAGTAACAAAACACCATCGTTAGTGAGTGAAAAACATTGGTTTAGGGTAAGGGTTAAAGATAGGAATGTGAGAAGAAGAGAAAGTGTTGTTTTCATGGTTTTAGAAATTAACTAGAGAGTGGTTTTTGAACATTGTTTGAAGAGAGAACGGAGAGAGAAAGAAGAGGGAAAGAGGTAACGGGGATTTAATGCGATAGGACAGAGGTCCATGTGGAAGGAATTATATTGTTGATGAATGAGTGTGAAAATGAAAATGAAAATATATAAAATAAAACTATACTACTATATGAGTGTTGATATTAAAAGGTTGTAGAAGAAGGACATTTACAGCTCAACAAAACTCAAACCTCTTGTTGCAAATATGCTCTCTCTCTATGGACCTACGCTGCTACAATTTATGGTTGAGCTCTAAATAGTTTAATGGCATTCTCATTACTCACTCTCACTGTATAGTTTCTGATTCAGTTGTTGTTGCATTCTATGAAGTGTACTACTGAATATTAAATAAGAAGTGTTGGCATGAATAGAATTATAGATGAGAGAATATATCTATTTTTTTATTGAATGTGTATTGTCCAAGTCGCGGACCCTGATTGCCTTGTCGTTAATTTGATATTGAACGATTGGGATCGATAATTGAACAATTTTTAACTGTTTATTTATGATTGAACGATTGAGATCGATAATTGTGTTACACAATTACAATACTGTACCAAATGAGAAATGATATTTTGATAATAACTTTTTAACAACTTTTGGACAACTTTCTCTCTCATACTAACATAATGTTGTTATCCTCTCTCTTGTCAACAAAGTTGTCATCAAATGGATGTCAAAATATCATTACTAGTACCAAATATACATTTCCAAGTTACATATGTGTGGTTGTTTGTCTAACGTGGATGTCTCTTGATGGTAGGCTCCTCTTGTAACCGAAGAAGGTATGAGAGTCAATAGTTTGACTAAAAATCAATACCTTCTTGTGAGTAAAAAATAGTACAGGTATAAGTAGGAAAAACAAACTTTTACTTGATAAGTATTCCTGCAGCAAGCTCACACTTGATAAGTGATAACAATATTGTTTTAAGAAATGATATTTGTTGAACCATTTTTTTAACAATTTTTAGAACAATTTTCTCCCATACTTTTATTGTGCTTTTGCTCCATCTCTCTATTGTTTTGATTTTGGTGTCAATAAATACAGTTTTATATATTTTTTATTATCTCATAAATTATCCCAAAATAATTGTCCAAATAATGTATACCTCTATCCTAATCGTTTTAGGATAGTGTCAAGTATGAATAACAAATATCCTACCAAAAATGAAAACATGTGTTCATAAAATAGATAAATGTGAGAATCCATATACTTATGACATATATTAAAAAATTTATTGATTTAGTTATAGTAATTAATTTGTACACAATTTAGAACTCATCTCATTTATGCAACATAGAATTAATTATGTTTTTATACTAGTATTTTAAGTTCCATCTTGATCTAACACCTACTTGTAAAGTTATGAGAGTAGTAATAGAGTAATGATATTTTGACATCCATTTGATGACAACTTTGTTGACAACCTTGTTTTTTTCACTTTTTATTGGTCAAAAACAATGGAGAGAGAAAAAGGAAGAGAGAGGATAACAATATCATGTGAGTATGAGAGAGAAAGTTGTTCAAAAATTGTCAAAAAGTGGTTGTCAAAATATCATTTCTCGTAGTAGTAACAGTATACTCCCTCCGGTCACATTTACAAGCAAAAATATATTTTTTAGGTTCATTCAATGCTTAATGTATTTGGTCAATATAGAGACCAAATACATTATGTATTCAATGAACCTAAAAAATATATTTTTACTTGTAAATGTGACCGGAGGGAGTAGGATCTTTCTCTACTACTACTTGACACGCAGGTAGAGTTGTAAGAGCATCCACAATGGTAGTTCCCTAACAAGGACTCCTTAAATGGACCCCACGTGACACATCACTTATTTATAATTTTTTAATAAAAGTACCTATTAAGGACTCAATGACTTCAATGGCAGTACACTAATAAGGATTCCAATGAAAAGTATTTAAATATGTCCCACTATCTTTACATATTAAACAAAAATAATTTATCTATTACTCATTTTTACAAGTGGGACCAAGTAGTACACATTTTATTACTTCTTTATGCAAGTGGGACCAAGTAGTACACATTTTATTACTTCTTTATGCAAGTGGGACCAAGTAGTACACATTTTATTACTTTTTTAAACGTGGGACCCGTTAGTTACTCAGGAGAGAGAGAGTCCTTATATAGTTGCCCGTTCCTTAACGGGGACTCAATTTTTCTTCCTCCAATGGAGGGTCCTTAACGGGGAGTGGTCCTTGTTAAGTAAGGACCCCCCATTGAAGATGCTCTAAGATGTGCAATCTCTTTAGTTATTGACTTCACGAGTCCTTCAATTATAACCCTGTTAATATAATTGTGTCTTGGACTTTTATTTCTTTTTTATTTACGTTACTCTCAAAAGCCTGTTACGTATACATAAAATATTGACTACTTTATTTTATGTAAATAAATGGACAATTGTACTACGTTGTTATAGACAATAGTCGTGACTCATGGCTGGCTGTATCATTTGTTTTCTTCTACTTTAATTTCCATCAAAATTAATAAAATTCTACGCAAATCTCTATCTACCCCTTCACTAATTGGATACACTTAATTTTTACCTTTTACGGATTCGAAAGAACGGAGAATTAGGAACATGTGAATTTAGAAACAGAAAAATATACTCCCTCCGTCCTATATTACTTGACCTATTTAGAATATTTGCACTATTCATGTACCATGCTTTAACTCTATTTTTCTACTAATATATAAAAACAAAATATAGCATATAAGATGTTGTTAGATTCGTCTCGATTAATATTTTCAAAATATCAAATTTTCGTAATTTTTTCTACTAGAATAATAAAGAAATTTAAGTTTAAAATTGTGCATTGGCATACGTGACAGAGTCAACTAAGTCAAGTAATATGGGACGGAGGGAGTAATTCACTGTTTATTTTTCCTTGTACTAATAATTTCTGATTGGAAAAGATATAGTAGTAGTACCACCATTATTGAAGAGGGTCCCAAAATTGAACAATGCTATCCCGTCATAACGTCATTATTGGCTTAATTAATTTCAAAAAGAAGGAAAAAATATCTTATCTAACTGAATTAAATGTACACTATTTCCAATTTTACTTGTGTTCACTAGCATTCGGATAAAATTTATGTGTGAACAAACAAGTTACTCCCTCCGTCTCACAATAATTGTCACTTTACCATTTTTTCTTTTTCTCAAAATAATTGTCACTTTAGAATACCAATGCAACATTTATTATTTTTTTCCATTAATATACCCTTATTTATTGAATTTCATCCAACTTAACTACTTCACTAACTACAATTAATAAGGGTGTTTTAGTAAATGACATTAATTTTACTATCAAAATCAACCCAACTAATCATTTCCTTAATAACCGTGCACAAACCTTAAACGACTATAATTTAGAGACGGAGGGAGTAAGGACCAACTCACATTGAATTTCAATGCCGCGAGAAAATATGGACCCATCACTCTGCAAGGGAGACAATAAATATGTTGTACGAATCTAATTAACGTGGCATATCTTGTTTTTTTCTTATAGTTAACGATGAAACCGTAACAGTATGAAATTGCCCAAAACAATTTTATAGTACTATGATATGATTCTGTGCTAAATAATTTGTGTCCTTTATATTTGACGGTGGACAAAAGCCAACCAGACCCTTATTTCTGTCTGTTTACACTTTTTCAAAAACACACGACATGCAGTAGATTTGCCATGTTAGATTATGAATTTGAACATCACATTATACATGTTTTTTTGTTTGTTAAAATCACATTATACATGTTTATCTATCACTTTTACATCTTTCAAATAGAAAAATCTCTATCTCTTTTACTCACACTCATAACTAGGGGTAGGAATAGACAAGATCGACCCATAGTAACGTACAACAACTAAGGACGGAGCTTGACTTTTAATATTAGTGTGGCTAAACTTTCAAAGCAACTATATATATGTTAATAAAGTAAATTTTCAACACATTACACACTATACCAAAATGGTCTAGACGAGTCAACTTTACCAACATGTTGCAGGTTCGATTCTTTGCAGCCCACATAAAAAAAAATCATTAAGAACATCAGCGCGCAGGGAGTTGAACACGAGACATTGACGTTCCTAAAAATACCATCGACTGCTGGGACAAGTATAGAAACATGTAATACAAATGACATACATTATATATAACTACTTGTTTTTAGTCTAGTATAAAAATAAAAATAAAATTGGGCAGTAATCTAGTGTGGTTGTAGCCACACTCAGCCATACGGTGGGTCCGTCCTCGACAACAAGTCAGTGGTGAAGACAAGATTATTATAAAGTCCGGCCAAAAAAAATTTGCAACACATTTTTTTCGCTGCAATTTTTGAGATGTAGGCCTCTTTCACTCTTTGGGTTTGGGATAAATTGCAGTTGCAGCAAATAATTAACATTCAGAGGGGATTACATACGAAATTCCAAGCAAATAATAGAAAAATCTAAAGAAATTGTCCAACAAAAAATATACATAAGAAATTTATAGGGGTTTATATAAGAAATTTAGAGGGATTTACATAAGAAATTGTAAAAGTTTTGGGTCAGAGCCCGAGCAACTGCCCAGGCTAGCCGGGCCTTGGATCCGCCCATGCAACAAGTCAAATTAGACGATACTTATTTTTAAAAGGTATTGCTAACAAGTGTCATAAGTGTATTGTTTAAGGAATTTATAAAGAGAAATTTTGTTTTCAAAATAGCACTCAAATACATATAAAAGTCAAAACTACATAATTTTATACCCTAAAAAATAACTACACAATTTTATATGTAAAAGTTACTATTTTTTATTGCTGAAACAATGCCCTAAGGGCACATGTTCGCATTTTTTTTAAATAAAGAAGGATAAGACTTCTTCATAAGCCTATTTAGCTAAAAAGACCAAGCTACAAGCCATAAAAAAAAATCTTTTGAGGTCTACCAGACCGGACTGCTTAAGTAAATATAAATAATATTTTTATAAATATTATTATTATATTAAATTTTGTACCTTAGATTAAATTTTAAAATTTGTTAACTTTTATCAATAATTTAAACCTTAATAATAATAATAATAATAATAATAATAATAATAATAATAATAATAATAATAATAATAATAATAAAAAATCAATACTTGTGAGTTTAGTCCAGGGATTCAAAAACTTAAACCCAATACCTGAACTAAACTTCGTGAGTTCAGTCGGGTTAGACTTATAAACGGTTGGGTTTGGATAATAAGTGGGTTGAGTCGATTTGGATCGTCGGGTGTGCAGGTTGACCCACCCCCATGAACACCCCTAGTTAAATTCTCTAAAATATCATGTTAAATATTAAATAATAGTTTAATCATATTGAGTCATTAGTTCATTGGTCTATTTAAACACATATATGATTATTTCTTCAGACACGTTTATATGAAATATGTTTTTAAACAGCTTAACATACTATATCAAACTTTAATGGTTATACTTAAATCTACAAAATAAGTCTATGACAATCTACAAACTACACTTAATCCTTCAAATTTTTGACGGAACAAACTTAAACTTTACAAAACCTAACTTGGTCTTACCTATTCCCGCCCATACTCATAGCTTCCCCCAACTTATATTTTCCACAGGCAACTTTATTCATATTTTAGATCACATATGGGGGATCGCATTATCACCTTTATTATCATTTATTTTAAATTATTAAATTGGCTCCTGCAATTTAAATATTTGGTGGCAGCTTTACTAACCTCCTGTTTAAAAAAATACAAACTGGTAAGAAAGTATGCCTTACCTTACCCCTATAAAGAATAATCAATCTCAAGATTCAAAAGGTCTGATGATACCTGCTTTATATGGTACAAAAAATTAACTTGGCAAAGATGATCTAGACTAAAGTTTATTTAACTTTTACTTTATGGCCCTATTAATAGTAAAAGCTGCTTTAATTCTTTTTCATTAAGAACAACCTTGCTAAGAATAAATAAAAGGTAATAAAAAGGCTCTTAAAGCACTTGTATATTGTTATTTTTTAGTACATACATTCTCTTCCCATATAGGAGTAATAAAGATGGTAAGAGTTACTAGAAAGGAGAAGGTTGCGGGCCATGGCTGTTTAGGGAAGATGACCAAGAAAGTTTACACTATGAATGTTGGATAGATGATCTAATGTGCACCAAACCAACGGTTTGGATTGTGACTTCAATGTTAACAAACAAGCTCCCACAGTGCACTTCTGATTCTGAATATATGAACTACCTTTGTTTTTGAATATATAACTTTATTGACTAAATTGTAAAAAGAGATGAATATGTTTTTGATCCTTATAAATATGTTAACTTTTCGTTTTGGTCCCTCTAAATTTTTTTTTCAACTTTTAGTCCTCAAAAGTTTTTCTTATAACAAAATAATAAAGAAGTTTTTTGAACGGATCCTATATTTAAAGACATAGTAATTCATACGACGAATCCCAACCTAACCACATCCAATTAAGAATTTAAAACAACAAATTAAGGCTAGTAGATGCTTACACCAACCCGCTCCATAATATTACAAAAAAGGATATACCAATAAAGGAAAACACTTTTTAGAAAGGAATGAAAAAGGACATTCCAATTTGGTCCCAAAAAAAAAAGACATACAAATAATCTTTTTTTTACAAGACAAATTACATTTTTAGTAGTGGTGAATTTAGTGATGTCTATGTCATTTCTTAATTCCTTCAATTAAGACCTTTTGTAGGGGATGTAATCCCAAAGTTTGTGAAAAGATTCTGCCTCCAATGCCTTTAAGTTGGTGTACAATGAGTAAGGGCCAAAAAGAAATTTGACTATTCATTAAGTTAGTGTAACACTTTACTCATTGGAGCTTAGCTATGAATAAGTTTGTTTTTGTCTTTTATTTTTCATTTTTCACTATTGAAAGAACGGAATTGCTATTCCTTTGAACTCAACCTATCTATTTTCTTCCCCCAATGACCGGATCGTGCTTCTCCCTTCCTTATTCAATAAGTTAACTTGTGGAATTTTTGAGTCCCTTGACATTTTGCTAAGTTGATAAGCAACCAAACATTTCAAAGAGGTACATACTCGCTATGTCCCTAACCCAAGTATAGGATTTTAAGATTTTTCCATGTTCATCTTTAAAATAATTATTTAAATTTTCATATATATATTAATCATTTATTGATCAACTCATCTCTAATTATGTTACATCTTTTACGTGCATTTTTGGTTCCACTTTTAGAGGGACCATAATTGATTTTAGAGGTGTAGAATTGATTCTGATATGTTTGCCTGTTGTTGAGTATAATTGATTCTGCCTCCGGGATTGGTTCTATTTAAAGCTGAAATTTGTAACTTTTGATTCTATAATTGATTCTCACACACATATTTAAAGTTCAACTCACTTTTACATAAATATATTCAAATAAAAGCAATTTTTAGTCAAAATTACGTTTAACCAAAATCAATTCTCATCACTGCACAATCAAACGCACGCGTAAAAAAAAATTAAGTTACATCTTTTTTCTACAAAATGTAACTTTTTTAGGTAATAAATTAATTAATACTTTGATGAAACTATAAATCAAATCTCTCTTCTAAAGGATAAACTTCTAAAATAATGCTAATTGTCAACAAATTTAATACTATTATCAATTTTTTAATTCTTGTCATTTAACTAATTAATGCTGTGATCTTCTATTTAAGGGAGTAGTAGGAAGAAATTGTCAAAATGTTCACATTAGTTAGTTAATTGGAGTTACCCAACAAGAACGAAAATCAATGAAGAATAAGGTGATAAAAACTTGTCAACAAAGTTAAGAAGGAATATGAAAGAGGTGGTTTCAGCAGTTGAGCTTTGGTAAGCGTAGTCGACCCGTGGATGTGAAGGCATGGCGTGACTTGGTCTAAAGTCTAACAAATATTTAAAAATGTGTATTATAGGACACTTGGATTTAAATCCTAAGTGGCTGCTTCTTAACACCAGGTTTGTTTCTCACTGGCATTTTGTCTTGTGCTTTGTCTAACCCTTGCTACAAAGATTTGTACAACTTGATTCACACATGCTCCCATAATCTTAGTTGAGAATATATGCATATTTTACTTTAGATCAAGTTTTAATAAATGTATAAAATATATATGGGCGATAAGGTGTAGACTGTAAAGTGATCTTGTATAATGTGACCGTGAGTAACGTTAAGGTTTATCAGTAGTACCAAAGACCTAGTAATAATAATAATTAAAAAATAATGATGAAATGTAACACCCAGAATTCCGACACAAATGCTTGCACATGAAGATAGCACATGGTCGAGGTGGTGTGGAGCATTGGAATAATACCAACGATAACAGTATCTTTGCTTCATTAATCAGTACCGTGAGATACTGAGATTCATCAATTTTAATATTAGGTGTTTATTTTGGTTGAATATATATGTTTGAGAATGGATAATGGAGCGACCATAAGGAAAGAGAGACCTAAGAAATACGATTGGTGATTCTCCAAAGCATACAAAATAGACTCGTAGATTGAGAACTTATGATTATTTATAAATATTTGTTCGAGTCATATTTTATATAACGTGAGACTTTTAACATACCATTCTCACGTGTATGACCAAATGACTTTATAATGATATTCCAACAAATCTTGGATATAATTTGATATCATCTTAAACTGACACCTTCTTTTCTCACCCTGTTTGATTTCTCATGCGACCATGTAGTTCGGGTTATAGAATCTGAATGACATAAACATTTCATAAAAATCTCAAAAACACGTCACAACATTTCAGATTTTAGAATTCAAATAGGATGCACGAAAAACATAGGATGAGAAAAATAATAGTCTTTTAAACTAGTTTTGGACCTATTATAGACTCGGATGAGCCTCAATACATAATGGACCTTGCCTAAAAAGGTACATGCTAAGATGATATACCACCAATCCATACCAGCATACCTTCCCAACAATAAACCATTGACTACATTTTTGTTTACTTTAGATTGCACCGCGATATGTGAATCATACCAAGAATTTCTCAACGACCTCAATGAGATTTATCTTAATTCATCTGAAATCTCATTTATAAAAGGACATCTACACTAGAAGAAATGTACACATTCTATTACGATAAGCCACTCACTCTACTCAATAAATATTGACTTAAGCATAAGTGTATTTGTAGGTACATCACCTCCTCCGTGGAGCTTTGCCGAATTTCTCCACTATACTTAAACTCTGATCACCACCTTAGATCTACTTTGAATCGGGATCGAACTCAACCCTTACAAAAATAACTTACAAAACGAAAACTACTCAAGAGTTATTCAAACACATATTTGTTAGAACCATAATGGTTTGAAGAACAATGATCCAAATTGATTTGAAAATAAAGAATGATTTCAAGAGAACAAGTTTATCCTATAATATTTGTTTGATTGTGTAGCTAAGATCTATCAATTATTGAAGATGTTAGCTAAGACCTCGTCATATATAATAATGTTTTGATATAATTATATATGTTTCTGTTGGTTTATAAATGTTTGTTAAATTTCCATATGTATACATGCATTTCTTGTTGTTTGCTGGAGTGTTGGTGGTTTCAAATTATATATCCCAAAAATACCAAAATGGATTTCGGATTATATAATTCGAACATGATAACATGAAAAGTTTTGAGGGCGCACGAAAGGTCAGGAGGATGATAACAGAAATTCTCAAAATGAAGATGCAAAGTTTATGGGGGACAGGAGCCCCAACCAAATCTCTACTAATAAAACTATGTAGCCCACAAGGGGATCCTGAAACCTATACAAACCCAGGTTCAGTTTTTAATTTTCATGAAGCTAAAAAGTTAGCACACTGCACACTCTATTATGATAAGCCAATCTTTATTTAACCAAACTTTGATTCTTCTGTAGTACGATTGAGACTAGCCCAATATTTATCTTGATTAATAGAATTAGCAAATATCAATCTTCCGCTCAAGTTGGCTAGAACATCTTCAATTTACTTCCATTTAGAAAGAAAAAACAAACGAATGTTGCAAAGTCGAAGCAAATCCAATTAGTAAGTCCAATCAACTAAGGCTCACACACTAAATTTGATTTGGTAAGTAGCCTAGTTCATGAAGTATGATTGTGGTCGATATTGTTGAGTCAACAATGGAAAAGGCGCTATGAACTGTACTTCTCGAACTTGTTACAGGCACTACTCATTAAATTATAAAAGTATTCTTGGCAATGTAGTTGCTATACTAGTTTGCTAATCCAACAGTTATATATACATCATAAAAAGTTACAAATAAGCAACACTTGAAAAGAGTTTATACCACACCATCTACCAAGAGTGACTAAGCCTTGGTACGCCCAACAAATCTAGCAGGACTAAACCGTTTAAGATCAACAATGGTGGAATGACCATCAAGTACAAGCTCAGCAACAGCAGCTCCAGTGGCAGGACCATTGAGAATACCCCAGCAACTATGTCCCGTCGCTATATAACAACCTTTCACCCCAGGAATCTCTCCTATAATCGGCACACCATCATCAGTACACGGCAAAAAGCACGCTTGCTCCACCTTCACTCCTTCTTCCCCGAGATGGCTTGATACGGTCTTAGCTACCCTCTTCAGCATCGCAATTGATTCTTCGTTACCCCGTATCTCCTCTGGATCATCAGGTACCTCTTCCTCCTTTGACATCCCACACACATACACCTCCCCTGATAAGAAAATAAACATCAGTATCTATTAATGGTTTAGTTTATATCATTACACTTAATTATCTTTAGATTTCACTTTTAATTATCTTTAGATTTCACTTTTGTGCCAATGGGAACCTGGAACATGTAATTCAAAGGTATCAAGTAGAAAATGATATTTTGAATCATAGACCTATAAGTAAGCACACAATCAACCAACATTTCTCGAATTTGAAAAGAGTCCAAAGAAATGGTTTGATCCAATTTATGGAACCAAGAAATCTATGAATAAGGATCCAAATGCATATAAATACAACAAGAATTTCTAAAAACATTTGGACCATTTCATTTTCAAGTGGTGTTTAACTTATTTCCTTTCCATTTTGCTTCTTTAAAAACACTTAGTTTGGACCCTTAATTTTTTTTTTTTTTTTATAGGCAAATGTTAGTAATTACTTCTGGATATCGATCCATGACATCATCTTTTAAACTCATTCAATGATTCTTAACTTACCAATGAAGCTACCTATAGGGGGGTTTCATTTGAGTCTCTTAAATTCATTATGGGTCCAAAATACGTTTGTAAATTATACAACAAAAGAGTCTAAAATTTAACTTAAAACGTAGACCTAGCTCAACTAACAATGTTGATATTGTTGTACTTGAGCATATGACTATAGTGTGTAAGTTTTAGGTGATTATCACCACTTCGTCTACGGACCCAAATGACAAAAAAGCTTAAGTCCAAAGTCCATAATTTAAGTGACCAACATTGTTTAAAATAAAATAAAATTGAAGGACCTAAATTTAAAAATCAAAGATATCGGTATTTTTATTTTTATACCTAAATAAATAGTTTTCTGTGACTAAGATATTTGATTGGTACATGCATACCTGTAGGCCGAGGGTACACTTCTGGATCAAGAGGGGTCCTTCGATTAGAGGCACGGTAGCTAAGAAAAAGAGCATGTGGCGTAATAGCATTAGCTTCTTTGGGCTCTAAAACAATACTATGGGCCTTAAGCCCAGAAACTCTAAACCTTGAGCTCAACAACTCCAATTTACTAGACCAAGGGCCCAATGCTAAAATCACCGCATCCGCATCCACAACACCCCCACCTTCTAGAACCACCGATTCAACTTTTCCTCCTTCCACCACCAACTTCTCCAATTTCCCAATCACAATTTCCACACCGTACTTCTCCACCGCGTTCTCAATCAGTGTCCGTGTAAACATTTGCGGGTGCACCTGCGCCGTCGTTTCATGTGTTCCAATTGTTTTAGGCCCATGGGCCGGCCCATCAATCCAAGACGGCAAAGTAGCTGACGAGGAGGAAGAAACAGTGGTTTTTGATTCTTCAGTTACGGTGAGGCTGAGAGCGGTGAGTGATCGATAACCGTATGATTGTGGACCGTTAAGCTCTTGAGAAAGTGAACGGTGGAGATTGAAGCTTTCACGAGCGAGGTGTTCCATTGGGCCTCCGTCACACCAATCTAAAGCGAGGAATCCACCTGCTTTACCGGAAGCGGCACAAGCGATGTTGGATTTCTCGATGATTGTGACGGAGGCACCTTTCTTGGCGAGAAAGTAAGCGGTGCAAACGCCGATGACTCCGCCACCGCAAACAACCACTTTCTTCGGGTGATCCATGGGCGATGATTGAGAATTTTGAGATTGAACTGAATTGATAGTGGAAATGCGTATTCTGTTTGGAGGAATTGCCGCCGCTAGATTCATACAGATTAGCATTTTTAGAATCGGACACGTGTCTCTAGAATTCCTCTTTAGTTTTTCATTTTTTTGCGCCAACTAGTATAATATGGTCATTTCCCTTGTATTTTGTGGCTGGTAATTGGTCTCATAAGATATAACCTTCGCATACATGTATCAATTATTATTAATTCAGTTTAGGGAAGCTATGGTTCTCGATCAAGAAGGGATTTAATACAGTTAAAGTCCAGTTGGTGTTCTGATTACAACTCAGATGGATAGAGGATTTCAAGAGTGGTTTAAAATCGGTAGTAGAAAATGCTTAACATATGGCCGGATCCACGTTGGAGATGTTGTTTGATGATGAGGTGTATCCGCAAGCATTTTGACGTTCAAATTAGTATAACGGCTTAGATGAATGAGAGGTTAAAAATGAGACATACTTTGATATGACACAACAGGATGTGTATAACCTAACATATGTGGTATTAGGCTTTGCCCAAAAAAAAAAAGATCAAATTGAAACAATTGGGTATTGTCCTGGAAACACACTCTTAAGATGGTAAAAAATTGTAGGGACATTACATGTATTAAATTGCAGGTTTGAATATTGGAAAAATTCAAGCCCCACCTATAATAGTGATAAGTTTTGAATGAATTTATAAAGATGGACACATCTCATTTTACATGTAGGTTTTGTAAGGATAGGATAAGTTGAACCCAACATAAAAATCTAATATGATTTGTGTTGTTGACAAGGAAAAATATCACTCAAACAAATGAACTCGATAATCAGGACTTAAGCTAAATCCTTAAGAAGTTCTAAATTTATAGGTTTAATGTTTCAGGTATGTGCTTGAAGCATAAATACGTGTGAGAATGGATAAATATCATGAAAAAAAACAAAAAAGAATACACTTAAGTCTCTCCAATTTTCATTTCATGAGGAAATCATGACCAAACCTGCAAACCTGTGTATACTTTCCTATTATTTATTATGAATGCATATCCAATTAGTTCAATGCATGTCATGACTAACAAATCATTGATGCTAAAAGAAACCTGTGGCATATTCTGAATCATGGAATACATTTCAATATTACTCTGTCTCTAAAGACATTGCAGGAGAATACACTCCACATGTATCATTATTACATATTTCCTACAATGGATCTTTATATCTGAATGTTGCTCCAAAACATATAGACAAGCAGCTGTCAATCCGAGGTAACGGGTTCAAACAATTTGAATTTGATCTATACTTTGCAGTCTTACAGGTTCTCTAGAAATCATAACCCTTTCCGATGACAATATCGTGAGATGGACTCCTTCTCAAAGGCTCGTTATCATAAAGACCGAGCTCTCCGGCACTCTATCTTTGCTCAGATAAATGCAACAACACAGTTCAGAGCTGAGAACAAAATGGTTCTGCCAAAATTTAAGGGGATCACCTTCCTTGTCTAATAATCGCAACACCTTAAATTTGAGGTAATGTTTCTAAACAAACTTGAGATCGGATACCACTTTGTCTTTACAGATCTAGTGGTCACAACGCCATCCAAGATAGGTCATACAATCATATGAAATTAGATCGAGAATACTACCAAAAAGGTAAAAAATAAAACATCCTTATATGAGTACAAATCATCGCATATTTAAACTAGCAATTCAATGGACTTGTCTAAAGCCTGTACCAAAGCACACTATGAGAAATGTTTGAGGACTACATGTAAGTGCATCATTTGGAAATCTCCCCTTATGCTAAATGTCATCATTCGTTGTTATTAATCTAATTCATGTGTTCAATCTGGACACATATCTCATTGCTACTCCAAACCAAAAGATGACATACTAGATGTATCATTGTCTAAAACACGACTGCGACACGATAGATTATCAACTGCTCCATCGCACCTATCATGCATCATTATCGGTTCTGCTCGTCGTTGAACCGAGGATATTGAAAATTACTTTAGCTCACACTCTCAATGAGTGCTCTGAGTATCCCCTCTGTCTGTAACTTCTGCTACAAGCAACTTGAATCCACTCAGCACTAGCTTTTTGAATGTTCATATGCAGTCAATATTTGGAGATGGCTATATAATGTGCTAGGTATTCCAACAATTATTGCTTATTTGGATGATATGTATGCAACATGAACATGCAATGCTCCTCTCAATGCAAGATTGTGATTCTGTCAACTGTTATCAACTTTGTGAATGCTATTTGGTTTGCAAGGAACCAGCTAAGATTTAATAATACAAACATTCATTGAAGATCTTCAATTTTTAAGATTATGGCAGAAGCTAATCTCGTTGGTAACTCTACTCACAGAGTCTCCTTTCCTGCAATATCTGATTTTGTGATCATGAAAGCTTTTAGTGTTTGCTAGAACAGAAAGGTAACAGTGACTGCACAAAGGTACTCTACAATTACATAAGGGAATAAACTCCTTGTATTTATCAACAATATTATACTGTTTTACCATACAGTAGTTACAAATTTAATATTGCATTATACTTGTGTGGACGGTTACCACAAAGAAGCCATGGCACGATCATTTGTGGGGAATGGCTAACAAGAAACTCGAGAGAGAGAAAATGAAATGAAAGTGAAAATCTTTATTGATGAATTAATCAAATGATACAAAGTGTATACACTTATTTATAGACTAATGAGAGTCTATTGTAGTTATCATACACTAATCATATACTAATGCTACTCATCTAACTGCCATAACAGAAAGTCCAGCTGTCATATTCAAGTTACTTGATCCTCAAGTAACTTCTCCTTCCTCATTTGTGAGCTTACTTGCATCACAAGTAATCTCCTCTTCCTCTTTATTTTGTAACAGCCTCCCACAAGCTGGAGCTTGGTATATATCTACCATGCCAAGCTTGGACAATAGAGTAATGAAAGGCTTAGGATGCAGTGGTTTGGTGAAGAAGTCTGCTGCTTGTTCAGCACTTGAAACTGGGAGAAGCTTCATAGTTCCATTTTGTACCTTCTCTCTTACAAAGTGACAATCTATCTCCAGATGTTTAGTTCTTTCATGAAACACTGGATTGGCTGCAATATGTAAAGCACTTCTGTTATCACAATACAATACAGGAAGCTTAGTGTTGTGAATCCTTAAATCCTTGAGAAGGTAAATCAGCCACTGCATTTCACAAGCTGCAGCTGAAAGTGCTCTGTATTCAGCTTCACTTGAAGATCTAGACACTGTGCTTTGCTTTTTGGTGCGCCATGATATAAGAGAAGAACCAAGGAAGAAGCATAAGCCTGTTATGGATCTTCTTGTGTCAACACATCCTGCCCAGTCTGCATCTGTGAAGCCTAAAAGCTGTATGTGTGATGACTTAGGAAAAAATAAACCTTTGCCTGGTGAATTCTTCAAGTATCTAATCACCCTACACGCTGCATTGTAATGAGTTTTGGTTGGTGCAGACAGAAATTGACTAAGTTGTTGAACCACAAAACAAATGTCTGGTCTTGTGTTTGTCAAGTATATTAATCTGCCTACAAGCCTTCTATATGAGTAGATATCTTCATAGGGTTGCCCCCCATCATGGTGCAGCTTGATAGAAGGATCCATAGGTGTGGAAACAGGTTTAGAACCTAATAAACCAGAATCATTGAGCAAGTCTAAACAATATTTCCTCTGAGAAACAGAAATACCAGTTTTGGAATAAGCGACCTCAAGACCAAGAAAGTATTTCAGTTGACCTAAATCCTTGATTTTGAAAGATGCATCAAGTAAATGCTTGACTCTAGTGATTTCTGGCAAAGAATCTCCAGTTAAGATGATATCATCAACATAAATGAGCAGGGCAGTGAATGAATCATTAGAATCATTCACAAAAAGAGTGTGATCTGCAGAAGCTTGAGTATATCCTTGCTGAGTGAGAAACAAGGTTAACTTTTCATACCAGGACCTGCTGGCCTGCTTCAAACCATAAAGAGATTTATTTAACTTGCAGACTTGATTTGGTTTGGAAGTATGAACACCCTGTGGGATCTGCATATACACATCTTCATGGAGGTCACCATGAAGAAAAGCATTGTTCACATCAAGCTGGTGCAAGAACCAATCATTGATGGAGGCCAAAGCAAGAAGCATTCTAACATTGCTGATCTTTGCTACTGGTGAAAAGGTTTCAAAATAGTCAAGACCTTCAATTTGACTATACCCTTTAGCAACCAATCTGGCTTTGTACCTTTCAATAGTGCCATCAGAATGATACTTGATTTTGAACACCCATTTGTTCCCTATAGGTTTGACTTTGGGAGGAGAATCAACTAATGTCCATGTACCATTCTTTACTAAAGCCAGGATCTCAGCATTCATTGCCTCAACCCAGTACTCAGATTGCATAGCCTCTTCAAATGATTTGGGCTCAGTGTGGGAAGTAACAGAAAAAGTAAAATGTGATTGTGAAGGAGAAAGAAAATGAGAAGAAGTAAAATTGGACAAAGGATATAAACTACCTGAAGAAGATGAAGATGGTTGATCTGTGAAAGAGTTACAAACATAGTCTTGAAGCTTAACAGGGACATTTTTGACTCTTTCAGACCTTCTAAGAACAGGTTCAACATCATCTATAGAATCAGGTAAATTAGGTATAGGAGGGTTTATAATAGGAGAGGAAGAATCATTATAATTGATAGGAGGAATGGGAAGAGAATCAGAGAAAGAATCCTGATTATGATACGCTACACGTGGGACAGACGCAGGAAAACTATCGAAAGCAGAAGAAGGATCAGAAGCAGAAGTAGGATCAGAAGCGGAAGTAGGATCAGAAGCAGAAGTACGATCAGAAGCGGAAATAGGATCAGAAGCAGAAGTAGCATCAGAAGCAGAAATAGGATCAGAAGCAGTTTTATAAGGCAAAACATACTCATAAAAAACGACATTTCTGGAAATGAAAAGTTGCTTAGACTGTAAGTCAAAGAGAACAAAACCCTTGACGCCAGTCTTATATCCAAGAAAAACACTCTTTCTTGCTCTAGAAGCAAGCTTAGTTCTGTGAGAACAAAGAGTAGAAGCAAAACACAATGAACCAAAAACTTTAAAACTATCAAAATCAGGGTTTTGATCAAAAAGAAGTTGATAAGGAGATTTATCCTTTAAAATGGATGAAGAAACTCTATTTATGATGTAAGTGGCATGCACAAGAGCATAAGACCAAAATTTTTAGGAAGTTTTGATTGAAAAAGAAGAGCTCTTCCAACATTCAATATGTGCTGGTGTTTTCTCTCAACCCTCCCATTTTGTTGGGGAGTTTCAACACAAGATTTTTGATGTAAAATTCCTTTTGAAGCATAAAATTGTTGTAAATCAAACGCAGGACCATTGTCACTTCTGACAGTTTTAACCTTGCAATCAAATTGATTTTCTGCAAAAAGTATAAAGTTTTGAACTTGTAATTGAACTTCTGATTTTGATTTCAATAAAATGATCCATACAAATCTACTATAATCATCCACAACAGTAAGAAAATAACTATGACCATGAATGGATTTAATAGAAAGAGGACCCCAAATGTCAAAATGCAAAATATCCATTTTATTGATTGCTCTTTTGGTACTGATACAAAAGGGAAGTTTCTTTTGCTTAGCAAAATGACAAGTTTCACACACTAAGTTGGGATCAGTTTGCAGGAAAGGAAACTGCTTATTCATAATAGCTAATCTAGAATGAGATAAATGCCCTAGCCTATAGTGCCAAAGAGCTGAAGAAGGAATGATATTGGGATCAGCAACTGAAACAGACATGACTCTTGACATGCTAGCTTCAAGGTTTAGTTTGTACAATCCTTCACATAGATCAGCCAAACCAATCTTCCTTTGAGAAGTCATATCCTGCAATTCACAATATTTGTCAAAGAAATGTAAAGTGCAATTTGAACTGGAACATAGTTTGGACACTGAAATCAAATTAAAAGAAAAATCTTTGAGATATAGAACTCTATGTAAAACTAAATGAGGTGTGAGACTGATGGTGCCTGCTATATTAGTGACAACAATAGTATTATTAGGAAGTTTAACATTGGTAGGCTCAATGGTATAATATGTAGTAAACCAGTTCAAAGAAGAGCAAATATGATCACTTGCTCCTGAATCTAATATCCAGGAGTTAGATTTAACACAGGCCAGGCAATGTGCAACAGGTAGGGAACAATAAGCATTACCTGAAGTAGATGCTTCAACTGGTGTATGACCAATTGAAGCTGAAGTGCTGACCTGGTTTACCAAAGACTGAGGAGATGCAACCTTAGAGGATTGAATTAAGGCAAGAATGCTGTCATACTGTTCTTTAGTAAATGCAGGCAATGAACCAGAAGCAGTCTCAGTAGATCCTTTACAACTTTCATCAGGATCTTCAGATTGCACAGAATTTGCATTAGAGTTGAATCTACCATTACCATAGTTGGGAGGATAGCCATGCTTTCTGTAACAGGTCTCAATAGTGTGACCTGATTTACCACAAAAGCTACATTGTCTACCACTTTTCCCTCCCTGAGAAATGGATCCCTTGCCTCTACCATAAGGTTTCTTGGTTTCAACAGCATTAATCAAGACTTTACTATCATCAATAGCATCAATACCTTCATGACTTTCTTCTTGAGCCACTAAAGAGTAAACTTTGCTGAGAGGAGGTAATGGATCCATAAGCAGAATTTGAGTACGAACAATGGAAAAAACTTCATTAAGGCCAATCAAAAACTGAATCACTTGATCCTCATGCCTAAATTCTTTAACATTTCGCATGGAAGCACACACACATCTCATAGGGCAAACACATGAAGGTGTAGGTCTATGACTATCATACTCTTCCCAAAGAGATTTCAATTCAGTGTAATAGTCATTAACAGAACCAGTACCTTGTTTGAGATTGTTGATCTCAGATTTGAGCTTCCAAACACGAATGCGATCAGCTTTGCTAAAACGTTCTTTCAACTCATTCCAAACGTCAGAAACGTTATCAATATACACAATGCTCTGTGCAATACTATCAGAAACAGAGTTCATGATCCATGAGTGGATAAGATTGTTGCAACGTTCCCATGCAGAGAAATTCAAATCATTATCAGTAGGAGGAGGAATTGTTCCATCTACAAACTGATACTTGTTCTTGCCACCAAGACCTCTGCGCATAGCACGCGCCCAAGCTTGATAATTGGACGTGTTCAATTGAGGCTTGATTGCAACTGAATGAGGTCCATCACTGGGATGAACATAGTAAGGTGAAAAATAATCTTGTGTTGGATCTTGATTTCGAACCATGATTGATTGAAAGAAAATCAAAATCTGAACGATTCAGGAATCAACACAAAGATGAGAAAAGAGATACGAAAAAGAAAGGATCTTCAACGAGAAGAAAGAAGAAAAAGGAAAGAAGCTTGAAAAAACTTCAGAAACACGCATCCATGGCGGAAACGGTGCATAACTGAATCGTAACCACCTTCCCCAAAGAGAAGGCTCCTGATACCATAACAAGAAACTCGAAAGAGAGAAAATGAAATGAAAGTGAAAATCTTTATTGATGAATTAATCAAATGATACAAAGTGTATACACTTATTTATAGACTAATGAGAGTCTATTGTAGTTATCATACACTAATCATATACTAATGCTACTCATCTAACTGCCATAACAGAAAGTCCAGCTGTCATATTCAAGTTACTTGATCCTCAAGTAACTTCTCCTTCCTCATTTGTGAGCTTACTTGCATCACAAGTAATCTCCTCTTCCTCTTTATTTTGTAACAATGGCTCATTCACACCACTTGAACTAATACAATACAATTGTTCAAATATTTACTTAAAAGCATTTTTATGTCGAGCGCACACAATACGCGATCATGTAACTACTCCGTGACAAACATGATTACACGAACACCGTCGAACCAAAGACAATCCTCGTACAACTATGTTCTCACCGGATAAGAAGAGTCATCATAAGCTCGACAAATGCTTTCACGCACCAACTAGTCCACTGAGATGTACACCAGATTATGGATCAACGTGACCATATTCTCATTCATGCTACAATTTAGATAGATTCTTTAATATGCTTAATACTCATTCAAGCAACAAAATCTACTTGCTTAACAAAGAAACATGAGACGGAAATTAAAGTAACATAAGTGACAAATCCATTATCATCAACCGCTCCAAAGTGTATGCACTATGTCTATGTCCCCCAAAGGCCACATAACTTTTTGAGAAATCAAAATGGAAAATAAAAGACCATGAAGGAAAAAGTAATATTTATGATACATTTTTATCTTTTGTTTAATAATTTTTCAGATCCGTTTCTCTATATACTTATAGAGATTAACCTATAATCAACTTCTTGTCGTGGGATACCTTGATACCTAAAAGAAAGTTCGTGTCCAAAAAGCACATCTACTATAGATTAACATAACGAGCTAAGAAGAGGAAAAACTCCTAAAAAAATTCTGCCTCACTCATATTTATTTTAATCATAATTTTATAAAATTATATTTTAATGAGGCTATTTTAGTAAAGTCAAAAAGGCTAAATTTCTAGACTTCAAGAGCTTTCTATAATGTCCAAATACAAGACTTGATGTTAAATGCACCACAAAATAATAAAATGTGTTTGTCTTTTTTAAGAAAATGCATTTTATTTTAAAATGATAATATGCATTCATTTCCTATCAAACATTTTATTTTATAATGATAATGGGCCCGTTTGTTTGAGATTTTTTTTTAACTAAAAAATCACTTTTTTTTTCATTTTTGTAGTGTTTGTTTAAGAATTTTAAAAAATCCATTTTGTTAAAAAAATCATTTTTAGTATCAAAATGAAAAGCTATTCTAAGTAGCTCTAGAAAATCTATTTTTTTCTACATATAAGGAACTCAAGTGTAAGAGCTTCAAATCTTAAAAAAATGATTTTTATGTTAGTAAACAAACAAAAATAGCTTTAGATTTTTTAAGAAAATCTCTAGATTCTTTTAACCCAAAATCTATTTTAAATCTGAAACAAACGCATCCAATATGTATTCTTTTCTTATTATGGAAATGTATTTTTTAAGTAAACTCAGAATTCTGTAAAAAAAAAATAATAATAAGTAAAGTCAGAATCGTCCCTTCAGGGACATCCGATAAAATTGGAACGATACAGAGAAGTAAAGTCAGAATCCATATTATTATTCAAAATAATGTCTTTTTTCATCTTAAAATAAGAGTTTTATTGAGTGAAGACTTATTTTAGTCCCTAATAAAATTTTCAAGACTCAATTTAGTCTTTGAAAAAAAATTAATTAAGACAATTTTTAGTCATCAAGAATAATAAATCAGGACAACTTATATAACATGAGATGAATTTGCTCAAAAAAAAAAACATGAGATGAATATTTGTCTCTGATGAATTTTTTTTTTCTTTTTCTGATGAATATATAAGAGACATATACATACATACATACACACATACATACATACATACATATATATATATATATATATATATATATATATATATATATATATATATATATATATATTGTTCTGGACCGGCCAAAAGGATTCTTGGCCCATCCACTTGGGCTCAATATCAATCCAAGCCCAAACTCCACATTTGGCATTATTGCTCGCAACTTACCCCTTCCCAAGGGGGGGTGCACGAAGCAAACGAGACTGGTTCAAACGAACCCCAACGTCTCTCTTGCACATTCGGCACGTTCCCGCAATAAACTCTGGCGAATACACTTCCCAAGATTTTGTAACCGCCAGAGCCAGGTGTGCCTCCTCAACGGCTCTGCAGCTCTCAACCTCTATAAGTAGGGGACTCACTGCAGTCCCCAAGGTAGAACTCTTTCTTCCTCTAAAACCCTCACTCTCTGATCTCTACTGACTTGAGCGTCGGAGTGCCTGCAGGTACACACCCCCCATCCGCTCCAAGAAGCAGTCTGACGTATTCCACCACCGTCACAACCACCGCATTCAAAGCACCGGCAGTCACCTTCTGATCAGGTACGATCAGTGGCGCCGTCTGTAGGAAATACATAAGCTCCTCCGTTTTTATAATCCTAAAAACCAAAGCTTTTCATAAAATACCATGGCTGCCAACGGTGCCAAATCCCAGTTACGAAGTGAGGTGCGCATTCCTCAACAGGATGGCATGACATTTTCACATTCACCTGTGGATACACCCAGGGAGGAACCAGCTCAAGTACTCCCTATCCAACAAAGGCCTCTGCTAGGTCCCAGCAGTCCTACAGAGACACCAGAAGATGCAGCATCAACCGGCGTACTCATCAGTAACCTGATCCGCACGGTTCAACGACAAACGCCGTTAATCGAGGAACAGAACCGTTGACTAATGGATCTGGAACACGCACGCCCAACCGTCCAAACCCGACGATCTCTCTCCCTAATACGTAACAAAAGAGGAGAGAGCCCCAGTCGGTCACGTTCCAGATCCCCCCGACATTCGGTGAGCATCGGATCTCCATCCTACACCAGGAGGTCAACAAGGAGATCTCCCCGACGGTCTCCACCTAGGAGATCTCCTCCAAGACGGTCTCCACCCAGGAGATCCCCTCCAAGAAGGGCCCCGTCGAGAAGATCCCCCCTGCGCCGAACTCCACCCAGGAGGTCTCCACCCAAGCGCGATACCCCCCGACATTCCAGTTCATTGGACACTCACGATACCCGAATAGATCGTAACGCTTACGGTCCATTCACACGGCGTATCCGAGAAGCTCTTATCCCTCGCGGACTGGAAAAGCCGCCACAAATGGACTTATACGACGGGACTACCGATCCGGATAAGCACATCGAGAACATCGAAACAGTTCTTACCTACCGGTCGGTGCGGGGCGCCGTCATATGCAAGCTTTTCGTCACCACCTTGAGACGAGGAGCGGTCACGTGGTTCAAGAACTTGAGAAGAAACTCCATAGACTCTTGGAGTGACCTCTGCGACGAGTTAACCACCCATTTCACTGCGTCAAGGACACAACCAAAAACGGTGGCTTCCCTCGAAGCCATCGTCCAAGGAAGAAGCGAGCCTCTCCGAGACTACATCGAGAGGTTCAACAAAGAATCCGTCCATGTCCGAGGCGTAAATGAGACAATGAAGTTGTACCTCATTGCCAAAGGCCTACGCGACGAAACGGACGTGAAGAAAGCTGTCCTCTTGGATCGCCCAAGGACTCTCAACGAGTTCCTAGCGATCGCTAAGATCTACATCTCCTACGAAGAGGCTTTGTACACGGACAACCTCAACAAGGTCAGGAAGGAGGAACCTGCTGCTGAATCCTCCAAAAAGCCCTTCCACGAGAAAAAGAAGGAAGGCAAAGCTGCTCGCGAAAGCAAGAGGCCAAACGACCACTTCACCGAGTACACTCCATTGGCTATGTCAAGGGAGAAAATCCTCGCCGAGATCGTTGTAGCCGATCTAGCAGAAGTTGGCATCAAGCCACCAAAGGCTCCATCTCATGAGAGGAAGGGAATCGACAAAACAAAGTATTGTCGGTTCCACAAATGCCACGGGCACACCACTGACGACTGCGTCCATCTGAAGGACGTCATCGAGCTCCTCATACAGAGGGGGCGGCTCAAACAGTACGTGAAAAATCCAGAAGCCGAAAGGAAAGCTGTCATCGTTGACGGGTTTGAGCACGGAAGGACCATCGCCATGTCCGTGGAACATCTCGGTGATTTCCCTGACAACATGGAAATCACCCCCTATTCATGCACCTGGGAGCAGTTCCCCACCGCCAACATCATAACCGGAGGAACGCTGAACATCTCCATGGGGAGCATGAAGAGGAAATTTCAAGAGCTCATGGACGTCAATACCATGACCCCCTCCAACCGAGGAGGAAGGCCCCCTTTGGCTTTCTATGACTCCGAACTATCTGGTGGAGCTTCAAATTCTGCCATCCCTTTGCTCGTGCGAGCATCAATGGCCAATGCAGATGTCCGACGAGTCCTGATAGACACAGGGGCCTCATGCGACATCATGTACACCAGCCTGTTCAAAACTCTCCAACTGACAGAGAAAAACCTTTCTCCTTACGTTGGGGATGAACTCTACGGCTTCAACTGATCGTCCACCCAACCATGGGGGTACGTGGAGCTACTGGTCTCTTTCGGAAAAAAGGAGGCCAAGAAGACAATAAAGGTCCCATTCTTGGTGATCAACTACCCTTTTCTCTATAACTGCATTATATGGAGGACCGGGCTAGCCCAGCTAGGGGCTGCATGTTCAACCGCTCATCTGAAGTTAAAATACCATGCAAGAGACGGCATCATCGCCTCTCTCAGTGGAGACATCGAAGCTGCAAGAAGATGTTTCCTCCAAGCCAATAAAACCCAGAACTCGGTTTCCCAACCCAGCAAACCTGCTGAGGACAAAGGGAAAGCTGCTGCGAGTACTCTGGACGCCAACTTGGTCGAACATGACCCCAGGTTCACTAAGGAAGACCTGAAGAAGCAAAAACGGGAGAAGAAAGATCCTCTCAACGCGAAACTTCTTCGACCTTTCCCTGATGGCGAGTTCGAGTTAGTCCCTTTTGGAAACGACCCCTCGAAGAATTTCAAGATCGGCAAGGATCTCCCAGAGCTCGTCAAAAACCAGCTGATCGCCTGCCTAAGGGAGAACGCTGACCTGTTCGCCTGGAGCGCGGCTGACATGCCCGGAATCGACCCTAGCGTCGCCTGTCACCAACTGACGGTGGATCCCGGAGTTAGCGTTGTAGCCCAGCGTCGTATGAAGCAGTCTCCTGAAAAGTCAGAGGCTGCAGAAAAAGCTGTAAAAGACCTCCTAGAGGCAAAGTTTATTTCCGAGGCCAAATACACTACCTGGCTTTCCAATGTTGTACTTGTCAAGAAATCTAATGGAAAATGGCGTATGTGTGTTGACTATACTGATCTTAATAGGGTCTGCCCTAAAGACGCATATCCTCTTCCTAACATCGATAAACTCGTTGATAATTCCTCTGGCTATAAACGTTTATCCTTCATGGACGCCTACTCTGGGTACAATCAGATACCCATGGCTGAAGAAGATAAAATGAAAACAGCCTTCATGACCGAATCGGGGAACTATTACTACACGTAATGCCCTTCGGTCTACGAAATACGGGGGCTACTTATCAACGTATGATAAACAGAGTCAATGACAAGACACTTCTGGGCGACATTCTAGAGGTTTACATGGACGACATGATCGTAAAATCCCAAAAAGAGGTGGATCATGCCGCCCATCTCAAAAGAGTGTTCGAGCAAACTCGGAAATACAACATGAGACTCAACCCAGAAAAATGCACCTTTGCAGTCCAAGCGGGTAAGTTCCTCGGCTTCTATCTGACAGAAAGAGGAATTGAAGCGAATCTAGATAAATGCCGAGCATTTACTGAGCTTCCAACACCCTACTCCAAGAAGTACATCCAAACGCTCAACAGAATGTTGACCGCCCTCTCAAGGTTCGTGGCTAAGTCCGCTCAACACGCACTTCCTTTCTTCAAGCTCTTGAGGAAAGAAACGAAGTTCAAATGGACGGACGAGTGCGAGACCGCTTTAAAGCACCTCAAAGAGACACTTTCTACACCGCCAGTGCTATCGCGACCAGATCAAGGTGAAACACTATACCTCTACCTCTCCGTCTCCTCTGACGCGGTAAGCGCCGTCCTCATCAAAGAGACGGTGGAGGGACAGAAACTGGTATATTTCACCAGCAAAGCGTTGTTGGGACCTGAAACAAGGTACCAAAGAATTGAAAAGGTAGCTCTCACACTCCTCACCGCAGCCAGGAGGTTGAGGCAGTACTTCCTAGCACACACGGTCGTAGTCCGGACAGACCAACCCATCAGGCAGATCCTGGGTCGCCCAGACGTAGCCTGTCGGATGATGAAATGGTCGCTCGAGCTATCCGAGTTCGACATTCATTACGAATCCAGAAAGGCACTAAAGGCTCAGGTGTTCGCCGACTTTCTCGCCAAGATGACTTTCCCAGCCGAAGAAAGCCCTGAGGAATGGACCGTCTTCGTAGACGGGTCATCCAACTCTAAGGGAAGCGGAGTCGGAATAATCATCGAAGACAACAAAGGTATCGTTGAAGAAATTTCCCTTGCTTTGTCTTTTCCTGTTACCAATAACACTGCAGAGTACGAAGCCTTTCTGGCTGGCTTGCGAACCGCCAAAGACATGGGGGCCAAAAAGGTGAAAATCTTCACCGACTCACAACTAGTGGCTTCTCAAGTCACAGGAGAGTTCCAAGTTAGTACTAGAGAAAATGAAAGAATTCGAAGCCATCGAAGTAACCCATGTTCCCCGCAAACAAAATACTCGGGTAGACATTCTTTCAAAACTCGCAAGTACACGAACTGCGAACGGGAACAAAATAGTAATACAAGAGGTCCTCGGAGAGTCAAGCATCCAGAACATCGGAACTCTGCATCAAGAGATCAATGCGATCATCAGAATGGAAGATTGGAGGGGACCCATCTCTCGATACATAGAGAATGGAGAGCTCCCGACCGATCCACAAGAGCAGACGAGGTTGAAACGAAGGGCCTGCTCATTCACTTTAGTGGAAGGAACCTTGTACAAAAGAGGTTTCAACATTCCGCTAATCAATTGCCTAGGACCTAACGAGACCCAAGAAGTCCTCGCCGACATCCACGACGACATCTGCGGACAACACCTTGGAGAAAAAGCTCTCGCAAAAAAGGTCCTACGAGCAGGATACTACTGGCCTACCATGTTAAAAGACGCCCAAGACTACGTGAACCTATGCGATAAATGCCAGCGACACGGGGACATGCACCTAGCACCTCCTGCTGAGCTAACATCCTTGGTCTCACCTTGGCCTTTCGCGTTGTGGGGCATCGACCTTTTGGGACCATTCCCCAAAGCCGCCGGGCAACTGAAATATCTGGTCGTCGCAATTGACTACTCAACCAAATGGATCGAAGCAGAACCACTGGCCAAGATCACAGCCAAAAACGTACTCCGCTTCTTCAAAAGAAACATCTTAGCAAGATTCGGAGTACCAGCATTAGTGATATCCGACAATGGTATGCAGTTCAAAGACCAAAGGTTCCAGGATTACCTAAGGAATATCGGCATCAAGCAAAGCTTCACTTCCGTCGAACACCCTCAAGCCAACGGCCTCGCCGAGGCTGCAAACAGGGTCATTCTACGAGGAATACGAAGAAGGTTGGACTTGGCCAAAACTCAATGGGCTGAAGAGTTACACGCGGTACTATGGGCCTACAGAACTACTCCCCATTCCACAACTGACGAGTCACCTTTTCGACTCACGTACGGGACAGAAGCGGTCTTACCCGTTGAGTTAACTGAACTCACATGGCGTACGGACGCCAGCACTGACTTCCCGGCCAACACGGCAAATCTACATGAAGAGCTCGAATTTGTCAACGAAGTCAGGATAGGGGCAACCTTGCGAGAAGCAGTGCTAAAACATATAATAGCCGCTCACCACAGCAAGAAAGTCATCAAAAGGGAATTCGAAGTAGGTGATCTCGTCCTCCGGCGAAACCAGAAGGATTTCGAAGAAGGGAAGCATGCCGCCAACTGGGACGGCCCCTTCAGGATCCGGATGAAGACCGGGACGGGAGCTTACGGACTCGAAGACCTCCATCAAAACGCAATTCCAAGAACTTGGAATGCGGAAAAACTCAAAAAGTACTACACTTAGATGGAAAACGACGCCGACTCACTCTAATGTACGTACTTAGTTCTATACAACGAACTCACCGCTCCCCGTCGAGCAAATAAACGGAAGAGGAAAGTCGTGCCACTTCGAATCCAAAAAGAAAAAGGATGAGAGGAATTTACATAACAAATTCTCTTACTCCTCAGTATGTACGCTTACCGCTGGGACATCACTGCTCGGAATGTTAGGTAGAACCCTTTGCTCGGAATGTTTCACTTTGGACACACATTCAGATAAGCAATCTCTTGGATGTGCAATACTTCTGACTAATACTCCGTGTAAACAGTTAGAAAACTTCTGCCTAAGCCCTTCCTTGCAAAACTGCGCAAAGGTAAAACTTTCCAAGCAAAGTAGACTAACTACCTAGGAGGCAAAAGGCAAAGCTTTGATTTCATCAAGTCAGAGCAACAAAGCGCTAAGCCGGCATGCGAGACTCTCCAGTCATTAAGTCACTTCATCGAAATAATGACTGCGGGGGGTAGTCCATCCCACCACACTCAACTTAAGAGCTTCGCAATTCGAAAGCAGACAAGTTCGCAAATTGAACAACTAAGAGCACACGAATTATTGCAATCCGTCAAAAACACAAGGCAGATAGATAATTCGCCCTCGACAGCAGCTAAGGAGCATACGAATTATTGCAGTCTATAATACACACAAGATAGATAATTCGCTCTCAACAAATACTTCACAGTGTATAAAAAGCCTCGCACAACGAGCATTCAAATTCAAAACATTATACTTGAAAGTAAATCATACATTTCAGAAACAAGTATAATTGAGAATAAAACAATCATGTTATAAAGGTGCTAAAACCACAAAGGGCGCACAATGTCATTACAAGTTTGGTTGTTAAAGAAGATATTAATTACAAGGCCTGATCAGGCCTGGGCTTCATCAACATGCCCGTTATCTTCTTCGAGATCAGGGGGAGGAGTAATTACACCATCTTCCACCTCGCTAAAGGGATGAATTCCTTCGACGTTCAGCTCGATACCCGGGTTCACTACCTTCAGTTGAGCCACCGCCCGCTCAAACCCAAGCTTGACAGCGTCCGCCAAGCTTCCTTCCACCAAGCCTCCTCCAAAGACGCCTTCTCCTCAGCCAGTTTCCGGGAGATGTCGGTTGCTTGCTCAAGAGCGGTCTGAGCCCCAGATAACTGCTCCTTCAAAGAAGCCTATTGACGATCACGCTTCTCCGCAACCGACCTCTTGCTCCTTTGATCCTCTTCAAGAGCAGCGACCTTGGCAGTCAAAGCGTCCCTCTCCCGCACCAGAGCGTCAACCCGAACTTCACTGTCCAGCGAAGTGTTGTTCAGGGCAGCAGCAACCTCCAAAGCCTTCATGGTGGCAATAACTCCATCAGTTATCGCCTTACTCCGGCCAGCTGGACCCAGATCCTGGATGATCTTCAGCTCAGGATCATCCAAGAACAAGGTCGATTGAGGGCCATACAGCTCAGGCTCGGACCACACCTTCGGAAGCTGAAGGAAGCCTCCCTTCTCAGAGCGGACGGGGACGGCCTTGATCGACGTGATTAGATCCTCAGAAGGCATCCTCAACTTCTGCCTCTTAGCAGACTCCTGCACCAACTCCTGAGGAGCCTCCTCACCTTCCAAGTCCACCACAGGATCGGAGGCTGAGCCAGAACAAGAGCCAGCTATGAGATGCTCCAGAGAATGGACATCCTTACGCTTCTTTTTGGCTGAGATCTTTTTGCTCGCCGCATTCACAAGGGCTCCCAAGTCCTTCTTCATTTTCTCTGCAAACACAAAGACAAAGGAAACTGCGTCAGTTAAGAGAAACAAATAAGAAGGCAGCAAAGGAAACAAGAGCAAAAAAAAATAAACTACCAAGACAGGCATCAGAATTATCGGAGGTCAACAACTCGTAAGTATTGATGAGGCAGGGCTCTGTTACTGGGGTCCCATCCGCACTCATCAAAGGGTTCCCCCGTCGGTCAGTCTTAACCCTCTAGGGAAGGGACTCGATGAAAGCCTAGAGTTGTTGACGAAGACCTTTCTCCTTGTCAGTCAGAGTGGCGACGGTTCGACCAAAGTCCCTCGGTTCATAAGCAAAATGGTCCTGAGACCAGCACAGTTGGAAAAAAGGACGGCGCTCTCGCTCGCCCTCCTTAGCAGCTTCCAAAAGATTGTCCTGAGCAGCTGTGCTCTTTGGCCGAACCAAAAAGAAGCGCTCTTTGAAACTCCGGATCTTCCCCGCAAAGATCTCAAACATCTTCTGGGTCTGACGAAAAGAAACCCAGTCTGTACCCCACTGTACGGTGAAGAAGGAGAAAAAGACATTTTTGGAGGCAGGGATGCGAAGATAATCGCACAACAACTCGAAAGCCCTCATGAAGGCGTAAGAGTTTGGATGAATCTAGGTAGGTGACAGTTTGGTCCAACGAAGCACTTCCCGCTAGAAGTTAGAGAAAGGGAGCCGGAAACCCATGTCTTTGAAAACCACTTCATACATGGGAAAGATGTAATTTTCATATTCCGAGCACACCCTGTTGGACGTGCTCGGCAGTATCAGCTCCCAATCTCTCCCTTCCCCAATGATGTCAAAGGGGGCTTCGTTCACGCCATCGGCGGCAAACACTGATTCAGTTTCTAAGGGCTCCTCTCCAGGCCGCATAACGACAGACGCAGCAACTCCCTCGTTAGCCATGACAGACCTGGAAAAAGCAGGGGAAAAAGTGAATCTAACAGTCAGATCCACCCTTCCTTCACCTATCAGGTCGGTCACGGCAAGGAAGGGATCAAATCGCTATCGTAAGAAAGCAAAGGAATCTAGAAGCTCAACTCACGCATTGAGGAGACCTACCCTCAGCGAACAGACTCAAAGCTTATGAAAGAAACCCAAGCCTGTCGCCAATGTTTTCCTAAATACCAATGGAAAACAGACAGCATACCTACATAATCTTTTGATGCACGGTGGAAACAGCCTAAACCGACTGCGGAAACCACCGAGTCAAACTACTCCTGCCCTAGAAGCATGCACTCCTACAGTTTCTAAAAAAGAACAGAAACTAAACATACAAAAGTAAAGAAACAGGTCATCGGAACGTTACCTGTGAAAGGGAAGAGATTGAAGTTGCGATTGAAAGCGAAAACTCGGAAGAACTTTGCTTTTGGAAACTGTGGAAAATCTCTAAGTCTCTGAGAAATTTGAAATGCAGTGACGTTCCAAACAACAGTGGAACTATTTATACTCGTTTCACAAACCACCCAAAAGTCACGTAGTCGATCCGGTGCATCCCTTCATTCGCAGCTCTTCCTCTAAAACACTGCTTATACGGTCCCGATTCAATCATACCTATTCATCCAAGGGCTATGATCCTCCCCTACGGTTCTCCAAACGTCAGGATCCAATCAACGGTGATGATGGCACCTCGGAAATACAACCCGAGAACACGCTGGAAACTATAGGTACTCAAGTGCTACTAACAACTTTCACACGTGTCACTCAGAAACCAAAGGTCATGTCCCCTCAACTTCTCCCTCGAGACGTTAGCATTAATTACGGAATGACATCTGACCAAACTTCCTGGCGAGGGAATCTTTCCATCCGATCTCATACCGTCGGACATACAGATGCGGGACTCCGCCACCCAGCCAGGTGAACTTACATCGTTAGAGGGAGAACAAACGTTTCGAGATAGGCGAGCCTATTCGGCCCAAACTCTCAGCATTCTCAATCAGCCTCGCAAACGATTCTCCGAGTCAACACGTGCATAAGTCCTGCGAGCAAGATCCGTCTCTTCCCCGAGCATGGGGATACATACCAACTAAATCCCCCTTGAGGTCGGCTTCTGACGAGCAAACGCCCGCACTTAAGTCATCACTCTTCATCAAGAGCAACGACTTGGGGGGCTACTGTTCTGGACCGGCCAAAAGGATTATTGGCCCATCCACTTGGGCCCAATATCATTCCAAGCCCAAACTCCACGTTTGGCATTATTGCTCGCAACTTACCCCCTTCCCAAGGGGGGTGCACGAAGCAAACGAGACTGGTTCAAACGAACCCCAACGTCTCTCTTGCACATTCGGCACGTTCCCGCAATAAACTCTCTGGCGGTTACACTTCCCACGATTTCGTAACCGCCAGAGCCAGGTGTGCCTCCTCAACGGCTCTGCAGCTCTCCACCTCTATAAGTAGGGGACTCACTGTAGTCCCCAAGGTAGAACTTTTTCTTCCTCTAAAACCCTCACTCTCTGATCTCTACTGACTTGAGCGTCGGAGTGCCTGCAGGTACACACCCCCCATCCGCTCCAAGAAGCAGTCTGACGTATTCCACCACCGTCACAACCACCGCATTCAAAGCACCGGCATTCACCTTCTGATCAGATACGATCATATATATATTATACCTTTTTCCTTCAAAAAAAATATATATATTATACCTTTTATTCCACTTTTTATTCATTTCTATTTTTTCTACTCAAAATAGTATTTTTTTTTTTATACTCCACACAATTAATGCTATTAAAATTTAAGAATAGTATATAATCAATATCATGTGGATGTGATTTCTTTTGAAAAATTATTTCGGTGTTAAAACAATAAAAATATATACTTTATAAATATGATTGTCTGGTAATTATCAGGGCCGTCCCTAAGAATTCGGAGGCTCGGCTCTGGGAATGAAAAGAGACCAGTGATAAAATCAAAACGTATTTTTTTTAAAAGAGCAATGTTCTATTTATATTTTTTAAAAGATAAATATAAGGTGTCGTATATATGCGGTACACCCCTTGTCAAAAAAAATATGCGGTACACCCAAAGGTGAAAATGACTACCGTATACATGAGGAACCCCCACCTAACACCAAAAGCAAGAGGACCTAATTTTAATAGGTCTAAAAGGCTAAAACAAGGGGACAGAAAATGGCTGGGGGTATTAAAAAAAATTGGAGGGCAGTAGTACTAGTGGGTATTAATTTTTTTTGAGGCCCATGACTGAGGGAGGCCCAGCTCTGTTGAGCTGTTTGCACCCACTCAGGGCCGGGCCTGGTAATTATCGATTGATGTTATTGTTATATTTATAAAAACACATGACTGTTACATATATTTATCTCGCAAGCCATGCAAAATCAATGTGCCACATTTAAAAACAAACAAAATTAAAAAATATATTTGTAATTAAATATATTTGTAACATTTAATTACAGATAAAGTTACCCGTACGTCCCCACGGGTTTCATATGTTAGGAGATTAACAAATCAGATATATGTGCACAACGATAGAGCTAAAACGGAGACCAGCAGAGGTCACGGTCCTCCTAAATTTGTTTTTAAAAATTATACCAGTATGTAAATATTGTTGGCCTATATATATTTTTTGTAAACTTTATATGATATTGTATAATGGCTCTTTTTTTACTCAATATATTGAGTCTTAAACACATGTTTCTCTAGGTTTAAATGCACTAATACTTAACTAGAATCTTTAACAACAGCGGAATAAAAAAGTGAGGTTTTGTTAGAAATTTATATAAGAACCCTAATTAATCCTTAACTATGATCCAATATATATGATTCCTCATTGCAATTCCCTTTAGAAGATTGAATCACTGACTGCAATTTATATGGTAGCGCACTGCCATTGATTCATTGATTGTTTTATCCTGAATTCATCCTCATATGCTTGTATTTTTTTATTGTTTCAAATTTTCTTTTGCTGCTATATATTCAAAATTCATTTTAGTCTCTTCATTCTCAAGCAAACCTCAATACACTCTCATCTTTCTTATATCCTTGAAATTTCTTATAACTATGAATATATCTGATAATTTTTTAAATATCTTGTAAATATTGTGCTTTTAAACATTAATTTTTTTCACTAAATCATACTTCGAACTTGATTCTCCTATGTTTAATTCTTGGCTCCGTCCCTAATGTGCATGTAGTTAAAACAAAAAAGGTGAAGTGTACGTATGATTTCGAAGGGATTTTGAAGCATCATATAGGTCACGATACAGTTACCAGACAACTTTTTTGATTATTCATCACTTGCATGCTTCATACCTGATTTGATAGGGACCAACGGGGACAATACTTGGGTGCCATTAAATTCTGGCCATTGATGGCACCCAACACACACATCACACACACACACTTGGGGCAATGTGTGACCCTGATCTAATGGCGGTGTCATTAATGGCACCAAAGTGCCACCCGGACCAACGGAAACTACACATTTAATTTTAACTCGTTAATCATTGCATTTTTAGATTTAAAGATAATGAAGTTGGTTGGAGAGATGTCAAATTATGTTTAGCATTAACCAATCCCTATAAATCCAATGATCTTATCTCCAAGTTAATTAACTGCAAAAGAGCCAAATAATACACGTTTCCTAGGTCAAGCTTGGTGGAACATGTAACCGCTGGGCAATCATACTTGGGCATAGAAGAAAAAGAAAAGAATAGAAACCAGAACTTTAACGGTTAGAAAGTCATTACTCATTATCATGAATAAGAACTGGACCACTTAAAAATAACTAAAACCCAACAATAATTTTACGAAAAATCTAACAAATACACTTAGGTGATGTATAAACAATCAAAAGAGTTAACATTTACATAGAAAGTTGTGTAATTATTATTATTTTTTTCATGTATTTTACTAACAAAGTTTCTTCAAATGAAGAAATACAATAAACACTCTAACATTTTCTCCAACATTCACTCTTCTATTGAGTGAAACTCACGTGGATCTCACCACTTTACGCGAGATTCATTTCCAATGTGTGGCATCCACGTGGATTTTATCCAATAAAAAAATGATTGTTAGAGAGTATGTTAAAAAAAGTGTGTCCGTAATATTTCTCTAATGACTAATATGAATTTTTCAAACAATGTCGTTATGACATGACTCTAATTTTATCGGTAACTCAAAACATTGAAGAGCCATAAAGGAACGTGATAGAGCCATCCTAACCAACAAGTAGTATTTGAATTGCCCTATACATTCCAAAATTCAAATAGAACAAAGCATGAAGGTTTACAAGAGCCGAAACTTTATGTATGCATTCACACTCTGTGTGCATGTTACCAAAAAAAAACACTAGGGTGTGCATGGCCCATACAACCAAAACCTACCGTCCAATAAGTAAAAGTTGAAAATTAGAAAGCATTATACAGTTGGGCTGGTTGACCTATGGTTGTTGAGAGGGTTCTTTTCCGATCTATCATATTCTTAAAAGATGAATGTTATGCACACTCTTTTTTCAACACTTTATTCAACATTCATTTTTTTAATTGGATAAAACTAATGTATGAAACACCACTTTAAGTGGAACACATTTATAAGGTATGAAATTCATCGTGATTTAAACAAATAAGAAAGTGAGTATTAAAGAGAGTTTTGAAATAAGAGTGTTGGAAGCACTATTCATTCTTAAAATCTATTTTCATTTGGATTTACCGGACCATAAAAAACACTTTTTATATGTAGGTGTGATTTTGGTAGCACGACAAAAATGGTGTTTTCTCTTTTTGAATTGGTATATTTGAAGGGTGTAATTTTAAAAAATAAAATGATCGAGGGTGCAAAAGTAGGGATTGAATTCTCTCAATTTTGTTTTGGTCTCTTCAAAAAGAAAAAGTACAAGGTTCTAGACGTGGTTTTAAGCTGCGTACAATTTAAATAAATTTGTAATACGTTTCTGTCAATGTTTCCTGTTACTGTGTTCCTACCAAAGGAGGTGAAAATATAAATTTAATTTGGGAGTTTTCAGCTTTAATTAGGGAAATGTCTTCTTACATTACTTCTATTTGTTATGAATAACAGTTTGTACTAACTGAATCTCAAGACTCATTAGGGTAAAGAGTGTCTTAACATTCAAAAAACGGTTACAAATATTTGTAAATATTATCTATGGACGAAGTCAGCACAAAAAAGCAGAAATATTTAAACCAAATAAAAACTAGTTATTTCTCAATGTACTTAAAGTCATGAATATGTTAATTTGATTTGAATCTCACTCTTAAAACTACCTAGTTTAAGACATGAGAATGTCCAAACACATATATACATCAAGCTAGAAGTTTTGGTAATGTGAGACTTCAGTACTTATGGTCTTAGCTGGTAGTGTAGTGTACAAAATTATTTTGAATGACAAAATTTAAATTAGTTGTTAATCATTATTTACTATTTCGTCTGAGTTTGAACTCATTACGACAAACTTTTTATCCTTAAACTCAAATCAGTTAAATTATTCAATCTTCATGCTCTTGTGTATAAATTTAATTATCTTTTTCCAATCCAAAATGTATCACATTGGCTGAATATCGGAGTTATGCATGCAGCAATATATGCCCATAGAACAAAACAAGGTACAATTCGCACTTACTTAATAACCAGATACTCTTCGTTTAGCTTTTTGAAAAGAAACATGTTTTGACGCATAAACAGTACTGCATTTATATTTCAAAGATCTGTTAGGAATACTCAACTTTTCATTGGCAAATATAATATAGGTAGCATGGATAACAAAGAAAAAAACCAAAGAAGAAAACGTGTCCACAAGTTGAACCACAATTGTCTCCAGCTGCCATTGTATAATTTTTATTTGACATTAGTCACTTTTAAGTCATAGTCGCATGGACTATGCATGCATGATTGATACAAGTACAACATAAATTAATCCATGTGCTAATTATATAATCCACAATCTAAACAGTTAGGGAGGATATTTTCCATTTTTTCTGGTTAGATTCTCAACACACAAAAAACAGGATAGCAAGAGTCAATTTATTAGGAAAACGATGTATGTATATATGTGACCATAAATCACAACTACACATTTTCCTATTAAAAATAATGTTAATCTTATTTATTTTTCTTAATTTTACAAAAATAATAATTTTATTCGACAAAACTACTTTTTCTTTTCATTTAATTTTAAATCAGAACTTGTTTTATTGAGAAGTTTATCCAATATGAATTTCTCAAAAAAAAGTTCAAAAGTGACCCCTTACAATTTTTAGTATATTTAAATAAAATATTCTATTATTTTCTTTTTTATTACTATTATAAAACATAATTTTTTTACTAAAATATAATAGTGAGAGTCCACATTTAGACCTTTTTGAGAGGGTAATATTACACAAACTTTTCATTAATACTTTGAAAATATTGTGTTATTTAATTTTGACACCTAAATAAGTTTGAGAACGATTATGTATTCTTTCAGTTCTCTAATGTATGTAGGAGTACCAAATAAAGCCTTTTGTTTTATTTACATTTTGAGACCAGCGAGTATATATTCTGGTCTAGAATATAAGTCAAAGAGTGCTAATATATATTAGTTTAGTTATTTGCTCTTAAATGTAAATAATAAAACACTTTTAACTATTTAATCATATACTCTATTTAAAACTTATATGTCTATTTTCAAATATCCTTTGATATAAGTTTTTTATTCAAAGAGTGTTAAAAAAATATATTTTTCAATGAGTCTTTTATTCTCATAAATTAATCCATCGATACTTTTTATAAAGTTCAGAAAAATTAATCCCATTTAACTAAATTTCTTTTTTTTTTCTTCACAAATATAACTAAATTTCTTAATTAGAGTAAAATGGGTTATTCTTTATTATAATCAAGATTAGAATCAATAATGTATATAATAATACAAAGAAATAAACAAACAAAAAGGAGGTGATCGAGGAGAAGGAGAGAAAAGGAAAATTCATAGGGACATCAAAAACAAAAGAAAAGATAGTGACAAATTAAAAGTGATAAAGATAGAGATAGGAGAGGAAAGAAAAGATTGGGTGGGTGGACAAAATCAAAGTCCCTTATACATATGTGTCTTGTATTAATCTGATGGATTCCAATGTCCTTAATTTTGGTGGCAGTCTGTTAGGAGAATGCAGTTTCAAATTAGAACACGACACCATCGAACTACCGTTCCTTTTCCATGCTTAATAATTTTACAATATTAAAATAATTAAACTAATTAAAAGTACTAATAAACTTCTGTTTATTTTGTTTTTATTCCGTTGCTTTTTGCATATATTATATGTATCATTGGTGTTAAACTAAACCACTGTCACATCTTACCTAACTTATTCAAAAACATCGATTATTACAATAATCAAAAGGAATAAAGTCAATATATATATGCTTTAATGTTTAACCAATATCATATGCACATACACATCCCCTCCTCGTGGGGAAAGGCCATTCTTTTTGTTTTTTTGTTTTTCCTAATGAAATTTGAACACCTGAACTTGTGTCATAGCTATCGATATTTCAACTTACGTAATTTTAGAAAGTGCACACATGAAAAGAGAGATTTAATTGTTCTTCGTCCTAAAGCACGATCAAGTGTAAGCCCTGATTAGTAAGAAAGTTGGACATGCAAATAAATGAAGTAAATGAATTCACTTTATCAATAGCGAGATGATAGTTGGAAAAATAAAATATTGAGTGATTCGAAAATTTAAAGATTACTATGCATGCATGGCATGATTTATTGGATACCTATGTAGTTGAGATTTGAGAACGATCGTGTATTCCTTCAGTTTTGTTAGCCAGCTAATTTATAACTGAAAATTTCGTTTTTGGAGACGTAAAAAGTGATTTTGTGGTCCACAAAGATTACTTATGTTCATTTAATATGATCATAATAATACCTAAAGATATGTTTGAACTTAATTGATGAATCAGTTGATTAATCTTTTAAAATTGCTCGAGAAAACCGAGGCAAATAACGTGAATAAGAGTGAGAGGTAAAGAGAGTGAGAAGCGCTAACCCTAGGTTTCGTCTAGGGCAACCGTGTCGGTCATTATTGAAGTCGGCGAGTCCATATGGGAGGGGAAGGGGTCCACTTAGGTGAGATAAAATGGGGGATAGAGGAGAATGGCATGAGCCTCTGAGGTGTGTTCGCAATGTCGGAAAGAGATTTGATCGGGTGAACAGGGACATGACAGGTTTGGAAGATTCAACTAGCATGGAGGAATTTGGAACGACGACGCAGTGGTGTTGGAAAATCGATTGGCAGGGAGGAATCAAGATCATCATTCTCGCAATATCCAAATTTATACGTAAAACCGTGCATCCATAATCGACGATCAAGGTGACTGAGCTCAAGAGGATTATCGCATAAGTGGGGATGTGAATAGTCATGGTTGCATCTGATTCAGGACGCGACTTTCGTGAGGTCATTAAACTTCCATTGACAAGTAGAACTGGTGGTACTATGGTGGCAGAAACGTCGGAGAACATGGACTGGTAATGTAGATGTGCAGTGTTCTAAAGGTGTGAATTCTTGCAACGAGGCAATGAAGGTGAAGAATGGCTCTGAGGAAGGTGTTGCGTCCAATTTTACAAATGTCCCAGAACAAGTACCTTATGTAGAGCTGAGGAAGGGATCTGAGGTTTGTGGAATGTTGACATGTGTTTTTATCACACAAGAAATGTGCGAGGACAAAATACAGATTTGTAGGATCAAGCAAAACTCGCAAAGGCGTTGAATAATGTATGGTTTGGGCAATGTTGCGAATTCGATGAAAAACTCACACCAATAACAACTTGATGTGTGGAGCAAGGGATAATTAAGCAACCAAAATCAAAGTGTATGGAACAATTATAATCACAAGCCAAAAGTAGAAAACAACAGCGAGAGAAAAGGAAGAGAGAACACAAAGAATTTGTTGACCCAGTTCGGTCCAAATTGACCTAGTCTGGGGGAGAGAGCGGCCCTCCGTTCCACTATATGATGAGTAACGTTACAAAAGAGATATCAATGGGTTACAAGAATAAGTCTCCCACCTAATTCTACCCAAATCCCAGCCTCTTCCCGTAACCAGGAGACTCAATTCTAATAGTGTTTCCCAAGGTGAATCAACCCTCAAACCCTAGTGTTTGTTCCAAAGAGACAAACTCTACACAAACCCTAGATTTGTTGTTGCCTTTCTAAACCCTTGTTTCAGCCCCCTCTATCTCCAGGTTTACACTGATACAATGTCTATATTTATAGTAAAAGTAACTCCCATAAAATTGTACCAAATCTGGCCCAAAAAATACGTTTCTGAAAAATAACAACACGCAAAATCGGGCCCCGATTTTTACCATTCGGGCGCCGATTTTTACAGCAGCAACAGCTTCCAACATGCGTCCAAAATCGGGCCCCGATTTCCAAAATCGGCCACTGATTTTCCCAGTTCCAGCAAACATGATTTTGGCCTCCAAACTCCAATTTTGAGTCACTTTCACAACAGGCAATATAGAGTTTGGGCTAATCCAACAAAGATTTGATTGTTTTGGTAAGAAGGCAAATGGGTCAGTGGTGAGGGAGGAGGGAGAAATATGGTGAGGAAAGGGTGTGCAAGGGAGTAGTGTTCTGATCATAGAACCATGATTTATGCCAAAGGTGGCCCTATACAATCTTCACGGTGGTTCATGGTGGGTGAAGTTTGTTTGTTGCGGTCAAGAAGAATTATTTGCCAGAGAAGGGGTGTACCTAAGTAAAAAATACACTCCAACTCTGAATTTAATGTTGTTTCAATGAGATTTGAGGTGATTTTATAGAATGAGAGAATGTATCTGATTTCAGCGAGTAACACCCTATTTATAGGCCCATGGGCGTGGATAAGTTAGTTTTTCCCATATGGTGCGATAAATAAGCGATTGTTGGATCATGGATGGTTCAAAGCCTATATGAACGTGTGATCCTATGTAACATGACTCTTCACTGTAGCATGTTGATGCCTTGTTGCTGAATGGACTCGAGGTTGAGAGGATTTGACCTTCGTCCGATCAAGAACAATTATCTTAATTTTTGGGAAATTCTTTTCCCACCCTCCAACTTTCTCGAGTGCCTTTAAATTTCTCATTTTATCTTCGTTTGAATTATATAATCTAAAGCGAGTTTTGGTATTTTTTGGACTATATCTGAAACGTTCCAAACACCAACAAACAACATAAATGCATGTTGGGCGATTGGCTTCATAGCTATGGGGTAGCATTGATTACCCATAAAGAAGAAGAAATAATTGGTATAGTTTTATATGTAACTATCCCATTAATATATTATCCGGTTACTCTAAACAATTTTGTGGATAATGGATAAATTTAAGTTCTTACAGCTCCATAAAATCAACTTTATAAATAACTATTGTTTAACTTTTATTTTCTCTGTTGTCGTTTCATTAAATATAAGTAAAAATTATTGTAAATCTACTTTACTTATTGATTAAATTTAATATATTAGTTTTTAAAATATATTTTATTTCTTCGTTGTATTTGGTCCCCTCATAAAAATTGTGCGAGCATTGCCGATTCGCCGCTGAATGCATGCATACATATGCAAATTTAACAAACGTGATCTTTATTTACACTTTTGTATACACCTTGAATTAATCGATTCATCTATATACAATATATAAAAGTTAATGTCCATTGAATTTACCAATTTGCCCCTAAGAGGGGCATTTTGGTAATTCAATTATTGGAGGGTGTGGTTTTTTTTTTTTTGAGGGTTTGGCCTATGAATTTTCATTTTTGCCCCTAACCAATTTTTTTAATTATTTTCTAATTTTTATATTTTTAATAACTTTTAATTATTTTCCAATTTTTATATTTTTAACTATTTTTCAATTTTTTCTCCCAAATTCAGTTGCTTGTGGGAGATTAAGGTATCGTTTGACCCGACTTTTTTCAAACTTCTCTACATTTTTAACGAGAAGTTAGGCCGAATACAATATCAATTAAGTACTTACTAGAAAAAGTACTTTTTTTGAACGCATAAAATTGAATAGAATGAGCTTTGACCAGAAGCTGTTGAATGTTATTTTAAAAAACTACTTCTCGACAATTTATTTCATAAGCACCTCTTTTCAACCCACGCTGGGAGCCTTTTCTTTATTTTTTAATATTATATTTCAATATGTTTTTTTCTTCCATTTAACTTTATTTTTTTTAACCGTTCCATTAATTTTTTAAGGAGATTCCATTTAATTTTATTACCTTTCTTTCAAAGGAATTTTATTATCTTTTTATCACTTATATATTTAATTTCAATATCGTTTAATCATCACAATCTCACAAATATTTTTATTCACGCTGTCATTTAATGATCCCAAATATTTTTATCTCCTTTCTTCATCCTCGCGATTATATACACACATTAACATTTAGAGTAATATTTTATGTCCGTCTGTTTGTTTTTTTGTTACGCTAATGCATATAATTTTTTTAGTGTTGCTTGGTTGAGTGCTACCTCACCAATTTTTTTAACTATTTTCCAATTTTTATATTTTTAAAAACTTTTAACTATTTTACAATTTTTTATTTTTAATTATTTAAAACTAAGTTGATGGTTCATGGTTTTTAAGGTTTATATTTTGACATATTACAATGATTCACAATTATCCGTCATTTTACCATCTATCCTTTCAATGTAATCTTCCAGACTGAATATTACTAAGCATATGTGAAGAGACTGAATATTGCTCAGCTGATATTACTTTTTTGACGTCAAAGAGATTTTTTATTTTTTAACGGTCAAATTATTAATAACCAAGTTCCTACACAAGACGCTAAAGAGTTTAATGTATTTCTTTCGTTCATTTTGTGTCATGTAAATATTGGTGTTAATCCCTTTTTGGTAACTCTATGACAGTAACGCTCACTTTTATAATTTTAACTAATATGTAATTTATGATGTTTTCCTGTTCTTGATAAAGCTTTCATAAATATTTGATAAAGATTTATAATTTTTGTGCAATATTTATTAATTTGTTCATTTTTCCTTCGGAACAATTTTTTTTTTCAAAATACGTTACAAAACACCATGCCTTAGACCATGCATCACAAATATTTGGATTATGCGACCTTCATTCTCAAATTTACGAAGAATGGTAATATTCCGTAATTTGAACATCTCTCCTTTAAAACAAGTTTTTTAAAAGTGCGTATAATTCACATGAAAGGACTCGATACTAAATTGCAGTTAATATCTGCCTTTGCTGTAGATCATGTGAAATGATTTATATACGTTGAAACTGAAAGGAAAAATGATATAAATCAAGTAGAGAGGCATTCAACTATCTGTCTGATTCAGAAGTTTGTTCACCTGAAAGGACTGGATACTAAATTGCAGTTAATATCTACCTTTGTTGTAGATCATACTAAAGAATTTATATACGTGGTACTAAATTGCAGTTAATATCTGCCTTTGCTAGGGGTGGCAAAAATACCCATGCCCACGGGTACTCGTGGGTAAAATCCGTCACGGGTATGGAGCGGGTAGCTAAACGGGTATCCACAGGTATAATAAACGGGTATTTGACTACCCATTATTATATGGACACAGAAACGGATTGGATTGTATCCATACCCACGGGTACCCATACCCGATAATAAATTAAGTAAATTACTAATATATCTTTATATATCATATCTTATTACTTAAAGTTGGTACCTTATTGAAGAAAATTTTACCGCCCACCTAAAAATCCTCAATAATAACCTATTTTTATTTTAAATTTTTTTAATTCATCTTATTAAGTTCACCGTTTCCACTTCATTCACATCATAAAACATATAGATTATATAAGAATCATGAATTTTCTATGAATTATGTATGATTTATGAAATTTTGAGTGGATTATTTATGGATGTTTAAAAGTTGAAGTTTTTTGGTAATTAAAAAAAGTTATTATTTGTACCAAAAAATAAATAAATTCAAAACTACATGGGTACCCATGGATACCTCAATACCCACGAGTATCCGTATAGTGGGTACCCACGAGGATACGGGGCGGGCATGGGTATCATATTTATCCAACGGGGCGGGGACAGGTATCATATTATTCGTACCCATGGGTATCCATTGACATCCCTAGCCTTTGCTGTAGATCATGTGAAAAGATTTATATACGTTGAAGCTAAAACACAAAATGATATAAATTAGGTAGAGAGGCTTTCAGCTATCTGTCTGATGCAGAAGTTTGTTCACCTGAAAGAACTGGATACTAAATTGCAGTTAATATCTGCCTTTGTTGTAGATCATGTGAAAGGATTTATATATGTTGAAGCTTATCTGAAAACCTATCGGTTTATATGTTTATGTGTTTTTGGGTCTCTGTTTGTGAGAATCATAAAATCTTGAAACAAAAGCAATAACTGTAATTAAACTATGTTTGAAAATCTGTTGATATCTGAGATTCAAAAATATCTTTTTCAAGTTAGATTAAATTTAAAATTGTATGCATGTTGACTATGGAACTTTGTTACGATTTAAAATACTATATAAAAAGATTTTAAAGCATTTGGATTAGAGTTAGTGATGAATTTATGTTAAAGATGGTCATGGATATCATTTGCTTCATCACTAACTAACTATGTTTCTGTTTGTGTTATTTTTGTTTGCTATTCAATCATGATTTTCTTATTTCTTTTTGAAACCAGTAAGATTATTGGTAATTTCTTTAGGTGAATATACTTGCTAATTTAATACCGTTATAGCTGTTGTTTTCTGTTTATGGTTTTTGACTCAAATAAGTGCTTATATCTAAGTTTGCTTGATTTTCTGGTTTTGTTGTATATACAGAGTATAAAGCCAATTGTTGGAGTTAAATTATGCATTATAAGAATTCTGAATGTTACATCTAAGATGTTAAAAACTGATATAGTTTCTTAATCGTTAAATTACAGTTTAGTTCTACTATTGTTCAAATCCAACTTAACTTAACCCTTTTTTACGTCAATGTAGGCTAGAGTTTGTATTCAACAACAGTACTACAATCAACACCGCAAAGAAATCAACTTCAACTCTCCTGGATTGCTTCTTTCTGATGAAGGAATTAACTATGTCACACACTTTGGCAAGGATGACATAGGGGTGTACATGGGTAATGGAATCAAAATTGAAAAAAAGTTTGGATTTTTGGTTCCAACCAAGATTAGGCTCGACTACGAGGGCATCAAAAACATGTATAAGCTAACACAACTAGGACCAATTTACATTCCAACTGTTTTCCCCGCACGAGTTAAACAAGAACCCATTGAGATCATTTCAGACGATGACACTGACACGGAACAAACAAATGGTGAGGATGAAGCAAGAACTAATAATCAAATTCAGCCAAATACAGGTCCTGTCAACAATTTGCAAAGAACTAATGCAGTGCATTATCATCACTTTGAGAAGGATGTGACAACAACTTTAGCCTCCATTGAAAAACAACAAGCCTTGGTACGTCAAAAACCATTCTTAATAAATCTAGCATCATCTACTATTGTAAAATAAATATGTCAATCTATTAAAAATAACAAATAACACATAGAATAAGACTATGCAAACTTACCACATATCCTCTGTTACATTAAATTCAGAAGGTGTTATAATTGTAATATATTAATGTCTCATAACATCAACCTTAAAGAAATAGTTTCTATTCAAGCAATCTATGTGCCTTTACAATTCCATTTTTGATTTCATATAGCATTTTCCAAATCAAATATCCAAAAAAGTCTTGAAAAGAAAGTATCTAAGGATGACTTTAGAAGATTTGGAAACACACAAGACATATAATTGCAAGGTTAGGACTGCTGGCAGAGGAAATGCTGAGAAAAATTTAGGTGGTGAATGGTTTAACTTCGTCGTAGACTGCGACTTACAAGAGGGTGATAAGTTGATCTTTGATTTGGAGGATCCACCAACCAAAATGTATATCAGACACATCCACGGCCAATAAACAACAAAAGGTACTGATTACTTTTGAAAGAAACATGTTTCTTTGGTGTTAGGGTTGCAAATCTATTTGCTTATACATTATTCTGTCCTCTCTTCATTGCAACAGGAATCTCTCTCTGCTTATGCTAAAAATGATTTGGATCTCGCTGGGAGCTGCACTTCTACAAATGTGTTAACAATGTACAATTTGTATAATATTTCGATGACTATGTGTTGAAACGATGGTTTGGATATAATAATCCAACCCTTTTTTGGTAATCAAACTTTTTGACTATATCGCAACATTTATATTTTGACTGCAGTACACTATATGTGCAATAACAATGGTTGCTATGTTAGTTGCTATGTTAGTTCATTTCCATATTTGAGAAGGACAACAATGTTCTATGATTTCAACAATACTCCTTAGAATCAGTTCACTTTTAACCGTTAACAAATGCGATTGCCAACAAAATTATCCGAAAAAAAGCAATCCACCCCGTGCGAAGCACGGGTTGACAGCTAGTTTTGTAAAAAACTAAAATGAACTACCAATTCTTTGTGCACTTGTTCTTTTATAAATGTTTATTTTATCAATAAGCAATCAAAAAAATTATAAATCAATTTTAATTTAATTGAAATGCTGAAATAATAATGAATTAAAACAAAAATACTACAAGTAGATGTAGATGAGATTAGAGCTATTTTGGATTTGGTTGGGCAATGGGCACACGTGACGCAGGGTGGGAACCTGCAACTGGAAGCCATAAAAGAAGTTGAATTATTTACCCTTCCGTACCTTCTCGTTGTCCTGTATTAGACCGTTTTATTCTGTTTCCTTTTCCTTCGTAAGATTCAAGTTTCTACGCTCTTGCGTGGACTTTTTTTTGTTATAATGCATAAAAATGCACCGCCACAATGGACACCTTTGTAATTTCACTGCTGTACCAAGTTTACTTTGCCGCTTAAGAAGAAGCAAATACCACGTGTGTCCGCTTAGGGGGGATGGATTGAATTTTTTTCTTTTCTAAATACTTCATCCGTTATCAATTATAAGCAAATTTGACTTTTTTAAGTTTATTCAATTACAAACATATACAACATCTTCGAAGGTATCTTTGTTGGTTTGACGCCTACTCCGTAACCGCATTCCAACTAAAGATAACTTGGAGCATCGGGGAGTCTTATCTTCTGCAGACAGGGCGTGCGTGTTCGGTTGTGGTTCTAGTGAGTCGGCGGAGCATCTTTTTCTTCATTGTACTATGGCTGGTAACCTGTGGGCTCTTATTTGCAATTGGTTAGGTATTTATTTTGTGCATCCTGGTGAACTTCGGCAACATTGTTTTCAGTTCACTAAGATGGCGGGAATGCCTTTCTGTACTCAGTTATATTTCAGGGTTATCTGGTTTGCCACTGTTTGTGTGATTTGGAAGGAAAGGAATAATAGGGTTTTCCAAAATACCGTGTCCGATCCTTCAACTCTCTTAGAAATTGTAAAGCGTAATTCTTACATATGGTTGAGGTCTAAACAGGTGGCTTTTGGTTATTCTTACCACGATTGGTGGAAGCACCCTATGCCTTCGATGGGTGTTCTTTTGTAAATTTTTGCTTTGAGTGCTGTTGTAGACAGCATAAACACTTGTTGTACATATTTTTACGGTGATCTCCCTTTTGCACATCTTGTGCGGGGTGATCATCGATGGTTTATATTATAGTTCCATTTTGGTTTCTTCAAAAAAAACAAACATATACAATATCATTAATTGAATGAATCTAAAAAGTAAAATTTGCTTATAATTAGAAATAGAGGGAGTAAATCATTTCATGTAGTGGTTCATCATGGACAAATTGTGAGAACCATTGAATTAAGAAGTGTATATGTTTTTCCTCGTTCTTTTAAGAAGTTAAATTATTTCATCTAAATTGACATAAAAGAAAATTGAACATGAGACATTACGGAAGTAAATTTGTTTTCTCCTCATTAAATATGTATAAATCGATCAATTTCATTATCAAATTAATCAAAATAGTTAGAATGTCCCTAAATTTTATAATGTTCAATCAATGCAGTCCCTCCGTCAAATCTCGTCGTTAACGATGTTGACTTATCACTTTAAACACTAACGTAGAGTTCCAAGTCAGCTTCCAGTACAAGGACGAATTTGATCGGAAATTTTGAATTTTTTTGAACTTTTTTCTAATTGAAAGTCGTTGCAAATTGTTACATTGTGAAATCGATCTATAAATTATTCATTTAAAATCAAGTTGGTCACTAAAATATGTTCATATTATCAAATCAATTTGTGAATTATTCATTAAAAACCAAGTTGATCACTAAATTATGACATTCATTATCAATCGATCCCAGGTTCTCTCAAATAAAGTGTTTAGCAATTATTTATTACCTTTTGCTTGTTTGAAAAGAAATTTCATCCATGTTGAACGTAGTCTTCAAGGTCTACATGCAAAGTGTTATAAACCACTTCAAATTCTCTTTGTTTTCTACAACCAGAGGCATATGCTATTACAAACATGTGGGTGTTTCCATCTTGTCCCACATCAGAATAAAGTTGTCGTGAAAATATAGCCTGACCTGCTTAAAGCATGACTCATCCTAACTCGTTTATTTAATAGGTTAGACTCAATCTTTTGAAATAGGACGGATTAAGGCTTATAGAAAAGCCTACTAAGTCTACCAGGTCGGGCCATATATGTGTAGTTATAGGTACTCCATTATATTAATAAATTTTTAGTTCCTTCAAATTTTCAATACTACAGTTTATTCATTTTTTTGCAATTTTTTTTGGGTAATTTGGGATTTCCAATGAGTTACAAAACTCTTGATATTAGTCTCTTTAATTCGAACGAATACACATATATACTTTTGGATATTGCCCTCTTAATCTCTTAATATTATCATTCTTGTCTTATTCCAAATTACAAAGTTAAGATCTCTGTTAGCAACAAAAATAAAAGGCAAGATTAAATCTATGCAATACACATTTATTAGCCTCTATAAAATAGATGTACAAGCTCTACAAAATTTTATTGGATATACATGCAATATAGACTTATAAAGTGGGAAAAAATGGATGTACATGCTTTTAAATAGGGGTGTAAGTGGTTCGGATAAAACCAACGAAACCGAAAGTCCAAACCGAACCAAACCGAAAAAATATCCGACCTTGTTTGGTTCGGTTCGAAACCGATTCGAACCAATTGAAACCGATCTAGTTTGGCTTGGTTCGTGGTTTTTCATTTTGAGATCCGTGAAACCGATGAACCAATCCGATGATAACCACACTCCTTATTTTACTAATATTATCCTACCTCACACAAACTTATGGTTAAACCCAAAATTAAACATAAAATATTTTTTAATCCATTCACTTTCTCTCATCTCATCAGTCAAACTCTTTCATTTCTACTAAAAAAGAAACCTTAGCCGTCAACCACACCAAACCCATTGTTCATCGCCACCGGTCACCGTAGAGATCATTCATCTCTTGGTTAGTTTTATCATGTTTATGTCATTGATTTATACTCATTATATTTCATTGTATTCCATGTTCATTTTCTATGTCATTGATTTATACACGTTACGTTATATTTCATTGTTGATGAATGATGCATGTATGGATCATGAAAGATTGAAATATTTATTTGAGTTTGATGAAGTTGTTTTTGAAGAATGATGAATGGATGAATCTTGGATCATATGTATGAAATATTGAGTAAGGCTAGTTATAAAAAAATTGTTTAGAAAATAGAGAACATGAAAAAACAAAATATGAAATACAATTATACAAAGTTCTATGAAGTATTTTGTGAGAATATGAATTTTTTTTAATTGTATTTTTAAATAAACCGATCAACCGAACCAATCCAAACTGTACCAAACCGATTTGTTTGGTTCGGTTTCTTTTTTGAAAAACAGTGAAAACCGAACCAATCCAAACCGATGAAGGTTTCATCGATTCGGGCATTTTTTTGACTGAAAACCAATCCAAACCGAACCGTTACACCCCTACTTTTAAAGAAATATATGCGTATTAGCCTTTTTAAAAAGAGTTAAATATGTTTTTGATCCCTATAAAATTGGGACTTTTTAAGTTTAGTCCTTACTTAATTTTAATAGTTCTTTTAGTCCTTTAAAAGAATTTCTGCACTCAGTATTAGTCTCTTCTCACTTCAAATTCGTTTAATTTATGCTTAAACTCTTGAGTTTTTAAACAATTTTTTGCAGACGTGTTAAGAACATTACTAAAAGTTCCTCTGCAAAAATCTAGGATTGGCGTTTAAAAACACCACAACAGTCTTAAAATAAATTCATTGACAGACTAAGGGTCCGTTTGGTTCGAGAATTAGGAGGGGAGGGGAGGGGGAGGAGAGGAATTTTAACGAACGGGAGGGGAGGGGAGATATTTTAATTAAAAGTGTGTTTTGTTCACAAGGGGAGGGGAGGGATTTTAAAATTATTTTACCGTTTTACCCTTAAACTTAATTAAATAAGGATAATAAAGTAACGAAACAATAACGATGTAATCGATAACAACACAATGTAGACGATGGAATAATAGATTAGTAATAGGGTTGTTACAATTACGAGTAGTAATAAAAAGTTGTTACAAGAAAAATTGTTAATAATATGGAATAAAAGTTGTTACAAGATAATATAACATATAACCTAATCAATCTATATATAAAAGTTGCCCCAAGCAAACAATTTCGCCCTAATTTTAACCTAAACCTAGGGATTAAATTTCCTGTTTTAACCCTGACCTAAAACTTAATTACGAAACAACTATAGTTGAATCTAGGGGAGAGATAAAACGTTCTGCTATCACTGAAGTGCGCTTTCTCTCTCTAAACATATCGCTCTCTCTTTCTCTCTCTAACATTCATGTTATCGTGCACTTTCTCTCAAACAATCTCCTCCTCACAGTTTCATCTTCTCCTCGATCTCACCACTGTTAATCTTCAACTCCTATTCTCTAACCCTAATTTCTCTTCGATCCCTAATTTGATTCCGAATATATGCATGCTATTCACATAATCGATAATTTTTCTGCTTTTCGTTTTAATCTATTGAGATTTCTGTTCTGTTATTGTTGCGGAATCGGTTTTGATTTTTTTTCCTTTGATTGATAATTTTTTTGACTTGATCATTCCAATTGGATTATCCAGACTGACACCAACAATGGAAAACTTTTAGTTTAATATTGAACCTAATTTGGTGCAAACTTTTTTGTTGTTTCTATGTTTCCTACTGGCTTCAAATAGAGTTGATGATCCCGTTTACGGTGGCTCAACGTTGCACATAACTGATACTGTCCATTCAACGGACGGTTTAGCGGGTAACTTATGGAATAGAGAAGCTAATAAGGATCTCAGGCAAGTACCCTAAACAGAGAATAGATAGGTTGATTTTAATTTTTCAGGTACTACATATTATATCAGTCAGTCATGGTTACGGCTTTTAAAATTCTGATTTAATCAGTCAGCGTTCCTTCAATTTTGATTCGTCTTCTAACCAGGTAATTACATTTTTTTCCTGATTCTGTAAATATTGCACAAATCATTCTCCAAATTGGTTGATTTAATTTATATTTTATTGTAATCTCGCAAAGCAAATGGAAGAATCCCATGCTGCTTTGGCCAACTATATTTACAATGTATGTGAGCTTCTTTTAATTTTTGCAAAACTGTTAACATCGAATTTGTGAGATTTTTATGCCATTGTTCACAGGGATTGTTTTAAGGAAATTAAACATGTGTATAGTTTAAAAGATGCAACTACTCTTCATGCTATGGCAATGCTTCTTAAAACATGTCATTGGGATTGGTTTATTAATCTTAGTGCTTCTGATTATCCCTTGGTTACACAAGATGGTACGGTGAGTGTCCTTAATTACTATATGACATTTGAATAAATCAATCTATGTGTGTGTGTTTTTAATTTCAAGTTAGCATAGTTTAATTGTTTCAAAGTTTTAAATCTACCTCATAATTCTCTACAATGTGCAACATTTTTTAAGATGCTACATAATTGTTGGTCATTCATTATTTTATTGGATTTGTTGCTAATGATTGATTTAAATTGGTATGAACCTTTTTTTAATTTTCAGATCTGATCCAAATTTTTCCTGAGGTGCCAAAGGGATATTAATTTCATACAACATAGTAGTCGCTTGGGTTAGAAATTGTGCGTGGAATATTGTTCATTCATGTGATTTTCTATTTTCATATGCATTGTGATTTGTACTAATTTCATGACTTTTTTTTATAACCAATTTTAGCAATAAGAGAGGGAAGCCAATGATTATAGATCCAGGACTTTATAGCCTCAATAAATCAGATATTTGGTGGATCGTTAAGCAAAGGAATTTGCCAACATCCTTTAAACTATACACAGGTTTAATTTCCTTAAATCTCTTGGCTTATTTTGGACTTTTCTATATGGATTCTCCGTTGATATTTTATTAGAGTTTGCAATGTGTCAATGTGTAGGATATTTTAATGAGCCAGTGGACCGTTTGTTTATTGGATGGAATGAATGCTAGCAAAACTTCAGCAAATATGTCTTCATATCATGAGTAATGTTCTCGGTCATCCTTCTATCAATTGGCTTCTTTCCACCACTTGGAATTTTGTTTGAGATGGTATATGTTTCTATCATTTTTATTTAGAATGGATACTTCCTTTTAACATTTATAGGTTAGTTATCTAATGACAACATGTATCAAGGTAGATAGTAACTTTGAAAACTTTGTGGTTTGTTTTGTTCTCTATTTGTTGATAATGATATGTTTCTTTGCATTTTTCAGAACTTATTTTTGAAGCATTTGACATGAAGTGATTTGATTGATTTTTTATTTGTATGCCATGCCTTGCTAGCAAGATTTTAAAAACTATAGTATTGGTTTGTTTGATTTAGAATTTGAAATTGTCTCAGCTCCTTTTGCATTCTTCAATGCCTAAATGTGTGTTTAAGTAATTGTTTCGTTCACATGTCTAAATCGAACAAGTAACTTTAAAATGTGAAATATGGCCAATTCATTGATTTTAGAACAAGTAGCAGCAGGTCTCTTACTAGAATCAGGGGGTGCAAAAGTTGTTATAGTATGATTTAGCTTCATGTAATGATTAAGAATGGTAATTGAACATAGTGTGGTTATAGTCAATGATGTTCTAAGGCTTTTAGCGGGTGGAATTTTGTGGTCAAATATATTTGCAATTTGAACTTACGGTTATATTTTATGTATCGGTGCTTGAAGCTTGCTCATGTTTGGCCATGATGTTGTTCTCCTACAAAATATAACATGGCACTGCAAATAGAAAGGTGGCTGCAACTCGTATGAACTGTGAGAGTTGTCGATCTCACAGTGTTTTCACTTGCATTATTGAAAACCAATGGGAGAAAGATTCTATGACTGACTTTAGGTTTGCAAGGTTAAATTTGGTAGAAAGGTAACTACAATTTTGATGATCAGAATCTTTATATACTATTGCTTTTCTTTTTCCTAACATGTCCTAACTTGCACATTCGTCTAGGAAGAAAAGCTCTGGAGCCGACAAGGAACGCTTAAAAGAAGCTGCAAATATAAATAAATCATTATCAACTCTCGGGTAGCTATCAAGGACCTATTTATTGATTTTCTTTCTGTCAATATTTTGTGGTTTAATGTTCATATACACCAACGGTAGAAAGAACCTGTGGTTATGTTCATATGTAAATTGTTTGTCGGAATATGTCCTTACTTCTTGCCTTTGTGCATTTCGGCAGAGTAAGTGAACTTTTGCTGTGCACATGTGTTTTCCCATACAAAAGTTAATCAATTTCATTATCTGTGATTTCATGCTATGTGGTTAGTGTATCTTCGCTATCAAGCGACTATATTGGCTTCTTTGTCTAAGTATTAGTTTTAGCAATTTTGAAGTTGGCTTATGATGTATGTCCCATACTTGACAGAGTTTAAGTTAACTCTAACTTCAGTCAGGTCCGCGTGTAAAGTTATACTGTTACAATTGCTCTTCGAAATGAATGAATGCCTGTGATGTTCGCTCGCCAACCTATATATGTTGCTTAATATAATAGTTTTCATTACTTTATGTTATTTCTTTCTAGATAGTCCTGATATTGCTATCTTCAATAAGATTATAATATCAGTCTTATGTGTTGCACCGTAATACGATGATTACTTGAATTTGATGTGCAATAGTTTTTCACAAGGATTTCTGTCATTATCTCGCCACATTCAGCCATTCAATGGTCAGTTTATAATGTCTTAATATGAGAAAATGTGTTTACTAATGGTCAGTTCATAACTCTAAAATGCCTTTCTCCCCCTAATGATGTTCTGGTCAGTTTATTATAAGCACTTTCAACACATATTTGCCTGATGGTTGATTCTCTGCCACAATCAACTGAGTTTTGGAAATGTTTCATCATTTATCTTCCATGGTTTAGGTTTAAAGTTATGCATTGCTATCTTGATTAAGCTAAAAAATACAATTTATGATGTAACATAACTTACAATATTGTGTTCTTTCAGCCTTATAATCTTGATTAAGCTACCTATAAATGTTGTGATGAGTTTTACAAAATGTAATGAAAGATTTTAAATTTGAACCTATACATTTTAGAGTTTCTGTCATATGTGTCTATTCTTATCTCTTTCTTAAATTTTGATAGTTTTGGTGACTTACATGGGAGATTCTATAATAGGTGTGTATTCTTATCTCTTTCTATCTATTTTTGATAATTTGGCTATTTTTTCTTTTCAAACACACCAATATTTTGTCCTCTAATCAAATTTTCTGATGCTTCATGTGCTGCATAATTCTAAATTTGTTTTCATTCATTGGCACAAGCCAGCTACACGCGAGTGATATAATATCTCACTTTAAACATGTCCTTCTAGATTAAATTCTAGAGTATGAAATAAACCAATTAATTTAAACTTGATCTAATACATCATGGTGATTTGATAATGCAGATTTGGTGTCTTTGGCCTATTCACATGGGAAAAGTGTGAAGGCTCTTTTCTCACCATATTAAAGTTAATTGCTTTTTGTATTTTGTCCAGTGTGAAAGCTTCATGAGTTAATGGCAACATGTTTCCTTTTTGCCTTCATTTTAGTGTGTGCAACAAATGTTGATGCTTTTGTTTTTTATTGTGTTTTAACTCTGCTAAACTTATTTTAAAATGAAATTGGTTGTGATACCTTAAATTATGTGAATTTATATTGGTTGTGATATATTGCATGAGCTCAGCATTATAACATTCTTTGATATTATCTTGCAGATACTTGATTGGATCTACATGATATACTTAATTGCAGTGCTAATTTACATGATTGCAGATACTTGAGCTCACCTTTTGAAGTCTAAAATGATATACTTGATTGGATCTACATGATTTCAGTAACAAAGAAAAGTATATTAACACCATGAAGCTAATGTCCAAGATGTGTTGTTGTCTAAACTGATGTCTCAATGCAATTGTGTTGTTAAATAGACCCATGCAAATTGAGATGGTCAATTAGTTGTTCATGAATTTTTTTCGATATATAGGTGCTTCAACCCGGTGTCTTTTATATGCAATCTATCCAGTGCTAATTTACTTTTTTGTGGTTTAAATAAATGGCCAAATCATGCATCCCTGTTTTGATATTGCTTGAATTTCGTGAGAGTCCGTGGAAACTGAGATTATAATCTAACAACTTATAAGATCTGATGTTGGTTATGAAAGATGTTGAATAGGGAAGCAAAACAAGAGGCATATTGTCGAGCAAAGGAAGGATCTTCGGTGACAGGACGACATGTAGTGTGGTTTATGAATTAACCTTTGGTTGGTTTCTGTAGGCTGTTGTTGATCCGTTTGCAGAAGGTTTTCCGGTTATTGCTTCATGTCATCTGTTTCGGATAACCAAGAATGCTGGTAGGAGTAGGTTTGTGCGTTTTCAGTTGTTTGTACATATTGGTGTTTTGTCCTTTAGTCACGAGCAGACCTTTAGATTATTTTGTAGAGTTATTTTCTGGTTTTGTTGCAGTAACATGTTATGCTATGCTGCTAATTTTACACTTTTGGTGGGGTTTTGGTGCAGCAGAAAGTTCTGATTTCCTGCTATTTTTGTTTGTTTAAGTCCTATGGTGTCCATGTTGCTTTTAAGGTTATATACTCCACGCCTGTATAGTTTTCATGACCAATTCGCTCATTATAATAAACCGCAAATCTTTTCTCTTGAAACTTATGTGTTAGTACTTTTTTTTTCCTTCAACTTAGTGACTTATGAATTTTTTCTACAACTTAGCTACTTTTGAGTTTCACTGTGCTTTTAATGACATGGTATACTTTTATCAGTATGAAAAATGCATCACTCCGTTGACCCAAAGTGTTAGCCAAATTTCAACAAACAACTCAACATCTTTATCAGTTGAGTTGCTCAACACCAAGAGAATGACAATCGAAAGTATGATTGAGCCAACTCAGGTAGCTGTCTATTTTTGAAATTTTTAAATATCGTTTTGGATTCAAGTTAATATTTATGTTCAAGAATTTTATGCAAAAGGCGATGAATTTTTTTACAGGTTTGTCAAGGTACGGTACTTGCCACTGTATGTGAGGTCGAAACTGGTGTTGATTGGTACTTTCGATCATGTGATGAGGACGGCCAAGATACTGATGTGACATCAAATGTGGTCTACAGAGATGTTTTCCGTAATGTGTAGCACTTTGTTTTATAGTATTGTTGTTATTGCATATCGGTACTATTTTTATGTCGACAGACATTAGATTTTCTTTTCTTCAATAGACTAAGCTATTAAATATATATGTTATGTTACCTTAACAGGGTCGATGTCATGAAAATTATTTAATATGGTACATTAAAAACGTTTGTGGCAATTTATTTTATGAATTGAGTTATACTATTTTTTCGATTCAAGTAAAGTATTTACTTTCATATTTGCGCTATATTTGTTCTTTTGTATGACCCGTGCGTTAGCACGGGTCGATGGTCTAGTAATAGTAAAAGTTGTTTCAAAATAATATAACCTAATAATAATAAATGTTGTTACAAGGATAATATTGAGATTTTAAATTAATATAAGGATAATTTTGGCAGTGCAATAAAATTTGCTCCCCTCCCCACCCCACCCCTCCCCTCCCCTTCTAAAAATTGAACCAAACACTTCAAATTAAAAATCTCCCCTCCCCTCCCCTCCAAAACTCTCGAACCAAACGAACCCTAATAGGCTAGACTTATGCTTTAGTTTTTTCAACTAGATATAACCTATTTAAACAAATTCCGGATCGATCCGGCCTATTTTCACCCTTATATGTAATGAATGAATAAAAATGTTGATGAAGAAGAAAAAGATGAATAAAAATATCTCTAATTTAGCCTTTATTTTTTATGGTTTCTGAAAATATGTCAAAGGTGAAACATAATACGTGGTGTACGACTTTGTGCAACTTGTGGAAAACTTGTAATTTGAAATATAGAGATGAGATTGATGAGGATACAACAGTTACTTACTATCCTTTGTTATCAAATGGAAGGTGAGGTGTATGATTAGTACAAGTTATCAAATGGATCGGCAAATTGGAACTTGACAATGTTATACTCCCTCCGGTCATTATTATAAGTAAAAGTTGATTTTTTAGGTTCATTCATTAAATGATGTATGTGGTCTATATATAGACTACAAACATCATTTATTGAATGAATCTATAAAGCTAATTTTTGCTTATAATAGTGACCGGAGGAAGTATTTGAGCTAAATGCACATGGTGTAGTCAAAGACTTAAAGGAACCACTATCTGTTTTTCTCCTTTTGGTTTTATCATTAGATATTGTATTTCTTGTTTCTATGAATTGTGTCCAAACCCGTTGGTTGAATTTACGAAGGCTATGTTTGGATTGGTGGTATGGGATGGAATGAAATGGAATGAGATTAAATAATGTACCATTCCATTGTTTGGATTTGAAAAATAAAGATGGAATGGAATGGAACATGATGGGATGTATTCCATCCTATTCCATTATTTCTCCCAATTTTCATTCCCCCCAAATCGGGAGGTATGGGATGGAACCACTCCATCAAATTTTAAAATGACATATATACCCTCTTCTTACAATATCACTCACCACCACTACCTAGCTAGTTGTGTTCTATCCCCTTTCTTGTTTGTATCATCTTCTCTTCACCATATTCTCGTGTGCAGGCATCATAATTTTATCTCCACTTGCATATCACTACTCATAATTTTATCTCTTTACAATTACTTTGTCGCATGTAACTTGTCCCACAATTGTGTTTTTTCTCGCAAAGTTCCATGACTGTGCCAATTTACTTTGGATACACATACCTTGTTCAATTGATTTATTTTTTGCACACTACACAATCACGTTAATCTGTTGCTCCAATTTGAACTGATGAGTTCAACACGGCAAAAGAAATATTTTATGAACTTTACAGCACTGAACTTTACAATCTAAAGAATAGAAGTTCAATAATAATTCAATCAAAATCTTTTTTCTTTTTAATTCGTCAAACAATTGCTTATTTTGATTATAATGATTTTAGAATATGCTTCAATTTTGCATAATGATGTTTTTACAATTGAGGGTAATAAAGGAATTAAAAGTTATAAGTACTCCATTCCGTTCAATTTTCCAAACGATGGAAGGGAAACTTTGTTCCGTTCCATTGTAAAACATCCAAACGATGGAATGAGAAGTTTATTCCATTCCGTTCCATTCCGTTCCGCTCCAGTCCGCTCCGTTCCATCCCGCTCCGCTGATTTTATACTATCCAAACAGAGCCTAAAAGATAAACTAATGTTATACAGTCGATAAGTTAAGTATGACAGCTATATCTATGATTAATCTTCAAATGTTTGATTTAATTTTTTTTAAGGAAAATGTTTGATTCAATAGCTATTTGTATTGGGGTGGCACTTTGGTGACATAATGTCACCCATACAACACATCTGGGCCACACAACACAACCATTTGTGTGGCCCAGATTTAATGTCACGGTGACATTATGTCACCAAAGTATTATCCTTTGTATTGTTCCTCCTTTAAGTAATGATATTGATCTGATTTAAGTTTGTTTTAATCAAAAACAAACAAAAGTTGATTGTATTCTTAATCAAGTTGTGATCTTAAAATTGGTCAAAAAAAAAACACTGTTAATAATAATAACATTACAACTGTCCCTGCCCAACCATTTCAACAGTGTTAAAGTAAAAGTACAATCCTCCGTATCTCTTTTCTTGTTTTGGAAAACACCATGCAGATTGAAAACCTTCTAAAACCCATCTATTAATGGCTTAGCATTATTATTACCACGTCCTCTCTGCAGTGAATACAGCTGCAACTTACAGTACCAATTCAAAATGATGGTTACTGTAATTATACACATCACTTTCATTTTGCTGTCCACAACTGACTCTACACCACTACTTGTGCTGCGTATCTAAAAATCTAACTATATTATGAAAATGACGATTATATTGTGTGCATAACATTTCCGTTCATTATTTTTATTTTGATATACTATTATTGTTATGAATATTTTAAGAATAATAATCTACTTTAAATTAATTTTTTTATGTTGATAACAAAAGTTGTTAGTTTGGTAAGGGACAACATGCATTGCTAATCATGCATATAATCGAAGGATTATTGCATTCATTGCATATTGACACAAAGCTTTAATTTCTTAATCTCATATCCAAACTTGAAGGAATTAGATTTATAACTCTTGTGTCAGAATGTATATGGCATCTTTGGATTTAATTTAGTACGAGCATTTGTTCATGAATGGTATAGCTGGCATCTTTAGATTTATAACTTTTGGTCTGGCTAACAAGTGCCCTAAGGGCATTGTTTAAGGAACCCATAAAAAGAAATTATGTCTTGAAAATACAAGTCAAACACATGTTAATGTCATAACTGTACAATTTTCAATGCAAAAGTTGCTATTTTTAAATGCTTAAACAATGCCCTTAGAGCACTTGTTAGCATTTTCCTTAAAGAAAAGGGAAATGTTAACCAGTGCCCCCGGGGCACTGGTTAAGGAGTTAAATATAGTAGTGTCTTGCATTGAAAATTGTGCTATCATTGCATTAAAAACTTAAAAAGTGTTCTCTTGGACTTAAAATTTCTACTTTTGGCTTCCTTAACCAGTGCCCCGGGGCGGGGCACTGGTTAACATGACCCTAAAGAAAATGATACTATTGGTATTTTATATACTAGTCCTAGTGCATGGAGAGAGAAGGCGTTGGCTTGGCACTAATAGTAGGTAGGAGGGACAAGTAACAGAAATAGATTGGATACGAATCTGTGGGATCATATGTTTGGTATTTCAATAATGAATACCATACCCCCATCCAACCCGACAACTTTCTCTCCTGCCCTTTCCCTATACCTTGCTTTAATTAATCTTGGCAAATATTAACTTGTGCCCTCTAGGGCACATGTTAAGGAGCTCTTTATAGAAATATACGCCTCAAAAGTTATGTAGTCAACTTCTAAAAAGTTAAAATATCATGTTTTTCAATGCAAAGTTGCTTTTTTTGGGTTCCTTAACCTATGTCCTTAGGGCACAAGTTAACATGACCCATTAATCTTTCATCCATGAAAACCCCTAAAGTTAAAATATCATGTTTTTCAATGCAAAGTTGCTTTTTTTGGGTTCCTTAACCTATGTCCTTAGGGCACAAGTTAACATGACCCATTAATCTTTCATCCATGAAAACCCCTAGTCCCACTTTTACTTATTTAGCAATTGTTTGGTTCAATGATGTTAGAATTGATTTTGTATGAATTGATGATGTAAAATTGATTCTGATTAAAGATGAGTTAAAAATAAATTGATATGTGATTAGATACATTTATACAAAATTGACTTGAATCATAAATTTATATATTTATATGATAAAATCAATTCTAATTAAATTCTAGCTTCAAATAGAATTGATTCTTAAAGTTGAATCAATTTTGCTTGAAGGAAATCAAAATCAATTAGGGGTGAAAGCATTATAGACGAGTTAACTTTGTAAGACATAAGTTTAGGCTTATCAAAAAAACTTAAATCTTGAGTGATATTTGAACTCCAAATTTTTAATTCTTCAACTCATTTAATATTTTTAGTTTAAACCGTTGGATCACGAGGGGAGTCCGGAGAGACTGTCCACATCCATACAGAGCAACATAAGAGAGAACGACATTCTTACCTGAAATCTTAGGACAACGAGTTTATAGATACTCTCCCTTATAAAATATTAAACCTCTATTTTCTATCTAATTTTAAACATAATTCACGCTTGCCCACAATATAAACAAGTTGAGCATAGTAGTTTATAAAAATATAGGGCAGTAAATAAAATAATGACATGGAGGAAGATGAGAGGAAGGAAGGGAAGTGTGTGGAGAAATAAGGATAGAGATAAAAGCAGGTAAAGAATACAGGCTGGCTGGACTGACAGAAAAGAAATAATGATTCGCGCTCCGATTCGGCGACCGATCTTGTCGTTTTCTGCCACATCAACAACATACTAGTACTTCAATTTTTCTCCCATGAAGTGAACGACCAAAACTTTATAAAAAAAATAAAATAAAAAATATCCCTGCTGCGCACGAAATGAAATGGTATACAGGCTGGAATAGTCATCAGTCAAACTCATCCAAACAAAGAAAGAAGGAACCTCACTCACATCATCACCCAACCGTTATCATCGTTTTCTTTTTTTATTATAATATCCCTTTCTTTCTTTCTTTCCGTTTTTCCTTCTTTCTTTCTTTCTTTTGCTTTCTTAAAATATGTTACTACACTATACGTAATTTTTTTACCTGAGAACATAATTGTGTGGATCTCAGCGTTTTCTTCGTCTACAATACATTAACTTTCATAGACCGTTTCATTCATGTCCCCACTCCCTAACCCCTCAACTTTACTTCCAACGGATTATTATTCAATTAAAGACAATGGTAATGAGTGTTTATGTGACATTAGTTAATTTCTTTCAAAAAAAATAAAAAAAAAATGTGACATTGGTTAATAAAATTAGGGAAATGCTAATTTATGTTTTAAGATACAAGTTTTTTTTTTTGGGTAAATCTTAATATACAAGTTAATGAGTTAAATGTAAAAAAATAAAAATTGTTGGAATTTGTACATCATTTGTACATTGAATTTAATGTTTTTTTTTTTTATCAAGTAGCTTAGTAGCTAGATTCACATACATAATTTGTACATCATTTGTACATTGAATTTAATGTTTTTTTTTTTGTCAAGTAGTTTAGTAGCTAGATTCACATACATTATAGCTTAGTAACTAGATTCACACACATTATGTGTGAAAAAAATGGGGAATCCGGGGTTCGAACCCCGGACCCTGCACAAATTATCTCTGGTAGCTACCAACTGAGCTACATTTACGGGACATAATTTAATTTTTTTAACTTTTAATTAATTAAATACACAAGTATTATGAGAATATTTCTATTTTTGAGTTGTTAAATATCTACTCTTAGGACACGAGTTAACATGATCAATAAAAAAAATGTGTTAGAAAGGATAGAAAAAATTTATGTTTAACTTTTAAAAGTTAAGAATTGTTGTTTGCAATAAAAAAAAAATTGACTAGTGTTCGAGATTAATTGCTGAGTTAACTCACACTCGACATTTTTTTCAACATTAATTGACTCATGTTGGCACTTTTAAGATTGATGCAATCACTTTTTAATCTGGTTCAACCGGTTTTAAAAGTGTCAGCATGAGCCAACTTTACTGAAAAATACCAAACGTGAGTTACGCTGAATTAAATGAATGAGCAATTTGAAAGGGAGAAGAGTACTTTTCTAGTTAATATTTTTTGGTCAAGTAACATGATGGCTAGATCTCACATATTTTAAATATTGGTTTTAAATATGGAGACGTAGAGTGTTTGGGATTCGAACATCAAATCATGTATATAATATGTAATATCCCTACTAACTGAGATAGCTCACGCGGATATTTTCTAGTTAATACGATAGAGGGAAATTGGCCTCGCCCCCAAAGAAGAAAAATTGAATCACATAAATTTGTTCTATTGGTTAAGTAATTCAAAGCTCCGTCAGGAATCTGTGCTTGATAGGTGGTTGTGGTTACCGGATCAGGGTGGCGGGTATTCAGTCCGCGGTGTTTATGACATGTTGACATTACAGGAGCATCCTCAGTTACATCCATCTATGGAGTTAATTTGGCATAAACAGGTTCCTCTTAAAGTCTCTATTCTTGCTTGGCAGCTTTTGAGGGATCGTTTACCTACGAAAGTAAATTTGGCAAACCGTGGCATCATTCCTATGGAGGCGCGGTTGTGTGTCACTTGTTGTGGGCACGTTGAAGATGTGAATCATTTATTTTTGTCTTGCCCAATTTTTGGTGCCTTAAGGCCATTGGTGAGGGCTTGGCTGGGGGTTGAAGGTGCTAACCCTCAGCATATTTCGGACCAGTTTGTGCAATTTATTCATTACGCAGGTGGTCTGAAGTCACAAAGATATTTCTTCCATTTGATTTGGCTTTAGTGTATTTGGGTCTTATGGAATGATCAAAATGATATAATTTTTAGTGACAGACATAGTTCTTTACCACAAATGTTAGACAAAGTAAAATCATCTTCTTTGTTGTGGTTAAAAGCTGGTAATGTTGTTTTTAGCTTTGGTACTCGTAATTGGTGGTCGGACTCTTTGTTATGTATGGGCATCGACTGACAACTTTGTATTATTGACAGGACCTTGTTCTTTTCGTGATTGTTTAGCACACCTTGTGCTGCAACAATTACGTTTTTGATAGTAATATATTTTCATTTTGTCTTGTTAAAAAAAAAGTTAACCAAAAAATAAATTGATAGATGTATTTGTGGGCCACAAGTATAATTTTTATAATCCAAAACATTTGGTTGGAGAAAAACAAATTTACAATTGCTATCCACCGTTCTTCTCTCCTTTTTGTTTGTTGTTTTTTTTCTTTGAAGTCATTTTGAGTTTGTTGTTGAGGAAACACTGTTCCATTTTTCTCTTTAACTGTACGGCAATAAAAACGTGTCAAAAGTAAATTTCAAAACCGGAGGCCATAGATAATCGAGTGAAGAGTTGCGTGACTTGACGCGCTAGTACCTTTTTGCTTTGCGATTTTTGAAGGAGGTCATGTTAATAAGGAATAACAATATATGATTTTTTTTTTTTTTTTTAAGATTTCTTTCTTAGGCTTTGTTTGTTAGTTTTGAAAAAAAAAAAAGAAGGAATAAGTAGAACAAGTAGAAAAAATATAGGATTTTGAGATGGAAGGGTTTTGAAACTATTTATTTTATTTTTTTTAGGAATGAAGGCTATTTTTCTTCATATACAAAATCTATTTCATCTTAATGAAGTTAAGCATTGTATTGAAATAGAGTTTTGGAAAGTTTGAAAAGTTTTATATGTATTCTTTAAATTCAAATTTATATTGTTCTAATATTTTTAAAATTAAAAATATATTAATTATAAATATTAATTTATCATATTCTAAAAAAATTAGTCTTTCGAAAAATGTGAAAGAATTTTCAGCGTTTTTAATATTTTCCATCACTTAAAATCCTTCATTTCCCTTCTCAATAAACTCTCAAACAAAGCCCAGTGATGATGATCAGTTAGTATAGGAACCATAATACCAGATTGAAAGGTGTATTGATTTTGGATCAATGCGTAGTGGTTTTGCTTCTTGTTCTAGAGATTTAATTCGTCAAAGTTGGATTTTTGTTTGGTGAAGAAGGATTGTCTGTTTTTGTAGTGGGGCTCACTGTATTGATCAATTTGCTTTTATTATCCATGTAGTGCAATTGGTGTTTCTATAGCTTGTATTTTGTGAGACTTTTGGCATGCCTTATTGCCTTTTATCTTGTTTTTAATAAAATCTTCTCTTCGCTTGTGTTTATACCTGTAATAAATAATAGTCTATACGCTTTATTACTATCCCAATTCATATTAAAGATTGTCTACAAATACTTTTAAAAATAATGTCTTATATGTTAATGTAATCTCACGATTAAGTCTCGTTTAATTTTCCATTACATGAACTTTTTATTTTAGGGATATTATTAATCTTACAATAAATATAATGAAGTGTGTCATTTTATCTAATAATAAAAGTCATGATATGTAACATAAGTTTAACATAAAACTAAAACTATTGGCCTTTAGGGCTTACACCAGCATTCTCAAACAACATTTCTTCGTAGTTCACATCAACAAATTTCAAAATGAGAGCGACTTCCTTCAACAATGCTAGTTGAACAATTATAACCTTCGAGAAACACGTTCTGAACGTTAGGTTCATATAAGTTTTCTAAAAAGCGAGTCTTGATTACTTCAACACTAGAGTGTTATTTATATAACTACTTATATGAACCACAACTTACTATGTGCCACATTCTCTAATTTACACTGATGCATCATAAGATTACACACCGAAATATAACGAGTTTTACTTGTTTATTTATTCTCTCATCTATTTGTTCTCATATGTTCAACTTTGTAGGTTCTTGTAACATTAATAATAATATTAAATCACTTAACGTTTGAAACAATGACCTGTATCTTGAAATAAATTGCTCCTACCCAAATGAAGATAATGTCATATAGTTTCATGTAACATTTTCTTGATAATGATCGTTTGTATATCCTTTGCCATTTATATCTATATTGAATACAAACCTTAATATATTCCTCTCATATATAGTTTATTATTTTATTTCTTGATACTCCAATTGATTTAGTAGTAACAAATAAGCTCAATATCTTGTATTGCTTATTTTAATATAGTCATGCATTTTTACAATCGCACTCTATCAAGGGGCTCATAGATATTATTCATGTTATATATAAGAGGAGTAAATCTAGTGTAGGTTACTTATATCCTTCTGCATCGCTCGTCCGGACCCCGGTTATCTAAATTTATAATCGTCTTAATACAGACAACATTTGATGACAATAAACTCAACTTCTCGTGTAGGGACCATAATGATTTCATGTCAAAGAGTGACATACACCACTAGTACTATGAGAATAACTATTCTTACGGTGGAACAATCCAGTATAAAGATCATTCTTAATAATTTATACACATGTAAAGACTTGATATCTCGTATTCATGATCCATGAAATTTGATCACGAGTAGGGATGGGAATAGACCAGGCCGGTCTACAGGGGATTACGACCTAGCCTACGACAGGCCAGACCAAGCCATACTTTTTTCTTAAATAGAGAAGACCTATATTTTTTTAGAAGTCTATTTAGCTTAAAAGATCATGCCACATGCCATTCAAAAAGTCTCCTAGGTCTATTAGGCCGGCCTATTTAAGTAAATATGAATACTATTATTTATTATTATTTTATATTTTGTACTTTGAATTAAAATAATTTTTTTAACTTTTACAGTAATTTAAGCTTATTAGTATACATTTATTTTTTGCATATTTAAATATATTATTATACACTAGAATTGAAATATGATAAATACATAGTCAAATTCCTTAAAAACTCATGTTGATTATCAAAAGAGAGTTTAATATAATTGATATATTAGTTTGTTAGTCTATTTAAACTTAGCTCACATTGCTTATTTAAAGATGTTCATATGAAATAGACTTTTAAACAGGCTAGCCGGCCTTATCTGACTTTCAGAATGTCAGACTCAGGCCTAAAAAGTAAGCCTATGATAGGGCGCATACCAGGTTTAGGCCTTCAAAAATTTTGGCAAGCCAGGCTCAAGCCTTGTAAAACCTAACTCGGTCTAGTCTATATCCACCCCTAATCACGAGTCTACGCACAAAATAATCTTTATACATTATTGTTGTTCTATTTGACAGTAAAACTTGATTATGAATATTTAAAAATATTGTCCTTATGTTTAAAGAGGTTTGACGAAGAAGTCACGTTAAATGTACCATTAAATATACTAAATATTCAAAATGTTTGTATTATGTCATGTACAAAATAACACAATATCCCACTTCTCAAAATCATTTTGGGTTAGTGGCCCAACCTGTGGCATGTTTACCTTTCATTCCTTTGTAATTTTGTATTATATCCTCTAAAAATATATTTTATATATATATATATATATATATATATATATATATATATATATATATATATATAATATTCCCTAACAAAAAAGAGGGAAATATATTGACTTCAAGAATAACTCTATACTTATTAAAAGATTTAATCTCTCGCCATTTAAATTAGTCTATTGTGGATGATTTCTCAATTATCATTCTTTTTTATTTATTCTCTAAATTATATACATGTTGTCTAACATGTATAACATTGTACTTTTTTGTTTGTTACAATGCTAATAAAAAAAGAGAGAATAAAAGAACAAACTACACTCTAGAGAAAAAAGTTTCAACTGCGTCAGTCAATCTTTACAAGATTTCGAAGGCCTTCGAAAAGTGAAGTGTGGATGAAAAATATCAATATATGAGGAAGCTCCAAGCTTGGCCAAAAAGTCTGCACATTGGTTCCCTTCTCTTAAAGCATGACATATAGTAACATTGATTTGGTCAATGAGCTTCTTTATGTCTTGGATCAATACTGCATAAGGATGAAACTTCATTGGAGGGCCTTTGATAAGATTAATATAGTGCAGAGAGTCAGAGTAACAACCAAGATAATGTATTGTCATTTCTTTTGCCTGCGAAATTCCATGATAAATTGTCAAAAGCTCCGCTTGGAGAATATCAACTGTATTTTGGATGAAACCAGAGAATCCTGCAAATCGAACCCAACATAATTGCGCAAGAGGCCTCCAAAACCATCCCTAGCAGGTGAGCCAAAACAACCTCCATCAACATTTAGGATTACATTAGAATGATTGTTATGATTCAATTTGATAAATATGTCCTCTTTCGCGCTACTGGGGTTGATGATGAGACAGTTGTTGAAGGTTGCTACCATGCTTTGAAAATGAAAAACAAGATGGTGAATAGACCAGTTATCTTGGCTTAAACACATCATGTTACGGTGACGCCAAACCCACCAAATGATGACATCGAAGGTGAGGGAATGAGTACCTAAAAGTCCAGCTTTGAGCCAATCATGGGGGACCATGCAATCAAATAAATATGAATGTTTGAAGTCGAAATGACACCATATTCATTTTGAAAATTCACAATCTCAGACACGGTGGATAAAAGTCTCTTCATGATGGCCGCAACTAGTACATGTAGAAGATGTTGTAATGTTCCTATGATTGAGGAGAGAAAGAGTAAGGGTTGAAGGATGACAAGCCAACCATATGAGAAATTTTATTTTTTACAGAACCTTTAATTTCCAAATCAAATACCAAGAGTCGTTATAGTTTGAGACGATATAACATTGTACATTTTAAAACAACTAAAAAATCCTTAAAAAAAGCTAAAAATAACAATTTTTTATTGCAGACAACAACCATTATTAAAAAAATACATATTTAATATAAAATACATAAATTACGATATAAATTACCATCTTAAAACTTTTTAATAACTTATTTAATCCTAAAGATTATATGATAAAAAAATCTTTACTTATTTAATAATCCTAAAGAAATTGAAAATTGATTTATTTAAAATAAAATAAAATAAAATAGATGAGAAGTGATGACTTGTGTAGCAAAGAAAGGACGCGTGTAGTAATACAGCTGTATCGCAAAAATCCTAAAAGCAACCGCTTCCCAGGAACAAGCGGTATCCATCTCACTATGACCGATACGAAAATCCCCAAAAACCTAACCTCCCAAACCGTTTCCCTTCATTCACCCACCCTTAAATACAGTAACCCTCAACCCCACACACATTCATTCATATTCATTTCACACAACACAACACAACACAACACAAACGCTCCTTCATCAAACAAAATGGATCGGATCAAAGGTCCATGGAGCCCCGAAGAAGACGAATCCTTAACAAAACTCGTTGATCGTTACGGTCCTCGTAACTGGTCACTCATCAGCCGTGCTATTCCTGGCAGAAGTGGTAAATCTTGCAGGCTGAGATGGTGTAATCAGCTTTCTCCTCAAGTTGAGCATCGTGCTTTTTCTCCTGAAGAAGATAACATCATTATCAGAGCCCATGCTCAGTTCGGTAACAAATGGGCCACAATAGCCCGTTTGTTATCGGGCCGAACCGATAACGCTATCAAAAACCACTGGAATTCGACACTGAAACGAAAGTGTTCGTCTTTCATCGGTTCCGATGATCGTGATTTCAATCCTCAGCCTCTTAAACGCTCTGCTTCCGTCGGTGCTCCGGGGAGTCCTTCTGGTTCTGATTTAAGTGATTCTGGTGTTCAAACTGTTTTTCGTCCTGTTCCGATTCGTTTGCCTGTTGAAACTACATCGGAGCCGGAGGCGATGGAGGTTACGGTGCCGGAGGCAGTGGAGGAGGATGACGGTCCTTTAACTTCGCTGTCGCTTTCTCTACCAGGTGTGGATGCTGCTGCGACGGTGCCGGTTAGTCCTCCTCCAACAACCGCTGTAACTGCCGTAACGGCTTCAGTGGCGGCGAAAGTTTCTGAAGAAGCTGGAATTGGAGCGTTAAATTTGAGTGGTGAATTTATGGCGGTTATGCAAGAGATGATAAAGAATGAAGTGAGGAGTTATATGGAAGAGAGAAATGGAATGTGTTTTCAAGGAGTTGATAGGCTTAGAAATGTTTCTGCTAAGCCAATTGGGATTAACAGGGTTGATGGATGATTAGAATTTAATTAGGATGTTTTAAGTTGTTGTTAATTAACGGAAAATGAAGAAGAAGAAGTAAAAGAGAAAGTCTTTTTTTCTTTTTTCTTTTTTCTTTTTTGTTAAGGAAATAATTTTGGCAATGTACAGAGGAGAGTTAGTTGGGAAAAATGGAAGTTTATTTACTTAGCAATGGCAAATCTGTAATTTCTCTCTTGTTTGGTTGGAAAAAATCAAGAGGGATTACATGAAAAAAAATGAGAATATCTTAAAAAAAATTCTTATTTGAGTTTAATTCATCTTCTACTTTAATATGTACGATACAATGGTACTACAAGTTTTAATGTAAATAATAATCGTTATTATGGTTCAAATCAAATGTTAATTAAGGTAGTAGTTTCTTGGAGCAGCAGCCATGAAAGGAAATTGGTTACGTTATTTGAAAAAATTGGGAGTTGTTTTTTTGTCGGTTATACTTTTATGAGTCTGAAAATTAGTTGATCAGTTTTTATATGGTTATGTTTTGATTTTAGAATCGAGAAATTTTCTGCGATGAAGCTTTGGGTAGTTGAAACCGTTTTTGGTAGGTTTTTTTGTTTCCTTCTTTTTTTCAAACCTCACTTCACCTTTTTTTTTTGACATCAAACCTGATCAGTGATCAAACGGTTTTCTTTTTCACAATACCTGATTATACAGTTATGAATATACAGTTATGAATATTTTAATAAAGGATATAAAAAAGAAAAGTTGCTGATAATGTTTTTTTGAAAATCATAATAGTATTTTTTTAGGGCATAATAATATTGTTGAAGTTTACCTAAAAAATAATATTAAAGTTGAAATCAACTTTTGGCCCCCAAGTATGGCCATTTTAGTTGTGCCATTTTATCTTCAATTGTAATTAGATCTATTGAATGTTTATGGAAATTATTTTTTCATAGAGTAAATGGTATTTATACAACCATTTTTCTGGACAACCTTTTTTACTTGCTATTTTTGAGAAAGAGGAAGAAAAACAAGTAAAAACACAATCTAATTTGAGAATTGTAAATGAGTCATAATAGACTCATCATCCGCGGCAATAGTCATGTCTTAGCATTGAGTTCAAGTTGCAGCATCAATTGGAAGTGAAGACAAATTGGTTGCAACATTATCTTTTGTTGATACACACGATTCAATTTAAGACGTGTATTATTTGAATAATCAATTTAAAACAATTTATAACAAAAAAATGTAGGTATTAACACAAAAAATAAATTAAAAAGGCGAGAGAGTAAGAATATAATGAGAATATGTTTAGCATGATTTTGATTTTGTCCTCTCATATTTGTATGCTTTTTGTTTTTTTTCTTCTTTTGCGTATTTTCATAAATAAATTTAATTTAATTTTATTGCTTAAATAATTGTAAGAACCTAAAGTGACACTTAACACGGAGGAAGTATAAGACCGTTTTTAATTTTATTTTTGATTTTTATGAACGACCGTTTATTTATCATATCCTTGTATTTTGTTATTTCTCATATTCCACTTCGTAATAGACACCACAGGAAGGGCCTTTAGCCCTTTTTTGTACTAAAATCTCATACCATTTTGGTCATTGCCTTGACAACTTTAAATAAGATGATGCCATGGTTTAGTAAACTACTGTTTTATTGCTTATGTGAAATCATTTAACTTTCATAATTACTACTGTAAAAAAAAAAAAAGCGACAGGCGTTTGCCACTTCTCGTGCTGTTATAACAGGGAAATTACGTACAAGTTCTTTCCTTGATATTTGCCATTTTATTATTCCATTTGAAAGGCAAAACGGGGGTTAAAGGGACGCTATCTTAAAATAATAGGGAATGTCCAATACTTTGGGACGAAAAAGATGCCTATACATTTACAAGGGGTATTGACATTTTCTTATTAACAAGCAATATAGTAATTTGCAACCGCAATACACTATTTCTCTACTTTGAAACAACACTACACACATCACAAATTCGCGGTTGTAATGCTACTTGAGCCTGTTATATTTGTCCTAAGAGAGGAGAGTCTAGATTTAACCTTGCCAATCAACTGTAATATATCATGCTTCCAGGACCAGGATGGTTCATTTAAACCACGTATGGAGTTGAGACAAACAAGCAAGGTTCCGCCTTCATGTAAGAGAACCTGCATGCATGTTACATATTGATTAGCAAGCAAGAATTGAAAAATAACCATAGAATAAGGTTCGAGAGAAGCAACCAGCCAGAGCTTGAGGATATTTACTGAGGAAGCTAAAGAAAAATAATACTTTATTAGGGGCACAACAACTTAAAGAATTTGTATATTCTTCAATTTACGAAAAACTGGCATGTAGTATTGTAGATGTCTTCAAATTTCGTTTAGGGAGAATGTAAACACAGAAAAGAAGAGGGGAAAAGCATGTTCAAGTTATTCACTACATGGTGCCATAATTTCTAAAGAAAATAAATATTTTGTAGCATGATCACATTCATTCTGTTAACAAGGACAAATGGACAATAAAACACGCTTGACAGCCTGACAAATAGTAACAAGATCGAGCATTAAATCAGATTGAATGTCATACCGTTATCCACAATGGAAGAAATCCCAAAACTGACGGAAGGGAAGCCAAGAATATGCTAGACAATGCCAGAGCTACATTTTGCTTAATCTGCATGTTCATTGACATATGAGACAACAACATCCAATTGCTGAAAAGATTACGTATCCCAACAGATGTATGCCAGAGCCACATTTTTTTTTTCTTTAAAAAAAAAAAAGAAAAATTTACCAGTGAAGTTGTCTGCCGAGATTTGGCAATACAGAATGGCACTGCAGAAATATTTTCACGAAGCAACAGCACATCTGCAACAGCTATAGCAGTTGCACTAGCACGATGAGCAAGCACAATCCCAACAGTTGCAGCAGCAAGTGCTGGAGCATCATTAATACCTTCACCAACCATAATTAAGCCTCCCCCTGTTACAAAAGTAAAAACAGTAGCATTGAGCACAAAACTGTAAAAAGTACGTCATTTAATTCGGGCATTATTTGAAACAGTCTCATCACAAGATTAAGACAACAGAGTCAACTAAGGTAGAACAACAATATCGGTTTTACTTTGGGTGTGTGTTGTGTGTGTGCATCCCTGCATGAACCTACACTGAAACGGACCAATAGTGTGTCGCTACAAAAGAAAACACGAAAAAGTCCAAAAGGTGTAGCGCAGTTGCAAGAGCTTGATTTAATAACTTCAACGGACGGAGTTCAAATCTTACACGAGACAGTTGAAAGATAACCATTATAAGTGTCACCGTTGTTGATAAAAAAAATCCCCTTTCTCAATTTTTATTTTTTTAAAAAAAGAAAACACGAAAAACATGCTTTTGAGCTAAGTTGCATGAACTCTGTATCTAGATTTTTCAAAAAACTATAAGAGTGGGTATGTTAACATAATTTTTTTAAATAATATAAAAATTAATTTTTCTACAAATATGACTTGTTTAGTTGTTTGTATAATTGATATAAGTATAACATCTAACATAAAAACATACGAGGTAATATCTATCATAATATACTGCATCACAAAACAAAAATTGAATTAGGAAATAATTATGCAAAATTGGAAAAATTAGGATTGTAAGAGGATATTTAAAAATAAATTAGGAAAAGTGTGTTTATATAACAAAAAAAGGGAAAATAACGTACAATATAATCTCAAAAGTATTAAGAATTTAAAAAAAGGAATGGAAAACCTCATTTTATAATAATTTTGTAATAAATGACAAATATATATTTATTCATTAGTCTACGGGTACGAACCCGTACTTACCCAAAAAGTACCCACAATAATAATTTTTACTAAATAAATAATAGGTACTTAACCATAAGTACCGGGTATGACATGAATTATGGAGTACCCGTATTGAGAGAAATAAGAAAACGAAAGTATTATATGCAAGTATGTATGTAATGTATATAGTTGTCATAACTACCCTATTTACATTATTTCTAACACATGCTATGTAGTACAGATATAAGACCATGTTATCAGAGACAAAAGATGAAGACAAATCTCAAATCAAGAAACTCACCCATATCTCTTGAGATATCCTTTACATGACGCAACTTATCTTCAGGCTTCAGGTTGCAATGAAACTCTCTGATACCCACAGCACTTGCAACTCTCTTTGCACTATATTCATGATCACCAGTTAACATCATCACACGGAACTTTGCTTCATCTTGCAATTCTTGAATAACATCAAAAACCCCTGGACGAGGCCTATCCTCCAGGTGAATCAACGTGACCTGCATCAAGTGGTTAGTCAGTAAGGCCCAGAAGGAAAATGTTGACAAGGAAAAATGACAGCAGAGATGATGTTCACAACCAGGGCCGGTCTAAGGGCCAGGCAACCCAAGCAAGGGCTTTAGGTCGCAAAATTTTAGGTGAAAAAAAAGGCCTCTAAAAAATTAATTTGGTTATAAGTATATTATATGATAGATAATTACAAACATTTGTATAGCTTAACTGATTACCAAAAAGGTCTCAATTACTGTTGACCATGAATTCAAATTTTGGTCTCCACAAAATTGATTTTATATAAACATTTTGTTAAAAAAAATATATTTTTTAAGGCCACATCAATTTTTTTGCTTTAGGCCTCTTAATCTGTTAGGCCGGCCCAGTTCACAACAACAATAACAACAATACCAACCAAGCCTTATCCCACTAAGCGGGGTTAGCAGATCATGTTTAGTGAGATTTAATGTGTTTTGTTTGGGAAGAGGGGCAGAAAAAGGGAGCAAAATAATTTTCAAAATAAACAGGCTGTAGAAGTTGAAAAACTTTGGTATGAAGCCAACTTCTAAAGCTGGAGATATCTTTGCGCTTTGAATGTGCTAAGAGCATTATTCCTGCCCCAACAAATATAGGTGCTTTTGATATGCTAAAAAACAGAGGACTGGACTGAACAACTTTTTCTTTACCTTATTAAATTTAGAAATTGGTCGTGCGACTAGACAAAAACATAAATTCTTCTCCTTCACTAAACAGTGAGACAAGTTTTTATCCAGAGTACAAACCATCAAAATTACCAAAGTACGCTTTTCATGTTCCAACATAAAAAATATCATTTCTCTCCAGTACAGTTGTACTACCCTGTCTTGTACTGTTCTGTTTAGTACTTACTGTTTTGTGAATCAGACGCATCCGTAAGAGACTAAGTATATGACAGCACACTACCTTTTTATTAATTATAAGGGCAGCATGAACAAATTCACTGCCATAAGAAGATGCATTAATAGCTTCCTTGACCTTTTTTGATTCCTCTTCAGATTGACAAAATGAAGTGATGAAATCTATAGACCCAAGTGATGCTTTCAATAGGTTAGCACCTCCAGCTCCTGACTATAACAAAATAAAAACCAATTTGAGTCATTCTACTTGTCATTTACATATACACACACTATATGAGAGTAAAATATGCATACATTAAAGTCTATCTTATAACTGAATAGTTCATAGGTCCCATTATAACATATAGTTAGCACTAACATTAGTTTCAGACTCGGTATACAAAGAATACAATGCAAAATAATGATAACACGTCTTTAAAAGTGTACCATGAAAAAAATGGGATTCTCCAAGAGAAATGTATGCAATAGGAGCTCAAAATACTGACAATGCATGGTAGTGTAAACTATAATGCTTGGCTTTGTCAAGCACGCAATAGTCAGGTACCTCAATGCTGTTAACAGTAGCAGTAAGGCCTCTACCAGGAAAGTACTCAAAATTTTCAACAGAGACAGAAGGGAGGTCTTTCCCTTCACTATGTTCAACCACAGCCCTGCAATTCATTTTACAGAAAAAAACAAAGTGTACAGACTTAGAAGAGATAACCATGTTGCAGTTCGTGCTATATTTATATATTTGAGATGGCATAACTGAACATTCAAGATTGAATTGAATGGTTTGTAAAATATATACTAGCAAGACACTGCAATAATATAGTGTTCACCACAATAGTCCAATACCAAATCGAGAAACATACAAAAGAAAGAAAACACAGTTCTACTCTTCCTCAATAAATAGATGAATGATGCAAAGAGCCAATGACAGCCACAATTGTTACTTGTACGAGGTTGGTTCAAAAGTAACACAAATATAATCTGTTCAAAATGATACCTTCCAATGGGGTGGGTAGTGCCCTTTTCCATGGCTGCCGCAACAGCAAGAGCTTCCTTTTCACAGGTGGGAATGCAACAAGAAGATATGTTTGATTCCTTGTTTCTAATGCGATGACCGTAAACAGGCTCAATTGCCTTGAATACAAGTCCACCAGTAGTCAATGTCCCTGTTTTATCAAATGCAATGGTATGGCATGAAGCTAGTGCATCCAGAACATGTCCACCTTTGAGTAATATGCCCTGCAAGTTGAGGTAACTGTCACACCCACAAATAAACAAACATCCCATGTTTAAAATTTTGAATAAGTTTCTACTAAACTTTAGACCGACAAACACAAACTTCAGAAAGTGGGGCTTGAACAATGTTATAAAAATAGACAAGATAATCAAAGTATACCATTCAATTCTAAACTTCAGAAAGTGGGGCTTGAACAATGTAATAAAAATAGACAAGAAAATTAAAGTATACCATTCAATTCAGCTTATTGATAGATCTATTCCGGAACGTATCTTTAATCAGTATAATTCGTTTCACCATATTCAACAGTGTAATAAAATATGAAGTATTAGTATCTATAGTATTACTTTGTCTTTCTTCAATAACAAGTTTGATCAGTTTCCAAGTTTACACTTGGTTAAAACTGTTAATAATGCTTTGTTTGGACGCAGAAAGAAAAAGAGATGATGGAAATAAAGGGAAAAGAAAATGGAAAGAGAAAAAAGAATACATGTTTGCATGCAGGTAAGAGGAAAGAAAGGCGAAAACTTCACTTATCATTTGTGGTTGAATGGAAAATGTAAAAATGTATGATTTATTGTCATTTCTTCAAAGTTCATTAAATAACCAAAATAAAGTTTTTTTTTTCCTTTCTATCTTTTCTCTTCCTACATTTGAAGAGAGAACTATTTGTGCAAGTCCCGCTTTCCTCAACTAAACTGATAAACCCAGAAATATAAGCACGAATTTCAGAAGATGCTGGATTATGATTGTTGAAAATATAATGTTGAAGACAAAATGAAAAACACAAACTGTACAGATGGTGCAAATACTTCACAACTTAAACACCAGGATACCATTTCATTCTAGCTAAAGGGCTAACAAAAATTCAAAGCGGCAATAAGTATACAATGTTTAAAGTTTTAATATATTCAGACGTTAGTGTATTTAGATTAGATACTGGTAAATAGCTAACTTATACCTTTTTTGCACAGGAGCTGATTGCTGTGGCATATGCCAATGGAGCCACAGCCAAGGCACATGGTGATGCTGCAACCATGAGCCCTAAGGCTCTGTAGATAGAACCTCTGCAAGCTGCATCAACAAAGACTAAATAAGCTGAAATATAATTATATGAAGGTTTCGCAGTGAGCACTATATAAAGTTGGTGATAATGACTTTAGTATAGTATTAATGAACTGCGGAAGTCAAGGGCCCTTGCCCAAATCTATACAAGGATGAAGAAACAAGAGCTATGCTCAAGTAGGCTGCAGGAGTAGAAAGGACTGTGTATGTATGCAAGGAGCCATAAGAGAGGAATTGCAGGGTCAGTCCTCAATCCTCACAGCAGATGAGCAGAGAAAAAGACAAGAGAAGTTGTTAACAGCCTGAACAGCTGGTGCAGTATGAATGGGGAAATAATAAGTGGAGTGATTCAGGCACACAAGATAGTATTGGTGGGAAAGAATAGAGAAATGGTGAGGTTTTGGGTAGCAATGAGATATTTTGTGCATCTGCAGAATTTCCCATGTAAATTATTTTTTTCTTTTCTCTTGCACTTCCTTTGTGATTCAGTATTAGGAGAGGGAAATCTCTGCTTGTAAGGAGCTTGATATCTGTTCTTTCTAATTTAATTCCACATTTCCATTAAATGATAATTAAAGGAAAGGAGTAATTGACATGACATATAGAATCCCACAGATGATTAGTTTACAAATTCAAAATTTTTATAAATTATATTATACAACACTGCTAGATTAAAAGAATTTAAGAAGTACCTGGTGTACTAAAGAATGGCCACTTAAATACAAGTGGACCAAGAACAGCAATAGCAATTGATAACACCACAACAACTTTGCTGTAACGCTCACCAAATTCATCCAGCCACCTTTGAAGTTTAGGTCTATTCAACTGAGCTTCTTCAGTCAACTGCACAATTTTGCTTAGAGTTGATTCCTTCCATGTCTTTGTTACCTGTGATGAAATAATTTTGTACTTTGCTGTGAGTTCCCAACAAAATTGCACTGTAAACAAGACAAACTAACTATCAGAAACAAGTTGAGAGTGTCAAACAAGACAGCACATTGCTGACAGTCTAAAATTGGCAACCTAGCATTACAATCTCTAGCAACTTATCCTTAGACATGCTTGGAACTTGACTCATCACCTTATTTTTCAATCTTTGTCAATGAAAATGAAACTTCCAAACATAGGTATTGGTCAGTGTCATGTGAAACTTGGTTAATTATAATGGAGATATTTATAACGGAGATATCTGTTTCCAGCAAAAACATACAGCAATTCTCACTAATTAGCACCAACAACACCAACACCAACTCCAACTCCATTCATCTCAATCACCACCAGCAACCTCAGAACTAACGATTTACACAACAGCATTCCAGTAATCCTCCTAAAATAATATATATTGAAAACCAAGCTTCAGAAGAGTAACAAGGTTAATTGTATTATTGCCGCCACTGACACATTATTAATATTGCTTGATTTGTTTCCCACCCATTAACATCACTAGTTTGACCTTCTTCTCCTAACTGTTTCATCCATCACAATTAGTCACCATGGTACACAAACCCCAAATACTATTATTGCCATTCTTTCTGTTCCACTTCCTCATACCACCAACATTAATAAACTTATCCACTTTAACAAAGGCTAAAATTTTGAAATTTAATATAGTACAGCAAGAGCTGAAATGGCCAACATACCTTCACAATTATTCTACCATCTATGTTCCTTGCACCGCCAGGAACTCTATCTCCAACTTTGGCCTCCAGAGGTTTGACTTCCCCTGTCAAGTGCTCAATGGTAATTGTGGCACCGCCGTGGAAAACTTCACAATCTACAGGCACAGACTAATCACAATACCATTCCGATTACACTTCAATAATCTGCTATAGAAAACTTGAAATTTTTATTTTAATTATTGATTATTGATTTTACTATGCAGCAAAGTTGCAATCCACAAATGCCACGGGTTTAGCATATCCAAGCCATCAAAAGTTGAAATGATTTCCAACTAACAATTGTAGTAAAAAAATTGCCTAGCCATTTGAAAACCTCAAAACCCAACACAAGGAAGCAATCATATTTTCACTTTCTAGAATTTTAAGCAAATTAATTATACCCAAGCAATTAAAATTCCAAAACTTGTTACCTCTCCGGCACCAACAAGGACATATGATCCCACAGTTATATCGTGGACAGGAACCCTCTGGTATTTGAAATCAAATGTATTAGGAAGTTTATTATCTTTTGTATCAAGAACAAGTGCAAATTCTGGATTGTTCTCCTTCAACTCTTTAACATCAACCATTGAACGACTTGTGAAATACTCTTCAGCTGCATAAACCATTCAAATTAAACGAATCAAACTCATTGCATAGCACTTAACTTGTTAAACTAGGGCATATGTTTGGATTATCTTATTTGAGTTTATCTACAGGTATAAGTACCCGAGACTGCTTGGGAGAGTTTATTTACAGGTATAAGTTTATCTACATGTCCATAAGTTGTTTTCAACTTATTTCCATTAACTCTCCCGTCCATGATAGTATATGAAAAAAACTTATAGCTTAACAATTTGACTTTATTTTATCTTTTGTTATAGAAATAGCTTACACATGAGCACTTAATTAAGCCTATGTTAGGTTCCACGTTTGGAGTAGTCAAAATTGATTCTGGAGGTGTAAAATTGATTTTGACATGTTTGTTCTCGAGTGGCATTGATTTTTCCTCCGGAATTGATTCTATCTTAGAAGCTAGGATTTGTAGCTTTGAGTTTAAACATGGTTTTTACACTGAAAATTTACTCTTCAACTCATTTTCACGTAAATGTATCCAAACGCAAACAACTTCAAATTCAACTCACTTTGAAGTAAAATCAATTTTACAATATCAATTTTTATCACATCAGAACTAAACATGCAATAAGTTGTTTATCCAAATACGACCATAATGTATTTGTTTGATTAATACAAACTTACCAATATGTGCAAGATTAAACATTGCAAGTAGTAACCCTCCTTCCAAAGCGTTCCCCATAAAAATAGTTGCAAAAGCTGCCATTGCCATTAACACATGGATGCTCACTTTTCCACCACTCATTTCAATTAGAGCATCAAGTGATGCCGAAACCTGATACACATCAAGTGAGCATCAAGTTTATTTCAATTAGACACGTGTCAGACACCAGAGACGTCTTCGATCAGAAGTGTAAGTGCTACAAAGATAAATAATCACATAATAATAAAGAACTAAATTGAGTGAGAGATTGTTTAGTTTCTTACCCCAACCAACGGAAATGCGACCAGAATGAACGAGTTTTGGACAGGTTTGATGAGTGATTTGGGCAAAGTATGAGGGGAAATAGCTGCAGCAACAAACAAAGCAGTTGATACGCAACATAGATGCAAATGCTCTCTCAAGAAATTCGCTAGGTCAATCCATTTGGTAGCTTTGGCGAAACTGATAATCGCTTTTTGAGGTCCAGTGAGATTCGCATCATCGATGTCATGTGAATGATTATGATGATGATGATGATGATGATGGTTATGATTACAATTATTATTATGATTATGATTATGAGTATGGTTATGGTTATGATCGGTGTGATTTGCGGAACAACGAAGTTTATGATGATGGAGAATGAGGAATTTGGAAGAATAGAGAGGTTTGATAGAAATTGGGGATGTGCGAATAGGAAAAGCGAGGTTAGAGGATTTGATCCTTGTGGTTTTTGTGTGGGTGTGAAGTGAATGGAATTTGGTAGATGGGATTGAGTATGAAATTGCTTCCATTTTTGGGAGTTGAAATTCGAAGACGAGTTTCATGCCATTATTATAAAAGTTGAATGTTGAAATGAGAGAATCAGAGTTTATTAGGACATATGACCTTTTATTGTGGTGCAGTTGTTTGTTTTTTCTTGTTACGGGTCATTACAGTGGAGGACTATGGAGACTGGAGGGAGTGAAAATGAGCCATTCAGTTAGTTGTTACGACATCAGAGCCACATAGTGTGCTCATTTCCAATCATTTAGCAAATTTCTGTTTGGCCTAACTGATTGCATTGTCTTAAAAAAAAAAATTACATTGCAGTGAAATTCAAAAAATATACTATGGAATTAAATGATAAGATTAAAGACAAAATGTTTCGAACTAAAATTCAGTCGACATAAAAGAATCTCAATATCAATGAATATCACTATGCGACCTTTAAATGTTTTTAAAGTTTAATATTAGAGATATTATACTTGTAGAGCAATGCTAGGGACACTTGCTCAAACACTCTCCCACAAACACTCTCTATGTGTATGGTGCCACGTTTCCAATTTTTTATCTCTTTAATTGTTTACCGGCTTTTAAAAGTAGAGAAAGTTTTTAATATTTTTTGTTATTTTTTTATTGTTGGCATCTCAAAAGTCATCCCTGCAAATGGTTCCACGCCAATCTCTGCAAATGGAAAATAGACTATACAACTGCAGCGTAAATCTTCACTGTAATTTCATTTTTATTTGCTTCACACCACAGCCATATACAACAAATCAGATTTTTCATCTTCAATTATTATCAATTTTTAAATTATTAACAAAAAAAGACTGTCAAAATACACTTATAGCTTCCATAAATTTTCTTTTGAAAAATATCATAGCATTCCAACTTTGCATCGCAACAATTTTTCTGGGCCGCCGTGGTGGGATGATGGGACCTACAACGGTGGTCAATCGGACTCTACCGCACAACGAACGAATCTGGCCGTGCAGGTCATTCCGTTAATCACATGGTCGTCTTGCATTCTCCCCGTCACCGTCTTCCACGCCGTCTTTGCCGCGTGGTTTTCTTCTTCTTCCACGGCAGCTCTGTCGTCATCCTCCTCCATCGACAACCGCTTCTTCCTCGCCGCACTCTCCTCCCTCACCTTCGTCTCTCTTGTCTTCACTGATGTGTGGCTCAGCACGATTGCCGTTGGAACCGCGGTGGTTGTTTTCACACCACAACGCTGAAGTGCCAAAAAGTACAGAATAAAAAAAAAATGTTTTGTAAAAAAAAATGGTACTTTCACCTGTTGAGCCGGTTAGTAGGTTAGTAATTGAAACAGAGGGGTACGTGGCACCAGTCATAGGGAGAGTGTCTAAGAGAGAGTGTATGAGCATCTGTCCCTAGCATTCCTCTATACTTGTATATTCTATATGCACTTCCACATCAAGTCATCAACTAGTTACACAATAGAAAAATTAATTTAATTCATATTGGTGTAAGCATTTTTATATATTTTTTTAGGGAAGTAAGCACTTTTATATTATCAATCTAAGATTTATCCAAACTTAGATTCGATTCCTATTATAATGTGACTACCGTATTTCACTAATACGACGTATAGAGTACACCAATACAGTTTTACCTCTCAGAATAGGATCAAGCATTTAGGTAGTTACTATAACTTTTATACATTAACAGTGTAAATATTTTTTACACATGCATCCAATCAAATCGTAATATCACTTTTATAGTTAGTTTATAAAATATCTACATGATTCGATTGGATTTCTGTCTAAAAAAAGATTTACACTATCGGTACATGTAAATTAAACTCGGAGTACTGTGTATGGTTTTTTCCTTATACAAACCAAAAGAAGTTTTTCACCATGTGCTTTGGCCAAGGCAAAACTTAGTTTGTGCGCAACCTGGTTAAAAATAAAAGGCTAGGAGAAAGCACCTCCCAGCATTAACACAGAAGTATGCATCTAAAAAGCCACCAATTTTTGCACATACAAATACAAGCTTCCAGATGGCTCGTGCAGTCTAAATGTGCACTTCTATATAGATGAAGTTTTTCAAAAGAGGGGGTGGAGAGGAAAGTAATTCACTAAGAATAGGTCGCACAAGACCAACCAGTTTTTCTTATTTTGAGACCCAAACATAAGAATCTACCCCAACTAGATTTCACTAGTGTGAGAAACTTTTATCACCTCTCAAAATAACTTCGGATGTACACACATTCGAAATAAACACAATTTTTGTACAGTTCAAATGTACACTTCACATCAATTATGTCGTCCAAAAGTACACTTTTGAGTCATGTGTAGTTCTTTCGAGTGGTGGGAAAATTTGTTCCCCCCACTATTCAGTTAATATTGCTCATCCCACACATCAAATGTTTAGATTTGCAAATATTATGTAAACTAGAAAAATTAAAGAATGACCTAGTCAATATTATTATTACAACAGGGTTCCTGTGGTGAATTATTCAGGGGAAAGATATATGACAGACATTAAGAATACAACAGATGAGGAAGACAAGGAATCAACAGTTTCTTTCATTCATCCTTTCCCTTGCCTTTTCCTCCAGAGACTTTTGTTCCTTCATATGCTGAGAGAAAAAAAGTGCTTTGATTTTTCTGCAAAAACCTGCAATGATTTTTTTTTATCAATCGAATAGCAACAAAACTGTAAAGAGAAATGTAATTAAAATCAACTTAATACTATTGAGCTGGATAAAAATCAATGTATCAACCGTAATGGGTAGAAAAGCAAGTGAATTACATTGGATAATGGACATATTTTAATTTAAAGGTTACATCATCACCTACACATATTTTTAGTAAACGAATAGAAGTAATGTAATATTTGCCATTATAGACCAAATCCTTGCAATTTAGTCGAGACGAGTTTAAGCTTTTACCTGAGAAAGTCAAGTAGTTTCTGCTGCAAGCGACTTAACGTTTCCTCTTCAATGTTCACATATGACAAAAGCTCAGGTAGCTTAACTGCAAGCACAAGAAAAAATTTGACTGTTTTGCATACACACTTATGAAACTTCTGCTAGGTATGTGCATCATGTGTAATGTTCAAATGCTACATCCTTAATGGTGATATATCAATGTCTCTAAAATTATTATATTGTTGCAATGACTGGAAATACAAATAACACATCAAAGAATCATTAAAAATTCTTGCAACTAGCCAAAAATCATTAAAGATAAGAGCAGATTAAAATTCTGGTAACATAGCACAGCAATCACTACAAAAACTATAACCTAAACTCCTGACCATGATCCTTTGAAAAATTCAAAATTGAGACGTCCAAATTCAAAATTGTATTTCCCATCAAATAACAATAAAGCATTATTTTAATATTGACTCAAAATAATCCCCAAAAGAAACAAGGGTGACAAAAATATGTCCCAAGACAAAATAAAAGTATATGTGCACACACAGAGTATCCTCTTTCAAGCAGATGCTTAGAAGCAGCAAAAAGTAATGAACATACCAAAGAGGCGTAATAAATGTTCAGCCCCATATATGGTTGAAGGAGATACATTGTCCACAACTGCTTCATTACATTGCTTGCGTTCTCTTTTATACAAGAGCATCATAGGCAATGCTTTATCAAAATAAAGCCTTATTCCTTTTAAAATTTCCCCTGTTGAATCAGCCTCTCTGTATCATAGAAACACATTGTACATGCCATCATCACTATCACAACTAGACGTATGGGATGAACAAATAAGAAAAATAGATAGCCATAATTTCTTACACGCTGTCTTTCTTTGACTTGTATTCAAGGTACTTTGTCAGAATTTCATCAACAGTTGGTGAACGAGGAAGTTTTACAAGCTGCAAGGAGTGTTGAAAAAAATATTAACATGTGATGAGCTGATAATGCCCTAAGATAGGTTATCATTTTTTAAAGTGGTAATCAAATGATAAAAAGTTAAACAATTATGCATTGCATCAGAACCAAAATAATGCCATCGAAAATATCTGTGACCCAAAAGGATAGAATAGTCAGATAAGGCAGCAATGACATACTGTAATAGAACCAAGGAAAATGAGCGCAATAATTATCTTCAATTAATAAAACATAATATTTTCATTTAAATATAAATGACAGTACAAGCTACAAGAACTGGGCATTTGTGCATTTTGGTCAAGGAAGCTTAAACAGATGAAAGCAATTTTGAGAAGACATTCACGAGATATCCAAAAGAGAAAAACCAGGGCTGGTGTATGTACGATCATTGTCAAATAATTCAACTATAATAAATTATGATATCATATTAGTGAGGTGGCTTAATATAATTCAGTCAGATGATTTCAAATTGCTTGGTGGCAGGGTAAAATTGTATTGGCACAATAGCATTCTTTAATTTCAAGTAGGAAATATACAATTTAACTCACGGTCATCTCTATCAGGTACAGTAACCTTTAAAAAGTGTAATTTAAACATATGCAAGAAATAATAACTGGAAAGAGTGAATTTAATCGTTTCCATTTACCTTATCTTGCTGATTAACAAAGTCCCAGTCATCAACAAGTTGTTTCTTTAACGGTGCAGGAATTTGAATCTTGAAAAGCTTTTCATCATTCCCGCTGCCCTTCTAAAATCACATTTAGTAGAATGTTTGCAATTAAAAGGATTGTGCGAAAAATAGAGCAAGTACATCAAATACAGAAAGGAAGGTATTTGCATTTTTAAGGAAACAAAGTTCGAATTCCTAATTTCTTCATACTATCCGCCTTCACGTCTGATGTATATTATGATATTTTGTCTCTATAATATGAAATGTAAAATGAAAATAGGTAAAAATTAATATAAGATTCATACAATACAAGTAAACCAAATCAAACCTCAACTCCTGAATCAATCTTTCGTTTTTTTCCTTTTGACGCTGCAGAGTTTGACATATTAAACTTATTAGTGAAGGCAAGCTGATATAATGAAAACATTGCAATCAAACAGGAGAATTTGTGAGGTCCAACTTTTTAATTGATAATTACTGTGCTTAAATGGAGTGTGTGTACAAAAAAGGAAACCGGAAAGATGAAATTTAGTGAATACCATTATTCTTGATGTCTTCTTTCTCCACTTTGGCATCTACAGAATCCAAAGAAAATGTTGAATTATCAAGCAATCAAAATGAAGCATTTCTAAGTATAATCTTTATGTCTAGCAGTTTAGAAAACATAGCAGAATAAGGATTTGGTGTCTGTGCAATTGCATTGCACCTACGTATTGCCAAGTATTTAAAAGAAGGTATGCATTATAACTACTGTAGAAGGTTACATATTTTATAACAATTTCAAAAGCACTTTTGGACCAGGATTAATTTTAGGCAAAAGTAATTATCACATTTTTTTCCTCAGAAATAGCTAAAAGCCTAAAATTGAAACTAATGTACTTCAGAACATCATCAAAACACGCTACATTGTCTATACTTATATAATAGAACTTTGCATCCAAGCACCTAATAAGATCTGTTTATCTCATACTCTTTTGTCTGTTTTAACAGTAAGATATCCTTTTCCTGATAAAAACCAACCATGTTCAGAGGTCAGTTACCCTTTTGAGATGAAAACCTCATTCTCATGACTTACAAAAATAATGTAGGATTGGACTACTGGCAATGATCCCAATTCCACGTAAAAAATTCTAAAGAGATTTCTTAGCCCCCCCCCCGCCAGTCCAAACTCCCCAAAAAAGCCAAAATGGAAAACAAATGTCTTAAAGTGTCCACATCTAAAACTTATAGACATATCGAATATAAGCAAAGACACTCAGTAAAGAGAGGTCCAGTAATTGAATCCACAGCCTAAATATTCTAGAGATAGGAATTAACATAAAATCTTTTTACATTTTCAAAGTCTTCTGAACCCCTTTGCCAGAATAGAAGTTCATTATGCAAAAGCTTCAACAAACTGTCATAATACAATATTTCCATTTGAAAGAGAGCATTTCTCACCTGCAGAACTCTTGGCCTTTGCTTGAGCTGAACGTCCAGATTTAACACTCTTGTCTACACCTTGCTTTTTGTCTAGGGCCCGCTGCTTCACGACATTCTCGTCATTATGTTTCATCAAACGGCTCTCACCTACCCATTCATCCCAACTGTTGGAAATACATCAAGCCAATGATAATAATTCTATTTAACCTTTTAGATGTAGTTGATGCAAAAAAATTATGACAAAAAAAGCCACAGTGAAAGCAATTCATTCTAAAAAGCTAACGATACAAAGGCCATGTAAACAAATTGTCAGGCAAGTTCCAACAACGACCTTACATACCACTTTCATTGACATTTAACATGAGAAGTTGACTTTAGAAATTTGTCAAATATTAACTCTGCATCTTACTTAATGGCAATGCTTATACCAACTTTGAGTTGCGTACACAAGAACGACTAAAGTATTTTCAGATTTGCAGCATGATCATTATGACTACGCCATTTGTACCTTTACTACTTCAAATAAAACAATGGAAATGACAAGAAACTTACTTCTTATTCCAGCCCTGCAAAAAAGAAAAGAATACAGCAACCGAAAGTCAATACTATATCCTGTAATCACTTTAAGTATCACATTATAACTTATCAAGTAAATCACTTTATCGAATCTTGCAAGATAAATATTACTTTGAAAACTTAAATTGAATTAAGTGACTGGTATAAATGACTGCATATTAGATTAAAGTTGACAACTAAAGTTTGAAAAAACTTCATTTTGCAAACTAGGTTTGTGAAAAAAGGAAAGAAAAAAAAATACACCCCTTGCTTCCATTTCAAATTGAATTTGAAGGAAAAAATTGGATTTAAATGCTCCCAACAGAAAACCAAACAAGAATTCAAACCCATGAAACAAGATCTATGCCGAAGGAAACATCATGATTAAACTTACAAGGTAGTGAACAAAGTATCTCCATTCATTCTTTCTGATCTCAGCCTTCTGCACCTGATGATTAAAAAAATATGCAGTAAATTAGATCACAATCACGGGGTATAAAAAATATACACACTTTGTCTCTATAGTGTACTGTTCAATTAATACAAAAATTTGCATTAGGTCTACATACATAAAACAAGACATTAATCAAAAGAACCTTAAAACCACTCTCAATTCAACATCTTACAATGGGATTGGGTTCCTGTACAGTCACGCAGTCAGAGATCGGTGGCCGTCCAATAGAATTCAAAGTTAATAATTTTAACTTTTTTAAACAAATTAAAACATATTTTCTTTTAGGACCGGATCTGACGGTCACGGATTACCTGACTGCGTGACTGAATCCAAATTCCATACAATCACACACAAAAAATTCAATCAATCACAACAACAACAACAACCAAGCCTTATCCCATTAAGTGGGGTCGGCTACATGAATTAAACAACGCCCTAGTGTTCAATCACACATTATTAAAAAAATAAAAAACATGACAAACAATAAAATCACAAAAATTTATATTTGTAGATTAAATTTTAAACAAGAGAAATTAAGAAAATTTGATAAACCAAACAAGGCCTTCCAAATTTTCACTTCAAGAGAAAATTTGAGTCACAATTCAGTCAAAGCAAGTAGAATTGAAAATTTCAACAAAATTTAACAAAAAAAATTGACATATGCAAAACACAAACACTAAACCAAATCCCTAACACAAAAAAATCACATTACAAAACAGTTACTGACAGTTAGTAACTGCAAAATTCAAATTCCTTAACAAACACGGAATTCACAAATTGAAAACTCGTATAAACAATGAACCCTTAAAAAGCATTAAAAATGATAATTAGAGAATAATTAGAAGCGGAGAAATGTTAAGTACCTTTGCTTCGTAGATGCGAGGACCGTGATAAGCGAGGACTTTTTCGCCGGCGGAGTAGACTCTGGAATCGGAGGAAGGAACGTCGCCGGAAGGAGCGTCGCCGGAGTTAGCGGAGTCAGCATCTTTGGAAGAATTTCCCATGGCGATAGTGAGTGAAAAATGTAACTAGGCGGGAACGGAAAACGACACGCTGTTCGAGAAACCAGTGATTATTTTCGGACCGAATGAATAGAGACTCAAGATTCAATATTTATTATGACAATGCCGTTTGTTTGGTTTTTTTGCACATATTTATATAAGTATCATTTTAATATTAGGGTTTTCTTTTTTCAAAAACTTTTTACACACCTCAGATTATTATTATTTCGAAAATTCGAAAATTAATATTCCATCAAAAAATATTTTGTTTTGGATTGTGTCAATACCTCTTTTTTTTTTTTTAAATTTTGGTTGTCTCAAAGATTGTCATATAAATGGTTGTTCCCATAAAAGAAATAACCACGTAACTCAAGAGAGTAATAGTGATTTATTTATTTATAAAAGTAATGAGCAATATTAGGTTTGCTAAGTACTGCGATTTATATAAAAAAATTAAGTGTTGACTTTGGATACACGCACTTTTTTGTTGACAAAACTTTGGATACACGCACTTATCAACTGCTACGTGATTTAAAAGGAAATCTTTGCATTTTTTTACATATAGAAGAGAAATGGATATATAAGGAAGGAGACGAGTGATTCGTTCCCCCTGCGGATCTATTAGATTTTTTGTGCGTATTTTATATCAAGAATACACGCACGTATATCAATCGCTACATGATGTAAAAGGAAAGTGTTGTGCTTTTTTTAATATACAAAATAAACAATTAAATAAGTCAAAAAGAATGTAATAGCAACATATTTATTTATAAAAGTAATAAGTAATTTTAGATTTTCCTTCAAAAAAAAAGTAATTTTAGATTTACCACGTACAATTTAGATAAAATTAAGTATTGACCCTAGGTAGTGGCAGATCTTCTCAAGAGCCCTGGATGCCATGGTACCCCTCATATATTTTATATATACTATATATATATATATATATATATATATATATATATATATTAGATGTATAAGGTTATAATTTTGTATCTGTCCTAGCAAAAATTGACCATCTTTTGCAATAGGAGGTTGTGAGTTCAAATCCTTCTAGCTCCTTTTTGTTGCATTTATAATGTATTTATACTAAAAAAAAAAAAAAGTTATGCAGGGTCTCGATCCAATGACCAAAAGGTAGCACCCAAGTAAAACGAAAGGCTACAAAAATTAACAATTTATGATATTATTTGAATAGCATTATATATTATATGGATTTTGACACCCACAACAAAATCACTCGAGATATGCGATTGCCCCTAGGTTTACACACATATTAACGGTATACACACGTATCACATTTTTATTTTTACATAACGAAAGAAATGGTTACATAACTCAAAAGGAAGAAAACAATAGTATAACTTAGAAACAAACATAGGAACTCATCTTTATAGCTTTCATATTTCTACGAATAATTTTTACAACCATAAGACAAACACCCTTTGGAAATAGATGGCTAGTGTAAACCAATTTTGCAATAACATTCGAAGAGTGTATGTTATTTCGTCATGTTAACCCCATTTTGTCACACACATATTGAAATTAATATACGAAGTGACAAAATAGTAGACTCTTATTGTATGTCAATTCTAATAAGTTTACCTTACTGGTAAATGTCCTCTAAAACCCTTTGGTTTATGGTTTCTTGTCTGCTTTGTGGGAAACTTTAAGAATGTTGTCATCAAATCTCGTTAAGAGTAGTAGTTTGAATCGATAGATGAGAAGAAAGTATGAGTGTTCTATGCAGTTAGAGGTATTTGTTACTAAATATAGGAAAGACGCAAGAACTGATATTTGGGCAATAAACCTAAGTCTGATCAGTTCAAGAAATAGATGCATGTTGAGTGCTACCATTGTGGTAAAAAGGGGCATATTCAGAAGAATTGTTGGTCTATGAAAAAAAGATGAAAATGTATGTAAAGGAAAAGAGATAGAAGAAATTGTGATGACCAGCAGCGAAGCCAGAAAAAAAATCTCGGGTGGGACGCTAAAATAAACAATAAAGTATAAAATATATATTTTTTGATTAATTTTTTATAGTTTTATTTTAGTTGTCTTCAACAAGAAATGTAATATAGTTAACTCATATAGTCCTACCAATACGAAAACATACTTTATCCTTGATATAAGTAATTGACATATATGTATGAAAGGTCGTTTTTTAAAACTTTACAAATACCAAATTATTTGGCCACTTTGCTTTCATTTTCTTATAACACTTCATCCTATTGAAATAAGTGGAAAACAAAAAAGAAAGGGGAAAACAACAAGAGCTTGCTGAAACATTTATCTTCCATTCTATCCTTAATTATATTTTCATTTTGTTTCGTTACCAAAGGTTAAGAAATTAGTTTGCACTTTGCAATTAAGGCAAGCGGGAATAGATTAATCAAATTAGAAATAGTGATGAAGGTTATTCGAAGCAACGGTGATGATGACAAAAAAACAAATCAACAAAGACATTGACATACAACAACAAAACGCCTATCAATTAAAAAATCAACACGAGATAAGAAATTGACTTTCAAATTCAAAGTGAAAAACTGAGACAGGGAGTGAGAGAGAGAGAGACTACGAAGAGAGCTTTCACCTCAGCTACGGCAACGTCGATTGGGTAGATGGAAAGCAGAACAGGCAGCAACGGTAAAAGAGCTGAAGAGGAAAGTTGAAGTTGAAAATTTGTTAGAAGAGCCTGAGGGAAGGAAGGGCCGTGCTTAAGTAGTGGAGAGGAAGGGCGTGTGTTATTTTTCTTTAATAACAAGGGGTGTTTTAGTAATTTTCGTATAGAAAAATTTTTGTTTTGCTTTTGGGTGGGTGGTCTGTGGCCCACCTTGGCCCATATAAAGCTCTGCCACCAGGGATGACGATAATGTAAAGTATGACATCATATGACTTGCTTCTCATTGAAGAGCAAAATTTTGGTATTGATATTGTGGATATTATGACTAGTTGGGTGATCGATAGTGCATAGTGGTACATCAATATATGTCACATCGAGGATATATATTTTAGAGGAGTGTTAACAACACCCTCTTTTGAACACTCTCTCTAACAGTCACTCTTTTATTGAGTGAAATCAATGTAGGACTTATATTTTGGAAATGAAACCCACATAAAGTGGTGGGACATACATTGATTTCACCCAATAAAGGAGTGAATGCTAGAGAGATTGCTCAAAAGAGAGTGTTGTTAGCATTCCTCTATATTTTATTCTCTTATCCTTTAGGTGAATAAGGTGATGTAAAATTGGCTCACGGAGGTATGTTAAAATGTGTTGGTCTTGGAGATGTTTCTTGGTACCAAGTTACCGCTCACGGGTGTGAAGGATGTTCCAAACATTCAGTTGAATTTATTTTTCAGTGGCTAAACTATGTGATAAAGGTTATGATAACTTCCGATCATGGGACACTTGAAAACTCGCCAATTATTTTATGATTGTTGCTAGATGTACAAAGTGTTCACATGAATTGGCTGAAGATCATACAATGACAATGACATTGATTTGTTGAGAAAGTCGTGTGCCACAAAGAGATGCGGTGCATGAGCATGAGAGTGAAGAAAATAAGAGAGCAGCACATAAGAAAAGAAAAGAACAAAAAAAAAGATGCCGGTGGTGGAGGTGGATTCAACATATGTACTACGTTTCAGTTGAAATTTTAGTATATTATTCTGAAAGAAGAGTTTGTCATTTTGATATATTTTATTAGTAGTTTTAACCTTTCTTTACCAGGGCCGTCCCTATGAAATAGGAGGTTCGACTCTTTATTTAAAATAGGTCCCCAACAAAATAAAGGCTTAAATATGTCTTTAGTCCCTGCACTTTCATCAGATTTTGGCATTGGTCCCTGCACTTTTTTTTTGTTTGGAATTGGTCCCTGCACTTTGTAAAAATATTGGTATTGGTCCTTCTGTTAACTTTCTATTAAAAAAAAAACACAAAACTATTGGTATTGGTCCCTGCACTTTGTAAAAATATTGGTATTGGTCCCTGCACTTTGTAAAAATATTGGTATTGGTGCCACGTGGCGTGAAATGATTGGGTCACGTGGCACTCCGTTAGTTTTGTGTTTTTTTTAACAGAAAGTTAACAGAGAGACCAATACCAATATTTTTACAAAGTGTAGGGACCAATGCCAAACAAAAAAAAAAGTGCAGGGACCAATGCCAAAATCTGATGAAAGTGCAGGGACCAATGACACATTTAAACCTAAAATAAAAACGCAATTTTTTTTTCTGTAGCTAAGCTTTATTAAAAAATCAGAATCTGAAGGGATTCTAAACATGAAACGAAATACAAAAAAATTAAGCGAAAGAGAGGTAGAATTTACTAACGACGTCGTTTGAATTTGTCACTTATCTGTTGTGGAAAAGGAAAAAACGAATGGTTTATGTGAAAAAGAAATGATTGTTGTGATTCTTTCAATGAAATAGATTTTCAAATTGACTGCTTAAGTGATTATACAAATTGGAGGTGGTTTGATAGTACCAGATTTATGTCCATATAAGAGAATTAAAGTCTAGAAAAAACTCAAACGTATAAAGAAGTAACACATATTTTTTATTTAAGTGGGGGTGAGTATTAGATTTAATTTTTTTAAGGCCCATAGTTTTTAGAGGCCCGATTTGATTGAGCACCTTGCACTCCATCAAGGCCGGGCCTGTTCTTTACGTTGGTTTGGGACGCCGACTTTTGTGGATTTGTGTTGTAAATTGGTTTTCGACCATTGCTCGATGATTGTTTGATGTTTTTCTCGTGATTTTTGTTCTTTTACATTGAAATGATTTTTCCATGTTAAAACTTATGGTGTAATATTTATAATTTTTTTTATTACTATTATTATTATTGTTGTTGATTTTGTCTGGTAATTTTTTTTGTTTTGTTTAGGTTCCATAAGAAAGGAGAGATTTTAACAAGCTTTAAATATCATATTGCACTCTCCGATCCATCACTAACATGAGAATACTAAAGAAATTAAATTGATGGATTCCCCATTTTTCATGACAATATTTTAAAACTAAATTGATAGTTTATTCTACATCAATTTAACGATTGCAACATAAACAGTGATGTGAAAGAGGGAAACAAAATTACACATAAATAAATGAAGGAATTAATCAATCGGAAATTAGCATGCTTAATGCTAACTATAGGTGAATGGGATCAATGAAATGAAACAAAGGGAGTGAAGAACATATTATTATTAATGTCCTTGACCAGGTGATGGACCAGAGTCCTTAATTCCACCAAGAGTCTCACTGTTGATAAATTTGTGTCCCGCGCCTCCCGAACTTGGACCCGAATCCTTAATCCCTCCTAGTGTCTCACTGTTGGTAAATTTGTGTCCCGCGCTTCCCGAACTTGGACCCGAATCCTTAATCCCTCCGAGTGTTTCACCGTTGGTAAATTTGTGTCCTACGCCTCCGGCACTTGGACCCGAATCCTTGATCCCTCCGAGTGTCTCAATCGGCACACCTTGCTTGATTGCTCCAAGAGAATGTGATAACCAATCAAACATATCTACGACTTCCTCTTGAGTAGCTGAGTTTTTGGTGTCAATGATACTCAATGGACGGGCTTCTACGATCACAAAAGCATAGTTCATCAACATGAAGAGAACTAAGAATGCCTCAGTTTTGTGCATGGTGCTTTTCATGTTTTATAAAATTTGTAAAATTTGAAAACGTGGAATTTGAAATACAAATAGAGAAGGAAGGACGAAGTTTGTTTATGTTGATGTTAATTTGTGAAGCATGAAGAGATTAAGAGTCCTTTTTATAGTATGGATAGTAGCCTTTGGTGTCTTGACTAAAAGTATGGATAGTAGCATTTGGTGTCTTGACTAAAATGTGGAAAGTGACTTGAATTGAAATATGTGATATTTTTAATATATATTGAAAATAAAAATTCAAAACAAACATGGGTATGTGATTTTTTTTTCTAACGAAGGAAACAACTAGGGAGGTTCCGATTTCTAAAAACCAATTTGGATTATAGTTTTGGAGAGAAGTGTATACAAGAGTAGAGTTATTCATTTAAGAGCAAAAACACATTGGAAAATTGAAGAATTACGGGTCCAACTTGACACTTATGAACCTGGGAAATAAGTCTTAGTTCTCATTGCCCACGGCCACGGAAAGAACGATGAAAAGTTTGTATGATGATCTCAGCAGCCTCTAAGTTGAAGACCAAGACTGTCTGGTATTGTCCAAATCCAAATTATATATACGGGGCTGTTAACTTGCACCCACCTAAAAACACTAACGTGCAAGTTAACAAGCTGCACCTATTAGTTATTTACCAAAACACCCATGATTTTCTATTATAAACAAATATTATTTATGCTATTTACAAAAATATCCTTTTAATTAAAATAAAGTTTAATAGAGACAAAATGGTGTTTTAGTAAAGTACAAGTAGGAGCAGCTTGTTAACTTGCACCTTAGTATTTTTAGGTGGGTGCAAGTTAACAGCCCCCACTGTTAACTTGCACCCACCTAAAAACACTAAGGTGCAAGTTAACAAGCTGCACCTACTAGTTATTTACCAAAACACCCATGTTTTTCTATTATAAACAAATATTATTTATGCTATTTACAAAAATGTCCTTTTAATTAAAATAAAGTACAAGTAGGTGCAGCTTGTTAACTTGCACCTTAGTGTTTTTAGGTGGGTGCAAGTTAACTATATATATATATATATATATATATATATATATATATATATATATATATATATATATATATATATATATATAAGTTTTGCTAGAAGCCACCCATGGAGGTGTCTTTTAGCAACCCACACCTCAAGGTGTGATTTCCACTTTTTAATTATAACTTTGCTAAAAGACACCTTCATAAAAATTAGTTGGTGTCTTTTAACAAATACTCATAGAATAACTTGCTAAAAACACCCAGCAAATATCCTAACAAGAGGCGGCTGAATAAACTGAATGATATTCAAAAGCATAGAATAAAAATTTGAAAGACAGATCACGTCAAGTGCAAACAGTTTTGAAGGAATAGCATCATGATTTTTTCCTCTTTTGACGGCTAGGGATTGTGTGAGGGATGCAGCAAGAGATCAATTAGTAACTAATTAGCAACCATAAGATTAAAAAATAAAATTAAGGGTTAAGATTTGGAGTAACTCTTTTCAGTTACTCTTGGAGTCAATGGATTCCTCATATATATATATATATATATATATATATATATATATATATATATATATATATATATATATATATATATACTCCCTCCATCCCATAATATAAGCAAAAAAAACTCATTTTCTTTGTCCCAAAATATAAGCAAAAAAGACAAACTTTTATCCTATTTAATCTTGTTTTTTTAAAAAATCTCTTTTCCAAGAAAAACTTTTGTTTATTCTCATAAAATTAAATGCAAATTACATTCAATTTTCTCTCTCTTTCCTTTTTTTCCATAACCAACAACCAATGAAAATTGTTTTTACATCTTCCTATAAAACTTTTTTCAAAGAAAACACAAAAAACTATACTCCAAATTCTTATGTTTTAGTTTTCTTAATAAGTGTGATTTTTTTTTTTGCTTATAATTTGGGACGGAGGGTGTATATATATAAATATAAAGACAACGCAATATTTATTATTCGTATATTCAATTTGCTGAAAGATTTAAAATTGTTATTTTTAATATAAAAACTTCTATTTTTTACTTCTTTCACTAGTGTCTTTAGGACTTAAGTCTTTTTAATATAAAAACTTATATTTTTAATGTTATTATCGTAAGTATATTTATGCAATTTTCACTAGTGTGGAAAATAGAGAAGACTTTTTTTTTTTTTATGAGAGATGAAAAGAATTATGTTTTGTTGGGTAAAAAGTAGTGAGTGACAAAATAAGTTAGTAGAATTATTTTGAAGGGTTTGATAAAATTAGTGGTTGAATTGACTTATAATATAAAATGATATAAAAATATACTTTTAATTAATTATATTTTTTTAACTAAGATAATGGAGTTACAATCATAATTAAGTACTCTACAATTTATCAGCTTGTTTTTTGTTTTTGTTTTTTTGAACAAGGCAAAATGAGATATATTATCAGAAAAACAAAGGTGATTCACCCCGCACAAGGCGTGAAAGTGAAGCACCCAATAATAGTTACAATGTCATTGGTGTTGTAATGAAGAAAGCACCATCAATGCAAAAACCAAAAGGAATTACATATAAACACCCATACAAAGGAGCGGGTGTCGCCACCAATCATAATAACAATAAGTGAACGAAACCTGATTTGTTTTCAACCACAGGAAGGAATTCAACTTTACTTTGTCAAGGAGGGTGTAAGGATCGGAAGCTACATTTTTGAAAACATGGTTGTTTCTTTCCTTCCAGATTACCCAAACACAAGCTAGTCAAATGACCTTCAGGAATGAATGTGAAAAACGAGGCATGCCAGCCATACGAGTAAACTGAACAAAATGATCGCGAATCACACCAGAAGAAACAAAAGATATACCAAGATATTGCCAAAAGATATAAGCTTGTTGATGTAGCATCTAAAGAACACTAAAGGCTAATGAAAAATGCTTTAAGATCGTGCAAAAAGATTGTTACCAAACAAATCTTCTTAGGGTGATGTCCTTTTGGCTATCTCAGAACAAGTTTTCACTTAGGCTTTGTTTGCGAGTTTGGAAGGGAAGGGAGGGGAAGACTTGGGAAAAAAAGGAATGAGCAAGTGGAAGAAATACAGGAAAATGGGAGGGGAGGACTTGGGGGGGGGGGGGGGGGGGGGGGGGGTTAACTTTTCTTCGTAATATTAAACCCTCCTCATTTGGGGAACTGAAAAATTGTATTGAAGGAGGGTTTTGAAGGGTTTATATGAATTCTTCAAATATAACCTACGTTGTTATATTATTTTTAAAATTAAAAATATATTAATCATATGCATTAATTTATCATTGTCTAAAAAACTACTCTTTTAATTTTTTAAAAGATTTCATCATTTTCCTTCATATTTTCCACCTCTCAATGCCTTCCCATTCTCTCCCCTCCAAACTCGCAAACAAAGCCTTAGGGGTACAAAAGGGAAACATACCTCTTTGCCGAGGACTTGTTTTCGATATGTGACAACACTCACCTTAAACTATGTCTTCACTTGAGGGTAGGTAATGGCCTAATGGGGGAAATTTGTCTACACAGAGGAAGAACCCCCGGAAATTCAAAGCCAAAAACAATAATTCAAAAAACAAAGCTTCATAAAGCATGGACATATAATATAAAGACTAGGATAACACAAACAAAACAATGCAAACAGATAGAGGCGCCAAGCGAAGGCACAAACACCTTAATATTGTCATTACAATATAGCTGGAACAAACATGACAAATTCAAAAAAATCTGGGATGCAACCACAACAACAAAAGAGCAAGCAAAAATCCTATAATTCCTACTTGAACCGCAACAAGAAAAAACCCATTATTCTTGGATGAAGGTGCAACATCCAACATGACTATCTCATATCGTGCCTGATGAATCCACCTTAGAGTAAAAGAGGAGGCATAACTCATTATCACACTCATGCCATTAATGCAAGGGACTAAGGGAGGAAATCCTTCACATCTAAAAAAAGTGATGGGATATCCCACCACCTAAGAGAAGAGATCCAATAATTCCTGGTAACAAATCAAAATAGAATTTTCTCTTTTGATCAACCATATTGTTCTCACGGATTTGGGAACTAGAGTTCGTTGTCAACCAACATATTGTTCTTATCATCAACCGATGATAAGAATAATATGGTTGACCAACAACAAACAGTTTTAGTAAACTTAGAATACATGCCTCAAGCATATGTGGAAAACAAGTTAGCAAAAAAGTCAAGAAGAAAGAAGTATTTATAGATCAAACACAAGGGCAAATAATTACGAAGAAGATTTAAAAAACAAGCATGGAAACTGGAAGAATGATTCCATACTAAGAAAAAAAATCTATATATAAATGAGAAATCAAAGTGTCGAAACATATGGATTAACGATAGTTGGAACAAACGCGAATTCCAACCCCTTAACCGACTTTGAAGGATCCAGTACAATCAAGTTCAAAGAGACCTCTCTTGTTCAAAAATGAGACTTGATTCACGCCATTATGAAATGCCTCCATGAAGAATTATTTAGGTTTTCCACCTTTTACTAACATTGGACGAAACGTCTCTAAGCCCAACCTCATGTTTGACACTAAGTTCCTTCATTCCAAACACATGCTTGGTAACAACATCCTTGAAGGAAAAGATTAGAAATTTTACCTTCTCATTTTTGGCGGAATTGACTTCATCCTTCCTGGTATTCTCAAAATCCTTACCCTCGACATTCATCTATAGATTTCTTATCATGTCCTCCGCAATCTTTGAGTTTCCCTGATGTGTCGCTCAAAGACTTCCTATAAATATTTTTAGACCGAGCCGTTCGGTTCAATCCGGTTTAACATCAATACAAATTTGTTATAGAGACCGATTATACAACTGAGTCACCCGATTTAATCTGATTCAGTCATGCGGTTCAACCAGTGATTAATTGTTTGACCAATGATCCATTGACTCGACGGCTTTGTTGAGTCGATGACCGATCCGGTTTTTAAAACTATACTTGTAAATCCTTCTATTTTTTTTGCGTGTATAATATTTAATTAAGACACGTTTTTAAATAAAAATTTAGTTCATATACACCGATAATGTAAAGAGTTTTTACATTGTCAATCAATCATAATTGTTAAATTATTATAAACTTTTGAATTTTAACATAATCACTTCTAAAGTCTCACAAATGACCGGCTATGATGTGTTGACAATGTAAATCTTTTGTATGTCGACAATGTAAAACTATATACACTACTGTACATGAAAATTAAAGTTTTTAAATAATTTATCAACATTTATTTGATAAAATTTAGTCAAAAAAGCACTTATTTGATAAAAAGAGTTGGATTAAATGCTCATTTATAAGTAATTTCAAGAAATTTTATTCTAATATATCAAAAACAACTTTTATACATATTCAAACGCGCAAAAACACACAAAATAGTGATTTTAGATGAAGCCTTAATTTTTCTCAAACAATAGTGATAATTTTTTTTTTTACTTAATAATAATATTTTGTGAATTGCTTCAAAATAATAATAATAATATTTTGTTAAAATATGATATTTTATGTACATAGCTATATTTTTTTTTTTATCAATGGGGAAAAAAAAGAAGAAAGAAAAGAAAGCTAAGGTCTAATGAAAGATACATCCATAGTGTCAACTAAGCAGAAACTAACCAATAAAGGGGAGCAAAAATAAAAAAAATTGTAATCTCATTATCAAGAGCAGCTTCAAAATTAGTCAACAAGTCAGCGCTAGAGTTTCCTTCCGGCAAGGTGTGAACAAGAACAATGTTCTAGTCCCTAGTCAGTATGATCTAATGTAATCAACAATCGCAACATATAGGTGGGTACGCGAACTCCCTCTTTGATGAATTTTATCGCGAAGAGAGAATCAAATTCATAAATTATACTTATGTAGTCATGAGCAGGGCAGACCTGAACAAGGCATGGTGTGGCAAGTGCCACACCAGTTCAGGTCCAAATTATTTTTAATTTTTTTATCAGTTCATTGTATAATTTTACTCATATATCAAAACAAACATTTAATTTCTCTTTTATGTTTATACATGTGTCTATACTTTTACGCATATATTAATATGAGAACTTTTTTTTTTTTTTTTAGTTTATACATGTGTCTATATTTTTATTCATATAAGAAAACTTTTTTTTTTTTTAATTTATACATGTGTTTATATTTTAACTTATATATTAATATGGGGACTGCTTTTTATTTTTTATTTTAATTTATACACATGTCTATATTTTTATTCATATATCAATACAATTTTTTTTTATGCAATTGTGGCTTACTTCCAAAAAAAATAGCGCAACACACTCATCCGTCCGTATGCACGGGTATCCTACTAGAGCATTTGACATCTCTTTTAACCTATATATAAATAGATGTTCTTAGAACAGTTAGTAATGATATAATTTTAGTTCATTTTCAACAAATGAAAAATAGATTATTTTCTGTGTAATTTTGGTTGCTACAACTATTTTTAATATAACTTCTTATTAAATTTAATGTTATTTAATTATTTGACAAAAAATATTTGTCTCACTGGTTTTGAAAGTCCAAATCCACCCCTAGTCATGAGTCCAAGCTATATGGTATATAAGCTATATGGTATACAAGTTTGACGTTATTTTTTAGGATAAAATTCTCTAAAAAATACAATGAGGAAAGTTGGAGTCTTGAGGCCGATGAAGTTGGATATGGTAAAACAAAAAGTCGATCAAGTGTCAAAAAACTAACTAAAGTTGATTACGAATAGAAAAAGGAAGATTTTGTTGAGAAAATTGAGGTCGTAAATGTGTTGTAATTTCTTTAAAAATAAGAGGAAAAAATAAGAATTAGCGAGCATTTTAGGCTTTGAAAAACAAAATATTTTTTTTTTGACAAAGAAAAAAAAAACAAAATATTATTTTGTGTATAAACTTCTTTTTGAGACTTTTTTTCTTTGTTATTTTTCCCAACCTATGAATTTTTTATACACCCTATCAGGTTCTAAAATCCGATATGTTTTGACGTATTTTGTGAGGCGTAAAACTTCTGTTTGAGATGTTTAGCCCTAACGCGCGCACACACTAAGATAACCACTATGTGAGGCATAAAACTTTTGTTTGAGATGTTTAGCCCTAACGCGCGCGCACAAACACTAAGATAACCACTAAATTGGACATCATTATACAAACACTAAGATAACCACTAAATTGGACATCAAGATGTTTAGCCCTAACGCGCGCACACACTAAGATAACCACTATGTGAGGCGTAAAACTTTTGTTTGAGATGTTTAGCCCTAACGCGCGCGCACAAACACTAAGATAACCACTAAATTGGACATCATTATACATTTGTTTGAGATGTTTAGCCCTAACGCGCGCGCACAAACACTAAGATAACCACTAAATTGGACATCATTATAAATATAAGATAACATAATATAATGATGTCCAATTTAGTGGTTATCTTAAGATAACATAATATAATGATGTCCAATTTAATGGTTATCTTAGATAACATAATATAATGATGTCCAATTTAGTGGTTATCTTAAGATAACATAATATAATGATGTCCAATTTAGTGGTTATCTTAGTGTATATATTATGTTATCTTATATTTTTTTTTTTGCGTTGGCCAGGGTTCGAACCCCGGACCTTGCATATATTTTGCATTGTCCATACCAACTGAGCTAAGCTCACGAGGACATGTTATCTTATATCTATTATTACTTATATATTAAATAGTATATTATACATTAAAATCAAATACTCCCTCCGATCATTTTTATAAGAAACAAATGGGTCAACTAAAGTTAATGTATTTGGTCTATATTATGAACCAAAGACATCAACTTTAGTTGACCAATTTGTCTCTTGTAAAAAGGACCAGAGGGAGTATTTCAATTCTATCCATATAAATATTTATAAACTTAATCTCTGTGAGCTTCTCCTAAGCTTAGTTCAGTTGGTAGGGGTATTGCAATATATATGCAAGGACATCCCACTTCTCCACATTAAAAATGTGTGAGCTTTAACCACTATGCTAATTGACAAAAAAAATATATTTATAAACTTAAATTATTTTATAGTATTTCACGTTGAATTCTATTAATATATTTAATATAAACTTAAATTATTATTTTCAATTCTATCATATAAAATATTTATTTTACAATAATTTACAATATATTTGTTGACTAGACTATTTTATAATATTTCCTATTGTATACTTGGTCAAAAAAAATAATTACTTTTGTATTCAAATTTATTGTAGTAAATGTACATTGTATCCATCTCAGTCATCTGTATTTATTGTGTGTATATATAAAGTCGTACATGCCATCACTCACACACAATTACACCATAGTACTTCACATCTCTTGTGTACCTAGAAACCATGTCAATAGCAGATGAAAAAACAAACATTAACATTCTCATGGTGTCAATGGCCTTACAAGGTCACGTCAATCCCATGCTAAACTTCGCCAAACGCCTCATTTCAAAGGGTGTTAACGTCACCATTGCCACAACAGAAGATGGTCGTGACCGCATGCTCAAACACACTGACAAAAACTCTTCTGATTCAGGAATCAAACTCGAGTTCTTTTCTGACGGTCTCAGCGTTGACTTTGACCGCTCCGACACAAAAACCTTAGTCAACACTATCCAAGAAAAGGGTTCCAAAAACCTATCCGATCTCATCACCAACCTAACCAAAAATGAAACATTTTCATGCGCAATTGTCAATCCATTTGTTCCTTGGGCTATTGATGTTGTTGCTGAACATGAAATCCCTTGTGCATTGCTTTGGATACAAGCTTCTGCTTTGTATTCAATTTACTATCATTACTTCAACAACACTGATTCTTTTCCTAGTTTGGAGGACCCTAATGAGAAAGTGCAATTACCTGGGCTACCGATATTAGAGGTAAGAGATCTTCCTTCAATGATACTTCCTTCTAGTCCTCTTCATTTCAAGGAAATGATGGATGATTTATACAAACGTTTGAATAATGTGAAATGGGTTTTAGGTGCTTCATTTTTTGAAATTGAAGAAGAAATAGTGAAATCAATGGATTCACTAACTCCAATTTATCCTATTGGACCATTAGTTTCACCATTTCTATTAGGTGAAAAGGAAACAAGTAATGTTAGTGTTGATATGTGGAATGCTGAAGATGCATGCATAGGTTGGCTTGATAATAAACCAAATTCATCAGTTATTTATATATCATTTGGTAGTTTGGTTGTGTTATCACAAACACAAATGAATAATATAGCTACAGTTTTGAAGAATAGCAACAAGAACTTTTTGTGGGTTGTTAAGCCAGCTAATAATGGAGGATATGAAACAAAGGATGCGGCTTATGAATTACCAAAAGAGTTTTTGAAAGAGACTGAAGGGAGAGGTTTGGTTGTGAAATGGTGTGCACAAGAGAAGGTGTTGATGCACCCTGCTGTTGCTTGTTTTCTAAGTCATTGTGGTTGGAACTCAACACTTGAGACATTGATAACTGGTGTTCCTGTTATTGGTTGGCCATCTTGGACTGACCAACCAACAAATGCTATGCTTATTCAGAATGTGTTTAGGAATGGGGTAAAAGTGAAATATGGGGAAGATGGGGTTGCAAGTGTAGAAGAGATTGAGAGGTGTATTAGGGAGGTTATGGAAGGACCAAATGCTGGTGAGATTAAGAAAAGGGCTATGGAAATTAAAGAGTCAGCAAGAAAAGCTTTACAGGAGGATGGTAGTTCTAGCAAGAACTTCAATAAGTTTATCAGTGAATTGGTTGTTAAGAACGATCCAAGGGTGGTGCAAGAAACTTCAATAAGTTTATCAGTGAATTGGTTGTTAAGAACGATCCAAGGGTGGTGCAAGAAACTTTACATAAAGAGGTAACTGTCGAGCTTCAAATTGAAGGTGGAGACAAGAATCACAACAAGTACAATAATATTGCTAAGAATGAAGTAAAGGGTGATTCTGAATTCATATTGAATAAGTTTGTAGCTCAGGAAGATCATCGAAGGTTTGATAGAAAATGTAACTTTGCAGACATTTGAAATTTTCATGGGTTTTGGTTATTGTCCCCCCATGATTTTATACTTTCATTTTCTATGAATAATACTAGTGTGTAGACGTGCATGTTTGTTCAACTTATTATTGCTCTCTCTCTCTCTCTCTCTCTCTCTCTCTCTCTCTCTCTCTCTCTCTCTCTCTCTCTCTCCAGACAACTCTGTAATCGTACTATGTTTTTTACAAGTTTATCATTGATTAAGCTTGGGGCATAGTCATTACGGACGTTCTAGTGAGAAGAAATGGAGCAAGGAACAAAGAAACCAAGGAGTCAGCTACTTCCTAACTCGCATCGCGGGTTATGAGCCCCACATTGCGAGAATGAAAGGAAATCCATTTCCTTTTCTACTATCTATCTTGCATCATGGACTAAGAGCCCTGAATCGCGAGATAAAGCGACTAGGTCAAAAAAGGATACACTCAGAGCTTGTCTCGCGTCGCGAGATACCATCCGCATCGCAAACCAATTCTCTTAAAGCTTAGGGGAACAAACACCTATAAATATTGACCCCATATGTTAACAGAAAAACACCTTTTGACGAGCACAAGAAGACAAAAGCACGATTTCTGGAGGAAGGAAGCGATTGGAGCCATTTAGGAGCCAAGGAATCATCAACCCGAAATCTTTTTCTTATGTTCTTTTATTCATATATAAACTTACATGTTTGGAAATCACGAGGGGCTAATTCCTCTCTAGGTTAAGTTATGAAAGAGAAATTTCCTTGTAATTAATCGTTCATGTAACTTTCAATAATTTTATGAATACCAGTCGATTGCTTTTATTTATTTGGTTATTCCGTTCTTAGTGTTTTTTATGTAATCAATGAGTATTAACCCTAACATTGGTTCATAAATCAAATAATAAGTCATCAATGATTACTAACCCTAACTTTGCTGGCTTGACCTACTTTAACCAACCAATTGTTGATTATATTTAGACATAAACTAATAATAATTGTTACATCATTATTGATTAGGATTGGAGTAGAGCCTGATAATAGTTGATTCTTTGGCGTTCTTTAACCATCAAATTCGGTTAGAGCTCTTGAACTAAGTAGGGAGTGTGACCTATCGAATAGTGTCAGTGACCAAGACAATAACCTGACTATTTTTATCAAAGGTAATGAAAAACAAGTAATTAGTAGCACTATATTCATATTTGTAGTCGCTCAATTAATTCAGGGAAGAAAATCTTCCATAACCCAATCGCTTTCTCTCTTAAGGTCTTGAAATCAATCATTTTCAACATGCAAAATCCTTCCTTTTACTATTAACTTAATTAATTTGTGGTAGTTACGATGAAGCTAGACAATCCCTATGGATACGAACTCTTTCACTATAAAAATTACTACTTCACGACAAACTAGTACACTTGTTGGTTTTTGTTCATCATTTCATCACATTCTCAATATACGGTGATGTCGATACCGTGTTAAAAAATTTGTGTATGTTTATCATTTCTGTTTCTCAATATAATCCCTTCAAGACAATGACTCGCTACGCCATGTTTCCATCAAAAAACGCTGCAAAAGAAAAGGAAAAAACAACTTTCAAAATTATATGTAGTGACTAATGATGATTGAAACCATATGCAAGGTTGTATAACGTATGCATTCATACCTTGTAGCAATTCAATCTACAAATTATCAAATACTTTTGGAAAAACAACATTGATAGTTGATGTGCAAGGGACACCATCTTCATCCAAGATTAACATTTTCAACCCTTTCTTAGTAGTTACTCTTGACACAGCCACATACAATTGTCCATGTGTGAACACCGGGCGAGGTAAGTATATACCTACTTTGGACAATGATTGCCCTTGACTTTTGTTTATTGTCATAGCAAAGCATAAAGAAATGGGGAATTGCCTTCTTGAGAACTTGAATGGAAAACCTGAATTGGATGGAACCAAATCCACCCTTGGGATTAAAACCTTCTGTCCTAAACTCTTCCCAGTGATAACAATGGTAGTTATAATGTTCTTCCCAAGATGGTTTACTTGCAAGCGTGTTCCATTGCATAAACCTGTGTTAAGAAACAGAAATGAATCAGTGCAAACTTAATAACTGTTGAATATGCTTGAATAAGTTGGATAAAACAACACAATATTACCTTTGTAGTGTGACATGTATATGACAGCTATAATATCTAATATGTCACACTAAGTTACATAAGAGGAAACAATCAAAATAAGAATACATAACATAGATTAGATAAACATGGGTTCAATTAAGTATGTTACAGCTCAGAAATGTAGCAAAATAAACTGATCTTCTATATCAGTCAACTACTTAGTACCAAAATATTACAGTTCTCCCAAATGAATTATACAAACTAAGCTCAGAGGAGACTGGCATTCATAATAATTAATAAGTTCATCAAAATGAGACATCATCAAAATAGAAAGACAGACACATCACTCTAAGGCTTCTCAATCTTATTTTTTTTCTTAAGCAGCTTCAGAGGGATGTTCATGTCATCTTCATCTTTGTTAGGGGATTCCCTCTTGCTAGAAGCAGATGAACCAATGTGGCTTATCTCTACCACATCAGGTTCACAATCTGTGTAACGCCCTATTTTTATTACTTATTTATTTATTTATTTATTTGAGTTTAGAGTCTTTTCCGTTATAATTTAATTAATATGTTTGATAAGTGATATTTTTATTATTATGTGTTGATATTTATTAGTAGCCCCTATTTTATTATTTAGTGGAGAAATATATTTAGTGGAAGAATATATTTAGTGGAAGTATATATTTAGTGGAGAAATATAATTATTTAGAATAATAAGGCTTTAGGGCAGAATTGGAACTAAGAGAAAATAAATAGGTTAATGTTTATATAAAGAGGAGAGTCAGAGTTAGAAAATAAGGATTACGTGCAAACTGTTTTTGGAAGAAAGAGAAGAAACCTAGAGAAAGAGGAGAAACCTAGAGAAGAGAAGAACCAGAGAAGAGAAGTCTGCAGAATCCTTGCAATCAATCAATCTAAGGTAATGGTGGGACTATCATTCAATAATCTTGAGTCTATGATTCTGGAAATTTCATTTTACATGTTGTAGGTTTAGTTTTTGAGAATTGGAGAATTAGGGTTAAGAGTGATAATTGATGATTTATGTTATGTTGTTGTTGATTTGTGGTTGTCGATTATTGTTGTTGTTAATGTCATATTATGAATTGGGTATGAATTATGTTGAGTTGTTGTTGTTGATTGTGATGATTTTGAATTAATGTGAAGTTTGAATAATAAAAGTTGTTTTTCTTGATTTTTTCTTATCTCTGCCCAGAATTTTGAAATAGAAACTGGTATTGATCGGTACAGAATTGGTATTAGCTGTAAACACGAAAGTTGTAGGTATAGATGTTAGTTTTCTAATGTTGTTGGTCTGACGTCAAAATGATTTATAGAACTTGAGTTATGGTCGAATTACTGCACGTAGGTCACAGTGAATTTTTTATGGACTTTCTGCACAACTTTTCCGAATTTGAAAGGAAAACTGGTATTGATCGGTACAGAATTGGTCTTAGGTGTAAACACGAAAGTTGTAGGTATGTATATTAGTTTTCTAATGTTGTTGGTCTGATGTCAAAATGATTTATAGAACTTGAGTTATGGTCAAATTACTGCACGTAGGTCACAGTGAATTTTTATGGACTTTCTGCACAATTTTTTCGATTTCGAAACGAAAACTGGCATTGATTGGTACAGAATTGGCCTTGGGTGTAAACATGAAAGTTTTAAATAATTTTGTTAGCTATCCAGTGGCTTTGGTTTGACATGGAAATATGTTATGTATAATTTATTATGTTTTTACAAAATTGCATGATGAATTGTTTGTTGAAGCAAAAATCTTTTTGATGAATGTTTTAATGATAACAAACCTCGTGGAATAAATAATAAGTTTTATGAATGGTGTTCTACTGATGATTGCACTTGAGTTTTTGTGATAAGAATAGGAATCACATAAGTGGATAAGCTAGAAGCCACCCACATTAATAAGTGCATTATATCTACTCAACAATGAAAGAATGAGTATATCATCAGTTGAAACAACAATATCATATCTGCATGAAGATTCATAGCTCAAGAATCATGATGGAAGAACTTGAATCATGATGGAAGAACTTACATCACAAGCTACACAAGAATGTGCTTGAATTTATGTGACAAAACTCACATTGAGTTTTGTGCTATATGATTTGAAGATCCTCCATGGGTAAACAAGATAAAAGGAAATATGCATACAAGTTAGGAAGATTCTTAGAACCTCCTCAAAGTATCACACTTCCAAAGCTTCTGAAGATAAGAAGTTCAGAGTTCAGAATGTTCATATGAACAGAGTTCAGAATGTTCATATGAATGGAGTTCATAATAATCATGAACATTAACCCTGAATATATCCAGAAATATTAAAGGATTACTTCATGGATAAACAAGAATATTTCAAGTCATCGGTTACAAGCAATGATGCAAAGAAATATTCTTTTGGACTTCAAAGAAAGAATCATCTTGTTTGTCAAAACAAATGATCTCTCCTTTATATGCTTCAAGTAGTTTTTGAAGGGAATAAAGAAATAACCTTCATAAGGTTCAAAGTGTTGAAGAACATTAGTATGTTTATGAACATCAGAAAGTTCAGCACAAAGTACAGTCGTCAAAAAGGAATGAACCCAGAAGAAACATTCTGAAGTTCATATGTATGAACCCAGAAGGAGTTCATAAGGTTGTTTAGAAGGTTGCTCAGAAGGTTCATTAGAGCAAACCCATAAATCAATGTCCACACCAAGAACATGCAAGAACAGATGTGACATGAACATATCTTATGCATACAATGATTTTGACTTTGGATCAAGAAATCATTAAAGGCATATATGGTGATTAAAGGATTAATGGACTTTGATAGTTCTTGGTATTTGTGCGTTCTTAAATGATTGACCAAGACACAAACAAAGTTTAAATCATACCAAGAAACAAGAAATCAAAGGACATAAAGACTTAAGAACTCAGTTAGAGTTCAGAAAGTTAAAAGAGTTCAGAAGGTTGAACAGAGTTCAGAAAGTTGTTCATGATGAACATCAAGAACCAAGCCCAGAAATTCATGAACCAAATGAAGAACATGCAAGGTTCACGTGACTTAAATAAAAGCCCAGTAAAGTACATTGACTAAGATCAATCAAGGAATAAAGGCATTTATTTGATTAAAGTCAAAAAGGGCATCTTCAATGTTCATTCAAGACTATGAACATTTGAAGTACAAAACATTAGGAATATTCCATTAAGAATATCATCCTAGATGTTTTTCATACTGCACTTCATAGATGTTTCACTATTAGGATTTGATTACATCAAATAAGAGTCTTACAAATCATCCTAAGTGAAACAAAAGGAACATTCTGAAGTCCCCTGAGTTCAGAAAGTTCGATCCTGCTCCATGCTTTTTCTAACATGAACAGTACAGTGGTTGAAAAGTAAAAAGCAAATCCAAAAGCAAGATCAAGTCTGATTCAACAGGATTTCGACACATAAGGGAGTTGGTACTGTACAAAGCAAACCAAATCCCCTAAAGCATGGGCTTGAAGTGACAGTTCCACTTTATCAATTCTGCACTTGTTCCAAGGCAGATTGCAAAGAAAATCTGACCAAGGAACATTCTGAAGTCGTACAAAGCAAATCTTCAAGTACAACCCAAAAATTCATGTGACATTCATCTGCAAAAAGCCCAGATGCACATCTGACCGTCAATTCACATGAACCCAGATGAAGATCATCAAGAAAACAACAATATTCTGGAAAATTCTCAAGAACACAACACCATTCTGAAGTATTCTCAAGAACACAACAACATTCTGAAGTATATCAGTTTTGCCCAGAATTCAAGTGTAAGTTGGTGGGTCCCATGACACGTGGCACAAGACCAGTGGACACTCTCCAACGGCTACAAAGGTTCAAGAAACTCTATAAAAAGAGATCAAGGCCTCAGCATAACACGCACCATTGCAAAGCAACAAGAAAAACAACATGAACATTGTTGTGAAGCTTTAGCAAAAAATTGATCATCACAAAGATTCCAAGAAGTCTTTTTAAGTGTAAATCAATTCTCTTTCTCTTATCTTTTCAAAGATAAGTTCTTCTTCTTCTTCTTCTGTTTGTTTCACAAACATTCAAACTCCAAACATCTTGTAAAGTCTCATCTAGCTTTAGGGGTACTAAAGTGTTAGTTTGAGTTGAAGGTGTAAAAGTCTAAGTGGGTAACTTAGCAAGAAGAAAAGAAAGTCTCATCTAGCTTTAGGGGTACAAAAGTGTTAGTTTGAGCAGAAGGTGCAAAAGTCTAAGTGGGTAACTTAGCAAGAAGAAAAGAAAGTCTCATCTAGCTTTAGGGGTACTAAAGTGTTAGTTTGAGCAAAAGGTGTAAAAGTCTAAGTGGGTAACTTAGCAAGAAGATGCAAGCCTGCTGAGGCTTAGAGAATACAGGGTTGTAACTGTTCATGTGAACAAAGATTGTAAGGTGCAGGATTTGAGAGGTTATCTCAAGCATCATAGTGGAAACTCTCACAAGATTGTGAGGAGTGGACTAACCCACATTGGGGGAACCACTATAAATCTCTGTGTGTTGATTCTCTCTTCCCTATACTCTTTATTTACAGTATACACAACACACACAAACACATTTATTTATTTAAACTGTTTTTGCACTAACACTTCAGAACGTTCTGAAGTCAGTCTCCTAACTTAACCATTCCAAGTTCACAACTTGAGAATTAATTTTAAGTTACAGGTTTAATTTTTAAAAGGGTCACAATTCAAACCCCCCCTTCCTTGTGACTATTATATCCACTTCAATTGGCATCAGAGCCCGCCTCTATGGTTTAAGCACTTAACAGTGTATGAGGAAAAGATCCAGAAGGAAGTGATGTCAAAGCCTGCAAATCAAAGTGCATGTCACATATGCAACAATGTGGGATACTTCAAAACTAAATGTCCTCTGAAGAAGAAGATGCAAAGATGGCAACCAGAGATCATTTTGAAGTCAACACATGAGTAAAGACAAACACAAGAAGTGAAGAGGTAAGAAATTCTAATCTTTATCTTTTATATAAAGTGTTTAATAATATCTCATATAACTCATGCATTTTATCTTAAAAGTATGAACTTTTAAAATAATAACTTTTCTTGTATAAAGAAAGAAAATGTGAAACTACTAATCCTGAATGATATATATCTTAAAACCATTCAAAAATTGTAGTACTATCATTTTTAAATATTTGAGAAACATAAGATTCTCAATGATCAAAAATTTGTAAGATTTAGAAAAGTCTGAATTTTTGAAACAAGATGTTATTTTGAAAAGGAAAGTAAAACTTTGAAAAATGACATATTCAACTTTCTAAAGTCTGTTAAGACCTTTCAAAAAGCTGGTTTAGGATTCATAACCTATCACAAACAAAAGTGAGAAGGTAAATGAAAAATGTTCATTTTGAAAAAGAATTCAACATTATGAACCTGCATTTTTTTTAGAAAAATCCTCATTTCAAAAAGACATTTTATCCTAAATTAGAATGAGCTCAAAGGGTTGAGATTGGTAAAATATAGTTTTCTTGTTTCAACAAATCTGATCATCTTAATTCAGAATGTGGTCATAAGAAAGAATCTCTCAAGAAGAGAAACACTAACCTCCAAGGACCCAAAGTAATACGGGTACCAAGAGCTTTACCAATTTGTGATGCAGGAATGTCTTCTAAATTTCTAGGAAAAACTTGATTCATTTACAAATTATGTTCAAGAAATATGTGGTGATCAAAATGATGAAGATTCTGAAACTTCTCAAGATGGTGATAAGTTGTTCTAGAACAATGGAACAATTTAAAATGAGTTCAAGTCAAAAAACCAAAACTTCATTTACTTGCACACCTCTAAGAAGCTATCATTTGTCATCACCTAAACATGAACCACAACCTATCCTAGAATACACCAAACCTGATCATGATTCCGCAAATCTTAAAGATGTCCCTAAAATCTTCCATAACATGATTAGGCACACTTTACTCCCTAGATGTGGAACCTATGATGCTGATACTGATTTATGTATCATCTCATGACCAAAACAAAACTCAACCTCTGCTTCATAATCCTTCAATACATGATTGATTCTTGTTTGGCTGTCAAACAAAAAGTTGTTGAGTTGCCATATGGGATCCATATGACTCCCATCTTTAAGGTTGCACAAGTATCCTTAGAAGGTGAAGAAAGTAAATACACCTTCATGAGATTCACAACCAAAACCTTAGGACAACTTCACATCACCACTTCAAACATGCCAACTCCTCCAACTTCAGGAACATCTGGATCTGTGAAAAGATATGTAGATCAGAAAGTTCAGAAAACTAGGAAGAAAAGAAGAGTTGAGAAGGTTAGAAACCCATCCAGCATACAGAAGTAAGAAGGAGATGGATCTCCTGAAAGTATGGAAGATGATGAAGCTCATTCTTCTCCAGCCCTAGTGTTGTTTAAACAAGTTTTTGAGCTTGCAAGAAAAGCAGTTCAGAATATTGCTGGTAAGAATGAAGAACAGCTTCAGAAAGAAGATGAAGTTGTTGAAGAAGAAATTATACAAGATGAGGTTGTCACTCAAATGGAAGATGATGAGATACCTCAAGAAGTTCATATGGTTGTTGCAATCACTGAAGAAAACGGTCAGAAGATTGACTCAGCTGGTGATGCATCTCTTCAAAAAGAAGTTGAGAATGTTGATGAAAAAGAACATCAGAAGGTTGGCACACCTCAGAATGTTGAAGAAAACCCTCTTGACCAAGATCTGAGAGTTGAAGAAAATACTGAGCAAGTTGCTCAAGAAGTTGATGAAGATACTCAGGAAGTTGCAAAAATCTTGGCTTCTAAGATGATGAGGGGAGAAAATGCTCAATCTCAAGAAGATGACCAAATAGAATTTTCAACTGGTTTTGATCTCAACATAAATGATCTAAACTCAGGCTTCAATACTGATGTGTTTCAAGATGCTCAGGAAACAGTTCAGATTGTTCAAGAAACATCTGAAACTGAAGATCAGAACGTTCAAAGTGACTGCAATTCAGAATGTTCAAGAAACATCTGAAATTGAAGATCAGAATGCTCGTGAATTTGCATATCAGAATGTTCAGGAAAATGCTCCTGATGCTGAAGCTACTCAATCAAAAAATTTAAAGCTTCAAAGTTCATCCCTCTGTTTTCAAGCAAGGTAGAAATCTTATACTTTGAGAAAATTGGTCAGCAAGAGCTATTACTCAAAGAACATTCAACAACTTTGGAAGGTTAGAGAATGTTGATCAAACATCAAGGACCTTACTGGTCATAAGAACTGCACTCATATGATGCAAATAAGAGAATTATCTCTGCAAGCTCAAGATTGAAGAAGATGGTATGATCAAAAGACTTGTCTAAACAATCTCTGCATTCACTTGCTACAATAAGTGAAAGTGTTTGAGTATGTCATTAATGTTGATCATATACCATGTTCTCAACATATTGTCTTTCAATCTCAACTACATGTTTTTGCAACATATGATTGAAGAACAAGAAGACTTCTCATATTCTATATGAATTGGTCTTCACACTCATATTCAAGCATTTTAAGATGCCTCTGAAAAAGTGAAGTGTATGAGAAGGATTGTCAAATCTTTGACATAAAGAATTTGACAACAATGAGGATCCTCTAACAATGGATCAAGACATCCCTGAAGAAACTTCCAAGAAGTTGCAGACATTGCTAAAGAAGCTGTTTAGAAAGTGGATGCAGCTACTAAAAGATGGAACTCAGAAAGAAACTTTGACTGAGTTCTTAATGTCCTTTGATTCTTTGTTTCTTGTTAAGGAGGTACAAGACAAGAATTAATGGACTTGAATGTGTACCAAGATGCACAACTTGATAACAATGAGGAAGTGCTTCAGGAGACTCAGGAAATGATTCAGGAACTTCAAGAAAAACCTGCAATCATAGTTCAGAATGTTCAGACAAATGCAACTGCTGAACCAAATCTGCCTCAAGAGAATGAAGTATCAATTGACCTCATTCCTCAAGCATCAGGATCACTACCTTCTGTTGAAGTTCCTGCATAACAACTTCAGAAGGTTAATGAAATTGAAGAAGCTTCTGAAAAATACCTCAGAAAGCTAACAAAGCTGGAAGCTTTTATTGGAGAAGGATCCTTTAAATCTTCTACTGCTAAAACAATTTCAAAATCTGAAGTGATGTTACTAACATCATGAGTGAACTCCAGTTTCATGAACAAGAAATTGTTCTAGAATCTGATATGGGAAATGATCTTGTGTCATTAAAAGATCAACATATGCATGATGTTGCACTACCACAAAGGAATCTAATGAGGATAAGCTAGCTGGAAATCAAGCTGGTTTTGATCTGAATATGGAGGAATTCAGCTCAGATTTCAATACAAGTATCTTTGAGGATTCTCAAATGGAAAATGATGGAACAATTCCTTCAACTCAAGTTCAGAATGTTCAAAGAAACATTCTTCATGAACGAAGCATTCCATCTGTTGATCATATGTCTGCAGATCCTGAAACATCTGGATATGTTAAAAGACACTCATATCAGAAAGATGGAAAGACTAAGAAGAAGAGAAAGCTACTGATGATTAAGCTGCTTCGGAAAGTCATGCTTATTGATGCTTGGAGTTCTCCATCCAGATGAGAAAGTATTTCAAAGAAAGAGAAGCATGCTCTCTTGATTGAATCTCAAAGTGAGGGATATCATCCCATAAGGTACACATTTATTGCACTATGATAAATATGATATGATGATTGAATGCATCAAATTTTGTCATGATTAATATGTGCTGTTTATACCTAAGGGAAATATTTTTCTTCATACTCCTTTCATGGTGATATTATACTTATTTGCAACTGCAAAAGTCATAATTGATAATTAAAATCATTGCATGATGTCTTATCCTTTAACAAGATATATTAAGGGTGCATTTAAAATGAATTAGTATTCTTATAATTGAACAAGGGAATACTTCTGTTATGTATAAATTCATGCATAATATTCTCTCATTGTTTGCCCCAAATTCCTTTTTAATTATCATGTTAAATGTTAAATGTGTTACATCATTTTGTGAATACTTATCTTTTCACATTTGAAATAAATGATTCTGATGCATTTCTATCTGAGTTATTGACATGAGTTGCAAACTAAATCATCATTGTTGTTAAATAATTGATAGGAATGTCTGATCATAAATGTTGAATCATGATTGTTCATTGATTTGAAACATAAAAAATGTCTTAATTTGTCAAACTTCAAAATAATTGAAACGTGAAGATATTCACTTGATTTTGATATGGTTTATGAAAATACCATTCTTCAAACATGATTTCAAATGAATCTTATGTTTGAATTTATCATTAGAAGATTTTTTATATACTTGATCTTCATGTTGATGCTGTGTGTGATCTTGTTATAATCTTCAAAAATTGCTCTAAGGTTTGCATTTTTTGTTCTTAAACTTATATTGGCCTTGCTTTGAGCATAAAAATTTGTTTTAAGCATTGTTGAATAATTATCTTACTTTAATTGCAAAAATTGAAGACAAAGATAAAGTTGTAAACATCAATGGCATATCAATATCTGTTTGTGCATAAATTTGTTGCATAAGACTATCTTGCAATTTGACCTTAAGTGTTTAACATACTTTTGAAGCATGAAAACTTGAAAGATCAACACTCAAAAGGTATCACTCACACACACACACACACACACACACACACCTACATATGTGTGTTTTCCACAAAATTGTGAACATGTGTGTTTTCCACAAATTGTGTCAAAAATTGTTGCTTGTAATTGTTTTCTTCTAAAGAAACTATCTTGCATCAAATGATACTTTGAAGCATTTCATCTTTTGAAAAAATTCAACAATATTTTCCAACATGAGAATATTGTAAAGAGAGAAAGATCTTTTCTAAACTCTGATTTCACCGCTTCCACAAATACTTCACTTTCTCTCAATTTCAAAAAATTGCTGAATAAGATCAATTGATCTTTTCTCTTTTAAAAACTCAATTTAGATTAGATAATTAATTTCTAAATTATGAGCATGACTTTGTCAAAATGAAAAACTTATCTGCTATGACAATAAGTAAAAGAAAATAATTATTTTCTTAGAAAATCAAAAGATTTGAAATGTAATAGGATATTCATCTCTAAAACTTAGGGGGAGTTTTCTATACTTGAAAATATCAATCTTTTCGAAAACATTGAAACCAAGGACAAAAACATTTTCTCAAATTTTGAAGAAAATATCTCATTTTTTGAATATGTTGAAATGGTTGCATATGTTCTCATTTTTCATGTTTTGTTTATACAACTGATTGAAATAATGATTGATCATGATTCCTGCAATGTGTTTTAATTAAACCATGAGTTTTATATATGAATGCACTTGTGAATTCTTACCTTCCAAAATTATGTCACTTTTCCTTCATATCACCCTTACTACTTTTTGATAGATGACAAAAGGGGGAGAGATATATATGATGGGAGAAAAACCTAGGATGGGGAGACATATGTATTATAGGAGAGAGAAATCTAAAATGGATTTAATTAATGATGAATGTTATGAATTAACCTTTTCCATATGTTGAGGGGGAGTTTAATCAGTTTGATAAGAATTAAACTCTTGCATGTGTTTAGGGGGAGTTTAATTGCATATCCATGAACATTCTTACATTTATTATTATATCCATCATTAAACTTAATATTTATTCAAAAGGTTTGTCATCATCAAAAAGGGGGAGATTGTTGAAGCAAAAATCTTTTTGATGAATGTTTTAATGATAACAAACCTCGTGGAATAAATAATAAGTTTTATGAATGGTGTTCTACTGATGATTGCACTTGAGTTTTTGTGATAAGAATAGGAATCACATAAGTGGATAAGCTAGAAGCCACCCACATTAATAAGTGCATTATATCTACTCAACAATGAAAGAATGAGTATATCATCAGTTGAAACAACAATATCATATCTGCATGAAGATTCATAGCTCAAGAATCATGATGGAAGAACTTGAATCATGATGGAAGAACTTACATCACAAGCTACACAAGAATGTGCTTGAATTTATGTGACAAAACTCACATTGAGTTTTGTGCTATATGATTTGAAGATCCTCCATGGGTAAACAAGATAAAAGGAAATATGCATACAAGTTAGGAAGATTCTTAGAACCTCCTCAAAGTATCACACTTCCAAAGCTTCTGAAGATAAGAAGTTCAGAGTTCAGAATGTTCATATGAACAGAGTTCAGAATGTTCATATGAATGGAGTTCATAATAATCATGAACATTAACCCTGAATATATCCAGAAATATTAAAGGATTACTTCATGGATAAACAAGAATATTTCAAGTCATCGGTTACAAGCAATGATGCAAAGAAATATTCTTTTGGACTTCAAAGAAAGAATCATCTTGTTTGTCAAAACAAATGATCTCTCCTTTATATGCTTCAAGTAGTTTTTGAAGGGAATAAAGAAATAACCTTCATAAGGTTCAAAGTGTTGAAGAACATTAGTATGTTTATGAACATCAGAAAGTTCAGCACAAAGTACAGTCGTCAAAAAGGAATGAACCCAGAAGAAACATTCTGAAGTTCATATGTATGAACCCAGAAGGAGTTCATAAGGTTGTTTAGAAGGTTGCTCAGAAGGTTCATTAGAGCAAACCCATAAATCAATGTCCACACCAAGAACATGCAAGAACAGATGTGACATGAACATATCTTATGCATACAATGATTTTGACTTTGGATCAAGAAATCATTAAAGGCATATATGGTGATTAAAGGATTAATGGACTTTGATAGTTCTTGGTATTTGTGCGTTCTTAAATGATTGACCAAGACACAAACAAAGTTTAAATCATACCAAGAAACAAGAAATCAAAGGACATAAAGACTTAAGAACTCAGTTAGAGTTCAGAAAGTTAAAAGAGTTCAGAAGGTTGAACAGAGTTCAGAAAGTTGTTCATGATGAACATCAAGAACCAAGCCCAGAAATTCATGAACCAAATGAAGAACATGCAAGGTTCACGTGACTTAAATAAAAGCCCAGTAA